>NW_024465699.1:4800000-7510143 GCF_017591425.1 Ochotona curzoniae
CAGTGTTGTCAAAGACAAAAACCGATGCCTCTTTCTGCCATGATTAGACATTTATTTGCACAGTCTTGATTAGTTTGTGCTTGGTAGATACCCAAAAGTTGTTTCTGTCTCCATGTATAAATTTGTTGCTGTTATTTCTATGTATTTCCACTGCAGTGTACAGTCTGTGTTTTGTACTCATGATTGTCTTGACTTTGGTAATCCAAACTAAATGGAAAGGTAGAAATGATAGCTGCTGAGGGGTGGTCATCAGTATGGGCTAGACTTGGTTTGGTATATCAATAAGTGAGCTAAGTCTGTCCTTATTTCCAAAGTTAAAGATATGGAGTATTGAAAACTAAAGACTACAGTTTTGAGGGAGGAGTTCAAACACTTAACTTCCTGAAACCTTTTTATAAAGATTTCACCTACAATAAGGAAAATATTTGAAAGCCTTGTTAAGTTCATTAAAATTTTTCTGTTAAATGCTGTAGAATTTTTGCTAAGTATTGTGTAGATAATATAGCAAATATTTTTCTATGGACAAAAAGTTGAAACTGTTAACTTTCATTCTTTAAAAGGGATAAAATGATACTTGTGTGTCTTTCATGCTGTAAAGAAATTGAATGTATCTTGCAAATTATGACTTGAGTCAAAACGATAGTTCTTAAAATCTGGAGAGGATTGAAGAAAGAAAAGGAAGATGATTGTGCTTCCTTTCACAAAAGGTAGTGTTAGGAGACAAGTCATTTTCATGGTAAGCAAGAGCGGTCATTATCAAAGATGCATATTTCAAAAAGGAGATGCATTCTTTGTCATTTTGATTTTGTTTTAGCTCTAACTGAAACTTTCCAGAAGCTTTGCACACACTGTTTTTAAGCATAAAATAACCGGATTTTAGCTGCCTGCCATGTGGAAGGATGTTTTTGTGTGCAGATCAATACACAACTGCATGTGTTTACTGTGGAGGAAAGTCTCCAGGCTGGGTCACTGTGGTAGCTCCAAGAGAGGACATGGCTGTAAGGATGACTTTGTGAAGCCAGAAAATTGTGCCTACGATTCACTGCAGTAATTCTGTGTGGAAGCCCCGACCCCAATAAATGGTTTTGCCTTTCTCTCATCAGTGCCCTGGACATGTAAGAACTTTGGACCCATCTCTAACTTGTAACAGTGGAGTTATTTATATGCTTCAGGATTCAGTAGTTCACCTGGTTGGTGGGGTAGGGGAAACTTATTGTTAAACAACTTCTGTAGGCATGATTAATTTGTTGGACAGCTTCTTTTGAAAGTTTTATTTATTATTTATCATTCACGCTTGAATTGAAGCAGACTTCCATTGATTCCCACTTCCAACCCCCCACCTTTCTACAGATCACTAATTTCACTCTTTGGAAAGTAAAGATCCTGAAAACTGTGAAGTGATAGCCTCAACTTCACTAAAGATGTTAAAGGACTAGTGTTGAGTGCCGTCCACCCTAGGAGTATGCAAAATTTGGCAAATTTTATTTGTACTAACCTTACATGAAGTGCCATATTGCCAAATAAAATTATTTCTGGCAAGCTATCTGGAGATAGCCCTGTGCAACTCTGAGATCCATCGTTGGTAATTTGTGATTTCCCACATCCACTGCAGTCACGGTTGAGCTCATTTTACCTTTTATTTAAAGAAACTTTTTTGTTTGTTTTCTTACAGTTTCTACTCCAAAATGTAGTGTTCCAGCATTAGTTGCCTTCCTGGACAAAAATGTTTCAGCCTAGTTTTGGGATTCTCTGATGCACCACCCATTTTTTCCCATCCTTCAGTGAGTTGGCAAGATGTTTTCATTCTTGTATTCTGTA
Source organism: Ochotona curzoniae (assembly GCF_017591425.1). Taxonomy (NCBI): domain Eukaryota; kingdom Metazoa; phylum Chordata; class Mammalia; order Lagomorpha; family Ochotonidae; genus Ochotona; species Ochotona curzoniae. The sequence goes on from NW_024465699.1 coordinate 4,801,819, forward strand.
GAGTGGGTCAAATTTCAATGGTAAAATTAATTTCTTGAATTTCAAATAGTAGCACTTTATTTCATGCTTACTACTGACCTAATTTATACAGTTACAAATAGAACCTATCTTAGGAGTTTTGTAAATATGGGGGGTGGGGAGGGACACATTAGTACTAGAGATCATTAGATTGGTCCTGGGTTTGAATGCTTTATAATGATCTCTTGATAGCTTATTTGATATTTAAGAGATGACTTCTATGATCTTAGCCTTGCCACTTTTATGTAATTTATATAGTACACAAAGGCTACCCAGTTGGCTGTGCGCCTGGACCCGGAGTTGTCTCAGCTAGTTTTTAAACCGAGCTTGATTAACACTCATCATTTCCACTTTGCAGCTTTTGTACATCACATGAATACTTGGAAACCCATTTTTCAGTGTAGTACCTGAGGGTTGAATACATATTGCACCACAAGAAAGTAAGGAGGCAGAAGTCCTGATGCTTTTTGTATATATGTTGAAGGCAGGATTTTAGAAGCTGAAACAGTTTATATTAAGCTGTTTGCCATTTCTGCCAGTAGAATCTGTCTGCTTAAATAATGAAAACTGTCCAGCCTCATGTTGTGCAGCATCAGGACCTTGATTAGTCATCATCTATGCTGTGGACTTTTCAAATTAAAAAAGCTAGTCTTTATTTTCTACAGTGTAGGCTTCATTTTAGGACTAATAGTTTATACTCATCAATGATATTTTTAAGCAGTAATTTTAAAATTATTTCTATGTAGAGGATGTTTTAATTTGGGATTTTTTTTTAAAGGTGCTAAATGTAAATACAAAGGGGGCAAGTCAAAAGTCTATTTTGTTTCCTACTTAAAAGATAATTTTTCATTTCTGTCACCATTCATTGTTTGATTCTACTTCACCTAGTGGCAAAATGGAATTAACTAGCCCTTTAATTGTTTTCGGCAAACTCCCGGCCCATTTCATGAAACTCTCTTTTCCCATATGATTTCTTCTCATACATAAGAGAAAAGCTAAGGAGTCATTTAAAGTGTGTAAGCTTGAATTTAGTGAACACTGGATAGTTTGAAAATTGTCCTGTGTGTGCGAACACAGCTTGAAAGGCCTTGTGCACATCTTCATCTCAGCAAAAACTTAAGACTCCTACCATTAATTGGAGTTTAAAGTAGCTACAAATACTAACGACAGATGGGTTAAAAATGCCAATTGCATCAAAACTGTTGTAGTCTAAGGAACAGTTTATATTATGTGAAATGGTGTTACATGTATTTTGTTGGCCATATTTCATTTTGATTGAAACTCGTGTTCAGGTACAAACATGAAAACAACTCTAGCTATGACTCTTCATGTTCAGTTGCAAAATAAAAATGTGCTTTAGTAACCTCAAATATAAGACTTTTGCATATTATTTTATGGGACTATTGTTGGATTTTCTGACATTTGTATTTGGGAATGGGTGATCAATTAGAAGGAATCAGAGAAAGCTAAGCAAGGAATTTATTTCTAGAATTTAAGGCTCACATATTGGCTATAACTGAGGAAAAGAAAGTTAGCAGGGAACTAACAGATTGAGATGAAAGCAGGCTTAAAGACAACACTGCTTACCTCCTCTCCTGTCCCAGCACCAGCCCCTACATGAAGGTAAGTAAAAGGACCTCTCTGGTAAGGCCTGAAAGCTGGCCTCACAGCTTCCCCAAGTACATCCAGGTGTGCCATTTTTCAGCTGTAAGAGTGGTTTTGTGGAAAAGTAAAAAAGTGAACACAAAGATCTGTGGTGATGCCTGAGCTCTTAGGCACATGGTAAGGATTCCAGCAGCATGAGGAAGGTCCAGGAGGAGTTGTGATGGCCTCGTCCCATGCTACACTCCCGCAGAAATTCCTGTCAAGTCAACAACTCTTTGACTCTTGTATTTTCTCCTGTGTCTGTGCATACATGCACATTTGGTTGATGCCAGCAGATACGGCACAGTCTACAATTGCTTTTGCATCTTGGAAGATTTTCTTATCATTTATTCTGGCCTACTTCGTTTTTTTCATCACTCTGCACATGGATGTACCATGATTTGGTTTATTGGTGGACATGTGGATGTGCAATCAGTGATGTACAAGCAGTGCTGCAATGAGAATTGTTATGCAGATATTTTCATTACTCATTGCCAGTATATGCATAGGATATGTTTCCTATCAGTAGGATTGTTAGGTCATAGGGCACCTGCATATTCAGGGGGAAAAAAATGTCATTCCTGTTCTTGGAGGAAATTAGTTTATGCTTCAAAGTGTGGGAGAATATTTTTCCCATGTATTTATTAAAACTTTATAGGCTTAATTTCTTTATCTTATACATGAAATATTTCATATAGCCTCTCTAAGGTTAATAGTTTTTCATAACTTTCTTGATTACTTCTGAGTTTTTTTCCCTATGGAGTCCTGGAGTGCATTTTGATAACCTCACTCACTTTCATATCAAGATGCATAGGATTTTTGCTTGTTTTTTTGTTTTTACTTATTTGTAGTAAAAAGGCAAATGTACAGAGAGAAGGAGAGAACGAAAGATATTCCATCTGCTGATTCATTCCCCAAATGACTGTGACAGCCAGAACCTAGCCAAATGGAGCCAGAACTTTGTTCTAGGTCTCCCACATGGGCGCTGGCTCCCAAGGCCTTTGGGCCATCCTCTACCGCTTTCCCAGACTACAGGCAGGGAGCCAGATCAAAAATGTTATAATCACTATGTCAATACATCTTTATTAGTGTATTTACACCCATCATCAAGGTTTAGAATGAGCATTGTTTAAATTAGGAAGAGTATCAAGATGGCAGAATAGGGTGAGGACATGTTTAAACATTAGCCAGGGTGAAGCAGAGAAGGCACATTCCAGGAAACAGGAGAGGACAAACAGCAGAGGGATACCTGGAGACTGAGGGACATAGGAAAGCAGAGGAAACAACAGGGTGGTGTTGGAGTAACCAGACATTCCAGCATCATTCAGCCAGTGGCAATCTGAACTGCACCAGCAGCCAGAACTCCACCAGCAACCAAGTGGGAAGGGAATTCATCAGGATCTCAGGAGGTCGTTCAGCTCGTTTGTTGGATTTGACCAGGAGCAGAGACAAAGCAACAGATCCGAAACAGGCGGTGCGAGAACAGGGTTGATTTCAAAGCCCAAACACAAAGTAGAGCCAAATTGTGAACCATCTTGTGTAGAGAGGCAAAGGCTGTGGAACAGGACTGTGAATGCACTAAGCTGGGAGAAAACTCATTTCAGGTGCAGTGAATTGTAATGATGAGCAAACTACAGGTTCCTCCCAAAATAGATCCGGGTAGCACCCAGACCTAATAGCCAGCAGATCCAGAACTCCACCAGTGGCACGTCAGGTGCCATTTTATACAGTTTGGCAAAGGCTTTGACACTGGAGGTACAACAATGAGCTGATGCATGCACCGAGCTGGTAGCAAACTCCCCAAGCTCAGTGCATTGCACTAGTCCCACATCAAACATAATACCAACTTCAGTATCTTATGATTCAAAATAAGTCCATGTGGCCCTCAGACCTAAAAGCCAGCAGGTTTCAGTAAGATCACCTCCACCAGTAACCTACTTATTTGGGACACCTGGTGTCTCCCTAATCCTGGAACTGCTCAAACCAGAAGTGGAAGAACTGTACAGGCAATGGTGCAACAACAGTACGGGATCAGAGGAGGCGAGAGTGCTGAGCCAGGAGCTGGGGCTGCAGAGACCACAATGGAAGTCTAACGTCAGCCCAGACCTGAAGCTTGCTGGAGGGAGTAGCACAAGTGACTGCAAACTAAGAATTGTGTACCAATAAGTGTTCGATAAGTAAAATTGAACTGTAGACCTGTGGGTAACAGCTTAGAAACCCGCCCTAAGGAGAAGAACTTGCTAACCAAAAGTACAATGACCAAGAGCAAAAGAAGAGACAAAGGCACGATGAATGTTACTAAAGACTTCCCAGCAAAGGAGGAAAAGCCCTTGCCAACCTGATTTAACTGAGGAATACATCGAGAAAATGGGGCATAGAGAATTCAAAATACTTATAAAGCTTCTTTTCAACAACAAGAAAGCATAACCAGGGATTTGAGGAATAAGGAATTAAAAAATACCAACACTGAAACAAAATCAAGCCGAATTATAATTTAAAATGAAGGACACAACGGGGCCAATTAAAACGTCAGTGGATATTTCTTGTCACAATGGGGAAACAATCAAAAAGCTAGAAGCAGAGCTGGGTCAAGCTGAAAAAATATTCAAGAATTAAGAGACACTATTCAAAGGCCAAATATAAGAGTTATTGGAGTCCCAGAAAGTGCAAAAAGAGAAGCTGGGTTTTAAAATGTATTTAATGAGATAATAAAGGAAATTTTTCCTAATCTGGAGAAAGCTGGGAAAGCAGTCAAGGAATGCCCAAAGCTTTGGGACCCTGCACCCATGTGGGGGACCTGGAAGAGCTCCTGGCTCCTGGCTCCAGATTGCCTCAGCTTTGGCTACTTAGACCACTTGGGGAGTGAACTTGCAGATGAAATATCTTTCTGTGTAATTCTGCCTTAAAAAATTCAGGAAAGTAGACAAATAGAAAATGATAATGAACAATGGCAACAAGAAACCATAAAGAAGTGAACAATGTGGCAGGGTTGTCATAGTGCACCATTTGTTTTGAGAAACATCTTTTTCTGGTTGTGCCCGTTACTTTGTCAAAGTCTCCTTCCAGATAAAGATGTCAGTCATTCCAAATTAGAGTCCTGTCTTGATGGTGTTTAACTTAGCAAACAGGGCATGGAAAGCTAGATCCCACTGAGAAGATTTCACCATGTCTTTTAGGGAACACATTTGAACCTCTTGCAGTGTCACACAGAACCCTGGCAGTTCTATTCCTTGCTCTTTATTCTTTTTTCTTTTCAGTTCCTCAGACTAGATCATTTCAACTGACCTTTATTCAGATTCACAGATTTTTCTGCTAGTTCAAGATTGCTCTTGGGCCACTTTAGTGAATTCTTCATTCCATTTATATTTGTCAAACTCAGAATTACTATTTGCTCTTTAAAATATAATTTCTGCCTCTTTACTGATATTCTCTGGTAAGACATAGTGCTTTTTTAAGATTTATTTTTTATTGCAGAGACAGATTTATAAAGAGAAGGAGATATAGGGGGAAAGATATTCCAGCTGCCGTTTCACTCCTCAAGTGGCCATAACAGTCAGAGCTGAGCCAATCCGAAGCCAGGATCCAGGAGATTCTTCCCAGTCTCCCATGTGAGTGCAGGGTCCCAAGACCTTGGGCCATCCCCCTCTGCTTTTCCTAGGTCACAAGCAGGGAGCTGAATGGGAAGTGGAGGAGCCAGCATATGAATGAGCACTCATATTGAGCACTCATATGGGTTCCTGGCATGTGCAAGGTGAGGATTTAGCCACTGAGCCGTTGTACCAGACCCAAAAACGTAGTCCTTATACTTACTTTAGTTGTTTAGATATGGTTTCCAACAGCATATGAGTGACAGTGTTTGTGTAGCTTTTATGTCTGAACTTCCTTTGAATAGTTTTTTAAATAGTTCTTCCTTTAAATAGTTTCTATTTACTGCTTTTCAAAAATATTTATTTGAAAACCAGAGTTTACTAAAAGAGGGAAATTTCCATCTGCTTGTTTACTTAGCAAATGGCTAGAATGACCAGGAGCTGGATCTGTCTGAAGCCTGGGCAACAGGAGCTTCATCTGGGTCTCCCACATGCATAAAGGGACCTAACACTTGGGCAATCTGATGCTGCTTTCCAAGGCACATTAGCAGGGAACTGAGTCAACAGTGGAGCAGCTTGGGGCCTCATGCAATGACTCAATGGCTAAATCTTCCCCTTGCAGGTGCTATTATACCAAATGGGTACTGGTTTGTGTCCCAGCTACTCCACCTTCAGCTCCCACTCAGCTCCTTGCCTGTGGCCTGGGGAAGAGCAGTAAGGTTGGCCCAAAGCCTTGGGACCCTGCACCTGTGTGGGAGATCCAGAAGAAGTTCCTGGCTCCTGGCTTCGGATCAGATCAGCTCTGCCTGTTGCAGCGTTTTGGGGGAATGAATCCGTGCATGGAAGCTCGCTCTCTCTCCTTCTCCATAAATCTGAACTGCCTTTCCAGTGGAACAGCTGAAACTGAAACTGACACCCAAATAAGACATCATTGCAGGCAGTGATTTCACTGGTTACATCATCACTGTGGTCATCTATTCACTGCTTTTTGTCCTGCCAGTATGTCATAGTTTCTTGTTTCTTGGTGTAATTTTCGTTTTGAAAATTGGTCATTTTAAATAGAACACTATGACAACCCTGCCAGATTGTTCCCTTCTTTACGGTTTCCTGTTGCCATTGCTCATTGTCATTTTTTATTTGTCTACTTTCCCGAACTAATTTTTTAAAAAGATTTATTTATTTTTATTACAAAGTCAGATATACAGAGAGGAGGAGAGACAGAGAGGAAGATCTTCCATCCGATGATTCACTCCCCAAGTGAGTGCAACGGCCGGTGCTGTGCCGATCTGGAGTCAGGAGCCAGGAACTTCTTCCGGGTATCCCACGCAGGTGCAGAGTCCCAAAGCTTTGGGCCGTCCTCAACTGCTTTCCTGGGCCACAGGCAGGGAGCTGGATGGGAAGTGGAGCTGCCGGGATTAGAACCAGAGTGCATATGGAATCCTGGCATGTTCAAGGTGAGGACTTTAGCCTCCAGGCCATGGCGCTGGGCCCTCCTGAACTAATTTTTAAAGGCAGATTTACAGACAGAAAGATCTTCCATCTGCAAGTTTACTCCCCAAGTGGTCTAAGTAGCCAAAACTGAGGCGATCTGAATCCAGAAAGCAGGAGCTTCTCTCAGGTCTCCCACACTGGCGTAGCGTCCTAAGGCTTTGGGCCGTCTTTGACTGCTTTTCCAGGGCACAAGCAGGGAGCTGAATAGGAAGTGGAGCGCAGCCAGACATGAACTGGCACTCATATAAGATCCCAGTGTATGCAAGGTGAGAATTTAGTCACTGAACCTTTGTGCCAAGTCCATGAACTAACTTTTGTAAGTTTTTAGTTTTTTATCCATTTCTGTCCTATACGAATATAGAAGTTTTTGTTTAATTGGCCTAGTAGTCACTCTGTGTTTGTATGTGTGTGAGTTGAGCATATCCTTAACACTTAGCCAGGTAATTTACAAACTCTGCCTTAACCCTCACTTCCTGTTTGGCTAGAATTTCAAATTAGCCAAAAGTCAGAGCTAAGAACTTGAAGATGTTCATCTTTGTAGCTTGATGAAAGTAGTTTCTAGAGTCCCAGAAATAGAGATTTTCTACAATCTCTACAGTTATCCTACTTCCCAGCTTTTCATTTTGATCTCTTTTTGTCAACCTATTGTTTATTCAATTGCAATATAAATGAAGTTTTAAAAATTATATGTGAAAAAAAATTATATGTGGATTTATATAGAATTAACTAGAACCTCTTTATAGGACTTTTTTTTAAAAAAGATTTATTTTTATTATTTTTTTTTTTTATTGGAAAGGCGGATATACAGAGAGGAGAGACAGAGAGGAAGATCTTCCGTCCGATGATTCACTCCCTAAGTGAGCGCAACGGCCAATGCTATGCCGATCCAAAGCCAGGAGCCTCTTCCGGGTCTCCCACGCGGGTGCAGGTTCCCAAAGCCTTGGGCTGTCCTCGACTGCTTTCCTGGGCCACAGGCAGGGAGCTGGAAGGGAAGCAGGGCTGCCGGGATAGAACCGGCGCCCATATGGGATCCCGGGCGTGCAAGGTGAGGACCTTAACCACTTGCGCCACCGTGCCGGGCCCTATAGGACTAAGTTTAAATTTTAGTTTTTGACATTAGGAAGAGATCTCAGAATCTTCTTTATTTAAAAAAAAAAAAAAAGATTTATTTGAAAAGCAGAGTGACAGAAAGAGATTTTCCATCTGCTCGTTCACACATCAGGGTTGGACCAGGCCAAAGCCAGAAACTTAGAACTCCATCTGGATCCCCCATGTGGGTGGCAGAGATCCGAGCATCTGGCCCATCTGCTGCTGCTTTTCCAGGTGCAGAAGCAGGGAGCTGGAGAATCTTCTAATTACCTCATCTCATAGAGGAGAACCTGCTGCCAGGATAGATGAAGCTGTATCTAAGTGGGACAGGAGCAAGGTGGTCACCACTGCCCTCTCTATTGTGTGATGTGATACTTTGCAAGCCCTGGTGTCAAGGAACAGTCACAGATGTGGCTCGGGCCTCCAAAGAACTGGTTATTCAGTGTGTAGGCCACTAATGAGCAGCAGCAATGGGCCGCCAGCTGGTTTGTCAGGACTCTGAGGCCCCATCCCAGACCCTCTCACTCTTTAGTAAGATCCCCAGGTGAGCCACCTGCACATGCCCATCTAGAAACATTGGACTGTCTCTCTCTCAGTCTTACCAAGGTTTCGCCACTAGCCAAAGCTGATGGCAAAACCTTCTCACTTCTTCCTCTCTATTGCCCAATACCGTGAACTCACCTGGAGCCATGCAAGCTGTTCTGAATTCCTTCCCAGCCCAGGACCGGAAGGAGCATGGCCATGGGCCACCACGTGAGTCAAGCCCTGTTTCAGGTCACTCAGAGCCGAGGGATGCAGGAAGTAAGGATTCACGCAACAGGAGTGTCAGAGTTTTTGCCTCACAATGCAAAAAAAGTAGAGAAAGGCCTGCTTGCTTCTGTAAAACGGCTTACTTTTCCCTGCCTCTTCTCTGTATGTTGCCACCCCCGCCCCACCACACCCCATCCTTTTGTTAGTGGGTGGAACTTTTGCTCCACCATTCTCCTGCCGGGTGTACTTGCAAGAAGCAGGTGGGCCTGCAAACATGGGATTCTGGCTCAAGGAAGCTTCAGCTGCCTGAGGGAGCTACCTGTGACCTGAAAGCAGGCCCCAGCCCAACCCTGGACCTCACTAATGCCCCACCCAAGGACTTTTCTTTATCTGAAAGTCACATGATCTTCTGTGTGAAACTATATGCTGATAAAAACATTTTCAGGTAACTTGTTTTAATGCAGTTAACCTCTCTGCTTTATGAGAAAGGTGCTTTCATTGTCATTTCATACACCTGACAGGTGTTTGTGGATTTTAAGCAGATTCATGGAGAGAAGGAGGAACAGAAATAGCTCTTACATCAACTGGTTCACTCTCCAGATGGCCACAGTGGCCAGAGCTGAGCCAATCTGAAGATCCAGGAACTTCTTCCGGGTCTCCCATGTGGATATTGGGGCCCAAGAACTCGAGCCATCCTGCACTGCTTTCCAGGCCATAAGCAGAGAACTGGATTGGAGCAGCCAGGACACCAACTGGTACCCTTATGAGGTGTTGGAGCTCTCAGGCAGAGAATTAACCTGCTGCTCCAACCCCAATCTCTTAGCTTCTTATATTCATTAGTGACATCTTCCCTCTCACATGGGTGTATGTGATATTTTTTTAAACTTTGAGGAGGGGTGATGTGGGCATGTCATTTAAAATTTTATTTAATATTAGTTTTACTTTTTGAGACACAAAGCACCCATTCATTGGTTGATTCCTCAGATACTTGCAACCCAGGCTGAAGTCCAGAGCTGGAATCCAATCCAGATTTCACATGTGGGTGCTGAGGACCCAAATTCCTGATCCTAGCATCTGTTACCAGGAAACTGGAGTCAAGAGCCGAAGCTGGGACTTGAACCTTGGGTCTCTGAACCACTCAGCGAAATGGCTGCCGCTCCCTCTCCTGGGTGTTTCTTGGTGACTTTTTTTGGCCTGGCTCTATCTGTGTGCATTTTTGGAAAGGGCTGTGACCTCTTAGATCTGGGTCTGATAGGCCTTCTTGATTGTACTCTCCTGAGGGCGTTTTCTTTGCAGCATGGAGCCTTTGGAATGCAGGGCCCTTGGGTCCTTCGGAGGACCTCATCGCAGATTGTAACTATCTCCGCTCCCATCTGTCGGGACTTCCTTGGAAGAAACGACTGCAACAATGAGGACCAGGTCACAGCAGGCTGGCCAAGAAAGCCAAGAGACGGAAAATCAAGACCAGAGAAGATTCTGCAGGCTGGGGACACATGTCCTCCATGACTTAAAGGGTTGTCATGCAAAAGAGGGATTATGTTTTTGCTGTGCTTAGAGGTGGCTGTATTGTGCAGATAAGCAGGTTTAAGCTTCAGGATTCTTTCCAATACCTTAGACCTAATTTGAATTTTTACATTTGTGTTATATCACATACACCTTCAAATTACATATGCACTGCTAATCAAAGACACAGCACATTTGTAATGTAATGAAACAATCACATCTTATCACATTAACAGTAATCATTATGTATGTATGATGTATATATTTCAATTTTCATATTTTTCTATTTGAAAGAGTGACAATGAGAGGGAGAGAGATACACAGACAGATCTTTTTGCTGGTTCACTGCCCAATTGGCCACAACAGCCAGTTGTGGGCCAGCCTGAATCCAGGAGCTAGGAACTCCAGCTGTGAGGACTTGGTCATCTTCCCCTGCCTTCCCAGGAACGTTAGCGGAGAGCTGGATCAGACACGGAACAGCCAGGACTCGATCTAGCACTCCAGTAGGAGATCTGCGATGCTGGGGCTGCAGGTGGTACAACAAGGGTGTCCTATCAGATACAGATATTTAAATGTCAGATGATGGAATGTGTTCTGTCTCCTCCCCCCACCGCCTGTGACCTGCGTTGCTTTAAGTTTGAGCAGGTGATGTCATTGGGTCATCAACAGGGTGCTGGGACTTTCTCTCCTTGAATCAAAGACAAAAGATTGAGGAAGAGAAGGTTTCGTGCCCCTCTTTCCATTTCTCCCTGCTATTCAGGAGAGCTGGCAGCACAGCAGCCAGAAGCACACAAGCCCAAAGTTGACGAGCGAGGGAGGCAGAGCAGGACCAGCGAGGAACCGGATCTGCCCTGCCTCTAATTTTGCCAATGCCACAATATTAGTTTAAGCTGCGGTTGACTGCATCTTCTTTTCCTTGCAACGCAGTGCAGTTTTACTGAATACGGCTGTTGTTTGAAGAAAGGGACTTCCTGGTCTCTGGTGGAAGTCCATTTTCAGACTAATGTACCACAAGTTATGGATGTTGCAGCTAGCGTTTGAGTCTGGGGGAGAAGGAGATAACACGGCTATAGGAATAATTTAGGAGGCACAAACATCTTTCTGTAATGTAGGTCTTTAGCTTCCATTGCCCCTCTCCTAAGTCTTCCTGTTGCCTTCACCATCTTAATCTGTCTCTCACACCTCATCCACAGTCTCCTTCAAACACATGCTTGACAGGCAGTAGAGAAAAGGAGAAGCAAAAGCAGAGGGCAGGAGAAGCAAGGCGGCTGCTCTCTCCAAACGGGAGTTGTTATCCCAGTTTCAATGGAATACTGCCAGAACAGGAATTACTTAAGAGGTGAATGGCAGGGGGTAGGGGTGGGGTGGGAATGGCAGAGAGGGTGAAGCCACCACCTGCAGTGCCAACATCCCTTATGGATGCTACCTCAAGTCCTGGCTGTCGCACTTCCAGTCCAGCTGTCTGCCCCAGGTGCACCTGGAAAAGCAGTGGAAATGGCCCAAATGTTTAGGCTCTTTTAGCCATGTGGGAGATGTCCCCTGGGCAGAACATGGTCTTTCCAAGGGGCACACAGACCAAGCGATATTTTAAAGATTCTATTACGGGGGCCCGGTGCGGTGGCGCAGTGGTTAAGGTCCTCGCCTTGAACGCCCGGGATCCCATATGGGCGCCGGTTCTAATCCCAGCAGCCCCGCTTCCCTTCCAGCTCCCTGCCTGTGGCCCGGGAAAGCAGTCGAGGATGGCCCAAGGCTTTGGGACCCTGCACCCGTGTGGGAGACCCAGAAGAGGCTCCTGGCTTTGGATCAGCATAGTATCGGCCCGTTGTGCTCACTTGGGGAGTGAATCATCGGACGGAAGATCTTCCTCTCTGTCTCTCCTCTCTGTATATCCGCCTTTCCAATAAAAAAATAATAAAAAAATCTTTAAAAAAATAAAAAGATTCTATTACGGGAAATTTTAAACTCATCCAAAAAAAAATATAGAATAAGGTATCCACTAACCAGCTTTACTTCATGGCTTACTGTTGGTTCATTTACATCTGCTCTGCTTCCCCCTCACCATCATCACCATCATCATCACCATTCATCACTTGTTTAAAAACACTTATTTTTATTGGAAAGGACGAGCTACAGAGAGAAGGAGCTACAGACATATCTTCTATCTGCTGGTTCACTCCCAAAATGGCTGCAACAGCTAGAGGTGAGCTGATCTGAAGCCAGGAGCCGGGAGCTTCTTTAGGTTTCAAAGGCGGGTGCAGGGTCCCAAGGCTTTGGGCCATCCTCTACTGCTTTCCTGGGCCACAAGCAGGGATCTGGATGGGAAGTAGAGCAGCAGGGACAGAAACTGGCATCCATATGGGATGCTGGCACTTACAGGTTGAACATTAGCCAATTGAGCCATTGCATCAATCCCCATCCATCACTTTTCTTATTTTTATGATAAAGTGAGATATACAGAGAGGAGAGATAGAGACGAAGAACTTCCATCCATTGATTCACTCTCCAAGTGGCTGCAACGGCTGGAGCTGAGCTGAGCTGAGCTGAAGCCAGGAGTCCAGAGCCTCTTCCAGGTCTCCCACGTGGGTACAGGGGCTTTTCCTCGACTGCTTTCCCAGGCCACAAGCAGGGAGCTAGATGAGAAGTGGGGCTGTCAGGATTAGAACTGGTACTCATATGGGATCACAGCACATATAAGGCAAGGGTTTTAGCCACTAGGCTATTGCATCAGGCCCTATGCATCACTTTTAAAATGAGCTAAGTTAAAGCTGTGACCTCTATGTCTTCCCCTGCCATGGGCTCCAGCCGTTTCCCCTAGAAGATGTGATGTAATTGTTCTACAATTAGAGTAGAGCAAAATGTTCACAACTTTGGAAACACTCAGACACCCAAGTGTACACTTTTAAGAACACTTTTTTTTCTGCCTTTTATCTGAAAGGCTGAGAGGGAGACACATACACAGACACTGCCCGAGGGCTTCCCTCTGCTGGTTCACTCCCCAGATGGCCAAAGCAGTAGGGGCCAGGTTGAAGCTGGAGCTTGGAACTTCACCTAGGTCTCCCACACAGTGGCAGCAGTCCCAGCACCTGGGCCACCTGCTGTTGCCTTCACTGGCACATTAGCAGAGAGCTGGATCAGTGGCAGGGCAGCTGGGACTCAAGTTGGCATGCTGGTATGGAATGCCTGACTCACAGGCAGCAGTACAACTTGTTGCCCCACAAACACTGGCCCAAGAAGGCTGCATTTAAGTGGATTAATTCTATAAAGGTCTCTCAAGAAGTTGGCAGGAAACTTGAGACATGTTCATTCTACTGCAAAACATTTTTGAAATTCCTACATTGTTTTTTTCATAATGTATATTTGCATGAATTTTTGAAGAATCTTCCTATTCATAGATTTCTTTTTGTGCCAAATCTTTGAATTCAGTGTTTCCATGAACTTCCTCAAGGACTTTCACAGCTCAATAAAACTAGTTTTTAAAAAGTAGAATTAGAAGCATTTCAGCCCAGGGGTTAGGCTTCTGACCAAAGTGCCTGCAACCTTATTAGAGTGCCTGGGGCTGACACCCAGCTCTAATTACCCACTCCAGCTTCCTGCTAAACAGACCCCAAGAGACAGCAGGTGGTGGCTGAGTGACTGGCTCCCAGACACCAATGTGGCAGACCCTGCTTGAGCTCCTGTCTCTGCCCAGCCTTACAGTTGCTGACATTCAGGAAGTGAACCGGCTAATGACAGATGTCTCTCCTGTCTAAAACTCTGACTTTAAATAAATAATCTTTTTTTTTTTAAAGCATTTTAGGGGCAACCACGATGGCTCAGTTAATCCTCAGTCTGCAAGTACTGGTACCCCACATGGGTGCCAGTTTGAATCTTGGCTGCTCCACTTCCCAACCAGCCTCCTGCTTGTGGCCTGGGAAAGCAGTAGATAATGACCCAAAGTCTTAGCATCCTGCATTAGCGGGGGAAACCAGCTCAGCTCTGGCCATTGTGGCCATTTAGGAAGTGAACCAGCGGATGGAAGATCTTTCTCTGTCTCCCCTTCTCTCTGTAAATCTGCCTTTTCACAACACAGCAAAAGAAAAAAACAAAGTTTTTTTTTTTTTCAATCCAGCTAGTTAAAGCTGGTCTGCCTCTGTGGTTTGGGTAACAGGAGTCCCATGGTATAACTTTTGGGCATCACCCTTGCCAGGTTTGCTCCGTTTTCCACCTTTGTCCAGCCCAGCTAGCTGACCCTGCCAGAGAGGGTCCCGTGGCAGATGTGGGCTTTCCTGGAGCCAGAAATGAAGCAGGCCAGCTAGAGCACCACAGTCCTACGTTTTGGGGGTGGCAGAGGAATGTGCAGCACCGGTGCCCAACAAGAGCTGCAGGTGCCTGTGTCTCTTTGCGAGTTCGCCCAGAACCCCCTCAGTTCACATTTCCTCGGTGGCGACCCTGCACACCTACCTGGGAACATTCCGGCACCTCCTCCCCCCCTGGGCAGGCGGACACCCATCAGTCCTTGTCTCCCCGACACTGGTCAATGTTTGGCCCAGGACTGCACGTCGCTGCGTTATCTCGCTCGCTTCGTGCTAAGCCCTACGAGGCGCTCCTAGTCAGTCTCGCCAGCCGGCCACTCCCCAAGAACACAGTGTGCAATGCAAAGCAACGACAAGCGACCCTGCCCCCGTCTATCTCACTCTCCCCCAGCTCTATTTTGCTTCCAGATCCCGATCACCACGTGACACCTGTTGGTTCCTGGTCCCTCGCGCGAAGGCTGCAAAAGTCACCTGTAATCGCGGGGCTATCGCTGCCAATCAGTCATTACAGAAAGCATGAATTTCCTGGGCCAAGGCAAGGACGAATTCACCGACGGGATTTGCAGGTGTCCCGCGGTGTCGCCACCTACAGCTAGCCCCTGGGGCAAGAAGACGGACTCTGGAACCGGCTCCCAGGCTGCGCGGCCCGTGCTCACCCTCCGGGTCCCAGCCCAGCCTGGCCCTGGCGCGGCCGGTTTAACCCGAGCCCCAGCGCCGCGCGCCCATTTCCGGGGCGGCGTCATTGCCCATTTAAGAGCCGGACGGCCCGCCCCTCCAGGGGCGGAGCTTGCGCGCGGGGGGCTTTAAGGCGGGGTGGGGGGCCGCCCGGGTCCGGCCGGGGGATTAACGCCGGTGGGCGCGCGCCGCGGGCCGCCATTTCCGGCGTCTCCGGAGGAGCCGCCCCCTCTGGTGTCCGGAGCTCGGCGCGCCGCGGTGCGCGGCTCAGGTATGCGCGAGGCGGGCCGGCGCGGGTTGTGGTGGGGGGCCGCGGGGGGCGCCTCCACTGGCCCCCCGACGTGCGCTTCGCGGCCCCGGGAGCCGGCGCGGTGTCCGTGGAAGCCCGCCCGAGGGGAGGGGAGGGGCGGCGGCGGCTGCAGAGCCTGTGCGGCGAGTTTCGGGCGGTGGTTGTTGTTGTCCGGGCTGGCGGGTGGCGTTTGCGGGGCTCGCGCCGGGCGTCCCACCTGCGCTGGGCGCTGAGGGAGGGGAGCGTGGCAGGTGGGAGGCCGGCGGCCCGGGACGCGGGGGTCGCGGCCTCGGCCAGGCTGGCCCGGGGCGCGCTGGGCAGTTGGCGCTGCCCGAGGCAGGTGCGTTCCCGAGGGGGGGTACGGAGGGGAGGGTGGCCCAGGCACCCTGATCTTCCCGGCCTCCACCTGCGGCTCTTTGGCCCCGGGGTGCAGGTCTGGGTGCACCCCGTTCCTGCTGGCTCTCTGCTCGGCCTCCGCGGGTGGGCAGGGTCCGAATGCCGGGGAAACACCCAGCTCTCCGCGTCCCCCATGTAAACTGCCCCCTGCGTCACCTCCATTTCTAAGGCACCCAGCCCCGGCTGTCCTCACTCCGGGAGTGCTCTTCATGCACGCTCGCTCGCTCCTGTTTCCACAGGTGGTTGCACGGGAGGCGATCCCTGCAATGCTCCGTTTCCTTGCTGGGGGGTCAGGGGGACATCACACCCCACTGTCTCGGGGTCCTTTGGCTGTATTGAAAGGCCACTAGCTTGCCGGGCGGGAGGGCGGTGGTTCCTAGTGACATGAGAGCTCTCACGTTTCCCGACGAACTTTGGAATTTGGGATATGGATTTGAGTAGAAAAAAAAAAAAGCCACTTTCTGTGCTTTTAGGCAGGAAGCCGACGGCTGGAGTTTGCCTGCCTGTGATTGTAAAGGGAACAGTGGTTAGGTTAAAAAGTTAGAAATGATATGTTCTATACAACTTTTTGTTGTTTTGAAGCCACAGACCTGCCACCCGCTTGTTCGTTGTGGGTCACTTTGGTGTGGCTGGGAATTTCCATATGCCCCAGTCAGACTGGATCAGGGTCCTTGTGTGCTAATGGGACACTTAGTCATTATAAAGAAAAGAAAAAGAAAAAGAAAGGTGGGGAGTCCCAGCGTGATAGCCTAGTGGGTAAAGTTCTTGCCTTGCATGTGCTGGGATCCCATATGGACACTGATTCCTGTGTAGCCCCGTTTGCTTTGCATCCAGCTCCCTGCTAGTGACCACGGAAAGCAGTCGAGGACGGCCCAAAGCCTTGGGACCCTGCACTGGCAAGGGAGACCCGGAAGAGGCTCCTGGCTTCTGACTTTAGATCAGCTCAGCTCAAGCCATTGTGGTCGCTTTGGGAGTGAATCAACAGATGGAAAATCTTTCTCTCTATCTCTCCTCCTGTATATTTGACTTTTCAATAAAAATAAATCTTTAAAAATTGTCAGTGTTAATATCTAGTCCAATAAAAATAATTGAAAATATTAAAAAAAAAAAAAAGACAGGTGGGGGTTTTCATTACAGTTTGTTAAAGTGTTACAAGAAGGAAAAGGCCGGGTTGCCCAGATGGGTACTGCTTCTCACCTGGAAATTAGAAGGTGCTTTCCTGAGTGCAGGGCATTAAGGTTAGGCATATGGAGGGGGAGAGGATGAGAAAAAGAGGTTTTGTTTTGTTTTTTGTTTTTGCAGAAAGTTGGAGCACCTTCTAGAAGAAAGGTTCAGGGTTGAGCTTGTGGGAGAGTGGGAAGAGGACTGGAGCAGTGGGGAGTGTGGGAGGTGCCCTGTGGTCACTGGGTCCTCAGAGGCTGTGCAAGGCTGAGAAGTCAGCTTGCCACTGGCTGCAGTAGGAGGACCAGAAATGAGGGGGTGCTGGGAGGATGGAACATTTTGATTGTTTTTTTAAACAGTTGAACTCTTTTTTTTTAAAAAAAGATTTATTTATTTTTATTACAAAGTCAGATATACAGAGAGGAGGAGAAATAGAAAAATCTTCCGTCCAATGATTCATACCCCAAGTGACCACAACGGCCAGTGCTGTGCCGATCTGGAGCCAGGAGCCAGGAACTTCCTCCAGGTCTCCCACACAGGTGCAGGGTCCCAAAGCTTTGGGCTGTCCTCGACTGCTCTCCCAGGCTACAAGCAGGGAGCTGGATGGGCAGTGGAGCTGCTGGGATTAGAACCAGCGCCTGAATGGGATCCTGGCGTGTTCAAGGCGAGACCTTTAGCCGCTAGGCCACCATGCTGGGCCCTACATGTGTGTTTTAAAAAGAATTTTTTGGAAGGCAGAATTAAAGAGAGGGAAAGACAGAGAAAGATCTTCCATCCACTGGTTCACTTTTCAAATAGCCACAGCAGCCATAGCTGAGCCAGTCTGAAGCCAGAAGCTTTTTCCGGGTCTCCCGTGTGTGCAGGGACCCAAGGACTGACCGTCCTCTGCTGCCTTCCCAGGCACCTTACTAGGAGCTGCGTCAGAAGGGAACAGCTGGGACTTGAACTGGCTCCCTTAGGGTGCTGGAGTCACATCCGGTGGCTCTGCATTGCAGCGCCAGCCCGTACAAATATCTTTTTTTGTGAATTTATGTACTCATTTCACACCATTTTTTTCAAATCTTGCCCATTTTTGACTTTCCTAAAAGATGTGCAATTTTTTTTTATTAAACTGCATAGAAATCCTTAAAAAAATTTTTTTTTGGAAACTTATTTAAAAGCTCTTCGCTGTACCATTTGTCCTTTGAGTAATTTTTTCGTTTCTTTTTCGGTTTAAATCTTCGGTCTCTCTGCAGTTTGTGGTTGTGGAGCGTTTTCCTATTTCTGTGATAAGAACTGCTAGACTTTTGTGACATTATGTGTCCCACATCGAAGTGCACTTGAAGTCGGAAAAATTGTTTTATAATATTTGCTTCCTAGGAACCACAAAATTATACATTTTAAACATTTTTCCTTGACCAAGAAAATCCTCTTGTTTGGTGGAAGAATTTAGCATAGATAAAAATGGTGACGGGTCTGTGATGAGCACCCGGGTACCTGGCACCCCATGGGTAGTTTTGCCACTGAGGAGAGACGATTTGATCTGTGTCACCACTCACCTCCCTTTCTTGTGTTAATTTGATGTGAATACCGGATACACATGTTTTCATCTGAGTATTCCAGTGTGTATTTCCAAAGAGTAAGGATCCTTGAAGAAACAAAGTAACTTCTAGGCCACTGCTTTTTCCTGGAGTGGCAGTGGCGGCTTGGCTTCCCTAAATAATCCTGTCAGTGCTGAGACCTGTGTGTGTGGACTTTTAGTTCCTCCGAAGTTCAAATGACAGCTCTCACGGCTTGCCTTTTTGTAATGACCCAGGTGCGTGCAGGCTTGTTAAAAAGCAAGATGATACTCTTCATCGCTACTCAGTATTACTGTTTTGACATTGACTTGCTTTGATATTGTAGGTTTTGTTTTTATGAGGTTTTTAGATGCGGGCTAAAGAGTAGCTGGTTGTGTAGGGCTTCTTTTAAGCTGTGTATATGAGAAGCAATTGTGATCCCCCAAAATTTGGGACATAGCTTTTGACTTATGTAGGAGCTTCCCCTAGTGATATATATTTTTTTTTTTTCATTTTTTTAAAGTTTGTTTGAATCAGAATCAAAAATAGTAAACATTATTTTTTTTTGGTACGTATTTTAAAGTCATTTTTACAAATTTTCTTGGTTATTGGTGACAGAGTAACAGAGGAAAAGAGAATGAGCGAGCAAGACATCTATATGCTCGTTTACACCCCAGATATCCCCAACGGCTGGGCTGGGGTGAACCTGGGAGCCAGGGCTGCCCTCTGGGTCTCCCACGTGGGTCGCAGGGACCCAAGTACCTAGTGTCTAGGGTGTGCATGAGCAGGGTACTGGGTGTGAAGAGAGGCCAGATTATTATTTTTAAAGATTCATTTATTTTTATTGCAAAGTTAGATATACAGAGAGGAAGAGCTTCTGTCCAGTAATTCACTCCCCAATCAGCTGCAACAGCCAGAACTGCACCAATCCAAAGCCAGGAGTTAGGCCCCGCTCCGGGTCCCCCATGCAGGTGCAGAATCCCAAGGCCCTGGACCATCTGTGACTGCTTTCTCAGGCCACAGGCAGGGAACTAGATGGGAAGCGGGGGCGTCCAGACACGAATCAACGTCCATGTGGGATCCTGGCGTGTACAAGGCAAGGACTTTAGCCATTAGGCTATCACGCTGGGACCGAGAGGCCAGATTCTGTCCCAGGCATTCTTCTGTGGGATGAGGAAGTCTCGGTTCCTAAATCACTTTTTGCAAGTTAATGCATTTAAAGGGAGTGTGGGAGAGAGGAAGGGAGAGGTTGTCTATCATTTGGTTACTTAGCAAATGGCCACTTCAGCCAGAGCTGGACCAGGCTAAAGCCAGGAGCTGAGAACTCCGTGTGGGTGGTGCAGCAAAGACATGGGCCATTCTCTCAGGCACACAGCAGGAAGCTGGATCAGAAGCAGAGCAGCTGAGACCTCAGTGTGGGATGCTGAGGATGGAAGCTGGTTCTCCACCCACTGCCCACAGTGTGGGCCCACCTGGATCACTTTTAATAAAGTGTTTTTTTTTCCTTAAGATTTAATTTATTTTTATTGGAAAGCAGATTTGCAGAGAGGAGAGATGGAAAGATCTGACATCTGCTGGTTTGCTCCCCCAAATGGCCATGGCAGCTAGATCTGAGCTGGTCGAAGCTAGGAGTTTCTTCTGGGTCTCCCCCATGAGTGCAGGGGTCCACGAACCTGCTCCATCCTTCACCATTTTCCCAGGCCACCAGCAGGGAGCTGGATGGGAAGTGGAGCAGCCAGGACATGAACTGGTGCCCCTACGGGATGCTAACACTTAGCCAGTTGAGCTAGCATGCTTTCTGTGTTTGTGATTTCATTCAGCTTCTTTTCAAATCTGTGCTTTTTAAAAATTTCTTTGTGTTGAAGTGTTTTATATGATTGTTTCTATGGCACAAAGATACCAACTTGTAGAGTCAGAACCTTGGCTTGAACCCCTGTTTTTGCCACTTACTAAAATACAGACTTGGCCAGTGGTTTCACTTCTCTGACCCTTCCTTTACGGCTCATCAAAATGAGACAGTGCTTAGGGAATTTTTGTTAGGAAAAGATAAGATTGTTTACTTAACGTTTATTGTTGGGATTATGAATTATGCCAGGTGGCTAAGCTATTCTTGCTAACAAGAAGTGAGATATGTCGATGAGCAATTCTGATTAATGAAGCAATAAAATGTTCTTTTTATTTATTTGTTTTTATTTTACTTTAAAAAAAAATTGGGAGCAGTGAAATGTTCTGCAGGCTCAGTGAGGTACCTGGACGGAAGTACCTGGCTTAGAAATGAAAGACTTAATTGTCAGAGATGTTGGGGAGGAGCTGAGTTAAATGGAGTTAAGTAGGGGTTCTTTGTCCTCGTAGCTTTAGAATTCCGGGGTGACAGCAACAGGGGGACCTAGGCAGCCAAAGTGAGCCTGTGCAGGCGGAGCCGTGCCCTGGAACTCTCAGTCCAGCTGGAGAGCTACCCACTGTTGCAGTTTTTTGGTGGGGATTACACAGGACTATGCCTCTAGATACATACGGGTGTTGCCTGGTCTTAGATCTGTCCTATAGCAATTTCCCCGAATTGCCCTGGTCTCAGAGAACCTCTTCTGTAGTTCGAGTCACGTGCAGGTGCCGCACATAGCCATTGTTATGTGCAAGGTCGGAAAGCAGAGGAGAGATGATGTCTCATGTGCTGATTTGTGACCCAAATGTGTGCAACAGCCAGGGCTGAAGCAGGCGGAAGGCAGCAGCCCAGGAATCCAGCTGGGTCTCCCACAGGGATGACTTGATTGAGTCATCCTCTGGTGCCTCCCAAAGCACAGGCAGCCTTGGTGTTCGAGCCAGGACTCATGGTGGTGTTCTGACCACTTGTGCCAATCTCCCCACTCCTTATGGTTTTTCCTTGTATTTGAGACTTTCCTGTTAGGTTGCTGGTAGGTAAGATGAGGTAACTCTCTTCCGGACTCGTTGTTCTCAGCCCCTGCTGTTCCTTGCCTCTCATTGTAGTTTCTGTGTATTTCTGGTTAGATCAGTGTTTGGTGTTGGTAGTATTACGGCCGTTTAAACTATTGGCTGCGCTGTGGAGTCTGTGATTTCTCTCCCATTTTCAGACCTCTGTTTTCTCGGGAGTGAACATTGTCTTTTTTTGATGTTGGCTTAGCTATATGAACTGTGCTTACTCTGAAACTGTTAGCTGTGTGAATTAAACCCATGAGGTTAGCAGGGCACCTTAGGGCGTTTTCCATGTCATTTGTTTCCAACACTGTACTGGGTGTTTCTGAATGTAGTACGAGAATTTATATTATTACTATCTATGTTAGCCATTTTGATTAGCTTTAATGTTCTTGATGGAGATGAGGAATAAAGTGGCATTTAAAACAATTTGATGCTATAAAGGTTTATCTTAGACAGTAATTAAAACCTGTAAATACTAGAATATTTGAGGGAACTTATGACCTTTGCATTGTATTTTGATTGAAGAACATGATTGTCTTTGTAGCAAATACTGAGAATAGACCTGCAACTTCAGCATCATTTTATTTTTTAAGATTTATTTGTTTTTATTGCAAAGTCAGGTATACAGAGAGAAGGAGAGACAGAGAGGAGATCTTCTGTCCAATGATTCATACCCCAAGTGACCACAACAGCCAGAACTGCACCAATCTGAAGCCAGGAGCCAGGAGCTTCCTCCAGGTCTCCCAAGCGGGTGCAGGGTCCCAAGGTGTTGGGCCGTACTCTGCTGCTTTCCCAGGCCACAAGCAGGGAGCTGGATGGCAAGTGGAGCTGCTGGGATTAGAACTGGCGTGCATATGGGATCCCGGCACGTTCAAGGCGAGGACTTTAGCCGCTAGGTCGCCGTGCCAGGCCTCAGCATCATCCTGATCGTTGGAATACATCTTAGTGTGTAACATCTTCGAATGTTTGTAGGGATATCCAACTTTGTACAGCTAATTTATTGTTCTAGAAGATGTGATGAACTTCCTGAATGTTCACTCCTCTCCCTTGTATATCAGCTTCTGGTAAAATTGCCCAGTAGGTTTAGGAAGCTGCAGGCTGTGGCTCTGTTTTAGATATAACACTCTTTAAAAACTTTGAATTAGGGGGCTGGCATGGTGGCACAGCATGGTAGTCATCTGCCTTGTGGCACCGACATCCCATATCAGCGCTGGTTTGTGTCCTTTCTTTTTCTCTTCTAATCCAGCTGCCAGCTTAGGGTCAGGGAGACCTGCCAGGAGACTTGAGTCCTTGGGACCTTGCACTCTTGTGGGAAACCTAGAAGCTCCTGGCTACTGGCTTCTGATCAGCTCAACTCCAGCTGTTGTGGCCATTTGGGGAGTGAACCAGCAGACGGAAGACCTTCTTTCTTTTTCTCTCCTCTTTGTAAAATCTGCCTTTCAAAGGAAAATGAATCAGCCTTTTAAAAAAAACCTTTGAATTGAAGTAGCACGTTTCTAAAATTTATTTTTAGTTGACAGATGAAAATTGTTTATTAAATGAAACACATTTGAAAATATGTGTAAGAACTGAGTTTTAGTTCTTGTTTTCAAATATGTTGACTGTTTTTATAGCACGCCTGCTCGGGTCTACAGGATTTACCTAATACTGTCACTTATCTGGCCGACACTGTCTTCCTCTCTGATGTCATCTTTTTCCACTCTGATTTTACAGTGGCAGAAATGCTGCGGTTCCTGCGTAGAACCCTCGGGCGTCGGTCCATGCGGAAACATGCTGAGAAGGAGCGACTCCGAGAGGCACAGCGCGCTCCCACTCACATTCCTGCCGCCGGAGATGCCAAGTCCATCATCACGTGTCGGGTGTCCCTGCTGGACGGCACCGACGTGAGCGTGGACTTGCCGGTATGTAGGTTTTGCTGAGATGCTTCTTCTCAGAGATTCATGTGTTTATTTGAGCTTTTCACTGGGAAACATGGACTGTGTATCAAGCATGGTAATAGGCAGGGCCGTGGTAGGGAACCTTGGCCCCGGAATTAACAGCAGTTAACTTAAACAGGTGAACAGTAGGGCTGCTTTGGCCTGATGCTGGCTAGCACGCGTACCTGGGCAGGCCATTGTGTAATAATCTAGTAGATTCTCACAGTCCCTGTTGAACAGCTCTTGAAGCAAAGAGAACCATAATAGAACTTTCATATGTGCTGGAAGACGTTTAGTTGTTTGTTTTCTTCTGTGTTTTTCAAAACTCCTCAATTTGGTGTGTTTGCGGAAGTTCTAATGAAACAAAATGAGAAACAAGACTAAGTGTTTGCCCTGCTCAGGTCTGACTACCTCCTTGGGCCCAGAGTCGTTTGTGCTATGGATTGCTGTCATACCCTGTACTCTTTATTTCAAGACAGGCTGTTGTGATGACATTTGCAATTTGGATCAATCGATTCTTTGTGTGTATGTCAAACAGTGTAAGCTGTTTGAAAGAGGATAGCTTATTCCTTACAAATTTTTTTGAGGAAGTCAACTATTTGCTTTGGGGCACGAGTTCCCTTTGTGTAAATTACATTTATTTATCCTACATCTCCAGTGGTCCGTCTCCTGTCTGCTTGTAAGTTGTGTAATACAGTGGAAGCTTCCTTGGATGTTCTGCAGTAGTTTCCCTCTCCATAGACTCCTTAGTGTGGACCTGCTTGCCCAAAATTATATTGAAAAGTTGCTGCAGTATGCAGTTAAGCCTTCAACTCAAAGTGAGAGTTTCAGCAATTAGCTAGTGTGTCTAACTGAATATTCTGGTCAGTTGAATGATGTGCAATGTACCGGGTGTTGTAATGATTTGGGGTGCTGAGTGTTTTGTTATTTGAAGAGGTTGGAGGTTAGACTGCATATTTCTGGGGATGCAGGCGTCTTAATTTTCTTCTGGTAAGAGCTTCTGAAGGGTTGCCAGACCTTCCAGGGGGAGCTGCCTGGGAGGCTAGTTTTTGTATTTGTGTCTTACTTGATAAGCATCTTGACTTGTGTGCTGTTCCTCAGATATCACTAGGTATGTGGTGAAGAGCCCCAGACTGCTGTGTTAAAGTCCGGGAGGAAGTTTCTTGTTACCTAATGGTTGAAGTATGAAGTCTCAGGCTGTGTGGATGATGCCACGTGAGCAGAATTTTTAAGGAGGCTTAAAAAAGAGGGGGGATGCCGGCACGTAGCCTAGTGGCTGAGGTCCTCGCCTTGAATGCTCTGGGATCTCTTGTGAACACCAGTTCATGTCCCGGTAGCCTTGCTTCCCGACCAGCTCCCTGCTTCTGACCTGGGAAAGCAGTTGAGTATGGCCCAAAGCTTTGGGACCCTGCACCCGCGTGAGAGACCTGGAAGAAGCTCCTGGCTCCTGACTTCAGATTGGCTCAGCTTTGGCTATTGTGGCCACTTGGGGAGTGAATCATCATCGGACTGAAGATCTTCCTCTCCATCTCTCTTCCTCTCTGTATATCTGCCTTTCCAATAAAAATAAATAAATCTTTATTAGTATTTTTTTAAGCCACATAATGGGCCTGGTGCTGTGGCTAAGTGGCTAAAGTCCTTGCCTTGAATGTGCCGGGATCCCATGTGGGCGCTGGTTCTAGTCCTGTCTGCTCCACTTGCCATCCAGCTCCCTGATTGTGGCCTGGGAAAGCAGTCGAGGATGGCCCAATGCTTTGGGACCCTGCACCCGCGTGGGAAACCTGGAAGAGCTCCTGGCTTCTTCCGGCTTCAGATCAGCACAGCACCAGCCATTGTGCTCACTTGGGGAGTGAATCAATAGACAAAAGATCTTCCTCTCTTCTCTCTTCCTCTCTGTATTTTTGACTTTGCAATAAAAATAAATAAATCTTTTTTTTAAAAAAAAAAAAAACATATAACATGGAGGAGAGACAGCCTGAGGTTTTCAACTTAGAGGGCAGATGGTGAGTGGCTGGCTGAGCTAGAACAGTTTCCTAAGCTTGGTCTGCCTGGTGAGGGTGTGTGATACCCGATCAGGCCTGGGAGTGTAGGCTGGGTGGGGACAGAGGCCGGGAAGCAGCCAGTTTGAGATTTGATTCACTGGAGCGAGAAGAATGGCCTTCTCAACCCCGCAGGTGAAATCTTAGCTATAGTAACCAAACTCCAGAGGTTTTCAGGGCCAGGAAAGGAACATTGGCTGATTTTTGACTAGAGTAAAAATGTAGGTCAATGGAATCTTAACTTCTTTACAAAAAACAATGTCCATTTTCTAGTATGACTGCAGGAGAAGACCAAGACTTGATCTTGGTAATTAAATGAATCACATATTCATTTTCCCTTAGGATCAGGGTCACTGTTGGTGTTACTAGCCAATATGAAACTAAGATGATTACTCCTAGGTAATACGTAAAGGATTATCTGTGGTTACATAGAGTAATGTGTCTGGACTTCAGATATACATGTATCAGTTGTCATGGTCGTTCTCTTGCTCCTCCTCTCCTTTGATTATGCAGGAGGCTTTTTTGATTTTTTTTTCCCCTTTTTTCTTTTGCGAGGCAGAGGAAGAGCTCTCCTCGGATGGCTGACCCTCCCAAAGGCCCCCAGGCAGCTGGGGCTCACTCAGGTTGAAGCCACAAGTCAGGAACTTAGTTTGGGTCCTCCTTGTGGGTGGCAGGCACCCAAGAACTTGTGCCATTCATTACCTGCTGCTGCTTCCCAGGGTGGCCCTTCACAGGAGAGCTGGAGTTAGTTGGGACGTGAGCCCAGGCACTCTGAGACCAAATACTCAGGCCTCTGGTTATATTTTTAAGACTGTGTCACCCCCTTATCCCTGATTTTGCTTCTGTGGTTTTAGTTCTCTGCATTCAACTGCAATCTGACCTGCTAATGGGAAGTTCTAGAAATATTCTGTGATTCTTAATTATTTTGGTCTGATTGTTCTCTTATTATGTACTGTTCATCACTTATAGCACCTCATTTGTTTAAAGATTTATTTATTTTTATTGCAAAGTCAGATATACATAGAGGAGGAGAGACAAAGAGAAAGAGCTTCAGTCCGATGATTCACTCTCCAAGTGACTGCAACGGCCGGTGCTGCACTGATCCGAAGCCAGGAACCAGGAACCTCTTCTAGGTCTCTCACGCGGGTGCAGGGTTCCAAAGCTTTGGGCCGTCCTTGACTGCTTTTCCTGGTCACAAGCAGGAAGCTGGATGGGAAGAGGAGCTACTGGGATTAGAACTGGCGCCCATATGGGATCTCGGTGCATTCAAGGCGAGGACTTTAGCCACTAGGCCACGCTGCCGGGTCCCATAGCACTTCATTTGTAAATAAAACCTTCTCAAGGGTGTGGTTGTATGGGAAGAAACAGTACATACATATGGTGTGGATCGGGCTGGGTGCTGTCTGTGGTTTCAGGTACCCTCTGGAAACCTTGGAGGGTGGAGGAGGGACTGCTGCAAGTGGAAACCATCCCTCATGATGGATTTGTAGTTGTTAGGATAGTAGTGGTCCAAATGGTAATACAGTTTGAATGTAATCCCTGCCTCATTCCTCCTGGCCTATTTATGGGAATTGACAAACTGAGTCTTGTAGACAGACTCTCAAGGGACCCTGAATCACCAGAGCAGTCCTTGGAAAGAACAACCTAGTGGTTGCTCTCATTTTTACAGTGTGACAACAAAGCAGCAGTAATAGGGACAGTGTGCTGCTGGGTGCAAAGGTACAGGTGGGTCAGTCCATAGAATGGGGAACCCATGGGCCCGGCACAGAGTGGCTCAGTGGTGGACACCTCACCTTACAAGTGCTGGGATCCCATACAGGTGCCGGTGTGGGTCCTGGCTGCTCCACTTCCATGCCAACTTCCAGCTTAGGGCCAGGTAAAATGGTGGAGAATGGCCCAAAGCCTTGGGATCCTGCACCTGTGTGGGAGACCTGAAAGAAGCTTTGGATTGGCTCAGCTGCAGCCGTTGTGGCCACTAGGAAAAGATCTTTCTGTCTCTTCTTTCTCCTGTAAATCTGCCTTTCCAATAAAAAAAAAATAAATCTTTTAAAAAAAAAAAAAAGGATGGGGAACCCAGTCAGAAATTACAGTTTGCGGTCAGTTGATATATTTGGGGGGGGGGGGGGGACAAGAGTGTTAAGGCCATTCAACGAGGAAACAGCAGTCTTTTTTCACATAAAAGCTAGACCTATAAAACCTTTAGAGGAAAATACAGGGTAAATATGGCCTTGGGCTCAGTGTGCTTGTTAGGTATGTCATCCAAAATGTGAGTTACAGGGGGCTGATGTGGTGCAGTGAGCTCAGCTGCCACTTGTCATGCTGGTGTCTCATACTGCAGCGCCAGTTCAAGTCCCAGCTGTGGCAGTTCTGATCTGACTGTGCTAATGCAGCTGGGAAGGCAACAGAAGATGGCCCAAGTGCTTGGGCCCCTTCCAGCTGTGGGCAGCCCAGAAAGAGTTTGTGGTGCCTGGCTTCACCCTGGCCTCACTCTGGCTGTTTTAGCCAGTTTGAGGAGAGAACCATCAGATAGGAGAGTGCTCTGTCTCTTCCCTGCCTTTCTCTGTTAGTGTACATTTTAAATCCATTCATTCATTCACACATACATAGATACATACAGATATGTAGTTGGACTCTCTGTAATCGCTTTCCCAGGTACATTAGCAGGGAACTGGCTTGGATATGGAACTCACTTGGGGTGATGGCATTGTGTGCTGACCTAGGGGTACTGCAGCCGGAGTGGCAGTGGATTGCACAGGAAGGAATGCTTGTGCATGGGTGTGGCAGGGAGGGACTGAAGGCTGGCAGGGAGCAGGACACAATTCCAACTGGGGATGAGTTTTTGGATGGTGTGCCAGGTTGTAAGAGAGCAGACAGGTGTTGTGAAGAAAGGGGAATATGAGTGCAAGTGGCCAAAGGGCTTGAGGGGGCCTGTGTGTTTGGAACTGGGTTCTGTGGAGCTAAAGGAATTGTCCGGGTTGGTGCTAGTCCTTGGGCCTCCTGCAGCTCTTTGCTAATAGTGGGTGCTTTACTGATACTGGCAGATTGTCTGAGGGAATACCTGATGGGAAAATGGGGGGATTGCCCTCACATCCGGCTCTCAAAGAAAGGAGGAGATGGCATAGTGGTTTAGGGAATGAATGAGTGGGGAAGTTACAAGTTTGCTTAACTGAATAGGAAGAATGTTGCTTGGGAATTGGTGATATAAACACAGGGAGAAAAGACAAGCATCTTGCTAATCTTCAGAAGAGACTGTGAAGTGAGGACTGGGTTTGAGAGAGATGGAAAAAGTTGTTGCTGTTGGGGCCAAAGAAGGTAAGTAGCAGGTGTGCTGAAAAGTGACGGGCGGGGAGGGCAGCACTGGAGCTTGAGTAGGTCTGGGCTTTTTTCCTTTTTTATATGGTTCATTTGCAGTAGGTTCCAGGCAGGGACTTGGAGTCCAGAGCCTGCCTTCCATGGTGTCCACACTGGCCACACCAGAGCATGCTGTTTACTCAGCCTGGCTAAACCTGTTCTAGTTCTGTTCCCTTTTGCACAGGAACCTGTCAGAGGGAGAAAGGCTCCCTGGGAGACCCAAATAGAGAGTTAGTGAGAGGCACAAAGACCATTCTACAGGGCTAAGGCCCAGAGGCATGACTTGGGAAATTATAAGCCGATAAGAATGCTGGAGTGAGGGAGATAAGGCTGGAAAGGCGAGGGAAGGACCAGTTAGGAAAGCCCGTTTTGTTCCCTGGGAATAATGCAAGGCTTTGAAAGAACAGAGTGACATTGTTTGGCAGTTTTGGGAAGATGATGTTGGCAGCTTCTGCTTCCAACTTTGTCTACTTCCCTAACAGCCTCCCGCCCGCGTTCCCTTCCTCCCTGAAATTGTGAGGATCCCGCTCCCTGTTCACTTTACCTTCACCGGAAGTGGCAGTGTTCTCTTCACACTTCCAGGCACAGTTTCAACCTCCAAAGCCTCTGCAGCCGTCAGTTACCTGCACTCAGTGCCAGCAGGTCACTCGACAACTTTTACATTTTGTTTATGCTACAACAATTGACATTAACACTTGCACCAACTTTAAACTAGTGTATGCCTGTATTCTTGGCCAAGACCCTTGTGAGTGCTTGACAACCAATAGAAATGTTTTCATCTACGCATGTAACCCATAATAGGTGACTGTACAGCAGAAGTTGACTGTATTACATCAGGAATGTTCCTGCTAGAGCTGGTGTTTGGGGGCAGTGGCTAGGTCCATGCTTGGGTTACCTGCATTCCACATTGGCGTGCCTGGGTTCCTGTTTGCCTGCTTCCTGGTAACAGACACCCTGAGAGGAACCAGGTCATGACTCCAGTAACTGGAACCGTGCCGCCCATTTGGGAGACCCAGATTGAGTTTCTGGCTCCCCTTTTCAAATTGACCCATTTCTAACTGTTAGGAAAATCTGCAGAGTGGATTAGCATATGGGAGATACCTCTTTTATCTTTTATCCTCTCTCTGTCTTTCAAAAAAATAAGTACATAAGTAAATAGTTTTAAGACACTTTTTTCCATAAGGTATTAATAAGTGCAAAACAGAATAAAAAAGAATGCAGAATAGGACAGAGCCTGATGATTTAAGATACTATTTCCAAAGTCCCTTCCAAGATTGATGGTTATTTTCCCCAAACAAGCTTGATTTCAGTGTCCATAGACCTACAATAATATTAGCAAAGCCTGCTCTTCTACGTTGTCAGTGATAACACGTGGGATTTCTGGATTAGACCCAGAAAATTTTCTGAAACCAAAGTACTGTTATTGTTGCACATTTTGTCTGGGACTCATTTCTTGTAGTGGTGTAGTTCTTTGTCTTGCAGATAAGACCTTGGATGAAAGTTTTAAAAATATCTATGCTACTTATAAACATCAGACTGAGGTGTTTGGGGAAGCCACGGCTATGTTGCTGTGGATTATTAACTTGCGGGAACTGCAGAGGTCTGGCGTTTGCTGTGGGTTGGCCTGGAGCTGGCCCCCATTCAGAGCGCATCAATAGATAACCTTGAGAGTGTTTTAATCAGAGAACGCAACTGAGCAGTTGGCAGAAGACCATCCTGTGTCTTCTTAGGACACAACTATCATGCACATGGGGCTGGAAGTGACATTTGGGCACAGCAAGGAGAAGAGATTTTTTTAAGACTATGCTTCTCCTTGGTGTTTGAAACAAAAATGGGATGTTGATGGAATATGAAATTCACTCTGGAAGTGGCACCTTAGAAGTTAAGTCATAGAAATGTGTTAATGTTTGGTACAAGCTAAAGGACTCATCAGAAGACTTCTGTGCTTCCCACTGTGATGGAGAGGAATGTTTTGGTTTCTGTAGGTGATTGCTGTTAGCAGAGGTTAGTGTAATTGCTACTTTCTGTCTGTTAGCAGTGTTTTGGGTCTTTGTAGTTAAACATGTATTAGCAGTGGATGTTTAAAACCAATACTTTTCTTTGTCTTTTCTAATAGTGACTGTCTCTTCCTTTCCCATGTATTGACAGAACAAATAAGCTCTCAGTGTTCAATTGCTTTGTTACTTGTCTGTGTGGATTTTCATGTTGTGGTCCTCTGCAGACTTCCATCCACATTGGTGACCATTCTTTTCCTTTGCTTACTCGGTTAGCTGCCTTGGACATGCTTTCTCTGCCACATGCTTTATTGTGCTCTGCGCCCACACCCCTACATGCACCCACACATCTGGGAACTTCACATTCTGCCTGAGATGTGCTTTCTCTGGGCACATAGGTCATGCTGTTACTTCATCCAGTCTCTTTTCAAGTTGCTCCTTTATAACAGGTCTTTCTGTTTGAAGGTTATTTCCCATCCTTGATTCCCTTTATCTTGATAACTTTTACTTATAACTTAGCTTGTTATTTTCTTTCTTTCCTAGAATGTTATCTTCTTGGGGAACAGGGGCTCACCTGATGCTCCTGCTTAGGACAGTGATGCAGCATGGCATAGAGTATAGGGTCTTTGCTACACTACCGGCATCCACATGGTTGCCAGTTCATGTTCCAGCTGCTCCACTTCTGGTGCATCTGAGAGAGCAGCAGAAGATGGCTGAATTCCTTGGTCTCCTGTACCCTGCGGGAGACCCGGAATAAGATGCTGGCTTCGGATCTGCCCAGCTGCAGCCATTGTAGTCATTTGGGGATTGAATTGGTGGCAGAAGATTCTCTTTCTCTAGCCTCCCTTCCCTACAGCTCCACCTTTCAGATAAATAAATAATCTGGGTGTTTGTATGTGTAAAGAACTACAAGTCAATAACAGCACCAGAATAATCCAATTAAGAAATGGGAAAATAATATAAGTAGATATACTTCTGAAGACAATGTGCAAAGCAAAGTGACCAGTGAGCACAGGAAAAGGTCCTGAGTGTCGCTCGTCCTCAGGAAATACAGGCATTGTTGCAGTGAGGCAGTCACTGGCACCTGTTCAGAAAGCCTCTGTGGAGCCCAGAGATTTGGTGTAGCTGGTTGTGCTGCCTCCTGGGCGCCTGCAGCCCATATTGGAGTGCCTGTTTTCCTGCTGGCTGCTACACTTCCAACCAACCTTCATGCTAAGTGCATTTGAGAAGGCACTAGAACCTAGCCTACATACATGGGCCCCCGCATGTGTGAGACAGGCCGGGGTTACTGGCTTCTGTCTGGCTTACACTTGACTGTTAATGGCCATTTATGCAGAAAGCCAGTAGGTGGACAGTCTGTCTATCCTCTCTCTCTGTATTGTACTGCTTCTGCCTTTCAGATATATAAATAAGGGCCAGCTTTGTGGCACAGTGGGTTAAGTTGCCACTTGTTAGCACCAGTCTCCCAAATAACCAGGAGCTTGGCTTCCAGCTGTCCCACTTCCAATCCAGCTGGCAACAGATGGCTGATGACGGAAGCAGTGGGCAACACCGTCGATAGCTCAGCTGGGTCCCCTCACGTGGCTCTGACTGAATGAGCATGGAGCCAACTTTGAGGTCAGTGAGGCCCATGCTGCTGTAGCCAGATGGGCACTAGACCAGCAGAACTTTCATGGAAAATGTCAACAAGACCTCGGAGCATTTCTCTGCAGTGCTAATAAGAGGTGGAGGTGCTCCTGGCAAAAGCAGCAGTGGATTGATCAGAAGCGAAGGTCAGGGTTGTTTTTGTTTTTGTTTTTCCATTTGTTTTTCCTTGACATTCGAGATATTTTGTTTGTTAGCCTTCTGGGGAGGGTGGGGTTCAGATCATCACAGCACCTGATTTTTATGGAAGGGTTTAGAGAAAGCTTCCTCTGGCGGACACTTCTGCTTGTGCATCTTATCCAGTGTTGCCAATTTTTGTTGGGAATTTTGGTGGGAAGTTGTTAAGGACACAGCCTGATTTTTCTCCGTCTGACTGATTTTTGTTCCCTGATTTCAAAAAGAAAAAAAAAAAAAAAGACAAGAGACAAGAAATCATTAAAGGGCACTCATTCACCCATTGCCTTATTTAACGTAAAAGTCTCGACTGACATGGCTAGATTCCCAAGACATTCAGCTCTTTAGGATGAAAAAGTTTCTCAGAATATGTGGAAAATGTGTATTATGAAAAAGCTGTTTGCACCCAAGTAAACTCATACTTGTAATATCTGTCTTCCACACTTTTTTAAGAAGTATTTTAAGCAGAGGTATACTTAAACAAAGTAGCAGTCCTGAAGTAGAAGTGGCAGCACTTGATAAGAAACTTAACATTGACAAAGATAGAGAAAATGTTTGAGGACAAAGTAGTGATTGATTTTCCAGAACTGAAAAAAGCGGAAGAACTCAGATTGGAAGAGAACATCATGGAAGGTTAAGGAAAAGTCCAGATCTCTGCCCGGTGCAATGAAGGTTAAGACTATCAGAGATGAGATCTAAAAGCGAATAGATTACACACCAAGGAACACAAGTGAATACGGACAACGCATGTTTCACTCTGTAGCATTGACTGCAACAAAACAATGGGATGATACTTTTTGAGTGTTGG
Organism: Ochotona curzoniae; assembly: GCF_017591425.1. NCBI lineage: Eukaryota > Metazoa > Chordata > Mammalia > Lagomorpha > Ochotonidae > Ochotona > Ochotona curzoniae. The sequence continues at coordinate 4,835,109 of NW_024465699.1, forward strand.
AGAAAATGTTGAAGTAGCTTTGAACCTTGAACTTTTTTAAAAGCTGTTTTTATTGGACAGTCCGATATACAGAGAGGAGGAGAGACAGAGAAAGAGCTTCCGTCTGATTCACTGCCCAAGTGACCACCATGGCTGGAGCTGAGCCAATCTGAAGGCAGGAACCTGAAGCTTCTTCCGGTCTCCCGCGCAGGTGCAGGGTCCCAAGGCTTTGAGCCATCCTCAACTGCTTCCCCAGGCCACAAGCAGGAAGCTGGATGGGAAGCAGGGCTGCCGGGATTAGAACTGGCACCCATATGTGATCCCGGTGCATTCAAGGCAAGGACTTTAACCACTATGCTATTGCACCGGGCCTCTTAATGTCTATTTAATGAAAGGTTATTGGATTCTCTTTCTTTTTTCTATTTCTTTTATTTGTTTTTAAGAAAGGTTAATTATATTTGAAAGGCAAAGTTACAGAGAGCTTTTTAATTTGTTAGTTTACTCCCCGAGTGGCTGCAGCAGCTGCAACTGGGCCTGGCCTAAGCCAGATGCAGCTTCTAGGTCTCCCATGGAAGTGCAGGGCACCCAAGCACTTGGGCAATCCTCTGCTGCTTTCCCAGGCCATTAGCAGGGAAGTGAGGCAGCCAGGGTATGAAGCAGTACCCACATGAAATGCCAGCTCCTACATAAGCCTTGTTTTTTTGTTGTTGTTGTTTTTTTGTTTTTTTTTTTTGTTTTGTTTTTTTGATTGAGCTAATGAGAATCTTTGGACCTCTTGCCTCTTTGGAAAGGGTCTGATTGCAGGTGGAGAGTGAAGGAGTGGTTGGTGAATGGTTGGGCCAGTGGTTAAGACACCTGTACCCCACAGTGGGGTGGCTGGGTTCAGGGCCCAGCACTGGCGCCTGGCCTGCTTCTAGCTTCTTGCTCATGCAGATTCGGGGAGGTAGCAGTGATTGCACAGTTGGCTCCCTGCCACCTGTGTGGGAGACCTGGCTCCAATTCCTGACTCTTGTTTCTGCCCTGGCTCACGCTGGACGTTCTGAATATTTGGGAATTCTCAGTATTTGTTTCTTTCTTCTCTCTCTTACTTTTTCAAATAAATTAGAATAAATTGACCAAAAAAGGGGGTGCCCCGTGACCCTGAGACCACTCTGTGGGAACTCTTTCCAAGTGTGGCTAGTTCCATATGAATATGAAGTGCTCCGAATTTTCGTGTTCTTTCTTCTCAGTTACATCATGGGCTCCTTTAAGAAGGAAACTCTAACATAAGAATTTCTCCTTAATCCATATATTGTGTTTGGTTTTTTAAAAAAAGGCTTTTTTACCTCTGAATAGTTAATATTTATTGGCTAATTCAAACTAATAATCTTCAAGAAGATAAGGAAAAGTTGCACCTTTTTTTTTGGCCTTACAAGGTTTGTTGAGTGATTGTTTACTGTATGACAATGTTTGTGTTATTATATGTCATATTTTCTTTAAGAGTTTATGTATCATTGAAACTACTTTTTACTCAGGTGTGTTGATCTTATAAGGAATGGAATGATGAGTTTATTTTCTTGCTGTTTCAGAAAAAAGCCAAAGGACAGGAGCTGTTTGATCAGATTATGTATCACCTGGACCTTATTGAGAGTGACTATTTTGGCCTGAGATTCATGGATTCAGCTCAAGTTGCAGTAAGTAACTTTTTTTTTTGAAAGTTCTGGTGTGGGGGCAGAAATGGAACATTTCAGATCCTGTGCCAAGTACTAGAAGATGACCATATCTTCATCTCATATATGGACTGCTTACTTTAGAATCATCTGACTCCTTTTACAAAGTATGAGTTCTGGTCTTGACTTCACTTACTTGAGCAAAATCTGAGAGGACGGGAATCTGTGTGTTGTTTACGTAGTTGAGAAGGATGCACACCCATGTAGACCACTAACTAGAGTGAGGAGAGCCATGGTATGGGAGAAAGTGGATGAGACAGCTGCTTTCAGTTTTTTCTTTTCTTTCTGACTGGGGAAGGGGAGGAAAGAAGGTCACTTCCAGCAGCCTAACCACATCAGTACCCAGGGATGGAGACGGCCACTTGGTGTTATCCTAGTATCCCCGATGTGGAACATATTGCAAGGATGCTGTTTAAGTGGCTTCAGTAGTTCTAAGATGCTGCCATTTATGTTGCTCCGAGGTTGAGGAAACCTTTCTAAGTTCCATTGGCTGGTATAGTCTACCTTGGAGTCTCCATTTCCCAGATACTTTCTGTCGAAACTTGGCCAGGAGAGCTCTCCAATTGGTTCTGCTCTCCATTTTCTGACGTGGTTCTAGATGTCCTCTTTAGGCCTCAATGAGCTGTCATGTCCCCCATGTGCATCTGGCCGTGCCATCCACTGCACAGGCTTCCACCTAGGAGGCCCAGTTTTGATACATGCATTGAAAGGTCAGACCACAACTCCTGTAATTTTCCCTGTGATTGGAGTTTTTAGTCCAGTGGTCCAGTTGGTCACCTCACCAGAGGTGACTATAGACCTGACTCCTGTGTGTGGTACACTTGATCTTAGCCAAAAGGCCAAGAAGCAATCCTGTGTGTGCAGGATGTGGCTCAGTCTGTCATCCCCAATAGCCTACACTCACTGATCCACAAAAGAGCTGACTATGGGAGGGCTGGATTGTAGCACCCAATAGTAATAGCCAGAAGGGGTAGGTTCAGTGAGTGCCAATATCTAGCCCATTCTAGCACACTCCCAGACCTAGCCCCATGTATGCTGAGGGATGCTGCAGCCATGCACAGCCCAGCTCGCTGCTCCCATTTCAGCTCTTGCACTCACGAGTGGGAACCGCAGCCCAGCAGAGTCGTCCCTTTAGATCTTTGACCAAGCCCACCCCAGCCACACACCTTGCATATGCTAGGGATTGCTCTGACCCAGTCTGACATAGCCTATCCCATCTTGCCTTTTGCCATGGGACGCTGTGGCCTGGCCCAGCCTGGCCTGCCCTCAGTCCCAACTCTCCGTGCTGGGTACTCAGGTAAACAGGCAAGTGTGAAAACCTAGCCTGGAGTGGCCCACACCCTGTCCTGACTCCCATGCATGCCAGTGTGCGTGCTAAACTTGGCCTGGCCTTTCTGGTCTAGCCCACACCCAACCCTAGCTCTTGTGCTTACCAGCAGAACCTGCAGCCGAGTACAGGGTTTCCCCAGTTCTTGTACCAGGCCTGCTCCCAGTATTGGATTCATATGTGTCAGTGGGGCTAGGGCCATACCTAACATTGTCAACTCCCTGGTCTTAGTCTTTTTGAGTGCTGGTCAATACTGCATCCCAACCTGGCCCCACATCCAATTCTTGGGTGTGCCAATGGGTGCTACAGCCTGAACCAATCCAGCCTACTCTGAGTCCCAGTTCCCATTAGTGTTGCTGACTTCCAAGGTCATGCCTAGTGTGGCTGTCACCACCCTCAGCTCTCACACAAACCAGAGGGTATTGCAGTCCTACAGGGATGAGCACACAAATTCCCCACAGCATCTGCCTCCAGACCCAGTTTTCTCACATGTCAGTGTCATGGCCCATCCTAACATGGCCTACCTCCTGCCCCAACAGTGTGCCATAGTCCTTAGCATTCGTGTTTGCAAGTGGACTGTGATCAATTCCAGCTAGCCTAACTTAGGTCTTACATGTGGGCAGGTATCCTGGTCTGATCCAGACATGTCCTCCAGCTTCCTGCACTGCAAACCAGCTGGTCTCAGTCCCTTGTTTACCTGTGATTGTAGTGGCCTGGTCCATGGAAGTCCCCCAGAAGTCATTCATCACCTGTAAAATACTTCCTCAGCAGTTCTCCAACCCTGCATCCCCACACCTCCTTGCTGGCATAGTCACAGCTGCCATATCTGCAGTCGGCCCAGGCTCCAGGACTGATTTTCTGGTGGCCTGGGGCACTGCCCACCTGCCCATGGTCCGCCACTGATTCCAGAATCTGTGTTTTTAATAAGCTTGGATGTTGGACACATAAGACTTTTGAGAACCCATGTGCAGTGGAAAGATGCTAGGCTGGAAGTCATGTGGGCTGTTGAGTAAATGACTGAAGTTTCTCATTTGCAAAGATAGGTGAGTAGATTCCTCGTCTCAGTTGGTGAGCCCATGTCTAGACGGCTGTTGTTGGACGTGCGCTTCAGATAGAACATGTGCAGCAGGGATGTTGGAGGCTGTTGAGGGAGCTGAGAACTGTCCTGGAATGTGAAGGAAAGCTGTGGAGCTAAAAGTAGTCCTGAGGCCTGGACAGTAGCAGGCAGAGGGAGGAGCAGGATGATAAGGACCCTGGGAGGTTAAGCCCTGGTTTCTGGAAGCCTGTGATTGCTAAGATAAACTCGTCAGCTGCCTTCCCAGAGCAGCTTGGCCGCATTTACAGCAGGTAATAATTTTAGCTACTGGTTTGGTTTTTTTTTTTTTCCTAAATTTTTTTTTTGCCTAAATTTTAAAAAATATGAAGCAAGGACATTTAGTAACCAAGTATTGATTAGGTAAGTTTAGGTACAGCCTTATAATAATATTATACTGAAGATGAGGGATTTTAAGTATAGTAGTTGATATGGAGTGATAGAAATAGACTGATTACGATGCAGTCTAATTGGATTTTCTGATTTTAAAAAGATTTAGATATCTGCACACACATACAGCTGAAAAAAATTTTGTGCAGCTATTTCTCCCAATTTGAGAGTTCTGTTCTCTTGGTAGTGTTAGTTTAGGAGAAATTTGTTTTCTGTTTTTCTGAATTTTTTAAAAGATATATTTTACTTGAAAGACTTAAAGAGCAGGCGATTGCCCACCATCTGGTTCACTTCCTAAATGACCGCAACGACCAGCACAGAGCTGGGCCAAAGCAAAGAGCCAGGAGCTTCTTCAGGGTCTCCCACACGGGTGCAAGATCCCTAGGATTTGGGCCATCCTCCACTGCTTTCCTAGGTGATAATCAGGGAACTAAATGGAAGTAGAGCAGCTGAGACTCAAAAGAGTACCCAGGATTAGTGTGCTGTACCACTGTAGCAGCCCCATTCTTTTTTCTCATGTATTTGAGAGGCAGTGAAGGAAAGCAAGCACTCATATGCTGGCTCGTCTCTAAGTGCTTGCACTAGCCAGCACCAAAGCTGGGAATGCAATCCAGGTCCTTCCCGTCAGTGGCAGGAGCCTAAAAACTTGGGCCATCACTGCTGCCCATCAAGGTCCACGTTGGCCAGGAGCTCCTGGGAATCGGGCCCAGGAACTCTGCCAGGGGATGTAGCACCTTAACCAGGCTAGATGCTCACTGCTGGGAGATGCATCTTTTAATTTTCTTTTACATATTCTCTTTTCTCTTCTATGAGGCTAAACGCACTAAAGGCAGAGAACAAGTCTCCCTAAGCTGTCATTTATTTGACGGGCAACAGAGATTGTGTATTGGATTCAGTTCTGAACTACCACATATGTTGATAAAAGCTTGGTTGGTCGTTAACTTAAAAAATTGGTTCTGTTACAAGTGCCCGTATTTGCAGCACTGGGCCAGGCTTAAGGCAGGAACCCATTGCTCCATCCGGGTCACCCATGTGGGATGACAGAGACCCAGGTAGTTGAGCTGTGGTCTGCTGTGGCTTCCAGGGCATGCGTGGGAAGGAAGCGGAGCAGAACCATGGCAACCGAAACTCAAGCTAGGCACTGATGCAGAAGGACGACGTTCCATGGAGCAGTTTCAACCATTGTGCCACACATCCGCTCCCCTGGATTTATTACTTGGCTTTCACTTTTGGAGTAACTGACAGACTGAGCTCCTGGCTTAGGCCCGGGGAGGTGGTTACAGGCACATGGAGGGTGAACCCAGAGACACATCTCCCTTTGTCTCTGCTTGTCCTGCCCTTCAAATAAACGTAAAAATAAATGGAGTCTCGCAGTCATATGTGGAAATAGATGATATTACGGAAAGACAACGGCTTTTTTCATTTCAGGGAAAGTAGGGGAAAAGAAACAAATAATGCCAGCGTTAGGCGTTAGTTACTTTTTTCAATTTCTCACAATAATTGTGGAAAGAAATAGATATACAGCCAGTACTAAGTGGTATTATTTTGTCTTCACTGTTATCAGCAATGACCGAGTTATTCTATAGTGACATTTCATTCCCCCTTTTGGCATGGGTGAAGTGTAGTTATGATCGTAACAGCTTTTCATAGGTCCAGGATTGCAACTTTTATCTCGTGCTCTTCTTAGTTATAGTGTATGCATCTCAGTAACCATTAATCTAAGCAACGATGTTAAGTGTGTAGGCTTCCTCCATCTTAGTTTTCCTCTCACTAAAATCCTGAGTTGAGCCGAGAAAACAATTGGTAGATGAAATGTATTCAAGATGAAAGAGAATTCTAGATAAAACTTAAAAGCTTAGCTTTTCACTCCTTTTAATATGTTGTTGGAATTTTGTTGAGGATTTTCATTCTTTCTCTTTTTATTTTTCTGTTTTTATTTTGGGAAGTTTATTCCAGAGGGGAAAGAATAGGGGAAGTGGGGGGGAGGGAAGGGAGGCCAGAGGGAAGAGCAAGGAAGAAGGCCAAGAAGAGGAGAGGAGAGAGAGAGACAGAGAGAGAGAGAGAGAGAGAGAGAACCGCACCTGAGGGCCTTAGTGGGACAGGAACAGGGGAAGGGGAAGGGGAAGGGGAAGGGGAGGGGGAGAAGGGAGGCCAGATGGAGGAGAGAGGGGAAGAGCAAGGAAGGGAAGGCCAAGAAGAAAAAGAGCTGTTGAGGATTTTAGCATGTGTTTTGACCTAGGTTTCTTGTACCAGCTCTGTCTGGTTTGGGTGTTAGGGTAACATTGGCCTAGAGAATGGGCTGGGAAGCATCCACTCCTGTTGTTTCTGGAAGATCATGTATACATTCTGTATTCATTATTTGGTGGGATTCATCAGTAGAGCCATCTGCTCCGGTGCTTTTCCTTGAGAGATCTTGGTCATTGTCTCGATCCGCTTGTTACAGATGTAATCAGATTTGTTGCTTGAATCAATTTTTAAACCAGGCCACTTTGGAGAGTGAAAGGTGAACCTCCTTGAATGAAGAAAGGAGTACAGGCAGAAGCCAGCATTGTTCTGAGAAACTAGCCGTGAATATCTGTCCTCGTGTGGTGGACCTCAGAATACTGCTGCCCCATCCTTTATGTTGAAATCGAAACTTAGCTTATACGTCATATAAAGCATTTTTTGCATAGTCTGGTGGTGATCTTAGATTTGGAGTTACTACGATAAAATCACCATAAGGTGAAAATGGAGTGTACAAATAACCCTTGGTCTACATTTTTCAGGTATCCCTGAGGCCTGTCTGTGAACTCCAGTTTAATAACCCTGTGTTAGCAAATGAATAACCTGTAGATTCAGGGGAAGCTGATAATTGTATTAATTTGTGTATTTTTGTCTTTGTGTCTTTATGGCAACATGACTAATATTTCCCAATCTTTATAATCTCTTCATACAGCTAGGGCACCTCTGCTCTTATGGTTTTATGCTATTATGCTATAATTATGCTGTTATGAAAATGTTTATGGCAGTACAGTCTCTTTCGAAGAGGCATTTAGGGCAGTACCGTGCCCCCTTTGCTGTCATAAAGTCGACACAGGAGTGTGGGCCTGCCACTGCGTGGGACACCTGCGTCACACGTTGGCTCCCAGAGTTGAGCGCTGTGCTCCGTGTCTCATCCAGCTTGCCACTAATGCACACCGTGCGAGGCATCAGGTGATGACTCTCCGTAGTGGTCTCTGTGTCCATGTGCAAGACCCAGATGGTATTCTAAATTGACACACAGATCGGTAGAACAGAGAACTCAGAAGTCATCATCGGCCTGTATGTATGCGTACTGGTTGTTTACAAAGGTGTGAAGGGCAGTGTTAGCAAAGAAGCTGAAGCAGCTGGGTGTGTGTAGGCAGAAAAATGAACCTTGATGTACCTACCCTTAGAGCTCTTCAAAAATGAGCTCGCATTTATACAGAAATGCAAAATACGAAACTTAGAGAAAAAGGCACAGAAAATCTGTGGGTGCCACAGTTGGTGGGAATTCAGGAATCTTAGTAAAATTTGTAAAAATTGGTGGTGTGCCTTTGTAAAATTCAAAGCTTTTACTGTAAAAAAAGTCTCTGATAGGAAACCGGAAAGCCATGCTACAGATTGGGGGAAGTCTTTATGCCGCCTATGTGACAGAAACTCACTTGGGGCATTTATAAGGAACTCCTAGATTCCTCTGCTTGGAGGGTGGAGGACATGCAGAGAGTACACAGATGGCAGGTGAGCACACGAGGTGTGAAGCAGCACTCGTGTCAGGGAAATGCAGGTGATGGTGTTAATAACACGTCAGCATTACACATCTATTAGCATGACTAAAATAAAAATAGTGGCAATCCCAGATTCTGATGAGGATGTGGAGAAACTGAACTCGCCAAAGTTGGTGTGTTGGGAATGTAAACTGGCACAGCCACACTGGCAGTGTCATGAAGTAAACATGTGTCTCATGCGTGACTTGGCAGTGGCATGCCAGGCTGTTTATCCCAGAGGATTCAAGACTTACTGCCACACAGGGACTTGTGCGCAGTGGTTCATGGCAGCTTTATTTATAGTGGGAAACAACCAGATTTTCCTACAATAGGTGAATGATTAAATGCTGTGGTAGCCATACACGTAATGCCATACGGCAATAGAAAGTACAGCAGCTTGGGTCTCAAGGTCTTTGTGTCGAGTGCTAAAAAGCCGGAATCACCAGGTTACACACTGCATTTCTATGACATGGTTGAATGACGAAATTACAGCGATGGGGGTGAAGGATGCTGGGGTGGGAGGGCTGGATGGTGACTGTAAAGGAGCAATGTGAGGGAAATGGTTGTGAAAATGGAGTGTTCCTGTGCTTTGATTATGAGGTCATTTGAGGGATAAAAATGTGGTAACTGACAGAGCTGTGCCTATTGGACCCACGCCAGTTTCCTGAATTCAGTTGAGTCCTGCAATTAATGAGTGAGAGGGGTCATTGGAGAAGGGAACCCTGGGCCTCTTGCTAGTATTGCAGCTTTCTGTGGATGGAGTCATATAATCATATATACATTTACAGTATGTGTACACTGTGGATTAAACAAAGCATTTCTCAAACAGAGTTAAACTTTCTGACTTATATATTATTTGGTGAAATTTGAAAAGGTCATGTTTAGATCTTAGACTGTCAACTTGCTTGGTTATATTGATAAAGAAAAACTAGGCCATCTATAAAGCAGGTATGCTATATAATACAGCATTGTATATCGTTCTTTCAGAATAAAAGGAAACATAAGTAACATCTTTTAAGGCCTATTTATTTAAAGGCACAATATATGAGGAGAGAGAGAAAATGAGAATGAATGAATGAGAGAGGAATGTCTTCCATTCGCTGATCTCCTGACATGGCCACAGTGGCCAGAGCTGGGCTGATCCAAATCCAGCAGCCAGGTGCTGCTTTTTCTTTCAGATGTCTCACATGGGTGTCTGGGTCCAAGGACTCAGACTGTTCTCCACTGTTCTCCCAAGCCCTAGCAGGGAGCTGGGACTGAATTTAGCACCTATATGATGTGTGGGCGCCACTGATGGGCAGTTTTATTTTTTACCTGCCATGCCACCGTGATGGCCCCCTAAGTAGTATTTCTAATAAATACTTTTTTAAAAAGGAAAAAACAAACTTTAAAATGTCAGTGCTAATTTTTTTAAGATTTATTGATTTTATTGGAAAGTCAGATTTATAGAGAGGAGAGACAGAAAAAAATCTTTTATCTACTGGTTCACTCCCCAAGTGGCTGCAATGGCTAAAACTGAGCTGATCTGAAGCCAGGAACCAGGACCTTCTTCTGGGTCTCCCACATGGGAGGCATGGTCCAAGACTTTGGGCTGTCTTTGACTACTTTCCCAGGCCACAAGCAGGGAGCTGGGTGGGAAGTGGGTCAGGTGGAACATGAACTGGCACCCATATGAGGTCGTGGAACATACAAGGTGAGGACTTTAGCCACTATGCTTCTGCACTGGGCCCAGTGCTAATGATTTAAATGTAAAATTTTCCTGGCTCTTTGTTGCAATCTCAGGTCAAATACTTGTACATTCATTGTATTCATCATCCTATTAAAAGTACCAGGAGGTGTGGATGTTTAGTCTGCTGGTTAAAACTCTGGTTTAAGGGCCTAGTGCAATAGCCTCATGGCTAAATCCTCGCCTTGTATGTGTCAGAATCCCATAGGGGTGCTGGTTTGAGTTATGGCTGCACCATTTCCCATCCAGCTCCCTGCTTGTGGCCTAGAAAAGCAGTCGAGGACAGCCCAGAGCCTTGGGACCTTGCACACTGGAAGGCCTGGAAGAAGCTCCTAGCCTCAAATCTGCTCAGTTTCAGCTCTTGTTGCTGCTTGGGGAGTGAGCCTGCAGGTGAAGATATTTCTGTCTCTCCTTCTCTATGTGAATGTGACTTTCCAATAAAAATAAAGAAATCTAAAAAAAAAAAAAAAATCTGGTTTAAGATGTCCATATCCCACACCAGACTGGCTGGATGATTTGCCGCTTGACTCTGATCCCGGACTGACTCCCTGATGCTGCGCACCTTGGGTGGGAGAAGCCATGGGAGAGAACCAGGTTGAGCTCCTGGCTCAGCTGTGGCCCAGCTCAGACCCTGACATTGTGGACACTGGGAAGAGTGAACCAAGGGGGAGCTCGCTCTCACCAGGGGTTGCTCTCACGCCTGCTTTCACACTCTGCAATAAATCATTACGCGTGTATAGAATACACTGTTGTCATGTAGAGTTTACTTTTAGAATACAAGAATGGGTCAGTACTGGTAGGCGGAGTTCATCACACATGGTATTTTATATTGTTATTGTCTATCCTTGCTGTAATAGACTTATTATTTTTTTAACAGCATGATGTCAGGCTTGCAACATGATTTGCTTTTGATAATGAGAAGTGAGTTGATGTGATGTGTTCTCCTTTTTAATTTGTTAATCTTTCATTTGTGCTGCATTAAAAAAAATACCAGCGCCCATGTGGGATCCAAGTGCTTACAAGACGAGGATTTAGCCACTGAGCCAACGTGTCAGGCTCAGGAGGTTTGACTGCTGATTGATGTCAAAACCCAACAAGAACAAACCTTGAGTACCACGAAATTATGTACTGATTGCCACGAGATTCTGGTAAAAACAATGGGAATGGAACCGTGTGGTTACATATCAGGCTAATCCTCTGCCTGCATTGTGGAATCCTACATTGGTGCCAGTTTGAGTACCAGCTGTTCCCATCCAGCTTCCTGCTTACGGCATGGGAAAGTAGCAGAGGGTCACCCAAAGTCCTGGGACCCTGCACCCATGTAGGAGTCCTGGAAGAAGCTCCTGGCTCCCAGCTTCGGATTGGTACACTTCTGCCTGTTGCTACCATTTGGGGAGCAAACCAGTGGATAGAAGATCTCTCTCTGTCTTTCTCTGTAACCCTGATTGCTCTGTCAGGTAAAATAAATAAATCTTAAAAACAGAAAGCAGTGGGCCAATATTATGGTGTAAAGGGTTAAGCTGCTGCCCACAGCCTGAGCGACTTGTAACGCAGCTCCTTACTGATGTGCCTGGGAAAGCAGTGGAGACAAGTCCTTGGGCCCTGAACCCACCGGGGAGGTCGGGATGAGATGCCTGACTCCTGGCAGTCCTGGCCTTTGCAACCATTTGGGAGTGAAACAGCAAATAGACATATTCTCTCTCTCCCTCTCCCTTCTTCCTCCCTCGTCCTTTCCCTCTCCCTCTCTGTCTTTACCCTCTCACTGTAACTCTATAATTTTTTTAATAAAACATTTATACTTGAAAGCACTTTCAAGTACTCATTTGTGCTTGGAAGTCAGAGTTGCACAGAGAGATCATTCATCTGCTGCTTCATTCCCCACGTGTCTGCAACGGGCAGAGCTGGGATCCAGAAACTTCTTCCAGGCCTCCCTCATGCAAAGGCCTTGGGCCATTCTCTGGTGCTTTCCCATTAGCTGGGAGGTGGATTGAAGTGGAGCAGCCTGGCCTGGGACCTGCGCCCATGTGGAATGCTGGAGCCACAGGTGGAGGGATAGCTTGCCGTATACAACTGTGCCACTCCAATAAAACAAATCTTAAACAACATCAACAACAAAAATAGCCGAGTAAATGAACTGCACAGAAGTAATCACTAGGAAAAATTTATAATGGAATTTAGATAAAATTTTGAAGTGTTTTCAGTTAGATTGTAACAGTACTGTATGTGTTGGTCCTCTGTTAGCATAGATTTTTAATGTTTTCTGAAAAACTGTTAAATTGTTGAATTTTATTTTAGTATCATTTTAACAGAGTAGAACATAAACCTCTTCACAGAACGGTGTCTTGCAGAGGCACTTGTTTGGAGAGCTGGTTCCCGTTCCTCTGCTTTGAGCTGTTTGTCCCAGAGCAAGACGGGGTCCGTTCCTGTGTGACAGCCTTGTGGGTGGGTTGCAAGCAGGCAGCACTGGACAGCTGAGTCTGTACTGGCTGTGGAGCCCGGGACCAGGGTGTGTGCGTGTTCTGGAAACTTGCTAGTTGATTTTTTGGGTTAGTTAAGTCTGTTCTGTTTGTGATTCTGTATTGTATTTTAACACACATCAGCAAATGTGCTTTGATACCCAGCTCAACAGGATGGAAAAATGTGGTTTCCTGTATCCTTTTATATCTAAGTTTATCAGCTCAAGTTCCAAAGTAGGAAACCAGAAGGGAATTTGTTTTCTTTTTTTAAAGTTACAGTGAGAAAAAAAGAGGGCCATCCTGGTTTCTCACTAAGAGTTCAACCCAGATCCGTGTCTGCGCACTCTTCGTTTTATCTCCAAGTGCAATTTGCCCTCAACTGCTGAAGACTCAGATTCAAGGAAGACACTCCGTGCCTGTCTCGGAGCTCTGAGTTTTCCAGTCCCTGCTCCTGGAATGTGGAGGAGATGAAAGAAAACAGACTGGAGAATATGCAAGCATGAACTTAGACCTTCCCCAGCAGCACATCCCCAGACTCCCCAGCTCCTAAATCTTACTGCATAGTGTTACTTGATGCTGTCTCGGCGTTTCTGGCCATCCCAGAGAAGGCAGATATTAGAGGCTGTTACAGGCTGAAAGGAGACTGCTGTGCCTGCTCGCTAGACAATTCTTTTCTCACTGAGCGATCGGACGTTTAATATGCTTTCTTAGTGGCATGGTAGAGTAAGAATTAGAGCAGAAAGTTGTATTTATGAGACTAGTCCTAAAGAGAACTTAAAGTTATAACTAAGAAAGATGATTTTTGCAAGTGGTCTTTCATTGCTGTTTCGTTTTATAGTCTTCAAATCGATTTGGTCAGAATTCCTTATTAGCCTGTGAGTTTTCAGTTCACTGATAATGTTCTTTTCTTTACCAGTGCTTTCTCTCTCTCTCTGTCTCTCTCTTTGTCTCTCTTTCTCACACACATACACACTGGAGTTTTTTTTCCTGTTCTGGAAAGAACCAAGAGAAGCCAGAATCTAGAGGATGGGCTGCATGTGGTGTGGCCAGAGGCTTGGAGGAGCACTGCTGACCATGTACTCTTAAGGATGACCAAAAACATCACCAGTAATATATATAAATATTAAACTGATATATAAAAATAAATACATATGAAATATTAAAGGGGATCCATGGTCATTGTTTGTGGCGTGGATTTTATATAGAAAATAGAGGAATATGCAAGAAACAAAGTTACTGTTACTGGAGACATCTGCTACTGTTATAGATCGGCTCCATCTGAGAGAAAATACACATTTTCATATGTAAACTTTTTTTAAAAAGATTTATTTATTTTTATTGGAAAGGTGGATGTACAGAGAGGAGGAGAGACAGAGAGGAAGATCTTCCGTCTGATGGTTCACTCCCCAAGTGATCTCAATGGCTAGAGCTGAGCCATTCCAAAGCCAGGAGCCAGGAACTTCTTCCGGGTCTCCCACTGCTTTCCCAGGCCACAAGCAGGGAGCTGGATGGGAAGTGGGGCCACCGGGATTAGAACCAGCGCCCATATGGGATCCTGGCACATGCAAGGCGAGGACTTTAACCACTATGCTATCATGCCAGGCTCATATGTAAATTTTTTAAAGATTTATTTAGTTTTTATTAGAAAGTCAGAATTACTGAGAAAAGGAGAGACAGAGAGAAAGATCTTCCATCTGCTGGCTCACTCTCCCAGTAGTCACAATGGCCAGAGCTGAGCCAATCCACAGTCAGGAGCCAGGAGCTTCCCGGTCTCCCATGCAGGTACAGAGTCCTGTGGTGTTGACTGCCCTTTACTGCTTTCCCAGGCCACAAGCATGGAGCTAGATGAGAAGTGGAGCAACTGGGATAGGGACTGGTGCTCGTATGTTATCCTCACACATGCAAGGTGAGGGCTTTAGCCACTAGGCTACTGTGCCGGGCCCTTCATATGTAAATCTCTGCCTTTTTAAAAAAAAGGTGTATTTATTTTTATTGGACAGTCTGATATACAGAGAGGAGGAGAGACAGAGAAAGAGCTTCCGTCTGCTGATTCACTCCCCAAGTGACCACAGCGGCTGGAGCCAATCCGAAGCCAGGAGCTCTTCTGGGTCTTCCGCATTGGTGCAGGGTCCCAAGCCTTTGGGCCATCCTCAACTGCTTTCCCAGGCCACAAGCAGGGAGCTGGATGGGAAGCAGGGCTGCTGGGATTAGAACCAGTGACCATATGGCATCCTGGCGCGTTCAAGGCAAGGACTTTAACCACTACGCTTTCGAGCCAGCCCCTCCTCCCCTTTTTAACACAACAAGCTATACTGTTTTGTGACCAGCCTTGTACAGTTTCACAGTATTCCTATGTGCAATCTAAAATACTTTGTTGTAAGCAGTTCACTGGGTCTAATACAGAGTTCTTTTAGCATCTTCTGATGTCCTTTGCGGGTAAATCTGCTCACAGCTATAATGGTTTTTGGATGTGAAATGAGGAGATCAAAAACACAGTTCTTGTTGAGGTCTTAGCAATACCTTGTCAGATGGCCTCCTGGCTGAGCCTAGCTCATTCCCGCTCATTAGGGCGTCCAAGAGTGTCACAATACTGGGGCACCAGCCATCCGCTTGCTGTTTTATTGCAGTGCAATAGATAAAACCTGGAGACGAGCATCATCCAGGCTCTTGGATCTGGGGAGAAAGCAAGCTAGCTGTGAGAACTGCTTTTATCTCTATTCAGTCTGTGAGTAGGTGTCCGGGACAGTTAAGCCTGCAAAGTGGCGATGTTGGATTTCTGGGCCAGGCAGAGGCAGATGGACTGTGCTGTCTTAAAGTGACTTCGGCTGCATTGTGTTGTGCCTCCTAGCCGGGCTAGTGTTTCATTGATCGTGAACATTTGCAGTGGCCGTTCCACTTGAATGCATTAAAAGATGGGAGCTGGCTGAGCAACTGCTTAGAGTTGAGGGCAGGCATTGTAAAGAGTTTCTTTGCCTTTGGAAAGGTTGAGCATCTTACTTCAACCTGCCGCTGTGCCAACAGTCCCAGGAGTTTCGCTTGGGGATCTTGGGACAGAGAGGGGAGGAAAGGCTGAGTGAATAATTGGCAAGCCTGTGCACAATGCAGCCTTGTTTGCCCTCTCCTTCCTATCTGGACTTTTGAAAGTAGATTCCTCAGCTCTGTGAGCCAGTCGGCACAAGAGCACTCCTCTCCTCTGGCGGGGGCTTGGGGGTGCTTGGAATGGAAAGCATGCTGGAGCCCGGTCCCAGCCTGCAGCCCGTCCCTGTGAGGATTTGGTGGTGTGAAGGGATTAACGGGGAGCAACCTGGAAACCGGTTATCAGGGCAGGATCTGGAGTTGTTTTTCAGGTCTGTTTGTTGCACGAAGTTTCACTGTAAAGAAGTTACATAAATCAGAAGGCTCTTGCTCTTGAGACTCAAAGTCTGCCAGTCCCAGTGTTAACATCCTTTATTTGTAAAGGAGCGAAGACTGCCTCATTCTGTAGGTTGAGCCTTGATTGCAAGGAAGAGCTTCATTTTACACCCCCAGGACACTTTGAAATAGACCAGTTCCTCGGTTGTACCTCTTTGTTAAAAGTTAGATGACACTGATATTGCCTAACAGTTTTTCCATAGAGATCCAGGTAACAAATCTTTTGTTTTTTATTATAAGAATGAACACATGAGAAGAACTAAAATAGGAGGATTCTTCTCTTATTTTAATGGCTGTGAAAGAGTAATTGACTTGGGAACGCCAAGGAAACCAAGGTCAGATTTGAACTATCAGCATTACCAAGAGCCAGAGAAATTTTAATTCATTCATTCATTATATGGGAAAGTCAGATTTACGCAGGGAAGGAGGCAGAGACAAGGAGCTTTTGTCCACTGGTTCACTCCTCACGTGGCTGCAATGACCAGGAGCTGATCCAAAGCCAGGAGCCAGGAGTTTCTTCCAAGCCTCCCATACAGGTGCAGGGTCCCAAGACCTTGGCCATCTTCCACTACTTTTCCAGGCCACAAGCAGGAACTGAATGCATTGTGGAGCAGCTGAAACACGATCCAGTGCCCGAATGGGATCCTGGCGTGCTGGGCCTAAGAGGAAATGTTTTAACTAGCCATGGATCAATTTTAGGTCTTTCTCCTTCACATGTGTCTGAAACCTGCCATGGGTATTGGGTCTCTCTTTTCTCTTTCTCCCTCCCTCTGTTTCACCGACACTCACTCACTTTGGCTTCACTTTTGTGACTATTTCCTTGTGGTTTGCAATAAAGATATGATGAAAATAACATTTAGTGATTAAAATGCCAAAATTCTATTAAGGACTTAACTGCTGACTGTTGTTTCATTTTCAGCATTGGTTGGATGGCACAAAAAGCATCAAGAAACAAGTGAAAAGTAAGTGCTGCAAAGATTGCTTGGGGGAAAAATGGAAATCAAGTGTATTAAAAATTTAATTCCTGGTAGTAAGGACATGAGAAGTCAGGTTTGGGGTGACTTTTGTCAAGTGCCGCAGGTCTGGTACTGATGTAAACACAAGGGCCTTGTAAGCTGGTGTGCAGCAGAAGGCCCTGCCCCTCGCCAGTGGAGCTGGCGTCTTAGGAAAGGCATGTTCAGCTTTTATCTAGTAATTGTATTGGAAGTCTCCTGTTTGGGTTTTGTTTGGCATTTTAAACCATGTTAGCACTTTCTAAAGTTTAAAGATCTGCTCCTTTAAAATTAAAGATTGAAAATGAAGCAGCTCACATAAAATGTCAGTGTTGTTCCTGGCCATGCTCAGGGCTAGGAATATCGTGTCCAGCTCCTCATACAGCTTATCCTCTGGCATGGCTGAGAACTTCAGGGCAGCTCAGCTCAGGTCTTTACAGACTAAGGGGACACATGTGCCCACTACCGGGGCCTAGGAGGTTGGTGTGTGGAGGAGTTGCCGGGAGCAGGTGGCAACAGTGAGATCAAGAAGTGAATCCGTAGGTATGGACTGCAAGCAGGGTGTCTGTTCCATGCTTCAGGCCCTGCCAGGGAAAAGGCGATTGTGATAGGAATACAGAGAAGAGAGAGAGAGAGAAAATGAATTTACTGATTGATCTTTCTGTGTCAAGTTTCAGCCTGTAATCCACCCTGAACCGGTTCTTCCATAACCTTGAATCTTTGTCCTGGCAGGAAATCTGTGACACATTAACTCCTGTTTAGACCATTAAATTAACTTAACAGCTGCTGTTTTCTGTTTTTAATGGCAGTTGGTTCACCATATTGTCTGCATCTTCGAGTTAAGTTTTATTCCTCAGAACCGAATAATCTTCGTGAAGAGCTGACGCGGTAAGCCCCGCTACCCCGCTCCAGAGCTGTGCTGAGGGATTTTTGGAATGTTGTCAAAAGGTTTCCAAGTGACAGGCAGCTGATGGAACAGATCTCTTGCTTCTGGGAACAGGCCCTGGCAGAATAGAGTTTTTTCCTAGGACAGCAGTTTTCAAATGTTTGACTCTTGCCCTTGGTGAGGTTTTAGAATAAAGAGTAAAGGATTGGTTCCTTGGCCTTTCTCCAAAGGGGACCAGTGGGCTGCTCCTGCCCCCTTCCCGCCATGGGCTTTGTACTGAGCTGATGTGTTTCCATGTTTCTCAGTCTTGTGTCTTGGGCCAAGTTTGTTGAGGTCGGCTCCCCGCCCCCTACACCCGCCCTGTCCCCGCTTTCTTGGCTCATGTGGGTGCACTGATGGATGAAAACTGTTTGATCCCGGTGCGGTGTGTATCAACTTCAGGTCATATGCATTTGTGTTTATACTATCCCGCCTCCTGGGATATTGACTCAGTGACTCCGTATTGCAAGGCCATCTCTCCGTGTGCATGTCTTGTTTGTGAAGTGAAGGAGGAGGGTGCCGTCAGAGCCCCGTCAGCTTAGATCCTGGAGCGCTTCCCCAGGAGTGTCTTCTCAGCGGTTTCCTTTGAGGCTGGCTGTCATTCCTCGCTGGGAACTTCCTGATGTTGATTTACTTTATTGTCTGTGAGGTGAGCACGTTTTTCTTTGTGTAGTAAACGGCACTCCTGAGTTACATTTATATCGTTTACTTTTCCCAGGTATTTATTTGTTCTGCAGTTAAAACAAGATATTCTCAGTGGAAAGTAAGTATTAGCTTATTTAATAAATGTACATTCTCTTCTGAGGCTGAAAATAATTTTGAAAATAACCTCATAGCTATGAGGAAATAAATGATCACCAGAAAGGATATATTTGGTTTTTGTTTTTTCATTTATTCTAAATTGCAGGTTGTGAAATTGACTTAACAACTTTGTGTTTTGGTCTCAGATTAGAATGCCCCTTCGATACAGCGGTGCAGTTGGCAGCGTATAACCTGCAAGGTGAGCGGCGGCTGTGCTGACTGGAGACTGAGTGGATTCTCCTTCTGTCCTTAGTTAAAGAATTTCTGGACCAAGTGAGGTGTGAGAAAACAACGCTGTCTGTGTAAGCGTGTGCCTGTGTCCAGCTCTGACTGTTTCTCTGACTTCCTGCGGAACTCTGTGTTCTTTCGTGTTCTCTCTCTCTTCCCCCTTTTGTTTCTTTGCTCCTTTTTTCTCTGTGATGTTTGTGCACTAAAATTGCAGTCTTTCTGATGATTCACTATATATTGTGATTGAGCCCCCTGAGCTAAAGTTTTCCCTTAAAATGAGCGCTGTGATTTTTGGGTAAATTACTGCTGTTTTGTGAATTTAGTCTTATTCTTAAGTATGAATCCAGGAAGGAGTCACAAAAAGCATGTCTTCAAGTTCTTGAGGATCATAGTAACGTGGTCTCTAATAAGGGAGGTGAATGAAAACCTCACTTCTGTACTTTCTAATATGGATAGTCTACTATTAAACTTTGGAATTTTATAATAAAAATGGATTTTTAAAGGGAGACTTTTCAATTATGGTTGCAAAATGAAACGAAATATTCTGATGGAAGTGTTTGTATAATATGCCATCTGGCACCCATATGGGATACTGGCACTGCAGGCTGAGGCGTAGCATGATATGCCACGGTGCTGGCCCCTAAATCCTGCTTGTTCTTAAGATTCTTGGTAATAAACCTGTTGGCCCATTGCAAAAGGCTGTTGGCTAAATTCTCACCTTCAAACCACAAGGAACCAATGTGGGTACCAGTTCTTGATCAGGCAGCACCGCTTCCCATCCAGCTCCCTGCTTGTAGCCTGGGAAAACCATTGAGGACGGCCCAAAGCCTTGGGACCCTGCACCCACGTGGTAGACCAGGAGGAAGTTCCTGGCTCCTATCTTCAGAACAGTTCATCTCATCTCATCTCTTGCCATTGTGACCATGTAGGGGAGTGAACCAGTACATGGAAGATGTTTCTCTTTGTCTCTCCTTTTCTCTGAAATTCTGACTTTCCAATAAAAAAAGAAAAATAATTTTTAAAAAGAATAAATATGAAAGGCAGAGGGAGAGATAGAGGGGGAGAAGTCTCCCACCTGCTGATTTATTCTACAAACGTCCACAACATCTGGGACTGCACTGAGCCAAGGCCAGGATGTGAGAACTCTGTCAGGGTCTCTCATGTGGGTGCTAGGAACCCAGGTCTTTTTAGCACTCACCTGCTGCCTCCTGGGATACATGATAGCAGAAAGTTAGAATGCCCAGAGAATTAACTTCCAGTAACCGATGCAAGTGCTCCGGGGGCCTCTGAACAGCCCTTCTAAGTGCCCTCCCTTCATGCTCCCATCTAGGTACAGCATTAGATAGCAGACTCGGTTTGATGCATCTTAGGATTGAAGAACAATTTCCTTATTAATAACGTGAGGCTTAAAAAAAAAAAACATGTTTTCCAAGGTTGGAAACGATATACATGCATTAAACGATATACATGCATGGTATTTAAAAGTTTCTGCACTGAAACAAGATGGTTTCTAAATTTCACTTCCTGCAAACTTTTAAGTCCATGGAAGAACATAAAAACTGAGAAGCAGAAGACCTGTGAGAAAGAGGGAGCCAGGGCTGTCCTCATCTACTGCTTGCTCCCCAAATGGCCTGCCTTGGCTTGGGTTGAACCAGAAAATTCCAGATTTCCCATGTGAGTGGAGGGATCCCAATTCCTGGAACCTTCTAGCTGCTCTTAGGAGCTCAGAGCTAGACTCAGGGACCAGAGCCAGATGTTCAAGCCAGACTTTCCACTGTGGTTTGTGGACATCCCACCCAGCACCGTGACCAGCAGGCCAAAATGCCCACCCAGGACCTTTGGAAGTACCCTCTATCATGCTTTTAACATAACTGTATAAAGTACTCAATATATAAATGCAATGATTATTACTTATTGATACAAGTGTTGTTTTCTTCCCCAACTTTATAAAAAAGATTTCAATTTTTAATATGAGTGATATGTTCTCTTAAAGGAATTTTTTAATTAAAGACTTTTAAACTTTTTATTGGAAAGGCAGATTTAAAAATTTTATTTAAACTTTATTTTTTGTGGAAAGGCAGATTTACAGAGAGAAGGAAAGACATAGAGAAAGATCTTCCATCTGCTGGTTCACTCTCCAAGTGGTCACAGTGACTGCAGCTGAGCTGAGCTAAAGCCAGGAGCCTTTTCTGGATCACCCATGCAGATGCAGGATCCCAAAGCTTTGGACCATCCTCTACTGCTTTCTGAGACCATAAGCAGGGAATTTGATGAGAAGTGGAGCAGCTGGAGCACCAGCTGGTGCCCATATGGGTTCCTGGCGCACGCAAGGCGAGGATTAGGCACTTTGCCCATCACCCTGTGCCCGGGAAATGATTTTTAAAGTATTGAAAATTGGTGGCACTGTGTTCCCCAATCCCACAGTTCAAGAATAAGTATAGATGACTGTGCAGATGTTTGTGTGCTATTCATTTCTTTCCTTGTGGCCTTTTTCCTCGGTGTTTTTCAATAATTTTCAGTTAATTGGAATTAATAATATTAGAAATTAGGAAATTATCTTGCAATGTTCCTGGCATTATGATGTGTGTATTAAATTCTTTATAGAAAATGACTAATTGTGTTTAAAGAATTCATGAATTTCTCACTCATTTATTATGTCAGCAAGTATTTCTCAGTGGAAATCCACAAAGTGATTTTCAAAAGCTACCCACTAAGGTATGAGTAAATGAAGAGATACATATTCAACTAAAAATATATGTGTAAGTTATAGTGTGAATAGACACATTGTAATTCTAAGCCAGATTTATTTTGAGGAATTCTGTGTGTTAGAATTCTTGACAGATTAAGAAAGTGTCTTTAATCCTCCTAATGATTTTTATTAGTGCTGTGGATTGTGAAGATAGATTCCATAGGGATTAAGTATATTCATGTTAACACAATATAACTTTGTTTGTAGCTGAACTTGGTGACTATGATCTTGCAGAGCACAGTCCTGAACTTGTGTCGGAGTTCAGGTTTGTGCCTGTTCAGACGGAAGAGATGGAACTGGCTATATTTGAAAAATGGAAAGAATACAGGTACTTGGCATTTGAGTTTTTATTTTTTTGTTTTATTTTGCTTTGACTTCATCATTCATTCATCACTGTCATTCATTTTCTTCTGTTTCTCTCTTTGATATAGAATTTATATTATTCAAAAGTATTATATTCAAAAATATTATGTGTTATATTTCAGAGGTCAGACACCAGCACAAGCTGAAACCAATTATTTGAATAAAGCCAAATGGCTAGAAATGTATGGGGTTGACATGCACGTGGTCAAGGTAAGTTTTATGCTGTGGCGACTTTGGGATGTTCTTTGTGTCGGGTCGTGTGGTAGGTTTTACCGTATAGGGAGCTCACGGTGGGCAGTCTTGTGTAAGATCCTTTGGATGTGTGGTAAGGAAAAAAAAAAGATTAAATACTGAATGACTAGAATCTATTGACATTTGTTATGTAAGAAGAGGAACAATCCAATTTCCAAAAAGGTACACCATGGCTTTTATATAGTTCTAGACTACTTTCTGTTCTTTTCACTTCTTAGTGTTCTGCATTATTTCAGCTGAACCAACTTTCATTCATTTATTTTTTAATTAGAATGAATGTATTTGAAAGGTTGGATGGCACAGAGTAGGAGAGACAGTGAAAGAGATCAGTCTGCGAGTTCACTCCCCACATTATTGGGTTTGGGTAGACCAAAACCAAGAGCCAGGAACTCTATCCAGTTCTCTTATATGGGTGGCAGAGGCCCAAATAATCAGGCAGGCTTGCAGTGCTTTCCTAGATACATAAGCAAGAAGCTGGATTAGAAGCAAAGCAGCCAGGACACAGGAGACACAGGATGCTGGTGTCATCATGGGCAGCTTAACTGGCTTCACAGCAGTGTTAGCCATTGAGTAGGCTTTTCTTTTTTTAGATTTTTTATTGGAGAGAGGGAAATCTGTCTGCTAGTTCCCTCCCCAAGGGACCCAACAGCCTGAGCACAGCTGATCTGGAGCCAGGAGCTAGGAGCCTCCTCCAGGTCTCCCAGGGTCCCAAAGCCTTGTGCCATCCTCGAGTGCTTTCCCAGGTCATAGGCAGAGAACTTTAGCAGGCAGGGCATGAACCAGAGCCCACGTGGGATCCCAGCATGTACAAGGTAAGGATTAGCCACTGGGCCACCTCACAGGACCCCTAAATAGATCTTTTTAAAGTTAAGGTAATTCAAGAGGTAAAGCTGAAAATGTATAGCTTGTGTAGTGATTTCAGTTATTTCCAGTAGAAGTAGCAGCATTATTCTTAGAAAGTTTTTTTTTTTAACTTGTGGTTTAAGAGGTATAAGGAACATGGAAAAGGCATTCCTTGAACAACAGCTGTCTTCCCTTATCCATGGCTTTTCTTTTTTTTTTTTTTTTTTCTGATACTATACTCTTTTATTATTATTATTAGATACAGTTCCATAGGTTCTGGGATTTCCTTTATCCCCCTCCCCAAGTCCCTACCCTCCACACACTGATTTCCCCCATATTATTATTATAGTACAGCTCTTCATAAACAGTCATAAGTCCATCATTGCAGGCATGGACATAGGGAGAAAGTCCAGCATCCTTTTGTCAAGGTATATTTAACAGTTTCATTGTGGGGGCAAGTCCATCTTTGATCTGGAAGTAGAGATGCATACTGCATTGTATCCTCATGTCTGAACATAATACTCTCCGTTACATAGTTACTATACATCCCCTTAAAAGTCACAAAACAAACAACAGGAAGAAAAATAGAAATTTACAATGTCATGAAATTAAATAACAAGCTGCTGAATGACTAATGCATTGCTGAAGAAAGGAAGAAATCAAGAACCTTCGTACAGAAAATGATGCTTCTGTATGACCTATGATTCAGTGAAGAATTTAATATGAGAAAAAAAACTATTTTGAAGAAATGAAAATAAAAACAAAAACATCAAAATCTGTGAGATATAGTTTCCGCTGATCTTTGTGGGTGAGATGTGTCTCCTGTAGGCAAAAGATAGATGGGTTTTGTTTTTTAATCCATTCTACTAATCTTTGACATTTTTTGATGATTTAAGCTATTTATGTTCAGTTTTAATATGAATAGGTAGCAATTTGGACCTGTTATTTTAGCAATGGATTTTTCATTATTTGCTTTTGTCATCTTTTGTTGCTTTTTGAGATGTTGTCTATATTTGCCTTTGGTTTTGGTAAGTGCTACTACTTTTCCCTGTCAAAAGATCATCTTTAACTATCATTTATATGGCAGGTTTGAAGAGGTGTATTCTTTGAGCTTTTCCTTACTATGGAAGAATTTTATTTCCCTTTCAAAGACAAAGGAAAGTTTTGCTGGGTACATTATTCTGGGCTGACAATTTTTTTCTGTTAGAATCTGAAATATGTTGTTCCATTCTCTTCTGACCTGTAGAATTTCCTGTGAGAGGTCAGTTGTAAGTCTGATTGGCATTCTTTTATTGGTCAATTGATTTTTTTCACATGTACATTTAAGGATCTTTTCCTTATGTTTGATTGAAGCGAGCTTGATTATCATGTGTCATGGTGAAGATCACTTTTCGTCAACCCTCTAGGGAGTTCTGTGCCCTCTTGTATTCTGTTTCCCAATTCTTTCTCCAGATTAAGGAAATTTTCCTCTATTATTTCACTGAATACATTTTTAAACCCAACTTCTCTTTCTGCTCCTTGTAAAACTCCCATAACTCTTATATTTGGCCTTTTAATAGTGTCCCGTAACTCTTGAATACTTTTCTTAGTTTGACTCAGTTGCTCCTCCAGCTTTCGGATTGTTTCATCATCATTGTAGAAAGGAATATCTTCCACTTATGAGAGTTTTTTCTTCTGCCTCTTTCGTTCTATTGTGGAGACTTTCCGTTGAATTTTTAATTTGCTCTATTCTGTCCTTCATTTCTAATAATTTTGCTTGGCTTTGTTGCAGTGTTGTCATTTCCTGTGTGACATATTCCTTAGATTCCTTGAACTCCTGTATGTGTTTCTTGTTGTTGATAAGAAGCTTTATAATAAGTGTTTTGAATTCTTTTTTTTAATTTTGTTTCTTTTTATTATTATCATTTTATGATACAGTTCCACAGATCATGGGATTTCCCTTATTACCTACCCAATTCCCTCCCCCCTCACTGAGTTCCCCTATCTCATTACTGTAGTATAGTTCTTCATACACAATCATATATGCATCATACACAATCATATGCATCATGGACAATGAGAGTTCAGCATCCTAGTGTCAAGATATAGTAAACAGTTTCATTGGGAGTCCATCTTTATCTGGAAGTAGGGATGCATACTGCATTGTATCCTCACATCTGGATATGATAGTCTCCACTACACAGTTACTTTATATCCCCTTAAATGAAAAGCCACAATACAAAATCAACAACAGGAAGAAAAATAGAAATTGATGGTGCTACAAAGTTAAATAACATGTTGCTAGATATGATAGTCTCCATTACACAGTTACTGTACATCCCCTTAAATGAAAAGCTACAAAATAAAATCAACAACAGGAAGAAAAAAAAAGAAATTAACAACACCATGAAGTTAAATAACATGCTACTGAATGATTAATGTGTCACTGAAGAAATGAAAAAGAAAATCAAGAAGCTTCTTGAAGAAAATGATGCTGAGTCATTGAATAATATAATCAAAAGAAGTGTTTTGAAGAGGTGAAACAAAAAAAAAATCGAAATCCATGAGATATAGTTTCCACTGATCTTTGTTGGTGAAATGTGTCTCCTATTGGCAACAAATAGATGGTTTTGTTTTTTTAACCCAGTCTACTCATCTATGACGTTTGATTGATGAGGTATCCTATGTGGCTAGGTTATTGGTGGTTCTGATCTTGCTGGAACCTGCTGGCAGTTAGGTCTGAGGGCCACATGGACCTATTTTGACCCATAGGATGCCTAAGTCAGTGTGATTTTCTCTATGGGACCAGTGCAATGCACTAAGCTTAGTGAGTTCACTTCCAGCTCAGTGCATGCACAGCTCGCTTGTCTCTCCAGTCTCAAAGCCTTTGCCACACTGTACAAAATGGCACCTGATGTGCCACTGGTGGAGTTCTGAATCTGCTGGCTGTTAGTTCTGGGGGCTAACTGGGCTATTTTGGTTGGAAGCTGTAGGATACAATATCGATACAGTACACTGAGCGGGCTAGAGATGAGTTCTCTCCCAGCTTAGTGTATGTATAGTCCTGTCCCACAGCCTTTGCTCTGTCTCTGCTCCTGGTCGAGTCAAACAGATCAGCGGGCCGGACAGTTCTCTGCTGCGTTCACCTCCTGAGCTCTCGGTGAACTCCCCTTCCCACCTGGCTACTGGTAGAGCTCAGTTCGCTGCTCGTTGACTGCTGCTGGGTTATATGTTTGCTGTAACACCACACCATTGTCTGCTGCTTTCCCATGTCCGTCATTCTCCAGATGCCGCTCTGCCGTTGGCCTGCCCTTTCCTGTTTCCTGGAATGTGCCCTCTCTCCTTCACCCTGTCTAATGATTTTTCATCTATTTAAACATGTCCTTATCTTATTCCACCATCTTGATTCTCTATGACTCTCTTCTTTCTGAGGTCCCAGCTACCATGGACAGCTGTGGTAGTCTGAAGCATTAAAAGGAGGATTCCAAAAATGAACAAGCTGTTTTGAGAGACAGAGACTACTTTCAAAGAACTCTGATTACAGTGTATTTTATAATGGCTTGATTTTACTATTGCATCTAATTTGTGAATTCAACTTTACGTGCATACATGTAAGCATATGAATGTATGTGAATACAGTGATTATGGGGATTGTTCCTGTCTGTGGCTTCAGAAAGCCCCTGGGGTCTTTGATTGTGTGCCCCGTGGGTTACGGGAACCAGTGTGCAGTGTTGCACTGGCTGCAAATACAAATACATGCATGGATTTTCTTGAGGAGGTTATTTTTGATATACTGAAACATCTTTGCATATTAGTATTAGCCATAAGAATATGTAATCACAACTCAGTATGAAAAGAAAATTGAACAGTTGGGTGAAAATAGAACACTTGTTTTATATAAATGATACTAATATGTTTTTCACTTCTTAAATCAGGCTAGAGATGGGAATGACTACAGCTTGGGACTAACCCCCACAGGAGTCCTCGTTTTTGAAGGAGAGACCAAAATCGGCTTATTTTTTTGGTAAGCAGAGTTAAATGCCAACGATGGTACTTACTTTTTTTTTCTTTGAAGTGTTTATTTATTTAAAAGAGGAGAAAGTCAGAAAGAGGCCTTCCATTCACTTGCTGGATCATTTCAGAAATGGCAGCTAAAGGGCTTGGGCTGGGCCATGCTGAAGCTCGGAGCCTGGAGTTCCATCTGGGTCTCCCACATGGCTGGCAGGGCTCCTACCACCTGTTCTTTCCTGCACGGCTTGCACAGGTTCATTGGAAGGGAGCTGTATCTGAGGCAGAGCAGCTTAACCGTGGTACCATGATGCCAGCCCCTGTCATTTTATTTCTGGCAAAGTAAAGAAAACAAAAGTTTGGAAATCAAGTTGTCACCTGTCCTGTTTTAAAGATTTATTTATTTTTATTGGAAAGGCAGATTTGCAGAGAAGAGGAGAAACAAAGAAAGATCTTGCATCTGCTCATCCACTCCCTAAATGGCTGCAGTAGCCCAAACGGAGCCGATCCAAAGCCAGGAGCCAGAGTTTCTCCTGGGTTTCCCACATGGATGCAGAGTTCCAGGGCTTTGGGCCATCCTCTACTGCTTTCCCAGGCCACAAGCAGGGAGCTGGATGGGAAATGGAGCATTCAGGACATGAGCCAGTGTGCATATGGGATGCCAGGCTTGGAGGTGGAGGATTAGCCGGTTGAGCCAATTTCCCAGCCTCCACCTGTACTGTTCATCCTCCCTGTGCAGAGCTAATTTCCAAACCTCTCTGTTGCCATTAGTTTCAAGGTATGTTGAAATATGCCTTGCATATTTTCCCTAGGTGTTGAGGGACTGCATGGCACTGCCTTCCTCCTACTTTCTTTCATGTATCTCTCGTCTGGGTGACTGACACTGTGGCCTTCTAGCATAGGAAGAGATGTCATGTCTGTGCTTCCCCTCCATGTTGGCTGGCTCCCTTCTCTCCGTTTTGATTTCTGTCACCCAACCTTTGAGATCTTGTTCACCTTTCATGTTTACATTGAGAGCAAGTTTGTTTTACTTGGGTTATAAAGCTGTTTTGGTCTTTCTCGTTCTGTGTGGGTTCAGAAGCTGAGACTTCGAGAGCATGTTTACGTTACTTTGTGCACATCAGAACCAGTAAGAGCTTAGCATGGGATTGTGTGGATGTAAGCCAGGCATGACCTTTCACAGCAGGCCAGGAATGTAAGAGCCCTACAGGGCCAAAGTCCAGTTGATAGCCCCATGTTTCTGTTAGGGACCTTGTTAGTGTTTGGAGTGGTGTGCTTTTCCAGTGGCCACCCAGTGGATGGAGCTGGACCCTGAGAGGGAATCCCATGGCACATCCAGCATGCCCACTGGTGAAACATACTAGGCTGACATAAAGAAAGCCTTTATTTATGTTTTCTCATAAGAGTGTGAGAATTAGTTATTCTAAGACTACCTGGCACTTGCAAGCAGTATGTACATGTTTGTTAGAAAAATAAATGCTATTGCCTTCACCCTCTCCAAATATTATTTACTTATGACTTAACTGTTTTAGTATAGCTCTTATAAGCAAGTCATGTTTACAGTTATTTTATACAACTTACAATGAAAGATTAGTGGGAGGGAGAATCACGTCTTGGGATCGACAGTTTGTGAAAGTACACAGTTCAAATGTGGTAGGTAGTACAGAATTTTGGTACAGGAATGTGCTATGAAGTGAAGCTTAATTTTTTTAAATATGTATTTCCTTACACTAAAATCACTGTAGAAAATCAAGGTAAAGATTCTAGGCATTAGTGATGCCTGTTATTAAATGCTTGCTATTCTTTGCTGTATGCAGGAATTTAACCAAGGCTGGAGAATCTTGTGTGCCTTAACTAGGATCTGCAAAATACTTAAATTTCTTTCAATTTTTAAAAATATTTTTAGCGTCAAATGTATGTACAATATCAACTTTTTCAGAAATCTGGCTTTGGAATGATGCGTTTTCCTGTTTTCTGTTATTAGCTTTTTTTTTTGATAGAGCAAGTTACGTTTCAGGCTTTAAGTGATGAAATGTGCTTCAAGTAAAAGTTTTTGTTTGTTTGTTTTGTTTTTTTAATGTAGAGGACACTTATTTTTAAACTGACTGTTGGTCTCATGTTGTTGTAGGCCCAAGATAACCAGATTGGATTTCAAGAAGAATAAATTAACATTGGTGGTTGTAGAAGATGATGATCAGGTAGGAATTGTCTCGTGTTACTTGTTTAACAATGGTTATATTATAAGGTAAGTTAACGTCTTTCAAAAGGGGAATGTGTCTTGTTTTAGAGAGCCATGAAGCAAAAGCTTGCTCTATAATATTTTTTTATTTATCTATTTTTAATTCTATAGTTATTTTTTTATTTATTTGGAAGATAGCTAGTTGAATGCATAAATGCCCTCAACAGCTGGGGATGAAGCCATAGGTTGAAGCCCAAAGCCAAGAACCCAATTGGAGTCTCCTACCCGGGTAACAGGGACCCAGCTACTTGTTGCCTGCAGGAAGTTAAACCTGGAAGCAGCTGGCACTTGAATGCAGACACTGTGGTAGAGCGTGGAGGTGTCCTAGGATCATTTCCTGATTCAGTGCACACCACTGTAAAAATAGTTTTCTGCCTTTAAGATTAAGGGCAAGGGACTACAATGGCTAAGGCTGGACCACGTCAAAACCAGGTGCTAGCAACTCCATCCAGCTCTCCTACATGGGTGACAGCGGACCAGGGGCTGGGGCCGGCTTCTGCCTTCACAGGTAGCTGGATTGGAAGCAGAGTATCTCGCATTCCTGTATGAGATGCCGGTGTTACCAAGGAATGACTTAACTCGTGCGTGACGACACTGGCCCTGTAGCCTGACTGTACATCCGGAATAATGCTTCTGTCTGCAGTGAGTGCATATTAGGGCAGACATTTCAGATAAATAAGACAGATTAGGCAACAGACTAATTGTTGGCTGAATCTGGTGGTTTGATACGGGTTTTCAGATTTTTTTCCTTGTTTAAATATTCTTATGATGGAAACTGAAGAGATTTAAAGAGGTGCTGCTCTTCAATTTTCCTTTCCTACATATGTTACTGTTGTACTTTATCACTCTTAAAAGTACTGCCTGTGTTACTCTGCTAGCTTTTGTGAATGCAAGCCAAGTTTTATATATCTGTAGTCTGTTTTTTCTACTTACTGTTAGCAGTAGCAGTGGGTATATATCCCTTGGTTGTGCCATCATGAAGTGTGACAAGCAGTAGGAAAAAGTAAAAATGAGTTTTGATGAAACTTTACCACGATTGGATTCTGGTTTGTTTTCATAAATACATATATTTATACATAAATATAACAATGGAATCTTTCTTCTTTTTTTTAAATCATTATGGTTGTTAACCTCTGGTCATGTTTGTTTATTCTTGCATTTCTTCTTGGTGGTTCATCTTCTTTCCAGTTGGTCTGGTAAAGGTGCTATATGAAAATGTCAGTGTAAATTCCAACATAAATATCAGCAAATAAAAAGCTGAGATCAGCTGAATATTATTCTGCTTCAAGGTAGTAGCCCTCTAATGATTTGCCATGGTTATTCTGGATGTGTGAAGATCTAATTGAGATATAATAACTGGATAAAATATATGACACCATATGGTAACTGGGTCTTAAAGGTTCCTTTATTTAAAGAGTCTTTCAAACACTTGCATACTGGTGTTAAACTAGTTACTTTTTTCTAATAGAGGCAACTCTGTTAGAAAGCGGTCTTTGAATTCACACATTTAGGTCAGTATTAGTGGAATTTAGTTTAGCAGAAGCTTGCGTTATATTGGCCTGCTGCTGCTTGCTCGGAGTCAGTGCTAACGGTCAGTCTAAAGAGCTGCTGAATGTTTATGTGCTTGGTACAGTGCAAGGCGTTTTACTTGTCAGGGTGAATGAGAAAAAGTCCTGTTCTCAGGGAAGTTTTAATGTCGTGGGAGTAAGTGGATAAGCTATCGCAAGGGTCTCACCAGCAGCATATGTCGAGTCCTGTGGGCATAAAGCTCGTGGCATCATTTATACAATATAAAGCCACAGCCATGCTTTAGCATGCCAGGAAAGCTCTGGAGAAGAAAATGCATGTAATAAGTGACTGTTCTGCACAGTAGTGTTTTATGTCTAGATTTTTAAAACTACAACAGTATTTTGCTTAGAGAAAAGTTTGTGGAACTTACAGACTGTGATTGTTACTTCAGAATGATTGCAGCTTTACATGCTTTTCATTCTTTTATGGTTTCCTAAATATTTATTTTTTACAAAGTAAAGGAGAGAGGATGGGAGATAAGATGGCTGTTGGTACTGTTTATTAGGTTCTGTCTTAAATACATAGTTTGCTTAGGCAGAAAGACTTTTCAGAGTTGTTTGTATCTTTGGGTGAGGCTCTGAATTTTTCTTGTTAAAAAAAACCCAAAAAGCAAAAACCAGGAAAAACATCCAGATTAACCGCCTCACTGTGTGCTGGTATGGGAAACTGGGAAGCTGTGGAGGAGACATCTGGTCTCTGTCTTCATAGAGCGCGTTGGCCATTGAGTGTTGATGTCAAGTCAGAATGTATTTTTGCTGTATGATTTGACCTCTTCATTTCAAGGACTTTAAAAAGATGCCTGCCATGAATTGGCTGGCATACAATAGTGTCAGAAATATAATTTTTTTTTAAATAAAAGCCTAAAAACAGCTGGACTGAATCAACTACATTTCTGCATGTAAATTTTAGTAATCTGCATACACATTTATGAGATTTAATAATTGAAAATATAAAATGGCATAAGTGACAAAAAAAGACCATACTTTCAATTTTCTTTTATGTAAGTCACCAGTGTCATATATTTCAACAATTTGAAGACCTGTACATTTGAAGCTTTTAAATGTCCGTGAGAAGATTGGCATGTGTCCTACATAGGTGGTGGTGCTTAAAATCGTTGTTAAGTGTGTAGTTGTGATGTAATCAGCACTGATAGAGAGCATGAAAATGGCCCCGCAAGCTGGGCTGGATTGCATTCATTGCTAGTGTTGCAGGTGTTCAGTTTCAGATGGCATCAGGATGGTGGCACTGATTCGGCACTGAGCTGTGTACTTCTACCATGAGTATGGAAGGAACACTCAGATCTCTGAATGTGGTGCTAGCAGAGTGCATTCATGTTACTGCAGAACGACTGAACATTTCTATTTTCTGTCACAGCAACAGCCTCCTGTGGCACTTACATATTTGGTCTCACCTACTTTGCCCTCCACCCTAAACTGTTTAGCCAAAAAAAGTACAGTGAACTATCCACCAGATCTGTGTCCATGAGAAAGTGTGAGGAACACTATTTAAACAGGTGTTTTTTTTTTTTAATAAAATTTATTTATTTGAGAGGTAGATTTACAAGATCGAGGAGAGGTAGAGAAGGACATAAGCTTGTTCCCATAAAAGATGCTAGAGCCATATGGTGGAGAGTTAGCATGCTGTATCAGCACGCTGGTCCCTATTTAGTTGTAATGTGTTTCAGTTGCTGGAAGTAAACTATGTACTTTTTATTTGCATCTTGATATTACTGTGGTTGTATTTGGGTCTTGGAATTACGATACAGGACTGTTTGATCTGATGACTGTACCCCCCTTCACTCTTTTCCATCCTTTTGCTCAGGGTAAAGAGCAGGAGCACACGTTTGTCTTTAGACTGGATCATCCCAAAGCGTGCAAGCATCTGTGGAAGTGCGCTGTGGAGCACCACGCCTTCTTCCGCCTACGCGGACCCGTGCAAAAGAGTTCTCACCGGTCGGGCTTCATTCGGCTGGGATCACGATTTAGATACAGGTTGATTTAATTTTAACTTTGGATTGACTTATCTACGTGACAAGGTGTATGCTTGTGTGTGTCTGAGAGAGAGAAAAAGAGAGAGAGAGAGCTCTTCTCTCTGGGGCTTTACTCCAAATGGCTGAGACTGACGCCAGGAGACTTGAACTTCACCTGGGTCTCCTCTATGTGTGGCAGTTACATTAAGGGACAGCTGGATTGGCAGCAGAGTAGACAGGAATTGACCCAGCGCTTTGATACAGGATGCTGGTGTCACAGTCAGCAGCTTGTTCTGCTGGGCCATAATGCTGGGTGGGTCCTGAATACAAGTTAATTTGAACAGTTGCTTTCTGTATTTTCCATTCTCACATAGACACCCCAAAAGCCAACCCTCTCATTTTCAGGTGTGGAAATTAAGGGCTGCAGACATAAGTGTTTTGCCAAAGTCCTCAGTTGGCCAAAATTAAAAAGATGTGGTGGTACTGTTGATTGTCATTTCTTGTAAAGATGGGAAAACATAGCAACTGTGTAATGGATTTTGTGTCCTGCTTTATCTTTATGTTGACCAGCTCCTAATTTAAGTATGTTTAACAAGTCATTGATTTTCCATCCGGTGTCTGCATACCAGATAGAAAGGTATCTTGCCCTGAGTGTGATGTTCATCTGATTGATGTTTATGGTTCTTTATAAACCTAAAGTTCCATTGTTCTTTCAAACAAATAAATCTCTCATTATCTATTCAAAGAGACAGACAGAATCTTGCATCTGCTAGTTGACTTTCCAAATGGCTGCAACAGCCAAGTCTGGACCAGCTGAAGCTGGGAGCCAGGACCTTCATCAAGGGTAGCAGGGGCCTGAGTACTTGGACCAGCTTCTGCTGCCTTCAAGGTAGTAGGGAGCTGGATAGGAAGTGGAGCAGGTGGGTTCAAACTGATGTTCTGGTACAGAATGCTAGTGTGGCTGTGGTGGCTTCCTCACTGCACTATAATGCTGTCCCCGGTTACATTGTTCTTACCAGCTACTGGTTTGTTTGTCACAAGTCAGAGATGTTGTGTTTACATTATGATGGATTATTGATATTGAATTGTCAGCAGAACTGGAGCTTCTCATGGTTGAAAGAGGTGGATGGTTCCAAAGTTGTGGCTGATCAATTGTTTTGAGTTCATGGAATAGAACTTGTATTGTACCTATGTTAAGAGTAGGGCGCATTCTCTTAAAATAGTTTTTTAAAGAAGTATTTCAGCAAAATTATTCTGAACAGTATGTCACAATTAGGAAAAGACTGAACATTTTGTGCAATTTCTATTGAGGGATGTGAATGAGGAAGAAGAGGCCCATAAAAGCGCAGCTGCTCCACGGTTCACAGGATCTTAGGGATGTGCAAGGGGGAAAACCAATATCACCTCCTGCATGTTTCTGAAGCCAAGAGAAAAGGGGATCTGGTATGGTACAGAGAGGCCTCACACTGCAGTAGGAGTGTTAAGAGGGATGTTTGTTTTACAGAGAACCTACATACAGACTGTGCCTTATTTATGTGCACATCTTGTTACCATAGGTCCTAACTCATTCTTGTTGCTATACCTTGTTTATTTTAGTGGGAAAACGGAGTATCAGACCACAAAAACCAGCAAAGCAAGAAGATCCACATCCTTTGAAAGGAGGCCCAGCAAACGATATTCTCGACGAACTCTGCAAATGAAAGGTGACGTGCGGGCTGTTCTGCCCCGACAGCTGAGCATGAGCGGTTCTGGTTGGTTTGGGAGGAGGATACCCTGACAGTCCTTAGTTATAGCCCGATCACCCAGAGTTCACGTCTGGTATAGTCAGTCTCATAAAATAACCTGGGGGAAATGGCTGCTGCCATTAGCTGACATGAAACCTGCTCTTGATCCTAGTGCAGATGGTGTCTGAGGTTGTGTTTAGCTGGTGCTTTGAGCAGGCACTGAACATTCTAGCATTTCTCCAGACAGCAGTCCCTCCTCTCCCTTTTGTTAACTCCTGTACAGAATTTGCTCCCTTCTAGTTTCTTGAAGGAATAAGTCAGAGAACATTTGCCACCGTGATGTCTGGCAAGCTGGCTGGTTGTGACATCTCCAACACCACCTTTACCTCTCTTATACTTATTCTTGTAGTAAGTACTTTTTAAGACAACTTCTTAGCACGTCCTAACTCAAGATGAAGAGAGGACTCCTTTTAAAAGTTATAGCTTCACCCTCTACCATCCAGTTACCTGTTAGTGAAGATGGGTGGAATTCCTTCCTTTTCTGGGATCCTTACCTTCACACTTTGCTGTTGTATGCAAGGATTCAACCTCCAGAGTGCTAGTCTTTCCTGTGTGCAGTTTACCAGAATACAGCTGGTGGCCCCACTGCAGGTAGCCGACAGGAAAACTCTCCCTTTCTGACTAACATCTCATAACAAAGCATCTCAATCCCCTCAGAGATGATGCCATGTGATGAATAGATTTTAGGTAAAATTTATCTCCTGTGGTGTAACATTAGTATATAATTGTAATGCCGGCCATCATGCTTAGTGACATAAGCCAGTCTCAGAAAAACAGATCTCGTATACTTCCTCTGATATGTGGCAGCTAACAGAACACACAGAAAGGGCAGAAATGAAACCCTCACTTTGGGATATGACTGTCGATTTTAGTTCATATTTATACTGCATAGGAAATATGATCTTGCAGTCTTCTTACTTTGTACTTGTTGAATATTATGATTAGCAGCAAATTAAGCCTAGGAATATAGAGCAAATTAAAATTATGTCTATGTAAATAGTGTATGAGCAAGGGAAGGGAGAGAGGGTCCTGGGGGAGCAGGGAAAAGGGAACTGTGGGCGTGACTGTCTTCTTGCCGCAGTACCTGTGGGACAGTTAACATCTGTTCTCTTCATATTAGTGAAAAAAGAGAACCCTGTTAACTAGTGTCTTGATATTTGGTGTCCAGTATATACCATTCATAAACATCCAAATTCATATATATTGCTTGCTATTTAAGGTACCTCAATTATATAAGAAATTGCATGTTTTACTTTGATGAGGTAAAGCTCGTGATGGGTTTCAGTCTGAATTTGTATTAAAACAAATTGAATTTTAAGTGTGTGCAATATCAGGAGCATCACTGGTGTCCAAATAAATATAGATTCCATCATTAAATGTTTCATAGTCCTTATTTTTCTTAAAATACTGACAATTCACTATTTTTGGTGTTACCATGAATTAAACATGTAGTTGTCAGTGAAGCCATTCAAATTTCTGATAACTTAAAACTTGGTTCTTGTTTTCCACCAACAGTGAGTCAAAATCAGTCAGCTTGTGCTGGCAGACTTGCAGGTGGCTCTTTTTAAAGGAAAACTATGTTCTTATTGCCTCCCATAAAAATAAATAAATAAAAATTGACATCATTGACTCCAGTAGTAGTATAAACTCCCGAACACTTTTGTAAAGAGGTTTTACATCTCTCGCTTACGAAGCAACGAATCAGGATTTTGCTTTGATGAATTTGTCATGTAAGATGAGACTAATGAGATGTTGTCTTTTTTTCTTTTGACAGCAGATACAGCAAAATCTGAAGCGTTCAGGTGAGTAATGTAACTTAGGAACTGATAGGAAATGTTTTGGAATTATGGAGTTGTGGTTAATTCAGCAAATGTTGAGGATGTAGCAGTGTCAAGTTGACCCTCGGTACTGGGTATGGAGCAAGGAACACATAGATACGTAATGGTAGTTGCAGTTCTGACCTGAAAGAATAAAGCAGTGCTGAAAGCACAGGTGCCGCTGTTGGAGAGGACATCATACTTGTAATTGGCAGCTGATCCAGGATGCACAGGTGACTAAATTGTGATCTTTGAGTGAACCCAAAGAATGGAGGTCTTTATTTTGGCAATAATTCCCACTTGATCCTGGTATATAATGCTTTTTGATATTACATGTAATGTTGTTGGATTTTATTTTGTAAGATTTATTTATTTGAAGAGCAGAAATTAGGGAGAAGGGATGTTTCATCCACTGATTAGTCCTCCTGTGGCCACAGTGGTCAGGGCTGAGCCAGGCAGAAGCCGGGAACATCATCTAGGTCTCCTACCTGGATACAGGGGCCCAAGGACCCGGGCCGTCTTCCCCTGCTGTCTCAGGTACATTAGCAGGAAGCTGGGCTGGAAGTGGAGCAGCCGGGTCACAAACAGGCATGACGCCACTCCCCCCTTTTATCTAATAATTTTCATAGCTATAGATTTTAACTGTTGCTTAATTAGGTTCCGTAAGTTTTGATAGGTTTTATTTTCTAGTATCTTGTGTTTCCTCCTTTGACGTCTTGGTTACTTCAGAGTGTGAGATTTAATTAACATACTCTTGTGAATGTCTTGGATTATTTTGTTCTGGCTCTATTCTGTGGTGGTTAGATGAGGCACTTTGTGGCATCTGGTTTCCCATTTCTGCACTCATGTTAACAGTTAACAGCCATGGTGCTGTGTGCAGCCCCACATGGTGCGTGCCATGTTGGCTGAGGCTCTGGGTTAGTCTCCCAAGTGTTCATGGAAGGATCTGAGCCAGACCAGCTTAAAGTCTTTGTCAATTTCTCTGTCTTGAGCTCTTTAGGAGATATTGATTTCTCTTCTGTATCGAGTTTGACCTGGCTCTTAGAACGCTGTTAAAGCCCAGGCTTCCAAACCCTCAATGCCCCCTGAGCTATCAGTTGACTGTTACCGATAGAGAGAGAGCAGGAAGAGCACAAGGGAATCTGTCCGTGGGGAGGTGTTCATTTGGTTACAAAGTCAGGTATCCCTTTTCTGGATTGGACACTGTTAACTTTCCCTGGGGTTATTTATAAGCTGTGCTTTTTAAGAAAAATGGCAGACATGTTAGAGCTGCTGTGTGTTTTTAAAACTGTGTTTGCTCACTTAACCAGTCATGGCTGCTTTCCTCCAAGGGAGGTGGGGGCCGAGTGTTCGAGCCCCAAGTGAGGTGTGAATACCCAGGAAAGTTAGCAGAAAGGCAAACAAAATGTTGAAGCTGTGATATGAGGTCCTCCCTAACTAGTTTGAAATTCTCATTTCAGTCAGAAAGTAGATGTAAATGTATAGTCTCAGATCAAGAATTAAGATTACCTTTTTTTTTTTTTTTTGAAGATTTATTTTTTTGGAAAGAGATTTACAGAGAGAAGGAGATACAGAGAGAAAGATCTTCTGTCTGCTGGTTCACTCCCTGAAATGGCCACAATGGCTGGAGCCGAGCTAATCTGAAGGCAGGAGCTTTTTCAGGGTCTCCCGTGAAAGTGCAGGGACCCAAGGCATTGGGCCATCTTCTGCTGATTCCCAAGCCATAAGCAGGGAGCTGGATGGGAAGTGAGGCAGTCACGATACAGAACTGCATCCATATGAGATGCCAGGGTTTTAAGGTAAAGGAATAGCCAGTGCTGACCCCACTTAATTTTAAAAATGGCCCCACCCACCTCAGATTAACTTAATTTTAATGGCTAAACATTACTGTATTTTCCTTAGTGATGCATTTGGCTCTGAAAAACACAGAGGACAGAGGAGTAACTTGTTACTGTTTATGTTTTTAGGAATACGGTCTGGGCAAAGAGGGTGAGAGAGCACTGGCTCCCCTGGGGCTCATGAGCGGCCCTGACACCCAGGCTTAGAGACCTGAAGCAGGTCTGGTGCGCGGGGCCCTCTCACGCCTGCTGGGAACTTATGTTTGTGTGAACAGCTTTGCTCCAGTGAGCTGTGGAAAACTGCGCTGTTTGAAAGGATGCAACTATTTGACCTAATGAGCTTTTGACCTTGTGGACTTTAAAATTGGCTGATGTCAGTTATTTTCCTTATTATATTTTGTCTTCCAACTGCTTCTCTGTTATTCTTGACTAATAGGAGTGCATTAAGGGCCCATCGGCGTGGCCTAGCGGCTAAAGTCCTCACCTTGAACACACTGGGATCCCATATGGGCACCGGTTCTAATCCCAGCAGCCCCACTTCCCATCCAGCCCCCTGTTTGTGGCCTGAGAAAATAGTTGAGGATGGCCCAAAGCTTTGGGATCCTGCACCCGTGTGGGAGACTTGGAAAAATCTCGTAGCTTCGGATGGCTCAGCTCCAGCCATTGTGCTCACTTGGGCAGTGAACCATTGGACGGAAGATCTCTGTCTCTCCTCCTCTCTGTATATCTGCATTTCCAATAAAAATAAGTAAATCTTTTTTTAAAAAAAGTATATTAAGAGGGAACATTTTAGAGGATGGTTGATATTTAAGTTATTAGCAATTTTTTGTCAGGGCGAAGTGGGCATTCTAGATGATAGGAAAGAGGAAAGGACAAAAGGTAGAAGAAATGGTGGTTTAAGAGTAAAAGGTTTGGGCCTGGCCCGGTAGCCTTGTGGCTAAAGTCCTCGCCTTACATGTGCTGGGATCCCATATGGGCGCTGGTTCATATGCCAGCTGCTCCATTTCCCTTCCAGCTCCCTGATTGTGGTCTGCGAAAGCAGTGAGGACAGCCCAAAGCCTTGGGACTCTGCCCCACGTGGGAGACCTGGAAGAAGCTCCTAGCTCCTGGCTTCAGATTGTCTTAGCTCTGGCCATTGCCAGCCACTTGGGGAGTAAGCCAGCAGATTGAAGATCTTTATATCTCCTCCTGTCTGTGTGATTTTCCAATAAAAAAAAAATAAATTACTCTTAAAAAATAGAGTTAAAGGATTTAGTTACTGCCTGCAATTCCTTGATCTAGGTGAGTAATGACAGGTAGTTCTCTCATACTCCTGCAAGTAAGAGAGTGTATTTAGTTATGAGAAAACAGTGCTGTCTGCGTGGCAAGTGATTTGAAGGACATTGTGATCCAGTTAGTAGCGCTCACCATAAACACTGCTTTTTATGTTACTCATTACCTCCTGAAATGACTCCCAGTAGAGAAGCTTCAGAGAGTAACTGCCAGCCTGTGCCCTTGTGTACCAGGCAGGCGGGATGAAACATTCATGTTTGGGATTGTGGTTATATTTCCAGCCTTGCTGTGTCCTGGAAGAGCCAGGTGAGTGGTAAAAGAAATAGTGCCTGACATGCCTGCTGTACATTTGCTGTGGTGATGGATCTGTGCAAAAGAGTATTTAAAAATTTTTCGTTGATTTGAGAGGCAGAGAGATACAGAGGGAGCTCCAATCTGCTGGTTCACTTTCCAGATACCTGAGATGCACCCCCGCTTGGGTCTGCCATGTGTATGGCAGGGACTCAGTCCCTTTGCCCATCACCGCTGTCTCCTTGTCTCCCCTGGGGTCCACATCAGCAGGAAGCAGAGGTTCACATTCTGGGTGTGGAACCCAGATACCGAGATGGGGGTACAACTATCCCAACTGGAATCTTCTTTTTAACCATTTGTTTAATTTATTCAAATGACAATATTACAGAGAGAGGGATGGGGGAAAGAAATCTTCTCATGTACTGCCTCACTCTCCAAATGGCCACAATGGCTGGGCGAGGCTAGGCTGAAGCCTGAAGCCAGGAGCTTCATCTGGGTTTCCCACAGGAATACAGAGGCCCAAAGAAGTGGTTCGTCTTCCCCTGCTTTCCCAGGCCACCAGCAAGGAGCTAGATTGGAAGCTGGAACTTATTGGCACCCACATAGGATGCTGGTGTTGCTAATGGTAGCGTGATGTGTTAAGGCACAACACTAGCCCCCCTAACTAGTGTCTGTAACCACAAGGACATCACCTGCCCCTAACAAGGTTTTGTGTTCTGTTTTTTGTTTGGGTTTGGTTTGATTTGGTTTGGTTTGGTTTTAGTGTTTTGGCTTCTTTTAGGGGATTTTTATTTTTATACCTGTTTATTTTATTTTTATTTGAAAGGCCAAGAAAATCTCAGACCTTCTATTTGCTGATTTTCTCCCCAAATGCGCACAACACCAAGGGCAGGGTGAGGTCCAAGTTAGGAGCCTAGGACTCAGTCTGGATCTCCCACATGAATGACAGGTACCTAAGCACTTGAACTATCACATACTGCCTCCTGAGAAGTTGGTATCTGAATTGGAAATGGAGACAGGACTCAAAAGCAGACATTGTGTAAGGAATGAGGATTTAACTGCTCAGCCAAACTCCCATCCCTTGTTTTCTTTAGTTGTTTTACCTATCCTTGTTCCTAGCACTTTGCGGATACTCATTCACTTAATCCTACCAGTCTCATGTGGATGAGGACTTCCTCCTGTCCCCCCTCTTCCTCTGTGCCATTGGGTGCAGAGAGCAAAGTTATTGGTATAACTGGGTTTGGCCCCAGAAAGTGGTGGTGCAAATTGTGGTGACTCAGCTTGCAATAGGAGGATTATTAGTTTAAAAAAAAAAAAGACATAGAATGGGTTCACTCTTAATCACCTGGCCTTTTGACAAGGCCTCATCATTCTTAAATTCTGTGTTAATTCGTTGGCTCCCATCAGTAGATAGCTTTTGTTTGTTTAAGATTTATTTTTATTTTTGTTGGAAAGGCACATATATAGAGAAGGAAGTACAGAAAGAAAGATCTGTCTGCTGGTTCACTCTTCAAGTGGCTGCAACAGCCAGAGCTGACCTGATCTGAAGCCATGAGCTTCTTCTTGGTCTCCCACGTGGGTGCAGGGTCCCAAAGCTTTGGACCATCCTCGACTGCTTT
The DNA here is from genome assembly GCF_017591425.1 of Ochotona curzoniae. Lineage (NCBI taxonomy): Eukaryota > Metazoa > Chordata > Mammalia > Lagomorpha > Ochotonidae > Ochotona > Ochotona curzoniae. The sequence goes on from NW_024465699.1 coordinate 4,876,502, forward strand.
GCCAGATGACAGACAGGGAGCTGGAAGGGAAGTAGAGCAGACAGGATATTAACCAGCACCCACATGGGATCCCAGCATATGCAAGGCGAGAAATTTAACCACAAGGGTACAGTGCCAGGCAAGGTAGAGGGTTTGCTCTCACTCTCTTTAGAAAGGCTTCTGGCTGCTGGATTCTGAGTTTGTGGTATTTGCCCATTTCCATGTGCTGGCATGACACTGCAGCTGGGTATAAGATTTTTTGAGTATGCTGTGGAGAGCCTGTGCTAATCCATTTTTGCAATGTATACTTTTATATCTTCATGGAACATTGAGATGTTGTTTGCTGATACGTGAAGGTCAGAAATTTACTAGGAATTTGTCATATTTCATTCTGCATCTCATTTTTCTGAAACATGGTGCTTTTATTAAATCTGTATTTTCTCACTCTCATGGATTTCACTGTATAAATTTAAATATACTTTTTAAAGATCATATGCATTCGGGCTTTATGCAATAGCATAGGGGTTAAGGTCCTCACCTTGAACGTGCCGGGATCCCATATGGGCTCTGGTTCTAATCCCAGCAGCTCCACTTCCCATCCAGCTTCCTGCTTGTGGCCTGGGAAAGCAGTCAAGGAAAGCCCAAAACCTTGGGATCCTGCACCCGCATGGGAGACCAGAAAGAAGTTCCTGGCTCCTAGCTTTGGATTGGCGCAGCACTGGCTGCTGAGGCCGCTTGGGGAGTGAATCATCAAATAAAAGATCTTCCTTCCTGTCTCTCCTCCTCTCTGTGCATCTGCTTTTCCAATAACATTAAATGAATCTTTTTTAAAAATCATATGAATTTGTTACTTCAGAGACTCTAGTTTATCTATATGTTAGAATTCTGAAGTCAGCGAACTTTGTCTTAGCGTTCTGTTGTGGTAACATCTCATTTTTCAGTTCATATTTAACCAAACATTTGTAATTTTTCTATATTCTGTAGTTTGTTCCTAGTTTCTGTATTATAGATTGAGATTTTTGAAAGTGTTTTGAAGGTAGGAATGAGTAGGAAGATGGATAAAATCTAAACTAAAAATTTGAAATTATTTATCAGTTATTTAGAGGAGAGGTTTCTAATCTTAAGTTTATTTTGAGTCCTTTTTATTATGAGTATTATGAATTTTAAAGTGCCGAGCCCTTGTTGGCACCGGAAAATCTGGAGAGGGTAGGAGTATACAAAAGAAGAGATAGACAAGCATGCGGCCATTTGAGTTGGGTACTGTGCGCTTAAAAAATCATTTGTGCTGCTGTTTTGGTTTTTCTATCTTTGTCTAGCGATTAGGCAAGACTAAGATTTAAATATCTGTCTCAGGCAGAATCAAAATCAAGATATGTGGAAATGTCAGGTGAGAAGATGCTGTTGTTGCCTGTGATTTTCCATGCATCTAACGTTCTCAGTTTTAGATAACATACTTAGCTTTCTTTATTTAAAATAAAACATTAATGCCTTCAGTGTTGCTTTCATTAGTTTCAGTTAGGGCACTAAAAAATGAAGCACTTGAATTTTATAACTAACTTCTTACTTGGTATTTCCCCCCCATTACAGCGTTAATAATGTTTCATCGCAGAGCAATGGTTCCCAACAGGTAAGAAGGCATGACGCTCTCAGACTCTGGAACACCTTGGTTAACTTGAGTCAATAGTAGTGTTACCCGGATTTTCAGAGTGCTGGAACCTTGCACAAGTTTTGTGCAGTTCTCTTTTCCCTGTGCCTTGAGTGACTCATTAATGCCTAAGTTCTGTTGCTTTACTCTCTCAGATGATATAAATAGGGCAAATGTTTTATAGAACATATCTGTCCCTATCCGTTCAGAAAAATGAATAAAATGTTAACGTTTGGTTAAAGTATGTATCTGTAAGGTGATATATAAGCTTCAAGCATTGGTTGCAATTGTTTTGTTTCATTCTGTAATGGTCTTCATCTTAGTGTTCTGCTATAGACAGCTATTATCGGAGCAAAATCGATGATGCTTATAATTTCTGTGCAAAGGCTTGGGGTGCGAGATCTGCCGTGCCTGTGGTTCCTTCCACTACCTCTGGGCCTGTGCTGGTGGAGATTGAGAATCTTCCACAGAATCCTGGGACCGAGCAACACAACAGGAAATGGTTTGTTCACTCCTTAAACTAAAGTATTGCTTGCTGATTGGATGCTGAATCACTAGCCAATGATCTCAAGTGCCCTTAATATACTTGAAAGCAAATTATTCATATTTGTGAGCTAGAGAGCGGCATGTTCCCATTCGGTGAGGCAGGCTGGAGATGAGGAAGGGAATGCAGTTGTCTGAAGGAACAGTGCCAGAGAGCTGCCACCATTTGCACAAGCATGGTCTGCGAGCAGTGGGGGGCTCTCTGCCAGTCAGTGGAAACCTTCCCAGTTGGGCAAGGAAAATATGTGTTTATGTTACTCCACACAACAAGATGTTACTACTATGGGTATGTTTTCTTCTTTAAAGACTAAAAATAGAGCCAGAAAGGAAATATGACTCAAGTTCAATAAACACCATAAAATATTCTGTTGTTTGGAGATTTAAACAATACTGCACTGGGAATGAAGAAATTGATTTAGCTTTCTAAGGTTTTGCTCTAGATTAACAATACATACACAAATATGAATACTTTGTGACTTGTTGAAGTAAATCAGTTGAGTTCATTATTTCCCAAATCAACCTGTGTGATTCAGGCTCGGGAGGGGTCGGGGGTTTCTGGAGAATGATTGGTTGGGTGGTCTATTCGGCATGTCATCCACTCGCATTCTATGCCTCTTTGGAACAAACTTAGGTAATTCATGAGCTTTTTCTTTGTCTCTCACTCTCCATTTGTTTAGTACCTGAAATCTAATGAGTTTCTGTGGTGATCACAAGGGTTTGGTCAGCTTTCTGTGCAGCCCGTTCTTCCTGCCTGGTGGTGGTCGGTGATGTTCCTTCTCTGCCGTGTGATTGGTTTTCACTCTCATTTTGGCATAACTAACTGCAAGGTGCTTTGCTTTGGATGGTTGGGAATCTTTGTAACTTCAGTTCCAAGTGACTCAGAGCTAGGATTGAGGATCTTTCCTGGTTTCCTCCCCCCATATTCTCCTTTTAGCATTTTTATTTCACTTGGGAGTGTATTGGGAGTCCTCTGTATGTGCATGTGAGCACATGGCTAAAGGCATAAATAATGAGTCTTATCCATGTCAGATTGTAAAATTTCATTCCTGAAGCCTTTCAAAGAAAGTCTTGCTTGGTTCCTTACGGAAAGTGCTGCTCCGGCAGATAGCCAGGTTCCCACCATGCCCTCCTGACAAGGAGGGGTAATGTCGAGACTTGGATTATAAAAGAACTCCATTAATAGATGGGTGCCTTTCACATGAATGTGGGATGAGAATCTGAGTCCTCTGTGGTGACACTAAATCTTTAGAGCTTTTTTATTTTGATCAGTATATGTTGGAGTCTGTTGAATTTGATGTGTTGGGTACTACTTGGTTCCTTTGGAACAGCCTCTTATAGACTTGTTTTTATTTATTTATTTATTTTTTATTGTTAAGGCAGATTTACAGAGAGAAGGAGAGACAGTGAGAAAATCTGCCTGCTGGTTCACTCCCCAAGTGGCCACAATGGCCAAAGCTGAGCCATTCCAAAGCTAGGAACCTGGAGCTTCTTCTGGGTCTCCCATGTGGGTGCAGAGTCCCAAGGCTTTGGGCCATCCTCTACTGCTTTCCCAGGCCACAAGCAGGGAGGTAGATGGGAAGTTCAGCAGCTGGGACATGAACCGGTGCCTATATGGGATCCCAGTGCATGCAAGGCAAACATTTAGTCACTGAGTCATCGCACTGGTCCTGGGATGGCCTTTTTAAAAAGAGAGCATTAGACTGGATTGAATCTTAAGCAAAATGAGCCACTCAGAGCTGTATGTCCTTCTCCATTGAGTGGTTGTGCTGAGACTGCTTTTGTTGCAGTGGGGTAAAGCCCTGATCCCCAAAGCCGAAGGAACCTCAGAGTAGGCCAGCAAGGATGTGGAACTGAGTGGGCCAAGCTGACATGCGTAGGACTAGTAGATTCTCTGGCCTGAACTTCAATGCATCTTGCCTTTCATTCTGTTTCTGCATGCTCTAATCATGAGAACAGCAGTCCTCCCTTAGAAGGTAACCAGTTAATTTGGAAATGCTCCCTAAGTTTGAGCAATTGGTTGGAAAAATGAGCTTAATTTTGGCAGACAACCAGTTTAAGTTAAATCTACATCCTGTTCAAGTCATTTTTTTCTACCACCTTTTAAATGTCACCTTATTTAGGTAAAGGATTTGTTATAACAGAAACCTAGAATTATCAAGTATTATAAGAATCATCAAGTATATATACTCAAAAGAGTATCACCTTTTGAGAAACAATTCATGTAATTATATTATGTGAATAGTTTATAAATAACAAAACCAAAACTGAGTCATATTTAGAACTCTTGTGTCTGTAGAGGAAAGCATCAGCCTAATTTAATTTCCTAAATATTTAGAGACTGAGGATTGTGATTTTTGTGAGTTAGAGTTAATGAACATAGTTGAAAGAAGATGTTTTTAATATTCCACATTTGTTCTGAACGTTCCTGTTGGTTTCCCCAATGGGAAAAAAAAAAAATGAAAGCAGTTATTTTGGTTGAATTAGGAAGAAAATTATAGTTTTACAAGTCTAGTTTTTTGGTAAGTGATGTGATTTTTTCTTCTTTGTAATTATTTTAAACACAGGCTGCCCCTTTGTCACAGATTTCTTTGTTGCTGAACTTTGGCAGCTACTGGCTTTCTATTGGAGGACTGGCCCGTTCTGGAATGGCCTGCCCGATGCCTGGCTCACTCCTGCCCTGCTCGGGGCCTGCTGGACTGCACTGTGCTAACGGATGTCTCCTGTGCTTAGTAATCAGTTTCCCTGGGGGAGCTTAATAATCTAGTCACATCTGTGCTTGTTGGATTTTACCTGGAGATGCTGTGACTTCAGATTCTAGAAGGAGCAATGATCCTCTATTGTTAATTGGGAACGTGGGGGGAATGACATGGCCTGTAATGGGTCCAAGATTTTTTTTAATGTCCTTTCTAAATTTTGCTCCCTGAATTTTGGCTTTGTGTAACCATTTGACTTGGAGGTTAAATTACAGTATTGCCGTTCTGCCCGTATGTACCTTTGGCTTTAACACAGAATTTTCACCTTAAATTTGAATTAAGTCAATTGTGAATATATGTTTTTTCTTTTTCATTAGAATGCTGAATACCATTTTTTGGCAGCATCAGGGACAGATCCAATGTTTGCGCTCTGTGACATCTCCTCTAATTAATCTGCTAAACCAGTTCTGATTACTTACATGCATTTCCATATTGACCTTTCCGTTACATTTAACCCTGAACACCTGGCCTCTGTTGTTGCTCCAACATGCTCTTATTGCATGAAGTAGCATTGATAATTGCTCGTAGCAGTGGTGCATGTCACTCACTCGCTTCCCTTCCTTCTGACTCTTACACACCCATTTTCTCCTGTTCCTGTTGACTAACTGTCTCCCCTCCCACTCCCAACCATCCAGGCTCTCTGCTGCCAGTGACTGCTGTCAACGTGGTGGAGACCAATGGAGCACCAGGGCCCTGCCCCCACCCCAGACCGCACACAGAAACTACACTGATTTTGTCCATGAGCACAATGTGAAGAATGCAGGCGGCCATCACGGTGTCCATATTCCTGGCCACGCAGCCATGACCGAGATATGAGGCTCAGTACCCTTAGGACATGGGACTCTGTCATACAAGTTGATGGTTGAACGTTTCCTGGGGTTTGTAAAAGACTGATCACAATAGGAATGTCTTGGAGAACTTAACTTTATACTGAGTCACTAGTTTTATAGTGCTGGTGCGATTCAATCCCTCTGAAAGAGAAAAGGCTCTGAAATAGCCTTGTGTGACCAGGCATGGTGACCTGTGTCCCCATATGGAGGGCTGTGCATGCTGCTAGAGTCTGGCAAGGGTGTTTGTGATGTTAGCATGTTGGGACTTCAGTTGGTTTGTCTCAGGAGGAGGTTTATGTTTGTGAGCTCTCACTTCAAATCAGGTAGCGGAGAAGCCAGACCCTGAAGGCAGAGCCCAAAGAAAGTGTGTTCTGGCCTGGCACATGCACCTCTCGTGGGATATTTGCATAGTTGTTACCCATTACTTCCTAAGCTTGTCCATGCTTACTATCAGCTAAGTGCCTGCAATTTTAATTAATGTAATTTTTAATTAAAAGCACTTCTACTTTTTGAAGAATACAACTCTTTAAAATTACTAAAATCATGGCAATGTCATACGCTGGGACAGGTCTGTCCGGCTTCTGTTGGATGGCTAACTGAATGGTTACATTACTACTGGATGTTTATACAAGGTGGAAGGTGTATTCACTTTTGTCTTTTCATTTTACTCTTTTTCACCTTATACACCCAACAGATGACCATGGTTTGCAACAGCCTCAAGTTCTAGCCTTGTACAACCTTTAAAATAAATTTCAAAACCAAAACCGTATCAATTGTAGAAGGATTGCTGTTTTTGGTCTCTTTCAAAGTTCAGTATGCAACTGTCCTTGCTTTTCGAAAAGATCTGTTGCTGCTGGACTGGGAGCTGATGGGAGGAAAACATTTCTATTCCTTCCCATTCAAGGAGGTTGAAATCAAGAGTGCATAGAATTGAGGATATTTCGTACTCTGAGGATTCGTTGAGGTAGCGAAGCATTGTGCCATAAAAGCTAACCTGTCCAACTTGTCTGGCTCACCTCAGACTGGTTTTATCAAGATGCTGTCTGCCAGACAAAGAGGAAGGCTGCAGTGGGCTTTCACTCCAGACCATTGGTTGCACCTACAACACAGCTTGTTAGTAGATGTAAATCAGCTAAACAAATTTGAAGAATTAGAGACTCACACCCTGCTTTTTCTTTCTTTAAAAACCTTGATATAGGGCCCGGTGCCATGGTCCCATTTAGGTGCTGCTTCTAATCCCGGCGGCACCGCTGCCCATCCAGCTCCCTGCTTGCAACCTGGGCAGGCAGTTGAGGACGGCCCAACGCCTTGGGACCCTGCACCCATGTGGGAGACCTGGAAGAAGCTCCAGGCTCCTGGCTTTGGAATGGCTCAGCTTCGGCCATTGCAGCCACTTGGGGTTCTTCCTCTGTGAGTCTCCTTTTCTCTGTATATCTGACTTTGCAATGAAAATAAATAAATCTTTAAAAAAAAAAAAAACTTGCTATATAATAATCCATTTGTAAATTCCTGGCGAGAACACCTGAGTGGAGGAATGTGGGCGGGAGCAGGTATAAAGGCTGAGTGGCACAGATCAGATTGTCTGCCTTCTAGAAGTCCCCACAAGCTCCTGAGTTTTTGATCACATTCAGATGAAGCATCATCTATCTGAAAGTCTTAAATCCAAACACTTTAGAATCAGAAATGTTTCACGCCCTGACAGGAGAATGCAGGTGGAAAATTCCACACCTGATCTTGTGCAACCAAAACCCAGGTACACTAAACCATTGCATGAAGCTCCCTTCAGGCTATTTGGAGAAAGGTATGTGGGAAACATAATGAATTCCGTGTTTAGGCTTCAAGTCCCATCTCCCACGGTGTATTGCATAGTGCATATACCAGTATTCCCAAACATTTCTGAAATGTTTAAGGAAAACACTTCTGGCCCCAGCATTTCTGATAAAGGATACTCGGACTGTGTTATGAATAATTGTTCTTGTCACAAATATTTTTAAGAGGGATGGACATGTTTTTTCTAGAACTTTTGCCATTGGCAGTTACTTCAACCTACATTTAAATGGCCACAGGCAGTGTATGCCATGCATTGTTAGATCTAAAGCTCAAGAATTCTGAATCCTGGACTAGGGAAAAGATGTTGCCCAGCAGTACCTCACTGGGGCACCCCACTTCTGAGCACCCGGAGTCGTCGGCACAGGACTCCAGGCTCAAAACATTCAGCCTAGAGCACTCCGCTTGGGAGTTAGGTTAATGTCTACCTGCATTTTTGTCTGTGATGATGTTTACACCTTGACACATGAAAGGTAGACGAATGGTGAATTGTTTGTAAGGTGAAAACTTTGCTTTTGCCCCTTTGTGTGTCAGTTCTAGCCTTTTCTGACCTTGACTCAGACACACTTTTAAATGACTTCACAGAGAAAACCAGACATTTGATTTGCCCAACGATGCGTATGTCTATTTTGAAAAGCCTAGAGTTTGGGCATTCTAATAACATTTCAAGATGTTAATATCAGTGTAATTCAAATTGTGTTCTTTTGGAGTGGAGTTTATTTAACATGTTGAGGAAAGGAAATATTATTTGTAATACTGATGTGAGTCTCTGTCAGACTGTTTTTCAGTACATGAAAGATATTGAAACAGAAGTCCTAAGCAGAGGTTGAGAGGTGGCTTGTCTCACAGGATGAAACTATCAGGCGGGTCCTGGATTGCGTTAGTTTTGCTTTTCACCTGGGCACCTGGCTGGCATCACTGCTAGTCATGAGTCAGTTTACCAGCCTTGCTGGATCACCTTGGTGTGTCCTTTCCGGTGTTTCGCTCTCACACCTTTTGTCCCAACAGTGAACTGAATGAAGGAGGTGGGGAGCAGAGGGACTGGGCCAATGCAGGTGGCTGGCTTCCCAGGCGTAAGAGGAATCCCGTAGCGTTGGTGTGTAACTGCCGTTGTGTTCACAAATGAGTGTGAACTGAGAACAGGAGGCCATGGTTGTGCAGGGGACTTCAGTGTCGTCTTTAAACCATGATGGTTGGAGGAGGCACTCTTCATTTATTAACCATAGGTCATTGCTTAAAAGGTTATTATTTCCTTTAAGAGGTTTTGACTGTTCACTTCGAGAATAACAACACATCAAGTTGGAGTCATGCATTGTTTGTTCTTGGCATTGTGCCTTGTCATTTGGATTAATGTCAGCTTGTGCCGGTAACACTCTCAAGTCCTCTATTTTAAGATAAATTTTGCCATCATCAGCTATATCTGTCCAGAATTACTGTGAATGCCTCTGCAAGTGCTGCTTTCAGTAAACTGACCAATTCTTCACGCCCTCTCTTCTCTCTCCAGTGCTCTTTCCCAACCCCCATATGATTCATCAGCTGCTTTGTAGGGATATCGAATCCTGTGGACTTGGGTACAGTGTTCTTTCTCTGCTCCCTGTTTTGCAGAGCCAAAGAAACTTACTATTCTCTGATAATGTAATTTTGTGCTTGCATCATGTGAAATCATAGTGAGAATTGAACATTACTCAGTTAACATTAACCTTGGTGTTGTAGAAATTAGGATATAGGGCAGTGCTCAGGGAACGGGTGTCCCAGGCATATCAGAATGCCTAGGTTTGTGCCACAGCTGTGCTTAACATCCCAGTTTCTTGCTAGTGTGCACTTGGGAGGTGACAGGAAATGGCTCAAGCAAGTGCTTGGATCTCTGCCACCCATGTGGGAGACCAGGATGGGGTTCCCGGCCCTAGCTGTTGCGGGCCTTTTGGGAGTGAACCAGCGGTGGAAGATGCCTGCTCCACCCCTTTTCTCTGCATTTCAAATAAAACACTGATTTTTAAAAAGAAGGAAATTGAGTCGTGAACCGTGCTACTCAATGCAAATGTGAAGTAGCTGCATTTCCTTCATAGTTCTTGGCCACTGGCAATGCAGTCAGAGCTTTAAGCACTTTGACCTGGTGGGAAGGGCCTTATGTACTAGGCTGCTTCCAATAGGGAAGAGAAAATGATGCAGGAAATCAGTGAAAGGAAAAGAAGCTCCCAGGGCCTCTTCTGACTGATGCTTTCTATTTTTGAACTAAAGCTGAAAAACAAATGTCCCCATCCTTCCTGAAGCCATTGTTCTCACAATTTTTTTGAATGGTTAGGTCATTACCGCGGCCCCTGTGTCCCTAAGCTGCAGCTGTGGCACTGGAGTGAGCTTTGTCATGCTTGTCCTGACAGCCAGCCAGCTGTGTGTGTGTGTTGGCGTGGGGAAGGCAGATCTGACTGGGAGAACCACATTCTCAGGACGGTGACCCAGACTGCCTCAGTGGGGCCATGAGCCTGTAACTCCTCTTCAGAACAGGTTCAGCAGCTATAGCTCTTTTGTTAATGTTAGTGGAAGCTTTCATTTGTTTCACTGTTAATTAACTTTCTGTAAGAACTGAGATAGTGTGGTAAGGATTTGCAAGAAATGGCTTGTCATCTACAGGCATGGCAAATCATTGTTGGTAATGAATGTAGAATGTTTTAAAAGATTAGAGGTGAAAAGTGTGATTCCTGGCTTGACTGATCTTACAGAATTCGGTTAGAGGAGGATTTGGAATAATTGTGCAAAATGACACCAAATTAGGTGCCCTTTTCACTAGGCAAAAGGGTTTCCCCTCCCCCAAAAAACGTAGCCCGTGGCTTTGGGAATTGTGTAACTGTAAACCCTATAGGAGTTTAGATACGTAAGACCTGTGTTTAGCAGCTCGAATTGTTCCTTGCTGGGGCACCATCAGCAGAACTCCGGGAAGCTTGACAGTGACCCTCCACGGGTTGGTGCTCTGGAATATCCAGAATATCATTTTGAAATTTCACAATCAGAGCAATAATAAGGAAAGATAGTTTAGAAGATTGAGGAGACATTGAGTTGTCTGAATTTCATAAGGACACCTATGAATTCCTTGCAATGTTTAGAAAGTTTTGTTTATTTGAAAGGCAGAGAGAGATCTGCCTGTTCGCTCCTCAAATGGCTGCATGGGTGGGGTTGGGCTAGGCTGAAGCCAGAAGTCTAAAACTCCACCCAGGCCCCCTATGTGAGTGACGAGAACCCAAACACTTGGGCCATCTTCCTTCCCAGCATCATTAGCAGGGAGCTGGGTGGGAACTGGAGCACTTGGGACTTGAACCTGGCACTCTTGTGGGATGCTCATGTTGCAGGCAGTAGTTCAGCCTGCTACGTCAGTGCGCCAGCCCCTCCTGAACTTTTCAGTGAAAGATTTGGAGCATGATATACTAATGCTTCTTTGTTTGAACTCATCTCATTCATGGAATACCTGCCAGAGAACCTGTGTGATCCCTTTGCCCTTGCACATTATCATTTAGGAAGTATCCCTGGGCATGTGCCCTCCATTCCTGACCCTTCTCCCGTTCCATGCGTCTAGTGTATTCCTAGTGAAATTGAACTCTGTCCTGTGCAGGCAGGCGGTGAATGGGAAATGCGTACACTCTTGTGGAATAGACCTACTTTAAATTTGACCACCAGACTCAGGAGGGCCATCAGTGCTGGCTTGGGGATGTGTCACATTTCCTCTACTTGTCAAATCTTCCACAGTGCTGGCCAGCTTCTTCCTCCATTTTTTTCCCCTAAGATTTATTTCTTTTTATTGGAAAGGCAGATATACAGAGAGAAGAAAGAGAAAGATCTTCCATCCGATGGTTTACTCCCCAGGCAGTCACAACAGCTGGAGCTGAGCCAATCTGAAGCCAGGAGCTTCCTTCACAGCTCCCACATGGATGCAGGATCCCAAGCACTCGGGATATCTTCTGCCACTTTCCCAGGCCACTAGACTAACAAGGAGCTGGATCCAAAGCGAAGCAGCCCGCATGGATTGCCAGCATCGCGGACTCTGCCTGCTGCACCATTACACTGACCATTTCATTTCTCATTCTTCACTCTCAGTTACTGGCTTTCTGTCTTAGGAAGAAAATAAGCAGCCGGAAGAATCTGCTCTGCACTGTCACTCTCTCTGCATTTGGGCACGTTTCCTTAGCTTCCTCTGCTGCTGCACCGAGTGGACACCCGCACCCGCACCCATTTTGCAATGCACTGCTGGATCCTGACTCTGGATGAGTCGGGAGCATCGTTTCATCCGTTCTCCCTTCTGTCACGTCTCACCCATGTTCCCTGCATACTGGATGAACCTGTAGCATCTGATAGCATTAAAAGAGAATCCCTCCTTCGCTCCATCTTTGTCTCCCACCACCCCCATCCGTTCGTTCTACCATTAGCTGCACTCTTTGCCCTGGAAGAAATCGTTTCTGTTCACTCTCTTCTGACTTCTTACCCATCCTGAATAGAATTTGTCCCTGACACAAAGGGCCTGGGAATGCTGTCACGGTTATGTCCTACACGAGGGTCACATTGGAGAAGACAGTGTCCTTGGTATGAATGGCAGAGGTTTTCCAGCAGTGGCACCTACTGTTATCAGTTTGACAGTTTGTCAAGAGGTGAGGGGCATTGTTGAAGTACCTGAGACAGCTCTGCCTGTGTTAGCAGCGTCACACTCTGACTTCAGTGAAACAGCTCCCAGCACTCTGTTAGTGTGCAGAGCACCGGCTCACTTCCTGCTTTGTGAACTACCTGCTTCACCCCTTCCTCATCTCTTGTTTTACTGCTTGCTTAAGGATGTCACTGTCATGATTGTCTAATCTCCCTAGTCATTGCTAGCCTGTTCTCAAACTAAGAAATCGATATTGGTGCCATACCATTGAGGTTTCCTGGTCCCACAGATGATCTGGCATGTAACCTGAAGTCCCATGTTACAGCCAGTCTGTGGCCCTCGGGCATTCCGTGTCTTGGGTTATATATTTTTAAAAATACTTATTTTTATTGGAAAGGCAGATTTACAGAGAAGGAGAGACAGAGCATCTTCTATCTGCTGATGGCCTCAAATGGCCTCAGTGGCCAGAGGTGAGCCAATCCGAAGCTGGGAGCCAGGAGCCTCTTTTGGGTCTCCCATGTGGGTGCAGAGTCCCAGGAACTGGAGCCATCCTGTGCTGCTTTTCCAGGCCATAAGCAGGAAACGGAATCAGAAGTGGAGCAGTGGGGACAATAGCTGGCAAGTAGAAGATTAGCTTGTTGAGCCATCACTCCAAAGCACCGGCTCAGATTTTGTAGAATGCCTCTCAGGTCAGGGTTGTGTGGTGTTTTCACGTGATGAGACACCTGGGGAAGAATATTGTACAGTCGGGTTATTCCAAATGTCCTGTGTTCAAGATCATACAGTTGTGTCTCCCGCCCCTGAAGATTGTGCCACCTGTGGTTTCTCCTGTTGGTAGGCTCTGTGTCTTGGGCTTTTTGATAGCCTAGCTGCTGACAAGTTCTGGAGGTGATGTGCAGCGGTCAGAACGTGCCAGCCCCTTCTGGGACGCAGCTGCACACTCTGGGGTATGAGCAGCATCTACTGAGAGTGTGCCGCCTTGTGGGCACCTTGCACTCTCTTTGTGTCTCATACTCACATCCTGTCTTCAGAACATATCCAGAGTCGGTCTCTTGACTGTCTCTCCCTCTCCCAGGTCCCTCCTGCTTGTTCCTCCGTGTCACATTGCAACTTTATTCATGCCATTCTGCTAAGACCTGAGTTCTCTGCTCATTCAGACTAAAACTGGAATTGTAGATTCTTACATTGATACGAACAAGATTTTTTTCAGTACCCTACATTCTTCCTGCTACTTTGCTTTGAAATACTCATCCTCTAGCACTTGTTCGAACTTTCCGAGAACAAAGAATCTTCATTAACTTTGTGAAAAGGCCTAGTTTAAAAAAACCTATGCGTGGATTTCAAAGGTTTTTGTTTGTTTGTTTTCCTTCTTTCACCAAAATAAACCTGTCTGGGGCTCAGTCAGACAGACTGGGAGCTGGCTACCCCCCTAGCCCAGGGTTTTCCTTGTTAGGACTCCAGAATCAAGACTGGGACCATAACGCAAACCCAGGCACTCTGATACACGATGCAGGCATCTAAGCTGATGGCTTAGCTGCCAGGCCAGACATCCACCATCCAGCATAGCTTTTGTTGTCGGTAATTTTCTTTTCGTTTCATTGGAGAGACAGGAATCTTGCATCTTCGGATTTGATCTCCAAATGCTGGTATAACAGTCAGCACTGAGCCAGGCTGAATCAGAAACTCAGTCAGGGCTCCCTTGTGCGTGTTCTTGCTGCAGCTGTCACTTGCTGCCTCCTCAGGTGCTACATTCACAGGAAATTGGATCGGAAGCAGAGCTGGAACTCGAACCAGGCACTTGGATATGCGATGTAGACATCCCAGCCAGCACTTTAACTGCTGCACAAAATGTTTGCTTACCTTTTATTTTTTTACATACACTTTTGTATAAAAATTTTTTATATAGTGATTAAATGGTTGATCAGGATGGGAAGGATCAAAGGTTAGGGAAAATTGGGTGAACTCATTGTTTACAACATGGATTTGGCATGAGCCAGGCCCAGAATGTCCACCAGCTATTAGCTGCTTTATTTCCCAGCAGTGTAATACTTGCCTAAGTACAGTACAAACTAAGCCATTGCCCACAGTTGGCATGGTAAAATAAATCGTAAAAAATTATTTGTTTTTATTGAAAAGGCAGATTTACAGAGAAGAAGAGATAGAGAGAGAGATCTTCTCTCTGCTGGCTCAGAAGCCAAGAACTAGGAACTGCTTCTGGGTCTGCCACTTGGGGTAGGGGCCCAAGGTCCTGGGCCATTCTCCACTGCTTTCCCAGTTGCATAAAAGGGAGCTGGACTGGAAATGGAGTAGCCAGGACTTGCAAGTGGAGGATTAGCCTGGAAAGTCATGGCTCTAAACTTCAAAGATGTAACTTTTTTTTTCTTTTTGTGAAGACAGAAAAGTTTATTTGCAAAGGGACCAGGTAAGCAGGAAACGGAGAGGGAAGGGGAGGTATCTCCGGGGAGAAAGCCGGGAGGTGGGGTGCCTCTCCAAAGTTGAAGGAGCGAGAAAGACACCAAAGAAAAAATGTACTTTTTTAGAGAATCATTTACTTATCTGAAAGGCAGAGTTACAGAGAAAAAGACAGAAAAATCTTCCATCCACTGGTTCACTCTCCAAATGGCTTCATCTGGGTCTCCCATGTGGGTGGCAGAAACCCAAGGACTTGGACTATCCTCCTCTGCTTTCCTAGACCACCAGCAAGGAGCTGGATCAGAAGCAGAGCAGCCAGGACACAAACTGGTTCCCATATAGGATGCTGTCCCTGCAGGAAGAGGCTCAGCCCGCATACCACAGCGTCGGCCCCCTTCAGTACTGTTTTTAAAGTTTACCTGTTTGAAAAGCAGAGTAATTTCCATTTGCTGATTTACTCCCTAAATGCCCAAAACCACTGGAGCTAGGCCAGACCAAAGCTGGAAGGCAGAACTATATCTGAGTTGGCCATGTGGATGGAAGGAGGGCACCCATCACCTGCTTCCTTCTCAAGTACATACTGGCATGAAACTGGATCAGCCACAAGTGAAATTTAAATCCAGGCACTCCAGTATGGGATGCAGGCTTCACAAACTGTGGCTTAAGTTCTGGCACCACAGTACCTGTCACTCCACAATTCTGTTCCCTTGGAGAATCTTTGTGCCTTAATGAATATTATCCTCACTTCCCCCCACTGCAAGTAATTTTATGCTTCATTCAACACATGCAATTCTTTTTTTTTTTTAAGATTTATTTATTTATTTGTTGGAAAGTCAGATATAGAGAGAGGAAGAGAAACAGAGAGGAAGATTTTCCGTCTGATGATTCACTCCCCGAGTGAGCGCAATGGCTGGTGCTATGCCGATCTGAAGCCAGGATCCAGGAACTCCTTCCGGGTCTTCCACGCAGGTGCAGGGTACCAAGGCTTTGGGCCATCCTCAACTGCTTTCCCAGGCCACAAACAAGGAGCTGGATGGGAAGTGGAGCAGCCAGGATTAGAACCGGTGCCCATATGGGATCCTGGCATGTTCAAGGCGAGGCCTTTAGCCGCTAGGCCACGGCGCCATGCCCAACACATGCAATTCTTGACCCCTCTAAAATATGGGCGTGCTTCCCCTTACCCATCCGGAGCATCCTCTGCCCTACTTACCTTGTGGATTGTTTTCTCATTTTGATTTGCGTTGTCATCTGTTCATTGCTTGCTGTTTGTATTCCTTACAGAAGGTAAGGGAGAGGAGTTGCTTTCTGGGTGCCCAGCACAGGTGCTCCATATGTCCTAATTGAGTGATGGAGGCCAAGCACATGCTGGCACACATGGTGATGTAACCACAGTCAAAAAGCTGTCCTCTGCTTCTAAAATATTGATACTCAAATAACAGATACAGGTGTGGATCCATATATAAGTGAGGTTCTGGAAAAAATGAAAGAGGTGAAGTTAAAGCAGCTTCTTGGTCCTAGAGCAATAGCACAATGGCTAAAGTCCTCACCTTGGATGCGTCGGAATCCCATATGGGCACCACTTCCCATCCAGCTCCCTGCCTGTGGCCTGGGAAAGTTGTAGAGGATGATCCCTTGGGACCCTAAACCTGCGTGGAAGTCCCAGAAGAAGCTCCTGGCTCCTGGCTTCAGATCAGCTGAAATCTGGTTGTTGTGGCCACTTGGGGCGTGAACCAGAAAACAGAAGATCTTTTTCTCTGTCTCTCCTTCTCTCTGTAATCTGACTTTCCAGTAAAAAATAAATTTTTAAAAAAAGGAAAATAATTGGTTTTTAAAAATTAAAAAGGCTTCATTGGTTTCCTATTTCAATTGATACATAGCATCAGGAGCCTTGGGTGGATAAATCTCTTCTGGATAAAATACTGATGGGAAAAGGAATGTTTTTAAAAGATTTATTTTTATTGGAAAGGCAAATGAGATTTATGGAGAGGAGACACAGAAAGATCTCCCATCTGCTGGTTCACACCCCAGATGGCCACAATAGCAAGAGCTGAAGTGATCTGAAGCCAGGAGGCTCCTCTGGATCTCATATGTGGCTGCAGGGTCCCAAGGCTTTGCGCCATCCTCTGCTGCTTTCTCAGGCCACAAGCAGGGAACTGGGTGAGAAGTAGAGCATGCAGGACACAAACTGACACCCATATAGGATCTTGGAAGCTTGCAAAGTGAGGATTTAGCCATTAAACTGTCCTGCCAGGCTGAAAAGGAAATCGTAAATTGTAGAGTGTAAGGTGGAATTAAGGAGTGCGGAACTGAGTCTGAGTTCCCAAGTTAGGAATTAATGGGGAGGCACAAGTAGTGGTGACAGCTGCTGCTCAGGTGCCTTACTGGCCTTCTGGAGACGCAGCCCCAAATACCTAGTCCAGTGAAGCACCCCATCCAGGGACCTGGTGATAGTAAGGCACACAGAAGCTGTGCAGCTCACCCAAAGCTGCGTTGCTAGCACACGGGAAGGCTGGGTCTTAGACTCAGATTGGTCCTAGAGCCTGGCTAGCGTCTGTGAGGTGGGGTGCCGCCTCCAGCCTGGAGGAGAAGGGAGTGTTAGTAGCAGTGCTGCTTTAGAAAGATAACTTGAAGGATGGCAGCCAGGTGGGGAATGACTGGATAATCAAAGTTGGCTACATCCGTAATACGTAACTGCTGAAGAATGAGGAGGGGCCGCGGGTGCCCACTGGAAGATGTCAGCCACACACTGTGGAGTTAGAAGTTGTGAAATGGCTGAGGTTTGTTTTCATTTTCATCTTCAAAAAAATTGTCAGAAATGCTTGTAAATGGACACACACACAGAAAGCCTTAATAATTCAGGGACTGTAGGTCAAAGGTATTGCTTTACCTAATTAGCATGTGGGAAGGCTCTTGAAAAAATCATGGAAACAGCGTTTTGGGGAAAGTATGCACGGAGAACATTCCTACATATTCCTTCCCACACTTCTGAGAGGTCTCTATCTGCTGGCGCATTGCCACACAGAAATTGGGTGTTTTTTTTTTAAGTTTAAAGTATTTTGCTTATAGATTATCTTCTCTGGAATAAAAAGTGCATTCATTTTTTTAAAAAACAAGATTTATTTATATTTATTGGAAAGGCAGCTATACAGAGAGGAGGAGAAACAAGATTATCTTCCATGCATTGATTCACTCCCCAAGTGACCACAACAGCCAGAACTGAGCCATTCCGAGGCCAGGAGCCAGAACTTCTTCCAGGTCAGGGGTGCAGGGTCCCAAGGCTTTGGGCTGTCCTTGACTGTTTCCCAGGCCTCAAGCAGGGAGCTGGATGGGAAGCGGGACCACCAGCCCATATGGAATCTCAGTGCATGCAGGACAAGGCACCAGGCCCAAATGTATTCATTTTTAAAATGATCTTCTGATAAGGAACATCTTAAACATCTTTCTGTAAAATGTTATTGATGTTTTAAAATATGTTTTTATAACCTCATTTTCCAGAACCATAGGAAGAGGGAAGAAGCTCGATCATTACTGGTCCAACTGAGTCCTGTCAGGCAAAAGGTTCATATAAGAACTTGTAGAAGGTGGCATCTATAACTCTGACACAATTTTTAAAGTAAAATAAAAAATGGTATCTTTTACAAACATTTATTTACAAATCAGTCCTATGCACTGCTTCGTTTTCCAGGTGCCTAAACAGGCAAAACTGAGCCATTGGACTTGGGGTGCAGTTCAGGTCTCCCAGAAGCGCTAGTTGAGCCATCATCATTGCCACTTAGGGTCTGCACTGGCAGGCCGCTGCTTTTACAGAAGATGGGGCTTGGAATAAAACCCAGAGACCCCATTGTGGGACGTGAGCATCTTCACCATTAAGCTAAATGCATCCTCTTGGGAAAAATATTATTACGTTTTTTTGTTACTGTTGCAAAGTGTACAGTTTGGTGTGTACTCAAAGCTGTATAGTCATCACTGCTGTCTAATTTGTATCATTCCTAAGCAAAGCCACTTACCAATAAGCACTTCTTCCCTTTACCCCATTCTTCCAGCCCCAGGAAGACATGCATTTACTTTCTGTCTACGGACTTACCCGGTCTGGGAGTTTGCTGTCAAGAGTAAAACAGTGTGTGGTGTTTTTAGTCTTCTTTCACTTCGTGTAATAATTTACAGTTTTATTCACGTTATAGCATGTTTGAGTACTTCATTCTTTTAATGGTTCAATAGTATACCTTTGTGTAATGAACAACAATTTATCAGCCATTGGAGTTGCCAGTGTGTGTGATGCTGTCATGGACATTCATATACAGGTTTTTGTAGGGACATGTGTTTTCAGTTCAGTTCTGTTGCGTAGTAGATAACCTATGTAGATAAGAGTAAAATTACTGTTACATAGTACCTCATTATAATATCTTAAGGATTGCTTTATTGTTTTCTACAGTACTGTACTGTTTTTTGTTCATCAGCAGTGTATAGAAGTTTTAGTAATGCAATGACTTTGACAATGCTTTTTACTCTTTTACTCATAGCCATCCTAATTGTTACAACAATTTACAAAGAATTATCATAGGAGCTAATCATGATTAGATGTTTGTTTCTTTGTTTTAGCACTTGTTGGACAGTTGTGTAAAAACTTACCTAAATCAGGCCTGGCACGATGGCGCAGTGGTTAAGGTCCTCGCCTTGCATGCCCCGGGATCCCATATGGGCGCCGGTTCTAATCCCGGCAGCCCCACTTCCCTTCCAGCTCCCTGCCTGTGGCCTGGGGAAGCAGTTGAGGACGGCCCAAAGCCTTGGGACCCTGCACCCGCATGGAAGACCCAGAAGAGGCTCCTGGCTTTGGATCAGCATAGTATCGGCCGTTGCACTCACTTGGGGAGTGAATCATCAGATGGAAGATCTTCCTCTCTGTCTCTCCTCTCTGTATATCTGCCTTTCCAATAAAAAAATAATAATAATAAAAATAAATCTTTAAAAAAAAAACTTACCTAAATCCCTCTCTTAATTTAAAAGTTGGGTTATCTGTTGCTCTGTTTTGTAAGAGTTCTTTATATATACCTACGACTCATCCTTTATGAGATGTGTGATTTTTAAAAATATGTCTTGATGAATGCCATTTGCGCTTGAGAACAATGTGTATTATGCAGTTGTGAAAGAAGTATTCTATATGCATCTGTTAAGTCTTATTCTTCGTCTTCTAACTCTTTTCTGGCCTGTTGAAATTCATGATGAAAGCTGAATAACTCTTATTATTGAGTTGTTTATTGCTCCCATCCATTGTGTTTTAGCTTTATGAATTCTAAGGCTCTGTTTTTGGGTTTATACATGTTTATAATTGTATAAGTGTGTTCCTAATAGATTGGCCACTTTCTCATTATGAAACTCTTCTTTTTATGTCCCACAGCAATTTCTGTAGTCTCTTTTGCCTGATAGCATACCACCCTTTTTGGGTCCTTTTATGGTGTGTTTTTTCCTTTTTTTTTTTTTAATTTAAAAGAATGTTAATCATTTTCCTTTACTTAAAAGTCTGAGTGATAGAGAAGGAGAGACTTTTAAAAATGTTGTTGGGTGGTTCTGTGTTCAGGGACTGTCCTGGGTCCTGGAAATACCTTGGTGTTCAAGACATGAGGTCCTCACTCATGCCGCATGCATTCTGTTGAAGGAAATAACTGTTAGGATCTCTAAGCATAAAAGTTGCTATGAAGAGAGCCAGGGAGACGTCAGTCAGAGCCTACAGAGTAAGGAGTGAACCTCAGGAGAGGTTGAGCTAAGGCGTCATCCCCGGCCAGAGTGCCTGGTTTCATGTCTGGCTCTGTTCCCTACTCCAGCTCCCTCCAGTGTGCACCCTGGTAGACAGTAGGTGATGGCGCAAGTACTTGGGTACCTGACATCCATGTGGGGAGATTAACTTCCGTGCTCCGGTTTCAGCCAGTTCTTGAGGGGATTGAACCAGCAGATGATATCTGTCTTTCAGATAAATGGGGGAAAAAATAGAGGGAAGAGTGCTACAGGCAGAACAGGTGGAGGGAGTGTGATGGTATTTGGGGTGCAGAATGTAAACCCTTGGGTGGAGCTTAAAGCAGGAAGAAGGTGAACAGGCCTTGCGTACCCTGGAGGGGGCAGGATTTGGGTTTTACCAGCTTGGTAAGGGTCTGTGGTAGGCTTTAAGTAAGGGAGTACTATGTTCTTGGTGCACTCCAATGACTTTGATGTATGGGAGGAAGAAGCCAAGAGCGGATCTTCTCCCTGAGTGGGTTGAGGATCATCTGCAGGGATTGTAGCCTTCACGTTCAAGTCCTTCAGCAGGTGTCTTAGAAAAAGAAGACATGCCCTGGTATTTCCACAGTGGCAGAGAATCAAATATGAAACGAAGGTTCTTCAAAAAATGTACAAAATGAAATTCAGAGAGAAGTTTTTCTTGGTTCAAAAACAGTTAATCTCTGCAGTTTTTTTTTTCATACTAGGCAGTTTCCATGAGCTTTTTCAAAGATGGCTTATGTGTATGAATTTCTAATTATTATATCAAAATGATCTTCTATTCCATTTTCTGAAAACGTTTGGGAATATCCCGCGAATTACTTTCTGATGTGTACTTTTTCTACATTCAGGTTTTGTAAGTGTCCTAATACAGAGTCAAGAGTCAAACCCAGGTGCCCCACCCAGGACTTAACTGCTCAGCTAAACGCCTGCCCAAGCATCCCAAGTTTAGATCTCTGTGCTCTGGGAAGAAACAGCTCAGATTTGTAGATTCATCGTCAGAGTTCCCCAAGACCCTGTCTTTGCCACCACACCAGATACAGACCTGGTAGTTTTTGATGCTCCACAGTCCACACAACCACCCTTTTTTTTCAGGGGTTCTCAGAGCGCCTCTGCTTGCTTGATGTGAGGCCTTCCTCACCTGGGGAGGGGATGAGGAGGAACTGTTTTCTGGCTGTTTGAATTCCCTTGCCAGGTATGTGTCCAGATTACTTGATGATGTGGCGTCCTCAGATCCTGGGCCAGCCGAGTTCTGCTCAGTTCTTCAGGATATGAGACATGTTTGTTTGCTAGGACACTGGGTGGCTAGGCGCATTTTGTCTCACACTTGGAGAGGCCCTGAGTGTGAGGTCAGGGATCAGCAGGATTGCTTCCTCTTGGAGGCTTTGAGAAGGAGTCCCCTCCTGCCTCTGCTCAACTGGCGGCTTTCCTTGTTCATGGGCTTATATGCTCATCACCTGGACTTCTGCCTTCCTCGTTACCGTGTGTGTGTGTGTGTTGTACGTATGTCTGTGTCTGTCTGTCAAGATCAAACAAACACAGAGATGGATTTCCCATGTGGCAAGCAAGCGCATTAGTCTCACAGAAAGTGATGTTTTTTCCAGCAGCCTTTCCCGGAGCAATATGTTTTCTGGAATCATCGATGCTGTGGTCTGTATCTGTGCTTTGTTCCTTTTTCTGCTAAGGAATAACTGCTTGTCCTGACACAGCTTTGCTTCCCTGTTGTGTGTTGACAGGTGTCTGGGCTGTCAGGAACAGTGCTGTTGTGAATGCTCAGGGACATGCTTTTGTGTGGGTTTTCTTTCTCCTGCTTATGTACCAAGGGTCACTTCTGGGTTTGAAAGCCATGTTTGCACAGCAGAAAATTTGTTAGTGTTTTTTTTTTTTCTCACACAGTGAAAGGACGTTTTCGAAGAGTCCTTCCACTGCCCTTATGTCATGCTTTCTTCTGTTTCTTTGAGCACTTTTCTCCGGCTGCTTTAAAGATTTTTTAATCACCTTTTCAAAGCAGTATGTTGTGCTTTGTATAAATTTTCTCATATTTCTTGTGTTTTGGTTTATTGAGATTCTTAAGTTTTGTGAATGTATCATTTTCATCCATTATGTATTGGAGTATTTGCTCTGTATTACGTCTTTTTGAGACTGGTTTTCCACACAGTAGGCTGTTTGAAGTTGTCCACAACAAACGGATGTTGTTTTTATTGTTTTGTTTCAATAGTTTCTGCTACTACGTCTTTGAATTTGTTCTTTCCTAATGACTGCTGTGTGATTATAGTGTCTAATCTGTATTCCAAAAAATTTTTTTTCTTTTTTAAGATTAATTTATTATTTTCATTGAAAAGACAGATTTAACAGAGAAAGAAAGAGAGAGAGATCTTCCATCAGCAGGTTCACTCCCCCAGATGGTTGTAGGAGCTGGAGCTGGGAGCCAGGAGCCAGGAGCTTCTTGTGGGTCTCCCACATTGGTGTAGGGTTCAAGGACTTGGGACAACCTCTGCTGTCTTCCCAGGGCATAAATAGGTAGCTGAAGTGGAGTAGCCGGGACATGAACTGGTGCCCGTGTGGGCTGTAGGTGCTGCAGGTAGAGGCTTTGCTTCCACACTGAGCTTCTTTTTCTGTTGTTTGTTTTTTCAAGATTAACTTATTTGAAAGACTAAGTAACAGAGATAGAAAAAGCAGAAGAGAGAGAGATCGTCCATGCTGTGTTTCACTCTGCAAATGGTTACATCATCCAGGACTGGGCCAGGAGCAGAAGCCGGGAGCCTGGAACCTTGTCCTTGTCTCATCATATGAGTGAAGACAGTTCCATGCACTTAGGCCGTCTTCCACTGCTTTTCCAGGTGCATTAGTAGGGAGCTGGATTGGAAGTAGAGCAACACTTGAACCAGCACTCATAAAGGGTGCTGGCATCATAGATGATTTAACCCACCGTGCTACAATGCTGGCCCCTGTGTGTTTGTTTTTTTTTTTTTAAAGATTTATTTTTATTATTATTTTTTTTATTATTGGAAAGACGGATATACAGAGAGGAGAGACAGAGAGGAAGATCTTCCGACCGATGATTCACTCCCCAAGTGAGCGCAACGGCCAATACTATGCTGATCCAAAGCCAGGAGCCTGGGTCTCCCACGCGGGTGCAGGGTCCCAAAGCTTTGGGCCGTCCTCAACTGCTTTCCCGGGCCACAGGCAGGGAGCTGGAAGGGAAGCGGGGCTGCCAGGATTAGAACCAGTGCCCATATGGGATCCCGGGCATGCAAGGCGAGGACCTTAACCACTTGCGCCACCGCCACTGCGCCGGGCCCTGTGTTTGTTTTTCTTTGTAAATTTTTAATTGCTTTATTGGTTTTAAAGACAGAAATGCAGGGCAAAACAGAGAACTTCCATTGCTGGCTTATTCTTCAAGTGTCTATCCTGGTCTCCCACATGGGGCCCAGGTACTTAAAGCCATCACCTGCTACCTCCCAGAGTACACATTAGTGAGCCGGAATCAGGGCTGACCTGGGATCAAACCTGGGCATTCTGAAACAGGAAGCAGGCATCCCAAAGCAGTGTCTTTAACTGTTATGCCAAACATGCCTTCCCCTTCCTGTTGTTCATCTTGGATAATGTAGCTTTTTTCTCTAGAAGTTTGATTTGGATTTTTTTTTTTTTAATCTTCCATGCTTCTACTTAGTATTTATAACATGTGGGGGCCCAGGGTGATGGCCTCGTGGCTGAACCTCATCTTGTATGTGCCAGGATCCCATATGGAATGTGGCTAAAAGTTCTAATGTCATCATCTGCTCATTCTGACATCTGGTTAGTTCTAGATCAGTTTCCATAGCTTTTGGTTAATTGGTTAGGTAATCCTGGAGCAGATGTTTAACACTGACTTCACTCTCTTGGGTGCCAGAGGTGTTCGTCCTGAATTCCCATGAATCTCAAGCTTTGTTGGTGAATGTAGTGAATTTATGTGGTGCCAGTATGATCTTTGCAGGTTCTGCTTTTAACAGCCCCTCAGGCGGGTCTGAGGCAGAGTGCTCAGAGCTCCACAGCTCCGTGCGTGTGCTTGGAGCCCTGCTCGAGGTGAGTGCTCCTGGTCCCCTCTGGTCTGTCTGCTGACCTCCTTCCGGGACCTCTGGCAGCATTCCCACACAAGGACTCCCTTCGGTAGTGTTGGGGGACTGGCATGTGTGGTGCTCTTTTCTCTCCTTGACACTCTCCTGGCTGCCATGGTTCCTCTGCTCTCCTGGTCCCATCTTCTCGAACATGGGAATGTGCGGTTCTCTGCCTCGCTTCCCCATCTCTGCACCATGGCCGGGAGATTCTCGTAGGTTGCTTGGTCCTAGGGCTCAGCTCAGCTATTGGTTCCAGTTCTTGGGATCTCTGTCTTCTGTTGCTTCATGCCTGGTGTCTTGGAAATAGCTCAGTGTGTTCCTCCTTAGGTTGGGGATCCAGGCCTGTCCCTTTTTCACCACCTGTCTTGGAAAGAATTTGCCCAAAAAGGTTTTGAGAGAGAAATGAAGTCAGTTAGGGTTTAAACTCTCAACCTTTTTTCTGCAAACAACTGTGTGTGTGTGTGTGTTTCACAATAACCCTCTTGATCTAAGTAACTTTTCTGCTACTTTTACAGCTTGCCTGTGAGTACCAATTTGCTAGAAAGCCCAGATTTGCTGGAAACGGCCATAGACAGTGCTGTGGATACTTCTGACAATGTGGAAACATCCCATGCACTGGATGATAATTCGGCTGCGAGACACACGGGATCTGAGGAGCCTGCTGTCGAATGCGGGAGTAAGTCAGTGTTCTGTAATGCACTGGTGACACCTTTTAGTAGTATGTATCATCTTCCTATGAAGAACTAACCAGATGTCAGAATGAGCTAGATCAGTTCCTCCCAAGAATGTTGTGAGAGTTGAGTTTTAAAATTTCATTGGGAATAGCTATGTCTTCTTGCCTTTTTTTTTTAACTTAAAGAATCTTTTAGGATTATTTGAAATCTTTAGGATCGTTTAATTGAGGCTGTTAAGCTTGTGTTGTTTATAAATCATTAAACATATACAGGATTTGAAACTTGATCTGTACTTTGCTTCTTGAGCACAAAGGAGAAAGAAAAGAATATCCCCAAAAAGGTTTTCTCAGGGCACGGGACTGCATGGGTGTCTCAACATTCTGTGAACTTCTAAATGGGTATGAGGTTTATGCAAAAATGGAATTTAAAGAGAAGTTTGTGTTGGTGCAGAAAAATTGAAACCCATGTATACAAGTAGTATCTCAAAAGCTCATGGAAAATAAATATCATGAATAAACTTCATGCAGTTCAGAAGTATTTTCCATCAAAATTTTTTCATTATCCACAAATGTCTAAAGTACTTGACAGTTTTTTATTCATGGGGAACATTGCTGCCTGGTCTCAGTGGCTGCTCCCCTTAACTTTCTTGAAGGAAAATTGCTCGTGGAGAACGTGTGTGAGTCTGGCTGGGTGTGAAAACATAAGCAGTGTTTAAACAGGAGACTCCTGATGACTCAGTGCACAACGTGCTCATTGTAATCAGCTTGTGTTTACGCAGCTCTACCCTGCATTGATTAGACACCACTGAGTACACTGTTGGGTCTGAAGGGCACATAACAGTGATAGGACTTGGTAGTTGGGGGCAAGCATCCATGGAAAGCCACACAGTGCTGAGTGCTGATATGCATGGTGCTAACAGCGTGCTCTTCTGTTCCCTGAGTAACCAAGGCAGGTCCACAGCTGAACAAACGTGCTAATTCATCACGGTTACTGCTGCTACTGCCAGCTGCCATGTTCAGATTGGGCTTTTTTGTTGGTCTAGGTTTGAGAAACAAGAATTAACTTTTTACTGATTATTCGTTTTCTGTGTTAGAAGTTTCAGAAGAATGCTCTGGTTTGATTCTTTTAAAGGTAGCAGTCAGTAGACGGTTAAGACTCTTCCCTTTCTATTTCTCATGCACTTTGTCTGCAGTGATTTCTTTTGGTCTAGCCCAGTTTTGACAGCCCTGCCCTGAACTCCACTTCTCCTTACAATTGCCTGCTCTTTGTCACCAGAGAGATGGGAGGCGTAGGAGAGCCAAGGCACCAGGATTTAAACTGAGAAGCAGGACTGGGTAATACAGTGTGTATCCAGGGTTAAAGTAAAAGCGGACTGTTGATTTAACTTACATTTCATTCTTATATACTTTACATGAATTTTTAAAAAGATTTGTTTATTTGAAAAAGTGACAGAGGAAGAAGTAGGGAGAGGGTAAGAAGGACCGAGATAGAGAGAGACTCTTTCTGCTGGTTTACTCCCCAAATGCCCACACCAGCTGAGCTGGGCCAGCCTAAAGCCAGCAGCCTGGAACTCCATCTGGGTCTCCCACACGTGCAGCAGGAATCCAAGAGCGTGGGCCGTGCCTGTTTCCTTCCTGGTTGCATTAACAGGAAGCTGGATCAGAAGCAGAGTGGCAGGTGCTGAAACCTGCACTATGGTATGGGCTACGGGCATCACAAGACCCACTCTCATTCTGTAAATTCATAAAGTTTCAATCCTTCACTATGTTTTGTTAGCACTTATTGAACACTCAATTTTTAGCAAAGGTCAGCATGGTGAAATGAACAAGCAATACCTAGGAAAGTAAAGATTAAATGAGGTATGATAACTGCAAATATTTTCAAGTCTGGTAAATCAGAGAGTTATTTTAATTCACTTTATTGGGCACTCTTGGGTGAACCATTTCTGCCATACAATAAAAGCAGATACTTCAGCATAAGTGACTCCTTCATCCAGGGAGTACTTCCGCACGGCTGTGGAGGTTGGAGGAGAACGACATGCATAGTGCAGGGCTTTCACTAACTCAGATGGATGCTCAGCCAGAATAATCGCATGTTAACATCTGTTACTCTGTATGTAGTTTATCGTGTATCTTATTTTAGTTGTGATATCAAAATCTTCATTGGTATAAATAAGCAGTTACAGAGAGTGTGAAAAATAGATTATCCTGTATCTCAGAACGTTCCTCAGCTAAACAGAAGTAGCTGAAGAAACTGTTTCAACCAAAACAAAAAAGCAACAACAACAAAGTGTTATCTTAGCACCATGTACCACAGCGTCTGTGATCTTAGCATTATCATGTTAAAATTGCAGTATCGAATGATTGGAAACCAAGAGATGGCAAGTAGTTAAGTGGGAAGGGAAGGTTTTTAGCTCTGGTGGCATGTCCTTGTTTCCCCTGGAGTTGTCAGAGCTGCCGTGGCGGGACCCTACCTCCAGGGACTGTGATGTGGCTGCTTTGGGGGAGTGCCCAAAAGTCAGCATTTCTGGCAAAGCCCCCAGGTGGTTCTAACGTGCAGTCAGAGAATTCCCTGGGATAATCGATGGATGCTTCTAGAAGATCACTCTACCCAGAGGACATCCTGTCAGTAGTCCCCTCCTTTCTCCTACATAATTAAATAGAAATTATCTAGCAATCAACAAACTTTTTCAACAAGTAACTGAAAATTCAAACTTCAAATTAGTCTCTGCAAATTAAGATAACTTGAGAGTCGTTAATTAGAGTTTATTTGAAAAGGAATTTTGTTTAAAATCATTATCTCTTCAGTGGTTAGATGGTTTTATGTTTATCTTTTGCACCTTGAAAAATAAGTGTGGAGAGAAATGGTTCCCTGTAACATATCCGAGGGTACCGATATGTAATATAATGTGTGAATCAGTTGGTTAAGTTATATCCCTCATCAGAACGCCCAACACAAGTTTAGTTTCAGTCAGTGTGTTCTTAGGGCCAAGGAACAAAGGTGGCAAAGTACTGAAGTCTGATGTGTGCTTGTGTTATCCGCAGGGAAGAAGAAGATCCACCTGGATCACCATGAGGTGGCAGAGGCCTAAGGATTGGGGTTATCATCCGTAGCTTTTCCAGGCACTTTATCAGGGAGCTGGATCAGTACTGGAGCAGCCAGGACTTAAACCAGCACGGATATGGGATGCCAGTATTGTAGGCAGTAGTTCAACGCACTGTGCCGCAGCGCCAGCCCTGTGTAAAATTTAACGACGCATGTTACTGAGCTCGTATGTCAGTTGCTTTTCAGGAATGGTACAGAAAGAACAATTGTTGTATTAAGGATTACTTTTTAAAAAATATTGCAGCCACCCCCCACTCTTTTTTTTAAGGATTTATTTATTTGAAAGTCACAGTTACAGGGATGGAGAGACAACACAGGCAGGTCTTCCAATCACTGGTTCAACTGTGCAGCAGCCAGGAGCTTCTTCCACATCTGCACATGGATGGCAGGGGCCCAGGCACTGCTTTTCCCTGGGCATCAGCAGAGAGCTGGATGGGAAGTGGAGCTGCCAGGACTCAATCTGGTACTCATGGGTTGCCAGCTTTACCCACTATACCATAGCACCAGCCCCAGAATTAATGAAAAATCACTTGGTTATAGAGAGGAATTATCTGTTTTTGTGCATTCACTTGGAGTAATAATTTTTTAAAAGATTTACTTATTTTTATTGGAAAGTCAGGTCTACAGAGAGGAAGAGAGACAAAGAGGAAGATCTTCCATGTACTAATTCACTCCCCAAATGGCTGCAATGGCTGGAGCTGAGCTGATCCAAAGCCAGGAGCTTCTTCCAGGTCTACCACGCAGGTGCAGGGTCCCAAGGCTTTGAGTCAGCCTCTTCTTCCTCCCCAGGCCATAAGCAGGGAGCTGAATGGGAAGTAGAGTGGCCAGGACATGAACCAGCACCCACATAGGATCCTGGCACTTATCAGACAAGGGTTTAGCCACTGAGACATCTCACTAGGCCCAGATTAATAATTTTAATTAATGATGGTGGTATTGAGGGACAAAAAAGACAAAGCTTAAATCTGTATGCTTACATAGCTGTACCAGCTAGCAGGCTAATGGGCCGTCTTGCCATGCTTTTCAGCCCTGGAAGAACCTTCAGAGAAGCTGAAACAGCTGGCGTTGGAGAGCAGCCCTTTGCCATCGCCCCGCCCCAGCGTCAACGTGAACGTGAATGTCAACAGCCCGGTATGTGTGCACATTGCTTCCATATCCATCTCCGCAGTCCACAGGGAGTTTGTTCTTTTCAAAGTTAATACTTTGCTCTTCCTGGGAAATCTTTACACAGCTCTCTTACAGCTTGGAACATCCAGAATGCTCCAAAATCCAAAAAATGTCCTATGCTGACACGACACCTGTGGAAAATTCCACACCTGACTTCATGTGACAATCTCAAGCAAAATATAAGTGCACACAACAAAATGTGCATAGATGCTTTCAGGAATACATGAAACATAAATGAACTCTGTATTTAGACTTGGGTCTCAAGATAACTCATTGTCTATATGTCAATATTTCAAAACCTAAACACCTAGGAATTCCAAAATACTTCCGGTCCCAAGCATTGTTTTGATTGTAGAAAAATTATTTTTATTTATTTCAGAGGGAGACAGAGGAAGGAAGAAAGAGGGAGAAAAACAGAATTTTTTATCCATTGATTTACTCCCCCAAAGCCTATAAAAGCTAGACTTGGCCAGGCAAAAGTCACAAGTCTGGAACTCAGTTCACGTCTCCATTTGGTTGACCAAAACCCAAGTACTTGAGCCACCGCTGCTGTCTCCACATTAGCAGGGGGCACGGTTGGAAGTGGAACTAAGACCCACAGTGAAAGGTGGCCTGCTCTTAAGACTTTTCTTTTCATGTAACCTGTCCTGTTGAAGGACTTGCTGACAGCCTTTTGTTTCTTAAAGATTTATTTATTTGAAAGGCTGAGTTACAGATAGAGAGAGGGGAGCTGGGATTGTTGTCTGTACTAGAAGGAGTTGGTGGAAACCTATGGAACAGCTCTTTGTTGCTTTTTTAAAACTCTGCATGTTTCCCGCTACCGCATAATGGACTCTGAGCCGGAGTCTGTTAAGCTAGACTGGAAGCTTCGGAAAGAGGATGAAGAGGAACGTGAGCTAGGATAGGAAGAGGGGATGCTGGGGTCGGTGAAGGACAGTTGGTCATCACCTGGGGATCACGAGGCTGACACTTGGGAAGAATTCAGTGTTGTCCCACTAAGTAAGGCTACTGTGCCTTAACTCTAGTCAGCTGGAGTATTGTGAAAAAGTTTTGCTCGTGTGCATGTTAATGTTTAGTATGTTGCATTTGTAACCCAGACTACCTCTGCTATCATCACGATTGCTTATGTAGGGCCAGCTAACCGTGATGTCAGACTTCCCAACACTAGGAATTTGGGGAAACAGAGACTGCTGCAGGTATACTGCATCCTCTCGGGCTGCCCCGCTGAGGTCTGAGTGGGCCACACAGCTGTACCAATAGTGGAGTCGCATGTGGTGAGAACCCACTGTGGAGGAATCCTGGGCCACATGGGACCCGTGTCACTCTGGGCTCATAGGGTCACCTGAGATCTCACATGCCGTTGAATCTGACCCTCTGTTTATTTTCTGCTCTTTGTAAGGTAGCACCCCCTATGACATCCATAGGTGGATGGCAGGCTGTAACCCTCAGGGAACTTTAGACTCATCCCACCAAGCTCCACAGAAGCTAGTGTCACAAGTATCCATCTCCAGTGACCTCTTCCTGGCCGCCATTGTGCTGGTGGAACACTCCCATGGTGACAGCTGGGGAGTACCGAGAAAGGCAGAACCAAGACCAGGAAGACTAGAGTTTCTTACATAAACCGGTGCTACAAATGGTGGCCAGAGTGATGCTAACTAATGATCAGCATTACCATTAGTGATTCTTAGTCATTTTCAATATTAGGTATACAAATAATTTACACTTCTTTTAAGCTTATTTCTTACTTTATTCCTTCCCCTGTCTTTATTTTCATAGTTATTTCTATTTCTACAACTGTGGTCTTTGTTGTCTAGATGTGTGTGTGTTTTCATATTTCTGTTTCTGAGAAGGACCTATTTGTGCCACCGTTCCAGCGAATCCCAGATCCCAGGCACAGTCGTTTTGCTGGTGACCACTCTAGACTATGGATTGGTAGAGATCTTTAAAAACCGCTGAGGCCAGCTGCACGTCTTTCAGATGACTGTGCCGTCTGGGACAGGTGCCTGAGTTAGTGGCCCATGTGAAGAACCCTGACTTGGGCCTTTTTTTGGCTAGGTTTAGGTGGTGCCCCACAGACACTGAGACCCATGAGGCCGCAGCTGCTTTAGGCATCGGTTATGTTTGCCACGGAGCAGGACGGATTAGTTGACGCTTGAGCTCTTGGCTGCCTGAGTATGAACCTCCTTCAGGTCCTTTCTTGTTTACGTGTGACTGTGATCTTGTTAGCATTGATGACGGCGTATTTTTAACCTCTAGGGGGAGGTTGTGAAGTTGACCGAGAAGTGTCTTAATAACGTCATCGAGAGCCCAGGACTGAGTGCCGCGAGGGTCCCTCCCGACTTCAAGAGTAACATTCTGAAGGCTCAAGTAGAAGCAGTGCACAAGGTAGGCTGTCTTGACTAGACACAGTAGTGTTTTTAAGGACTAGATTCATTTATTTGAAAGATAAAATGACAGAGACAATTAGAAAGAAGTGTCTTCTATCTGCTGGTTCACGCACGCCCCAAATACACATGCCTACCAGTGCTAGACCAGGCCAAAGCCGGGAGCCGGGAACAGTGTCCTGGCCTACCACTTGGGAAATTAAGCACTTGGGCCACCGTCTGTGGCTTCTGAGTCTCATTAGCAGGAAGGTGGATTAGAAGCACTGAGCAGCCAGGACTCAAAACCATGTGCTCCAATACAGAATACTGGCATCTCAGGTGGTGGCTTAACTTGCTGCATCACAATGCTTGTCCTGTGAGCTGTCAGATTTCTTCTAAATTCATATCTGTCTCAGTCTGTCTTTATCCGGGCACTACTCACTTTCTGTCTACCCTCAATTTGACCGATTGCTTATGTAGTTAGTAACAACACCGGGATTGCAAAGGATGTCGTAAGAACAGACCAGCCTCATAGGACTGTGTCACCCTGCTGTCAAAGGCATGGCATCTTTTCAATCTGATTAGTACATCTGAACTCATCTGCCACTGACACCCTGCTTCACAGTGAAGACACAGACACCGAATGAATCGTACTGAAGACCATCCCTGGGCTGGGTGGTGACAGACTGCGGTTTTGCATATGTTGCTGGTATCAGTAAGTGGTGGTAAATACAGCCATATATGCAGCTGTACCTGCGGTGTTATGTAGAGTGCCAAGAACACTCCAGAAAAGAGCTTTGGAATCGGACTCAGAGTCTCATTCTTAGGTATTTTTATACTTAAGGGAAATGAAAACAGCAGTTCACACAGATAATAGTACAGGACTGTTCATTACAGCTGTATTCATAGTAACTTAAAACTACAGGAGCTCAGATGTCTACCAACAGATAATCACAGTGACATGTCCACACAGTGTGATGCTACTTAGCAAATAAAAAAAAAATGAATTAGTAATACATGGGACAAACATGGGTGAACTTCAAAAACATCACGCTGCTCAGAAGAGGCAGACCCAAGGGGCTGATGCTGTAACGATGTGGTGCTGCTTACCATGTGGGTGCTGGTTCATGCCTACCTGCTCCATTTCCAACTCCCTGCTTCTGGCTTGGGAAAACAACAAAAGATGGCCCAAGTCCTTGGGTCCCTACAGAAGACCCAGAAGAAGCTCCTGGCTCCTGACTTCAGATCAGCTCAGCTCTAGCCATTGCGGCCATTTGGGAAATGAACCAACAGATGGAATACCTTTCTCTCTGTCTCTCCTCTTCTCTGTATAGATCTGCCCTTCAAATAAAAAAATACATATATATATATAATATATATTTATATATTGAGATTCATTTATTTTTATCGGAACGGCAGATATACAGAGAGGAAGATCTTCCATCTGATGGTTCAGTCCCCAAGTGGCCGCAACAGCTGGAGCTGAGCCAATCCGAAGCCAGGAGCTTCCTCCAGGTCTCCCACACGGGTGCAGGGTCCCAAAGTCTTGGGCTGTCCTCAGTTGCATTCCCAGGCCACAGGCAGGGAGCTGGATGAGAAGCAGGGCCACCAGAATTAGAACCGGTGCCCATATGGGATCCAGGCACGAGCAAGGTAAGGAACTTAACCACTATGCTATTGCGCTGGGCCCAAAAGTATATATTTTTAAAAGAGGCAGATCCAAAAGATAACTGTTATTATATGATTCCAAGTATACCAAATTATAGGAAGCATTGTTTATGCTATAAGTGCTTTGGATGGATTATATGAGAAGCCTCAAGAGAATATTTGGGGACCCAGCATGGTAACCTATGTGATAAATCCTTGCATGTGCCAGGATCCCATATGGGCACCATTTCATGTCCCAGTCACTCCACTTCCTTCCAGCTCTCTGCTATGGCCTGGGAAAACAGTGGAGAATGGCACAGAACCTTGGGACCTTGTACCCATGTGACTCCCAAGGAGGCACCTGGCTCCTGGCTTCAGATTGACTCAGCACCGGGCATTGTGGACATTTGGGCAATGAACCAATGAACGGAAGATCTTTTTCTCTGTCTCTCCTTCTCTCTATAGGTCTACCTTTCCAATAAAAATTTTAAAGTATTTAAATAAATATAAAAATATATAATATATAAGTATATATATATTTGGGAAGGGCAGCTGGAGAAATTACACATGGTGGCTCTATGTAAGTATGTATATTTCAAATTTCAATAAAGCAGTGTTTAAAAAGTTTTCATCCCATTATATGTAAATATAAAGGCTCTCCACCAAGCTCATGAAAAGATGTATCATGAAGAAACTATATGGATTTCAAAATAATTGTGCAGCCATTTAGTTCCAGTTTTCTGTGGACTTTTTGAATGCAGAAGTAACAGTCCGTGCCTTAGACAGTTGAGAGCCATATGACAAATGCATATAAATGAGTATTCCAAACACATGGTCATCAAATCACAGGATGACCCCAGGAGCAGTACTAGTAAGATGTAAGGAACCTCTTGTTTGAAGAGAAGCAAGCTAGTACTTGTATTTTTACTGGAAAGAAAAGTTAATTTGTTGTTACTTTAGTAACAAGATTAATTTTTTAATGATTTCGTTTTCTTAGGTTCCAAGAGAAGATGGCTTAAGTCATAAAAATGCCAGTATTCAGGAGCCTCCTGCTAACAGGTACTGCAAACAGGGCCAGAGTGAGACGAAAGCGTTATTTTTTTTCCCTGCAGTCTTTTGATCTTTCTGTCTTCTTTCTCGATCTACCACCATGTAGTCTCAAGGTATCTGTTTGAAAGACACTGCAGTTGACTCTGTTCTGTCCACTGTTAGCACTCCTTATTATCTAGCTCCCGCGTTCTGTTCTGGACTCAGACTGTAGAGGAGAGCCCATCTTCCAGGCGATGTTCAGGCCCGTGCTGCCTGTGGCAAGGATGCGTGCTGTGTCTTGTCATTTCTGTGGACTCCCTTCCTCCCGCTGCCTGGAGCTTGTAAGCTTGCTGACCCTGGGCTCTCAGCATTCTTACACTCGCTTCAGGTCCCTTTGTTGCCTTTCATGAGTTTGATGCCACTCATTTGCCTTGCTAAGCTGTTACTCCCCACCCTTTGCCAATTTGTTTTGCTCTTTCCTGGGAAGCTCATGTTCTGATATGAGCTGGTGTTATGAAGTGCCATTTCTTTCCCCCTTACTCAAAACTTAACTCCATGTAGGCCTTTCTGAGGAATCAGATTCAGTTCCAGGAACTGTGGCCCACATAGTAGATTTGCACAGAGCCTGCCTTGTGTGCAAACCAGAATAGCAGCTTAATTCTTCAACCTATTTAATGAGTATTAGTACTGATATTCTCAGTGCTTCTGCTTTATTGAAGAGGCCATCTCATCAAAAGTATTTGTCTGCCAGGAGCAGTGGATAGGGACAGTTTGCCCCTATATGTATCAAGCGACTCCACCTTCCAGGTTTATTTTTCTAAATGATTGTTCTTACTTCAGATAGATTGAGTTCTTGCATAAGCCTAGGTCTATCTCTGAACCATTTCCTTTTTTTTTTTTAAGATTTATTTATTTTTATTAGAAACTCAGATATACAGAGAGGAGAGGAGACAGAGAGGAAGATCTTCTGTCTGATGGTTCACTCCCCAAGCAGCCGCAACAGCTGGAGCTGAGCCAATCCGAAGCCAGGAGCTTCTTCCAGGTCTACCACGCAGGTGCAGGGTCCTCAACTGCTTTCCCAGGCCACAAGCAGGGACCTGGATGGGAAGCAGAGCTGCCGGGATATTAACCCGCACCCATATGGAATCTCGGCACGTTCAAGGCGAGGATTTTAGCCACTAAGCTGTACGCCAGCCTGAACCATTTCCTTTTGTGTTCATTTCTTTTTCCCTATGCATAGATCACCTTTTTTTTTTTTTTTTTTTTGCATCTCCTTTTTTAAAAATGAAATAGAGAAAAGAATGGGCCATGCCTAAGCCAGAAGCTGGGAACTCCATCCGGTTCCCATACATGATCCACCCATGTGGATCATCACCTGCCATCCCCCAGGTGGCCACTAGTAAAAAGCTAGAAACAGAAGCAGAGCCAGGACTCACACCAAGCATTCTGATGTGGGATGTAGGCATCCCAGAGAGCATCTTCAGTGCTGTGCCCAGGGCCTGCCCACACGTGGCAGCTCTGTGAAGCCATAGTGTCAGGAGTAAAAAGTGGCCTCAGTGATTCATATTCCCACCACCAATGGACATTGATGCAATTTCTCTATATCCTTGCCAGGGCTGGCATGATCACATAGTAGTCTTAGCTTCCATCTCTGGCACCAGCATCACCTATGGGTGCTGGTTCGTGTCTTGGCTGCTCTACTTCCATCCCAGCTGTCTGCTTATGGTGTGGGAAAATAGAAGATGGCCCAAAACTTTGGGACCCTGTACCTGCTTGAGAGACCTGAATGGAGCTTCTGGCTCCTAACTCCTGGCTTCAGATTGGCTCAGCTCTGGCTGTTTGTGCCATTTGGGATGTTAATCAGGAGATGGAATATCTTTCTCTCTGTCTCTCTCTGTAAATCTGTCTTTCCAATGAAAATAACTTAAAAAAAAATTATGTCCATATGTCGCGCCCACGTGTCTTACCGTCCAGCAATAAGACGCAGACGCGAGTGAAGCCTTCTGCGGTAAAATTTATTGTGCGCAACAAGATGAGGAAGAGAGAGAGGGGGGAGACCCCAGCAGGCTTTCTGCTCTTATGTGCTGACTGGCCCCGCCTCCGCCGATGATAGGTCGGCGTCATGATCATGCAGGGTCCTGGGCGACCGGATTCGTCAGTCCCCAGTGTTCACGTGCCGGCCACGCCGCAGCTCACTGCGCATGCGCTAGGCGCCTGCGCAGTACTGCGAAGGCTACGTGACTCTCCACCACGCACGAATGTGTGGCTTCTCCGGCCGGCGCCATTTTAGGCACAGCATGTGGCCAGTGCATACAGATGCAGCTTGCAACATCCATATGGTAAGAGTGAAGAAGAGTCTCATTGTGGTTTAAGTTTGTATTTACCTAAAAATTATTGAGATTAAGCATCTCATGTATTATGTTTTCTTTGAGGAAATGCCTGTTCGGCTCATCTGTTTTTTTTGTAATAACAGCTTTATTGAGACTTCATTAAAATTCCTTACGGTTCTCCCATGGAAAGTGTACAATTCAGGAAAGTTTGGTGTTCTCACAGCCGTGTGCAGCCATCACCACAATGGGATTCCAGAGGCTTTGTTGCCTTACTGAGATGCCCTGTACGCTTTGAGCTATAGCTCCTTGCTCCCCGCGCTCCCTACCCTCCCCCCAGTGCCAAGGAACCGCTCAGCCCTTACCTGTCTCTCCCCACTGCCTGTCACTGGAATCCTCTCAGTGGAATCCTCTTTGGGGCTGGTTGCATTCCTTTGGCTTAGGGGTTCTTGTTTTGTGTTCAAGATGGATGTTTGCTCTAAAGGCCTACGTCCTTTACTAGTGTTAGAAAATTGTGAGTGATTATCGTATTAGATGCTCTAAATCTATCTCCTGGAGCAGCTGCACCCTGCCCCTCTTTGTACTTCTGTCTTACCTCTCATGACCTTGTGTCGTGGGTGCTGCAGCCTTAGCTTCCCCTGTTCTCTGCGTCTCACTTCCCCAGTGGATGGCACTCCTCCATTTCTCCTCCAGCTGTGGCTCACGCACTGCTCGGTGATGCTAGGGTGTCCTGGCATGTGGCGCTCTTCTGGCTGGCGGCTCTCCCCCAGCATCTGCAGCTGCCCTCTCCTTACCCTCAAGGTGGAGGCGTGAGGGTGGGGGGCAGACTTCCATGCCTGCCACTTGCCAGTCCTAAGGGCTGTGTCCCCAGAATGTGCTGTGTGATGTCAGTCATGGAGCCTCCCCACTGGTGTGTTTGACAGTAGCTCTGAAGCCATCACTGTGCCGATCTGTTTCTCCTGGATGACTTCCCTGGACTTGGTGCCCTCAAGATGACGGCAGCATTTAATATGCACATGACCTTAAAGCTTTCCTCTTCTACTCTGTAGCTTTCAGGAATTCCCAAAAGCTCCTGAACTTCTTCCAATGGCACCCTTTCTTTCATGGTTTTGTTGTATTATAAATAGTGTCTTTTGTTCAAGAAAAATCTTTCCTGTTGTCTTACTGAGCTTTGAGGAGGGAGGCCAGACAGTCTGCAGGTTTGGTCACTGAGAGCAAGTGCTACTGGGGCCTGAAGCTGTGGTAGGGCAGCCAGAGAGGGATGGAGAGCTCCCGGCGGGGGGGTGGGGGGGGAGGTGCTGTGCACCCATCACCAGCGCCCTCTTGCTCCTTCATCCCTCATTCTGCATGCACCATCCCCTTGCTCCCTGACATGGTTCCTCTCCTTTCCCCAGTGCTGTGTTCAGTGAGAACAGCGTGCCCCTCTGCAAAGACATGCTGGGCCTCGCGCATGCCACACCTGCAGACAGCAGTTGCATCCTGAAGGTAAGGCGAAGGTCACTTACGTCTATCCAGAGACAGGTTTGAATGGAGTCCTATGGTACATGGCACATTCTGCTTACGAAATAAATGTTTATTGTGTAAAATAAGCCTTTTGAAATAACAGGGACCTCACTGGTTGTGTTATAATGCAGCCAGTTCATTCCAGCTTTTGGCTTTCTTATAGCTACTTGTCATATCTATGTCAAATTAGAAATCAGAGAAGCCCAGTTCACTGCCCATGAATGTTTGAAAATTGTCTGAAAGAGTTCCCATTCCATGGAGATCTGGACTCCTGGCTTCAACCTGGCCAAGCCCTGCTCTTGTATGCATTTGGGGAGTGAAACCAGTGAATGGAAAATGACTCTCTCTTTCTTTTCTTTCTCTTTCTCTTTCTGTTCCTTCACCTTTCAAGTAGGTGAAAATAAATAAATATTTAAGAAAATTCATAATATCATTTTGGTGATAGTGTGATGGAGAAAAATGTAATAGATCGTGGTATTTGCCCAGGCAGCAGCAGGGAGAGGTGTGGAGACAAGAGAAGGGTGTGGAGAGGGGCAAGAATGTGCTTTCATGAAGTATGAGCACCCCCTTTGTCAGATCTATAAATGGGTAAATGAAGTAAAATAAAATAAAATGAAGTTGCATGTTGAAATACCAATTGAACGTTCTCCACAACCTGAAGGCAGATTGAAGTAAAGATATATAAGTGAAGGGTCTTTTTTCTTATTTCCTCATAACTGGGTTCCTTTTTTTTCTTTTTGTCATATTTGAACTGTATATTCTATTTTATTTATTTTTTTAAGTTTCTTACTCCTTTTCTCTAAACATTCGCATTGCAACACAAAACTGTGTCCCGTGTAAGGTGTTCAAATAGTGAAATTCATTGCAGTTTGATTGGGGGAGAGCTGGTGTTGTAAACAGTGATGCCCCACATAGAGAGGCTGTAGGAGTTCTGGCTTCTCCTGTATCCATCGTGTCTGCCCCTGTCATCCCGTCTGAAAGTAAGGAGCCAGGGCAGTCCTGTCCAGAGAAAAGAGCGGCGTGGATTTTGAGTTCAGTTTGTAGCCTCAGTGCCCCTCCGTGCAGAAGTGGGATTGTCAGAGAGCACCAGATGACCAGTTGAGGGGAAGGGAAGAAACAGTCTGATGATGAGGAAGCTGTTTACCAGCTGTGATGCCTTGACTTCCCAGGAGGCCACTGATGAACTGGACGCCTTGCTTTTGTCTCTGACCGAGGATCTTACCGACCGCACGGTCACACCTCAGGTGAGCATGCTTCAGCATAGCCCAGTGGGAAAACATTTCTGTTGTGGGTTTTTTTGTTTTGTTTTGTTTTTTCTTAAAAAAAAAAAAAGACTGCCTCTAGGGTCCAGGATTTTCCTTTTTAACAGTTAAATAAAGCTTTTCATTTCTGTTTCAGTAACCACTTCTTGTTGCCTTTCCTTTACCACTTGGAATCTGTGTGTCACTGAACAAAAGTCACATGTCAGTGTAAACCTGTTTCTAAGGCAAGCCCATGTTAAGTGAAATGAGAGAAAACGCGGGGATAAATCTGCTTAAAGAATTCAGACAATAAGGACATATTTAATTTTAAAAATTTACAGCAAGAAGAAGCCCAAGAATGATTTGCTAGAATCTCTTTGGACAAACTGTATTTGAGAGTCTGTCTTCAAGTTGAGTTTAACCCATTGATATTAATTGTAACTATGGTTATTGTATTTATCTCTGCTAAAAGTTTTTGTTTATTATTTACCATACGTCTCCCCTATTTCCTGCTGTTAGTGCACATATTCCTTTTTTAATTCCATTTTTTTACACTTTTTTATTTTGATGATCTTTACATAGTTGATTAGGGCACAAAGGGTCAAGGGTTACAGGAAAGTGGGTGAGACCATTGTTTCCACGTTCTCTTGTTTCCTTCCTGTATCTGGGGGAAGGGGAGGGAAAGGGGAGAAGCCACACCCAGCTTCCCCACCATCAGGGTCCCCAGTGTGGGGCATGCTCAAGTGGTTTCGATAGTTCAGCTGTTCTGAATTGCTGCCAGTCTCGCCAGTCCAAGCACAATGAAATCTCTTCAGAATCCACTGGCTGACATAGTCCACCTTAGCATCTCCACTTGCCCAGATTTTCACTGCCAGCACATGGTTAGGGAAGTTGATCAATTTGTTCTGTCCTCTGTTGTGGTACCAGGTGTCCTATGCAGGCTCCAGTGTACTACCATATTCTCCATAAGTGCACATATTCTTAATATTGGAAGGAAAGTTACCTTTTGTATTTTCATCCTTCTGATGGTTATCTAACTTATTAAGATCCAAGCTTACATTAATTTTCTTTTAAATTTTAGTGCTAAGAGCCCCAAAGGTAGGGTCTGCCTCAGTCTCCAGTAAAACGGGAGAGGGCTCACTAGGTTACAGTTCTACATCTGGAGTTAACATCTGGAAGACTAAGCATTTACAAGGAGGTTGAGAAGGCCCCGTGAGTCATGCTGAGTGTGGTGTTCCTCTGGCTGCCGCTGCATGGACCCGAGGGACAGCGAACACCCTGTATGTGGACAGATGCTTCACTCTGTCTTTTCATGGCAGCATTTCTAAGTAGCGGCCTTCCAGTCCCTGGCAATGGTGAGAACCAGTGTGTGTCAGAAGGAAAGGTCTTGGATTCAGAAACCTACCTCAGGCCCTACAGCACATGTCATTATGACAGAAAGCATTGTAGTTGCCGAAATAAGCCCATTTCCCCCATCAGTAAGTCCACGTTTACAATCTGTTTTAGGTGTCTTCAGCAGCCACAATTACACCCCGGTGGATTGTTCCGGTAAGTTCCTGCCTTTTTTGGGGATTTGTTTCCCCTTCCAGCTTCCCTTTTGGAGACAGTGACGGATCACAAGGGTCTTGGATTTACTCAGCAGCGAGGCTGTCGTCATCCAAGCTCTGTTAGCCTCCGAGCTGCAAACTACTGGATGCTTACGGAGGCTGATAAAAGCCAAAACAGAGATCTGAGTGAAGAAGGGTAAACAAAAATCAAGAACGATAAGCGTGAACCTCACCACCCTCTCCCATGCTGCCCAGGTCACTGGTGAGGCTGACCAGGCAGGGCTGCCACCTGCGTTGACATGTCGTTCATCTCCCCCAGCAGGGCAGCGCCATTGCCAATGGGCTCGCAGGCTGTGGAGCATCCCTGGCAGCGAAGGAGGAGCCTGGGAAAAAGGACGGACTGTCGCTCATCTCACCACCTGCGCCGTTCTCAGTCGACGCCGTCATCAGGTGAGGCCACTGCCACATCCACTGGGAGGAAGAAGAGTACAGCTAATCATGAGCAACACCGTTACTTCTTGACTGACCTCAGATAAACTTGCACGACTCTGTTTTGATTTGGCAGGGTAGACTTTTCTTCTCGTTAGTAGTAATTTTCTGCAGAATTCCCCGGGCACACCTCCATTGGGTGTGTTTGTGGAGTCTTGGCTGAGTGAAGACAAGAGCAGGCTTGTCTTTGAAAGGTTGTAGTTGTCCTAGATCATGCTACATGTGTGTCTCTCTCCTAAGGCGGTGGTAGATGTGGCACCGCGCAGAGGGAAGAGCCCCAAGCACAGGCCCCGAGATGGCTTGAAAAAGCCTGTCATGAGCTCGTTGCAACACGTTCCTTCCCACAGGGCCTGCCCTCAGTTGGTGATTTTTTTTTTTTTGCATGAGTATTTAATGAATTTGGGGGCCTGAGCTCCCATCTACTGCTCCATTCCCCAAATGCCTGCTTTGCCTGGCTCTGGCGGGCACAAGCCAGGAGCCAGGAGCCCCGTCACTTGAGCCATTACTGCGGCCTCCCACAGTCTGTTAGCAGGAAGCCAGAGCT
Organism: Ochotona curzoniae; assembly: GCF_017591425.1. Taxonomy (NCBI): domain Eukaryota; kingdom Metazoa; phylum Chordata; class Mammalia; order Lagomorpha; family Ochotonidae; genus Ochotona; species Ochotona curzoniae. The sequence continues at coordinate 4,918,596 of NW_024465699.1, forward strand.
GGGACCGAGCCCAGGCACTGCAATGTGGGAGGCCAGGGTCCTGCCCAGCATCATATCCCAGAGCAAGTGCCTGTCCCTCGGAAGGGCTGTAGTGCTGCAGCTGCTGGGGCCACAGATCTGTTTACGGCCTCCCTGCCCCGCCATGGTTCTGATCAGCACTGCCAGTTCTCATCAGCACCTGGTGTCCTGATGTGGGTTACCTGAAGTAGATTATAACTAACTAGGAAAGAGAAAATTATTAGATTTGCTTGAGAAAAACACATGGTCTTACTTTCAAATTGTCTTTGCCGTGACACCGTTTTTCACCCAGCAAATACTTGCTGAGTGTGTGCTCTGCACACACATGAATTATTTCTGTCCTGAGCCAGACAGATGTGGGAGCTCCTGTGGGAGGCTCACTTCTGGCCAAGTCTCTCTTCATACAAATTTGATGAGTTGCTTTTCTAAACATTAATATCCTTAGTAATTGCCACTGTGAAAACACAGCCCGCCCTCCGAGGGACAGCGCCATAGGCTGCGTGATTAAGTGCACACAGCGAATGGGTGTCCTGAGGACTTCCTCCTCCATCACTGCAGATGCCACAGGGCTTGTCTCCATCCCTCCCACAAAGCCACACAAATAATGAAGGATTTAATGAGATCATGAGTGAAATCTGTCAGCCGAACAGAGTCCAGAGAGAAACCAACACATGCAGTTATCTGGTTTACAAACAGAGGCGATGGTGTGACGCCGCGAGGAGAGACAAGCAGCTGGGCGGACTAGTTGTCCCTATAGGAAATTTGTAATCTTTTTTTTTTTTTAAGATTTATTTATTTGTATTAGAAAGTCAAGTTTACAGAGAGAAGGAGAGACAAAGATCTTCCATCCACAGGATCACTGCCTGAGTAGCTGCAGTGGCCGGAGTGGAGCCAATCCAAAGCCAGGAGCTTCTTCCAGGTCTCCCATGCGGGTGCAGGGTCCCAAGGCTTTGGGCCGTCCTCTGCTGCCTTCCCAGGTCACAAGCAGGGAGCTGGATGGGAAGTGGAGCAGCCAGACATAAACTGGTGCGCATATGGATACCGGCAATTGTAAGGTGAAGATTTAGCCACTAGGCCATTGCACCAGGCCCTTTTAAAAAAATTTTTTTGAAGGTTCATTTATTTTTTTTTAAAAGGCAAAGTTACAGAGAGAAGGGGCTTGGGGGGAGAGATCTTTTATCCACTGGCTCACTCCCTGAACAGCTGTAACGTCTAAGGATAGAACAGACCATAACCAGGAACCCTAAACTCGGGGGTCTCGCATGGGGGTGAACCATCTGCCTCTGCTTTGCTATAGGTCATCGGTGGGGAACTGGATGGACAGTGGAGTACCTGTGACTCAAACTGGCACTCATGCGTGACGCCAGCATTGCTGGTAGTGGCCTAACTCACTGTACCACCATGCCAGTCCCTGGAATTTTAATCCCTTTAGAAATAAGGACATTTGTTTGTAAAATGTAGCACTTTTGAACACATGCCTCTTAACTCTGACATAGCTCACACTACAATGTGTCCATGAAGATGATGTTAGAACTCAGTGAGAAAATTCATCCTGACCTCCTGGAATCCACAACCTCCTGTTCAGCTGGAGCATAGATCCAACTCAACCTCAAACAAGAAAGCGTTTCAGAGGACATGTTTCTCACCATCCTTGTCATCTTTAGGCAAAGTATTTTTTGTAAAACAGTTCACAGGAGTTTAATTGTTCAAGAATAATTGGTAACCTAAATTATAATAAGAAATTGCATTGATCTAAAGCACAAAGGAAAAGCCACAGAAAGGGGCAGAGCGTGCAGCCGCCCAAGGGTGTCCCTCCTCTCCGCCTCTCTGGGTGACACAGGGCTCACTCACAGAATAGAGAGCTTCTGGAATCAGTCCAGAGGCCAAAAGGCTGACGCAGGCAATTCACAAGAGGATGGCCAGTGGACAGATGGGACAGCGGGCAGTGTGGCTGGCCATTGAGGAATGCGTACTCAAAGTATGGTGTGACGCCCGCTGCTCACCGCTGGAATGGCTGAAGCTGAAAGTTCCCATAGTACCATGTGTGGATGAGGCCCCGGGACGGCTGGATCCGTGTGCACTGCGAGGACCACAGGGAAACCAGCTTGGCAGTGGAGGCCGAGGCTGAGCACGGCCAGGGACTCAGTGCTTCTGTTCTTAAGGCCATACTCAGTGAAAATACGAATCCCGTGTCCAACTCAGTGAAAATATGAATCCCGTGTCCATCAGAGCCATAAACAAGAATGTTTCTAGCCACTCAGTAGGCATAATGGTCAAACTGAAAACTCGCCAAATGCCTTTAGAAGAGATCACTGAATATCTATAGCTGCAGCGTAGCAGTGAACCAGTTCTCACAAACGTAGCTGTGACAGCTGTCTGTTCCTGTGTCACAAACACGGTAGCTGAAAGCAACAGATAGTCGTAATCTCATTTCCTGTGCTCTGTCCAGAGTCCAGACGCAGCTGCCCTGGGTCCTGTGGGTCAGAGTCTGTCACCACTAGCCACGACCAGATTCTCAAGGCTCCGTCCGTGGTTGGAGGGAGGGCCTCCTCTGGTCGTGGTTGGTGGCAGGGCTGCAGCTGAAGGACATGGCTTCCCCCTAAGCCTTGTCACACACACCCCTGCGGCCTCCTCACTTACCCCTCCAAGCGATGGAGTTGGTTGGCTGGCAAGACAAAAGTCAAAACCCTGTGTGGTCTTATCACAGAGGTGACGCCCCCTCCCTTTGCTGTGATCTGTTAGCTAAACTGAGTCACAGGTCCTGCCCTCCCCGTCAGGGAGAGTGTGGACCCCAGGGGGTGGCCTCAGCCAGGTCAGGTAGAGGAATAGGGCCTTGGAGGAGCCAGGCAAAGCAGGGCCCCGGTTTAGAAGTTTCCATTTGGAGTAAGATTCTGAAGTATCAGGGAGGCTTAACTGGAAAAGGATGAGGTTTGCAGCCTGGCTTCGTTTCTCAGTTCCCTCAATCCTGTTGACCTTGCACGCGTGCCCCAGGTAAGGAAGCAAGGGGCCTGTCATCTGGAGAACCAAGGCTCGCAGCTCCTGGCCTGTGTGCCCCCATGCCTCGGGCAAGGGGCCTGGAAGCTGCCTGCAGGCTTCCCAGGACTTGGTGAGCACTTCCCCCCTGCCCAGGCCTCTGCAGCTTCCACAGTGCCCAGGGGTGTGGCATGGGCGAGGAGTAGAAGGCAGACCGCTTCCTGAATGATGGAGGACACTGCCTTGCGTGACTGACCTGGCAAGCCCACTGAGCCCAGCAGCCCCAGAAAGAGCGGAAGCCGCAGAGGTGAAGGGGCTTTTCAAGCCCGGACTCCGCCCACCATCCCAAAGCAAACAGTTGAGGGCAAAGGAAAGTTGACTCCATTAACAGAGAGCTGTGGCAGACTTCCTGCGTCAGGCCCATGGTGGTGCTTTGGCGCTTTTAAAGAGACAGAAGGCAGGGGCAGTGAGGAATAAGGGGAAGGAAGGACAGGACAGCTGGTGTGGCCTCCTGCCAGGTGACAAGGGGCTGCCTGCCCTGGTTGCCAGGTGGGCCTTGGTCAGCAGTGCTGTCTTATGGGGAGAGAGTTTACCGCCCACGCGGCCTCAGGCAGCTCAAGGTGTGTGCATGCTGGTGGGAGTACTTCCTGCCCCAGGCCTGGAATTCCCCTGGTGTTATCTACTGGGGAAGCAGATGACCTCACGAAGCCACCAGCCACCACACCCTCAGGAGGGAGGGAGGCTGGGCACCTGGGGCCTGAGGGGACCCACGGTCAGGCCTGTTTCAAGGACAGGACTCTACTCTCGAGGAAGAAGCCAGGCCACCCTGAGGCAGCCGGGGAGGTGGAGGGGGCTGGCACCCAGGTGCAGGCCCAGGGCAGCTGCCGGGGGCAGCCCATGGAGCCAAACCTCTGGAATGCCCAAAAGGAGACGCTTTCCTGCCGGAGTTTGCCTTTGGGTGAACTGTTGAGGGAAGAGGGAGCTGACATGTGCAGAGCTGGTTTCTCTACATCGCACCCTTCCCAGGGGCCGAGGGGCTGCCCCAGGCGAGGCAGCCACAGCCTCACACACAGCTATGCAGCGCAGGATCCCAAGCCGGCTGCAGCGAGGACCGCGTGGCCGGAGTGCAGAGCAGTGGGGCAAATGACAGCAGGCCGACCCCGGACACTGCCGGCCATGTGTTAGGACTTAAACCCTAAGTAGACGGGGCTGTGCCCCAGCAGCAGAGGTCGCGTGGTTCACCACCTGCAGAATCAGAGCAGAGGTGTGGTGTGGGAGCTCGGGCCGCTGTCGGCCCAGCACAGCCCTGCCCTCTTCCCCTGGGATTCCCAGCGCAATGCGCGTGACCCCTAGGGAATCCTGGAAGCAGGCTGGGTACCTGTGACTCCGGAAGTGTGAGTGCACGTCTCATTGTCAGATGAACAGTGTCAGTCATCCAGGAAACTTCCTCCCTGACCTTCCACCCACGCTGAGCATGCAGTGCAGGCGTGCTTAGACATGAAGCCTCCCTGGTCACCCCGCCTTGCCCAGTAACCGCCCTTTCTTCCCTCCAGCTCAGCCCCGGCCCTGGCGGAAGAGGCCGCCCTGAAGCCCAGGTGCTTACTGACCACGGAGCTCTGACCGGAAGCCTCCCCCGCCAGCAGTCCGTCCCAGAACCCGGTTCAGCTGAATGTGTGGACTCCGCAGCAGCTCGTCCTGTACCTGTAGACAAGAATCTGCCTAGATTTGACTTTCCGTCCTCCTGGAGGATGTGGCGGCGCCGGCTGCCCTGAGACGGGCGCTCCCTGCGAGTTTCCTCCGAGCTCGCGGCTTCCCCTAGCGGCTGCGGCTGCTCACGGCCGGGCGGCCTGCCGGCTGTGCGGGGCTTGGGCTCAGCTCCCGCTGGGGAAATTCGCTTTGCCCAGGCATTTGCTGGAATCCGGAATTTAGAAAGCTAACATGGACCCTCTGTAGGTAAATTGAAGCAAGTATTTTTTTTTTCCAGTGGTTGCTAAAGAGAAGTTTAGAATACAGAGGATATTTGTAAGTTTCTTAGACTTGATTTCCTGGCCTGGTTGGTTATCTGAATCGTCCCGGTTTACATGAAGGCCTAGCGAATAGCGAGAATGGTGGAGGAGTGGGCTGCCTGCCGTGTTGTCAGGTGGCTCCGCCTCCCGTGGCAGCTGTCCCCTGCACCGTGACCTGTCCTGTAGCTGTGCAGTGGGGAGGCTCCTGGTGGTTCCCACAGCTGGATATGGCTCCCCAGCCGGCTGGGAGGGGCAGGCCACCGGGCACCTGGGCTCAGGTGGTGCAGCACGACAGAGCCCCATGCCCGTGCCTGTTTGCATCATAGCTCATTCCCTGTCTAGCAGCTGGGTACATCTAGAGCTTACAAACTGGCAAACAGCGAAACAAAACGCCTTCAGGATGGATGTAGGGGCAGATGTAGTGGGCGAGAAAGAGGTTGCATGTGTGCCACAGGGTAGCAGAGCCTTACACGGCAGGCCGAAGGGACTTGAGTTGGCTTAGGAACAGGGGGTCAGTTTAAATGTTTCCTAGAACTTTATTCTCCCATTTGGCTTGCCCCCCCCCCCCCCCCCCCGCAAAAAAAAACCTGGCTGTTAATGTAATCTGTACAGAAGAGCGCAGAAGCATCCCCGTGTAATATCAACATGCAGAGTTAACCCACCTTAGCTGGGAGACTTCAGAATGAAGGGGCCTCCTCAGTGGCCGGGTGGTCGGGGAGACCCTGGGGACCCTCTGCCTGGGGCGGCTGCTGCCCCCTTGCTCTGGTGGGTCGAGCGCCCTGTGCTGCAGGTGTCAGCATGAGCTGGGACAGCCATTTCCTGTCCAGCTTAGGAGGGGACGCCACCCTTTTTGTCAACACTCGACACAGCTCAGGAATGACGTCATCAGAGACGCCCCAAGACCTCTGCATCTTCAGATTCCTGTCTTCCTGCCATGTATGTGGCTGATAGGGGCTTTAGTTCACCTGCAGCTGAACCCAGTGTCCTGGCACAACCCGCCAACCACATGGAAGGGACTCCTGGCGCTGACCCCAGGGCTGCCCTCATGGCTGCCCATCCCCCAGGGGAACTGGCGAGAAGAGGGCAGAGCTGTGCAGACGATAGGGAGCCAACATCCCTGAGAGAATGGTGGATACTTCGGTGGCCCGGGCATGGATGCAGAGGGAGAGAGGCTGCCAGCAGGGCAGCCAGCAGGGCTCCAACCCATCCACTCGTAGCCCTGGCAGGAAGGGGGTGGCACAGGTATGCAGGGTTCTGCCACCAACCCTGGGCTCTGCCTGGGGGCCAGTGGCCTGACACAGCACTGCAGCACGACTGGCAGGTACACAGCAGTGGTCCAGAGTGACCTGGGGAGATCCCTGCTGGGGAGAGTGAAAGGTTGGCTTTCCCTGACACTGTAGCTGTTTGAAGGTGACCACTCTGAGAAAGCAGGTGCAGGTCCACCAGCCACCTAGCTGTGTGTCTGCAGACCCGGCAGCTGGGAGCCTGGAGCCACTGCAGGACTGCTCTGTTCCTGTGTCCTGGCTCACGCCTGTGCCTCTACTCGCCTAGCAAAGCCCCTAAAGGGAGCACCCCCATGGCTCCCTCAGAATCACCATGCGATCCCTGGGGAAGGGTCTGTGTCGTTTGGAGCAAGGGGCCTGGGAGGTGGAGGTGTCATCTCCTTAAGCGGTGGGGGCCTGCACGAGACCTTGGCCTTCACCTGTGTGAGGGGGAAGGGGTGTCAGCCTGCAGGTGTGGCACGTACCACTCAGAGACGCCCACACTGCATGCCATGGCCTCGTTGGACACATGGCAGCTACAGAGGGCGGCTCAGAGGCAGGAGCCCCCCAGATGTGAGGAGCGACACGTGCCAGGCACGAGAGTGTTTGGTGACCTTGGCGGTTTCTCTCAGATGCCACACCCTGGGCACCGCTCCCTGCCATGGTGACTGTCACTTTCTGCATGTGACTGCTCTATCAGGTGCGCCTGAGACTGTGCCCTGGGAATTGCTTGTATGCTGAAGCAGGGACCCTCACTGCGACCCCACACCAATAAAAGCCGCTGTGACACTGCGTGCACCTGTGGTTCTCAGATGGGCGTGGCTCCCGCGGGGCCGGGGCGGTGTAAGCTGAGTGAGCTGGAGCGTCTGGAACCAAGACAATGGCAGAGGTTGGACCACAGCCCCTCACCCCGCAAGGCCCGAGTATGTGACTCGGCCTGGGCTAGGGTGCCTTCGCCAACTAGGTATCTGTCCCGCAGAGAGCAGGTGTCACCATCCATCCCCGCAGCTCCATACAACACTGCCCCCTCCTGAGCCCTGAGGCAGAGCAGCTCCCCCGCCCCACAGGGAGGCAGAGGGCCTGGTGTGCGCGTGGACTGCTCAGCTGCCAGTCCCCAGTGAGACAGGACAGCAAGTCCCTAGTGCCCAGCTGCCCCACACCGCTGAACTCACATCCCTTCTTTGCCCTGGACACATCTTGGCCTCAGTATAGGGCAAGGCTGATGCCTGGCTCACTCCCCAAATGACTATAAGAGCCAGAGCTGGGCTGTTGTGAAGTTGGGAGCTTCTTTCGGGTCTCCCACATGGGTGGCAGGGGCCCAAGCACTCGGGCCATCCTCCACTGTTTTCCCAGGCACATCAGCATGAGAAGTGGAGCAGTGGGGACTCAAACTGTTGCCCATATGGGATGCTGATGCCATAGGTGAAGGCTTGATCCACTATGCCACAGTGTACCTCCACCCCAACCCGCTCCTGACCTGAATTTCCAGGTGAGCCCCCCAAATTGGGGCAGGGACAGTGGTGAGGGTCTTTGTCCCCTCTGTGGGGAATTTTTTTTTTAAGATTTATTTTTATTGGAAAGGTAGATTCACAGGAACATCTTCCATCTGCTGGTTCACTCCCCAACTGGCCGCAGTAGCCGGAACTGAGCTGATCCAAAGCCAGGAGCTTTAGGTTATCTCACATGGGTGCAAGTTCCCAAGACTTCAACCATCATCTACTGTTTTCCCAGGCCACGAGCAGGGAGCTGGATGGCAAGTAGCACAGCGGGGACAGGTACTGGTGCCCATATGTGATCTCAGCACATGCAAGGGGGTGATTTAGCCACTGAGTCATCACACCAGGCCCTGTAGGGGATATACTGAGGCTAGATCCTGTCTGAAGGATGTTGCTAATATAGGAACAAGCAGCCTGACAGCCACTGGCATTGGGACCACTACACTGGCCAGATCCCATTTATCATCACAAGAATGCCACAGCCAGCCACGGCTGACCAGGATGACCATGCTTGCAAGGGGCAGAGCGGCTGGGACCTGCGCACCTGCCCATCATGACCCTCTCAATCCTCTGTAAGACTCTCTGCTAACCCACAGCTTTGCAAACAAGTGCTGTAACTGGCTCGGGCCAGCTTGTTCGGGAGGGATCTACAGCAATTATCCAATCCATGCTGTGCGCTTAGCAGGTAGCAGCTGGGCCACCTAGTCTCACCTACGGTGTCGCTTTCCCGTCACCGGTACAAGGAGGAGAAGGAGTGGACAACAGGGAGGCAAAAACCAGGTTCTTACAAGTCTGGAAATGGTGGCCCAGCAGCGCCACCGCGCGGAAGATACAAGCACAGACGCGGTGTGAGCTGGTGCCCCAGCTGTGGAGTTCCAGGTCTGGGTGCTGCTTTGGCCCAGGCGAGAAGCTGGGGCTTGGAGTCACTTGTGGAACCTGCCAGTCCAAGGGACTCCAGCGTGTGTCCCCGTCCTCTGCGACGCTGAGTTGGGAAGCCAGTGCATCCGGCAGGGATGTGTCTGCCTTAGGGGGGTGCCGGGGGTCTTAGTGTTTGGAGCTTTGGGGTCTGTTTTGCCAGCAGAGGCAACAGGGATCTGGTTAGAGATGGATGAGGTGGGGGCAGAGAGTGCGGCTCCCTGAGGCCTGAGGCAGGGGCCTGCTAGGCACACGCAGACTGCACCACAGGTCCAGCGGGAGCCTGCTGGCCGCACCTGCTACCATGGACCCCCATAGCAGGACCCTGGCGACCTTGGGCAGGGCGTATAGCCCAGAGTGTGCACCACAGCCCTATGGGTGCATTGGAAACCAGAGCGACACCCCCGATGGCAGGGGCAGGAAGAGAGAGCTTCACCCTGCAGGATCCCTGAGGCACCCACCCCGTAACCGCCCCCTCCAGAGCAGAGTGCTGCTGGCCCCTTCCCTGGGCGTGCCCTCGCTGCTGGGCAGATCCAAAGTTTTCACGCAGCTGGGTAGGGGCCTCTCTCCCGGGGATCCCCAAAAGCAGCTTCAGTAAATCTGGGGAAAACAGAGTTTGGAGCTCCTGAAGTTTAAAACCCATGTCCAGTTTTTCCTTAATATTCTTTCTTCATGAACTTCCAGATGTCTCCTTGAGTGTGTGGATTCTGAAAGCTTTGGGGTTTTGGTGATTATCTGCAGGAGTTACAAAGAGAGAGAGTGCACTTCCATCCCATGGCTTGCTCCCCCAGTAGTCACGGCTAAAGGCAGGAGCCTGGAACCCCAATTCGGGTGTCTCCCGTGGGAGGCACTGACACAAGTGCCTGGGCCGCCTGCTGCTGCCTCCACAGGTGCTGGGCGAGAAGTGCAGCAGCCCGGGCTCCAACTATATTCACATAGGATGCTGGGGTGTTGCAGGCAGCCACTTAGTCCGCTGCCCAAAAACACGGGTCCCCACTTGATGTTTAAATTTTGCTTCTACAAACTTTTTTTTTTAATTTGAGACCCAGAGAGGCAGATTTAGAGCCCAAGACAGATGAACAGGAAGTACGGGCTGTTTGGTTGGTTCATTCCCCAAACTGGGCTGGGGGTGGGAAGGGAGGGTATTAAGGCCCAAGACAAAACAACCGGGAACTAAGCCCATGTCTCCCTAGTGGGTGGCAGGCAGCCAGGCGCTGGGCTGTCACTGCAGTCTTCCAAGGTTTGCAAAATGTGGAACTGGTGCTGTGAGCTGGCTGCTGGCCCGCGCAGACCTTGCATGGAGCGCTTTTCCCACGAGCCAGGTAGGGAGAGGGCTGAGACCTCGCTTTTCAGCCCTGGTGCTGCAGGCCTGCAGCACTTAGGAGGACCCGGGAGGGAGCGCACCCCTTCCTGGGCCGGAGCGGTGGGTGGGCCTCAGGCACCTGCTGCTGAGGCAGGAGGCAGTGGACCTAACTCAGCCTCTGCTGGAGTCCCAGTTAGCTGCATCAGCCCCCAGCCTTGCCCTTCAGTCCTGAGGTCGGACCCCAGGTGGGTCAGTGTTCTCCCTGATGGGGCACGGGAGACAAGAGTGGGGTGAGCCGTGGTAGGTGCAGTTGGGAAGCCCAGCCCGCCCACCTCCCCACGCTCCAGCCTGAGCGCTCTGTGTCCCAGCACCGTTAGCACTCTCCCGGGTGTTGTGCCTGCTGCACCCACTCGGTGGCAACGCCCCAGCTCCCAGCTGCTCCGGCCCCTGGGAGCCACCGCCTGGTCAATCCCCTGGGAGAGCTGGGCATGTCCCAGAATCCCACATTTGGTCTGCCCCTGCCTTTGCTGACAGCCATGCGGTGGTTTCCACATTTGGCTAGTGTGCCAGCCTGCTGCTGTGAACAGAAGGTGCCCCCTCAAGACCCTGATTCTGTTTCATTTTGGGGGCACACAGCTGTGCACCCTCCCTCCCCATCACCAGCAGGGCACAAAGGCATCCCCAGGGGCTCACCAACAGCTGTTTCATTATCCAGGAAGTGTCTGTACTAGGCGATGTGCCATTCATAGCTTCTCAGATACCTGATTTGTACAACTGGCTCTCCTGTGGGCTGCATGTTTGCAGATGGGTGAATGAAATCTGCTTTAGATGAGGTCCATTATTCTCGCCCCCCAAAACCCCATCTATTTATTGCTTGTGCTTTGGTGTTCTAGCCAAGGGCCCAATGTCAAGTCCAATGTCAGGAAACTCCCCTGTGTTACTTCTGAGAGTTGTAGAGCTCAGTTCTCCTGTTTAAATCTTTGAAGTACTTGGAGTGAAATTCTGTGTGTTGCAGAGAAAAGTGCCAGCTTCATTCTTCTTAAGATTTCTTTCTTTTTATTGGAAAGACAGATTTAGAGAGAGAAAGAGAGACAGAGAAAGATCTTCCATCTGCTGGTTCACTCCCCAGTGTCCAGAACAGCTGGACCTGAGCCAATCTGAAGCCAGGAGCCAGGAACCTCTTCTGGGTCTCCCACAAGGGTGTAGAATCCCAAGGCTTTGGGCCATCCTCCAGTGCTTTCCCAGGCCACAAGCAGGGAGCTGGATGGGAAGTGGAGTCGTCAGGACACAAGCTGGCACCCATATGGGATACTGGCTCTTGCAAGTGGAGGATTTAGCCACCAAGCCATCGTGCCAGGCCTGCCAGCTTCCTTCTTAGCCAGTGTTCCCAGCACCATTTGTCAGAGACTGCCCACCCCCTACCATGGACGCCGTGGCGCCCTCTCAGACGTCACATGATGTCATCTGGTTATGGATAAGAAAGTTTATTTCTGGGCTCTTCAATCAACTCCTTGGATCTACATGATTTGTCTCTATGCTACCACTACGTTTTTCATTACTATAGCTTTATTTATTTATTTGAAAGAGGAGAGACAGAAAAAGCTGGGCCAATCTGAAGCCAGGAACCATGAGCTTTCTCCTGGTCTCCCGTGCCTCCCCCCAGGGAGGACGCTTCTCTGGATCCTGGCTCCCCTTTGCTTCCCTTCCATCTGGCCCAGCCACTGTCCCCTTACTCCCTTCAGGAAGTCCAGGAACTGACTCTGGGGCTGGTCCAGGGGTTCTCTGTCAGTTGGTTACTCTTCTATTAAAATTTTACTTATGGGCCCAGAACAATAGCCTAGTGGCTAAATCCTTGCCCTTTAAGTGCCAGGATCCTCTATGGGCGGCAGTTCCAATCCCAGCAGCTTCACTTCCCGTCCAGCTCCCTGCTTGTGGCCTGGGAAAGCAATGGGGGACGGCCCAAAGCCTTGGGACCCTGCACCCGCATGGGAGACCTGGAAGAGGCTCCTGGCTTTGGATTGGCTCAGCTCTGGTTGTTGCGGCCACTTGGGGAATGAACTAGTGGACAGATCTTTCTCTCTGTATCTCCTTTTCTTTGTAGATCTGCCTTTTCAATAAAGACAAAATAGATCTTTAAAAAAAAATTTTTTTTAATGTATTTACTTGTGGAGGAGGGCAGCACAATGGGTCAATAGGTTAATTTCTACCTTTAATCTCTGACATCCCATATGGGAGCTGGTTCTAATCCCGGCAGCCCCTCTTCCCATCCAGCTCCCTGCTTGTGGCCTGGGAAAGCAGTCGAGGACGGCCCAAAGCTTTGGGACCCTGCACCCGTGCAGGAAACCCAGAAGAAGCTCCTGGGTAGCTCTTTGGAAAATAACAGTTCAAAACAGTCAGGTTTTTTTCTCCCAACCTTTTCCGGTGTGTATTTTTACAATTGTTTTTTTTTTAAGCACACTTAGTACACTATTGAATTTTCTTGGGGGTCAGTGTTGTGGCCCAGTAGCTGGGCAGGGTCCCACGCATCCATAAGGGTATCAGTTCAAGTCCCAGCTGCTCTAGTTCCAATCCAGCTCCCTGCTGATGCACCTGGAAGGCAGTACCTTAGCTATCTGGGCCCCTGCACCCACTTGGGAGACCTGGATGAAGCCCCTGGCTCCTGGCTTCAGACCAGCCCAGCTCTTCAGACCATTTGGGGAGTAAACCGATAGATGGAAGTTCTTCGTCTCTAATTCTCAAGTAAAATAAACAAATTGTTAAAAAAAAATTTCAGCATAGGATACGTTATATTTAGTGATCCAGTCCTTGGCGTCTGCGTGTATTTTGCTGTGTTAGCTTTCAAAACCTAACTCGGGGTCAGAGCAGTGAAGGTGTCACTTAGGATGGCTGGTTCCGTAGCTGCGTGCCCAGGCTCCGGTCCCCATCCCAGCTTCCTGCTCACGCGCACGCGGCAGCAGGCAAACGATCAAGTTCTTAGGACAACTCACCCCCTCCCACCCACCAAGGTTCCTCAGACAGGGTGCAGGGACCTCCCAGGCTCTGTCCCCCCTACGCATGCCATCTCCCAGGCTCTGTCCCACCCCGCCCCGGACTGGCCAGCATCCTGAGGTTGGAGCTTGGGTCCCGGTGGCCTTAAGCGCAGCCCCAGCTGAGGGAGTGCAGGTGACATTTCCATCGCCCCTGCAAGTCCCAGTAACATCTAGGGAGCTGCCCAGGTGAGGGGGAGCAGGGCCTTGGTAGACAGGGAGAGAGGAGGGCGGGCCCCCGGGACAGGGCTGGGATGTGTGGGGGTCCCAGACCTTCTCAACCATGGTATTGCTGATGCTCCCGGGTTCAATGGCCCGGCTGGCGGGGAGCAGGCAGAGGACCAAGTGGAGAAGTGACAGGGACAGTGGCCTGTGTCTCCTTACCCCAAGTTCTATTTGCTTTCCTCTCTCTTACCCACCCCTGCAATACAGGGCAGCAGTGTTCTGTTTTCTTAATAATTGACTGATCTGAAAGGCAGAGAGACAGATCTTTCATCCACTGGTTTACTCCCCAAACGCCCCGACCAGCCAGGTGGGCTCAGGCCACAGCAAGGAGCCAAGAACTCCTTCCTTTGGTTCTCCCAGTGGGTGGCAGGGATCCACATGGTTCCTGGGTCCTCACTGCCTGCTGCCTCCCAGGTGTGTCGGCAGGAAGCTGGGTGGGAAGATCAGGCTCCCAGCCATGGGGATGTAGGCGTCCCCGGAGGCAGCTGCACCTGCTATGCTACAGCACCCACCTCCGGGACAGTGGTTCTGAAGGTCAAGGTCACAGGATGTCTGCACTCATGAATAATGGAGGGACAGTGACTACGTTGGTTGGGAAGCCCCGCAGTCCACCGCAGAGTGCCTGCTGGGTTCAAGTCCCAGCTCAGGCTCCTGCCAGTGCAGACCCTGGGAGGCAGCACTGACTGGATGGAGAGGAAGGCCTGGACTGAGTTTCCGGCTTCTGGCCTGGCCTTGCCCACCACTAGATGGGCATCTGAGGAGGCAACCAGTGCGTGGGAATGCTTTCTCATTGCTTCTCAGATAAAACTGATCAAGTCTGCAAAAAGGCATTTGTTTATGAGTTGTATTTACATGGTAGGCATTAAAGCCAGTAGTTTAATATTCACTCCTTTTTAAAAAATTCACATTTTTAAAATATTCACTCCTTTAAAAAAAAAAAAAAAACTACTAGTATTTAATTTAAAAGCTAATGATAGGAAGAAAAGGAGACGGAGAGATCTTCCATCTGCTAGTTCACTCCCCAGACACCACAGCCCTGGCTGGGCCAGGCCGAAGCCAGGAAACAGGAACTCCACCCGGATCTCCCACAGGAAGCAAGGGCCACCTGCCACCATCTTCCCAGACGTCTCAGCAAGGACTGGAACCAGACGCAGCTTGGTCTCTTTAACCAGGAACAGACTGATCCCGAGTGGAAAGTGGACACTGCCTTGTGGACCCAGAATGAGGCTCTGTGGCTCTCAGTTGCTGAGACTTCCTGCGTGGTTATGCCACCAGAGCTGAGAAGAGAAGCACAGCATCGGAACTACAGGGGCCTGCAAGGGTCACTGTGGGTGGTCCCTGTACTTCCGGCCATCCCGCCAACTCCAAGCACAACCGAGACTTCGTCAGCAATCGACGGTCGCCCTGCTCCCACGTGCAGCTCAGGGAGCAGGTGACCACAACCCTGCCCAAGGGCACAGGATGGAGGGCGCAGGTCAGGTGGGTCTCAGGAAGGAATGGTTGCACTGGTGCCAAGGAGACCCAGGTACCAGACAGCAGCTTGGAGAGGGCCAGGGATCCCGCTGGAGCCCCCACCATCTGCAGCCCCCACAGCCTAAGGAGGTGTGCAAGTCCATGTTTCCGAGATGCTCCCTGCAGTGGAGGGATCAGGCCAGCCCCCCACCCCTCGACTCCCCACCAGCTGTGGGCGTGCGGCCGGCCAGCAAACACCATGGGGCTGCTGCTGCTCTTGCTACTATGTCCCGCTGCCCCACACCCTGCCTCCCCCCAGTACCAGAATTACTGGTGGGAACATGAATGAATGAATCCTTATTAAGTGAATGAGCTGCCAGCCAGTGTGTGTGAGAAAGAGGCAGACCTATGGATGGACACCCCGGCCCAGCCCTGGCCAGCTGTTTCCACCTGTTGCCAGCATCTATCCCAAGCATGCCATCTGACCATATTCCATACAGGGCACAGACGGTGAGTTTAGGTGTAGTTTGTGATGGCCAGGGTGAGGGTGCACTTAGTACCCAGTGCATGCAGCATCCACTCAGGGGACTTAAACCACCTGCTAGGGATGCAAGTGGCCTCTGCTGGGTGTTTCCCTGGTCCCAGGGTTAGAATCACCTTCTGGGGCGTGGCACAGTAGCCTAGCAGCCAAAGTCCTCACCTTGGATATGCCAGGATCCCATATGGGTGCTGGTTCATATCCCAGCAGCCCTGATTTCCGCTCAACTCCCCGCTCGTGGCCTGGGAAAGCAGTCGAGGATGGCCCAAAGTCTTGGGATCTGCACCTCAGTGGAAGAAGCTCCTGGCTCCTGGCTTAGGACTGGCGCAGCTCCAGCCACGTGGGGAGTGAATCACTGGACAGAAGATCTTCCTGTCTTTCTTTCTCTCTGAATATCTGACTTTGCAATAAAAATAAATTGATTTTTTTTAAAAAAAAAAACCACCTTCTGGAAGCCCTGACAACAAGGGGTGGGCCTTCGCCTCTCTGACTCCCCGCAGGCAGCTGCCGCCTGCCCAGCATGGACGGACCCCGGGGCTGCACTGTCAGCGGGAGGAGCTGCTGCTTCTCTTGGCCATTTCTGATTAAAGCCACTCTCTCCAGCGGCAGGTCCTGCCTTTACGATGACAGCCAATTCATACTGCAAGATTCTAAGAACCAGACCTGCCCCCTCCGTTCCTCTCCAGCACTGTTAATTCTGGCTGGAGAATTCAAGGCACGCCGTAACCGTGTCCCCGTGTCCCCGTGTCCCCCCACCTCGTGCCCACAGGAAGGTGACGCCTCCAGTTCCCAGCAGGGACTGAGGGGTCCTGGGAAGTGTGCCACCCTTGCCAGCCACTTGGCCCCCGCATGACACACGCACGAACACAGCCAGGGCCGACGCCTGCCGTTGACAAGTTTCTTTACAGAAAAACTTAAAAAACAAACAAAACCCCCCCCCCAAAAAAAAAACACACCATACAATGTCCTGCAAAGAACCCGAATTCAACGCCAGAGGTCACAACTGACAGATCGTTCACATGAATACGCGCATGGGCGCAACGCCGTGAGAACAAAGTCCACCTGCTTGGGAAGCCGTGAGGAAAGCTACCGGGACAAAAGTGAGCATGCCGGGGACGACCCGGCAGGTGCAGGGGGCAGGATGGCGCTCGGCACGGCCACCTGTCAGGATGGGCACAACCTCAGAACAGAGGTGAGCCATGTATAAAAATAGGGTTTTTTTAAACAACACTTTTGACAGGCATAGTAGCACTTCACAAAAACAAACCCCCAAACTACCCCAACAGCTGTGTAGTTATTCCTTTTGAGGAACCCTGGGAGGGTACCTCAACTTGTGTCCCTGCTTGGGGGAAAGTTGGAGGGCTGGCTGTGACAGCAGCAACCTGGCAAGCAACACCCCCTTCTGTCACACTCTCACACACACACACAGGAACCCAACCTCCTCTGTTCACAGCCGGGCCTCGGGCTGGCTGGTACAGAGCGCACCCGGAGGTGACCAGGTAGGGTCCCCCGGGGGGCACATGCACGCAAAGGCAGACCCGAGCTGGTGACGGTGCACACACCGAGGAGCAGGAGGCCTAATCCGGCATGTCGATGTTCAGCTTGGGGGGCGGGGGCACGTACTTCCCCGGGCTCTGTGTCACCACTCTGGCCTTGCCGAACACGGGCGCCAGCTTGGGGCCTTCCGGTCCCGCGGTGACCGCGTCGTCGGCCTCCTCGCTGTCCTCGTGCTGCAGGTCGTAGGAGATGTTACCGTACTCCCGGAGGCAGGGGAAGATCTCCAGCAGGAACTGGCAGAAGTCCCTGCGGATGCCGAACCACCAGTGGTTGCCGCCCTTGAACCTGAACGTGGTGGCCAGGAGCGTGAGCAGCGAGATCCAGAGCGGCAAGAAGATGGCCACGTGCGAGAAGGCGTTGTGGCCGTCCAGCCTGTGCACCAGCAGCACCTCGAAGGTCAGCAGCGGCACCACGATGGCGATCCAGCTCACGGCCATGGTCACGTGCGTCCGTCGCTGCTCGGCCACCACCTCCAGCGAGCGCAGGAAGAGGAGGGACCAGACCACGTAGTAGAGCACCACGAGGCACAGAAAAGCCATGAGGATCCACAGCGGCACGCACACCACGAGCCAGGGCCAGTGGATGATGCGGTCCAGGCGCAGCGCGATGAAGATGAACTGCAGGATGTTGACGGAGCACAGCAGTTCCAGCTCCAGCGAGCGGTCGTGTCGGAAGCCCCAGACGCACGCCGCCACGGCCACGGGCGACACGAAGAAGAGAGGCATGAAAACCAGCAGCCAGAAGTGCGTGCCCCGCTCCAGCCGGTCGCACACCAGCACTTCGAACAGCAGCAGCAGCAGGTGCAGGCCCACGGCGATGAGCATGGCTTTGAACTCGACGCACGACTCGCCCTCGGTGCGGTAGCGCGGGTGTCGCGCCCACACGCCCGCGCCCACCGCCGCGCCCGCCATCACCAGCAGCTTCCACAGCCAGATGGGCGCGAACACCGCCCAGTAGCTCCACTGCAGCACGCCGTCCAGCCGCAGCGGCAGCAGCACCGAGAACGCGAGCAGGCAGGCGTAGATGAGGAACTTACTCGGGTTGAAGTCCTGGAACAGGCCCCTGGGGTTCATGGCCGCCCGCCGCGGCGGGGAGCCCCCCCGGACCCCCGGCCCCGGCCCGGCCTGGCTTCGGGGGGCTGCACGTCGGCGGCGGCGAGCTCGGCAGCAGGAGGCTCGCACAGACCGGAACACGTGCGCGCGCCGTCACGTGGCCCGGCCGGAAGCGCGCAGGCCCCGAGGCGACGCGGCGGCGGTGGCTACCAGGAAGCAGCCGCCGGCTGGCGTCTCTGACCGCCGCCGTAGTCAGCCGACTGAGGGACCACGGCGCCCGCCTTCATTCCGCGCCCACGGACGGAGGCGCTCGCAACGTTCGGCGTCCTTGACTCCCGGGCCGGCACGTCGTTCGCAGCGAGCGGACCGCGACCTCGGGCCGACGCTTCCTGGTGGCGGCCGGAACATGGAGGCGGGCGTGAGCTCACGTCCTTCCGCCTACCCGGGGCGGGCCCAGCGCGACTGGGGGGCGTGGTCGAGGGGCGAGGGCGGGGCTGGCCGGAGCTGCTCGGCAACGGGCGAGGGCGGGGCTAAGGGCGTGGCTCAGTCCGGCAGCTCGACGGTGGGCGTGGCTCACGTCCGGCAGCTCGGCGATGGGCGTGGCCGGGACGGGGTCAAGGGCGGGGCTCCGCAGCAATCGTGCACCCGGGACTGCTGGCCCTGGTGGCCGGCTCCCGGGGACCAAGTGGGTAATGGGGACGGCGCCAGTGGGGACGCCTGCGTGTGCACGAGCGGAGTCGGGTGACTCGGTGCCGGGAACCTAAGCCTGGCAAGCGCGGGTGTTGCAAGCAGGATGGGTGAGATTGGACCGGCTGCTCGGCGCGGGGACCAGGGTGAGAGAGAGGCACTTTGCACGCCCATCGGGCTCCCGGACCGTGCTCGGGTCCGCCTGCCTGCTTGCGTGGTGGCTGCCCCAGTGATTTGACACCCTGTTCCCATCCCTTTCTTACCACATCCACCACCATCATCAACAACCTTCTCCTCCCTACCTTGTCTCCCCCCCACCCACCCACCCCCCGCCCCAGGCACGGGCAAGGAAAAAAACCTAGCCAGGATGGTTCCATTTTAAGTCTGATCTCATTTTGTGATCGATTTGGCTCTGGCTTGTTCCAACTGATTCTTGCAGGACAATGAGCGAAAAGGGGGTTCTGGAGCAGCGCGGTCAGGGGGCCTGGCCGTGTAGTTCAGGCCCTCCTCCGTGCACCTGCTGATAAGCCCAGGTTCTCTTTGGAACCAGCTTACTGGTTGAAGCCTAGGGGCTGGTCTGAGCCATCTGTGTGTCTGTGGTTTTGAAGAACCCCTCTCTACCCCTCCCTAGCTGGACAGACCTGGGCGAGGGTCCTCCCCCTGGCCCTCTGTAGTGGATGTGTGATGCTGGGCAGCATCTGCCCACCGCACCTGCCCAGCCCTGCTCCATCCCTGGCTGGAGAAAACCAGCAACTGCTCCTTCCAGACACCGATATAGGGATCGGGGTCCTGAAACACCATGTGGGGTGCACAGTGGCACCCCTCAGTGCCATTCCCACAAGCTGTCTGGTCCCCACCTCAGCCAGAGCAGCCGAGTGGCCTTCCAAGAGTTTGCTAGCTAAAACAGAATTGTTTGAAAAGCAGTAGCTCAGTCCATTGTCCTGATCATCTGTGAAATGGGCTGGTGAAGGCTTGCAGCACAATTTGGGGGAATGGATGAATGTAGAGTAAGGTGAGTGAGGAGAGGGACCTGGTGGCAGGCAGCTGGTCACGGAGCCCCCAGGGAGCCATCAGAAGCCCTCCTCAGTCCCCGTAGCAGCCAAGCGATGTTGGGGCCTCTGCTCCCCAACCTGTGGGCTAGGATGAACTGGAGCGTTTTTCCCACCTCCACAGCTCCACATGCAGAACGAGAGGCTGCCTCCTGCTCTCACCCTCAGTGGGCCTGACCTCGCTGCCAGGGTGCATGCCCCTCCCCCAACAAGCCTGCCATCTGCCCCAGCAGCCCTGGGCCCTCCCCCAGGAGGCATTGGCCCTTCCCCAGCAAGCCTGGTTTCTCCCCCAGCAGCCCTGGGCCCTCCCCCAGGAGGCATTGGCCCTTCCCCAGCAAGCCTGGTTTCTCCCCCAGCAGCCCTGGGCCCTCCCCCAGGAGGCTTGGGCCCTCCCCCAGCAGGACTGCCTTCCTGGCTTTCCCTGGCCCTGCACCATGGCTCTTTCCATACACCCTTAAGAGTAACCAGGCACAGGCTGGCACAGCCTCCTGAGCCTGGCACACAGCCAGTGCCTTAGCTTGTTCACTTATAGGGAGTGGCCTTGCCGTCCCCCTGAGGGTCACAAGCTGCATCCTGCCCTGCATTGCCTGGGAAGCCCGAGACCCTGAGGGCCCAGCCACTCTGCTCTGGCCTCCACCGCCCAGGGACCGTTGGCTGTCACAGACTCAGTTCTCTGGGTTGCAGTGGAGTGGTCATCCATCCCTCCGTGGGATCTGGACCTCAGCTAACACTTAGGTCATCAAAGATGTTTGACATGTTGCTAGAGTGGCTGTCCCAGACCTGGGGTCTGTTCCTCCCTCGCTCCTACGGGCAGTATGAGGCCAGCAGCACCCTCATTCTGTGCCATCCACTCCCCACCTGGAGGGTGCTCTCTGCACCTCGCTGGCAGGTGGCTCATCCTTTCCCAGCTACAGTCCTTGGGATCCACAGGGTATGGGGATCTGTGGGTAGTCCAAAGCTTGGGCCCCTGTACCCACATGGGGGACCCAGAAGAGGCTCTTGGTTCCCAGATTGGGACCTGCCCAGCTCCAGCCTTAGCAGCCACCTGGAGAGTAAACCAGCGGATGGAAGCTAACTACCTAGTATGCATCAGCGACACTGTGACTGCCCCGCTCCCTAGGCCATGGAGGGGACTGACCAACTTTGAAAGGTGCCACTGCCCCAAGGGGCTGACCCTAGGTTAGCAGGCCTAAGACACTGCTGGCCACCGCTTTGCTTGAGTCTCCTGGGACTGAGGTCAGGCTTCCAAGCAGAGTTCTGGTGCTGGCCTGGAGCTGGGCAGGAGGCTTCCACTGGCCCCCCACCACAGGACACCCGGGGCCCTTGCTGAATGTCCTCCATGGGACTGGTTTGGGGTAGATAACTGTATGGGAAGGTCCTGAAATTCCCCTTTTGGGATCTGTTTTCAGGAGCCGCAGCTTCCTGGCCCCGCCCTCACCCCTTGGCCCCCAGCACATTCTCATCTCTCCCAGCAGTAGCTCACTTCCGCACCATCACCCTGCATCTCCCTGCTCCCCATCTCTTCACAGCCATGGCACACACACCTGCAGAGGCCTGTGCATGGCCTCACGTGCAGATGTGTGTGTGTACGTGTCTGCAGACCGCAGAGCTCAGTGACCTTGGCAAGGAGCTGACTGAGCCTCCTGTTCTCACTTGTGAATGGTGATAAAAAGTGTACAGGCCAAATGAAACAATGTAGGAATAATCTAGAACATGCTCCAAGATTTGGTCCCTCAGACCCTCTTGTTCCCACCTGTGCCTCCACCTCCCCCACACACATACACCTTCCTGGGTAGCAGATTAGCTGTCCCTCCCTCGGGACACAGATGCAGCAAGGAGCTGTGACCACGCTGCTGCTCTGCTGGCCCCATCTCAGCTCGGCCATCTACCTCATGCAAGAGGCCCTCCCCAGTCACCACCTCCCTCCTCACACACCCCTGCTTCATTCAACTTCCCGTGGAGTCACTGAACAACTTGAGCAAAATAACATGTTATTGACAGAAAGGAAAGCTGTGTGCTCACTGCTTACACAGAAGTGCCATGATCGTCATTCTGGTTGGGCCACAGTGCCAAGAGCGGGCATCACCCCCTGAGCCACTGGACTCTGCTCTTGTAGCTTAAAACTGCTTGCCTCCTCCCTGCCTGCTTGCCCGCTTCAGCCAGTACCAACCTTGCCCTGCACGGTGGGGGCTGGGGCGGTGATTGCTCTGAGATCGCTGAGGCAGCTCAAGGCAACCTTTGGTCACACTGCAGTCTTTGCTACGGGGGTTGTGGGACCACGTCTCAGTGCGAAGGCAGAGCTGTGTGAGCTGTGACTTGGGGGCCACGGTGTTCCCTCCTTGATTCCAAGGTCATGGCTGAGGCAGCAAACGTCCTTCCTCTCTCCCTCCCTCTTTCCCTTCTTCCTTTCCTTCCCTTATGTATTTGAAAGGCAGAGCTACTTCGAGGGAAGAAGAGACAGAAAGATCTTCCATCCTCTGGCTCATTCCCAAGTGGCCATAATGGCCAGAGATGAGCCGATCCTAAGTCAGGACCTTCTTTTGCGTCTCCCACATGGGCACAGGGTCCCAAGACCTCTACTTCTTTCCCAGGCCACAAACAGGGAGCTGGATGGGAAATGAAACAGCTGGGACACGAACTGGCACCCATATGGGATCCCGGCATGTGCAAGATGAAGATTTAGCTACTGAGCCATCACAGGGAAGGGGGGAAGGTGTTCTGTCCCTGTAACTCCCTTCCCCTGTCCCCAGTCCCAGGGGCATTCAAGTGGGTACCACCTGGACTCAAGCCTCACAATTACCATTGAACCAGCTGTGTGTCCGACGCCAAACAACTCAGCCTGTCTGAGCATAGGTTTTGCCACCTGTAAAATGAGGCTGCTGTCTGTGTGGCACGGTGGAGGTGAGGTGATGCGGCAGACCTGACACCATCAGGAGATAGTCCACATGTGCACCCCCTCCTCTCACGGAAGAGGGGCTCTCTGTGTTAGAGTCAGGTGGCAGGTAGAGCACTTCAGTAACCTGAAGAGAAACCAGGTACCTGGCTCTGGTTCTGCTTTGCAGATTTTTTCTTTTCCTTTTTTGTCTTTTTAAAAAAGATTTATTTATTTGAGGGCCAACACTGTTGCTTAATAGGCTCATTTTCCACCTTCAAGCGCAAGTATCCCATATGGACCGGTTTGTGTTCTGGCTGTTCTGCTTCCCGTCCACCTCCCTGCCTGTGGCCTGGGAAAGCAGTCGAGGACGGCCCAAGGTCTTGGGACCCTGCACCTGCATGGGTGACCTTGGAGAGACTCCTGACTGTGGATTGATGCAGGTCTGGCTGTTGCAGCCTCTTGGGGAGTGAACTAGCAGATGGGAGATTTTTCTCTTAGTGTCTCCTCTCTATACTTTTGTCTTTCAAGTAAAAATAAATGAATCTTAAAAATATTTATTTATTTGAACGGCAGGATGACTAATGGTAACAATAGTCTGGAGAGATCCTAGAATTCATTCTGGATCTTCTACGTGGGTGGCAGGGGACCAAGCACCTGGGCCACCTTCCAGTGCTCTCCCAGTGCATTAGCTGAGAGCCAGATCAGAATCAGAGCAGCCAGGACTTGAACTGGTGCCCATATGGGACAGCAGCACTGTGGTGGGCAGCTGAGCTCACTGTGCTACAGTTTTGGGCCTAGGGAAGGCTGGCCCTAGAGCTCCCCAAGTGCAGGTGCAGGCTGATGTGAGCAGATAGATCCTTGGGGGTGAGGCCCAGAACCTAAGTGTGTTTTAAGCTCCGAGGAAGGTTTCAGCACCCAGCCTCACCTTGGCAGTGGCTGTGCCTGCCCCCATATGGGCACCGTGCTATGTGGGACCACTCGCCTTCTGCTTTGGTACCAAAGAGATTGTGAGGTTCTGGCACTCGACAAGTAACTCGTTCCTTGTCTGGGAGAGTTCCTGCTACTTGCCCTGATTCACAAGCATGTGGAAATGATCCACTGTCACCATGGTTCTTTCTGAACAGCCCGACAGCTGTGAATGTCCCAGCTCTGTGTACAGAGGCTCCGGGCTGCCGGATTCCTAGCCAGCCTAGCCAGCTTAGCAGGAGCATCCCCTCCTCATTTCTTCAGCTCTCTCACACAGCAAGAAGGTTGTTCTTTTTTGTTTGTTTGTTTGTTTTTGTTTTCGTTTTAACACTTTTAGGGGCCTGGTACTGTCGCCTAGCAGCTAAAAGTCCTCGCCTTGAACGGGATCCCATATGGGTGCCAGTTCTAATCATGGCAGCCATACTTCCCATCCAGCTCCCTGTGTGTGGCCTGGGAAAGTAGTTGAGATTGGCCCAAAGCCCTGGGACCCTGCACCCACGTGGGAGATCCAGAAGAGCTCCTGGCTTTGGATCGACCACCATTGTGGTCACTTGGGGAGTGAATCAATGGACAGAAGATCTTCTTCTTCGTCTCTCCTCCTCTCTGTATATCTGACTTTGCAATAAAATTAAAAAAAAAAAAAAAAAGAGGCCCCTTTCCCATAAGGGAGGAATGCCTGGGATTAAAAAAAATAATAATTTTATTTGAAAAGAAGAGAGCAAAAGAGAGCTCTCGTCTGCTGGTACATTTCCTGCAACAGCCAGGGCTGGACCAGGCTGAAACCTGAAGCCAGAAACTCCCTCTAGGTCTCCCAGTGTGGGTGCAGGCTCCCTGCTTGTGGCCTGGGGAAAGCAGTTGAGGGCGGCCCAAAACCTTGGGGCCCTGCACCCACTGGGAGACCTGAAAGAAGTTCCTGGTTTGTTGTGGGGATGCAAACCAGTGGATGCAAGATATTTCTCCCTCTCACTCTGCCTTCCCAATAAATAAATGAATAAACCTGTATTATGTTGATTATAAAGTAATAATATCGAGTTCTGACATGGTATGCATTGTGCAGCAGGCACCATGGCGGACCACAAAGTGGGTTCTGCTGGCACTCATGTGTTTGCGCCCAAGGACCCTGAGGCTAGCATAGCTGGCATGGGGTGGTGTTGGGGTTCTTACGCTGTCCAGCCGTCTACACAGCCTGCTTGCACTGGTGGAGGGTGCTCCTGGGCCAGGTGCAGTCACCCCTGGGGCTCACAACCTGGAACACATCCGCTCATTAGTGGCCTCCCTGGCGACTGGCAGAGTGCCCATCTTGCCAGCCTCCGCCATGAGCTCAGAGCCTTGCCAGCCAGCCCTGCGGGCACGGCGCCCAGAACTGCCTTCCCAGGCTCCATGGCACAGGCAGGTGCCAGCCAGGTGTCTGACAGGTTTCACTTCAAGGTCAGAATCTCCATGTCCCAACCCTTGTGGGACACCAGGGAGCTTAAACTGAGGCAGGTTGGGGTATAAATTCCAAAATCCAATTAACATAGGGCTTGGTGGATGGGGGTTGGGCGGGATGTGATGCTAAATCTTCAATTTGCCGTTGGATGAAACATCTGGTTGTGTGCTGTGGTTTATGGGGTGCCCAGGTACAAGGTGCCACCTTCTGGGCCTGTGTCACCTGGGCTGTTTTCTCTTCCAAGCCCAGAGTCAAGGAGCCCAGTGGGCAGCCCCACCTCCTCCAGAAGTCCCCCAGGCCTGTCTCTTTGACTATCACACAACTCCACTGAGCCTCCCCTTGATTCTAAGGGTGAGAACTGGGCACCCACAGGGTCTTGGTGGGAGAGGCACTGGGGAGCATGGGAGCCCTCCAGGGCGGATCTGGCAACCAAGGCGGCCATATCATGGTGCAGATCTCCTTTCTTGCGCAGGGGCTGTGCTAATCTCCTCTGTATCGTTCCAATTTTAGTATATGTGCCGCCGAAGCGAGCACAAGATCTCCTTTCTGATGTGCCTACACCACAGTGAACTCTGATTTGGGGTGTGCCCCAAACTATAACCTTTGAGGGCCTCCCTCTGTGAGGTCCTCAGTCACACAGTTTGTTCTCTGAATCCAAGAAGTGGGGGGAGGGTGCATGTACTGTGCCCTGTGGTGGCCGTGGAGCGGCAAGTGCATTCAAACGTGGCCAGTCAGGGGTCCCCCCCCCCCCCAGCTGTGTGTCCATGGTAGGAGGGGCTCCGAGACAAACAGGCCAGCCTCGTCTTTGTTGTGCCCTGGCAGGTGGCATGAACGCATGCGCACACGTGGGGGGTATGCTGTTGCAGGGTAAGAGAGGTGGAGTGAAGGAGCTCCTGGCCTTGGAAGGGAGGAGTGAGTGCCTTGCCTGTGGCACAGGTCTGTTTGCCATGCAGAGTTGCAGACCCTAGCCTGCTGGGAGGGGCTCCTCCACAGATGTTCACGGGGGGCTTCCCTCCCCATCCCCAATCTCCCTCGCAACCCTCTCCCTGCCCTGCCCCGCGCAGGTCAGGGGCTCTTGCTAACTCTCCAAGTTCTCTGGTGGATTTTCCTGCATCAGCCTCAGGTTCCCTGTGAGTCAGCCCTAACACCTGCTTGGCCTGTCCCGTCACTTCCTGGACTACCCCATCCTCCATACTTTGGCTTAAGTTGGTCCCCGCAGCCTTGAGGGCTGTCCATTGTCATGATCCTCTTTTTTTTTTTTTTTTTTTTGGCTCTGTATTTAGTCAATTCCGTATTTCTGTGTTAGTAAAGAAAATGTTCTTATTTTATCATTATTACTATTTTGTTTGAAAAGCAGGGAGACGGCCAGAGCTCTTGCATCTGTTACAGCAAGAGCCTGGAACTGCATCCAGGTCTCCCACCTGGGTAGGTGGGGGTGGGGCAAGGACTCGAGCCATCACTTGCTGCCTCCCAGGGTGCTCATCAGTGGAAGCTGGATTAGAAAGGGAGGAGCTGGGATTCGAACCAAGTGCTCTAATGTGGGATGCTTAAGCTAAGTGGCAGCTTAAATGCTGTGCCAAATATCTACCCCTGACCTCCTCTTTGCTGCTCAGGATCAGGATTCCTCACTTTTTTTCTTTTTGAAGCCCCATTCATACTCCACCTCTCCTGGGTACCATCTGGTTGTATAGGGAACCCTCCAAGGATTGCCCTGGATCTCCCACATAGAGGCAGGATCCAAAGGCCATCCTCTATTGCTTTCCCAGACCACAAGCAGGGATCCAGATGGGAAATGGAGCAGCCAGGACATGAACCAGCCACAATATGGGATGCTGGCACTTGCAAGGCAGAGGATTACCCAGTTGAGCGACCACACCAGCCCCCATAATTCTAAATCATACACTTTTTGCAGACCACTGGTCCTTGGTTGCATTTGGACAACAGGTTCAGACTGTCGTGGGTACTGGAGAAGAAGGAACAGGGACGGTGGAGGCAAAGGCTGGGGTGCAGGGCACCACCTGTGGACCAGGAGGGAGGGAAGGCATGGAGCTGGGCTCTATGGGGCAGCCCACAGGCGATTATGCTGTGGCATAATCAGATCAGCGAGAGAGCTGCGGTGCTGGATGTGGTCTTGATCCTGGGAGGGGCTATAACAGGAGCAGCAAGAGCAGGTGCAAGCTGTGGGGAGGGCTGCCTGCGGGTTCCAGGTGCCTGGCTCCCTGCAGCCTTCGGCTGCTCTCCCCTAGAGTAGCAGGAGGAAAACACAGGCTTCCTCTTTGCTTGGACATTGAACTTAGCCTGGAGAAAGAGGACCGAGGGGCCTTCCCTGGGACTGCCCAGCTTCAGTCCCCTGCTCCATTTCCTTCCCGCTTCCGTGGTCATAATGGAAACCCCAGCTGCACGGCTTGTTTGTCCTGTGTCAGGATGCGCCTCCCACTGGTCTGGGACTCACCTTCCAGCTCTTTAAAGATTAATTATTTACATTGGAGAGGCAGATGTACAGAGAGGAGAGACAGAAAGATCTCTGTCTGCTGAATCACTCCCCAAATGACTGCAATGGCCGGTGCTGAGCCGATCCAAAGCCAGAAGTTAGGAGATTCTTTCCGGTTTACCACGCAGGTACAAGGTCCCCTAAAAGCAGGGAGATGGCCAGAGCTCTTTTGTCTGCTGTAACAGATGAGGCTAGGTCAGGCTGAAGGCAAGAGCCTGGAACTCCATCCAGGTTCTTATTTTGGGGCCATCCTCTACTGCTTTCCCAGGCCACAAGCAGGGAGCAGGATGGGAGGCAGAGCAGCTGGGACGTGAACTGGCTCCCATATGGAATACTGGCAGAGGATTAGCTAATTGAGCCATCACACTGACTCCAAGCTTCCAGCTGTTTTCGCGGGCCCTCCATCCAGGCACTGTGCTTTCGGGGAGAGGGTGAAGGGGAGGACAGCCACACCCTCCTCAGTGCCTCTGTCCTGCACCCCACGAGGGACTGCTGTCCTCACTGTTGGGTCCTGATGTCAGTGCATTAAAGAGTCATTAAGTTGGGGCCTGTGTTGTGAGTAGGGAGCTAAACCTCTGCTTGTGGCATTGGCACCCCATATGATAGTTCTTGTCCCAGCTACTCCACTTCTCATCCAGTTCCCTGATGAAGTGCCTGGGACAGCAGCAGAGGATGGCCCAAGTGCTTGGGTCCTGCACTCATGTGGGAGCCCCATTAAAAGCTCCTGGCTCCCAGCTTTAGAGTGCCTCAGCTCTGGCCACTGCGGCCATTTCGAGAGTGAATCAGTGAATGGAAGATCTCTCCCTCTCTCTTGTCTCTGTGACTCTACCTTTTCAAAGAAAAGTAAATATTTCAAAAACAGCCATGCAGGTGTCACTACTGCCTGCCAGTAGGGTGAGGGCATGGCACATGCCTGCTGCTGAGCCAGCCTGGCTCCCACTCAGTGACCGCACCCCTGGGACCTTGGTCTTAAGGCCCAGGAGAGTGCGCATGGGCTGAAGCAGCTTGGAGTGGGAGGTCCCATCTCAGCCTTTGGGTGTGTCTGACCAAGGTCTGCCTGTGGCTCAGGGACAGGCCACCTGGTGCTGTGGAGGCAGGGGGAGCCTTGCACTCTGCATGCACAAGTGGGGCTGGGCAGGCCGTGCCACCATTGGCCATCCTGGAGAGGAGGCGTCCTCTTCCTGAAACTTGTTCCCTTTCCTTATCACTCAGCTTGGCGGCTGGGAAAGGGAGGGGACCGGGGGAAGGAAGCCATGGTGGGACCTCTTGTTTTTCCAGCAGCCAGCACACAAAGAAAGAAGGTGGACCAGGGTTACGGGAGGACAGGAAGGGTTTGCCCTCTAATCTCATGCCTTCTTCCTCCAGCTGGGGGTCTGCATGCACGTGCCTTCCCTGCAGGGCAAGGAGGAGGATCCTGCACTGAATGACAATGGCCATGGTGGTGAGGGGAGGGGCTCCCAGCAAGTGCAGCAGAGAGGGACACCCAGACTGCTCTCAGATGTCACCTGGGGACTCTCTGTGGCTCAGGTATTATCCTCCTGAGACAGAGGAATCTCAGAGAGGTGCCTGGGGTTCCCCAACTTGTGTTGACTGAGCTGCCTTTACAGGCTCCTCCCTTCGCCCCTCTCCCCCTCCCCCCACTGGAAGGAAGAGCAGGTCAGCTTCATTCTAGATCATGCCAGACCTTCCTCTGGCAGTGTTCACTATGTCTCCGACCTCCTGATGTGCCACCCCCATGTGCACTGCTGAGTCATTTGGTTGGGGGCAGCATCCGGGCACCATGTGTGAGTGGGTGGGTGGGGCAGGGGGCTGCCACTTCCTGCACCTCTGGGTGGGGCTGAGAGAGCAAAGCTTTAAGAAGAGGAACTGGCAGTGGCCAGGAAGCTGGAGGGGAAGCCATGGTTCTGGGACTCCAGTGCACACAGCCACAGGGCTTGCTCTTGCCTTGAGCCTGCCTGAGCTGGGGATGCCTGTGGTAGATCAGGAGGCTGGCCCCACCTCCTCCACTTCACTTCTGGAAAGAACCATTCCTGACTTAACTCGAGGGGGAGGATCGAGGTGGCACTGGCTCAAAACCCCATGGCTAGCAGGTGGCAGGGTCAGCAGCTTTGTGGTCCTTGTGTCCTGGGTAAGAGTGAGTGACAGCATCTGGCATTTACATTGTTGGGGTGATATCAGCTGGCATCTTCTGACACACAACAGGAAGGATAAGCAGAGTTGTGACATTGAATGGGTGGGACGGGGAGGCTTCCTGGAGCAGGAGGGGAGATGGGGTCGGGCTGGAGGACAGGTGCTGAGTGGGCACAGGCTGATGGGATTTTGCAGGACTAAGTCATTGAGAAGGGACTCTCAATGCTACAGGGAACCTCAGGCAGGGGAATGGGGCAGGACCCGCACAGCACCTCACTCCACCCCCACCCCTGCTACAGGCCTTTTCATCAGAGCCCCCAGTGCCCAGGGCCGGCGGGGGGTGGGGTGGGGTGGGGGTGGGACATTTCCTTTCTGGGAGCCAGATCTGCCTTCCGTTCTAGGTGCTGCCTGCAGCTAGGGGCTTTGCAATAACAGTGGGTGGGCCTAAGGTGGGGGCTGTCTAATTTTTGCAAATGACAATACAAGATATCCAATTTCATCTGAAAGTTTGGTATACACACAGGTCTCTAAGGTTGCCCATGCTGCAGCTGTGGTCTTCGGGATGGGCATTTGGTGGGTGACATCCCAGCTGCCGGGGCAAGTCAAGGAACGGACTCCCTTGGGGAGGGTCCAGGTGACGCAAGGAGGGGTTCCCTTGCTCCAACACACAGACAGGGCCACTTGTCCTAGAGAGTGGATGGGATGGGCACAGGGGCATTGAGGGCCAGGAGTCCTGACAGGTGCTCCCCAGGGTGCTGAGTGGCTCTGCCACAGCGGTGTCTCTCCTCCATCTTGTCCTGGAGCCTGGTGCCCAGGACCTGCCAAGAGGCAGGCAGTCACAACCAAAGGACCTTTGAGGTCCTCAGTCCAGGCAGCCCCTGACTCAGGTGCTCAGGATAGACTAGCTGATCACCATTTCAAAAATGAAAGAACTGGGCCCGGCATGATAGCGTAGCGGTTAAAGTCCTTGCCTTGCCCGAGGCAGAATCCCACATGGTAGCAGGTTCTAATCCCGGCGGCCATGCTTCCCATCCAGCTCCCTGCTTATGGTCTGGGAAAGCAGTCGAGGACGGCCTAAAGCCTTGGGACCCTGCACCTATGTGGGAGACCCAGAAGAAGCTTTTGGTTCCAGGCTTCGGATTGGCTTAGCTCTAGACGTTGTGGCTGCTTGGGGAGTGAACCATCAGACAGAAGATCTTCCTCTCTGTCTCTCCTCCTCTCTGTATATCTGCCTTTCCAATAAAAATAAATCTTAGAAAAAAAAGAAAGAAAGGACAAACGAACCACGGTCTGAGTGAGCTGTTCCAGGTCCCACAGCCCGTGGAGTACCCGGGGTTTGTTCATGAGGCATGCGTGCTTGGAGGCTAGATGGTTTTAGAATGCTACATCACTTCCTTCTACCCCACCAGAAACAGGCACTCATGCCTTCCTCTTAGACTGTTAAGTATGAGCATAGAACCTGTTCTGGCTGGGGAATAGGGGGCGTCTGAGATGCTGGAGAGAAGGGACAAGTGGCCCTGGTAGCCCAGGTTCCTACCTCCTTACCTGCTCCAAGCATGTCTCTTGGGCTCTTTTCGTTGGAAGCCTCTCCTCCCACCTGTCTGGGGATGCCAACACTCCCAACTCCCCCACCCGTGCCAGGTGCAGACAGCAGGAATCTGGCTCGGCAGTTCGGTCCTCCCTTCATCCTGCAGGGCTGGGGAGGCCTTGGCTCAGCATCCACACAGGCTTGGAGCATTTCCTGTGACTCCTGGCCCCGAGCATCTGTGCTGGGTTCACTCCTTACACAGCCGTGCCCAGAGCCCTTGTATGCATCTCATGTCCCAGGAGGGGTATACACCCAGCACCCTGGCTGGGCCTCTGAGGTGCCTGGAGCAGGAGCCTCAGTGACCCCCCCACCCTGGTAGCTGCTGCCTTAGTTCTATTCCTGCCTGGGAGTTTCTTCTATGGCAGAATGCATTTGAGCAAGAGCGTTGGTTCTTTGCCCCTTCTCCTGACCCAGGTATGTGCATCTTAGCGTGTGCTTGCACAATGGCAGTTGTGAACTGTGTTTAGGGCCTCCCTCACGCCTGAGGGCCACTCTATCTTCCTTTGGCCTGACTCTGCCTTATGGGATACTGGAATGAAGAGAAGCTGGCTGGGAGTCAAAAAGAAAGCAGGCCCAACCCGATGGCTCAATGGCTCAATCCTCACCTTGCAAGTGCCGAGATCCCATATGGACACCAGTTTGTGTCCCAGCTACTCCACATCACAGCCAGCTCCCTGTTTATGATCTGGTAAAATGGTAGAGGATGGCCCAAAGCCTTGGGATCCTGATCCTGCTTGGGAGATCTGGAAGAGGCTCCTGGCTTCACTTGGGTTCAGCTCTGGCTGTTGCAGACATCTGGGGAATGAACCAGTGGATGGAAGATCTTTCTGCTTCTCCTCTCTCCATAAATCTGATCCAACTTTCCAATAAAAAATAAATAATTTTATTTTCATTTATTGCAAAGTCAGAGATACAGAAAGGAGGACAGACAGGAAGATCTTCCGTCTGATGATTCACTCCTCAAGTGACTGCAATGACCGGTGTTGCGCCAATCTGAAGGAGCCAGGAACTTCCTCCAGGATTCCCGTGTGAGTGCAGGGTCCCAAGGCTTTGGGCCGTCCTCGACTGTTTCCCCAGGCCACAAGCAGGGAGCTGGATGGGAAGTGGAGCTGCTGGGATTAGAACCGGTTCCCAATGGGATCCTGGCACATTCAAGGCAAGGGCTTTAGCCACTAGGCCACAGCGCAGGGCCCAAAAATAAATAAGTCTTAAAAAAAAAAAAAGGAAAGCAAGAAAGCCACATTTATAGAAAATGCTAATGCAGTTTTTTCCAGGGAAAGATCAGGAACTTGTGGGTGGGAGGGACAAAGTGACAGCGACTGCTGGCATTGGGGAAAGGCTGGGGTAGGGAGGGAGCTGAGCTGGGGAACTGGGGATGGGAGCATCCCATGCAGGGGGTGGGGTGGGTGGGCAGGGGGTATGGGGAAGGAGGTAGCCCCACCCTGTTCAGCAGACCAGGATCAGCCTCCAGCTGTGGGTTCTAGGCACTTTAAAGAGAGCCATGCCTAGGATACAGACTTAACCCCCCTCCATCTGTAGCAGTTCCTTCCTGGACACTTGGGGCGTGGCAGGTGTCTGGCATGTGCTCACAAGTATGAGTTTTAGGGAGCACTGAGTGCAGATCTCCCTGAAGATGGGCAGGGAACGTGGGAGCAGGCAGCTGGAGGGGGCGGGGGAAGGGGGCGGGGAATCAGAACAGCTTATCAGCCAATCACAAGGCAGACTCAGTCCTGGGAGACACACTAGAAATGCGCAGACCAGGATGGTGGAATGGAGAGTGCAGCTCATTCAATGTCTCAAAGCAGAAACGCATGACTGTTTCTTTTTGAAGTATTAGCCAAATCATTGCATTTCTGCTGGAAGATGACAGTTCACCTTCTAGAAAATTCCTTTTTTTCTTTCAGGGGTGTGATTCCCAGGCGGGGTGGGGGGGAGGAGAGGAGTTTGGAAGAGGGGGAGGGGGAGAGAGAGAGAGAGAGAGCGCGCGCGAGAGAAAGTCTTTCACCTGCTGGCTCACATCTCAAATGCCAGCCAGGTCTGGGCCAGGGTGAAGGCAGGAGCCAGGAATTCCATCTCTGTATCCTACATGGGGGGCAGGGGCCCATGTTTCTGAGCCTTTGCCTTCTCCCTTCCCAGGTGTATCAGCGGGGAGCAGGATCGGAAGTGGAGCAGCTAGAGCTAGAACTGGCACTTTAATGTGAGATACTAGTGTTAAGAGCACCAGTTTAACCCGCTGTGCCCCAACACCTCCTTCCAAAGTCCAAATTTTCAATGTTTGGGAATGAGAGAATGTCAGGAGCTCATCTTGGCAAAGGGCTGTGGGCACAGGCCACCACAGGGCTATTGTCCAGGCTGGGGAAGCGTCCGTGACAAAGTGTCCTTACGTGGGATGCTGGGTGAGGGCTCAGTATTTGGAACCTTTTTCCAGACAAGAGTAAATCACTCTGCCCCCGCAGTGTGCATGGAAGAGCTCAGGTGTGGCGTGGGTCTTTGGCCGAGCAGTTGAGCGGTAGTTTGGAATACTCACATTTAGGACTCTCTGGGTTTGAGTCCCGACTCCCCTCTGGCTAATGGGAGGTAGCAGAAGTTGATGGCTCATCAGTCCCCATCAGCCAAGTGGGAGACCCGGAGGGAATTCCAAGGTCCTGGCTTTAGACTGGTCCAGTCTCAGCTTGTTGCAAGCACTGGGGACAGTGAACCAGCAGGTGCGAAAATATGTGTGTTAAATAAATTAAACAAGCAGAAAAAAAAAAACCTCAGGGAATTCTCTGCATCTTTCCTTCAGGCACTGGGCAGTGGGATGGCACACGTGCCCAGGAAGGAATGGGCATGCCTTGGGTTGCCATCAGTTGATGGCTGCTGCTCGCGAGAGCCACTCCTGAGAACAGGATTAGACTGTGGGAAGCTGTGGCCTGGCTGCCTTCTTCTTCTTCTTTTTTTTTTTTTTTCCAATCAAGGTACTCCCCAAGTCGCCATGCTCATTTGGATGATGGCGCTCGTCTGGATGCTTTCTAATAATACTGTCTGTTCATAGAATCCTGCCAGCCTCCCAGGCTGGCTGACATTCCAGGAAACTGGCCCTCACTCCCTGCCTGGCTTGCAGGCTCACGGATCACCTTGGGGCATGCCATTGGTGACATTCAACACATAGGCTCTCCAGGTTCCTAGCAACGAATGAGGGCTCCATCTGTAGCTTCTTACACCTACAGGGGAGAGGGACGTTCCTAGTGGACAGCTGGGGAAACTGAGGTCCACAGGGGTGCATCAATTTCCCAGGTAACTTGACCTTAATCCCCGTGGCTCAGGAAGAGGCTGGGGGGGAGTGCGGGGAGGGGCGGGGTGATTTCCTTTCCAGGGTGTACCTAGCCAACAGCTTCTTCTACAAGGGACCTCCCACTCCTTATCTCTGCCAACAGCAGAGTTCCAATCAGGGCTCTGCGAAGAGTCTCCCGCGTGCAAGAATAGAAACCAGGATGCTTGCAAGACCAAGTCAAGAACAAGTGTGTTTAATGCCCAAGTTGGAGGAGGGTTGGCATAGATTAGCGGCAACAAACCCAAGCCAGCCACAAAATCACCCCTTACTTGGTATACACTCGTCACGTGATGTCTACTTACCCCGAAGAATTAATTACCCCGTGCTGGCTGCTGTGGGTGTCACATTGAGCAAAAGCAGGCGCGTCAACTATTAATCCCCACACAGGGGCAGGGACGCTGAGGTTGATCTGTGAGTGGGGTGCCCGGTGGGAATGGTGACTTAAGAGAAGCAAAGCAAAGCCACACTGCGACGGAAAGTGACAAGCTCCTGGGCGTCGGCTGGCTCCCGGCCGCGGCCGGGACTCGCGTTCCCGTCCCTGCGGGTGACCAGGGTCAAGTTACAACCGTGCATCCCTGAGGGAGCCCCAGGCAGGCAGGATGCGCTCCCGCCCCCGCGCACTTTCCATCACCTCCCCATTCCACTCGGCCAGCCCTCGTCCTGCCTTTCACTTTTCCCGTCTTGGGACTCCCCCGACCCAGCGTCGCACCGCCCTGCACCCCAGCCCCGGCTCGCAGCTCCCCCAGGGCAAGTCACTGCAGCCCGTCCTGGCCCGGGAGGAAAAAAAGCAGGAACTGGACCTGGGCGGGGCCGGCGCGCCGGGGCCGCCCCCTCGCCTTCGGATTGGCTAGTCGGGCCTCGACGGGCGTGGTCTCCGGGGGGGCGCGTTCTCGAGAGGAGGGGTTGCCTAGACGACGGCGGGCGCGCGCGTCTCCGGGGTCGAGGAAGCGAACGCAGCCCGGGGCTGCTCAATGACAAATCGGCTGCGGGCGACTGGGGTCCGGCCCCGGGAGGAGGCGGGGCGCGCTTAGGCCGAGGCGCAGCGGGACGGGGCCCAGGTAGGAGAGTGGGGCGTCCCCTCGGGGTCCCCGGGGCTGGGTGGGCTCCACGTCTCGCCCCGGGTCCGGCTGGGGGAAGCCTGTGGCCCTGGCCGGCTGACGGGGCGTGGGACTGAGGAAATGGGGGTGCGGGGGAGGCGCCCTGCCCCGGCCGGCCCTTCCCTTTTCCCCACCCCTGGCCTCGGCTTCCACTTCCTGGCCTCTCGGGCCTCCCCCCCCCGAGCCGGGACACTTCCTCAGTCCCCCAGCGGCCGCGGCGGGCACGGGACGGAGCCGGGGAGCGTCCGCCGAGAATTCCTGATTGCTGTGGGAAGCCGGGCTTGGCGAGGAGCCTGGGCCCGCCTTGTGCAACTTTTCGGGGTCTCGGCTGGTGGACGGAGCGCCTCTCCGCCCTCGCCCACAGCCCCTTTCCCCTGTTAGGGGTCAGCACGGCCGGTGGCCTCTGGCGGGCCAGCACCCGGGACGGGGCTGTCCACACACCTGCCTCCGCGCCCTTGTTCCCTCGCAGGTCTGCTAGGGACCGCAGCGCCCCGGCTCGTGGAGCAGCGTCCTACCTGGGCAGCTTTCTGGGTGAATGCTAGGAACGCCGGGACTTTGATCGTGCGATCAGGTGAGTCCTAGGTGAGCTGGCTTCGAATTGGCAGGCGGCTGAGGGAGGCTCATTCAGTTTGTCCAAGCTCCTGCAGCAAGTCGGACCCCCGTCCTAACCTCCTTTCTTCTTGTTGGTTTGGGGATGGATTGTGAGGTTGGGATGCTAGCACAGGGCCTGGCTCGTCTTTCAAGATGGGTAGCTCGCTGATGCACCGAGGCATGCTTGGATGTTAAAGCTGGGCTGTGCTCCCCCGGAAGCTTGGGACAGTCTCCATAGTGAAGTTTTCACACACGAGTAGAGTAACGTTATGTTCAGTACTGGGAAGATCAGGATTGCGTTTGAGTCCTGGATTTGCCACAGATTCAGAAACTTATGGTGTAGTTCTAAAAACAGATCTATTGCTTATTGTAAAAGCAGATTTGTAGACAGGAGAGAGAGAGAGAGAGAGAGAGAGAGAGAGAGAGAGAGAGAGAGATCTTCCATTTGCTGGTTCACTACCCAGATGTCTGCAATGGCTGGAGCTGGGCCATTCTGAAGCCAGGAGCCAGGAGCTTCCTCCAGTTCTCCTATGTGGGTGCAGGATCCCAAGGACTTGAGTCATTCTCCACTGCTTTCCCAGTCTGCAAATAGGAAGCTGGGTGGGAAGTGGTGTATCTGGAACTAGGACCAGCACCCATATGGGATGCCAGTGCACAAGGCTTAGGATTCGCCTACTGAGCCACCATGCAGCCCCTGTAGTGTAATCTTTAAACATTTATCCATTTATTTGAAAGACAGAGTTAGAGAGGGAGAGATAGATCTTCCATTTGCTGGTTCACTCCCCAAAATGGCTGAATGGGTCAGAGCTAGGCTGTTCCAAAGCCAGGAGCTTCTTCCCATCTTCCTCTGTCCAAGCACTTGAGCCAAACTCAGCTGCTTTCCTAGGTGCAGGGAGCTGGATGGAAAGTAGAGCAGCCGGGACTCGAACTGGTGCTCTCTAAGGTATGCTGGTACCACATGTAACAGCTTTGCTGGCCCAGCCACAGAGCTGGC
The DNA here is from genome assembly GCF_017591425.1 of Ochotona curzoniae. NCBI lineage: Eukaryota > Metazoa > Chordata > Mammalia > Lagomorpha > Ochotonidae > Ochotona > Ochotona curzoniae. Next base: position 4,955,629 of record NW_024465699.1, read on the forward strand.
CTCTGTAGTGTGGTCTTAAGTTTTTGTTTTTTTTTTTTTAACCTTTGAGCTTCAGAGTCAACTATGCAAAGGCCATCACGGACCTTGCTAGGATTAAGAGGAATCAGGCATGCGTGAGTGCCGGTGGGGACAGGAAGTGGCCAGCGCTGCCTGACCCTGTGCTGGGTTTTAGTTGGGTTAGCTACTCTGCTTTCTTCTGACCACCTCTGCGTCTTTTCCTTCCTTTGCTAATCACGTGATTTCCCCTTGGAAACAGTGGCTGCTCTTATCAGAAATCTCTGCGAAACTGCCCTTGGAGTCTGACCCTTTCCCAGGATTTTGCGTGGGAAAAAAAGTGTGGGTGTGTGATGCTAGATATCTTTGGGGAATATGGAATACAGGAATAGACAGAAATAAAAATTAGAGCCCTAAGTGGGATTTGAAAAGGTCTTGTGGAAGGTGGAAAAAGTGGAAAAGTTCTAAATTCTTGTCTTAGTTCTCCAAGAACTAAGAACTAATAACTTGAGACTTCATGAAACAAACAAACAAAAAAACCTTTTATGTGTAAATCTAACTTATACAAATTCTTTTAAAGAAAAAGTTTTTGGCCTGGTGGCAATAGATTAATTGGCTAACACTCCCCCTTCAAGTGCTGGCATCCCATATGGGCACGAGTTCGTGTCCCAGCTGCTCCACTTCCCATCCAGCTCCCTGCTTGTGGCCTGGGAAAGCAGTAGAGGACTGCCCAAAGCCTGGGAACCCTGCACCCGTGTGAGAGACCCATAGGAGGCTCCTGGCTTTTGGCTTTGTATAGGCTCAGCTTCGGCTGATGTGGCCATCTGGGGAGTGAGCCGCGGATGGAAGATCTTTCTGTCTCTCTTTCTCTTCATAAATCTTTACTTGCTTTCCAATGAAAATAAATATGTTTTAAAATAAATTAACAACAACAAGTTTTTATTTATTTGAAAGGCAGAGACAGACAGACACATTTTTCATCTATTGGTTCGCTCCCCAAATGCCCACAGCAGTCAGGACTGGGCCAGGTGGACTATCTGTGGTTGGCCTGGGCATATCTTGTGGGAGGGGAGCAAACCCAAGCGCTTGAACTCTATCTGCTGCCTCCCAGAATGTACATTAGTAGGAAGCTGGACTGGAAAGTGGATCTGGGGCATGAATGTAAACACCCCAATAACTACACTATACACCTGCTCTCACAACAACTGGTCAACCTCAGAGTTCAGGTAATGATTTGTACCACTCATCGTGTCTCACTATATCTCTTTACAGTCAGATATATATATTTTTAATTCATGTGAGAGGAAGAGAGACGAGAGAGGACCTCATTCATGGCTTCACCCCCAAATGGTTGTAAAGGCTGGAACTATGCCTGGGGTGCAAGCTAGGAGCCAGGAACGTGATCCAGGTCCCACACGGGAGTGGCAGACATCCAATCACTTCAGGATATCGCTGCATCCCAGACTCTGTCTTGGTGGGGAAGCTGGAGTCAGGAGCTTGAGCTGGGAACAGGTGTCTTAACCACAAGGCTTAAGCAAACACTGGCTGTGCTGTTCCTAGATCTTTACTCCTCTCTTTCATGGAATTTGAAAATAGGACTGGAGACCGTTTCTGGAATTGAAGTCTGGGATAATGTAACCATTGAGAAATGTAGGGTTAGGAAGAATTTGATGAACTCTCGGAGTTTCCAGCATAACTGGTTTTGAGAAGGAAATATAGGAGTCCTGCTTTTCAGTGGCCCAAGTTACTTTTACATAGCCTGGGCTGTTAGCTGTGCAAACACTTTTTTTTTTTTAAATTAGTGTGTATTGTTGAGAAGTTTGAATGCTAAATCCAGGAAAACAGAGTACTACAGAAAATGCAACTCTGAGGCCAGTGCTTTGGCTCAACTGGCTAATCCTCCACCTCCAAGTGCCAGCATCCCATGAGGTGCCAGTTCGTGTCTGGCTGCTCCACTTCCCATCAGTTCCCTGCTTGTGGTCTGGGAAAGCAGTAGAGGATGGCTCAAAGTTTTGGGACCTGCACCTGTGTGGGAGACCCGGAAGAAGCTCCTGGCTTCGGATTGGCTCAGCTCCAGCTGATGTGGCCATCTGGGGAGTGAACCAGTGGATTGAGGATCTGTCTGTCTCCTTTTCTTTGTAGATGTGCCTTTCTGATAAAAATAAATGGATCTTTTTTTTTTAACCACACCACTTCCCTTACCACATGATGGGGTGCGGCCTGGAGGATGGAGGGACACAGCACGGAGCATCAGCCGTCTGCTTGGCGCAGTGTCTCTGTTCTTGCACAACTGAGTGAATATGTGACCATGAGGATAAAGCTGTCTCCTTTAGCTTCTCAGTCCTCTGGGTACCTCAGCATATACATGTGGGGGTTGAATACGTGCGCATACACATTTTGAGGTAGCTCAAGTGGAAGGGCTCAAAGGCAAGAGGGTAGGAGTTTTAGGGAGAAGAGAGTGGAAAGAGAGAATATGGTAACTAGTGCTGTGGCATAGTGGGTTAAGATGTTGTCTGGACTGCTCACATTCCCCTGTGGACACTGTTCAGGTCCTGGCTGCTTCATTTCCAATCCAGCACCCTGCTAATATGCTTAGGAAAGCAGCAGAGGATGGCCCGGCTGCTTAGGCCCCTACTACCCACAAAGGAGGTCTGGATGGAGTTCCTGGCTTTGACCTGGGCTGAGAGATTTGGGAAATGAATCAATGGAAGGAAGGTCTATATCTGTAACTCTGCTGTTCAAATAAATAAAATCTTTTTCATTGTTGAATGTGAAAGCTGAGTGTTGAGAAGATGAGGTATATGTGGTTACCATGGCAACTGCAAAGGCTAACCAGGTCTCAATTTCATGTTTGTGTCGCAATTTTCCAAGTTGTTCTTTTGGGAGTTTTTTTTTTTTTTTTCTTTTTTAAGTTGAAATTTAATAAGCATGTTGTCTTTGTTGTTTTTCAGCACATTGTGGGCAACTTCCATATAGCATATTTTAGACCCAGTAGGTTGGGAATTGACGTAGTAAATGTCGAATTAGGGCTGATAGAAATGAAAAGATTCTGGGCATGAGTTGAAGGAAATTTAGCAGTTTAGTTGGTATGTAGCTGGCTGTTTCTAAAGTTTGTTTGCCTTTGGAATGAAATTTTTATTGCTGAGTGATACATTTGCCCAAAACTGAAAAGCTGAAATAAGAGATGGTTGTTACCTCGATGTTTCCAAAGTTCAGGAATGTGGGACTGGCATGGCTGGGTGCAGGGGGAGGGGGCTGGAGGGAGGATGGACTCTTCCTGCCAAGGGGGCTCCTTACGTGGCTACTGGGGCCTCAGTTGTACTGTTATTGGGCTTCTCCCTAGGGTCTCCCCACGTGGCAGCTGATCCTCCTTAGGGCAAGAGACCCGAGAGAAGCCGAATAGCACATGGATCAAGCCACAGTGTGTCTCGCTGTCCAGTCTTAGCAGTACATCACATTCATCCTCCTCTTCCTTCTCCTTTGGAAGATATATTTTTTTTATTTGAAAAGATTCAAGGGCTCACACACATACACACACACACACACACACACACACGCACACACGCACACACACACACACCCACGCACACACATATCCACACACACACACACACACTGTACACACATACCCACGCACACACACACTGCACACACACTGCACACACACTGCACACACACACACTGCACACCCACGCGCACACACTGCACACACATACACACACGCACACACACCCACACACACACACGCACGCACACACACACTGCACACACACACACTGCACACACTGCACACACACACACACACACACACACACACACACGTTCCAACTACTGGTTCACTCCCCAAATGACCACAGTGATCCGAATCCTGGAGCTAGGAGTTTTTTCCAGTCTCCCACGCGGGTGCAGGATTCTTAGGCTTGGGGCCATCCTCTACTGCTTTGTTAGGCCCTAAGCAGGGAGCTGGATCAGACATGATCAGTGGAGCAGCCAGGACACGAAGTTGGTGCCCATGCAGGATGGAAGCTTTACCTGCTACGCCACAGCATCGGTCCTATGTCTCATCCCTTCTACCAGTACACAGATGGACTAAACTGGGACTTGGTGGGAAAGGACCACATGAGGAGAGATTGGCAGTTGTTACCGTTCTTGGAGACTTAAGACCACAGTACTTAAAAGCCTATATATCAGGGCCTGGCGCAATAGCGTAGTGGTTAAAGTCTTCGCCTTGCATGCACCGGGATCCCATATGGTTGCCAGTTCTAATCCTGGCAGCCCCGCTTTCCATCCAGCTTCCTGCTTGTGGCCTAGGAAAGCAGTCGAGGATGGCCCAAAGCCTTGGGACCCTGCACCCGCATGGGAGACCTGAAAGAGCTTCTGGCTCCAAGCTTCATATTGGCTCAGCTCCAGCCGTTGTGGTCACTTGGGGAGTGAAGAATCGGATGGAAGAAGATCTTCCTGTCTCTTCTCCTCTCTGTATATCTGTCTTTCCAACAAAAATAAATAAATGTTTTTTATAAAAGCCTTTGTATCAGACTTTACTAACAGAAACCTTTGCTTCAAACACCTTCTGAAGTGTGTATGTAGTACAGTAGGGATTAAAACAGAGCTGAGGCTTTTACTATTCAAGAAACTCTTAATATTATGCATGAAACTCTGTGTTCTTTCTTCTGGATCTTCCTTGTCAGATGCAAGAATTAATTAGCCAAATATGCAGTAGCTTTGGAAATTAGACATTTAAATCTTGCCGGTCCTTAGAGACCAAGTGGAACAGCTGAAGTTTTTTGTTTTTTAATCCTAAGACAAATTGGTTAAAAAAAAAATTATCACCAAAATGGTTTCCTGGATGAATAGCTTAAAATTAATTACTAATGATCTGTGCGTTCATTAAAAATGAACTGCATTGGCAGAATAGCTGAAACAATCTTGAGAAGCTAACCCCTCTGCCCGTTACTTTATGTCACTGGATGATGCTGTGGCCTAGCCGTTCTTCAGCTCTTCTTAGAAACTTGTAGACATTTTCATTCTTCCCCTTGGGTAGTAGGCTGTTATTCAGTTACACCTGTCCTGAGGCGTGTCCAGGTGCAAACAGGAGCCCAGGAATCAGGGGTCCGGAGCTTGGCTGAATGACCTCCAAAGCAAAGAAAAAAAGTTTGATGCTAATATATATATTTTTTAATTGGAAAGGCGGATATACAGAGAGGAGAGACAGAGAGGAAGATCTTCCGTCCGATGATTCACTCCCCAAGTGAGTGCAACGGGCCGATACTATGCCGATCCGAAGCCAGGAACCTCTTCCGGGTCTCCCACGCGGGTGCAGGGTCCCAAAGCTTTGGGCCGTCCTCGACTGCTTTCCCAGGCCACAGGCAGGGAGCTGGATGGGAAGCGGGGTTGCTGGGATTAGAACTGGCACCTATATGGGATCCCAGGGCGTGCAAGGTGGGATCCTTAACCACTGCGCCATCGCGCCGGGCCCAAGGTGCTAATATTTTCATGTAACAGATGTACCCTCTGAAGGAAGCGTGTTTATAACGAACACTTGCATGAATCATGCCAGATTGCAACTTCAGAGACCAAGGCTGCTGAGAATGCCCTTTGTTCTTCGCAGCTGGGTTGAAGGTCCTTGGAGTCACCGGCAGGCTGGCTGAAAAGGCTGCACCATGGGCATTTTTTCTGCCTTCTCTGTTTGGCTCTTTTCCCATCCTCTGCCCTCGGTTATGAGCTAGGATAGTGTCTTTTTTTTTCTTATTTTTTCCTGCCACAGGAAAGGATTCAGGGCTAATTATTTATTGCCAGGAATGAATTTTAGCCAGTGAGGTACCTCTTTTGCATTTTGGACTTTTTTTCTTTTAAAGGTTTCTTGTTATTTGTTTAAAAGAGAGTGACAGAGACAGGGAGAGAGAGATCTTTCATTCACTGGTTCACTCCCCTAATGGCCACGTTGTCCCGGTTTAGGCCAGGGAAGAACCAGGAGCTTAACCTGGGCCACCTGTGTGAGTGCCAAAGGTGCAAGTTGCTTTCTCAGATGCATTAGCAGAGAGCTGGATTGGAAGTGGAGCAGCTGGAACTTGAACCTGTGCTCTGCTAAGGGATCTGCCATTGCATGCAGCGACTGAACCCATTTTGAGCCTTTTTAAAATCTCAGATTATCGTGTCAGGGGTTAAGTCACCACTTATCGCACCTGTATCCTGTTAGCAGAGTGCTGGTTTAAGTCCTGGCTGCTCTACTTCAGATCCAGCTGCCTGCTAATGCCTCCTTGTAGGCAGTGGATCAAAAAAAAAAAAAAAAAACTCAAAGTGCTTAGAACTCCTGCCACCTGTATGGCAGATCAGGATGGAGTTCTTGCCTCCTGGTTTTGGCCTGGCCTGGACCTGCTGTTGCCAGCATCTGGGGAGTAAACCAGTTTTTTTTTTTTTTTTTTCTCTGTGTCACCCTGCCTTTTAAGCGTATGAAAGATAAAAAGAACCTGCAATGATGTCATTCCAGTAAATGCTGCCGTTTTGTTCCTTTTAAATTTTCATTTGTTTGAGAGGTACAGATGAGAGGAGCGGCAGATCCCATTTGCTGCTTTACTTGACCAGTGCCTGCTGGGGCCAGTCTGAGGTCAAAGCTGGGGTCAGGAACTCCATCCGAGTGGCCCGTGCGGATAGCAGGAACTCTGTTACTTGAGTCAACATCACTGCCCTCCCAGGCTCTGCATTAGCAGAAAGCTGGAGTCAGGCTAGGGAACTGAACCCAGAAACTCTGGTGTGGGACGTGGCCATCTTAACTGCCAGGCCAGGTGTCCACTCCAACGCTGCTGTCTCCTGATGCCCTCCTTGGTCCTTAAATCCAGCTGCTTCCATTATGTCCACCATTGCCCACTTTGTCCAGGTTGCCCTTGGCTCTGCCCTGGGCTGCTGCGGTTCCCACGGCTGCCCTCGGCAATCAAGCCAGGTTGGTCTCATTAGTGTGCAAGTGTGGTGAGCATACCCAGTGGCTTAAAAGACTTCAGAGGCTTTGCTTTGCTCTCGGCCACAGTCCCTAAGCTTGGTTTCTTGAAGGATCCAGCCCTGGCTTTCCTGTCTCCTGTCATGGCAAGCTCTGCCTCTTTCTCTGTGCTCCAGCCAGCCACAAGGATCCATCTTGACCACACACTGCAGCTTTGTGCTTCCGTTCTCTCATGACACGTGGCAGGTGGGAAGCAGGTGGAGCTGGCCGGGCTCAGGTCTTGGAGGCCATGGGCATTGGAGAGCTGAAGTTGTGTTAGATTTGCCGACCACCCGAAAGGAACATATCAATCACGTAACAAAAAATATAGATGATCTTTATTCAAAGAAACCCTAGTTCACAGGCCTTTCTCTCTTTGCAGCAGAAAGACAAATGTGAAGCAGGGAGCTACAGAGGAAAGAAAAAAGCCAGGAAGAGACATGCAAGGGAGTTTTAAATCCCTCTTGACACGGAAGTTAAAGCATGAGTTGCTTTGGCTCTTATTTGGTGGGGAATATTGGCTAGTGTCCATCACTGGTGCAGCGGTGGCCCCTGTAACCTGAGGGACATGCCGGAATTCTGCTGTTTCTTCCCGGTTGTAGTCTGAGGTCAGAGTGATGTATTGGGCTGGAAGCAGGCGCCGTCCTTCTCTGGTCACCATGGTAACCATCAGGTTGCAGTCTAGGCAAATCTGAAAAAGCACCAAGCACATTTTGCATTTGTGTGTGGGGGGGTGGACTAAGAGGGGCCATGGCTGGGACTAGGGCAAGGCAGAGAAGAGGGGAGATGGGAGTGACTTTGCAATGGGAGATGGAATCAGTAGGCTGGGTCAGGTACTGAGTTAGAGGAGAGGTGAGGGCACTCAAGAATGACTTCCAGGGCTCGGTACAGTGGTTCAATTGGCTAATCCTCCACCCTCAAATGCCAGCATCCCATATGGGTGCTGGTTCGTGTCCCAGCTGCTCCACTTCCCATCCAGCTTCCTGCTTGCGACCTGGGAAAAAGCAGTCGAGGATGAATCAAAGTCTGGGGCTCCTGGACCCGCACAGGAGACCCAGAAGATCCAGAAGAGTTGTACAGTTCAACTCTGGCCATTGCAGCCATTTGGGGAGTGAACCAGCAGATGGAAGCTCTTTTTCTCTGTCTCTCCTTCTCTCTGTAATTTGTCTTTCCAATAAAAATAAACGAATCTTTTTTTTTTTAAAGAATGACTTCTGGGTTCCTGTTGTTAGTAATGACTTGGTTGCTGCTGGTCACACTCCTAGCCACTGGATGGGGAGTAGCGAAGAAGGAGCTGATCTTATGGGGGACACTTCAGGGATTCTGTTTTGGGTTTGTTAGGTTTGAGACCCTTGTGAGACTGCCAAGATGGCACCAGTGGTGCGGGAGCTGAGCCTGGCCTGGGTCTTCGCAATTGGAAGCTGCGTGAAGGTGCATGGTGGTTCGGATGCATTCGGTTCCAAAATAAATGCCTCTCTTCATTCCATTTCCCATACACTTTCTGAAGTCCGCATCCTGTGTAAAGCCACTGGTGGGCTGCGATCAGCTGGTGGGAGGAGTGGAGAGATGGGGACTGTGAGGCTGCGCTCTGGGCAAACCAGAGCTGAGGAGGGGGGTCTCGCAGCTGACGGGGGAGTGGAACCCAAGAGCACTGAGCAGCCTGAAGGCCCTGGGAGCCGCAGAAGGGCAGGGTGGAGTCGGCTCTTATTGGCCTGTAGGGAGCTGTGTTCCTCCAAGGCTAAGTTTTATCTCAGTTGCTCAGTTCATGTCATGATTTTTTTTTTGAAGAGATAATTCTTGTTTATTTGGGAGGCGGAGTGGGGGAGCTTGAAGGGCTAGGGAAGAGGGGAGCGAGAGTCCATCATTGGCTGGCTTACTCACTGGGGCCGGAGCTGGGAGTCAGGTGTGTGATCCCTGCTTCCCCGGGGTAGCTGGGTTCAAACCTATGGTAGGTAGCGCTAACACCTGCTACCTCGCACAGTCTGCACTAACAGGAAGTTGGGCTTGGGAATAGCTTCTTGTTAATCAGAAACCTAGGCACCCTGACACAGAATGTGGACATGTGAACTCTAGGTTAAACACCTGTTGCTTTGTGTTCATTTTATTATTATCTTAGCATTTATTTTTATTTGAAATGTAGATCTTACAGAGAGAGGAGAGATAGAGAAGGTCTTCTACCTGCTGGTTCACTCCCCAAAATGGCTGCAATAGCCAGAGCTAAGCTGATCCAAAGTCAGGAGCTAGGACCAGGTCTCCTACGTGGGTACAGGGTCCCAGGGCTTTGGGCCATCCTCCACTGCTTTCCTGTTTTGCCATAAGCAGGAGCTGGATGGGAAATGAAGCGGCCATGACACAAACCAGTGTCCGTATGAAATACTGACGCCACAGGACAGAGGATTAGCCAGCTGATGCCACCACACCTCCCCCTGCTCTGTGTTCATTTTAAAAAGGGGAAGGAAACAAGGAGTGGAGACAGACAGATTTTATTGGAGCTGGCTATATAGTTTGTAATTTCAGCAAGACAAGTTTCTGTGCAGTTATGGGGGGCGGACACCTTTCTTTATTAAGTCATGCAATGAGGGAAGATACCATGGGCCTTGGCTGCTCACAGGGGGTCCGAGGGACAGGAACGTCCTCGATGTGACATGAATGGCACAGAACCCTGGGTCTCCAGAGACATGCCTTTTCCCAGGGTCCCAGATTACATGTGTCTGCATTGCAGTGTGGGAAGTATTGGTGTGCATAGCCTGGTTGTTCCTAAGGAGGAATTGAGGGACACGTGGGGGATGAGTGGTGGGGTGTGATGTGCGTAGGAAGAAGATGAGGTGAAGGTTTCTGCTGGCCGTGGGGTGACCCAGCAGAGCGGTGGAGATAGAGGACTGTGGGAGGAATGGAGTTCCCGGATGCTGAGGGGTGCGTGGTGGTGCAGTGTGGGTGTGGAGGGAGTGTGCTGCCTGTGTGGTCAGAGACAGGAAGAGGGTGTGGATCTGGTGGGTTTGTGGATTTGATGGAGGACCCTCGAGGGAGTTTGGAGTATGCTGACTTCTGTGTTCTTGGGGGCCTAAATGAACTAAGGTCACCTGTTAGGAGAGATGCTAGCAAGGCAGCGGCCGGGACACCTGTAGGGATGCCTGAGCTTGGACTCTGCTTCCTCTTCCAAGTCTAGCTTCCTTGTAGTGAGACCCTGGGAAGCAGCAGGTGATGGCTTACGTGCTCGGGTTCCTCTCCCCCAGCTGGGAGACTTAGATTGACTTCTGAGTGTCTAGCTTTGGCCCAGCCCTCCTGGTCCCAGCTGTTGCAGGCGCGTGGGGAGTGAACCAGCAGGTAGGATTTTTCTCTCTCTATCAGCCTTTCAAATAAATAGAAATAGATCAAAGAAGGAGGAGTCAGCACGCTGGCTCAATAGGCTAATCCTCACCCCACATGTGCACCAGTTTATGTTCTGACTGCTCCACTTCCCATCCTGCTCCTTGCTCGTGGCCTGGGAAAGCAGTAGAGGATGGCCCAAGTGTTTGTGACCTTGCACCTGTGTGGAAGACCCAGAAGAAGCTCCTGGCTCCTGGCTTCAGATTAGCTCAGCTCTGGCCGTTGTGGCCATTTAGGAAGTGAACCAGCAGATAGAATATTCTGTTTCTCCTCCTCTCTGCAAATCTGTCTTTCCAATAAAAATAAGTACATCTTAAAAAAAATAATAAAAGAAGGAATGAGTGAGCATATGAAGAGAGTCACAGATTTCTGTGAAGTGTGGAGTTGGAGTCCCGCCCTAGCTTGTGGTCATAAACACACCCTACGTGTGTCCCATAGGGCCGGGGGTGTGACTGCTTTCCAGCAGCAGCCCTGTTCGCTTGCCGGGGAGGACAGGGATGCAGGGGAGAGGGGCGTGGGAGATGAGGCACCTGCAGCAGGGCTTCTCCAGTGCTGGGCTGTGGCATCTCAGCAGGTGATGTGGGGCCTACAGGGCACGCAGGAGGCTGTGGCAAAGCAGAGAATCGGGGTGTGTGTGTGTGTGTGTGTGTGTGTGTGTGTGTGTAGGAGGTATTGGAGCCAGAAGGATGGAAGTAGGGACTGGAAGGTGAGAGGAGGCCACTGTTTCTGGTAATGGTGGCATTCAGGGGGTGACTGTGCCATGTTGGGTAGAGTGAAGGAAGAGGGCTCGTGGCTGGTCACCCAGAAGGACCTGGAACCAGGAGCAGATGTCCTTAGTCTCTGAGGGGAGTGGCCAGGAGGTTGGGAGTACAGAGTGTTACAGCTGGAGAACCCAAGCCTCAAAGATAAGGGGGCTTTAGTGAGAGGGAAGGGCTGAGGGAGGTCCCCAGGGACAGTGGAGGGAGGAAGGACTGCTTATCTTGTTCCTCCTGGCCAGAGGAGGCGCAGGGCGCTGGATGAGAAATACTCTCTGTTCTGAGCAAGTTCAGGAGCTTTGGGCAGACTGAGGACAGGGCTGTCCCGCCATGCATTGCAATTTTGTGATTTGGGGTTGAAATGCCTTTGGCCCCTGTCTTCCCAGCTGCCCCTCCCCACTTGGCCTGCGAGACAGACAGGCAGGGCAGATACTGTCACCATTCTTCAGGCGGTGACTGCCTGCCCATGGGGTGGCGTGACTTGCCTTGTCCTATAGCTGGTGAGTGGTTTCTTTGAAGACTTCCTGGAACTTCAGAGTGAAGCTCAGAAAGGCAAGTGCTCGTGCAGAGCGTGGTGACTGCTCCCTCATGCGCGCTTCCCAGCGGCCCTGAGGACAGGGTTGTCCTTGTATATTTTATAGAGTAGACCGAGGCAAGGAAATGTCCAATAACACGACCAGATGAAGCCTCTGGCTTCCTAATGGTGCACTTTCAAGTTGAGTGGCTTCTTCCTGTCTCAGGTGATAATTGGAACTGGTGGGTGTATCAGAATTTCCTGTTTAGGGCTGAATAGTATTCCGTCACATGTATGTGCCACGTTTTCTTCATCTGTCAGTGGACTTTTGAGTTTTTTCCTACCTTTTGGCTGTGTCCGTGCTGGTGTGGACATGGACACACAGGTACCTGCTCAAATCCCTTCTTCCTGTTCTTCTGGGTATATACTACTGCCACTACTTTCCTGCCAGCTCTGAGTTCAGAACGTGTTTTCGGTTGTGCCTGTATGACTGCCTCTTTGTTGAATTTTCTGATTCATCGGTCTATGTTCTTGAGATAAATTTCAGTGTTTCACATTGTGTATATAACTAATTTCATTTGAGAGAGAAGGAAGAGCTCCCAGTCACAGTACACAGTGGTTGGGTTCAGTCTAGGCCAAAGCTAGGAGATGGGAGCCCAGCCCAGGTCTCCCGTGAATGACATCCCAACTGCCTCCCAGGGTCTGCAGGACGCTAGAAGCTGGAGCTGGGAATTGAAACCAGATGCTCTGATGATTTGGGCCAGCCTCCTGCCTTTTTACACTTGATTTGACATCTGTCCCTTCTCTCTCCCCTGGCCCCAATCTGCTAATGAGCCGCAGGCACAAGTGACTCAGAATGTTGGCTTCAAGGCAACTGCTGGGAGTTCTAATCCCAGCTCTGCCTCCATTAGTTAGATGACCTCGGACAAGTTATGCAAGTCTGGATGCTAGTTCCCGACTTGGCCTCCACCTGTTGAGAAAGCAGGTGGTACAGATGGCCCCAGGCTGTTGCTGCCTTTGCAATAGAGGGAATTTGAGAGTGAATAATTTCAGTTGTGGCTCTGTCAACCTCAGAGTCCCTAGGTGGGGGCTTAGAGCTTGCAAGGGACTCTTGGCATTTCCTAGTTGCCACGGCTCAGGACGATCATCAGGTGAATGAGCGAAGGTGTCCTGGGACCACATGAACTCCAGCCCCGGGCCTTTTGTCCCTCTGAGTCTGAGCATTCATTCCTAGGCATCCCAAGGGGAGGGGCCGCTATGGGTAGTGTGGTGGGCCTAGGGACAGCTGGAGGTTGGGGGTAGGGATGCAGGAAGTGGTGTGTTGGCGTGGGAGGGCATAGGGTCCCTTCCCCAGGCTGGGGTGCAGAGGTAGAGCAGGTGCAGAGAGGCACACACCACAGGCAAGGTGCTTCTGATAAGGGGGTGTCACAGCCTTCTATGTGCTGTTTTAGCTAATTTGGTTCTTGTTAATGTAGTTGTTTTTTTTTTTTTTTTTTTTTTGGTGGGGAAGGTGGGCAGATAAAGCAGAAATGCCTAAAACAAGCTTCCATAGACATAGAGGAGCACTCATTTGAGTTATTTTGCAGACCTAATTTCCAGAAAACTAGCCTCAAATCACAAAGGAATTTAGGTGGCTGAATTTAGCCCCCTTGTTTTCATAGACCTGGAAACTGGATCCTACGCAAAGGATAGATGAGCACACTCCAGTCCTCAGTGCTCCGACACAGCAGCTACACAGGAGAGGAGGGCTGGACCAAGCAGGGCACTGGAGCCAAGCTCAGGATCAGGCGTGAGACTAGGAGGGGCTGGGGGCATCACGGGCCAGGGCGCCAGCCAGGTTTTATGCAGGAGCGAGGCAGGTGGGAGGAGAGGAGGGGCAGGCCCACCACAACCTGGCAGGTGAATGATTGGCCCTCCCCTCTCACTCCCAGTACGCTCCCATGGCCAGGATTTGTGACTTTCAGACTTTGGATATATATATATATATATTTTAATTTTATTTGTATTGCAAAGTCAGAGAGGAGGAGAGACAGAGAGGAAGATCTTCCGTCCGATGATTCACTCCCCAAGTGAGTGCAATGGCCGGTGCTGCGCCGATCCGAAGCCAGGAGCCAGGAACAACTTCTAGGTCTTCCACAGGGGTGCAGGGTCCCAAGGCTTTGGGTCATTCTTGACTGCTTTCCCAGGCCATAAGCAGGGAGCTGGATGGGAAGCGGGGCTGCCAGCATTAGAACCGGTGCCCATATGGGATCCTGGTGCATTCAAGATGAGGACTTTAGCTGCTAGGCCACTGTGCCGGGACCCTTAATGTTAAGTTTTAAAACCATGGTATGAGCAAACAAAACATGTCTGTAGGTCACCACCTTCTACAAATTGGCATCTCCGAGTTCAGTATTGCAAGAAAGAGCCAGCATGTGGAGAGAGACGCAAGAGGTGTGGCCTTGGCAGTCTTCAGGATCTGGCTACACCTGCCTGGAGTCCCGGCCACTAGTCCGTGGCTTAGTGTTCCAATCCTCCATTGTGTCGGGGCTCATCGGAGTGTCATGCCACTGACTCTGTCACCTGAGCTTGTTTCCTTGGAGCGGAAAATATAAAATGTACACCTGAGCGCAAGGGTCTGCAGGAGACAACATAAAAATGTATATTCTGAGGAAGTTTGGCATGGGTTTCAAAAAATGCTTGCACAGTTTTCATTAATTCCATTTAACATGAACTTTTTGGGGCTCCCTGGTCTCCATCACCAGTCGGTTTTATTTCATCTTTGTCCCTACCCAGTGCTGCCTCCTTGATCATGGAACAAATCCATTATAGCACGTGACTTGGTTGTACTGAGGTTAATTGAGGTGTTCCTGTTTGCAAATCATTCTTTAACATCATCCAATGATTTGTTTTTACTGGAATGGAAGATTTACAGAGAGAGGAGAGACAGAGAGGAAGATCTTCCGTCCGATGATTCACTCCCCAAGTGAGCGCAAAGGCCAGAGCTGAGCCGATCCAAAGCAAAGAGCTTTTTATGTGTCTCCCACGCAGGTGCAGGGTCCCAAGGCTTTGGGCCGTCCTCGACTGCTTTCCCAGGCCACAAGCAGGGAGTGGGATGGAAAGGGGTCACTGGGACACGAACTGGCACCCCTATGGGATGCTGGCACGTTCAAGGCAAGGACTTTAGCCACCAGGATCTCATGTCAGACTCTTGTTTTCCATTCTTAGAACTCTTAACTAAACTGTTGACTTTTCTGGGTCAGTGTTGGAGTTCCTGGAGACACAAGATGAGACATGTCCAGGAATGTGCATGGCTGGCGCTGTGGTGTTGGTCATAGGGATTCAGTCAAGGAAGGTGGAGAGTCAGTGAAGGAAGGGCATGTTGTTGCATACTCCTCTGTCTCTCTCTCTCTTAATTCAGTTTTAGATGTTGAGGACGAATGCCGCATGTTGATTTTCAGTGCTGCGCTAATGGCAGTGACTGTGAAACTGCGCGGTAGTTACAAACCCTGGAGCCTGTCTGTTGTTGTGCTTCCTGTTTGAGAGGGAGGGATTTTTTTTGGGGGGGGGGAAGAGAATCTTTTATGAACCAGGTTTACACTGAGGTATTTTTCATCTGGATTGTCAACAGGAAGTGACATAAAAATTGGGATTTGTGCCATGGCATTTGGTTCCATAAAACATTGTGCTGGGACTTTGTTGGATTCTAGTTCTGCGTTCCTAGGTTGGAGGAGAGGTCTCGAGTCTGCCTTTCTGGCAGCTTCTAGGTTGCCTCACAGCGGCACTGGTTGCTGGGCCCAGCTACGATCACAGGGAGGGATTTAAAACGTGCAAGGCAAGTCCTGAATAGAAACGTCGTCATGATAACTTACCTCGTACTTTGTGGGAAGAAAGGTTCTGGTCACTCCATAGAACGTTCAGCTCTTTAACTTTTTAAGTCCAATTTTAACATGCTGTTACTTTTGTATGATTTTCCTTAAAACTCAGAGTAATACAAAAATGTAAATTAAATGGAGCTAGACAAAAGATCAGTAGGCCCGTTTGCAATGTGACTTCATTGTGGCCAGTATTAACTACACATGTCCTAATTTCTTTTTTATTCATATATAATAGATTTTTTTTTTTGCAAGTAGTATCAAATGTGTTCTGCAACTTGTCTTTCTTTTCCGCTTGGTAACGCATCTTGGCCATTTTTTTTTTTGCAAGTCGAAAGTTATGTAATACATCCTATCGTAATTTACGCAAGTATTCATGTTGAGGTGTTTTTTCCTGTAATTATAGCATTCTCTGTAATCATGAAAAATCATTTTTGCCAGTACATCCTTATACTTTTTTAGCATTGATTCCTAAAAGAATTTTACATTTTTTTGTTTTTAATTTTTGGGTCAATGTTTATAATTTTTCCCAAAAGATTGTTGTATTTAATATTATTACGTGGTGCCATCAGTTCCCCAAAGTCTTGATGGCACATTGCATTCTGGCCAAGCTGATATTTTATTTGAATTTCCTGTTCTGCTGGAGAAATGAGGGATGCTTTCATAGGTTTATATAGTAATTTGTGTTCACTAACTCTTCTCTGAATGACTGCATCGTGTGGGGGCCCCCTTAAAAAACTAGGTTGCTTCCTTTTTCTTGCAAGGCTGTTTGATAGATTAGGGATATTTTATCATGCATTGCAAGTATTTTCTATTAATCTATTTTTCCATCTTATTCTCTCTTGTGCTTCAAAGGGTTTTCCATTCCTTAAAAGATTTATTTATTTACTTATTTATTTTGGAAAGGTAGTTCATATTTACTGAGAGAGAGACAGAGACAAAGATCCTTTATCTGCTGTTTCACTTCTCAAATGGCTACAATGGCCAGAGCTGAGCTGAGCTGATCCGAAGCCAGGAACCAGGAGCTTCTTCTGGGTCTCTCACGTAGGTGCAGGGTCCCAAGGCTTTGGGCCGTCCTCTACTGCTTTCCCAGGCCACAAGCAGGGAGCTGGATGGGATCCTGGTACCTGCAAGGTGAAGATTTGGCCATTGAGCCATCATGCCGGGCCCTGGTTTTTCGTTTTTATGTAAATTCTGTCAGAAATCCCTGTGGCTGGAAAGTCTGTGTTGTGGTTATCATGACTGGCCGTGACCCCCGGTGGTTCACTGACTAGATTAGAAGACTTGCAGGTTCCAGGCCCTTCAGATCAGAAGCTGAAAGTGTTAGTGAAGTCAGTGGGAGAAATGTAATGGCTGTGGGAAAAAAATAGCTGTTTCTGCTCAAGTGAGGAGCGACACATCCTAAGGTCTGCGTGTGAACAGAAATGCAACAACTCAGGCGTGTCAGTGAGTAGGGAGAGAGGCGGGTGGGGTGAGTGGTGGTGCAAATGCAGATTGTGGAATTCAAGTGTGTTTGTGTATGTTCAGTGGGGGACTCATTGCACTTTTCTGAAAGTTGGAAAATCTTCATAAATATGTGCTGAGGAGGAAGAGGCCTGTGTTGTTGTCAGAACCCACTTCCTTAAACACCGGGTCATACGCTGGGTCCCCGATTGCTTCTCTTCCTGATGCTTTCCCTCCTTTCTTCATTGGTGAACTTCACACCATAGTTCAGGAGGGGTCTCCATCCAGGAGGGGTCTCCATCCAGGAGATGGCCTTCGGCCCCATCTTCCCAGCCTCTTGGGACTGTGGGATTTTCACAAACCACCATGCTGAGTTTCTTTCTTTCTTTCTTTGTTTTTAATACACGAATATTTATGGCAACATTTTTACAAATGATTTCTTATTTTATTGGAAAGTCAGATTTACAGAGAGGAGAAAGAGAGAAAGATCTTCCATCTGCTGGGTCACTCCCCAAGTAGCAGTAACAGCTGGAGCTGAACCAGTCTGAAGCCAGGAGCCATTTCCAGGTCTCCCACGCGGGTGCAGGGGTCTAAGGCTTAGGGCCGTCCTCTACTGCCTTCTCAGGCCACAAGCAGGGAGCTGGATCGAAAGTGGAGCAGCCAGGACATGAACCGGTGTTCATATGGGATGCCTAGCCTCTTGAGCCGTGGTGCTGGCCCCTCGGTCAGGCATTTCTTATCTGCAGCCTGGAAACTGCTGACCCATTCCCTATAGCTCTGAACACCCCAGAGAAATAGGCTGCCTGGGAGAAACATTAACAGTCCTGGATCTGGGGTGGGTCATCCACTCTCCCCTCAGCTCTGGGGACAACACTTGTGGACCCGAAACGAGGCCAAAAATAGCTTCCTGTTTCTAAACAGAGTGTTTCAGACAGGCCTGTCCCCGGCCTCTGTAGTTCTCCCATGAGAGCCCCAGTTCAGATGCACTTTATTATCTACTGCATTGAGTCTCATAAAGGGATGCTTACCACAGACACGAGGGACCCCCTGGGTCTGCATGCATGTTGGGGCACAAGGCCCAAGGGCAGGACAGGCTGGGAGGTGTGGGGGATCAACTGGATGGGAGGAGACAGTTGGCGATTGAGGTCCTGGGACTGTTGTCCACGGCGCCAGGAGGCTTGGATGGAGCTTAGGAGCTGGACCTGGGATCTGGTTGGGCCCTGTGCCTTGTAAGATCCTACACAGGGGGTAGGGGACATGTTGGTGCCAGGGTGTCCCTTTGGCCCGTCTCATAGCTAGGGGCTCCCATTCCATTTCTGCAGCCTCTGCTTCAGCGGGCTTTTTCCCTCTCTGCTGGGAGGGACCTAGCAGAGGCACTTCTGGTCGGGTGGTAGGAGTGCCGTGTGCTTGGAGCCGGGTCGCAAGCAGATGGCCATTAAGCGTTTGGTTCCTGTCCTCAGCAGCTCTCCACCTGCTCCTGATGGCTGCGAACAAGAGCAAAGGCCAGAGCTCCTTGGCCCTGCACAAAGTGATCATGGTTGGCAGCGGAGGGGTCGGCAAGTCGGCGCTGACGCTTCAGTTCATGTATGATGAGGTAGGTAAGACACGCCAGCCAGCAAGGCTGCACCTTCGCTTGTGCGCTGTCCCTCTGCAGCCGCTTTCCTGCCTGCCCGGGGCTCCCCAGCACTTGTGTGTCATGGCGTTTCTGGCCAGCCTTCTTGCTGGGGAGGGCACAGGGCATTACTGATTTCAGGTGGTAATTTCGGCCCTGTGGGGGTGCCAGGAGTGTGTGCTGGGAGCTTGCTTGCTGCCACGGACAGGGGAGGAGGGAGAGGCCCTTGTGTAGGTGTGTGAAAGGAACACGTGAGCTGTCCAGCTCTGTGCCTGTCGATTTGGGGAGGCGGTGATGGGGGAGCTTCGTCTTTCCCTGAAGGGTGATGTCACATCACTCTCACGCTGCAAGGAGCAGTGTGTGCCGCCCCCCACCCGAACTCCTGCCACCAAATTCCTGTCACTCAGTGTGGGCGAGGTGGCTAGCCCCGGGGCCAGTGAGAGCAGCACCGCTTCCTGCTGGCTGTCCAGGCTGACGCCTCCCATAATGTGGATGTGCATCTTGGAACCACTGCCAGAGAAAGCGCAGCTGCTGTGGGGACCAAAGATATGCGTTTCCATCCAGCAGGCGTTCCCCCATCGCGCTTCCTCTTGCACCGGGTGCTGTTGGAGGGCTTGTGGTCGTAGTCATGGCCATGGCCATGGCTGTTTCTAGCATCTAGCCGGGGAGAGTAGGGTTTAGGATCTGGGTGGTTGGGGGGTGATAGTGGAGGTGTGTGTGTGATTTGGAGTCACTTTAGCAAGTAGCAAAATGACTACCCGCTGTGCTGACTCAGTGGCACCATGATGTGAGGTGTGGGGCTAGGTGGACCCCAGGGTGGACATGCTCTGTGGCATCTGGCACTGCAGGTGTTGCCACAATGGAGAATAAACCATGGCCAAAGCCAAGGGAGCTAGAAATTGTTCCAGAAAGTTCTTCCAGCTCTCACAGCAAAGCTTGATAGTATAGTAGTTCCCCCCCCCCGCACCCCCCGCGCCTCATCCATGGTTGGGGGGGAGTTGGCTCCAGGACCCCCTGCAGCCATGGTGCTCAAGTCCCTTCTAGAAAATGCGGTAGCAGTTGCATGTAACCTGTGCACATTCCAGAGCGTTTACATCACCTCCAGATTACTTCTGGTACTGAACACAGAGCACTGCCATGTAAATAGTTGTTACACTGTGTCGGTTTGGAGTAATGGAAAAACATGGTACATATTGGGACAGATGCATCCATCATGGGTCTGACTACATCTTCAATCCAGTGGGTTGGGTGAGTCCACAGATGCGGAGGAGTGTGTGGCTATGGGGAGTAGTTGACACTGAAGGAAATGGGATGGGGAGGATGCTCACGTTTGCTGTGTTCTGTTGATAGCAGCCGTGTTCTTCAGCGCGCAGTGGAATGGTTCTAACTAAGCAGCCATGCACAAAAGGCAGAACAGTAACCCACCCTTGTAGGTCCCTTGCTGAGGTCCCAGCACTGGGCACGGACGGTGGCAGTCCACTTGAGTCCTGGTAGGGACAGGTGGGACACCTCCCCGCCACCCCCATGGCAGACCGGGAGACAGGAGAGGTGATGGCGAGACCTCCAAAGCCAAAGCTGAGAGCACAGCATGAAATCGGGGTGGGAGAGGAACAGAGAGGAAGCGCCGTGTGTCCATCTGTCACTGATTTTCTGAAGCAGCACTGTCTGATAGGATGTTCTACAGGTAAGAGTGCTGAGTTTCCTACCCAGGATGCTTTCTGCCGTGTATCAGGAATATGGTTAGCAGTTACTCTGGTGGACAGGGAAGTTCTAGAACCATTACTTTAGGGCCTGAAGAGACCCTAGAGCTGTGCCCATAATTGGAAGGCTATAGGCTCCCTGCTTGGGAACTTTCCAGGTAACTTTTCTGTGTCAAGGGCTAGGACTACTTTACGATGTCTTCCTGGTGCTTCGGATGCATGCAGGCGTAGGAGGGTCTGTCTGAAGGATCCTCTGCTCAAGCCTGGGCTGACCACTCAGAAAGGGGAGCTGAGTCCTGCTCCTGGGACACTACAGGCAGCTCGCGGGCTGTCCAAACCCTGCTCCCGGCTGCGGCTAGACGCGAACATGGCTTCTATGGGGCAATTTTCATGAACGTTGGATTGAAGCTGGAAGCAGTACCGTGGAAAGACTGTATTAGCACCCCAGTTCTGACCTTGGAAAGAATTTGGTGGGGGGATTACCACCCCTGTAGTGATTTTAAGCCTTTTCACCTCTTGGCCCGCCACTCTTGCAAGCTCAGCTGTTGGCCTCCTTTGGGAAAGTGAGTTGCTAAGGTAGCAAGAGTTCCCATCTTCTGTCCCCAATAAGTCAGCCAGACTTGGGCCAGAGTGTGTCTCAGTGTCATGCATCTCGGTCTTCTGAGACTGCACCTCACATGGGTCCCAGAACTTGTGTCAATAGGTACAGAGGCTACCCCAAAAAAAGTAGACAATCTGGGCTGGAATTGTTTCTTTTTTTAGGATGGATTTATTTTCATTGGAGAGACAGATCTCCAGAGAGAAGGATAGACAAAGAGGAAGATCTTCCATCTGTAAGTTTGGTCCCCAAGTAGCTGCCAACAGCTGGAGCTGAATTTCTTCTGGGTCTCCCACATGAGTGCAGGATCCCAAACACTTGGGCCATCCTCTACTGCGTTCCCAGGCCACAAGCAGGGAGCTGGAAGGGAAGTGGAACAGCCAGGACATGAACTGGCGCCCATATGAAAAGCTGCACTCGGAGATGGACGATTGGCTAGTTGAGCCAAGGCACCAGCCCGGGATGTTTGGGATGTTCCGATAAAAAGCACACTTGGAGCACAGGAGCAATGGGCCTAGCAGGACGTTCAGTTTTGTAGTGTCACGGGGAGCCATGGGCTCTGGCTGATCTTGCCCTTGAAGTTTCAGAAATAGACCCTGGGAGGCTTGATGGTGATGCTCAGGGATTTTGAGGGGAAAACTGTTTCATTGCTTTGTGTGACTGAAGAATATCCCAGCTCTTTGGATGCATCACGTTTTGTTTTTCTACTCCTCAGCTGATGGACACCTGGAATGTTTCTGCGTTTAGGTTATTGTAAATAAAGCTGTTGCCAGGATTTTCCTAGAGGTCTTGGTGTCAGCTGGATACCGCAGCGTGAAATTGCTGCGTTGCGTGATTCTAAAACTGTGAGAGGCATTGAAAGATGTGTCTCCTGTAGCAAGTACACCATTTTGCAAATAGTGCGGGTTCAGGGTTCCAGTTCTTCTTCTTTTTTTTTTTAACTGAGAGGCAGGGATGAACTCTGATGGAGTTTCCATCTTCTGGGTCAGCCCTCCATGTACACACCAGCTGAGGCTGGAAGGGAGCCACAGCCAGGGAGCTGAAACTCAATTCACGTCTCCCACGTGGCTGATGGGAACCCAGTTGCTCTGGGGGCTCTAGTGTCTCCTCATCCTTGCTAACACATGTTATTTATCCATCTTCCATGATAGCCATCCTGTGTGGTTGGAAATGTGGTATTTGAGTTATATTCCCCACACTGGCCATTTGCTTCTGTCTTATTTGGAGAATTGTCTGTTTAAATCCTTTGGGCATTTTATGATTTTTTTTTTTTCAAAGAAAAAGTCATTTATATGAGAAGCAGATGTAGAGCTTCAATTCGCTAGTTTACTCCCCAGGTACCTACAGTGATCGGGGACTGGGGCCCGGTGCAGGCAGAAGATGAGGACTCCCATTTCCCCAGTGATGGCACGGACCCAGTCACTTGAGCTGTTGCCACAGCCGCCAGGGAGCTGCGTCAGCAGGAAAGTCAGACTCAGCGATGCACCTGCTATGGCATGTGTGTGTATGTGTGTGTGTGTGTGTGTGTGTGTGTGTGTGTCCACTCTGTGCTGTGAGCCCTGCCCACTTCCCTGTGGGATTGTTAACATGCGTTGCCCATGTCTAACACTGCGGCATCCGCAGGGCACAGTGCAGGTGTGAAAGGAGCGTGAATGTCTTTCCTCTGTTTGGCATTTGCCTCTATTTATGATAAGGTGTTGCACCATCCTGCAGTTTTATAACATGTCTATTGTAAGTCTGATTTATCAATTTCTTTCTTCCCATGGCTTCTGGATTTTGAGTCTAGTTAAAAAGGCCTTCCCTGCTTCAAGGTAATGAAAGGCTCTCACCACTTTTTATTTTTTCCCTTCTGGTCCTCAGGTGGTTTCCTCTTTCATGTTTCATCCTGGCCACATTTGGAGTTGACATTGTCCTGTGGTCCCTGACACTTGCTGGTACCGCTTGCTGACTTCCCAGGTGGTTTCAGTCCCCCTTCTAATTGCGAATGCGGACCCGGTGTCCTCCCCTCCCCCCCGCTGGTGTTCTGTGCCCGTGCTGACCATCGTCATCACCACGTGTGCCGTCGTGTGCTCGCTCTTCCCATCTGCCTCCTGGGCGAATCTCACATCTGTCTCTGGTTTAACAAGCTGACACGCGGCAGGACGGAGCTGGGAAGAAGTGAGCATGATGCTCCAGCGTCGCTTTGTCCTGTCCCGTGCACAGCATGACGATCCATCCCGGAGTGGGCGGGAAGCCAAGTGCCCACGCGTTGATTTTTCTTTAGCACGTGGGGTTCTGTTTCTGTCACAGTCACGCCGATTCATGACCCCCGTTCGTTTCCTCAGTTTGTAGAAGACTATGAGCCCACCAAAGCCGACAGTTATAGGAAGAAAGTGGTTCTGGATGGGGAGGAAGTCCAGATCGACATCCTGGACACGGCCGGCCAAGAAGACTACGCCGCCATTCGTGACAACTACTTCCGGAGCGGGGAGGGCTTCCTGCTGGTGTTCTCCATCACCGAACAGGAGTCCTTCACGGCCACGGTGGAGTTCAGGTGTGTGTGAGAGGCAGTGGGCTGGCTTCGGGGAGGCTCGGCACCCCTGCTCTCCGTTGTCTCAGGCTGTGAGGGCTGAATCTGGCATTGGGGAGAATTCTTTCTAAAGAAGTTTCTGGAACTTTCTGGACTTCAGCATGTTACCATCTACTGTTATCACGAGCTGCTCAGCAGCTGTTTTTGTATTTCTAGGGTCAGTGATGTTAAGCATCTTACTGTCTCTCAGGAGATGAGGTTAGCCCTCAACTAGTGTTTTGCTCATAGAATCCTGTGAGGTGAAGTTTGAAAAGAGTGAACTATTTTTTTTTTGTTTGTTTGTTTATAATCTTACTGAAAGAACTCCATCCCGGGTCCCCCACAGCAGACAGCTGGATGGGAAGCGAGGCCACCAGGATTAGAACCAGAGCCCATATGGGATCCCAGCACTGCAAGGCAAGGACTTTAGCCGCTAGGCTACCACGCTGGGCCCTTGAAGTTTTTTAATATGATTTTTCATCCGTGAAGCTTTTCAAAGATTTGTTTTTATTCATTCTTTCATTTGTCTATCCATCCAAAAGACAGAGGGATAGAATGAGGGAGGGAGAGAGAGAGAGAGAGGGAGACTGTTAGAGGAAGAGAGAGACTTTCTGTCTGCTGGTTACAGCTTCAGGGTCCAGGGCAGCATAGGGTGGGCCAGAAGCTCAGGCTAGGTTTCCCCAGACGCTGTCTCTTTCTTGTTTCATCTTGGCCCCAGCTGGCAGGGATGCGGTAGTTTGAACCATCCTCCTCCTAGGGTGTGCACTAGCCGGAAGCTGGAATTGGGAGTGGAGCCGGGACTTAAACCTGCACACTGGCAGGGGATGCTGGCTTCCCAAGTGGCAGCTGATATAATTGGAAGAGTTACGGAGAGAGAGACAGAGCTTTCATCCACCGTGTACATCCCCAAATCGCTGCAGTGTCCAGACAGAAGCCTGCGGCCCAAGCAACTGGGCCGTCCTCTGCTGTTCTCCCTGCTGCATTAGAAGAGAGCTGGATTGGAAGTGGAACAACTGGAACTTGAACTGGTGCCCAGCTGAGTGCCAGCATTGTAGATAGAGGCTTAACCTGCCATGCCACATTGCTGCCTCCTCCCCACATGGCATCTTAACTGCTGGGCCAAATTCCTCTCTCCATTGTGTTTGTTCACAGTGTGGCTTCATGTGTCTCTGCAAGATGAGGGAATCAGAAAGCTGCCAGGTTTTGTATTGTTCATAGCTCATATGCATCAAGTGGCTTCAGCATGTACCAGGCTCTTTTGACCCTGTTCAAACGTAGGGGGTGTGGAGTGGATCTTGTGGCACAGTAGGTTACGCTTCTGTTTTTGGGATTTCTGCCTGCCATGTATGAGTGTCGGCATTTGAGTCCTGCCTCTGCTTCCCATTCAGCTTCCTGCCACTCTGTCTGGGAGGCAGCAGGTGATGGTGTCTCAAGGACCCAAATCCTCGCTCATGGGAGACACGTGTGAAGTTCCTGCTTTAGCCCGGCCCAGCCCTGGTGGTTGTATGTGGTGGGTATTTGTGGAATGAGCCAGTGGATGCAAGATCTCTCTCTCTCTCTCCCTTCCTCCCTCTCTCTCTGTTCTCTTCCCCTGCAATTCTTTGTGTCACTCTGCTTTTCAGAAAAATAAAAAGATATTTTTTATTTGAAAGGCAGAGTTTTACAAAGAAAAGAGAGAGAGAGAATCTTCCATCTGCTGGTTCACTTCCCAAATAACCACAGTGACGAGCTGTTTCTGTCTGAAATTAGGAAGTGGAAGCTTCTTCCGGCTCTCTCACATAGGCGCAGGAGCCCAAGGACTTGAGCCATCCTCCCGTGCTTCCCCAAGCACATTAGCAGGGAACTGGATCGGAAGCAGAGCAGCTGGGACTTGAACTGGCACCCATATTGGGATGCTGGTGCTGCAGGTTGAGGCTTAGATTACTACCCCATGGCCCTGTGAATAAACAGTGTTAAAAGGCAGGGAGGGGCTGGGTGTTGTGGCACAGACTAAGTTACGTTTAGGATGCCAGCATCCTGTATCAGAGTGCTGACAGGAGTCCCACCTGCTCTGCTTCCGATCCAGCTTCCTGCTAAAGCACTTGGAAAGGCAGCATATGTTGACCCAATGATGGCCCAAGTGCTTGGGTCCCTGCTACCATATGGGACACCCTAATGGAGTTGTTTGACTTGGTCCAGTCCTGGCTGATGTGGGCATTTGGGGATGGGAAGTAAATGGATCTCTTTCTCAGCAAGTGGATGTGTGTGTGTGTGTGTGTGTGTGTGTGTGTGTGTGTGTGTGTGTTGGGGAGATGCAGGCAGACACAACTCTAATCAAAACAGAAGCTTCATAAAGCGCATTGTCCCTTTCCTCCTCTGAGTCTCCGGTCCTGTCTGTTCTACTGCAGCCTCCTTCCCTCAGGGGGAGTCACCTGCACAGTGTGACCTCCTCCCCACTCAGTAACTTTCTGACCCACCCTTGGGCTGCGGCCTACCTTCTGCACAGCATGGAATCAGGTAGCTTTTGTCCTCTGTTGCAGGAGACTCAAGGCCATTTCCCTGGGGGAGTTAAGAAATATATATGGAAATGTTTCAGAGTGTTTGTATTCCAGGAAGGCCCAATGTTTTTTTCTTTCCCACTTTTAAAATTGTTGTTGTGTTAGTGCAAGCCGGGGACCCTCTGAGAAGTGTGTCCTTGTGTCCCACTGTGTGGCGGAGCAGGCGATCTACCCTAACCTACTTCAGGGCGGCTTGACCCCAGCGGCTTTCCATACCATCTCTCCACACTGTAGGGAACAGATCCTCCGCGTGAAGTCTGAGGAAGACAAGATCCCACTGCTGGTGGTGGGAAACAAGTCCGATTTGGAGGAGCGGAGGCAGGTGCCGGTGGAGGAGGCCAGGAGTAAGGCGGAGGAGTGGGGCGTGCAGTACGTGGAGACCTCGGCTAAGACACGGGCCAACGTGGACAAGGTGGGTTGGCGCCCTGGGTGTGTGTGTTGGCCACAGATTCTGCACGCAGCGGCAGGTGCATGTCCATGGGCTTTCAAAGGGACCATTTCTGGGGACAGGATGAGGCCTCCTTTTTTTTTTTTTTTTTAAGGTTTACTGAGGAGTCTTTATTAACCAAGCTTGGTGGTAACAGAGCATACTAGAAATAGCAAATCATAAGTCCACATGGCAATCCAATCAATTGTAATCCAACCAGACATAACCCTAAGAGGAACAAATAGTCATTACCCTCAAGTCTATCCGTTAAGCTGAAGACCTGTGTCTCAGCTTCCTCAATAATATATGTTATCCTAAGAGACATGCAACGAATAACCGGGACGTATTTACAAAGCTGCGGACATTCACCGCTCCCCGGAGGCCTCCTTTTGTCAGGAAAGAGCAGGTGTCTAAGCCCTGATGAGTGAGCGGCATTGGCAGGGCTGACTTGCCCTTGAGCACCCATAGGGTTCTGTCTCTGCGTGGGGGAGGGGAGGTGTGCTTAGTGCTGGCAGTGTGCCTAGGAGCATGGCAGGATGTGGCCATTGGCCCAGGTTGGCAGGAGGGACCTTGTTGCTCTTAGTGGGCGCTCTTGACTCCCACAGGTGGCCTTGCATGAAGTGTAACGTTTCTGGATTTTGCTCCCACTGGGCTATTAGAGTTCCCACAGTTGGTGGCCCACGCTCTCGTCCAGTCCTTTGCGCTGATGTTTGCACTCCCAGGAATTGTACATTCCGTTACGCCAGAAAGCACGCAGGGGACGCTGGGTCTCTTCCTACTGATTGTGTGTTTCTTGAGGAGGTGGGTGGGATGGAGGAGGGGCGGAGCACAGCTGTCACCTGCCTGCCGGAGAGCCTGCTGAAGTTTAGGACTGGCAACAATGTATTGGTCTGTAGACAGTTCCCTCTGGGGAGCGAGGATGAGTGAAGAGCTGAGCAGTGAGTGGCTTGTCTCTCTTTTGCTTTGGGTGCATGCCATTCCACTGCCCCGGCCTTTTGCTGTCAGGACGAGAAGATCTCGTGATGCTACTGGCCTCTTGGGCTGAGCATGCGTCCCTGGGAGCCTGGGAGGCAGCAAGCCTGAGCCAGCCTTGGGACGCGGGTCCCTTTTCTGCGCCAAGGGGCAAAGGTGAAGGCAGGTGGAGTCCAAACTTTCCAGAAAAACAATCTTGCTTTTCACCAAGAAGGGAACTGGTGGCTCCCGCAGCTGTGCAGAGATGCCCTGTTCCCTGGGGCTGCAGCCGTGGAGTTGTGCTGGACGCTGTCCTGCATGGCCAAAGTCCAGCCTCTCTGGGCCCTGGAAGGAGCAAGTGACGGACACTGGGGTCTGTGTGGAGTTCAGAAAATTCCTGGAAATGGAATGAAAAGGCCAGTTTTATTGCATGCATTGTTATTGTTCTTTTTTTAAGATTTTTTTTTAAATTGGGAAGTCATTCTACAGAGAGAAGGGGAGACAGAGAAAGATCTTCCATTCGCTGGTTCATTATCCAAGTGGCCGCAATGGCTGGAGCAGGGCCAATCTGAAGCCAGGAGCCAGAAGCCTCTTCCGGGTTTCACACGCGGGTACAGGGTCCCAAGGATTTGGGCCATCTTTGATTGCTTTCCCAAGCCACAAGCAGGGAGCTGGATGGAAGTGGGGCCACTGGGATGAGAACTGGTGCCCCTATGGGATCCCAACGCATGCAAGATGAGGATTTAGCCACTAGGCTACTGCGTTGGGCTCTACTATTATTCCTCTAATACTAAAGTAATTGTATAATATATTTATATTACTTTATATCATAATGTGTAATAATATCATATATTGTAACATACAATGTATATCATTTTTATTTACAAATACTTTTTTATAGATACAAATTTGTAAATAAATCTATAAATTTACTTAGACATATAGATAGTAGATATAAATTATTTTATTATGAATTAAAATATATGATTTATATAAATTTATAAAATGTATAAATTCTAGAATATATAATACACAATATACAAATATATTAGCTATTTCTTTTTCTTTATATATTCAACATATAGAATATATTTAGGTATTATATGTAGTATATCATACAGTATATATATATTACTAATATGTAATAATATTGATACATTATAAGATAATTTTGAAATCCGTGCATAGTTCTTGTAGTACACCTTTTCCATGAGCTTCTGGAGCCCCTGGGTGTCACGGAGCCACTGGTTTTCCACGTGGCTCCGTATTCACAGGGCACGTGGTTTGCTGCGCCCCACATCCTTAAAAGCCGGACCCCCCTCCACTGGACCGCTCAGTGACTCTCTTGTTCTTGGCCCCTCCCTGCCGTTCACAGGTTTTCTTTGACCTCATGAGAGAGGTCAGAGCCAAGAAGATGTCAGAAAACAAAGACAAGAACGGCAAGAAAAGCAGCAAGAGCAAGAAAAGTTTCAAGGAAAGGTGTTGCTTGCTGTGAGTGTGTGCTGGTGGCCGCAGGCAGTCGCCACTCAGGACTTGGGACTGGGTCCACCAACACAGGCGTGGCGGCTGACGTCCTGTGTCACGCTTCCTCTCTGCTTGGCCCACTCACGCACGCTCCTGTAACCGGCGGATGGGCGTGAGGCAATGGCTGGCCGGAGAAACGCCCCAGGTCTCTGCTCTGCAGTGGCTGCCAGGCCAGCAGGTCGTGTGTGTGGAGTCCCCTCCCTGCTCCCTACACCTCCACCCCCTTTCCTAACCCGTAGCGTTGTAGGCGGGAGTGAGTGACGCAATTAATGGAAGAATACAGTCATAGCATCTTTTCTTTAGGTTTTGTAAAAAAAAAAAAAAATTTAAAGATTCTCATCTTTTGTTTTGAAATAAAGATGCCTTAATAGGTTTTTGAAAGCGGGGGGCCCGAGGTAAGACTCCTGCACCCCTTATCTACAAGGAAGAAAGGAAATCCACTGAGCTCTATCGGTGCTGGGAAAACCAGGGACGTTTTGGATCCGTTCCCTAGCGTTGCTCGGTGCATTGACACGCAGCTGGGAAATGGGCTCGCGTGGGACTGTGCAGGTCAGTGCCGAGCTCATCAATCCTGCGTGTGTCTGTGAGAGGTGAAAATGGCCCGTTGTGGCCTTCAGTACCAAACGGTTAGAATCAACGTGGGTTGTTTTGCTCCAGCAACACCTGCCCTGTGGGTCTGCTGGAGTGAGGACTCATGCATTGTACATTTCACAAACGACCCCGTTTTCTATTCAGGTTTTTGTTCCCATTTTGGCTAAATCCTCACCTCCTTGCAATCACGTGGTCCTGCCTTGCCTCCTTCCCTAGGACCCGGAAACCTTCTTCCCTCCAGCTGCTCCTGGCAGTGGCTGAGGGAGCCGCTGCTTCCATCTCCTTCGGCACCCCAGGGATCCTGCCCAACGGTGCAACCCGCTAAAGCTCTGTTCCCACACCACGGAGCCAGAGCCTGGGCCAGGCACTGTGCTACCTCCCAGGGTGATTGCCGGGTAATTGCAAACGTGGAGCCAGGAGCAGCAGGGACAGACAGGAGAAACCTGGGGGTCTCCTGACTCGGAGGGTTGGCCATACATAGGGAAGTGGGTGGGCAGATATTCTATGGCCAAGAGATTTCGGTCTTCCATCTCGTGGGATGGAGTATCGAGGAAAAGCCTGCTGTGCACAGGTCTTCTCCCTCTCTCCCCTGTTTTTTCAAAAGTGACGCTTTATGCAAGGTGCCAAAAGGGAATGGGGGTGGGGAGGACAGGACCCTTCCACGTCTTACAGTTATCACTAAGACTGTCGGCATTCTGATCCTCCTGCAGAGCAATCTTGTCATCTCCCAAAGAATCATGGACCTTTTTGGTTTTTGTTGTTGTTGAATAAAAAGCAAACCAACGTACTGTCAGGGGTTCCAGCCTTTTTCTTTGGCCGTGAACAGGGAACGGAAGAGTGAGAGGAGAAGGCAGTGGATTACCCGGTTCTTGTCGAGTTCAACAATATCAGACAGATTTTATGTTTGCTCATCCTTGGGATGGAGCAATGGGGAAGAGTTAGCTGTGATGCTCACTTTGTTTTTCCTTTGAGGGAGCTACCTGCGGGTAATTGCTCTTGGCTGAGACCTTGGGCTTTTGTCCTTGTTTGCCACCATTTCATCCCTGCTCTGCTCCAAAGCAGGTGGGTATGGGATGTGGGCATGTCCCCGTGGACTAGTGGTGATCTAGACTGGAGTGTCACCAAAGTTATTCTTGCTGTATGCTGTTACACTTGCTGTATGTGCCCAGCTGCGTCACAGAAACAAAACCTTTGAAACCAAAGAATGTGCTGTGCCTTGGAGGCACCTGCGTGGGAAAACCAGGAAGCAGTGCTGGGTATGAACTGTTGCTGAGTGATGCACTGTCAGGGCCCTGGCTTAGCATGCTTTCCCTGGAGGGTTTGTTCTAGAAACAGAGCAGCGTAAAGTGCAGTGAGGGAAGAGACCAACAGATGAAAATATCCAAGTGCGGGCTCTCATGTGAATACAACTGGCTGGTAAAGCAGGAGCCGTCTGTCCGGAGTAGAGCTGGCTTGGACAGGGTGGTCAGCGGCTGCTCTCAGAGGTGATGTGTCAGGTTAGTTTGCAAGACCTGAAAGAGCTGGCTAGGTAAGCGGGGTGTCCCCAAAGGCCACCAGCACGTAGCTGGAGTCATAATGAGGCGAGGCGAGGGGAAGAGTGTTAGGAAAAGACCCAATAGCCTGAGACTTCTTAAAGTAACTCTGGGGGGAAATATGTAGACATAAGTGGAAAAAGTTTTAAATGTGTAGAAGTTGGTGACAATGGAGGGTAAAAAAGTAAACAAAAACCTAACCAAAACCCAAAGCAAAACATACATGTTGGTGCTAGCATTATGATGTAGTGGCCTAAGCTGCTGTGTGCGATGCCAGCAATCCCCATGGGTGCCGGTTCATGTCCTGGCTGTTCCACTTCTGATCCAGCTCCCTGCTAACACACCTGGGAAAGCAGTGGAGGATGGCCCAAGAGCGTGGGCCCCTGCACCCACGTGGGAGATGTGAATGGACGTCCTGGCTCCTGACTTTGGCCTGGACTCAGCCCTGGCTGTTGCAACCACTTGGAGAGTAAACCAGCAAATAGAAGATCTCTCTGTCTCTGTAACTAAGACTTTCAAATAGGTAAAATAAATCTTTTTATAAAATACTAATTTTATATAGTATGTTAAACATTAAAGTAGTAAGCCTAATTGGTATGCTGACTTTTTTTTAGAGGTTTATTTATTTATTTATTTATTTTTATTTGCAAGGCAGAGTTATAGAAGGAGAGACAGACAGAGAGATCTTCCATCTGCTGGTTCACTCCCCAAATGCGTGCAACAGCCAGACCCAGGCTGGCCTGAAGCTGGAGCCAGGAGCATCTTCTGGGTCTCCTATGTGAGTAGGAACCTAAGGACTTGGGCCATCCTCTGCTGTTTTCCCAAGCCGAGAGCTGGATCGGAAGTGGAGCAGCCAGGACATGAACAAGTGCCTTTATGGGATACTGGTGCTTGCAGATGGAAGATTAACCCGATATGTGATATGCTACTGCACTGGCCCCCAAATCTTTTTTGTTTGTTTTGAGATTATATATGTGAAAGGAAGACACTAGAAATTCAGACTTTTCTATCCCCTGGTTCACTCCCTATCTGGCTTCAATAGCCCAAAGTCAGGAGCGAAGTGCTCCATCTGGATCCCGCACATGGGTGTCATAGGTCCAACACCTGGGCCGTCCTCTGCTGCCTTCCCAGGCACATCAGCAAGCAGCTGGATCAGAACTAGAGCAACTGGGACTCGGGCTGTCATGCTGTTGTGGGACATGGGTGTCCCACATCGCGACTTCCCCTGTGACGTGAGGCTGGCCCCTGCTGTACCTTCAGTTCCTGTCTGGTCCAGCTCAGCAGTGTCCCGCCTGGTTGGGTGAAGATGCGTGCGACTGTCCTTTCTGGCATTGGTGGGCTCTTCTTTCTGTGTTGCACCCGTACTGTCTTGACTCAGGGTGGTAAAGCAAGCATGTCCCACTCTGATTGAGATTCAGGCTGATGTTTTCTCCCTCAGTGACGGTTCGCAGTGGAACACCTGCCGATGATGTAATTATTCTGACTCCTGGAGTAAGATTGGGCATGAAGCCTGGCACCAGGCAGCAGCTGCATCTGCTTCACCCGACTCCAGGCTCGCCCCCACGGTGTTCCTCAACTCCGGTCAAGGGCACTGGGTTACCCCATCATGCCTTGTCACTGTCTCTTATACAGTACCCTCCCGTTTTCCTGCCATTGCACTGTTTTCCCTTAAAAAAAGAAAAAATATCTATTGGAAAGCCAGGGTGATACAGACAAAGAGAGACAAATCTTCCATCTGCTGGTTCACTCCCCAAGTAGCCACGATAGCCAGGGCTGGGTCAGGACAAAACCAGGAGCCTGGAACTCCATCCTGGTCTCCCACATGGGTGCAGGGGCCCGTCCTTTGCTGCTTCTCTGGTGCGTAGCTGGAAGGTTGATCAGAAGCCAGAGCAGGTGGGATGACTCGAGCTGGTTCTCCTGTATACAGGGGATGCTGGCATCCAAGGCAACACTTTAACCCGCTGCACCCCAGCCTGGCCCAAGTCTCTCCCCACCTTTGTTGAAGCTCATGTCTTCCTTTCATGGTGTGTTCTCACAAAAGGGACTGACTTTGGGAATTCCTTGGCGTGTGGGTATTGCTACTCTCTAACCGACTTGCTAAGTTTGGCTTTGGAATACAAATTTGAATTCAAGATCATTTTCCCTCTGCATTGGGAAGGCTTTGCTCGAGCCTGCACTGCCGCCTGTCACCCTGGTCCCCTCCTGACCATCAGGTTCTCACTAACAGCAAGTGGAGACTCAGTCCCTTCCATCTTAGCAAATGCAGTATTGCAATTTCCTCCTGTGTCCTGTTCTTACAACAACCGTTACCGGCTGTGGGCCCTGCCAGGTTCTTGTCTGCCTCCTCATTGTCCATGTCGTCATACTGCCGCCTCCCTCCTTCCCTCCCAGCCTGTCTTGCTGCTGGTGACCTGCCAGGCATGGAGGAAGTTTGTGAAGTCCAGCAAGTGCCAGACCAAATCCTCTGCTCTCCAGAAACTTGCTCTGGGCAATCAGTGTGATATTTCCACCCACTGTTGGCTGGGAAGACAAGCTTTCTTCCCCTCCCGTTGTTCCTTCCTCACAGTACTTGCGCTTGACCCCCTGGGGTCTGATATGTGGCCTTTTTTTTTTTTTAAAGATTTATTTATTTTATTACAAAGTCAGATATACAGAGAGGAGGAGAGACAGAGAGGAAGATCTTCCGTCCGATGATTCACTCCCCAAGTGAATGCAACGGCTGTTGCTTGCCCCGATCTGAAGTTGGGATCCAGGAACTTCTTCCGGGTCTCCCACAGGGGTGCAGGGTCCCAAAGCTTTAGGCCATCCTAGACTGCTTTCCCAGGCCACAAGCAGAGAGCTGGATGGGAAGTGGAACTGCCGGGATTAGAACCGGCACCCATATGGGATCCCGGGGCATTGAAGGCGAGGACTTTAGCTGCTAGGCTACGCCGCCGGGCCTGATATGTGGCGTTTGTAAGGATGTGTGGTCTTGTGCAAAGCTGTGCATGCGGAGTTGCCTTTGTTGAATTTTTCCTAGATTTCTTTGTTCATTTTTTGCTAAGCTGCACCTTGCAGTCTCATGACTCCGGCTTGTCCAGCCACCTGGAGTCTCTGGCTTTCACTTTCTGCCTGCTTCTTTTTTCTTTTCCTTTTAATTTCAGGTTGAGTGAGAGGTCTGATAGGGAGATAACAGAATAGCTCTGTAAAGCTGGATCTTGGCTCTAAGTTCCCTTGCTTTGCCTCTGATAGTGGCTTGGAGTGTCCTGCGAGAGAGGCCCGTGTGTTACAAGGGCTCCATCCAGAGCCTCATTTTTTTTTAAATTTGAAGATTTATTTATTTTTATTGTTGAGACAGATTTACAGAGAGAAAGATCTTCCACCTGCTGGTTCGCTCACCAAATGGCCGCAATGGCAGGAGCTGAACTGATCTGAAGCCAGAAGCCAGGAGCTTTTTTCTGGATCTCCCACGCAAGTGCAGGGTCCCAAGGCTTTGGGCCGTCCTCCACTGCTTTCCCAGGCCACAAGCAGAGAGATGGATGGGAAGCAAAACATTTGGGACATGAACCAGCACACAGGTTAGATTCTGGCACTTGGAGACGGACCATTGTGCTGGCTCCTCATCACTTGGGAGGTGATGGAGTGGGATGGATTGTTTGTGTGGGACCCTGTCACCGCATAGGGCTGTTTGGATATCACTCACTCAGGGGACCACGCAGAATGATCAGCTTCAACACTGGCCCGTTGTAGACTTACTGAACCATGAGTCCCACTTGTGGTTGCCTTAGCAACAGATCGATAGCCGTGAACTGCATGCACATCCCCCAGGCCTGCTTGCCAGGTAAACACCCAGACTCCTGGGTCTGCCACTGGTGCTTGCTCTGGCCACACGTGATTCCCTGCACCTCACCTTGTGACTCAGCCATAGCAGATGGCAGCGGGAGCCCATGGTAGTGGCTGGATTGGCAGGCTGCCTGAGTGGGGCCTCCCCACTTCCAACAACTGTGAACTGAAGTGGACCTCCTGCCTTCATAGGAAGCTTCTCTCAGGCGCTTCACTGTAGTCACCAAGTAGGCAAAACCAACTCACTGCTGGGGGAGTGTAGGCTAGTACAACCACTGTGGAAATCAGTACGGAGGGTGCTTAGAGAATTGCAAATGAACCTGCCATATAACCCAGTTATCCTGCTCCTAGGAATATACCCAAAGAAAATGAAAATTGCATATGAGAAGGGGATCTGTAATCCTATATTCACAGCAGCAAAATCTACAATAATGAATAAAACAGGTACAGGGTATGGCATCCTCACCACCCTCTCCACCAGGTACCCTGTTCTTTGTGTTCAAGGCCTGATACGTTCTTGGACTTACTGTAGGATGCTAAACATGTGCTAAACCACATCAGGATTGTTTCAGTGAGAAGTTAGGGTGCCTTGCCGGTGGTGGGGAGCAGTGTGTACAAGTTGAGGTTCTGGAGTGTCAGTTCCAAGAGGGTGGGAGCGGTGAACCCTTCCCTGGCTGCAGAGGAGCCAGGTTCAGTGTCACGGGACAGGGCCCAGCTTCACAAAAAACCCTGCTGTCTGGGAAAGTCAAGTTCTCCCACATCCCTCAGCAGTCTGGCAGCATTCTGTTACTCCCAACCCAAACTGAGACCCGGCTGTCCACTCTGCCTTGTGTATACAGCAGACACCAAGTCAGTGTGTGGTTGGGGTCAGAGTGGACGCCTGCTGTGTACTTGGGGTCATAGTTGATGCCTGCATGATGTGAAACGAGCAGCACACCCTCCCCTTGGGATCACACAGGCCTCTGTGGACATTTGGCCTTGTCTCTGTGAACGTTGATGGCTGGGCACAGGACTCGGGTGGGGAGGGGTGAGCTGGGTGCCCTGCCGGGCTCTTGCCTTACCTCTCGGCACCCTCCACTGTGTTCCTGGCATTCTTTCCGCCAGGCTTCTGCTTCATATCTGTGCTCATCGAAGCTACACTTGTCCTGTAAGGCCACCATCCTACAAATATGCCCATCCCCTCTGACCATGCACGACAGGCGGCAGCCCTCCCACCCATCCCTGGTGCTCACTAGCTCCAATGTCAGCGTGTCCTTGCCCTGGTTACCATCCCCTCCTCTTAGAATCCGTGCTGTGGGGCCGGCATTGTGGCTCAGTGGAGTAAGCTATTACTCATGGTGCTGACATTTCACTGGGAGTGCTGACTCAAGTCCTGTCTGCTCCACTTCCCATCCAGCTCCTCGCTCATGTGCCTAGGAAAGCAGCAGAGGGATGGCTCAAGTGCTTCAGCCCCTGTGACCCATGTGGGAGACCCCAGGTGGGGTTCCTGGCACCTGGCCTTGACTGTTGGCACCACTTGGGAAGGATGATCTGTCTGTTTCTCTCTCCGTCTCTCTGTCACTGCCATTCAAAGTGAGTCAGTACAACTCTGAAGAATCTACACTGTGCCTGTCCTCAGCAGCCTTCTCTATCTCCTGCAGTTTGTTTCTACTCAGCCATGGCCAGGGTCTGGTCTTCCCCGGAATCCCAGTGACCCCTGTGCAGCACCTTCAGCAGATGGGCCTGTGGGAACACCTGCCTTTGAAAGGGGGCGCCATGGTCACAGCTGCTCTTGCAGGAAAAAGGCTGGACCACAAAGAGAGAACTCTTTCTATTTTCTGGGCCACCTGGAATCTCTCTCTCTTTTAAGATTTATTTATTTTTATTGGAAAGGCAGGTTTTTTTAAAGATTTTTTTTTTATTAGAAAGGCAGATACACAGAGAGAGGGAGATTTCGAGAGAAAGATCTTCCATCTGCTGGCTTACTCCCTAAGTGGTTACAAAGGCCAGAGCTGAACTGATCAGAATCCAGGAACCAAGAGCTTCTTCCAGGTCTCCCACGTGGGTGCAGGGTCCCAAGAGCTTGGGCCATCCTCTACTGCTTTCCCAGACCACAAGCAGGGAGCTGGATGGGAAGTAGAGCAGCTGAGATATCAACTGGCATCTATATGGGATGCTGGGTGTGCAACACAAGGATTTAGCCACTAGAGTATCATGCCAGGCCCCACTGGAAAGGCAGATTTACAGAAAGATCTTCCATCTGCTAGTTCACTCCCCAGGTGGCTGCAATGGCCAGAGCTGAGTTGATCAGAAGCCAGGAGCCTGAAGCCTCCTTCAGGTCTCCCACATGGATTCAGGGTCCCAAGGTTTGGGCCATCCTCTACTGCTTTCCCAGGTCACAAGCAAGGAGTGGGTGGGAAGTGGAGCACCCATATAGGATGCTACCTGTGTAGATGGGGAATTAGCCATTGAGCCATTGTGGCAGCCTCTGGATTCTCCATTTTGAAGAGAGCCAAGATCACTCAGCTGTGATTGGAAACCCACTCTATGAGGTGAGATTTCTCGGCAGTGTTTTCGTAAAATGCATGGTAACTGTATACATGCAGCCACAAGGGAAGACTGGGGCGGGCATTTGATCTAGCAACTTCAAATGCCATTTCAGAGGCCAGCAGGGTGGATTAGGCCACTATGTGCAGTGCCAGCATTGCATAGGGCTGCCTGTTTGAGTCCCAGCTGCTCCACTTTCAATCTAGCTCCCTGCTAACGCACCTAAAAAGGAAGCAAAGAAAGGCCCATGAGCCATGTGAGAGCCCCGGCTGGAGCTCCAGACTCCTGGCTTCAGCTTGGCCCAGCCTCGGCCTTTGCAGCTATTTAGGGGAGTAAACCAATGGATGAATTTTTTTTTTTCTCTCTCTCTTTCCTTCTGTCTCTGACTTTTAGATAAATGCAAATTTAAAATACAAATATACTTTTTAAGAATTGCATGCTGGGCCCGGCGGCGTGGCCTAGTGGCTAAAGTCCTTGCCTTGAACGCCCCAGGATCCCAATGGGCACCGGTTCTAATCCCAGCAGCCCCACTTCCCATCCAGCTCCCTGCTTGTGGCCCGGGAAAGCAGGAGAGGACAGCCCAAAGCTTTGGGACCCTGCACCTGCGTGTGAAATACCCGGAAGAAGTTCCTGGCTCCTGGCTTCAGATCGGCATAGCATTGACCGTTGCGCTCACTTGGGGAGTGAATCATCGGATGGAAGATCTTCCTCTCTGTCTCTCCTCCTCTCTGTATATCTGACTTTCCAATAAATAAATAAATCTTTAAAAAAAAAAGAAAAGAAATGCATGCTGTATCTACTGTCTGTACTCCTCGAATTGTTTGGAATGTTCGGGGTAACTTCTTAAAGCATTTTTCTGATAAGAAATATTCCTAGACAGGTTGAGCTGTCCTGTGGAAAGCCCTCATTTCACCTGGCCCCCGGCATGGGGCGCCCAGCTTCCCCATGGCGGGACACCTGACTTCACGCCATGGCCTGGGAGGGCCGGAGTCAGGCTGGGTGGACCACGGAGCCTGGCTGAGCTTCCAAGGCCCTCCCGGTGGGCCCGCCATCAGGTCGCGAGTTGGGCCGGGCTCGGACTGTGGGGGCTTCCCCGGTGTCTCCCGCTGTAGGAATTCTGCAGAGCCATGGCGCACTGCACACCACAGCTCTCATCCTGAGGGTGAGGCCGGGCCCCGCGTGGGGAGCATCTCCGAGGGGACCTCCCAGGAGCCGGCGCTGCCCCACATGGTGCCGTGAAGATCGAAAATGAGAATCTGGAGCAAATCCCTGAGGAGCCCCAGGGCATCAAAGCTCTCCAGAAAGAACTGGAGCAGTTTACCGAGCTTCGGAAGCAGAAAAGCATCATCCTGGGGGTACACTCAGGCCGACGAGGGCTCACCCTGGGAGTTCTCTTTGGAAAGGTGTTCAGCCGAATGACCATCTGCCGATTTGAGGCCCTGCAGCCCAGCTTCAAGAACATGTGTAAGCTGCGGCCCTTGCTGCAGAAGTGGGTGGAGGAAGCGGACAACAGCGAGAAGATTGAGGAGATTCGCAAAGTTGAGACCCTGGTGCAGGCTGGGAAGAGAAAGCAAAGGAGTATTGAAAACCGAGAGGCAACTTGGAGAGCATGTTCCTGCAGTGTGAAACCCTCGCCGCAGCAGATGAGCCACATCGCCCAGCAGCTGGGGCTTGAGAAGGACGTGGTCCCCGTGTGGTTCTGGAACCGACGCCAGAAGGGCGAGCGATCAAGCAGTGACTGTTCCCAACGAGAGGAGTTTGAGGCTGCCAGATCTCCCTCCCCAGGGGCACCTGTCTCTTTTCCTCTGGCTCCGGGGCCCCACTTTGGTACCCCAGGCTATGGCAGCCCTCACTTCACCATGTTGTACTCCTCGGTCCCTTTTCCTGAAGGGGAAGCCTTCCCTGCAGTGCCTGTCGCTGCTCTGGGCTCTCCCATGCGTTCACTGAGCCGCCTGCCCTTCTCTCCCAGGAATGGGGTGGGGCAGAGGTCAGGGGAGATGCTAGGGAAGGAGCACCTGGAGTCTGCAGCTGGGACTTTGGGGATCCCAAGTCCTTCACTCAGTAAGGCAGGGATTGGAAACATGGAGGGTGGGGTAAGGAGTGTTCAGGGGGAAACTATTTGGAAGGAAGGTGAAGTTCAATGATGCTCTGGATTTTAATCCCCACATCACTTTGATTTTAAAGAAACTTGAGACACTAAAAAAAAGAAAAAGAAATATTCCTAGACTGAAAAACAGTTTATTCTGGTCCTTGATTCAATAAGTGCATCCGTTCCCCATAATACAGAGGTCCGTCAGGCTAACTCCGTCAGCTGCCCGCTCCTGCCCAGCCCGTTCAGCTGCATGCCCACTAGAGGTCGCTCTTCGCCTCCGTCAGGGCGGCCCCAAGCGTTCAGGGCACTCTGGCCTGAGCCTGGTGGGGCTCCGGAGGGATCCACAGCAACAGGTGCAGGCGGGGGAGGTACACAGGTCCTCGGCGACATTTGTGGCCTCCCTCTCCCTGGAAGAGGGACCAGGAGTCAGGGCAGCTGCAGAGGGAGGGAAGTGAAGTCAGCCATACAACTTGGTTACTTGTAGCAATTCCTGCTCTGGCTGGGTGGGCGCTAATGTGAGGGCTGCAAAGATAAAGCAGTAATGAGCTTTGCTCGTTCCCCTCCCCCCATCATTTGCTTTTATTTTATTCGAAAGGCATGAGGAAAGGTTGTGGGTAGAGAGGAAGCGAGAGAGAGACAGAGGAGAAAGAGATCTTTCACCTGTTGGTTCACTCCCTCAATAGGTGCAGTGGTTGGAGCTGAGCCCATCTGAAGCCAGGAGCTTCTTCCAGGTCTCCCACGTGGGTGACCTGAGCCATTCTCTATTGCTTTCTCAGGCCATTCCCAGGGAGCTGGATCAGCGGTAGAGCCACCAGGACTAGAACTGGCGTCCATATGGGATGCTGGTGCCTCCGGTCAAAGCTTAGCCTATTGTGCCATGACAATAGGGGCCAGGACTCAGTCTCTTTCAAAGGAGGATTTTGCTCAGGCTTTGGAAAAAGTAGAGAGGTGTCAGCCCCTTGATGGCCACAAAAGCCAGAGCTGAGCTGATCCGAAACCAGGAGCCAAGGGCTTCTTCTGGGTCTCTTACACGGGTGCAGGATCCCAAGGCTTTGGACGATCCTCGACTGCTTTCCCAGGCCACAAGCAGGGACAGAAACCATTGCCCTCATGGAATGTTGGCACTGCAGGCAGAGGCTTAGGCTACCAAGTTACAATGCCGGCCTCATTTTTTTTTTCTTAAAAGTGAAGATTAAATTTAAAGCAAGACGTTTATTAGCACCCTATTGGTCAGACGTGTGCGCAGGCGACCCTTGGCAATGTCCTGCTGCCTCAGCCCGGGGTTGAGCCCTTCACAGGTTTCCGTTTAGAAACACCAATGCTGCTGTCCTGTAAACCTCTCTCTTCTAACGACCTTGCGGTTGATTTGGAACGGGATCGCCCGCATTCCCCTAGCAGTTTGAAGCTGATAGTCCAAAATCAAAGTCGGTGTCTGGCCAGTCGCTGCTAAGACGCCGCTTGCGGATGCTCACAGCCTGTTCCCAAGTGCCTGGGGTTCAAGTCCCAGCTCCACTGCCAACACCAGCTGCTTGCCGATGCAGTCAGCGAGGGCTTGAGTCCCTGACACATTTTAGCACCCAGGAGCTACACCCCAAGGCAGTGGTGTTTTCTGCTAAACACACAGCTCCGCCTAGCGGCCATGAGAAAACCGGCTTTTGGCGCTTCCTTTCCCACATTCCCACCCCCGCCCACCCAAAAGACGTACCAGGGGGCCGGTCTCCCCCTTTGGTGGTGAGGACAGCACCCCATCGCACCTTGCAAACCGGTTCCGTGCAGAGAGCGCTCTCCTGAATCACTGGCTTGAAAAGGGTCCAAGTGCAGTTGTTGGGTTTAATGATGTGCGTTATTATAGGCTTTGGGTGCTGTGGGAGCGCCAAGAAAAAGGGGGAACAATGCAAGCTCTCTTAAGGAAACGTCCCCCGTGCGGAGCCGGGCAGACAACATAAGCCCCAGTGTTGTGCAGGGCCCGCGGTTTTCCCTCACATTTTTACGGCATTAATCAATTTGCATTGTAATTGAGAGGAAACACCGTTCCCACACTCCAGTTTTGTTTACTGAGAAAGGATCTGGAGAGTGGAGAGGAAGTGCCAGGAGCCGCAGCGCGGCCCTCCAGGCCTTGACCTTGAGAAGAAACCTGCTGGTGTATCAGCAGCCTTAGGACCCCAATCACAGGCGATGGCCTTTGCTTTGTCTTAGCCCATACAAGTGGCCTCAGATGTGCCACTTGGCGTGTGTGTGCGCGCGCGTGCGTGCGTGCGTGCGCCAGGCTGGGTGACCAATCACGAAAAACCATCTCACCTCAGGTAGGATGCGTCTTGGCTGCGAAGGGGACTTTGCAAAGTACTTGGAAGACGGAATGAAAAGATGTTTCTTTGAGGGCAGGAGAAGAATGTACAAAGGATCTTCTGAAAGTTCGTGGAAAGTGTATTATGCAAAAAAAAAAAAGTAGGCATGCACTTACTTAATTTAAAATCCTTTTTCATTCTGTTTTTCCACAAACCTGTGAAACACTACCCCCGTTGCCCTGCCACTGCCTGACACAAGGCTGGGGGCACCCGGGCAGGGTTTGCAGCTGGGACCCACCCTCTGGTTCCTGCAATTCAACCTTCACCTTGGAAGGGAGGTGGCAGAGCAACGCCACTTGCACAGAGCAAAGCGGTGACCATATGCCGCTGCCTTTTAATAGCAGCTCCTTGGTACCTGGCTAAAAGTAGCTGCGTGCTGCTTGTGGGAGGGCGGGGCGGGGGGGGGGGTACTTTTCACACCTCGTCCTGGCGCCTTCCTTACACACTTTCTCGGTCACCCAGCCCCATCCCCTGGGCTTGGGCATCTCAAGGCCTCTTTGGGCCTTTGCGAATGATGTATGCAGGTGCCACGTGCAGCTGAGCAACCTGCCCTAGCGCCAGCCTCTCTCCCAGCCATCCTCTCAGCTCTCCTCTTCCCTCACCTCTTACACAGTGGTTCCCTGGACGGGCTCCAAAGGACTTTTCTTTCCTCCCTTGATGAGCGTTTTATTTTTAAGAAGAAAAGCCAAGCACTTTTTTTTTTTTTTTTTTTCACAGCCCTGGCCAGATGGAGCGCGCGCTCTCCGGAGGCGGCACCTTGCTGAGAGAGATGTGTGGCTAAGCCCCCGTTGAGGGATCTCAGGCCGTCCTGCCAACTCTGCCAGCTCTGGCTCACCTTGCAGAAATACCTGGCTCGTGTGGGAGGCACAGCACCTCGGGCGGCGGTCTCCTAACAGCGTCCGTCCTTATACAACTGACCAGAGCCTGAGGCTCTCCTGGCTCTCCAGCGCCCTGCTTTCCTCTTCCATGTCCTCCTCGTGGTGGGCCCCAGCTTCCTGTCCCCAAGCTGTACGCTGGGGCACTGTGGGTCTCCGTCATGATGTCATCCTTTTCGCCCCCTAATCCTCTCCTTCCTGACGCGTTTCTCAC
Source organism: Ochotona curzoniae (assembly GCF_017591425.1). Lineage (NCBI taxonomy): Eukaryota > Metazoa > Chordata > Mammalia > Lagomorpha > Ochotonidae > Ochotona > Ochotona curzoniae. The sequence continues at coordinate 4,998,419 of NW_024465699.1, forward strand.
TCGCCACGGATCAGGGTTGGGTGGTCTCTGAGATGGACATGCTGGTGCTGTCTCCTGCTGCTGCTGAGGCACAGAGCCCCAGGACCCCTCCCACTGCTTCACCACCACCCGAGTTGTGTTCCCTGTCCTGGTGGGCTGTGCTGCCACTGGGCTCTGGTCATTGGCCCTCCATGCATGCCCAGTGACCGGAGAGTGGGCAGTTCTGTGCAGTACAGGCCACTCCCAGCACTTGCCAGCACTCAGGGTGTGGGGCCAGCAGCTACTGGAGCAGGTGCTGGGCTGGGGTGGCACCTCCATGTTGTCCCCTTCCCGGTTGCCCTCTGATGTGCTGAGCAGATGGGGAATCTCCGAAGGGTCCAGTTGCTTGCCAGCCGGAGCTGGGCCTTCTGTGGTTACACCTGCTGCACGTGTGGCTTACGCTGTACCCCTCCTGGCTAGGCCCCCCCTCGTTCCCCTCTGTGGTTACCCCCAACATGCCCAGGGCAGAAACTGGAAGGAAGGAAGTTGGTCTTTGTGTTCATTTTTTTTTAAAGAGATTATTTATTTTTGTTGGAAAGGCAGATTTACAGAGAGAAGAAGAGACAGAGAAAGACTTTCCATTCACTGTTTCACTCCCTAAGTGGCCGCAACGGCTGGAGCTGAGCCGATCTGAAGCCAGGAGCCAGGAGCTTTTTCTGGTTTTTTTTTTTTTTTTTTTTTTTTCCACGTGGATGCAGGGGCCTAAGGCTTTGGGCCATCCTCTGCTGCTTTCCCAGGCCACAAACAGAAAGCTGGATGGGAAGTGGAATAGTTGGGACATGAACCAGTGCCCATATGGGATCCCAGCACTTGCAAGGTGAGGATTTAGCCAATTGAGCCACCGCATGGGGCACCTCCATGTTAATTCTGGCATATTTTTTCTAAATAGGCCTTGCTTTTGCTGGGTGTCTGAGCAATGACCAATGTGGAAATCTGCCTGGGCTCATCCTCCCGGCATTTTCAGCCCCGAGGGACCGGGGGTCCAGGCAGCTGTGGGGTGGCCTCCCCTCTGCCTCCGCTGCTGGGAGGGGCTGGTGATGTCAAGGTCATGGCCGAGGTGCCCGACAGGAGAGGGGCTGCTGCTGAGAGCTGCTGTTGGCTTTGCTGGACGCACCGTGCGGGCTGTCAGTGCTGTCTCGGGAAGCCAGCCCTGACAGGGTAGGAAGGCTGTGGGCAAAGCTGGGGCAGACTTGGTCAGATTTATCCTTAGTAGCTGGGTGTGGAGCTGCCCAGGATCTCGCCTGCACCCCCAAATGCCTTGCTCATGTCTCCTTGCCTGTTGGTCACTGGAAGATGTACCAGGAGCACCCCCTTACAGGGTTGTATGAACCTCTACCCCTCGAGGGCAGAACTGGGGGCAGCCTGTAGGCTGTGGGGCGGGGGCTGGCGGGGTGGTCCGACATCCTGCAGAAGATGTTGCCCCTCCCCCACCATGGCAATGCAGGAGAGGGATTCAGGGGGCTCTCTCACCCCATCCCTCCATCTCGCCCCGGAGTAGCGTCTGCCACTCACTCGCCTGTTTGCTTGCGGCCAAGGGCTTGGATGTATTCGCTTTTGGGAGCTCTGAGGCCAGGGACATAGTAGGGTTGGGAGCTTGGTGCTGGAGACCACCCAAGGGCTGAGTGCGTGGGTTGAGGGTTACGGGGTCACTGAGAAGGAGGATCAGCCAGTGTTGGAGAAGTGGCTTGGTCATCCCCAGCTCCTGGGGGCCAGCACGCTGTGGGTCAGTGCGCTGCCGCTCAGCCGTGGTCCACCATGCAGTTACCACACATTCTGTCCCCACAGCTCCACCTGCTGGGGTCCTATGACCTGTCTTCAATTTACAAAGAAAAAGAGCCATTAAGTAGTTCAGCCACATGGCTGGCAGTGAGGTGCGGCGGCTTGAGCCACTGCTTGACTTGCCAGCATCCCATCTGGGCATTGGTTTGTATTCCGCTGGTCCACTTGTGATCCAGCTCCCTGGTGCTGCACCTGGGAAAGCAGCAGAGGATGGATCAAATGCTTGGGCCCTGCACCCCCCTGGGAGGCCTGGATGGAGCTCCTGGCTCCTGGCTTTGGCCTGACCATTGTGGTCATTTGAGGAGTAAACCAATAAAATGTCTTCTTTCTTCTTTTCAAGTAAATAAAAATCTTTAAAAAAGAAAATATTCACAGCTAATCAGTCTTAATCTTTTTTTTTTTTTCCAATTTTTATTAGCAAGGCAGATATATGGAGAGAAGGAAAGACGGAAAGGAAGATCTTCCTTCTGCTAGTTCATTCCTCTAGTAGCTGCAATGGCCAGAGGTGAGCTGGTCCAGAGCCAGGAGTCAAGAGCTTCTTCTGGGTCTTCCGTGCGGTTGCAGGGTCCTAAGGCTTTGGGTCATCCTGCCACAAATAGGGAGCTGGATGGGAAATGGAGTAGCCAGGACACAAACTGGCACCCATATGGGATGCTAGCACTTGGAAGTAGATTCGCCAATGGAGCCATTGTGCTGGGTGATTGGTCTTACTCTTAAAAATAAATTTCTAGGGCCCGGCGCGGTGGCGCAAGTGGTTAAGGTCCTCGCCTTGCATGCCCGGGATCTCATATGGGCGCCGGTTCTATCCCCGGCAGCCCCACTTCCTTTCCAGCTCCCCGCCTGTGGCCCGGGAAGGCAGTCGAGGACGGCAGTCGAGGACGGCCCAAAGCTTTGGGACCCTGCACCTGCATGGGAGACCCGGAAGAGTCTCCTGGCTTTGGATTGGCATAGCATCAGCCGTTGCGCTCACTTGGGGAGTGAATCATCGGACGGAAGATCTTCCTCTCTGTCTCTCCTCTCTGTATATCTGCCTTTCCAATAAAAAAAACAATAAAAATAAATCTTTAAAAAAAAATTTCTATCTCCCTGGAACGGACTTTGGCAGAAGGAGGGTAATACGTCGCTTGGGACGTGCATACCCCACAGTGGAGGGCCTGAGTTGGAGTCCCAGCTCCACTTTGGATGCAGCTTCCTCCTACTGTGCATCCTGGGAGGCAGCAGGCGATAGATCAAGCACTTGAGTCCTTGCCACCCATGTAGGGAGACCTGGGTGGAATCCTGGACTTGTGGCATCGCCCAGCCAGCCCTGGTTATTGTGGGCAATTTGGGGGAGTGAACCAGTGGACCCCTGTCTCTGCCTTCAGATAGAAAGTAAATACAACTTCTGAAGAAAAATAAAAAGGAAAGTTAAGTCCCCCAGTGTCCCGGAGGAGAGGAGTGGAGAAGCAGGGGTCTGTCCCTGCATGGAGTGGGCAGCCACCAGGCCCAGTTGGACACACCTCGTTGGCGGGGTGCCCCCTCAGTGCTGCCGTGTCTGCAGGCACGGTCCCTGCAGCCTCCACGGGTGTGCAGTGTGCATTGTGAAGAGTCACAGAGCAGGGCCACTGCTTCCCAGCCAGTCTGCAGAGTTCAAAGCCGTTTCCTGCACACCTCCAGGCCGCTGCCGTTTAGAGCCTCATTAGGTCCCTTGGGCCTGCCAAGACATAGGCTGCCTGCCCCAGCAGCTCTCTGCCAGCCCTCTCAGTTCTCCCTGGGCAAGCCTTTGCGTGGGCCACGGGAGGGTGGGCGGTGGGCGTTTCCGGTTGAACTTTGCAGAGCTTGTGTCAGGGCTGGCTGCCATGTGGCAGGGGAAGGAGAGCTGGGGGAGGCATCTTCAGGGTCCTTCCTTCTCTTCCGTTCCAGGCCAACAGACCCTCCTCTAAAAGGGATCTGTAGCCAGAGCCCACCAGGCCTTGGCCTTGGCCTTGGCAGGCTGTTCTAGCTCCATCCAGGTAATTCACAGAAAAAGGTTGTGCTTTGGGGCGCATAGGGAATGAATGAACTTCTGTTCTCTCGCCTGACCACATGTGTTGGGAGGCAAGTAGGTACCTCACTTTGCTCCTGTAAACACACCTGGTGCAGGTAGACGCTTGCCTGCTTGCCTTGATCGTGATGGAGGTGGTGTGGGTGGGTGGGGTGGGGGGAAGAGATGTCCTTCTAATACCCTGGTGTCGCTAGGTCCTTGCCGCCCTAAGGGCCCTGCAACTTTGAGGCAGCTGGCCGTGTTCCTTGCGGCAGGGATGATGCGAACCATCAGCAAGACGGGAGCCTGGCACGACCCCTGGGAACGCACACAGGTCACCGTTGAGCAACGGCGCAAACACAGCCCGGCATTCATTTCCAGTTGCCTCTGGGGCTCAATTGTTTTCTTCCTCCCTCCCCACCCCGCCCTCCCCATAGTTACAGATTTTGCAAGATCCACACAACACAGGTGTAGGAGCTCGCCCAGAGTCCTTCGGAGCTCTCAGCTCAGTAAGGTCTGGGCTCGCTCACGTGCTCTCTCTCTCTTTCACTGAGGGTTTGCAGCAGCTGCTGATGCAGATGCAACTGGGTCTTCCTCGGGGACCCCACAGGCTCTCTGAGGGGTTTCTATCCTATGGGATAGGACAGTAAGGGGTGTGTGTGTGAGGGGGGTGCTCAGCCTTCCCTACAACAAGCCTGAGAAACTTCTTCCTTTTTGCAAGGGAGGACGGCTTCCTTGCTTACAGTAAAAGGAAGGTGTGGGGGGAGCTCAGGGTTCCCAAGAAAAATGTCAATTCCGAGAACCGGAAGCAGAGGGAAATGGGTTGTGATCTTTGCATCTTTGAGATAGGCTGTGCTTGGGGACGCCTTCTGGGCACAGCGGGGTGATGCCTGGCCAGCAGGGTGGTGGCTGGCTGGGATTGCCTGGGAGGCAGCATGAGATAGCTGCAGTCAGGGAAAGACACTTGGCCAACTAGCTCTGTCCCTCTTGGGTCCTGGGGAGGATGCCAGGGCAAGAGATGTGTACCCATGGTGCCTAGACTGGTGGGCAGCGAGAACCTCCCACTCCACAGTGTTCAGCAAGTGTTTGCTGAACACTTGCTGCTGAAAAGACCCAAACACGGAGGTCCCCTCACCAGCACAGTTCATTGCAGCTGTTGGTACATAAACCCAGTGCTGACTCCCAAGCTTCACTCAGCGGCTGTGTCCCCATCACAAGCTGCGCCCCCCACGTGCTCTTTCTCCAGCCGTCTGTTGGGTGTGGCTCAGAGCTCCCCACTGTGAGCCAGCTCCTCTCCTAGGGATGGGGCAGTGAAGGCAGGATCCCCAGATGCCTGGGCAGGAGGCATGGGGCTGGCGTCAGGCTATAGAGCCCCAAGACTTGGGTTTACATCTGCGCAGGCGCTTGCCTCTCTCTGCAGGTGCCTTTGTGTCTGCCTTGCTCAGTGCTGTCCCCTGTACCCCTCAGTCCCTCGGATGTGAGCGCTGCTCCCTTTCTCTTTTGTGTTGTCCTCTCGTTTCCTTGCAAATCCAAACCTGCCCGCTCGTGCCCCTGATGCGGACCCCCACCCTTCTGTCCTGTGCATGCTGTTTCTCTCCAGCGACCTCCACCTTGACCTTTCTCTGGCCCCCCGACTTTCCTTTGTCTTTGAACATCCTCAAACAGCCCCCATCTTCAGACAAACAAAATGTACGGTGTCCCCTCTCCGCTCTGCCCTCTTATTCCTGCTTCTCTCTCTTCAGTGTGAGGTTCCTTGACATGCAGTCTCTGCTTGTTGCTTGCTCCCACCTACTTGCTGAGCTGTGACAGTGACCTCGGTCTCCCCTTGAGTTGGGTCTTCACCGGGTGACCAGCCTGGAGGCCCCATGGGTCATCCCAGGCCACCCCCAGCCCGGCATGGCTGGGGTTCCCACGCCTCAGCTTCTGGCTGGCACCCGGCATCTCTCGCCAGGCCCTCCCTCTGGAGCGGGGCTGCCCCTCGTCCCTGTGCCTTTCCTGTTCTTGGGTTGCTCCTCCCTTTCCAACACTGGCTGGCTCCTTGTCTGGGGAGGCAGGAGAGGGTTCCCCAGGGATTTGGTCTAGCCTCCGCTTCCTCTTCCTCTCCTTCCTCTTCCTTCCCCTCCTCTTCCAAGGTCTCTCCTTTTGGATTCTGTATTTTGCTCTTTCTGCTTCAGCCTGCCCCTTTCATGCAAGATCACGCCTGCCCCTTCTGTACCCTCTGCGTCTGTCCCTTGTCCCTCCATGCCACCCAGCCCCGTCGCCCTCTGGCTGCCTTCCTTGTCCCCCACCCATCCCTGGTTCCTGCCACCTGGCTGTGGCAGCCAGCTGACCGTGGTGGTTGGGGCGGGGAGCTGGGAGCAGGCACGCCGTGTGCCTGGATGTAGCACCCAGCTGGGAAAAAGAGCGTAGGCCGTGTGGGCTTGGGCAGACCTGACGCTGCCACCCAGGAGCTGTTGACTTTGGCGGTAACTTAATCTTTCTGAGCCTCGGGTTTTACATGCAAAATGTGGTAACACCTACTTTAACAGGGCTGTGAAAATTAAACGAGGGAGGGTGCAGCCCCTAGGGCACGCAGCAGGTGTCCACTGTCCTTGGCCGTCTCCCTCCCTTCTCCTACTGGGGGTGGTGTGAGAGTGGGAGGGGGAGGACAGCTGCTGTGTGAACCTACACCAAGACCAGGACCTGTGTCCAGGGCAGTTCAGGAGGTGGCCACAGCTTGACCAGTCCTTCTGGTTGGCTGTGACGTCCTGCTCCCAAGCCTGCTGATCGCACCAGGAATCCTGAGGCCTAAAGCATCCTGCCGCCCTCATTTTTTAAAATTAAAAAAAAAATTATTTATTTGTTTTATTTACTGGAAAGTCAGATATACAGCGAGGAGGAGAGACGGAGAGGAAGAACTTTTTTCCGATGAGTCACTCCCCAAGTGGCCGCAACAACCAGAGCTGAACCGATTCAAACCCAGGAGACTTTTCCAGGTCTCCCACGCGGGTGCAGGGTCTCAAGGCTTTGGGCCGTCCTTGACTGATTTCCCAGACCACAGGCAGGGAGCTGGAGGGGAAGTAGGGCTGTCAGGATTAGAACCAGCAACCATAAGGGATCCTGGGCATGAAAGGTAAGGACTGTAGCTGCTGGGCTATTGTGCTGACACTCTGTTTTTTAAAAAAGATTTTATCGCACCCCTCATTTTAAGCTCTAATTTCTCGGATGAGAGCTCTTTTTATCAAACCATAAAAAGTCTTGGTCCCTGGGAGAGAATTAGGCAGCAAGAAAGCTCATTTGTGTACATTGCAGGTGCAATGGGGGAGGTGAGAGGGAGGGGTTGGGTGGAGAGAAGGGGAGATGCCACACAGCTTACCTGAGATTGGCACTGGGGGGACGACAGCCTCGGGGGAGCTCCTGCAGGCCAGTGCCAGCCCTACCAGCAACTGGGGCAGCAGGATGAAGCAACGTGCCGGGATGCCTTGGAAGCCCGGCCCCTCCTCCATCCTCCCGCAGGTGGCTGAGGCTCGATGACAGCGTGTTCCTTGCCAGGCTAGGAGGATGTGGTCTTGATGCCTCCTGTTCCTACGGGCTTTGTATGTTTACACAAGTCTTGGGAAGACAGCAAAAAAAAGTTCACCACTGGAAAGCTGGGTGGTACAGCAGGCATTGCTTCACGGGGTTTCCATCCTCCACTTACACAGGGTCCTTTATTTGTTTATTTAAAAATGTATATACACATAAAGATTTATTTACTTATTTATTTTATTTGTTAAGTGGTTTAGAGAGACAGATTTTCCATCCACTGGTTCAATCCCTAAAGTGCTGAACTGATCTGAAGCCAGGAGCCAGGGACTTCTTCTGGGTCTCCCATGCAGGTGGGTGCAGGGACCCAAGAACTTGAGCCATTCTCTGTTGTTTTCCCAGGAATGTTAGCAAGGAGCGGGATTGGAAGTGGAGCAGCTGGAACTAGAACCAGTGGCCATTAGTGATGCCAACACTGTAAGGCAGAAGATTAGCCTATTGAGCCACCATGCCAGCCCCATCTTTTATTTTATTTTATTTTTTTATATCTACAAACCAATTTCCTCAAGATTCCAGGACTGTGAGCAACTGCACTGTGCCGAGTCACCCTGTACTCGGAGCTTAAATCTGTGGTGTTTGCTGAGGAGGCCCTTGGGAGGTAATTTAGGGTCAGCTGTGGGCATGGGGGGTGGGGTGACCCCATGAGGGCATCAGTGGCCCCACAGGAAGAGGGGGAGTGATCCCAGTTGGTAAGTAGCTTGCACTGTCTCGCTGTGGGACCACGGAGGCCGCCATCAGATGTTCCCAGGCGTTTCAGCTTCCATTCACCTTCTCTGTTGATGTCCTGGACACGGGTGCCAATATGAAGCACGCAGAACCAGGCCTTGGGGCAGATACCCAAACTTCTGGACCTCCAAGGAATGCTGGGAAGAGGGCAGGGGCTTTCTGAGAACAGAGGCAGGCACACAACCTCCCTCAGCATGACCCACGTTCGTCCACACCTAGTTTAATGACAGGGACTCGGAACAACAGAAATGACTGCGTCTGGCCAGACTTGGGCCACCCCTTTCTCAGCAGCCGCCCTTCCTTGCTGAGGCTGGGGAGTGACCCTGCCAGGAACCCATGGGCTCTTGTGCGAGCAGCTCCTGCCTTGTGGGAGTTCTGGGGGTTCTGGAACATTCGGTAGCAGCAGTATGGAGGAGAATCAACACCGTACATGCTTTATTGTGTGTATGTGTGTTTCACAAGAGCTTTGCTGAACAATGTGTTAGAAACAGGTCGTGAAGGGGTGTGGCCATGTGACATCAGGGACAAGTCTGAACACAGGTGTGGCTTTGGTCCTACTGCTCATCTTCCTGAGAGGGCAAAGGGGAGGCGGGAGATCCTGCACCATTGCCTGCATGTTGGTCAGAGCTGACACAGTCCTGGTGGGGATGTCAGGAGATCCCAGGGGTTCCCCTCCCTGCCGCCCCCCAATCCCAACAAGGATCAACCTCTGTGCCACGGGCTCTGCAGCTGGGGACCCAGTTGCCACAGAGCTTTGTCTGCTTGGGGCAAGAGCAAGAAGGCAGTCGGTGCGGAAGTGGCAGTGGCAATGGAAGGAACAGAGGAATGGAAATGCATCAAATGCCAAGTCAGGGAAGGACCGCCTGGGACAGGGACCCACAGAAGCAGGACTGCGAGGTGACGCTGGTAGTGGGTGAGGCTGGCCAGTAGGCAGAGGCCATGAGAGGATTCGGCCCTGCCGTCAAGGCTGTGGGGATACAGCAGACTGAGATGTGTAACAGGTGAACTAGAAGTCCAGGAATAAGTGCATCTTTTTTTTTTTTTATAAGACTTATTTATTTTCATTACAAAGTCAGCTATACAGAGAGGAGGACAAACAGAGAGGAAGATCTTCCGTCCGATGATTCACTCCCCAAGTGAGTGCAATGGCTGGCGCTGCGCCGATAAGAACCCAGGAGCCAGGGACTTCCTCCAGGTCTCCCATGCCGGTGCAGGATCCCAAAGCTTTGGGCCGTCCTTGACTGCTTTCCCAGGCCACAAGCAGGGAGCTGGAGGGGAAGTAGAGTTGCCAGGATTAGAACCGGCGCCCATATGGCATCCTGGCGCATTCAAGGCGAGGACTTTAGCCAGTAGGCCACGCCGCCGGGCCCGAATAGGTGGCTCTTTAGCAATGTGGGCAAAGTCCAGAACAGTGTCTTCCCTCCTGGACGGGAACAGGGCTGTGGTGGTGGTCGGTGCAGAAACCCTAAGCCATGATCAGATGTGTGTGGGCCCCCAAAAGGCCCCTCTTGGCTGGGAGACGGGGCGGTCAGGATCTGCAGCCTTGTTTGGGTGGATAATGGTGAGGACATGGGCCAAGGCAGATGGAAGAGGGCAGGGAAGGCGTGGAAATTAGGACAGGTTTTGATTTAAAACAGAATAAAGGAGGGGCCAATACCATGGCTCAATAGGCTAATCTTCCCTCCTGTGGCTTTGCCATCCCATGTGCATGCTGGTTCATGTCCTGGCTGCTCCACTTCCCATCCAGCTCTCTGCTTGTGGCCTGGGAAAGCAGTAGCCTTGGGACCCTGTACCCGCGTGGGAGACCCAGAAGAAACTCCTGAGTCCTGGTTTCAGATCAGCACAGCCCTGGCCCTTCTGGTCTTTTCTGGAGTGAACCAGCAAATGGATAGATTGTCTCTCTCTGTAAAAACTGCTTTTCCAATTAAAAAAAATATATATATATATGTATATTTAAAAAGCAGAATAAGAGAGGACAGGGAGGCAGTTTGGGAGATTCCATCAACCATGATCAACCATCCTGGATGCTATCATTTGGCGATCCCAGCCCAGCTTGCCCCTCCCCCTACTCCTGGGGCCATCTTTTGTGTGTTCTCCTGCACAGCACTCTCTTTGCTCCAAGGAGAGCTTCTGGGCTGGCTTCTGTCCCTACATCTGCAGCCTCTCCCATCCCTCTCTCTGAGCCCCAGCTCTAACAGCAAGCACCTTCCTTGAGACCCTCAGCTGTTCTCGTGGGCTCTTTCTCTTCTGCTCCCTTACTGGATGATGGCAGCTGGCAAGTCTCCACTTGCTGGGTAATTCTGTGTATGCCCCAACAGAATGGAAGCACAGGACTGAAAGACCAGGAGCCCTAATGGGGAGGGGATGGTTGGTTCTGGTGGAAACACCAGCATAGAGGTTGGTTCAGGCAAAGATTCTGCAATTTGATAGGAGCCATGGAAGGTTCTGAGCAGAGTTAGGACCTGCAGGAGTCACCCAAAATGGGCCAGAGAGAAAGAGGGACAGAGAGGGAAAGATCTTCCATCCACTGGTTCATTCCCTAAAGGGCCACAACACGCAGAGGTGGGTCAATTTGAAGTCAGGAGCCTGGAACTTCTTCCAAGCCTCCCACATGACCCCCAAACCTTGATCCATCCTCTGCTGCTTTCCCAGGCTCAAAGCAGGGAGCTGGGTCACAGTGAGCAGCCAGGACTCACACCAGTGCCCACATGGGATGCTGGTGTGGAACGCAGAGGCTTAACTTGATCCACCACTGTGTCAGTCCCAGCCGTCATTTTTTTTGTTTTTTTATTCCACACCCTCTCACACATAGTGAAAAGAGGCTGTGAAAGGACTTCCTGATTTGGAAAATTAGTAGTGGATACACAGACCTCTCTGGGGAGGACATGTTAAGAATTTCATAGCAGGGGGCCTGGCGGCATGGCCCGGTGACTAAGTCCTCAACTTGAATGTGCCGGGATCCCATATGGGCGCCGGTTCTAATCCCGGTAGCCCCGCTTCCCATCCAGCTCCCTGCTTGTGGCCTGGGAAAGCAGTCGAGGACGGCCCAAAGCTTTGGGACCCTGCACTCACGTGGGAGACCCTGGCTCATGGCTTTGGATCGACTCAGGCTCCTGGCTCCTGGCTCGGGATTGACTCTGCTCTGGCCGTTGCAGCCACTTGGGGAGTGAAGCATCAGATGGAAGATCCTCCTTAAAAAAAAAAAAAAAGGAAATTCACAGCAGGCTCATAAGCTGAGGGTCAGGATTCCTAGTGTTGGTCTATTTGAAGCCTTTGAAGCTTTTCCATAGGAAAGAACCCCCTAAGATGCGTCATAGGTAGTTCAATTAAATAAAAAGAGACCACTACTGCTGTCGTGATAGGTAGTTCAACACGTGGAAGCTACCTGCCAGGATATGACACACAGGGTCTTTCTTTGTACCATAATTACTGCTTGAAAAAGTTTAGGCTTAATGTATAATGCTTATACAGTGTGACTGGAAGGCACAGCCGGGAGCAGACCACAGCAACCAGAGTCACTGGTGACATTGTTTGAAAACAAAACGTTGCAGAGCCACATTTTGTGGCTCCCTAGACGATGTCTTTTCCCCACTTCCCTAGGCGGCACCTGGACCATCTGGGTAAAGGTGTCATCTTGGTGGGGAGGGTGGATCAGCCTGCAGAGACCTCCCCCTTATGATCAGCACAGCCCACAGCAGCTGGAATGGGAATCTGTGATTCAGTGGTTCCATCAGGAGGGCGACTCCATGCTTCCCACTGTGAGTCTAGGCTGATGGCGTACACACCTGGGATTCTGAGGTGTACACCCGCCCCATTTCCTTGTAGGCCTGGGGTGCAAGTCGCCATGGCGGAGCACTCAGAGGTGGCAGGTGTTGGAAGCACCCCCTCTGTTCTCCGTGATCACGGCAGACTTTGGGGCTGAGCAGAGCTCCTGCACCCTGTGAGTGTGGGGAGTCTAAAAGCTGCGACTGTGTGGCATGTAGTTGGGTCTCTGGGCACACAGCAAACTGCACAGATAATGTGTGTGGTACATATGCTGGTGTGGGTGGGAGTTGCAGCCACCACGGGCTAAGCCTGGGTGAGGACCGCCTTGGAAGAGAGGAGGTGAAGGTGCGATTACACTCACAGCCGTGACTGTCACCTCCTCTGTGCTGACAAAAGAGGAGATAAGCCACAGCCAGCTCAGGTGTCACCCTGGACTTTCATCCCACATCTGAGACAGACCAGAGTACACGGTCCATACTCCAAGCCGCAGAAGGAGTAGGCACTCCACCACGCCGCAGAAGCATCCAAGACAAAGTCCAGCAAGTGCCCCCAGAAATGCAAGAAATAAAAACAGAGGACAGGGCCCGGCGTGGTGGCACAGTGGTTAAGGTCCTCGCCTTGCACGCCCGGGATCCCATATGGGCGCCGGTTCTATCCTGGCAGCCCCGCTTCCCATCCAGCTCCCTGCCTGTGGCCTGGGAAAGCAGTCGAGGACAGCCCAAAGCTTTGGGACCCTGCACCCGCGTGGGAGACCCAGAAGAGGCTCCTGGCTTTGGATCGGCATAGCATCGGCCATTGCACTCACTTGGGGAGTGAATCATCGGACGGAAGATCTTTCTCTCTGTCTCTCCTCTCTGTATATCTGCCTTTCCAATAAAAAAATAATAAAAATAAATCTTAAAAAAACAAACAGAGGCCATTGTGACTCCCCAAGAGTAGCCATAATTCTTCAACATTAGAAAGTGAAGATGAAAAAAGTAACGACATGTCTGAAATAAATGGGAAAAAAAAATAATCATAGGGTTACTCAAAAGTACATGGAAGCAAATGATAAAGTGAGCCATACATGATATGGATGCAAAATTTTGCCAAGGGAGTTATACTTTTGAAGAGAAATCAAACAGAAGTATTAGAAATGAAAAAAAAAATTCAATATGCCCAATACAAAATACAGTAGCAAGCCTCAACAGCAGGCCTGGAGAAGCAGAACAAAGAATATCCATGATAGAAGACAGAACTTGGGAATCATCTTAGTAGGAAAAACAGAAGATGAAAAATTGGAAACCCAAAACAGCGTTCGAGATTGGTGGGACACCATCAAGCAGCCAAACATGAATCTCTCAGGAATTCCTGAAGGCGAAGAAAGCGAGAGTGGACTAAAAGGCGTATTCAGTGAAATAATAGCAGAAAAAAATCATCCAAGTACAAGAAGCACAAAGAGGCTCTAATAGGCATGACCAGAAAAGATCTTCAGCCTGACACCATATAGTCAAACTTTTAGCAGTGAAACATAAAGAGAAGATTCTCAAATGCCAGCGTACCTTCAGAGGATCGCTGTGTACTATCAGCTGCTGGTTTCTCTTCCGAAACCTCATAGGCTAGGAGAAAATGGAGAGAAAAGTCCAGATCCTAAAAGAAACAAACTACACACTGCAAAGCGATCCTTTATAAAGGAGGGCAAAATAAAGACCTTCCAGAACAAACACCAATGGAAAGAATTTGCCATCATCTGAACAGCCCTACAAATTGATGTTTAAGGATGTGATTCACACAGAAGCAGAGAATGGCAGTCAGCATAAAGAAAGAATGCGATAGTAGAAAATCTCCTAGTAAAGGTACAAACGAAATCCAAAGCAGAGAGAGAGAGAGAGAGAGAGAGAGAGAGAGAGAGAGAGAGAGTTATGGGGAAATGGTAGGACCAGCTTGTTACTATTCAGTAATAATCCAGATTGAAATGGCCTAAATTCTCTAAAGATACAGACTGGGGATCGGCACAGTGGCCAATAACTAAAATAAAGATTGAATCAGTAATGAAGAACTTTCCAACAAAGAAAAGTCCAGAATCCGAAACTCTATGATGTCACTGTTAAATTCTGCCAAAAATTTAAAAAGAACTATTTTAATACTTCTCAAATGATTAAAAAACAATTGAAAGAGAGGGAATCCCCCCCCCTAAATCCTCCTATGAGACCAACACCACCTACCTTAATTCCAAAAAAAAAAAAAAAGAAAAGATGCAACAAAGAGAACAACAGGTGAATATTCCTGATGAACATAGAGGCAACCCCCTCCCCAACAAGACTAGTTAATCAATTCCAACAACACATCAGCTCACATCATTCACTCAGACCAAGTGGGATTTATCTCTGGTGTGCGGGAATGAGTCAACATATGCAAATCAATAGATGTGATACATCTCGTTAACAAGCTGAAGGATAAAATCCGTATGATTGACTCTATACATGCAGGGAAAGCTTCTGATGAAATACAACATCCTTTCATGACAAAAACTTAAGAAACCAGAATATAAAAGGATCATTCCATAACACAATCAAGGCAATGCCTGAAAAACCCATAAGTCAGCATTATATTGAACAGGTAAAAGCTAGAGGCATTTCCCCTAAGATCTAGAACAGGATAGAATGTCCACTATCAGCACTGCTATTTAATATAGTCCTGGAATCTTAGCCAGAGCCATTAGGCAAGAAAAAAAAAATCAAAGGATTACAAATTGGAAAGGAGGAATTCAAATTATGCCTGCTTCTACATAACATGGTGCTCCATTTAGGGGAACTGAAAGACTCCACCAAAAGACTAATGGAATTCAGAAACGAGTTTGGTAAATTTTTAGGATATATATAATCAATGCACAAAAATCAATAGTGTCTGTATGCACAAACAATTCCATGGCTGCGATGGAACTTGTAGGATCAGTTCCATTCACAGTAGCTGCAAAAAAATCTAAATATCACAGAATAAATTTAACCAAGGATGTGAGAATTATAAGACATGAAAGAAATAGAAGACATAAGAAAAATAAAAGAATCATTCAAATTCTTGGATTAGTAGAGTTAATATAATCAAAATGCATGTACTACCAAAAGCAATTTACAGATTCTATATAATCCCAATCAAAATACATATGGCATTCTTCTTTGATATAGAAAAAAAATGATATTAAAATACATATGGAAACAAGAGATATCCCCAACAGCTAAAGCAATCTTAAATAACAAAAACAAAGCTGGAGGCATCACAATACCAGATTTCAAGACACACTGCAGGGAAGGGGCAACCAAAACAGCCTGGTACTGGCACAAACCAGATATACAGATCAATGGAATATAAACCAGATATACAGATCAATGGAATATAAATCCCAGAAATGAACCTACACTAACAGCTAAATGATTATTGACAAGGGAACGGAAATCAATGCAGGGAGGAAAGGAATGTCTTCAACAAACAGTACTGAGAAAATTGGATCTACATATGTATAAATGTAAAACAAGACCCCCTTCCTTATACCTTATATGAAAATAAACTCAAAATGGATCAAGGGTCTAAACCTATGACCTGATACCATCAAATTACTGAAGGAAAACAGGCTAACCTCCGCAAGATGCAGGCATTGGCAAAGGATTCTTGGAAAAGACCCCAGAAGCACAGGCAGGCAGATAAAGTAAAAATAAACAAGTGGGATTGCATCAAGCTGAGAAGCTTCCTCACCGCAAAGGAATCACTCAACAAAGCAAAGAGGCAGCCAACAGAACGGGAGAAAATACTTGAAAACCATGCAGCTGGTAGAGGATTAATTCCCAGGATCTACAAAGAGCTCAAGGAATTCAACAACAAAACAAACCATCCAGTTAAGAAATGGGCAAAGGATATGAACAGGCACCTTTCAAAGAATGAAACAGCAATGACCAGTAGACAACTGAAAACATGCTTATGCTTATCAGACATCAGGGAAATGCAAATGAAAACCACAATGAGATTAGTTCACCCCACATAGAATGGCTATCCATACAGAATTTAGAAAACATTGACCTGGCACAATGGCTCCATTGGCTAAGTCCTCCCCTTACAATCACTGGAATACCATATGGGCACTAGTTCATCTGATTCCCTGCTTGTGATCTGGGAAAGCAGCAGAAGATGGCCCAAAGCCTTGGATCCCTGTATGCACATGGGAGACCCAGAAGAAGCTCCTGGTTCCTGGCTTTGGATAGGTTCAGCTCCAGCCATTGTGGCCATTTGGGAAGTGAACCAGTGGATAGAAGATCTTTCTTTCTGTAAATCTGCCTTTCCTATAAAAATAAAATAAAATAAATCTTAATTAAAGAATTTAGAAAACAATAAATGGGGCCCAGCCCTGTGGCATAGTGGCTAAAGTCCTCACCTTGAATGTGCCAGGATCCCATATGGGCGCCGGTTCTAATCCCGGCAGCTCCACTTCCCCTCCAGCTCCCTGCTTGTGGCCTGGGAAAGCAGTCAAGGACGGCCCAAAGCCTTGGGACCCTGTACCAGCGTGGGAGACCTGGAGGAAGTTTCTGGCTCCTGGCTTTGGATCGGCGCAGCACCGGCCATTGCACTCACTTGGGGAGTGAATCATCAGATGGAGGATCTTCCTCTCTGTCTGTCCTCCTCTCTGTATACCTGACTTTGTAATAAAAATAAACAAATCTTAAAAAAAAAAAAAAGCAAACAATAAATGCTGGTGAGGATGTTGTGGGGAAAATATATTGTTGGGAATGCAAGCTAGCACAACCATTATGCAAGATAGTTTGGAAATTCCCCAGAGAACTGAAAATAGATCTACTGTATGACCCAGCCATCTTATACTGCTGGAAATTTATCCCAAGGAAATAAAATCAACATATGAGAGAGTTACTTGTATTCCCAGCTATTTAGAGCAGCTCAGTTCACAATAACCAAGGTATAGAATCAAATCTATCAGCTAAGGCTTGAATAGAGAAAATATGGTATACATATTCTAGGGAATACTACTCAGCCGTAATAAAGAGCGAAATTCTGTCTTTTGCAACAAGATGGATACAACTGGTAACCATTATGCTTAGTGAATTGAGCCAACCTCCCAAAGACAAAAGCATTTGTTTGATTGGTGGTAACTAATACACAGAGTCCAAAGTAATCTAATGAGAGTGACATTTCCAGAACTATTGCTTCCTGCCTTTTAGCTGTTGAATTCCTCACCTAACCAAATGTCAAATGTTTATGATTGAGGAGTAAACATAAACTATCCCATGGCCAAAACTGAAGAAAAAGGCGGGTGGGTGGGAATGCAGGCAGTGCATTTCTGTTGTATGAAATATGTGAAAAATTTTCACTTCATATGAATAAAATAATTTTTAAAATTCTATTTATTGGGTCAGTGCAGTGGCACAGCAAGCTAATTTTCTATCCTGTGGTTCTGGCATTCCATATGGGTCTCAGCTGGTGTCTTGGCTGTTCTACTTCTGATTCAGCTCTCTGCTTATGGCCTGGGAAACCAGTGGAGGATGGTCCAAAGCTTTGGGCTCCCGAATCTGCATGGGAGGCCCAGAAGCTCTTGGTTCCTGGCTTCATGTCAGTAAGCTCTAGTCATTGCAGCCAGTTGGGGAGCAAGCCAGTGGATGGAAGTCCTTTTCTGTCTCTCCTTCTCCCTTTCTAAAATCTGCCTTTCAAATTAAAGAAATATAAATCTATAAAAAATTCATTTATTTACTTGAAAACCATAGTTACAGAGAGGGAGAGGCACAAGATGAGAAAGACAGAGAGAGAGAAATCTTCTGGTCTCAGCTTCACTCCTGAAATGGTGAGAACGGCCAGGGCTGGGCCAGGCTGAAGCTATCAGCCAGGAGCTTCATTTGGGTTTCCCATGTGGGTGCAGGGGCCTGAGCACTTGGACTTGAACAGGCATCCATAGGGGATTCTGGTGCTGTTGTGCCATATCCCTGGCCACCCTCGCTTTTCTTTATATTGGATGCATTACCATGATTTGCAAAGAGCTCAGTGGATGACTTCCTATGTGACCAAGCCTTCTCTCTTTTCAAATCACCACCACATGTGGTCTCACTCACTTATCTGTCCCGTGCCTATACTCTGATGACCACGGTGTGTGTGTGTGTGTGTGTGTGTGTGTGTGTGTGTGTCGGGGGGATTCTAGCTTGCTCATGGTTCCCTGGGCCTCTTCTGCCAGGCAGGCCACCCCTGGTGGGAGTGTGTCACCCCTCCCCCTGGAATTTCTTGTGTGTTCAAAGTGAGGTGTTTCTTCCATAGATTCTGGGTCCTTCACTCACCTGCAGACCTCCTCAAGCGCAGACGGGAGTTGGTTGATGGATGTGTAAAGTTACTGGGTGATGGATAAGGTGTCATTCTATACCAGAAATCAAAATCAATAAATCAACAAAGCCAATCTGATGTCAGAGGTGGCTGGGACAAAAAGGGAATGAGAAAGAAGAGCCAGGTTGTATCCATGAAATTGAGTAGAGCCTGCTTGCCTTAGCTCCTGGGGAGATGCATCGAGAACAGTGGATGTGATGGTACAATCGCTAGGTTGTATCCATCTCTTACTCCTGCGTCTGTGAACCTGGGCAGAGCCTTCTCACCTTAGCTCCTGGGGAGATGCAGAAAGAACAGTGAGTGTGGGAGAGGGTTTAGGCCTTGGTTGGAGACTATGATCCTTATCAGGCCCCCCTACAGGTAGCCAAGTGAGCAGAGACCTCCCAGGCAGGCCTGGTTGCCACCTTATCATGAATGCCTCCCGTGTGTGTGTGTGTGTGTGTGTGTGTGTGTGTGTGTATCTTACACTTGCATGAACACACACCCACGCCAGGCAACCAGCACCCCAGCTGCTGTTCTCTGCTGCCAAGCCGCTGCATCCAACTGCTGCTTGCTTTGTCAAACCAGGTAAGCCTGGCAGCTGCCAGCCCTGCTGTTGTTGGCAGGCTCCACCGGTTGGTGAGCTCCAGGTGGATGGCCCACCCTGTGACTGCTGGCTTGGGGCCACTGGGATGGCTCAGCTGCTGTCACTCCTCGGATGCCAATGTTTGCTTGAGATGCCAGGGTGAGAAGGTGCCCCCAGGAGGCAAGACCACACCTAGTCTCAGCCGGACAGCTGGGGAGCAGGCTTGCTGGTTTGTACATCCTGGGGAGCAGGACATGTTCCCACAATCTGCTAGCCCTCCCTTGGGAAGCATCTGGCACTTCCTTGCTTCTGATATTACTTCTGCTCTTCCCCAGAGAGATTTGGGGTACTCATCTCTTTGGAAACCTGGTGATGTGTTTTGGGGGTAGCATATACCCAGCACTGCTGCTGGGCCATGCTCTGTTGCCCTCCCAGGTCCGTCGGTAGGAGCTGGTTTGGAAGCAGAGCAGCCAGGACTCCAATGTGGGAGGCTAGCATCGCAGGTGGCAGCTTAACATGCTGCACCACAGTGCTAGCCCCCTGTGGATGGTGTTGCAGTCCTGGTGTTGCACACTCCTGCCCCTCCCCACAGCCACAGATGAACCCCCACACCACTCAGGCACGTCACCTTAACAGTTCTCCCCTAACCCTGCCAAGCACTTCTGCCCCTTCAAAACCTGTGTGTTCAAACCCTAACCTGAGAACACCAACAAGAGACTGCATTTGGCCTTTAGAGAGATAAACAAGGGGACCTGAGGTTATCAGGGAGGACCCTAATCCAATCTGCCTGTGTCTGTGCAAAGAGAAGGGATTAGGACACAGACGCACATGGATGTCCACAGACATGGGGAGAAAGACAAGCTCCTGGCAGCGAGGCCAAGGAGCCTGCCCTTGGACCTGGACACCAGACTTCAGGAGCATGGGGCAATGAACCTGTGGGGAAGTGGAATGGTTGTCCTTTCCTTGGACATGGCTGGCACTGCCCATGGCCTCTTGGAACTTTCATTTGCTCATCTGTACAGTAGGAGGAGTGAGGGGTAATTTTTTTTTTTTTTTTTACAGTGAGAATCTGATGGGAGGACAACACAAGGAACATTTGTCCCCATGCAAGCGTCAGCCGTGGCAGCAGGTGAAGCAGCCTGTGGGCTGGGTGGAGAAGCTGGCTCTGGGTTCTGTCTGTGGTTTCAAGTGTGTTGCTGAAGGGTGGAGCGCGGCCCTCAAGGCCATGGCCAGCAGGGGGCTGCATGCCTGCCTGAGCCACTGGGGCAGGGAGTTTGGGCAGCCAGGGTGCCACTCAGCTCAGCGTGGCTGCAGGCTCACCTGAGAGCCACCTGACTGTCCTTGCCTGAGGACCCTCGACCTCCCAGAGGGTGACGGAAATCCCAAACGTCACCCCGTGAGAAATAATCTGAGAGGGGCTGATCCTTCTGGAACTATGCCTTGGGCTGGTCCAGAGACCTACTCACAACCCCTCAATTATATTTTAATATCTGTCTGTATGCATTCACACCGCAATTGCTAAAACACCTCTAATTAGATTACATGCACGCACGCGTGCGCGCACAGACACACATACACCCAGCTGAACAATGGTGCAAAATGCCAAATTCTAGCTGACAACAAGCCAATGGGCTGGTCTTTCCTCTGGCTCACAGAAAGCCCCATTATCCCAGAATATGGTTTTCTCATGGTTTGGAACCATGACACCAACCTTGATGTCATAACATTGCTTAACTTCAGGGATGTATTTATTTTGGTTTCAAGTTCAGGGAGTATAGCCATTAGCCAGGGATGGAGCAAAGTCCAGACAAAGCCACCAAGGTGTGAGAAGAACACTTGCCATTAATCCCCTCTCCCCACACACACACACTTGGCCTGGCTCCTCATTACACAGCAAGGGGATGGGGGGAGGGGTGACCTCAGTATGGATAGATTTAGCAAGTTGCCCACTTTTTTAAAATAAATGATTTATTTATTTTTATTGCAAAGTCACATACACAGAGAAGAGGAAAGGTAGAGAGGAAGATCTTCTGTCTGAAGATTTACTCCCCACGTGACTACAACGGCTGGAGCTGAGCTGATCCCAAGCCAGGAGCCAAGAGCTTCTTCCGGGTCTCCCACACAGGTGTAGGAACCCAAGGCTTTAGGCTGTCCCCAACTGCTTTCCCAGGCCACAAGCAGGGAACTGGAGGGGAAGTGGGGCTGTCAGGATTAGAACCAGTGCCCATATGGGATCCCTGGTGCATTCAAGGTGAGGGCTTTAGCCGCTAGGCCACGGCACCGGGCCCTTCTTTTTTAGTTATGTATCTGTAAGGCATAGTTACAGAGAAAGTGGAAACACACACATACACACACACACACACACACACACACACACACACACACACACACACACACACACATTCTTCCATCCATTGGTTCAGTCTGCCAAATGGCCACACTGGCCTGGGCTGGACCAGGCTAAATGCAGGAGCCAGGAGCTTTATCTGAGGTTCCCACATAGGTGTAAGAGCCCAAGTATTTGGGCCACCTTGGGCTGAATTCCTAGGCACAACAGTAGGGAGCTGGATGGGAGGTGGAGCAGCTGGGATTTGAACTACTGCCCATAGGGAATGCCAAACTCACAGGTAGAGGCTTACCCCACTGTGCCACAATACTGCCCCCCCCCCCATTGCTTTCTTTCTAAGGCTGCTGGCTAATGTGGAACTGGCCAAGCTGCAGAATGAATAAGTCAGGCCTAGCTACCTGTGCTTAAGGAAGTTGGTGTAGACGAAAGTATAGCTGGATGGATTGCTGCCAGGCTGGCCCATGGGAGGGGGTTCTTTCCAGTACCTGAGTGTGCAAGTGGGAGCTCCTGGTGGCCTGGAGGCTCTGAGCCCAATCCTGGGAGGATGCACACAGGGCATGCGCTGCGGCACCGCGGTGGAGCTGTCCTCTGTGTTATGCTGGAGACTGACAGCGGGTACCGCTGGGAGCCTGGGGCTCATTTCCTGTTTATTCTTGGGTGCATCTGAAAGTTTCCAACAGCAAGTGGTTGTTGAGGAAAATCCTAGCTGCCACCTGCCTTTGGATAGCCCCTTTCTCCTCTGACCTTAAGGGAGAGAGAAGCAGAAGGCAAAGAGAGGGGCAAAAGTACGATGAAGGAATAGGGTTGTGAGGAACCCAGGTTACCTGCAGGCTGCCGGACGAAGCCCTTTCGGAACAGGTGTGGTGTCCTAGGGATGCCAGGAGGTGCGGTGTCGTAGGGATGCCAGGAGGTGCGGTGTCGTAGGGATGCCAGGAGGTGCGGTGTCATAGGGATGCAGCAGTTCTGGGACCCTCAAGCCACCTCCTTCCCTTGGGGTAGCTATCCTGTGCCTGGAGGGATTATTGGCCACCGAGCCACGCACCTGCCAGCTCTGTGCTTTGTCCGGCTGCCATACTTTCCAAGGCAGAAGTGGTGCCTTTCCTGGGACGTGGAAAAGATAGGTTGTGTTCAAAAACACTGTGCGATGCAAAACAACGTAGACATAGGGAGCTGCGTCTTGGATGCTTTGCTTGCCTGGGACACTGGGTCACCACCGGGGTGCAGCCACTGCCCTGATGGGGGAGACCAACTTCAACTGCTGTGCCCAGGACGTCCCTCTGGGGGCTGGAGGGGACAGGAGGGAGGCATTCTGGAGCTTCTGGTTTTGGTTGGCTTCAGACTTCAAGCTCACGGTACCAATGCATTGGGCATTACTGCTGAGAAAACATACATATGCATGTAAACGCTTGTGGCAAATGTAATTAAAAATTTGAGCAGGGAACCTGGTACTGTGGCATAACAGGCTAATCCTCTGCAAGTGGTGCCACTATCCCATATGGGGTACTGGTTCGAGCCCAGAATGTTTCAGCTTCAATCCAGCTCCCTGCTGATGGCCCTGGGAAAGCAGTGGAGGATGGCTCAGATCCTTGAGCCCCTGTACCTACGTGGGAGATCCAGAAGAAGCTCCTGCCTCTTGGCTGCAGATCAGCTCAGCTCTGGCCATTTTGGCTGCTTGGGGAGTGAACCAGCTGATGAAAGAGCTTTCTCTCTCTCTCTCTGAAACTCTTTCATGTAAAATAAATAAATCTTACAAAAAAACCCCAAAAGAATATGAGCTTATTTTGGTGACAAAACTTTTGGTACAGATTTTTTTTTTTCATTATATGGAAGATCATTATGATGTAAAAAAGACGCATGAATTTCAAACTTGTTTTGGCACCCAAAGAAGCGTATAGCTTGAATTCCATTTTGCCATGGAATTCTGTTTTTCTTTTTAAAAAGATTTATTTATTTTATTTGTAAGGTAGAATTGCAAATAAAGAAGGAGAGACAGGAAGGGAGAGAGAAAAAGAGAGAGAGGGCTCTTCTATCTGCAGTTCACTCCTCAAATGGCTGTGACAGCCAGGTTCAAGCCAGGAGCCAGGCACTCCTTCTATTGTCTCCTGTGCAGGTGCAGCGGCCTCAGTATTGGCATGATCTGCAGCTTTCCCAGATGCATTAACTGGCCTGGCAGGCAGTGGCTTGGCTTGCTGTGCCACAATACCAGCCTCAGGCGCTGGGAGATTTCTCCAAGCAAGTTGAGACCTGGTAAAAGCCTGGCCCTGGGCCTAGTGCAACAGTCTAGTGGCTAAAGTCCTTGCCTTGCAAGTGCTTGGATCCCATATGGGCGCTGGTTCTAATCCTGGCAGCCCCACTTCTGCTCCAGCTCCCTGCTTGTGGCCTGGGAAAGCAGTCGAGGATGGTCCAAAGTCTTGGGTTCCCGCACCTGTGTGGGAGGTGTGGAATAAGCTCCAGGCTCCTGGCTTCAGATCAGCACAGCTCTGGCCATTGTAGCCGCTTGGGGAGTGAATTAATGGATGGAAGATCTTCCTCTCTGTCCCTCCTCATTTCTGTATACCTGACTTTGCAATACAAATAAATAAATCTTGAAAAAAAAAAAAAGCCTGTCCCTGATCTGTCACCCTGGCCCAGGCCCTCTGTCCCTTGGGTGCCCAAGGACTGGGGGACAGTGGAGGCAGACGCCTTTGGGGAGATGCAGCTGGAACCGACCTGCCTGTACCTGCACAGACTCTAAGCCAGAGACCATCCATGGGCTAGAAGGGATGTGCAATCCGACAATGAGCCGATGTGGCTGAGTATGTCTGGCTCGGCTGTGACTTGGGCCACTGTTGCCTGGCTCCCAGCCAAGTCCAGCAGCCCAGGAAGAGCATAGGACATTCTCCAAGAGGGTGTGGTCGCGCTGTGCCTATGACTGACCGACTCTGATCTGTCCATGGGGACCTGTGGTCTGCCTGGATGCCTGGGGCTTGATTGGGGCAGGGGAGCGGGGCCTGCCATGGCCCAGATCCCCAGCTCTGCCCACTGGTGCACATGCCCACCCCCACTGTTCCCTGGGGACCTTCCTCCCCACCTCTCTGCCAGAATGGGTGCTTTCCTCAGGGCCTCAACCAGCCTCTGGGGTCGCTGGATCCCAGGAAGATCCTCCATGCTCCCCTTCTCCCACCGTCTCTTGGCCCTTGCTTTCTCCCCCACCCCTGGCCTGGCTCTTCCCTTCACCAGCATGCCATGCCCTGGGGCCATCCTTGGGTCTCTTCCTTGCCTCCATCGACACCCTCCCCCATGTCCAACTTCCCATCTTGGCCCTGACTTTTCTACACCACCTGGGCACTGCTAGCTCCCCGGCCATCCCTCCTCCTCCTCCACCTCCACTCCACCGTGCCAGCCCACCCCTCTGTCTCTGTGTCTCACCCGTAACCCTGCCTCTTTGCTGCAGCATCTAGCTCTCCTGCCTGCGTGGACTCCTCCCTGGCCGTCCCTCCTCCTCCACCTGCAGGCATGTTCAGCCCTCCCCAAATCTATGAAATCACAAAACTCCCCAAAGTCCTCTCACTGAACTCAGGACAGTGGCCAGCAGTCTTTGCACAACGTTTGTGACCCTGTTCCATGTCTTCCCACTTTCCGTGATGAAAGCAGAGTTGTGGGCTTCCAGGCTTTTAGGGGAACTGGCTCAGTTGGCAGGAGGCAGAGGTTTGCTCTTCCAAAGTTTGTCTCCTTTGACATGGAGATGTGATGGACAGTGCTCCACCAGCCATGTTGTCATTAGGAAGAACCCTTGAAGATATAAAATTAAGACATATAGGAATGGCTATAGAGACCGTGATATAATTCTGGGCTTTTTCCTATGTGAGAAGTATCATGCGTTAGTCGCCGAAGGAGACCAGAACTGGTTATAAGGAGTAGAATTTGCAGAGCTCCAGGTGATGTGACTGCTATCCACTCCACCTCCTCCATCATTTGCTTCAGTAGTTCTAAACCTGCTCTATTACTATGACCACACTGGCTTTCTTCCTGTCCCCTGCATAGTCTAAACTTGGTCCCATCTTACAATGGCCAGGACTGGTCCAAGACAGAAACCTGGGCCCTGAAACTCCATCTGGGTCTCCCATGTGGGTGCAGGGGCCCTAGCACTTGGGTCATCTGCTGTTTTCCCAGGGGCATTAAAGCAGGAAGTTGGATTGGAAGTGGAGCAGCTGGGACTGCAATGGATGTTCAGGTACAGGATGCTGGCATTGCAAATGGCAGCTTAACTCACTGTGCCACAGTGCCGGTCCCTCTTTTTCCTGTTTGATTGTAGGCTGTCTCGTTCACTGCTGTTATCTCTTGGGACTGGCATATACTAGATATTTAGTATTTATTACAGGAGTGAGTGCAATCAGCTGATTCCTCACAATTTGAAAAAAAAGCTAGGGCCCGACGCGGTGGCGCAAGTGGTTAAAGGTCCTCGCCTTGCACACCCGGGATCCCATATGGGTGCCGGTTCTAATCCCGGCAGCCCCGCTTCCCTTCCAGCTCCCTGCCCGTGGCCTGGGAAAGCAGTCGAGGACGGCCCAAAGCTTTGGGAACCTGCACCCGTGCGGGAGACCCGGAAGAGGCTCCTGGCTTCTGATCGGCATAGTATCGCCCGTTGCACTCACTTGGGGAGTGAATCATCGGACGGAAGATCTTCCTCTCTGTCTCTCCTCTCTGTATATCCACCTTTCCAATGAAAAACTAATAAAAAATAAATCTTTTAAAGAAAAGCTATTATATTCGAGAGCCAGAGAGAGAGGGAGCCAGTGTGTGTAGTGTATATGTGGGGTGTGTATTTGAGAGACAGCGAACAAGCAAGCAAGCTTTCATCCATTCATTGGCTCACTCCACTACTGCCCACAAGAGGGCGCTGAACCCAGGAGTCGAGAACTCAATCCCGCTCTCCTATGTGGGTGCGAGGACTCAATCACTTGGGCTATCACTGGCTACTTCCCAAGGGGCTGCATGAGCAGCAAGCAGGAGTCTGGAGCCACAATCCAGAATGAAACCCAGGCCCTCCGGCGTGGGACCGGGGCACAGGAACTACAGGGCCACACGCCCTCTGCAGAGTGGCTGCAGGTGCATTGCATCTCCATGTCCAAGGAGACAAGCGCAGAAGAGCAAACCTCTGCCTCTGCTATGGCTGCACTGGGGGAGCCGCAGGTGCACTGCCACAAGCTCAGGGCGTGGGGTGCTGAGGGCCCGCCTCTGTATTAAACACACCCTCTGTAATAGACACACGCACACAGCCACATGCTGCTCCTTAGCGTCCACACACACCTTATCACATGTACAGCACACATACCCCAACACATGCTAGTACATACACCCAGCACACATATCCCCAAATCACACAGACCCACATGCAGACCAACCCTTATATACACGCTAGTACACACATCAGGACACACATTCTAATACCCGCATAGACCCCCATGCACATGCCAATAATTCTGACACACACGCCCAGTACACACATCCAATTTCCCCATAGATTCATAAGCAGGACCCATTGCATGCATACACACCACCCAGTTCCTGCTTATCCCCCAGCTTTCCTCTAAGGTACTCTCAGAGATGCTGGCCCTAGGCACCGGGTCTTGTCCCTGTACTTGGCCTTGGGGCAGCCTGCAGAAAAAGGGGCACCTGGGTGCTTCTGCCTCGAGTAGCAGCCATCATCCACTTAACTCCTCCTTTTGGGGGGCTTCCCAGCAGCAAAGCCCCCACCCCTGCCCTGGGTACCCCATGCATCCCCTTGCCTGGACAGTTTAACTCAGAGTCTGTGGTCTTTGTGCAGGCTGCCCAGCCAGGGGTCCGCCTCCCCAGGTGCATGACAGCACCCCATCCTGCCTTTCCTTCCAGCCCCTGCTGGCCAACTGCTGGGTCCTGCTTTCCTTGTGCTCCTGCTCCCTAACCGGGCAGCATCCCCTGTTCCCACTGCCCAGCCCCATGGCTCCTTGAGTCAGCTAACATGAAGTTTGACTATGATGGTGGAAACCCTCAGATAAGAGCATGTTTGGCAAGGTTTCTGTCTCCCGTGGCAGGGCAAGGCAGCGGAAACAGCCCGGGCTGGTGTGGCTGCCCTGCAAAGTCATCATGACCCCACTCTGGGTGCTCAGGAGCCAGCTGTCTGGGAGATCCTGTCTAGACATTCCAAAATGGCCATGGCCTGCTTGCCCTGCCTCCTCCAGGGTTGCTGCCACCCTCAGTGCCTGCCCCTGGGGAGTTCTGTCTCCTCTGCTCTCTTCCCCGTGCCATGCTCTGCAAAGTCCACAGTGACAGGCCCTCCCCCTGCCCACGGGCTGGCAGCTCAGGGCTACTCCCCCCTCTGCTCCTTCCAGGCAGAGCAGGGCT
Source organism: Ochotona curzoniae (assembly GCF_017591425.1). Taxonomy (NCBI): domain Eukaryota; kingdom Metazoa; phylum Chordata; class Mammalia; order Lagomorpha; family Ochotonidae; genus Ochotona; species Ochotona curzoniae. The sequence goes on from NW_024465699.1 coordinate 5,025,893, forward strand.
GTGGCCTTGTTGGGGGTGGGGCAGTTTCTGCTTCTACCAGGGTCCTTGCACACAACAAAGGAACATGTCATGCATGGCAGGTGCAGGCGTCAGGGAGGTCCAGAATCTGGAACACTAAGATTTGCTCTCTTCCCCACAAAATCTTGCAGATCTGTGAGTGCATGTTGGAGATGGCATAGGTGGCATAGGCTTAATCCCAGGGACTTGGGGTTTGCTGGACCCAGAGAGATTCCTATGTTACACACAGGAATCAGCAACATCCCTTAAGGGACTGTCCATGTTCAGTTATTTTCATCATGGACTCTCATGTGGCTGGCAGGGCCCCATGTACTTGGGCCATACCCGCTGCCTCTGCAGGTGTGCACGAGCAGGGAGCTGGCACTGGGAGCAGTCAGGACTCACCTGAGGCCCTGCGGTGGAGTGTGGGCATCCCAGATGGCATCCTGTGCCGAAGGCCCACCCTGTCACCTTTCTTTTTGATTAGGTTATGTGCTCTGTGCTAGTATTTCAGAATCAGCAGGAAGCTGCAGCGGGATGAGGAATAGTAGTTGACAAAAGTGAAATGAAAGTTTCATGTTCTGTATTTCTTCATGCTAAATGCCTATCTGCGCCTATCTTCTTAGAATCATCTCTCTAATCACCTGTAATATCACCTATCTATATATCTAATCACCCATCTATGGTTATCTATCTATAGTAAATCATCTACCTGTGTATTTAATCACCTGTCTATGTAATCTAGCTATATATTTAATCATCTGTGTATCCATATCATCTATCTATATGCATAGAGAAGGAGATACAGAGAGAAAGATCTTCCGTCTGCTGCCTCACTCCTCACGTGCCACAAAGGCCAGAGCTGAGTTAATCTGTAGCCAGCAGTTTCTTGGGGGTCTCTCATATGGGTGCAGGGTCCCAAGGCTTTGGGCCGTCCTCCACTGCTGTCCCAGGCCGTAAGCAGGGAGCTGGATGGGAAGTGGAGCAGCTGGGGCATGAACCAGCACCCACATGGGATCCCAGCATGTGCAAGGCGAGGATTCAGCTGCTAAACCAGGCCTTCCCTTATCATCTTTTATCTAATCACCCATCTTGTATCAAATCATCTCTCTAACTTCTATATAGTCATTTGCTTACCAGCCACCATTTCTCCGTCTCCCCTTTACCTTTTGCAAGGTGTAACATGGCATATCCTAAACTCCATGGCTTAGAATGAATTTGCAGGGTGGACTGGTTCTGCGGCAGGTGGAGCTGTTAAAAGACACTGCCTGGGACCTAGGGCTCCAGCACAGATAGCATTGTCTCTGGGGATCCAGCACAGACAACAAGTGCATGACAGGTGCTCGCTCTTACAGGCCATCCCCCAAAACACAGCTCAGTCTTCCCAGCGGGGTCTCCTCATGAGACTGAAGCCCATTTAGCCAGCAAGCAAAAATCGAATCCTTTCTCCTTCGTCTACTTTCCCCTCCCCCACCATGGCTTTTTAAACCCATAATCTAATGTATGGGAAACAGCAGGTGCTGGAAGAATTGAACGCACTCAGGCCCAAGGAGGTGTGTGAGAAATGGTTCCTTTCTTGGCTGATCATCCAACTCCCAGCCCAAGCCCAGGCAGCCCACAGGGGGCGGTGCCTTAGGATGAGGACTGAACTTGAGACTATTTAAAACTAAAGCATGGCTTTCAGAGGCAACCCATGGGCCTGGGGTTGGGGAGATGGAAGCGGGAATGGCTTAGGGGGTCCCCTTCAGTGGCCAGACTGAGACTATTTCAAAGACTTGGAGAATTCAACGAGGGTCTTGGGTGATGAAGGGGGAGAGGCTGTGTGAAACCCGGGTCAGCCAGAGGAGGGCACTTCAAAACCATCAGAGAGGAGGTTGTTGCTGCAGCATGATGCCTGAAACCGCACCTGCAGCACCACAGGAGTGTGGGTTCAAGTTCTGGCTTGAACCCACTGGCTGTTCCACTTCCGATCCAGCTCCCTGCCAATGCACCTGGGAAAGTAGTGGGAGATGATGCAGGTGCTTGGTCCCATGTGAGGGATCTAGAAGGAGCTCCTGGCCTCTGCCTGGCTCAGCTTTGGCTGTTACGGTCCTTTGTGGGAGTGATCCTGCTGTAGCTGAGCCTTTCAGATAGGATGAATCAAAATAAATAAATAAATAAATAAATAAAAGTTGATTCTGGTGCAAACATTTTTGTAACCAGTGAGCACTGGGAGGTCCCCGCTATCCTGTGGTTACCTGTGCTAAACTCTGTTTGAGCTTCTTTACTGTGGGCGGTACCCAGGTGCTGTGTCACGTGACGACAGCGTATGCGTATGCAGCTGGGGGTACTGGGTGTTGGGACTAGAGGACCTTGCCTTTCCTTTTTTTTTTTTTTTAAAGATTTATTTTTTAAAATTTTTATTAGGAATTCATATACAGTGGAGGAGAGACAGAGAGGAAGATCTTTCATGCAATGATTCACTCTTCAAGTGGCTGCAATGGCCGGAGCTGCGCTGATCCAAAGCCAGAAGCCTGGAGCTTCTTCTGGGTTTTCCATGCTGGTGCAGGGTCCCAAGGCTTTGGGCTGTCCTGGACTGCTTGTGAAAGCAGGGAGCTGGATGGGAAGTAGGGCTGCTGGGATATGAACTGGTGCCCGTATGGGATTCTGGCATATGCAATGCGAGAACTTTGGGCACTGGGCTACTGCATTGGGCCCAGAACCTTGGCTTTCATGTATGTAATTAGACTGAAGGGTTTATGAGCTCTGCATAAAAAAAAAAAAAAGTGAAAAAGATGTCTTCTCCGCAAGCACACGTGCTTTCCTCATCCTGACCACTAGGGAGGACTTTAGAAATGTCCCCTTAGACTGGTGGTGCACTTTCTGATTTGTCAGACCTGCAGGCCACTTCTCTCTTCCCTCCAGTGGGATGGTCGCCACGGTGAGCTGTGGAGTTCCCCAGCTGAGGACAGAGGAAAGCCACTCCCACATTGTGAAGCCACTCCCACCGAGCTCTCCAATTGGACACAGTCAAGTTTGGAAAGTCCAGGCGAGAAGTGCCTCTTTCCCCCTGAGTGGCCAGCAACCAGGGTCATGGGGCTGTGATGGTGCACCCACAGGCACCTGGGAGCCTTCTAGAAACTTCCACTGCAGCATGCATGGTGAGGGGCCACTCTTGATGCTCTCTGCTTCACATCCATCCCTCCCACTTCCCACTAGCTGCCCAGACTAGTAGTCCTGGCACAGGAAATCCAGCCCACACCATCCTCCCTTTAGCTCTCACTGCCACCTATGCCCCTCTGGTTAGCTCCTCTCCTGGGGACTCGGCCCTGCTAACCCTACCAGGGTCCTGTGCCTTCTAGTCCCTATCATCCATCTACAGCCTGCCCCTCCCCTCCCCCAGCCTGGCCACCCTAGATTCTCACGAAGGATCTCATCTCAGAGGGTTCACCATGGGGACCCTGGCTGATCCTTGATCACTTATCCTTTCTCACAGCTTTCCTAGCAAAGTCTACCTGGAAAACGACTTCACCTGTGTTATGGCTCTGGGCCAACCCTGCCTCTCCCCTGAAGCTCCTCCTGGCAGGCTTGGGGTTGCCTGGTCCCCTGCTTCACCCCAGTGATCTCCCTGAGCAAGGTACATTCATGTCTTGGTCTTCCTGGTAGACCCGGGGTGGAGAACAAGAGCGGGGGATTATGTCCGGCGTGAACTGTATACTCCAGCAGCTAATTCAACTGTGTTCATTGAATGAATGGGAAGGAATCCTTATGCTTGGAGTAGTCTGTGATTAGCAATTTGAAGTGGGCCACTCACCAACTGCTGTATTTAGCGCCTCTAGGATTTTTTTTTTCTAGAAAATATACTGACTTGGACAGCCATCCTGATGGAGCCTGCTGTTGAAATATTTCCTGAGTGTTCAAATGTGCGAAATCTTCCTCTGCCACAGCCGCCAGCAGCCCTACCCTCCAGCCCTGACTAGAGGAAGCAAGAAGGGTCCTTTCAAGCTAGCTCCTTCCTGGCCTCATGGTCTTTAACCAAGACCGGGACGCAGCACATGATCCTCCGGTGACTCTGTGCCAAAAAGTCGTAAGACTGGAGTGTGTCAGATGTGGGAGAAGCCAGTTTGGGGGTGACAGAGTGGGTGAGTAGCTTTCCCAAAGGGTTTGGCATCATTAGCCACCCCTCCATGCAGGCTGTAAGACCAAGCTGCCTCCCAACACACACACACACACACACACACACACACACACACACACACACACACACACACACAGTTGGCTCCCTGCCAACAGCCGGGTGATGGACACAGGAAGAAAGGAAGGTACTGTGACGACACCATGGATATGGGCACATCGAAGGTGGAGGAGGCTCGCGCCCTATGCCCATTCAGGGAGCTCAGAGCACTTGCTCTCTCGCCAGTCCTCCCAAGTTACCTGAGTGTCCCTTTGTGAGCCATGGGAAGAATCCAGCACCCACAAGGTAGACCTTCGAGGTGAGGTGCAGATGCAATTCTTGGCCACACCAGGGGTATAGAGCAGACAGCCCTCCTTGCACAGGTCACTTGGCAGTTGGGCTCAGGGAACTGGCTTCTCTGGCCCAGAAGGAGAAGTGCTGCCATGGCCGCATTCCTGCCACTGGGTATGGGCATGGCACTGCCCAGGACAGCAACAAGAAGAGAGCTGCACGGATGTGGGGCCAGACCCCGTGTCCTGCCCAATGCAACCAGCAGCCCAAAATATAGGAGACAGACAGGGGTGAAAGGAGTCAGTTGGGACCATCTCCAAGGACACCTTTCTAGCAAAAGCTCAGATGCCTGGAGACCCCAGGGAGCACTCATGGGCCTCCTTCTAATTTATAATGTCACCTATGGGCCTCCCGTGTTACAATGTTACCGGACTCTCCTGTGTTACAATGTTACCTTCCCTTAGGGAAGGGCTGTGAATAAGATGGCCCCATGTGACACGGCAGAACCGCTGGCCACACCTGCAGGAGTCCAGTGGCTGCCTGCATCCTTCCATCTGCTGTGGGCATAGCAAGGATGTGCCCCAGAATGGAGATATTCCACTCTGCACTGGGGACAACACCTGCTTTGGTGAATGCTACGCAGTACACCTGGCTAACCACCGTGTGTGTGTGTGTGTGTGTGTGTGTGTGTGTGTGTGTGTTCCTGTTCCCTACATGCAGCTACAGTCATAGGCCACCAGCCCTATTTCCTCAACAAGCTTTAACACCAAACTGTTAGCAACCACCCTCCATGTGCATTATTGTATGCAAAACCTGACAGTCACACTTCTGGTCAAGCCAGAAAGCCTGAAGTCACGTGGAGCAGGAGGCCAAAAGCAAAAGGGAAAGGGGTCCCTGCCCCTTCAGGAGGGGGATGCAGAGCCTCTCCCCCTTCTCCTTCCCTGCCCCCAAAGTCCGAGGTGATCTGGGAAGAACTCAATTTACACCCTCGGGCCCCTGTGGGCTGGGGGATCAGTGGAGGGCGGGCTAATCCCAGCTTCTCGAGCAGATGGTTTCTGGCTACCGCTTGACCCAGTTCCCTCCCAGCAGATGACTGGCAGCAGGGCCACCAGTTTAGCCACCAGGGGAGCAAAGCGCGGACCCTCCTCCCAGCCTCCTTGTCCCTCCTCCTTCACGCAAGGACACGCTGGCTTTCGCTGTTCCCTGGTGTCAGGTCAGCAGGCAGGATGGCGTGCCTTCTGGAAGGTGGGGAGCCATCCCTCTCCCTCCTTTTGCCCAGCATTGCCTGGCAGGGGCGGGGATGGCTGGCCAGGAATATTACTACAAGGGGGGTGCCGGGAAGGAGGTTTGGGGTGGGGAGTGGGGGGCGGGGCCTGCTTAGGCGTAGCTTTGGTTCCTGCAGACAGCAACCAGAGCTTCTGCGAGCTCTCTGTGGTCATCGATGAGGGTCTGGCATAATGTGCAGCCTGGTCCCTACATCAGGAGGTAGACAGGTGCCAAGCCCACGTTGTGAATCACGGCATAGCAAAGCGAGGGACCAGGCTGGGAGAGACAGCAGAACTGCCCCCTCCGTGTGGAAAGGATTGCAAGGCTCGGGGCGCACCCTGAGCCGCAGGAGCTGGGCAGGAGGCAGAAGGGTGCCCAACTCGAGATCGCCTCTCCCGCGGGAGGGGGTGGCCAGCTTCCTCCTTGAGGATGGGTCAACTCCAAAACCCCGCCCAAGTTTTGCCCTGCAGACTTCAGGTCGTTTCCTCTGCTTGGGAGGGAGGGGGCGCTCGGCCTCCAGGCTGGCGGGTCTCAGCGGCCCGCTCAGCTCTTGCCGAGCTCCCTAACTGCGGTGCTTAGTCCCGGGAGACGTTACCACAAGGAGGCAAGGAGGACTTCCAGCCGGGAGGCCACGTTCTATCTGGGAGTGCCCGCTACATTGCAAGAAACCCAGAAGGATCTTGCGGTTCCTGTTTTGCTTCTGCGATTATAAATCCGCCTGCTGCAGGGCCAGGCCGGCCAGTGGAGGGGACTTGGAAGTCACCTGTACAACACACCTACTCCCCACTCAACAGGGTTAGGTCGGGAGCTGTGGAGGGAACAAAGACACGAATGGTATTTGGGGTCTGGATGGGGACAGAGGTCAGGTTCCCATGGATGGCGATTAGAAAGAAAAGTGCCCTGGAATCAGCGACTGCTGGCTTCCCTCTGCCATGCAGGTGGCACAGGTGTCGCTCGCTGTGCCCCTTTCACACAGAGCGAGGCGGTGGAGACCACCGAGGAGGAGGGCTCGGTCTAAGGTGACCCCATGCAGAAGTGAGTCCCAGCTGGGGTCAGGATTGGACTGGAACAACATGTTGGAGACCCCGCTGGGGCTGGCGAGCCCGGAGGCGCTGGAGCCTTGAGGCCGAGTACTTCTCTCTTCTGCCCCGCGCGATCCGGGCGTCCCTCGGAGCCTCCTCCATCTGAGGCTGGGCGAGCCTCCAGCGGCCGCTGCCTCTGCTACCTTCCAGCCCGGGAGCCAGGAAGCCCGGGAGATGAGAGGGAAGGTCCTGTAGCCGGGAGCCACATCCACCTGCGAAGACTACCTCGCGTCAGAGTGGCAAACCCAGACAGCACCCCTCCTCCCCCCACCAGCTCCCCATCTCGCTTTTTCTGGCATTCCGGGGAGAGAGAGCCCTAGGTTGGCTGGAGATGGCCGGCCGGGGCGGTGCGGGAGTCGCTTCTCCTGAACGGGACAGGGGCTGGCACACTCGAGGGAGGGGAGGGGAGCGAGGCGAACGCCAGGAGCTAGCCTTGCCGCCCGCAGCCCAGCTGGGCGAGGATGCGGGGCACCCACGTGGTGGTAATAAAGTTTGGAGTCAGCCGAAGTGTCTGGGCATTGCTTGGGGGGGGGGGCGGGGAGGACACGGGGAGGGGAGAGGGCAGGCTCGCCCCTCCTCCTCCTCTTTGCCCAGGCAGAAAGGGAAAGGGGCCGTAGGGAGCGGTGGTGGGCGGGCAGCACCGACCCAAACAGATTCCGCCCCCTCCCCCGAGAAGCGAGCGGGGAGGCGCACGGACCGTCTCCTCCCGCACGGCCAGGACGCCGCTCCCTCCCCCTTCCTCTGCCAACGTCTATCTCCACGCGCGCGCACAGACGGAGCCTGTGCGGCTTTTTTATCCCTTGGGAGAAAAACCGCGGAGAGTAAGAGGAGCGAGGGCGCCGTGAAGAAGTCGTCCTCAGCGCGCTCCGCACTCCGTGCCGCGGCCAGGCGCGGGGACGCAGCCACCGCCGCCCGCGCGCTCTCTTCCCTGCCTGAGGTTTGTGCCAGTGCGAGCGCCAGCCCGGAGCCCGCTGCAAGACTTTTGGGCGCTCGAGCTCCGATCGCCGCGGTCGGCAGAGGAGCCCCGGCGAGAAGGGCCCTGCCTCCGCCTCGCCCTCGGCGCGCGCGCGGCGCCCCGCGCAGGCAAGAAGAGAAGGAGGCAGGCGGAGCAGAGGGCCCCCCGAGGAGGCGCGCAGCGGTCGGCCCGCCCGTGGATGCGGCGCTCCGGGAACCTGGAGAACAACTTTGCCGCGTGACGCTCCGAGAGGACTGCAGGGCCCGCGGCCGAGGGCTCGGCGCCGCTGCTAAGCGGGCCCGCGCTCGCTCCGCACCGCCGCCCGCCGGCCCGCCCGCGGAGGGGGGACGACCCGCCCGTGGCCGCCCGCAGCCAGCCGCCCTTCCCCGGCGCTCAGGTGCGAGCGAGCGCGGGGGGAGCCCCTCCGCAGCGCCGCGCCCGGCTCCGCTCCGTGGGGGCTCCGAGCGGCCGGCGCCTTCGCTTCGCGGTCTCGGCCCAAGTTGCGTCGTCGCCCAAGCCTCTCTCGCCACCTTCCCCGGCCCGGGCCGGCCGGCGGGGTCGAGCCGCTGCTTTCGCTTCCACCAGAGCGGGGAGGGGAGGGAAACCGCGGGGCTCGGACGCGCCGAGGATGGGCGGCAGGCTGCAGACGCCGAGGCGCCCCGAGACGCCCGCGCGCCAGTGACCCGCCGCGGCTCCGCCTCGCTCGCGGGCGCGCCCCTCCGGGTCCTCCCCGCGCGTCCCGCCGGCCTCGGCGCCCCTTCTCCGCCGCGCGGGAACCCCCGCGGCCCGGCCGGCCCCCTCCCCCTGCCAGCCGGCGGCAGCCCTCCCGGCGAGCGGGCGGAGGCCCGGGCGGGGGCGGGGCGGGGCGGTGCGCCCGGAGCCCGGAGCCCGGCCCTGCGCTCGGCTCGGCTCGGCTCGCCTCGCCGGCGGGCGCCCTCGTCCCCCCAGCGGCACACCATGGACGGGCTGCCCGGCGGTCGGGCGTTGGGGGCCGCCTGCCTTCTGCTGCTGGCGGCCGGCTGGCTGGGGCCCGAGGCCTGGGGCTCCCCCACGCCCCCACCGTCGCCCGCCGCGCCGCCCCCGCCGCCTCCCCCGCCGCCCGGAGCCCCCGGCGCGCCGCAGGACACCTGTACGTCGTGCGGCGGAGGTGGCGGTGGCGGCGGTGGCTTCCGGCGGCCCGAGGAGCTGGGCCGGATGGACGGCGACTTCCTGGAGGCGGTGAAGCGGCACATCTTGAACCGCCTGCAGTTGCGGGGCCGACCCAACATCACGCACGCCGTGCCCAAGGCCGCCATGGTCACGGCCCTACGGAAGCTGCACGCGGGCAAGGTGCGCGAGGACGGTCGCGTGGAGATCCCGCACCTCGACGGCCACGCCAGTCCGGGCGCCGACGGCCAGGAGCGCGTCTCGGAAATTATCAGCTTCGCCGAAACAGGTGGGTCCTGCCCTCCGGGAGGTCGGGTACTGCCTGTCCCCCCCCACCCGCCACCCCTTCTCCTCCTCCTTCCCACTCCCGTTCTTCTGCTTGCGGGCTCTGGCCGCCGAAACCGCAGCCCGAGCGCACCACGAGCGCCCTGGGCTCCCAGCCCGGCCGGTTCCACCGTAGCTCCGCGTGCTCCACCGGCTCGCCACCCTCCCTCCTCCTTTCCCAGGCTGCAGACCCCTTTCCTGCTCCTGGTGCCTGGCCACAGCCACCGCTGAGCGCGGGCCCTCCGCCCCAGGTCGCCCCAGCGCCTCTGGACGCGCGGCCCCCTCCCGGCAGATGCGCGCGGCCCTGGCTCTGCGGGCGCTCGCTTGGCGATTGCCTAATGTTTTTGTTTCCCACGATCGGAGTGTAGGCTTAGGCGAGTGGATGGAGATGTGTGTGCTTGTTGATATACGTGGGCCGGAGGAGCGTGTGTGCGTGTGTGTGTGTGTGTGTGTGTGTGTGTGTGTGGTGTGTGCGCGCGCCTACCCGAGAGGCCCCCGGGGGTGCTTCCACCGGCTGAGCGGGGCGGGTGCTCGGCAGCGTGGGCTTTGCCAGGATTGCTGAAGCCTCGCTGGGGAGAGCTAGGCAACCTCTTCCGATTGTGTGGGCATTAGAATCGGGCGGAAGGCAGGCTTCTCAACAGGTCCATCATTTACACGGAGAAAAGACGCTGCTCCGGGGACAGCCCCGTGCCTCTGGCCTCGCCTGGCAGCGGGCACAGTCCCTGGGTCCGAAAGAGAACCACAGAGTCCCTAGTTAACAAAGGGCAGGACTGAGTCTTGGAGCCCACCCTCCCTCAACACATATACATATGCACACTCCCGGCCCTAGACTGCAAATTTTTACCAGATAGAAAGCCAGGAGGGAGAAGACATCTTTTAGAACTTAGAGAGAGAGAGAGAGAGGAAAATGTGTCTGTGTGGAAATGCTGCAAGTGCCTTCGACTTCGCTGTCCTTTTCAGGACTTGAATGAGCCAGGCTGGCTTTTGTGCCTGGAGCTTGGCCCCATTTATGCCGAGGGAACTGCAGAGGAAGGTCGCAGAGGGGGAAGCCCCGTGCAGCTGGGGGTTGGAGGTGGGGGTGGGGAAGAGAGCGGCTGTACCCCTGGCTGCAAATGTGCCCCTCCAGGCAGCGTCAGACCCGCACTGATGCCACTTGCTGATGAAAAAGGATGAAAAGTTTTGCATGGCCGGATGTGGAGAAAAGCAGAGAAAGACAATTGGAGACGAGGCTGTGCTTAGAAAGACCAGCATTGCCATTTCGCCCAGTCTCCCCCTCCGCCCTCCCTACCCCCCAGCCCCAGGGGGAAGCTCCGTGGAACAGTGAGGAGGTTTGGATTCAAAGGTGCTCCCCTGGCCCCTGGGGTTGCAAATGCGACGCCGGAAGGTCGAGGAGGCCTTTTGGTGTCTGTGGCACAGAATGCCAGCAGGGCTGTTATATTTCGGGTCCCATTGGCGGAGCCAGCCTCTTTGACTTTATAAAAATAACAGATTCAGGTCACAGGCAGCTCGCCCAAGACCGGCTTCTAAAGACTAAAGCTTTTCCCCCTGGTTTCAAAGTCAGATGGTAGTGTTATTAGGAGGGGTCAGGCCGGGCCTGAGGAGGGGACTGGGACCTGGCAGGTGGATGGGTGTGGGAGTGTGTTGGTGTCAGGTTTGATGAAGCCAGTGGTGGCCAGCAAGTGGCCTTGTTGATTCCTCCTGCAGAAGGGGAAGAAAGGAAAGTGGAGGGTTTTTTTTGGGGGGGTGGGGGGAGTGGAATGGGAGGGTTCTCAATTGCAGGAGTCGGTTCTCAGCTGGTGCATCCCAAGTTCCTAGTGAGCCGTGTGACTGAGGAACGCTAATAGCCCAGGTCCCTGCCTCGCCTGGAGGATGCCAACCGAGCTCTGTTCAGGGACAGCCAGGGTCTTGTGAGAGCAAACTGAACGCCCAGGCTTGCATGTCCCATACTTCTACCGCCTCCCCAAGCTGCTCAGAGCAAGGACTGTGAAGTTCCCAGCCTGCGTGGCAAGGGGACCGGCCGGCTGGCTGGCTGGCTGGCAGTGGTAGTTCCAGCGGAGGGGTTAGAAGCAGATCCTGCTTAGGTAAACACAGAAGAGAGGCAGTAGGTGGCTCAGCTCGGTTTTGCAATGCCTCGAGTTAAGCAGAAGGAGAGACACCTAGCAAAGCACCCGCCCCCTCCTCCCTGCCATCCTGGTTTTTTTGTTTTCCAGATTTCACAGATACCCATAACAACTTGTTAAGACCTTGGCCTCCTGACAAGTTCCTCTGTTGAGCTTTGAGGCTTGGTGGGCCAGTCTCCAGGGAGCCCTGGCCTAGGAGAGGTGAGGCAGGGTTTTGATTTTTTTTTTTTTTAATTTTTGAAACAGGCCCAGTCCCCGCAGCTGCAGCCTGGGCCAGGTTTTTCAGTGGGCAACAGTTTTCTCTGCCCTCCCCAGGTGCCAGGAGCTGGAATTGTACCGGTCAGTAGCATTGCCCAGCTGTGTGGCAAATACGCAGGGTAGCGTCAGGCAGCTGAGAGAGTTCATTTCCCCTTCTTCCTCCTGCTGGTTCCCAATCCTGTGGCCTGGTGTGCCCTTTACCCGCCCTGCACCCAGGACGAACCAGGCCTGCTCTGCTCTTGTCTCCACAGATGGCCTGGCCTCCTCCCGGGTCCGCCTGTCCTTCTTCATCTCTAATGAAGGCAACCAGAACCTGTTTGTGGTGCAGGCCAGCCTATGGCTCTACCTGAAACTGCTGCCGGGCGTGCTGGACAAGGGCAGCCGGCGCAAGGTGCGCCTCAAGGTGCACTTTCAGGAGCAGGGCCGGGGTGCCCGCTGGAGCGTGGTAGAGAAGCGGGTGGACCTGAAACGCAGCGGCTGGCACACCTTTCCGCTCACGGACGCCATCCAGGCCCTGTTTGAGCACGGTGAGCGACGACTCAACCTGGACGTGCAGTGTGATGGCTGCCCAGAGCTGGCTGTGGTACCTGTGTTCGTGGACCCCGGTGAGGAGTCGCACCGGCCCTTCGTGGTGGTGCAGGCGCGGCTGGGTGACAGCAGGCACCGTATCCGCAAGCGAGGCCTGGAGTGCGACGGGCGGACCAACCTCTGTTGCAGGCAACAGTTCTTCATTGACTTCCGGCTCATCGGCTGGCATGACTGGATCATTGCGCCCACCGGCTACTACGGGAACTATTGTGAGGGCAGTTGTCCAGCGTACCTGGCTGGGGTGCCGGGCTCTGCCTCCTCCTTCCACACAGCTGTGGTGAACCAGTACCGCATGCGGGGCTTGAACCCTGGCCCTGTGAACTCTTGTTGTATCCCCACCAAGCTGAGCTCCATGTCCATGCTGTATTTCGATGATGAGTACAACATTGTGAAGCGTGACGTGCCCAACATGATTGTGGAAGAGTGCGGCTGTGCCTGATGCCGCTGCCGGCCCAGGGAGGGCATGGAGGATGGGGATCCCCTGGGGTGGGGTACACTGCTGCTGCTGCTGCTTCCAGCCACTGGCAGGGTGGGGGTGCTGAGGCCTGAAAGCTTCCCCCAACACTCCCCACCCCCAGCCCGCAGCTTTGAAGAGCAAGCAGCCGGAAGCGGAGCCAACAGCCCTCAACTGACTTGCAAGACACTTGCCAACGCACATGCAGACACGCACAGCCGGCCGCAGCCTCCTGCAGCCCAGCCGGACGGAGATGCGGTGACAAACGGCAGCCTAGCTACCCCTGGTTCTTGGTTGGAAGGAATGGAGGGGATGGTAGTGGGCAACCACCAGCCCCACCTGCTGACCTGGCTGCCTGGAACTGCCCCCTCAGAGCACACATGAAAGCACAAAGATGGAGACCCGGAGGGAGAGGAGAAAGTGCAGAAGCATATGCACCGTGGGAGCCTGCTAACAGGCAGGCAAGGGGCTGCCTGGTTCCCTGGGAGTGTGCCAGGAGAGGCCTGTTTTATTACAGCCAGAGGTGGCTCCTAGTGTAGGCTTGCACTCCACCTGGCACCCTTAGGGCTGCTGCACCAGGGGCCCAGGGAGGACACAGCAACCTGTTAGAGACCATTTGACATTTGTCACTTGGGTCCCTGCTGTGACTTAGAGAGGGGTGTGTGTGTGTGTGTGTGTGTGTGTGTGTGTGTGTGTGTGAGAAGGGTGGGGAGGGAGAGAAAGCAAGGTCTTAATTTGATGCTTTAACTCCAACCGGTTGACCAGGTCATCCATGCTAGCTGTGTAGTCACAAAGGGGACTTTGCTACTGGCTAATTGACTTTTTAAGTTAAAAAAATAATCTGATTATTCTATATGAGAAGAAACAAAAGTTGCAATCTATGCCCTTCACCAGGGGACATTCCTCTAGGGCTGTTTGGGGGGAAAGGGTGGGAATGGCTACCCAGGCTCAGAGGGTGAGCCCAGGGGAAGGCAGTGTTAGGAGGGGGTGTGTGGCTGGGGAGGGGCCACCACTTAAAGGTGGGGGTGTTCGTGCTTGGGCCCCAACCACCAAGGACTGATTGTGGATGTAGTCCCTGTCCACCTGCCCACTTGCCCGTCCATCCGCGTGCAGCCCTGCCTGGTCGCCCGTGGTGGAGCCCTTGCTGACTTACGTGTGCTCAGGAGCGGCCGCTGGCAGGGCAGCACGCTTGGTCGCGTGCCCTCCAAGTGCCACGTGAACTATGCAATTCCAAGGGTTGAGCCACACACTAGGCGAAACTGGACTCGTATGACTTTTTTTTTTTTTTATATTTTTTATACTTGAAATGAAATCCTTTGCTTCTTTTTTAAGCGAATGATTGCTTTGAATGTTTGCACTGATTTAGTTGCATGATTAGTCAGAAACTGCCATTTGAAAAAAAAATTATTTTTATAGCAGCAAAAAAAAAACCCACAAATGAATACAAGTTAAGTGTATTATACATAATTTTGGAACCAAAGAGGCCAACAGATCAGTTGTAATTTTTACTAGGTGGTAAGGCCATCTTCTGTGAGGTGGATGTCACAAACAACCCTTAAGTGGCCTGCCTGTGTTTTCAGGGTATAAGCAGATTTTGTTTATTCAGTTTGATGTGTCTTTTCCATTCTTACACACCCAGAAGGTAGAAGAACAAGGGCGATGGTAGAAGGCAGGTGTGTATCCTTAGTTCCCATCTTTATGTTTATTTAATAAAGCTTCTCCCTGTAGGTTCTGTTTCATAATAATTTAAAACCAAACGATGTGCCCGTAGACTTGGCTGATAAAGTATTTCATGTCTGTGTACAGTTCAAGAAAATAAAAGACAGAGTGCCATGGGCTTTCTCCCTTGTGTGATGGTGTCTGGGGCTGTGTGGGGGGCATGACTCAAAGGTGGGGTGGGGTGAGGTGGAGGGTAGAGGGCATGGCCAGGTGTCCCCAGCTCCTGGCCGGCTAGCCGGGAGAGAGGCACTTGGAAATGTCTGGTGAGCTGGGCAGGAGAACGAACCACAGGACGATGAGCAGATTCATGGATTCGTTGTTCCAGTCCCGACAATGATGATGTTGTACCCAGGTTGCCTCTGTTACCTTGGGAAAGTTCCCTTTAAGCCCTTGGGGGGTGTATGAATGATGTGGAAGGCTAGAGGCCCCCTTCCCTCCAGGCTTCCCTCTAGCGGGTGGGTGGGAGACGACCATCACCCCAAACGGACTTGGATCTCTTGGGATCAAGACTTGTCCTTTCTTCCTGGGGGGTGGGGGGAGATAAGGGGGAGATAGGGGTTACTCAGGGGTAGATCAAGCTGGCGGTGGCAGGGGGGTGTTGTAAAAACAGCTGCAAATTCTTCTAGTCTTGTTTGCCCAGAGCTGGGAATCAGGTGCTCTGTGAATCCAGGGCCTGCCCGAGGTTCCAGTGTATTTGCATGCAGGGGCCACCTGTGTCCCCAGAGGGTTTCCCAGCTCTGGCCTTGCAGAGGGAGGCCTCCAAGGCAGGTGCCAGAGCTACTCTGAATGCACACCACTGGGCTTTGGTCTGAATCAGGGCTTTTGTCTGCAAAGTCATGAAAACAGCATCAAAATGCACAGGCCAAGAAGAGAGTGGGGTGGATCTCCCAGTACCCCAGTGGATCCAGTCTGCTCTGGGTGCAGACTCTGGGAGGGCCTGGATATCATGCAGTGCTGTGGTCTGCAAGGCAGGGTCGGTGTGGTCCCTGAGTGGTGCCGAGCTGCCCCGTGCTGGAGTCTGGCTGCCTTGGGGCACCTGCTGAGGGGAGGGTGCAGCCTCCCAAGTCACCTGCAGTTGTGCTCTGTCTTCTGCTACTGCTCTCTCCCCAGTGGGCCCAGGAGAGAGGATCCCACCTCGCTCTGAGGGCACGCACGGGACGCGGGACCCAGGCCACTCCCTGTTACTCCATTCTCAGCACTACCTAGTCCTGAGTCCACCCTCATCCTCCCATTACTATGCCTGAAGCCCCCCTAGGCAGGGGTCATCCTTGTATGAGCTACAAACCTGCCTAGTACCCAGCAATGGGACTGGAGACCTAGATGGAGTCACTGGGGAAGGGGGAAGGCAGCTCCTGCTCCTGCCTCCCCTTCTCCTTCTCTTCCATTTGCTAGTCAGCAGACGAAGTAGCTGGTATCAGAGGTCCTGGTCCATGTCCATTTAGCCATGCAAGGGATGCCTCGGTACTAGCCATAGGCTGGGAACGCTGTTTAAAGAGGTAGGGCCAAACCCCTGATCCACTTGCATCTCAGGCTGGCCCAGTGTTGTGCCAGTGAAGGGCCCTCAGCAAGGTCCCAGTGCATCTGTCGGGTTCTGCAGGGGCTGCTGAGTAGGGTGGGGCCTAACGGTAGGGTGGTGGACAACATAGTCTAGCTGCTTGGAGTGTAGACAGGGTAAGGCACAATAGTATGCTGGGCTCTGTGTGTGTGCTGGTCTATGTGGGGCTTACACTGCAGGTGTGTGTGTGTGTGTGTGTGTGTGTGTGTGTGTGTGTGTGTGTGTGTGTGTGTGAGTGTGTGTGTGATGTTGTGTGGCACCAGGTTGCAGGTATATGTATGTATTGGGCTGAGTGGGGTGTGGGGCTCACACTGCAGATGTGTGTGTGTGCTAGGCTGCAGGGGTGTATGTGTGTGTGAGTGAATGTCTGCTGGGCTCTGTGTATGTGCTGGTCTATGTGGGGCTGATACTGCAGGTGTGTGTGTGTGTGTGTGTTTTCATGCTGTGTGGCACCAGATTGCAGTATATGTATGCGTTGGGCTGAGTGGGGTGTGGGGCTCACACTGCAGATGTGTGTGTGTGCTAGGCTGTGTGGCATCAGGCTGTAGGGGTGTATGTGTGTGTGAGTGAATGTCTGCTGGGTGTGTGTGTGTGTGTGTGTGTGTGTGTGTGTGTGTGTGTGTGCTGGGCCATGCAAGGCTCAGTCCTGGCAGTACAGGCATGCATGGTATGGGTGAGAGGGCACAGGCGTTCCTGTCCTCAAGCAGGGGTGCTGCTCCTGGAGGTCCTACCCTTAGTGACCAGGGCAGTGGCTTGTGGTATGTTCAGAAAGTTTGTGGAAACTGCAAATTATGAAAACACTGTGCTTGGGTTTCAAAAACATATTTTGTGCACTAAGATAATTGTATCACTTTAGAAAACTTTTTTTAGGGGACAGCTATGTGTCCCAGTGAGTTGAACTTGTGCCTGGGTTGCCTCCATTCCATAACAGAGTGCCTGCCACCGAGTCCTGCCTTCTCTCTGTCTCTGTGCTTTCAAATAAAATAAGTTTTTGAAACACACATTTTCTTTTATTTGAAAGAGAGAGACACAGGCAGAGAGCTCCTATTGCCTGCACCAGCCAGAGCTGGGCCAGATTGAAGCCAGGCACTGGGAGCTCCACCTGGGTGTCCAACACGGGTGGCAAGGACCCAGGTACCTGGCTTATCCCCACTGCCTGTTGGGATCAGGTGCACAGCTGGGGACTTGAACCCAGCGCTCTGAGATGTGGGTGTCTCAACTGGCATCTTCCCTCTAGGCCAGAAGCTGGCTCCGAGCTTATCTTTTATTTTATTTATTTTAAAATCTTTTTTATGTATTTGAAAGGCTGAGTCACAAAGAGAGAGAGGGAAAGACAGAGGGAGAAAAAGAGATTTTCTACCTGCTGGTTCATTCCTAAAATGGATACAATGGCTGGGCTGGGTCAAGACCAAAGGTAGGATCCTGGAGCTCCAACCCAATTTCCCATCTGGGTGCGGAAACTCAAGCATTTGGGCTATCTTCTGCTGTTTTGCCAGGCATGTTAGCAGGGAATTAGACTGAAAGTGGAGCAGCCAGGACCTGAACTAGTACTCATTCAAGACGCTGGCAGTGGCAGCTTAACCAGCTGTGCCACAAAAACATCAGCCTTTTATTCCATTGTTTTCCTAGAGCTTTTTGAAGTGCCCTCTTGGTGTTTAACATGGACCAGTGCTGACAGGCCTGGTACGCTCAGAGTCTGTGATCACCCTCACCCCAGCAGCTACGAGGCAGCTTGGGCTGGTGGGTACAGGTGCAGGTACGCTTCGTGTGGTTTTCCTAGCCCCTGCTGTCCTGCACTGACCACTCCATGCCAGGAACTCACCATGGCACCCTGCAACCTCAAGGCCAGAGTGCTCTGAAAGTGGAAAGGACTATTGGGCATTTAGCATGGGGTGGAGGTGGGGAGAGTGGAGTGGATACATTGTTGCTGGGGACTCCAGCATGAGCCAGATTTGAGGACCTGGAGATGGAGCCCCAGCTCTGCTTCTGATCCAGTCTCCTGCTCTTGCACAGTCTATACAGGTCATAGCCTAACCAGTTGGGTCCTTGCTATCCACGAGGGAGGCCAAACCTGAGCTCTAAACATCTGGCTTCAGCCTGGTCCAGCTCTGGTTATTGTGGGCATTTGGAGAATAAACCAACAGGTGGAAGATAGCTCTTTCTCTTCTTCTCCCATCTGGTCAATCCTTCAGTCACTCAACAAACATTTCCTGGGTGTTTGCTGTTACATGCTTGAGGTTCCAAGGATCAGTTTAGTTCTCCCAACCACCAGGCAATGGGAGATGGGAGCAGGTTTCATGATCCCATTGCATGGATGAGAAAACTGAGGCCAAGAGTGAGGGAGCCACATATCCTGAGAAACTTGCATGGCTCCTAAGTTGCAGACCTGGGGTTTTCTGCTGGGCAAGACAATGCCCTCGCAGTCATTCACTGGCTTCTGGGTCCATGGTGCAAGAGCAGAAAGACAGGTGTTTGCTGAAAGTAAGTAGACAGGAGACAGAAAGCTACGGCTGGGCCCCTGGGCACCCATGGAGAAGCAGGGGATGATCTGAACTGCGTTCGATCAGGAAAACCGCAGGTTGCCTCACCACATCAGTCCAGCCTGGACAACTTCTTAGTATTCCTATTTATAAAACAGACTATGACAGTGCTTGCCTGCAGGGGTGTTGTAAAAGTTCATGAGAGCTGTGAGCAACAGGGCCGGGCCCCAGGGTGGGTTTGCTGTAGCTGTTTTCCAGTATGTTCTCTGTGTCAGGAAAGGCACTGGGTGCCCCACCCTTCCCCTGGGAGCTCTCTTCCAGAGCATGCGTCTTGCATTCTCAGTTATTCATGCAAGGAGTATTCACAGAGGCCACAGTGATGGTGGTAACTGCCTCAGATACCGTGCTTCCCAACAGCTGGCTAATCTCCACCTGCTGGGCAGGTGACCTGTGACCACTGAACCGGGAAGGAAGCTGAGTGTCTCACAGCAGGTGTCATGGCCATTCAAAAGGAGGGACCGGGCTCAGGGTCTCCTCCTCCTCCCTATCTTGCCCTTCAGTGCTCCCAAAGGAGCCTGGAGGAGGGGGTAGCCTTGAGCCCTAGAGGGCTAGGGGAATGAGAGGAGCAGGTAGGAGTGAGAGCCGCTGGCCATGTGCTGGGGAGCCTCTCAGTCAAGCCACTTCTCCCCTGACCCATTTGGTTCCTGGGGTTGGGGATGTCAATTCCAGAAGCAGGTTACAGGTCCACTTTGGGAGTTGTTACACCTGGAGGCAGAACAGGGCCGGGGTTGGTGGTGTGCACCCAGTGGGGTTTCATGAGAGGGTGGGATTTAAACTCCTTGGGCTTAATCATGGCCTGGGAGTATGTAGAGGCAGAGAGGAGACAGAGAGGAACAGAGGGGGAGAGGTTTCCGGAGCAAGCCTTGACCACGTTCTTTTTTTTTTAAAGATTTATTTTTTATTATTTTTTCATTGGAAAGGCGGATATACAGAGAGGAGAGACAGAGAGGAAGATCTTCCATCCGATGATTCACTCCCCAAGTGAGCGCAACGGGCCGATACTATGCCGATCCGAAGCCAGGAGCCTCTTCCGGGTCTCCCACGCGGGTGCAGGTTCCCAAAGCTTTTTGGGCCGTCCTCGACTGCTTTCCCAGGCCACAGGCAGGGAGCTGGAAGGGAAGCGGGGCTGCCGGGACTAGAACCGGCGCCCATATGGGATCCCGGGCGTGCAAGGCGAGGACTTAACCACTTGCGCCACCGCGCCGGGCCCGACCACGTTCTTTCTCTCCTCTAGTGGAAAGGATGCAGAAGTAGAGAGACAGAAGCTGGTGGGGATGTTAGTAGGAAGGGATCCTTGGCCAGCTCATAGTTCTCTCCCTTGGGCTGTGCCAGACTGCCACATCTCCCTTCCCAGAGCTCCTGTTCTACCCTCTGCCTTCCTACCCAAACTTTGCCTGCTCTGGTCAGCTCCAGAGACCACGTGGGGCCAATTCCAGGCCTGGTGTGGAGGGAGGGCTCTTTGTGGGAGCTAGGTTTATTATGCTTGGAGTTGCCCCCTCCATACACTTCAATCCCATGTAAATGTGGGGCCTGTGAGTTGGGAGAACAAGTGAGGCTTCAGGGGCCCCAGGAGGCTGAGGTCAGAGAGGCATGCACTGTGGGAAATACCCGTGTATGAATCCGTGGGACATCATGCCTCCCCTGTCCACTTGCAGGGAGTTCAGGACTGCTGGAAGCAGCACTGGGGCCTCCATGGGCCCCAACCTGGCTCCTAGAGCTCTAGGGACTCTTCTATTCTCTCAGTGAGGGGATGGGGAGTAGGGAATCTAGGCCCCATATCCAAGGTGGCCCAGCTCTGTCAGTGTTGAGTTATCCCAAAGCCAGGGACCAAGAGCCAGGAGGTCCAACTGGGTCTCCCATGTGGGTGCAGGAGCCTAAACATTTTCTGTTTAGGTCATCTTCTGTTGCCTTTCCAGGTACATGAATGGGGAACGGGATTGAAAATGGAGTAACCAGGACTTGAACAAGTACCCTATGGGCTGCCAGCACCACAGGTGGAGGCTTAATTAGCAATGCCACAGCAGCAGTCCCACTGCTCTCGCTTCTGTGCCTTCCAAGCATCCTCTTTTCTACCCGTCTAGTCAACTGTGAGTCACCCTTCGGGGCTCTGGGAAAGAACTGTGAGTCTTGAGGCATGGATTATGCTTCCCCTGCTCTTGCCTGCATGGTTGCCGGTCCGTATACACCTGTTGAATCCATGGGGAAAAGCTCTGTGACTGACTTTTCTCACTTGGGAGAGCCCCCATGCGCTACTGTGATTCATGGAAAGGACAATGAGAGCCTCATACACCCTGCTGCTGTGGGCATGGGCCATGCCAAGTCAGCCACATGGGTAGCACTCCAGGGCATGGCTCCGCCCAGGCTACCCTGTGTTCCACCCCCTCTCCCCCCACTGGGAGCGTGTGTGGCTTGTCACCTGAGGGTGTCTCGGGAAAGCTCCGCTTTAATGAACTAGTCACTGAGAGGCGGATTGGCTCATATGGGGCCCTGGTGCCTGGTGGATGACTGGCACATTAATGAGTGCCAATTATTTCTGCATGAATAATTCATCTCTAGCAGGGGACAGAGGGGTGGAAGGTCCCCAAGCTCACCAGTCACCTGAAGCTGTTTCCGGCTGGTCCCCTAGGGTGTGAGGAGGGACGCCTGGGGCAGGGGGTTCATTTATTCCCGTGGGGCTCCCAGGCTGCCTGGAACTGGGGGTCAGAGTGCATTCCAGTAAGAGGGAAACCACGAGCCGAAATAGGGTAGTGCTATGTCATCTTGGATGCTGCTCTTATCGGCAACGCTGCCTGGCATGCAGGAGGTGCCCAATACTTATTGAGCAACAATCTCATCCCGGCCTTGCCAATCAGCTGCCACATGACCTCAGGCAAGCTCTCCACCTTCTGTTACTTACAGATTTCTCACTTAAAAGTGAGTGGACTTGGGTGCCATCTGTGCCCATAGTACAGGGCCAGAGTTTGAATGCCAGCCCCGCTTCTGAGTTGCTGTCCAGCCTGGGAGGCAGCAGGTGGTGGCCCCAGGAGTTGAGTCCCTGCCATCCACTTAGGTGACTGAGACTTGAGTTCCTGGCTCCCCTATCAGGCCTGGGCAGTGAGTCAGTGGGTGGGAACTGTTGGTCTATGTCTCTATGAATAAAAAGAAAAGTGAGTGGATTGCAGAGTGTCTCTGCATTTGTGGGTGGGGTTTTCCTAGGGCTCCAGGAGCAGTCAGAAGCAAGCCCCTGGGAATGCCGTGGATGTGGCAGTGTGGATGGGGATGGCCACGGCTGCGCACGGTTAAGATCTAAGAGCCATAGAGAAAGAAGCCCATCTAACAAATGGGACCACTGAGGCCTTAAGGCTAGTGCAAACTCACCTAGTGGCCTGGATCCTTGCTTGCGGGAGAAAGTGGAGAGCAGGTCACCCAGGTGCAGAGAGGTTGGGTCCCCAAGGTGTCATCCTCACCTGCATTGTGATTTTTACGCATGCATTCTCCCAGTCCTCTAGGGTGAGAGCTAGCACTTTCTGTCTCAGGGTTGCAGACTCCTGCTGGTCCTACCAGGGCCTCCGGGGTGACCATGGCCATCCTTCAGGGCAAAGCAGAGACCTGGCTCTGGACTTGTTCTGGGAAGTAGATCCAGGGTGCTCCAAATTTGGCATGCTCTACCATGTCCTGCAAGTCTTCTCTTTGAACAGGTACTTACTGATAGAGTGGTGAACTAAGCTCCTCGGTACCCAGGTCCAATGCCCTCTTGGCTTCATGGTCAAAGGCATTCATGTTCTCTTGTAGCTAAGGTCTCCTCCTCCAGGGATGCCCAGTTCCATTGAGGTGACCAGGCTAAACAGAGTCCTGGAAGCATACCCTGTGGCCTCATGGTGCCACCATTGTCCGGTCTAGAACAGGGCTGAATGAATCAGAGCCAGCAGGCCTGACCCATGAGCTGTGCTGCTTTTCATTGCACATCTTGACAGAGGAGTTCTAGCACATGACACCAAAGTTATACCTGGCCTTCATTCATTGTCTGTAAGTCAGCTTTTATTAGAATCCAGTTACCATGTTCTTCTAGGTACTTAAAAAAATGCATTGATTGGTTGATTGACTTGAAAGGCAGAGTGGCAAAGAGAAACGGAGTGAGAGAGAATCTTCTATCTGCTAGTTTACTTCCCTAAATGGCCACAACAACCTGGACTGGGTCAGGCTGAAATCAGGAGCCAGGAGCTCCACTGGAGTCTCTAGCATGGGTGACAGGGGACCAAGCACTCTGGCTGTCTTGCACTGCTTTCCAGGGCACTTTGGCAGGAAGCAGGACAGCTGAGGCTTGAATCATCTTTCCCATATGGGACATGGGCATAGCAAGTGGTGGCTTAATCTGCTCCATCACAACACCAGACCCTCATGCACATATTAATTGGGACAGAGACTGGTGTGGTCTACGAAGTCTAGGATATTTGCTGACTGAGCCTTTCTTGGCTGGCCGGGAGTCTTAGCAGACCGCTTGTAGCTCCCTCCCTCTAGCCTGCGTCTGGGAGACCACCCCTGACTTCCATGAGCCTGCCACAGCGGAACCTGACCAAGACCACAGCAGTCACCTGAGTATTGAGAGGTGCTGTGAGCCAGTCTGTCCCAGCCACCTGGTGTCTGCAGAGGTGGGCATGGCCCCTGGGGTCCTCCTGACACCCCAGCTTGGGGCAGGATGGACTCAATCATGGGAAGCAGATTAGCAAACCTGGAAAAGAGCCACTGTTGGCTGGAATGTGGGAGAGATGGGGTTCCCTGGGCACCATTAGAGGGAATGAAAAGACGGGAAATAGAGTCACTATCTGATCCAGCAAATTCTGCTTGTGGGTAGACATTCCCAGGGGGATTGAAAGCAGTGTCTGCACACATATTTGCACACCCATGTTCAATAGCAGCCAAAAGCAACCTGAGTGTTCACTGCCAGACACATGAATGTCCACAGGAAGGAATATTAGCCACGAAGAGGAGGGAACTCCGGGTGCCTGCTCACTGGTGTGCCACTCCTGGCCATGGCACTCATCGCACTCTCACACTTCATTATCTGGCACTCAAGAGGCTGTTGTGGGAAGCCACAGGCCCGAGAGGGGGCTATCAGGGAGGCCTTCTGTAGGAGGTTGTCCCTGAGCTCAAACTTATAGGACAGATGGGAGAGTCAGCCAGGAAAGGGCACTAGGGAACAATGTTTTAGGATGGGGATTCAGCAAAGTCCCCTAGCAGGTGACTTGGATCTCTAGTGCCCCCTTTTGCTCCCCAGATGTCCCAGAAGGCCAGCCTGCTCAGGAAGAGGCCCCCGACACTCCTTCGTGTCCATGCTTGGGTTCCATGCTTGGGTCCCACATTCCCTCTTCAAGGTCTGGAGGACTGGCCCCATGCTGCCTCATCTAGCTCTCTTGCAGAATGCTGATGTCAGAGTGTGCTTCACATGGACACCCACACTGACTTAATCAAATGTGTGGCCTGGCAGTAAGGGCCCCTGCAAGCAGTGTATGAGTTCCTGGGTTCATGTGTCAGTTCCATACCCAATCCCAGCTCCCTGCTCATGGGGACCCTGGGAGGCAGCAGGTGATGGTTCAAGTAGTTGGGCCCACTGTCACCCATGTGGGAAACATGAACTGAGTTCCCAGCTCTGGGCTTTGGCCAGCCCCAGTCATGGTGAGGATTTGGGGAGTGAGTTGGTGGGTGGGGGCACTCTATCTCTCATATTGAGAAAATAAATTCTTTGCAGGTGGTTTTATTATCATTGATCTAAGGTGTTTACACGATGAGAATCAGGGACACATAGAAAAAAGAACAGTAAACAAAAACTCACCTGTAATTGCAGGAACCCAAGGATGCTGAGTTCACCTGTTGATGGACTTGCACACAGAATAACTGTATGAAAGGAGGACCCTTGAAAAGGTTGCAGGAAGCATACTTCCTTGTCTTTTCACTTCATTTCCTATGAGTCTTTGCAGTGCTATCATACATGATGGTTCATGCAGAGCTGAGCTTACCTGTTCATGTGACAACACAGGTAGGCATCTCCCCCACCAAGCCACCCACCTGGGATTCTTTGAAAGGAGCATTTTAGGGGCTGGCACTGTAGCATTGCAAGTTAAGCTGCCAGCTGCAGCATGGGCATCCCATAGGGGTGCTGGTCCAAGTCCTGGCTGCTCTACTGCTGATCCAGCTCGCTGCTAAATTGTGGGGAAAGCAGCAGAGGAGGGCGGGTCAGATGCTTGGGCCCATGAACCCATGTGGGAGACCCAGATGCAGTTCTAGGATCTTGGCTTTGGGTTACTTCAGCCCTGGGGAGTGCATTAGCAGATGGAAAATTTCTGTCCCTCTCTATAACTCTACCTCCCAAATAAATAAATAACTTTTTAAAAAAGAGCTGTCTCTTCATTGAGGACCCTTTTTCTACTTTGGGGTATTTTAAGGCAGTTGTAGCCTACATAAACAATGCTGTGATGAACATCTCCTGTGATGGCGTTATTGACCAGGTGTGTTTGCTCAGCATCAAGAATGCTGCAGTAATGGTGAAGGGAGACACCCCACTGGGCAGGCCCTGGGAGTGCCTGTGAACAGAGCTTTGCAAACACACGTGTGACACAGAACCCCCAGGGCTAGAGATGAAGGCATCATGCGTGGGTGAGGTACTGGGGAGCCTGCACTTCCACTCAGCTCCCAGGTGGGGCTGACACAGAGAGGAGAACCACAGCTCGTTTGAAAAGTGCCCCATCCCCACCAAGTCCCCTCGTCAGACTGGACAAGCTTCAGCTGATCAGGCCTTCCTCCACTCTTTGGGCTTTCCTGTGGAGTTGGGCGGGGGGGTGCCCTGGCAATTTGCTGCTAGTATCCTCTGCCCTGCCCCCCGCCCTGCCCTCCCTATTGGCATTACCAAGTGGTTCCTAACTCTGAGCTGCTGTGGAGTGTGGCAAGCTGACAGCATCTGACCTGGGCCAGCCTTCCAGCTCCTGGGATTCACCTGTGCCTGCCATTTGGCTGACAGTTATCTTGGCACAGCAAGAAGGGGACCTGAATCCAGCAAAGCCAGGGGTGTGTGCAGGACCCAGACTGGAGGTGGCTGAAGCTAGGCTGGGCTGGCCCTGTAAAGATGCACAGGAGACCCTGGACGGCAGGCTGGATGTATGTGTGCACACATGCATCATGTGTGTGTGCATGGAAATGGGAATTTTGGATGCCGTGTATGTATCGGGGCAGGTTCCAACCCTGTTACTCTGATTGTGCAAAGGGCAGGGGTCCTCCCAAAAATGCTGCCCAAGCAGACGACTGGCCACTGCAGGAGTGGGTAGAGGTGGGGTGAGGGAGATGGCTCCTGGGGGTGCACCCTGAACGCTTGTGTAGAAGGTCTTGCAAAGACCCTGCGCTTGGGTCCCTGGAGGCACGTAAGGACCCAACTGAACCTCTTCCCTGGGGAGGCTCAGAGTCACTGGCTGACCTCACCAAGGTCACACAGCCCCTGTGCCAGGAGCCTGGATAATCTCGGCCAACAGCCTCAAGGCCACGCCATGGCCTGGGGGGCTGTTGGAATCTCTCTCGTCCCTCCCTCTCTCTCCCCTCTCCTGCCTTTCTTTTGTCACTCGAGAAAAATGTGTTTGAATATCACCCAAGGCCTGCTGTGCCCTCAGAAATTCCTAGCTCATGACAGTGTCCTCGTGGGGGCCAGGGGCCCCCTGGGCTGTCGCAGGGGCTGCGGGGTAGGCTGTGGTGATGAGCTAGTTCCGAGGTGGAAAAGCAGAACTAGATCACCAAGCCCTGGGGGAGGGCTGGGGCTGGCACAGAAAAGAGTGAATTTCTGCAGCAGCAGTAACAGGCATGGGGCGGGTGGCTTCCTGACATCCCGGACTGCAGGTGCCTAACTCCTGGGAAAGTAAGTTCAGGCAGGTCCCAGGGAGAACCAGAGGCAGCTTTGCAGGCTGCGGACTGTACATGCCAGCTGCTGGTCTGCCTGTCTGTCCATCGGTGTTACTCATCCAGCCCCTGAGTCACCTCATCCCGAAGATTCTGTTGCTCCTGTCCTCTTCCTGGAGCAGAGCGGAGCCTCAGAGGTGGACCTGAGTCACTTTTGCCATCTGGGACCCGCCTAGTCCAGGAAGCCAGGAAGCACCCTAGGGCCTGATGGGGCCAGCTCCTGCGCATCTGCACACCTCGAAGCTTGCAGGCTATCAAGCTCCAAAGGGGCCAGAGTGAGGGCCCGCGAGGGCTGCACTGATGAGGCGGAGCTTGAGCCCCAGATCCACCACTGTTCCCCATGGCCTTGTCTCAGTTTCCTCGTCTTAGAAATGGGGCTAATAATAATAATAATAATGTTAGCCTCACCAGGTGATGGGAAGCACACAACGAGATAACGCATATAAAGTGAGTGGTGCGTAATAGACGCCCAGGATGGATTGGCATGCACCACTGTCATCACTGTCACCATCGTTGTCATCAGAGGATGGACATAGGTCAGGGCAGAGTTCCGCCTAGAGGGACGGACTGGAACACTGTGTCCTTGGCTTTATTCATGCACCATCCCATTTGTAAGGGTCCTACGTGCTGTAGCAGGTAACGGGCCTGTACTCATTTGTTTTTTTAATGGCTGAATAGTGTTCCATTGCATGGATATTCCATGCCTTATCTATACACTCATCTGTTGCCGGATGCGTGGGCTGTTTCCATGTTGGGCTGCGTTAAAGAATGTTTGCTGTGAGTATTCATAGACAAACTTCCGTGTGGACACGTGTTTTGAGTTCTCTTGGCTCTACACCCAGGAGTAGAACTGCTGAGTCATATTGTAACTCTGTGTAGGGGAATCTTCCTCAAGTTTCTGCAACATTTATATGATGAAGAAAACAAAACAAAACAAAACAAAACCATGGGTTTTTTTTTTTTTTTGCATCAAAATGAAGTTGCCTTTTTATTTTTATTTTATTTTTTTCTCCCCTGAAGTTTTGGAAGCACACTCACAGGCTTCACTTTTTGGAAAACTATGAAGCTGTTTTCCCAAGAGGCCAGCAAAGCACCCTGACTCCAGTTCCTCCACCTTCTCGTCCCTTCTGGTCTCTTCTTGATGATCGTTATCCCGGAGGGGTCTCTCACCGTGACTTTGATTTGAGTGCTGTCCAGTCTCTTGTGCCTTAGTTGGTATTGGATATTGGCTTCTGAAAAATGTCTGTTTGGCTCTTGGCCAACTTATATGTATATTTTTCTAATTGTGTTTGTTTGAGAGCCCAGAGAGAGAATGACCAAGAGATAGAAACAGGTAGGTAGAGACAGATAAATGTCTCACTTGCCAGGTACAGCCATGTTGGGACACAGGAATTTCGACGTCCGTTTTTCCAATTTTTGGATGATATTCTTAGATAAAGTCCAATCTGTCTGCATTTTCTTTTGTCACACCTAAGGATCCATTGTTTACTTCCAGGTTACAAATATTTGCAAGTATGTTTTCTTACAAGAATTCGGTTTGAGGTTGGTTTTCCTCTAGGGTGTGAGGTTGGGATCCTACTTTGTTTTTGTCTTGTGTGGATACCGGGTTGCTCCAGTGCCATTTGTTAGCAAAGCTATTCTTCTCCTGGTGAATTGCCTTGGCAAACATCCAAAGCCAGTTGACCAGAAATGTGAGAGTTTATTTCTGGACAGTTGACTCCATTCCACTGCTCTGTGTGTCTGTAGTCCTGTGCCATGAGCAAGTTGTTTTATGGTAGCTTCATAGTAAGCTTTGTTATTGGGAAACATGAGTCTTCTAGCTTGGCTTTGGTTGTTCTCATGGATATCCACGTGCATTTCAGAATTAATCTGTCATTTTTCAGCCAAGATACCAGGAGAAATTTTGATGGAAATTATATTGACTTCTGTCATACAATCTGGGGAGTAATGTATTGTAACAATGTTAAGTCGTTTGATTCCATGAACATGGGACATCTTTAAATCTTCCTCTAGTTCTTTCAACCAACTTTTATAGTTTTTAGAGTGTAACGTTTTGGGTTTGGGGTTTAATGTATACACACTTGCTTATATTCTATTGTAGTCAGAAGTGTTGTATTAACTTCAGATTCTGAATGAATCCACAGAATAGAATTGATTTTTGTGTGCTGATTTCACATTCTGTCATCTTGATCATCGAGTTTACAAAGTTTGTTTTCTAGTGGTGTCCTGAGGATTTTCTATGATCCCTTTAAAATTTGCAAACAGTTTTCTTTCTTCCTTTTCCATCTAGACGTCTTTATTTCATTCTCTGGTCTAAGCATCCTAGCTAGACCTCTCCTTTTTTTGTAGAGACTTCACATTCCATGTGTCCGCAGAGTTCTGGAATGCCTTGCTCACAGGCTGGTACACCTGCCCAGGGTAGGTCTCTCCACACCCACATTCTCTGATCTTCATTGCCACCTTCCTTTACCCCATCTTCTCACTTTTCCTCATTGGCCTACACACTGTCCTCTGTCCCTCACTCTGCTTCCTCGGGCTTCCAGAAATCCCCCCTCATCTTGAGTCATCCCACTTCCTGTACCCTTCCTTCTGGCTGTGCCCTGTAGCACAAGCGTTTCCTCCTCTGGTGTCCTGGGGGCCTTGGGTGCTGTTGTGGTCATCGTGAAGGTCATGTTGGCAGGGAGCAAGCAGGTCACAAAGAGGGCATGGGAGGGGCAGAGGGTGGCAGGGTCAAGGCAGTCACAGGCACATGTGGACTCCAGGGGGTCCTGGTGTTGGGGAAGAGATGCCTGGTAGCGCTTGACCAATGCCAATCCTCAGCGGCTGTGGGATGTTTTGGCAAAAGGCAGGAGAGAGTGAGGTGACCCAGGAGAGGAAGCATAAATGGTGCCAGGTCGGAAGTGGCTCTGGGAACCAGCAGCCCAGGGGTTCAGCTGGCTGGGAGAAACTGTCATGGTGAGGGGAACAGGGAGTTGATTTAAATTTAGTGCTTCTCATGCAAATCAGAGGCTACAGTGCCCCAACAGGTGTGGAAAGAACTGTAGTGCCTTAGAGCCTACCCTGCACACCTTGTCTGGGGGCCGCTAAAGCCACCACAGATCTCATTGGCTTTTGGTGGAGCCCAGGGCCAGGGGAGGTGGAGAAGAGTGGCCCTAAAGGAGACTGTTTCTTCTGGAGCTTCTCCAAGGCCCGCAGCTGCTCACCCTGTAGCAGCGCTGGGCTCTGCCTGGGAGAAGCCACAGGGGCGTGTGGGACCTGTAAGGGCCGGGGAGAGAGCAGGGAGCCCATAGATTGGAAGCCTGGGGGCACGTGAGGCTATCTGTGTGCACGTGCGTGCGTGTGAGAGCCGGCGCTCATGGGGAAGGTGCATGCTTCCTGTGATGTGCTTGGAGGCAAAGATGGGAAGTGACAGGGAGGGCCACCTCTGTGCTGCCTCCAGTGTGTCTGCAGGGAGTAAAGCAGGTGCCCTGCTGGGTTTGATGTCCAGGAAGAGATTCCTCCTGTGAGTGCTTCGTTTCTTTCCCGAAGAACCAGGTGGTCAGGAAGTTTCCTGTAAGATGACATGAACAATGAGAGACAAATAGGTTTTCTTGAAAAGGAAGGGTGTTCATGATGTGGCCACAGGAGGCACGATCCTACCCCAGGGAGGTTCAGAGCGTGCCACCGGAGCCTGGCAGTGGAATTAGTGTGTGACAAGCGTGTGCTCAGGAGGACGAGTCCTGCCCTCTGCACTGCCATGGCCGCAGGAAGGTCTGCACAGAAACTGACAGCGACCCTCAGCTGCCCAGGTGGAGGGGAGGGGAAGTGACAGCTGCGTTTGAGGGGACAGTTCTGTGGGGGAGTTAGTGACAGCTTCAAAAGAGTCGTGGGGACTGGGGGTGGATGTTGGGATTCAAAGGAGGGAAGGACTTTGCAAGGCAGAGAGTTAGCAGAGGTTACTGAAGAAAAAAAAAAAAAAAAAAAGCTAGCAGGTGCATATACTACTCCCAGCACGTCTCCTGGCTTCCTGGCAATGCCTAGGGCCTTCCCCAAGAGGGCGGAGACAATGCCATCCGAAGGTGAGCTTATGGTATTATGTCTTAAGATCCAAACGGAAGGTATTTTGTCTCATGCATGGTTCACCAACTTCTTTATCGACCCTTGGTGGGATAGGTAGGGCCTGTCTAGTCCTGAATTGGCAGAGGAGGTGAATGGAGCCCAGAGTGACTCAGTGACTTGTCTGAAGTCACACAGCAGGCATCTCCTTCCTCCCCTCTCCGCCCTGCCGTTTAACTCTTGATCTCCATGCTTCCTGTAGGAGTGCCGGGGGGTCCTGGATGAGAGGCAGGGGGAGAGCTATAGCCTCAGTAGTTACCAGGAGTCCCAAGTGGGGTTACAGTGGGGAGAAGGGCGCAGAGGCACAACCATGGAGTCTGGAAGGAGGGTCCCCGGAAACCCCAAGTCCCGACACCAGTCTGTTTCCAGTAGAAAGCAGCTAGTGGGGAAAGGGAGCAGGGATGAGGCCAGGGGGGGAGGCCTGAGGGTTGGAGCGGGTAGAGGGGAGTTCAGGAGGTAACCAGACTGGGGGCACTGTGAGGGCAGTCACTGGATGAGACCCATGGGGTCTACTCGCCCAGCAGTGGAATGGGGACCACAGCCTGGTGTCTCTATTGTCCTGCTGGGCTGGCAAGGAACTCCAGCCCCCAAGAGCTCCCTTGTCCCCCTGGGTCCTCCAAGTCCCTGACATGGGGCGGGAGAGCTGGATGCTTTCTGGCTGTAACAGCACATCTCCTCCGTCCCATCTGGGGGCGCCTCTGAGGCTGAGGCCATGGCTTGAGGCACCCCCCTCCCACCCGGAGCCCCCCCTCCCCTTTCCGTGCTCCTCCAGCTACCCAGGAGCCCAGAATTGAGACAAGGACAGACAGTGTCCTGGTCATTTCTGCCTCCCCCCACAACTTTGGGGGGCATCTACTTCTTGTGGGGATGACCTTTAGATAGGCCTCTCATGGTCAGCCTTCTCGAGGAGACCGACCCGCCCTCAGCCCAGAGCCTGGCTGCCTGCCGGATCTCAACCCAAAGCCGGCCGATAGCCCCTTATCGCTGTTGTGTCTCTCCATCGGCCGACTGCCAGGGGCTTTGTGATCTCCAGTTGCTGCTGGGGGCTACCAAGGCAGGCCAGGATCCCCAGGTGAGCCTTAGCACCCACTCCCCACATCTAGGATGTGAAGCATGGACCTAAGTGCCCACAGCCTGAGACTGGGGTAACCCAGCCACTGCCTCCTGGTAACACGGCATGGGATGTGTGAATGAGGGGGCATCTTTGAGGGTGCCAATGGAGGAAGCCACAGGCCTTGCCTTTTACCAGGGCCTCCCATCTCTCCCTCAGGTTTGCCCATTCCAGTGCTGGGGTGTGGCTCTGGGCATCCTCCTGGCTTGCTCACCAGGGCTTGGGGACTGCGGATCCTGCCAGCAGCTCCCAGGGACAGGCAGGGCCAGTCTGGCTGTATGACCAGCAGGTGAGGTGGGATGCTCCAGCCCCAGCCCGGTCCCACCTTGCCTTCTGAGAAATAAGCATCGTCCCCGTGTCTCCTGCGCCTATGCTTTGGCTGACAGTGGGCTGCTTGGGGGTTGGGGTGAGGTCTGGCCTCTGGCAACAGGGATGTGGCGGCCATGGGTGGAACCAAATGATCAGAGTTGTACCCAGGCACCTCACTGTGGTGTCAGGGCATTGGCCAAGCCATGGAAGGGACACTTTATCCAGGACTGATATTCTCCCAGCAGATATCTGGGGCCACCTGGGTGGTTTTGGCATTCCATCCTTCGTGGGGTCTAATCTCCCCTCTCACTCACTGTGGCCTCCTCACTGCCTACTCTATCCATCGCTTCTCGCCTCTCTTCTCCCTGGGCCACACATGGCTGCCTTTCTCAGCAGGATGCAGCCACATCCCACCAGTCCTTCTGCAGTCCCCCACCCCTCACACCAGTCCAGCAGGTGGGGTTCTATTCACCAGGCTTCTGGGAGCCCCCAGTGGTCAGCATCGAGTGGAGCCTCAAGCCTGATAACAGTCTTACCTCCCACTCCCCATTGAGCTCTCTGACGGGTACCCCAAGGTTGTCTACGTGCAGCTCTCGGGCCAGGGCCAGCTGTGAGAGACTCTAAGGGCAAGGACAGGCCTGGGGTCATGGCTGACCCTGGGCACTCCCGATCCATTACCTGAGCTCTCCAAGCCTCAGTTTCCTTGTCTGTAAAATGGGTCATTATGTTCCTGCCCACAATGCAGGGGATAGGGTGGAGTGACTTAATGAGTCAGCATTTGTCAAATGCCTGACTCACAGCCACAGGCAAGCGGGAACCATCCTCCATGTGATTACGGGAGCCCTTGGTCAGCTGGGGGTGCCCTGCTCCGCCCTGCCCCACCCCCACTGGAGATTGAGGCTGGGGTTTGGTCAGCAGCGGTGTTGGGGAGAGCCGCAGTTCTGGGCAGGATGGAGGGCAGGAAGCAGAAGGGGGAGAGATGTTCCCAAGGCCCGAGCCTGGCAGGGTTTAGGATGTGGCAAGGAGGAGTCAGGAGGTAAACTGGATAGGAGTCCAGGTCGCACGGTGGGGAGAAGTGGAAGGTGAGGCTGGCCTGGATGGTGCTGGCCTCTAGGCATCAACCACCGGGCAGGGCAGGACAGGAGGGAGAGGAAGGGAGCAGCAGCCCCGTGGCGGCTTTCATTCCACTTCCAGGAGAGGAAGCCAAGGCAAGTGACTGGCCCAAGATCAACAGCTCAACTTCTGGGCTCCAGGTGACATCCAGAAAGTGACAGAGAACTGGCAAGGACAGGCTGCCAGCTTGGGACAGAATATGCAGAACGCTCCCGGAGCCTGGGACAGGAAGGCTCCCTTCGGGAAGTGGGGGGCTTGGGTACCAGCGCAGGGCAGAGGAGAGGGGCAAGTATGGGAGAGGATGGACCGGCTTTTGTATGCCCCCAGCCCGACACTGCGGCTGGCACTTGGATGTTCTCCTCTCTGCCTGAGAAAGGAGAGCCGGGGTGGGGGTGTGGGGGTCTGGGCTGATGCTGGGATGTAGCCAGGGTTCTTGGTTCTGCTTTCAAGCCGCCTGCTGAGGCGGGCCTGACCTGGAGGTATGACAATGGCTTCTGTTGCAGGCTGCACCCGGAGAGTGTGTGTTTGTGTGTGCACCTGACAGAAGCCCCAAAGACACCCCTTCCCAACACACACACCAAGCTTACCACCGCCTCTCCCCTCTGCTCCCTGCCCCGCCCTTCCCACCAAGCCTGCCCTTCAGTGGTGGTCTCTACCTTGGAAGGCCAGGGGCTTACTGAACTCCACCCAGTGGTTGCTGTACATAAAAGAGGGAGGCCACACTGGTGGTTGCTCTGCTAACTGGTCCACAGCACAGATCTCAGAAAGCAAGTGGCTGGCAAGAATGGGGTGGGGTAGCATGCATGCCGGCAGGGAGCTGGCAATTCAGAGCAAAGGCAGGGGCCTGGACTGCCACCTCCTCCCTTGTCATTCCGGGGGCCTGATCAGCAGAGGGGCTAGGACAGGTGGCCAACCCCCACCGTGGAGCTACCTCTAGCATGTGGTAGGCCTGACCCTGTGCTGGAGGCTCCCCACGCTGGAAGACCCTTGATGCTTCTAGACATCTAGATACTGACAAGGGGACATGCAGGCCCCACTGAGCCCTGCAGGGCCAAGCCTCTCTCTCTCTCCTGAAGAGTTATTTTATTTTATTGGAAAGGCAGATTTACAGAAAGAAGGGGAGACAGAGAGAGAAAGATCTTTTATTTTTTTCCCTCTGGTTCACTCTCTAAATGGCCTCAGTGACCAGAGCTGAGCTGATCTGAAGCCAGGAGCTTCTTCTGGGTCTCCCACGTGGGTGCAGAATTCCAAGGATGGAGACCACCCTACACTGCTTTCTCAGGCCATAAGTAAGGACCTGGATGAGAAGCAGGGGCAGCCAGGACACAAACTGGTGGCCATGGGATCCAGCACTTGCCGGTGGAGGATTAGCCAGTTGAGCCATTGTGCCAACCCCACCTCAAGCAGTGTGTTCCTATTTGCTGCAATTGCTTCCAGGAGATAAAAATGCACAAATACATAAATATGCACAGCTAAAAAATGCACAGAGAGCTTCAGAGATGCCTGTGTTTGCCTCAGCACTGGGGTTTCAGTGTGGAGTCCCGCGTGGGAGGGCGTGCGTCTAAGTCCCAGCTCCACTTGTGCTCCCAGCTTCCTGCTAGTACCTGCCTGACTCAAGTGCTTGAGTCCCATCCCATGCAGGAGGCCTGGATTGAGTTCTTGGCTCCTGGCTTTGACCGGGCCAGGTCCTGGCTGGCTGATGTGGGCCTTATGAGGAGTGGTGAGGGGAGTGAACTGTCAGATAGAAGATCCCTCTCTCAGCCTCTCTGCTTTTCGAATAAGATGAGAACAAATAAGATCCTTGGTGTGTTACTGCTCACGGGCTGGCCACAGTTGTCTGTTTCTCAGCATTGATCAATGGCCCTGGTGGCCTCCTTAATGTGGTCACAGTGAGGGTGAAGTGAATTGCCTGTGTACGGTGCTGGACACAGCGAGGGCTGTCCGGGGGAGGATGGGCTGGTATGGACATGGAGGTTTGCAGATGCTGGGACACTCACTGACAGGGAGTAGAGCCCCAGAAAACTTCAGCTTCTGGTCAGTTGCCTCTTCCTGTGCTGGGGAGCCGTCCCTTTGACGAGGCCGGCTGCTTGGCTACTGGGTGACAACGCCCTGCAGTGTCCACAGGCTGGGTGTGCGTCCCTCTTGCCTCGGGGCCAGGGGTGCCCGCTTTTGTCTTCTACTTCCTGTGGCACGCTGGCTGCACCCAGGACCTGCCCTCTGGATTGGGTTGTGATATTTGTTTTGAACTTGATCGTGCCTGAAGGAGGAAAATGCTTGAGGCCGAAGGGCAGGTGAGGCAGTGAGTGAGGTATAGAGGAGGCCTCCCAGCCTTGTCTCAGGCAGGTGTGCAGCCAGGTGGACAGACCCTGCAGGCAGGAAACCCTGGTTGATTTTACCTCTAGAATTGGCTAGACAGAGTTAGGAGTGCTCTGTCCTTCAGGGTAAGGAGTTACAATGCCCATGTTCCATTCTTGCAGGGTAGCTCGTCATTTCATTTTGTTGGGAATCATTTCAGCAGAAATTCTACACTCTAGGCCAGCTTCCTGTCCTGAGCCAGCTTGGGCAGCTGGTCTACCTGCATGCCTGCTAGATCCTGAAGGTGTGGCCAGATGTGCATGCATCTCGGGCCTTGCCTAGGCAGGAAGGTTTCAGGGTATGCCAGAGCCCACCTGAAAAGATGCTGAAGAAACAACAGGAGCCTGGGCTGGGAGCCCCTGTGGCTCCATCTATTCATTCCCACAGCCAGTCCTTAGAGAGCACCTACCACATGCCAGTCATTGGTCCCAGCTCTGAGAACTTGGTGTCAAATCTGAGGGACCCGGTACTCAGGGCTGTGGCAGAAACAGGCGAGGGTCAGGGTGGTGACAGGGGCAGAGGGAAGAGCAGGTACTTCCTGAGGGGAGCCACCATCTTGGATCCACTGTCTGGGAACATGGTGATGCCCTGGGGACGATGAAGAAGAGACCTGGCTAAGAGCCACCCCAGGGTTCTAGGCCCATAAGTCAGCAGTTGCCTGCACTCCACATGACGCCTGGGATAGGGAATCACTGTGACGCGGGCAGAGGTGGGGCCATGGCGCACGCAGGCACTATGGCCGAGCCAAGCAATAGGGTAGGTGCTGTTTTCTCTGTGTGGTTTTGGGCAGGTTGCTAAGCCTCTCTGGTCCCTGTTTCCTCATCCGTATAAAGGGGCTGAGCCCAGGTCTTCCAGCAGGGCTGAGCTAAACCTCTTGGGTGCAAGCTGGCAGGTGCAGTCTTCAGGCTCTGTCTGTGCTGCTTGTCCTTCCCTTTGACACTTGAGCCTTTGCAGACAGAACTGCCAGGCCAGGATCTCGGCCTCAGGCTCTCCATCTGAAAAAGGGGTTCATTGATTGCATCACAGTGTAGACCAACCTGCACTTCCTTGGTGCTTTGGGGGTCTTGAGGGTGGCTGGGCAACCCAGAGGCGTGAGTTGGTGGGTGATGGAGGCAGGGGGGACAATGACGCCACAGTGAGGGCCTCCAGCAGCCCTGTGACCGTGAGATGGGCAGAGGCCGAGTTGAGTCTATGCTTCTGGGAGACACAACATAAGTTCCGGGCAGGCTAGGGCTGGGGTGAGGGGCACACGGCCCCCTGCTGACCTCACCGTGGCCGTGGCCGATAAGAGCCAGCTGAAGCTGACAGTGGGATATCTCCTTCCCTTGCCCCATGCCCCTGTGAGCAGCCTTGGGATGGGGCACGGGGGGCAGGTCTCTCTTCTACTACCCTGAGGCCACCCCCCTCTTTCTTCTCCAACCCCCAGCCTCCAACCCTGCTTCCAATCTGGCCTCTGTCTATTCCATTGAAGCTGGGTCTAAGGTCCTCTGCCAGGCATGCAGTTGACAGTGCACAGAGTAAGGCTTGGGCACCTGCTTTATGTTGTAACAGGAGTGTTGAGGCTTGGGTGACAAGACCCTCCCTGGCAAAAACCCTCTGACAACACTGCCTTCATTGGGACATTCTGGGGTCTCCCAAAGGGACAGGTGCTGTGGAGAGAGGAGATGTAAGCTCCACCATCCCTGGGGCAAAGGCTGGGGCCAGGAGGCAGGCCAACAGATGACCTGGCAGGGTCAAAGCCATGTCCTCCCCAAATCCCCTACCCTTCTGGCTTCTGTGACATCTTCTGTAGAAGCTTGGGAGTCCCTGGGACATGGCAAGGAATGAGGGAGGGAAGGAGGCTGTCGCCCTGAGCCAAGTTCTTATCTGAAGAGTTAGAAGTCAACAGACCTGACCTTGGGCACCTTTGGGGGCACAGGCCAGAATGGGAAGTTAGGTGCACCTTGCAAGGGATCTGGGGAAGAGGGAGAAGTTCAGGAGCCTTGCACACCCAGTGCCCTTGGCTCATTGGCCACCTTCTGCACACAGCTCCTGCAGAATGGGCGCCAAGGAGGCTGTGAACGGGAAGGCAGGGAGCGCCCTTTGCTTCCCAAATCTTTCCAGTTCGGTGAGATGCCGTTCCTGGGCCGGGCTTCCAGCGCCACTGCTGCTAGGGAAAAAAAAAATGTCGCTGGGAACGCAGATGCTCGGATCTGGGAGGAGCGACTGGGCCAAGCTGGGGGCGGTGGGGGAGGAGGCTGCAGGCCTGGCGGAGGGAATGCAAATTGGCATCATGAATTATGCATCAGCCCGGGCTTCTCACACATTTGGGGCTGAATGAAATCATGTTTGCCTGGGGAAGGGGGGAGGGGATGGCAGGACAAAGATGAGCAGGGCCTGGCCCTGGCTGGAAAGGGGAGGGGGCCGGTGGAGCAGGAAAAGGGGGTCTTCTATTGGTACTGGGAGGGGCCCTGAGCAGGTGCCTGGATGGGAGTTGGAGGCTTCTTCCTGATGTTGCTTCTTTGCTGTGTGACCTCAGGTTGGTCTGTCACCCTTTCTGATCAGCCCCTTTCCTTTGGACATAACTGAGATGGGCATGTCAGCCCGTTTCCATCATGACTATGAGGACCAATTAATTTGCACAACTTGAACCTGGAAGGATGATTGTTGTAGACTGGCATCAGTCATTCTTTATGGCTATATGTATTCTTTAGGGAATTGTTCACTCTGAAGGCAGAACTAGATGGGCCCCCAGCTACGTGTGCCATCACCACTGTCACCCAGGATGCTGGAGCCAGGAGCTGGAACTGGAGTGCGACCCTGGCATTTTGATATGGGAGATAATGTCTCAAGCTCTAGGCTAAATACGCTCCCCCAGTGGCTCTTTTCCATGTTGTCCTCACAGCATCTTTGAATCCCAGGGTTATTACTATTCCCATTTCACAGACTGAAAGAACAGGGCCCAGAAGCGGAGGCTACTTGAGGCCCTCCTCCAGACCCTTTGGGACCCGAACTAAGAATTTAACATTCAGTACTCCTGGAAATGAGTGTTGAGTTAAACCAAGAAGAAAACCAGGAGTCAGGATTAGCTGAGCAGCTACTGCATCCTGTGTACTGTGTCCACTGCACCGCAGAGGGTGGCCGCAGCCCCGCCTGGCCTACAGGTGCATGTGTTCGCTTATACCCATTCTCCACTCCAATCTGGAGCAATGCTGTGCAGGCCATGTGCTAGGAGAGGCTAACTCCACTGCTCTCACGTAAAGGTCCTGGCAGGAGGATGTGCAAAGGGGACAGGGGAGCGTGGCGAGCAATCTTGTTCCCAGACTCCATTGGGAAGGCAGTCTTGGCTTTTGTAGATAAGATACCAATGACTGAGTTAGAGAACTGTGATGGAGGAGCTTAGGTGTGCATAGGCCAGTGTACTGTGCTTGAGGGTTGCTGGTTTGCATGAAAATATTGTGAGAATCTGAGTGGTCACTCTACTGTTTCCAAATCCATCCAGTCACCTGTTCATCTGCTAGGCAGTCCATTCATTTGTCCACTCATCCATCCCTCCATCCATCCCTCCATCCACTTATCCACTCACATATCTATCTGTCCATCCACCCACTGAACACTCACCTGTCCATTGTATCAGTAAATTCATCCATCTACCCACCTGTCCACCCTGGCCTGAAATTGAATGCCTACGATGTGCCAGGCACTGCTAAGGTGAACAAAACAGACAAGATTCTGCCTTTTGGGGACTTCTCTCTGGTGTGGGAGATGAGCTGTAGACCAAAGGCCAGGTGGTGATGAGGGCTCAGAAGGAAGCTGCAGTCAAGGTGGGAAGCTGGGGGTGGGGTGTAAGGTGCATTGTGGATGCACTTGCTTTTCTCATTCCACATCCAGGCATTCTCAAACTGAGAACACCTTCTCATAACAGTTAAGTGTTCTGCCTGTGCACAGGCAGGTGCAGGGACCTTTTTCTAAGCTCCAGTAAAGTGCTTTACCCCAGCAGGCACTCACTGAGTGACCAAAGCAAAGCCAATCGGGTGGTGAAGGCAGGGCACAGGGGCATGCCCCCTCTACACCAATGTCTTCTGAAAACGTGTCAGCTCCTTCCAGAGCTTTCTCCTTACCCTCTGCAGGTTCTGCACACCCATCTCACGCCACCCCAGCCCTCTCTGACTGAGGGCTCAGAGTCACTGCTTGTTCTGGGGAGCCTGTGGGTGGTTTGGGTTCACTCTGCGGGCTGGGAGGCCCATGGCCCTACCTGGACCTGAGCACGTGGTTCGTGGGAGGCTAGGCTGAACCTGAGAGCTGAGGGCAGGGATAGGAGTTACAGGCACCCCGTCCCTGAGCATGCGCAGTGTGCATCCTGTGCCTCGTTTCGCTGACCAGGTGGCCCGGTGTCCTTCCTCCCTTCCACGGATTGGCTGAAGAAGTGCCAAGCGCTTTCTTCTCTCCAGGAGCCACCTAGGGCAAGGGGATGCTGAGCAGAGGCAAATCCATTGTCTTCTCCCAGTGGCCACCAACCCAGTGGAGCCTGCAAATACACACACACACACCCCTCTCACATTACACTCATTGCCAGAACTTGTTCCGTGCACCCACGCCTTTGCAACTTGTGCTTAGTCCACTCCCCAAGTGTCCCCAGCCGTGGGAGCTGGAGCCAGCCCCAGAGAGAGTCCCATGCACTGGAAAGGCGGTAAGCCCCGTGTCCTTGGACTCAGCTGCTGTGGCTCCTCTTCCTCCCCACCCCCAGGCTCCTGCTGCCCTTATCCACCATGGGAGGGCTGCCTGAGAACCCGCAGGCTGCCTTATCGCCGCTGTTTGGTGTTACTGAATTATCTGCTCCCGTGGGAGGGCTCCTCCCGGGGCCGCCTCGCTAGCTTCCACAGCCTCTTGGCCCAATCCTCGCCTCCTGCCCTCCCACCGCTCTGACGGCCACTGCCAAGGTCAGCGATGACCTCCTAGGGGCCGGATTCGATTGGCACTTGGGGGGCTCTTATCGCCACTGCCCTCTCTGTGGCATATGACAAGCTGACCTTGCCGGCCTGTCTCCTTGGCTGGTGCTGGCTCCTTGGCGCCATTAGCTTTCCACCCCGGCTGGGCTTCCTTGGCTCCGTGTGGTGGTCCCAAGCTGAGGCTGTGTAGGCTGTTCGGAAACCCAGGCTCCATCCTCCCACAGCTTCTGCAGTCACCTCCTGATACATACCCCATCACCGCCTCTGAGTCCCATGCTTGGTCAATAGAGCGCTGGCCAGGTGGCATGGGTTCCATTTCACAGATGAGTCAACTGAGGTTTCCTCTGATGAAAGCACCCTCCCAAAGCCACTTAGGAAAACACTCAGGCCCGTGCACTTGCATATTTCTGTCCCTCCTCCTCCTCTGGGACAGCGTCCCTCAGGGCGAAAGGACAGGAGGCCCCAATTAGTGACAAACCAAATATGTCAACACCTGTTGCTCAGGTCTATCATTAGGCATCCATAGAACACAAGCCTGGAGGGTGAAGCACCTCGCCCGGGTGACATGCGGCTGTCATCCTGGGGCCACAGGCTGGACAGGGAGCCCGGATGTGGTGGATGTGGTTGTAGTTGCACACCCACTGTGTGCCCCTGGGGAAGCTACCTCCCTGCCCTGTACCCCTGTCTCCCTGCGGGGACTGAGTTAATTACCCTATGTGCCTGTCCTTATAGGCTGCCCTGGCAACCTAATGAGCTTCGTCCTCCCAAAGAGCCTGCCATGGACTGGCCATCCCCGGTGCGACCACACGCACCAACGATCACCACCTCAAGTTTCTGCAGATCTCACACTGGCTTCTTGAGACTGTCCCAGGCCTCCTCCTCCAGGCAGCCCACTGTCCTTCTACCCAGCCCCTAGCCACAGGCTGCATGGTTCATCTTCAAGAGCAGGAAGTCCCAGTGCCATGGGAAAGCAGTGGGTACTCTGGTCTCCCAGAGCTGGGGGACTTTGGGGTGATTTGGCATGGACTGCCCCTAGTCCCTGACTCTGCCACACTGACCTGGCAGTCTGTACCCCCTCTAGGTGTGTGTGGGGAAACCGCATAGCACCTCCAAGTTTAAAAATTGTCTAAATTTATTTTCATTTGATATGCATATTTTACACAGAGAAAAGGAGAGACAGAGAAAGATCCTCCAGCTGCAGGTTCACTCCCCAAATGGCCACAATGACCAGAACTGAGCTGATCTGCAGCCAGAAGCTTCTTCTGGGTCTCTTATATGGGTGCAGGGTCCCAAGGCTTTGGACTGTTCTCCACTGCTTTCCCAGGCCAC
Source organism: Ochotona curzoniae (assembly GCF_017591425.1). Taxonomy (NCBI): domain Eukaryota; kingdom Metazoa; phylum Chordata; class Mammalia; order Lagomorpha; family Ochotonidae; genus Ochotona; species Ochotona curzoniae. The sequence goes on from NW_024465699.1 coordinate 5,067,495, forward strand.
AAGCAGGGAGCTGGATGGGGAGTGGAGCAGCCAGACATGAACCGGTACCCAGAAGGGATGCCAGTGCTGAAGGGTGGAGTGTTAGCCAGAGTGCCATCATGCTAGCCCCAGCTCTAGCTTTTGAAATTTATTGATTTATTTATTTACACTGGAAAGACAGATTTACAGAGAAGGAGATACAGAGAGATCTTCTTTCCACTGGTTCATTCTCCAGGTGGCCACAACGGCTGGAGCTAAGTCAATCTGAACAGGAGCCAGGAGCTTTTTCAGGGTCTCCCTTGCTTCAGGGTCCCAAGGCCTTGGGCCAACCCCCCACTGCCCTCCCAGACCACAGGCAGTGCATATGGAACAGCTGGGACATGACCCAGTGCCCATATGGGATCCCAGTGCATGCAAGGCAAGGCTTTAGCCACTAAACTATCGCGTTGGGCCCACCAGCTCCGCCTTTTATTTCAGCAGGATGATGGCCTGAGGAGGAGGAGCAACAGGGTTCTGATTTTTGGAAGAGAGCCGTGGGCTAAATTCTCTGTGAGGACTTCGGCTGGATCCACCCTGGGTCTGGGGCTAGGTCAGCGCACATCGGGAGGGGACAGAGGGGTAGGAGACGGGTATAGAAATCTGGGTTGTGGTGGGAAAGAGGCTGAGAGCATCCTAGGTGACAGGTGCAGCGTGGGTGCAGGGTCTGACCTTGATGCCCTCCTAGCTCTTAATGCACCTGTCTTTCCCCTCCAGCGGTGATGGAAAGGAGGATGGCTGGCCCTGTCTTCACTGGTGCCTGCTCATGCGGGCACAGTCTCTTGGTGGGAGCCACTTAGGGAGTAACTTTAACCCAGCACAGGGCTGCCCACCACTCATTCATTCAGGCCTGCACAGCAGGGAAACCTACTCTTCTTTCTTTGTTTCTCTCTATCTCCCCCCCTATTTCTCTTTCTTCCTTTTTAAAAACTTTTGATGATGTTTATATAGTTGATCAAGGTAGGAAGGATCAAGGGTTAGGGACAAGTGGGTAAGACCGCTGTTTCCAGATTTTCTTTTTCTTTTTCCTGTATCTGGGGGAAAGGAGGGAAAGATAACGGGAGGAGTTGTACTCAGCCTCCTAACCGCCCTGGCACCTAGGGTTGGGGAACGGCCAATAGATGTCATGCCAGGGTCCCCAGTGTGGAGCATGCTCCAAGGGTTCTGCTTAAGTGAATCTGATGGTTCTGAAATGTTGTTGATCTCCCCCATTCCAAGGATGAGGAAACCGTTCCAAGGCCCATTGCCTGACATAGTCCACCTTAGAGTCTCCATTCACCCAGATATTTGCTTGGCTGGGGTAGTTGTCCAATTTGTTCGCCCTTCTTCCTCTGCTACTTCACCAGATGTTCTGTGCAGGTCCCAGAGGGCTGCCATGTCCTCCCTGACACACGCACTCTGTGGTCAGTCCATAGATCCTGTCCTTCCTCCCATGGTTGGAGTTCTGAGCCTAGTGGTTCAGTAGCGGGGGAGGAGCCCCAAAGGGGATCCCAGATCTGACTCTTGTATGCTTTTGCCAGTATGGGGTCTTGCCTGAAAGCTCTTTCTTTGGATGAATTCATCTGCAGGAGCTGGAGTGGTACCTGAGCAGTTTTGCCTGTGTTCCAGGTTTTACTGTGCTGCGTTCTGGCATCAGCCTTGCTTTGGGGTCCTGGCAGGCCCATGTGGGGTTGGTGAGGCTTGGGCAGTGGAGGGGTTGCTGCTGAAACTGGCCTGCTCAATGCGTCTCAGGAGGTGGCAGGAAATGAGACATGCCCAGGAGCCAGGATCAGGCAGTGGAGGGGTCAGGGGATTGCAGTTGGTGCTGGTCCAGTGGGGACTGACATCTTGTATAAATGCATCTTGGGCCCGGCGCGATAACCTTGCGTGCCCTGGGATCCCATATGGACGCCGGTTCTAATCCTGACAACCCCGCTTCCCATCCAGCTCCCTACCTGTGGCCTGGGAAAGCAGTTGAGGATGGCCCAAAGCTTTGGGACCCTGCACCCGCGTGGGAGACCCGGAAGAGGCTTCTGGCTTCAGATTGGCATAGCATTGGCTGTTGTGCTCACTTGAGGAGTGAATCATCGGACGGAAGATCTTCCTCTCTGTCTCTTCTCTCTGTATATCCACCTTTCCAATTAAAAAAAAAAAAATGCTGCATCTTTGGCTGCGTTCTGGCATACGCGCACAGGCGACTCATTTGATGTTTTTTTTTTTTTTAAATTCTTTTAGTTACCAAAGATCATTTAACTCATTTGATGTTTTAAAATATGCTTAGGTCGTATTTGTATTGGCCCAGAGCAAACAGATGTGAGGGTTCAATCCAGCCTTTCGAGGACTGCTGTGTGCCCTCTGAACTCATGTCAAGTCCCAGCCCCAGCTTCTGCAGACTTCAGCATGCCCCAGACCCTGGCTCCCCACCCAAGGAGCACCAGCCCTTGCATGGGTCTGTCCACCTGAGCTCTTTTCTCTGGGAGCTGCTTTGGCAAGGACATTCTTTTATTTTTTATCTTTTTTTTTTAAAGATTTATTTATTTTTTTTTAATTGGAAAGGCGGATATACAGAGAGGAGAGACAGAGAGGAAGATCTTCCGTCCGATGATTCACTCCCCAAGTGAGCACACCGGCCGATGCTATGCTGATCCGAAGCCAGGAGCCTCTTCTGGGTCTCCCACGCGGGTGCAGGGTCCCAAAGCTTTGGGCCGTCCTCGACTGCTTTCCCGGGCCACAGGCAGGGAGATGGAAGGGAAGCGGGGCTGCTGGGATAGAACCGGCGTCCATATGGGATCCCGGGCGTGCAAGGTGAGGACCTTAACCACTTGCGCCACCGCGCCGGGCCCTATTTTTTATATTTTTAAAAAATCATTTGTTTATTTTTTATTGGAAAGGCAGATTTACAGAGAGAAGGAGAGACAAAGATCCTCCAGTCTGAAGCCAGGAGCCAGGAACCTTCTCTGGGTCTCCCACACAAGTGCAGGGTCCTAAGGCTTTGCGTCATCTTGCACTGCTTTCTCAGGCCACAAACAGAGCTGAATGGGAGTGAAGCAGCCAGGACACGAACTGGTGCCCACATGGGGTGCTGGTGCTGTAAGACGAAGGATTACAGCTGGGAGCTATCACACCTCCCTGGGCAGGAGCTGGGGCGCTTGTTCTGTGCCTTCCTGGGCCATGGGCTTGCTTCACTAGTGCTTCCAGGGCTTCTCCACCCTGCCTCCTGCCCCAATTCCACCTGCAAGCCCTCAAGTCGTGGGCCCAGGGTTTGGCTGCAGATGAGACCCCTGGAGGGCTGGCTGGCTGGTTGAGGAGTCTGTAGTGGAGGCTGCGAAGTGGGACATGCCTGGGGCATGGGCTCAGGGTCCACTCTGTCCTCCCAGGCGTCACCTGTGCTCCTGCCCCAGTTGAGATGTGCCTCCCCATAGCCCTGGCTTTTAGGCCTTTCCTTTCTCTCAGGGTCACGCTTGTGGTGGGCATATCCGCATGTGTGTGCGTGAATGTGAGCGTGTGTATGTGTGTATGAATGTGTGTGCACACCTGGGGACAGCACTGCTCTCTCTGCATGTGGGCCCCACTGCGTTAAAACCTCACCATGCACACCCCAGCCAAAGGCACAGTCTGGAAGCTTCCTTTGGGTGCACCCTCCGTCATCCGCCCCCCAACTCCTGCGGCTCCACTCTGGCCTCCCGGGCTCTCCTCTGGGCCCGAGGAGGTGAGAAGGCTCAGGCTACTTGAGAATGGACACTGGCTCTGCATCTGCTTGTGGGGCCTGACTGCACCTGGCCTGGGCTTCCTTGTCTTGCACCCAGAGCCTGGGACCCAGGAGGGAATCCCCACTTGCCTTGCAGTATCCTCAGTGTTGGGGTAGGGGGACCCCTCAGCACAACCTCTCATTCCTTGTCTGCTCCTGCACCTCTGTCCTCGGTGCCAGATTGGATCTCAGGGAGGCCTGGCAAGCAGCATTCAGGGGGCAGGCGGGGGCGTTGTGGTGGGGGTGTGTGGGTTGCTTTGGGAGCCTTCCTCAGCAGCAGCTGTCTGTGCATAAGGCTTGGGCTGACACCGAGCCAAGGCAGGGGGCCAGTGAGCTGTAGGCTGCACGGTGCCCCCCCTCGCAGGCTTCCTTGCACAGGGCACCCAGGGATCCCTATGTACATACGTGTGTGTGTGTGTATTTGTGCTTACACCTGTGCACTGAAATCTTAGCCAGCTAATATAAGCTCATCCTGCTGCTTGGTAACCAAACCTGTCTCTAGGGGTCCAGGACTTCTTAATGGCAACCTTGGAGGGGCTCCGCCCACTATGGGGCCCCCAAAGACCTCAGGGCCCTGCTGCCTAGCCAGCCTCTGTCCTTGTCCAGGAATTCCTAATGCTTCCCTTGGCTTCAAAACCAGCCTTGGTGGTGGGAACGCCTGCCTCAGTTTCCCCAGTGGGAACGACAGTTCAGGTGCTGGCCTCACATACAGTCCTTAGAACAGGACCGTGGGAAGTGGCTGCCTCGGCCAGGGGAGCTGGCTGTGATCCCGAGGGAGGCCCTGGCTCTGAGAACGCTGGTCCCACAGCCACACAGCGATTGGGCAGGCCGGAAGCTGTCCACGCAATGCAGGTGGCCTCAGGGGAGGCAGTCAGAGGCAGCCTGCCCCCAGGTCCCATCTAGTGGGTCCCTCCGCATGTCAGGAGGAGGTGGGGCTCTGATGGAGAGCCAGGGGTAGGGGTGGGGGCTGAGCTGCCGGCGGAAGGGCGTGTCCTCGCCAAGAGCCCGCCCCCCGCACTGGAGGGGCGTGTGATGGCGATCCAGTTTCCCGGCAGAGTCATCAACCATTGGCTCAGTCGTCCTCAAGGCCGCTTCAGCATCCTCTCTGGCCAGGGGGCCAGCACTGCCTCTCCTTGGCAGCCTGCATCTCCAGGGGTGCTCACGCTCGGGTGGGAGGCTTGTTCCTCTGCAGGAGACTGAGCTAAAGCTGGCACCTGGACAGCCACCCGCTAGGGACAGCACACCTGAGCGTCCGTTGAAGGGTGCTGCAGGGGGGACACCCCAGACCACGCAGGAGAGCCATTCTGGACGCGGGGGGGCGGGGAGGAAGTTCCACTTCTTAGTCCATCTGGGGCTTAGCATGCAGGCAGCACCAGCAGGCCGGGGCAGGCAGCTCCCAGGGCTCCCCCACCCTCCAGGTCCAAACACCCAGCTTGGGGCTGGGGGTGTTCCCAGCCCCGCCTGAGCTGTGTGGAGACAGCTCTGATAACAGCTACAGATTTATTTATTCGAAAGGAAGAATTACACAGGGAGAGAGAGAGGAGAGAGACAAAGAGATCTTCCATCTGTTGATTTGCTCCCCAAATGGCTGCAATGGCTGGGGCTGGGCCAAATCAGAGCCAGGAGTTTCTTCTGAGTCTCCCACATGGTTACAGGCACCCAAAACACTTGCTCCATCTTCTATTGCTTTCCCAGACCATGAAAAGGGAGCTGGAGGGCCCGGGGCGGTAACCTAGAAGCTCAAGTCCTGCCTTTCGCACACCAGGATCCCAAATGGGTTTGCCGGGTTGTGTCCCGGCAACCCCATTTCCCATCCAGCTCCCTGCTTGTGGCCTGATAGAAACGTTGAGGACGGCCCAAAGCCTTGGGACCCTGCACCCGCGTGGGAAACCTAGAAGAGGCTCCTGGCTCCTGGCTCCAGATTGGCTCAGCTTTGGCCATTGTGGCCGAATGGGATGCCAGTTACTGCTGTGCTACGGTGGCAGCCCCACCATTTAGCCTGTTGGGGGTCCCAGCTTCTCATTTGTTACCTGGCCTCATAGCAGTGCCTACCAAGGAGGTTGCTGTGAGTTAGCTGAGTTAATACAGTTCAAACAGGTGAAGCAGTCTCTGGGGTAGTTAGTGAATATCGCTCTCTGCAGCATTCATTCATTCGTTTGTTTATTCCTGTAAGAGCTGAGCCTTCTGGATATCCCTGCAAATGAGACTCCCATCCCTGGCAGCATTCAGACCCCAGCATCGAGATTCGCTCACCTCAGGGCTGCCTCTGCAAAAGCACTGCGAGTGATGCAAGTTGGATGCATGACCTTGCCGTCTGGTCCAAGGGACAGGTGTGTGTGTATGTTGTGGAGGGGGGCAGGGACTCCTTAAATGCAGAATGCATCAGTGGTGTCAGGGTTGTGGCAGGTGTACGCTGGCAGGGCTGCTTTGGTTTGGTTGTGAGGACAGAGGCACACATTCATGGCGAGTAATGGAATAGGCAAGTGGGCTGGGTGGGCCTCCTGGGCCAAAGTGGCTGTTGTGGCACCCACCATTCCCCGGCTCATCCCCTGTATTCTGTCTCCTGGCCTCAGGCTGCCTTTGTTTGGTGTCTACGTCTCTTTCTGAGTGCAGTGCCCCACTGCCACCTCCTTCCTCAGCATAGAGTCCCCCCAATAAAGCCCCATTGTGTTGCGATTGCTGAAGCTTGCCCCATACACATCTAGCCATTGGATGAGATTGGCTGGTCTTTCTTCCCAGCACTCAGAGCCTGCCACCTGAGAGCCACCCGCCACTGTGCCCCCTCAATTGTACCTATGCTATCTAACTGAGCCCCTCAGTGCTGCTAACCTTGGGCAGGAGGGTGAGGGCTCAGATGTGGGACCATGGACATGACCCAGCCTGAGCCTGCCCGTGACTGTCTTCCCCCAGCTCATGCTCTCCAGGGACCCATTTAACCTCTCCCAGCCTCACTCTTCTCATCTGTGAAATGGGTGCTGAGGGCAGAGCTGTTCACCAATGGGGATTTGTGATGAGTAGGTGCACTGCGTGTGGTGGTCCCAGCTAGGAGAGGAGGCTCCGGGAAGGGTCAGGAGAGATGGAAGCCTGCAGCGGGGAGCTGGGGGAGAGGTAGTGAGGGGCAGGCAGGGCTGGGAGGAGATGTGGTCCCAGTACAGGGTCGGGCAGGCAGCATGGAGCCATCTTGGGCCCCCAGGTTCAAGTCCAGGGTTCCTGTGTGTGGCGTGTGTGGAAATGGTGAAAGTCTCCCATTGTGGCTGCTGTTGGCCAGTTTGGGGGTTGGGGTGGTGGTATAGAGTGTGGGGTGCTGGCCCTACAGATCCAGCTCTGACCTGGCAGGGTCCAGGTGTCCAGTACTGACGGATTCTGGGGCCATAGGCTGGGCTTGGTGGGGTTCACGGCCAGCCAGAGTGGGGAAGGCATAAAGATACGGTCACCATGGCAACCGAGGAACCCTCTTCCCCCCCTCCTGAGGGTGGGAATGTCTAGAAGGGGCTCTTGTAAGAGGGGTCGGGCTTAAACTGCATTTTGTCACTTACAGGGCAGGGGCTGTGGCACAGTGGGTTGAGCTGCAGCCTGTGATGCTGGTATCGCATATCCCGGCTGTTCCACTTCTGATTCAGCTCCTTGCTAATGCACCTGGGAAAGCAATGGCTCAAGTCCTGGGCCCCTGCAACTATGTGGGAGACCCGGAAGATGTTTCTGATTCCTGGCTTCGGGCTTTGAACTGGCACCGCTCAGGCCATTGAGGCCATTTGAGGAGTAAACCCACAGATGGAGATCTCTCTCCTCTCTGTGACTCCGCCTTTCAAATAAATATGAAGGAATCTTTAAAAATAAGACTAAAGCTCAGTGGGTGTTAGGAAAAAGTACAAGCTTACCAGCACCAAACATCTTAGTATAATTAGTAGTTGCTGCAAAAGAGCTTATGTAAAAGGGAGCCATTTTGTGAAGATTCATTTAGTTGAAAAGCAGAGTTTCAGACAGAGAAAAGAAGGGAGAGAAAGATTTTGCATCCACTGCTTCACTCCCCAAATGGCCTTAATGGCCAGAGCTTGGCCAGTCTGAAGCCAAGAGCCAGGAGCTTCTTCCTGGTCTCCTACATGGGTGCTAAGGTAGCAAGCATTTGGGTCATCTTCCACTGCTTTACCGGGTGCATTAGCAGGGAATTGGATTGGAGATGGAGCAGCCAGGAATCGAACCAGTGTCCATATTGGAGGTTGGTGTCACAGATGGAGGCTTAGCTGGCTATGCCACAGAACTAGCACCAAAAGGGAGCAGTTTGCTTCCAATGGAGTTTGTAATTACAAAAAAAAAGTATCTCTTTTCAAATTTGAGAGGAGAGAGCAAGAGTGAGCAAACGAGAGAGAGAGTGTATGTGACAGAGAGAGAGAGTAGAAGAATTCCCTTTTTTTGGTTCTCTCAGGTATTTAGGGAATCTTCCAGAATGCACTCAAGTAGCAAATCCATAGTGATGGGTGCCATGGGATTCGGGCTGGGATGAGGCAGGTTGTAGGCCTAGGCCCTGACATGACATGCACGATCCCAGGGGCACCTGGGGCCTGGTCAGCCGAGTCAAGGGACTGTATGCTATCTCACTGTCCCCACTTGCAGAGGCCTCTCTCGGGGGCGTCTTGGGAGGGGGAGCCAGGCGTGGAGAGGCCAGCGGCGGTGGGGAGGGGACGGGAAGCTCTGCGACCGTGCGCAGTGTGTTCTAACATGTGTGCATCATAGTACATGTCCGGGAACCTCCTGTGCTGTGCGTGTATCCCTACATGCACACGTATGTCACATGTGCATGACGCGCACCCCGTCCTGACCCACTCTGACGTGTTGCTGGCACACACAGCAGACCAGTGATAAGGCTCCCTGACCGCACCTGTCTTGCAGGAACTGTGTCACCTGGCCCAGGTCACGTAGTACGCATGCCTGGTCTTCTGGCAGAAAGTCAACTTGACCAATTCTGGAATTCCAGGAATTCGGAGATTTATCTGCTGCTCTGGGGCCCAGGGAGCAAACAAGCTAGGTGATGAACTTGGGGCCCGGACAGAGATTCCATCTAGGCCGGGCATGGCTGCCCTGGGAGCAGGAGGTGCAGGGTGAGAGCTGATGGGGGAGGGGGCAGCTCCTGTGCACGCTCTCTGTCTCTTTTTAAAGGTTTATTTCTTTCTTTTGAAAGGCAGAGTTACAGAGAGACCAACTGTACATCTTTCATCCACTGGTTCACACCAGGCAAGGCCAAAATCAGGAGCCAGAAGTTTCCCGTGCATCTCACATGGGCATAAGGGTCCAAACAATGGGCTATCCTCAGCTGCGTTATCCTCAGGTCTTTAGCAGGGAGCTGGATCAGAAGCAGAGCAGCTGGGACATGGACTCACACCTGTATGTGATGTCAGAGCTGCGGGCAGCAGCTTTACCTGTGTGCCATAGTGCTGCCCCAGCCCCTGCTTGGCTGTGTGTGTCTTCAGCTGTGAGGCTCTGCAGCTCTGAGTCTCCGAATGGGGTCAAGTGTCCTGTGCCTTAGGATGCCTGGGCCTGCATGGGGAAGCATGCAGAGGCCTCCCATGGGGAGTCCTTCTGGGTCCACCAGTGGGATGAAGGGCTTCTGGTCCCCCACAGAGTCCAGGGCAGCATGGTTGGGGGCTAAGCATGCCTAGGTTCCCGTCCCTCATTGGGTCCTGCTGACACACAGCCTTCTGGGGTGCGACACTGACTTTGTCCCTCCAGTCCATGGCCTGGCTGGCCTTTTTGGAGCTGTAGGCAGTCGCGGTCCCCACAGCCCAGAGGGTGTAGTTCAAGCTCCACAGGAGACCCTAAGGTCTCAAAGTCTCTATCCCTGTGGCCTTGAACTCTGCTCCTGTTGCAGGGGTCCCACTGGCATTTGCCAATGTTTCAGGGTGCTCTTTCTCTTCGAAGATTTATTTATTTACTTTGAAAGACAGATTTACAGAGAGAAGAGAGACCAACTGCACATCTTTTATCCACTGGTTCACTACCTACAAAATGGCCACAATAACAAGCACTATTCCAGGTGGATCCCCTGCCTGGAACATACCTTGTCTTGGTAGCTACTCCCTTGCCTCCTTTTCTAGCAACCCTCCATTCAAGCCCTCAGGGGCCCTTCCCCCACCAGACACTTCCCAACAGGTGCTCACTGCTGTAGCTCCCCAGTCCCTGGCACACAACAGGTGCCCTGTGGATGAATGCCAGTGGTCTGAGCAGGGTGAAATATAGCATGGGGACATGCCTGACTTAGCTGGTGCCCGAGAGCTGTGCGTGGACCTGTTTTCACCTCTGAAAAGCCAGGCTTGCCAGGACTGCTGTCTTAGGTTCCCCACTTCAGCCTGGGCAACACAGAGCTCCACTGAGCCCTAAGACGGAATCGCCCAGCTAAGCCCATGCACCTGCCGCGAGTGGGAAGCAAGGGAGGACAGTTCTCCCCTGTGCTTCTCCCTCCTCTCCACCTGTCTCCTGGGTGGGCTACACTCCACACCCTGGGAAGCTCTGGCATGGCCACTCCTTGAAGTGTACTCATGTATCTGGAAGTATAGCCCTGGGCCACACAAGGGGACTGTGGGTCTCCCTTGGCAGGCAATACTGTCGCAAGGACTTAGGCCTAGGGGCCTGGAGGCAGGCTGTCTTCTCTGTGTGGCCTATGGGATGCCGGCCCAGGCCTTCTTCCCTGCACCTGACCCTGACACCCAAATCTGTTCTTTATCCTCCCGCTACCCCTTTGCTTGCTCCTATGGCTCTGGCAGCATAAGGGTTCTGCCCTGAAGGGACCCTGTGGCCACAGGGCCTCAGTGCCAGCCTGGCCTTCAGCAGCATGCAAGTGATGCAGTTGAATTTTTCTGTTAGGAAGCTTGCTTTGTGGCATAGCCGGTTATGCTGCTGTTTAGGAGAGTACCAGTCTGGGTCCCAGCTGCTCTTTTTCCAATCCAGCCTCCCATGAATAGAACTGGAAAGGCACTGGGAGATGGCTCAAGTGAATGAGTCCCTGCTGCCCATGGGGGAGACTCAGATGGGATTCCTGACTCTTGGCCTCAGCCTGGCCCAGCCCTGGCCATTGCAGCCACTAGGGGAAATGCTTCAGCAGATGGAGGATCTCTCTTTTTCTCTCTTCCTCTCTCTCTGCCTTTCCAGGACATGAAAAAAATATATATACAAATTGCTTTTTTTTTTTTTTAAAGAAAGATTGCTTTGTTCAGCCAATCATTGTAGCCAATCATTTTAGCACACATTTCTCAGAAACGGATAGATCAAGCAGATCAAAAAAGGTAGAGCAAAGCTGATGGGTGCAGTGATGAAGTGCAGATCAAGTGCAGTTGACATAGGTACAGGCAGAGCGGGCAGATGCTTTTAGCAAGCACAGAACACGTCATCCCTGTGCAGGGCTCCCTGTGTCTCAGAACGTTATCTGATGGCTGAACAATGAAGTCATCAGTCAGTGTCAAAAGGCGAGGTGCAGGCAATCCCTGTACCTGGAAACCATCTAACATGCTGGGGAATTATACTGGGTTAGAACAGAAACCCTGGGGAAGAGTAATCAAATATTTAGATCTGCAATACCATAAAACATGCTCTGGGCTCCAATTTTGAGAGAAAGTACTCATGGGACAATAGGCAGCCTTAGATACACGTATCCACCAAGAAAGGGTGGCTGCAAACAAGGCCAGGCTCCAGCTCCAGAAGCTGGGGAAAGAGAATGAAGCAGAGGGAAAGAAGGAAGTAGAAATGAAGTGATACGACGGAGAAGTCAAAGTCTGAGAGAAGAACAAAGACCATCAGAAACCTCTTGGAAGACATTCAGACATTCATGGATCCGGGCAAAAAGAACGTGCAAGCACAATGGACCACTGCAATCAAAACAACTACTGAGAGGGGACTGTGAGAACAGGACAAATCATCACACATGATAAGCTGATAAACTCAGTCCACGTCAATTGATTCCTGGAAGACACCAAGCAGAGACAGGAAGCTGAAGCATCCGTAGCTAACTTACCAGCTGAAGTGATAACGTGGTTCTTGATTTTACCAGAAAAGTCTAGGCCAAGCCAACCTTCCAAGGGAGCTTGGTCCAGTGTTCGAGGTGTTGATAATAACTAGACAAAGCAGGAATGGTGTTAGGTCGCTTAACAAAGCTACTGAGAATAACCTAGATCTGAAGTCTGATAAAGATGGTCCTGGAAGTTGTCGACTCTTCATTTCCAGGCGTAGTGAACCTGGAGTTCGTCCTTAGGAATGCAAGGATAGCTCAACATCGGACAGCCCGTGGCCGTAGTGCTTCCTAGGAATGGGTGAAAGGGCAGAGTCACGCTATGATTTTGCTGATCCTCGGGAATTTTCAACGCTTGTTGAAGGAACCAGAACCCCAATGGGAGGGAATGTATTTGTTCTTATATCTGAAAACCAAAGGAGAAGCAACATGAAGGGAGAACTGGGGGCCTGTTTCCATGAAGATTTAGAACAAGGCAACTGCAGCTCATATTATCACGGTCAGCTTTTTAGCATGTTAGGTTTTGGACACAGCCCTAAAGCAATGAAAACGCACGGGACATATAGATACCAAAGGGAAGAGACAAGACTATCATTTGCGGAAGGTTAAAAATGAATGCATGGAAAGCCCAAGTAAATCGCTGGGAAAACTCCTCAAGATGATAAAAGATCAACTTAAAAATATCAGCTGCCTTCCTTTATGCCAGGGTTGGCAAACCCTAGCTGTGGATGGCCAGATTTCAGTTATTTTAGTCTATGTAGGCCACATATGTGGCCTATAACATATTCTTTCTCTTTCCTGTCTTTTTTTTAACAAGCCTTTAAAAGTGTCAAAATGATTTAAAAAAAAAAATCATAGGCCATAGAAAAACAGACCATAGAGTGGATTTGACCCACACAGGCTATCGTTGGGGGCTACCTAGTCTAGAACCATAGTACTTGCTGGTTCATGTCGTGGTAATATTACTACTTGAATTGTCATAGGGACACACACACACACACACACACAAACACCCCTAAAACAAAGATCTTGGAGAACACACATTCTCTCCAAAGGAAGCGGTAAGAATTTAGAAAAAAAAATGATGGACCAGTTTCATGAAGGTGAGAAGCTCCACAAATTAGCTAGACGTGAAAAGAGATCCCAACAGCAAACATAGCCAGATTTCTTGACGACACCAACCGATGCATTCCAAAGCTTATATGCAAGAATAAAATTCCCTGAATAGCAAGTTGGTTTTTGGAAAGCGATCACACAATACAAGTTGGGGGGGTGGGGCAGACACTGCTTTTCAAATTGTCCCGCTGTATCTTCTCTCTGACTTCTCTTTTAGCACAGAATCTCCCAGGTTTCGCTAAGTACCCCTTGGCACAGCCGACCACTGTAATTCCCAGCATTCCTTGCAGCTAGGGGTAGCCTGGATTCGAGCCTAGGTCAATGGAACATGAACAACACTGCTCTCTTTCCAGAACGTTCACCCCATCTCTCCCCGGCGAATGAAGATCATAGCCAGGGAATGCAGGAGATGGAGCAAGGACGGACAAGGACGTTGATAAAGCCTGGAATTTCTGTGACTACGGGCAGAACTCTCTTAGATGCTGGACAATTTATACAGAAGTATGACAAGCTGTTCACCTTGTGGAAGCTACTGCTGTTGGTTCTCAGTAGCAACCCCATGATAACACGTGACCCAGACCCCGCAGCAGGATGCAAGGAAGGTACAGACTTTGGAGGATTGTACTGGGACACCCGAGCTGTCGTCTGGACAAAGACAAAGCTGTGTCTACCTGCAACTGCAGAAGGAGACGCCCAGGGAACGGATGTTCTGAGTACAAAGTGGTCTGTGTCACTGTCAAGGGTAAGAGCAAGTGTGTGTGTGTGCCCTAGTCAGGGACATTTTTATAAACTTGATTCTGGGGCTGGTGCAATGGTGTATCAGGCTAATCCTCCATCTGTCGTGCCAGCGGACCATATGGAATCTGGTCACTTCCTAGCTACTCCACTTTTGAGTCATCTTGCTGTTCATGGCCTGGGAAATCAGCGGAAGATGGCCCAAGTGCTTGGGACCCTGTACTCATGTGGGAGACCTGGAAGAAATGCCTGGCTATGGATCAGTCCACCTCTGGCCATTGTAGCCATTCAAGGAGTGATCCAGTGGCTAGACGATCTCTCTCTTTCCTTTGCTCTGTGAGATTTTGCCTTTCAGATCAAAATAAAAATATAAATCTTAAAAAAAAATATTTGAAAAAGTGTTTATACCTACTCAGAAAATGGCAAGGACAGTGTGTGGGCATTTCAAAAACACATAGAAAATGGGATTAAATAGGGTCCAGCACAGTAGCCTAGCAGTTGAAGTCCTAGCCTTGCACATGCCGGGATCCCATATGGGCACCGGTTCTAATTCCGGTGGCCTCGCTTCCCATCCAGCTCCCCGCTTGTGGATTGGGAAAGCAGTCCAGGATGGCCCAAAGCCTTGGGACCCTGCACCCATGGAAGACCTGGAAGAAGCTCCTGGCTCCTGGCTTCAGATTGGCTCAGCTCCAGCTGCTGTGGCCAGTTGGGGAGTGAATCATCGGACGGAAGATCTTCCTCTCTGTCTCTCCTCTCTGTATATCTGACTTCAGAATAAAAATAAAATAAATCTTTAAAAAAGAAAATGGGATTAAATAACTTTATTTGGAGTGCAAAAAAAAAAAAAAAAGAAAAAGAAAATTCAGGCATAGTGAAGGCTTTCAAAATGTTCATAGAAAATATGTAGTATGCCAAGCTATGCACAGACTTCATTTTTTGCCTCCAATACACTCATAGTTCAACTCTGTTTTGTGTATTTGAGATTCATCTCCTATAAAGCCTCGTAGTGTATTCATCGTACCACATTCAGCAGCCATCAACACCTAGCCAATCATCTTCTGCTTTTGTGCAAGACAGTATGTGTTTTTCATACACCTCTCCAACTCCTGTCCATCTGGGGTGCTCACTGTCATGTCATTGAGTCAACAGCTGATGTCACCTGGTTTTATCCACCTCCTCGCTTTCTTAGTTCTGAGTTAACCTCAGAGACCCAGTGTTCCACTCCAAAATACTAAAGTGTTCATCCCAAGTAAGTAAGGAGTTAGGGAAAACATCACAATAATACCACGATCACGTCTAATAAAACTAATCGATACTGCTCAGTAGTATTATTTCTGTGCCAAAGAGACTTTAAAAAAAAAGATTTATTTCTTTTTACTAGAAAGGCAGATCTACAGAGAAAAGGAGAGACAGAGAGAAAAGCTCTTCAATCCGCTGGTTCACTTCTCAAGAGCTGAGCTGATCTTGAAGCCAGGAGCCAGGAGCTTCTTCCAGGTTTCCCACGTGTGCGCATGGTCCCAAGGCTTTGGGCCATCCTATACTGCTTACCTAGGCCATAAATAGGGAACTGAATGGGAAGAAGAAGCACCCAGGACACGAACCAGTGCTCCTGTTGGACCCTAGCATATTCAAGGTGAGGATTTAGCCACTGAGCCATTGCACCAGCCCTGTTCAAGAAACTTAAAAACTGTTTCTTTATTGGAGAAGCACACACACACACACACACACACACACACACACACACACACACACACATCTCCCATTCATTGGTTTACTTCCCAAATCCCCATGCCAGTTGGGGCTGGACCAAGCTCAAACTGTGAGTTGAGAACTCAGTCTGGGTCTCCCATATGGATGGAAGGAATAGAAGTATTTAAGTCATTACTTGCTACCCACTAGGTGTGTATTAGAAAGGGACAGGAGGTGTTGAGCATCCCAGCACTCTGATGTGAGTTGGATGCCTTAATTGCTAGACTCAATAAACGCTGGCCCTCCTTAGACATTTAAAAATAGAATATTAAAACAAACCAAAAATGGGGGTGGGGCACGTCTGGCATGATGGCTCACTGGCTAATCCTCCACCTTGCTGCATTGGCATTCCACTTGGGTGCTGGTTTGTGTCCCGACTGCTCCACTTCCCATTCAGCTCCCTGCTTGTAGGGTAGCCTGGAAAAGAAGTGGAGGATAGCCCAAAGCCTTGGGACCATGTACCGACATGGGAGATCTGAAAGAAGTTCCTGGCTCCTGGCTTTGGATATGCCCAGTTCTTGCTATTGTGGCCATTTGGGGAGTGAACCAGTGGACAGAACATCTTTCCAGCTCTTTCTCTCTGTAGATCTGCTTTTCCAATAAAAATTAATACATTTTATTTAAAAAAAAAAACCCTAGATCTAAAAGTCACAAACCATAAGAAAAAAAGGGGGGCAGCATGGCAGCCTAGTGGCTAAAGTCCTTGCCTTTCACTTGTCAGGATCCCATATGGGCACCAGTTCGTGTCCCAGCTGCTCCACTTCCAATCAAGCTCTCTGACTGTGGCCTGGGAAAGCAGTCGATGACAGCATTGAGACCCTGCACCTGATGGGGAGACCTGGAAGAAGCTCCTGGCTCCCTGCTTTGGACCAGCTCAACTCTGGCCATTGTGGCCATTTGGGGAGTGTAGCAGCAGACGGAAGATCTTTCTGTCTCTCCTTCTCTCTGCATATTTTAAAAAACAAACTTACAGCAAACTCAACAATGACGAAAATCAGAATCTGTACAATAAAAGACATCCATGAAAGAGAAGTGGCAGGTTAGCAAAGTCAAGAAGCCAGCCGTGTACAGACCCATGCTCCCCAATGCACTGATCTGCCAGTGGGGAGGAGCTGCCCCCCGGCCTAGCAATCAGACCTTGTCTGCATGCGGTGGTGAGAGCAGAGTATAGCTTCTCCCCACCCCCCCACCAAATAGCAAAAATTACAGATGAAAAAACATGGTACCCCGAAACAGCAAAGAGTGTGAAGATTTGGGGCAGCTTGAAGTTGTCCAATCCACCAGCTACAGCCAGAAACCCAGCCGAAAAGCAGAATGCAGCGGGAAGTAGGCAGTTCTCAGTACAGGCGTCCTGAGGGATTCAGCGCAGAGATATCCCAACTCCCTGGCAGTCAGGGAAATGCAAATGCAACAAGGAGTTCCCACCTGGCACCCATCAGCATGGCAAATTAGAAGGGTGGGTGATGGAGAGCAGGTGCTGACAGGTGTGTGCGCTGCTGCGTGTAGGAGTGTGAACAGGTACAGCCAGTCTGAGGAAGCGTCTCTATTTTGATTACGCTCACAATCGATTCTTTGGCCAGAAATCCATTTCTGAGTATGGGTCCTGGGAAAACCCTTCAAGTGTACGTGTAGGTGTGTGTGTGATGAATAAGGGTACTACTGGCTGTGTTAAAGCCAACACTGGGGAGCCCCAAGATTTTTTTTTGCTGATATGGATTGATCATATCAGAAGTTCAACTGGAAATTTCATTGATTAAAAAAGATATCTAGTAGGTGTTCAAGTCTACAAGACCCAGCATTTTAAGACCCAGCATTGCTTAACACTTTGGCAAATCTTTGGAGAGTATCTGGCTTTATGGGGTTAGCCTAGCAGTTACTAGGCTGGTTGACAGAGCCATATCTTACACTGGACTACTTCTGATCAGTTTCTGGCTCCAGCTCCCAGTTCCAGCTTCCTGCTCATGCAGACACAGTGGTGACGGCTCAGACAAGTGACTGGGCTCATGCTATCATGTAGGTAACTCAGACTGAGTTCCCAGCTCCTGCTTTGAACCTGATCCAGCCGCAGCCACTGTGGCCATCCGAAAAGTGAATAGGTCAATTCAGGACAGAAGGATCTCTCTTTCTCTCAAATAAATAGCAAAATCTTAAAATTCAGATATCTGGTTTATCAGAAGGCAGCTCAATTCTCCTCTGTCTTCTGCAGGCGTCTCTCATGAGAAAAATATGCCATGTAGCTTCTAGAAAACTCTATTGGATGTTCATAAGAGAATGAATGCCCTAGTTGTGTTAAGACGAGAGTTGTGACTCCTTGCCCCTCCTGCCACCCAGGGTCCCCGATCATACCGGGGAAACTGCTGCATTATGAATGTTTATTGGGGACACTTAAATGTACACACCTGTGTTCACATTACTAGTTTCGTCATACTCTAGGCATTCCTGGGCCATAGGGCAGGTGTACTGGGCTAATGCCTGTGGACCACAAGATGGGGCAGGCACAACAAACACAATAAAGCAAGCGGGAATCTGTGTGTGCTTTTTCCTGGGGATTGTGATGGACTTATGGGTGTGTGTGTGTGTGTGTGTGTGTGTGTGTGAGAGAGAGAGAGAGAGAGAGAGAGAGAGAGAGAGGCACCAAGGCCAGCGTGGTGGACACCCTGGGAAAGGTGGCCCAGCCTAATGGCAGACTCTTACCTGCTATGATAGGTGTGCCTCCCAAGGGCTAGGCTGGGAGTCCACCACCCTCAGACAGACCCCTAAAGATGTGTGGAGTAGAGAGATAACCCTCAGGACTGCAACCTCATAGCCATTCCTGAAGGGCTGAGAGTGGAGGTCTGTGTGACCCCAGTGAAGACTTCCAAACCCAACACCACAAGGACCATTTGATGGCTTCTGAATGCGGTACCCAGCTCTGAGCCTCTCCATCCCTCCACCTACCTCTAATCCTGGGTCCCTGTCCTAAAGCTTGGCTGCAGGCCTCTAGAATCCTCCTAGCACCCTGGGAGCCTGCGGAGCTGAAGTTTTCTGTAAGTGGTTCCCTTCCTGAGTATCCTGCCTCCCAGCCTGGTGCCTCCAGGCACCCACCTACGGGAAACAGGTGTTTTAACTTTGGTGGCTGAATGTCTGCCTCAAACATCCATTTTAATTTCCTTTCCCCATGAACTTTATGAAACACCTTGGTTCTGAGAAATCTCCATACACGCTGAAACATGGCTGCTTCCCGGAGTCCACTGAACAATACCCCCTGGAAACTAGCTTCCCCTTTTATTTTGCACTTGCGTTCCCAGGATCCTCAGGTAGAGATGGGGAGGGAGCACTCATCTTACTGGATTGTTGGCTAATTGAAACATCCCCCTTTAGAGTCCAGCTCTCTGCTTTGTCAAAATCCAGGCAAATTCAGATTTTTCTTAGGAGAAATAAGCAAAAAGGATGGCAGAGACTCCTGGGAGCTTCCCTCCCCCTCCTTGCCCCAAGCCATGCTCTCCCTTTGTCCCCAGAAGTCACCACCATCAAGCACATGTTGGTGCTGGTCCGCCTGCGTGTGGTGATGTTTTCACTCTATAGATGGGTCCCCATAAACAAAACATTGTACTGTTTTGCATCCTTCAGAACTTCTCTGCATGCTCCCAAGCTGCGCACTTCCGTTTACAGCGTGCAGTTTACGCCAACAACGTGGTCAGACCATCCGTGTTGATGCACCTGTTTCCCACTTATTGGTTCTTCTTGTTGAAATGCATCCCATTGTAGGAGCATAACAAGAGTTTCCAAGTCTGTTTCCACTGATGGAGATTTAGGTGCGTTCCAACTTTTTTTCATTTAGTTTTTTGCTTTTGCAAATAATGATGCAGTAAACATTCTTGTCCCTATCTTGGGGTACACATGTGCCTGGGTTTTGTTGGATACAGTTTCAGTTATACGTGGCAGCATAACAAATCACTCCCAAACTGCCTCCGTTTTATTATGGCTCATGATGTCGCATGTCAGGAGGTGAAGGGCAGGGGCTCAGCGGGGAGAAGCTTTGGGGTACGATGGGGGCTGTGGTGAGAGACTGGGGAGAGTACTGCGTATAGGGGCGGGCTCTGAGGCCGTTTGACAAGAGCTGTCCTTCGTGCTCCAGGGAACTAGGATTCTCCAGGACCATACCAGGAGAGAGTGAGTGTCAGAGTTCTAGTTTGCAGGAAAGCCGAGATGGCAGGTGTGGTCCCGCCCGCTTGGATGGGGAGAACGTGCGGATGCATGCTGCTTCCCAGATCTCTTTCTGTGATGTTGGTAACTTGGCACTTGTTTGCAGAAGCTGATCTCCACACGGCTCTCACTCCACCCTTTCTATTCGAGGGTGGGTGGTGATCTTGGCCCAGCCAATCAGCACTTTGCCCGCACTCCAACTCTTCCCACATCTCAGGAAAACTGAAGTCCAGGGCTTTTGTTTGAGGCTATGAGAAAAGGATTCTCTCTGCTGGGCATGGTGCTGTGCTGATGGGAGACTGGAGATGTGTGGGCCCCTTAAAGAGATTGACACTGAATGAGTGTGAGTGTTGGATTAAGCCATACCTGAGTCTGAAATGCCTCTTGAGTTTTCTAGATTTTTTTTAAAGATTTATTTTATTTATTTGCCAGGCAGAGGTAGAGTAACAGACAGAGAGATCTCCCATCTGCTGGTTCATTCCCCTGATGGCTGCAATTGCCAGAGCTGGATCAGGCCCAAACTGGGAGCCTGGAGCTCCATCCAGGTTTCCCACATGAGAGGTAAGGAGCTCTAAGCACTTGGACCATCCTCTGCTGCTTTCCGTGTGCAGTAGCAGAAAGCTATACTGGAAGTGGAGCAGCCAGGGTTCAAACCAGTGCTGAGATACGAGGTACCAGTGTTGCTTAACCTACTGCACCATGCTACTATCCCCTATGCCAGATGTTCAAGTGAATATGTTTCCTTGTTTGTTGATATCAGCTTGTTATGGACTTTCCATATTTGCTGCTGTCATATATTGGCTGCGTCAGAAGCAACTGTTAGGGGTTGTACCACCTGCAAGGATTCTGATACTTTGAGAACAGGTTCTGCATTGTCTCCAGCATGGAATCAGTACTGGAACTACGTAGCCCATTGAGGCTCTGTCTTGCAGCCCAAGAGTAAGGGTCGCCAACAGCAAGGGACCTGAGCTTCCAGGAAAACACTTTCTGGCAGCAGGAGGGAGGATGAAAACAGACTAGCCCTGGGGATGAATTGGGGGCACCTGCCATAAAGGGGGTGCTTTATGGGTCACAGGGTCAACAGGGTCACAGGAAAGCAGGGGAAGGAGAGAAGTAGAGGATGAGCATGATGGGAACCTTGAAATGTGAGGGGGACTGTGCAGGGCAGGGAGGAGTGTAGCACGGGTCTGGGACCTCAGATTTTAGTGCACAAACTCTGGATCCAGACTGCCTGATTGCCCCTGCTATGGTTTGTTGGCATCTCTGTTGTCTTACCTGCAGAATGAGGTGGGTAACAATATGACCGCACTTCCTAGGATTTTGGAAAAATTATACCTCCTTTGGGCCAGTGCCATGGCATAGTAGACTAAACCCATATGGATACCAGTTCAAGTCCTGGCTGCTCTACTTTCTGATTCAGCTCCTTGATAATGTGCCTTGGAAAGCACTGGAGGATGGCCCAAGGTCTTGGGACCCTGCACCCATGTGGGAGACCTGGAAGCTCCAGGCTCTTGGCTTTGAATCAGCCCAACTCTGACCATTTAGAGAGCCCAAGTGAATGAAAGATATATATCTCTCTCTCCCTTCTTTCTCTCTCCTTCTCTCCCTGTAATCTGCCTTTCAAATAAAAATAAAATAAATCCTTTTCTAAAAAAAATTCTTCTATTTGTAGAGTGATTAGAACAGTGAGTAGCAGAGAATAGGTGTAATTCAATGAGGGTTTCCTTTTTCCCTCATAGAAACACAGAGCAGGTGTCACATCATCACTCGAGGACACTGTCATCCCATAACGAATTTCACTCCCTGTTACTAATGTCCTGGGAGGCCCTGTCCCCGACTTGGGAGACTGGATTGAATTCCAGGCTCTTGGCATCAGCCCAGTCCAGCCAGGGTCATCTAGGCCATTTGAGGAGTGGAGCAGCAGGTGAGGACCGTCTGGCCAGAGGTGGTTGTGGGTCCCAGGGATGCGTTCATGAGCTGCTAGCAGTAAGAACACTCTGACAGCTAGTTCATGTGCACAGGGAGGGGCCCTGCCTGGTCACTGCTCATCCCAAGGCAGCCTGTCTCTCATGTGCCAGTCTCTGTCAAGTGTCTGGGATGCTGGCCAGCCTGGTGGGTACTCCTACATCCTCTCACCTTGGGGACCACTTAACTGCTCCTTCCTGGCCATATCCTCCCCCCCCCCCGGAGCAGACACTCCCCCAGGCTCGGCTGTAAAGGGACCTCGCCCATAGAACCTGGGGTTTAACAGTGGGCTGGCAAGGGTGACGCTCTCCCCCAAGGAAGGACGTGGGACCTGGGGGATAGTACTAAAGGGTGCCAAGTGGGGGGGGGAGCATTGATTTCCCCTTTAGCTCTGGACTCCTGCCTTTCTGGCAGACACCCAGAAGCCATCAGCCTGTCTCCCACAGTCATTCTGCATATTCACCTTCATTTTACATCCACCCATTCACGCACCTCCCTCCCATCCATCGACCCACTCATATATTCATCCATCATCCAGCTAGTCACCTATGCATCCTCCCATGGATATATTTACCCGCCCATCTGCATACCCCCAACCTAACCACTCATCTATCAACCCTCCAATCCACCTTCCCACCCGCCCACCCACCTGCTCATCATCCACCCACTCATTTATCCAACTGCAGTCACTCCACTCACCCACCCATTCATCCACCCACTCATTCATCTGTCTATCCAAACATGTATCCATTCATCCATTTGTCTAACTAGTTACTCTTCATCCATCCATGCTCTGTTCATCCCTCCATCTATCCAAGTCACATTGGGTTTGCAGTGTGTGGGTCCCAGCACTTGTAGTTGGATGTCCTTGGGCAGTGTGCATCACCTCTGCATGCCTCCTTTGTTTGGTTGTATCATGAGAATAAAAACAGTCCCTACTTGGAGTGCTTTTTGTGAGGTTTAAGGGAAATGTGTGCTTGTTACAATGTGTTATGGATTAGCTGTTGTTACTTCTCTTGTTCACCGGTTGATGCAATTATTTATTTTCTCTTTTCACTCCAACTCTTGGGTTCCTGGGTTGCCAAGTCTCTTGCATTGGGCAGAGATGTCAAAGCAAGAAGGCCAAGAGGAGAACAACACGTTCCTTTTCTATCCTGGGTTTTCAGAGACGTTCTCACCTTTAGTCTGGCTTGGAGCCTTTGCCAACAAAATGAGGCTCAGAGAGATGAAGGGACTTTTTTGCTTGGGGTCGCACAGCAAGGATGTAGTAGGGTTCAAATTCATGCCCGGGTCTCAGTGCCCTGTCTTCATCTCCTATCAGTCCTCAGCCCCTTTCATGGGGCCTCTATCTGAAGCCCTAGAAGACCATGGTGATTTGCCACAGTTTCAACTGGAACTGGGTGGGGAGGGTGCATGACTGACTATGGATTCTCTGGGGTGGGGGACGGGAAAGGTCAGGATGGCGCGTGCGCCCAGCTGGCCTGAGAAGCCGAGAGAGGATTCTGGGGAAGATGGCCCCCTGGCTTTCTCCTCAGGGAGTCCAGGTTGTGTAGGAGGACCTGGGTCCAGGGAAGCAAGACATGATCTCCTGGCAACCATGGCAGAGAGGGGCGTAGCAATCACTCGAGCCCTTGCCAACTGGGACCCTGACATTGAGCCCATGCAAGTGCATCTCTAGTGAGAAGCCTTGTCTCTGAGTCAGTCAAACCTCATTCCACATTTAATGTGAGCGTTCAGTGCCTGTTCAGTGCCTCTCCATGTGCTTGTTCAGTGCCAGCTGCAGGCAGTGCCTGTGGGAGATCTCAGCTAGCACCCCCCTGGGGGAGGGTCAACAGTAGAATTTTCCCTTGCAGGGCAGGGGAAGGGTGGCTGGGAGTCTACCAGCAGCCAGTGGTGAGCAGCACAGTACTAGGAGCTGGAGTAGGCAGGGGGAGTAAATTCACAGAAGCTGGGAGAGAACCATAAAGTCAGGCCCTCTCACTCACAGCAGGTCAGCCCCTGGAGACAGCCTGGTTCAGCTGGATGGGCTATACAGTTTTTTGGGGGGTGAGCACACTGTAGGTTCACCCCATGAGAGACTAGGCAACAGGCAGAAGCCGGTAGCTGAGGCAGGTGCACACGATTTAATCGCACACAGTGTGAAGTTCAAGTCCAGATAAACTAGAGTATGAGGGTGGAGGGAAGGGACCTGGGGATTCCTGTGGGCATGCAGACTGAGCAGCAGCCTGGCGGCGGGGTCCGGGGGGCGGACTTCCTGGTGCTGGCTGTTTGCCTTGCACATAGGAGCCGGCCACATCATCACAGGACATCACAAGTGTGTGCACCTGCAAGCGTACGTACTTTAGCGCAGCCTTGTTGTAAGAACATCCTAAGAAGCAAGCAGAACCCCACAACCGGGGGAACAAGAGGGCACATGTGGGCTCCCTTGTCTGGTGGCAAAGTCTCTGTTTCCTTTCAAGGGTGTCTACCAGCCCTCTGGCCACAACTACAAATGGGCACAGCCCAATGAATGGGTGCTGTGGGCAGAGTGAAGGAAGCAGTGGAAGCAATGGGAGTGAAGTCATGAGCTCTGGCTCATCGTCATCCCTGCTGGCTGCAGGCTGCTCTGCCTTCTTGGCTTTGCCTCCGACCCCCCAGGCAGCCAACAACCTTTCCAGTAACCCCTTTGGGTGGCTATGGGTTTCAGAGTTCCTGTCCCAGCAGGTGCCTGCACTAGGCTATGAGGAGGAAGCAGGGTAAGGAAGGGAGAAGGTTAGGTGGATTGGATTGTGTCCCTTTCAGAACCTGATTGACTGAGGAATTGAACTGGTGCCCTTCTGTGGTGCCCTTCCAGGGTCTCAGCCTACATCGCGCTCCAAATTTTGCAATTGGAGGGTCATTGGCCAACACGCATGTGCAGGTCCATATGGGCTGAAAGGCACTGAGTGGACTGGTTTTCTAGTGCAGATGTCTTTCCTGACCTACACACAAACACACACACACACACACACACACACACACACACACACACACACACACACACACAGAGCCATGAACAGACTCACGAACACCTTCTTTCACAGCTGCTAACTTGCCACATTTTCAAGCCAGAAGACTGGCACCAGCCTTGTAGGCTCCCTCTGAGTCCTTCACCAGCCCTGCTCTCTGGCGTTGGCTGGGGCACCCTCTCCCCCATACACCTGCCAAGTCCTCTTGACCTGCCACTCACCTCCAGCCACATGCTCCCTCACTTGCATTGGGGGGGACATTCTTGTAGCCAGATTCTCTGATCTTATAGTCAAGTTGAAAGTTCACCTGTGGCAGGCATTGTGCCCCAAGAGGTTTCAACTGTCACCTGGGATGCCAGTTTGTCATATTGGATCTCTGGGGTTGAGTCCCACCTCCTCTTTCTCTCTTTCTTTTTCTCTTTCTTTCTTTTTCTCTTTCTTTCTTTTTCTCTTTCTTTCTTTCTTTCTTTCTTTCTTTCTTTCTTTCTTTCTTTCTTTCTTTCTTTCTTTCTTTCTTTCTTTCTTTCTTTCTTTCTTTCTTTCTTTCTTTCTTTCTTTCCTTCCTTCCTTCCTTCCTTCCTTCCTTCCTTCCTGTCTCTCTCTTTCTCTCTTTCTTTCTCTTTCTCTCTTTCTTTCTCTTTTTTTTTTCTGGTTCTGGCATAGTAGCCTAGCCGCTAAGGTTCTCACCTTTCATGCGCCAGGATCCCATTTGGGTGCCGATTCGAATCCCGGCAGCCCCACTTCCCACCCAGCTCCTGGCACCTGGCTTTGGATCGGTTCAGTGTCAGCCGCTGCAGTTACTTGGGGAGTGAATCAATGGATGGAAGATCTTTCTCTCTCCTTCTCCTCTCTGTATATCTGACTTTTCAATAGAAACAATAAATCTTTTTTTAAAAAAATAAGATTTGTTTACTTTTATTTCAGATAGTTTTGCAGAGAGAGAATGAGAGATAGAAAGATCTTCCACATGCTCATTCACTCCCCAAATGGCTGCAGGAGCTGGAGCTGAGTTGATTCTCAGCCAGGAGCCAGCAGCCTCTTCCAGTTCTCCTACATGGGTGCAGGATCCTAAGGCTTTCAGCTGTTTTTGACTGCTTTTCCAGGCTGCAAGCAGGGAGCTGGATGGGAAGTGAAGCATCCAGGACATGACCAGGTACCCATATGGGATACTGGTGCTACACGTGGAGGATTAGTCCGATAAGCTACCATGCTAGTCCCCCACCTCTGCTTTCTGATCCAGTTTCCTGCTCTTACACCTGGGAGGCAGCAGGGGATGGCTCAAATACTGAAGTCTCTGCCACCTACCTAGGAGACCCTGATGGGGTTCTTGGCTTCTGGCTTCAGTTTGGCCTAGCCCTGGCTGCTGTGGTCCTTTGGGTGAGAGAAGCAGCAGGTGGAAGATCTCTCTTCCTACCCCTATTTATGTATGTGCGTATTTCTTTGTCTCATTCTCCACTTGTTCTGTGTTGCGTGCCGATTTGTGATAGCCGTGAGTTCTTTGATGAGAAAATGGAAGCCTGGAGGTTGGCCATCCTTTAGGTCAATGGAACATGCTAGAAGTGACTCCAGGTGACTTCCCAGGCAAGTTGTGGGTGGGTGAGGCTGGCTGCTGGGTGAGTTCCTTAGCTCTGGGGAAGGCATCTGTTAATGGCAAGAGCTATCAATATCTGGCATCTCCCGCAGTAGCCCTGGCATGAAGTCACAGTGGCAGTTTCATAGATGAGAAGACTTAGGACAAGCACTAAAGAATTTGCCAAAAATCACACAGGAGGAACAAGCAACGGACTAGGATTTCCCTCCCTCCATTCCATCTTCCAGCCTTTATCTGGGGTACAGATGACTTGAGAATTGGTGGGATTCCTCATCGGGCCTGGGACCCAAGAGCCACTGTGGTGGAAAGGGTAGAGGGGTTTTGGAGGGGGTACCCTATGACCGGCCAGTCCAAAGTGGCCCCAACCCTGAATAGGCATCAATGTTTGGCTGAAGGCCTGACTGGGAACACACATTTCTCTCCCCTCACCCACCATCACCCCCAAAGCCAAGGCTTGGTCGCAGGGTGTCCCGGCCTCTCTCTGCCTTGCTCCCGGCAGCTTTGTCTAGAAAAAGATGCTGTCAGCCCGTGAGGAAACACCCCAAGTCCCGGCCACGCTTGTCGGGAAGCATTAGCTTGAGGCTTTGAAGTGGGAGCCCCGTGCCCGGCTCAGCCGCTCTGTACCGGCTGGCCTTGTCCAGGGTCCTTTTCTTCTGGAGGCTGGGCCCGGCTGGCGTGGGGACCGATGGGCAGTGTCGGCTTCCTCAGATGCACTTGGCCGCCCCATCTGCCTTCATCAGCCCCGACTGGGTCTGGGAGGGCTTGGCACGGCCACGGCCAGGACAGGCTGCCAGTCGGTCCCCAGGGGGCTCCTTCATGTCCAAGGCCACTTGAGTCCAGGCGGGCAAAAGAAAAATCACTGTGCCCTCTTCTTCAGCCGGGAGATCCCCACTGGCAGAAGGGACTCCCTGCTTGTCTTTTTAATTTTTTTTCTCTTCTTTTTTTTCCTCCTGCCATTCCTTGCTACTTTCTCTTTTTAGGTTGTTCCAATTTTTAAGAAAGTATATTTCTACTTTATGAGAGAGAGAAAGAGAGAGAGGAGGCAAGCAAAAAGGTCTTTGAACCTCTGATTCACTCCACCAAAGTCTGCAATAGCTGGGGCAGGGCCAACCCCAAGTTAGGTGCCAGGAACTCCATTTGGGTGTCCCACGTGGGCGGCAGGGGCCCAAGCATCGCTGCTGACTCGGTGTGCATGAGCAGGAGCCTGGAGTCAGGATTTCAACCTGGGAATCGAACTCCGATCCTTTGATATAGTGTGAGAGCAGCTTCACCACTAGGTCAAACATCCACCCCAACCAATTAACCTTGCAGTGTAAGCATCACCCCCTGACTTCCCATGCAGCTCTCTTTTCTTTCCTTATGTGAACATTCACACACGTTTACAAACACACAAACACACACACTGCACGTCTCTCCTGCATTATTTGCTTAGATCATAATTATTATTAAATTCAAGATTTCAACTATGCCTATTAGAACCTTGATGGAACAATTTTCTGTTTTCCCCGGTGTAATCTTTTTGTTTCTGTTCTCTCTTTCTTTCTCTAAACCTTTTGCAAAGCTATACCAGTGGCAGCGGAGTTCTGCCAGCAGCACGAGGCTTTCGTGCTGAGCTGGGCATTCCCACCAGGTGTCCTGCCAGTGTGGTCAGCGCTGGGAAGCCCCTCTCAGAGCTGCTGAGCTCTAGGCTGGATCCCTGCTAGGCTGGATCCCTGCTGCCACCTCTTCCCCAGCAGGGCTCCCCTCACTCTCCTGTCATCTCTGTCTGTCCCTCTCCTGGGCTGGATCAGGAGCACCCAAAGTCCCATCTTCTTCCTCTTTCCCAGGAAAGCATGCGTGCGCGCTGGGGAGACCCTGCCTAGCGCCGCATGCACAAGGCCTTGAACCACGTGTTTGGATACCACGATCATATCCCTCTGAGTTTTGCAAACATCGTTCCTTTGTGTTGTGACTTCCAGGAGACATTCGCTTGCTCCGTCTTCTGGAGGATCCTGTCTTCTTCCCTCCCCCAGCAGGAGGAGAGAATCTTGTCTTTGCCCCAGTGTCTAGAAATTCCACTTTAGATATAGGAAAAAGAAATGGAAAAAATGGAAACAATGATCATACCCCTTTCCCCTTAATCTGCTATCCCTCCCACTCTAATTAACAACACAAGTATCATTAAAAATAAAAACAAAATTTTTTAAATTTCAATTTAGAGGCCAGTACCATGACATACTAGGTTAAGCCTCCGCCTGTTGTGCCGGCAGGCCACAAGGGGGGTTGGTTGGAGTCTCAGCAGCACCAGTATGAGATGCTGGTGTCACAGGGACAGCTTAACTTGCTGTACCACAATGCAAGTCAGTTTGCAATTTTTTTTTTTTTTTGATTTCGAAAACAGAGAGAGAGAGAGAGAGAGAGAGGTGGGGGGGGGGGTGGCTCACCTGCTGATTCACTCCCCAGATGCCAGGACTGGGCCATACCGAAGCCAGGAGCCTGGAACCCAGCTTGGGGCCCCACATCCTCAAGTCATCCCCTACTTCCTCCCCTGTCGTGCATCAGCAGGGAGCTGCATGGGAGGTGGACAAGCCGAGACTTGAGCCAGGCACTCTGATGTGGGGTATGAGTGTCTCAGGGGGTCATGTGACCGCTGTGCCACACGCCTGCCCTGGTTAGGGACATTTTTTAAAGCTCTTGATACCTACTTTCAAACATAGGTTGGTGGGCCCAGCGTGGTAGCCTACCAGCTAAACTCCTTCCTTGCCTTGTGTGCACCAGGATCCCATACGGGTGCCAGTTTGCGTCCCAGTGGTCTCCCTTCCCATCCAGCTCCCTGTTTGTAGCTTGGGAGAGCAGTCGAGAATGGCTCAGTGCTTTGGAACCCTGCACCTGTGTGGGAGACCTGGAAGAAGCTTCCGGCTCCTGGCCTTGAATTGGCTCAGCTCTGGCTGTCGCGGCTGTCTGGGGAGTGATTCAGCGGGCAGAAGATCTTCCTCTCTGTCTCTCATCCTCTCTGTGTATCTGCCTTTCTAATAAAAAATAAATAAATCTTCAAAAAAACTCCTTATATTGGTGGAAGTTATCCATAAAGCTGTCCATGACCACACGACGTGAGGCGCAGGGCTGGGGTTTGGAGCCCCGACGGCTGCGGTGGATTCCCCTCTGAGCCCATCGGATTGTCCTCTGCCTCAAACATCTGTCATTTATACCAGCACGTGGCAGCCTAGTAAAACCAGAGCCAATGTTCAGTCAACAATAGTCTTGGGGTGTGCCGAGAGCACCTGCATGGGTGGGAGCTCTGATGGGAGGGAGGGAGGGCGAGGGGGTAGGGCCTGCTCCCTGGAGGTGGTGGGCTGAGCACAGAGAGGTGCTCCTTCATACGCCTCCCTCTGCAGCCCTCCTGGCTTACCACCCACCTCGTTTCCATGGTGCTCAAAGGGCAGAAGAGAACAAACTTGCCTCTTTCTGTTTCCCAGAACTGTCCCCTGGCCCTGGCGCTAGGGCTGCAAGGTCAAATCAGGATGTCAAATCAGAATGCCGGGTAAGTACCGAATACTTTTAGTATGAGTGTATCTCAAGTGCTGTCCGGGATACACTTATCCCAGGAATCGTGTACTCATCACTAACCTGCAATTTGGATCTCATGGGGTATCCTGTTGGAGAGACCTGGAGAGCTCTGGGCTGCTGATTTCAGCCTGGCCCAGTCCTAGCTGTTGCACGTATGTCGGGGAGTCACTACCTTTTACATAAAAAGACGCTTTTGAAAAGATTTATTCGGTTTTATTTGAAAAGCAGATTTACAGAGAGAAGATATTTTCTGCCTGTTTGGTTTACTCCTCAGATGGTTTCAATGGCCAAGGCTGAACTTATCTGAAGCCAGGAGCTTCTTCTGAATTTCCTATATGGTTGCAGGGGCCCGAGGCTTTGGGCCATCCTTGGCTGCTTTTCCAGGGTATTCCCAGGGAGCTGGATGGGAAGTGTAACAGCCAGGACATGAATCCATGCCCACAGGGGATGCCAGTATCTGAGGATTAGCCTGTTGGGCCACCATGCTCCCATTCCCACCACGCCCCGCCTCTCCACCCCGAGAAAAAGAAACCATAAGAAAACAAAGAGGACCGAAGCTTAATCTGAATCCTGGGTTTAGAGGCGGGGCCTTTGGCAGGTGACTAGGGCTAGGTGACGTCAGGAGCCGTCCCAGTGGTCCCACTGCTGATGTCAGTGCAGTGGACAGCACACCCAGCCGCACACGGTGACAGCTCATTGA
Organism: Ochotona curzoniae; assembly: GCF_017591425.1. Taxonomy (NCBI): domain Eukaryota; kingdom Metazoa; phylum Chordata; class Mammalia; order Lagomorpha; family Ochotonidae; genus Ochotona; species Ochotona curzoniae. The sequence continues at coordinate 5,097,804 of NW_024465699.1, forward strand.
GGGCTAGAGAGGGTGTCTAGTACTATGGCAGAGGATGGAGGGCAGAACAAATTGGACAACTCTCCCAGCCAAACTTGACAGCAAGTATTTGGGTGAGTAGAGACTCTAAGGTGGACTTTGTTAGCCAATGGAAGGATTTCCTCAACCTTGGAGCAGCAAAATCAACAGCATCTTAGAACTATCAAAATCTTTTAAGCAGTGCCCTCAGAACACGCTCCACATCGGGGATCCTAGGATAATCCTAGCCACATTGACTGGCTGTACCCCATCCCGAGTACTGATGTGGTTAGGCTGCCAGGAGCAGCTCTCTCTTCTCTCCCTGCCTCTCCCAAATAAAAGAAGAAGAAAAAAAATTAAAAGCAATTGTCTCATCCACTTTGCCCCATACCTCAACCCTTGCCACCCTAATCAGTGGCATACATCCACAAGGGCATACATCTTTTTAAACTATGTAAACATTAATAAAAAACATATATGTGTGTTTTAAAAATATATATATTCCAGCTCTGAGCATTTGTACAACCACTTGAGATCACAACTGGATCCCACACGAGCATGTCTGGGTTCAGATCCCATCCCCACTTCCCATCCCGACTTCCTGTTAATGAGCACCCTGGGAGGCAGCAGATGATGGTTCAAGGTCTTGGGTACCTGCCACCCATGGGGGAGACCTGGCTGGAGCTCCTAGCTTTAGCCTGGCCCAGCTCTGGCTGGCTGCTTGGGTGTTTGGAGAATAGCCAATGGATGGAAGTTCCCCTATCTGTCTATCTCTCTGCCTTTCAGGTCATTAAAAAAAAAATCTGGCCCCACCACACCCTCTCTGGACTCTCACATACTAGGAATACCCTTGCCTTCACTGGTCTCCCCAGGATCAGGTGCTCTGGGCACCAGGCCTGGTCTGCTTGGCTCACACGGGCCGCTGGGATGCAGAGTGTGGTGAGGCCAAGGAAGAATGAGGAAGGAGGAGAGATGGGCACATTCTGAAAGGGTAGCCCCAGAGCCCTGGCATAGCCCCTCAAGTGGCCTGGTAAGGAAGCTGATGTGGTGAGCACAGGTTCTGGAATCTAAGTCCATCTAAGTCCCAGCAGGAGGTGGTAGGGCAACAAGCCTCTGAATTGCCCCAGGCTCCAACCAGGCCCACTGGGCCCATAAACACTGTTAGTGGCCACCAACAAAGGCCAGAGTGGGGAGTCCTCCTTGCGGCTTTGCCTGCCCAACCCGTGCTTGCGCCCACTGCACTGTGCCATGTCCTGCCCTGGCCCCTCTAGATGGAGAGAGCCCGGCAGGGCCCACAGGCATCAGAGAGGAGGTCCCTTCCCTATAGACAGCAAGGCTTACATGGCTTTGCAGGCAACCCCGTCAGCCCTGGCACCAGTCCACAGCTCCCTGGCTTGTAGCTCTGCATGGCCAAGATCAGTCCTGGGCCCTGCTGGCTGAGAGCAGCACCCTCCTTTTCTCCCTGCATCCTGGGGTATGTGGTCTGAATGCCCCATGGTGGTGGTTGAAAACTGCCCTTTGGGCCTGAGGCTCAAAGGAGGCCACATGGGGCTCCTCATGGGACATCTGGCCCAAAATGGCATGGCTCTCTAGCCTCATGGTGTCAGGAGCTGGACCCGTCTGTCTGACAGAACCTGTTGCATACTGCCCTGCATCCATGGAAACCTTGGTCACCTGTGGCTACCTGTATGACAGGCACAGTCTGCAACCTGCATGAGTTCCGGACAAAGAGAAGGGCCGTGGGTGCTGGAGGGAAGGTCTGGGGTAGGAGCCAGCTCTGCCCCAAGCCCTAGCTTCATCCATGAGCCCTTGAGGGTCTCCTCCACTGTGGCAGACCCGTGCCTGTTACATTCCAGAGTGAGAGAAGCAGAGACAGCAGGGGAAACCCAGAGGCTCTGTGTCTACTAAAGCTCTGTGAACTTGGCCTTGGGGTAGGTACTCAATTTCTTTCTCTGTGAAATGGGAAGAGTGGGGTGGGGTTCAGGGTGGTACCAGGTCCTTGACTTGGTAGATCCTGGCTGGCACTTAGGTGTGCCTCATGCGCTACCCCCCCCCCCGTCCATGCACACACATACACACCTAGTCCTGAGCCCATCTGGCCTGCCTGCCCCCCAGCTGCAGGCCCCGCCTTGGCGCAAGGCCACCTCAGGGGTCTGGGAGCTGGCAGCTACCTCCCTCGCCTGCTCCTCCCCGGAGCGTTCGCTTGCTGGGCCTCTCCCGGGGGCCGTGCCATTGTTTGCTTCCGCCCCAATGTGTTTTGAATAAACCACATTTTCATCATGTTGAGCAGTAATGCCGGCATCAGAGGAATATTGTGAAATGTCAGCCCTTTCTGGAGGAATCTCAACAACATGTTTTTGAATGCGCGGCGCCGCATATGGGGACAATAAATACTGAAAATATGCGGAGCAGAGCGCCACGGCAGGCAGCGTGCTTGGCACCCAGCTCTGCTTCCTGCCGCCCTGCGCAGCCTGATCTGTGCACCATGAGTAATCGGCCAAGGCTGGGTCCGGGGTCTCCCCGCCTGTGGAACCTCGGAGTTCCCCTAGGGAGAGGGGAGGGAGGCTTGAAACTCCAGGGGCAGCACCAGGTGCTCCCAGGTAAACTGAACCTGTTGGTCTCACCTGCTTTACACCTGCAATGCCATAACCATCACCCCACCTTGCAGACAAGGATCCCAGAGACCCAGAAGAGGGTGGGAGCCCTGCCCAGATGAACCTGCTGGTGAGTCACAGGGCTGGGGCTGGGGCTGGAGCCAGGCTCTGGGTGCTGTCTTTCTGTGAACACAAAGGGCCTCCAAGGTTAAGGCTACCCATCCACCAACCTCAAAGCACAGATGGGGACTGGATGTGTGTGTGTGTATGCGTGCATGTGTGAGCGTCCAGTACCTCGATAGCCCTGGTTTGGGTCCAATCCACATACTTGGGAAATGCATGACCTTGGACAAGGCGTTTAACTCTGCCAAGCCTCAGCATCCCGGCTTGCAAAAAAGGGCATGCATAGGATCTGAACTCTTCAGAGACAATACAGGTTCCCTTTGTTCCTCCCTCTATAGTGCTGTGTGTCGCCCACCATCCTCCCCACTGCGTGCCTCCCCAGCGATGGACAGAGGGCCTACATCAGCCTCATCACCTTGCTGGCTCCCCAAGCCAGCCAACCAGACTCCAGGCAGGTGGTGAGATATGGAAGAGCACCCACATCCCCATGCACTGAGGGCAGGCAGACGTGCAACTGCGTCCAGCCTCATGGTCAGTGGCTCCTTCTGGAAGCACGCGTTCCCAAGCAGAGCCCCAGGAGTCTGGGTTACCTGGCTTCCCTCCCCTCCTAGGGGTGCCCTGGCTACCCAGCAGCTCCTCTCTGCTAGTCCAGCCGCTCGCTGCAGGTGCCAGGGTACATTGCTGCCTGCCCATCCTTCTCCAACATGTGGTGACCACCATCCCCCTGCGGCCTCCCTGGGAAGGCAGTAGGCTAGGGGTCAGTGCAGGACCCCGGCACTCTTGACCATGACCTTGCCCCACCCTAGTCCTTCTGTCTCTCCTTGATGGTGTGGGGAGAAAATGAAGGGAGGAGATGGGTTTAGGAGCTTGCCCTGCCTGCAGCTGGTGCTTCCAGTGTGAACAGGTCCCAGCTTTGCTGTGTTGCTTGCTTATGGGAGGGATTCCCCAGGCTTGGCCTCCGGCTCTGTGCTGGCTCCATCTGGGCAGGGGAGGGCATGCTTTGACCTTCTCAGTTCTCCAGGGTGCCCCCTCATCACAAGTGACACCCTGCCATGCAGAAGTGACTCATCAGTGTGGTTTGCACCCTGTTTGGGGGGCGGGGGTAACAGGCCAGTGGCCTGATTCTTCCCCAACAAAGAGGCAGAGAGGAGACAATGGCTCACCTCTCCGCTCCGACCTATGGCAAGGCTGCGATCACCCATCCACCGGTTCTCCCTCTTCTCCTCTTTTCTCCCCTCACCCTCCCCACTCAGTCCTTCAGAGCCTCACTCAGCCGTTCCCCAAACTTGTCGCCCACTTATACAACCGCTCCCTCACCCACACTTCCCTTTGACTTGGCTAAGCCTGCCCTCCGACCTGTCGCTGCATTTGTCATGATAACCAGAGCCCCACAGGAGAGGCAGAGAAAGGGTAGCAGGTCCGGAGAACAATGCATGTGGGGAGGGTCTGGTCCAACAGCCTGCCAGGAGTGCAGGGAGGGGAAAAGGGCTCAAAAGATGGGAATGGCTGGCCCGTTTAGGAGTGGGGACCCTGCAATCGATAGTACGGGGTGGGTGGGTCAAGTCATAGAGGTGAAGGAGCACAAGAAGGGGGCCGGGTGGGACCAGTCAGTAAAGAGATGCACCCCGCTCTCTTTACCTGGCTGGGGAGGGAGCGACCCGATGGAGCGCCACCTGGTGGCAACATACCTAAATTACCGACGAAGCCCTCGGAGGCCTGCAGGGATCTGGGGGTGACGGCTGGGTTCGTGGGGTCCCTTGTGAGTCTGCCTAGCCCTGCAACTCTCCCCCACGCTGCTGACAGCAATTCAGTCCACACCTGGGGGACTTCCGATCTTGGTGAGATTCACAGCGTTGGGCACGACCCCCGGGGGTGGGGGAGGGGAAGAGGATGCTGGGCGGGGCTTGTTGTTAATCCTTGCATCCCTGGACCCCATAGAGGGGAATCCAGTGGAAAGAGACACCTCTCCTCTGCAAATCTAAAGGGCGCTGGGAGGTCAGGTTGCCTGGTGGGGGAGCAGGGGAGGAATTGTGGGCATCAAAACTACCTGAAAAAGCCAGACTGCTGCCCACATTCGCTCTTGTCCTGTCAAGTGATGAGCTTTGGGCGTCTCGCCTTGGGCACGACTTCTGCGTGGAGTCACATAGGACAGATGCTGGGCTCCTGGGGGTTCCTCCTGGCCAGGGTACAGAATTGCGTGTTTGTGTGTGATCCAACCACATAGACCATACTGTCTCCCCACTTCCGGGCTCAGGTGCTCCGCCCAGCACCTAAAGCCAGCCCTAGCTGCGTGTTCTCTGAGCTCCTCCACCCCGACACCACGGCCCTGCTGGTCAGTACAGGGGTAGGGAGGGAGGGGCGGCGAAGTTCAAGCTAGCTGGATGGAGATGTCAGGAGCTTCTTCAGGGTCTCCCATGCGGACACAGTGTCCCAAGGCTTTGGGCTGTCCTCTATTTCTTTCCCAAGTCATAAACACGAGTCAGTACCCATTCTAGTGCCTTGCAAGGGGAGGATTAGCCAACTGAGCCATTGTTCTGGGCCCCACTGATTTTCAGACCAGCCGCACTCTCTCCAACTCCATGCCCTCACTCTCAGAAGACCCTGTCCACCTGCTGGCTGCACCTATGATCCTACCATCTTACCTCCCCAGCTGCGGACCTCAGCGTTCTGCCCAGCTGCACCAAGCACCTATCCTCTCCCTCCTGCCAGCCTCAGGGCTTCTCTTCCTACCCAGAGATTTATACCCCTACCGATGCATCCTCTCCAGCAAACCAGCTGTACCTCCTCTCTGCTCTCCAAGTGGGTCGTGCCACCTGGGTCCTCTGCCCTCCACTTGGTCACATCGACACCTGTCTTCCCAGGAAGCCTTCCTCATCCTCTCCTCCACCTCACCCGTCCAGATGTCTGCCTGGCCATCCCCCACTGGCTGGCAGGGGTGCAGCCTGAACCGGGACAGAAGGGGACCGGCATTGGTTGTGCAGGCTTTTAGCTCCGCACGTGGTTCCGGGAGCCTCGGTTTTCCCATCTGGCGAATGGGACAGCACATTGTCGGCAGTTTGTAAAGCACGTGGCACTCCGTTGATGCCTTCAGCAGCTTTCCCACTTCTTCTCTCTGTGTCTTTTTCAAGGCCTTGCACAGGATGAGGGGTCAGTACAGGGGTGGGGGCGGGGGTTCAAGCTAGCTTCTTGCTGGATGGAGATGCAAGGAGACCTAAATGGAGGCCTTTGCGTGCCTCTCTAATTCCTTCATTCTCAGAGGTTTCGTGAGGCAGGTTGATGGGTAGGGCAGGGAGCACAGGGATCAACTTGCACATGTCTGTAACTTCAGGAGAAATTCACAGACAGCAGAGGCACAGAAAGAGAGCGTGAGAGCAAGAGAGCAAGTGAGAGAGATCTTCCATCTGCCAATTCACTCTCCAGTGGCTGCAATGACTATAACTGGGCCAGATCGAAGCCAGGACCTAGGAGCTCCCTCCACATCTCCCATGTTGGCACAGGGCTTCACAGGCCATTAGAAAGGAGCTAGATAGGAAGTGGGAGCAGCTGGGGCTCAAACTGGCACCCACCTAGGCTGCCAACATCACAGACAGGGAGGCAGGGTCTTAACCAACTAAGTCATGGCACTGGCTGCTAGGAACTTCATGAGAGGTGACCGGGCAGGCAGATGGCCTTTCTCTCTACCTGCCATCCCAATGGGCGATAGCTGAACCCGAGTGGGTCAGATGGTCAAGGGTGATACTTGGGGCACCTCACTGCTATGTGTGCCCCCACTGCTCTGTGCACGCCACCCAAGCTAAGCAAGAGTTGGGGGGAAGAAGAGGAAAAGGGCTGAGGAGATGGGCATCATGCAGCAACCCAGATCACTGATGTGAGCAGAGCCACTGGGGTCACCGTTCTGGGTCTCAGCTCGGAACTGCCCTGTGGTCATGGTTGGTCCGCTTTCTGAGAGCTGTGGGTCTCCTGAAGGCTGACACCTGGGATGTGGGACACGCAGCTGGGGTTGACATGGGCCACCAGCTAGTGAAGCATATGCCAGGAACAGCTGAGAAAGTGAGGAAGGGAGTCCAGGCTGGGAATGAATCTTCTTGAACAGGTGATTAAGTGCTGAGGACTGCCATGGGAGGAAGGGGAGCTGGCCTGGCTTCCTGCAGGCAGAGAGTGTACTGAAGTTCCAGTATCCGTGATCCAGGGTGGACAGGGAAGAGGAAACAGGATGGGAAGGGGACCCTGGGGTGGGCATTGTCACAGTCTACCTTCAGGTGAGGGTTCTGAAGATCATGGGGGTGAGTAGAGCAAAGGCAGTCCCCCTGTGCTTCTTTCTCCTTCCGGGGTTGCCACATAGTTACAAGTTTGGGGATCAGCCTGGCACAGTCCCAATATGCAGTCATTACCAAGGATGGGAAAATCTCCCCAAAGTACCCCTTAAACCTTTTCCTCTCTGCTCCCCATCTGGTGTCTGCTTGGATTCCTACGGCAGCTTCCTAGTTTGTCCCTTGCCTTCCATCTTGCCCCGTCCCTCTCCATGCTACAAACAAAATGAACCACACACCACACAAATCTCTCCTTCCCAGTCCATCCCACCCTGAACTCCCTGTTGCTTTCAGTTGAGGAGGGTCAAGTGCCTTAACCTGACTTATAAGCTATTCTTGGCCAAAGCCCTCACTGGCCTGACTGGATGAATGTGTGGCATAGAATGAGAACCTCAGAGAAAAGTGAACTTTACTCCTTGAGAGACTCAAGGTAGGTCAGAAGCCACAGATCTGGGGAGGCAAGAACGCCTTCTTTCTGGAACTGGGAGGCAATGGCTAGGGGAGGAGTATCTCTGGCATTGGACAGAATCCCCAGCTGCATGATGAGAAGAGCATAGCATCAGGTCAGGACTCCACTGCTACTCTCCAGGACTGCTGCCCTGCCTCTGTCGGTCTGTGTCACTGTTACCAACTTCCCTATGCTGAGCATCACAGAAAGAAGCTGCTGGGGCTCATGCTATTCTAGTGCCTGAGACTCTACTCTAGGTTCTGGTGTGGGTATCCCATGGTGTGAGGCCAGGGAGGGTCAGGCGTGCTATGCTACAGCCTGTTCTCCTGGGAGCTAACCCGTTCCAGCAGACCAGCATCGGGTGGTCATCTCCCCTGCAGGACTCACCTATTCAAAGTCCCGCTGAGGACTGAAGCTCCAGCATGAGTTTAGCAGGGGACAAACCACATCTGAATCACAGCAGTGCCTGGTCAGTGGAGCTGTGGCTGTTTTCTACAAATGGATGATTCTGCCCAATTATCCATCTAGGGTGTGGGTCTTAAATTTAAACACGCAATGTCTGTCATGTCCATGAGAAACCGGTTGGTACTTCAGGGATTTAATAGAAAATGGCAACCTGTTTTTTCTATTGCTACATTAATTTTTTCTCTTCCAAGAAAAATTTGCTCTCCAGCTGTTTGTTTCTCCCCCTGCACACATGATTCACTTCCTTCTGGAAAATAAAGTTCTATAAAACAACATTGACTAAATTAATATTTTGCAAGTGTTTGTAGCTGAAACATACACTATGGTGCTCGTTCCTGTCTTGTGTGACTTTTTGTTTTCCCTGGAGTTGATGATTGCCTTGGATTCCTGTCTCTCTGATTGCCTAGGGATATAACTTTAGTTTTCCCCAAACTCAGCCAGAGTTGTAAGGTTTCTCACCAAGTGGTTAGTTAGGTCCAGTCAGTCGCCTGTGCTGTGTCTGGAATCCTGATGTCTTTGTAATCAGACTTTCCAGCCCATGGACTCTCCCCCTTCTGTATGGAGCTCCCATTTCCTTTATCCAACGCTATCAGTAGCTTCCTGAGAAAGGTAATTTTTAAGTACTTTCATGACTCCCACTTTATTCTAATGCATATTCCTGGTTGGTTTGCCCGTAAATATAATTTCACTCAAAATTTTGTTCCACTGTCTCTCAGCTTTGGGGTAGCCCAATGCTACTCTTTCATGTGATCATTTACATGTGACTTGGCTTTAAGCCCTGAAAATGGCTTCCTGTTCCTTTGGAAACATCTCTTCCTTAACCATGGGTGTAAATAAATAACTCCTTTCTCATCTATATTTCAATGTCCAAAATTTTCTTGGTGTCCCCTCCACCATACTCCTCATTCTGTAGAGCTTTTTGTTGTTGTTGTTGTTTTGCCTTTGAATGTCTCCATGCTACTCTGTGATTGCAGAAGAATGCTTGCACTCAACTGGCCGCCACACTGGGCTGGGAACCTCCTCCTTCACCTGGTTGGGAGTGTGCCCCAGCTATGACAGGTTCAGTGACATTAGCAAGAGTAATCCCTGTGTTGCGAGGCTGATTGGTGCTGGATGGAGGTGATCATAGGCTCATGGTCATAAGCCTACATCTGGCACTTGACCTCCACTGGCTCTGATCCCAGACTGGTGTGGTCCTCTTGACTGTCAATGTGCTGATGGCTGGCCTGGAGGGCTGCAGGGCTTTTTTTTTTTCCAAAAGATTTATTTTTATTATTTTTCATTGGAAAGGCGGATATACAGAGAGGAGAGACAGAGAGGAAGATCTTCCGTCCGATGATTCACTCCCCAAGTGAGCGCAACGGGCCGATACTATGCCGATCCAAAGCCAGGAGCCTCTTCCGGGTCTCCCGCGCGGGTGCAGGGCCCCAAAGCTTTGGGCCATCCTCTGCTGCTTTCCCAGGCCACAGGCAGGGAGCTGGAAGGGAAGCGGGGCTGCCGGGATTAGAACCGGCACCCATATGGGATCCCGGGCGTGCTAAGCGAGGACCTTTAACCACTTGCGCCACCGCTCCGGGCCCTGCAGGGCTTTTTGGAAGCCAATAAGGGCAGGACAATTTTTCAGGCAGCTTTGCTGCCCAATTCAGGAACCACAGGGAGTCTTGAGGCCCCAGTCTTCTCATGTTTGTGGAACCCAAGGAGCAGGTCCATGTGCTTGGATCCAGCTGTGCTCCTGGGGCCCCTTCCTGGGGCCCAGCTACAGACCTGCATAAATCTACATGTGTAGTATCCACATTAGTAAGCCCACGAAAAGCTACTCAGATGCCAACAAGGGGAAAGGTGTTGGTGTGAAGATAGCCACTGTACACACACGTACCCCATACACACCTCACATGCCATGCACACATGTGTACTTCTTATATCCTGAATATGCCCCACATGCTACACAAGTATATACTCATATGCCCAACATGTACCTCACATGTCACCATGTACCCACTTGCCCCATATACACTCCGTATCAAACACACATATGGGCACATGTGTGCCCTAAACGCACCCCACATGCATCAGGTGTGCACGGCTCTGGGCTGAGGCTTTCAGTGGTTTCCATGTGCTTCACCCTGAAACAGCACCTCCAACCTCTTTCCTGGGAACCCTTGCCCCCGCCTTGCCAACCCCGGCGAAGGGTGGAAGCCATGGGCCCCAGCCTTTATGCAAATGCCAGACCACAGCTCACTCTGTCTTTTCTCTTCTCTCTAATTGACTGTTTTCCCTGCTTGCTGGGCCTGCGGGAGCCAGAGCTGGGCATTCAGAAAGGAGCTCCCCCCCACCGCCTGGCCCCTTCGAGAGGGGCTCCCGGCACTTTTAATCTGGTTACTTTTCCATCAACACACTGGGAGTGAGGCACAAAGGGCCACAATCGTATCTGTGGCTGTTGATGTTCAATTAGCCACATAACCTTTAGGCTCTCTTGCCTGCTCTGCCACTCTCTCCTCCTCCTCCTCCCTGCACCACAAGCCCCATCACCCCACCCCATTTCTCCAAGCCAGCCGCCTCTAAGGGTCTGACACTCCTGGGTGGACATGTAGCCAGGGGAGACACCCCAGCTGTTAAGGGAATGACCGTCAAACAAGCAACATCTATCTACATTTTCCATGTGGCTCCTGCCTAAGCCTGCCCTGGAGACCCCTGCTGGCCAACCTGTTCCAGGGGGAAGATGGGGGGTGTGCCCTCCAAGCTCCCACTCTTAGTCCCTCATCTGGGATGGGCAGCTGTCACTGGCCGGGCATCCTGCGCTCTCTCCACTGCACCATGCTAATGTTTCCAGGGACAATTTTTTGACAATGAGTCCTGCAGCCCCGAACAGAAACCCTTTATGGGGCTGGCCCCAGGGAGGCCGTGGGGCTGCCAAGCAAAACAAAAGCTCATTGCTGAGGCGGGGACCCTGCCTGCGCCTCGCAGGGCTTGCGCTCCCCTTCGGCTCACACGGAGGTGACACCTGGCCCCACCAGCTCCTGGCATCTCCTCAATACATCCATCAGAGCGAGCAGGCCAGGGGCCACTGGGTATGCACCGCGTGTGCAGGTAACCGGCCAGGGCCAGCCTCCAGACAGCTGGAGACCTGCTTGGCAGCGAGATTCTGATTCTGGAGGGAAAGGAAAAAAAAAAAAAAAACAACAAAAAACAAAACAAAAAAACACCACAGCACAAGCCACCAAGCCCCAAAGCCAGAGTGCTTAATTAGGCTGATATCATCCCCGCGCAAATGTTCCTTCTGGGTGCCAAAATTATTTTGTGATTCAAGGCAAAAAAAGGAAGGGCAAAAGAGTGGCATGATCCCAGCCCTGCCCACTCCAGCTGGGCCCAGGACTGCAGCGCACAACCTCTTCCAAGTGGTGGGCCCTGTCTACAACCCAGCCCCCAGCGCTCTCACACACTCTCATCAGCCCATTTCCTGGATGGAGAAAGTTGACTGCTCTAATGATGTCTCATGAGGCATACTCCAGAGGCCCAAGGGTGAAGGAGGGCCAGTTCATGTGCTGGTGTGGCATCTTGCAGCCTTTGGATGAGGAAGAGCCAGCTTACAATTAGGAAAACTCAGGCCACATCTCCTTAGCACCTCCACCAATCCCGAGCCAAAGAGGTTAGGCAGGTTTCTACTACCGTCTGGCACCCAGCAGGTAACGCTCACAGGTGCGCTTAAGCATTGCTGGCTGCCCCCTTGTCCAGTGGGGGCAAGCCGCGGACTCCAGGGCAGGCCTGGATTGGGTTCTGTCTGAGCTATTTCCTGCCCATGTGGCCTGTTTGTCCCACGGGACGATGGTAGTCCCCAGCTCCGTGTGCCTTTTGAGCCCTTTCTGCATGCAAGCAAGCTTAAGCCAGCCTGGTCACAGGTGTGCTCAGGAAACTTCAGGTGCAAGTTTGCACTAAGAACAGCAGCAGGAAAAGGGCCTGGTGAGGTTGCAAGGAGCTACTGGCTGCACTCAAGCTTTTCTAGTGTCCCTGCCCCTCAGTCCTTGCCTGGGACACAGGGCCTTGTCCTTCTCAGGATTAAGCTTTGTAGGGGTTGGAGGGGGCATGCCGGAGCTAACCTAGTTGTGGAACATGTCAGACCCGATTGCCTGATGCTCACATGATCCTGGCTGTTCAATATTGTTAGTTACATGCTTAGCTTTACCTATATGAACCACATAGTTGGCCATGGGTAAAGGCGTTGCATCTGGAATTCCACGGACCATTCGTTCACTCAGGCCTCCCGCTGCACGTGTAGAGAGCTTTTTGGCATGGCTTCCTGGCTGTGCTGGTTTCTCTTTATGTTCACTCACAGACTCAGTTATTCGTCCTGCTGCAGCCACACCGCCTGCTTTTCATAGGCTGGTGTGCCAGGTAGGTCTCCTTTAAGAACCTCATCGTCCCTCTTGCAGGAATCCAGATGTGCCCAGGTTTGCAAACCATCTCTCAACTCAGAGCAGGTGGGCAGCTGCTAAGAAGAAAGAGTCTGGGTATTCCAAGAAAGGGTTTGAGAGAAAGGGGAGATTCCTGGCATCTGAGTTGAAAACAGGGTCACAGCATGGGTTAGGTCCCTGGGACGAATTGCCACCGCTCGTGGTGGCTTCAAGAACCCTGTCTCTGGGTTAGGACTCTGGGAGCAAGCTGAGCTGTATTACCTAGCTCCCCACCTCATGCATTTAACTCAAGGTGCCCACTGGTCAGGTGAAAACTTGACATAGATGGGAAGATCCATTTCCCAAGTAACTCATTCCTGTGGCTGGTGAGGCACTCCTGGAAGCTTCTGGATAGGGCAGTTCAAGGGTGCCCATGACCCGGTGGTGAGCTGGATAGCTCCCACCAGGAGACCTAAGAGACCATCCCTTGTACTCGGTTGGTCTCTGCAGACCAGTTCTGTTTCAGTGGCAGAGGGCACCAGTGGGAGTGGGAACACTAGGGGGCAAGCATCCTGGGAAGTCCCCTCTCCTTAGAGGCTGGCCACCACAGAGAGCTTCTTCAAGTTGACAGATTGATTTTGAGTTGTGATTGGCGGACCCAGCCGGAGGAGATCAGCAGGGCGCCAACAAGGTGCCCTGAGAGAATTCTGGGTATTATGATCACCATGAAGATCACAGAGACCTACTCTGTTGATGTCTCCCCTTTTCCCTGCCTGCCAGGTGCCTAATGAACACAACTGTATCCCAATAAAACTTGATCCACAGAAATAGGCCGTAGGGCATGTGTCAATCCCTGAAGGGTGGCTAGGCTGATTTAGAATTCTCCTTTCCTGTTTGGGGCAGATGTGGAAATGGACCACCTAAGGACAGATGAGCTGCCTGACTCGAGAGAGCATGGCTGGCACACAGCTCCAGCTCTTGGCATCTTTGTGGTGGTAGCCTCAGCTGCAGGGAGCTGCCATGGCCAAGGTTATGATGAGAGCAATGGGGGCAGTGTTGGTTGGGGGCGGGTGGGCACTCAGTCATCCTGGTCAGAGCTTCCCACTGGTTGGCCAAGGACTTTACTTGCTCTGGATCCCAGAACAACACCCACTGCTGTCTAGTCCTGCTTTTACCATCAAGGATATGTTTTATTAAAAAGCCTGAACTTAGAATAGTGGGCATTTGTGGATCAATATTGCCCAAGGTGGCCCAAAGAATGGCCGTTCTGGAGGGCTGGAGGGAGAAGGGACTTCTGAACGCCAACAAGTCAGAGAGAGCTTCCTGGAAGTGGGGGGGTTATTAAATCATCTTTGGCAGATTCCGGAAAATCCCTCAGTCAGTACTCCTGGCATTTCTGTGCATCCAGTTTGATCCTGTTCCCTCGGCTGTCAAAAGTGGGAAAACAATACGTGAAGCCACGCTCCGGTGCACCCATGCTGTTCCCCCAACCCTCACCATCTTTCTGGGTCACTCAGCTGCAAAGCGTTTTGGTTCAAGCCCCAAGCTGCGGTTGCCAGGAAGTCTAGAGTAGGGGGAGCTCCAGGCACTGTGCCAGGATCCCTGCAACAGGTCCACCCTCGGGCATCCGTGAGAGAGCAGGCCGAGACAGGTGCCCAGGAGAGCCAGGGATGCCAGGCTGAGGTGGGAGGACCCAGAGCTCAGGGCAGGGAGGGTCAAGGCCAAGAGGCAAATATCCATCTATGTCAAGTCCTTAGGGCTGGGCTAGCAAAGCTGAGCCTTCTAGCTGTACATCCTCCACCGCTCGCCCATCTGAGTTTAGCCCTAGAGCTTTAGCCAATGTCTTCAGTAGGTGATGTGTACCTTATTATCTGTGTTCCCTGGGAGCCTGCCATGACTTCAGACTCTCAGATCCTGACCTGGAAAAGGGAGCCCCAGCTCACAGGTGCACATGTATGCATGTATACTTGGGTGTGCACCCTGAGGGGGTGTATGTGTGTGTGAGATAAAGGATCCCAGATAACAACCCCCAGTGGGATTCTCTCCCTGTCAGCTCCAGCTTCCACTGGGTGCTGAAAGATAGCAGGAGAGAGACTTCATTTTAATCCGACTCAAAGGAATCACTTCCGCCTACCTATCCCGAGCCTTCTGGGACTGCAGCCACTGGTAGAGGTCAGGAGAAGAATCAGAGAAAGTCCTAGGAAATAAAGCAGAGCTGTGAACTCGAAGCCAGGAGTCTCTAACTCTTCTCCAATCTTCCACATGGATGCAAGGACCCAGGCATCGGCTCTGCCTTCCCAAGAGCATTACCAGGAGTTGGATTGCAAGTGGAGTAGCTGGGACAGGAACTAGCACCCATGTTGGATGCTGATGGTACAGCTGTTGACTTAATCCACTGTGCCACATGTTGGCCTCCTCTTGTTTTCTTAAAACCCGTCTTTCTTTCTTGTCCTAAAATGTGTGTGGTCTCTCCCATGGGCCAGTGTGGAAACCTCTCCAGGCTCCAGTAAGGGAGACCTGGACTGTGCTAGGACAAAAGCAGGAGCTCTTGTTGGGATGCAGGGGAGGGCATGGCCTGTGTGGTTATTGACCTCAAGGACCTGAATGACACAGGGCTCCTGGCCTCTGCAAGATGAAAGTTGAAGGGAAGCAGAGGAGGAGACCTGGGAGTGTGAGATCTGGGAGACTCAGGGGTTCTGGACAGGGTGGAGTGGGACCCGGCACACTGTGCCTGGTTAGAGGAAGGGGACTTTGCAGGAAGTTCTATATAGTTGATACATGTGACGCCCCTTGGGAGCAAAATCACCGCCCTGGGGGAATCTGATGGTTGGAGGAGGTAGGTGTTGGGCCTCAGTTCCAAGAGGGTGACAGGGCAGAAGATCTGGGGCATGGTGGCTAAAATCCCAGCAGGGACTGTTTCCATTCTCCAGGGATCTCTGACAGGGCAGCACGGGATGACTGTGGGCCTCAGCGTCGGTCAGAAATGTGGCTGTTGGGGATCGGCACTGTGAAGCTGCCGCCTGTCGGGCCTGCATGCCATATGAGCCGTGGTTAAAGTCCTAGTTGCTTCACTTCTGATCCAGCTTGCTGCTTATGTGGCTGGGTCCTTGCACACACATGGGTACAAACCAGAATGCAGTTCCGAGCTCCTGGCTTCAGCCTGGCCCAGCCCCAACAGTTGAGGCCATTTGGGGAATGAATCAACGGATGGAAGATCCGTTCTAGGTAACCTAGTGCAAGGAGAAGAGAACTTTCCCAAAGCCAAGGAGTCTCCAAAGCTTGGAATCTAGCCTTTGGCTCAGAAGCCCGGCTCTGTGGGTACCAGGAGCTGAGCTGCAGGAAGTGGGTGAATCTGCTAGGACCGGGTCCTGAGCAGGGGTTGAGGGGTTAGTGGGGTGTGGCTGGGCAGTGTGGGAATGTTCAGGGGCACCCTGAGGAGGGAGGGGCAACGAGTATTCAGGTAAGAAGAGCCACTGCAGGCAAGGATGTCAGGGGCCAAGGCAGAAAAGGGGCCAGCATTGTTCCCACTCCCTATTTGCAGGAGACTTCACTGGGTTAGAGCTATGGCTTCAGACCCTAGGTGTGTGTTCAAATCTCCATTGTCCAACAAGTTCCTCTTGAGCTTCCTGCCACCTTTTTCGGGCTCATGAGTCTGAAGGAAGGCGACAGAATACCCTGCTGGTTGTGGGAGGGGATCCCCCCTCCCCACAGTGCCCAGCACATCCTCCTCCGACGCTCCCAGCCCAGGCTGAGGCACCAAGATCTGAGCCAGAACCAGCCAGCTGAGCCTTCCTAGAATTCCCATTTCTCTGAACTAGCATGTGACAACAACTGCTCATTGCTGTGGGCAGCTGCCAGGCTGTGTGGGAATTTGTTTTGCAATGGTAGAGAGCATGGCAGCAGGGTAGAAGGACTGGTGTGAATAGAGGAGGGCACCATGTGTGCAGGCTGTGGCCAGGCAGGCCCTTAGGGCTCCCAGGGGGATGACTGCTGTGACTGCTGGGACCCTGGGCACTCAGGCCACTGCAGAGGATGGATTGAAATGTGGGAGTGGCAGAGAGAACAGCCAGAGGTTGGGCAGCAGCAGCCAGGAGGGAGATGTGAGGAGGGTGGTGCGGGTGCAGACAAGAGGGTCAGAGAGACATTCACGAATGAAGCCGCAGGTCTGGGCGTCTTGGCCATGAGGAATGGGGGACATGGAGGAATCACTGGACACCCCCATGTGTGTCCTGGGCAGCAGAGGTGACGATGGTTTACTTGGGGAGGACATGGGTGTCCGCCCAGGGACCATCTGGGGTTGGCAGGTGCATGTCCAGAGGCACATACCAGAGACAAGAAGAGGCTGGGGACCAAGGGTTGCCACCCCAGGCGTCATGGAACAGGGACATGGGGTTTGGGTGCCGTGGCTGGAGCTGCCAAAAGGACAACTACAGGAGGCTTTCCAAGTGCTTATCAGGCCCAGCAGCCACAGGATGCTATGTCAGGGCCATTTTGCTGGAGGGACTCTAGGGGCATGGAGAATGTGGAAGCTGTGGCTTGAGTGACGAGGAAGGTGGAGAAGCAGGTGCATGGGTTGCAGGTTCTCTGTAGCTGTCGCTCTAAGAGGGTGGGAGAGATGGGGGACTTCTCCACAGAGCATAGGGGACCCCTCATAGCATAGCAACTGCTTCCCTCCGGAATGCATGGGCCCGACACTAGGCACCTATAGTGCTCCCCTCCCCCTCTCCTCCAGTTCATCTTCATGTATCACCAAACTCACTCTTGGTCATCCTTCTGGCCACTGTAGAGATGACGCCTCCTCCAGAGGCTCCCAGCAATACCCCATCGGTCCTCCCCTGGCACCCCTCTCTGATCCTTCCTGTTTACAGGACTGTGAGCTGTGGGCTGGAAGGTTTGGTGATGCTCACTATTAAGTGGTGTTTAGTAGGGAGGGTTCATGCAGGTGGGAAGCCCAGCCAGGGGCTCACCTCCTCCAGGGCTAAGTGGTGTTCTCGTTCTCACAAGAGGAGACAGAAGGGATCTCTGAAATGACAGCCCCCTTCCCTGACACACACCCGATGTATCATTGGGCTCAGCATACCTCAGAGTACCCACAGCTATGGATGTGTGTCCATCAAGGCCAAGGGCAATGATCTCTGAGAGAGTCCCAACAGGCAGGCAGTATCTGTGTTGGACGATGAACTGTCTTGTTTGGGGCTATTGTATGTCTGATCCCCCCGAGCCTCCAGCCACTGCCTTCACCCTTGCCCCTCAGCCTAGCCCAGGCCAGTGCTGTGGAATGCAGTGAGATGAATGGATGAATTCATGCATGGGCTGTGGTACAATTCACAGATCACCAAGCAGGTAGCCTGCTGCTTCGTCCCTCTGTACAGGACCATGCTTCCAGGTAATGCCAGAGCTTACCCCCTCCTCATGTCATGACACAGGTAGCAAGCAAGACAGAAGGTCAAGTGGCAGGCCACATTCTTTCCACTTACTGGAAAGATGTTCGCAATCCGGTGAGCTGGGCCAATGACATCACAGCAGCTGTGCCAGAGGGCATGGAGGTGGGAACTTGTCTGGGCCTGAGCCCGCCATCCGTCTGGGGGATGTGACTTTGGCTGTGGCTCCCATAAGCATAGGGTGTGCCTGGAGCAGCCTGGGAATAACGGCAGCTGACGGATCACTGTCAGAGAGGAAACTGCTCAGTTCCACCAAGTGATGGCCGGAGACTTGAAAATAGCCCGCAGGAAGTGCCACGAGGACTCCTGCTTGGCCAGCACCGATGACGGGACAGCTGGGAGACGGTGGGAAAAGCAGGAGCCTGACCTCTCTGCAACCCCATTCCTCTGGCTCAGCCCTGCTGCTCCACGTGGGCCACGAGGTCACTGTGGCTTGATTGACAGAAGAGGCACAGTCAAGGTCGAATCTAGTTTCTCTCTGAGGCATCATCTCCTCTGCGAAAGTGGAGTTTACCTGGATGATGGAAGGTAGGTTAGGAGGGTCTCATTTGCTCCAGGCAACTGCATGTCAGACTAGGCACATGGTGGGAAAAGCCAGAAGGGATGGTGGCAGATAGGTGTGGGAGGCTGGGCTAACTGAGACTTGGTGGATGGAGGCCAGGGAATGAGCTTATGTGAGAAGCAGGTGGGAGAATGGAGATACCGAGGTGATGAGGGTCGAAGAAGAGTAAAGTCATCTGAGGTTTCACACCTAGCAGCAGGTGCTAATGGGACCATCACAGTGGTGATTTTCTGGTAGGCAGTCAGGGCTGCGGTTCTGTGGGCCAAGGTGGGTGGCTGTGCTGGAGTATGAGAATATTAAAACAACTGTGGGAAAGAAGATGTCTTTGACACTATTGTAGTCAAGACAAGGTTGCCTTGGCCAGAGGGCAGACACATAAAGATGGATGAAGAAAACAAGGGGTCTAGAAATAGAGTGACAAGTGTGAGTGTGTGCTCAATCAAGCCATCTTCAACCCAGGGACAAGGACAATGTACTGGCCATAGGCTGGTCTTTTCACCAAATGGTCTGGAACCATCACAAAAAGAATCTTGGATTCATCCCTCACAACATACGCCAACATTGACCCCAAACACCCTCTAGCCCTCTGAAGCAGTAACGTTTCTGGGATAAAACCTTTGTGACCTAGGTTAGGTAAAACCACAGATAATAGGAAACACGGGTGTGTTGGAATCTGTCAAAATTTCAGAATGTCCTTTTTTTATAAGATGATGTTATAGCAGATGCTTGGTGCAGTCACTGCGGGTGACATCCACACCCCACTGAGAGCGTGTGAGCGAGAATCCAGATTCTGTTTCCACTTCTATTCTTAAAAACTGATTGGTTTGAAAGAGTTATGGAGAGGGAGAGATTGATCTTCCACCTGTCAATTCACTCCCTCCACCCCACGGATACAATAGCCAACCCAAAGCCAGGAGCTAAGAGCTTCTTTTGATTTTCCCACTTGGGTGCAAGAGACCAAGCCCTTGGGCCATGTCCTGTTGCTTTGCCAGGGCACCTTAGCAGGAAGCAGGATCAGAAGCGAAGCAGGTGGGAGATAACGCTGGTCCAATCCCAGTTCTCCTTGCTCATGTACACCCTGGAAGCAGCACTCCCGTGTGAGACCCTGATTGAATTCTTGGGGCCTGGTTTCAGCCTGGCTGCGGGGAACCTTTGGGCAGCAATCAGCAGCTGGAAGATCTCCATCTGTCTGTCTGTCTCACTGTCCTTATGTCTCCTGACTTTCAAAGAAGAGTTTTTAAAAATAAAGATACAGGTAAATGCAATCTGTATTCAGAACACAGAAAGAATTCTCCCAAGTTAGTGGCAAGAAAACTAACAAGTCAAATTTCAACCGTGGGCTAAACAAGACATACAGGTGGAAGGTACGCTGTTAAAGATGGGTGTGTATTAGCAGAGATGGGCTCATCCAAATGACAATCAGTTACCCATCCTCCCCCACCCCCCCACACACACCTATTAGGATGGCAGACCAACCATGCTGCAAGCCAGCTGGTGGCAAGGCCTGCCAAGGGTGTGGACCAGCTGTGACTCTTAACATTACTGGTAGGAATGCACCCGGCTACCCAGAACTTTGGAAAGCAGTTTGCAAGTTTCCTTCAAAAGTGGAACACACCCCTGTCGTATGACCTAGCAATTGCACGACTCAACAGTTGCTCAAGAGAAATGAAGGCTTGACGTGCACACGAAAACTCGCTTGCAAATGTTCATGGCAGCTGGATTCATAATGGGCAACACCTGGACATAACCCAGATGTCCCTCACACGTGGGAGACAGAAGCAAACCTCGGCCTGTACACAAACCGCTCTGACGGAGTCATGGACCCACCGAACAGCGTGAGAGAGAGCCTGAAACGTGTTTCGCCAAGTGAATGAAGCCAGAAACAAAAGACAACACATTGTATGACTCCGTTTCTAGGACATGCTGCAGAAAGATAAAACACGGGAGCGAAAGCAAAGCGTTCGCTTTATAGGGCTGGGAAAAACGGGTCCAATACAATGGCTTGGCTGAAGTTGGGGAGGGGAGGGATGCAGCTGTTTTGTTTGAGACTGTTGACTGGGACAGGGGGATGTCCGGAACAGGATTCTACAGATTTGTCAAAGCCCACAAGACTGCACACCACAAAAAAGGGGGGGGGGGGGGTTTACTCTGAGCAGAGTTTTAAAAGTCCACCAGGATCTAGAGGAACCCTAAACGAATGGGACACATCCTGTGATGGGTGAATCAGCGTCATGTCACACGAGGTAGAGGCGGGGGAAGGGGAATGAGGTAAGCTAAGGCCCCTTGGAGAGATTTGTAGCATTCTGATTGGCTCCTGTCCGGCCAAGTACAAATGATTTTGTTCACAATATCTTCTCGGTGGTGTGCGAGTTAGCCCACTAAAACTCCCACAGACCGGGCTTAAACAGAGAAAAGTCAGCCTGCTTGGATCATGACAACCAGGTCTCTCACTCAGACAAAGTCCACACGGGTAAGCAACAAAGGAAAATGCTAGAATGAGCTCTGCAGTGCAGGGCTGGCGTTGCAGGTATTGCTGTGAGCTTGTGTGTACACGCAGACCACGAGCTCTGCAGTGCAGGGCTGGCGTTGCAGGTATTGCTGTGAGCTTGTGTGTACACGCAGACCACATCCTGCACACATGCACACACACGTGTGTGTATGAGAGGGTGGGTGAGTAGATACACTTCTGCCTGTGGTGACAGCCTGTATGTAGTGATGATCCAATAGCAATGAGCACACACAGGATCATTCTCCAGCTTAAATAAAAAGCAACAACCAAGGTTCAGGGCTCCTGGGAGAAGTGACTGAATCCAGCTTGGCGCAGGAAACATACCATGCTAGGAAAAGGAGGGCATAGCCAAGAGATACAGGAGAGGGGAGAGGATTGGTAATTTGGGACTGTGGAGAAGTCATTTCCAATTCTTCTACCTCAGGGGAACCTGGTTACTTTGGGCATTCTACCAAAACCAAATCGATCAAGATTCTGAAACACAGAGGGCAGATGGCACAGAGCACAAGCAGTGTGAGCGCTGGGGCTTCATTTTATCTCGGATGTCACAGATTTGGACTTGGAGATCATGATTTTCCATTTCCAAAGCACCAGCAGGCACAGGGGGAAATGTCCCAAGAAGAAGGATGGGCAGGAAGGCACCATCCTACTGTATCCAGTACCATGGAAAGAAAACACGATCCCAACCCCACCTGTTAGTAAACACCAGGTGATCACAGACAAGATGCAAGGCCAAAATACAGAGCTTCTATACTTTGCGTGGTGAGCTGTCAGATATCCAGGGGCCGTGTGGGAGTCATCCCCAGCAAGCCATGAGTTTCCTCTGTGCTGACAAGCATGGCCTACTGGGAACTCAGGACCTTCCCCATTGCTCAGGGATAATGAGGCCACCGTCACCCCGGTTCCAAAGGAGACCACATGGGAGCCAGAAGTCCTACCCCATCCAGTGGTTACAATGGAGTAGGCGGCATTGGAGGCCAAGTGAGGGTCTCAGATTTTGGTTTTCACCCAGTGGTGACAAGGTGATGCTGCCCCTGCTGGGATAGTGTCAGAGGAGGCCAACCGAAACAGTGAGCTGAGATCAGATCCATGGGCTCATTTAGCAGAATTTCCAGTTTTCGATAAAAATTCGCACAACACTCCAAGAGCTGGAGGATCTCAACTGAAAGAAGAAAGAGAATTCATAGGTGCCAACACTCCGGTGAAGGAGACGGGAGAAGTAACTGACAAAGGTTGTAAATCAACCCTAGCAAAAATGCTTCGAGAAGCAACTTCAAGCACACCTGAAACAAATGAAATCCAAACAGCATGCCTTGGCCAACACGTATTCCAACTCAGCAAAGTAAAGGTATCGAAAACAAAGCAGAAACCCCAGGTGATGGGGCCGTGTTCGGGTGCAACAGGTTAGCCTGCCACTTGCAGCACCAGAAACCCATGTGGAATTCAATTCAAGTCCCGGCTGCTCTGCTTCTGATCTAGTTCTCTGCTAATGGCCTGGAAAGGCAGTAGATGATGACTTTAATGCTTGGGGTAACTGGGATGAAACCCCTGGCCATCTGGAGAGTGAACCAGCAAGTGGAAGATTTCTCTCTCAATTCTTTCAAACAATAAACAATCTTTTTTTTTTTAAAGAGCCAGGTGAAAGTGAAGAAATAATAGCTGAGCTAAAAACTCAATGGATGGGCTCAGTAATAGAAAACAGACAGAAAAGACAGTAAACGTGAAAGGAGGCCCCTCCGACTAATGCAGAGAAAAACACACTGAAGAAGGGAAAAAAAGGAATGGAATTCTAGGGACCTGGAGACTGCACACAAGGTCCAAATCTCATACCATTGGATTCCAGAAAAAGAGGCAAGAGATGGTGGGGCTGAGAAAAGTAGTTCAAGGTCATAGCAGCTGAAAACTACCAGAGGTTGGCATGAGGTATGAGCCTCCTACAGAATCAAGAAGATGCTAGAATTCTCTCTCCTACGGATTAAATGCTTGTGCACCTCCACTGCCCAATCCATATGCTGGAGTCCTACCCCGGGATGTGAGGATTAGGAAGTGGTGGGGTCAGCAGGGTGGGGCCACCATGAATGGACTCTGGACTACTGAGAGAGCTCTGGGTGCACACACGAGAAGATGGATGTCTGTGAACTTGGAAGTAGGATTTCAACTGACATGGCAATCTGCTGGTGTCTCTGTCGTGCACCTTGTAGCCTCCAGGAAGATAAGCCACACTGTGAGAGTCATTGAATGCATTCATTACATGGCACTTGATATAGTGGCCTGAGTTGATATGATCCTCAATAAGAAAAGTCCAAAGAAATCCACAGCAATCATAAACTTCTGAAAACTAAAATAGACAGGGTGGGGTGGGGTGGAAAATAATGCAGCCTTACCTCTTGAGGAAAAACAGTTCAAACAATAGGAAACGTGATATCCGAAATAATGGGAGCCAGGAGAAAGCAGCACAATGTATTTTGATCTTAAGAAAATCACTTATTTGAGTTAGAGATTGTGTTTCCCGATGCATGTTTGCTCCTCAAATGACTACAGCGGCTGGAGTCAGAGACAGGAGCCTGGGAGGAATTGAATCCAGGTGTCCCCATGTGACTGACAGGGACCCCAGGACTTGAGTCATCACCCGTTGTGTCTTAGGGTCTGCATTAATGAGAAGCTGGAATCAGGGGTGGGAGCCACATGCATTAAACTTGGACACTGATGTGAGCGAGACACCTTCACTGTCAGGCTAAAGCCCTGCTCTAAGCTACTCGGAACATCGAAAGCCAAGAACCATTGAACCACAATTCTAAATCCAGTGAAAATGTCCTCCAGGAGTGAGGAGGAAATGAAGACATCCCCAGATGAAGCAGAGCTCATGATTTGTAACCAGCACATCCATCATCAGAGAAGGGTCAAAGGAATTTCTTTAAAACGCAGAGGAGGTGATAGAAGAAGGGCTTTCGGAATATCAGAAAGGAAGAGAGAATGCAGCAAGCTCTGGTGCACTGGCGGTATTCACTCCAAGCTGGTCTCAGGGGACTGGTTGGGATCTAATTCTTGGGGAACTGGATGGAATGTGTAACAAGCTGATTAAAGCTTCTGCAAAAATAAAGCTAACAGCATGCCCTGGATTTCCATTACAGGTGTCGTCTCAGTGGTGCTAACCATAATAACAAGCGTTAGCATAGCCTTTCCCATCTTTCAACCGATGCCCGCAGTGTGTGCAGGCCACTCAGGGTGTCTGTCTGCTGGTAACCTGGAGATTAGCACTATTACCACCCCCAGTGCCTCGAAGATGCGACAGTGAAGGCACAGGGGGACTTCCAAACAGCCCTGCGGTCACAAGACACTTCCAGTCTTTGTATCTTCTCCTTGATGGGAACAGCGTGCTTGGGAAGAAGCTGGTACAGCACCGGGCACAGCTGGGCATCCGCCAGTGAGTGCCTGCTGGACGGATGGAGGTGTGATGTGTTTGTGTCTTCTTTGTTGTTTAGTTCAACTTGCCACCAGATGCAGAGTCTTCCTTGGGTAGACGGTCCCCCCTTTTGTAAACACTCCCAGACGTGGCCAGCCCCTTCTTCCCACTGTAGCCCTTCCTGCTTTGGGGTAGCTCTGGTCCTCACAGTGGATGGGACTCGGTCACTCGGGGCTCAGCCCCACCTCCCCTTGCCAGATAACCATTGGCCCTAGTTTTATCCTTGGCTGTTCCTGAGTTTTCCCTATTTCCACAGATCTGTCTGAAGACGTCACAAGAGGCCTCTGCTTCTCTCGCCTAGCTTTTCCCTCTTTGAGGGATTTGACAGCAGCTTGGCTAGGGAGGTAAGGGCTTATGACCCAGCTCCAGCATTGATAACTGAAGGGTAACTGTTCAGCCCAAGGTGTGGCAGGGATGAGTCACTCTGGCATTGCACCTGTGAAGCAGCAAATCACATCAAACACCTGTTAACTGTGAGACTGGCTACTGGCCTGAAAGCCTACTTGACATCTTGGTGTTTTTGAATGCCACAGCACCCTCTGGCATGAACATTAAGGCCCCATCCCTTAAAGAAAGAGCCAAGGTACACGAGGACACACTCCCCAGTGGGTCTGGGGGAGCCAGTCCTTGTGCCCACCTCCCCTGCCCTGCCACATGGCCCCTGTGCCCACCTCCCCTGCCCCCATTGTGCTCTGGGCACCAGGACTGGGCTGACAGCTAGAAGCTGCCTGTGCCTGCGTAGCCGAGGCTCATCCCAGAAGTTAGCAGCATTGGGCTGAGGGAGCCAAGCACCAACGCAGCATGGGGGGCTGGAGAGCTCCATGGCTTTTAGATCCTTGGGTCCACATTCCTGCGATTGCACTAGCTGGAGGAATGTAGTGCTGGGCACACTTTGTGAGTCCCAAAGAAGTGTGAGGCAGGGGAGCAGGGCAATCTGCCACCAGGTGTGCTTCCACAGCCACTGTCAATCCTTCCCGCCATGGTGCTGCCTTTTTGAGTCTCTTGAATTCTGGGATTTGAGATCCTTAGGTGGTGAGGGTATAAGCTTGGTTCTGGGAGCGGACGCTGGATGCTAGCAGCGACGAGAGAAAGTTCTGTGAGACGAGTGTGTGAGCACTGGAGGCAGAGAAATGCCCGGGCACCTGATGGTTAGAATCCTGTCACCAGGAGCACCCTGACTGTAACAGGCACAATTTTCTGTCCAAGTTCCCCTCCAACAACAAGACAGGGGATCCCACAGCCTGGGTGCAACTCAGCCCGAGATCCTGAAAAGCTCAGCCTCAGAAGAGAGGAGCAGGAACTGCCAGTCCCTTCCCTCCAAGATACCAGACTCTAAAGCTGTGGGTCTGTGATTCTCAGACCCCTGGCTGAGGATGGTCCTGGGGCAGGCAGGCCAGTCTGCTGCCCTCAAGAGACTGGAACCAGGCTCATCTTGGGCTCAGCTTTGTGGTCAGGCCTGGACTCCTGGGTCTTCCTTCTATCCACCTGCTCCCCTGCTACCAAGGGAGCATGCTTAGATGGTCCCTGTCCTTTTGGACCTATTCCCCGTAGACTGTGTCCTGGCAACAAGGACAGGGGGTAGCCTCCTGGGAGTGAGTTGTGGCAGAGGGTAGCAGCAGCAGCGAGAACATCCCCCCAACATCTTGTCTGCTACCCCCAGGACTCCACTGTAGAGGCCTGATTGTGTCCCAGGCAAGGACACTGAGCCATGGCCTGAGCCTCAGGCACTTGGTAAGTGCCAAGCTAGAGTGGTACCACTCAGCATGACTGAGGCCCGAGGTCATCCTTTCTCTCTACACAGGGCCCTGCCTGGCACCATCCCGCCATGTCCTAGCTGCACTGTCAGCCCCACAGGAGGCAGAAGTGGGCATGAAATACATGCCCACCCTCAGATCTCCCAACACTCAGAAAAGGAGGGCTCAGCTCAGGAGAGCATCTGATAACTTGTTGGATGAACACAACTGGCCCTGAGAGGATGAGAAGCTTGGCTGGTGTCACACAACCCAGACAGTGGCCTGAATGCACTTGTCCTTAAGCCCCAAGTACCTGTGGGGAGGCAGTAGATGCCCGGCCTGGTCACAGAAATGCACGAGGGCCTAGGCACAGCCTTGACCATTCAGCGGTTTTATCAGCCTGTGGATCAGCTCAGTGACACTGAACAGGTTCCCCCCTCCCCACCAGGGCACCAGGGACAGCCTCAAGGGCACAGCACCTGGCCCATGGTTGTTTGAAGAATGAGGTAGGACAACCAGGTTGCTGGTGTCCTTCCAGCCATAGCCCTCTGGAATTCCCGGAGCTCTCCGCAGGGCTCGGCAGAACTGTGGGAAGCAGCGGGTCCATGAGCCCGGGCTCCGTGCCCGGCTGGTTGAACACATCCAGAGACAAACCGGGAGGAAAGAGTTTGCAAAGAGGGCGGTGTGGGGATGATGGGAATTGTCCCAGGCCTTTGTCCCTCCTGGGAGCTGCAGCAAGCGACTTTGCCTGCCAACCGGGGCCTCTCTTTCCCTTTAAGTTAAGCAGCTCGTGGGAGCAGGGGACTCCAAGGCCCAGCCCACAGTGAGGCCCCTGGACAAGCTGGGGGAACAATGCTGCCTGTTTACCTGACAGATTGTCTGCTTTCTTTTATCTCAGAGGAAAAGGGCTCCCCCGTGGGGGAGAGCCGCTAATCCCAGAGTAAACAGATGACCTTGCCGGTGCTTTCTCTTGGAGGTGGGGTCTGAGCACAGCGCCCCAACTGTGCAAACACACCCTTGAGGCTGCGGGTGCCTGCGGAGAGGCGTGGCCCGGGAGGGCCCTTCCCTCCAATCAGTCCTCTTTTCTTCCTTTGTGAGGGCAGATTGAATGGGGAGAAGCTCAAAGGCAAGGCTACTGGATGGGGGTGAGAGAGGGGGGAAGGTCAAAGCCAATTTGCAGGGCCAAGGGTGAGGGAGGAGAAGGGGCGTGATCTGGGGTGTTTGGGAGGCCTGACCTTCACCTGGAAGCAGCTCCCTGCCTCTTCCCTTTGGCTGCTGTTTCCTTTCCTAGCGGACCAGTAAAGCTCAGGCTGGCTGGGGGTTAGCCATTAGAAGCCAAGAGAACAGGGTGGTACCCTGGGGCCCCCACCACCCCTCTTCTGCGCAAGGTCATTGTAGAGCCTGCCTCTACATTGAGAGCCTGGCTCTGGGACAACACCGTGGTACATGGCAGGCTGTGTTATCTGTGGGAGGGAAACCCCATTGCCACACTTCCTAGCATGGTGACCTTGAGTGAGCTGGGGATGACCTTCCTACCCTGCAAATTTCCCCCTGTGGGAAGCCCTGTGTCTAAGGGCTCTCAGGAAGATGAAAGACTTGCCATACCCAATAGATGCTCACTGAACTCGAGTTCCTAGGGTGTTCCTAGCGAGTGTGGCTTCTCTCCATGGTTCCCTGGAGGGCTGAGGGAGGAGCAGCCGCTGCTGCCTGTCCTGGGCACCTGCAGAAGCGGGGCCAGCATGGGCCCTTGCCCCGGGGTAAACAGCTGTCCCCCTGTGTGTGTCCTTTCCCTGGGTCCTTCAATGTGTCCTTGTGGGACACTTCGGCTTAGCTGAGCCATCCAGGGTCCTGGACTTCAGTGCCCTTGGTAGTCCCTCACCCCCACTCCTCCAGAGTTCTGAAAACTTGCTGATTCTGGTTGATTCCTGATGTTGCCAACACGGATCAGGCTGCTCCCAGCACTGCCTTATAATGACCAGCTGGCAGCTTCCTCCATTTTTCTGGAAAGATGGTGAGAATCCTCCTTTCATGAGCCACTTGTCGATATCCCACTGGCCGACAGTGGGTCACGTGGCCACACTGGCTGCAGAGACTGCTGGGAAGTGACTGACCATGCATGTATTTATCCAGTGTCTGTGGCTGGGCCAGGTGAGTACAGTGGGGGGTAGACGGGGTGTGGGAGGGACTGGCACGGCAGTAGTTTTCTAAATAAAGACGTTTATTTTTGTTGGAAAGACAGATTTATAGAGAAAAGGAGAGTCAGACAAAAAGATCTTTCATCTGATGGTTCACTCCCAAATGCCTGCAGTGACTGGAGCTGGGCCAATCTAAAGCCAGGAGCCAGGAGTTTCTTCTAGGTTTCCCACATGCAGGCAGATGCCCAAGGACTTGGCCATCCTCCACTACTTTCCCAGGCCATAAGTAGGGAGCTGGAACAGAAGCGGAGCAGCAGGGAATTGAACAACAATGCCAAGAGTAGCGGCTTAGTCTATTGAGCCACAGCACGGACCCCTGGCATGGCAGTCTTAACTGATGGGCCACTGGTGCCAAGGGCAGAGAAATGCTTACTCAATTGGCAGTTGGATTGATTGGGGTGGACATTCTGGGCCTGAAACCAGAGATGTCGAGATGAGAACCATTCCCTGGCTGTCTGGTGAAAGAATGAGGAGAAGACTAGTAATAACAATGATACAGAGGCCAGAATTCACTGAGCTCGCATCCTTGCTAGGTACTGAACACTTTGCTGCCTGCCTAGAGTTTTTCCAAGAATACTTGTGCTTAAAAGGGGATGTAAAAATAAAAATGATGCTTTTCAAATGGGTGAGTGCCACCTGTCACCAAAGAAACATTGAGACTGAGGGTAAGATGAAGTAGTTTATAAAACAGGAAAACGGAGATGATCACACACATCCAGTCTCTGACGTTGGTGACACTGTCATGCCAAAGCTGTTCCTGTCTCATGGCTAGAGGAATGGTAAATTACGCCAAATCTTAGAAAACCGCCTTGAAAACAGCCTTGAAAACAGCCTTCCAAATGTGTCAGTGCTTCCATTCCATTTTTAAAAAGATTTGTTTATATTTGTTTTTATTGGAAAGGCAGATATACAGAGGAAGGAGTTACAGAGAGAAAGATTTTCCATCCTGCTGGTTCACCCCCCAAGTGGCTGCAATGGCCGGAGCTGAGCTGTTCTGAATCCAGGAGCCTGGATCTTCTTCCAGGTCCCCCATGCGGGTGCAAGGTCTCAAGGCTTTGGGCCATCCTCTACTGTTTTCTCAGGCCACAAGCAGGGAGCTCAAACGGAAGTGGGACAGCCAGGACACAAACCGGTGCCCATATGGGATCCCTATGCATGCAAGGTGAGAACTTTAGCCACTAGTCTACCACACTGGGTCCTTATTCCATTCTTGAGGACACATTCTGAAGATGGATCCTGGACTGAAACCAGATGCATGTTTCCTCTCAGTGTCCCAGATGTTGAATTATGGTCTCTCTTGTCACCAGGGAGTGTTTTGGGAACTACAGCACATGCTGCTTGCACGCCACACGCCACCTGCTCTTGTCTTATCTGAAGAAGATCCTGAAGGGACTGGTGTAGGTTGTCCCCTACAGGGTTGGGAGGGGCGGAGCATGCGAGCAAGATAAGAGAAGAAAGGGAGAAGGTTTCAGGCCCCTGGGAAGGGACCCCACATTCCAGAGGCTGGCCCTGGGTCCTCCCCCACCTCTTAGTAGTGACCTGGAAGTGTTGGGGTCTCCCCAAAGTCGCTGTTTATTCAGAAAAATGGAGTCACAGTGAAGGCTGTGGACCCAACATGCTGAGCCCTTACTCTGACCTGGGGCTTGTTGTGTCTGGGGAACATGCCATCTGAAAGATGCTTTGCAGGTGATGCCAGGACTTTTGCACAGCCCAAGGAGGCAGGAGGATGGGATGTGATCCTGCAAATGACTAGGTTTGATTTTTTTTCAGGTGTCAAATGGGATTCAAAGGAAGTTTTGAATGTGACCATCTCATGTATCTGCATTGGAGTGAAAAAAAAAATGCCTCTAAAAGTAGCAGAGTATAAAGGTATTTTCTGGCTTTGATTTTTTTTTTTCCCCAACCAGTAGGTAAATATTTTCCATAGGAAGATAGCAAAGTCCCCTGCCTGTGTCCCTTGAACTTCAGGCACCTCCCCATGTCCCTGCCCCAACTCTGCTGAGACAATCAGGGTCCTCACTGGGTTTCACTCTGTTCTCAGGGATTCTTGGGTCCTGGAGACTCCTTGGGCAAACGTCTTGTTCACCTTCATGTCCGCAGGGCCACACGGCATGGCACTAGCTCAGGAAATGAATGGGAGAATGAGCTACTATCTAAAGGAATGAATGCATAAGCAGGTGCCCAGTGTTTGCACAGAAGGGCCTGGTGAGGCCCATGTCTGTGATCACCACCCAGGCCTCTTGGCAGCCCCAGGGATGTGCACATGGCCATGAAGTTAACCAAGGAAGCGCACACTCAGGGGAGTGTAAACAGCCCTCCCCCAGGGCAGGGGCCGCCTGGCAGGCTGGCAGGCCGCTTGCACAATTCTGTGGGCTGCTGGGAGGCTCAGCCCATTTTTAGGGCATGGAGTCATCTCTGCCGCGGGGCCTCTCCCTCCTCGGCCTGGCTCAGTCTCTTGGCAGCAGTGGGGGAGCTACATGTCTATTGTCAGTGGGAGAAGCTCAACGACTCATCCCCTCCATGAAGCCCATCCTGATTGACCAGAGCTGTCAGAGGACCCTGAGGCAATGGGTGCTTGAGAGGCACCGTGGCGATGGCCCAACTCGATAAAACGAGTGTGGGCCAAAAGGGGGTGAAGAGGCCAAGGCTCCTGGAAATGTGGTAGGGCTGGCATGGAGCTGCTTGTCCTGGGGTGGCAGCTGGCTTCCACATCAGCCAAATGGGACTGCCAATCCTGGCACAGTCCATTGTCCGGCCGTGTGAACTTGGACTGGACACATCTGCTCCAGCCTCTGTCCTTTGGGCTGCAGCTGTACTGCTGTATGCTACGTGCCTGTAGAGACCTCCTGGGCAGGTGCCTGGTGCAGTGCCTGACTCAGACCAAGGGCTTCCTGCTGCCGGGCCCTCGTGTACCCTTCCTTGCCCTGTCACTATGATTGGGCCTCAAGTGCCAGGCTTCACTTGAAGCTTCCACTATAGGCAACTTCCCATCTGCTCTGAGGCAGTGCGTGTGCGTGATGGGACGGCTGGTTTCTCTCCGCCCACTTTCTCTCCTGCTCATTCTGTCGTCACCCACTTGCTGAGCTTGCCAGATTTGTTCACCCGCAGTGTCCTGCTGCATGCTAGGAAAGGCACCTGCTGGGCTGAGAAGCTCGTGGCCAGCACCTGCCCTTAGGTGACTTTTGTCTGCTTCTATGCAGAGCCCCCCCCCCCACCCCCGTGAGCAGTGACAGCACTGGCAGAGGCAACAGCAAACATGACCTTGACTTCCCAAGAGGCTGTGCAGGGCAGAATTACAATCCCCCTGAAGGTAATGTCTTAGCTCACACTGCTACAGCACACGACCCACCAGTGACTTAAGCAATAGGCATTTTTTTTCCCCCCTCACAGTCCTGGAGTTCAAGGTCAGGATGCTTGCAGCTTCAGATCCCAGTGAGTACTCACACAGCAGAGAGAGCAGAAGGGGCAAACATGGGCTCTGGTTGATCTTCTTTTTAATTTGTGTTGAAAATGCAGAGTTAAGAGAGAGGGGGAGACAAAGAGAAAGGTTTTCCATCCTGCTGGTTCACTCCCCAAATGGCTGCAACAGTCGGAGCTGAGCTGACTTGAAGCCAGGAACCAGCAGCTTCTTCTGGGTCTCTCACGTGGGTGCAGAGTCCCAAACACCTACACCATCTGTTGCTTTTCCAAGTCAAGAGCAGGAAGCTGGGTCAGAAGTGGAGCAGCCAGGATACGAACAAGTACTAGAGGAGATGTCGGCAGCACAAGGTGAGGATTATCCCATAAAGTCCCTGTGCATTCTTCTAATAGAAGCCACTGTACCCACTCTGAGGACTTGGTCCTCTTGGCCTCACCACGGCACAAGGGCTCCCCGACCCAAGGGCTGTCATGTTGGGGGTTCAAAGTTCAACACAAAGGGGCAGGCATGCTAGGTTCAACACTCAGCTCCACTCTAAACTCCAGCTTTTTATTAATGCAAACTCAGGGAGGTAGGGGAGAGAGCCCAAGTGACTGAATTTCTTGCCATCCCTGTGGGAGACCTAGACTATGTTCCCAGCTCCCAGCTTTCACCCTATATAGCCTTGACCAACAGGTGGGATCCCTCTCCCGGTCTTATTCCCTTACATGGCCAAAAGCCCTTTGCAGCCTGCGTGGGGCGAGGGGCCTGGCTTACATTCTGCTGGCCATGAGGAGGTCACAGAGGACGGAAGGCGTCGTGGCTTAGAACTTGAATGAAAAGGGCTGCGGGAGCCGAGGGACTGCGGATGCCCTTGAAATCTTGAGGAGGCGCCAGCCCTGCAGATACTTTCCTTGCAGCCCTCTCATGCCCGGGGCTGTAGGAGAATATGTGTGTGTTGCTTTAGCCTGGAAGTGCATGCTCATTTCTTACAGCAACATGAGGAACGAATGCCAAACCAGCTGAATGTTCGCCCCTGAAGGCCACACCTGCAGCTGAGTGGCCCACCGCCCCTGCTCTGGTTGATGACATGGTTCTGTGTAGCCTGACGCTGCACCCTCTTCCGTATCACTTCTCCTGCCACAACGTGGGCCCCGAGGAGAGTTGAACTGGTGAAGGCAGCGGCTAGCCCCTTGGGTCCCCAGGTGAACTGTGTGAAGTGGAGCTTCCCAGCCGGACAGCCAAGGCCAACCAGTACTTGTGATTCATGCAGCTCTAGGAGGGGAGAAGTGAGACCCATAGGCAAAGGCAGAAGCACAAACAAAAGCATGGAGCACAGTTGGGGTCTGTCTGGGTAGCCCCAGAATGCCTAGGGCAACCCTAGGTAAGACAGGTGCTGAATTTTCTCCCCACAGGGCCTCCCTGGGAGCACTGTCTCCTGGACACTCCCTTGAGCCTCTGTTCATCCTCCTTT
This sequence comes from Ochotona curzoniae, assembly GCF_017591425.1. Classification (NCBI taxonomy): domain Eukaryota; kingdom Metazoa; phylum Chordata; class Mammalia; order Lagomorpha; family Ochotonidae; genus Ochotona; species Ochotona curzoniae. Next base: position 5,130,903 of record NW_024465699.1, read on the forward strand.
CCTTCCACATGCACCTGCTGAATGCTCAGAGCATCTATGTGCACTGTGCATGTGTTTGGGCAAGCGTGGGGCACAGGTTTGCACATGTGTCTTCTCTGGGTGGACTGTCAATTTCTTTAGATGGTTTTGGAATCTAGGCCTGGCTCAGGAGTGAGGTGGAGTAAGCTGGGGGAGGGGGGCGGTCCTAAACATGCTGGGTGCATCTGTAACAAAGAGTGTGCCCTGCAGAGCAAGACTAGGGTGCGTAGGCACAATTTGGAGTGAGTGGAGGCACAGTTAGGCTCCCTGGCAAAGCAGTTGCCAGGAGGGACAGTCAGGGAGCTCTCTGGACTGAGTCCTGAGCCCAAGAGACATCTGAGAGCCCCATGGGGACTCATGGACAGGTATCACCCTTGGCCCCTTCCGGAGGGGCATAAGTTACATCACAAAAGGTGGACACAACACAATTCTTCCCCCTGTCTCTGAGCTCCTGTTAACAAGGAGCATGGCAGGCTACACGCTCCCTAGGCGCGTTTGGGGACTGGATGGTAGGATGCGCAGGTGGTGGGTGATGCTGTCCTGGGAGCCAAGAGTGTGCTCCTGGGGAGATGGTATCTTTCACATGCTCCCAGCAGCTCAGGCATCCCATCTTCTGTTTGCTGGTCTGATAGAGGACAGCCCTAAGGGCTTGGTGCTGGGTGGGTTCCCAGTACTGATACAGGGACTTGGCCTACTTAGGTCAGGGCCATGACCAAAGTGCTCCAAGGCACCTTGTGAGGTCCCTGTAGGTAGCCTTGCCGTCCTTGTTGTACATATGAGGAAGTGGAGCCTTGCAGAGGCCAGAACACCTGCCTAGGATGTCCGGTGGGGGTCTACGCTTTCAGTCCAGCCAGACCCAGCTTTCCGAATCCCTTCGTTGTAACCTTGCACATTCTTTAATCACCCCATACCTGGATTCTTCTAGGCATGAAGCCAGTTCACTCTCCCCTGGCTGCCAACCTCAAGGGAGCTGGAAGATGGAGTCATGAGACATGCCAGCAACCCCTCGAGGCTCCAGGAAGTTTGAGGTATGGGTTCCGTGAGGGGTGATACAGTCTTTCTGGAGAACTTTACACCTGAGCGTACTCCTTCTGAGCCCTTTAATTTGTGTGGTTACTCATGGTTAGGAGACTCTCCGCCTCCTGTCTTGAGACCCGCTTGGTGCGGGGTTCCTGAATGCTGATATCAGCACATGGGTCGTGAGCATGGCCCAAGGGCTTGGTGTAAATGGCTGAGGTCCCTGCCACCCTGCACAGGCACTGCCTTCGTAACGACAACAACTCTGTCTTTGGCACAGGACACTGTTTGCTCTGGGCCAGGGCCCCTGCAGCCTTGCACAGGCCCTATTTATTCTGGCAGACATCATAGTGAGTGGGTATGCAGAACTTCCCAGATTTCTGATCACACAGCCTGCCCTGCCAAGGCACAGGTTGAATGATGATGCAGACCCCAGAGAAGACATTAAGAAGCTCTGAGAAGTTCATGCCTGCTCCCTCCACCCTACCCTACCAAGGGACAGGCAGCACTGAGCAGGTCCTGAGGCTACTGGAGGGGGTGAGGTAAAAGGGACAGGGGAGATAGATTCAGCCGACCCTCTCCTGGAGCTGACCTCACCCCTTGCTCCTGACTACGGAATTTCCATTCCCAAGTACCCAGTGCTGGCCCAGCCTGGCCCCTTCTCTTCATACACAATGTCTCGCCCCATTCAGCCTCAGATCTCTGCCTGGACTGTACCTTCCAAGTGATGTTTTTTAAAAAAATATTATTTGAAAGGCAGAGTTAAACAGAGAGATCTTCCATACGCTGGTTTACTCCTCAGTGGCTGAGATGATTGGCTCCCAAATGATTGGGAGTCAGGAGCTTCTTCCAGGTGTCCTACGTGGGTACTTTGCCGCTTTCCCAGAAACATTAGTAGGGAGCTGGATTGGAAGTGGAGCAGCCAGGACTTAAACCAGTACCCATAGAGGACGTTGTTGTTGTTGCTGCTGCTGCTGCAGGTGGAGCTTTATCACAATGCTGACCCTAACACATCTTCCCTTTAGTGACTCTGCAATGGAGTGTGGCCTGGTGGGTAGGACACACTGAAAGTTGAATAGGGGGAATTGGCGGGGGTGGGACTGGGTGAGGGACAGTCTGCCCCTTGCTCCCCTCTTCCTGGAGGCTCCCCGAAATGTGTCCTCTCTCCTGCCGTAGCATGTTTCCCCTTATATGTCTATGGGAGCCCCGAGTGCCTCAGAGACACTTAAGGCCTTCCAGACCCAGGGCTTTCAAACCCCTTTATTAAACTCCATCTTCCAGTCTCGGGTTCTTAGGGATACCTTTGGGTACCCCTTGTGGGATTTCCTTCTGGGCCATCACCCCAACTTCCCAATGTCAGGCCCCATTTGCATCTGTAGAATGAGGAAATATCCTTGTGACAATGCAATCTCTGGATTTCCCTGACAGGTGGCAGGAGGCGGGCAGTGAGAGGAAGTGAATTCCATACATCAGTGGTGCCAGGATCTGAGGGTAGGGTACTCGAGCTGGGACAGAAGGAGAAGGGCTGCTCCTGGCTGAGTCCTAGGGTGGTCCCCTGGGACCCAGGGGTGTCTAAAGAGCCAGGAAAAAACACAGCACTGAGAGCAGTGCCTGGTAGCACAGTCCCTGTCATGGGCACACACTCTGAAAATTCTCAGAGTGCTGTCTGCATGGACTTTCTCAAGAACCTGGTGAGGGCTGGCATAATGGCTCACCAGGCTAATCCTCCACCTTGCATGTGCTGGTGGGATTCCATGCGGGTACTGGTTTGTCTCCTGGCTTCTCTACTTCCCTTCCAGCCTCCTGCTTGTGGCCTGGGGAAGCAGCAGAGGATAGATCAAGTCCTTGGGTCCCTGCACCCCCATGGGAGACCTAGGAGGAGCTCCTGGCTCCCAGCTTTGGAATGATCCAGCACTGGGCACTGTGGTCATTTGGAGAATTAAACAGCAGGTAGAACACCTCTCTGCCTTTCAAAAACAAAATAAATAAATCTTTTTTTAAAAAGAACCTGCTGAGAACCATCCTAATGTAATTCCTGTTTTGCTGAGGATCATACAAAGTCCAAAGAAGGGAAATAATTGGCTTCAGGCCACGTGGCTGATGTGGCAGAGGTGGGATCCAGAGCAGGCCTGTCCAGAGCTTCTGAAGCTGGCTCAAAGCCAGAAGAGAGAGGTGAAGGGAGAGGGGAGGTTCCCATGACTCAGGGGTCCACAGTTTCAGGCCAGCTGCCCGTCTGGCCCTGGCAACTCCCACCACCCACCTGCCATGGCCTTAAGGTGCTGCAGCATGCTTAGTCATTCCAGCAAGCGGCCAGCAGGCTCCAGTGGAGAGGAACCTGCCTCAGGACTGCCTTTGGCCTTGGCCTTGAGCTGGGGGCCCAGGCGCATGACTCACTTCCTTTCCAGGATCCAGTGTTCCCCTCTATACTCTGGGGACGGGAGCCTTTACAGGGGTGCTTGTGGCAGACGGGACAGGACCAGTCTGAGTTATTCGCGTGCCCTCGCTGGGCATATTCTGGGTGCCAGGCCTGGGGCCTCTATGTGTAGAATGTGTATTACACGGGACTCTACTTCCTTCTTTTTAAAGAAGATTTAGATAGATAAGTGGCAAAGGAAAGGGAAGAAAAGTATGATTTACCCAGAGACAAGCACTGGGTCCCTTCCTTCCCAGCCCTCCACAAAAAAAATTTTGTAAAGTTCATTCATGAAGTGGTTGGCATGGTGGTGTAGTAGGTTAAGCCTTGATGTGTCAGCACCCGTGTGGGCACTGGTTCGAATCCTAGCTGCTTCTCCTAAAGCTGGACTCCTTGCTAATTCCTAGTGCCCGCCCCCCTGTTGTAAGCACATCACTGCCACAGTCCCCGGACTGCTTTGGTGCCTCCCACTCTGAATTTCAGCTTACTCCCCTGGGGTAGCTGCTTATGCGTGAGGTCAGGAGTGGGAATGCTTTGTAAGGCCCGTGCGAGCCCTAATTTCCCCCTTTATGAAGCCGACTGACCACATGTGGCCCAACACCCCTCCAGGCAGAGGTGAGAGCTAACCCAGGGGACCCGCAGGGTTCATCACAGAGCCTTAGAGCTCAGGCTGGACACACAGCTGACCCTTATCTGGTGGGTAGGTGCTGGCAAGGGGAAAGGAGATGGAGGCAGGGTGCTGGCTCCACCTCCGGGTCTGAATCTCCAAGAGGCAAAATCACCCACTCCCTGTCACACTGCTGGGGCCGTCAGACCCAGACTTGGCCGAGCACCTGTTGCTGATTCCTTGGAAATCGCAGTGGACTCTCACGGCGGGCTTGACTCGGTGAGCGCTGACGTACTTTCCCTGGCAATTTTCACGCAGGATGGTTTTGCTCCACCCCTACCTGCTGCCACCCTCCCTCTAAACTATAATTAGATTCTGCCCGCGCCTGCCCGCCACCTCCTGCCTGCACTGGCGCAAGCACCTCTGACCGCTCCACCTGTTCCCACTCCTGCTCTGTTTTCTGCTTGGCCATCAGGAAGTCATCTTTCCAAAGCTCCAATCCCAGAGTGTGGGCTCAGCTTCATGGTTAAGACGACCCGTGGCTCCTGGGGCTCCATGCCTGGCTGTGGCTCCCGACACACATGAATGCTACCACCCACGTTGGGAGAGCTGACTCCTGACTTAAGCCCCTCAGCCCACTGTGGACATAATGGGTGGGGAGGGTGGGAGAAGGAGGTGAACCAGCATGTGGGAGCACATGGTCTATCAACCACGTATTTTTAGATCCTGGCACAATGGTTCAATTGGTCAATCCTCCCTCACAAATGCCAGGATCCCATATGGGTGCCAGTTCGTGTCCTGGCTGCTCCACATCCCATCCAGCTCCCTACTTGTGACGTGGCAAAGCAGTTGAGGACGGCCCAAAGCCTTGGGATCCTGCACCCGTGTGGGAGACCTGGAAGAAGCTCCTGGCTCCTGGTTTCGGATCAGTTCAACTCTGGATGTTGTGGCCATTAGGGAGTAAACCAGCAGATGGAATATCTTTCTTTCTGTCTTTTCTTTTTTTCTGTAAAATCTGCCTTTTCAATAAAAATAAAATAAAGCTCTAAAAAACATGCATTTAAAATCTATCTATATATATTTTGGACTTGTTCACGCCAACTAATCTTGGGTAGACATCTGCTAATAGACAGCCTAGGCAGATGAGAGCAGTCATGTGACAGGCATTCTGTTGGCAGGGCACTTGGTATCTGGGCAAAAAGCTCAGGGCACCTGTGGCTCTGCTTTCAGCAGGCGAGTGGGAAATCACCCCTCTCAGTACTGCTGTCACAGAGTCGGGGGTGTCCCTCACGTAGGAGAAGCCTGGCTTTCCTTGGCACAGTCATTTCTTCTCTGTACCCACACGCTTTGATGCCCAGAGCATCTGGGCCCTGTCTCAAATGGCACCCCCACCCCGCAGCCTGACTCCACCTCAGGGTGCAAGTAGGGATGGGGTTGAGTGTTCCTGGTGCACATTCCAGGATGTAAAGAGCCCAGGGTGACCAAGAAGGAAGGAGAGGTCATCGTGGGCCCGTCCGATGGACCATAGTGACCCAGCCACGGCCAGGTTTTCAGGGAAGTTCTTGAAGGAGGCTGGGCCCCAGTGGAGAGGGGAGAAGGGGCAGGCAATGAGGTCTGGAGGCAGAGTCAGCCCTGAAGTTCATGGTCAGACAGAGGGCTGCTGCCAGCCAGCAGTGGACAGAAGGGGAAACTCAGGTGGAGCCATTGTCAGAGGTGTGTGTGTACTGTATGCGAAACACAGTGGAGTCCAGGCAATGCTACTGCTCAGGGGTGCTTGCTCAGCTACACACAGTCCTGCGCTGCCAGCTGCAGCCTTGGCTCCTGTGTGCCTGCAGCCAGTGCCCTTGCAGCTTGAGTGACTTTTTGTTTTTCACCAAGTCCAGGGGCAGCAGAGGCTGCCAACCTCTCCTCCCCTACAACCACCTGACCACCCTAGGACCCATCTCCAGGCAGATATACTATGGGCCGGCTGAGCAGTGAGCTGGGCTTGAAGGAGTCCTGGGTGCAGATAGATGTCCTACGTGGAAAGAACCCCTGGGGGCTGTCTCCAAGTCAAGCAGAGGCTTGGGGCAGAGTCGGATCATGTAGCCCTCCTTCTTTGCCAGAGCCACAGACCGGAAGACTCTTCAAGAGGAGATTAGAGACAGAGGCGCTCGTCTCCACCACTCCCTGGACCTGAGGGGCCGTCTTACCACAGAGCAGAATGAGCCCAGAGACCTTCTTATCACAGACTTCCAAGTACATTTTTCTTCTCCAGTTGCACCTACTTTGTGGGCCAAGGGCTCTGGATGGAGAATGTCAATGTGTGGTGTAATGGCTTAAACCTCTGCCAGCAGTGCCAGCATCCCATAGGTGTGCTGGTTCGAATCCCAGCTGCTTTACTTTGAACCTATATCCTTGCTAATGCACATGAGAAAGCATTTTAAAGGATATCCCAAGGGCTTGGGCCCCTACACCCTTGTGTGAGATTCGGAAGAAGTACTAAAACCAATCTTGGCTTTGGTCTGGCTCAGCTCTGGCCATTGCAACCGTTTGGAAGCAAGTCAACAGATAGAAGATCTCTGTGTGTGTGTAATAAACAAGATAAATTAAAAAAAATAAACAACTTTAATTAAAAAGAAAAAAATCTTGTCTTCCAGTTCAGTGTGCCTTTCCCAGGCCCCACTGGGCTTCTTTCACCCTCAGGCCAGCCTGTATTTGAGGACCTGCAGAGCAAGAAGCTCAGGAACCGCTAAGGATCAGAGGAAATCAGTTCCTCTGTTTTCTTTTACTTCATTCAGCAAGCGTGATGGTACAGTTAGAGCAGCAGACCTGGGACCAAACAGACAACGGGAGAAGATGGGAGCAAATGAGAGGCCAGGAGAACCCAAGGAGAGGCCATGGGAGATGAAGCATGGGAGACAAGCCACCATGTCGTGGGGAAAGCCACCCAGCAGCCAGCTAGTGTAAGGACAGACAGCATGGAGTGTCCCCTGCCACGGTTTGCCCAGGACGTCTCTGCCTCAAGTCCTGCTATGGCGAGTGATGTGGACTGATTCCTCATAACCCTAGCAGGCATGTGCCTGTGTGTCTGTACAAGGCTCCCAGGCCACACAGGAGTCTTCAGAACAAGCAATTACATATACTATGCAACTCATCCGCAGCTATGATGTTCTGACTATGTACTCAAATTTTCTGTTCCTGGGACCTCACTCAGAGTGTCCACATGAAGCTGTGCCAGTCAGCAGTCAAGCATGTTTAATCAGTTCCCAGTGGGTCCTACTGAGTAATGAACGCTAATGCATGCTTTCACGAGTAGTAGGGCAGTGGTGTTGTGGCACGGTGGGATAAGCCACTGCTTGGGACACCAGCATCCCACACCACAGTGCCAATTCCAATCTCGACGACTCCACTACTCCAAACCGACTTCATGCTAATGTACCTGTGCCAGAGTCCAGCTCCAGCTGAGTTCGGAACTCGCGAAGGGTGCGTGGATGAGGCGCAAAGAAAGAAAGAGACGGATCACTAGGACTTCATGATCATAATGGACAACGCATAAAAGCTGTCCGCTTTATTTATACAAAATTAGTCAAACTCTGGCCCAGACTTTTTACGCCATGGTCAAGTGGGTGTTTCTTTTTTTTAAGATTTATTTTTATTATTTTTTATTGGAAAGGCGGATATACAGAGAGGAGATACAGAGAGGAAGATCTTCCGTCCGATGATTCACTCCCCAAGTGAGCCGCAACGGCCGATACTATGCCGATCCGAAGCCAGGAGCCTCTTCCGGGTCTCCCATATGGGATCCCGGGTGTGCAAGGCGAGGACTTAACCACTTGCGCCACCGCGCCGGGCTCAAGTGGGTGTTTCTAAAGATAACTCTTGCCATAGTATTACCTAGAAGTTCCTGCTGCCAGTACCTAGAAGTTCCTGCTACAATTCTTATCCTACAATTCAATCTTGTATCGCAAAGAAAAGGAGAACTTAAAGATCAAGGAAAGAATGAAAGCCTAAATACAGGTCCCTTGATTAGCATAGGTTCAATGGGGACAGCCAAGACAGTAGGAATGATAAAGGGCCCTTTTTGCAAGATATTGACCTCCAAGCTCAGGCTGAGCAAAAGGTTAACCTCGCCGTAGCAAATGCCAGGATGGATTAGAATTCTTCCGCAGGGTGGTCCGGTGTCCATCCAAAAGAAGGTGGAGCTGCATTCAGGTGGTTGCAGAGACATCCGCCGGGCGGGCCCTGCTGAACAGCAGGAAATTCCTTGCGGCCCTGCCTGCAATGGAACACTCTCACCCACTCATGTCCCCCACATATACTGCACGGACCCCAACATACCTGGAAAGGTAGCAGCATGGTGGCTGAAACTGCTGGCTCAGGCCTTTAGCCTGGCCCAAGTCTGGCTGTCGCAGCCACTTGGGGGGAAGGAACCAACAAATGGAAGATTTCTACTTCGCAAAGTCATTGCCTTTCAAATCAACTAATCAATTAATTAAAAAAACAGCAAGATGGCAGTGGTGATGGCTCAAGTATTGGGTCCCTGCTAGGTACATGGGAGACCTGGCTTGAATGACTGCATTCCCAGATCTTGGTTCTGACCTGGCTGTAGCAGGCATTTGGAGAATAATTCAATTTCTTTCTCTCCTTCTTTCTCTCTTTCTCTTTCTTTCAAATAAGTAAAAAATAATTTTCAGAATTAGAATAAGAGTAGCAGGTTAAACAGGAACCCAGAAGAGGAACTTGCTCCTGTTCCCAAGCACTTCTTGTTAGCTTTGCACTTGACCTTCCTGTCTCAGCTCCCACAGATCCTGGACCTGGGTGCTGTGAGGCACCCAGAGTTGCTCATTATCTTCCCTGCTCTTTCTATGACTTGAAAGACTGTTCGGATCCCAGCAATGCTCAGTGGGGGCTTGTGAGCTGCTCTCTGCCCTGACCAAGCAGATGCAAGAGTCGGCTGCCAGTCAAGGTCATGAGTTATCCTGCTTCCTCTTCTTACAGCCCTGCCTGTGGGTCAGGTCAGCTGCAGGGGGCTGAGGAAAGTGCAGACCATATTCATGAAAACTTGAGGTTTGGAGGTCTGGGTTGAGAGAGAGACTGCTCACTAGGAAGATGTGTGCCACTGAGCAAGCAAGTCCCTCTTTCTGGGGGCGTAACACAACAGCCAGCCTGCGGACTTTGAAGGAATTCAAGTGGGCTAATACAGCTGAGAGGTCTTAGGCAGCCCCAGGGTTTGGACCCCAGCACAGCCATGAATAAGCCTCTAGGGTGCCAGTGAAGGAGTTCACAAATGGGTGTCCCCTTCTGTCCTCACAAGTGGCTGTCAGTGCACCTGTCCTCACACTAATCAGGTGTGACCTGTCCTTGCTCTTAGGTGTTCATTAAAAAGCTGTGGTCTGTGTTGTCCTATCCCCACCCCATCACCTTGACACACAGCCTGTCTCCTCCTACCGCTTCCTCACCAGCTTTATACTCTGGGACTCTGGAATTTCCCCATGGTATTGGCACACACCTGTTTGCCCAGCTCCCTGACCCAGGGCACCTTCCCTTGGCTCTGGATCCACTTTTTAACCCACACATCCTGCAAGCCAAGAGCCTGTGATCCCAGCTCGGGCTGAGGGTTGCACAGGGGGAGTGTAATGAGTGTGCAGGCAGCTGTGTGCACATGTGAATGAGTACCTGTAAGGATGTGTGTGAGTATGTACACAGGTGTGTGCCCTGGGTATGGTGTGCATACGGGTGTGTGTGCAGGTGTGTATGAGGGTATGTGTAAGTGTGTGTGAAAGTGTTGGTTATGTGTTTGCGTATGCCTGTGTGTGGGAGTGTACATGCAGGAACGTATATGAGTGTGCATGTGTGTCACTCAGCTTGTTACTCTGACACAGCTTAACCTGTGACCTGTCACCCCAGTCTTATTGCCTGATTACAAGTCCTCCCAGTTTCCCTGTTCTGGGGGCCTCCTTCCTCCTCCGGGCCCTCTCTACCGGCAGGACAGGTTTTCCCCCTGGCCAGGTGGTTTTACTTATTTATTTGCATATTTTAAAAGATCTATTTATTTATTTTTATTGGAAAGGCAGATTGACAGAGAAAAGGAGACACAGAGAAAGATTGTCCATCTGCAAATTCACTCCCCAAGTAGCTGCAATGGCCAAAGCTGAGTGGATTCGAAGCCAGGAGCCAGAATCTTCTTCCGGGTCTCCCACATGGGGGCAGGGTCCTGAAGTTTTGGACCTTGACTGCTTTCCTACGTCACAAGCAGGGAGCTGGATGGACATGAACCGGCACCCACTTGGGATCCCAGGAGTGCAGGATGAGGATTTAGCCACTAGGCCATTGACCTGGGCCCTTGATAGTTTTAACAAAGCCAGGATATAAGCAGGCTCAGCTAGGACCTTGAAGGAGATACTGGCCAATTGCTGTCATGAGGAGTCTTTGCCCACTGCCATTGTCTTGCTCCCCTGCTCCCTGGCTGGCTTAAGTGGGGGAAACCTGTCCCTCCTAATTCTTCAGGCCCCTCTGGCCCTGCCCTAGATCGTCAGCTGGACTTATGAGTTGACAAGGTATCTGGAGGGGTTTGGCCCTGATGGTGGAGTCTGATGTGGAGGGTCTTGCTTCTAAAGCACAGGAAGTAGGTCAGAGAGGGAATCGATGCTTCTCTTCACAACCTGCAGTCAACACTGATGGGGGCGACATCCCATGCTCCCTGCAGGAAGGGCTGCCGTGAAGACATGGCAGCCCCTGGCCTCTGAGCCCATGTCCCTCTTCCCAGAGCCAAAAGCTTGGCCATAATGGTAGGGCGGTGGTCAGTGCTCCTGGCCTGCTGCATCCTGTAATCTGGAGGATGCCAAGTCTGGCTTCTGGGAATCACTGGGTCTCCGTGCTTTCCTTTGTGTGCCAAGCTCTGTCCAGCACTGTGGACAGAGGAACTTTCAGCTGCAAGGAAGAGGTTGACTCACGCTGATCCAGCTCTGGTCTGGTCCTGGCCCTCAACACATTTGCTCAACTCTGCAGTTTCAAGCTCTTCAACTTTCTCCTCCGTGCAATGGATGATCACAGCTGCAGAGTCATCTGTGAAGCTGTGCCATGTTTTGAAAGAACAGGATGAAAGACCTTGTTATCACTACCAATCATAGGCATGAATCGTAGCATCCAGGGTCACAGGCTGCGGACACCAAGGGCCATAAGCATAGGTGTAAAGCCCCTGGCTCCTGGCCAGACACATGGACAGCCCTTGGTTAATACTGCTTCTATTCTGTCTTATTGTCCACAGCCTCCTCAAGCTGGAGCCAGGGGAGCGGGATGAACCAATGCCAGCCTGATGACTTCCCCCCGACTTGTGGTCCAACTGGGCTCCCAGCCAGTCAGCTTCCAAAACCATGCCACGATCCACATGGGGCTGGCCGTGCTGTTTCCTGGCCAGCTGGCCACCATGCAGCCTGGGCTCAGGTCCCCGTGCCGGCCATGAGGTCAGCTCCACTGTGGCGACATCCGCTGACGGTCATCGTGGGGTCACTGTGAGGCTCTTCACATGCTTGGTTCTCCACAGCAAGCAAGTACATCCAGCAAGTCCTTGCCACTGCACATCCCCCTGAAGATTCAATGTTACCATTTTCTTTGCTACTCAAAATCCTAGTGCAAGCTCTCTCTCTCTATCTATCTGTGTGTGTTTTGCTTATCAAGGTTAAGATGGTTCTTCCACGGAAGTTCCCGCCACATGGGACCTGTTGCATGTGCTTGGTTTGCAGGAGAGTGGGCTGTGCTGGGATAGGTGTTCCCCTCCTCCTGTTCCTGAAACCCAGCATGTTTGTACAAGTCCCAGAACCCTGGCTTTGGCATGACCGCCCACTCATGTTCCTTGCTCTAGCCCAGTCCTTTGAGTGCCCAGATGAGCCTCCGTTGAGCAGGTGCATGTAGGAAGCAGAGGCAAATGGAGAGACAGTAAGGTGCTGAGGCTCCAAGGATGGTCACTCGCTGGGGGAACTTCCAGCAGGGTGAAGCTGGAAGCTTAGGCTGGAATCCTAAATGAAGGGGCTGTATGTGGAGATTGCCTTGCCTGGCTTAAAAGATCTGACAAGGATGCAAACTTTCAGGGACAGATCACTGTGGCAGCTGTCACCACCCCAGAGCTTTAAGGGGCAGTGGAGGAAGTTGGCCTGGGAGCTGAGCTCAACGTGTGAGATGTAGGGGCTGGTGCTGTCAGGTGAAGCAGCTGCCTGTGATGCCAGTATCCTACATGAATGCTGTTTCGTGTCCCAGCTGTTAAGTGTCCCACTTGAGATGCAGCTCCCTGCTAATGCACCAGGGAAAGAGCAAAGGATGGTCCAAGTGCTTAGGCCCCTGCATCCATGTGGGGAGATCCAGATGGAGTTCCAGGATTGTGATTTAGGCTACAGCCAACTGTGGCCATTACACCTGTTTGGGGAGTGAACCAATAGAGAGCTAAACAAGTGTTCTCCCTCTTTAAGTACATCTCTCTACAAATACATTTTTAAGAACCCGATGATACCTGTAAAAGTTTGCCATGTGGAAGAAGGGCATGAAGCAAAGTCTGTAGCTCACAGGAACACCAGGGTCAGATGGAGAAGGAGTACGGGATGGTCACTGGCTCTGCCCTCACCCTCCAGTGTTTCAGCACCACTCCCCCCTTGGTGGAATCCAACTGGGAGCCTGTGGGCAGGGTGTCTAGGGCCTGTGTCCCTGCAGCAGATACTCCATGAGCTGGATGCCCGCTTGGGCCAGGGGTTAGTGGACAGGCTCCTGACACAGCTGTGCTGTTGACGTCTCCTGGGATGCCCACAATTTGTGTTGCTAGACAGAGCTCTGCATCCTCATTGGGGATAGGAAGACAATGGCTGGGACCAAGCTCACTATGTCCCTGGCTGTGGCGCACATGAAGCCCATGCAGGCAACCTGCTTCTATATCAATGGCCACCCCTCCTACTCCACCCCCCAGCACCACGCCAACACCGGCAGTGGGTGTACAGGACCTCTGACCCCACTGCTCTGTGATGTAACCCACCCCTCAAAGTTGCCCCTGGACTAGCTGGGAAGGACCTGGGGCTACAAGGAGATAGCTCTAACTGATCAGTGATCCCACAGTGTCAGAGCTGGAGCAGACACTGCAGGTGGCACAGACACAAGTTTCCCTGTCACACAGTTCTTACTGGAGTTTTGAAACACTCGGGCCGTCTAAAGAAACACATGTGGGTTTGGCAAGACCCATGGCGGAGGAGGGGAGGGCCCCTGCAAGTGATTAATGGCTGAAATTAGAGAAAGAAATCACACCAATTCCACATCAAACTCTTACAGAGAATGAAAGCCAGAGAGAGATTTTCCAGCCTCGTAAAGAGGCTAGCCTTACTCGGATGCCAAAACCCAGAGGCATCGCAAGATTACAGACCTCAGGAGCAGCAAGGCAAACATGCCTGAAATTTTTGTTAAGCCAGTTGAATCCAACAACATGCAAAACAGATAACATATTATGACCAAATGGGGTTTCTCGCAGGAATGCCAGCTGCTTTTAGCACTTGAAAAAAAAAATGAATGAAATGCAGCATTTTCATGAACTAAACAAGGAGATCTTCGCATCGGCTCCATTAGATGCTGAAGGCACAAGGCAAGGATGAAGGCCAACACCCATTCGTGACTAGGACTCTCAGCGGCAAATCAGAAACAGAGGGACACGAAGGCACACCGACAGGGGACCCACAGCTGGTGCCAGCCCCCTGCAGGGCTGCATGCTTTCACCCTCAGATCAGCAATAAGGCAGCCAATGACACCCTCCCTCCCCCACTCCATCCCTGGCCAACAAAGGCAACAGAACTGAGCTTGACACTGAACAAAGAAGATGTGTGGAGTATGAATCAGCATATAAAAAAAAAAACTGGTCATGCACATCTCAAACACAAAACAGCACCAGACACCTGTTAGAAGGTACCCTTCCCCACCGCCTGCCTTTTCTTTCCTTTTTCAAAGAAGATCTTCCATCCATCGGTTCACTCCCCAAGAAGCCACAATTGTTAGTACTGAGCTGATTCAGAAGCCAGAAGCCAGGAATCAGGAGCCTCTTCTGAGTCTCCCATGTGGGAGCAGGGTCTCAAGGCTTTGGGCCATCCTTGACTGCTTTCCCAGGCCACAAGCAGAGAGAGAGAGATGGGAAGTGGAGCAGCTGGGACATGAATCAGCACCCATATGGGATCCCAGTACTTGAAGGGGAGGGATTAGTCAATAGAGCCATTGTGCTGCGCCCTGATCCATTGTATCTAAAATAAATAAGTAAATAAATAAATAGATAAGTAAATAAATAAATAACCCATGTGCTTATGAGGGCAAGGGGGCAGTGGAAGAAAGAGCTCCTGTCTGCAGGTGCACTCCCCAAATGGTTTGTAATAGTTGGGGCTAGACCTAGCAGAAGCCAGGAGCCTGGGGCTCAATCCCAGACACCCATGTGGGTGGCTGCAGCCCAAGGACTTGGCCATCACCTACTTGCCAGTGCCCAAAGAGACTCCTTAGCAGGCAGCTGAAATTGGGAGTGGGGCTGGAACTTAGAACTCCAACACTCCAGTTTGGAATGAGAGCATCCCGAGTGGTGAGTGCACTGCTGTCCCAAATACCTGTCCCTAATTACTTCTCCTTCTCCTCCTTCTCCTTTTCCCCTCCTCCTTTCCTCCTCTCCTCCTCTCTCTCCTCTCCCTCCTCTACCCTCTCCTCCTCCTCCTTCTTCTTCCCCTTCCTCCTTCTCCTTATTCTTTGCTATGATCTGCCTTAATCCCACGCCCTTACCCCAAGCAGATCTTGGTTACCTTTGACCAGGAGTGTAGCATACCACCCCTTCCCCTTCCTCCACTCAGCTGTCAGAGCTCTCTGCCAGTGCCTGCCAGGAGCCTTGGCATCAACAGGTGTGGCAGAGCACATTCATACCCCATAAGTAAACCACGAGCATCGGTGATCAGGAGGGGCAGACATAATGTTGGGAAGAGTCCTGTGACGCAGCGCCAGTCCCTCTTCTCTGTGCTTATTTCTAGGTCACCTCCTCTGACCTCTACCCTGTTCTCCATATGTTCCTTCCCCAGGAGTGAGCACCTGTTTTTCAGCACCCCAGGGGCCTCTCTGCCTCCTCCTGCTCCCCCACATCCACATCCAAACCTCTCAGAAGCTACATCCACCTGCGGTATGTCCCCTACCCCTGTCCCACTGCCAGCTACCAGCTCAGTTTCTCTAATGTACATCAGCGTCACTGTCTCACACAGAGTCCATCCTGGGACAGCCCCCTCCCTTCCCCCCCCCGGACCGTCACACTGAAATACACTCACTTGACAGTTTGAGTCAGGGATCACCAGTTCTGCAAAGGCTTCCTGGCTGTTTCTGCTGTTTTAGCCAGTTTTCCATCACCTTAAATACTGGGGCTGCTCCGTATGAAGACAAAAGGCTCATTTGGGCTGGCTCGTGGTTATGGAGGTGCAAAGACTAGGAGCTTCATCTGGTGGTGGAGACCTGAGCATCTTTGTGGCGAGGCGAGAAGCACACAGGTGTCTCTCCCGCCTTCTGATCAAACTGCCCACATTTCATCTGTTGTGAGGTAGGCAGCTAGTTCAGAGTCATGAGCTTGGAAGCCATTCCCACACCACCACTTAAATGTTCCCTCCTGCCACCTATCATCACCTGGAACCTGAGAGGGGCGGTATTGCATTGTTGTATAATCACTCCCCCTCACAACCCTCTATAAAGGCCCATGATAGGGAAGGGCTCGCTCTCTTGGTTATGCACTTCCATCACTCTGGCACTCCGACTCTTGGTCTCCCCAGTACCTGCTTGCTCTCCACAGACAGACTCTGAGGATAGGTGGCCCCTGAGCATGGCCCCTGTGTGTCTGCATTCCTCACCCTCTGTTCACTGCTTGGGCAGGACAGTAAACATAGCAATGTTAAGATGCTTTGTATTTCTAATTTGTGTACTGTCAGAAGTTCCAGGAAAGGTGAGGCCAAGCAGTAATGGGTTGTGGGCAGAGAAGCCAGGGAAAGGTGAATGCCTGCAGCTTTGCAAGTGTGCCCATGTTATTCGCTGTATGTTTCTTAGGATAATTTATATTGCCAGGAAAGCTGGAACATGGGTTTTCAGTTTAACGGATGGACTTCAGGGTAATGACCATTTGTTCCTCTTGGGGTTATGACTGAGTGGATTACTCTATGCACTTATGATTTGCTGTTTCTAGTGGGCCCTGTTATCACCAAGCTTGGTTAATAAAGACTCCTTAATAAACCCTAGACTTGACTGGTGTGATCTTGCTCGCACCCTGCAACACATCCCGGGCTGGTCCAACGACCTGCAGAATGCAGTGTTCACAGGGGAGTCTGGCTGTAAGGCCCTGAATGTCCAAGGATAGCTGTCACCCAGAGCTGTCCCAAGCTCTGTCCTCCATCACACATCCCTGTGCAAGTTTCCAGGCATTGGATATCAGTGGACTCGCATTCTTGAGCCACAAACTCACCCAATCAACCTCCACTCCTTCCTTGTCCCCTTCCCCTCCCCCTCTCTGTCCTGCCCAAGCTGACCCTGCTGGGCTGAGCAAACCCCCACCGTCATCCCATCCCTGGGCAGCTTGGGAACGCTCTCCCTGCTCTGGTTCCTGGCCGTTTCCCTGGCTCCGTCTGTTGGGGGCAGCCCGGGCATCTGCTGGTACCACCCTCCCCCCCCCCCCACAAGTACCGTAGGTGTGAAGAGGCTGCGAACACGTCTTGGGAATCCTGGCCAGGGCTTCGCTCCACAGACAGAAGGCGGGGGCGTTCAGCGCCCAGCTTTTCTCGAGGAAAAAAAAAAAAAACCCTCTGGGGCGTTTTCTTTCTTCCTTCCTTTCTTCCCCCCCCCCCACCCCTTCATTCGAGTTGGCAAGGTTGACTCCAGTCTCGGAATCACCACACATCCCACACAGGCATGCACATACGCAGCAGAGCTAGGGCCTGCACCCCGTGTCTCCGTGAAGACAAAACGTAGCGTTAGATGCTGGCGCACGCGTGTGTGCACAAGTGTGCCCTGTGCCTGTGGCTTGTTTTCAGCAGCCTTCGGGGGCATGACAGAGCCCCTTTATTGCACATGCTAGGAATTAAAGAGTTGGGAACCTGGCCCTGGTTTGGTGCCACTGCTCTCAGCTTACAGTGGCCACTCACCTGTAAGCCGCTTTCTCACACAAACCTTCTGGATGCTGCTCTGGCTCCCAGCGCAATCTCCCTGTCACCTTCATAGTGGTGGCTGCACAGCTGCAGTTCTGGGAAGCCCTGCAGACCCCTTACACTCCCTACCACCAGAGACATTTCCTGTGGGCCTCCCTTCCCAGCAAGCTCCTCTCTCCCTGCTGCTGCTGGAGGGACCTCACTCCACTTTGTGGGACAAAGCCACTCCCAGGGTCTGCTACCTGTCCCCTCCCAGTCCACCCCTTTGCCACACTCCCAGTGTCTGGAGCGAGGCTGGGGATACACCACAGGGTCTCTCTCTGTCTCTGTCTCTCTCTCTGTCTCTCTCTCTCTTTATCGCGATGGTTGCCCTGGAGACAGACAGGTGCTGCTTCTCCAAAGAGAGGGAACGGGCCTTAACCCCTGTGTCCCTCTATCTCAGGTCTCCACGACCCTTGATCTTTGGGCTGCTGGCCAGGCCATGGACATGGGCCTGCCAGACCATGACAATGGTAGCTGGCATCTCTGGAGGTGACCTGTATATCTGGGCACCCCCTCTGAGGACTTGACATTGATGTGCTTAAAAGTAAATGTAACCACTGCGGTGGCGCAATGGTTAAAGTCCTCGTCTTGCATGCCCGGGATCCCATATGGGCACCAGTTCTAATCCTGGCCGCCCCGCTTCCCATCCAGCTCCCTGCCTATGGCCTGGGAAAGTAGTCGAGGATGGCCCAAAGCTTTGGGACCCTGCACCCGCGTGGGAGACCCAGAAGAGGTTCCTGGCTTCAGATTGGCTCAGCTCCAGCCATTGTGGCCACCTGGGGAGTGAATCATCGGACGGAAGATCTTCCTCTCTGTCTCTGCTCTCTGTATATCTGCCTTTCCAATAAAAATAAAATAAATCTTTAGAAAAAGTTTTTTAAAAAAGTAAATGATTTATTTATTTGAAAAACAGAGCCACAGACAGATAGGGAGAGACAGAGAGAAAGATTGTCCATCTGCTGATTTAGTTTTCAAATAGCAACATCGGCCCAAGTTAGGCCAGGTTAAAGTCCAGAGCATGGATCTTTATCTGGGTCTCCCATGTGGATTACAAGAGCCTAAGCTCATGGGTCATCCTCTCCTGCTGTCCCAGGCACATTAGCACGGAGCTGGAACTAATGTGGAGCAGCTGGAACTCAACATGGGATGCCAACATCTCCGGTGGCTTCTTAACCTGATGTGCCAGAACTCTGGTCCCTCTATTCACTTTCATATTCTCTCCCATAACCTATGAGAGAGATCCTGTTGGTTATGGGAATAGTTTAAAACTTTACATCAAAATAATTTCAGGCTGGGAAAAAAAAAGGTGCAAAAATCACTTCTTCCCTCCTCCATTTCTTTATGCGCAGGCACAGTGCTCAGAACCAGGGCATCCATGTAAACGCCAGCTTGTTAACTACCACGCTGGCCATGCTGGGCCTTGCTCCAGGGTTGGCACAAGTCCTCCCACCCAGCAGCCCTGCTCCCTTCCCCACCCGTGTGAACCCTCCAGTCAAGGACAGTACCCCCATCTCTCCTTGTCTTCCATGATCTTGTGTCGCTTGCGGCGCCAGTTGAAATTCAGACTCTGGCTTTGGGACAAGGGAGCCACAGCAAGGGAGCCAGGCCCCTCCCCAGAGCATCCTATAGGCCAGACCTGGATGCTGCACAGAGCTCACAATCATGGTGAGTGAGTCAATTATAGCACCAGGGTGAAGACTCAAGGAACTGACTCCCAGTTCCTTCCCAATTTGGACTCCTTACAGAGTGGGACCACAGCAAGGGGGCCCCAGCTGAGTGACCAGCCTAGGAGGCAAAGGGGAGAGGGCAGAGGGTGGCAGGCAGGCAGGCAACCAGGGTCTGGAGAGTGCCGCTGCCTTGGGACCATGCGGTGCCTCTGACCCAGGCAGATAAGAGTAGGCCTCACGATGAGGGCAATGGGACGATGGGGCAGGGACCAGACTAAACAAGGCTGCAACCTGGGCTCTGCTTGGGGTCAACCCCCAGCCCAAGGCTGAGGGTGGTGATAGTGGGGGCCTTGTAGGGGGAGGGAACTGCTGGGGCCTGGGCCTTATGCCAGCAAGCGCCTCGGGCGGACCAAGCAGCTACTGCAATGCCCACCACCACCAGGTTCTGCTCACATGGGGAAGGCATGGGACTGTTCTCCCAAGCCTCTGCCCCCCAACTTCCCCTCAAGACTCCCTCAGCTTAAGCTGCTCCAGGAGGTGGGGCTGGAGGTAGCAGTCCAGTGCCCTGTACCAGGAAAGTCTGCAGTTTGAATTCACCTTGCTCCTCCCCTTTCTCCACTTGGTCCCATCCCTTCCCTCTTTGTTCAGTTCTCCTAGGGCCCCATGCTGGCTTCTGGCTCTTTCTGCAGCTTGCTGAACCTTCCCGCTGGCACTCCACACAGGGCAGGAGTTGTGGAGGAAGCAGAGCTGCCCCAGCCCTCTCCACATCATCCATTCCCATTGCCCACTCCCACTGTCCTCCTTGAAACAACTCTTGCAAACCTTGACTTCCAAGCTTCCTGGGCTTGTGATTCAGCCCTGGGCAGCGGCCTATGTGCCTGAAGCAAGGGGGACTGTTGATTCTCCGGCCCACAAGCCATCGTGACAGGGAGGTCAGGAGAGGGGAGTGCTAGTTCCATTTTAAAAATGAGAAAGATGAGATTGCCGTGCCTCATCAGAGGTTAGCGATGTCTTGGTTTGGACTGCACAGCCCACACAGCGGTTGCTTCATGAGACCCTCCCTTCCCCGCCCCCAATCTTTTCCCAGGGTGTACAAGTCCCCTTGGCAACCACTGGGAGGAACTGTAACCTGCAGGCAAAGGAGGGGATTCATGGGACATGAGGGTCCCTGTACATCACAGCTTCTGTCTGTGTTGCTAGTGCCTGCCCGATTTCTACTCTCCCAAAGAGAACCCCAAGTTCCAGTCACTGCTCCCCACCCTGACACACACGGACCCATCTGGCGGGAGTGGTCCACTGTTGTGGCTCCAGGATCCTGAGTTCGTCACTTCTGCAGGCCACCAAGTGTAGGTGGCCAGGGCCCCGCGGGCACAGAGGCAGGGCCAGGCAACCCCTGCTGCAGGTGCACGCGCCCAGCACCTGCACCTCTGGGTACAGCTGTTCCTGAGCGCACTGACCTTGCAACTGTTACTGGCGTCAGGTGAGCGTCCCATGGCTTGCCAAGGCAGAATCATGCGCTCTCTGAATGCCCAGACATATTCTTTGGTGCCTCTCCCTGCCATCTGGGGCAGGCAGCTCCCTGCCTCAGCCTTGGGGACCCTCCTCGGTTCATGTCACCTATAAATGACTATTCCTATTTGGCATTCTTTTCTTGTGGGCAGGGGGCACCCGAGGCTGGCTCCTCGAGGCCTGTCCCTGCCACAGACTCTGGGGGTAGCCTTCCATCCATTATGGGGATATCTTTCTTCCTAGGAACCGTCCAGCTGCTGGGCAAGTTGTCACATGCTCATGCCCTTCCTGCTTCCCCATCTGGCCTGGGTATAGTTCAGTGCTGTACTCTGCAGGTGCTTGAGGCTTGCAGGGATCTGTTTTAGGACTGCATCACCGGGAGACTTTCTTGCTTTGCAAACACCGCAGCACATGCTCACATACACCCAGCTGGGATCCCCTCCGGCGCACGCCCAGGATGCACCAAGGAGCCAACTGCTGCTTTCTCTACTGCCAACATTCGCCAGCTGCCTTCGCATCAGCGCTGGCAGACTCAGCACTCACCTTCACGTTATGCAATGGACAGTGGTGCCTGACACATCAGAGCTACTCTGAGCTGCAATCCATGTCACATGGCCTTTTTTCTTTCCATGAGGTGTTTGCTGTAACCCTCATGATGTTAAGAGGGCTGCGGTTGCTCCATGCCCAAGACAGGCTCTTTGCAAACCCTCCTGATCCTCATTGCCTTCTACCTTGCTGATCCTGTGGGAGCTACTTCCTTCCTTTGCGCTTACAGACCCTAACTGTGGTGGCCTGGCAGGTTGCTAAGCTATAGGACCCTGCATCTCCTTTCACTCCATTTCCAGGTCAGTCTCTCTATGGGGTCCTTGGCTGGCAATGTGAGGATGTGTTTTGAACACTTGGGAGTCCCAGTAGATGAAACAGCAGATTAGGAACACAACAAAATGATATGACCAAGAGACACAGCAAATGAGACCCAGGAGCTTTTCCCCGCTGTATGTACATGGTCTGTCCTTAAAAAAATTTTTTTTGTGAGGGGCTTTAATTTGAAAGTCAAAGTTACAGAGAAACAAAAACAGAACTTTTCCATCCTCTGTTTCACTCCCCAAAGGCTGCAGTGGCCAAAGCTGAGCCGATTCGAAGCCAGGAGCCAGGAGCTTCTTCGTCTTCTGGTCTCCTACGTGGGATCGGGATCCCGGAGTTTGGGTCATCCTCAGCTGCTATCCAGATCTCAAGTAAGGAGCTGGATGGAAAGTGGAGCAACTGGGACATGAACCATGTGGGATGGTGGCACCACATGAGCTGGATGAATCTGTTACACCATCATGCCGACCCTCCGCGATCTGTTCTTGACCTAAACATGGACAGTTGTGGAGATAGTATCTCCCCAAGGAAGAATATCTTAGGTAGAATTGAATGCTAGTACCATATCTCGCCTTATATAGGTGAACTTTACTCTGCTATTTTAACGCTGGACTGAATGACCTATCCTCAGGCTTGAAGTATGGCCCAGTTAGGGTCCTCATTAATTACTACTGTCAGTGTTACCACTACTACTTTCTGTTAGGTCAAGCTACCTTAAAAACACCATGTTTGTAAACTGGAAGTGGTCAAAACTAGGCAATTTCATATGGTTCTACACACCATAATCCCCACCCCCCACCATCCGTTTACCTTATTCATTAAATATATGAATTTTTTGAAGGTTTATTTTTATTTGAAAGAGTTACAGAGGGAAGGAGACACAGAAATATTCCATTACTGATTCACTCTCCAAGCGGCTGCAACATTCTGAAGCCAGGAGCTGGGAGCTTCTTCTGGGTTTCCTGTCAGGGTGTGGGGTCCCAACACCTTCGACCATCAATCCACTGCTTTCCTGGGAACATTAGCAAGGAAGGAGATCAGAAACAGAGCTGCTGGGATTCAACCTGTTACCTATATGGGACGCTGACCCCACAGGCAGAGGCTTAACTTACCACACCAAGGCACCAGCCCCTAAATAGATGTGCTTTAAAAGAAAGTTTGCATCTCTGCGATATATAGGAAGCTAGCAGGACTTGCCAAAGCTGGCCTGAGTGCACTCATATACAGTGAAATACGGTACCCTGCTGTTCTGGAAAGGACACTGGAGGCTGCACTCCTCTTGGTCCAGAAGGAGAGGAACAGGAAGAGCAGGCAGCCCCCACCTTCTCCTTAAAAACCATACAGGGCTACTGTCCCATCAGACCTGCAGTGTCCTCCCAGGGTCACCCACCTGCCCACCCACTGCAGGTGTTAGGAGGTAAAGGCTCTCACAGCCATGTGCACAGTCAAGGCTGCTGGGCAAGGTCAAGGCCACCCAGTCGGATCTGTAGCTTTCTTGGTGGGGAAATGGAGACTGAGAGAATGAAAAACACACTCAGGCTCCTCCACCCTGCAAATGCGTGGCAGGATCTCCCATCTGATCCCTCACCATACCCTAACCCAAACCCCCACATGCTTTTCTTGCAGTCACCATCCTGAGAATCAGGCCACATTGCCCCTCCCAGATGAACCCCAAAGCCTTTACCATGGCCCTCCTCCTCTTCCCTTACCCTGTACCCTGCTGAAGCCCCTGTGGGCTTCCCACAGCTCGTGGAAGGAAGGCATCCCTGAACTTCCATCATCTCTGTTATCCTCACATCCTGCTGTCCCTGTGCCCAGCGTTAGCTTAGGAGCTCATGTTCTTCCCTGTGACTCCAGGAAGCAGCACCCTGTTGCTCCATGTGGATGCCACATCCCAGACGCCCCTGCCATACAGCAGCCACTGTGTGGCTGCACTGCAGTCCGCAGTGTTGCCTTAAAGCCTCAGCCTGGCTTGGGCCTGTGTCCTCCTCATCAGGACCCCATAGACAGGACCAACCACAGGTGGGCCTCCTTGGAGGAGAGGGGTGTCTTAAGGATCCCACCTGGCTGGCTGCTGTATCCAGGGGAACCATTCCACACCCTGAGCGGTAGCACTGGAGGGAGAAAAGCGGGGAAACACCCCAGGCATGCCAGTGCTGGTGCCTTGTTCCCCAGGAGCCATGCACACTTTATTTAGTTTTCATGGTGGTGTGTGTGTGTGGGGGGGTGGTATGTGTGGGCCCCTCTGGAGTGTTGACGTCCTTGTGGGCAAGGCTAAGTGTCAGACAACGACGTGAAAGAGAGGGCTGGCCCCCTGCTGTCAGTCTCACCCAGATTAACAACTTTATCTGTGCCTTTGTTGATATTGACACTTGGTTGCTAGGTGACATGTTTACTGCCCAATGAATAGGACTCAAGGGCCAGTGGGGGCACGGTCAACAGATTGGCAAATAAGGCAGACGTGCCGTGACTTGATGTGTTCACCGTGGTGCCCAGGAGCGATACAGAGATGCCTGACTTTTCAGGGTCTCAATGGCCTCGTGCTCAGCTTGGGTGGTGAGTCAGAGAGAGCTGCTTGGATTTGCCCCGTGGGCCCAATCTCATGGTGACATTAGTGCCCTAGGCCTCTTTTCCTGCTTGGCAACACTAGAACACTTTCAGGCCCTGCAGGGCACCTCAGTTCCTGCCCCCTGTCAGCCCTCTATGCCCAACTCCATTTTACCTCTGTTCCCAGGGGTGTGCTGTTGTGCAAAGAACTGGCTGCTGGAAGCCAGGCGACCTTGTCACTCTCTGGGCAAGAGGCAGTGGATGGACAATCCAACCCCCAGGGACTGTAGGACTGTGATCTGAGACCACAAGGGCTGCCCTGGGACACCAGCAGGGTTTCAGGAGGAAGGGAAAGGACTATTATTTATGGAGTGCCAGCTGAATGGCAGGCAACAGGCTAGGCGGGTCAGTCCTTCCCCACAGGAGGTGGATTGCTCTTTGCTTCAACTGCTACCAGCAGTGGAGAACATGCTAAATTGTCAGCCTCCAGTTGCTCCAAGGGTCTTCCATCTCTAACATCTGAGACCCGGCCCCCTCATTCCACTGCTACATGGAAGTGGGGCCTCCCAGGGAGTGGATGGGCATTCAGTGGTCACACAGGAAGTGCAGGACAGACACAGTGTCATAGTGTCAGTCCTCCCCATCCCCAGATTCCATCCAGGGAGTTGATTCCCAGGTGTCCCTATCTGTGACCCAAAGGTTTGCCCTGAAGGTGTCAGTGTGAGCAGACAGCAGAGCTGCTGCAGGGGCAGGGCTCAGCAGCAGGTTTTCTGCTGAGTGTGCTGGGGAGGCAGAACTCCTCCAGAAAACAGATGATAAAAATGCAACCAAGGAAAATGAGGAGGCATGGGCACTGGGCATGGTGGTTAACGCGCAGACTGGGGGACTTACACCCCATTTCTGAGGAACCCAGCTAAAGCTCCTAGCTTTTCTCCTGATTCCAGCTTCCTGCTGATGCACACCCCACCCTGAGTGCCAGAAGGTGAAGGATCTAGGGGTTGGGATTCTGGATTTTCAAAGTGATCTTTTCAGGTGCAATATCTTCCCTCCATTTTACAAACAAGGCAGCGGAAGCCAGCTGGCTTCTGCCTTGTTCCAGCCCTCCCCTGCCATGCTCAATCAGGTTCCACTCAGATGTCTCTGACTTTGTCCCATCATTTCGTCAAGGGGAGGATGCTCAGCCTTGAAGCATTGGTGGTGACGACACCCACATCTTGCAGTGGAGCGCTTGGGTACTTTCCCCAGTTCCAATCCCTGACTTTCAGTTCCTGCTAATGCAGACCCTGGGAGGCAGTGGTGATGGCTCAAGTCCTCAGGTTCCTGTTACCCACATGGGGACCTGGAATGAGTTCCTCCTGGCTTTTGACCCTCCACCCTCAGCCATTGCCAGCAGTGGGGGAGTGAGCCCGAAGATGGGAATTTGTCCTCTATCTTCCTGCCTCTGTGTGTGTGTGTGTCAAATTAATTTAGAAAGCACTTTTTAAAGATTTATTTTTTTTTATTGGAAAGGCAGATTTACAGAGAAGGAGATACAAAGAGAAAGATCTTCCATCTCCTGGTTCATTCCCCAAGTAATAGCCAGGGCTGAACTGTTCTGAAACCAGGAGCTTCTTCTGGGTCTCTTATCAGGTACAGGGTCCCAAGGCTTTGGGCCATCTTCTACTGTTTTCCCAGGCCACAAGCAGTAGCTGGATGGGAAGTAGAGCAACCAGGACACAAACCAGTGCCCATATGCGATCCCAATGCATGCAAGGTGAGGATTTAGCCACTGAGTCATCGCGCCAGCCCAGCACAGATTTATCATTTTGAAGAAATCTGATTGTTTTTCAGAGGAAACTTTGAAATCCAAGGTCAAGTTTTACAAGCTTAGGCTTTATGTCAGATTTATGACCCAGAGTGATGAGTGTGTTGGTGACAGATTACAACTGTACAGATTTTGGGGACCACAGTGTGATGCCTCAGTGTATGGGAGCAGCAGATAGAAGCCTGCTAATGCGAGACCACCATTGTGTGAAATCCCATCTCCAGGCCTACCTTGAAGCAGGTGCCAACACCTCTGCTGCCCAGGAAAAGGAGATCCCAAGAAACCCTTTCTTGGCATCCTATTTTCTCAGCTGTACCCTCCACGGTGCTCTGAGGAGAGATGTTGGTTGGGACCAGGGCAGGAGCTGTGGAGTTGCTCAGATATGGGCTCAACATCCAGCTGGGTGAGCCTGGACAAGCCGTTTCATCTCCCCGAACTATGGCTTGCATGGCTGTACCCTGAGCTGAAAGACTGATTTTAGAAAAAGGTTTTATCAGACGCATCACCAAAGTGTGGTGAGATGGGCTGTAAAGCTGACTGTACTGTTGGCATTCTATATGAGCTCAGGTTTTAGTCCCAGATGCTAAATCCAGTTTCCTGTTGATGTGCCTGGAAAAGCAGCAGAGGATGGCGCAAGTGCTGGAGCCCTTGCTTCTGTGTGCGAGACCTGGAGGAAGCTCCTGGAGCTGGGCATTGCAGGGGACCTCTGGGGTCAGGATGCTGGCTTTCATCCTCGGAACCTTCATTTGGTTAGCATCTACAGGACAGCTAGCAGCTGTGACTAAGAGACACATAGGCTCTGACCTATGAGGCTAGCAGGGAAAGTGTCGGCACCCTCGGAGGTGAGAGCAAGGTCAGCTTCATTGTGGATGAGTTGTGGTAAAGGGCAGGGGATGGTCGGGTTTGGGGGTCCAGGTGGCAGAAATGGCGCGGCAGGGCTTTGGGCAGAGCTTGGCCTGAGCAAGATGTGACTGTGGAGAAGGGGGCTGGGAGACTGACCCAGGTGCCCCTTACCTGTCTAACAGGAGGCCAGCCAACAGGATAAACTCCACGTGAGGATGCGAGCCTTGGCAGGGGTGGGTAGAGGCTGCAGGGAAAGTTCCTAAAGAAGTGGAAGTGCATGGGGTCAGATGCATGGGCTCCCATTTCAGCAATGGCATCCCTAGTTACATGGCCTGGCCTCAATTTCCCCACCTAGGGACTGCCCTGATCGACCCTAAGCATGCTCCCTGCTCTGAGCTGCTGCAGGTGCTCCCGACTCCTCTCCCAGGACCTCCACATTTAGGTGTAGTTCCTGAGAGCAGGCCCAGAGAGCCATCCATGCTGGTGAGGGTCTTCCAGGGTTGTAGTGCCTGCACACGCCCCCATGGTGCTGTAAAAAGGCAGGTTCCTGCGAGCTGCCCCATTAATATCTCTTCCAGGGAGCCCTGCCAGACAGGGAGGAGGCAGGGGGCAGATGGGGCAGTGAGAGGCCAAGTAATCTGCTTAAGGTCACCCAGCAAAGCAGCAGCAAGCTGGACCCGGCCCCAAGCCTCCAGATGTCCAGTCTGATGCCCTGCCCACTGGACCATGAGGCCTTTAATGAGGCCACCTCCGCAGGGGCTGTGGGCTGGCCCTCCGCCCAGCCCGGGGTTTTGCCAAGCATCCCAATCAGCCAGTCTAGAAAGGCCTTGCCCTCGGCGTCCGGGCACAGAAACTGGGTGTGAGTGTGCCAGCCAGGACTGGCAGTTCTGCACCCAGTGGCCTCTGGGTCTGAGCATGCCCAGCCCAGCAGCTCTTCCTACCCGTTCCCTGGCCAGGTACTAAATCTCAGGGGCTGGGAGTATAGATAGGGGGTTGCCACTCACAGGGCTGGACCTGGTCCGGGGGCCCTGCCACCATACCCTCAGAAGTGACCCCAACTTGCTTGAGCTCTGCAGAGTGCAGTGTGGACAGCATTCATGGCCAGCACTGTTCACTCCTATTTGCCATCCTTGAGCCCAGAAATGGGGCTGTGCAGGAACCCCAGCCCTTTAAGGACAAAAGCTGACCTTGGAGGTCTGAGAGGTCTCCTCAGTAGACAAAGGCATAAGGCAAACGGGGGCTGCCAGGCCAATCCACCTACATCATCCCTTGAGGTCTCAGCCTTGTCACCACCCCCAGGAAGCCCCCCTGGGAAAGCCTCCAGGGCTCAGCTCTTAGGTGTTGGATTCCATCACTGATCTGGGCTTGGTGAGTGACAGAAAACCCATGTGGGACTCTGGACCAGAGCTCACAGTCGGGCTGGCAGAGGAGGTACAGCCTGACCTTTGCCCTGAGGCTGCCCCCTTTTGGACTTAGGAAGCAGACAGGGGACCCTGGGCAGGCAGAGGCAGTTCTGACTACCAGGATCCCAGCTCCAAGGGTTTCTCTTGGGGAATCAGAGACGATGACACAGGTCTGGAGGGCCCTCTTGGAGACAGCCAGCAGGTGCAGTCCACGTGTTCAGTGGGGCCACAGGTCCATGACTCACTCTGTCCTTCGTCAGCCTGCTGCCTGGCTCAGCCAGAGCCTGGGGTACCAGTTTTCCCGGAGGATTTAACTTCCTCCTCTGCCTCCTCTCTTTGGTTTCAAATCCCACCCCCCAACACATACCTCAAAGAGACTCAGCTCAGTGCATCCCCTCCCCCTCCTACACCCCAGGGACCTCTTCCTGCTCTTAACAACCTGCTGGGGCCCACTGCACCCCATCTCACCCCCTCCTCTGGCTTGCCCCTCACCCAGTCCCTGGAGAGGAAGTGGATGGGAGTGGTCCCCTTAAGGAAGGAGTGTCAAATCTATATCTATATCTATATCTATATCTATATCTATATCTATATCTATATCTATATCTATATCTATATCTATATCTATATCTATCTAAAACACACGCTCCCCCATCCTCACTAACCCCGCTCTCAGCACCCCGCTTTCCCCTCCACAAAGCGGCAAACACACAGCGAACAGAGTCTGTGTGGAATAATAACAGCGGGTGTGGACGTGCGGCTTGCACAGGGCATTCGGCTGAGCCCGGGCAACGGGAAAGCATGCATAGCTAACACTCCTGACTGTGTGAACGCCTTTGTGGCGGGCACCGGCTCCGCCAGGGACCCAGGGCCCGGGGCTTGGCAAGGGCCCGAGACATTTCTTGGAATGATTTCTTGTTCATCACTGACACTCGTAATGAGAAATTTATACACCGTCCTAAGCGGATAAATTAATTTCAAACACTTTAGACTTGGGAAGACAATGGCTCTTGGCAGGACCCTTTATCACTCATTTTATTAAAAAAAAAAAAAAAGAAGAAGAAGAAGAAATGAAAAGAAAGGAGGAGGAGGGGAGAAAATAAAAACCATTAGGAGCTTTGAAACAAAACCTGTGTGCCCGCCTGGCTCTAGGGTTCGCTGTCCATGGCTCATGGAGGACCTGGCCGGCCCCAGAGTGCATTACTTTGAAACGTCACAAGGATGGTGGCTCACGGGGCCTCTGTTGTCACCTCTGGGGGGAGGGGCAGCCCGGCTTCCGCTCAGCCCTGGCTCTGCTGGACGTTGGCATGCCAGCCAAAGAGTGGGGCTTCTCCGGCTGCACTGGGGGGAAGGTAATTCAATTGCGGTGATGTTTCCATTCAGAGCTCAGCTCAGGGCACACAAGAGGACTCATCAGACAGACGCGTTCTCACTGTCTACTTGTCACAAGGTCAGACTGGCAGGAGCTTCCTGTCACCTCAGGTCAGACTTGCTCAGGCCATACATGGGCACTGTGGGGGTCCCTGTCTAGACTCCTCCCCATCAGGTATGGCTAGGTGCACCTGCTGGGGACCCAGCTGACCAGTGTGAGTGTCCGCGAGAAGCAGAAGAGGATGTCTGCTCCAGCTCCCTCCCTGGAATGCCAAGGGGGATGGGAAGTTGCAGGGATCACGTTTTAGGCAGGAAGGGTCCCCCAATTTCTCAACCAGGTTTTTTCCTTTCTTTGGCCAGAGCCCTGAGAATTTGCATCATCCTGCCCGAGCCTGCTTTCTTGTAGCTCCCAATACTACCCTGACCCCAGTTTACCCTTCATCTCCACCCCTATCCCCTCCAAAGGCCCCTGGGAGTCACAACCCAGCAACCCCTCTCCCCTTGCCAGACTGGGGTGCTCTTGGAAAATCAGCCAATTCTTTCATGGTCTTGGGTCAAAAGGAGACATGAAACACTCATAGGGGAGAGAATCCCCTAGTTTCAACTTAATAGAATTATGTGGGGAGAATAAAGAATCAAATTTGAAAGGGAACATAACAGACCACAAATTTACGCGAGCTTCCAAAGGCAGTTCTTTAGCAGTTTCGAAATGACTGGTTACAGCCTCCTTACACAGAATTTGGTCCTATGGTGAGATGCATGGTCGAGCTGGTTGCATGGGATTCCAGAACAACTCGAGGTTTCATATTTGTTTTTATTTATTTGTCTTCATTTTGAAATAGCACAAGGAGGTCCCGTTGAGCCATCGCCTGTCTACAGTAGCCACTGCCTCCATCAGCGTGGTACACTTCCAAAGTCAGGAAACTGAGTTTTAAAACTTTTGTTTGAGAGGAAAACAGACACAGCTCTCTCCCACCCACTGGTTCACTTTCTAAATGCCTACAACATCCAGGGTTGAGCCAAGCCACAGCCAGGGCCTGGGGACTCAATGCAGGCCTCGCATGTGGGTGACAGGGACCTACATGCAAGTGCAAATGACTCAAACTCAGGTACCACTACAGCGATGTGGGTGCTCCAGGCGTTAGCTGAACCCCCATGCCACAAATGTCATAAGAATTGAAAGGTTTTCAATTTCTCACTCTTTCAACAAGAACTACAAATTCATGCAAATAAATCACAAAATAGGAAACCATCTGACCACAATTGAAGTGGCACATAAAGACCTTAATCACTCCCGTTTTCTCATCCTTCCTCGACATAAGTGAATTTGCAGTGTCTTACAATTATGCAAGCAGACATTGTGTATTCCATTGCATTGCTTCTGGGAAAGTATTATCCTTCTTTTCTTCTTCATCTTCTTCTTCTTTTAAATTTAAACTTGCAAGATAGTCAGCTCACCTTGACTGGCCCACTCCTCAAATGTTTGCAACAGCTTGGAGTAGGAACACGGAGAAGCCAGGAGCCGGAAACCCACCCATTCCGGCTCTCCCACGTGGATGGCAGGAAGCCGTTGAGTGGAGCCATCCATGCCGGCTTCCCGGGATAGCAGTTGTAGTCGGGCATGAGACCCTGGCAGTGTGATGGCAGCCTCAGGCATCCTACCTTCTGCACCCATCTGTCGGCCCATGGAAACGATGGACACTTTCTGCAGTTGGCTTAAGTACTTGATGGAGACCTTGTCCAGTTGTTGCCTATCTTTCCCTCTTCACTCCTCTTCCCAGCCTGGGTCCCCCACCCCTGGGGTGTGAAGCCCCCTGCATCTGCAGCAGCTGGGCCATGAGTTGTCACCCAGCCATACCTTCTACAGCCACTGGCCAGTCTCTGTTCTTGCCGTCCTTAGCTCTGCCAGCACTTCCCTCAGGAAGTCCTCCCGGATTGGCCTCAGCTCTTTCTGCAATGTGAGGTGATGAACAGCTGTGTGGTTCCTCAGTTCACACCACCTGGTATTTCATGGTACAGATTCAGGGGCACGTGTGGGGCAAGGGGTGTAGAACTCACTCCTTCAGCCTTCAGGTGGAAGGCTCCCTGTGTGTGTGTGTAACTGTGGGGTCACTCTGCCCAGGAATGTCCTTCTTTCCTGCTCCCGACACCCCTACTCACCTCAGGCCCCAGGCCCTGCTCTGCTTCCCACTGCTCTGGGTGGAGTGGGAGACAGGGAGGGCAGGTGTGAACCGCTGCAGCAGGAGCCAAGTGTGAGGACCATCCCCTCCCTCCAGTACCCTCCTTGGGCAAATATTGACCTGCGCCTGCTCCATGCTCATACTGCTCCAGGCTGTGGCAGTGAAGAGGCCCTCGTGGCAGAGGGGACAGATGGAGGGGAGCGGGTAAAGGGAAACAAGTAAGTACCCAGAGTAACCAGCCCATCGCCCCTGATTGTCAGGTCCCCTCAAGTCCATTCCTCTGCTAAGCCAGCCCTACCTCCTGTCCAGGTCCCTCCTTCTCAACTCACATCCCTCCTCCCATTTCACCCTTCCCCTCCTCCTCCCCAACTCACTCCTCTCCTCCTCCTCAACACACCCCTTCCCTCCTTCCTCCCCAACGCATCCCTCCCCTTCTTCCCAGTGGTCCCTCATCTCCTCAGCTCCTTCCTCTCCTCCTTCCCACCTCTCTCCACTCTTCATCTCCCTTCTCTTCCTCCCCTCTCTTAGCCTCCATAGCTCTACCCTCCTCTCCTCCCCAGCAACTCCCTCCTCTCCCCTCATCTTCTTCTCTTCCTGTCTCCTACCTTCCCCAGCTCCCTCCCCCTTCCTCCCCAGCTCTCCCTCCTTTGGATTTCCCTGCTCCCCCCCACCACTGTCCCTCCTTCCCAGCCATTGTACCCTTACTGTCCAGCTTCTGCTCCTCCTTTGGTCACCTCCCTGACTCTCTCATCTCCTGGGCTTGTCCTTGCCACTCAACTCCCAACCCCCTCCCCTCAACCCTTTTGGAATCTTCTTCCTCCCCCATTCCTCATCCTTCTCTGGTAGACTTTCTGTACCCAAGGGCAGGGCCTCACATTTCTTATTGGGAAAACACTTCCTGGCGGCCTTTGCTCCTGCTGCAGAGGGACCACCAAGCAGGCCTTAAGCCTCCATGTTCCCATCTTGCCTTTGGGAACTCCCAATCTGGCATGGAGCTCCCAGGGTATCACCCCCTTCCTGTGAGGTACTCAGCTTGTAGCATGAAGGATGTGTGGCTGGTGCTCAAGTTCTCTGCACCCCAGTTTCCTGCATCTGGAAAGGAGGATTAACAATGGCACCAATTTCACGGGAGTGTGGTAAGGATTAAACTGGGAAGCAGGCGAAAACTCAGAGCCATACCTGCTGCATCTCTGCTATCCTCTCCTAACTGGTTGTCTTATGAATTTCATCACTGTTCCCCTTTCCTAGCCTATTCCTTTTCTCCCTGGGCTGCAAGGTGAAGATGCCCTCATCCCTGGACTCTTGGCTGCTTGTACTCCCTGTACTTCTGCACAGGGCGTGGAATATGTCACAGGATGGACAGAAGGTGTTCCTGGAGATGTGGTCGAATGGCAGAACGGAGTTGGTTGGTTCCAGGGGAATCCACAGGAGTTGTCGCAGACCTCACCCGATCCTGGCTCCATGCCCTCCTAACCCTTGGCTTTGGGAAAGTCACTCAACCTGCCCGGGAAAAAAGTCAGTCCCCTGGTTAGCCACTCTCGGATGTGTGACAGGCACTCCGGTTCCAAGTCTTGATCGACCATGTTGATAAAAATCCGCTTGGGCAGGCAAAGATAGTGGCTGTGCTGGTGACTGCCCGCTGGTTGACCCAGGGCCAGCGGTCATTCCCCTTTGAGTACAATTGTTTAACAGTTGAAAGTCCAACAACTTGTCCTGCCAGCCCCCTCTGTGGCTGCCACTTCCTCCACGAGCCCAGGGGGTGGCCGGTATCAATGGCTCACAGCCCGGCTGGCAGGAGAGGCATTTGTGACAGGTTTAAGCAGACAGGCTTCTGACTGCCCGCTTCTTCCCAGCTCTGAGGGCTCAAGTGTCCACTGCGATGTCATGATCTCCTCTCAGGAGGAACACAATCTTCTTCTTTTAAGATTTATTTACTTTTATTTGAAAGGTAGATTCAGAGAGAGAAGGAGAGATCCGCTGGTTCACTCCCCAAATGGCCACAAAGGCTGGAGTTTGGCTGGTATGGAGCCAGAAGCTTCTTCCAGGTCTCTCACAAGGCTGCAGGGTCCCAAGGACTTGGACCATTCTCTGCTCTTTTCCTAGGCCATGAGCAGGGAACTGGATGGAAAGTGGAGCAGCTGGGCCTTGAACTGGTGTTCAAATGGGATGCCTGCATCACAGGCAGAAACTTAGCTTACTCTGTCAGGGGCCAGCTCTCTTTTGCAAACCCTTCTTCAAGTGTCAGTGGAGGATGTGGCTGGCCTGCAGGGAAGGGAACCAGGGAGCCCTGAGCATGTGCAGATGACCTGTTTCAGGACCCCCCTGAGGGTACCAGAATTTGCACATGCTCAAGTTCTTTTTGTAAATGGGGTAGTGCTGGTGAAAGTCCTAAGCTACATTTCCCGGACACTCCGAATCATCTCAAGGTTATGCATGACGTTGGCAGCTGTTGTCACATTATACTGTTTAGGGGATTGAGACAAAGGACATTTTGTTGTGTTTAATACAAACACAATGGCTTTTCCAGGATTTTGGATACATAGTTTATGGCATCTGAGGATGTGCCATGAACAGAGCAGGGGGAGAGCCAGCTAGGTTCTTTCAGGGCTCCCTGCAAAAGCCACTGTGTTTATTCTGATCCCATTTTGCAGATGAGGAAAGTCAGGCTCGCCAGACTCGCACGAGGTCCCACAAGCCAACGTAGACTCCTTTGCAAGCTCTTGGCAAGCCAAATTCTTTTTTCCCCCAGCAGCACATTGCTTCCCGCCAGCTGCGGTTGCTAAAAATGTGCTTATTTCCTGTTTGGGGGATGACAAATTTGCTCGTGTCTCCAGCCTCCGGCTCTCAAAGACTTCTCCCAGATTCCTGATGGAGGGTCTGACTTCACATCTGCCAATTCCCACTCCCTCCCCTCCGGGGTCACCTGGGAGGTCAGTCGTCTGGGCCAAGAAGCTGCAGCTTGTTTGGAACCACCAGGTGCTTGCGTACCAGCCCCTCTCCTATCTCGTGCCTGTACTTCCCTCTCTGTGATGCTGGGCCAGCACCGTCATCCCCCCCAACCCAGCCCCCACCCCATCCTCAATTCCTCCTCCTGGTTACAACAGGGTGCTCCAGGCCTCCGTGCTTGGAGTCCTGGCCATATGAAAGCTATTAAGGCTTCAACATGCTCCTACTCACGGCAGTGATGTCCAGTAGATGAGAAAGGCCTCATTTGGGATAAATAATGATTGCCGTTGACAATGGAAGGATAAACATGACCCTAATACATGGAGGGC
The DNA here is from genome assembly GCF_017591425.1 of Ochotona curzoniae. Lineage (NCBI taxonomy): Eukaryota > Metazoa > Chordata > Mammalia > Lagomorpha > Ochotonidae > Ochotona > Ochotona curzoniae. The sequence continues at coordinate 5,165,605 of NW_024465699.1, forward strand.
TAATCACTGTCCCTGTTAGTCACTGGTATTTACTGTGAACATATGTGGTCCAGGACTGATTGATATTTGCGAGAGGACCATGTGCAGGCTTGGCTGCGGAAGGACTAGCGAGTCAACCCAAACGCAAGCCAAGCCAGCAAGGCCGGTCCTCCCTCAATCCCCAGCTTCCCCCACACTCTCCACCACACTCCCCATCACACAGAGTGACCAAGCCAGTTGACTGCACAGCTCATGAGGAAGTCTGAGCTCCACTCACGCCCTGGGGAGAGAGAACACTCCTTCTCCTTTTGGTTCCAAACTCATGGGCCCTTGGGAGACAAATATGCATGCACAGGCATGCACGGATGAATGGACCGATACAGACCCATAAACACGCACACATGCGCACACATGCTTGCACAGGCAGAGAAACACACATGTCTGTGTAGAACACATGCTTGAACCTGCTGTAGACATGGGATGCACACACAGATACAAGATCCGCTGCACACTCACCTGCTTCGTGTTCCATGGCCAGTTAGGTGAAGCGGTAAGTTCCCAAGCAGCTGCCTGTAAGCAAGGCCCTGCTTGCACACACTAGGTGCTTTATAGGGTGATGACGTTGTCTTTTGTCGTGCGGCTTCTTAAATTCTTACTTGTGTTTATCTGAGAGGCAGAGAGAGACAGACAGGCCGAATTCTCATCCTCTGGTTCATTCCCCCAGATACCCGCAGCATCTGGGGCTGGGCTGGGCCTCAAGCTGGGAGCCAAGAACTCACCGTAGGTCTCCCCTCTGGATGGGTGGGCAGGACTCAATGACTTGAGCCATAACTGCCAGATAACTTTGAAGTTTTGATTGTAAGTAGCAGAGACTAAAATAACCATGTTGAAGCAAGAGAGAAATTGAAGCTATTCCTCTTGGTGAGGCGGACGGGGGCCACAGTGCCACAAGGGCCTCAGAGGCCTGGACTTGCTCTAGCTTATGGCTTTTATGATGTGTAACCTCGGACCCAAAGGACACCTGCCATCTAAATGACTGGAATGCAAGGAAGAGGGAAAAGAGGGATAAGGTTATGCTGTGGTTTCTGTGTCTCTCGAGGTTGTTTATTGGAAAGTCAAAGCAACTGACACATGGAGAGAGAGAGGGAGAGAGAGAGAGATCTTCCACGCGCGGGTTCATTCCCCAAATGACTACAGAAGCCAGGGCTGTGCCAGGCTGAAGCCAGGAATCAGGATCTCCAGCCTGTCTTCCTATGTGAGTACAGGACCCGCAAGCATGTGAACCAACATGTGCTGCCTTCCCCAGGCCCACTGATGGGACGTAGAGTAGCCAGGGCTCCAACTCATTCTTCCATACAGAATTTTAATGGGGCCAGTGGCAGTTTAACCTGCAAAGGAAAGTTCCCAAAGCTACCCATCACCTCAAGGTCAATGACAGGGTCACACCTTGCTGTAATGGAAGCTGGGATGCACCATCTTCCATCTACGTGACCCACTGTGGTGGAGAAAAGAAGATGCATGCGTTTGGGTCAACTGGGGTCCTCCTTGTGTGGAATCAGGTCGGCCTTAGGGTCCACCGGAAGCCCGTCTTCCCCACAGCCATCCGTTGCTGACTCTGAGGACAGAGGCGATCTCGGGGCCTGACCACTTCAACCCCTTTCCTTCTATCAAACAAGGCCAAGGAAGCACAAGTTGATCCTCACCAGTGATTTATGACCATGCTGCAGTACAGAGGGTAAACTCTGTGAGGCTAGCATTCCATATGAGCATTGGTTCGAGTCCCGGCTGCTCCATTTCTGATCCAGCCTCCTGCTAATGCTCGTGGGGAAGCAGCAGAAGACGGCCTAAGCACTTGGGCCGCCGCACTCATGGGGTATAGACCTGGATGGAGTCCTGGGCTCTTGGCTTGGGCCTGGTTCAGTCCAATGGCTTTTGCAGCCATCTGGGGGAGTGAATCAGCAGGTGGAAGATTTCTCTCTGTCTCTAACTCTGCCTTTCAAATAAATAAGCAAAACTTTTCATAAAACACTACAAGTGGTCTCTTGATGAACATGCTGTGGTCTTGAGCCTCACTCAGTATCCTCCGAGAAAGCTCGTGTCTCAATGAAGAGTGGGGGCGGGGAGGAGGAGAGGAGGAAAAGGAGGAGGAATTCCCCAGAGCCCGCTAGAGGCCTCATGCCAGGCTGCACATTTTACACCCATGGACTTTTTTTTTTTTCAAGTCTTAAAATTAGATTTAATCTTTTTTTTTCTTTTTTTTTATATGTCTTTATTTTTTAATTGTTAATAACATTGTATTATGTGATATGGTTCCATAGGTGCTTGGATTTCCCCCGCTCCTCCCACAACCCTCCCCCCATGGTGCATAACCACAGTTCAAGTTCAGCTGAGATTCCTTCATTGCAAGCACACACCCAGCATTGAGTCCATCATGTTATTGTCCTGATAACTTCAACGGCTTCTTGGGGAGGCCTTCCCCAGTCCAAAGGCAAAGCTAACAGAGTAAAATCCCGGTCAGTTAAAAGCCCCAACAAAACATCATCAACAGTATATAGTGTTATGGAATTGATTGACATAGTATTGAGTAAACAATATGTTAGAGATAATGCAAGTTCAATTTTTCGAAACACATGGGTTGAGACAGTATCAATGACAGGATCAAAAAAATACAGGTTAAATTAAGGCAAACATGTGGTATCTAACCTTTTGGGATTTGCTCATTTTCCTTAGCATTACAGTTTCCAGTTGGGCCCATTTAGCCACAAAGAACTGCATTTTGTTTTTTAAATAGCTGAGTAGTATTCCATGGAGTAGATGAACCAAAGCTTTCTTATCCAATCTTCTGTTGATGGGCATTTCAGTTGCTTCTACACCCACGGACTTTTTTAAAACTCCAAAGACCCTGTGAGGAGTTGGCAGCTTTAATACACAGATGGGGGAAACTGAGTCATTGAGAAGCCAAGGCTGCGGCTGCAGAGCTGCAATGCTGAGCAGGGCTGGGATGCACACAGGTGTGTTTCTTCTCACTCTGGGCCACCCCAAAGCCAGCCTCCCTCCACCAGCGGGAGCCTCTCCTGTTGCACCTGGAAGGGGCAGTGAGGTGCCTGTGCCCTGGCCGTGCTGGCTGACACAGTGCCCCACATCCTTGCCGACCCAGCCTCCACTCTTCTCACCACGCATGCCCCAGACGCCATCCGTACTGCCAGCCACGGGGCAGCCCCTGAACACAGATGCAGTCTGGGTACTGTTCTTTTATCCAAGGACTATGTCTCTGTGACTACCCAGGGCTTGGCACCCTCATCCATAATTTTGGTTGGAGGGTGCCCCTGCCCTCAGGCCTGGTGGGCAGAGGCTCTGGCAGGAAGGTGGGAGGCTCCCCCCACAAGTGCTTGCTCAGTGTTCTCAGATCACCCAGCCCTTCTCCAGTACCAGCATACACCCTATGCCAGCGCTATCATGCCACACAGACTCCTGATACCATCAGGAGACATGAAAAACTCTAGCTATAAGAGGCTGCAAGCCATGTAGCAAGGCCCACCGCTAGACAGGAATCTCCTCTTGTATAAGTAGAAAGAACACATTCTAACAGTGACAAAAGGGGTAGCACCACCAAGGCACATCACAACAATGCCAGCGCCAACATGGCATGCATTGTTCCATCCCCTGGTTCACTCTACAGGCAACCACCGAAGTCAGGACCCAGGAGCTTCACCTGGGTCTCCCATGTGGATGCCTCTGACTTAAGGACTTGGTCCATCTTCCACTGCTTTTTCCAGACTTGTTAGCAGGGAGACGGATCAGAGTGGAACAGTTAGGACTCAGTTGGCACCCATGTGGGATGCCACATGGCAGCTTTACCTGCAATGCCACAGCACTGGCCCGAGGCTGTGCTTTTACATGACGAGCAGTACAGCAGGAGTATTTTCAAGAGAAACACCACAACCATGTGAGTTATACTGCGACATCATGGAGGCCTTCGGCATCTTGGTGGCTCTGACATCACGGTAGCTATGATGTCACCACAACTCTGACATTGCTGCAGCTATGGCGTCATTGTGGTTATGACATGGTGGCAGTGGTGTCACGGCGCCTGTGATGTCACTGGGAGGCAGGGGATTGTGTCATGTGGTACCTTAAGGGGTGATGAGACAGGCATATCAGAAGAGGCTCTTCCACCTGCCAGGACCCTGCTGAGAGTTACTGAGCATCCTTGCTTCTTGTGTCCATCACTGTCTGTCCTTTGGGGGTGGCCTTTGTGACTGCCTTTGCCCCTCACACGATCCAAGTGCCATCTCTTTCAGGATGTCCCCCCGGTTCATGCTGAATTAGGTACTCTCCCAAGGGCTCTCTCTGTCCCATTAGGCTCGAATGACGTTTCCAGGGAAAGGAAGTGGAAAATGCACAAACGGCCGAGATGTGGCCTCATCTTGTGGTTTGGAGTGGTGGGCTGGTGGCCCAGTGCTAGGGGCCCATCACCAGGGCCTTCCTTCCTGGCTTATGCTTGATGTCACCTCACAGCGTGCTCCCTCGGCCCCTATCGGTCCTGGAAGAGAGAGAGCAGGTTCTTAGGGTTCTCTTCCTAAAAGATTGGGGGGTCCACCCTAAACACCCTATCTCACCCTGAGCACCTTGCAAAAAGCTCTTCCTCCACTATCCACCCCAGGGCTTCCACCTTTCACATGTGAATTAGGATGAGTGCATTTCCATCTTCAACAGAGTCACTGCAGGTTGTAAATATACTGAACACAGCTATCCTACAACACTGACTACCTGACTGTGTTGACTAGCCTCCCTCACAGACTAGCATCAGCAGTACCATAGAGGGTCAGCCTGTCCTCACTTGCACACTGCCAGGCTGTGCAAAGCTTGCAATTCCCAAGCCCAGTTTTTACTAAATGCAGATGACTGCTGTCCATCAGAAGCTGAACACACCATTACGTCAGACACCCTCTGTGTTAAATGGTATTGGTTGGTACAGGCTGAGTTATGCCACAGCGGCAAATAAACCCCCAAACGCAGCAGCCCACAGGAACAAAATAAAAGGTTATTTTTTGCACACACTGCACATGCAGCCCAGGTTGGGCAGAGCTGTGCTTTCTGAGGTCATTTCATCATTCCTGCGGAGGCGGGAGGTAGGGGCAGGTGTGCAGGTGAGGTGACACATCTCTTGGGTTGCACTGGCTAAAGGAAAGCCCAGCACTGGGTCTAAGTTCAGAGCAGGCAGGGAAGAGAATTTAATTTTGCAACTGTTCCAAGTATACTTCAAGTTACATGTTGGCTTGCAAGATCTCAAAGACAAGTACAATATTGTCATGTATATCTGTATATAGGTATATATTTACACATATGTAAATATGTATATTTAAGTGAAATATTATATATATAGTTAGGGACTGTTGTCGCGCGGCCAGTGAAGCCTCCATTCAGCTGTGTGTGATACCACTATCCCAGAGGAGCACTGGTTCAAGTTGCAGCTGCTCCAGCTCTGATCCAGATCCCTGCTAATGTGCCTGGGAGAGCAACAGAAGACAACTCAGGTAGTTGGGCCCCTGCACCCACATGGAAGCCCTGGATGGAGTTCTGGGCTCCCTGCTTGGGCCTGGCCAAGCCCTGGCCATTGCAGCAATCTAGAGAGTGAACTAGCAGAATGAAGATCTCTGTGTAGGTTTCTCCCTCTCTCTCTGAAACTCTGCCTTTTTTTTTTTTTTTCAAGATGTATTTTGAAAGTAGGAGTTAACAAGATAGGGGGAACTTGGATACAAAATGAGAGATCTTCCATCTACCGGTTTAGTCCCCAATTGACTGCAATGGCCAGAGTGAACCAAGCAGAAGCCAGGGGTTCTCCTGGGTTTCCCACGTGCGTGGTAATGGTCCGGTTAGTTGGACCATATTCCTCTGCATCTTCAGGCACATTAGCAGGGAACTGGACTGGAAGTAGATCACCTGGGACTCAAACTGGTGACTATTTGGGATGCTGGCACTGTAGGTGGAGGTTTTATCTGTTATTCTACAACATCAATCCCAATTAAATTAATTTTAAAACAGTGCTTAAAAGACAAAAGACAGCGAGGACGAGTGCTCTCATCTACTTCATGGCCGCTCATCACCCAAATGTCCGTAATACCAGGAATGAGGGCAAAGTTGGAGCCAGGATCCAGAAATAGAACCCATGCCTTTCCATGGGTGGCAAGAACTCAAATCATTGAGCTGCCTCTGCCGCCTACCAGTGTCTAACCTAGCAGCAGGTGGAATAGGGACCTTCTAGAAAGTGGGCATCCACCCTTGGGCTAAATGCCTGCTCCCTGAATCCACGCAATCATCTCCCCCATTTTACAGATAAACAAATCAAGGCTTAAAGAGATTAAGTTCAATTTCCAAAGGTCACTGGACCAGCGAGCAGTGAAGTTCAGAGGGCAGGGTCCAGCCCTGTGTGAGGGGGCGGGGTAAGGGGAGAGGTAACATCTTGAGGCTGGCTACTTCCTCCAGGCTCTGGAGGAAGGACCAAGAGAAGGACGCTTTGAGGTACACTTCCCACCCACGTACCACCACAGAGCTGCAGCCCTCACCCTGGGCAAGATGGGACACGTATGATTTATTGAATGAACTCAAACTCCATGGAAAATAATCTGCCACACACAGCCCGACTGCTGTGGAGCATTCATGATCGTGGGGGCCCCCAAAGGCCTCCGCGTGGCCATGCCACTCCACGCGAACGCCGGGCATGGACACTACCGCCTGCGCCCCACGGAAAGGTAGAGTCACCGCCCTCCACGTGGGCCGGCGCCTGGTGACTTCTGCCTCCAGTGGGTCCGGGACAGGCCCACTACCTGTTTGTTTGTCAATACTTTGGGGACCCCAGCAGCTTCAGAGTATAAGCAAAGTGCTCCAGAAGCTTGCCAAGAGGGTTGAACGGAAGGGGACTGTGTGAAGAGCTGGGCTCACATCCTGGATTTGTGTCACTGGCGCAGCTCTGCAGGGCCATGGCTGACTGCAGGTGGACAGATGGACAGAGAGACCGAGGGTGATGCTATCCCAGAGAGCTGCTACCCGCACCTCCTCCGGGCGTAAGCTCCTCAGTCACGCCGAATGAGTGAATGAATATATGAATTAAGTCTGTGACCAGGACAAGATCGGCATGGAGGACATGACCCTCAAGGGCCAGGTCGGTCCCCAAGCTCTGCGCCTTCCCCCACCCCCAGCCCAGCTCTGAGTGTTGATCGCATCCCACCTGCATGGCATGCGCGTCCACTCGCGGGGCAGCTCCAGGGCACGTGAGGCTGGCGGGAGCGGTCTTTTGGAACAGCTTATCTCTTGGCAAGACGAAGTAAGCCTGCTCTCCAGCGAGCAAGCGGCCCGTATTGCAGGCCTGCGGGGAGGACCCGGCCGGCCGCGCGTTTGCACCTTTTAACTCGGGCATCTGTCCCTGGGATCAGGAGAGAGCCCGGGAGGCTGGATTAGACGGGTCAGCGCCCTGATTGACAGTGACACTTCCTCCCGCGCCCCCGCCTGCCCCAAGGCCTCTCCCGCTGTTCCTCTCCTGCCTCACCCCGGCCCCATCCTGTTCTCCCGGAGCAGGCCTGGTCTTCTAATCTCCTTACCAGGAAATTATTTTCCTGGGTGTGAAATCCATGCACGGCCGGGCAGAGGGAGGGCAGTGGCGCAGCTCCGCCCTGTCCTGCAGGCGGACCACGGGGGCCAGCTCCTGGAGACATCTGGCATGGCGGTGGCTGCCTGATCACACAGCTAGAGGTGGCCAGGATTGGGCCCCTTTTACCTGCAGACATGAACCTGACCTCCAGGACAGACAGCCCTTTCCCAGTTCCTGGCAGGGGGAGGGGGCGGTTGGTGACCATGACACCTGTCTGCTCCTGGTCCACTGTCCCTATGGGGACAGACCGGTTCATAATACAGAGAAATTCTACCATAGTCCACAGAACAAGCAGCTATGTTGGGATCAACCTTTGCTTTCACTTCCTTGCCATGGAGAGATGTGTAGGGTGTAAACTTCCATGAGTTTAGTTGCCTCGCTCCTCCAGAAAAGGTGTTGATCCACAAATGACAGTCCATGTGGAATTTAGGAGGCATCAGTGTAAGGCCAGGGCTGGCTACAGGAAGTGGCAGCCTATGGGAGGGAGCAGATGGGGGTGGGGACAGGCATCCACACCCCTCTCCCAGACCTGGCTGTGAGTGCTGATGTGGCCAACAAGGGTTCCCCAGGTTGGCTAGCCTCTAGGAAAAGCATGGCTTTTGGATGTGCAAGTCTGACCTCTGGGCCACAGGCCAGCCATCTATGGTGCAGAGGGTACACCTGCAGGGTCTCTCACTGACCGTGGCAAGGGTCCTGAGGTTAGTGACACTCGCAAAGGGATGTAGATGCCTTGTAAGCAAAACATTCTGCTTGGGCAGACAGAAAATGGGCTCCGGGGCTGGCGCAATGGTTCAATTGGTTAATCCTCCACTGGCAAGCGCATGTATCCTGTATGGGCACTGACCCATGTCATGGCTCCTCCACTTCCCATTCAGATCCCTGCTTGTGGCCTGGAAAATCAGTAGAGGATGGCCCAAAGTTTTGGAATCTTGTACCCATGTGGGAGAGCCAGAAGAAGGTCCTGGCTTCTGGTTTGGATTGGCTCAACTGTGGCTGTTGCAGCCATTTGGTGAGTGAACCAGCAGATGGAAGATTCACTGTCTCTCCTTTTTCTCTATAAATCTACCTTTCCCATTTAAAAAAATTAAAAAGAAAGAAAGGAAGAAAGAAAAGAAAAAAGAAAAGAGGTCCCCCCTTCCCACTCTGGCCTCCCCTTCCTCCCCTTCCTCCTTCACCTTCTCCTGTTTCCCTGATATGAGACCCAGTCCTGCTGTCACGCCTGCCTGGTCCAGCTCTTTTCAATCTGTGCAAGACCCTGGAGAAGTGGCTGTATTCCAGATCTCCCCCGTCTTCTGCCCTGATTACTTGCTGGGTGCTCCCTGGGCTGTTAGGGGGCATGTATGTGGCGGGATATGGAGTAGGGGTACCTGCTTTGAACTGTGCAGCTGCTGCTGTCTGTCAGATGTGGACACCGAAGCCCTCTAGCTAAGCAGCTTTTCCAAAGGCCCAGTGTCTGCCAAGGCCAAAGCAAGGCTTTGACCCCAGTCTGTCCCTGACCTTACCACACAGGCTCTCTGCCTGCTGTACCGCCTTCTGGCTCTGCCAAACCCTCCTATTTGCCTTGGGAGCCCTTCCTCTTTGCAGAATTCTGGGAGGATAAAGCCACTAAGGGGTCCTCATCGCTACCTTACAGAACTGCATCCCTCATCAGGCACCTCTGTTTCCTCCTGGCACCTCTGACATTGAACTCTGAAGAATAAACAGGTTTACAGGCTGGGGTGGCGGGGTGGGGGTGGGGGCAAGGGGAATCCTAGGGCTCCAGGCCTGTGCTTGGCTCAGTCCTTAACTCTTTCTCTCTCTTCCCACTCCCCTCTCTCTTCAACCCTGGAGAAAGGAGCTTCCTGGAACTGTTAGTGCCCAGGTTGCCAACCAACAGACTGCCCAAACTAATTGACTTAAAGTCAGAGTTACAATGTGTGTGGGAAGAGGAGGGGAGGGGGATGGGTAGAGAGCTCTTTCAACTGTTGGTTCACTCCTCAAATGGCTAAAATAGCCAGGGCTGTGCTAGGCTGAAGCCAGAAGCCAGGAGCTTCTTCTGAGTTTCCCATACAGGTACAGTCTCAATCTCTTAGACCATCCGCTGCTGCTTTCCCAGGCCATTATCAGGAAGCTGGGTCAGAAGCAGAGCAGCTGGGGCTCAAACTGGCACCCATATGGGATGCTGGCCCTATAAGTGGAGACTTAACGCACTGTGCTACAGCCCCTGAGAGTATGTCTCTCTAGTCTGGTATCCTGCTAAGGCCTATCAGCTAGAGCCTCCGAACTTCCCAAGGAAGCAATTCATTTTTTATGTCACACACACACACACACACACACACACACACACACACACGGTGATTCTGTTCGCTGGTTGATCCCCCAGATATCAATAGCCAGCCAGGATTGGGACACACCGAAGCCGGAGCCAGGAATTCCAGGTCTCCAACATGAGTGGCAATACCTGAGTCTTCCTTGCAGGACATCAGAGTCAGGCATCAGATCCCAGTCCCTCAGTGTGTAACACGGCTGTCTTAACACCCAGACCAAATAAATACCCAACCCGAAGCCCTGCTTCTTTCAAGGATCGCAGAAGCACTTGTGCCACCCTGCCTGGCATCTCTTTAGCCAATCGAGCCACGTGACCAAGGCCAAGTGGGTGTTGGAGGGGTCCACGGTAGACGGTGAGGGGAGGAGGGGCATACAAAACAGGAAGTGATATCAATACAGAACAATGTGTCTCAAAGATAAACATGCCTGGACAGTTAGGTGGTTTTGCTGTTCGTGGAGGACTGCCCAATGGCCAGAGAAGTCCCCTTCAACATGGCAGTCTGACAGGGGAGGTGTTTGTCAGTTAAAGAAGTGGGAATCTGAGAAGCTGAAATGCCTTGCTCAGAGACCAGCCATGAGGCATGGTGAGGGGCCCATGCCTAGTCCGGCAGTAAGGATGCCCACACTCCCATAGGTGCACCTGGGTTTAACATCCAGCTCTGGCTCCTGATTCCAGCCTCCTGCTGAGGCAGACCCTGTGTCAGGAGTGGCTTAAGTGCCCGGACTCCGACCACCCACATGGGAGACCTGGATTGAGTTGCTGGTGTCTGCCTTTGCCTTGGATCAGCCTCAACCATTGTGATCACTTGGAGAGGGAGCCAGTGGATAGGAGCTGTGTGTGTGTGTGTGTCTTTACACATCATATTTAAAAAAGAAAGTGGAAGTGCAGTCAGGATTCACTCATCCCCCAGGACCACCTCTGCACTTTGGGCCACAGCCACCCTCAGGGTCCTCCCCAGGAAGCTGGACTCAGGCTGGCTTTGCTGTGTCCCTGGGAGGGAATCGGCAAGGCAAGACCGGGCTGTGCCACCGCCAGCCTCCCAGGAGTCCCTCTCTGGGCTGCGGACCGATGCTTCTTACCACAGACGTGGCCTTCCACCCGTCCACGGTCCCACGTGAGACTCATTGTTCCTGCCGGCAGTGACGCCATCACCTGCTTCTAGAAGGGAACCCGCCTGTCCGTGGCTGCCGCGAAGGGAAGATTCATTGTTCACAGCTGTTCGCAGAAATCACGTGTTCCCCGGGGCAGTCGCAGGAAGCGGGGAGCCCCTCCCCAACCTCCTGTCCTGCTGGACTCCTCAGGGAACAGGGTGGCTTCCGGCTTGTCTTCCGTTCTGGATTGAGTTCAGGACGCAGAGGTACACGCGCACACACGGCAGGCTGGAGTGGATCCACAGACGCAGCAGGTGTGCCCACAGGAGACCGTGACAGGCACGTACACACGCTGGATAGTGCCGTGTGCGTGCTGTCGGCCTGCTTATGTGCATCTTGGAGTCTCCATATGGAGTTGCTGTTGTAGCACACCAGGTTCGGCCATCTCCCGCATCTTGTGAGGGTACTAATTCGAGTCCCGGCTGCTCTGTTTCTAATCCAGCTCCCTGCTAATGTGCCTGGGAAAGCAGTAGTAAGATGACCCCCGCAGTTCACACGGGATCCGTGGATGGAGTTTCAGGAACTTCACCCTGGCTCAGCCCTGACTCTTGCAGCCATTTAGGGAGTGGCCCGGTGGATGGAAACTCCCCCCTGCCCCTGCTTTTTTTTCTCTTTCCTTCTATCTCTGTAACTCTGCCTTTCAAGTAAATAAATCTTTTTTTTTTTTTTTTTAAAGAAGCCTGTGTGTGTTCAAGCACAAGATGTAGATTCTATATGGATGTGGCTGGATCCTTGAGTGCAATGTCTATGCGGATGAAGTGTGCACGCATGCGTCCAGGCAGCCTGGTGTGGTGTGTACGCAGCACACAAGCGGCATGTGGAAGGCATGAGCGTTTGTCTCTCAGTGGCATTTAGAAGCCCCTGTGTGTGCACGTGGTGTGTGTGCATGTGCTCGTTCACATGCAGGATGCTTGGGTCGTGCCGCTAGCACCCCCTGTGTGTGTGGCTGTGTGTCCCCGTCTGTCTGAGGCAGTTGTCATCCCTGCCCAGGCCTCCTTGGGACCACAGCCCTGGCACCATGCCTGAGTTGTGTATATCGCACCCTTAGTTCCCCTATTTCCTACCATCCAGTCCCCTGATCACCATGCCTGATTGCTGGAAGATCGCCATAAAAGGCACAGGGGGTGCAGGAGATCCCTGGGGACTTGTTTCTCATACCTCCCACCTGGACACTGTGCGAGCTGCTCTTCCCCGGCCCTGGATTGAACTGAGCCTGGGTCCCAGGACACACGGAGTCTCACTCTTAGTGGAGGGGCCTAAACACCAGACCTGGGTGTCCATATGATTTAGGGTGGAGTTACCTCCAACTTCTCACCACAACTATGACATCCCCGACACCTCCTCCAGGAAGCCCTCCAGCCCTGACCTCTCTAAAGTATCCCCCAGTGCACCCTGCCTTCACTGGTCATTAGTGCCCATAGCAGTCAGGAGTCCGCTTGAGCCCCATGAACTCCTGCATACGAGGAAAGGGGCAGCCCATCCACGGGAAATACACACGCTCCAGCCCTGGCTGAGCTCTCCAGAGCTGTGGGAGGCTGGGAGGCAAGTTCCATGTGGAGCCCATCCAGTGACACCCATACCCCAAGCAGCAAGCAGCCTCTTGGCAAAACCCTGAAATTATCTGCCAGCATTGAAGTCCCCCGTGACTTAGGCTTTGTGCCTAATTCAGTCTCCTTTTATGCAGATGTGGTGCTACGAGCCGCGGTGGACACCACATGCGCCCTCCTGGGCTGCACAGTCCTGGGAAGGAGTGGGAGGAAGGGACAGATCAATGGCCAGGGCTTCTCAGGAGGGGGATGGAAGCACAGGCTCCAGAAGGCATAGACAGTGATTCATGGGGAGCTCTCCCATGGAGACCACAAACACCAGTAGACGTTTGCAGAAAGTTTGAGAAAGGGCATAGGCTTATAGGGTCTCCCTTAGAGGTAACAACCTTTCTGATGGGGTGAAAGGGACGCACACTCCATGGAAGCTGAGCTTTGTACCTTAGAGTCTGACCACTCCCTACGTCAACACATGCCATCCCAGTCCTCTCTGGCGATGCCGGGCAGCTGTAGTGAGAGTGGTTCCTTGTCTACCCCTGCAACACCACCACCCCCAACCCTGCCTTGAGCTCCTGGCACTATGTTAGGCTGGATTAAGTATATTTCCCACCCAGGATATTTCCAGTACATGATGCACTTACTGGAACTTGTAAGTTAAATGAGCATGTAGAGGCGCAGAAGCCAGGCTGTGGCTGGAATGCGGTGAGAGCAGAGGGAGCATGCTAGGCTATGCCAAAGGGGGTGGTTTGGATGCCACTTGAAGGGCACTAGGAAATCACTGAAAATTTGGTTGGGGTCCCCCACACGCCTCATGATTTTCAAGAGCATCCTGGCGGCCATGAGGTCTAGGAAAGAGAGTGAAAGGGAGCAAGACCTGGGCCACCTGTAAATGGCCATGGAGCCTATAGCATCGTAAAACCCCAGGGCAGCAATGGGGTTTTCCTTCAGCCACCAGCCCACCTCTCTGTCACCCACACAACCCAAGGGGGCCATGGGCTTTAACTGGCCTTGTCAGCAGCTGAGACCGGAAGAGTTTCTGTGACCAATCCATACCACGTGCAGCTGCATACCCCAGCGGTCTCTCTATGTAGGACCTTTCCACAGTTAGTGGGGAGGGAGGGCAGAGTTGAGAGCTTGGGGCTCAGTGGGGAGGCTTTCATGGCTGCAGCCACTGGGGTGCCCTTTGATCTTGGTCACTCCCTGGCCTTGGACATATCCCCAGTCTTCACACGGGAAGGTGGGTAAGACACTAATGGGGACCCCAGCATCCCAGCGTTGGGCTCTGACATCCCACAAAGGGGGAGAGGTCATTGCTGCAGGTTTAACAGAGTTGTGAAAACTTTGGACTCTCCATCTGTCAGTTGTGAAATGTGCAGAAGACGTTCTTGGTGAGACGTCGTGTCGGGACAGGGTCAAAAGGTGCACCTCCTAAGAGCCCGGCCTCAGCCTCCCCACACTCAGGCTCACACACACACACATGCACACACTCACATACATGTACATTTACCCACATACACATATACACACTGACAAATACATACATATACACACATGCACACCATATTCACACACATATATGCAGTCACATACACTTACATGGAAAACATGAAAATCATGGGGAGAGTGGTTGGGCTAGTGCTTAAGCTGCCAGGCATCCCACATTGGAGCTCCAAGGCTTGATACCCAACCTAGGCTGTTGATTCTAGCTTCCTGCTCATGCAAACACTGAGAGGTAATACAGACCCAATGGTTATGGTTCAAGTGGCTGGGTGCCTGTCTCCCATGTGAGAGACCCGGACTGAGATCTCAGATCTTGTCTGGGAACCATCAGTAACATTTCAGGAACGAACTGGATGATGGAGGTTCTTTCTCTTGCTCTCTCTCTCTCTAATAAATAAATAAATTAAGAAAAAGATTTAGGGACCACTGGTATGGTATATAGTGAACTAAGCCTAAGCCTGTGACACTAGTATCCCATATCAGCACTGGTTCAAGTCCCAGCTGCTCCATTTTCAATCCAGCTCCCTACTAATGTGTCTGGGAAAGCAGCAGAACACAGCCTAGTTGTTGGACTCCTGCAGCCACATGGGAGATCAGAGGAAACTCTAGGTTCCTGGTTTAGATTGGGCCAGTTCTAGCCATTGTACTGTACCAGCAGATGGAAGATTCTCTCTCTCTCTCTCTCTCTCTTTCTCGCTTTCTCTCTGTAAATCTGCCTTTCAAATAAAAAGATACAATTTTTCTTAAACAAGTGAACATGAAATATTTTAACTCTTATGCATCCAGGCCCAGCACAATGACGCAGTGGCTAAATCCTTGCCTTGTGTGTATAGGGATCCCATATGGGCACTGTTTGTATCTCAGCTACTCCGCATTCCATTCAGCTCTCTGCTTGTGGCCTGGGTTGACAGTAGAAGATGGCCTAGAGCATTAGGACCCCATCATGCCTACATGTGGGACCTGGAAGAAGCTCCTGGCCCCTGACTTCGGAGTGGCTCAGCTCCAGCTGTTTTAGCCATTTAGGGAGTGAACCAGCAGATGGAAGATCTTTCTCTGTCTCTCCTTCTCTCTGTAGATTTGTCTTTCCAAAAATAAACAAATAAAACCTTAAAAGAAAAATTAGGGAGCTGGGAATTTAAACCACTGGCTGCTGAGAAGCAGCTGGTGCCATCTTTACCCAGCGGCCAGTGCACCAATGGTTCTGGGAAAAGCCAGGAGAAGTCCACCCAGCGATGAGCTCTGGGGACTTGGGGGTGATGAATTAGTGCCTAGGGACATCATGGATAAGGCAACTGTATATGTAGGTGAGAAATGACTCCTGGGGGACCCCGAATGACAGGGCCACTGTACTTGCAGGAATTCAAGGGAACTGAGACCTGGTGATGTGGAGGGGAGAGACCAGAAGACCTGTATGGGTTAGACTGATGCATCACCCCATGTGGGAGTCTTGAGTTGGGCTTGTTAGTGCAGAACATTGCTGACCACCACCACACAACAATCCACATGAAAGCTAGGGCTGGGGGCCTGTATGGCAGGACTATTTCCAGGACCTGAGTGTCAGAACAAGGGACAGGTCACCTTAGGCAAGGCCATGACACTAATCAACATGTGAGAGAACCAGGTCCAGGGGTAGGTTATATGGGAGATTTGTGGGCCCAACCCTGTAGAAATATGAATCTCACTGGTTAGTTTAAGAATTGGGGTGGTCCTGTGAAACTGCAATCTCCATTGGCATGCCCAATAATTGTGGATGGGAACAGCCCTGGATGGGGAGCTAAGGGGACGCCCCATTGGGGTTGGGATTCCCACTGATAAGAATGAGAGCCAGACTGAGGACAGTAGGCTGGGATGGACAAGGCTATGGTCTCCCCCAACGTGGGTGTGGACTGGGTCTGGGGAGCAACAGACTGGGCTACACTCCAACACCCACTGGTACTTATGAAGCACCAGGGTGGGTGTAGAATGGGCTGGTTTAGGTCTAGACTCCCACTGAACCACGAGAAAGCTCTGTCGGCATGGACTAGGTGTGGCTGTGCTGCAACATCCTATAGTAAGAACCAAAATGGGTGTGGGCTGGTTTAGCAAGGTCACTGTTCCTTCCAAGACAAGAGGTGGACAAAGTCAACCTGGGCCAGGGACCCACTGGTGTGCTCAAAATTTGTCACTGGGAGGAGATCTGACAGAGGAGCTTGGGAAATTCCTTTGTAGAATGCAGTCCATGCAGATGAGCTCAAGAATCAAATCAAGGAACAGACCTGACCATGCCAGGTTACAGTACCCACCAGAACACATGTGGGTCAGGTCTGGGGACAGACCTGGCTGAGCCAGTTCATAACATCCACTGGCAAATCTGAGAACCAGAACAGGGTGCAGGAGGGGCCAGGTCAGGCCACAACACCAGCCAGTTCACACTGGGGCAATGCCATAGTGGATTCTAAGGTAAGGTGAACCATGCCAGCTTGGGGTCAGTGGATGCAGAGTTTGTGAGCCCCAAGGGCAGAGGATCTGGCAGGGCCCAGGTTGCCTGACCCAGGGCCTGGGGCCTGCCTGTGAGGTGGGTGCCAGGTTAGTGATCCCCAAGAGTGGGGGATCCGCCATGACTTGGGTCACCTGGCTTGGGTTCTGGGGCCCACCTGCGAGGTGGGTGCCAGGTCCGTAAGCCCTGAGGACAGGGGATACAGCAGGGCTTGGATTGTCTGTGTCCTGAAACTTGCCTATGAGTGAAAAAGGCATAGAGGTGGACACAGACCCTGATGCACATGGGAATATGGCAGCCCATTCATTTGGTGCTATTGCAAAGGAGAGCAAAGTGAACAACTATCCCAGCAAACAATGACAGCAAAAATCTGGGTGAGTAGAGACTTGAGGTTGACTATGTCAGCTAATGGTCATTGGGAGGGTTGTCTCACCCTTGGATTGGCGAAATTAACAGCATTTCAGAACTATCCAAACCACTTGGTTAGAACCCTCAGAACATGCACTATGGCGGGACCCTGGGTTGGTATTGGATGGCAGTTCCCCATCCCTAGGTACTGGGACATTTGAGAGGCTGGGAGTGGCTTCCCCATTTATCTTTCCCCTTCCATCAGAGACAAGAAGAAATGGAGAACTAGGAAACAATGATTTCACCCACTTTTCCCTGATCCTCGATCCTTCCCACTCTGGTCAACCCTGTGATCACCCTCAAATAAATTAATTAAATTTAAAAAGTATGCATCCAAAGGCATTATCAACAAAGGTAGCCCAGAGATTGGGAGAAAATAAGATTCACACATCGTATATCTGATAAGGAGCGAATACCCAGAATATATATGCAGAACTCAAAACAGCAACCGCAAAAACAGCAACCCAATTTAAAAACACAGGCAAAGGATTTGAACAGGTACATCTCCAATGAAGATAGACAAGCGGCAGATACGCACATGAGAAGGTTGTCCTGTGACAGGAATCACTCAGAAACTGTAAACCAAAGCCACAATAAGCAATGACATCATCCCCAAAAGGATGGCTGCTCCAAAGATGGAAAAACACAGGTATTGGGAGGGTGTGTGGCAACTGACACCTGCATGCCACCACCAGGCTTGGAAGATAGTGGGGCTACCATTGAGGTTCAACCTGCTTCCCCAGAAACTGGCAGAGAGTCATAAAATGTTTTGTGCCCCCCCCCACATTCCCTGCAGCATTTTTGCGTGCCAGCTAGGAGAAAGAAGACACCACTTGAGTGAGGCACACCTCAGCAGACACATAAAGGTATGGAACACAAGGTATGCAGTCTTGAAAAGGGATGGAATTCTGACAGGTGCCATGGCACACATAAACCTTGGGGATACTGCTGGGTGAGATAGGAGGTGACACAAGAGGACAGACACTGCAGGATTTCTTGACTGGCTCATTCAAACTCAGAGCAAGAAGTCAGAACAGTGGCTGCCTGGTGCTGGGGGCTTGGGGCCATGGAGTTGAGGCTCCGTTGGGCCAGAGTTTTCATTTTCCAATGGATGGTGGCAACAGCTGCCCAGAGAAAATGCACTTGGGACCCAAACAGTTGCACACTTTAAAAAATGGCCAGGATGGACCACTTGATTGCTGCATATGTTTCCCCACAATAAAAACAAAAATTGACCCCAAAAGGCATGTTTGGCAGTGATCTATTGCTTGGGCGAGCCTTCCTTCATGCAACCGCAAGGTCAAGTTCTTCCAGTCACCCCTTCCACATGTCCCGACTGGTCCTGGAGGGATGCGTAAGCATGAGCCTAGTGATGACGCTTGTGGTCTGCTTCGCGGTAAGATGTATCGCATAATCGGGGTGGAGTTTGAGCCATGGCAACCGGACAGATGCTGCAGTTTGATCTGCTGCCACAGACAAGGGAATTGAGGCTAGATGATGGGAGCTTGCAAGACCGCTCGACCTGGGGAACAGGATTCAGATCTGGGACATTTGTGCCCACGTGTATTTCTGCCCCTCATGAGACCTGAGACCCCCATCTGGCAGGTGGCCAGCCACGTGAGCAAGTGGTGTGGCAGGTCCCTATTCTGGAAGGCTTCCTGGAGGAAGGGGCCACGGTGAAGACCAGCGGTCCCCTTGTTTCCTCAGGTCGCTAGGTTTCCGCAGCTCCTGGGCCTGTACTCCACTCCACCCTGCCTCAGAGGGAGACATACGTCTCTTGGCTGAGCATTACGAAGTCCACCCCTGCTAGAATATTCTGCCCAACCAGTTCAGACAATGGGTGTGTGAGTTTGGATAGTGGCCCTGAGCCTATTTCTTGCTCCCAAGTGTCCTCAAGGAGATTGGCAGCCCCATCCTGAAGATCTGTGTACAAGAACACCCTAGGGACACCTGGTGGGAGGACCCACACTGCTCAAGCCATAGCATCTGGAACCACGCTAGAGGCAAGGAGCCCCTCCTCTCCCAGGTCATTCTGAATCTCCAAGGCTGCAGAGCCTCCCCCATTATAGAAGAAGTTGTCTCCATGGGGCTTGGGGCTGTGCAGTGGCTTGCTCCTGCTCCCTAGCAAGTTCAAGTGATACCAAAGTCCCTTGGAAGGTTAGCTGCTCAGGGATACACTGGAAGAGGGCAGTCTAGGTGACCACTGGGACCTGGTTTGTGTTGAACACCTCTGCCTGCCTCTAGCCACTGAAAGCCATGGCTTCGTCTCCCTCTCCCTCTCTCATCTCGCTTTGCCTCCTCTCTTGGTCTGCTGCACCCTGTCTGCATCCACCCACCTGCCTGAGGGTGGACCTGTTGTCTAGTCTGCTAGAGTGCTCAGCAGGGGCTGTCTGGAACCCTGGTAACTGGAGGTGAGAGACTTGTCCACAATAGTGCCTCAGTTTCCCAGCTACCATGTGGGGACCAGGTAGGACAGTTTTTGAGAGCCCTTCCATGGTTGCAGCTCCACGCTCCCTGCCAAGCCAGCCTGACCTGCTATGCTCTAGGCCCAGGGCCAAGTCCCTGTACAGGGTGCTTTGGCAGCTGGCTTGAGCCCTTGGGGTCCTTCACAAGTATACCCCCAGCATCTCTTCTACTTGGTCTGCTAAGAGACTCAGGGCAAGTTTGGGTGAACAAATGAATGATGTCATCTAAACTTTGTAGTTGGATTGGGCCCAAGACACAAAGCCATGGGGTCACAGGGCCTTGGGTAAAGGGAGATGAGGGCATTGTGGGAAACACTGCAGCTGACCTCGCAGCCTCTCAGAGGCCCTAAGAGAGAGCTGAGAGCAAGTGTCAGCCCTGTGGTCACCCCTCAGAGAGCATCTTCAGCACTTGGCTCCTGACTTCCTTTGTACCTGATCCCCTTTGTTCTTGGGTGGGTGAATACTTAATTCCCTTCTGACCCTCCGGTGCCCAGGCCAGGGCCCACATCTGCAGGTACACTGGCTGGTGCTTTTCCCTATACGTAGAAAAGGGACTGTTAGTGCTGGGCTTCCCACTCCAGGCAGGCTCAGGGCAGGTGGAGTGACTGAGCCCCAATGTTGAGAGGCTGATGTGACCAGACTGAGCCTTCCCCCAGAGTCTTCTCTTGACAACCATTCTTAGGTGGCTAGAGCTGAGGCCCTGGGGGGCCCCCGGGAGTTTGAAGAGTGTCTCTCCCAGCTGGGGCCCAGTGCTCTCCTTCTAGGTTTTTAGAAGATAAAGACAGTCCAACTATCTAAAGATCACTGGCAAACAAAACAGATATAACCAAGCTATAGTCAAACGAGCACTCCTCTGCTTCTAGATGATCAGAGAAATAACAGATTTTTGCATTTTCTTTTTGTTCTAAAGATTTATCTGCTTTTTCATGCCAGAGAGAGAAGGAGAGAAAGAGAGAGAGAGAGAGAGAGAGAGAGAGAGAGAGAGAGAGAGAGATGTTCTATCTGCTAGTTCCCTCCCCAAATGACTCCAGAAGCCAGGAGCCACAAACTCCATCCAGATCTCCCACGTAGATGTCAGGGGCCCAAGAACTTGGTCCATTCTCTGCTGCTTTCCCAGGTGCAATAACAGGAAGCTGAATTAGAACTGGAGCTTCCAGGACACGAAAAGGTTACCCATAGCACATCCTGGCACCATAGGCAGAGGATTAGCTTACTATGCCATGGTGCCAGCCTCAAAAATGACATTTTAAATGGAAATACTCAGTACTTCTGGCATGTCTGTGACAGGGTTGGTGCTGGTGTGTTGGGTGGTTGGGGTGTAATTCAGTTGGTGGCTTGAACATAGTTCTCAGAGGCTCGTAAAGATTGACGTCCTGGAACCCATTGGTTCCAAGTAGATCAGAAACACAAAGCCTTCTATATGAAAAACGCCCAGTGCAGCATCATGTTCTACATGCAAAGTAAGGAACATCCCAGACACCTTCAAAATAGACTTCCTGTAAAGTGATTATGACATGCCCAATTCAGATAATGCTTGCTAAAGATTTCCAACACCACAGAGGACACCAGGGTGGTTTTAGCCAAGAAAGGAACTCCAGTTGGGTTCAACAGTTGCAAATGCATCATCCACTTGAGCCAGAGATGCCCTTGCAGACATGCCCAGCCCCCAGGCTCCTACTCACCTGGGGGGTGCATCTGGCACAGGAGCTAAACTAGAGCTTTCAGATGTTCGCATCCCATATCAGTGTGCCTGGGTTTGAGTTTTGGTTCTGCTTCAGACCCAGCTTCCTATTAACGTAAAGGTCATAGCTTAAATAGTCAGGTGAGGGGTCGATGCCGTGGCACAGCCAGTAAAGCTGCTGCCTATGACATTGGAATCCCACAGGGGGTGCTGGTTCATGTTCCGGCTGCCCTACTTCTGGTCCAGCTCCCTGCTAATGCATCTGAGAAAGCAACAGCAGATGGCCCAAGTACTTGGGCCCCTGCAGCCACATAGGGGACCTGGGTGGACTTCCTGGCTCCTGGCTTTGATCTGGCCCAGCCCTGGTCCTTGCAGACGTTTGGGGAGTGAACCAAGGGATGGAAGATCTCTCTCTCTCTCTTTCTCTCTCCCTCTCTACTCCCTCCCTTCTTTCAAATAAATGTTTTAAAAAGCTGACAATTTGATGTTTTCAATACAAGCTGCGGCAGCTGTCATGGGAGTCATACATAGGCATGTTCATGTCCAGAGGAGTTGGGCCTTTTTCTGGTAGGATGAGGAGACCTATGAAGTCTGCAACAGACTACCCCTTGCTCTTAAGGTCTGCAGATGGGTCCCCACCCACTCACACACAGGCCAATGGCAAGGAAGTTAAAGTTTACCAAGACCCACGGTGGCCAATGGTTGCAGGGTTTCTGTACAGGGCCTCTCACCTGCTCTGGGAAAGCAGGTGAGGGTTTGTGCTACAGAGCATCTTGAAATGCACATACTTTTTCTAATATGAATGACTTGCTCCAGGGATGCAGATGCTAGCATTTTCCTGCTTTAACTCTTCCCCCACCAGCCCCCTGTGATTTCAGAAGGTGCTGCTGCGTGAGCACCCTCCCCTCTCCCTCCCATGCTGGGTAAATCCACACCCTCCTCTCAGGCTGGCTGGTGGCAAAGTCACTGGCAAGAGACCGGCTCTTCCTACTGGCTGGTGGTGACTTTGGCCACAAGCTATCATAAATAAAAGTGCTGTCCCTCACAGGCCAGAAGACCAGCCATGTGTTGAATTCTTTTGTTCTGTTCCTGAGAGTAAGGGCATTGTGGACTGAACCCTGCATGGGGCCTGGAGAGGAAAGAATGGGTTTTCAAGCTGGCCAGGCTGTGTGCTCCAGGATGTGTTCGTAGCTGTGGCTGGCAGGGGCGTTTTCTGATCCTCTGGTTTTCCCCCACCCAAGGCAGGGTCCTGCCCCTCCTCAGCTCTCACCTCGTCTGTCCTCCACCTCCACCATGACCACCTGGCACCAATATAGGCTGGCTCTGACCATGATCCACAGGTAGGAGTTGACAGAGAGCTGAATAGGCAGGTGGGATGGAGGTGGCCTGGGAGATGCTCCAGCCCTAACTGAGATCATTAGCTCTAGGGCCCAGGTTTCCAGCAAGGGCCTGAATGATGTAGCCAGTACAGGCCAGTTGTTCTGCTCTCTTTCTCCTCCAGGATCAGTGGTAGAAATGTTCATTCCCTCAGGAGGAGCAAGGGAGATAAGGCCTGGGCGTGCCAGTCCAAGCCGTGACACGTGATGCAGGGCCCACCCCTGCTGGGGCTCGCTATGGCCTTGGGTGGCCCAACTGGGGACTTGAGAGACTGTGACCTCAGAACCTGGGTTCTGGCTCCAGACATGTTGTTTGTTGTTGCAGCAGCTGCCACTGTTGCTAACACGCTCCTGGGCATGACAGACAGGGCCACCGCCCTTTCCCTTGGCCTGCAGCCCTCTCCTGCAGAGCAGGGTGCCTGGGAGTTGGCCCTTTAAGGCTCCCGGCTGTGGTGTAATCCTGTTCCCTGGAGCTGGTCTGGCACGATGAGCTGCCCCTGAGGAATGTCCTCTGGGGGAGTGAGTGCCTGGTGACAGACATGTGAGCTTGCTGCCCCAGGAGGTCTGCAGGGCTCCATCCAGCCCCGGACAGTGGGGAAAACCAGAGAACAAAGTAGGGTGGGAAACCCACTTCTCAAGGCCAAGCCCACGGACTAAGCGAACACCCAGCACAAGTCTGACAGCTTATACCCATTTTGCAGAGACAGAGACAGAGGCTCAAGAGAGGCAGGTCAGGTGCAAAGTTGGGGAATTTTTGTTCACCACAGTGGTCATGCCATCCACATCTGGTTTGGGGACCAAGCCCTGGGAGCTCTAGTTTGCTGCCCCCCCTCCATCCACTGCTACCCTCTCTCTGGCAGCCTGCTTGTTGTCAAGAGCCATCTGCTCCACACGCATAGCTCCTTGCCTGTCTCTCCCTCTATCAGCCCAGCTTAGTGACCCTTGCATCTGACAAATCGCTTGCTGGTGGGATCTCTAGCAGCAACGGCTGCAGCAGTGGGTTATCTTCCCACCCCATCTTCTATTCCATCCCATGATTCACACCCAGGCACTGCCACCTGCCCAAGTTTCTCCTGCCTGCATGCCTCTTGGGGCACTTGCCCTGTCTCTGGAACCATCATGTGGAAGGAATCCTGGTGCTGGCCTGGATGGAGCCCTCAGCTCCAGCCCTCCCTGCCATTTGCCTAGCTCTTGAAGCTCCCCCCTTTGGCTCCATGGCCCAGAAGGCCTCCAGGGAACCTGGGGAAATCACACGGGTCTTGTGGGCACTCTGTCCCTCCTCCCTGGAAGCCATTGAAGGTACCAGGCTGGAAGGGTGACCCCAGGACTTTAGACCCTTAAGCCTCAGCCACTAAGGTTGCTGGGAATGTGGTTAAGTCCTGCCTAGGTGTGTCGGTGCCTGGTCCACCTAGATTGGGAGATGAGTGAGTTGAAGCAGTTGCTTTCATTCCAACCCTGGGAGGAGAACATTCCAACACTCTTCCCTCATTCTGTGCTCATTAGGGCAGGAAGGAGAGAGCCACCTGAGGTTCAGAGGTGCTGAGTACAAACTGTGCCGGAGTTAAGCGCAGAGCACGGCCTCCAGAGGCTCCCTCCTGGTGACCTTGTGGAGCTTCCAGATGCTCAGATCTGATGCTACTGCGTGCATGATCCCAAGCAGGTATTGCCGGAGCAACAGACTGGGCAAGCACCACGAGAGTTACAAACACATAAGTGTTACTCTATATGCCAGTCTTCAAAAATCTCATGGGAAATGCATATTAGGGGAAAATTTATAAATTCAAACTTTTTGTACCCCAAAAGACATACCTTTTAATTCCATTTTTTTTTTTCCATGAGCTTTTGGAAATACTACCCTCTTTCAAAACTTCTCTACTGACTATCGTTAGCAACAAGTTTAAAACAAATCTTCAGGAGGAAGAAAGGAGACCTCAGTCCTTGGGTGCAATACTTGTTTTAGTGTTTACATTCAAATTGCTGATGTTGTAAAATAAGGATTTTCTATCAGGGCCAGCACTGTGGTGGAGTTACCAGAAATGCCTGGTGGGTTCTTTCCTCAGCTTAGTATAGAAATAAAAAGCTGGGAATCTGTTGCAGATTAAAGAAGTTTATTTGCAAAGGGACCAGGTGAGCAGGGAAGGGAGAGGGCAGGGGAAAGCACCTCCAGGAGCACCTCTCGAAAGAGGAGGGAGATACCAAAAGTTTGAGGAAGGGTCTTGGGATTTTAAGCATTCCCTGATCCCTCCTTGTTGGGCGGGGGAACCTACAAGTAAGATGTTTCCCATTAGTGGTCTCTTAATCAGTTAGGAAATGGGTGGGCAATGCTGGTGCTGAAGGTGTGGCCAAGACCTCAGCAGGCCTGGACGGTCTCAGAGGTGTGGGTTAAGACATGGCCTGTGACACCAGCATCCCATACGGGCCAAAGTTTAAGTCCCAGTTGCTCTACCTTTGGCCCAGCTCCATGTGAGTGAGCATCAGAAAGCAGCCTTGACCAAAGCTTAAGTCTTTGGTCCTCTGCCACCCATATGTGGAGGACCTGGTTGGAGTTTCAGGCTCTTGTCTTTGGCTTGGTCTTTTCCTAGCCATTGTAGCCATCTGGGCAATGAACCAAACCAACAGATGGAAGATCTCTTTCTGTTTCTCCTTCTCCTTTTCTCTCTTTAACTGTGCCTTTCAAATAAACAAGTAAATCTTGAAAACATACATCTATGGTTATCTTTAACATGATAAAAATTCCCCACAGGAGAACCAAAGGGAGACACACCTGGCCAGAGAAGTGGTTACTGACTCATCCTGGAGCAGGTGGGCCTCCCTGCACAGATGTTGTCATCTGGGAAGCTGTGAGACAGTCACAGGTATGTGATGCTCATGGGATGGTGACCCCAAAGTGATGAGATCCTGCAGGCAGAGGACACCAAGGAAGAAAAGTACAGACAAGAGGCTTTAGGCACACACATGGCCTATGGAACTCCAGCACCCTTGTCTTTATGTTCAATCACAGCAGCCAGGCATGCTGTTGACTCGCATTGGTTCCCCAAACAGTCCGGGGACCCCAGATCCTCCTGGCCCTTGCCCTCAGCTGCCAGATGCACAGCTGGAAGAGGTGAGAAGGGCCCCACCTTTTCTGGGATTGCCTCTTGGCCTAATAGCTTTGCACACCACCCAGCAGTTGGCTAAATGGGGCTGTTTCCCTGATTGGCTTTTCAAAGTCCCCGTGCAGAATAAACATTTCAGTTTCCCTGGGATTTCCTCACCGGCTTCCCTCCAGATGTGTGATGTGTTGCAGACACCATGGTAAATAAACAGGACTCAAAGTCCGACAGATGAGCAAGAGGGCACTTAGGAGCCTTGTTCATGCACTCTCAGAGCATGAGAGATGGCAGGGACTGCACCTGCCAGAGCTGGCAGAGGTCCCCCGATTCTCTCCCCCATTGTCTCCGCCCCTAGGAATGCAGGCATGGGCCAGGATGGGCACCCTGATGAAAATTAACTCACACCACCTGCTAAAGGCCTTCTGTGCCTCCTGATCCTGGGGTCCAGTGACTCGGCAGGTGGCAGTGTGCCAGCCCAGCCATCAGAGGCTACACCACTTTTGGTGTTTTGCAGTTGTGGGACAGAGCATACTTCAGCGGCCAGTGGTATAAAACCCAGCTGGGGGAAGGGGGTGGCGTTGGGGAGACCAGTGTGATCAGTGTGATGGCTCCATTAGCTAATCCTCCACCTCCAAGTGCCAGGATCCCACGTGAGTGCCAAGTCATGTCTGGGCTGCTCCATTTCCCATCCAGCTCTTTGCTTGTGGCCTGAGAAAGTTGTGAAGGACAGCTCAAAGCCTTGGGACCCAGCGTTAACATGGGAGAGCTGAAAGAAGCTCTGGCTCCTGGCTTCAGATAGGCTCATTCCAGCCATTGTGGCCACTAGAGGTGTGAAGCAGCAGATGGAAGATTTTTCTCTTAGTCTTTCCTCTCTGGAAATATACCTTTCCAATAAAAATAAATATATTTAAAAAATTAAAAAGCCTGGCTGGGACAGCAGGTGAAGTGTACCTAACCTAACTGTGCTGCAGCTCCTCCTCTTAGTTAGAGGTCTGGGGTTGTCCAAGGTGCCCTACCTGGGGGGAGGGGTAAGGGGAGGGCACCTCCTGGCGGGGAGTTGTGGAAGTTGCAGTCTTAAGGAAGGCCAGCCACCACTGGGAGCATGTGTGTCTTTGAAGTCCCAGAACTGGAGTCCCTGGGACTGCGATTTTTGGGACAGGAGCCCAGGAGGGTGTCAGCTCACTTATGGCCAACAGAGTCCCCTGGAGCAGCTTCTCTGCCTTACACACCCCACCCAGGCCTGCAGCTAAGCCCAAATGTGACCAATGCCCACTGGGCAGACTTTTCCTGCAGCTAGGAGCTGACTGCCTGCCCTGATGTTGAGCTAGTTTTCCCTGTCTTCCCTAGGGGCTGGATCCTGCCACTTCACACATGGGGGAAGCTAAGGCTCCAAGAAGAGTCAAGCTGTCCTCTGAAACCCACCACAGGATGGGGAGTACGGGGCATTCATCATGGAACCTGGAGTTGAACTCAAAGCTGCCTCATGCGCCCACCACACAGGAATGAATGTCCTTCTGTGGCTGTTAGAGGTGTAGGTAGTTTTGACCTCTGTGGGTTTATGGGACTTAGGGAGGTGGGGGTTGGGAACCCAATAAGGAGAATTCAACTATGGAATTTCCAAGAAAGAGAGAGACCCAGCTCCAGCTGACTGATGCAGCAAGAGAGGGTGCATATCACACATAACAGGTGCAACATAGGACTTGAGCTGCTGAACCATTCAAGTGCTGGTGGCCAAGGCCTCCCTGGTGCGTGGTGCTCCTGAACCCAATCCTGGAGACCCCACTGCCTACAGGGGGCTCCTCTGATTGAAGGACTCCGAGGAAGTGTAGCCAGAGGCAAGAGATGGCCTCCATGCTGACACCCAGGGCAGGAGGCCAAGGTATGAGATCTAGTCCAGAGATGCCTGTCACAGCTGCCCATGTTGTGTGGTTAAGTCCCCAATGCACCTACAGGGGCAGATCTTGAAGCCCAAGATGAATGACCAAAGAGGCCCTGCATCTGTCTGCCCATGTCAAAGACAGAATGAGACCAGCAGAGCAGGTACAGCTCATCAAGGAGAATGATGGAGGTGAGACATCAGGAAAGATGAGATGGGAGCTCAAAGCAACACAGAAACCCAGAAAGGCAGCAGTGAGAGAGGAGAACAATCTGGGAGCCTGGCTTTTTCTGCAGACCAGCAGTCCCAACTGCAAGGGGTTGAAGTCCAGTCTACAAACCAATTGGGTGGGGAAGGTGGGTGGAGGAAGAGGAGGCGTGGCTCCAGACCCCAGCTCTTGTGGTTAGTTACTGTTGAGTTCTACTTGACTTTGTTCACTTTATTTTACCTCGAGAGGGTCCCTTCTGCAACTTGGACCTATGCAACAACCACCATCAATGCACAAGCCCAGAAACCCAGAGTTGAGGCAGTCCCCCTTTGGATCTGGAAGCACAAGATACTATGTGGCCAGGGTGTGAGCCCCAGGGTCAACCTCACATGCCCTGTGGGACCCAGGAACAGACCCTCCTGGATCCTGCAGGCTAACTCTGAGACTGTAGATGTTTATGCTACAATTCCTTCAGTAGCTTGCCCTCACCAGTGGCACCTGGAGGCACTGTCTACACTCTGGAGCTTTAGCCTGCTTACAGCAGCCAGTCCCCAGCACAACTTGCACTTGGTCCCATGAAACCTGGTTACGGACCCCATTACCTCCTGCAATGTCCTAGGGACACCTGTGCTCACCTATGGAGCCTAACTGCATCCCACTGGGTCCCATCTTGCCCCTGTTTTTGCACATTTCCCAGCATCATGGATGATCTGTCTGTAGGTGAGATACCCTCTGTATCATGCAGCTTTGAGACTGGGATTGTCCAAGTTCAAATTCCACAAACTCACCTAAGTGCATCTCCAGGACACTGGGTGAAGACCCCATCTTCATTCCACCACTCCAGACCTGTGACCTTCCGTGCATAATTAATAGCATAGCCTACATGCCTCCCATGGCACCTGACCCAGGTACCTTCTCCAGGACTGTGACGATTGGTACTGTATTCCCAGTCACCTGACCAAAGTCTGCAGGACCTCAGGAAAAGAGGACCCATGTTCTAATGCTCTAGACTCATATCTTCCAGGATATAGTCCCACTATAAACTCTATTCACCCCTTAACCACAGTTCTCTTCACATCTCCCAGTGCTATAAACCCCTGCATCACTACCTCCATGCAGCAGGAACTGGGGATGTCCCATCTGCGTTAAACAATTCCCCAGGTCACAGCTGTTGGCGCCACAAATCTGAGCATCACTCAGATTTGCTTGGTAGGCTAGGGGGTCTTTTCTGTGTCCTTCAGCACCAAGAATGTGACTACTGCTATCACAAACCCTTCCATGATTGACATCAACTCTCTGAATGCAGACATTTGGAAGCTCATGTCCATTTCAAGGTCGTGCAAACTGCTGACATTGACAGCAGCTGACAAAATTGCCCAGATTCTCTTTTTGGGGAGTCACCTAGAACCAAAGCCAAAGGAATTACCAAACTGACACTCACATTTCCTCTAAGCAAAAGAGTCCTTGCCAACAAAAGCTACTCCACAATAAAGGAATGGTTGCGCCAAGTGTCAGACGTCAATATAGGGACACAGGAAACATGATGAAGCAAGGAAGCATGACACTTCCAAGAGAACAAATAGCTCTCCAAAAATAGATCTTGGTTTGAGGGGAATCTACAAAATGCTTGGAAGAAAAGTCAAACTCGACAATGCCAAGAAATGAGGAAGATGATGCATTATGTGAATGAGAAATTATAGAGATCATGCAAGCAAATTAATCAGAATTTTGGATCTGAAAACTCCAATCAATGAAATAAAAATTACAATTGAAATAACCCTTTCAGACAAAAATAAAGAGAGAAGAATTCAAAAGAATGAAGAAAGCCTACAAGACACATGGGATACCACTAAACGAATCAACAATCATATTCTACCTGAAGGATAAGAGAAATGGCTGGTATTGAGAATCCATGGAATAAAATAGGTGAAAATATATCCCAAGTCTTGGAAGATAATACAGCAAGAGCTAAGAATTTCAAACATGTTGACCAAAAAGCCCTTCCCTAAGGCATGTTGTACTGAGATTATCAAAAGTGAAGAGCAACGAGAAAATCCTAAAGATGGGAAGGAAAAGATCCATTAGGCTAACTGCAGACTTGTCAGTAGAAGACTTACAGCCCAACCCTTCAACAAATCTCGAAAGAAAAAGAGCTTCCAATTATGGCCTGGGAAAACAGTGATAGATGGTCCAAGACCTTGGGCACCTGCATCCATGTGGAAGATCCAGAAGAAGTTCCTGCTGCCTGGGTTCAGATTCCCTGAGCTCCAGGCATTGCAGCCATTTGGGGAGTGTATCAACATATGGAAGACCTTTCTCTTTGTCTTTTCTCCTCTCTGTAAAATCTGCATTTGCAATAAAAATAAATCTTTTTTTTTTTTAAAGATTTATTTTTATTATTTTTTTTCATTGGAAAGGCAGATATACAGAGAGGAGAGACAGAGAGGAAGATCTTCCGTCCGATGATTCACTCCCCAAGTGAGCGCAACGGGTCTATACTATGCCGATCCGAAGCCAGGAGCCTCTTCCGGGTCTCCCACGCGGGTGCAGGTTCCCAAAGCCTTGGGCCATCCTCAACTGCCTTCCCGGGCCACAGGCAGGGAGCTGGAAGGGAAGCGGGGCCGCCGGGATTAGAACCGGCGCCCATATGGGATCCCGGGCGTGCAAGGCGAGGACCTTTAACCACTTGCGCCACCGCGCCGGGCCCAAAATAAATCTTTTTTAAAGACATGGGATATTAACAACTATCATGAAAACTGATGAGAGTAGAAAATTCTCCAAAAAGACACGTACACAAAAGACATAAGGCTGGAATCTTATTACAATAGAAAATTCCAAAATAAAACAAATATCAAAATAGGCAGAAAGAAAAAGCAGTGAAGAGAAGATGTAAAACAAGCATTAATCAAAGATCTGACAGCAATTAGCTCTTATCTGTCAATATTCATTTCCAGTGTACATGAAATCAAATCAGTTCCCCAGTTCGAATACACAAATTGGCTGAATGGATTAAAAGACCCAATGATACACTATAAGAAACTCACTTCATAGGTAACGATACACATTGACCATCAGCAAAGTCTCAGGGGTCCTTGCCTGCCAGCAGACCTCGAGGTCACCGAGGGTGAGGCAGATGGTGGCCTTCAGCCACAAGAACCACAGGAGACAAGTTGGTGAGGAATGTCCGCTTTATTATGCACAGGTTACAGGTTTTAAAGGGTAAGGAAGGGGAGGGCAGGAGGGAGCCTTCCGGCAGACTCCACCCCAACCAAAGACACCATCATGTTAAAAGTCATGGTCCAAGTGTACTCCCCTTGAACTTGTAGCCACGTTGTAGGTCACACTCCACATGTAGGTCTGAAAGCTGTGCCTCAGGCCATGGGGAAGGTTAGGCTTAGGCCACGTCCTCCAGGCAGCAGGACAGGGGCCTGGGGTGATTGCCTACAACAAACAGTTAGAAAAAGATACTCACCATGCAAATGGAAACCAAAAACGAAGCAGGAGCAGCTATAGTTACACCATGATATTAAAACTCAAAACTGTAACAGAAGGCAAAGAATGTTTTTTGTCAATAAGGCCATGGATTCAGAAAGAAGATCCAGCAATCATCAATATGTATGTAGCCAATACAAGACGACCTGGCTAAACTAAAGTAAATATTATCGGATGTAAAGCAAGAGGTAGATTGCCATACAATAGACTCCAATATAATTAATAGATACTCTCTAATACAGTAACACTGTCATTGACAGGTAATGCAGACAGAAAATCAGCAAAGACACCTCCGAGTTGAACCATATTATAGAGCAAATAAGCATGATAAGCATTTATAGAGCATCATATCCAACAGATAAATAGGCATTCTTCTCACATTTCAGGTGTTTTCTAGGACAGCACCTATATTAGGCCACAAATAAAGTCTCGGTACATTTAAAATCATACTATACCTGCTTAGACAACAAAGGAATAAAATGAGAAATCAACAACCAGAAGAATCATAATAATTTTACAAATAAATGGAAATTAAACAACTTGCTCCTGAATGACCAGTAGATCATTGAAGAAATTAAAAAGGGTAATCAAAACATTTCTTGAAATACATGAAAATGAATACACAACACATCAAAATCTGTGGGATACAGCAAAAGTAGGGAAATGTATGGCAGTAAGTGTATACTTTCAAAAAAGAAAGATTTCGGGCCCAGCGCCATGGCTTAGCGGCTAAAGTCCTCATCTTGAATGCGCTGGGATCCCATATGGGTGCTGGTTCTAATCCCGGCAGCTTCACTTCCCATCCAGCTCCCTGTTTGTGGCCTGGGAAACCAATCGAGCCATGTGGGAGACCTGGAAGAGGTTCCTGTTCCTGGTTCCCAGCTTTGGATCGGCGCAACACTGGCCATTGCGGTCAGTTGGGAAGTGAATCATCGAATGGAAGATCTTCCTCTCTGTCTCTCCTCCTCTCTGTATATCTGATTTTGTAATAAAAACAAATAAATCTTTAAAAAAAAGATAAGCCTGTAGCCAGACTGAGAAAAAAGTCAAATAAATAAAATTAGAGATGAGAAAGAAGCCATTACAAGTGATATCGCAGAAATACAAAGGGTCATCAAGGTACTGCTGGAAATAACTAAATGCTAACAACTCAGAAACTATCAAAGAAATGAATAAACTCTTGAATACAAACAACCCGCTAAGAGTAGAACAAGAAAATGCAGAAAATCTGAACAGGCCAAAAACAAGTAGCAAGATGAAACAGTAATTAAAAGTCTCCCATCGAACAAAAGTCCAGCACTTGATGTCTTTATAACTCAAACCCAAAAGCTTTTTGCGCAATTAAGGAATCAATCAACAAAATGAAGAAACATTCCACACAACGGGACAAAATGCTGGCAAGCTACTGAACTGTTATCCAAAATGTATCAGGAACAGAATAAACTCAACAGTGGAAAAAATAAATAAATTTTAAAAAAGGCAGTCCAGGTAAAAATGGGCAAAGGCCTGAATAGGCAACACTCAAAAGAAGAAATCAAAATGTTTGACCAAGATATGCAAAAATTCTCAAAAACACTTGTCACTGGGGAAATACAAATCAAAATCACTGTGAGACAATAAATACCTCCGCCCTATCTGAACAGTTCTTATCAGAAACGCAGAGAGCAACATGCTGGCAAGGGTGTGGAGAAAGGAATTTTCCACAAGGCTGGTAGCAGCACACATCAGTTTAGGTGCAGTGGAATACAATATGGAGAGTTCTTTAAAACTTAGAAATAGAAATCTGTGATCTGGTAATCCTGCTAGTGGGCATATACCCAAAAGAAAAAAAAAATCATTGTGCCAAAGAGACATTTATAGTAGCAAGTTCACGATCGCCATGATGCGACTAAACCGATGAGTCCATCAGCAGATGACTGAATAAAGACAAGATCATGTGTAATGCAGCAGAATATTACACAGTCATAAAGAATAAAATCCTGCTGTTTGCAGCAAAATGGGTGGTCCTTGAGTGAAATAAATCAGACACAGATGCCACATGTTTTGTATCATGTGGAAGCTGAGGAATAATTCAACCTGGACACAGATTGCTGACTTACTGGTGGCTCTGAGTGGAGGGAGGACAGAGGGACTTTGGATAATGGGTATCGAGTCAGAGTTGGCTAGAAGGAGCAAGTTCCCTGTATCACATGACACAGTGGGAAGACTAGGGTTCCCAGTCACCTATTGTATATTGTATGAACAAACAAGAGAGAGTAACGCCACACTCTACCCTATATATGTGTGGAATTATTATGTGCCACTTAAAAAAAATACATGTTGGAAGGGGCTTGCATGGTGATATAGTAAACTAATCCTCCACCGGCACCCAGTGTGGGCACTAGTTCAAGTCCTAGCTGCTCCATTTCCAATCCAGTTTCCTACTTACAGCCTAGGAAAGCAGTGGAGGATGGCCCAAGTACTTGGGCCCCTGGGAGACTCATGCGAGAACTAAAGGAAATTCCTGGCTCCTGGCTTTAAAGTGGCTCAGCTCCAACTGCTGTGACTATTTTGGGAGTGAACTGGCAGATGGTAGATCTCTCTCCCTCTCTCTCTTTAACTTTTTTGAGTGAAATCAATAAATCTTGAAGCAACATCAACAACAAAAAATACACGTTCGAACAATGGACTGACAGAGCCTTCTTGTACCACAGTAATGTTGATTATTTTGGAGTTTGAAGTCAGAGGAGGGTCGGCTCCTTCCCAAGCCTCAGGATCAGGTTGTGGGGGAAGCAGAGTGTGTGTTTGACCTGACAGCTCAGATGCTTGCATGCCACATCAGAGCATCCGAATTCAACACCTGCCTTGGCTCCCAAAGATGCCTTTCTCCTAACACAGACTCTGGGGAGGTGGCAGTGACAGCTCACGAGGCTGGGTTCCTGCCACCAAGTGGGAGAACTGACTTCAGTCTCTGGCTCCCAGCTTTTGCCTCAGCCTAGCCCCAGACACTGAGCACACTGGAGAGAGATCTCTCCTCTGTCTGTCTGTCTCTCTCTCCTGTATCTCCCTCTGAAACCATGTAAAATCATCATTTGAAGAAAAGGAGAAAAGAAGTGAAACTCAGTTCCAGTTCTGCCACGCAGAGACCCTTCGAACTCACGCATTGATTCTGAAAGCATGGGTTAGCCTGTACCTATGGTAAACTCCCACCTCCAACCAGCATGCACTCACCTGCAAGCAGACCCAATTGCCCTCACGGCCTTCCTCCACAGCATTAGGCAACCAGAATCCTTGCAGGCACCTATGACTACACCCAGGGCTATTCGGGGGCATCAGCCTTCCATCCACATGCCAAACATCCCAGCCTCGCCTGGGTCCTGGCCAGATCACATATCCCTGAGCAGTGACTCTAAGCAGCCCCGCCAAGCCACTGGACTGGGGATGCCGCAACTTCCTCCTAGCAAAGCTTTCCATTGATGTCATCATTCCAGGCAACAGGCAGCTTGCTTTCTCCAAAAATGACTTAAACACACACACAAAGACAACACCAAAATACGCATTTCCAGTATTCTTTGGTGTTTGTGGGTCAAGTGCAGCTTGCAGATTGACATAGCAGCTGCAGCCTAGTGTATTCGCCCCAGGAGTCCCTCAGTGGACCCTGGGTAACTGCCTGGCCCGAGCCATTGAGTCAGCTACTTCTTGCCACCTCCCCTCCTGCGCTGTGGCTTCACTGGAACACAGATTGTGAATGGCATCTGAGAGCAAGGCAGAATGAGCACTTAGCACTGGTGGTTCTTGATGCAAATGTAAAACAACCAAGGAAAGAATACCACATTCCCTTTCTCTTCTGACTTCTTATAGCTCCCAATTAGCTTAGAGCTCCTTCGAGGTAGGGCCAAGATCAACAGCCCTGTGACTTTACAGTCATTGTATTCACACCCTCTTTCTCGAAATGTTTATTAAATGGGTTTTGGTTGAAGGGGCTTCTCAGGAGGGTAGAGCCTTGAAGGCCAGGTTAAAGGATCTGGGTGGCATTCGGGGCAGCCGGGACATCAAGTACCCCTTTGGAGAAGGGTAAGTGGTTGTATCAAAGCAATGCACCACAAGGAGCACTTAACTTGACTTGGCAACCATACCCACACTGTCTCTCTCTTTCTCTCCCTGGCCTTTCTGAGGTCCAGCAGTTTCTAGAGACCAGACCATGGAATATCCATCCTGTGCCAGGCACCCAGCAAGGGGACTTCAGTGTCTACAACATCCAAGGAACCACCATTCTTCCCATTTTCCAGATGAGAAAGCCAAGGCTAAGATGGCTGAGTGATTTGATCTGAATCACAACCCGCAGAAAGGTGTAGAATTTCTCCTCTCTTTCCTCCATGGTGCTGACAAATTACAGCTCTTTCTTGGGAACAAAAAAATGTTTTCAAGGACTAAAATCCAGGAACCTGTCCATGTTAAGAATTCCAAAGAGATTATTGTGCCCTAAAGAAAGGTGAAGCCATCTCTGTGGCTCAAACATCTCAGACCAGACCTCAGCTGATTATCAGTCCCGTTGGACAATCACATTCTTATGGCCCCTGCAAGTCTGATCTACTGGTTTCTTCTGGATGCAAAATAAGAATGCCTGGGTAGCATTTTCTTTCTTTCTTTCTTTCTGAGCTTGATGCTGGCTTCCAGGTAAAACATTTTGACCTGCTGGAGAGTAAACCAGTACATCCAATTGAGTCTGCACTAAATTGGTCACAGCGAAAATAAGTTCCAGTTGAGACAATGAACAAAGAATAATAAGAATAATAATAAATAAGGACTTCCTGTTCAGGTTTTTCCTTTGACCCCAAGATCCTATGTCTTGACTTCTGAGTGAAGACGGACAATCTCTTTCAAGTGCAGAAGCACCAATCAAGTAAGGTCTCCACATTCACCTTGTGACACACGTCTTGCTATGATGGGGGAGACTGAAGAATCAGATATTCAGGCCCCCCTTTGCTCCATCTCCAGAAGTCAGCACTATCCAAAGGAACCCAGCAGGGACCTGGGGCAGCACCCCCTGCCCTGTCCACCATTTCCCAAACCGGTGACCTTGGGGAAGCTATTCAGCCTGAGAATTGATTTCCCCCTCCTGTGCAAGAGGGCAGCTAATTGGATTCCTGAGAGGATTAAGGGAGGGAAAGGGGAGCACCTGACACAGAGGCTATTGGGGAAAATGGTAGCTCAGGCTGGGGCTTGGTGCTCATCCACAGTGATGGGTGATTAAGTTCCGGGTCCCCAGCAGAACACGCAGGGATAATGAGAAAGTAGGGGGAAACCTGGAGTGTGTGGGGGTCACCCAGATCTAACTCACATTCTCCCCTCACTAGTCCAGTGACTGAAGCCACTCCTACAGCTCTTGGTGTCTCTGTTTTCATGTCTGCAGAATGGGTTTCTCAGGAGCCTGATAACGTGTGTTCTGGGAGCTCGCATGAGAGCCAGGTTTGTGTTAAGGCTTCCCTTCATGGAGACCAAACGGGCCTCCAGCCTGCCAGAAAAGAATCCAGCATGGCCCCCAGCCTCGTCCAGAGCCTGCAGAAGCCTGCCTCGTGCAGCCAGGTCTGAATCTCTGGCAGGTGGTTCCAGCCACAGCTGGAGTGAGAGCACTACAGTGTTTTCCTAAGGCACTGGCCAATTCATTTTCTCTCAGCTGAGGGATAATTAGAGAGCGCGGGAGATATGAGCTTGTATTTTCACACTCCCTGTCGGGTCCCAGGCTTGCAGGTTAAAAATGAGCTGCCAAGATCACAGCAGTGGGCCCTTGTGAGGATGTCCAGAGGGGAGTCAGGGAGGAGGCTGGGGTGGACAGGGCTGGACATCTTTGCTGCCTTGACCCTTCCATGCAGTGTGACAGCCAGAGGACCCAGCTCAGCAGCTGGCTGGATGCTGTGACCACTTTCCTCCCCTTGCTGTTCCCTGAGGCCAGTGCAGCAGCGGTGTGGTGTGAGTCATGTGGCCTGACAGAGCTGCCAGGTGACATAGATTGTCTTGGAGTCCACAGGAGCCAGTGAGGACGGAGCTGCCGACAGAAGTCTCTGGCAGGTGCATTGTTGCTTAACAGAGAGACCCACGATCATGACCTCCTGTAACCCTGCTGGCAGCTCTTAGTCCCAGTTTAGTATCATCTCTACCAGCCCATCCTCCCCACCGGGACTAGCAATCCCAGCCCTCCAAGTGCCATGAATGCCACAACCCCACTGGTTTTGTGCCAAGTCCACAGTCAGACCAGCTCTTTCTCATCCCCCACCCCCATCCCACCACCTGCCAAAGTTCTGCTCAATCCAAAGTTCTCACATTTGAAATAATGGCAGGAAATCAACACGGCCCTGTCATGTGAGAAAGGTAAGAGTTCCCGGACAGGAAATCCTCTTGCTTCTAGTGCCCTGGGCATGTCCACTTTCCCACCCAGGCCCAACTGGGAGCCTGGCCTTTCGCACAATTGGCTTCCTGGGGCGACACTGGGCTAGACATGCCGGGCCCTTGTCCAGATCTTCCCACCCTCGTAGTGAATGTCCACTGCAGAAGAGTGGGAATGGGGGCCACTGCAGGGGACCCCACCCTCCCACGCTGTCTCTCTGCTCTCTGTGCAGGTGGATGATACAGACCAGGCTGGGGAGGGAGAGAAGAAGCATCCTGGGGGATTGCCAGCTGGCCAAGGCAACGGTCCTAAGGACCTTTGTGAGCCAGCCTCATGTCACATCCTCCGGAATCTTTCTGTTTGTCGCAGAGATCAGCTCCCACGGCACGGGGTGACCATACTCCCTTGGGGGCAGATTTAAAGGCATGCCACAGAACTCAGGGATGAAGGCAAGCCATCGCTCAGAAAGTTGGCACAAATCTGAAGACATCCATGGTGAACAAAACAGCACCTGTGCAATTGAAGGCAGGTCTGCCCAGGGGGCTAAGATTGGAGTGGGGTCCCAAGGACGATGGAAGGGTTAAAGCAGCTGTGAGACTGGGTTTTGTAACTCCCAGAAAACAGAGGTCGTCCTGGAGAGGGCGATCACACCCAGAGAGGTGCAGACCCCCTTGCCAAACACACACACACACACACACACACACACACACACATACAAGATTGAGGTATCTCCAAAGCAGGTGAGCACCCCTGGGCTGGAGGAAAAGGTGAGTGGCATCATTTCCAATGAATTAGGTCTGGGTAGAAAGGGTTGGATTGAAATCACCACAAGCCAAGGGGAGAGGGGCTTCAAACAGTAGAAATTCAGGCTCCGGGGGACCAGAAATCAGAGATCAAGGTTGTCCACAGGGTTCTTTGCTTCCATAGAGTCTAGCAAAGGTTGTGGGGCAGAATCTGTTCCAAGCTTTCTCCCTGGCTTTCTTCTTTCCCTTTTGAGAAGCATGTGCATGCAGAAACACACACACACACAGAAAGAGAGAGAGAGAAAGCTCTTCCATTGGCTTGTCCACTCCCCCAAAATCTTTCAATAGCCAAAATTGCACTGGAGCCAAAGCCAGGATCCAGGGAAGTGAATGCAAGTCTCCCACGTGTGTAACGGACTCAATTACTTGAACCATCATCACCAGCCACCTCCTAAGCTGTGTAGTACCAGGAAAATGGAACTGGGAGCTGGAATGCAAACCCAGACTTTCTAAGATGGCATGCAGGCACCCCAATGGGGGCAGAAGGGTTCACCATTGAGACCAAGCACCTGTCCCTCCCGTGGCTTCTGAGAGCTGTGGGAAGCGCCTGTGATCCCTTGCTTGCAGACCCATCACTGCAATCTGTCTGCATCATCACGCAATGTTTATTTTCGTCATGCATCTGTGACCACATTTCCCTCCTTCCCACATTTCCCTTCTAGTCCCTCCTTGTTACGGACTAGGATGCTTCTTCGGCAGGTAGGATTGCTTGCTGATTTCATCATTATCTACAGAAAACTTTCTGATGAAGTCACCCGCACAGGTACAAGGGATCTGACTGGGACAGATCTTCAGGAAACACAGTTCAACGTACAACTGGAGTACAGGGTTATTTGCACTCCGATTGGAAGGAAGACAAATATTTTAAAATTCACATTTCATGCATCTGCCTTTTAAAAGCACTAACAGAAATCATACAATGCTTCTGAATGAAAACGGAAAATCAGTAAAATATCTACAGTATGCTCCAAGACCCCCAAGGATGCCTCAAATCAGTGTAAGCACCAAACCTTATATATATACTTTTTTCTAGATGGAAATACCTAAAAGAAACCTTAGTTGCATAGGGCCATAAACAGAGTAGTGGGCTAAACCTCTGCATAGGGTGCTAGTATCCCATACTGAGTCTTGGTTGTTCTGCTTCCCATCCAGTTCCCTACCAATAGTCTGGGAAAGCAGCAAAGGCTGGTTCAAGACCTTGGGCCCCTGCACCCACATGATAGACTAGGAAGAAGCTGCTGGCTACTGGCTTAGGGCTAGGCCAACTCTGGTAGTTACAGCCATTTGGGGCATGAATCAGCAGGTAGAAGATCTCTTTCTACTTTCTCTCTCTCTCTCTCTCTCTCTCTCTCTCTCTCTACTTCTGCCTTTCAAAGAAAAAACAAGGAAATCTTAAAAACAAAGCAAAACTTAATTTTATCATAGTAGATTAACAGCAAAAAACTATTCATATAGTAGAATCTATGTAACAGTACACCGTAAGGAACGTTATATGCCTATGATCTCACTTTCGAAAGAATCAAAGCAGATACTGGCACTTTCCGACTATGACCATCTGTGAGTAGCTGAGACCAAGCTGCAGGCTACCGAGGCTAGGATGGCCACACCAGTGTTGTGTGTTCCAAGCTGGGGTATGCACGGATCACACTCAAAGTGAGGTGTATGGATGAGGTCAAACACGCTGCCAGCAAAGAGCGGGGAGGCGGAGGGACAGGCTGTGAAGGACAGCTCACTCCCCAGGCTATGGGCAACCTGTCCCCAGAGTCTTGGGGAGCTCTGAATATTTGCAACAACCCCAGGCACACAGGGCAGATGACAGCATAAGAAGGAGATCTGGCCCTGGAGGCTGCACGTTAGTGTTCAGACCTCATCAAGTGCATTTGGATCCAATGTCACTGTGAGTTGGAAGGTGTTGACACAGAACTTCGATTTCAGAGATGACAAACAGGTTTTCTCTCTCACACCAGGCCTCCCAGCACTGGGTCAAGTATCCAGGCTCAGAGCACAGCAATTGATTAGTTATGTCTGCCTCAGGTGCAGGAAGTGAGAGCAACATCTATGTGTTGGATGTTCTAGATCAAGTGCAGAGCTTATCTCCCAGGGTGGGAAAAGAGAGCAGGCAAAAGAAAGCTCTCTTCTGAGTGATTCCATAGAGCGAGTTACACCACTTCCCCTATGCCTACTCTAGCCGGGCTTATCTTTGCTGCTTCCTGTGTCTGTGAGTGGTCCCATGTCCATGGGGTTGCAGAGTCACTCTCAGAACTTCCTACATGTTCAATGACTGAGGTCCAGCGCCCCTAGCCATGTGCTTCTCTTCACTTCATCCCATCTTCCCCATGCAGGTATCTCAACAGGCCTTGTTGTACTGGCTCCCTGCCCCACCCCGACACACACACACACACACACACACTGAATATTTGGAAATACCACCTGGAGACCATTTGGGGGATACTATTGAGGCACAGGGCAGGACCCCATGGCAAAGTACACAGGACAGAGGCTGAGAAACCTGGCCACCACCATCTTCTGCCAGATTCGAATTCAAAGGTCTCCCGTCAGCCTTCGCACCTCCACCTTGTCCCCGAGACATTTTGTCTTCCAGGACCATCGGAAGTTGTGGGTCCTGACCCTACACCTGGGCGTGGATCTAAGCTCCTCATTGTGCACCCTGTGTATCCTGGTCCCGCCTCCTTTTCCCACCTTGTGCTCTCTGCTGTCCTCCCATTGGTCAGTTTTCAGCACCTGGGGGCCCCGGTGTGTTCTTCCTGTGCAGTTGGGTGGGAGGGTTTGCAGAGACTGCCTCCTCCTGTGTGGGACACGTGCTCCACACCTCCAGCTGGTGGCCTACTCTGCCTCTTTGCCTCTTACTCAACATCATGTGCTTCTCCCTCACCCCCCACCTCCAGGGAGATTCGTCTTCTGGGGCCAGATCCCTCTTGGGCTATGCGTGGCTGCTTGCCGTCTTTCCCCTCCCCAGGACAACGTTGTGTCCCACGTAGCAGGATCAGTTAGAGCTCCATAAACACTGAATGAATGATGAATGATGAATGAATGAATGAATGAATGAATGAATGAACAACCTCCTGTCAGCCCCCCTTTAGGCCCTGCTCTTGCCTTATTTCTATTCCTTCCCGATTCCTCTGCCTTTTAAATATTTCCTTCTACTCTGTTTCTCCATGAACTGTCATCCTCTGAGGCAAATGACCACATGCAAGTAGTTACTGTGCTGATTAAATGTCATTCTTTGTTCTGTGAAACAAACTCAGTTGATTTCCTTATTT
Source organism: Ochotona curzoniae (assembly GCF_017591425.1). Classification (NCBI taxonomy): domain Eukaryota; kingdom Metazoa; phylum Chordata; class Mammalia; order Lagomorpha; family Ochotonidae; genus Ochotona; species Ochotona curzoniae. The sequence goes on from NW_024465699.1 coordinate 5,207,257, forward strand.
GCATATCCTTCTACTGATGTTGCCAGGAATGAAAAAAAAAAAAACAGTCAAATATGATGAGCCGTCTAGGCTGGATGGACGCCTGGCTCTGCCTGAAGGCAGGCACGGGACCAGGTGGCCTCAGGCTGGGAGCTGATGTCAGCCGGCCAATGGTTATCCAGCTCTGGGGCCTCAAAGGGGGTGAGGGGGACGGGGGACGTCATAGCTCCTGGCTGAAAGGCAGAAAAAGTCACTTTCTGGCTGTGCCTGGGCTGGCACCTTCTCAGCCTGCAGGACACAGTCAAATGTCATGTCCTTAGGCACACTTGCTCTGGTCACTGAACTAAGACCAAAATGCCCAGCTTGGGGAGAGCCTCCCACGGGCCTCCCAGGGGCCCAGCTCCAGCCCTTCCAGCAACTGCTCAGCTTCGAGGACAAGAGATGGAGCTGGGCCTTTAGGGCACAGCTGGTGACCTAGTGTAATGCCAGTCTGACTCAAGGACCCAGAGCCAGGGCTCCCTGGGGAGCAGTGAGGACATAACCCAAAGCCACCAGCTGTCAAGGCCAGAATCCCAGGCCCTGCTGTGGCTGTCAACCTCCGGCCCAGCCAAAACCGCCTCCCCACCCCTTAACCCCCTGTCCCCAGCTGCAACTCTGAAAGATGGCTGAGGATGGACAAAGGTTGGGGAGGAACCGAAGGCTAGTCCCTGGGCACAGGGGTGGTGATAGACAAGCGGTATCCCCTACAGCATGGCAGAGAGCTGGCCAGAGGTGAGGGGTTAGCAGGGGGGGTTACATCCTTCCCATTCGGCATTGACTTTGACAACTAAGTGGTTGTCACCTACTTCTACAATAAACATACAGCCATGATCTGGCAGGTGAAACAGGAGTCTTAAAAGATATGGAATGGGGGCCCGGTGCGGTAGTTTAGTGGCTAAAGTCCTCACCTTGCATGCACTGGGATCCTATATGGGCACCAGTTCATGTCCCTGCGACCCCACTTCCCATCCAGCTCCCTGTTTGTGGCCTGGGAAAGCAGTCGAGGACAGCTCAAAGTCTTGGACCCTGCACCTGCATGGGAGACCTGGAAAAAGCTCCTGGCTCCTGGCTTCAGATTGGCTCAGCTCTGGCCATTGCAGCCACTTGGGGAGTGAATCATCGAATGGAAGATCTTCCTCTCTGTCTCTCCTCATCTCTGTATATCTTACTTTACAATAAATTAAAAAAAAGGAATGGGCAGGACCCCAAGCCCTAAACTTGGGACCCCTACCCTGGCCTATTGGAACTCTGTCTGAGCACCAGCTTTCCTACCTGTGGGTTTAGAGCTGAAGTGACCGAAGGGACTCATCTGAAGAGCTGGCTTTTGCTAATTCCTTTAGTGGCCGCCAGGAGGGCTTGGCCTATGTTTAGGGTTCTCTAGGGCATTCCAGGAAAAACCCCTCCTCCCCCACCTCTTCTCTCCTGTTCAGATGGGCTTTTAGGAGGTCACAGGACACAGTGGGGGGCGTCTCAGACTGGTAGACAGCAGGCCAGGGCAGTCTCCTCCCTGCTCAGCTCACACATTGGCTGGCCTTTCACCCAGGGCTCCACGGGGTGGGGGCGGCGGGAAGGGGCCACGTCCACACAGCAGAGATGCTGCTTGTTCCAAAGAGGCAGCCAGGTGGTTTCAGTGGGGTGCTGCCCCTGAGCCCTGAGGCCACCTGCTGGTCCATCCTTCAGGCCAGCCTACCCCTTTACCTGATCACCCCAGCTGTAATAACAACACCTGGCCTTGTGGGTGCACTGCAGACACATACAGCTTTTGTTGCAAAAGTGGGATGTGTGCAGGTATGTGTGCATTTCCAAGCATTGTAGCAGGAAAACATGAAGCAACTCGAAGGCCGCAAGAGTCAGATCTGGTTCTGCTACTACAAGTTACGCATCTCTGAGCCTTGGACTTTTGTCCATACAATGGGGATAACAATCTCCCTGAGGCTGGTGGTTGAGATTGGATGAGAGTGCAGCCAAATATCCAGCCTTGGTGCCTCTGAGAAGGATATTCTCATGAGCATTTATGAGAGGTGGGCAGACAGGACCCAGGGCAGGCCTGCAGGTGGACAGCTTGAACTCGTGTGCAGTCTGAGCTCCTGAGCCACAGATCTGACAGCATAACTACATCATGGAAGAATCCTTGTGGCCAGCATTCTCCAGCCCACACACCTCACGTGCCCACAAACTCAGGCCCACGCCTGTATGCATGTTGGAAACCACGCTTATACATGCAAAGGTCTTGTACCTGTGTAGTCTTGCACACTCACACATGCACATGTGTATCCAGACATGCACCCCACCGTGCAGATTCCTGTAACACATGCTCACATGCACACATGCCTGCTACCAGGACAGTGACCTACAGACACATGCATGTGCCTGTCTTCATGCATGCTGCACAGTCTGACATACATGCACACACATGCATATTGTCTAAGTGTACACTTACACAGGTTCCTGCCTGCATGGTCACATATGTATGGAGTCTGCAGACACAGACACACAGACATCTCCCTCGAATATAAGCCTTTCACACAAACAGTGTCCTGTGGTCACATGTCATACGCACACATGCATGGGTTCCTGTGTACATGCTAAGTCACACAGACACACACACCTATACACACATGCACAAACCTGCATGTTATTTGTATAGGGAGTATTGTAGACACATGCTAGCTCTACACAGGCACATATCCTCACGCGTAAACACACACATGTGGATACAGAGGAACAGGCTGACAAACATCACAGCAGGCATGGTCAGCCTAAAGATTAAGGCCCAAGGACGGAGGGCGGGGATGGGGAAGCCTTTTAGCTACAGAAGGACATCTTGATGAACCTGCTGGCTGTGTCACTGGGCAGCATGTTGGCACTGGCGCCCATGGCCCTCTCACACCTAAGGTCCTCTGGAGCCACAGTGAAGGGGCAGGACACACCACGCACCCCCTCCTTAGAGTTAGGGTGATGATCAGATGATTGGAGAGCAGGAGGTAGTGGAGCCCAGCCTGATTCCTCCTGCCACAGCCCTTTATCCGGAGAGCTCTCCAAGGCAGATGTAGTCCCTTAGTGACACTGTGCCAATGTGCCAAATGACAGTGCCTCGGGCAGTGCCTGCCTTACCCACTGTGGCTGGGGGTGAAGTGGGGTGTTGGGCAGGAAGCGAGACCCCCAAAGGGAAGAGCTGGGTGGGATGATGAAGAGGCCAGACCTCAGCGATCACACGGTCTGCCTTCTTTCAAATTCAGAATTACACAGAGGAAAAACAGAGAGACAGATCTTCTGTTTGTTGTTCACAACCTGCATGGCTGCAATAGCCAGACCTGGGTCAGACCCAAGTCAGGTGACAAAAGCTTCTTCTGGGTCTCCCCCGCAAGTGCAGGGGTCCAATCACTTGGTCATGTTTCAGCTGCTTTCCCAGGCCATAAACAGGGAACTGCACCACAAGTGGAGCAGCTGGAACTGCCAACTTAGGATGCCAGCATCTCAAGCAGCAGCTTCACCTGCTAAGGCAATGCTGGCCCATAGATCTCCTCTTAAGAGGACAACTCAATGGCACAGCGTGATGGTTCAATTGGCTAAATACTCCCCCTTTGCTGATGGGCTCTGGTTTAAGTCGCAGCTGCTCCACTTCCCATCCAGCTCCCTGCTTATGGCCTGGGAAAGTAGTGAGGATGGCCGGAAGCCTTGGGACCCTGCACTTGCGGGGGGTGGTGGGGACCAGAAGGGGGGAGGTCCTGTGGCTTTGCACTAAGGATCAAGAGAGAAGTGATGAGCATGAGGGTTAAGGCTGCCATGACAAATCACACAGCCGGTCAGCGAAGACCGCAACCACCGAGAAGTGTATCTCACAGGCTCTTTTTGTGCCGGTTACCCCTGGGTGGGGCCGTTCCTCTCTCCCCTGACTCCTCTTCCTCTCTTTCGCAGCCCCCTCAGAGACCTCACATCCCAGGCAGGCCACGTGGCAGACTCAGCAGCCGCTGGGCCAGACTTGACCCCAGAGCCATTTCCTAGGGGGCAAGTTTGCTGAGCAAACATAGAGGGCAAACAAACAAAGCAAAGCGCCTCAGCACCCGCTGCCCTGGAAGCACCTATTGACCCGGTAAACAAAGGCTACGCTAATTTACCCATTCACCGAGGCCCCGCCCCTAGGATCCCAGCGCCCTCCGACCGGGACGGAGGTCTTCGGTTAACCTTGACCGGGCTGCGGCGGCTGCGACTGTGTGGAGGTCTCTGCGTTGTGCGTGTCCCCGACCGGCCCAGGAGGGAGAAAATTCATGAGATGTCTCCGTGTGATCCGCCCCGCCTGCTCAGTCTGCAGTAGAGGTCAGGGCATAGAAGCCCGCAGCCGCGTGCTTCGTCCAGAGGGGGAAGAAACGGCTGATGTGGGGGTTTTCGGTTTCTATTAATACCCGGGCACCTCGCATTGTGACTCAGCATCGTCCTACCTGGGGTTCATGGGCGCCCTCTCCCTCCCTTCCCCTGCCACCCCTAGGGAGCCTGCCCAGCCCTTGGCCCCGGTGCCGGTGCTTGGGCAAAGAGTGGATCCTGAGGCCAGCTTTTTATTAAGCATCCCTGGACCTGTTTCTGCTGCAGACAGGAGTTTAGGAACTGCTGGTCCAGCTCAGGACTGCACAGTAAGTTCCGTGGATTCAGTGGTTGAAGGTTACAGAAGCTGTGCCCTGCGGCCACTTCTGCTGTTCAAGGGAGTCTGAAGGTGGCACCACCACTGCCACCCCATGACCTGACTTGGAACCTGGCCTCCCATCCCCTTTGCTCCCCTCGGTGTGGGCTTGGGGGAGGGTTTATGCAACTTGCAGAGTGTCCTATGAAAGAGCTGCAAGTGTACACACTCCACCCCTTCCTGGCCTCGATGGGTGATAGAGACTGAAGCATCTTGGTTCAAGTTCATTCAGTCCTTCCGACTTTGTAAAGGTTAGAGGCACCACAGGGCTGCTTGGCTCCTAGCAAGATGTGTCTCATCTGTCTCCCTCCTGGCCAGGTTGCAATGGTTAGGGGTTCCATGGTCTGTTCAGGGTACCTCAGTTGTGCAGGGGCATGGTTCTGGGTCCTGCTGCTGAGCTCCCTGCCTGGGGGTATGGAGGAGGAGGGGCTACCAGGCCTGCCCTACCATCCTTGGTGTTGGGCTGGCATGCCAGCCAGCGCATTAGCCACTCTCAGCCCTGCTCCCATCCCCTTCCATGTAGCTGGAAACCTGGGGCAGGAATAGGGGCTGATTATGGTACTTCCTGAACTTGGGTCACTACCATTTCTACTCTGGGTTGTAGAGATTGGGTCGATAACTCCAGAGGCCACGAGGACAGAGCAGGGGGAGCGTGTAAGCAATGCCTTTGACCTGTGATGTTTCTTCCTCTCCTCTTTCTCCTAGGGTCCAGTGAGGCCTGCCAATGACACAGCTCCCTTGGACCCCATCCTCAGCCAAGTCTCCCCTCCTCCTTCTGGTCCTCTTGTGTGACTCCAGATTCTTTTGTGGTCATATCCTCTCTCCTCTCTGCCCCACACTAGCTTAGAGCCAATCTCATACTGAGTGCTCCGGTGGTGCATCTGATGAATGGAGAGCCAGGTGCAGAAGGGAGAATGGCCACCTGCCTGTCTCCTACAGCGCAGCAAGCCTCTTGCAGCTAGCTTGGAGATCCCAGCCTGGCTCCTTGTGCCTTTCTCTCTGGGTCTTTATTTTTAAGACATATTTATTTTTATTGAAAATGCAGATTTTACAGAGAGAAGGAGAGACAGAGAGAGGTCTTCCATCCACTGGTTCACTCCCCAAATGGCTGCATCAACCAAAGCTGAGCTGATCCAAGCCAGGAGCTTCCTCTGGGTCTTCCATATGGGTGCAGGGTCCCAGGGCTTTGAGCCATCCTCCATTGCTTTCCCAGGCCACAAGCAGGGAGCTGGATGGGAACTGGAGCAGCCAGGACGTTGAACAAGTACCCATACAGGATGCTGGCACTAGCAGGTGGAGGATTAGCTTGCTATGCCATTGTGCCTTCCCCTCTTTCTGGATCTTATCACAGCCAGAATCCTCGTAAAGACACTAGACATTTCTGTTAGAGTAACAGAAGAATCACCAAAACCCAGGCCCAGTCCTACACTGTAAATGGATTATTCTGCCAGGTAGGTCAGTCTGCTTTGGAAAGGGCACTTGGCTGAACAGGCGGGGCTCCTGGCATCTGGAGCGGAGGGCAAAGGACACCTGCCACTTCTAAGCCAGTGGCTAAATGTCCGTGCCATGGGACCCAAAGTGCTTAGGTCACAAAGGGATGAGGATTGAGAGGCCCCATCCAGTGTGCCTTCCTCCCAGTGGGTATTGGTGCCCTGCTGCACTGCATTAGCCAGAGAGCAGGGTTCTGCCCAAGTCCTCACGGCAGCAGCATTGTGGAGCCTGCTGACCTTGTCCCCAGGTGCACAAGACAACAACAAAAAAGCAGTCATCTCCCAAGGAGAGGGTATGGACAGGCAGAGATAGACAAACATGGCAGTGCCAGTGGGACTCAGGGCAAATGAGAGGCTGCCTCAGTTTCCCCATGGTACAGCAGATGCCACCCTGGAGTTACGGGACCCTGAGAGCACACAGCAGTTGAAAACTTACTGTCTGTGAGGGTGGTGGCTGGCGTGAAGGTCAAGGGAGTAGGGGAGGGGCAGTGTTGTGTTTGGCATGGCCAGCTGGCTGGCTAGCCGGCCATTGCCGCGGTAGCTAAGAACATCGGCCCTGGTCATGATTACCTCCGCTGCAATCCTATTACTCCGTGCGGTTGGGCTCTGAAAATAGCCCCTGTCAACTTCATCATCACAGTTCAGCATTTCCGCCAGCAGCAGCACCAGCTACTTACTGTCCAGTGGACACCGTCACCGTTAACCCCTCCTCTACCAGCCGGTGGGGTGGGTGCCTGGCTCTGAGATGCAACTTGGTGGGGAGGGGGGTAGAGGAGAAATCACTTTACTCTATATGTGGTTTTCAGTGCGGTTCCAGATACTGCAGATCCACATCACTCAGCTTGAACTTGGGCAGTAAACTGTCTGCCAAGGTCAGGTGGAGGAGAGCCTTCCCCACTCAAGGTGAAATAACGGACTCAAGGTCACAGCCAGCAGATGACTATGTACTGACTGAGCACCAGCTCTGAGCCAGAGCTCCAGGCTCAGCTGTGTCCCCCTGCCTTGCACACACAGCTCTTTGCACCCAACCCACATGGTACCTCCTCCCACTGCCCCATCCAGTCTCCCTGGCCTGACATCCCCTGGTCTGCAGGTCCTGGAGTCCCAGGCCTCCCTGATCACAGTTGGCATTCGCACAAAAGGTAGACTCCAGATGGACCCCAGCGTTGGTCCAGGAATCTGAACTTTTGACAAGAGTGCATTGGGGAGCTCCTGATAAAGTGTCTTGGGGAGATATAGCTTCTCCCAAGGTCCTGCAGGTCCTTCGGGGAAGGCAAAACCGTGGGCCATTTTGCAGCCCCACATGGCATCCTGCAGGTGCACATGAACCCATGTGTTTCTCTTCATGCCAAGTCAGTGCAGAGTGGGAGATGCAGCAGTTTTCTCACACCTGACTGCCTCTGAGGAAGAACACAGCATTTTAGCAGCATAGCTGGAACTGGAAAATGGACAGACGTATTCCAGGGACCTGGAGATACTGCAGGCACCTGGCGAAGAAGCAGCTAGAATAGTGACTCTGAGTGCAGGCTTTGGGACTAGGCAACTCCAAGGTCACACAAGTGGGAATGAGACAATTTGAACCACGGGATTAAGTATGGAGATTCATGCTGATGGCAAAGTCTGAGAGCCCTGTGACGTCGAGATGAGCAGGCGTGTCCAAGAACATACTAGTTAGCAAGTCTTTTTTTTTTTTTTTTTTTTTTGCTTAATCAAGTGATTTGAAAGGTACAGACAGGAGACAGAGAGAACGAGATCTAGTTTGCGGGTTCACTTCCCAAGGCTGGGCCAGACCAAAGCCAGCAGCCTGGAACTCCATCTAAATGTCCTAAGCACTTGGCCTGTCACCTGCTGCTTCCCAGTGTGCATTAGTGAAAGTGGTGGTGTGAGATACAGGCACCCTAAGAGACAATGCAGCCCGCTGTACCACTACGCCCTCCCCAAAGTTACAGCTTATGAGTTTTAGCCCGCTATAAAGCAGAGTCTGCTATCATACCCATTCTATGGGCAGGAAAACAGAGGAAACAAGAAATAAATAACTTGACACTCCAAGTCCTGATCACCAATAGAGTTCTGCCTCAATGACTACCCTGCTCTCACTTTCTTCCCACAAGGGCTAGACCGAATGCTCCCAGGGGCCACTGGAGGTTGCACCTGCTGGCACCTCCTTGTGGCTGCCCCAGGCCTGCCCCAGGCCTGCTGTCCAGTCAAGTTCCTGCGCTCTGGGTTTCCCGGCTGGGTCAGACCTGGCTGCCTCTCAGCTGCTGAGCTGCTGCTGGCCTCTGCTTAGAAACTCCTCAGCCATCCAGAGTGGTTTTGGGCCACAACTTCCAAACCATGCCTGCAGTTTCATTCCATCCTGGCCAGCCTTGGGCTGGGGTATATTCTGGTCCTTTAAATCAAGTTGCGAGGGGTAGGCAGGGGGAAGAAACCAGGAGGTTTGGGGGCCACAACAGTGAGCAAGGTGGGGACTCTGAACAGTCCAAGGAGCTCCGCAGCTACTCGCTGTTTGTGAAGGGGAATGGGAGGCAGAGAGGCTGAAGCAGGGAGCCAGCAAGAATCTCAGGTGGCTACCTCCTCAAGGGTACCTTGGCATGAGCAGGTGCATGCGCAGCATCCCCAGACCTGTTCTTGTCTCGCAGCCTAAGACCCTCAGTTTGCTGCCATCTCCTTGGAAGTGGGGGAAGGGAGGAGGTGGGGAGAGCAGTTCTGCCCTCTCAGGAAGGAAGACCTGGGACAAAGGGGACATGGCTACAGGCCCTTGTCTTCACCCTGCCTAGAGGCTGCCACCCACTTGGGGATTCCTTGATGTCACCAGGCTTTGGGATGGGGGAAGAGGACATCACCAATGGGCCTCTGGGCTTCCTGCCCACTCCACCCTCCATCCCTTCTCTCCCTGCTGTGCCAGTGGCCAGAACACCCTGCCCCTGCTCCCCCCTACCCTAAAAATAATGCCCAGTATGCTCCTTAGCCACCACTGATCTCCTGGAAAATTCACCATGAACTCTGAAGGAATGTGGCTCAGCCTCAGGCGCAGCTCACACTTAACATGCAAATGAGGGCTGCTGAATGAATTGGCACCGTGGTACAAATGAGCTGATCAGAGCAGCTACTTGAGAAAAGGAAGAAAGGATGAGTCACAGCCTCCTGGGCTCTAACTGGCGCGGGCTGCACAGAGCATTCGTCCCGGCTCCCCAGGCACCTGCAGGAGGAGCTTGGGGCCATGGGCTCCCCACCGCCCCTCGCTGTCTCACTGTTGTCTTCTTCCACTAGCAAACTAGTAAGGGCTCTGGAAGAGGTGAATCCAAAGCTCCAGCTTTCCTTCCCACATGCTGAGCAGCTTCCCTGCCCCAGGGACAAACCATCCTCACTAGAACAGGACTTGGCACCAGAGTCTGAGTACATGTGGCTCTCAAATACCTAAAATGCGGCTAGGACAAAGGAGCCAGATTATTAATGTTGTTGAGCTATGAGTCCCTGTAGTTGAAGTGTGCACCCCAAATGCTGCTTACAACATCTTCCAACTCCAGCCAGTGGAGGAAGGAAAAGAGGGCATGCCCATGCATGTGCGTGAGTTCCCTGTTTCCCACCTGCCCAAAGAGGATGCTGGCAGCTGTGACACTGTCCTGCCCCCACCCCCAACGGCCCTTGCTCAGCATGCTGGAGCCAGGAGCGCTGTTGCAGGCACTGAGTCGCCAGCACACTCTCCCAAGCCTGCAGCACCCAACAGGGGGCTGGCATTCAGAGGGTTTTGTTTTGTTTTTGTTCTTTTTGTGAATGAATAGATAGGAATATGAGTCGGAGCCTGTGTATACAGATGAATATGAATAAAGCAGTGGTACCAGGGATGGCTGAAGGAAGCCTGGACAGGGCTCTGCTTCAGGTCCCCACACTGGGAGCTCTAGGCCACCCCCATACCTCCCCCTCTGCCCCACGACCTGAATCTCCCTGCCAGAATCTAAGAAACACAGCACAGAAATGCAAGACCTCAAGTACAAGGCTGGGCAGACAAGCGACACTCATTCCAACCACTAGTGTTGACCCTGCGGGGCAATAGGCAGGGATTCAAAGTACAGCAAGGCTGTGCCCAGCAGCCCTACCAAGCCAGGTGCTTGTGGGGCCCTTTTCAGAGCCAGAGCCCTGGGGTCATAGACAGAGTAGGGCTGATCCCTTCATTTGACAGGGACATGTGCACAAACCAGCCACAAAGCAAGGACTCTGAAGGCAGGCTCTGGGGACCAGTGGCACCGTGAGATGATGGTGATGGCAGCAGGAGGGATGCCAGGGCAGGGAAGAGGTGAAAGGGGATGCCCCACACACATCACAGTTCCAGCTCGTGGTGGGATCCCTGCCTGCTCTGTGCCTCTGTGGCCTCCCTGGACAATGAGCACGCCACACGCCCAGGCCCTGGCAGCTCCACAGGTCTGTGATCGCCTCCCACCTCCACCCCCAAGCATCTGTGCAGACTTCAGTGGGGGCTCTGACCTTCCCAGGCTGTGGTTTTGCTTACCTGTGGAAAGGGAGGATGCCCCTAAGCTGGGATCACTTCAGAAAGGGGTGCAGAGGCTTGGGGTGATATCCACAGTGAGACCAACATCAGGCAAGACAGGCCCCATCCCATCCCGACTGACCCTGGTAAACCTGGCCCTCTTCTTCCCCGGGGCAAAGTCTGGGGCCTGCAGAGGGGAAGTGGCCACAGGAAGTTGGATTTTGAGGAGGGCTTGGGGAAACCTCGTGTGCAGGTGCTGTCACTTCTATAGAGCGGACACCTCCCACAGCCAGGGTCAGGCTCCTACCTGGTGTCGTTGCCCACAGAGCTGCAGAGTTCCGTGCACTCTTTCTCTAAGAAGCTCAACAGTTGGTTCATGTCCACTTGGGCACCTCCAGGTGCCAGGAAGGGCCTGACACAGGGCACGTGCTCAATGTCCTTTGCCAAATGAAGGAAAGAAGAGCTGATGCAGATGGGCACAAAGGGAACTCCACTGGAATGCCTTAGAGTAGGGGACTTGGTGGTGACATTTGAAGGAGGAACTGAAAGAAGCCAGCATGGTACGCTGAGCCCAATATGCCCCCTCACCTCTGCCAAGACCCCAAGTCCCTCCCCTGCCCACAAGGGCTTTAACACCACTGCAGGGACAAGAGGAAGGCCTAAGAACAGCCCTGCTCACCCCAGTTCATGATGTACCTCACTTCTTGCAAGTCTACCCTCCCATTCCAGGGACAAAGGAGAAATGGGACATGGGACCTCCAAAGCAGCAGAGGCCACCACAGCCTGTGGGAGAGACTCCTTGCTAGGACTCACTTCCTCACCCACTTCCTCCAGGGCATGGTCTGTCAGTTCCCGCTGTCCCAGCAGGTGAGCCCTGAGAAGCATGATGAACCCCTACTCTCAACCCAGGTCCCCAAGAGTGGTCACAGGAAGCACTGGCCTCTGGGGAGTCTAAGAGTCATCCTGTGTTTGTGTCCTGGAGCTCCCCAGTAGGCCCACCAAGCTCAGCTGGCCAGGCTGTGGCTGTCCTGCCTGCCACAGGTGTGGATTGCGGGCAGGGCTCTGCTGGGCAGCTCTTCTGTTGCGTCAGCCATGGTGGATGAACTGGTCTAGGGTGTCTAACAGCTCCTCTGGCTACAGGCATACTTGGGGCTATATGTTTGGGTGATGGTCCCAAAGTAGCTGGCCTTTTTATGTGGCTTCCACAAAATGAGCATCCCACGAGAGGAGCTCTACATGGCAGCTATGTGGTTCAGGATTCAGCAGTATCATTCTGGCCCTGTGTGTGTCTGCCCACTGGACAGGGATTACAAGGGTCTGATACAGGTGAGTTGGGGTGGGCTATATGAAGGGATCTCAAAAAATCCCTACAGGGCCCAGCATGATAGCCTAGTGGTTAAAATCTTCACCTTGAATGTACTAGAATCCCTTATGGGCAGTGGTTTGTGTCCCTGCTGCTCTGCTTCCCAACCATCTCCCTGCTTGTAGCCTGGGAAAGCAGTGGAGAATGATCCAAGTCCTGGGACCCTGCACCAGCATGGGAGACCCAGAAGAAGCTCTGATTCCTGGCTTAAGATCGGCTCAGCTGTAACTGTTGTGGCTACTTGGGGAGTGAACCAATGGAAGGAAGATCTTTCTGTCTCTCCTTCTTTCCGTAAATCTGACTTCCAATAAAAACAAAATCCTTAAAAAAATTCCTTTTGGGACTAGCATGGTGGCTCAACAAGCCAGCCCTCCACCTTGAGGTATCCCATGTGAGCACTGGTTCTAGTCCTTATAATCCCTATAGGTCCAGCTCGCTGCTTGAAGACTGCAAAAGCAACAGAGGTTGTCCTAAGCCCTTGGGCTCCTGAACTCACATGGGAGACCCAGAGAAGGCTCCTGGCTTCAGATCAGCTCAGCTCTGCCACTGCAGCATTTGGGGAGTGAACCAGAGGATGGACGACCTTTCTCTGTCTCTCCTTCTGTCTGTGAATCTGTTTTTCGAATAAAAGTAAATAAATAAGAGAACTTAAAGAGAAAGTTCCTACAGAATGAAAATAAAAGATAAGTTCACTTGGGTGTCAAAAAAAAATACAATTCTTGCATATAACAGGTTTTCCAAAAGTGATGAAAATGGCACTTTATGAGAAAACTAGGCATGCATTTCATTGTTCTTGCAACATAATACAATTATCTTTCAATTCAGTTTTCTATGAAGCCTTTGAAGTGCTTGCCTACAAGCTTGAGCAATATCTAAAGCACATTACACACCCAAATGGGAACACCACAGCCAAGTGCTGGCCCAATGCCCTGCCTTTGGGAGAGTCAAAGGAAGGGGAGACTTGGAAAGCCCAATTTGGGGCACATCAAGAAAATGCTGAATCTGGTGCAATGTTCCAATTGGCTAATCATCCCCATTCAAGAGCCAGGACCCCTATGGGCACCAATTCATGTACCGGCTGCTCCACTTCCCTTCCAGCTCCTTGCCTGTGGCCTGGGAAAGCAGTACAGGATGGTTCAAAACCTTGGGACCCTGCATCCATGTGGGAGACTCTATAAAAAAGCTCCTGGCTCCTGGCTTCAGATCAGCTCAGCTCCAGCCATTGCAGCCACTTGGGGAGTAAACTGAGATTTTTCTGTCTCTCCTCTCCTCTCCATAAATCTGCCTTTCTAGTGAAAACAAATAAGTTTTTTTTTTTTAATTTCAAATGCTGGGTTGGTCATTTCGTACTTGGAATGCCCATAGTCCATGTTGGAGTGCTTGGTTCAAGCGGTCACACAGAGCCAACTGGACGCTGGCACCTGGGCTGACCAGACTTGCACTGGCCAGATGCTGGCACTGCCGCCTCCCATACCCCTGAGCACCTGTGGGCCTGGGTTTCCTTGATACTGAAATGAGGAAAGAGTGCCCACTCACTGGTGAGCAGCCTTAGTAACATGAAGTCTCCTCCACCTCCCTCCCCTAGACACAGCACTGCCTCTTCCCAAGAGGGTGGGGGTGCCAGGATCCTTGTGAAGCTGTGGTGGAAACTCCAGAGGAGAAAGAGGTGAGATCTCTACCCAGGGTGCCCACTGCATGCCAGCATGCCCTGGAGGGCTTCAACCTCCCAGACCTCCTGACAACACTGCAGGGCACAGGACGAGTCTGCGTGTGGGCACTGCTTTTCAGAAGGGGCTGGAGCATCACTTCTGGGAAGGACTTAAGTCACATTCACCACCGCCAGCCGCTTGGTGTAGGATCTTAACTGCTCAGTGTGCGTGGAGACCTCTGGTCCTGTCCAGCCGCACCTCTGGTCACACTGCCTGCCCACCCCTGGCTGCTCTCACCACTCACATCCTGCCTCCCTCCGGGCCTTTGCACCAACACTCACCCTCTTTGTCCCTACTCAGAACACACTTGCCCTTGGCCTGGTTCGTCCATCACTTCATCCAGGGCATCTCCCTGGGGAGACCCTGGCTGACCACTCTATCATTCGCTACCCTCTTAACTCACTTGTTTTTTTTTGGGGGGGGGGCGGGGCAGGAGCAGATAGCACTTGGCGCCTTTTAGCGTTGTGTTGTACACGTGTCCCATACTTATCCTATTGTCCTCCCTGCTCTGATGCCAGCCCCACAAAGGGGCAAGGACCTCATTGTTTCTGGTCATTTATGTTTCATACAATGACTATGCATAGGAAGTGCTCAATTAAATGGTCACAGAAAAAAAAAAAGACCCAACCAGCAGGAAAGACGGGGCATTGAGAAGCTCCTCACAGGGCATGCACCTTGGGCTTCTGTTATGGTTTATTCCCCATCAGAGAGCTGCTGAACCATAGGATGGACAGGCATGCCTTGCCCACTAAGACTAGGATGCTCAGAGCCTCCCCCCCCCCCCCCCGCTAACAGTGGGAATACAGAGTTGTGGATGAACACAAGCATCTGTCAGGCCTAGCCCTGTGGCAGAGAGGGTGACATCTCAACAAGAGTTCCTCCAGGAGTCTCACCTCCATGGCCCCAAGGCAGCTACTTTCCAGATGTGCAAATACCTGGCCCCAAAGGTAGGCAGCACTGGACTTAACATTCTATGATCATTATATTGAAAACTTTCATGTGGTGGGTGCACGAAGGTTGGGGGTGGTGATGGTGGCATTATGCATCTTTTCTGCTTCAGGTTCTGCAGACAGCACGGCCAGGCCTGCCAGAGAGCTACCCTGTGGTAGACATCAGATCCTGGGAAGGAGGTTCCTCCTATCGCTGCCTACCCACCATGCCATGCAGGTCACTCTTGGCACTGCTAATTAGATGCATCTGCCATGCACCCAGGCACTGCATTCGTTGCTGTGGTGCATTCGTTTTGCACCTGATCCAGGAGCTGCCCATCAAGAGGAGAGGCTGGCAGGCAAAGAGACAGGTGACACGGAGCTGAAAGATCTCCTTGAAGTCGGTCCCCAAGCCTACAGTCTGGCCTTCCCACCCAGTAGACACAGGGAAGTGGGGAAGGACTGAGACCCTGTGTGCTGGGACAGCCAGGTCAAAGGGGCTGTTTATGGTTGATGAGAACCCTGAGCAGCCAGCCTGTATTGACCTTGGGCTTGTGGGAGGGGCTCCCTGCAGCCACTGAGCTCTCCCCAGCAGGAAAGGAGAAATGCCTTTAAACTATCCCTTCTGGAACCGGTGTGATAAGGCAATGGGTTAAGCAGTGGGTCCTTGACTGCTCCACTTCCAACCGAGCTTCCTGTTAATACACCCGGGAGAAGTGGAGGATGGCCCAAGCATTTGGGCACATGCTTCCTATGTGGGAAACCAGGGTGAAGTTCCTGTCTATTGTGGCTATTTGGAAAGTGAACCAGTGAATGGAAGATCTCTCTCTCTCTCTCTCTCTCTCTCTCTCTCTCTCTCTCTCCTCTTCCCCGTACTCCCCCATCCCTCGCTCGTTGTCTTCCTCTCTTTCTGCTACTCTTTCAAACAAATACATTTCTTCTTCTTTTATATTCTGTTCATTCATTCCTCAGGTCTCCTCTCGTGGTTGAGATAGACTATAACAGTACCAGGGTAACTGAAGTCTTTGATGGCACAAAGAATAAAACCAAGATTGTTTTGAGGGTTTAAATGCATGCATAGGCTTCTTGTGATATGCTTTTCCTTGAACTTGACTCCTTCACTAAACTACCTAGAGGTAGTATTCCTCCCGTTTGGAGTGCGGGGGCGGGAGGGGGGAGACCCCGAGACAGGAGTACCACCATCCCTGTCACACCAGCATAGGGAACAGGGGACACACACACCCTCCAGCAGAGGGGACTGCCCCCAGCAGGACACAAGCTCTACACGCTTCACGCTGATGCAGCCACCAATGGGGCCCGTAGGGGCAAGTGGGCCGGCGGGCAGGTGGGGCGGCACGGAAAGGCTCCAGCTCGCTGCTTAGCGTCTACCCACTTTGGCTCCTGCAGGTGACGGGGCGGGCGCGGTGTCACTGCCGCGAGCGTTTCCGCCCCCTCGGGGTGGGAGGGAGGAGGGAGCGGGGGGGGGGGGCGGCTGTGCCGAGCGGATGCTGCTGCCTGCGTGTGAACAGGGCTTGTTTTCCTTTCACGCCCTCGGGCTCCGTCTTTACGGAGCGCTTCCTTCTGTTGGCGCTTTGGGAATAATTCATTCCTGGCGTGCACCTCGCGCGAGTGCACAGGGCGCGCGCGGGTGACAGTTGCGTTGAGAAGTGTACCCGCCGCTTAATTAGGGTGTCGGCAGGCCTGCCAAAGCTCCCAAAGCTCTGGGCCTGCCCCTTGGCGGCCACCCGACCCCAGGGACCCCCTGAGGTCTGGCCCTGGTCCCAACCTGATCCCGGGGCTGTGTGCAACGCCTGTGCCCTCCTTCCCCACTCCCCGCTGCTACCTAATGACCCCAGTTTCCCCAGTCGGCTCTCACCCTCCTCTCCTTCGTGGGAACCTGTCCTGGGCCAAGGCAGATGTCTGAATTGTCCTCCAAATAAGCCATCCCCTCCTGCCTGCCCCTCCCCTGCCTTCAAATCCCTCCAGATTTCTTGCACACTCCCTCCCAATGCTAATGGTCCAGCTGCTGCTGTGCTGGTGGACACCCCAGGGCTATTGCTGCCCAGGCGCTGTACCCTGACCTGGGATCCAGCTTCCCTTTGAGAAAGCTGGAGATGCCACTAATAGGAAGGCTGGCTTTCCAATCTCTGAAAAGCCCCCAGCAAAAACAGCATCCACTTACAAGGGCTTCTGGCACAGCCAGGGCCACCTTGCCATGTCCCTACCCATAACAATAGTTCAGAGGAATCCTGCAGATGGAGGCCGCTAACTGCATTGACATTAAATGTCAAGCCACAAAATAAATATTGAAAACTCAACTGTATATGATATTAAAATCCTGCTATTAAAAAAAAAAGCTAGAAAAATATTTGCAACACATATGGTGAAGGATGAGTCTCCTTAAATGCTAAAGACTCCCACAGTCAGTGGGGAATCAGCAAGCCAAGGCAGAAGCGAGCAAACAGCAACAGGCCGTTCACAGAGAAGGGCCCGATGGCCCTTCTTACAGCAATCTTACAGCAGACATGGAGGTGACATAGCATCACAGGGGCCCTAGTGACACTGGCATCTCACACCAGAGAACTGGGCAGAGCCCCGGCTGTTCCACTTTCCACCCTGCTTATGCTCTTGGGAAAGCAGTGGAGAATGGCCCATATCCTCGGGCCTCTCTCTCTCCCACGTGGGAGACTCAAATGGAGTCCCTGACTTCTGGCTTCCACCTGGCTCTTGCAGCCATTTGGGCAACAGAAGTGAATGGAAGCTCTTTGCATTTCTTTCCTTCTGTTGCTCTGCTTTTCAAATAGATCCTTTTTAAAAAATGGTAAAAGTGTAGGCATTTAGCCTAAAGGTTCAGACTCCATCAGGCCACCAGCATCCCAGATTGGAACACCTGGGGTTGATACTCAAGTGCAGGCTGCTAATTCCAGCTTCTTGCTAATAAAGACCGTTGGGGAGCAGGGAGGGCAGGAGCAATGATGGCTTGAGTAATTGTATCACTGCCACCCATGTGGGGAGACCTGGATAGAGGTGTAGGGTCCTGGCTCTAACACTCTTCCAGCCTGGCCCTTGCACACATTTGAAGCTTGAATCAGTAAATAGGGGACTTTCTTTCTTTCTTTTTCTTTCTTTCTTTCTTTCTTTCTTTCTTTCTTTCTTTCTTTCTTTCTTTCTTTCTTTCTTTCTTTCTTTCCTTCTTTCCCTCTCCTCCTCCTTCTCCTCCTCCTCTTCCTCCTCCTCCTTTTCTCTCTCTCTCCAATGAATTTCTAAAATGTATAATAACTTTGGCAAAAGAAGCATCTTCCAGAAGTGTGGCTGAGTGGGCACAATGCAAGGATGCTCTATAAGTGGGCTCCCTCGGGAGTGACCAGTGGGACCTGATTTTCCTGGCCAGCTGGTCCCCAGAGGTGAGACCGCCAGTCAGCATAAGGGTGACAGCCTGGGATGTGGCCTCAGACTCAATGAAAATCTCAACTCCATCACTTCTGAGTTGTGTGACGTCCAGCGCTGGAATTCACTGAACCTTCAACTTTCCAGCTAAGGATCACCATGTGTGCCGGGAAGATAAAGGTTGCAGTGGTAAGGTGAGGAATTGGGAGTAATAAGGGCAGGGTTGGAGACCATTTCTGGCCTCCATAGAACGGGTTCAGCGAGTGAAGATGGAGCTGGGCTTCCCCAGGCAATCCCAAGTTCAAGGTTACTGGTGGTAAAGGAAGGGCAGGACCTTAAAGGAGGGACAGGATCCAGATGGGAAGGTGTTTAGGCCTGGGAGAACAGCCTGGGAAAACAGTCTGTCTTGGCCAACAGTGAATTCTCCCGGACGGCCATAAATGACATGACCTAATCTAGCCAAAGTCCAGGCTGTTGTCACACTGGAGCCCAGCAGAGACGTCAGAGCCCAGGGAAGTCGCCAGAGCACCGGCATTCCCTGGAGGAGACCTGTGAGAATCGCAGCCTGAGCCAATGAGCGCAGCGAGGATACAGGTGCCTATGAGGCCAGCTGCTGCGCAGGTGACTGGGGCGTGGCTCCACCAGGCATATCTCAGAGCCCCCACGCACAGTACGTGGGCATCCGCTACCTGCCTCGCCCCCAGAAAAGGGGTGACCATAGAAGGGGCCAACAGCAGAACAAACTGTCCTGGAAGCGGCCAGGGCTGCTTTCCTACAGGTGCCTCAGGGCACCTGACTTCCACAGGTCAGGATGATGGAAGGAGAAAGAGAAGGCTCCTTGGGACTTTAGGACCTCCGAGAGGGGCAACGAGGAGCCGTGGGGTGAGGAACAAGCCAGGATGGTTGAATCCCTCGTGGCCTTCCTGGCTGAGCCCTCTCTCCCATGGGGCCTCAGTTGCTCCACCTGCGGGTAGGCCTGACAGAGCGTTAGTCTCTAAATGGCGGCTGGTTAGCCAATGAGTCAGCGCGCACACACATGCACTTGTACCTGCCTCTGGACTGGCCTGAGGGACTCCTGGGAATTGGTCAGAGTAGGCTGCATGGCAGAAGCCGAGCTGCATCTCCACTGACCCTTCAGGAGCTGAGTGAATGCTTGGCGTTTCGTACCCCGGCCTTAGTTTCCTACATTGCAAAGTGGAAATCGTGCATTTGTCACAGGTGGCTGCAAGCAGAACATGAGACCCTAAACAGGAGAGTGTTCTGTAGCCCTTAAAGCCAGAGGCACTTGTGTTTATAAACAAGCAGCTGAATGTCCTAAGCTTTATTCAGTACTGCACAGTGGTCCAGCCCCAGGCTCATAACGGGCTTGGGTTAGGTCTTGCACCGCTAGTTGCAGGGAAGCGGGAGTGGAACACGCATGCGAGTTTTCATGCCAATCGTGCGGGGCTGGACCATCTGGATGCTGTAGTACGTGGGTGAGCCTTCCAGGTCTCCTTTTCCCCATCTGCAAAGTGGGTTTGAGGAAGAAGGCGGGCTCCCCTGTTTCCCACACTGCAGGAGGGTTCAGCCACTCTTCCCCCACTCCATGCTCTGCCTTCTTTGTCCCTCCCTCCCTCCCTCCCTCTCTGGGGACCCTTGGATGGCAGCAGCTGAGAAAGAAGATCTTTTTCCTGGAAGAAACGCTGTCCAGTTGCTCCTGCAGCTCAGCACCCGGGACAGCACAGCTCCTGGATTGCAACTGGCAGGTCCCTGGGAACCTCCATGATAATCCCAGCTGCTGTCTGCACTGCCAGAGCAAGCACCCTGCGAAAGCACTGGAAGGCAGGGGGCAGTTCAGCAGCTCTCAGCAAAATCTTGTCCCTGATCACCAGGCCCTGTCCCCTTCTATTCAAGGCCTCAAGCCCTCCACATTGCCCCTGCCATTCCCCACAGGCCCCAGTTTCCATTACTTTGCAAGCCCTAGTGTGCAAAGCAATGGGTCCTTTACTTCCTAGAGCCCTTTACACACAGCCCCCCACCCCGGGGAGATCCTGGGACCCAAATGAGGGGGAGGGGACTGTTGCTCACCCCCGCTCTCACCCTGGTCTGCAGACCCGGGTGTCATCTCTGGCAGCAGCTGACAGTGGCGCCTGCACCATGCTGGTGTCACTTTTAACACTGCACAGTTAACACCACCGACTGGCTGTGTGAGTGGGGAGGCCGGGCAGGCAGAGGCGCACCCCACGTGTGGAGGAACTGTTAACCCGGCAGTTGTTCAGCAGGTTCTCTTGGCCTCACCTCCAGACGTGTGACTTCTGGAGGGAATGGGACTGCACAGAAGCGGACGTGCCCTCCCAGGACGGGGTGGAAGCATCTGCCAGTCCCACATGAGCCTGAGCCTGGGTCTCCACCTCTTACACTCCCTGAAAAATGAGGAGGACACATCCAGGTAGAGGGAAGCGGTGTCCCTGTGCTACTTCTGATCTTCTCCTAAATCTACAGTTCTACATCTACCATGTATTACCCAAGATTATGAAGAAGTGGCAAGAGATATGGGCAGTGTGAAAAGCCACCCAGCATGAGACCTCAGCCCTGGACCCACATGGGCAGCATCGCCACTCTCACCTGCGTCCCTAACCACCTGCAAGCTTTTATTTCTTTTTCACTTCAAATCAGGATGGGCATAGGACTTGCTTGACCCACTGAAAGAGAAGGAAGTGGCTGGCGCTCCAGGCCTAGGAATCACCTGGACTGCTGGGATAGGAGCAGAAACAAACCCACAGAAAGGAGAGATAACGTCATGTCTGTGCTGTGATGTCGTGGGTACCTGTCCTGATGGACACACCATGTGCACTAAGTCAATAGGGAGCGGGTGTTGTGGGGACCCACTGGGAATGGGGTTCTGTTTCAGTACTGTTCTGTGCTCACTTCGGCAGCACATATACTAAAATTGGATTGATACAGAGAAGATTAGCATGGGCCCTGCGCAAGGATGTTTCAGCACTGTTCTGGAACTCCCAAATCTCAGAGGTCAGCATGCCCTCTGCCAGGATGTCCAAGAGCCTTGAGGAAATGCATGTGTCCCTGGCATTGAGTTGGGCACTGCCATTGTTGCATCTCGCTGAAGACTCATAGAACCCTAAGAGGCTTTTCCCATTGTGCAAATGAGAAGCCTGGGTTTCAGAGATGGGTCAGTGCCAGGTAGTCTGTGTGTGATGTCTCTCACAACTCCCCATCTTGAAATGGTTTATACCAGCCTCTAGGTGACAATAGTCAAATACATCATCCAAAGTCACTCATTTAGAACTTAAACAACCACCACCATACACCAGACATCTCTCCTAGGATGCTCCTGGGTGCCAGGGCCAAGGCATGACCCCATGGGACTGTGAGTAACTCTATGCCATGGCTACTAACATGACCTGCTTTCTAGGTGGGAAAAAATAAATACAGGCTTGGAGAGACTGAGCCATTGGCCTAGTGTAACACAGTCTCAGAGCTGAGACTGACACCTAGGTCTGTTCACATTTCAGTCTCATTTTGGTAAAAGCAGGAGGTGACCCTGGGTGACGGATGCATGAATGTTTTTGAATTAAATTTCTATTTTTAACTCAAACTTCGTGGATCACATTTTTAAAGTCAAACAACACCATGAAATTGATCATGAAAAGCAGCAATCTTGTCTCAGAAGAATGACTTCAAGTCCTTTTGCTGTTCCTTCTGACATTTACTCTCATATTTCTAAATATCATTCTTTACTGGTTTTTTCAGATATTATTTATTGGCTTCCTCCTCTGAAAGACTGCTGGTTCTCCACCAGCCACCAAACACAAGCACACCTTTTTTTCCTTCCACTAAAGTCTAAAGTTGCTAGGTCTGTATTCAGTCTTTATGCTATTATAAAATACAAGGTTATGTCTGAAAGTACACAGAACATGGAGCTGAAGGAGGGATTTCATCGTGGTATGAACATCTTTGAAATATATGCATCGTCTTTTCCACAATCTGCCTTGTGCCTGGATGTTTTCAAGACTCCCTGACATGCATGGGTTCCCCCATATACATTACTCATAGTGAACCAAGGCATTAAATCCCATGATGGTGGTTGTCATCTTAGGCAGCTTTTTGTTTTCCCTGGAGTTGATGATTACCTTGGGCTTTTGTTTAATTCATTTTTGATGCGGCATTACTAATTCTTCCCATAAACATGGCAACAGAGCACTAGCATCAGCTGTATCTGATAATCTCTCAGTTCTAGGTTCTTCTTGGAGCCCTCAGACTTCCCACTCCTGCCTGGACTAGCCATTCTCCTGTCTGTCCTGGCTGTTGATATCGTGAAAGTTCTGCTCTCATCCCGGGGAATTCCCTTCACCTCCCTCTCTCCCGTGTCAGCTCCTTGTTTCTCAGACCCAAAGTCCTCTCTTTTTTCGGTTTGTTCCCTTCATTTTGTTGTAACATATATGCCAGTAGCTCCCTTGGAGACTGCATATGGGAGTTCAGTTTTGGGATAATTGATTGACAGTTTGGCCGGATGTGCCAATCTCATTTGGAAATCATCTCCCCTCAGAATTCTGAAGGCAGTTCTCTACTGGCATGTGGTGTTGTGAGTTGATGTGAAGTAATCCAAAGCCATTCTGATTCCTTATCCTCACTGGGTGACTTTTCAAAGCCTCTAGAGTCTTAATCTCTCCTGCTGGAAAGAAGTCGTTCATACATTTCACTATCCAATCCGACAGAAGAGTTTTTTGTAAGTTAGACCACATGATAACTCCCTCAGTTGATATTTATATATTGGACCCCCCCAAACCAGGGGTTAGCTACTAAAGCACACTCATCATCCCCATCGCTGGCCCAAGGCACTAGCTAACGCACCTGGAAAGGTGAGCCAGACTGGAAAGGAGATATCCTATCGCTCCTGCAAGACTATCTGACTT
Source organism: Ochotona curzoniae (assembly GCF_017591425.1). Lineage (NCBI taxonomy): Eukaryota > Metazoa > Chordata > Mammalia > Lagomorpha > Ochotonidae > Ochotona > Ochotona curzoniae. The sequence continues at coordinate 5,230,227 of NW_024465699.1, forward strand.
TTTTTAAAACCCAGAAAACCCACAAGTCAAAGGGAAAAAAATGATTGGGAAATGACAAAAGCAACTGAGCAAGGTGAATAAGCTGCTAGCATAGCCTGCAAACATCCGGACAGCAATCAGAACTAACGTATATGAATTAAAAGACTCCATGTGTAAAAGCAGCCTAGAAATAAACTTCTTTAAAAACACGCACACATCTCTGGGAAGAAAAGCCTTTTAAATGTTACTGAAGGATACACAGGCAAACTTTGAACCACATTTTTGATGGGGCGGAGTGAAGACTCAACATCATGAGGATGCCAATTCTCCCTAAATTAAGCTCCGCATCAACACAATCTCCATAAAAAAAAAAAGCTGATTTGGTGTGCAAGTGGACAACTTGATTCTCAAGTTGAACAATTCAGGGAAAGTTGGAAAACAGAAGTGGAGGAGGCAGAGCCAGCCCTCTCGACCACAGACAGGCATTTTCTAGATTATGAAGTTGCAAGCATTAAAAACTACAGTTCGAGCATAGGAATAGCCACATAATTTAGAAGTAATTGGAAGTCATCCAACATGTATAGGAAGTTACTATATGATCAACTTGGCGTTGAAGACAGGATTTATCCATATTTAGTATTGGGACAATTGGCTACCCATCTGTAAAAGAAATTAATTTAGATCCTCACTTCACATGTTGCACCAAAATAAATTCTGCATTCATCAAAGGTTTAAAGGAAATTGTGAAATCCTTAAAGGACCGGAAGGAGACAGGGCAGATAAAAGCCATCATCTCTCACACTTCTTCTTTAGCTTAAGGCCCCGGCAGGCCAGCAAGCAGGCCTGGGTGGTGGGTTGTTCATTGAATAATAGATGGATTGATTATCAGGTCCTGTCCTAACAGGGGCTGCCAGTCAGTGGCCTTGGATTTGCTGTGTGGTCTTGAATTTGCTGCATGTACTTGGGTTCTACTGGGGTTAAAACATTGTTGGTCTTCAGCCAATACACACACACACACACACATATATATACATATACTTTAATGGGAGAGATTTCATATAAGAAATCTGGATTTCACATTTCCCCTGAGATGTCTAAAAATCTGGCAGCACACAGATCTCCTTCTAGCATCCTGAGTAGGAGGCAACTGGGCTCCAGGTTCTTGAAAGCTAACGGAGATCCAATAGTTGGGCAGCTAAGGGGGCATGGTGCTCATGAGCCCAGAGCCCTGGGATAAAGATGGGGGTGGGGAGGGGCAGTGATTAGGTTGTTCAGGGTCAAGGACAGAGGGAACAGGAAGGAGAGGGCTGGCCAAAGGGAATTGGAGACTTGAATCCAGAGGGCTTATGGACAGATGGTTGCATGTGTGCGTGTGTTAGAGGTGGGAGGAGGAGCTGTAGAAGCGCCCCAAGATGCTCACACAGATGGATAAACACTCAGGAAAACAGAAATCAGATCCTGGCACAGTCCTCCACACCGTCCATTGCCTTACCTGGGTGACCTGGCTGTGGCCCACCTCCCTGAGCCTGCTCACTGCTTACCTTGCACACAAAGCCACACCCTGGCACCCAGCAACATCCTTTCTGCCCCCAGATCTTTGCATTCCTGTGCCCCCCACCTGTATGGCATTCCCCCGAGTCCATGGCCAGCTACCTGGCTCCCCCTCCTACTTCTGGTGTCCTCTTAAAGAGGTTTGTGCTATGCTTGCAGAGGCCAAGTGCTATGGTGAAGGCTGTTTCCCTTGGAGCTGCACCCTCGGGATGATGGAGAGGCAAGTCCATTTTCTGAATGCAAAGAAAGGGAGAGTTTTGAAGGGTGGGCACGGGGTGGTATGGAGCAGGGTTGGAGCTTAGGGGTCTCCTGGAGGGCTGCCTGTAGCTTCCACCTGCGGCTGTGGGCAGGAGAGCTGGAGCATGCCATCAGGGAAAGTCAGTGCATGGCAGGTGCATGTTAGAAGGCACAGGTCTGGCGCAGCCACTTCCTGGACCATGCCATTCTCCTGCACTGGTTCTCTTTTGGCAGGGGGCGTCTGGGTGCAGCCACGACGTGGGATACCCCCACTGTAACCTCCCCCTCCACACACACACACTGGCCACGGTCCTTGGCAAGAGGCGGATGCCCTAGCTGGTCACCAGCAGCTTACCTGGCAAGGTTGGTAGGGCAGGAACTACAAGGCCCCACCTCATCATATGTGGAGGAGTAGGCTTTGTGTGTGTGTGTGCTGCTGGGGACACGGTGCTGCTGGGGGACATGGGTTGCACACAGGCCCCTGAGGGGATGCCTGTCACTTGGCCACAGCTGCAGACAACCCGTCCATACGATGCCCCTCTGCCACTGGCTCTTGAACCTTAACTGACCACATTCTACAATAAATCCCTAATAGCCCATGCCACAGAACAGACCCAAGTACTCTCATTTTACAGTTGGATTAACTAAGGCAGACAAGTCAGTTTAGTTACACTCTTGAGGACCTCTAGATACAAGACTGTTAAGACTCTAGGGACTCAGCCCTAGGGAGTGACTCATGAGAGAATATCCAGGAAAGATCAGCAGGGAAACATTGGTAAGGGACAGCAGGAGACAGCAAAAGTCATCAAAGAACAGAGGGAAAAGACAAAGATCCAAGGAACAGTGTGAAGACATCCCAGGAACTAGCTGTGCACCTGGCCCAGTCAGCTGCAGGCCGATGGATCTGCCTGTGGCTGCAGTCCTTCTGAGTTAGAGTGACTTTCCAGATGCTTACCAGGGAATGGTGGGGCAGGGAAACCAGCCAGACATAATGTTACAACATGGACTACAAGCTGCACACTTGGAACCCTAATGTCTCCTCGGGAATGGTGAGTTTTGCGTGGTTTTACAAGTCTAGAAAGTCATGGTTCACAGGTTAGAGAGGTTTCCAGAAGGTTGTTGATCAGTGGAGTGGACAGGGCCTAGAGCTGGGAAGGTAGAATTTAGATGACCCAGATGCTCTGGGACCAGGAGGAAAGAAGTGCCAGGAAGAGGTGGAGGAGGAGCAGTGAACAAGGGCAGGCAACAAAATGAACAGGTGGATTAGTTTAAGAAAATCACGGAACAATCTGGAAAAGCTGAAGATGCAAGTCACTGTGCAACTGCTTCTGTGAGGCAGGAAATGCAAATCTTTCTCTTGGAATGCCCTTCTGCCCCTCTGCATGGCGATGAACTTGGCCTCTGTCAGACATCAGGAACCCCAATGTTCCTCCTCCCCTTCTCCCATCCTCCTTGTGCATGCCCCAGCTCCATGGTGCACTCCTCACTGTCCCTTTCCATTTCTAAAACTCCCTTGCCACTGCTGTTCCCATCAGCATCTCCCAAGCACCACAGCAGGTTCACTCTCACCACCAACTCCCGCTCCAAAGAGGCGGTAGCCACCAGGACCTTCCTAGCAGCCGCATCCAAGCCCTGAGCCCTGGCTGATATCTGTGGTTGACCAGCAACAATGCCACCCCATAGTTTAAACAGGTAGATGACTGACGTGGACATTTCCCCACGCCCAACAAGCATGTGAAATGCACTTCAAAACCCCAAGGAGATACCACTTTATACACAGCAGAAATGCTATCATGTAGGGCCCTGCGATGTGGCAGAAGGGATATAGCCGCCATTTTTGACACCCAGCATCCCATGTGGGCACTAATTCAAGTTCCAGCTGCTCCACTTCTGATCCAGTTCCCTGATAGTGAGCATAGGAAAGCAATGGCAGGTGCTCCAAGTGCTTGGGTCCCTGCACTCACATGGGGGACCAGGCAGAAGCTCCTGGCTCCTGGCTTCAAACTGACCCAGCTCCTGTCCATTGCAGCTATCTGGGGAGTAAACCAATGAATGGAAGATCTCTTTCTCCCTCTAACTCTGCTTTTCAAATGAACAATTATTTTATGAAAGCTGGAGGTGGAAGCAGGGCCAGGTATGTGAACAATATATGCAAGTTATCTTCCCTGCTTCTCTCCTCTTTGTTGTGCTGCACCTCTGGCATCCCTTGGTGGCTGAAGGAGGACCCACTGCTGGCAGGGCCTGGCAACACTGCTCTGCATCCTGAAGAGAGAGAACTGTGGGTACCTGGGCGGCTTAGCATCTGGAGGAGATAGCCAGTCTCAGGAAGCCCAGTTGGTGACATCAAGTCGTGTGGGTGCCTGCTCACCGTGTTAATCTGCTCATGGTGCCACTAATACCAATTTATGAGCAGACAGCCAGGATCAGACAGGCCAGCTGTCAGGCAGTGGAGCAGCTCAGCATGTGCTTGGATGTTCAGGCTCAGAGCTGCAATGACAAATTAATTAGCAAATTTCTTTGTCTGGGGCTGCTGCAGATAGGTAGTCTCCAGGGACACTGTGTGAACGCAGCCCAACCAGCACCCCTCCACACTGCCACCCATGCAAAGGAGTCAATCCCAGTCCTGGCTCTTCCAGCACCCTGCATGGTAGTTACTCTCTACAACCATGACCCTTGTTAGTACCACAAAGGGGCTGGATCCCCCAGCCATGTTCTGTGATTCCCATTTGAGCCACCAAACCCAGTACCCAGCAGGGCCAGCAGAAGTTTCTGTTGGCCCTCGGCTTACCTGGTGGGTAACTTCTCCTGAGCCCCAAAGAGGACTGTTGGCAGAAGAAATGAGCAACACAGTGCAAATATGTCCATCTCTGAGACTATAATGAAATACCCAAGGCAAGAGGTGGGCTCAGGTCACAATCCTAGGGACCGAAAGCTGAGACAGCACCGTGCCAGATGCAGTGAAGGTTCTTTGGCCGCAGCACTCCATGGTGATGGCCCTGGGGTGGGTAAGAAAGCACACTTTGGAGATATGAATGGTGGTGGATCAGGCCAATCCTCTACCTGCAGTCAGGCATCCTATATGGGTGCCAGTTCAATTCCCAGCTGTTCCACTTCCAATCCAGCCGCTTACAGCCTGGGAAAGCAGTGAAGAATGGCCCAAGTCCTTGGGCCTCTGCACTCATGTGGGAGACCCTGAAGAAGCTCCTGGATATTGGCTTCAGATTGGCTTAGCTCTTAGTCATTGCAACCATTTGGGGAGTGAACCAGTGCATGGAAGATCTTTCTCTCTGCAAATCTGCCTTTCCAATACAAATAAAATAAGAAAAAAAAAAAGATTTCTTTGAAAGGCAGAATGACACAGCAAGAGAACCTTCCACCTGCTGGTTCACTGCCCAAAGAGCTGCGATGGCCAGGGTTTGGTCATGCCAAAGCCAGTAGCCAGGAGCTCCTTCCAGGTCTCCCATGTGAGTGCTGGGACCCAAGCACTTGAAACATCCTCTGTTGCCTTCCCAGGCCATACTCAGGAAGTCGAATTAGAAACAGAGCAGCTGGGACTCAAACCAGCGTTGGGCTAGAGGATGCTGGCTACACAGGTGGCAGCTTAACCTGCTATGCCCCAATGCCAGGTCTCAGTGTGTGCTTTGGCTGTGTGACCGGAACTATAGATTAGTTGGCAAATGTCAGTCTTTGAGTTGTTCTAGACAGGGAAGACTTCCAGGGACTGGGTGACATCTGGGAACCCAGGCACCCCTGCCTTCAACCAGCCTACCTTGTCAGTAACTGGGTCCCAAACCAAATTAGGAGAAGGTCAGTCCTGGGGGCATCCTTGTTGCTTAAGGGAGAAAGCACAGCATTGTCACGTGAGAGCTCACCATCTGAAGCTCTAAGCACAGTGTGGATGTTGACTCGCATCCTAATGCAGACTCCTGGGCTTGGAATCCGGTTCTTGTCTTCCAGTTGTGCAGCCCATCAGAGCCAGAGTTCTGACCACCTGCTCCTGACACAGCCACAATGAGCAGGGTTCCCACAGAGCTGGCTGCCTCACACCAAGGAAAGAAGCTCCAAAAACTTCTTAGAAAAGCAGAAATAGCAGATCAGGGGGGCAGGCCTGCGATCTAGAGATCAAGACGCACCTGTTAACACACCAGGTTGTACATCTGAGTGCTATGGTTCTACATCCGGCCCTGCATCCACCTCCAGCTTCCTGCTAGGGCAACCCTGAGAGGTAATGGGTCTGTACCACCCAATGGGAGAGCTAGACGGAGGTTTTGCCTCTTGGCTTCTCTTCTCCCCCACCCTAATCTTGGCCACTGCAGCAGGTAAAATAAGAACCTCCCCCTTCTCTGACCTCAGCCTTGCTTCTCAAAAATTTGTGCAGGCTTTTTAAAAAAAGATTTATTTTTTTATTTGAAATTCGACTATACAGAGAGGAGAAGAGACAGAGAGGAAGATCTTCCGTCCAATGATTCACTCCCCAAGTGGCCACAACAGTCACAGCTTAGCCAATCCAAAGTCAGAAGCCTGGAGCCTTTTCTGGGTCTCCCATGCGGATGTAGGCTCCCAGGTCTTGGGCCATCCTCGACTGCTTTCCCAGGCTACAAGCAAGGAGCTGGATGGGAAGCAGGCCCACTGGGATTAGAACCAGCATCCATATGGGATTCCATTGTGTGCAAGATAAGGACTTCAGCTGCTAGGCTACTAGATTGGGTCCTCAAATAAAATTTTAAGTGGTTTTAATTTACTTGAAAATCAGAAGGGCCAGCACTATGGCTCAATTGACCAATACTCCATCTGCAAACACTGTTATTCCATATGGGCACTGGTTCGTGTCCCCACTGCTCCACTTCCCCCATCCAGCTCCCAGCTTATGGGCTAGGAAAGCAGTAGAGGATGGCCAAAGTCCTCAGGACCCTGCATCCACAGGGGAGACCTGAAGGTGCTCCTGGCTCCTGGCTTTGGGTCAGCTCAGCTCTTAGCCATTGCAGCTATTTGGGGAGTGGATCAGTGGATGGAATATCTTTCTCTCTGTGTTCTTCTCTCTGTGCATATGCCTTTCCAATTTAAAAAAAAAAATGTTTTAAGGGAATGAGAAGTAATATGCATTTGACAAGGGAGGCCCTAAGGACAGATTTTTTTGTTTGTTTAAAGTGGGAAAAACTTGAAAATATTCAAAATCCGTGGCTGCTGAAGCCTGAGATGGCATCCTTGGATCACCCCAAAGTGGTGATAGTGTTACTGAGATGTCATAGGCAGGCGGTTCCCAGCGGGTTGTGCACCCCGGAGGGGCGAGCTTAAGAGCTGCTGGCAACTGAGTGGAGCGCGTTGGAGGGAAGGAGGGGGAGCTGAGGGAAGGGGGCGGGAGCAGCTCCGGGTGCGGAGGGGGGGTGGGCTACAACAGGCGGGAAATGGGAGCAGCAAAGAGAGGAGGCAGAGAAGCAGTTCTCTCAGTCCTTTCGCCACCAGGGAATGCAGAGCACTCAGCACTGAGGCTGGGCGTGCCATCCAGGGGCGACCCACAGCCGCCCCAAGCTCGGGCAGAGCCGCCTGGGGGGCAGGGTCCTCCTCATTCCACAGGAAAGGAGGCACAGGTGGGCGGGTGTAGTGCCGACCTGGGCTGTCCTGTTGCTGGCTCAGAGGGAAGAGCCAAGAGTTTGAGGGCAACCTGCGGGGGGCCATAGGGGACAGGGGTGGGGGTGGGGCAATAAGGGAGCCGCTGTCCTCCCTGCAAAGGCTGTGTTCACCAGCGCCTGGCAAACTGAAGTGACTGCCTTCTGATTCACATGCCTTGGTCCCTAGGTATCTGCTGCATGACCCGCGGCCTCGCTCAAACGACCCACAGGACTCAATCTGGAAGAGTCCTCTCTCCCTCCATCTCTTTTGCTCTCTCTTCTAGCTGACTGTACTTCTGGCACACTCACATGGCCTCCATACTCACACGTGCCCATTTGTCCCCTGGGCCCCCCTGGTCCTTGGCCCTGGATCACATTCCTAGAGCGGCCCTGTCTGTCCTTCCACCTCCTTGCACCTGACTCCTGGAGTCAGCCCAGTGCTGGAAGCAGATGCAGTGGACACCTGGTGGCTTTCGCCCATTGCTCTGCCCTGTCCCCAGCACATGGAGCTGGGAGAAGCTGAGCAAACCCCATTTCAGGAAGGGTACAAGGTGCTGTGTGTGTGCTCCCTGAGGGTGTGGAGGGGAGGGTGGGGGTGGGAGGAGCTCTGAGGTGGCTGCTGGGGAGTGGGCTGGGGGCTGGCTGGGAGGCTTCAGCCTGCCTTGTTCCCTGCATACTAGGGGGTGGTTTGCTGGAGGCCGGGGGTGGGGAGGGGAGGTGGGGGGGCTTCACTCGAAACTTGTTCAAATCCTTTTCTGGATGCCCTGGCTGGAACATAGCAGGAAGCCACCTTTCCATTCTTACCACCACTCCCTCCAGCCTCTGCACGGGAGCAGAGGGTCTACTAAGACAGGTGGGAATTCGGTGCAGTGGCTTAAGCCACTACTTGGGAGGTCCACAGTCCGTATTGCACTGCCTGCTTCCAGTCCTGGCTGCTCTTCCGATCCAGCTTCCTGCTAAAGCACACCTTGGAAGGCGGCAGATGATGGCTCAAGCATCCACGTGGGAGACCCGGATGAAGCTGTGGACTCCTGGCTTCAGCCTGTGGGCATTTGGAGAGTGAATCAGCAACACCTTGGAGCTAGTTCAAGCTGAAGCCAGGAGCCTCAGTATGTTTTGATTGCTTTTGTTTAATCTGGCAAGTATCATGGCCATGTTAGGTGCACAGTGGGAACCAGACAGTCAGCTTCCAATCTGTTTTGGATAATTCTGCCTGATGCAAGTTCTAAGGGGTAATATCAGGGAAGCTTCTTTTTTCCACTTGAGGGGAGAGGAGGGTCTGGCGGCGTGCAGAAAGGGGTTCAGGTGGTGTGGAACTGGCCGTCGTGTGGGCTGACCCAGGCAGCTCTGTGGGTCACAGGTAGGCCTGTGCCATCAAACACCAGCTGCTGTTGTTCCCACTGCATCCCTCCCTCCTGATATTGTTGCCCCTCGGTCCCCACCAGGTGTCAGAAGGAGACTTCTCAGGGCTGATGCTATGGCATAGTAAGTTAAGCTGCCACCTGCAGTGCCAGCATCACATATGGGTGCTGGTTCAAGTCTGGCTGCTCCACTTCTGGTCCAATTCTCTGCTAAGGTGCCAGGGAAAGCGGTGGAGAAAGACCCAGGTGCTTGGGTCCCTGCACCCACCTGGGAGACCCAGAAGAAGCTCCTGGTTCTTGGCTACAGAACAGCTAAGCTCTGGTTCTCATGGCCATTTGGATAATAAACCAAAGGATGGAAGAAAACTCTGTATAGAAATAAAGGGGGAGGTACAGATAGGCCAGGAAGAGGCGCAGGGCCTCCTATGCACAGATTTCCACAGGCCCTCCTCCCTGCGGAAGTTAAACCCAAGGACCTGTTCTTGTCCCAGGGTGTCCTGGCTGATGGTCAAGGGGCAGACAATGCACGGAGCACAGACTGAACAAGCTCTCTTCTCCCCATACCTTTCCAGGTTCATCCAGGTTCATCCAGCCCCGATCCCTGGTGTGTTCACCTGACTCACTTCCTCACTGATGCCATGGCCAAAGGATCCCCTCTGTCGGCAGAGGCCGTTAGTCCTGGGATTTGCTGTTGGTAGGTCCAGGTCACCAAGATAGGATGACAGGACGCCCCTGGCAGGGGAACGCTCTAGCCCACCTGTTAGTGCATCCTGGGCCTCAATCATGCTTCAGGCCCTAGGCTTGGTGCTAGGGGGGCCACAGAGAACTGGAAGCAGTCCCTACCATTGGGGAGCTTGTGGCTAAAGTTGAAGATAAAAAAAGATGTTGTAGAGATAGGCCATAGTAGGAGGCTGGAAGCTCTCGGCGTAGGATGTTGGGGTACAGGCTGGTGAGTCCTGTGGACTCTCTAAGGAAAGAGGGCTGAGGATTCCTGGATGGTGTGGCAGCCAGGGAGGGCTTCCTGGAGGAGGCAGGGGAGTGGGAGGAGGTTGGGATTACCATTCTGGAAGGAATGAGCTGTCTTCGCTGACAATGCGGCAGCTCACACACCTGTTCCAGGCTTAGAGACAAGCCAGCACACGGGGCAGGCAGCCCAGGACACAGGGCTGGATCTGTTCAGTGAAGTGCCTCTGCAAAAGGTATCTTTGGCTATGTTTCCTCGTGCTATCAAGGAACTTGGCCTCCATCCATATGGTTTCTGCTCAGCTCAGCTGAGCATGCTCAGTTCACTCTTATAGAAAGAGTTTGGCCTCCAGCTGCAGTCCTCCAGACCCCTGCTCGCTGCTCCAGAGTCAGCTGCTCTCAGTCTCTCAGCTCTCCCCCATCTCTCTCTCTCTCTCTCTCTCTCTGAATGTGCCTCTGTGTGTTTTGCTTCCCAAGAGCCAGCATCTGTTTGGCTGGACAGACCCTGGGCTCTGGGCCACGAGCTGGAGCCAGGCTACCGACAGCTGCCCTGGGTCAAGGCTATGCGTCTGGTGTCCCCAGCTGTGGCCCGAGCAGCAGGGTTGCAGGGAACTGCCAGGCCCGCAGCTGAGCAGCAGCTGGACAATGAGAGTCCCTACACCGACCCAGGCTGTGTAAGGGTGACAAGCTCGGAATCCTCACACTGAGGTAGCGCCGTGGTCAGGTGCATGGCCTGGAACTGTGCAATACAGTTTCCCCAGTACTTTGCACCAAGATCCTATTGTGGGACATGACAGTGAGGGGTGAGGATAAAAAGGGTGACACCCCTGTTCCCAGGAGAGACCCTGACTCTGTCCTTGGGCACAAGCCAGGGAGGCAGGCTTCATGACCTGCCCAGTGCTCACCAAACAGCCAGACCTTTCTGGCAGAGGGCTTCATTCCCTCTGCCCCCACCAAGTATTTGCTGGTGTTCGATGCCGCTGAGGTTTTTTTGCAGGGAGATCTTATTTTAAAACAAAACAAGGGCCTGGCACAATGGCTCAATGGCTAAATCCTCACCTTTCAAGCAGCAGCATCCCAGATGGGTGCCAGTATGTATCCCCGCTGCCCCACTTCCCATCCAGCTCCTTCCTTGTGGCCTGGGAAAGCAGTGGAGGATGGCGTACACCCATGTGGGAGACCTGGAAGAAGCTCCTGGCTCCAGAGTGGCTCAGCTCTGGCTCTTGTGACCATGTGGGGAGTGAACCAGCAGATAAAAGATCTTTCTCTCTGAAAATCTGCCTTTCCAATAAAAATAAATAAATCTTAAAACAAGACAAAATGCAAATGTTTTTCCAAAGAAAAGATTTCAGGTATGTGCCAACAAGGATGGGACTTAAAAGCACTGATTTGAGGACACAGGACTAAGTGCTGCCCCCAGCTGTTCCCTGCCCTAGCACCCACCAGCACTGTCTTGTCCCCACACGTGCCCCCTTCTGCTCCTGGGAGTGTGGGGGTCTGGCCCATGGGCTCCCAGGGAAAGCTCAGCACGATGTTCATGAAGCCTTCTGTCTTCAGGATCATCCACCCTGAACCAGCAGGAAAGGAAATATCCGGGTCTGGACATCATCCACTCCCAGAAGTGTCTACACGCAAAAGCACCACTCACTCACTCACTTGCAAAGGAAATGGAGCTAATGAGTATAGCAGTCATTGTGTGAAATCTGACCAGCTGTGCTTGAGAGGCCTCTGGGGGGAGGGGGGCTCTGTTGTATTTTGAGATTCACCCACTGCTTAAGAAGAAAACAAACAAACCAGCCCTGACTAGGGGCAAGAAGCCTCAGGGGTCAAGAGCAACCACTCCTGAGTATCACTGGACATCTTGCTCTGGGGGACAAAGCCAAGATGAAGGGAATGCTGGGGGCATGCACAGGGGAGACCTCCCTCTCAGTCTCCCAAGCATGCTTGCCCAGAAAGGGAGTTGGCTCTGTCAGCCCCTGCAGCCCTGCCTGCCACTAATCTTCCCTGATCCCCATGCCTCTTGGCTTCCTCACTGACCAGAGCCTGGGTCCCGCTGGGCGCAGGTCACCAAGTGCACAGCCCTGTCCCCACTCTCCCTGGCAGCTGAGAGCACATGCAGAGTTGTCCTCACCAGATAGGGACCCTGCCAGCCCAACCCTAACCCTTGCCTCGGGACCCTAACCCTTGCCTTAGGCCCCTGACCCTTGCCTTAGGCCCTGACTCTCAGTAATTGCTCTGGAGCCTGGGGACAGGGCTGCCCCCAGGGTGGTGATGGTGTTAGGAGCCCTGCCTTGGGGCGCTGTGAGGCTCCCACTCTAGTCTTGAAGGATTCTCTGCCTGTTCTGTGGACACGCAGCCTGGCCCAAGGGTGGGACTGTGTCATGGCCACAGTGACAAGGCTTTTATCCTGCAGGCGTGTTGTGTCACCTGAACGTGACACACTGGAGTGGCACACAGAGACATTGACCCCCCTGGTTCCCATCCATCACAACAGGCCACATGGAAAGGAGAGGAATGGGCCAGTGAGGTATGGTGGCACTGCTGACCTGGAACTGAGGCCGGTGCCCAGGACACACCTGGTGTCACCCTGAGGCACGTCATGCCAGCCAGGTCCGAGTCGTTCATACGTTTGATGAGCTTTGGAAGATTCACTCTGTAAACCCAGAAGCTGATATAGTCCTGTTGCCAACACCATGCGGTTTCCACGATGAGCATCTGCTACCCTTGGTGGGCACCGCAAGCCTGGTCCCACCAGTCGCTGCTGGCCGACTTTGCATCCCATCCCGCATATGTCCACTCCATACAATCCATCGATGAGCAGATCCTGGTATCCATTCTCCCCTTCTTGATCATCTCTGTGGGGACCTCAGCTGAAGTTTTAGCCAAAGTTGCCATGCCCTGGAAAAACAACAACAACAACAACAACAACAAAAACTCCACTTTTCCTTCCCACTTCCTGTCAACAGGAATGTGAAGGTGATGACAGGAGGTACAGCAGCCACCTTGGACTGCGAGGTGAGAGCTGTTTCTTAGGAGAGCCGACACCCATGATGCCCACTCAGCCACAGGAGCCCATCATGGCATGACCAGCCCATGTGCAAAGGGTATCATGACTCCTTTGTCATCTTTTTACCACTCCTACATTTCCTCCACCATGGTAGCCTATGTTCTGAGCGGCACGCACATATGGTCAACGAGTGTAGAATTCATGCCTGGGGTCCCTTTCTCCTTCCCCTACCTGGTGATGCAGAGCATTTTCTCTACTGGGCACGGCAGTTCATGGCCAGTGCAAGAGGACCAGTGGTCGGGACCCAGCAGGTGAGGGTGGTAGCTATGTCTTGGGACCTCATCAGAATCCCTCAGGGTGGTCCTCAGACCCCCAGCAGGCGAGCAATCCTATGTGCTCCCTGTATGTGTGCATGTGTGTCCTTCATTTATTCACCAGGAACACACTGATGACGTAGAGATTTGCTCTGGCGGTGACGATTCTAGTTAAGAAGCCTGGGTCCCCTATTGCAGTACCTGTGTTCAGGTCTGGAGGCAGCAGGTGATGGCTCTCACACAGGTCCCTGTCACTCACATGGGAGACCCGGCTTGAGTTTCTGGCTTCAGCTCCCACTGAGTCCCAACTGTAGCAGGTGCCTGTGGAGTGAACTAATAACTAGAAATGTTCCCTCTGTGTGTCTATTGCAAGGGGAGCGTTATGTGTCTATGCTTTAAAAAAAAAAAAAAAAAAGAGGGGGGTATATGATATGTTGACGGCTCAATTGGCTAATCCTCTACTTGTAAGCATCTGCAGCCCATATGGGCACCAGTTCATGTCCTGGCTGCCTCACTTCCTATCAAGCTCCCTGGTTATGGCCTGGGGAAGTGGCAGAAGATGGCCCAAAGTCTTGGAACCCTGCACCCCCATGGGAGACCCAGAAAAGCTCCCTGTGACTCAGCTTTGGCTGGTTGTTACAACCATTTAGGGAGTGAACCAGTGGATTTAAGAACTTTCTCTCTCTCTCTCCTTCTCTTTGTAAATCTGTCTTTCCAAATAAAGATAAATAAATCTTTTTAAAAGATAACTAGAAGGCCTAGCGGCTAAAGTCCTCGCCTTCAACGCACCCGGGATCCCATATGGGTGCCGGTTCTAATCCCGGCAGCTCCACTTCCCATCCAGCTCCTTGCTTGTAACCTGGGAAAGCAGTCGAGGACAGCCCAAAAGCCTTGGGACCTTGCACCCATGTGGGATATCCAGAAGAAGTTCCTGGCTCCTGGCTTCGGATCAGCATAGCATCGGCCCGTTGCGCTCACTTGGGGAGTGAATCATCAGACGGAAGATCTTCCTCTCTGTCTCTCCTCTCTGTATATCTGACTTTCCATTAAATAAATAAATCTTTTTAAAAAGTAACAAAAAGATAACTAGAAGTGCCCTTCTGTGTGTGTGTGTGTGTGTGTGTGTGTGTTGCAGGGGGAAAGTGTCTATGTCTAGTATAAACAAAAACAAACAACAAACAAAACCAGAACACACAGCTCCCCCGTGTGACAGCTAAGCTCGCGTCTCAGGCCATGGCACCTGCAGACATCAGCCCTTTCTGTCACTCCCTGAGCAAGGACACGGTCAGGGAAGATTGCATGGTGCCCAGCACCATGGGCAAGTCTCTGTGCCCGACTGCAGGGCACTGCTCTGGCAGCAGCCCCCTATTGAGGCTGGATGTACACAGCCAACCTTGTTGCTTCCGAGAAGCTCTGCAGCAGGCAGGCCTGGGAACTTGCCTGCGAGACGGTGTGCGTGCTGGCCTGGCAACAGCAGCAGAATCTGGACTCCCTGGTCCTCGCCACTTCACCTCAGAGTTATTGGCCCTGCAGACCCTCAGAGCCACCTGCCCACCTGCCACGTTCCCCAGCCTATCTCTGCCTCCTTCCGCAAAGGGTGTAATTGCACATTGGCAAGTGCCTCCCAGTGGGTGGGGCCAAGGACCAGCCCCCATGTGGCTGCAAGGAAACTGAGGTTTATTTTTTACCTGAGCTACAGAAAAAGAAAGAGTGAGAGATACAGAGAGAGAGAGATCTTCCATCTTCTGATCTACTACCCCAAAAGGCTGCAATAGCCAGAGCTGGGCTGGTCTGAAGCCAGGAGCCAGGATCTTCCCATGGGTCTCCTACATGGGTACAGGGGCCCAAGGACTTTGGCCATTCTCTACTGTTTTCCCAGGCCATAAGTAGGGAGCTGGATGGGAAGTGGAACAGCCAGGAATTGAAGTGGTACCCATATGAGATGCTGGCACCAAAGGCAGAAAATTAGTTCATAATATCATTATTCAGTCCCTTCAAATAAATTAAAACGAAAAAAAAATCTAAATCAGCATGCAAAAATGAGGAAGCATTTGTCTCAGAATTCACCACGTAGGTGGAACAAGAAAGGAGGTGGGCGCCATCTTGAGGAGGCTTTGCCTCAGAGGCGCCATCCACTGTACCCCTCCCCTCAGGCTGGGCTGAGAGTGCAGACTGCAACTTTGCCCTCCCACACCCACTCTTCTGGTTGTTCCAGCTCCTACTCTCTGCGGAGACAGCAAGAGAGCCATGGCGGCCCTTGGGGTGGGAGGGAGGCTATGAATGTGAAATGCAACCTTAAAGAAGAAAGAATGATCCATGTGCATACCCAGTTTGGAGCAGGGGCTGCCCCTGCGGTTCAGGTGTATCCACCTGCTGCTCCAGATAACAGCCTCCCCTCCGGCAGCAGTTTGACAGCAGAGAGCCGCCCTGACCCAGGGCACCTGCGTGCCTCCTGGAAAACCCTGGTCAGCCACTGCCCCCTGCTGTGTCTCCTGCAGGGGCTCCCAGCTCCTTCTGGCTTTTCCAATCTTCAGCCGGGCAACCCGTGAACCCGAAGAACAAGGTCAGAGGAAGACATGCAGACAAAACAGCGAGGTAGTCCTAAATCACCGGATCAGCTGTTGTAGGAGGCCAGGGAACCAGCATAAAACCAAGATAAGATATCGGGTCTGAAATGGGAATGTGGAGCCAAAAGACCAACAGTGACACGGCAGGCTGGGGGAGCCAGGGAGCCCTGGGCACTCTCTGGGTGGCCCTGGATAAACGGTCACCTCGTGGGGGCCCCCGCCCCTGGGCAGCCACCAGGATGAGAGGTGTCCTCCCCGTGTTGTGATTCCTCCAGCCAGAGGTGGGGGAAAGGGACAAGGGGCTCCCTGAGCTTCCCTGCTCACTCCCTGGAAGGTCTCTCCCCTGCTCCAGACTCCAAGGAACCTTCAAAGCTCAGTCTCCCACTGGGCTTCTCCCTCCCTGCCCTCCGCACATTCACCTGCTGGTGTCATGGTAACCCCAGAGTCCCAGGATCCCAGGGCTGGGTCTGGGTTACAGAAGCCTCTGGGAGGGAGCAGAACCCCCTCCTCCTCTTCCCCGGGAGGGGAAACTGGCATCACTGGGGGTGACAGGCACTCTGGCCCTGGAACCCTGCACCCCACCCATGAGTGCTGAGCTGTAAGTGCACTCCAGGCCTTTTCCTGTCACATCCCCAAGGTTCCCAGGCCCTAGATGGCTCCTAGAGGCTGCCTGGTGGGATCAACTGTGTTGCCTACCCTGTCCTGGGGAACTTGTCATTTTTTTACCTCTTGCTTTGGACTTGGATGAGAGCGGTCCGGGAAGCTGCCCCTTGCAGCATTCCTGTGGCACACAGATGAGGGTCCCCAGCAGATGGACCCTGATTTCATCATGACGTTCCAGGTAGATGGTTGGCCCTTGTCTCACCCTGACTTTACTGCCACCCTGACTGCAGCCGTGTAGGATGCTGTTTGTTATCTTCTCCTTATTAACCCATTACAGAGGCATGCATTTGGCACAGTAGCTCAGCAGCCTCTTGAAACACTCATGTCCCTGTAAGAGTACCTGAGTTTTTGTCCAGTCCCAGCTTCCTTCTGACCTACACCCTGGGAGGCAGCAGGTGCCAGCTCAAGTCCTTGAATCCCTCCTTCCCACCCGCATGAGAGTTGTTGGCCGTGATTTCAGCCTGGCCCAGCCCTACGTGTTGCAGGCATTTCGAGAGGGTAAAGGGTTGGGGTGATGAACCAGGGGCTGGATGATTTCACTCTCTCTTCCTTTCATATAAATTAAATGTATACAGAACAATTTTAATGACACTAGTAATCCATGTAGTATTTATTTTAGAGAGAGTAACAGAAAGATCTCCATCTGCTGGGACATCCCCCCCAAATGTTCCCAACAGCTCCCAGCTGAGGCCGAAGTTGGCAAATGGGGGGATCACTCCCAGTCTCCCACACGGGTGGCAAGGAGCCATCAGCTGACACCTCCCAGGATGCATGTTAGCAGGAAGCTGGAATGGGGACTGGAGTTGTGGCTCAAGCTCAAGTGCTCTGACAAGAGACTCAGGCATCCCGACATGTGTAGCTGCTACGCCAAACACCCACGTCAGTTATACAGCGCAGCTGCTAAAGCTGTGGTTTAAAGAAGCAAGCAATAAAGATGCAAAATGCCACTCTTAATACACTCCCCTGAACTGCCTGCTGACTGCAATGGCAGTATTTCACTCTAGAACTAGCCTGTAGCCCTGGACATAGGTGTGTGTGTATGGGTGTGTGTACCTGTGAGAACCCACTCTCAGCCCCCATTGTTATTTTCCTGAACCTGGTGGGGGGGGGGGCGGGTGGTTGTTCCTTCCTACCAGCCAGGCTTGCAGTTGGCTGTGGAGTTGTCTGCCAAGCAGCCCCTCTCTTGCTGCTGACTTTTGAGGCTCTGTCTTCCTCCCCCTGCCAGCCAGAACCAGGATGAAGCATCAGACACCTTTATGTTCACCAAGGACAGGCTCCTGAGAGCGCAGCTGCTGAGGCCCCAAGAGCAAGCAATGTGAATGCTGCTGAAGCCCTGCTCAGCCGCTCAGCTGCTCAGCTGCTTCCCTGTCCATTGCTCATGGAGTGTGGCAGGCCTGGGGACCCAGAGTCTTACCACTTCCTGTTCTGTTCCCCACTGCATGCTCACTGGCCGATTTTGATTTCCCTTGTGGGGCAGGGATGGGGAGAAGTTTTACATCTATTTGGCCCCTTCCCTGATTACAAGTATCTCTTTATCTGCAAATTGCCTGTGCCTTTGCTTCGCCCATTTTTTTTCCAGTGGCACCTAGAATATGTCTCTGCTTCGTGGCTCACACAGTCTCACAAGAAATGTTGCAATAGGAATCAACTGGCTGTGAGGCAGGAGTTTATGCTGCCTGCCCAGTCTGCCAGATCTCCTCACTTGGTCGATGGTGACTTGTGGTCATGCAGAAGCTTTGGTGTTAATGGAATTGGGTTTTTTCCTGGGCCAGAAGCTTGCTTCTGGATTCCGTGTCTTGTCTGGGAAAGCCAGCCTCTCCCGGAATTGTGAACATACCCTTCTCTCTTTTCATGTAGTGATTTTACAGCTTTTTTTTCTATCCCTGTCCCCAACCTCCATCCA
This sequence comes from Ochotona curzoniae, assembly GCF_017591425.1. Lineage (NCBI taxonomy): Eukaryota > Metazoa > Chordata > Mammalia > Lagomorpha > Ochotonidae > Ochotona > Ochotona curzoniae. The sequence goes on from NW_024465699.1 coordinate 5,248,381, forward strand.
TCTGAAATGAGTTTGGTGGGATGACACTCCCTTCTGCTTTGGCATCCACAGACACTGAACCCAGACCACCTTCCCGCCCCTCTTCCCATTCAGTCACTCGGCAAGTATGCTTTGAGCCTGTGCCATGCCTATGGCCAAGAAGACGCCAAGTCTGTCCTTGCAGACATGAGGCCTGGCTAGGAGACAGCAGGCACACCCACAGCTGGAAGATGCCTGTCTGGGTCATGTGGGAAAGATGAAAAGGGATGTTTAAGTGGAGGCTGTAGGTGATGTGAACAGGGAGGTACTCTTTGAGAAGACAGCCTGAGCTGGGGATACTAATGAGGTGACAAAGGGGACCACATGGTGGTCTGGGTGTGGCTGTTGGTGCTGGAAGAGCAGCCAGGGCCATGACCCTGAGACGAGATGTGTGTGGTCAGATCAGGAGCAAACAGATTAGCCTGTTGCCCTACGTGGACGGGGGCTGTCCTTGGAGGTCCTCCAGGGAAGAGACTGGCTGCATACTGAGTGTGACGAGATGGATGGATTCAGTGTGCAGTGTGCATGTGCATGTGTGTGCATGTGATGTGTGCATTTGTGTATATGTGTGCATGCATCGTGAATCATGCTTACATATGTACACTGTGTGATGCATTATGTATGTATATGCACATCATGAATTGTGTGTACACATGCATATGAACTATATTGAGTGTGGGTGCACGTGTGTATGTATGTGCATGAGTGTGCAGTGCAGGTTCTGTGTACGTGTGTGTTTGCATACATGTGCGATTGTGTGTGGGTGGTGTGCTTGTATATGCATTATGTATGTATGCATTCTGCATATGTGTGCACATGTATGCCTGTAGGCATGTGTGTGTGTCTTCTCTGTCAGCCTTTCAATGTGGCTGCCCCAGGGCCCACTCCTGCTCCCAGCATGTCACTCTCGTTTGCATTGCTCTTAGTTTCCACCCCCAGGCAGTGGTACCCAGCTCTGTGCCTGCCATGTGGGAGGCCTTCCGTGGGCTTATGAGGCCAACCCTTGTTGACTCCAGCCCTGGATCCCAGTGACTCCAGTGAGGAGCCTCCCACCCAGACTATCCAGAGTGAGTTCCTTGCCCACTGCCCAACCTTCTGCTCCTCTTCCTACAGCCCCGGGTACCATGCAGGCCTCTCCCCAGCACTTTCCTGTGGACTCTATTAGACTTTCTGAGTCCATGCCCTCAAGTCCAGACTTTCTGAAGATGCCATGGACATCAACCTGCTCCTTCCCACCCCTCCTGGCACCTCAGCCAGGTCCTCACACTGGGCCAGCTCCTCCAACAGGGACAAGCTCAGAAGGGAGAATATAGGAAAGATTTTTACAAAGAAAACAAGCAGGCTCTGACCACATGTGTGCTGCCCATAGGGACATGGGACGTGAACTGTACAGCTCGACTACCTCAGCCCTCTGTGTCCACAAAACCCTTGGTTTTTGCTGTTTCTGTGTCCACTCAGCATTGCCTGGCAGTGACCCTGACCGTGAAACCAGAACACCTGAGAGACACGGAGTCTGCGCCTGCACCCGAGGCTGCTGGCTGGCTGGGTCCAGACCCCCAGAAGCCACCCCATCCAGCACGATGGCAGAGGGGTCTTGTGCAGCCCAGACTGTCTACCTTGTATTCCCCACTAGCCCCTGAGGTCCTGCCCCTGCACACATCCCCTGATTAGGCAGAAAGGCAGAACAGCCTATGAGGAGGAAGTGTCTCTCTCTTTCTCTCTCTCTCTCTCTTAGGCTCCAGGGGAGACAGTAGGAACAGCGTCGGCCACCAGTTGCCACATCCACCCTGCAGAGCCACAGAAGCTGCCACCACCCAACAGGAGGAGACTGAGCCAGGGGCAGCTGGTACGTACTTCCTATGACTTGGGAGGGTGTGAACAAATGACAGGCAAACAGAGATGTCACTAGCATATTGCTGTAGGTGGCAAGGGCATGGCAGGGCTGGACCCAGGGCAGGGAGGGTACCTGGAACCACACTAAAGATGTGAGCAAAGCAGGGATGGCCAGGACCAGGCCTGAGCTCCTTCCTGTAGGACCTTGGGAAGAGCAGCTTCCACAGGGCCTGCAGGAAGCAAGGGGTGGCCAAGAGGATGGAGTGGGAGGACCTGGGAAAGCAGGCAAACCAGGAATGACCCTGGGCAGAGGCCAGTCCCTTAGAGATGGGCACCAAGTGGGGGAGGGGCCTGTCATGCTGGTCTGCTCCTGTGCGCACATACAGATGCACACACACATATACCATATATACACACAGCACACCACATAGCACCACACCCACATGTATAACACATGCACCATGTATGCACATGGCACAAGTACATCACACATATGGCACACACATGCATGTAATACATATACACACCACACTCAGATGTCACTCATGTGCATGTCATCTTATCACACTCACATGCTAGCATCATACAGTCACACCACACGCACTATATGTGTATATCATAAGCACATATAGCATGCACATGTACATGTTGTACATACATGCATCCTCCTACACATTCATATGCACACAAATGTACAGAACATACTACATACATACATGCATGTCGCTCACACACCCTTATGTACCACACATATACAGGCACCACATACCACACAAGTATACACAACCACATCTATATATTCCACATACTTGCATATCATGTACATATCATGTGTGCCATGTATATACACACATCACATTACCATGCATACACAGAGCTGTCATGCATAAATGTATATACTATAGACACACAGCACACATGCATGCCCACACATACACATACATGCCACACATATAGTATATACACACTATACATACATCACAGACATACACATCCATACACACTACACACACACACCATATTCCCCATGCTCACACACGCAGAGTACACACACCGTGGATACAATACAGACACAAGCAGACACATACTGCCAACCCACAGATAATGCCCCCTCCACACACACACACTCGTTGGATGGAGGACTAGGTCCCCATGCTGGATGGGGTCTCCAGGAGCTGGGATGCCTGCTGACCCAGCCTGTCCATCCTCAGTGGCAGCGCTGCCTAAGTCCAGGCACCAGTGTAAGAGCAGCAGGAAGCACAACTGGCCTCCTTCTGCCTGCCTAGGGCAGCCACCCTGCCCTCCACTGCACCTGTGGTGGGTCTCCTTTGGAACCTGCAGCCAGGAGGAGGCGCTGTGGTGGGTGCCAGACCCACTCTGGGTATGATGTTCAGGTCTCAGCTTGCTGTATCCTCTTATCTGTCCCCTCAAACCCTTACTATTCTCCCAGTGCACTGATAACAAAATTGTAGCAGAGGCAGTCCCAACAGCCTCTGCCGCTCCTGTGACCCCCGTCAGGCACCCCTAGCAACAGCCCTCCACTCCTGCACAGCTCAGTAGGTGGAACTAGCTACCAGGTATCCAGGCCCACTGGCTTCTTCCCACGGCTTTCTCAGCTGTGTTTCCTGCACCCAGCTCAAGCCCCCTGCAACTCCACTCTCTGTCCTTTCAGGTCAGGCTGCAGAAGGCAACAGACAAGGATGTCAGCAAAGCAGGGCCAACAGGGGCATAGTCGAGTGACAGGAGCCAGGCCTGGTTCTCTGGGGTTGGGGAGCTGGGGGCGTTGTGCGGATGGACAATGACAAGCTGGCAGATGCTGCAGCGTGCCACGGAGGCAACATGGGACCTGGGGAGGCCCAGACTGCTCCATGCTGCTGCTCCTCCCCAAGGGAAACCGGGGCTGGCATCTACTTTCTGTGCTGGGGGTGAGGCAGCCTCTATCGGAAATAAACTGTAGCCATACAGGCTCTCGTGAGAGGGAGGCAAGGAGAGACTCCAGCCCGGGCATCAGAGGTTGATGACCATAGTAATTGCCTTTCTCAGGTGACTTCTCTGTTGAGAAAATGAGCGAAGGTGTGCACTGGACACACATTCCAAGTGTGGACAGCACAGATGGAAGGACAGGGTCCCCGAGGAGCTCTCAGTTCAAGGTCTCCTCCGTTACTGCCCTGTCCCTTGCTACAGCTGCAGCCCTGACCATAAGCATGTCCCTTGCCCGTTGGGTCCCCATGGGGCCCTCCCTCTGCCCCACTCCCCTCACTCAGCTACTGTGCCTTCTCTTGCCATAGTGACATCTGCAGGATGGCCCAGGATAGCCCTTGTCTCTCTCCACTTGGGTTGTGGACAACAGCGGTCAGGCCTCTGGCCAGGTGACAGAGCCCAGAGGGTAACCATCTCTGTGGAGCTTAACTGTGGAGACCTGAGCCCTGCCCCTCCCTCCCGGCACACACACACCTGGGTGCACCAGCACGAGACCCTCCCAGCTCTCATCCTGGGTGAGCAGAAAAACCAAACTGTTGAGGTTGTTTCCACAGTGCAAGGGAAGAAAAACCAACTCCAGGAAAGTGACACACACCAAAATTCCCGAAGAAGGACGACACCAGAGCTAACTAACACAGCCGCTTGGTGATGTCACCGTGGACCCAGGCCCCTTCCATGGTCCAACTCCATCTTGCCTTAATCCCTTTGTTCTCAGATGCATCCTTCTCATGATCTCGATGTGACTGCCAGTGCTCCAGGCATCACACACTGATGCAGAGGGAGGCAATGTCTTTTGTGAACAAGACAGAGACAGTTCCCGTGCTGTGTTCACTCCCATCCTCTGATTCACTCCACAAATGCCCACAACAATCAAGGTGGAGCCAGGTCTAAACCAGGAGCTAGGGACCCCATTGGATCTCCTAAGTAAACAGTGGGAACACAAGACCTTAAACCATCACCTACTATGTCCCAGAGTGCATAGGAAGCTGGATGGGAAGAGGAGCTGGATACTTAAAAAAGATTATCTACCTATCTGAAAGGCAGAGGTACCGGGCCCAATCTGATGGCCCAGTGGCTAAATCCTTGCATATGCCAGGATCCCATATGGGCACAATTTCATGTCCTGGCTGTTCTATTTCCATTCCAGCTCCCTGCTTGTGACCTGGGAAAGTAGTGGAGAATAGTCCAAGGCCTTGGAATCCTGCACCAGCATGGGTGACCCAGAATAAGCTCCTGGCTCCTGGCTTTGGATTGGCTCAGCTGTGGTCCTTGTGGCCACTTGGAGAGTGAACTGGCGGATAGAAGATCTTTCTGTCTCTCCTTCTCTCTGTAAATCTGCCTTTCCAATAAAAATTAAAAGTCTTAAAGGGAGATGAAAGAAAGAAAGAAAGAAAGAAAGAAAGAAAGAAAGAAAGAAAGAAAGAAAGAAAGAAAGAAAGAAAGAAAGAAAGTCAAAGAAGAAGAAAAGGAGAAGGGAGGAAGGAAGCAAGAGGCAGAGGTACCAAGATAAGGAAAAAGAAGAAAGAAGCAAGGTGGTAGGGGAGTGGGAGAAGAGGAAGGAACAGGAATCTTCCATTCACTGATTCCCTCCCTATCCGACCACAATAAGCCAAGAACTGAGCCAGACCGAAGCCAGGAGCCTGGTACTCCACCTGTGTCTCCCACATGGGTGACGGGTGGCCATCTTCTACTGCCTTCCAATGTGGATGGGCGACGCTGAGCTTGCTACGCCACGATCCCGGCCCCATCTCGCTTGGCTGTCTGCCCAGACTGAGCAGTCTCTGGCAGGAGTGTGAAATGACTGCACTGGCCTGCAGGTTCACCCTTGAGCCGTGGGACAAATGTGACTTGGACAACAGCACCACCACATGTGCCCAGTTGAGGAGGGCTGGTCTGAGCTAGGCCCTGCAGGAGCAGTACCACACCCCCTACTCCCACGGGAGCACCTACACGGGCCCCAAGCATGCTGGGTATGTCTAGGTATGGAGATCCAGCCTTGAGCAGGCTGGTTCTTCAGGGTCCCATGACAGTGTAGTACACCTGCAGGAAACAGGAGAGGGGGCATGTTGGCTGCAGGAAGGAGAGCCAAGGGGGCTTTGGGAACCTGGAGTCCTACTGATGAGGGGGTATGGTGCCCCTCTGGGTGCTACCCGGCTTAAAGCCAGATGCTTATGGACTAGCATGGCTTCTGCAACAGAATCCACATCTCACCCAACAGCTTAGGCCCCTACATTTGGTCACCCTGCAGAGAAGCAGAAAGATCCCTCTCTCTGGCTGTGCTGGCAGGGGCTGGGCTTGCAGGAGAGGGCAGCTGTCACACACAGGCACCTGCCGACCAGCAGGGAGCAATGCAGCTGCCTGCAGCCCCAGCTTCTCCTTGCTTGCACAGATGGGCAAGAAAGCAAGGAGTCAGACCATGCTCCTCCCCACTCAACTTGTAATCTAGAGCAGAGCCAGGCTGTCCCACTTGCTGAGTTTCAGTGCGGTTTCAAAAGTCAATCTCAGGGCTGGTGCATTGACTCAATGGCTAATCCTTCACCTCCAAGCGCTAGCATCCCATGTGAGTGCTGCTTCATGTCCTATCTGCTCCAGTTCCCATCCAGCTCCCTGCCTGTGGCCTAGGAAAGCAGTTGAGGACAGCCCAAAGCCTTGGGACCCTGCACCCACTTGGGAGACCAAGAGGAAGCTCTTGGCTTCTGGTTTTGGATTGGCTCAGCTCCTGTGGTTGTGGCCATTTGGGGAGTGAACAAGCAAATGAAAAATCTTTCTGTCTCTCCTTTTCTCTGTAAATCTGACTTTTCAATGAAAATAAAATAACTCTTTAAAAAAATAGTGATGATGTCTAAGTGGACTATTATACCCCATCCTGGGAGCCTGGGTTTCCTCAACTAGCAGGTGGCATCAACAACCCCCCAATCTGCTGGTCCTGTGGGCTACAATGAGGTGGTGGGCATGCTTACTAGTCCATGATGAGGCACAAAGAGGCAAATGCTGCTGTTAGGATAGTGACTGTGCCCTTGCCTCCCCCAGCTCCACATCCTGCCAGGAAGCCATTTCTCAGGAGAGCCTAGGTCCCACCAAACCAGCGGGGTAGCAGGTATCCCCTGAAACTGATTGGCTGATCACATGAGGGACATAAGGCAAAACCCTGTCATTTCCTCCCTAAAGAGAGCAGAAGACAAACACTTGGGCGGGCCGTGGTACCCAGGCTAGCTGTGGGGGACAATCCTGCACACCTTCCTCTGCCCTCATTGCACCCACAGGCACTGCTTTCCTGTCTGTATGGTTCATGGCTGGGAAGGCCAAAGAATAGGAGAGCATGCTGACCCCATGCAGGAGCTACGTAGACTTGGCCTTGCTGAGGAGCGCCACAACCTTGGGCCACCCCGGCACTGCCCACAGTGGGGAAGTAGATCCTGAAGCAGCGAGCAGAGCCAAAGTCTGCATATACCATGCTTATTCCTATACTCACACCACTATGATAAACTTCTGATTCATAAGGCAGGCACAGTAGGAGATGAACAAGTATACATGGAATGGAACTACATCAACAGCGTGTTGCAATGAGAGTGATTTACAATGATGGCCGTTTGATTTTTTGGAGTTTCCCGACTAGCTTTTTCCCAGGCCACTGTCAGCCACCTGTGAGACTACGGAAGGTGAAGCTGAGTGTATGTTAAGGGGTACCACTATGGTGCAGATAGCACACCTGAGCTGCCCATGGTACTCAGCTGTGGGCAACAGGGCCTCCAGCCCAGCCCACAGTTTGTGCCTAAAGCTCCATGCCCAGAGGAGGTTTGTCCACAGAGAAGCCATCCAGGCTGGTAGTGTCCATGGCTTCCGCCTCGGAGGAGTGGCATCAGCTGAAGAGGTTGTCACCAGGTGACAAGACCAATAGATGAGTAGTGGAGCCAGGATGGGAGTCGAGTCTTTCTGACTCCGCTTTTTCCAGAGTGTTGGTTACTGTGATACCACACGGCGACCTTGTCCAGTGGCTACTATACCCGCCGTGTGCCTGACTCCACCTCCCAGGTGGGCTGAGTGATTATCCAGTGCCTTCCTGTTGAGTTCAGCTGCAGTGCTGGGATCTCCAGTAGCAACAAACAGAGAGAGGCCATGAAAGGAAATGAGGAGCTATTGGACTCCGAGAAGGCAACTGGGATCTCGCCAGCCAGACACACTCCAAGCACTGCCAAGGTGGTTGTGAATTGCCTGCCCTCCAGAGCTCTCCCATCAACTTCATTTGCTACCTGCTCCCTCAGCTAAATGCCCATATTCCAGAAAGAGGGAAAACAGGGCTGGACAGCACTTGGGTCCAGCATCTACCTCCCCTTCCATCAGTCATTCCCTGATGTGCAGCTGTGCCTGCTGGCCAGAGTAGGCCAGACATACCACCCCAGATCAGCAGGAGCTGCTGCCCTGAGCTCCAGCCTCCAGAGGTGCTTCCCCACTATGATCACAATGTGTATGCACAAGCACACGCACATGCACTGACACACACTCAAAACCACAAGGGGACCCGCATTGGTGGATCCCATACAGGTGCCGGTTCGAGTCCCAGCTGTTCTGTTTTCTATCCAGCTCTCTACAACGTGCCTGGGAAAGCAGTGAAGTTCAAGTGCTTGGGAGACCTGGATGGAATTCCTGGCTCTTGACCTTGGCCTGGTCCCACCCTGGCTGTTGCAGCTGTTTTGGGCATGAACCAGTGGATACAAGACCTCTTTGTGCTCTCTCTCTTCTCTGCTTCTCAAATAAATTTTCTAAAAAAAAATTAAATCCTTTCAGCATGAATGCAATAGATTTTCAATGATGTGTTTAATAACAAATGTTTCCTAATACCACTAAAGATCTGTTTTCTTTCTTCTTTTCCTGTTCCAGCTCATGATTCTAAGGATACCTAATAATTACCATATTTTTCACCATAGTGCAATTGAGATTTTGCAAGAGCAATTGAGAAATTTTTCTAGTTTTAAATAATTCACTTTACTCTTCAGTTTAAATAAGCCTAGGCCTCCGTCACAAGTTACATGATAAAATGTAATCCCAGGTTTTTTTCCATAGAGAACGGGGTGCACACACAACACCAGAACTGAGGATAGTTTTTGCCTTATGAAAACACTCCATGTGGTTTTCCTTATATTTATTTGAGAGCGCTCCCGTTCACTGATTCACTGCAGAAACACTCTCAGCAGACAGGTTTGGGCCAGGCCAATGCCAAGAGCCAGGAACTCAGTCCAGGTCCCCATGTGAGATGTCACAAGTCCAGCTACTTGAGTCATTGCCCGCTGCCTCCTAGGGTGAGGTTAGCAGGAAGCTGGGATCAGATGTGGAGTTGGAGCTCCAATTCAGGCACTTATTCACCCAACCAAATGCCTGTCCTAATTTTCAAATCATTCCCAAACTTCAGCTTTGTATACACAAGCTTAAGACTTTGCTGTGTATTAAGTGTACCTTAGCTTTTGATGGCCCTACTTAATAGTGACTATTTTAAAGCAAAGCTACGTTTTGGAAAATATAAACTTGTAAATGTGTTTGATTCTTTTTAAAAAAGATTCCTTTATGGAGCCAACACTGTCGTGTAGCAGGTACCAGCACCCCAAAGGAAGCTCCCAAGTGACATGCTTTCACAGCAATGACAATGGCAGTTTGGCGGGCTGCACACCGTGGGTTGTCAGAACTGGGAGTCCTAAGGGCTTATTCAGAAAGTGAATCAAAACAGCCCAGCCCGATGCAGGGCCTGGTCCCGTGACAACGGCCAAAGGACCCACAAGACCTCACAATTCCTTCTTGCACCATGGAAGAGGGCAGCTTCTCCCTCACTGTGCAAGGGACACCACCAAAAGCATTCTGCAGAAGCCTCAGGGAGGTGGCCTGCCCTGCTAGGGGATTCATTACTTGCATGTTACCAAGCCTTCCATGTCCCTGTTGCTCTCTGCTTTCCGGGATCTATCAGCTAGACGCTGCAATGGAGGAGACTAGCCTTGAATCGTTGTGGCAAGAAGATGTTCACTGTGTTACATAGCCAGAAAATAGTTGCAATCCCAAAAGCAGACAGGAAAGACATCCTGCTCTCCTGCCCAGTTGACATCAAAGCATTAAGTTCTTGATTCCTTTGTGCTCACAGGGATTTTTTTTTTTTAGTTACCAGCTGTGATGTCATGCACTGTGCAAATTCGTCAGTTTTGTCATTCAAACCGCGTGAGTCAGTGCAGCATCACCTGCAGTCATTCTCCAAGCTTTGCTCGTCTCTTGTACCAACACAAGCCTCATGGGAAGACAATAGGAAGCCCTACCCCTGTGGTTTTTTTTTTCAAGGGTTCAATGAAATTCTTTCAAGGACATGAAATGGAATGGGCTCTTGACTTGAATGGAGAGAAAACTCCAGTGTCTTGCAGTTTAATAGGTACAGAAAGCCCGTGAGAACTGTTCTTCCACAAAGCAGTGAGTCAGTGCAGAGACGTTGCCAATTTCTAAGCAGGCCTGACTGTCCACTCAAAACCTTGGGAAACCACCGCAGCATGGGTTCTCATTCCCATTGCCTTGCTTGAGGTGGATTGAGTCAAAATGCCACTCAACACCTTGCCTTGGAGTTGTAGACCTCCGTGATATTGTGGGTTTCCAGGAATCAGCCCTAGCTCAGAACCAACGTTCAATGATCCTTTCTCAGAAGTGATCTTTCTTGGCAAGTGACTTACTTCACTTGGTACACATATTCATTCTTGCCTGCGACAGTCAGGGCTGGGCCAGGCTGAAACAAGGAGGCAGGAACTCAGATTTCCCAACTCCTGACACCATCACCTCCCAGGATGCATAACAAGAAGAAGGAAGGAGGGGAGAGAGGGAGGAAGGAAGGAAAGCAGGGAGGGAGAGAGGAAGAGAGGGAGGAAAGAAGGAAGAAGGGCAGGTTGGCTGGCCGAGTGTCATACACCAAGTGTCTATAGCACTTGTTGTTGCAGTGTCTGGCTTGGTAGCTGGGCCAGCCTTGCTGAATCCCATGTTGTTTGACTGTTCCCCGAAGTCCAGGAGTAGGTGCCAGGCTCACAAGTGAATCCCAGGAGGAACTTAGTGCCCCACGATTTAAAGTAAATCGTGAGGAGGCAAGCCACTATGGCCAAGCTGCCCCAGAAGGAGGAGGACACTGGGGGTCTGCTGTGGCGCACACCACACACACACCCAGCCTTCAGCCCAGGCAGGGACACCGAGCCCGGGTAGGCAGCAGTGTGGAGAGTGGCCGGCTCTGGCAGGACAGGGATCTGCAGGGAACAGCTCTCCGCCTTCTCCCAGCCCAGCCCACCTGGGCGGAGTCAGGGAATCCTCATCTGTATGCCATGCATTAGCAGGTCCCTGGAGCTTCCTCATGGACACAGAGCAGAGTGATGGGGACTAGAGAGGAGCTGGCCAGGGTCTCAGTTATCTGGGCACACTCATGGCACGTTCTTTGCCTCTGACATTCTTAGAAGCTGCAAATCCCAAGGCTGAGGGCTGAAAGCGGGCGTGGGAGTCCCTGTGTTGTGCCAGCTCTGTGTGGTACTGGCAAGATGTGAAGAGAGATCCCAGGTTTCCACTGTGTACCTGCAGGGACACAGAGCTCAGAGGGGGTAAGGCTGGGGGCTACCCCGGTGAGGGGTGATCCCACTTGGAGAGGGACAGGACCTGGGACCAAAATCTTGGCCAGTGGGGACACAACTGTCCCTCCCTGAGAGGACCTTGATGGTGGAGGGAATAGAGAGAGGGAGACGGGCAGCTCACAATTCAGCAAGGCATCCGGTCACCAGGCCAGCCAGAGTCCTATGATGTGTCCTGCTTTAGCCATCACTGGACAGCCTCTTCCAGAAGTCCAGGTGGGGAGGGAGGACCTATTTGTCCCAGCACAGACCACATCCTCCTGGCTTATTGCAGGCCTTCCCAGTCAGGAGTGGGATACACCTGGGTGGGAGTGAAGTTAGAAATGTGAGTTCCAGCTGGGGGAGTCACACCCTCTCAAATCTCTTGGTGTCCAAGGCATTACCTCCACCTACCTATCGGCTATGCTGATAATGATCCAATCAAGCCTGGTAGCACACAGCTCCCCCAATGGATCCTCCTTGGTGAATCCCAGCCTGCCATGTAAGGCATGTCCCCTGCTCCCATAGCCCATGGCAGGAGAAGCTCCAGAGAGCCAGGGCCGAGGTACCACCTCCCTGACCCCGCCATTAGCCTACACCGTGCCTTATGGCACCTGCAGAGGACAGGAGGAGATGCTGAGTCACCACTCCATGACAGACACCTCATCACTCCCAGGGATAGTGACCAGATACTGCAGCCGGTCCTGAGGCCAGCCAGTCCTCACAGCCAAACCTGCCTGTCCATCATCAGAGGCCCAGCCACCTAGCCCCGGAAAGGCTGCTGCCTGGAGCCTGGCAGTGGTCCTCTGGCACAAGCTGTGAGTCCAGCTGAGCTGGGTTGACCAGAAGACAAAACAAAGCCCAGGTCCAGAAAGCAGAGGAGCAAGCCAGAGATGAACGGGTTGGGAGAGTCCACATACTTCCTCTTGGTGCTAGCCAAGGCTGCATGGCTGACCTGCCCCACCTCTCCCGGTCACTAGAACAGGTGGTCAGCTACGGGACTGAGACTGCAGCCATCAGCAGCCGTACAGGGCTGGGATGGAAACTCAGGTGACCAGAAAGGTAACCAGGCCATTGCCAACTTCCCACTCTTAAGCTTTGCATGGGTTGTGGGCATGCAGCAGTACTCTGCCCCACCTCCCAGCCACCAGACCTGTGACATGGTTCCTGATGTGCCCGTCTTCCCAGACGAGAGGGGAGCTGGAGGCTGGACAGAGCCAAACTCTCCGCCTCCCGTGATCTAAAACTAGATGTCCTTCTGGCTGTTGGTAAGAAGGAAGGGCCATGTGGACAGCACAGAGTAACTGAGCAGAGGGCTATCCCAGGTTGGGGAGGGGATGGGGGGGGTCACTTAATCAGGCTCTGGGCCGCTCCCTAGATGTCGCAGTTCCTATTGTGCAATACCCCGCTCCCTTCGGCCCTAGTGCCACCCAGCCCCTATGCTAGACACACAGGCCACACCCAGGGCTGCCCGCTGCCATGAACAAACACATTTGCAAACCTGCACACATAAGAGCAGGACTTCCAATTCCTCCCAGCACCCAGAGGAACCCAGCGCAGCAAGATCCAACAAGAGGGTGTTTGAACAAGAACATATCATCCGACCCCCATCCACAACCAGACCTTGTTCCCCCACCCAACTCCCCGCCTCCCGTACTGATGTGCAGGTTCATCTCCTACAAAAAGCAACAGCAGGGAAGGGAAGAGCACAGGGTACGTTTCCGAAGGGGGTCTCTCCTCTCCGCTTTACCGAGGTCCTGCCCTCCAGCCTTATTGTGCCCTATATGTGGCCTCTGACAATGCTTTATTATGTCCTACCCTACTGAGCAGCCAGGACCAGCCCAAAGTGGCCGTGCCCCTGTGCCCCCAGAGGCTTAGCCCTGGAGGGTCACATACACACACCCTAGCTGACATCCACACACACCCCCAAGACTGTACCCAAGGTACCCTGGAACCCCAACCCACCGGGTGCATCTCCCGCTGACCCGCGGTCATGCCCAGTCCTTCCCTGGAGAACCAACAATGCACTGATTTGGTGATCCATGTGGAGAAGGAGCCAGGCAGAAAGAGGTGGTGCTGGGGAGGCACAGGGTGCCAGCCACTTGTCTCCGTGGGCTCACCACTGGCTCTGAGATGCTCTGAACTCACTGCAAAGCTTCCAAAACTCGTTTTTTCCTGAACTGATATAAAAGCAAGTTGGACTTCTTCAGTTACCTGGAAACATAATGACCTGCCCAGGAGCTGGGCAGCCTAGCAAGCTGGCCAAAGTGAAAAGGGGTTGAAATCGCCTGCTTCTAACCTGGGCCCTGAAAAGCCTGGGAGGTGAATTGCCCGGGGGGGGGGGGGAACAAGAGGAGGAGGCTGGAGTGGAGCTGGAAAGATGCTGGATAAAGGTGAGAACACAGGTGGTAGGGATGCTGTGCTGCTTCACTCAGCTTAAGTGCCCTCTCTGGACCCCTCTGCCTGTGCTATAAATGGAAGCAGCAATGCAAGGGGACTTCAAAAAGCATACAGAAATGCATATGGGGACCAGTGTTGTGGCACAGTGGATTGAGGCTCCACCCTGCAACATTGGCACCTCCTACTGGAGAGCCAGTTCAAGTGCTTGTTTTTCTGCTTTCGGTGCAGCTGCCTGCTGATGTGCCTGGGAAAGCAGCAGAGGATGGCCGGGGTGGTTGGACCTCTGCCAGCTGTGGGGGAGAGTGGATGGAGCTTCAGGCTCCTGGCTTAGGCTTGGCACAGCTCCAGCCATTCCAGTCATTTGGGAAGTAAAGCAGTGGACGGAAGATTCTCTCTCTCTCTCTGAAGTGGAGTAAAATGTAAGCATTCCATGCATATACAGAGAATGGTGTTGACGCTTTCTATCAGTCTCTCTCTCTCTGCCTCCCAAATAAGTCATCGTAAATACAAATATTTAACACATTGCCAGGGGCCAAACCAGAGGCCAGTTCCAGAGCGGGGAGAGTGTGGTTCCCCCAAAGCCACTCTCTAACCCACCTCCTCCTCCAAAGCCGAGCAGTATCGAGCAATCTGGATTTTCCTCCTAGCCTTCGATAACCCACTCAAAGGCAGCCGGAAACACCACTCTTCAGCGTTGCCAGCTTTTCAGCTTTACATAAATAGAACAACACCTACATGTTCCGTGGAGTCCAGCTCCTCTCATTTTGTGTGAATTTCCGAGATGAAATCATATGTTGCAATGAGCTGAGCTCACTCCCGGCCAGGACTGCCCACTATCCCAGGGTGTGACCACACAATGGCCTCATCCATCCTGCTGCTGACGGACACCGGGGCTGTTCCCCAGAGAACTGGGTTGGGAGTCACTCTTTCCCAGCCTACCACCCCGTGTTGCTTATGCATCCTCAGAAGAAATCTGCTTGTTACCACCCAGGAAGCCCCCAAGGGAGTGATGCAGAGGAGGGGGGTGTCCTGGCTGGGGACTCATTCCTGGACATCCCATAGCCCAGAAGTCAGGGTCACCTATTTTCTTGGGCCAAGACAGTAGCAGAGACTTTTGAGCATCTAGACAGAGTGTAAAGGGAAGGGCAGAAGCCACAGGGCCCCAGGCCCAGTACCTGCAATCATGAGGACTTCCAGAAGGTGGTGATTTTCACTGTAGGTGGGGGTAGATCCACCTTGCCATGATAAAATTCCAGTTCTCTAAACGGATGAGCCTCCAAATATCTGTTTCTCCTGGCCTCCTTGCCAGGTGGGCAACAGGACTTGCTCCACTCCTGTGCAGGACCCCAGGGCCCACTGGAGTATAATGGGGAAAGGGAGGCAAAAGGAGGATATGGTTGAGTTGCTCAGCACAGAGCAGCTCTGCACAGAAGAGGATAGAAAGGGCCAGAGCTTGGCACGAGGAGAGGAGAGACATAGCTTTACCACCAGGGCTCACATCAGAGCACCGGTTTGAGTCCCAGCTGCTCCACTTCCACTGCAGCTCCTTACTAATGCACCTGGGAGGCCACAGAAAACGATCTAACTACTTGGGCCCCTGTTAACCACCCGGGAGAACTGGGTACAGGTCCAGGATCTTGATTTCAACTTGGCTGTTGTGACCATTGGGGAATATAACCCTGCCCACTGTGGCCATTTGAGGAGTACAATAGGAGGTGAAAGAGGGGGTTTTTTTTGTTTTTTTTGTTTGTTTGCTTTCTTCTCTCTCTCTCTCTCCCTCCCTTTCAAATCAACAAACCTTAAAATAGAGTGAAAGTGATGTAAAAATTAAAAAGCTGGGCCCAGCACGGAGGCCTAGTGGCTGAAGTCCTTGCCTTGCGTGCACTGGGGTCCCATGTGGGTGTCGGTTCTAATCCCTGTGGCCCTGCTTCCCATCCAGCTCCCTGCTTGCGGCCTGGGAAAGCAGTTGAGGATGACCAAAGGCTGGGGATCCTGAACCCACGTGGGAGTCCTGGAAGAAGCTCCTGGCTCCTTTCTTTGGATTGGCTCAGCCCCGGCCGTTGTAGCCACTCGGGGAGTGACCCAATGGGCAGAGGGTCTTTTTCCGTCTCTCCTTCTCTCTGTAAATCTGACTTCCCAGGAAAAAATAAATAAAATCTTTTTTAACAGTTAAAAAGCTAAGAAAACTTCCTGAACAGACGCTTTCCAATCTAGGTGCCTGTGAGTGAGTGTTCGGTAGGGTGTTTGAGTTCCAGTGCTGGAGGTCAGATGACGCTCCTAGACCTGCATAGCTTCCTTACCTGGGCTCTGCTGTGTGAATGCATGGCCATGGTCTGTACAAACATTCAGAAAAACCCACACTCCAGGAGATACGGCTCTAGTGGGCCAACAGGATAAGTTCAAGAGATGACCCAGGCCTCCAACACTGGGCTGGAGAGGAATCCTCAACAGACCCTGCTTACCTTTCTGGGCCTCAGCCTCCTCTGTCTGCTGAAAGGAGAGCTGGGTTTGTCAGCCTCTAACATGCACACATCCTCATGCAGTTAGGGCCGCTCCACAGGTTCTGTGATGACTTGGGGAAGGGGAGAGTCTGTCTAGGGATATCCACTGGCAACCAAGAACTTGACTGGGGAGAGTAGAAAAACACATCTGGGAGGCCTGGCATATAGATGGCATCTAAGCATTGCAATTGGAGGCAGATATTTGGCACCATGATTCAGGCATCACTTGGGTTGCCTAACATCCTATGTCAGAATGCTTGGGTTTGAGTCCTGGGTCTGATTCTCTTCTGCTTCCTGCAAGTGTAGAGGAAGGCAGTGAGTGATGGCTTGAGAAGTAGAGCCTCTGCCCACCCACATGGGAGATAGGCTTCTGGCTTCAGCCCTGGCCGTTGTGCCTCCCCGTAGCACCTGCCATGACATTTGGGGGAAGTAGACCAGTAGCTGGGAGATCTCCCTAAGTCACATTGAGTGTGTCCAAAGTCCTTAGGAATGGATAAAGGAGGTAGAAAAGAGAGAACCAGACAGAGGGTGAGACCTGGAACCCAGCCTTGAATGTGACCAGGAACCAAGCCCTGTGGGTGACCCTTGGAGGCCAGGAAGGGCTGGGAGAAGCATCCATAGAGAACACAGCCCCACTCAGATCTTGACCTCACTCCTTGAGGTCAATTCATCTGGGACTACTAACCCCCAGGACTGCAAAATAATGAATGTGTGTAGCTTGAAGTCACCTGGCTTGTGGTTGGTTGCCACAGCCTCCGTAGGAAGTGAATCTGGAAGTCTGAATTTCTTGCCCATTTGCAAAGTCTTCTTGTACATTAGAAATCTTCACTCTCATTCTCTGCACAGTCGTGAGGTTATTGATTCCGACTCTTGTTCTTGCTCAGCGTCTCAAAAACGGGGTCAGTATTTTACTCCAGCGTTTCCCTGCACATGGGTGCCTGGTAGCTGCCCCCATATGTACAGCAAGAAGGTGCAGGTGAATGGCACCTTTTCACCATCCCATCCCTTTGCTGACTGCATCCTCCGCCACAGACACTGAGCCCTCGATGGGTGGAATGTTGGAGCGTTGTCTCACTTCTTAGCTCCTCTCCTAAGCTCAGGGAACGTGGAGACAAATTCTGGGCCCAGAGTAGCATCTTGGGAAATCCCTATCAGGCGAGGGTCCTGTTATAGGATTTGTCTCCCCCATTCCCCCAAAACTCATGCATATATTGAAATGCTGCCATTGAGGGATGGAGGATGCAAACTGACTTGACAGCGGTGTAGGAGAGGTGGGTCTAGTGGGAGGAGTTTGGGTCTTGGGGGGGGGGCACGCCCTGAGGGTGTGTTTTTTGCAAGACAGTTGATTATTTGAGTTCAAGTTCCACCTCACTCTGCTTTCTGGTTCTCTGTGTGACCCAGCAGCACCTGCCAGGACCAGCCTCCACCAGGCAATGCCAGGCACAGTGAAACTGATCTCCAAACCGAGTTGAACTGCATTTGTTCTTTCCCAAGAAGCTCCTTTTGGGTATGGTACTACTGAAAAGCATAGCAGCTCAGGCCTAACCAGCCTTCGAAAATCTTGCCAATATTGCATCTTTCAGCCTTTTGGCTAAGATCAAGTGAAAATCTCCCCGTTTTCAGGCCACCGCACTGTGAGGATTGTTTCAAGGGTGAGAGTAAGACAGCAGAGGGATGCGTGAACAGAGCAGGGAACTCAAGGACCACTGGGGCGGGGGGAGGGTCAAATCTGAGATAAGACTTTGGGGATGACAGCAGCCCCATGGTGCCGACAGGGACATCCGTCTCCCCAGCACCCTAGGAGTGTCAGCTGGGTTAAGCATATTCAGCACCTACAAGAACACACGAAACTAGGACACACACTGCAGTGAAACGTGTGCAGGTATCAGGGCCTTCTGAGAATCTACTCACTCCTGATGTAGAACCTGCTGGCTCTTCTAGTTTCCTCATCTTCCACTCAGTGAAATTTCCAAGTTGGAAGCAAGGGACCAGATACCAGTGGTCACTGACTGCATGATATTGATGGAGGAATTCTTGGAAAAAGCACCCGTGCAAATCACAGAAACCCTGGAGAATGCACCTGCTGTATGCTTTATAGAGGATACAAAGTGCACCTGCTGTGTGCAGGCTGCAGGACTCGGAGCTGAGGAAGGTGAGGAAGAGTAGGAATGATGACAGGGTATGGGACATTGTGGGATCTGGGTGAGGATGGAGTCTCTTGGCATGAGGAGGAAAAAACCTTCTTGGGGGAATGACCCTGACCCCAGTCTGGAAAGGTACTGAAGAATGGGCATGGCAGGTGGTGGGAACAGAATGAACAAATGCACGAAGGTATGAATTTGAAATGGGTATGTGAGGACAAATATCCTTACTGACTTGCACAGGCCCCAGGAGCCTTGCTATTTAGGATGATGGACCCATGTTAAAAATGAGAGTCACTGGGACCTGCACTGTGGCATTTCAGCCTACACATAAGCCTGCAATGCCGTATTCCCCATGGGCACCAGTTTGAGTCTCGGCTGCTCCACTTCTGAGCCAGCTCCTGGCTAATATGCCTAGGAAATCAGTAGAGAATAGCTCAAGTTATTGGGCTCCTGCACCCATGTGGGAGACTCACAAGAAGCTCCTGGCTCCTAAACTCAGAATGACCCAATTCTGGTTGTTTGAGCCATATAGGGGAGTGAACTAATGGATGGAAGAGTTCTTTCTCTTTGTAACTCTGAGATAATAAGCAAATAAATATATATCTTTTAAAACAGTGACATGAATGCTCGGTATATTTCTTGTATAAGAAAAAAGGTCTGTACAACAAATCCGTGGGTCTTGTGTGGAAGACACTCTGCCTTGGCCCCCTCTCCTCTCTGCTTTGGCTGTTATAAGACTAGCAGGGATGTAGACATCAATATAAACGGGTTTCAGGGCTCCTGGAAACTGATGTGTTTTTTTCTCTTCTTTCTACACCTTTTTAAACCCTTTATGTTTCATCAAAAACATACAGATGCAGTTTAAAGCATTGCGATTTAGGCTGGGTGTGGGTTTTTGTTTGCTTGCTTATTTTTTGGTTTTTTTGTTTGTTTGTTAGTTTTTGCAAATATTGATCACCCATAGGGAACACTAGTGAAGCAATATATTATCTTAAAAGCTGGAACAGGTGTTGTGGTGCAGGGAGCCATTCCACACTGAGCCCCACTTTTGATTCAACTCCTTTCTGATGCACCAGAAATGACAGTGGAAAATGGCCCAAGGGCTTGTGGTCCCTGCAATGCACACGGAACGCCTGGATGGAGTCCCAAGTCAACTGGGAGTGAACCAGTGTGGGGATGATTTCTCTCTCTTCTCTATCTCTCTTTTTTACTCTCCCCCTCTGTCTCTCCCACTCAAGCAAATAAATCCTTTTCTAAGTTTTAGAAGCTAGCAAAATAAATAAACAGAACTGATCATTTACCTTGCCTTTCCTTCATGGTCTGTATCACTATATAGCCAAATAGATGAGAAAAGTGCCTTAAAAAAAAAAAAAAAGATTTGTTTATTTGAAAGCCAGAGTTACCAGGTGGGGTGGTGCAGGAGAGAGAGTCTTCCACCTGCTGGTTCACTCCCCAAATGCCTACAACATCCAGGGTTGAGCTGAGCCAAAACCAATCAGGACACTGCCTCCACACTTTCTTCCTTTTCAGCTCCACGCAGAGACACTCCCTGCCTGTGATGCTGTGAACACCGAGTCGAAGCAGTGACGTAGGTCAGCTCCTCCTTCCCTACACACCTCATGCTGCCCAGGAGTTACCACCTGTCTTGTTTCTGTTTGGCAGCTCATTACTCATTGAACTTCAAACCCTCTGTCAGATATCTCACTCTCTTTGTAATTTGTTCCTTCCTATCAGACGTCCTGCCAATGCCATCAGCGTGGACAAGTGCCTTCCAGAACCTTCTTCCCTGCTTTTGGCTGGACTGACTGCCCTCTCTATAGAGTGCCCAGCCACCACACTGCCCTCTCCCTTCTCCCCACCCTCATTCTCTCTCTCCAGGGATGGCTCTTGCGTCTGCTAGTTTACTTCCTTGTTTCAATGGAGCTTATCCTTCAGTAACTTTCTGAGAAAAGGTGTTGGGAAAGTCAAGGTTCTGTGCTTCAAAAGAATCTTCTTACCTCCTCATCCTCACACTTGACCTTTTTTTTTTTTTTTTTGCTGGCTCTGGGGTTGCTCCTTGGTATATAATACAGGCAGCCTTGATGTGGTCCTGTTGACCCCTGCCTTGTGGTATTCAGGCCCTTGTGTAATGCTCTCCTGCGCTGTTTGTCTGTGACTAACAGGATGTGGCAGAAGTGATGGAATGTCACTGCCAAGTTTAGGCTGTAGCATACTTTTAGGAACTTTCTGTGGGATTATCCCCCCTAGAAGGGGGAAGCCACGTCATAAATAGCCCATGGAGAGGTCTATGTGGCCAGGGCCGGAAAACCCTGCCAAGAACCATGCTAGAAGCCGTTTCTTTAGCCCCTAACCAGCACTTGAGATATATGTGATTTTTATCGCAGAGCTGAAATGCTGTGTCAGGAGCAACTGTGAGCCTCAACAAGCCAGCTAAGCTACTCAGGGATTTCTGGGAGTCAGAAGCAGTGAGATAATAAGAATGCATTGTTTTAAGCTATTCAGGTTCTGGGCAGTTGATCACACAGCAAGAAGCAATGCATGCATATACAGTACTTGGAAATCCTCCCCCTTCAGTGTTTTGATGGTTTACTCTAAGACTTGCTGGCTCTACAGAGAAGTTGCTAAGAAGTTTTAAAAACAGGTCTAATTTCTGAGTTAGTGTGCATGTCCAAACCCCTGTCCCCCAAACTCCCCCATCCCACCAGGGACTGTCATACCTTTGAAATCCTTTGGGTTCTAAAATTGCACAACGGTTGACTTCACTGAGTCTACATTTTCCATTGCACTATTGGTAAACTATTTGAGTCTGGAAACTCAAGGATTTCTATACTGGGGAATTTTCTCGAATTGGTTGACTACTGACAATTATTGCTATTTTTTGGTATCTGGACTAGTGCTGATTTTTGTACTCATTATTCTATTTTTCTATTCTGGCCTGACTTCTGCCTCATTTCTGAGCGATTTACTTATCTTCCCATCTTTGAATGACGTCTTTGCTGTTCTGTTCTCCGTATTCCATCGTTGCTCTGCTGCTGTTACGGAGTGTTCCCGTAGCATCTGGTTCTCCTGTTGTCAACACAGCGTCTTCTCCTCCCCGGCTGAAGACATCAGTACCTGGATGGGCATTTGGTCCAGGGGCAGAGATGCTGAGGGGGATACACACACACATCCATGTCAGAGAGCCAGGTTCAAGTCCTTCCTCCAGCCCCTGAAACCAGGGTCCCGCAAAAGCATACCGTGGGAAGTCCAAGTAGATGAATTCTTGTCACCTTGTCTCCAAGGTCAGGGACCTGGATGGAGTTCCTGGCTCCTGGCCTTGGCCCTGACGCAACCACAGGCTTCTGGGGAGTGGATCGGCACACGGAAGTTTCTCTTGCTCACTCTTGCTCTATCTCCTCCTCTTCCACTTCCTCTTCTTTGTTTCTCTGTCCCACTGCTTCTTACATTAATTAATTACATTAGCTATATATATCAAAGCTATCACTTTGAATTTTAAATTTCCTTTTTTAAGATTTATTATTTTTTTAATCTGAAAGACAGATTTTGCAGAGAGAGAAGAAGAGATAGAGAAGGCCAGAGCTGAGCTGATCCGAAGCTGGGAGCCAGGAGCATCTAAAGGCATCTCCCACGTGGGTGCAGGGTCCCAAGGACTTGGGGGCATCTTCCACTGCTTTCCTAGATCATAATCAGGAAGCTGGGTAGGAAGTGGAGCAGCTGGGACTAAAATTGGTGCCCATATGGAATATTGCCACCTCGTAATGAAGGATTAACCAGCTGTGCCACTACACTGGCCCC
Source organism: Ochotona curzoniae (assembly GCF_017591425.1). NCBI lineage: Eukaryota > Metazoa > Chordata > Mammalia > Lagomorpha > Ochotonidae > Ochotona > Ochotona curzoniae. The sequence continues at coordinate 5,270,656 of NW_024465699.1, forward strand.
TCATTTTCTTTTTTTCCATTTTTTTAGATTATTTTAAATTTTTAAAAAATTTTATTCTTATTGGAAAGGCAGATATACATTGAGAAGGAGATGCAGAGGAAAAAATATTCCATCCGTTGGTTCACTCCTCAAATGGCCACATTGGCAGGAATTCAGCCAATCCAAAGCTAGGAGCCAGAAGTTTCCTCAGGGTCTCCCATGCAGGTGCAGGGGCCCAAGGCTTTGGGCCGTCCTCAACTGCTTTCCCAGGCCACGAGTAGCTGGCACACAAGCTGGCTGCCATATGGGATCCTGGCGCTACTGCTCTGGGCCCTCATTTGCTTGCTTGCATGTATATATGTATGTATTCATGGCAACATTTCTTCCTCTGCAAAGGCCCTGTCCTTTCAGGTTGCTTTCCTTGATGTTTCCCCATGATACCAAGATCTGCACCAACAGTCTGGGAATCCTGGTTTATGTGTCTGCATTTAAGAGCTGAATACTGAGAACTTGACTTGGAAGCTCTCAGCCCTTATCAGGCAGATTCGTTCCAGGAAAGTCCTCTAGGGTGATTCAGCTGGATCGTTGACATTTGTTCTGGCTGTCACTGTGGAACAAGCCATTTTAGAGCTTGGTGGCTTACAACAATGACCTTGATAGCACATGATGGGGTAGCAGATGAAGGCTTTCTCAGCTGACTTCTGTCCATACTGGGGGGACTCCAGCAGGTGGGGGTGTGAGTGATGAGGTCTCCTTGGTTTCTCCCCTCCCACGAGCTCCATCCATACGTCACTCCAGCTGGCTGAGTTCCTTTCAGGCCAGCTTGGGGCTCCCAAGCACATGGTCCACAGGGGGAAGTCAAGTTCAATGAAAGCTGGGTCACTTTTTATGATGTGGAAGCCACACTTTTCCTTACCTTGGGCAAGCAGCAAAAGCCCATGAGGATACACGGAGAAGGAAAAACAGTCTCACCTTTAATGCAAGAAGATCAAAACTCCAAAAGAGCATATGAGACTGGCCTCGTGTTACCCAACCCAAGGCTCTTTGCCTCTGCTGCAAAGGGAAATTGACAAGAAGCCAGCACACAGCCCCCTCGAGCTTTCCCGAGAGCTGGATCAGAAGCAAAGGGAGTAATGCCAGCCCTCTACTTTCATTTTTTAACAAACCGGCACAGGTGCATTGGAAGTGTTCTTATCCCACCCTCCATCAACACTACCACTCTTAGGGGACAGAAAATAACTTCACTTGGGTGACATTTTAAAAGATCCCATTCAGGAGTCAAAGCATAGCCATCACTTACCAAAATGTCAAGAGATGGGCCCCAGCGTGATAGCTCAATTGGCTAATCAGTCTCCTTGCATGCGTAGGGTGCCAGATGGCCACCAACCAGTTTGTGTGTCAACTGCTCCACTTCCCATCCAGCTCCCTACTTGTAGCCTGGGAAAGCAGTAGAGGACAGCCCAAAGTCTTAGGACTCTGCACCTGCATGGAAGACCCGGAAGAAGTTCTTGGCTCCTGGCTTCGGATCAGCTCAGCTCCAGCTGTTGCAACTATTTAGGGGAGCAGATGAAAGATCTTTTTTCTTAAAAATGTAAACAGCTTTAACACATGGATGGAGTTGTGAGAGTTCTCAAGTAGCCCTGACACTCTTGGCAAAGAGGAATAAGATTGAAGGACCTTCCTAACTTTGGAACTTGCTATAAAGCTACCATCGATAAAAGTCCATTATACTGGCTTAAGGGTAGAATGTGGACAAATAGAAACAGAACAGAAAGGCCGGAAATGAGCCCTCACTGCCATCCTCAGCTGATTCTCCACAAAGGCGCCAGGGTCACACGACAGACGAAGGCTCTTTCTCGCCAAGGGGCCTGGGAAAACTGGACAGCCACATGCAGAATAGTGACTTTGAACCCTTCCCTACCACAGGGACAGTGAACTAAAGGGGAAAAAAAAAAGATTCCAAACCTAAACATGAAGGTTTAAAACCCTAAGACATAGGGAAAATCCTCATACCATTGAAGTTGGCAGTCATTTCATGAATATAACACCAAAAGCAACAATAGGATAAAAAAAGGTATGCTGGATTTCATGAGTTTATATTTTAAAAATTTTTATCTTTACCTTTTAAGATCTACAGGATTCTTTCTTTAAAATACTTATTTACTTTTATTGCAAAGTCAGATATACAGAGAGGAGGAGAGACAGAGAAAGATCCTCCATCCAATGATTCACTCACCAAGCAGCTGCAGTAATCACAGCTGAGCTGATCCAAAGTCAGGAGTCAAGATCCAGGAGCTACCTCCAGGTCTCCCACATGGGTGCAGGGTCCCAAGACCCTGTGCTGTCCTCAACTGCTTTCCCAGGCCACAAGCAGGGAGCTGGATGGGAAGCAGGGCCACTGGGATTAGAACCAGGGCCCATATGGGATCCCAGTGCATGCAAGGCTAGGATTTTAACCGCTACGTTACCGCGCCGGGCCCTATAGGATCCTTTTCTTTGATGACACTGATAACTTTCGTTGTTTTAAATCTTTGAGTGTATCAATTTCATTACCTTTTCAATAAAATCACTTCTTGCTTTGCTAATCTTCCCTGTTGTGTATCTACTTTATATTTCAAAAAATGTTCCAACAGAGTAAATTAAGTATTTTCGACATACTCTCAAAAGTGCATGTAAAGCTATTAGCTTCTTTCTAATCACGATGTTAGCTGTTTACTGCAGATCGCTGAGCGTAATATTTTCATTCAGTTTAAAGTGTTTCTAATTCTCTGTGTGATTTCTCCCTTACGTAGAAATGTTTTACTTAGCATTCCAACATTTGGGGCTTCTAATAATCTATCTTTTGTTCATTTCTTGTTTAATTCCATTTTGGTCATAGATCTTTAGCCAGCATGATTTCACCTTTAGAAGGGTGTTAAGACTTGCTTTATGGTGTAATTCATGCCCTATTTTGGTCAATAGGCACTTGAAAAGAACATGTATTCACTAGTTGTGGGTGTAGTGTGCTGTAAATGTCTATTAGGTCAAGTTTGATTGATTTGGTTGTTCATAATCTCTATATTCTTATTAAATCGGTTATCTGATTTTTCTAGCTGTTGTTGACAGATTTGCTACAATTCCAGCCGTGCTTACAGCACTGTCCTCCTCTCCCTGGTTTGTTTGCCACTGTATGCATTGTGATGTTCCGGTTGCCATGCCTGCACGTCTGACATACAGAGTCTACACAAGGCGTTTGGGAAAAAATGCACCCTGAGAAACAACGCGTGGAATTGGCATTGTGATGTGGTACATTAGGCCTTCACCTATGGCACTGGCATCCGCTGTGGGTGCCGATTTGAGTTCTGGCTGCCCTATTTTCTTTCCAGCTCATACTACTGTGCCTGGGGGAGCGGTAGAGGATGGGACCAAGTGGTTGGACCTCTACACCCGTGTGGGAGATCTGGAAAAAGCTCCTGGCTCCTGGTGTTAGATCAGCTCAGCTCTGCATATGGTGGTCATTTGGGGGAGTGAAACAGCAGTGGAAGACCTCTCTCTAGTCTTTCCTTCTCTCTGTAACTCTGCCTTTCAAATAAATGTTTAAACTTTCTGCGCCCAAGTTAACTTACCTTTTAGTTCCATTTTCCCATGACCTTCTCAAAGCCAGCTCATATTAATAGAACCATGTTTTCCATGGAGTTTACATTAGTGTGATGCAAACTGTACCTTGTTTTGCCTTTCTGGCATCCTATATCCTTAGATTTAAAGTTTGCTTCATAAATAGCACGTGATTTTTTTTTCTTTAGAATTTTTATATGCAGGCCATCGGTCTTTGTCTTTTAATAGGAATGTTAAATGGGATTTCAATCTATTGTTTTATTTTTAAGCAACCTATCCCTTCTTCAAATCTTCATTCCTCCCACTGACACCTGCAATGCTAGCATCCCATATTAGAGCATGGTACCTGTCCACTGTTTCACTTCTGATCCATCTGCATGTTAACGTGTCTGGGAGAACAGCAGAAGATGGTCCAAGTGTTTGGGTCTCTGCCACCCATGTGGTGCACTCAGGCTAGTGTTTCCATTGGCTTGGCTTTTACAAGTTCAGTCTATTCAGGGTTTTTGAAACAGTAATAAGGTTATAGAAAAGTACAAAGTCCACAGCAAAGAATGTAGTTGGCCTGCATTGCCTGATGGTCCTTGGCTAACCTGATGCCTCATTACCCCTGAACACTGTGGCAGGGATTTCCTAGAAAAGTTATGTGGCATAATCACAGCTTCCCATACTTTCCTGAGCTTTGGCAACCTTGACAATCTTAAAACTCACACGCTACATATTTTCTAAGATGTCTGTGGGCTTGTAAACTTCACATCCTTGATTTTTTCGTCATTGCATTCAGGTGTCGTACTTTGGTGAGGCCTATTCAGAAAAGTTATGTTTCATTGTCTCCTAGCAGGTGCATAGCAACCCCTCTCATCTCCCAGAATATTCACTGTGATAATTGGATTTAAGGAGAAGGTCACCAACATTCTTCCCTGAAAACTTTCTTTCCCCTTCACAATTAATTTGTATTTTGGAGGAGGTTCTTAAAAACTGTGTGAATAGGGCTGGGTAGGGTGGCCTAGTGGCTAAAGTCCTTGCCTTGCACTGGATGGGAAGCAGGGCCACTGGGATTAGAACCAGGGCCCATACCCATCCAGCTCCCTGCTTGTGGCCTGGGAAAGCAGCTGATGGCCCAAAGCCTTGGGATCTTGCACTCATGTAGGAGACCCAGAAGAGGCTCCAGGCTCCTGGCTTTGGATTGGCTCAGCTGTGACTATTGTGGTCACTTTGGGAGTGAATCATTGGATGGAGGATCTTTCTCTGTCTCTCCTCCTCTCTGTATATCTGACTTTCCAATAAAAATAAATAAATCTTTGAAAAAAACTTGTGTGAATAGTCCTGTTCCTGATGAAATCTCTGATTTGGTGATTGATTGATAGCTTGATGGTGGATTTATTTAGTTTATTTTCGTGTGTGCAGACTTGTGACTTCCTATTTTATGGAGTGGTTCTAGCTGCTCCTGTTGGATGTTTTGATGTTCAGATTTATGCCTGAAGATGCTTCAGGATGGCTTCTACGTCTTTCTACGTCATACTTTGAGTACCTGCTTGCATTTTGACACAAAGATATACTAGATTCATCTTATATCTTCCTTGTCCCAGTCCTGGCATCAGCCATTTCTCCAGATGCCTCAGATTCCTTTTCAGTGGAAAAGATTATACAGAAATAAACATTTGGGTGCTGAGTGTGTGTGTGTGTGTGTGTGTGTGTGTGTGTGTGTGTGTGCATCCCTCTCTCTGTGTCACTCAGCCTTTCAAATAAATAAAATTTAATGCATTTCCTACACCCATCCTCCTGCATGTCCTAGCTTTGCTGCACTGTCCACTGAAGTGACATTGTCACTTTCTCCTCAAGATCACAAGGCTAACCAGAAGCTAGCTGTGCTTGCTGCCACTGCCCAGGACGGTAAGAGAGAGCCTCACCCCACATCCTAGTCTGCAAAGAGATCCAAATGCAAAGTTCAAAATACAATTTGTAGGGGCTGGCACTATGGGTGCCAGCAACCCATAGACACTGGTTATAATCCTGCCTGCTCCACTTCTGCCGATGTGTTTGGGAAGGCAGGTGAGGCCTCAAGTCCTTGGGCCCCTGAACCCATGTGGGAGACCTGAAAGAAGCTCCTAGCTCTTGGCTTCAGACCAGTTCAGCTCCAGCTGTTATGGCCATTTTGAGGGCATATGCCAGTGGATAAAATATTTTGCTCTCTCTGTCTCTGTTATTCTGCCTTTGAAATAAACAAATCTAGTTGTTTAAGTAGTTTCTACTGGAGGAGTATCACTTTCTTACCACGGTAAAACAAAACAAAACAAGTTGAATCACTCTTAGTTCAGGACTACATGCTTCCTCCATGTTCATGAAACCTTGACATGCAACATGCTCTGTACAACCCCACACCACAGGCTTCTATCTAGACTTCTTCTCTTCTATATTGTACCTTGCTCTCCAACTCAACAAGCAGAGTCTGTGTCTGCAAAGGGGTTGACCTGTTCACCTTGCTTGGTCTTCATCTCCCCACACTCTCACAAGCCAGTCTCTCAAAGCAGATGCCTCCTGCACTCGCTGGCACCTCGCCTTGGGCTGCCTGCCTTTAGTACTGCTCTCTTCACTCTTTCTGGGCCCTCAAACCCCTTCCAGTTTACCATAGCTTCTTCCACTCCCCTGACCTCCAAGCTCAGACACTTACCCAGCTCTGTCCCACCTGGTGCATTTGGAACTAAATTATTTAAGAAAGGAAGAAAGGGAAGGGAAGGAGAACAGGAATATGAATGTCCCTGGGTATCGGATTTTTTGTTTCTGTGCTTAAAGGAACTACTCCATTGTCTCCTGGCTTTCATCATTGCAATGAAAAGTCATCTGTAACTAACCACTTCTCCTTTGAATGAAACATGCTTTCTTTTCCCTGATTATATTTCCATTTTCTCATTGTATTTAGTCTTTGTGGTTTTGAAAATTATTTCTTTTTATTGGGAAGGCAGGTCTGCAGAAGAGAAGAGACAGAATTTTTCCATCTGAAGTCAGGAGTCAGGAGCCTCTTCTAGCTTTCTCACAAGTGTAGGATCCCAAAGAGTTGAGTCATCATCTTCTGCTTTCCCAGGCCATGTGTAGGGAGCAGGATCAGAAGTGAAACAGCTGAAACAAGAACCAGTGCCTGTATGGGATGTCAGCATTAAAGGTGAAGGACTAGCCTGTTGAGCCATGGTGACAAACCCAAGTTTTCACAATTTCTGGCAATGTTCATCTTTTTCAAATTACACAGAAGGCAGAAAGAAAGAGAGCAAGACTGAACCTTCATTTGCTGGTTTTACTCCCACAGGCCTACCACCTCCAGTGCTAAGCCAGGCTGAGGCCAGGAACGGCAGTTCCATCCAGGTAGCAGCAGGATAGGTAGCAGGTGCCAAGAACTTGAGCCATGATCAAATTTCCACCCACCCCTAGTTGCAGCAGCAGGGAGCAAGTTCACACACAAACCAGCCAGGCTTAAACCCGAGCTCCAATACAAACACAGTCATTTCAGGCAGCAGCTTAACCTGTTGTACCCCAGTTTTCTTTTGCCCAGGTATAATTTTTCTTTTACTTTTTCCCTTGGTGTTAACTACACTTTGTAATTCTGTAAGTTAATGTCTTTAACTGACTCTGAGGATTTGTACCCCATATCTCTTCAAATATGGTCTACCTTATTTCTTTTCTCCCCCCTGTTACTGAGACTCCAGTTACATGTGTTGAAAACTTGTAACTGTGTTCCAATATGTGTTTCATGCTTTGATCTGCTATTATTTCCTCTCTGCATACTTTCTGTTGAGTATTTTCTGTTTTCTCATCATTTCTAAAAATACTGATTTGGTATTTTGTTGCAAAGGCAGATTTTACAGAAAGAAAGAGAGACAGAGACAATGATCTCCCATCCACTGGTTTATTCCGCAGGTGGCACAACAGCTGGAGCTGAGCTGATCTGAAGCCAGGAACCAGGAGCTTCTTCCAGATATTCCATGGCAGGGAAGAGTCCCAAGGCACTGGGCCATCCTTGACTGCGTTCCCAGGCCATAAGCAGGGAGCTGGATCAGAAGTGGAGCAGCCGGGACTTGAACTGGTGTCCATTTGGGATGCCAAAGCTTGCAGGTGAAAAATTAATCAATGGAGCCATTGCACCAGTCCTCTGTATTCTTATTTTAAGCTCACCAACCCTACTTTATTCTATTATCTACTCACATTTTTGTCAGTTGTTGAATGTCTATTTGAATTTTTGCAGATTCCAATTTTCCATAAAAAGTATCCATCTTTTCATTCATTTTGCCTGATTTTCTGTATATATTATTTTTATCATAGTTATTTTTTAAGTTGCTGCCTGAGGATTCAAATCCTTTGATCATGTGTGTTGTGATGGTGTGACAAACCAACACTTCCACCCAGAACTTGGGCCAAATGCCAGGACTGCTGACAGCATCCACACACACTCCCTCCATAACCTACTTCCTACCAGGTCTTGCCTTCTCAAGGTTCTACACCACCTCTCAGCACCACAGTGAGATGCAAGCTCCCGCCTTGCACACTTGGGGAGCACATTTAAACCACACCATTCCCCCCAGTCCCCAAGACTCATATGCTTCTCACAACACAGAATATGATCACTCCTCACCAGTCACCCTAAAGCCTTAACTCGTTCCAATGTCAATCCTTCACAAGACGGATTTCCAAGACCGAAGTCTCCTTGGAGGCTCTAGGTAACCTCCATCAAGTTCCAAGTCTCAAAAAAAAAAAAAAAAAAAAAAAAAGCTATCTACCCCCATGATACAAGGAAGTTCTCTACTTCGATGATACAAGGAAGAGACAGCTCTAGGACAACACTACCTACTTCAAAAGGGAGAAATTGGGCCCAGCATGACAGTGTAGTGGTTAAAGTCCTCGCCTAGCATGCACCGGGATCCTCTATGGGCACTGATTCTAATCCCGGCAGCCCCGCTTCCCATCCAGCTCCCTGCCTGTGGCCTGGGAAAGCAGTTGGGGTGGCTCAAAGCCTTGGGACCCTACACCCATGTGAGAGACCTGGAAGAAACTCCAGGCTTCTGGCTTTGGATTGGCTCAGCTCCAGCCGTTGCGCCCGCTTGGGGAGTGAACCATCAGATGGAGGATCTTCCTCTCTGTCTCTCCTCCTTTCTGTATATCCACCATTCGAATAAAAATAAGTAAATCTTTTTTTAAAAAAGGAGAAATAATAAAGTAGAAGGCAGTATGGCCCCAATCCATACACAAACCCAACATAATAGATATTAAATCTTCCAGCTCCAAGTCTGACATCTCATGCACACTGTGGCAGTGGCTAGGCCCCCAAAGAATCAGACAGCTCTACCCATACAACCTTTAAAAAATTACTTATTTTTATTGAAAAGGCAGATTTACAGAGAGAAGGAGAGACAGAGTAAAAGATCTTGCAACCACTGGTTCATTCCCCAAATGGCTGCATTGGGCAGAGCTGAGCTGATCCAAAACCAAGAGCCAGGAGTCTGCTCTGAGTTTTCCCTCTGAGGACAAGGGCCCAAGAATTTGGGCCATCCTTCACTGCTTCCCCAGGTCCTAAGCAGGGAGCTGGATAGGAAGTAGAGCAGCCCGGACATGGATACAAACCAGCGCCCACATGGAATGCCAGCCCTTGCAGGTGAAGGATTAACCAGTTGAACCACTACACCAGCCCCAATCCCACATAACTTTGCTGGTTGTAGAAACCGTATTTACCCTCAGGCTGGCTCTGTTAGTTATTTAAAACAGTTCTAGTTCTAGTTCATATGATATTATGATATTGTTACGCACAGCTAATTCCCGCAACCTGGTTCTTTACTGTGAGCTGAAAACACCAGACGCAACAGGTATCTTAGGTTTATTCCAGCGGGGCAGGAACGGGGTGGAGGTGGTGGAGAGAAGGGGAAGGGGAAGGAGAAGGGGATGAGGGGAAGGGAGGCCGGAAGAAGAGAGAGAGAGCAAACCGCACCTGGGGGTCTTTTTTTGTCTGCAAGGTTTAGGGGGCGGGTATTGGGAGGGACTGAGGGCAGGCCCCAGGGGATTGGTGCCTGCAGGTGAATGCCTAGGGATGATTGGTGAGTGGGCGGGTTGGGGAAGGAGCTGGAAGATTAGGGGTGGGATTCTCAAGTGGAATGTCAGGTTACATCTGATTGGTGGATGGCTAGACTAGCGCGAATTTCATGAGCTGTGAGGAAGAGGAAATGGCACCGGGTCCAGGGTGGGATATTCAAATAACTCCTAACAGGCTCCATGTGTTTCCTTTAGCTTCCACCCAGTGGGCACTGCACACCACAGGTCACTTTAGTATTTTGAGTCCCTAGTTGTGGCCCCATAGCTCCAGCAGTCATTCAAGGGCCCCAACTCCACAGCAGCACTGTGTCTGTCCTCCCAGACTTGGATTTGAAATCTTGGTGGAAACCACCAATGATTCTCCACCTGCAGGACCAGCAGCACCTGCAGACCAGCAATGGTCAACCGCCAGCACGAGCAGAGCCTAGGCCTGCCCGAGCCGTAACTGAGGCAGCCACAGAATCCCAAGGTGGTGCTTGGCAGCCAGCCTGGGGAGGTTGTCTGGCAGGCTCTCCCCGGAAACAATTGTGCCCTGGAAAACCTCGAGGGCTGAGGGGTGTGGGGAGGGGGAGGAGGGCACCCTTGAGCGTTCTGAGAGCCCTTGAGACCTCTTTCTCATGGCCTTGCCAATTAGCACTCGAAACCCTTTTATTCACACCCTTGTTTTGTTCTCCCTTGAGATGCTTTTGCATTCTTTCCCTGGCCAGGCTGTGCATTTTTTCCAATCTTTTCAATCAGTTTCCTGTGGCTCCCAAATCTCCCTATTCATCTGATTAAAGGTGGCTGGTGACAAGCCACGGCCTGAATGTGCTGCTGTTTTGAATTTCCTTCACTGAATAGATTAATCCATTTTTCTCTAGGCCATGGACACGATTCAGCCAGGTTCTTTGCAACGGTGTTATCAAGGATTGCTGCATCTCCTCTGGTTTCCAGGACACCTTCATTTCCATCTGTGACAAGGTTCCTAGTTTGGTCTTCTGACAGTTCTTTCTGGGCCTACTCCAGCCTGCTTCTGCAAACTCTCCAAAATCATTTTTACATGTTCAGGTTCAGTTGTAGCCATTAACACTATAGTTGGTTTTCTTCTCTCTCTCCTCTCTCTCTCTTTTGAGATTTATTTATTTTTATTGGAAAGACAGATCCACAAAGAGAAGAAGAGACAGAGAGAAGAATCTTCCATCTGCTGGTTCACTCCCCAAATGCCTGCAATGGCAAGAGCTGAGCCAACCCGAAGCCAGGAGCTTCTTCCAGGTCTCCAACATGGATTCAAGGACCCAAAGCTCAGGGCCACCCTTCACTGCTTTCCCAATCCACAAACAGAGAGCTGGATGGAAAGTGCAGCAGCAGGAACATAAACCAGTACCCATATGGGATCCTGGTGCACACAAGGTGAGGATTTAGCCACCAGGCCCTTGTGCCAGGGCCAACACTATACTTGCAGCTAACATTCTGTGATAGTCCTTTTTCTGTTACTGTAACAAAATGCTAGAAGTCGAATATTTAATAAAGAAAAGAGGTGGGGGCAGAGGTGTATCAGGTAATCCTCCATCTGCAGGCACTGACATCCCAGGTAGGTACAGGATGTTCATGACCTGCTGCTCCACTTCCCATCAGCTCCCTGCTTGTGGACCAGCAAGACAATGGAAGATAGTCAAAGTCCTTGGGTTCCTGCACCCAAGTGGGAGACCTGCAAGAAGCTTCTGGCTCCTGGCTTCAGCTCAGCTCAGCTCCAGTTGTTGCAGCTCTTCGGGCAGTGAACTAGCAGATCAAAGATATCTCTCTGCATCTCTTCTTCTTCTTCTCTCTCTCTGTAAAATCTGTCTTTCAAATAATAAATCTTTAAGAGAGAGAGAGAGAAGAGGTGAATTTAGCTTACAGTTCTGTAAGTTCAAGGGCGTAGCATTGGCACTGACTCAGTCCTAATGAAGACCTCTTGGCAGGTGACACTGTGTGTATTAAAGAGAGAGGGGAAGCCAGAGCCATACCTGGGCATTCCCATCAGTTGTGCCAGGTGTGAGCCAGAAGGGACACAAAGGTTGTGGCGTGTGAAAGTCATCAGCACTCAAACAGCAAAAACAGCATTTGACTCTTGTACTGCGCAGTGGACGCCAGTGTCTGCTCCCACAAGCAACAATGCCCCAATGTGACGGGAGCCACTTGGAGAAGATAATGAGGTTTACATGGGTCCCATAAGGGGGGAGGGCACCCTCATGATGAGATGAGCGCCCTTTTAAGGCAAGGCAGAGACCCAAGAGGGTCCTGTCTCCCTCAGCGAATCCAGAGAGACACCAGCAGTCTACAGCCAAAGAGTTCTCACCAAGTGCTGAATTCTGCTGGTCCCTTAACCTTGCCTTTCCCAGCCTCCGGGACGGTCCCAGCCTCCAGGACGGTCCCAGCCTCCAGGACAGTCCCAGCCTCCAGGACGGTGAGAAGCAAGTGTTTACTGCTGAAGCTCGCCCAGTCTGCGGTGTTCTGTTACAGTTAGCTGACAATCTGTCAGTCAGTCTCTATTGGATTGTTTCCTGTATTTATCGGCCATATACCTAATCACATGCCTTGTGTTCTTTATTATTTTAAGAAAGTCAGATTTACAAAGGGAAAGATCTTCTGTCTGCTGGTTCACTCCCCAGGTGGCCACAACAGCCAGAGTTGAGCTGATCTGAAGCCAGAAAACAGGAGCTTCTTCCGGGTCTCCTATACGGGTGGGGTGCAGTGTCCCAAGGCTTTGGGCTGTCCTTGACTGGTTTCCCAGGCCACAAGCAGAGAGCTGGATGGGAAGCGAAGCAGAGGGGACATGAACCTGTGCCCATAGAGGATCCTGGACCTTATGAGAGAACTCTAGCTACTAGGCTACCATGTCAGGCCCCGTATATTTTATTGTTAAGGTTTTTTTTTTTTTTAAGATTTATTTATTTTATTGGAAAGACAGATATATAGAGAAAGGAGGAGAGACAGAGAGGAAGATCTTCTGTCTGATGATTCACTCCCCAAGTGACTGCAATGGCTGGAGCTGAGCCAATCTGAAGCTAAGAGCCAGAAGCCTTTCCGAGTCTCCCACGCAGGTGCAGGGTCCCAAAGCTTTGGAAAGCAGTGTCCCAGCTGCTTTCCCAGGCCACAAGCAGGGAGCTGTATGGGAAGTGGGTCTGCGGGGATTAAAATCAGTGCCCATATGGAATCCTGGCATTATCAAGGTGAGGACTTTAGCCACTAGGTCACCACACTGAGTCCTTTTTAAGCCTTTATTTAGTTAGTTGGGAAGCAGAGAGAGAGAGAGAGAGCCACCATTTCTGGTTGACTCTCCCGTTGTTCAAAATGGCCAGTGCTGGTCCAGACTGGAACCAGGGGCCAATGGCTCAAGCCAGGTCCCCCACACAAGTGGCAGGCACACAGCTCCTTGAGACATCACTACTGCCTCCCAGGGCATGCATTAACGAGAAACTGGCAATCAAGATCCAGGAAACTCAATTACTCCAACGTGGAGCACAGGCCTCTTCACCACTGGGCTCCCTCGTGTCTCCAAAATTGAAGTTGTATTTCAGGCATCATCAAAGAATCCTACAACTGAAAGTCAGTACTGTGCTTTTTCACATAGGAGCCCTCCTCTCTGCACGACGGATGGGTCAGGGGTGAGCTGGGCTGCAGTGGGGTTCTGGGGGTCAGAGCCCACCCACCTCTGGCTTCAGTTGTCTCACACTTGTCACACGCCTAGTCTTGCCTCCTCCTTGGAGGACTTGATCTCCCAAGCACCTTGACGGTGTGTGTGTGTGTGTGTGGCTCAGCTTCCTTTCCAGGCACAGCCCTTCTGAGCGTTTGACTGTGTTACGGATGTTTGTCAGCTTTGCCTCAAACTTCCGACTCTTGGGAGATCTGCAGCCTTGCTCTTCCCCCTCCCTCCTCATACTAGCCAATGTCTTCCGGAGGATGCCAATACCATGTTTCTTTTTTTTTTTTAATATTTATTTATTTATTGAAAAGTCAGATATACAGAGAGGAGGAGAGACAGAGAGGAAGATCTTCCGTCCGATGATTCACTCCCCAAGTGAGCGCAATGGCCGATGCTATGCCCATCCGAAGCCGGGAACCAGGAACTTCTTCTGGGTATCCGACACGGGTGCAGGGTCCCAAAGCATTGGGCCGTCCTTGACTGCTTTCCCAGGCTACAAGCAGGGAGCTGGATGGGAAGTGGAGCTGCCGGGACTAGAACTGGCGCCCATATGGGATCCTGGGGCGTTCAAGGCAAGGACTTTAGCCGCTAGGCCACGGGGCCTGGCCCAACACCATGTTTCTTGAAAGTCTATTCTTCCAGTTCCATTTTGCCTCCTGGAGCTTGAAACCTGTGCCTCTAATAGCTAAAGCCCAGAAGCTTCTCCCACCCTGGCAGTCAATGAGTGGGAGGGAGAACAGTGACCTTGTGCCCCACTCTTAGTAGATGCCAGCTTCTCCACTGCCCACCCTGATGGACCCCTCAGTCTGCAGCAAGCCCCACAGCCAGCACATGACCTTGCAGAAGTGAAAGCCCAGTCATCCCATCTCCCCTAGAAAGGGTTTGTCCATCCCTGGAACTTTGGTCCCTCCAGCTCTTCAGGATCCCTCCTGTCACTCACCCAGCATCTTTCACAATCACCCAACCTGAGTTTTGCTGCCACCTCCTGGGTATTACTGCAGTCTGCCCCAGAGAAGGGCTTCTTGGGCTGCCTACCATGGGGTTGTCCCATGCTGGAGGCAGCGGGCTGTGTGAGTCATCACATCGGGGCTGGTGCTGTAGCACAACCAAGCAAGTTGCTGCCTGTGGCACCAGCCTCCCATGTGGGAATTGGTTCATACCTCAGCTACCCCACTTCCAGTCCAGCCCCCTGCTAATGGCCTATGAATAGAAGTAGAAGATGGCTCGGCTGTTTGGACCCCTGCTACCTGAGCCTGAAAGAAGTTCCTGGCTTTGGCCCGGTCCAGCGCTAACTGGTACAACCATCTGGGGAGTGAGCCAGCAGGTGGAAGATCTCTCTCTAAGCATCTCTCTCTCTCTCTTCCTCTCTCTAGAACTCTGTCAAATGCATAAATGAATCCTTCATATAAAAAAAAATAGCTATATCATTCAGCCAGATGAATAGCCCCAATGGGATTTTCAAACATTTTTCACTTCTCAGTCATGCTACGGCATGATTCTGCCTATATACAGCTTAATAGAAAGAAAGCATTGTAGGACAATGGGTTAAGCCACCAACTGGGATGCCCGTACTCTCCATCTGAACAACTGTTGGGGTCCCGGCTGCTCTACTTCCTATCTGGCTGCCTGCTAATGCAGCTGGGAGAACAGCAGAGGATGGTCCAAGCGTGTGGGTTTCTGTCACCCACGTAGGAGAACTGGATGAAACTGCGAGCTACCATGTTCAGCCCAGCTCACCCTTGGCCATTGCAACCATATGGGGAGTGAACCAGCGCATGGAAGATTGTCCTAGTGTCTCCCACTGTGTCACTCTGCTTTTCAAATAAACAAATCTTTTGGAGTCAGGTAGAACCTAAACCCCACTAGGAAGTCCCTTAGCCCTGGTCAGTTTCATTTTGTTCCTCTGCAGGTTTAGGCAAACAAAGGCCACCTACCCAGCTGTGGCTGAGGTCACACACTGCCTCCAAGCCGGGAAACAGCATACCATCCCCTGCAGACCTCATTGGCTAACCTGGCTTCTGTAAACAAAGGAAAACATGGTGGAAGGACAGGCTCTCAACTGCACAATGCTGTGCACTCCCAGTACCCGGGAGAGTCATTAAATGACAGCTCTTGCACCCCACGCTCTCCTGGGCAATGTAGGCTCTGAGTCTTGGTGTCTAAATCCCACCTGTCTTCCACAGGTGGAAATCCTCTCCCTCCGGGGCGCTTGCCCTAACACGCCTTCTGGACATGCACGGGCTGGGGGGCAGTGTGGGCGGTCAGCAGTGCTCGCTTTGCAGGACTGCCTGGAGGACGGAATTAGGCAACAGAGAACTGGGCCGTAGAGAGCCCACTGTGCGGGCGCCTAGATGCCCCGCATCCTTCAGGCTACAGGGGCTGCCCGTCACCTCCCCGGCAGCAGAGGGCGCCGCAGCCACCGCCGCAGGCGGAGGAGGGACAGGGCTGTGAACCAATGAGAGCTTGCGAAGGCGGCGGGCCAGCCAATGGGCGCGCCGCGGTCGGGCGCGGGGCGGGCGGCCGGCGCGCCCCTCTCGGCATGCGGCGCGCGTCGGCGGGGCTCCCCGCGCGGTCTCTGTGGGGCCTCCGCCTCCGGGCAGCACGCCAGGCCCGCCGCCCGCGCCTGCTCCCGGCCCCGCTTCCCAGCCCTGGTGGAGCGGGAATACATTAGGCTATTCTTAGTGGGGCCTGAAAGGGAACCCTTTCTGTCCTCGGAGAAAACAAAGTTGTGTCGCTCGCTGGTTCCCAAAGTTGTGGAGTTGCCCCAGCACCGCAGTATGGGGCTGGGCCTGACGGGGGGCTCTGCTCCGCTAAGCTGAGGATTTGGGCCGACTGGGATGGCAAGAGGGGTCTCCCCAGCCCTCCTTCCCACTCCTGGGCACCTCCCAAGCCTTCCTCCCCACCCCAACCCCAGCCCCTGGGGACCTGCCCAGGCCCCCTCCTCAACCCGCCGTAAGAAACTCCTAGCTTCTCCTTGCGAGCAGCCCAGCTCCAGCTGTTACAGCTGTTTGAGGAGTGAGCCAGCCGGTGGAAGACTCCGTCTCTCCCTCACTCTCTGCCTTTCAAAGAAACAATTGTTTTCTACAAAAAAAAAAAAAAAAAAACAACCAGACGGCATGGCACAATGGGCAGTGGTGTTGCTGTTCCTCCTCTCCCTTGGTTTGCCTCCTGCTGAGGACTGGACTGGTGGGTGGCCTCTGGCAACAGGAGACACAGCAGGGGCGTGAGGGGGAGGCCGGGCATGCACCTGTGCAGCTGGGATGCAGGGGCAGCCACACCCCTTCCCCACCCTGGCCTCCGCCCTGTGCCTTGCTTTATGTTACCATTTCTTAGCAATGTCTGATGGCAGAATGAGCCTAGGAATGGGGTTGTCTGAGGACAGGGGAGCGAGCCGCTTGCTGTGATGAATGTTCTTGAAAAGCAATTTCGTTTTTCAGGGTAGCTCGCCTGGCCAGGCAACAAAGGCGCTTTGGCTGCCTAGCAGCTATTGCTGGGGGCAAATGAACTGTTTGCTGGTGTTTCTCCCTCCCAGTGTCTCTTCTTCCATCCGCCTGGTGGTGGACGGTAGTGGTCGTGACACCAAGTTCAAGGGCTCCCTGGGGTCTAACATCCCTTCTCTCTGCCAGGCTCGTTTACTGCTACTCAGGAGCAACCCCAAAGCTGTTCTCCCATTCCTGCTGGGAGGGGCCAGCAGTAGACGCCCAGTGGGTCAGAGGGCAGCAGGCATGTGTCCATGGTGGCCCCAGCAGCTGGGAGCCCACCTCCTGGCTCTCCCCCACGATTCAGCCATCACGAGTCACTTCAGGAGACAGTTCCTTCTCCAGCTGTCCCCACTGTGCCCAGCATCATGACTCCCTGAAGTTGGACTGTCAGGCACGTGAAGGGCAGGTGGCAGGGATGAGCTCTCAGAAGACAGTGACAACAGAGCCGCCAACAGCCCCAGCTGCCCTGAGCTGTGCAGGGCACTGCCCTCATTCCCCAGAGAAAGATGACAGCTGAAGCAAATAGCCATTCCCTTTCTGGCTGGGCCTGTGTGGGTAGTAGCCAGCGTTCTGGGGTGCCAGGGGACTCCTGTGAGCAGGGACCCCCAAAGGTGGCCTAGACCATATCTGGCTTCTCCCTATTTGGCTCACCTGTGGCCTGATCCCCTGCTTTCAGACTGGCCGCGGGAGCCCATGACCAGCTGAAGCCAACCCTGTCCCACTGCCCTGCTGAGCTGAGGGTGCAGCAGTGAATCGGTCCCACTGAGGCAGATAAGCTGGGGTCTGCTTACCCTAACAGGCAGTGACGTTTCTCTTCTCAGTCCGTACGGAATGGAAGCTTCCGGTCTGCAGGGAGAACTGCAGGAGCATGGGCTCGGCCTTGTGGTGAAGGTTGGCCTTAGGACTTTAACGGCTCCATCCTGGGGTCTTGGCACAGCGGGTTAAGCCACTGCCTGTCAACGTCCCAGCTAGGAGCACTGGTTTGACATGCCACTCGGGGCTTCCGACCTCGGCTTGGCCGGGTTCTGGCTGCTGTAGCCATTTGAGGAATGAACCAGGAAAATTCTAAGACACCCACATCCCACTTGGAAATGCTTTAATTTCTGACTCCAACATTCCCACTCATGCAAACCGTGGGAGGCAGTGGTGACGACCCAAGGAATTAGGCCCCTACCACCCGGGTGGGAGACCCTGATTGAGTTCCTGGGTTACAGCTGCAGTCTGGCCTGGTTCTGACGCTTGTGGATATTTGCGGAGTGAAGCGGTGAGTAGAAGCTCTTTTCCTCCTCTCTCTCATTGTCCCTACCACATATAGCAACAATAGTAACGAGGTGTCCGCTTCCCTTTGCCCTCTCTGCCAAATTGGATCCTGAAGCTCTGCCAGGCTGTTGTGCCCTGAAGCCTGCAACCCGGGCTGTTGATGTGGCTGCAGCGGGAGGGGTACATGCCTTCCTTCCTTCTGGGATGGAGGCAGCCAGGCCCTCCTGCAAGTGTAGCCTTCTGGAACCCTACTTGCACCGTCCCTCTTTCTCCAACATGGACTCAGCTCATGACGTGCTTTTGAGCAACAGCATGCCCTTACAAAAGTTTTGCTTGTGTCTGTCCAAACTAAATTTTAAAAAGCAACCTTGCATCTTCTGCCGTGGTCTCTGGCTCATGTACCCTGGAGAACAGGCTCCATGGAAGAGCTCTAACTATTGCGAGCACACCACAGTATGAGGATTCCGCACATAATGCCTTGTACAAAGAGCCTGGCTGGGCCTCAGGTCTCTTCCTACCCCAATCCCCACTGAACCTCAAGAATGCAGCTTCTTGTGAGTCCGGCGGCATGGCCTAGCGGCTAAAGTGCTCGCCTTGAATGCACTGGGATCTCATATGGGTGCCAGTTCTAATCCCGGCAGCTCCACTTCCCATCCAGCTCCCTGCTTGTGGCCTGGGAGAGCATTCAAAGATGGCCCAATGCTTTGGGATCCTGCACCTGCGTGAGAGACCTGGAGGAGGTTCCTGGCTCCTGGCTTCAGATGGGCACAGCACCAGCTGTAGCTGCCACTTGGGGAGTGAATCATCAGATGGAGGATCTTCCTCTCTGTTTGTCCTCCTCTCTGTATATCTGACTTTGTAATAAAAATAAATAAATCTTAAAAAGAAAAAGAATGCAGCTTCTACCACAGCCACCATCTAGATTACAGTCTTATAAGAGATCTCTAGGAAAGCCACCCAGTAGAGCCCGGCCACCTCAAGATGCACCTGTTGTCAGCCCCTAGGTGAGGGAGGTTGTCGTGCAGCAAGAGAAAAGTAGGAGAGAAATCGTGGCAAGGAGGAGAAGCAAGGGGGGTTTGCTGGAGTCCCCAAGGCCACTAGTCTGTGATTCCCAGCAAGCATATGCACGTGTGAGTGAGGGGGGTCTTCCATCCATTGGAGATCACCATGATTGCGACTCTGACTTGGAAAAGCAGCCAACACACAGGGGCACTCTGAGTGAAAAGGTGGACGAGCCCTCCCAACTCTGTGTTTACCCTGAGCCCCTGCAGCAGCCCCAGATCCTCATCTGACTTCAACCAGACTTTGTTCATTCCCTGTCCCCTGGTCCAGCAAGCAGTGTCCTGGCCACACCCTGTAGCCGTGTCCCCCAGTGCTTATGAAAGGTTGCACCCCAGGACCTTGCCTCTGTCAGCAGATGGAAGGGACCCTGTGGAGGCCCAGGACCTGCCTCCCAAGTCCTTTCAATCACAGGCCAGGTAAAGTCAGCCCAGGGAGTGACCCCATCCTTCCTGCTGAGACCATTACATGAGGCACTTACAGAGAAGCCCAGTCATCCATTCTCTCTCCCTCCCTCTCTCTCTCTCTGTCTCTCTCAAAACAGGACCACACTGAACCCACCGACCTCACCAGGTCACAGGGACCCGGCACTGCCCCCTCCCTACCTGGGCTCTCTGAAGTGCTTGCTGTGAGTTCTGGAACCAACGATTGCCCAACAGCCCTGCTCTCCCCCTTGACCCCACCCCAGGGAAACAGTATGTACTGCCTAGACCTCATTCCTGGCTTATCCTTATCTCCAAATCCCCCCCACCAACCCCTGCTGTGGCTCCCCCCATGCTGTCTTCCTCTGAGAGCAAGCAAGGGCTTGCAGAATAAGCACTTGACTCCTCTCCAAAGCCCAGGTTCATTCCAATGGCTCTGACTTTCAACCTCCGCACGTCTCCTTGAAAAGATGAACCGCACTTTTGTACCGCAGGACGTGCCAGGAATAGCTCGCCCGGAGTGCTTTTGGGAAGGGTGTTCCCAAGCAAGGGGCCATGGGTCAGGCAGACAGCTCTGAGGTGCCATTAATATGATGGACGCTTTTTTTCCATGCAGTCTTGGGCAAGCCATTGAACTTAATCATTCCTCTCTTCCTTGGGGAGGTCATCCGTGTGGGTGAGGACGTGTCCCATGCTCCTTTGGCTGACACACATGCTGGGGGGCCCACATGCTCATCCTTGGCACCAGAGGACACACATGGAGGCCAGGACTTCAAAATACCCCAACCGCTCAGTTCATTGCTGCCTAGGGGCAAAACACAGCTGGTGGTGCCCTGCTGGCTGCTGTGGCATCTCACAGCCTCTCCCCCAGGCCCAATTTCCTTGCCCTCAAGGCTGGCACATTCTCTCAACAGCTTACAACTTCCATCATGGGAAAAACCAGATTTCTGAACAACTTAGCTGCATCTAGGGACATGACACAAGTTACATGGCACAAGCCCTAGCAGTAACCACCCATCACCCTCGTGGCTGCAATGACCAAGGGCTGGATTGGGAACTTGATGCTTCTTCCCTCTTGCAAAGGAGGTCAGGGCTCAGAGTTCAAAGCTGAGAACCTGGCTCTCGGTAAGTTACTCAGCAGAGCTCTGATTCCCAAGCTGGCCCTGTTTTGTTTCCCCAGCCCACCCTGAAGCATGACTTGTTCAGAGAGCCGAAGCTTGCTGAGACATAAACCCAGCAGCTGCATCCAAGGCCTGAGAAACTGTGTTAGCTGGAGCACAGCGACCGACCGGGGCAGGCCACCTCTCTGCCTCTCGGCTGGTCTTGAGGTTGGAGGACTGGGCAAGGACAGAGGATCAGGACGAGCGTGGGCAGGTCCTCAGAAAGTCCCTCCCAGCAGCAGAAGGGCTGTCGACCTCTTGTGACCTGCAGCTGCCTCCACAGGATTTTGGTGACCCTCAGAAAGACCCGCCCCTGAGGTGGGAACTGTGTCTACCCATCTCACAGATGGGGGAAATAGAGGCACCACAGGGTCATGGGACCCAAAAGACCTTCAAATCCCAGCCCAGCCTGCTGATTCCAATGACTGGGCTTCCGCCCTGCTGTGCGCATAACCATCTTTCTACACAGAAAACAAAACAAAACAAACAAACAAAAAACTCTGAATCTGACCTTGGACAGAGCTCCTAGGCCATTCAGCATCGGCATGGGTCACCCACTCAGGTCATGGGCCAAAAGGATCACATTCCCCATTGGCCTGCCCCCCGAAGCACCTGAGAGAGCATTTATAAGGACAATCCTTACCCAGCACTGGGTTTGTCTATCTGCTTGCAAACAACTTTCTCTTTTTGGCTCTGGTATGTTAAAAACCTTCCCTCCTGAAATATTCTAATTACCCTGTTTACATGATCGACCGGCCCTTGAAGGTCTTGCTGGGTAAATACAGCAAAGATAAATTTCAGCCGAAATCCCGTCTGAATTGCTCCACATCTGAAATGCTTTGGGGTCAGCGGGAATGGGATTCGGCTGTACTTTGACTGTGAGAAACGGAATACATTACCCCTGACCTTTCTGGGAAGAACATGGTGGTAGAGTCCTGGCCACGAGAAGCAGCCAGACAAGGCCAGCTTCTCCAGCCTTCTCCAGCTCTGCAAACCCGCCCGCCCGGTCTCCCTCCAGAACACCTGTCTCTGAGCTGTTTGAGAAAAGGACAGCATGCAGAAGGGACAGCTCCCGATTCTGTGCCAGGCACCTGCAGCTTGCAGTCTGGAGTTGCCTCTTGTCCCTCCTGCTGTCAGCGCCCTTCCTCCTGGGGAGGGGGGGTTCGGAGCCCCCCAGAAGGGCTGAACAGGAGAAGATTGGCATGGGGTCTTTCTATGTCTATCTCTCTTCATTGAGCCTCATCCCAGGCCCCTGGGTGAGAGCAGCCTCACCTTACTGTACCCTCCCTTGAGGTCCCCCACACTTTGTGTGGTCCCTCTGTGCGTTCTCCACCCCTGCATGGGTCATCAGCTCCCCAGCCTCCCTCAGTGCTTGCCCAGCCAACACAGAGTAATAAGAGCAACCATTTGCTAAGTTTCTCCTTTTAACAGCAACAACAAAACCTTTGCTTTTTATTCATTCACAGATGGAGAGACAGGGGAGAGGACTCCCGTGTGCTGGTTCACTCCCCCGACCCCAAACACGTGCATCGGTCAGGACGGGGTCAACCTGAACCCTCCAAGTATGTGGTAAGGACTCCCAAATACCTGGACAAGCCTCTACTACCCACCACTCACACACACTGCAGGTGCCCATCAGCAGGAAGCTGGGTCGGAAGCAGAGCCAAAGACCCTGGCACTCTGACCCAGGAGGCACATGTGGGAGGCAGGGAATTCACCAGGCCGCGCATGCCTGCTCCTGGACCAGCTCTTTTACCTATGAGCATTTACATAAGCTTTAAAGCAACCGTCAGAGCAAAGCACTTCCACTTTCCAGAGAGGAGAAAGCCAGCGCAATCAAAATCCGAGGGGTGTGCTGGCCGTGAGCAGGCAGAGCACACAGAGGGACCGCCATCCTAGGAGGCCTAAGCGCTGATCTCTCAGCTCCACAGCCATACAAGCCCTCCTGGCTGCAGAAGCAGCTGCCAGCCCTTTTTGCCGCAGCACCAAAGCAATTCCCACTTCAACCCAAGTGTCCTGACCGTCTGGGCCATCTGGTCCCCCCATCAGTGCCGAGGTAGGGAGCTGTCATTTGTCTCAAACCCTAGCCATTCCACCCTGAAGCCAGGCATTTTGGGTTCAGTGATGCAGGAATCCGGTTCCTATGGCATTTGATCATTTGGATTTTTTTTTTCTCTCTTCCTTCTAACCTCCAGTGTCTCCGATTAGCAAAATTGCACACATGCTCCTTACAGAAGACCAAAGAAAGATGCCTACAAGGGCAGGTGTTGGAGTGCCAGGGTTCGAGGCTGGGCTCCAGCTCCTGATGCCAAGCTTGCTGCTTATGCAGCCCCTGGGAGGCAGCAGGTGATGCACCAAGCAGTGGGTTCTTGCCCCCAGCGTGGGAAGCCTGGACTGCCTGGCTCCAGCCCAGCCCAGCCCGAGCTGCTGCTGCTGGCACTTGGGGAGAGAGTCAACGACTGGTTCACTTGATGGATAGACAGATACATATCTCTTTGCTGCATATAATAAATACATACTTTAAAAAAAAGAAAAAGAAAGAATAACTTTCTGCTTTTTAGAAGAGAGTAAGAACTATTACCTAAAGAAATAACGCACAGCTCCAGCAGAGTGCTCAGGGGCTAAAGTTCTCTCTTGCATGTGCCAGGATCCCATATAGATGCCAGTTCTAATCCCGACTGTTCCACTTCCCGTACAGCTCCCTGCTTGTGGTCTGGGAAAGCAGCTAAGGATGGCCCAAAGCCTTGGGATCCTATACCCACGTAGGAGACCCAGAAGAGGCTCCTGGCTCCTGGTTTCAGATTGGTGCAGCTCTGGCCGTTGTAGCCTCTTGGGGAGTGAATCAACAGATGGAAGATCTTTTTCTCTGTCTCTCCTCCTCCCTGCATATCTGACTTTCCAGCAACAACAACAACAACAAAACTTAAAAAAAAAAAAAAAGAATGAAATAAATAATCCACATAAAGCAAATTAGCCTTATATTTAAATCAAACTTGAAGGGAAAAATACAATGAACTAACAATGGGCAAAATAATAAAATCCTTCTCATTACTTTTACATCTGCACACTGCAATTAAGAGACATGGAGTTTGGTAGAAATAACGACTAGTAGGGTCAATGTGCTGTCATTGTAAGCTAACCTTCCACCTGCAGTGCTGGCACCCTGTGTGGGCACTTATTTGAGTCCCAGCTGCTCCACTTCTGATGCAGCTCCCTGCTTATGGCCTGGGAAAACAGCAGAGGATGGCTCAAGTCCTTGGCCACCTACACCCATGTGGAGAGACCCGGAAGAAGCTCCAGGATCCCTGTTTAGGGACCAGTCCTGCTCTGCCCATTGCGACCATGTAGGGAGTGGACCAGTGGATGGGAAATTTCTCTCTGCTGTCTGTAAGTCTTCCTTTTACGTAAAAAAATAGATAAATAGATTAATCTTCTTTATTTCAAACATTACTTTTAATAGATAAATCTTTAAAGAAAGGTCAAGGTGAAATTGCAGACTCCCAGTGAGATCTGCCGGCAAGACCAACAAATAGAAAACAAGCGGGCCCGGCGCGGTGGCGCAGTGGTTAAGGTCCTCCCCTTGCACGGCAGCCCCGCTTCCCATCCAGCTCCCTGCCTGTGGCCCGGGAAAGCAGTCGAGGATGGCCCAAAGCTTTGGGACCCTGCACCCACGTGGGACAACCAGAAGAGTCTCCTGGCTTCGGATCGGCACAACATCGGCCATTGCACTCACTTAGGGAGTGAATCATCGGACGGAAGATCTTCTTCTCTGTCTCTCCTCTCTGTATATCCACCTTTCCAAAAAAAAAAAAAATAATAATAATAAAAATAAATTTTTAAAAAAATATATTTAGAAAAGAAAACAAGCATCTTTTAGACAGCATCAGAGCATCCCAAGGACCAAGAAACTGGGATGCTGAGGCCCCGAGAGCGGAGTCCAAGAGCCCCCAGCAGACACAAGGACACATGTCAGAATTCAAGCCAGGCTTTTGGCACATCCTCAGATGGTGGGCTCCAGGACCGACATTAAACATCCCAGGCTTCCAGTTGTGACCCACAGGGCCATATCCCAGGACTAAGAGTAAATCAGACCCACTTCCTGTTGTCTCTGAGTACAAAGCCCAGCATCTGATTGAATTAGGGCGATCGGGGATCGTGGGATCCCTTTCCTAGCAGATTGCCAAAACCAAACATAAATCCTGTGGCTTAAAAAATTGGCCGTATCCTCCAGAATTTGCAATCAAACCAGAGTGCTTCAAATATGTCTGGCATGCAATCGAATATAAGGAAGCATTTAAGGCACCTACTGACATGACCAAAATGTTAGAGAAAAAGCAAACAACTGGACCAACAGACCCTTGGGAGATCCACAACATGGTGTTATCAGATACGAACCTTAAAATCCTGTTTAATGATGGTGTAGCTAGCTAATCCTTGTCCTGTAGTGCTGACATCCCATATGGGCACTGATTCATGTCCAGGCTGCTCCACTTCCCATCCTGCTCCCTGTTTGTGGCCCAGGAAAGCAGCAGAGGATGGCTCAAAGCCTTGGGACCCTGCACCCTCGTGGGAGACCCAGAAGAAGCTCTTGGCTCCTGGCTTTAGATCAGCTCAACCCCAACCCTTGCGACCATTTGGGAAGTGAACCAGCAGATATAAGAAGTTTTTCCTTCACGTTCATAAACCTGCCCTTATAATAAAAATAAAGCTTTTTTTAAAAAGGCACTATGGGGCCCAGCGCAGTGGCGCAAGTGGTTAAGGTCCTCACCTTGCACGCCCAGGATCCCATATGGGCGCCAGTTCTATCCCGGCAGCCCCGCTTCCCTTCCAGCTCCCTGCCTGTGGCCTGGGAAAGCAGTCGAGGACGGCCCAAGGCTTTGGGACCCTGCACCCGCGTGAGAGACCCAGAAGAGGCTCCTGGCTTCGGATCGGCATAGCACCGGCCGTTGCGCTCACTTGGGGAATGAATCATCGGACGGAAGATCTTCCTCTCTGTCTCTCCTCTCTGTATATCTGCCTTTCCAATAAATAAATAAATAAATAAATAAATAAATAAATAAATAAATAAATAAATCTTTAAAAAGGCACTATGAATGAAGGTGTAAGGAGGCAGCACCACAAGAGGGGATTCGTGGTCTGGAAGACGGAGCAGAAGGAAACATACCCAGAGCAAGCAGCACAGCAGCAGACACTGCTTGCAGTGCCTAAATCAAGCCCCAGCTCCTCCTGCGATTCCAGCTGCCCACCGGCGCGCACCCTGGTGGGATCCTGCCACCCACGTGGGAGATCATGACTGAATGTTGGGCTCCTGGGTTCAGCCAAGCCCAGCTCTGGCTCCCAGGGGCTTTTGGAGAATGAATCCATAGACTCATTGATGGAGTCTCTCTTTGTCTCTGCCTTTCAACCAAAATACAAATGGATACTTTTTTTTTTTTTCTTAAAAAGAGAGAAAACATGCTGAGAAGAAAAAATAGGAAAGCAGGAAATGGTTTAAGATACTTGCAGATGTGTCTGGTGTGGTAACCTAGTGGCTAAATTCTTACCTTGCATGTGCTGGGATCCCATAGGGGCCCCAGTTTGTGCCCTGGCAGCTTCACTTCCCATCCAGCTCCCTGCCTGTGGCCTGGGAAAGCAGTCGAGGACGGCCCAAAGTCTGGGGACCTTGAACCCGCGTGGGAGAGCTGCAAGATCTGGGCTCCTGGCTTTGGGTCAGCACAGCATCGGCCACTGCAGTCACTTAGGGAGTGAATCATTGAACGGAAGATATTTCTCTCTGTCTCTCCTCCTCTCTGTATATATCCGACTTTGCAATAAAAATAAATACATCTTTAAAAAAAAAAAATACTCAGTAAATAGAGACCCGAGGTTGACTATGTCAGCCAATGGACATTGGGAGGGCTATGTCATCTTTGGACTGGTGAAATTGACATCATTTCAGAACTATCCGAACTTCTTGGGTAGAACCCTTGGAGCATGCAGACGCTGGGACTCTGCGTTGATAACAGATGGCGGTTCCCCACTCTGGGTACTGAGATGGAAAGTTGGGTGTGGCCTTCCCATTTATTTCTCCCTTTCCTCAAAAAAACAAGAAACAGCAAATTTGGAAACAGTGAGTTCACCCACTTTCCCCTAAACCTTAATCCTTCCTACCCCGATCAACCGTGTAATCATTATTAAAATAAAACAATTCTTTCAAAAAACATATCTTTCCGTTAAACTTAGAGTTTACCTGCTTCCCGGTGACACTGAAGTTCGGTGTTTATTAGCATGTCAATGCCTCGTGTTGCTTCCTTATGGCTACGATTGACTAAGACCTCAGAGTTGTTATTTTGTACTCTGCTATGATTGTCCAATTTGTTTCCAATAAGTAAGTTTATGTTTTTTTTCCTTTACAGAGCTTGGGGCAGGTGTGTGTGCGATGGGGACTGTGGGACAGGCACCCTGCAATCGGTCAGAAGCCACCATATTGGGGGAAGGTTGGGGGGTGTCCGAGCCTCTGTGGTGGAAGGCTGAAAGTTCTCTAACAGTGGTGGGGGTGAGAAACCCACCCATGTGGCCGTGGGTTGGTGGCAGGCACGCAAGGAGGACACAGCCATCTTCCTCAGAACTTTCTGAGTCTGTGATCACCTGTCACCTGCAATTACTTCCACCAGCTAATGTCGCACTGTCTGTACTTTTCTTTGTTGCTGTTTTTCTTAATTGTCTTCTTTATATTGATGAAATTCTCCTTTTCTCTTTGTTTCCCCAGCCCGGTATTTTTTCTCTTATAAATTTATTATTTTTTTAATAATGATTTCATAGTTGGTCCCAGCAGCGTGGCCTAGCGGCTAAGGTCCTCGCCTTGAACACACCCCGGGATCCCATATGGGTGCTGGTTCTAATCCCGGCAGCTCCACTTTCCATCCAGCTCCCTGCCTGTGGCCTGGGAAAGCAGTCGAGGATGGCCCAAAGCCTTGGCACCCTGCACCAGCGTGGGAGACCCAGAAGAAGTTCCTGGCTCCTGGCTTCGGATCAGCATAGCATCGGCCATTGCGCTCACTTGGGGAGTGAATCATCGGACGGAAGATCTTCCTCACTGTCTCTCCTCCTCTCTGTATATCTGCCTTTACAATAAAAATAAATAAATCTTAAAAAAATAATAATGATTACATAGTTGATCAAGGAGGGAAGGATCAAAGTTTAGGGAAAATTGGGTGAATTCATTGCTTCTAAGTTTGCTATTTCCTCTTGTTCCTGGGGGAAGCGGAGAAACAAAGGGGGAAGCCACTCACAACTTTCCACACGTCCAGGTTCCCAGGGATGAGGAACCGTCACCTCGTATCAACCCGGAGTCTCAGGTGCACATACTCCAAGTGGTTTGGACAGTTCTGAAACGCTGCCGTTTTCACCGATGCAAGCATGCTGTCACCTGCCAACGTCCACTGGCTCCATTCACCAAGGCTGTTTGCAGTAGCTGTCCAGTTTGTCCTGTTCTCCTTCTGCTACGGCACCAAATGAGCTGCCATATTCTCCTTTTACAACAGGGCCTCTGTCCACTGCCCCACCTTTTTCATTAAATAGGGCACATTCTTGTAGGCGAGTCCAAATAGCTGGGCCAGGTGTCCCAAGCATTGCCGAATCCCCCACCCCTGGGGCTCACCAATCTGACACCCACCTAGTAGGAGGGCCCTGGTACCCAGGCCAGGAGACTCAAGCCCTGCCGGATCCCCCACCCCTGGGGTTCACGAAACCAATACCCACCTAGAAGGCAGGCCCCAGGATCTGGGCCTCATGACCCACATCCCACCAGTTCCCCTGTCCCCGGGTCTCAGGAACCCATTCCCCACCACAATGTGGGCCTCCTGACCTGAGCCAAGCTACCCGAGCTCTATCAGATCCCTGTCCCTGGGATTCATGTACCTGGCCCTCGCTTGGCCCAGGTTGTCATGACTCACCTCACCTCAGAATTCATGGTCTTATTGCACAGGCTGGCCTAGTCTAGTCTGCCCCCTGTTCCAGCTCCTATTGGTGGGTGCTGCAGCCTATCCCAGCCCAGCCTGATCGCTAATCCTGGCCCTAATGTGAACTGGCTGGTGTTGTGGCCTGATCTGGCTCCTCCTGCCCTATGTCCTGGTTCTCAGATCTGCCAGTGGGTTTTATGTGCTGGCCCAGACTGGCCTGTCCCCAGACTTGACCCCACACATATGCCAGCAGCTACTGTAACTTGGCATGGTCTGGGCTGCTCCTTGCCTAGCTTCTTGCACTCACCTGCAGGGACTGCATCCTGATGAAGGAGTTTCCCAAGCTCCTCCATCGAGTCTCCTCCCAGTGGCAGTTCTCACGCACACCAGTGGGTCCTTGGCCCCAGTTGACTTTGTCCACCTCCTATCCTGGCGAGAACAGTGGCCTTACTCAACCAGCCTACATCAGTTCTAGTTCTTACCGTTGGGTGTTGCAGCCCAGTGACACCTAGTCTGTGCCCAGACACAGCTTTCTTGTGGTTCAGTGAGAATCAAGACCTATCCTGGCCTGTTCTACACACGAACTGGCTCTCACATGCACCAGTGGGTACTGGAGTCAAGCCCAGTCTGTCGCTCCACCGTCCCAGTGCACACCCATGCCAGTGTAGTCCGTAGCCATGTACAGCCATGCATCACTGCGCTCTTTCTCGACAGAGGAACCCTCAGGATGACAGCTGCAAAAACAAACCTCACCATCGCTCTGTCCCCAGCAAGGGAGGCCATCATCCCCAACAGCTCCTTTCACAATCCTGGGGACAACTCTGATTAGTCCAGCTGAGATCACATGCACCCATGACAGTGACTGTACAGATGAGACGCCCTGCTGAGCCTGGCCTGTGGCGGGAACTCCATCTATCCACGCAGTCTGGGAAAAGCCAGGCTGCCAAAAAAAAGTCGCTGGAGAGGAGCGCTGGTGAGTGAGAGTCCCCATGGAGAGGCTGTGTGGGTCAGTGCGCATCCCCTCCACACCCACGTGTATACACGTACTCCCTGAGGCCTGGCCAGCAGCCACTCCAGCCCTGGCACCGAGTCTCTGCCTAACCCTGAAGTCACTGCGGTCATTGATCACTTCTGACCTGTTCACACACACGGCAGCGCAGTCAGAACTCTCACCCGACAGAACACATGTTACATACCTATGTGCTGGCCACATCCTTTGTGCTATGAAGCCCATGAGACTGATTTGTTCTCTCTGCCTGACCCAGCCTCACGGCTGCTAGCTTGTCCCTCCCACTGGGCCTGGTAGTGGGTTAGACAGGGCCTGAGCACGCCCTCATAGGGCAAAAGAGCAGTGTTGTCCCATATGCGTCATGCTTGGAGGCTCACCTGGAGGCAACTACACCATACAGGCCACACAGATGTGATCGCAGAGCCCCAGGGGCTGCACAGCCCACGCTACCCATACCTGCCTGGTTCCCAGCCCTCCCCTGCTCAGACTCCCTTGGCCCTTCAGGAAGTCATGGTTGTGGCCATGTCAAGCCCTCCTGCACCTGTACCTGCACCTGCTCCTGCTATCACCACAGAGTGACACCTGTCACATCAGGATCCTGAGTCGATGTTAATGCTCTGATGTCATCATCTTCCTGGTGTCATGAGCCTGGGAGGAAGACTCAATGTCAAGGGCAGGGGAGGCCAGATCAGTGTTCATCCCTGGGACCTAGCAAGGCATTCCAGCTGTCTACACTGTGTGTGTATACTGTGGGTGATCCTGGGCTGGGAGCAGAGTGCCGGCTGCAGCGCTGGCCCCATTTCAAACTGGGACTGGGATGGAAATGAATGCAGGGACCCGGCTCACCAAGCATTCCCAACATCCAGACACAAGGACAGGACAGCTGTGGGAGCACCGATTATGGCTGCAGCCAGGAGGCACCTAGGACAGAGCTGGGGCGTTTGATGCATACTGTCTCATTCTAGGTTTACAGGGGCATTTGGTCCTGGTGAGAAACCCACATCCCATGTGCCTGGGTTTACATCCTGGCTGCAGGTCCGAGTCCAGCTTTGTGTTAAGCACCCCCCTGGGCAGAGGCAAAGGGTGATTCCTGTACTTGGGTCTCTGCAGCTGACATGGGTGACCTGGGTGCAGCTCCCGGCTCCTGGGGTTGCTGCAGGCCTCAGGGGCTTGAACGAGCAGGTCAGTCTGTCCCTGGCCCTCTGCCCCTCCAATGAATGGATGTACCATGATCACAAAGGTATCAGCCCAGCTCCTGGCATGCCAGACACACCACATCGGTGAGTGCCAGTAAGTAAAGCCACTGCTGCCTCTCCCTCACACACCATCCTCATGCCCTATTGGGACCGAGTCGGCCCACTCCTGACATGGATGGGAGGCCAGTCCCTAGGCCCCGGGCAGTCAACACTGACTCATGCTTCAGCACCCATTGGTTCTGTCACAGGGTGCAGTGTTGGGCACTGGGGTGAAAATGTCACAAGCAGATCACAGGAAGACGAAGCAGTAGGGCCCTTCTAAGCCTGGCACAGTGGGCACAGAACAGCCAAGTCCCAGGCCTCATGCCCAGGGGTGCAGGGTCAGGTGCTGCTCGGTGAGCATGGTCACCCAGCCCGGATTTCCACATGGGAGGAGCTGGGCTGGCTGGAGGTATGGATCTGGGTCCCAGGCAGATGCTTGCACTAGCCCAGGTCCCTAGCAGGGCACAGCAGCCCTTTCTGGCCACCTAGGGTACTCCCTCTGCCACTGGCTCCACAGACACCTGCTCTGGCCTCCTGGTAACATCTGGTGTCGGAAGGCACCGTTGCCCCAGGAAGCCGATGTGGGAGCCAGGCACTGGTGCCTGGGGCAGCCTGCTCAGAGCGCCCCTTGAGCACAGGTGGGGTCCTTGGCCAGTTAAGGGAACTCCACTCTCTTTTTATGTTTCGTTTTTCATTCTAAAGAGGGGTACATAAACTGAAAATCCACTCTGTTCAGTATTTTTTAATGTCACTGTCTGGGTGTCAGTGTCATGGTGTCATGACCAATTCACTGCAGGCAGTGCCGCGGCATCCCACACCGGCACCGGTTCTGCTCCCGGCTGTTCCACTTCCCCTCCAGCATGTTGGAAACTAGCAGAACACATCCAAGGCCTTGGGCCCCTGCAGCCATGTAGGAGCTCCCGGCTCCTGGCTTCAGCCTGACTGTTGTGGCTATTTGGCAAGTCAACCAGCAGACAGAAGATGCTCCCTCTCTAAAATCTGCCTTTCAAATTTAAAAAAAAAAAAAAAAAGTAAATTTCAAAAATTAAGGTAGTAAAGTAATACATAAGAAAGAAACCCAGAAGCTTCTAGGTACACACCTTGGGGCTGGGCCTTGAGAGCAGCGGGTGAGTGGGGAGGAGAGAGAGCCTGGGAGGGGCAGCTCGGCAGCATCCCAGCGTGCCTGCGCTGGGCTCTCCCCCGGCATCCTTCCCCCGCAGCCGGGAGAGGCGGCTGGGCAGCCCCGAGCAGCGCGTCCAGCAGGACAGGGCAGCAGCGCCTCTGCGTGGCCAACTCGGACATTACAGCCAGGACCGGCAGGCTGCGGCAGGGTCCAGGCCTTGATTGACCGGGAGCAAACTGCTCCGGAGTCCCCGCCAGCGAGCCGGAGGGATGGCCTGACCCCCGCGGCTGGACTCGGGGCCGGCTCGCCACCTCAGCGAGGAGAGAGGGTGGAGTTGTGCACCTGCGACAGCTCAGCACAGCCGGGGCGAGTGCACCCACGCACACCCAAGGAGCTCTGCTCTCTTGAGTCTCCTCCCCAAATCCGCAGAGCCCCCACAGCCTGGGACAGCAAAGATACCCCGGGCGCAGTCAGCAGGCCCGGCCTTGACGCGACCCCGGGATGATCTCGCCTCTCTGCCAGGCCGGACGAGGGTCGAACTAGAGGAGGGCAGGGGAGCTGGAAATGGAGTGGGCACTGACTCCAGGATTGCGCTGGAGAGCAGCAGTCAGGACACCCGAACCTGCGTGGGAGAGACGGAGGCTACGTGCCCAGCTTAGTCGGAGCCCCAGCTTCCTGCGTGCGCACTTGGGAGGCCTGGATCCCTGCTACCCACGCGGGAATCTAGACTGAGCTCCGGGCTCCTGCCCCAGCCACTGCGGGTGCACGGGGGATAAAGTCGTGGATGGGGAGGGGCCTGGTGCAATGGGTCAATGGCTAAACCCTTACCTTGCAAGCACTAGGATCCCATACGGGCACCAGTTCATGTCCCAGCTGCTCTACATCCCATCCAGCTCCCTGTTTGTGGCCTGGGAAAGCAGTCGAGGATGGCCCAAAGCCTAGGGATGCTGCACCCGCGTGGGAGACCTGGACAGATCTCCTGGCTCCTCGCTTCGGATCGGCTCTGGCCCGGGCATTGCAGTTACTTGGGGGAGTGCGCCAGCGGAGGGAAGGTCTTCCTCTGTGTATATCTGACTTTCCAATAAAAATAAATATATAAATAAGAAACAGCATGTTCGCATATGTCACATGAACTCTCCCCGGACACCTGTCAATGACACGAGGAGAAATACAGTATCTTTATGAAGGACAAACGGGACAGCACGACCCCCAAGTCGACACACTGAGAAGGCCACAGTTTCTTTCCGCAGGATCCCTGCCCCCCAGCAGGCAACAGGTAATATCCCCACTGAGGACCCCCCAACTCCCCTCTCCACCATCTACAAAGTTCCTGGCCAGCGCCCTCTCCAGGCAAGCAGAGGTGTAGCAAGCAGGAGGCGACCTTCCCGACTGGCGTGTGCGTGTCCCTGGGTGAGCTCTCTGCATCCTTCTCCCGTGCTCACAAACCACGCCAGCTTTCCGAGAGCTGGGCGAGGCGATGAAAAGTGAGAGAGGAAAAGGAACTGGTGGACCCCCTGGCTCTGTCACTCCGGGGCACAGCTATCTGAGACCCCGTCCCAAGCCAGAGGGAATTTCTGCCTTTCTCCAACAGAGAACCTAGAATCTATGTGTCCGAGGATGCTGTGTAGCCCTGCCATCTTTTATTTAAACTATACACATTATGTATATAATTTTACTTATTCAAAAAGCAGTGACTTGGGGGGAGGGGACAGGCAGAAACCAATTTCCCATACACTGGTTCACTCCCCAAATGGCCACAAAAGCCTGGGATTTCATCTATGCTTCCCACGTGGTTACAGGAGCCCAAGGAGCTGGGCCACCTTCCGCGGCTTTCCCAGGTGCATTAGCGGGGAACTGGATGGGACTTGAACATGTAACTCACATGAAACGCCAGCAGTAGGCGGTAGCTTAAACCACTGGGTCACGGCAACATCTTTTATAGACACGAGGTCTGAAACATCTTCAGGAGAAGTGATGTGGTGTCAGGAACCTGCTCCCGAAGCTGCAGGCAGGGGGAGAGGAGTGGGGTACAGGTGGGGATGGCGCTGTAGGGGTGCGGTGTGTCCGAGAGGTCTGATATTCTCTTCACTCTGCATTGGGACAGGGGGCAATGGCGCTGTCCCGCAGCGATGGGCTTGGTGCACGGAGCCGATAATAACACGCATGGACCCTGACTGACGGTCAAAGCCGAAGTTTATTAGTGGCATCAGACTCTACACGCTGAGGGTCGTCATATGGGATAAGGGAGGAAGTATTGAGCTCATCAACAAAACCCATCAACAGTTTCTATGCTTTTGTTTGGAACTCCTTTTGTCTTGTATATTCCACCAAGTGTTCTCACACACATGAAGTTCACTCAACTGTTCTTACACAAATGATATCCCATCAGGTATACAAAAGGCGGCCATTCGGTTGTTCTCATGCAAATATTATCCAATCAATTGTAATCCTGTGCTCGCTGACCCTCTAGGGCCACAATGTCCTCCTACAGGGCAAGATTTCCCCAAAGTGAAACAACTAATGCTGTGGTTTTGAGAGAGGAGTTAGAGTGAGTAGTAGGCAGTTAGGGTATTCTGGGTCCCCGAGTAAAAGAGAATTTCCCCAAGGGACAGGGGTGCTATTAGCATATCAATTCCCCACCTGAAGTATCGGCCATCACCTCTGGCCATTGTGGGAGGGCCTCAGGCTGATCTCTTTATCATTGAAAGGAGAGCAGGAAGAAGTAATACACATCTGCCTAAGGCCTGGAATGTCCTATGTCTGGCACCTCTGTGGCCTTTTGTCCCAAGGCCAGGTACCTTGGAAACCAGGAATTTTCTTTGTTCATGGAGAAACATCTTTGAGGGAAACCTTTAAAAGGTGCATTCCCCGCCACTGATTTGGGTTTTGGGTTCTTCTCTTCCTGCCACTATGGCAGAGCACTGGGGTCCTTTTCCTCCTGCCACTGAGGCAGGGGGTGAGGGTCCTTTCTATCTCAAAACCCCCTCCCGTCGCTAGGAGGGGAGTCTTCTCTTCTCAGCTTTTCTAATAAATCTTGCGTTAAAACTAAACTGTGTCCGCACGAAAATTCTTCTTTCTTGCGAGACAAGAATTTGAGGTTGCTGCCATACTCGGAGTCAAAAATCCTGCAACAGTTTCTTACTTTGAGAGAAAGAGAGAGACCTGCTTCCACTGGCTTGTCCTTATTTGGGGTAGAAGCCAGGAGCCTGGAACCCAAGCCCTCCCATGTGGATGGAAGGGACCAACCACCTGAGCCATCCCAGCCTGTCCCAGGCTCTGTGTTTGCGGGCAGTCCGAGTCAGGAGTCAGAGCTGGGACTCTGAATGGGACATGGGCATCTTAGCTACTGAGCTACACGTCTGCCCACAGACTTGGCATTTTATTCCCTGCATGGTGCTAGGGAAGGAGGGGGAGCGAAGGGTCCGTGTTGCTCTCTGGTGCACCCCTCTGATGGAGACCACCACGGGGACCCCTGGAATGGAAAAGGAGACACATGCATGAGGAAGCCTGTGGGCTGGGGCCTCTTGCTGCGTCTCTCTGAAGCCCTCCACGTGCACAGACACAGCCTCTCTCAAGCCAGGAGGGAGGCTGCTGGATGCCAGCTAACTGTCTTGGTCCCTGGGGTGGGGGTGGGGGGGACGCTGTAGCTAGCACACGTGGAGACTCATCAAGCCCTGAGTGCTCTCTGCCTTACAGGTACATGTGTCTCAAGATCCTTACCCCAGCAAGCCACCAAAGCTGGGCCCACACGGTACTGACCGTCCCCGCCTTTACCTCCCAGGAGTCAGTTGCCGGAGTCTGGTTCACAGGAAGTGCTGGAAGAGGAAGACAGGCAGGTACTTCTCTTCCAACCCCCATCACAGCTGGACACAACTGCCCAGGCTGAGCCACCAATGAGGGCACCCTGGGAATGGCCAGGCGGGGAGTCCTGGCCTGGGGATCCCAGAGGGACAGAAGGGCCCCCAGGCTCCCCTGGGTACAGAGAGAGCCCTGTGATGTTCCTGGGGCTGCTCAGAGCCCCGTAGGTGCTGATGAAGCCACAGCGAGAGTGTGAGACCTGAGGGGGAACCCCAAAGCAGAGGTCCAGACAGCATTCAAGGCCAGCCTGTCTCTCTTTCTCTCTCTCTCACACACACAGCTCCAATCTCGCCTCCACACTCACACTGCACCATCAGCATGTTCGCTACTCAAGCCATCATCCCGGACCGCTGAGCAGGCACAGCGGGTGCAGGCCCAGCGTCCAGGGACACACACACCCGAAATGCATATTGTGCCCAGGCAGGAGGCAGCCTGTTGACCTGCAGGGTCAGCCCAGCATGGGGACAGCAGGCAAACTGGTGGCCCAGTGCCCATGTGCTGTGACCTCACTCTGTCCTATGCAGTTGGATTCCTATGGTCGACGTGGAAACTGGAAATGTGAATGCACGTGGTCAACTCTCCTTCCTGTTTTCCTTTTAAAAGATGCTATTTATGGGCCCTAGCAGCTAAAGTCCTCGCCTTGCATGCACTAGCATCCCATATGGGAACAGGTTCTATTCCCAGTACCCCACTTCCCATCCAGCTCCCTGCTTGTGGCCTGGGGAAACAGTCAAGGATGGCCCAAAGCCTTGGGACCCTGCACCTGTGTGGGATACCCGGAAGAGGTTCCTGGTACTTAGCTTCGGATTGGCACAGCTCTGGCCATTGTAGCCACTTGAAGAGTGAATCAGCAGACAGATCTTCCTGTCTCTCCTCTTCTTGGTATATCTAACTTTCCAATAAAACTAAATAACAATTAAATAAAACAAAACAAAATAAAATAATGTATTTGCTTAAAAGGATGATTTATAGAGAGGGAGAGACAGAAAGATCTTCTATCTGCTGATTCATTCCTCAAATGGTTACAATGGTCAGAGCTGAGCCGATCTGAAGCCAGGAGCCTAGAGCCTCTTCTGGGTCTCCCACATGGGTGCAGGGTCCCAAAGACTTGTACCATCCTCTGCTGATTTCCAAGGCCACAAGCAGGGAGCTGGATGGGAAGTGAAGCAGCTGGGACTACAGGTGGAGGGTTGGCCTATTAAGTCATCAGCTACTATTTCTTACTTTCTCCCCGTGCAACACGCGTTTGGCCAGTTCGTGTATGGGGTCGTGTGGACAAACCGCATCTTGAGGGTGGGTATGGAAGGGCAGTGTAGATGGACACACATATTGAGGCTGGGCTAAGTCCCCTAGACCTGTGGGAATCTCATAGAAACCTACCTTGTCTGCAAGTACTGGGAACATGGACAATGGCAAGTGAGCCAAGTGTGTGCAGAGCGGCCTTGGGCTCCCGTGGCCCCAGGTTCAAGTCCACCTGAGCCCTTGGTCGAGGGTTAGGTCAGGTGATCAACAACCACCTCCCTGCCTAACCTAGTTTCCTTCCCCAGGCTGGAGTGGGGCCAGGAGTTACATCTGTGGTGTTGGGGCGCCACCTGGTGGTCAATGCCCATACTACTGTTACCCAGAACCCATGGACGTATGTCTCTGTGTGTGCGTCTGCCTTTCACATCAACAAATGCATCTTTTAAAAGGACCAGCAGACGGAAGATCTTCCTTTCTGTCTCTCCTGTTCTCCGTATATCTGACTTTCCAATACAAATAGATAAACCTTTTTAAAATAAGTGAATTCTAGTTCCTCAGGTGCATCTTAACAAGTGGCCAGCAGGTGGCAGCGTGCAGCAGCGAATGGAGCGGGGTCCGGGGCGACCACCGAGGGTGCAGGTTCCTGGCACTTGGCGGCGCAGACACCGGTGTGGGGACAGACCTCAGCTGGGCAGCCGTGCCCCAAACACCCGACGGAGTTGCTCCCTCTGCTTCAGCCTCTTGCATGTCAGTTCCACGGTTTGATAACCAGCGGTCCTTCAGCCACACTGTAATTCTTTTTAAATTTTTTAAAGACTTATTTATTATTTTTATTAAAAAGTCAGATATATAGAGAGAAGGAGAGACAGAGGAAGATCTTCTGTCTGCTGGTTCACTCCCCAAGTGACCGCAATGACTGGAGCTGCGCCAATCCAAAGCCAGGAGCCAGGATCTTCTTCTATGTCTCCTGCGCGGGTGCAGGGTCCCAAGGCTTTGGACCATCCTTGACTGCTTTTCCAGGCCACAAGCAGGGAGCTGGATGGGAAGCAGGGCTGCTGGGACACGAACCTGTGCCGATATGGGATCCTGGCTCATGCAAGGCGAGGACTTTCGCCATTAGGTTGCCGTGCCAGGCCCACCCCACACTGTAGATTCTCAAGACACAGGGGTTTTGTTTGTGCTGACTTTGTTTTGTGTGTCTTCCATCTGCCGGTTTGCCTCCCCAAATGCCCCTGGGGCCTATGCTGTTCCACGTGGGAGCCAGCGCCTCTCCCACTGTCTCCTGATCTTGGCTCTGGTGAGTCAAGCTGAACACCACTGGTTCAGTGGGCAGGAGGCTGAGGGTCCTAGTTAGGGGAGAGACAGGATGGGAGGGAGCCAGGGTCAGTAGGGGCCTGCCGGCAGACCTGGAGAATTGGGTTTGGAAGGGGGTCCCAGCCCCACACTCAGGGAGAGCTAGGCAGGCCTGGCCTTGGAGCTTGGCCACACCACCCACCAGCTTCCAAACCCCACAGATAACAATCAGACATGCACAGCGCCTGGTGGGGGGTTAACCTACAGCTGGGGACACCCTCATCCCAGGAGCCAGTTCGAGTCCTGGCTGTTCCACTTCCCTTCCAGCTCCCTCCTAACGCATCTGGAAAAGCAGCAGCAGGTAGCCCAGGTGCTTGGGCTCCTACACCCATGTGGGAGACCCGGAAGAAGCTCCTGGCTCCCAGTTTTGGACCCACCCAGTTCTGGCCATTGTGGCCATCTAGGGAATGAGCCAGATCATCCTGTCTCTGTGACTCTGCCTTTCAAAATAGTCCAACAAATCTTTAAATGTGACACACGTTTTTCTCACCATAAGCCCAGTAATAAAATATTAGTACTGAGCGTGCAGTGGGGCCAAGGCTGGGAAGAGATGGAAGAGAGAGCTTCCATCAGCTGGTTCATTCTTCAGGCACAAGCAGCTGGAGCTGAGCCGGTCCTAAGCCAGGAGCCAGGAGCCAGAGCTTCCTGCTGGTGTCTCACGTGGGTGCTGGACGGGAAGTGGAACTCAGGCCAGCCTCTACTGCCTCCCAGCAAAGAGTTAGATCTTAAACGGAACAGCCAGGGTTCCAAAGGCACAGGATGCCAGCCTCCAAGCCACGGCTTAGGGCACTGCACAACACCTGCAATACACTGACTTTATGGCGAGCATGGAGAGTTCAGGAGACAGAAGGGGAAAAGGTATGCCCCCCGGGATTTCACAGGGGTGCCCGCTGCCACAACCCTCGGCGGCTGCTGTGCAACAAACAGCCCATGGCCCAGAACAGCCATCTCAGGCCTGGTTGTGCCAGCAGGGGACCTCGTTGGGGCTGCTGAGCCCAGTCCCGGCTCCTGGACACCGCGGTTACAGAGTTCCCAAGCAACTGGCCCAAGTCCACGAGGCTAAAGGACACGAGAAGCGGGAGGGCTTCTCTCTTCTTCTCATCTCTCTCTCCTTCACAGTTGTACGTGTGAAAATGGATGGGGATTTCTTGAGCTGGCCAAGCTGTACCTGGACCTTGGTTCTGTGAGGCCGCTATGCCTCTGTGCCCATGCCCAGCGCCCCTGACACGGAGTCTTAGGCCAGAGTCCCTGCTGGGCCACCTTCTTTGAGGTTCTGTGCTTTTACAGAGACTGGCTTCTGTACTGGGGACCGCTCGGCCACTTGCAA
Organism: Ochotona curzoniae; assembly: GCF_017591425.1. NCBI lineage: Eukaryota > Metazoa > Chordata > Mammalia > Lagomorpha > Ochotonidae > Ochotona > Ochotona curzoniae. Next base: position 5,310,432 of record NW_024465699.1, read on the forward strand.
GCCAAGTAGGCAGGCAGGCTGGCCAGGCTCTGCTCTCCTTCCCTCTTCCACCCTCTCCTCTCCTTCCTTCCCCTCCCAAAGCTGCCCTAGACCTTTAAGCCTGTGCCCCTGATTGAGATGGAAATCGCCCCAGAAGGACCCGATGCCCTCCCCCCTGCAGTCATTAGCACCTGCGTGTGAATGCCTTGTGAATGCTCCGGCCAGGGGGCCGTGCCAAGAGCCGCCCTACCTGTGTCGCCGCATTTCCCAACCCCTGGGAAGCCTCCAGCCACCTGTGGCTCTCTTTTCATCAAAAAATGAAGAATGCACAACTCCAGCCCCTAAGCCCTTACTCACAGCCATGGGGGCTCTGGGTGTCCTGTAGGTGAGGCACCACCTGCTCCCAGGGGAGCCCCAGATTACCACACACCTGTTACCTCCACCTCCCCACCCCAGCCAGGATTGGACTCCAGGAAAGGAGTCCTTCCCCGCCTTTTATTCCATCCTGCCTTATTTCAGATTTACACAGAGCAGAGACTGATGAATCTTCCATCTGCTGGTTCACGCCCCAAAGGACCTCACGGCCAGAGCTGTGCCTCTCTGAAGCCAGGAGCCAGGGGCTTCTTCCTGGTCCCAAAGACCTGAGCCATCCCTCACTGCTAAGGCACTGGAGCATTAAGTCCTTGTTGTAGAGCTCTGTGGATGCTTCGGAGGACTTTTGGCAAGTATTTAAGATGCTTTGATAAGTGCCATCGGTTCTAGTCCTGGCTGAACCAATCTCCATCTGGTTCCCTGCCAATGTACAACAGAGGAGGACTGCTTCCTTCCTGGCTGGGGCCCTGTGAGGAGATGCCTCCCGCAAGGAAGGGCTGACCCGCCACCCGTGAGGTGGCGATGCAGAAGCACCCCATCACGCACGCAGTCCACGGAGCATGCTTTCCAGGCGCGCAAGGAGATCTGGAAGTTTGCCATGAAAGAAATGGGGACTCCAGGTGTGTGAGGCTCGACAAAGCTGTTTGAGCCAAATGAGCAAGGAAAATCTCATACCACAGTCCGCGTGAGACCTTCCAGAAAGTGTAATGAGGATGAAGATTTGCCAGACATGCTCTATGCTATGGTTACCTATGTATCTGTCACCAGTTTCAAAAATCTACAATGTGGATGAGAACTAAATAAAGTTGTAACACGGGCAAAAAAAAAAAAAAAAAAAAGAGCATGACCCAAATGCTTGTACCCTGCACCCATGTGGGAGACTCAGAAGGATCTCCTGGCTCCTGGCTCCTGGCTCCTGGCTTCAGCCTGACCCAGCCCCCATGGCTGTTGGGAAGTGAAGCAGCAGATGGAGAAGATATCTCTTTCTTTCCGTCTCTTTTTGCAACTCTGCTTTTCCAATTACTAGATAATTTTTTTTTATTGGAAAGTCAGATATACAGAGAGGAGAGACAGAGAGGAAGATCTTCCGTCTGATGATTCACTCCCCAAGTGAGCGCAATGGCCGATGCTATGCCAATCCGAAGCCAGGATCCAGGAACTTCTTCCGGGTCTCCCACACAGGTGCAGGGTCCCAAAGCTTTGGGCCATCCTTGACTGCTTTCCCAGGCCACAGGCAGGGAGCTGGATGGGAAGTGGAGCTGCTGGGATTAGAACCGGCGCCCATATGGGATCCCGGGGTGTTCAAGGCGAGGACTTTAGCCGCTAGGCCACACCGCCGGGCCCACTAGATAAATTTTTAAAAGTGTGCAGACTGAGCCCAGCTGTGATAGCTCCCTGGCTAATCCTCCCTCTGCAAGTGCCAGGATCCCATATGGGTGCTGGTTCGTATTCCAGCTGTTCCACTTTCCATCCAGCTCCCTGCTTGTGGCCTGGGAAAGCAGTCAAGAACGGCCCAAAGCCTTCGGACCCTGCACCCACGTGGGAGACCTGGAGGAAGTTCCTGGATCCTGGTTTTGGATCAGCGCATCACCGGCCATTGCGCTCACTTGGGGAGTGAATCATCAGACAGATCTTCCTCTCTGTCTCTCCTCCTTTCTGTATATCTGACTTTCCAATAAAAATAAAGAAATCTTTCAAAAAGCAAGAAAGAAAAGGCCATGATTCAGGTGGTATAGTCTTTTTTTTTTTTTTTTCCACATTGGACAGATCTTTTATTTAAGTTCTTTTTTATTTGAAAGGAAGAGTGTCTGAGAAAGGGAGATGCAGAAAGATTTCTCATCCACTGGCTTACTCCCCAACGTGGCCACAAAGGTCAAGGTAGGCCAGGCTGAAGCCAGGAGCCTGGAACTCCATCTCTCTGTCTCCCAAATGGGTGGCAAGGACTCGGATGATTGGCCATCTGCTGCTGCTTTCCCACGTGTGCCTGTAGGGAGCTGGATCGGGAACAGTGCACCCGGGACTCGAGCCAGCCCCAAGTACATTAAATTCTTAAGGGTGCAATTCTAAAGATGCATATATTGTTTTGTTTTTGTTTTTTTCTGGGACAGAGTTGAGGAACCACAGCACAGCGCCCAGTCACATGGCACGCAGGTGGGGTCACATCTGTCCCCCTATATACCCTTTAGCATCAGTGAGACTCGCAATTGTTGCGAACCTGCTACATGGAGATCCCATTGTTGAGTTTCTAGGTGGGTGGGAGGGAATTGGGGAGGTGATAAGGGAATATGGAACTGTATCATAAAATGATAATAACAATAATAAAATGTAAAAAAGAGAGAGAGAAATGTCTTTCAATCTTTCCATCTGCTGATCCACTCCTTGAATTACTGCAATGGCCAGGCTGGACCAGGCTGAAACTGGAAGCCAGGAACTGGAAGCCAGGTCTCCTACATGTGTGCAAGGGCCCAAGCACTTGGGCCATCTTCTGCTGCTGCCTTTCCAGACTCATTAGCAGGGAACTGAATCAGAAGCGGAGCAGCTGGGACTCAGACTGGTACTCTGAGACGGGATGCCAGTTATCACCGGCCTCACCACCGCCCTTTTCACTGAGACCCCGTAGTTGTCTTGACACCTCCTATTTTTTGCAAAAAGAGGGTCCCTTTACGCAAACCCATCAACCTCTGCAACTGCTGTGCTATATAGTCTCTTAATCTCCCACCTGTAGCACCAGCATCCCATACGGGCTCAGATTCAAGTCCTGCCTGCTCCACTTTGGATCCGGCTCCCTGCTGGTGCACCTGCGAAAGCAGCAGAAGATGGTCCAAGTGTTTGGGCCCCTGTACCCACGTGGGAAACCTGGATGAAGCTCCTGGCTCCTGGCTTTAGTCTGGCTATTGGGGACATTTGGGGAGTGAGCCAGTAGATAGATCTCTTTCTCTTTTCTGTAACTCTTCCTTTCAAATAAATAAAATAAATCTTAAAAGGGGCCACCACTGCCCCCATTCTTCTGCCACAAGCGGGTGGGACCCTTGTTGGGACTTGAGGGTCCCTGGAAGGCCTGGTAGATTTCCAAGTGGATGTATGATGGGGTTGTGAGCAGCTGGTATCATTGTCCTCACGGGACCACCTGTGAACTTCCATTCATCCTTCAAGGCTCCACTCCCAGATCACCTCCCTCCTGCAGCCCTCCCCGAGTGGTGGCTTTACTTTTCCATGCCCCCTTCTACCTCCCGACTGGACTGGCTTCTCCAGGCTTTCCTCAGTTCTGCTTTCCTGGGAGCCAGGGGACTAAGGTTTTGGGATGGCCAGTCCCCGGTTCCAATCTTACAGCATTGCAGAGTCACCCTGCTCCCCTGCCATGGGGTCCTCTGGGATTCCCCACAGCATGTGCCTAGGACTAGACACCCAGATTTTTCCAGAAGACTTGGCAACAGCAGGTGGCAACTCCAGGGTCCAAGCTTCCCTGATTGGACAGAGGTGTTCCCGGTGGGTGGGTAGGCTGGGATGGTGCCCCTCCCCTGCCCTGGGGGAGGATCCTACCCAACTCATCCCTCAGGGTTCCAGGCGATGGTCACCCGCCAACCTCCCAGTCCCAGCACAGCATGGGCAGAGCTAGTTGTGTATCAGCATTTCCCAGCACAGGGGAGCTCGGGGGCAAAGGCTTCCATGCAGGAAGAGATTCTAGGTCTTGAGCTCTTCAGTGTTTTGCCCAAAACAAAGAGGCAGTCGTTCCGGGCAATGACTCAGGGACTGAAAATGCGGGGTCTGAGCTCGTGCCAGGTGCCTGGTGTGAAAGAAGGAAGAAGCAGAATGGACAGGGCCCCGTGACGGACCCACTTGGGACACAGAGCAACCCCTACCCGGTGGGGCTCATAGCCCAGGAGACCACAGAGGGTCAGTCAAGTGGATTCTAGGTAAAGCAAAGGAACAAGGTTCTGACCAAAGTCAGGTCACTAGCTAGCAGGGCTCTTCTTTAAACTGCTTTATTATTACATTTTAAAAGTCAGAATGACACAGAGTGAGCTTTTTTTCCAGCCCACTGGCTGGTTCACACCCCACACAGCCACAACAGCCGGGGCTGAAGCCAGGAGCCAGGAGCTTCTTCCAGGTCTCCCACATAAGCACAGGGGCCAACGCACTTGGGCCATCCTCTGTTGCCTTTCTCAGGTCATAAGCAGTTAGGTGGATGGGAAGTAAAACAGTTGGGCTTCAAACCGATGTCCTATTCCCCTGGAGTTGTACGTCCGTCTCTGTTGAATGCTGGGTTCCCTGGGACCAGAGACCAAATACCCATGACCAAGCATGTTGTCCCTGTGGACTCGTGTCGTCACAGCAGCCTTCCGAGGTGACACGCCAACAGCTCCCGTGAACAGAGGCAGAGGGAATCTGGGGGCTTTGTGCAAGTCATAGGGCTGTGGACCCACTCCCTCTCCTGCACACACTGAGGCTTTTAGCTCTTCAGTCCCAGAATCCAGGGAAGGGGAGGGGGCCTGGCTCTGCCTTGGGAACTGAGGGCTCATTTTGCCTTGGGCCAGTCTGCGAAAACACCAGGTCGGGACCAGCATTGTAGTGCCCACTTGTGAGGCTAACATCTCTCATGGGTACCAGTTCTAGTCCCAGCTGCTCCGCTTTCCATCCAGCTCCTTGTTAATGCATGTGGGAAAGCAGCAGAAGATGGGCCAAGTGCTTGGAACCCTCCAACCCACATGAGAGACCCAAAAGAAGTTCCTGACTGTTGACTTCAGACCGGCCCAACTTTGGTCATTGCAAGCATTTGGGGAAGTGAACCAGCAAAAAGAAAATCTTGCCCTTGGGCCTGGTGTAATAGTGTAGCAGCTAAAGTCCTCACCTTGAATGTGCCAGGAGCCCATATGGGCACCGATTCTAGTCCCGACAGCCCCTCTTCCCATTCAGCTCCCTGCATTGTGGCCTGGGAATGCAGTCGAGGATGGCCCAAGGCCTTGGGACCCTGCACCCACTTGGGAGACCCGGGAGAGGCTCCTGGCTTCAGAATGGCTCAGCTCCAGCAACTGCGGCTGCTTGGCGAGTGAACCATCGAACAGAAGATCTTCCTCTCTGTCTCTCCTTCTCTCTGCATATCTGCCTTTCCAATAAAAATAAATAAATCTTTTTTTTTTTTAAAAAGAAAGAAAATCTTGTCCTCTTGCTCTCTCCCTTTCAAAATAAACCTTAAAAAGAAAGCAAAGCCCCGGGTAACCCCACATGACTTTCTGAGCTTCCTTCTGTTGTCAGCTCTGTGCCAGGGAAAACACCAAGGTGACAGGGAGAGGGGTCAGTTAGAGCAGAGGCTGACCCTCCAAGCTGCACCTGGTCTGGGGAGTGGCACCTGGTGATAAAGCCACCTGCTTCTCTGCCTGCTGCAGGGACTAGAATAAAGGCAGTCAGGACGTCAGGGGAGGACCTGTAGGTGTCTGGGGTGGATAATTAGATGTGAATGACTGGATTCGGGCCACTCATCCCTCCACCAGCGGAGAGACCAGGGACAGGGCTGTGGCCAGAGAGACTGTCCAGCCTTGGGAACTGGGGGCTTGGGTTAAACCAGCCAAGTCTTTGCAGCTACCTGCATGCACAAAGAGCCCTGCAGGCTGTCACTCAGATGAGCGCTGGGACCTCCTCACCACGCAGTGCCACATCCAGGGGGACAAGGGCCCAAGTGCTCCTTTGCCTCACTCCCTTTCCCAAGCTTTACTGTCCTATCCCTCACTTTTCCTTCTCTCTGAGCCAGAGAGGCCAGGGTGGGCATAGTTGCTAAGACCCTCGGGAGAGGTCTTTGGTTTGCCAGTGACGCCGGTGCCACCCTTGCAGAGAGCCCCGGGATCCTGCCTCTAAGCCACTCAGTATCTGAGTTACCATATCCCTGTGCAGGGGACTCTGAGCACCACCTTTTCCCAGGAATCTCTGGCCCTCCACCCACGCTGCAAACAGCCAGAGGGCTTGGAACAACCTTCCTTCTCACCACATAGACTCCCCACCTTCCCAACTGGGGGTGTTCGCCAGGACTGCCCCCCGCCCATCCTACCTCCTGAAGCCTGTACCTGTGAGAAGTGACTGTCTTATGAGTGGGTGGGTTGATGGCCCAGTGAAGCAGGGGAAGTAGAGACACAGCTGCTTTGGGCCCAAGTCACCTGTTCACTGCCACCTAGAGGATCCTGGCGAGGGGAGGGAGGGGATGGGGGCTGAAGTGCATCCTTTATCCTACTGACTCTGTGTTCTCTCTGCACCTGCCACTTGCAAAGCCACAGCAATGACAAAACCAAACCAAAACGCATGTCAAAACCCCAGCAGGCTGAACAACAAAACAAAGGGCTTTTTTTTTTCTTTTTTTTTTTTTTTAAAGATTTATTTTTATTATTTTTTCATTGGAAAGGCGGATATACAGAGAGGAGAGACAGAGAGGAAGATCTTCCGTCCGATGATTCACTCCCCAAGTGAGCGCAACGGGCCGATACTATGCCGATCCGAAGCCAGGAGCCTCTTCTGGGTCTCCCACGCGGGTGCAGGGTCCCAAAGCCTTGGGCTGTCCTCGACTGCCTTCCCAGGCCACAGGCAGGGAGCTGGAAGGGAAGCGGGGCTGCCGGGATCAGAACCGGTGCCCATATGGGATCCCGGGCGTGCAAGGCGAGGACCTTTAACCACTTGCGCCACCGCGCCGGGCCCTTTTTTTTTTCTTAAAGAATTACAGGCTCCTCAGCTCACCCCAGTTCAGATGTCGCCTGCCTAGCCAAGACCCTCCTGGCCCTGGTAGGGCCTTCCTCCTCATCTTCCTCCCCATGTTAGGCATTCCACAAGGTGCCTCCCAAAGGCCTTCCACAAACGGGCATCGTAGGCCAGTGCCTTGTCCCGGTAGCTGAGCCACTAATGGTGACCCCAGGCCCAGCTCTACTTCCAATGCCAGCTGCAGACTCAGGAATCAGTGGAGGTTGGCTCTGGTTGGGTTCTTGCCGCCCACAGGGAAGACAGACCTGAATTAAGTTCCCAGACTCATTCTCTGTCTCAATCAAGAAATAGTTTCCTCCCTCCCACTCCCCCCCTCCCCCAAAATGTGAAAATAAATGGCTGTATTCGTTCTTAGCTCCACTAGCCACCTGGAACAAGCAGGGGAAGCCACTGCGACATTGGTGCAAGTGTAAACGGGTGCAGGCTTCACAGGTCAAGGCACTATAGAATTTACTCTTGCTGCATCAGCACTGTGTAACAGGTGCATCCCTGCTTCAGCTTGAATTCAGCCTCCTGCTATGTGCATCCCTGTCCCAGGAGCAGCAGCAGGTGAGGCATCTTAGGTATTTGGGACCCTGCCCCCAACCTGGGAGACCCAGATGTGTTCTGGGCTTCTGGCTTCAGCCTGATCCAACCCCCGACTGTTGTGGACATTTTGGGGGATGGACCAACACATGAAAAACCTCTGTATACGTATGTTACAAATTTACACACACACAAAATGAAATCAAGTTTCTGAACAGTGCCTGCAACACCTTCTGTTCTTGTTAGTTATTTAAAAAGGTGCTATTTAAAACAGTTTGAGTTCTAGTTCTAGTTCATACGATACTATGATATTGTTACGCACAGCTAATTCCCACAACCTGGTTCTTTACTGTGAGCTGAAAACACCAGACGCAACAGGTATCTTAGGAGGTTTATTCCAGTGGGGCAGGAACGGGGAGGGGAGGCGCTGGGGCGCGGAGGGAAGGTGGTGGAGATCAGTGGGAAAAGGGAAAGAGGAAGGGAGGCCGGAAGAAGAGAGAGAGCTGCAAGGTGTGGGGGCGAGGATTGGGAGGGACTGAGGGCAGGCCCCAGGGGATTGGTGCCTGCAGGTGAATGCCTAGGGATGATTGGTGAGTGGGCGGGTTGGGGAAGGAGCTGGAAGATTAGGGGTGGGATTCTCAGGTGGAATGCCAGGTTACATCTGATTGGTGGATGGCTAGACTGGCACGAATTTTGTGAGCTGTGAGGAAGAGGAAATGGAGCCTGGTCCAGGGTGGGATATTCGAATAACTCCTTACAGATCTCCCATCCAAGGGTGTTTTTAAAAGTTCATGGGAAGAGTCTGGGAGATGGCTGAACTGGTTAATCCTCCATCTTTGAGCTCCAGAATTCCATATAGGCGCTGGTTTGCATCCCAGCAACTCCACTTGCCATCCAGCTCCCTGCTTGTAGCCTGGGAAAACAGTCAAGGACGGCCCAAAGCCTTGGGACCCTGCACCGTGTAGGAGACCTGGAGGAAGCCCCTGGCTTCAGATCAGCTCAGCTAACCTCTGGCCATTCTTTGTGGCCATCTGGGGAATCAACCAGAGGACAGAAGATTTTCCTGTCTCCTCTCTGTAAATATGCCCATCCAATAAAAACAAATAAATCTTTTAAAAAGTGTTGCTTATCTTTATGTATTTGTTTTTACTTTTAAAAAATTTGTTTTTATTGGGAAGAAAGATTTACAGAGAGCCCAGACGCAGAGAGAGATCCTGCATCCGCTGATTCACTCCCCAGATGGCTGCAACAACCAGAGCTGAGCCAATCCAAAGCCAAGAGCCAGTAGCTTCTTCTGGGTTTCCCACATGGTTTCAGGGGTCTAAGCACTTGTGCCATGTTTTCCCAGGTGCATGAACAGGGAGCTGCACTGGAAATGGAGCAGCGTAGACATAAACCAGTGCCGATAAAAGATGCCGACATTGCAAGCAAAGGAACATCCTACGATGCCACCATGTTGTCTTCTGGTGTTTTCATTTTTTACCTATTTATTTCTTTTTGTGTTTTCTTTTTCTTTTTCTTTTTTTTTTTTTGAAAGACAGGTTTACAGAGAGAAGAAGAAACAGAAAGATCTTCCATCTGCTGGTTCATTCCCCAAGTACCTGCAACAGCCAGAGCTGAACTGATCCAAAGCCATGAGCCAGGCCCTTCCAGGCCTCCCACACAGGTGCATGGCCCCAAGACCCCAGGCCGTCCTCTTCTGCTTTCCCAAGCCACAAGCAGGGAGCTGAGAGGGAAGTGGAGCAGCCGGGACATGAACCAGCATCTGTATGGGATCCCAGTGTACGCAAGGTGAGGATTTGAGCCCATAGACTACTGCAACGAGTCCACTTAGTAAGTTTTTTTTTTTTTAATTTGAAAGGCAGGGACACACCCAGAGAGAGATCTACTATTTGCTGTTTCACTTGACAAATACCCACCAGCAGCCAGCTTGAGCCAGGCCAGCTGGGAGCCCCATGGCAATCCAGCTCTTCCCCACTGGGGTCGGGGGACGAGAGGGCGGCATGAGCAGGAAGCTGGACTAGGAGTGGAGCCAGGATTTGAACCTGGACACATAGCAGGTACATCCTGGTACGCCTCCACGTTAAGAAAAAAGAGTGATGGGAAGGAGAGCAGCAGGTACGGAAGACCTTCTGGGCGCTAGCATCTCAGTCCCGTCTGGAACTGTGGTTACCTCAGCTTATAGTGTGGTGACCTCACTATGAAGAAATGCAAGAAGGAAGAATTTTCTAAGTAAAATAAGTGGATTTTTGACAAAGTCTTTTTTTTTTTTTAAGATTTATTTATTTCTTGGAAAGGCAGATCAGATTCACAGAGAGAAGGAGCGACCAAGAGACAGATCTTCCATCTGCTGGTTCACTCCCCAAATGGTGGCAAGGACCAGAGATGAGCCGATCTGAAGCCAGGGGCTTCTTCCAGGTCTCCCATGATGCAGGGTCCTGAGGTTTTGGGTCATCCTCTACTGCCTTGCCAGGCCACAAGCAGGAAGCTTTATGGAAAATGGAGCAGCTGGGACACAAACCAGTGGGATCCTGACAATTGCAAGGTGAGGATTTAGCCATTGAACCATCGTATTGGATCCAGCAAAGTCTTTATTTGAAAAACAAAAATATGCATTTGTTTGAAAGGCAGAGTGACATAGGGGTTGATACACAGAAAGAGGAGGAAGGAGATTTTCTGTTGGCTGGTTCTTCCCTTAAATGGGCACAGGGTTGAGTCTGGGCCAGGCTGAAGCCAGGAACCAGGTCTCCCACATGGGTGCGGGGCACTGGAAGTGGAATAGCCAAGACTTGAACTAGTACTCATGTTTTAGGCAGTGACTTAACCCACAGCTCCATAGCCCCAAAGTTTCCACTCCTAGCACTATTAGCAGGTGGAATCTAAGCTCCTGTTGTGTTTAAGAGCCAGCCTGCTGGAGGGACCTCTAATCCACAAACAGGTGCCTTGTGATCCAAGGGGCCTCCTGGAGGAAGGAACAATTAGTTTTACAATTTCTTACCCCAAGACTTCAGCTCAGGGGTTTGGCTGATCAGGGAGCAAGGAGTAAGGCAGAAAAGTGGAAGAAGAGCAGTTGGAAAGAGAGATATCCGGACATTCTTAGGCAGGTCGAGTCTGTGTCCCTCCACAAGCCCCAGGAGTGATGTCTAGGTTGTGATGTCAGCTGCATGCATCTAGAGGGCCTAGGTCGTGATGGGCATCTAGAATGCGACTCTATCAACTTCTAACTAGAATTAGTCAAGGGGGCCAGCACGGTGGTATAATAGGTTAATCCTCTGCCTGCAGTGCCGGTATCACCTATAGGCATCAGTGTGACTCCTGGCTGCTCCACTTACAATCCAGTTACTGCCCTGGAAAGGCAGCAAAGGATTACTCAAGTCCTTGGGCCCCTGCACCCACGTGGGAGACCCAGAAGAGGTTCCAGTCTCCTGGCTTCAGCCTGGCTCAGCTCTAGCTATTATGGCCCTTTGAGGAGTGAATCAACTGATAGAAGATTTTTTTTCCTCAATCTGTAACTCTGCCTTGCAAGTAAATAAAATAAGTCTTTTTAAAAGTTTTATTTGAGAGAGAGATAGAGAGCTCCCATCTGCTGACTGCCAAGGTCAGGGCTGAAGGCTGGAGCTGGGGACTCAGTACAGGTCTCTCCCACTGCTGCCTCCCCTGGCTCGGCTCTCCCCAAGCTGGGTTCTGCATGTGGGCACTCGGAGGCAGAACACAGGTGTCTTAGCTGCCAAGTCAAATGCCCACCCCTCCCCATTGCCACTTAGTAGATGGGGTGGGTTAACGCTCAGCCAGGTGACACAGACAGCCACCAGGAGCTTCCAGGGAGCGGAGCTTCCAGTGGTAGTGGTACTTGCTCTGGATGTGTGCTTGCCAGTCCCGACTGGCCTCACCCCATCCGCTGCAGGAAGGCCTGGCCCTCGCCAGAACAGAGGGTTTAACCAACAGGCACCAGCAAGGCACAAAGTGGCTTCTCCTCTCATGAGCTCACGCTTTCTTTTCTCATTTCCCTGCGATGAGAGATAAGAAGGGGGAAAAAAATGGCAGACTTTCAAACTACACCCAAACCACCAGCACCAACGGGCCGTTCGGCCCCACATATGCCTTCACCTCCCACATTGCCCTCCATCCTTCCGTCCTGGCAGCACTCCCACCCCACCCCACCCGACCATCCCCAGGGCCTGCCCAGCATGGTGTATCTCAGACTAGAGCCAGCAGAAGAGCAGAGAGAGCTCAAGGTGAGTTCTTCAGTCAACACCCATTTTTTTTTAAAGATTTATTTATTTTTATTGGAAAGTCAGATATACAGAGAGGAGGAGAGACAGTGAGGAAGATCTTCCGTCTGATGATTCACTCCCCAAGTGAGTGCAACTGCCGGTGCTTGAGCTGATCCGAAGCCAGGATCCAGGAACTTCTTCCAGGTATCCCACATGGATACAGAGTCCCAAGGCTTTGGGCCGTCCTCTACTGCTTTCCCAGGCCACAAGCAGGGAGCTGGATGGGAAGTGGAACTGCCAGGATTAGAACCAGCGCCCATATGGGATCTCAGAGCGTTCAAGGCGAGGACTTTAACCGCTAGGCCACGCCACCAGGCCCAATCAACACCCATTTTGAGAAGAGGCAAACTGAGACCCACAAGGCAGGGACTTGGGGGTGGGGTTGGTCTAGCAGAGCCTCTACCTGGAGCTCGCAGGCTGCCTGAGCGAGTCCCGCTCACCTGGGCCATAAGTGGTCCTTATGGGGAGGTGTGCGAGCTACAGGGTGAGCTAGGACCTAGCCCAGAGTGGAAAGAGGCACTACGTGGGCATCGAAGGCCTAACAAAATTAGCATGCTTCTGAGTAATGCAAGCTTCTTCTTCTAAAAAAAGAACCCAACCCTTAGCAAAGACATCTCCCATTATTCTCCTCAAATACATATTTATTTTTATTGGGAAGGCAGATTTACAAAGAGAGAAGGAGAGGCAGAGAGAGAGAGAGAGAGAGAGAGAGAGAGAGAGAGAGATCTATCCACTGGTTCACTCCCCAAATGACTGCAACAACCAGAGCTGAGCTGATTCAAAGCCAAGAGCCAGGAGCTTCATCCAGGTCTCCCACGTGAACACAGGTGTCCAGGCACTAGAACCACCCTCTCTCTGCTGCCTTTCCCAGGCGTGTTAGCTGGATCAGAAGTAGAGTAGCCAGGACTTAAACCGGGACCCATTTGGGATGCTAGCAACGTAGGTATAGGATTAACCCACAATACTCAGGCACTGGCTTCTATTTTAAGATGAAAACTAGGGAGGGACCAAGATCCTAGCTGAGCTGCCCTTTACACAGCTCCAGGTCTGTGTTGGGCTCTGTATTGTGCATCACTTCTCCAAGGCTGCGTTGCTCTGTCTTCCTTTTTCTCCCAGATGAAGGGGTGTCAGGGTGTAGCATCCCTCCAGCCTGGAAGTTGCTGCTTTTGGGGTTCTGCTCTCAGCACAGACCTGTCCCCTTTGACTGCAGTTCCCGGGCTGCACCTGTGATGCCCCAATGCTCCCTGCACGGGGGGCCACACAGCCAGGGAAGGCTATTTCCCTGGGCACCCAGAACCCAAGGGGCTCTGCTTTCATCCAGTCATTTATCTACACAGGCATCCCTGCCAGCTTGCGCTCTCTCTCTCTCTCTCTGAGAAATGGCATTTTTTAAAGCTCTAGTTTTGATTGACACATAATCATTGTACATATTGATGGGATGCAGGGTGATGTTTCCATATGGGTATACATTGTATAAGGATCAAATTGGGGTAATGAGCAAATCCATCATTCAGTTGTAATCACTGCTTCATGATGACAACATTGAAAACACCCGTTCCAGCTACCTTCAAGTACACAGTGCGATCTTGCTCGCTATAGCCACCCTGCTAGGCAATGGAACACACACTTCTCCCATCTAATTGTAACTTGGTATCCATCCACCAGGCTCTCCCCATCCAACCTCACCGCAGCCCCTCCCCTGCCTCTAGATTTGTGAAATCCTGAGTTGATTTGTCTCTTGTTCCTGGTGGACTTCGCTGACTTTAATACCCCCCCGGGTATTGAGGTTTGCCTCTTTATTCAGTTTCCGAATATAGCGTCCACTGGGAGCAAATGCAGTATGTCTTCTCAGACCGGTTCCCTGTCTCCGCTGTGATGAACAGTGTTGCCGTCACCATGGGCATGTGGGTGTTTCTCTGACTAGCTTCATTTTCTTTGTCCATACATCCGGTGATGTAAGGTAGTCTTTTGTTTGCTTGCTCTTTGCTTTAACATTTATTTTTGTTAGGCTGGCACTGTGGCGCATCAGATTAATCCTCTACCTTCAAGCAACAGCATCCCTTATGGGCACCAGCTGATATCCCAGCTGCTCCACCTCTCATCCAGCCTTCTACTTATGTCCTGGGAAAGCAGTAGTGGATAGCTCAAGTGCTTGGGACCCTGCACCTTTGTGGAGAGCCAGAACAAGCTCCTGGCTCCTGGCTTTGGATCAGCTGAGCTCTGACCCTTGCAGCCATTTGGGGAATAAACTAACAAATGGAAGATCTTTCTTTCTGCTCCTGCTTTCCACTGTAAATTTACCCTTCCAACAAAAATAAACAAATCTCTCTCTTTTTAAAGATGTATTGATTTTTATTGGGAAGACAGATTTACAGAGAGAAGGAGAAACACAGAGATCTTCCATCCACTGGTTTTCTCCCCAAGTGGTCCCAAGAGCCGGAGCTGAGCTGATCCAAAGCCAGGAGCCAGAAGCTTCTGGGTCTCCCACGTGGGTGCAGGGTCCCAAGGCTTTGGCCCGTCCTTAACTGTTTTCCCAGACCACAAGCAGGGAGCTGGAAGGGGAGTGAAGCAGCCAGTGTAAGAACAGGTGTTCATGTGGGATCCTGGCACATGCAAGGCAAGGACTATATAGCCACTAGGCTTTCTGTGCTCAGCCCAAAAATAAATAAATCTTAAACAAGAGAGAGAGAGAGAGAGAGATTTATTTTTGTTGTGACCTGAAAGGCAGAGTGAGAGAGAGAATCTACCACCTGCTGATTCACTCTCCAGGTGGCTACAACAGTCAGAGCTGGGCCTTCCCAAAGCCAGGAGCTTCTTCTGCATTCTCCCACATCACTACAGGGGCCCAAGCACTTGAACTATCCTTTGCTGCTTTACCACGCTTATTAGCGGGGAGCTGAATTGGTAGTAGAGCAGTTGGGACACGAACCGGTGCCCATTTGGAATGCCAATGCTATAGCACCAGCCCCAAGGTTTTTCTTTTTCTTTCTTAAGCTTTATTTGTTTTTTTGTGTGAAAGTCAGATATGCAGAGAGAAAGAGAGACACAACTGCCAGAGTTGAGCCAATCTGAAGCCAGAAACCAGGAGCCTCCTCTGGGTCTCCCACGCAGGAGGGTACAGGGTCCCAAGGCTCTGGGTCATCCTTGAGTGCTTTTCTAGGCCACAAGCAGGGAACTGGATGGGAAGCAAGGCTGCCGGGATTAGAACCGGCACCCATATGGGATCCTGACAGATGCAAGATGAAGACTTCAGCTACTAGGCTACCATACTGGGCTCTGTTCTATTTTCAAATTTTGTTTTTATGTATCTGAGAGAGAAAAAGAGATGACCGAGAGCTGTCACCTTCTGACTTGCTCCCTAAACACCAATAACAACCCGAGACTGGGTCAGGTCAAAGCCAGGAGCTGTGAACGCAATCCGGATCTCCCACGTGGGTGGCAGGAGCCCATTACTGGAGCCGGCACAGCTCCCTTCAGGTGTGTAGCAGCAGAAAGCTGGAGTTGGGAGCCGGAGGTAGACAAGACAGCCAGACCTTCTCCCATCTGCTGTTTTTCCCCGTGGCTACACTCCTTTGCAGTCCCAGCGTTTCAGCGTGAGTTTCCTTTTTCCCACAGTCTTACCAACGTTAGTGTTTGGTGGGGCTTTGGCTGTTTGGCTTGAGTCTGTCGGCCAGGTTTCTCCTATTTGACAAACATTTCTGGACCTGTACTTTGCGGCTGGCTGTGAGGACGTGGTTATTGCCTCCAATGAGCTCACCATCCGTGGGTAAACACAAGGTCAGCCCAGAGACCAGGGGGGCTGTGAAGATGCATCTAACCTTGTACAGCCAGAGGGGAGAGCTGGGGAAGATCTAGGGGTGAGGCAAGGGGGGTGGGTCTCCAGAACAGGGGGTGTCCTGAAGGGTACTGCAGCAGGGGACACACAGTGCATGGGGCACTCAAAGGCTGGAAGAGACACTGCTGTGTTGGGATGAGCAAGGAAGAATGGATGCAGGAGCCAGGCCAGGAACTGGGACAAAGGCAGTGTGGGGGTTGACCTGGCTGCCAAGGACTCCCCAGACTCCCACATGCATGCCTCAGCCGACACCCCGCCAAGCCAAGCCTGCAGGGTGCATCTGCACAGGCAGCAGCAGGCACAAGAGGGGCCGTGATTCTGCCAGCCCTCCCCCCAGCTTTTCCAGACTAGCCCCACCCAACCCTACCCCCAGGCAATGGATGATGCCGTGATCTCTCCCCTGGGAGGGGGCGGGAAACTGAGGCAGCCCAGCATCTCACAGGAGCAGGGCTTGGGGCTCCTAGGGTCAAGTTCAAGGGGGTCCTTGTAAGACCTAGCAGCAAATGTCCCAGTCTTCCATGTGACTCAGTAGTTTTTGGAGAATGCATTTCACCACCAATAAAGCTCGCTGTTTATTGAACAGTTGGTTATGATATGCCAGACGCTGGCATGTTAAGTCTTCGGTAGAGAAAGCCTGATTTTTATCATTGCAAGAGCCGTTCCAGGATGGGATGTGGTGTGCTGTTTGGGCGGGGAGGGGGCCGCCAGCCACACGGGCCTCCCACATCTCGCCTTGGCCAAGGCCCAGGGACAGGAACAGGCAGGAGTTCCCGGGGGGCCTGTCTGTGCCGGATCAAAGCACAGGGCGGGAGGCTGCTAGGCTCTGCCGAGCTGTAAGCTTCCAGGTCTGAGAGGCCCCATGAAGGGCCACTTTGCCTACCCCAACCTGTATCAGTGCCCCAGCAAGGGTGCCAAAACCAAGGGCAACAGATATCAGTCCAGGGAAAGTCCACTGGCTCCCCAAATTGTCCATGTCCCCCAATACCTAGGGCTGCCTGCAACCCATGGGTAACTCAATGCTGATCACATCTTTTTTTCTTTTTCTTTTCTTTTTTCTTCTCCCTTCCTTCCTTTCTCTCTCTTTCTCTCTTTCTGACTCACCTATCTTTATTAGAAAGGTAAACCAGCCCTATGGAGCGAAGGAGAGACAAAGATCTTCCATCTGCTGCTTCACTGCCCAAGTGGCCACAGCAGCTGGAGCTAAGCCAATTCGAAGCCAGGAGCTTCTTCCAGATTTCCTGTGCAGGTGCAGAGTTCTAAAGCTTTAGGCCATCCTCTACTGCTTTCCCAGGCCACAAGCAGGTGCTGGATGGGAAGTGGAGTACAAACTGGTGCCGACATGGTATCCTGATGCTTACAAGGTGAGGATCCAGCTGTTAAGTTATTACGCCTGGCCCGCCTGACCACCCTTTGCAGCACATATGTGCAGAGAACACAGGTCCCTTTAGCCGCAGCGGAGTGTGGCCTTCCTGGCAGGTCTGGGACAAAGAGGACTTGGGGTTCAGCACCCCAGAGTGCCTGTCTGATAGAGGAGGCTGGGGGTGGGGCTATGCTGAACTACAAAGGAGAACTCTCTTCCTCTGTCAGGTTTAGGGCCGATAACACACACCCCAAACCAGCATGGGTCAGAGCCAGACGGGGTAGATTCACCACTCCTGTGTGTGTGTAAGCAGTCCTGGGAGCTCAGAGCTCCCTAGAGATGCTTGGATACCTGCTGGTAGAGCCAGGACCTGACCTCGTGTCTCAAGTGTCTCAATTTTCAGCCGGGGCTCTGTCCTGACTTGTGCCATTTTTTCTGCGGCTGTCATCACCAACTGTCCCCAGACTGAGGAACTGGCAGTGGCCTGCATTTGCTCCAGCACCATCTCAGCTGGCTGGAGCCAGTGTCCCAAGTTGAAAGCTCTGGGCAGTCTCTTCCCTGCTTGTTCTGGGTGTTGGCTGAACCCAGCTTCTTGCGGTTGTTGGACTGAAGGTCTCACTTTATTACTGGCTGTGGATGGAGAGCACGTGTAACCACACTGGAGAATCCGGGGGTCCCAGGACCCTAGGAAAGGGTGTTGAAGACCAAAGCTGAGGTGTTCTGCAAGAAGCTCATGTCAAATATTACAAAGAAACCATGCATGTTTCTAATGGCTTTTGCATCAAAATGCCTTTTAAAAAAAATGTATGTATTTATTTGAAAGGCAGAGTGATGGAGAGAGAGAGATTTCCCCATCTACTGATTCACTCCCCTAAATGGCTGCAATAGCCAGAGCAGTCCACACTGAAGCCAAGAGCCAGGAACTTTCATCACGGTCGGCCAGATGGGTGGCAGGGGCTCAAGCACTTGGGCCATCCTCTGCTCTCTCCTAGGACACATCGGCTGGGAGCTGGCTGGGGAGTGGGCAGGGCAGTTGGGACTTGGACTGGAACTTCTCTATGGGATTTGAGCATCCCGAGTAGCAGCTTAACCTGCACCGTGACTCCAGCTCCTCGAGCTTGCTTTTACTGTGTGGGAATCACGTGATCTCAATACAGCATGCCAAGATGCATGCTTTTTACTCACTCAGAGTGGAAACCTCCATCCCTGGCCAGATCTGTCTTTGATTGTGTTTCATTTCATAGGTCTTTTCACATATTCATCCATATCAAATAGTTTGTGCTGTAGGGACCTTATTTATTAAAAAAAGATTTATTTATTTTTATTTGAAAGAATTACAGAGAGAAAGACAGAGAGATCTTCTATCCAGTGGTTTACTCCCCCAATGGCCCAAACAGCTGGAACCAGACCAGTCCAAAGTCAGAAGTTTGGATCCTCTTCCAGATTTTCCGCATGTTTGCAGGGGCCCAAGGACTGCAGCCATCCTCAGCTGCATTTCCAGATTCCTAGCAGGCTTGTGATTTGAAAGCGGAGCAGCTAAGACTTGAACCACTGCCCAGAAGGGATGTCAGCGCTGCAGGCAGAGGATTAACTTGCTATGCCATGGTGTCCATCTGGAACAAGTTCCTGGTTCCTGACTTTGAATCAGCTCAACTCCAGCCATTGAGTCCACCTACAGAGTGAGCCAGAGGATGGAAAATCTTTCTGTCTCTCCTTCTGTCTGTAGATCTGCTTTTCCAATAAAAATAAACAAATCTTAAATAACAACAATAACAAACAAAACAAAACAAAGGCTGTGAGAAAGCAGCCATCAAGCCACCTCTCTCCAGTGAGGCCTTATGTCTTCACACTTGACTTCCAGCAAAAGATGTTCATGGAATCACACGGGCAGAAAACAAATATAGAACACCAATTACTTAAAAAGACAAGTTGAGAGAGAAGGCTTTGGCTGAGGAGTTAAGACACTGGTTGGGGATGCACCTTATACGTCCGCGTGCCTTGTTCCAGTCTTGGCTTTGCTCCTGACTGTGGCTTCCTGTTTACGCATACCTAGGGAAGTAATGGTGATGTTCAACTAGTTGGGTCCCTGTCACATGTGAGGCATGGATTGAGTTCCCAGTTTCCAGTATTGGCTTGGACCAGGCTCAGGAGTTGCAGGTGTTTGGGGAAGTGAATCAGTGGATGGGAGTGCTTCGTGTCTGTCTCTGTCCTTCTGATTGTCTGTCTCTTTAATAAGTAAATATATAGGGGCTGCACTGCTAGGCTGGAATCCCATGAAGGGTTTATCTCAGCTGCTCTGCTTCCCATCTAGCTCCCTGCTTATGGCTTGGAAAAGCAGAGGAGGATGGCCTAAAGCTTCGGATCTCTGCAC
This sequence comes from Ochotona curzoniae, assembly GCF_017591425.1. NCBI lineage: Eukaryota > Metazoa > Chordata > Mammalia > Lagomorpha > Ochotonidae > Ochotona > Ochotona curzoniae. Next base: position 5,329,886 of record NW_024465699.1, read on the forward strand.
CCAGTGGGATGATCCAGAAAAAGCTCCTAGCTCCTGCTGTTGGACCAACCCAGCTTTGGCCATTGCAGCCACTTGGGGAGTGAGCCAGAGACTGGATGCAAGACCTCTCTTTGTGTCTCTCCCTCTGTCTCTGTAACTCTGCCTTCCCAATAAATACATAAGTAAGAAGTAAGTAAATCTTTTTTTTTTTTAAAGTAAATAAAACAAGATGCGGGCATTTGGCTCAGTTAGGAAGATACTGCTTGGAATGTGTGTATCCCATTTCAGAGAGCCTGAGTTTGAATTTTGGCTGCAAAGACAGTTCCACTTAACTCTAATGCACACTCTAACACATGCAGTGGTGACGGCTCAAGATGGCTCAACCCTTGCCGCCCACACGGGAGATTCAGATTTGAGGTCCTGGATCCTGGTTTCAGCCTCGCCCATGTCTGGCCGCTGTGAACAATCTGGGAGTAAAACAGCAAAGAAAATGAGAAACAAACAAAAGATCTTTTGTATTTTTTAAACATTTATTTATTTTATTGTACAGGCTGATTTACAGAGAGACAGAAGAGACAGAGAGAAAGGTCTTCTGCTGCTGGTTCATTCCCCAAGTGGCTGCAATGGCCAGGGCTAAGCTGATCCAAAGTCGGGATCCAGTAACTTCTTCTGGGTATCCCACGCAGGTGCAGGGTCCCAAGACTTTGGGCCATCCTTGACTGCTTTCCCAGCCACAAGCAGGGAGCTGGATGGGAAGTGGCGCCACCAGGGACATGAATGGTACCCATGTGGGATCGCAACAGCTGCAAGGCAAGGATTTTAGCCAGTAGGCCACCATGCCAGGTCCTGTATTTCTTTAAAAATTGTCTTTTTTTTTTTTTTAAGATAACTTGAAATGTTAACAGAACAATGAACAACAGAAGAACCACTGAAGAAGAAAAATGATCCATACTCACTTAGGGAAGAGTCAGATTTAAATGATTTTTTTTAAAGAAAGATTCATTCATTTTTACTGGAAAGGCAGATTTTCAAAGAGAAGGTGAGACAGAAAGACCTTCCAGCAGCTGGTTTACTCCCTAAATAACTGCAACAGCCAGAGCTGAGCTGTTCCAAATCTAGGAGCCAAGAGCTTCTTTCCCAGGTTTCCCAAGGCTTTGGGCCATCCTCTGCTGCTCTCCCCAGTCCATAACAGGGAGCTGGATGAGAAGTGGAGCAGCCAGGACACAAACTGGCACCCACATGGGATCCTGGCACTTGGAGGTAGAGGATTAACCAGTTGAACCAAGGTGCTGGTCCTCTAAAAGTGTTTTGAGTCAAGTCCTCAAGACCAGGAGATGAGTGGATGGAATTGAAGGATGAAGATTTCTTAGAAACTTCCCAGCTTCAATGCTAACACTCCGTGGTTTCCAGATTCTTCTCAAGAAGGGTAAGTAGCATGAAAGAAAACTTACTATCTTGCTGACGGTAAGGGAGTGCTGGAGATCCGGGCTGAGCATCTGGTGCCAGGCACTCCATCTAAGCTTTTCCACTCCATCCGGGTCTCCTACACGGGTGGCAGGGGCCCAAGCCTTGGCGTCATCTTTCATTTGTTTCCTGATCCATAACCAAGGTCCAAAGCATCCAGATTCCATGTAGTGCTGGTGGCTTTGCCCACTGCACCACTGTACCACATTACAGCCTTCTGGCTAGATCTTGTCAAGCTCTCCCTTGATATCTGATTACACCGTCATGCTAGGCGACCCCAAAGTAGCCTCCATAGTGAGATCCCAGCAAGAGGGGGGCAGACAGGAACGACAGGAGGTCTCCCAGCCAGCACCCGGCATGGAGGCAGCCAGGGCGTGGCTGCCCAAATGCTTTATAGTATCCCAGCTCCAGTCTGAAGCCTGCCTGCTGCGTCCAGGGCACCAGTAAGCACAGATATACGATCCTGTTTATGCTTTGTCCTAAATCCTGATCCACGGAAGGTAGGAGTGTGGTTACTGGTTGACTTTGGGCGAGGTTTGTTCCAAAGCTGGAACCCCATGAAATAGCAGGCAAGCTGCTTCTCTGGGATTCTCATCAATCAAGCTCTTCCCAGAGAGACAACTGGCATACAACCACTGCTGCCCTTGTGCTATTCCTAATCCACCTCTTCTCATTGCCCCCAAAATGTGTCCAATACGCTGTTACCACAGAAAGGGAGTTTCCGACTTTGTTACAATTTTGTATGGTTCTGGCGTGTGTGGCTGTTTATGCTCGTGCAGGTTATTCCCGAAACATGGGCTGCCTGGCACACAGAAAACTGCCTGGGAATGAACTTGCACTTGCCCAGGGTCATACATGGGGCTGGAGATCTGGAATGGGCACCTGATTTCCCATGCTTCATCGAAGGCCCCCACTTCCAGATTGTATGCTTTGACTGCACCCATGTCTGTGCTTCCAGCGTAAGATGTTAAGAGTCTCCAGAACTCTCTCCCAAACCAAAAGCACCCCGGATGGGTCGCCACAGCCACGTTCCTGCAGAAATAAACCTGGATTCAAACAGGAATGGAGCTGGTCTGAGGAGGAAAGCAGAAAGAAGGGAGACACCCCAGAAAGGTTGAGCTGTTGACACTCCTCCACCAACTGTGCCACCGAAGGAAATAATGAAAGGATCAGCTGATGGCGCTAATGCCTGCAGTCAGAGATTGCCTGTGTTCAGATAGAAATAGTCGTTAAAATACGGCCACCGCCCCCTCAGGGGCATGGAGGGAGAGTTTACTTTTTGTGTCTCCTTGGAGTCTGTGCTTTTGGCTCAGCAGGAATTTAAACAAATAGCGGGGAGAAATGGTGAATCTCTCAGATGGCAGGCAAAAGCCTCTTTCTCTCCTTCCTTCCTGATTTCCCTTTTTTTAAGTTTTGTTTTTCCCATCTAGGGAGCCTACTTGAGAACAAAAAAATTAACATCCAATGGTTCTCATAATTTTTTTTCATATTTTTCTTCCTGTCTGGATGGAGAAGAAATTGTTTTTCTCATAAACAAAATGTCATGGGGAAGGAAGAAAGGAAGGAAAAAAAAAGATGCAGGTCCTATGGTTTCCCTTTGGGGTAAAAAGTGAAAAATACAGAATTAGAAGAGGGTGAGAGGTTTTGAGAGAGCGAGCTGTGGACAAGAAGAAACCCACGGCAGGTGTCTGGCGGTTAACATGCTCCTTTGCTGTATCGGATGGCCTGCGTTCGAACCCTTGTTCTGCTTCCAACCCAGTGTCATGCTTAGGTGCGACCTGGAAGTCAGCAGCATTTTGTTCCCGCCCAGTGGTCACTCACACTCGAGCCCTGGATTGAGTGCCCAGAGCCTGACTTCTGCCTGATCTAGGCCAGACGGTGGCAGGCACGTGGAGCAGGGACCAGTGGATGGAATATGAATTAAAGAAAATTGAACTGACATAAAATGGTAATAACAAAATGGGCCTGGGACTGTCACAGCACCCAGGGAAGGCAGGCTGGCTCTGGAATCTATGTCTCCCTGGCATTTCTTTCTTTCTTTTTAGGATTTCTTTTCTTTTTAAATTGGAAAGTCAGATATACAGAGAGGAGGAGAGACAGAAAGGAAAATCTTTCATCTGTTGATTCACTCTCCAATCGGCTGCAATGGCTGGAGCTGATCTGATCTGAAGCCAGGAGTCAGGAGCCTCTTCTGGGTCTCCAACGCGGGTGCAGGGTCCCCAAGGCTTTGGGTTGTCCTCTACTGCTTTCCCAGGCTACAAGCAGGGAGCTGGATGGGAAGTGGAGCTGCCGGGATTAGAACCAGTGCCCCATATGGGATCCAGTGCATGCAAGCTGCTAGGTCACCGTGCCAGACCCCTTCCCTGGCATTTCTTCCTTAAAAAAAAAAATGTATTTATTTGAAAGGCAGAGTTGCAGAGAGAGAAAGAGAGAGAAAGAGATAGAGAGAGAGAGAGAGAGAGAGCATCTACCTATTGGTTCACTTCCAAGATGATCTCAAGCCAGAAGCTTCTTTCTGGGTCTCCCCCGTGGGATCAGGGACCCAAGAACATGGGCTACCCTCCCAGCTTTCTCAAGTGAATTAGCAGGGAGCTGGAGGGGAAGTGGAGCAACTAGGACTTGAACTGGGGCTCATATGGGACATATTGGTACTGGAGGTGACAACTTTACAGGGCTCACCTGGCAGGGTTCCCGTCCAGTTCACATAACATGGGAGGAAGGCGAGCAAGAGGGCCATGAAGGTTACCGAAACGCTCAGGTCACCAGGCTCACGTGGGGAAGACAGCTCTGTGTCAGAGGCCAGGCGGACAAGCACAGCGCCAGGCGACGCTGATCTGAGCCGCGCTGGGTTTGGGGTCCCTGCCTTTTCTTTGCACAAGTTGTTTCACAGCCCTGACACTGCGGCCCAGCGTTCCGGGAGGTTCCCGCCTCCCCTTCTTCCTCCCCTTCTCTCTGTTGTTGCTGGGTCCTGATTACTTCCATCTGGCCGCAGCCGCGCGAGCGGAGCTTCAGGAAACACAACAGTAAAACGGCCGCGTGGAGAGCCTCCGAGGTGGCGCCAAAGGCAGGACACCTCGGACCCCGGCACCTGCGCTCCCCCGGCGTCGACCCCGCGCCCCATGCTGCTTCCTTCTCGCGCGGGTAACAGCGACCTGGGCGCTCCCCGGGCGGTGCGCGCGCGTGCAAGGAAAGCGCAGAGACCCAACACACAGAGCCACCGCCGCGCCGGGGTCCCCCTGCTCCCCCGACTAGAGCCAGCGACGCCCCCACCTCCGCCCCCAGCCGGCGTCGGGGAAAAAGTGTCGCGGGCAGGCGCGCTCGGCCAACTAGGCCGGGAGGTGTGCAGCCGCCCAGGGCGCAGGGGAGGGGAGTCCCCGGTCGCCCCGGCCCTCCCCTCGGGGGCACATCCTCCTCCTCCTCCTCCTTCTCTCCGCCCCCGTTCCCCTCCTCCCCGGCTCCAGGCAGCGTGAGCGGCTCCCGCTGTTTCCCGGGCGAGCGCGCGAGGGCGCTGCGCCGGCCGTGGGTTACGCGAGTGCCGGAGCTCGCCAGCCGGGGCAGCACGGCACCGCGGACTTTTTTTTTTTCAAACTCCCATCAATGAGACTTCGAGGAGGCGCGGGAGGCGGTGGCGGCGGCGACTGCCGACGAGGAGGAAAACGAGGAGGCGCGGGAGGAGCCGCAGGCAGGAGTGCGGTGGGCCGCGCCGAGCTGCGCGCTGGCCGGCGGTAGGGGCTGCCCGGCCGCCCCCTGCGCGCCTCGGTGAGGGCCCCTCCAGCACGCGCGGCCCTACCCCGCCCTGGCCCACGGCCGCCCGCGGCGCGACCCTGCGTCGGCTGAGTTAGGATGGGGACCAGCAGCCAGTGCCCGGCGCCCAAGAGGCCACCTGCGTGCTAGAGGCAAACTTTTGTCTCTCTCGGTAAAGTTGTGTTTTCTTCCTTTGCTCGCCGGGCTCAACCCAGCGCCTCCTACTGCGGCCGAGCCGGGATGCTGCGCCGTCCCTCAGGCTCCCTCGGCCGTGGACCGGCTCCGAGGCTCGGGGGTCGGGGTCCCGAAGGCCAGTAGGGGCGACTCCGCTTCCGGCCTTGGAGGGGGACGAGAAGGGGGGTATCTTGGGGCGAGGGGTGATTTTGCCTTTCTGGGGGCTGGGACGCGTCGTAGGCTGGAGGCTGAGAGTGGTTTGGGGTGGGCGCGCGGCTGGCTGCCCTCAGCGCGCGTAGAGGGTCGGCGGGAGCCAGTCGGCGGAGGGCCCGTGGCGGCCACTGGGGAGAACTTCCAACTGCACTTCCCCGCGCCTCGCGACCCGCAGCCCTGCCGCTCTTTCCTTCCTCGCGCCTTCCTCCCTCAGGCCGAGCTCTGTGGTCCCCTTTCCCTCTCCCTCCCCTGGCCGGGCTCTTCTCTTCCTCCTCCTCCCTCTCTTGGCCTCGACAGATCCGCACGTAACCCCGCGCCTGGCCCGCAGGTCCCCCCTCACCCCTCACCTTCATCATCCCCGCCCCACACTCATCGTCCCTTCCCCCCTCTCCTCCGGACCATCTCTCAACAAGTATATTTGCTGAGGAATTTGAAAAATCCACGACTGCAACTTGATCTGTGTGTGATGGCTGAGGAGAGGCGCGCGCAGAGCCGGGCGCCAATCCTATTAGGGGTTTACCGGGGGCCGCCGCCGGGAGGGGGGATGGGGGGAAGGGAGCGAGGATCTCGCCAACCAAGCTCCGGGTCTGCCCGCAGCCGCGGCGTGGTCGCTGTCACTTCCTGGGCAACGCGACCGGGACGGCGCGGGAGGCCGGGGGTGGACCAAGAGCGCGCGGGCCGTGGGCTGCCTTTTCTTGTTCCATCGTTGCGTGGCTCTCAGGGTCAACCTCAGCCGAGCAGGAGACCCTCCCAGCGAGTCTCTCTCTATCTCTCTCTCTCTTTCTCTGGGGAGGGGTGTCCTTCCCGCCCGGCGAGCGCGGCCCGGAGCTTTGGTGCCCAGTGGCCCCGGCCGTGTGTTGCCTGGGCCCCGGTGCAGCCACCCTTGGCGGACGCACGTGAAACCTTTGCCCCCACGGCTGCAGATGAAGGCGGCGGAGTTGTAAAACGTTCCTACCGGGATGTTGCCGAATTTGAAAGTTAACGTTTCCTTCGCAAGCCGCATGGAATAGCGTTTAGACTAATATCGTCCTGGCATGCAACGGGCGGAGGTGGGGTGGGGTGGGGGAAGCCCGGTGCCAAAAAAGAGAGTAAATAAACTGGTGAAATCCAAAACAGACAGCAGTAGGGTGGTGGTGGTGGGGGGTGTTTGGCAGCCAAGTAGGCAGGCCTGGGCCGTGTCTGTCGGCTGCCGGCCACCTCGCCTCCCAGCGCTGTCCTGCACCTCAGCTGCCTCCCTGGGAAGGAAGGCGTTGTCTGGGGACAGTTCACTGTGGGGCTACCCTCAGGCCTCGTCCATCCTAAATGTCCCCGGCTGCTCTGAATCTTGAGGCCTTCTAGACTTTTCCCCAGCTTCTGGCCTGTCCTGGGGCGGTGCTTTGGGGAACGCTGCGCCTGGCCATGGCTGCCTTCCTTGCTTGGCTGCTCCTCTCTTTCCTAGATACAGGAAACTGGGATGTTCTCCGGGGAACTCAGAGTCAACTGCAGTCTGGCTAGGCTAGCCACTGCTGGAAGTTGTCACTCAGCCTGGTGGGTTTGCAGTTAATTATATTTTGCAACATGGAGGATGGTTTTCTATTGCTGTTTGGCTTTGTGAAATACTGAGATGAGGAGGAGGGGGTTTCATGAATGAGCCAGCCCACCTGCCCAGGAAGAGGGGGAGGAGGATCCTGGAGTGTGTTTGAGTAGGGGGAGGGGGGCAGTGGTCAGAACACTTTGGCAAGGTCCTGAGGAAGAAAATCTCAGGAGAGGGTGGGTGTGTGAGGTTTTTATCCTTCGTGGGTATCACCAGGAATTTGCCAACAGGGTTCTCAAGGCTTCTGGAGCCTTCAAGGGCTCCCAGACCCCACACTTGCCTCGGCTGGGGTCTGGGAGGTGTGCTGTGGTGTGTGCACGCACGTGTGTGTGTGTGTGTGTGTGTAGCAGGTTGGGGCCCTGGTACCAGCGGCCTTGGGATGATGCCGTGCCACTTTTTTTCTGGCATGCGCCAACCCATGTGTGCAGAGTTGCCTAGTTGGGCTGCTGGTCAGTGGGCTCCTGCCGCCCCCTCCAACCCATTGCAAGGGTCTGGGGGGCCGCTGTGTACTGTATAGTTGGCTTGTTTGCACTGCCGACTGAAAAATACACAGATACTTCACGCTTTTTGTACTCCCACAAGTGCCCTGTACACAGTGCAGCCCCTGGGGCTTGGATTAAGAAGCCCGGGATTCAGCGGGCAGACAAAATTGGATCTTTGCCTAACAAACACCTTTCTATCCAGGCGCAACCCCACTCCCTCTCCAACCCCCCATCTCCCAGCAGCCCCCCCAGACAGGAGGAGGGAAATATGCTAACATGCATGTGTGCTTGGAAAAAGCAGCATGACCGCTCACACTCAGCTGGCTTGTTAAAAGCTCAAAACCAGAGCTCTGCATTCACACAGCTTGGGTTAGGAGGCGGGGGGGGGGGGGGGGGGGTGGGGGGGAGAAGTGTTGGTCAGAAGGCGAATCTTCCTCCGGTCTGACCTCCCGGAGGTGGGAGCAGGCCAGCCCATCTTATCAACTTGGGCTCTGGAGGAGGGAGGGGCATACCTGTGCCAGAGCCTGCTGCTTCCTGGTGGCCAGGCCCAGTGGACCAGGCTGTGACCAGCTGCAGCTTTTGGACCCCGGGGCCCTTTGAAAAAGCGCCTGCATTGCCTGGGGAGTGGGCACCAGTTACCTCTTTCTTCTTTTCATTGAGTGTCTCTGAAGTGCAAACAATTGAAACACGTGAAGAGAGAAGCTGGATTCTCAGATTCCAGCAGACTCTGGGGAGAGAGGGAGAGAGATATTGAGGCAGGGCTGGGGGAGCAGGGGCTAAGTCGGGCCATTTCAGTGGACAAGGTTCACTGGGAGCCATGGCCTTGGGAGGGGAAAGAGGAGACCCTTTTTAGTGCCCCATGCATAACACTGTGTGCAATGTGAATCCTTTAAAATTCACACCAGGTGTCCGCATGGAACTACACTGGAGGTTTCAAAAAAGGAAATTCCTGGCTCATTGATTTTTTTTGGATGCATCCACAGATCTGGAAAGATGCTGGGAGAATCCTTGCATACTTGTGGTGCGTTTTTTGGTGTCCTCATTCTTTTCACCAAGCCAAAGAAGCCTTTGTCACCCTGTCTGTATTCTCGGGTGCTCCCTTCCACAAGGGATTGGGGTGGTGGCGGTGATGCACAGCAAAGCACACCCCTAAGAGTGGATGACCCAGGACTACTTGTGTGTGTGTGTGTGGGGGGGGGGGTGCACGGTGTAATGCAGTTGATTGTGATTTTGTGTGTGTGTGTATGCCTGCAAGCCTGGGTGTCCGGGCATTGTAACAACGAGGGCCGGGTTTCTCCAGCCATTAGCATAAGAAAAAGTTTTAGTGCCTCGACTATTGTCCTGGACGCAGAGTCGCAGAAAAGGGAAGGCCGGCGGCAAAAGGGTGCGGGGCCCATTGAGAGTCTGGGAGGCCGCCGCCTCTGCTTCTGCCTTCGCTGGCACTTTCATCTCTCGCCTGTCCACACTCGGCCCTTTTTCACATGTGCACTTTTGTCAGAGTTTATTGATGACGTTTTTCTTCTCTGCCAATCCGTGGAAAATTTAATGAACCAAAAGCAGGGACGAAGGAAGGCGGACTTTTTTTTTTTTTAATTCTTTAGCCGGGAGGAGGCCTTGGTTTCCCGCTTTTGGAGCAACCAGGGCCCCAGGCCTGGGCGGGGGAAGGCGGAGGGAGGGTGGTCCTGCCGGGCGGGCTGGGGCGGGGTCTCCTTGGGCCGGGGCCGCGGGCCCCCGCGCTGACCCTCCAGAGCTCAGTTCTGGGACCTAGTTTCCCTACGAGTTTGGTAAGCCCTGGCTACTGCCGGGCGTCAAGCCGGAGCCTGTCTCCTCACCCGCGCGGCAGTTCCCCCAGCCTGGGCAGTTCCGTAGGCACGGGGCGGGTGGATTTTCCTTTCCCAGACTTACACATCGCTGGAGTGCCTGGGCCTCCCCGGGACCCGGTGAAGCGTCTCCCTGCCTCCAGACCCAGCTCCCAAACCTGCAATTACGCAAAGCTGCTGGTGTGATTACGCCTTTGCTGACTCGGCTGGGTCTGGAGCCGGTTCCCGCGGCGCAACAGGGAGACCTCGGGCTTCGCTGGGGCAGCCGGGGCATCCGCGTGCGGGACGCGCGTCCGCTCGTGGCCCTCCGCAACCCTCCGCCCATTTGCTTCTCCTTTTCTCCCCCTTCGTTCTCTTCTGCCTACGTCCGCCCTGCTCCTCCCTCCGTTTCTTCTCCCGTCTTCCCCCGGTCCCCCTCCCTGTCCGTTTTCCGCCTCGCCGGGGCTCGTTCGCTCGCCCGCCCGCGGGGCGGCTGGGAGGCCGCGTGTCCGGGCGGCGCCCTCGGAACCCGCAACCGAGGAACGTTCCGCTCCCTCCAAGCGCCCTCCCACCTGCGCGCCCGCCCGGGTCTGCGGCGCCCGAACAATGGCTGCATTGTGGGGGCTGCGCTCGTTTGCCGCGGCTCGGAACCGCAGGGTTGGGGGTAGGGGTTGGGAGCTGCTGCTCTGCACCGGCCAGTCTCCGGAAGGCGACTCCCGGGTTGCGGGGCGCAGGGATCAGGCTGCACCGTTCCCGGAGCCAGTCCCTAAAGTTTCCGTGGCGGCTGGAACTTTTCTCTCGGGCGCCTTAGCGCTGCTGCCGGGAAAGCTCCCCTGGGCTCGGCGCTGGTCCAGCTCTACCCCTGCGCCCCGCCGCCCCCTCCATGTCGGTCTTGACCTGCTGGGACTCGAGACTCTCTTAACCGCTCGGCAAACAGGAGGATCCTTGAGTGCCGAGGTCGCCAAAAGAGCACCCAAAGAGCACCGTGCCCGCGTGCGGGCGCGCCCCGCCCTCGGCAGACGCGCCCTGGCGGCGCTTTGTGCGGGCACAATGCAATAAGTCAGCGCCACTTGGAGGAGGGACCGTAAGGGCCGCTCAAGTACACTTCTGCTAAGTTGAATTGATTGAAATTTAATGGCGGTTAGTGGCGATGAATGGTAATGATTTTCCGGCGTGTCTTGGGCAGACTTGACATTAATAATTGGAGAGTGTGCGCGCCCGAGCTCTTTGCCACGCGCGTGCGGGTGCCGCGTCTACCTCCTCCTCCCCAAGTCCTCTCTCCATAATTCAGTTAGGATGATTTTTTAAAAAAAGAAAAGCAGGGAAGAGAAAAATCTCCGTTGAGCACGTACATCATGTCAGCGTCATTTTGAGCTCATGATTTTTTTTCAATTCCTACATAAATCAGCTTCTAATGTACAGAATGTGATGAATTTGTTGTAGCTGCCGCCGTGAATTAATGCTATGCAAATACAGGCTTCGCGCAGGTGGAATGATTTACTTAATAATTTCAACTTCTAATATTTAAGCTCATTCATTATGTTGGGGGTTAAAAATGTCTGTATTTTTTTTTTCTTCTTAACATGAGATGGAGAGATGAGGATGTCAAAGAGATGATGGGAAAATAGCTCTTAATGTGAGTGTGTGTGTGAGAGAGAATCCGTGATTCACCCTGCAGGGCCCGGAAGCAAGGGGTGGAAGGGCTTTACAAGTTCTGTCTGGGACAGCACCCAGAAGTGCGTTTAGGAAACAGCACAGGACTGGTTGTACGTTCGGGCTGAGCTACAGAGTTGAGTGACTGCCCAGATGGACAGAGGAGGCTGCAGGGGCAGTGTTGTGTCCTGTTCTCCTCCCCGACCCTGCACCCCCAATCAGGACCATCTCAAGAAGTCACTGGGAGTGCAACACATTTCCTCCTTTCTAGCTGGTTTCCTCCGGGAAGCGTGGGCGTGACGGACGGATGCTCTTTGAGAAGAAATCGGCCAGAATGTCTTGGTTACTCTTGGGGAAGTGGGGGCCTGGTTTGGGGGTGGCCCCTGGGCAGGTTGCTTGATATTTCTGCAGAACGAGTAGTTCTGTATTTGGGGTCCCTCCAAACAGCAGCAGAATCCTGGGAGCCAGCATGTCTCACCCTATGGTGACCCCGCTGGGGTCAGGTGGGCTGAAGAGAGTGAGATGGCGATCGGGAGGAGGAGGGGATAACTGGGTCTTTGGTGCCTTTTGGGGAAACTGAGGCATGGTGTTTCTCAAGCCTGTGTCCGAGCCTTACCCTTGCTGGCCACTCTGACCTGCCCAGCAGTGCTCAGGCCCCTATGGTAGGTGGTCGTGGGGTGCGCGTGAATGGCGTGGATCTGGGGACAGCACGTGGCCTGTGATGGCCTTCTCAGAGTCCTACGAAGGCAGGACCAGATCGTAAACACATCTTGTCTTCCGAGGTGCGGGGGCCTGGTCTGTGGAGGAGAGGAAGCAGCCCCACTCAGCGGTGACTCAGCCAGGGAATATGGGGTGGAAGTTAAGTCTCGACTCCTCGACTCGGGATACCTGTGTCCTGCAGCGAGTGTTCTCAAACTTTCTGCTAATGTGTTGCTTTTTTCTTTCTTTCTTTTCAGGATGTACTATTTATTTTTGTTGGAAAGGCAGATCTATAAAGAGGAGGAGAGACAGAGAGGAAGATCTTCTGTCTGTTGATTCACTCCCCAAGTGGCTGCAATGGCTGGAACTGAGTCAATCCGAAGTTAGGAGCCCGGAGCCTCTTCCGGGTCTCCCACGTGAGTGCAAGGTCCCAAGGCCTAAACCGCCAGGATTAGGACCGGTGCCCATATGGGATCCTGGTGCTTTCAATCTGAAAGGCAGGATTAGCGAGAAGGAGAGAGAGAGAGAGAGAGAGCTTCCTGTCAGTTCATTCCCTAGATGGCCACAATGGCTGGATCTGGGCCTGTCCAAAGCTAGGAGCTTCTGGATCTCCCACATGGGTGCAGGATCCTAAACATTTGGACCATCTTCCATTGCTTTCCCAGGCATATTTGCAGGGAGCTGGATTGAAGGTGGAGCAGCCAGAATCCATCTGGGATGCCAGTGCCACAAGCAGAGGCTTAACATACTGTGCCATGACGCTGATCCTAAACTTGATTTTTTTAAGCACAGAGGAAAGATGTAACCAGTTCCCAGACCTCTGCATGACCTAATTGTTGCTGAGCTGTAGTGTAACTCCTTACACTTGTGCCTGCGGTACCTGACTAATGTATCCCATGTATCCTGTGCAGGGTTCTTAGATAGGGTTACTCTTAGGAGGGTCCTTGGGCTCAACAGGTGCCTGTGCTCCTGTCTGTGGGGCCAGGAGTACATCTCCACTCAGCCCCCTGCCCTCTTGGGTATTCCTGAGGTGGCTGGTCTCATTTATGCCCTGCACAGTGAGTGTTCCATTGTATGCAGGGGGCAAGGCCCTGCTCTCCACAGAGCAAGAGGGGCTGCTAAACCGGCCTCCCTGTCCCCTGCTCCACCTGTCTGGTGTACCCTGCCCTGTGACCCCAGTTTATAGCACCTGCTGGCCTTGATGTCAGTCACTGCTCCTCACTGGCTTGGGGAACTTGGGAGGAGTGTGGTGAGCCATGAGCCAGGTGCATAGGTGCATCTATGAGTGGGGAGAAGGTTGTTCTGCAGTGTTAAAATATGAGCTGGGCCCAGCACAATAACCTAGCAGCTAAAGTCCTCACCCTGAAGGCTCCGGGATCCCATATGGGTACCGGTTCTAATCCCAGCAGCCCTTCTTCTCATTGAGCTCCCTGCTTGTGACCTGGGAAAGCAGTTGAGTATGGCCCAAGGCATTGGGACCCTACACCCATGTGGGAGACCTGGAAGAGGCTCTGGGTTCCTGGCTTCAAATCAGCTAAGCTCTAGCCATTGCAGCTGCTTGGGGTGTGAATCAACAGGTGGAAGATCTTCCTCTCTGTCTCTCTTCCTCTTTATAGATCTACCTTTCCAATAAAAAATAAATAATGTTAAAAAAAAAGGTATGTGCTAAGGTACAGTGAGTAAAGCCCAAGCATTGGGACCATTTGCTGCCTTCTTAGGCACATCAGCAGGGAACTACATCAGAATTGGAGCAGACAGGACTCCTGCAGGGTCAGGGTATTAGGAGTGGTGGCCTTTGCTATCACCACTGTCCTACTGGCCAGGGTGACCTGGGCTGACAAGTCCAGCTGTCTGAACGGGGCAGCTTTAGGCGCCTTTGTCATTTGTATCGTCTCGTGCTGCGGGGCACATGGGCACATGCGTGGTGCTCACTGGCAGGGACTTGGTGGGGCTAAAGAGCTCTGGTTGTTCATGTCGACAGGGGCAGCTTGTCTGCTTGGGGTGGGCAGCTTGAGGGGCAGTCCTGAGAAGAGATCCAAGGTTCCTGATGGGAAGGGAAGTGGTGGCATTTCCATTTGCTCCAGGTCTGTGTTGTGCAAGACCTGGAGTTTCAGTTTCAGGTGTAAGAGCTACAGCTTTCTACAGATGTAACCTCAACCCCTGGGCTGTAGATTCTCACAGCACCCAGCCCTGCTGAATCCCTGTGCACTGGTCTGGTCCTCCTGGAGAGGGAGGAAGGGAGAGAGAGAGAAAATGAATCTCCGTTCTGCTGGTTCATTCCCCAAATGCCCATAACTCCTGGGGCTGGACTGGACCAAAGCCAGAAGTCAAAACTCTGTTTGGCTCTCCCACGTGGGTACAGGGACTCCAGTACTTGTGCCATCGTCTGCTGCTTTCTCTGGTGCATTCATAGGGAGCCGGATCAGAAGTGGAGCAGCCGAGACTTGAACCTTTGTTCAGAGGGAATGCCAGCAGCACAGATGGTGTCTTAACGTGCTGCCCCACCACACTGATTTTTAGTGCTCCTTCAGTGCCATTCCCTGATTGCTAGGAGCCAGCTAACATGGGTGGTTGGTAGGCAGGTGTCAAAACCAAAAGTGGTGCCGGAGTCCAGATGGCAGTGCTTCCTGGGTCCTGGCTGTTCCCTGCTGGTGTGGGCTTCTTTAGGGAGGATGGAGGACAGGAGATGAGTGACTGAAACTCCCTGAGAAGTGCCTGACTTTGGACTTCAACCAGTGAAGCATTGCCTGTCCCCCTCCAGCTAGCTACCCTGTCCGTGTTCAGGGCCAGACCTGCTGATTCCTGTTTGGAGAAAGCCCAGCCAAGTTAGAGTTTCAGTAATGGAGTAGCTAACAACCCCACCCTGTTGGGAAATGAGGGGGAGCTGGCTTTGGGTGCGCCCCTGGGATGCTCCTTTTACCTGGTGGATTTACCTGGCAGACAGCCTAATGCATAGTTGTCCAACCTGTGATGGGGCTGTAGAGGGAGGAGGAGGGTTTCCTTCCTTAGGAAAACTTGTTTACACTGGCAGTTGCCTGCGTAGCTGTTGGCGGAGCTGTGTCTCATCTCCACTGCCCAACCCTCGCTCTGGCACTTGGAGCCTCCCCTTGTGCTGTCCCTACTGTGCCTGGGAAAGCAGGGCTGGTGTGGCCCCTTGCCTCTGCAGCTGCAGGACACAGGCTTGTTCAATAGATCCCTTTAGTATGGATTAGGTGCAGCGATGTATGGGGGTAGGTGGGGAGGAGAGGGTCTCAGTCCTCAGACCACCGAGGTAGGTGGTGAGAAGGATCAGGCCGAGAGAGAGAGAGAGAGAGAGAGAGAGAGAGAGAGAGAGAGAGGAAGAGAGAGAGAGAGGAAGAGAGAGAGAGAACACATAAGGGAAGAGGGTGAGGGACATTTTGAATCCCTCAGGTGGATGCCTGGATGGTCACTCTGTGTGTGTGTGTGTGTGCGTGTGAGTGATACAATATTTTATTTTTACTTGAAAGGCAAAGTTGCAGAAAGAGAGACACAAAGCAAGATCTTCCATCTGCTGGTTCACTTCCCAAAGGGCTGCAATAGCCAGAGCTGAACCCATCTGAAGCCAGGAGCCAGGAGTTTTCTTTCAGATCTCCCTATAAGTTGCAGGGGCCCAAGGACTTGAACTGTCCTCCACTGCTTTCCCAGGTTGTAAGCAGAGAGCTGAATTGGAGCAACTAGGACATGAAGTAGTGGCTACATGGGATGTCAGCAGTGCAGGCAGAGGCCTAGCGTGCTATGCCATGGTGCTGCCCTCCTCCAGTGAGCTGTTTAAGGCAAGCTGGGACTCTAGTCTGCTAGGTTGGGAGAGCTCTCTCTAGGCCTCAACCTGGTCATTGGTTTGAGCCAGATAGTGTCCTTGGCTGTGTCATCCCAGACACATTCCCCAAACCATGACCCTCTGCTCCCAGTGGCTGCTCAGGGAGCTGGTGACCCGCCTTGACCTCCCCCCACCCCCACCCCCAGGGATACTCACAGTGCTGGCCACCCTGATGTTTGTCAAAGCTGGACTATTGGGTTGTTGGCTTCCGTGGGGAAGACACCAGATATTTTGCACATGCTGCCTCCCCTGATGATGGGCTGGCCAAATGATAAGGGGCTCCCCAGGCCATATAGCAGCAGTGTCCCTGGGTGTAGGGAGGACCCTAGGAAGCCTGTTATAATAGTCCTGTGGCTCCCTTGCACTTGAAATGGTGCCGTAGGTGCATCAGACATGCTGCTTTGGGCAATCCATCAGTCTGTCAACCAGCACTTCCTGGAGTGTCTGTTAGTGCTTGGCGATGATTAAGCTTCACCTCCATGAGTTGGTCCCCTCTTGCTAACTCAGTGAGGTGTCTGGCAGCCTCTCAAGTCCCAGCTAGTCGTCAGATGTGTCTCCTCCTCTTGCATTCCTTCCCTGGGCCCCTTTGGGGGCTAGCTGGTATGGGTTGCCGTGACCTGTAATGGCAGCTGTGTGCAAATGTTGGAGCGGGCATTTCTCCAGACAGTTCTCTCAGTGAGGCTGGACATGGCTGTCTTCCTGGCCCCCGGCTGACAAGTTTCTTCCCGCATGGTGGACTTTGTGCTGGTTGGGGAATACAGTCCCGGAGCAGGTTTAATGCGGATGCTCAGAGTGAGCCCTTGGCAGTGGCTGTCCTTCATTTAACTCAAGAGTTGAGCTTGAGCATGTAGGGAGGAGCCTGGGTGTGGCACTCCTGGTGTCCCCAGAAGTGGGGCTGCCTGAGGCTGTGTGTACTTGTGGTCAGCTTCAGGCTGGGAGGTGCAAGCAGTTCATTCACTGCTCCTGTGGTGTCTCCAGCCTGGGACATATTGCAATGCAGAGTTGCTGCAAAGCCATCTCCAGCTTTGCCTAGTCATTCTCTGCCTCTTGGGATTGGGCTGACTCAGTTTCTAAGATATTCCCCCGCCTCCCCACCCCCCGTCACGTGGGACAGGTTATAGCTATGAGAAAGGAAGGGATTCCTAGCACATGGGCCCCCAGCCCTGCCTGGTGGTAGGTGAGAGGTATGTCAACCCCGACCTGCTCCTGAAGATAACCTCTACTCCCACCCTGGACAGGACACACCTCTTGAGACTGGGTCTCAGAACGTTGTGATCCTTGGGAACACTTGTAGTGTACCAGCTATACATTTGTTATCCATTCATTTCCATGCATTGTCATCCATTCATCCATCTATCCCAATCCATCATCTATTCCTCTACTCGTCCTTCTCTTCTCCCTTCTCTCTATTCATCCATCCACCATATGTCCTTTATCCCTCCTTCCCTACACTCACTCATCAATATGTCCCTCCATCCATCCTTCCTTCCATATAGCCACCCACCACCCTCCATTCATCATCCATCTCTCCATCTTCCATCCTTGCATCAGTTCATTTTCCATCCATCCAATCATGAATTCTCCCTTTTTCTCCTCCCTCCTTCCATGTATCCATCTGTGCTCCAGCCCTCCCTCCCTCCTTCCATCCATCTTTGCATCAGTCCATCTTCCACCCATCCACCCATCCATCTTCAGCTCAGCAACTACAGGGCTCTCAAAGGGCTTTCCTGTAGGTGTTGGTACACTTCCTCCCCCCACTCATGAAGCCAGGCCATCAAGGATCACCTCTGTTCTGGACCCCTCTGCCCCAGCCCTATGCTTTCACTTATGCCCTTGCCTGGAATGCTCATGACCATGGTCTTGCCTTTGTTTCTGTGCTTAGTATGTGTTTACTGATGAGTGAATTTCAGCAACTTCCTCTGTGCAAGAAAATGGGCTTTGTTCAGTTTTCTTTGACATCCTTCCTTAGATCCCACCAGGTACTCTCCAGATTGGCCCCTGTGATTTGAGAAGTTTAAACTAGCAGTGTTGTCTTTTCATGCTCACATCATCTAGGAGGGTGCGATACTTCATTTGGGCCCTGTGTGTAGTCTTTGTGTATAGCATGTTTGTACCCATTTGGCATTGCAACGTGGTGAGGTAACCCTGGTGCTGGCCTGACTTTGCCTGTCAGTTAACACAAGACTTGAGGCAAGCTATTGTGTCTTTGAGCCTCTCCTAGTTTATTCTTTATAACAGATCGTTCTCAGTTTTCTCTCTCTCTAAATTAAATTATTTGCTTATTTGAGAGGCAAATGCAGTCAGAGGAATAATGAGCTCCCTTCTTTTGGCTCCTTTCACAAATGCCTGCAACCGGCAGCTGGGCTAAAACAGGAGCCAGGAGCTCCAGCCAGGTCGCAAGTGGGTGCAGGAGCCCATCTCCTTGAGCCATCACCATTGCCTCCCAGGGTCTGCCTTAAGGAGCTGGAGTTGGGAGCCAGAGCTGGGTCTTGAACCTACACATTCAAGCACAGGCAGGCAGCGACAGCACTGTGCAGTCGGTGACCCTGCATGCATTCCACAGATACTGGGACTTAATGGTCCATCTGGAGTTGTTCAGGCAGGATCCCGAAGAAAGAGCATCAGTGATCACCTTCTTGGGAGGTGGAGGGGAAGACAGGGGGAGCCCAAATGTGGGCTCCCAACCAGGATCCCCCAGAAACCTGGTGGTGGGTGGTCTCTTGCCTTTGAACCTGCTGTTTGTCGGGGCTGTGGTTGGTCAGAGAAGACATAGGTGGCTTCTGGAAGGTTGTCACCCCAACATGATTGTGACATCTCAGACTTTTTTTTTTATAAAGATGTATTTTTATTGCAAAGTCATACATACATATATATCTAGAGGAGGAGGGACAGAGAGGAATTTCTTCTGTCCGATGATTCATTCCCCCAGTGACTGCAACGGCTGAAATTGAGCCAATCCGAAGCCAGGAGCCAGGAACTCTTTCAGGTCTTCCATGCAGGTGCAGTGTCCCAAGGCCTTGGGCCGTCCTCGACTGCTTTTCCAGGCCACAAACAGGGAGCTAAAAGGGAAGTGGGGCTGCTGGGATTAGAACCGGTGACCGTATGGGATCCCGGCGCGTTCAAGGCGCTGGGCCTGACAGCTCAGACTTTAAAACTATGGAAGAACAGTTTTGTCTTAACAATTTCTTCTGTTTTATTATATAGTGTTTGTTTCCTGAGGACCTTGGTCCCACCGGCCTCCTGTATTTTTTTTAAACATTCTTTTTTTCTTTTTAAGATTTATTTATTTTTTATTGGAAAGGTGGACATATACAGAGAGAAGAAGAATCAGAGAGGAAGATCTTCCTTTTTTTTTCTTTTTAAATTTTTTTTCTCCTGTGTTTTACAGATTCAAAATTGTAAGGGCTGAGGCTTTGCATCCTGTAATTTTTACTTCATATATGTATGAACATATGTATAAATATATATATATGTGTGTGTGTGTGTATTTTTTGGAGATAAAGGGATCTCCTTTAAGAGGAGAAAGAGAGAAATATAGAGAGAAAAGCTTCCATCTGTTGGGTCACTCTATCCTCAGATGCTCATAACAAGCTCAGCTACCCCCAAAGCTGGGAGCTGGGAGTTATCTGAATATACCACCAAGT
Source organism: Ochotona curzoniae (assembly GCF_017591425.1). Classification (NCBI taxonomy): domain Eukaryota; kingdom Metazoa; phylum Chordata; class Mammalia; order Lagomorpha; family Ochotonidae; genus Ochotona; species Ochotona curzoniae. The sequence continues at coordinate 5,349,148 of NW_024465699.1, forward strand.
GTGTCTGTGTGTGATGTGGGAGGATGGACAGGAACCCAGCACTGGAGTCAACACTGTTAAGCCTGGGTGTTTGTGCACAGGAAGGAATCAGGAGCACAGAGACTTGGGTGCCGATGTCCTCACGGTTGGGGTCTGCACTCTGCCTCCCTGAACAGGTCTTGATGTTTGCTGTAGCCCTTTGCCCTCATCAAGATAATGGGCGTGCCTGGCGTTCCCTGGGGCTTCTCATGGCTTGGCTCCTGGCCGCCGACCAGCAACCACTGAACTATGCTCAGTATGTTCGTTTCTTCGGTTTGTGTGTATGTGTGTGTGTGTGCGCGCACATGAGTGTGTCATTTCCTTCACACCCCAGCACTTATTTTGAAATTCACCCGTGCAACTGCATGTATCCTCCCTTTGTGTTATGGACACACTGCAGTTTGGTGGTGCGGAAGCATGATGCTGCTGCTTGGGATGCCTCTGGTTTGGAGCTCTTTACTAAGAAGACTGCATCCCTGTGGGACAGCTTGCTTGCTTTTCGCTTGAGTAAGTGCCAAGGAGTGAAATGTTCATCTCACGTGGGAACCTCGGGGACAGGCCTAGCTCCTAGGATTGGTGATTTTTTTTTTAAAGATTTGTTTATTATTTATTGGAAAGTCAGATATACAGAGAGGAGGAGAGACAGAGAGGAAGATCTTCCGTCCAATGATTCACTCCCCAAGTGAGTGCAACGGCCGATGCTATGCTGATCCAAAGCCAGGATCCAGGAACTTCCTCCAGGTCTCCCACGCAGGTGCAGGATCCCAAAGCTTTGGGCCATCCTTGACTGTTTTCCCTGGCCACAAGCAGGGAGCTGGATGGGAAGTGGAGCTGCTGGGATTAGAACCGGTGCCCATTGGGATCCCAGGGCATTCAAGGCGAGGACTTTAGGGATTGATGATTTTTTAAAAAACCTTTTGAGAACCCTCAAACTGTTTTTTTTTATTTTAATTATTTAAAAATTTTATTTATTTATTTTTATTTATTTTCTGTTTTCAGCCACAGTGAAAATATACGTTCTTGGGAACACTTGGAGTAGTCAGGCTTTTAAATGGTGGCCCTTTGAATAGGAAGGAAGTGCTTTCTCTTTTATTTTTTATTGGAAAGTCAGATATACAGACAGGTGGAGAGATGGAGAGGAAATCTTTCGTTTGTTGATGCACTCCCCACATGGCTGCTTTGGCCGGAGCTGTGCCAATCTGAAGCAAGGAGCTAGGAGCTTCTTCCGGGTCTCCCACACGGGTGCAGGGTCCCAAGGCTTTGAGCCATCCTTGACTGCCTTCCCAGGCAACAAGCAGGAAGCTGGATGGGAAGCGGGATGCTGGGTATTAGAACTGGTACCCATCTGGGATCCTGGCACCTGCAAGGTGAGGACTTTAACCACTAGGCTACTGTGCTGGGCCTATCTCCTTGTGATTTTAATTTGCATTTGGTAACAGGTGACATGGCATTGCTTGGGAGTACCTCAATGCCATTTGTCTGTCTTTGGAAGATCTGATCGGATCTGCTGCCCAAGTTTGTTTGCTTGCTTGCTTTGAACTCAGCTTTGAGAGTTTTTTTTTTTTTTTTTAATAAATTCTGGATGCTGGTTCTCTCTCAGTTATACATTTGACCAAGATTTCTTCCTAAGATTTATCTTTTCATTCTGTTAGCCATGTCCTTTACAGTATGAAAATTTTAATAGAAAAGAGTCATTGACATGGCACTGTGGCTGAACTGGCTAAACCTCTCGTTGCAAAGCTGCAGGATCCCATATGGGTGCTGGTTTGTGTTCTGGTTGTTCTACTTCCCATCCAGCTCCCTGCTTGTGGCCTGGGAAAGCAGTCAAGGATGGCTCAAAGCCTTGGGACCCTGCACCCGCGTGGGAGATCCGGAAGAAGCTCTTAGCCCCTAGCTTCGGATCTGTTCAGCTCTGGCCATCTTCTTGGGGAGTGAGCCGGTGGGTAGAAGACCTTTCTCTTTGTCTCCCCTTCTCTCTGTATATCTGCCTTTCTAATAAAAATAAATAAGTCTTTTAAAAAAGAAACAAACAAGGAAACAGTCATTATTTTTTTGAAAGGAAAAGTGACACAGAGACAGAGAGAGAGAAAGAGAGAGAGAGATCTTTCATTCACTGGTTTATTCTCCAAATTGCTACAACATCCAGGGTTGAACTCGATCCGAGGCAGGAACAAGGGAACTTACTCCAGGTCTCCCCTGTAGGTGTCGGGACCCGAGCATTTGCATCATTCCCTATGACTTTCCCAAATATGTTAGCCAGTCTCTCAGCAGTGTCTTTGCCTCTTGTGCCACAGTGCCAGCTGCAGGTCCTGGGAGACCTGGTTAAAGCTTGTGCCCATCCATCACTCTGGCCCAGTCCCTCTGCTCCTTGGGCGCCCAGGGAGAGGGGAACAGTAGACAGAGGCTGGGATAGGAACCCAACAAGGCAGCCTCTGCTGCTTCCCAGGCACTAGAGAGCTAGGGAGTCGGGACCTAGGGTGCTGCTGATATGGGTTGCCTGCATTGCAAGGTGCAGCTTGACCTGATGCACCACCATTGGTTGGCTTTCAGATGTTATTTCCTATCCATTTTATTTTGGAGCTATGTTAGTTGGCGCACCTTTAGGATTATGCTGTCTTGTTGATGAATGCGCTGCTTTGTCATTATGAAGTGATTCCCTTTGTATCTAGTTGAGTTCTTTGACCTCAGCGCTTTTTTTTTTTTTTTTTTTTTAAGATATAGAGAGAAGGAGAGAGGTCTCCCATGCTTTCCTTCACTCCCCAAATAGCCGTAATGGTCAGAGCTGAGCTGATCTGAAGCCAGGAGCTGGAGCTTCTTCTGGGTCTGCCACATAGGTGCAGGGATCCAAGGAGTTGGGCTGTCCTCTACTGCTTTTCCAGGTCATAAGCTGGGAGCTGGATGGGAAGTGGGACAGCCAGGATATCACTGGGGCCCATTTGGGATGCCAGTACCACTGGCTGGAGGATTAGCGTGCTATTCCACTGTGCCAGTCCTGATCTGGGTGCTTTTAAGACTGCGAGTTGAACGCTGTTTGGTCCAATGTTTCTTGTTTCTCCCCTTCCCCTCGCCTTTGGAGACTCCAATTGTACTGGTGCTAGGCAGCCTTGAAGCTGTTCTGTGGCTCATATTGTCTTTTCCATTTGAAGTCATCCTTTTGTCTGTTTTCCATATTTCACAGTTTTTATTGTTATTTTTCCCCCATTCTTTCAGGCTCAGAAACTTTTTTCTGGAGTCTGCCACGAATCCCAGTGTATCTCTTGATGCCTGATGGGTCTACTTTGCTTCCTGCCTTCCTTCTGATTTAAATAAGCAAATAAACTTGTGGGACACGGCACTGTACACAGCAGGTAATGTCACCACCTGTGGTACTGGCATCCCATAGGAATGCTGGGTCCTGTCCCAGCTGCTCCAGTTCTGACCACTGCTCCCTGCTAATGTGCCTGGGAAAGCAGCCCAAAGATAGCCCAAGTGCGTGGGCCTCTGCACACATGTGGGAATATGTGGAAGAAGATCCTGGCTTATGGCTTCGACCTGGCCTAATTACGCCCATTATAACCATATGAGGTACAAACCAGAAGATGGAGGATTTTCTTTATCTCTCTGACTCTCTCTTCTCACCTCCATCTCTACCCTCATCCTGTAACTCTGTCTTCCAAATAAAAACTTTTTTTTTTTTTAAAAAAAGATGCATTTATTTTTACTGCAAAGGAAGGTTTGTAGGGAGGAGGAGAGACAAAGATCCTCCATCCGCTGTTTCACTCCCCAAGCCGCCGCAACGGTTGGAGCTGCGCTGATCCAAGGCCAGGAGCCAGGAGCTTCTTCTGGGTCTCTCACATGGGTTCAGGATCTCAAGCCTTTAGGTCGTCCTCTACTGCTTTCTCAGGTTACAAACAGGGAGCTGGATGAAAAGTGGAGCAGCTGGGACACGAACTGGTGCCTGTATGGAATCCTGGTGCATGCAAGGCAAAGATTTAGCCACTGAGCCATCTTACTGGGCCCTACTTTTAAAAGAAATCTTTTAAAAAACGAAATAAAAGTAAACTTCATTCATTTCACTTACAAAATGCAAGGTGGTGGTGGGAAGAAAGAAAAGCCGGCAACAGCTGGGGCTGGGCTCGGCTGAACCTGGTGGCTGCGAACTTGGTCTGGGCAGCAGCTATCCAAATACTTGCGTTATCGCCTGCTGCCTGCCGGGGGCCGTATTATTGAGAAGCTGGAAACCGAACCCAGGAGCTCTGACATGGGCTGGCGGCACCCAAACAGCATCTTGCTGTGTTGTCTTAGCAGCCTCTTCTCGGAATCCATGGAGCTCAGTTGTCATAATGGCTTCAGCGCTAACCCCCGAGTCTTTTCTTTTTCACTTTTGATTTATTCTTTTTCTCATTATGGATTATATTTGCCTGCTTGGTAACCTATGATGGATGCTAAGTGTTATAAATTTTGTCTTGGTGCATATTTTTGTTCTCCGATAAATATTTCTGTGTTTTCTCTGGGCCATGGTTGATTTACTTGGAAAGTTCACTCTTTTCCTTTGAGATTTGTTACCTGGGGGAGGCAGGCATTGAGCCTAACATTTGAGACATCTCTCTCTCTCTCTCAAAGATTTATTTATTTGTATTATTTTTGAAAGGCAGATTTACAGAGTGAGAGAAAGACAGACAATAGATCTCTTCCATCCTCTGATTTACTGCCCAAATGGACACGATGGCTAGAGCTGGGCTGGTCCGAAGCCAGGAGCCAGGAGCTTTCTCCTGGTCTCCCACATGGGAGCAGGGGCTCAAACACTTGAGTCATCCTCTGTTGCTTTCCCAGGTGTAGTATCAAGTGGCTGGACTGGTGCCTCTATGGGATGCCAGTGCCACAAATGGTGGATCTATCCACTGCACAACAGCGCTGACTTGGAGGCGTCTTCCAAGACACCTGTGTCCTACGTGGGAGTCCCCAGGTTCGATGCCGGGCTCCACTTCTAATTGCAGCTTCTTGCTAACGTGGACCCTGGCCGGCAGCGCTGAGACCTCAGGTGGCTGCTTGCCTGCTATCCCCGTGAGACTTACTGCAACCTCCTGGAACCCCTGGCTCCTGACTTAAGCCCAACCAGTTCACTCCACTGTGGGTTTTTTCGGATTTAAACTACTGGGTGGAAAATCTTACCCCCCCCCCTTGTATCTCTGAAACTTATAACAAAACAAACAAAAATGACATAAGTCTGAATGCTTTATTATGTGGGACCAGCACCTAGGGCTAATGATTGCTGGCTGTGGGGGCAAATAGCCTAGAGGCTAAAATCCTTACCTTGCAACCACCAGGATCCCATATGAATGTTGGTTCATTTCCTGGCTGCTCAACTTCCCATCCAGCTCCTTGACTGTGGTCTGGGAAAGCTGTAGAGGATGGCTCAAAGCCTTGGGACTCTGCACCCGCGTGGGAGACCCGGAAGAAGCTCCTGGCTCTTGACTTTGGATCGGCTCAGCTCCGGCTGTTGGGGCCACTTGGGGAATGTACCAGCGGATAGAAGATCTTTGTCTCTCCTTCTCTCTGTAAACCTGACTTTCCAATAAAAATAATAATAAATAAATGTTTAAAAGAAAAATCTGTCTGCATTCTCTCAAAGGGCTCTGGGATCTTTGAGGGTTTGTCGTTTGTCCAGCAGGTGTGTGCCAGGCACTGCTTCTGCCCATCCTTCTGGCCGGTTCTTCTGGCTCTGGGGAGAGGACAGCTCTTGCCCGCTCAGTTCAGCCACCCGCTTGCAGGTGCTCCACCCTGGTCTCCGGGACCCCACCTGACTGCGGGCACCACCATAGCTGCTGAACCTCCCCTGCTGCCCTGAAGCATGGCAGCCTGATGCTGTGTCCCCGAGAACCCGGTGTTTGGCCCTGTTTCGGCTGACATTTCGGGTGGGTTCGAGTGGGAGCCGGAGTCAATGTTATTCCCTCTTGGCGGGAAGCACCGAGTTTCCTGGTGTGTGTGTTTCTTGCTTCCTGAGGACTTTTGAAGTGGCGTGACGTCGCCCACAGCATGACTGCGTGGATGTGTAACCCTCATGCTGGGATCGGTTGGGGTGGACAAATGGGGGTGTGTGTGTGGGGGGGGGAAGCTGAGCTATTCAGGGGTGGGAGTTGGGCCCCTAGGCTACAGCCGTGTGGGCTGCCGGCTTGCGTTGGCCTCCAGCTCTGCTCACGCCCTCGGCAGCTGAGCGTGGGAGCCGCGTCGGGGCAGAAAAGCCTGGAGCGTCCGGGCTTGCCAGCAAAGGCACTCGTTCAAGATGTTGTCATGGGGAGAAAAAAGGGGGAAGCGGAAGTGGGCTGGGCCTGGTGTGAAAGGCGCTGACTGGGAGGCCTGGCTCTGGTCCCCCCCTCTTCCTCACCACTCCCCAATCCCTGGCCCAGGCTTCTCAGGCCTGGCTGCAAGGCCCCCAGTTCCTCCCACCCCACCCCCGCTTTGGCTCTGTCTTTCTCCTGTTCTGGGATGCAGGGGGGTTCCTAGGCTCAGATGTGCGGACCCAGGCGCCTGGGCCTGTCTGCGTATTGCAGGATGCAGGGCCCCAGGCTCCGGAGCGCTGAAGTCAGCTTGCAGCTGTGGAAAATATCTGCTGGGCTTGTAGCCTTGGGAGGGGTGGTTGGGGAGACTGTAAATCATCTTGTGGGCCGGGAGAGAGGCCTCCCACCGCCTTGGCCTGCAGAGAGGGCCGTGGGCGGGCCCTAGGGAGCCCACCCCTCCGAAGGCTGGGTCAGGCCAGGCCAGACTGGGGGCTGCTCTGTGGAGCCAGAAACCCACAATGGGGAGAGGCCAAGTAAGTATCAGTGGGTCCCTGAGTACTGCAGGCCGGGTTGGGGCTGTGCCTCAGTGGCTGCTTTGCCAAGGTTAGGCAGCCTATGCCAAGGCTGAGACCTCCCCTCCACCAAGGACAGGTGTATTATGGGGGTCAGGGCCCTTGCAGTGTCTGTCAGGTCTTGCCTTAAATCCCCGTTGCCTCATGTCCTGCAGGTTTGCCTTCAGGCTCAAGTGCAATGACAGAGCCTGATGTCCCATGTGTGTCCTTGGAAGAGAGATTGGATGGAGCCTTGGGATGGGTGAGGGGGTTCAGTCCTTGGGGCCAGTGGGCAGGTGGTCAGGATTGCATTGGGGGACCCAAAGGCATTTTGTCCTTGGGCTCTGGCCAGTCTGCCTCCCACCCCCACCCCGGTCTTCAGCTGTTGCATCCCTCAGATGAGGGGTGTGTCTCCAATGGTCCTGGAAGCTGTTTGGTGTCACAGTACTTATGGTGAACTGAGGGTGGAGCGCCGTGAATGTTGCAGGACCAGAAGGGGTAATGTTAGGAGGTTGTGCTAGATCTGGGGCACTTGTATGAGTGGAGGAAGTGTGTCTTCAGGCTTTATTTTGGGAAGGTGGCTGAACTCCTTGCTGACTTGTCCTACATGAGTCCCTGAGGACACCTCCTGGCCAGGCCCCAGTGAAGTCCCTGCCCCCACCCCAGCTGAAGGGCTCTAGCGGTCATTTTTCCTCCTACCGGTTTCTCAGCCTCTGGCCCCTGCTTTGGTGTGCTCTGCTCTCACGCCCCGAGCTTGTGCGTCTGCCTCCTGGCAGGACTCAAACCCAAACGACTCTGGCCTGACGCCTGGTCATGCCTCCCCGTCGGACACGCTCTCCTTCCTCCTCCTCCTTCAGTCCTGTCCGGGAAGGTCCTCCTGACCCCGAGTGCCCTCTTGTGCAATCCGGGCCCGGCTGTGAGCTGTGTTGGGCGGGCCTTGTTCTGCAGGGAGAGGCCTGGCCTGGACCACCCCTTTGGGGCTGCTGGAGCGAGGGCTGTGTGTGAGTGGATGCTCCCCTGCCGGCCATGGCTGGCTTGGTGCTTGGTAGCATTCCCTTGGCTTTGCAGAATCAAGGAGAATGGTCACCTTGTTTGCTTGATTTCCCCCAGCTTCCTGTAGATGGGATTTAGTTAGGAGCTGGGGGCACCTCTAGAGTGGTCCCAGGGAGTGGGGAACAGGGGTTGGGACCGTGTTGTTGTTGGGGGAGCTGGGTAAGGGAGTAAGACCAGAGCATGCATGTGGCTCAGCGTGTCTGCCCCAACTACATTTTCTGAAAGGGGCCAGTTGCCCCCTTCCCTTTCCTTATATGGGTTCTGGCCAAAGTGAGGTGCTTCAAACCCAGTGGGGAGGTGTGTGTGTGTAAGACCTGCATGGGGGATTGGAGGCACTTGCAGGCTGTGGGGTTGCTGGAGCTGGCAGGGACAGGGGGAGAGCGTCCAGTCCCAGCTGCCTGGGTCCATAGTGATGATGGCCTGTGGAATCCTGGGGCCTCAGGTGTCCAAGGAGGAGGAGAAACTTCTTAGTTGGGGGATTGGGAGAGTTTAGAGGTCCCAGACGGTGTGGCATATCAGGTGAAGAACGGAAAGTTCTAGAGCTTGGCATATGGCTGGCCCAGGGACCCTTGTCCTGCTCCTTTTTTGGCCTTATTATTATTTTTATTTTATTTTATTTTATTTTATTTTAAAGAATTATTTTTATTATTTTCTTATTGGAAAGGCGGATATACAGAGAGGAGAGACAGAGAGGAAGATCTTCCGTCCGATGATTCACTCCCCAAGTGAGCGCAATAGCCGATACTATGCCGATCCGAAGCCAGGAGCCTCTTCCGGGTCTCCCACGTGGGTGCAGGGTCCCAAAGCTTTGGGCCGTCCTCGACTGCTCTCCCAGGCCACAGGCAGGGAGCTGGATGGGAAGTGGGGCTGCTGGGATAGAACTGGCGCCCATATGGGATCCTGGGCGTGCAAGGCGAGGACCTTTAACCACTTGCGCCACCGCGCCGGGCCTTATTATTTTTATTTTAAAGATTTTTGTTTATTTATTGGAAAGTCAGATATACAGAGAGGAGAGACAGAGAGGAAGATCTTCGTCCGATGATTCACTCCCCAAGTGAGCGCAACGGCCGATGCTATGCTGATCCGAAGCCAGGAGCCAGGAACTTCTTCCGGGTCTCCCACGCAGGTGCAGGGTCCCAAAGCCTTGGGCCATCCTCAGAAGCAGGGAGCTGGATGGGAAGTGGAGCTGCCGGGATTAGAACCGGCGCCCATATGGGCTCCCAGGGCATTCAAGGCGAGGACTTTAGCCGCTAGGCCATGCCGCCGAGCCCTTTTGACCTTATTTTCCGTCACGTTGGCCTCTCGCTGCTGTCGGAGGACAGGTCTCCACTTCTTGAATGTACCGTCCTCCTCTTCACCCAGCTCTGGGTGTAGCTGGCCATACCTTCTCTTTGGCACCACTTCCTTCCCAGGGAACCGTTGTCATTCTTGGAGGTGCCAGAATGACACCTTTAGCCACTGTTTGCTGAAGGAGTCGATGGAGGGGATCCCTGGGAAGGAAGGGCTGCCGGGCACAGAAGATCCTGGGAATGGATTTTCTGGTCTGTTTCTTGGCTTTGGAAGAACTAGCTTAGGAAGAGCAATAGAGACAAATACTTTTGTGGGCAGCAGGCCTGGTGTCTGCCAAGGCTGGGCGTGCAGTGGTAGGAATGCTAGGGTCTGGTTGCTGTGGTCCCCAAGGGAGACTCAGAAAGGAGGTGGAGGGGCTGCTGTGAAGTCCTTGGGCAACAGCATGTGGGATGGTCTGCAGCTTTTCCCTTCTCTCTGATGGGCAGGCAAGTGTCCGTCCTTACCATTGGGGGGCGCGATGGCATGTCCTGTCTTGTCTGTTCCTCTCAGGTTGTGTTGGGGGACGCTTGTGGTTCTGATTTTTCTCAGGGCGCAGAGAAGTATGGCTTTGGCGTGTCAGTACCACATCTGGGAGGTGGGGCCGCGGAAGACAAGTTGGAGCATGGACTCCAGATCGTTTTCTTCCGGCCAAGTGGATCTTGTCAATCAACAGGGGCACCTTTCAGACTCTCCCTGGTCTCCTTCCTGGGGCATAAAGGGTTGGGAGTCTCAGTGCCCCACCAGCACATCTTACTCTCAGCACTTTGTTACCAGGTTCTGGGAAGAGTCATGCTGGTGGTTGGACCTGTGGGCATCCCCAGGCCTGGATCATCACCTGGGGGTGTCCCCTGATCTGCAGCACCCCAAGGATGCTGAACCCAACAACAGGATTGATGGGGGTGTTGGAGCTGATTGTGGGCTCGTGGCACCTCCACATATCCTGCCACATATCCCTCCGGGCCTTTGGCCACCACCCCACAGTCTTCTGTGGAGCTGGGAAGGCCTGGCAGAGAGTAGAACGAGACAGGTGTCACCTACAGAGCAGGTATTTGCATCCTTCCAGTGTCGTCTGGTGTGGCCCCCAGCAACTGCTCTAGGTGCACTAAAGGTGTATAGTTCAGATTTTTTTTAAAAAAAGAATACATGGCTTCCTGTCCAGCCTTGCTAATGCCCCCTCTTAGGTCCTCTGTCCCAGTGGGACTGCATGGTGCCTGGACATTGCAGGGCAAGGGTAGAGGGACCTGGTTTGGCCCCCCCCCCCCCCCCCGCCATGCCCTGTGTTGTGAGGGGGAACAAGCAGGCAGGGCCTATGTCCCTGGGCCTGAGGCAGTTCCATGGCTTTCTGGCTTCTTCTGGCCTCTCTCAAGCCTCTTGAGAGGCTCTGACAAGTGCTCCGCGGAGGACACCTGATTTGTTTTTGTTTTTTTTTTGAAATATTTATTTTTATTATTTTTTTATTGGAAAGGCGGATATACAGAGAGGAGAGACAGAGAGGAAGATCTTCCGTCCGATGATTCACTCCCCAAGTGAGCGCAACAGCCGATGCTATGCCAATCCGAAGCCAGGAGCCTCTTCCGGGTCTCCCACGCGGGTGCAGGGTCCCCAAGCTTTGGGCCATCCTCAACTGCTTTCCCAGGCCACAGGCAGGGAGCTGGAAGGGAAGCGGGGCTGCCGGGATAGAACCGGCGCCCATATGGGATCCCGGGCGTGCAAGGCGAGGACCTTAACCACTTGCGCCACCGTGCCGGGCCCAGGACACATGATTTGTGATGACCCACCCTTGAGAGCAGGAGTCATTGTTTTCCAGCATATGTGCATGCATGCGTGCGTGCGTGTGTGTGTGTGCGGGTATGTGTGTGTGGTTGGGGGTGCGGGTGGGGAGCGCACGGCGATTCTTGCTTACAGGTTCTATGCCGGCTCGGCCTTTGACACTGGGGAGATGGAGAGGGTAGAGTCTTGCTCTACAGGCATGTTTGTTTCTGCTGTAGCCAGCATCCCATCAGAAGTCTCTGTGACGAGGAGCAGTGCCTTTTGCCTTCCAAGTCCCACTCTCCTCTCCTGACCCATCCTCCCTTGTCATCCCGTCTAATCCAGTCCTTCCCTCCCCAACCCCCTTTCCGGATACCTTCCCTGAGCCTCCCTCTGTCCTTGAGGCCTGGAGCTTCTCTTTTCCAATCCCTCCCTCTCACCAGCTATCACAGCCCCTGACCACTGACCTCTTGCACGTGCTGCCAGGAGAGAGAGAACAGGGAATATCGACCCACAGACAACTTGAGCCTTTCTGTACCTTGGGTGGCGGACGAGCCCGGCCCCGCCCCCCTTCGGAAAGAAATGTGTGACTTTTCCAGGGAGTGTGGGGAACAGGGCTGGGCAGCTAAGCACAGTAGCAGGGCCAGGACAGGGAGGAGAATGGAGGCTAGTAGGTGGCAGGAGAGAGGCAGGTGTCAGGTGCCAGGTGCCAGGAGCAAAGGTGTGGCGAGAGAGTGTGTTGGCTGGACCTGTGTCCTGGCTCAGGCCAGGGCAGGGGAGGAGGCTCCTTAGTAGCTGCTGGCCCTTCAATGCAGCTGTGCCCTACACCCCACCACCATGGACCACCTATTGGTGACTCCTTTGCCCTGGCGTCCCACTGTGGGTGGCTCCGTGTAGTGCTGGATTTCACACACACCCCCAGTTCTTCTTGGCTGCAGGCGATCCTGGGAGTGAGAGAGTGGATGCTGCCAGAGGATTATTTGGAATTGAGAAATCAGCAGAAGAATGCCCCCTTCCGGAATGCAGACAGCACTGGTCACAGCAACATTACTTTCTCTGCTCCCAGAGAGACATCCTTCTGTGGCAACGACTTGGGGAAGGATGACCCCTTGGCTCTGCCCAGCTCCTTGTGCATGTGGCCCGATAGCGTTCCCTCGCCTCGTGCTGGCCAGGTGGGGTTGGCCTGACTCCACGTGCTTGGAGCCGCCTGACCCTCGGTCACAGTCTGAATGCAGCAGCCTCTTGCTTCTGAGTCTCTAAGCTCCAGTCGAGGGGTGGTAGAAAAGTGGCCCATCTGAGGAATAGAGTCCCCCTGGGACCAGGAGGCTGTCTTCAGCAGAGAAGGAAGGACAGTGGCCAAGGGGGACAACACCCTGCTGCATGAGGTTCTCTGTGCAGAAGCTGGATGCTCAGCCCAACCCACCAGCATCCTGGCCCTGCTGCGAAAGATCTCTGTACCTAAGGCTGCATCTGCCTCTCTTGGCTGGGCCTGCTGGGGGCCTGAGCCTGGCACCTCTGAGGTTGGCTGTCTCTGAGCACCCAGGGACCTTTCTGAGGCCAGCAGCTGGGAAGGGCTGAGCTAAGCGCACCCCTACCCTCACTTCCAACCATTGGGCTCCTGGGTGGGCTGTTTGCCTTCTATTCGTGCTTGGCCCTCTTCCCATGTATGGCTGATTGGGGGGGTGGCGAGTGTCACACAATTATGTGGCTCCTTGGTCCCTAGCCGATTGGGAAATTAAATCGCATCTCCATTAGTGATTTTTTTTTCAAGACATGGTAATTGAAAAGAAACTTTTTTAATCCATCCGCCAAATTGGCATGGGGGTGCAGAAGCAGCAGGGGCTCCTCTCCACTTTCCTCCCTCTCCTGTCTTGGATTTAAGAAGCCATGTGCCCTATCTTCCACACCCCTGCCTCACCTGGTCCTCTGTCCCATCTGCTGTCCATCTGCTGTCCAGATGTGTGGCCCTGTGTGAGCTCTCTGCTGCTCTATATCTTATTCCTGGCTTGGTACCAGGGCTGAGCCATTCTGAAGCCCGGATCCCAGAACTCCATCCAGGTCTCTCAAATGGGTGGCAGGGACCCAAGCACTTGACCCGTTCTCTGCCGCCTCTCAAGGTGTACGTTGGATTGGAAGTGGGGGAGCTGGGACTCAAACTGGCACTCTGATGGGGAATGTGGGCATTCCGACTGACAATTTAACCTTTGGAGGGGCTTTGGGGCACAGGGCAAGGAGAGCTGGCCTTGGGAATGGGGTTGGGGTGCTGCTGCCTGTGGCTGGGAGAACGCCCCACGCTTCTGCTCCAGCTGCTGGCATGACACATGATGTGCTTCTGTGTGTTCCATCTGCCAGGCTGAGGGAGAAGACAGATGCCACCCATCCCATGGAGCCTGGCAATGCCCACCTGTCAGTGCTCCTGGTTGCCTGTGGGGTGGGGAAAGTGGCTGGGTCAGTTCAGGTGGCATGGCTGAGGGGCTGTACCTGGGTGGGATGGTGACCTTCTTGGAGAACAGGGTAGGTTTTGGGGTGGTGCTGGAGGACCAGTAAGAGCTGGCTGGGCTGGGCTTCTTGGCCAGAAGACCCTCCCCTCCCCCACTGTGCCCTCCCATGGCTGCCTTAGAAGCATCCCAGTTTGGAAGTGGGGAGTGGCCTCCATCCAGAGGCCCTGAGAGTCACGGGCAACTTGACTGTGCTCCTTGCTGCCAGCCTGTACCAGGCCCTTAGTGCAGAGCTGTTTGGCAAGGAATCTGCCAGCTGCAGGTGCACTGAAGGGAATGGCCATGCCCCCTTTTGTGAATAACTACTGAGTAATAGCACACAAATCGTAATTCATTTTTATCTCCTTGAAAGAGAGAAAGATCTTCTATCAGCTGGCTCATTCCATAATGGCTGGAGCAGAGGAAGCTGCAGCCAGGAGCCAGGCACTTCATCCTGATCTCCCACATAGAAATAGGAACTCACACACTTGGGCCATCCTTTGCTGCATTTCTAGGCATATTAGCAGAAAACTGGATTGTAAGTAAAGCAGCCAGCACTTGAAGCTGTGCCCATATGGGATGCCAGCACCAAAGGAGTTGGTTTAACATATGCTGGCTCCCTCAGGTAACACCTTTTGGTGTGTGTGTACACAAATTCCTGAGCAAAACATCTGAAATGGATAGTCCTTGGTCTTCCTGCCGCTGGGGGGGTGTTTTAGGTTAATGTTGCAGACTTTACAAGTCTATGTTCTGCTTTAAAACTCAGGAACTCGGAGTAAAGGCCAGAGGACTCCTGAATCCCTAAGAGGCTAAAACACTTGCCCGGGGAAGAGCTGGCCAGAGGACAGCAGTGACTGCTTGTCATAGTCTCTGTGCCCCCTTAGCCACAGTCCTCACTACCCCCTGTTGCCCCAGGCCTGACCCATTCCTCTGTGTGACCTGATAGGTCTGGGAACTGGCAGTCCTTGCACTTAACCTTTGCTTCCTCTAGCGGATGGTGTGTTGTTACCTGTTCACTGACCATGCCACGCCAGAGCCTCCTGGGGCATGAGGTCCGCTGCCCCACAGCGTAGCTTCCCTGGCTGTGGGCATCTGTGACCTCATCATTCTGCTTGCCACCTCCCCGCACTCCATGTTCATTTTGGGTTCGTGTCGCTATGAGAGCCTGCTCAGCATTTCAGACCGCTTAACCCGCTGTGATGGAAGCTGGGGCAATTAAATTTTAATTGAGATGCACGCTGCTTAAGCAGACACGAGACAAGCTACAGCTCTTGCTAATTAATTTTCTTCCGAAATGACAACATTTAATAATTATGCTCCGTGACGCTCTCTCGCTCGTGTTATTTATGTAGCCTTGTCTCTCCGGGTGCCATGTGTGTAGTTGGTGGTGATGGTGTGTGTGCACCTGCTATGGGCCGTGGTGTCTTCTGATGTGTGACTGCTTTGGAGCTCTGCCTTAGCCGGAGCCCGGCTCCCCTTGTCCTGTGCACTTTCTAGGCCCTCCTTTGGGGATTCTTCCTCCCCCACAGCCATGAAAGCCTCCTGGTTTGCCTAGCCTGGGAATGGCCCCCTCTGGTTAACAGATCTGACCAGAAAAGGCTGGAGTGACTGGGATGTTCAGTGTCCTGCCGGCTCAGATGTTCATTGTGAACTTGGACTGACCTCCTCACCCCGGAGGGGGGAAGAGCAGCAGCTCCCTCTGGGGACCTTGAAGCTGTGCACGTGGTGGTGCTGGCACAGACAGTAGGACAGTGGGGAGGCTGAGGGTAGCAGCCACTTTGTGCTCTGAGCTTTCCCTGCAGGTTCTCACTCCTGCCCTGCCTCAGCCTGTCCTGGTTCAGTAAAAATAACAAGGGGGACACTGCAGGTTGCTGCTAGCTTCTCAGGCAGGGCCGGGGCTAGGGTGTCAGGAGGGCAGATGGGCTGATGAGGTGAGCTGGCCTTGGGGTGAGTTCTGGAGGACAGGGCACAGAGGGCGGCTGCGTGGCTAGGGGTCAAGAGCTAGGGCATCTGGCTTCAAGAAAGCAGCCTCTGATTGGCTGCTTAGCTAGTGGGAGGTATTTGTAGACGGACTGATGGGCAGTTCCCCAGAAAGGCTAACTCCTGTGATAAGACAGCCACACCCCAACTTAAAGTGTTCTACCTTTGGTTCCCTGATTCTGGCTCCTGACTTCAGCTTCTGACTAGTGGAGACCCTGGGAGGTAGTGGTGATGGCTTCAGTCATTGGATTCTGACCACCTGCAATGAGAGAGAACTGGATTAAGCTCCCAGCTCCTGGCACTGGCCTGGTCCACCCAGCCCTGGCCATTGCAGGTATGCATTTGGAAAGTGAAGTGAATAAACAAATTTAAAAAAAAAAATAGAAGAGCCAGCTGGTTTTGATGCTCCTCAAGATAGGCTGCAGCCTTGGAAATCATTGCCCACAGTGTGTGTGTGTGTGTGTGTGTGTGTGTGTGTGTGTGTGTGTGTGTACAGAGAGAGAGAGAGAGAGAGAGGGAGAGAGAGGGAGAGAGATAGCAACCTGAGCCAGGAGGGGGCAGGAAGGTAAGGACCCTGGTACAGTGAATTCCTGGCTTACTGGCTGCAGGCAAGGCGCTCCAAAGTCCACACCCCTGACCTGCCCTTCACAGTGGCCTGGGAGATCAAAGCTGCTGCCTACAGAGTTGATCTAACATGTTTCCACACTCTTTCTCCAGCAAGGGGACTCTTGTTATTTTATGATTAAAAACTTGTTTATGTAAAAGGCGGTCCACAATAGGAACAGGGTAGAGACAGGGAGGGAAGGAGAAGAGATCTGCTGATTCACTCCTTAAGTGGTTGCCAGCAGTCAGGGCTGGGCCAGGCTGAAGCCAGAAGCCAAGAATTCCATCGTGGTCTCCACTGTGGGTGGTGTCAGGAACTCAAGGCCTTGAGCCACCCCTTGCTGCCTCCCAGCCTGCACATTAGCAGGAAGCTGGAATCCGATGGGGGCGGGGCTGGAATTGCCACCCATGTGTCCCAGTAAGGGATTTGGGTGGCTTTAACCCCTAAACTCCTGTCCCAGCTTGTAGATACAGACTCTCATTGTTTACTAGTAACAGTGGCTGATGGTTACCTAAGCATGCTCATTGTCTGTTCTCAACTTAGTCGTTTCGGAGGCCCAGAGGAACTCACTTGTGGGCACATGGCAGGTTAGAGGTGAAGTGAACATGGCCCGACCCTTAGGCCTTGTATCTAACCACTGTGCTGCTGTGTCTCCAGCCCAGGACGGGCTATCCTAGGTTTGTTCCCCGTTTCCCCACCCGGGGGAAAGTGCTCATCTCGTGAGCGTGTGTATGGCTATGTGCGTATGGCTGTGTGCGTGCGTGTATGCTTTGCGTGTCACGGGTGTGTTTGTGTTTCAGCAAGTGCAGAGAGCAAACAGCTCATGCATCCCATCCCAGCCCAGCAGACATCACTGCATGGAGAAGGAATGTAGATTTGGCCTGAAGCTTTTTTCCTCCCCTCTTTGGAGAATGTAAATACCTTTGGGTTTCTCCCCAGCTTCTCTGGAGCATCTGCTACTTGGGGCTTACGTGGAGACTTGTTCTTGAGAAAAGGGAGGCCTGGTGTGACTGTGTATGCCCTGTGAGTGCTGTCGAGCAGGTGCCCCTGGAGTGTCTAGACCAGGAAGCTCACACTGCGGGACAGGGACGGGAACCTTGCTGTATGGATTCCAGTTGGATATTGCTCCTTGCTCCATACCTGCTGTAGCCCGCCACCCCCCGCCCCAAGTACCTTAGGTGTCAGGACCCCTAGCTGGATGCACCTGTCCTCTGTGTACCTCCAGCCCCTGGCCACAAATGTCTTCTGTCACCTGCCTTGTCTCACCAAGCTGCTCACCCCCACAGCCTGGGGTCAGGGTATCACTGCCTCAAGGAAATACCTCCCTGACCCCTGGGTTTGTGTCCATCATTGTCATGTTTCGTTTTATCTGTAACTTTCCTGTGAGAGTCCCAGGCGGGCCTCTGTGGACTGGGAACCACCTAAATAGAGCCAAACTGGGGGCTAGGGTTAGCAGGGTGTGAAAGGAGACCCTGGTTATGGGCCTAGGGGAGGAACAGATGGGACGGCAGGAGCTGTCCCTGGCCGGGTCCAGGCCTGCCCTGTGTCTGTCTCCTGAGTTGGCACCTAGAATCAGCTAAGTCTTGCTTAGTGGGAAAGGGACATACGTGGGCATGGGCCTTGGATAAGGTGGGTGTTGGTGACTTTGCAGAAGTGGGCTTGCAGGAGCTAGATGGGTTCAGAACCCAAGTCAGGCAAGCAGAAGGCACAGATACCCCTGCTGTAGCCTGCGGGAGTCAGTGGGTGGCAGGCAGTGGCCCCAAGGGACTGGCAGTGTGGCAAAGCATGCTAAGGTATTTGGCTGCTCCATTTCCTCTCTGGCTCCCTGCTAAAGAAGCTGGGAAGCAGCAGAGTCTGGCCCAAGGGCTTAAGTTCCTGGACCCACGTGAGAGACCAGGAGGAGGTTTCTGGCTCTTGGCTCAAACCCAGTCATTGTAGCCATTTGAGGAGTGAGCCAATGGATGGAATGTTTCTCTCTTTTAGTCACTTTCTTAAAAAAGAAAAGGATTTATTTATTTTTATTTGAAGGTAGATTTACAGAGAGAGGAGAGACAGAGAAATTTTCCGTCTGCTGACTGGTTCCCCAAATGGCCACAAACAGCTGGAGTTGGGCTCCAGGTCTCTCATGTGGATGCGGGGGGCTTAAGCTCTCGGACTTTCCTCTGCTTCTTTCTCTGGCGCATGAAGAGGGAGCTAGATGGGAAGTGGAGCAGTTGGGATGCTGGCGTCACAGGCAGAGGCTTAATCTGTGCCACGTGACGATGCCGTCTTCTTTGTCCGGGTATTCTAAAGCTGGAACCATGGAGTAGTTCTCTTTTGCCTTCTTTGTGTCAGGAACTCCTTGACAACACAGACCAGGGACATCAGATTCTTGGTTGTGCTTCCCAGGGAAGGGGGGAACAGTAAGAGGCTGCTGAAGGCTTTTAGCTCCGGGAGCTGCCCACGTGCTTCTCTTACAGCCTAGGATGAGGAGAGCCCCATACCCAGGGCGCTGCCTGCAGGACCCGTGGGTTAGGATACTTTGGATAGTCCTGAAGTGCAGTAACGCACAGCATCACATAGTTCTGGGGCTGGAAACGCTGCTTCCAGTCCTGGCCATGGCTGGCAGCCTGCTGGCCGTGGTCGGGCGGGGCTGGAGGTGGTGGGATGCCCCAACCTGAGTCTGTACTCTGGCTGCTTGCCCATTGGTTAGATTCCCCTGGTGCAAGAAAGTCACATGGGGTGGCCTGGCCTCTCCGCAGGCTGCAGCCACTTTGTGATAGCAGGGGAGCCAGGAGCTGAGCCCCAGAAAGTGTTGGTAAATGAGGCTGATTGGCAGGGCTCCCCTTGGAGGAAGTTGTGTAGGGAGTGAAGGCGCTTTGGCCAAGTGTGCTGGGGAGAGTCTTGGTGGGGAGGGGGAGGGCAGGAGAGGCGGACGGAAGTACAGACCTGGGCAGGGGAACAGGGTGGGCCAGCAAGGAGCTACAGGGTTTGGGGCAGTTTCTTCTTCTTCCCCGTCCTTCCTGGGCTTTTTGTACCTCATCTCTCAGTTGAGTTTTTTTTTTTGTGTGTGTGGATTCTAGGTCTGTGTTTGCATTTTAATGGACTGTTCTAGAAAACCAGGAAGTGTCTCTAAAGGTAGAATTTCCAGTGAGGGAGTGTGTGTGTGTGTGTTTGTGTGTGTGTGTGTGTGTGTAGCTGGTGAGGTCTGCCCAAGCTCTTTCTGAGGTGGGAGCAGCCAAGTGGGCTACAGCTTCCTGGCAGGATCTCTGTGCCCTGTGGCAGCCACCAGTGGACAGTTGACTTTGAGTGACACTGGTGACCCGCTACATGCTTGCTGCACACCTCCTGTGCCCTGGGGAGCGGGGTGGTGTAGGGAAATGCCACATCCTTTCCCGGACTGACAGGTGATTCTAGGCGCTTTCGTGCACTGGCCTGAGTGGGTGGGAGATGACGCTGAGAGGCCCCGCCCATGGGGGCAGTGGTCACCAGTTGCCCAGGACCTTTTGGGCAGACTTCTTCTTTTTTTTTTTTTAATTAAAAATATTTATTTTCATTGGAAATACAGATTTGCAGAGAGGAGAGACTAAGAGAAAGATCTTCCACCCACTGGTTCACTCTCCATATGGCTGCAAAAGCTGAAGCTGAGCTGATCCAAAGCCAGGAGCTAGGAGCTTTCAGGTCTCCCACATGGGTGCAGGCTATCCTGGACTGCTTTCCCAGGGCACAAGTAGGGAGCTGGAAGGGATATGAAGCAGGCAGGGCATGAACCGTTGCTCATATGGGATCCCAGCATATGCAAGGTGAGGATTTAGCTACTGAGCCATCGCGCCGGGCTCCTCAGTTCTTTTTAAGAATGTGTCTTGTCTTTTCCTCAGGCTCGCTCCCTGGCAAACGCCCTGGTGATTGTGTCTGTGAGGAGTCATGGTTGGCATTGCCGGTTTCCCATGATGCACTGGAACAGCCATGCTGTGTGCTGTGAGTTCAGATGTGGCTCATGGGACTCCGGGTGGAAGCATCTGGACATTTGTCCCCATGTCCTGGAGCTCTTGGGTGCTCAGGCCACAGCTGAGCCAGACAAGGCTGGATGGGCGTGTGGTCGATGGGCCCAGAACACCTGGCTTGGGCTTTGATACTTGGGGGTGCCAGGAGAGGGGTACATGTGGCAGGGCTTGTGGGCTCCTGGCCTTGTAGGGGGAGGGCACAACCAAGGTTTACCAAGCCCTAACTTGGCATGTGAGTGTCGGGGGATGGGGATGCATTCTCCCACCCCAGGCATACAGATCGTGGCTGCTGGAGCTTGTTGGTTTTAATGCAAGACAGGGATGCTGTCACCCTGGAGGTTTACAGTGAACTCTGGATGAGAGGACCCCTGGAGACTCTTCTGGGGTTAGAAGGAGAAACCCTGCAGGGATTGGCTGAAGTCATGCTCTATTTTTTTTTAAAGATTTATTTTTATTATTTTTTTATTGGAAAGGCGGATATACAGAGAGGAAGATCTTCTATCCAATGATTCACTCCCCAAGTGAGCGCAACGGGCCGATACTATGCCGATCCGAAGCCAGGAGCCTCTTCCGGGTCTCCCACGCGGGTGCAGGGTCCCAAAGCTTTAGGCCGTCCTCGACTGCCTTCCCGGGCCACAGGCAGGGAGCTGGATGGGAAGCGGGGCTGCCGGGATTAGAACCGGCGCCCATATGGGATCCCGGGCGTGCAAGGCGAGGACCTTTAACCACTTGCGCCACCGCGCCGGGCCCAGTCATGCTCTTTTGTCCCCACGCTTGGTGTCAGGTGTTGTCCTCATCTGTAGGTCCCCCCCCCCCACGTCACTCTCTAGAGGATGTGGGACATTTGGCCCTGGACCCCCCGGCCTGCGGGCTCAGTGGGAAAGAAAAAACGTTTTGAGTTTATAATGGTTCACCCAGCCACTTGCCTTGGAAGCACCCAGCTCCCTTTTTTTTATTCATCCAGGATCACATCCTGTGGTGTGCAGGCTTCCCTACTCAGCCCTAAGCTCCACAGCTTTCACTCCCTAGGGGTATAGAATTTCAGGGTAGTAGTGAATTGCTCTGCCCCCCAGCACTTCCCCCGGGCTTGCACTGCCCATGACAGACATGACAAGCTGATTTCCACACCTCTCTCCACGACTGATTATCACATCTCTCCCAGCCCTCTAGAGATCCTGTTCACTACTCAGCTACTCAGAGTGCTGGTGCTCCCAGTGGCTGAAGGCCGCCAGCCACCACTCTGACCTCGTGGACATTGGTGCCCGGAGGTGAGAGGCTTGGAGCTGAAAAGGGTCTTGGCAGACTTGTGCTTAGGCTGCCAGTCTGCAAGGAAGTCGTCCAATGTAGAGTGAGGCTGTGCCCAAGGTAGGCATCCAGGCGGTGGAGCCAGGTGCAAGTCTTCACAGGCCCGCAGCCTGCTGGTGGGGGTATCTGAGGGAGCCTTCCTGGAGGAGGTGGTACTAGGGAGTTGGGGAAGTAGCAACAGCAGGTGGGGGCCAGAGGTCAGTTTACAATGAAGTAGAGCAGGGGCCCAGATGCTGAGGGCTTTAGCTGTCCGCCTGGTCTTTGCCTGCCCCAGCCCCAATGGAGAGGCCATGGCTGGCCGTGGTGCCTGGCTCCTGTGGCACTGGCCTGATCCATGTGTCTGGATCCTCCTGGTCCCTTGGCCTGCCCTGCCTGATCTTAGGGCAGAGATCAAGCTTGTTTGCTGTCCAACTCCCTAGCAGCAGTGCATACAGTGCAGCTGTTAAAATATCTGGAGCTGGGGCATGGGCGCAGTAACCTTGTGGCTAAAGTCCTCGCCTTGCTTGTGCCAGGAGGCCATATGGGCTCCGGTTCCTGTCCCAGCTGCTCCACTTCCCATCCAGTTCCCTGCTTGTGGCCTGGGAAGGCAATAGAGGATGGCCCAAGTGTTTGGGTCTGTGCAGCCACATGGCAGACCTGGAAGAAGCTCTTGACTTTGAATCTGCCCAGCTCCAACTGTTGTAGTCATTTGGAGAGTGAATCGCAGATGGAAGATCTTTCTCTCTGTCTTTGTAACTCTGCCTTTCAAATAAAATAAAACAAATCTTTAGAAACAAAGTGTCTCTGATGGGCAGTTAACACAGAGCGCTCTTGTTTTGCCCTGCTGACCTGTGTGGCCTTAGACCTCATCCCAACCCTCTGCTGGGAGCAGGCTTCAGTGAGAGACCCCAGCCTGCTGGCATTTTGAGGTGGTGGAGAGAAGGTGACCATGGGAGCATGGAGCAGTTGGTGATCATTGGCATCCAAGAGAGGCACAGACACTGGGAGTCATGTCCAGTCCCAGAGCCAGAGGTTCCTGTTACAGCTCTTGCTGCCCCTCTGGACAGTGGCCAGGCTGTTGGGCTGCAGTGGTGTTCCTGGGACCCTGTGTGTGCCAGGCCCTGTAGGAGAGGCATTGTACATTCCCATTGAGGCATGGGGACAGGTTGGTCCTCATGGTCAGTTTCCAGTGGGGTGTGTGATATCATCTCAGCCTGAACACTCCCTGAGACTTGGCTCCTGGTAGGGGATGGGGTGGGCTGGGGGTGGGCTGGTGAAGCTGGGTGGCCCTGCCCTTCCCATCAGGGCCTACCCCATCCTTTGTTCCAGCCCCCTACGTCAGGGAATTAGGGTTAATGATCTGTTTTCCCGTGCACCGCAAAGCCCAGCAGCTGGGCAAATTAGGGAGCTTTTGTGCTTAAAGAAATAAATTCAAGGGGCGGTAAAGAAGCAGGTGCACCTGTTAGGAGAGGGGGCAGTTCTATGTGACACCTGCCTGTGACCTGTTTCTACCCCAGCTGACAGGTTCCCAGGCCAAAGCTCCAGGGAGAGATGTGGGTTTGTGCGGACCAGGCTGGTCGAGCTGTGTCCAAGGCCCAGGTGACCGGGGACTGTACCCTTAGCCGCTCTTCCATCTGATGATTCCTTATCTGCGTTCCCTCTCCCCGGATGCACCAAGGGGATAGTCCTTTTGCTCTTGGCTGGCCTAGGCTGATTGCCCTGCGGTTAAGTTCAAGGCCCTTTCATTCCCTTTGTGAGCCGTGGGGCTGAGTGGCAGATAGTGCGATAACAAGGAACCTGCTCACACCTTCCCCTGCTGAGCACCGTGAGTGGCAGCTGTCCACTGTTTATCCCACACGTGACGGACACTGTTGCACAATCTTATGTCCTGTCTGTGGACATGTCTGCCTCCGTCTGAGGGCGGCTGTGGGGTTCTTAACCCTGTCACCTGCAGCAGCTGCTGCTGCGTGTGGCTGGGAGCTTCAGATGCAGAGGATTTGACCAAGATGGAAAAGGAAGAAGTAGATTCTGAACGATCCTTCACTGGGTCGTCAGTGTAGCCACATCTTAGCTGGGTGGCTCTAGTGAGACCACCGATCCTCTCTGGGCCCCTGGTTGTAGAGCAAAGATCATGATTTTGGGTTTGGTGGGAGTCTCATTGCCCCTGCCGGCCATGGCCAAGTCCAGGTAGAGAGTGGAGTGTGTGTCTGATGAGAAGCTGCTGGATGCTGGCCCCTCCCTGTGCACTGGAAATCAAGGTCAAAATCAAGGTACCCCAAGGACTGGCTGAGGCTCCACTGTCCTGACTTCCTGTCCAGGGACCCTGGCATCTTTTGGGGAGCCTGGATTCCCTCCTCAGTTTGCCTTCTCATCCCTGGAAACGGTGTTGGCTATAGGTTGCAGGAGACCCTGACCTAAGAGGAACTGTGTTGTTCCCATCTCTTGTCAAGTTTCTACAAAAGTGAACAGCCAGGGGCAAGGATCAGGACACCGCAGCCTCCCCTCCCCTAAGCTGGCAAGTAAGTGAGAGATCAGCTTTGGTCTCCTGAGCTCTGCCCAGCCCTTTATTGGGGGTGGGGAGGGCTGTCTTCCTTCTGGGCCCTGTTGGTCTTGTGGCAGCTTACGGTTTTAAACTGTGGAGACAGGCAGGTGACAGAGAAATCAGCAGCAGGTACAGCATCTGCTCCCACCTGCACCTGCCAGACCGAGGAGGCAGGCCACATTCCACGTGGAATTGCCCACCCACCGCTGACCATGCTGGGAAGGCCCCTTGTTTTCTTAGTCACCCCAGGAGGGGCACAGGGCCCTAGTGATGGTGGTGGTGGGGAAACTGAAGCTCAGAGAAGGGAGACATATGGCAGGTGGGGGACCTGGTGTGTCTTCAGCTGGGAGGAACCAGATGTAGTTCAAAGCTAGAGTATGTAGCTACCAGCTGCTAAGAGTGGGCACAGCCTTGTTCAGTTCCCTCCCCAACTCCCTGTATTACCTGGGGGAGTGGGGGTGTCCATAGGGCAGGGGGTATGAGCAGGGGCCTGTCTCCCTCTCCTCTCCCACGGCGAGTCAGAGCCAGTGTTGGTGGTGCCAGGCAGGATGCCCATTCTCCTGACAGAGACACTGAGGCACTGGCCACACGGGTTGAGTGTGTAGTGCATTCTCTAGGCCTTGGGGTTCTAGGTTGGCTGCTCCACGTTGAGCAATCATGCAGCTGTAATTGTTAGCACCCTGTCTGTGTGTGCTTCACTGTAGTGATGTCCATTGATCCCATCTCAACAGTAAGTTAGTTCAGTAAGGCAGTGAAACATTGGTTATTGGGGTGTATGTGGGTTTGGATCTGTGCATATCTTTTTTGAGGGGAAGCTTTATTTACAATGCAGACAGGCAAAAGCAGGGATGGGGAAAGAGCTCGTCCATTTTAATTCACTTCCCAAGAGCCTGCAGTGGACAGGCCTGGACCAGGTCAAAGCCAGAAGCCAGTGGGCGCTCCATCGGCATCTCGCATGTGGGTGGCAGGGGCTCACAAAGACCTGAGGCACATTAGCAGAACACTGAATTGCAGCATAGCAGCCAGATTTGAAACTGGTCCTTGAGTAGAGGATGAGAGCATTGCAAATTGCCGCTTAACTTTCTGTGCCACAATGCTGGCCCCCAAGGTGTGTTTGGGTACTCACACATGTGTGAGTGCGCACACGTGTGCGGCTGTGTGCTTATGTGGCATGACTGGTTAGAACATTGAGGTCTTCTGTACTGGTTTGGGGGAGGGGCATGCCTGTGTGACGGTGTGTGGTTTGTCAGTTTGTGTGTGTGTGTGTGTGTGTGCTCGTGCGTGCCCCTGCGTGTGTTTTCTGGGCAGGCATGCCACATGGCTGAGATCAGAGAGGAGGTGAGAGTGCCGGGGCCCCATGGTGGCGGCGATGGCTGGGAGGCTAGGTTTCATCTCTCTCTCTTGGAGATTGATTTTGCCCCGGGAAGAACTCTGTTAATTCCTGTGACTCACTTGTGAGCAGAGTTCAAAGCAGCCAGGTGGTGGGAGGGTGTCTGGGAGTGCTGGTTTCAGGGTGATTTGCTCGCTCTGTGTACGAATTTGTTCTTTGAGGCGGGACTTTAACCTTGTCTGTGCTGTGGATCCCGTGACCACTTGGTGAAGCCCATGGTCACTGGCTCAGGGTAGCAACACAACAAAGATCTGGGAAAAAAAAGAGGTAGGAAGGTGAACGAGATGGAGACAGTGCAGTGAAGGTCAAGTGACAGGGTCAGGGACATGGGAAGCGTGGGAGCTGTTCTGATTGTCAGTGGCATGTGCCAGAAGCGGCCTCCCAGGCTCTAGAGTTCATTGCCCTGAGGCAGACCCCAACTCCTAATGTCAAGTTCATGAACACAGACTTTTCCATGCACATTCCACCTTGATGTTTTAAGTGGAATTTACATTCTTTGGAAACTGGAAGGGACTTTTATATGTGGTTTTTCCTGCTGATGCTTGGGACACACCTGACTCCCCAGAGCAGAGTGCCTGGAGTCCCACCCTGGGTTCTACTTCCGATTCCAGCTTCCTGCTAATATTAGTGCAGCCTGGGTGGCAGCAGGTGGAGGCTCCAGGACTTGGGTCTCTGCCCTCCACCTGGGAGACCTGGAAGGAGTTCTGGGCTCCTGGCTTTGACTTGGCTCAGCCATGGCTGTTGTGAGTATTGGAGGAGTGAGTCAGCCGGCAGCCTTCTGTGTCTGCGTTTGGCATAGCAACTTTTTATACAGATGGCAACGGTTTGACCCCTGCCTTTTGTCCAGAGAGGACCCACTGATCCCAATCCAATCTGATCTCCCCGACCTAATCCGATCCCCCCTCTTCGGAGGCCCCAGAGGGGAGGGGATAGGGTGGGGGATACATGTTGCCCGCTTGCTGGCTCTGGCTTGGGCACCCCTCTCCCCCCAGCAGAATCCTGGAGCAAGGGACTGCATTTGCTTTAGTGAGTTGATTTGGACAGCTCCAGTGAGCTGTGTGAGTTTCCAGCGGGCTTTCAAAAATTAATTAATTAATTAGTTAAAAGGCAGATTGACAGAAAGAGGGCGAGACAGAGAGGAAGATCTTCCATCCATTGGTTTACTCCTCACATGGCTACAACAGCTGGAGCTGAGCTTTTCTGAAGCTAGGAGTTTCTTCTGACTCTGTCATGTGGATTCAGTGTCCCAAGGCTTTGGATCATCCTCCACTGATTTCCCAGGCCATAAACAGGGAGTTGGATGGGAAGTGGAGTAGTCCATATGGGATCGCGGTGCATGCCACAGGAGGATTAGTCATTGAGCCATTGTGCTGGGCCCTTCCAGGACCCTTGTGACTCCTGGCAACCAGGGCAAGCCTGACCAGCAGCCCCCAGCTGAGGCCGCAGGCCACCTCTTCCTGCTGTTTCCCCAGCAGCCTCTGAGGCAGCAGGTGAAGCTTTGTCAGAGTGAAAGTGGCTGTCCAGGACCCTGGACGCCTCGTGTTTACCCAGAAATCGTACTAATCCTGCTAATTCCCAGATTTACTGAGGCTTTTGGCTCTGTCTCCTGTCTTCCTCTACAGCAAAAGGAGGAGGCGGCTGATCTGCAGAGGGCGGGGCCCAGGGGCGTGATGGGTGCCGCCTGGACACCTGCCACCCCTCCCCCGGCTGGGATCCGTTCCTATCATGGGCGACCATGGAGCCTCCAGGTGTGGGAGTGGGAACTTGAGTAAATGCAGACCCCTCTGCTCTCCCAGGCGAGCTGTAGGTGCCCTTGCCACAGCAGCAACCGGCTGTACAGGCCTGGTAGGCTTGGGCCGCTCGCTTCCACTTGGGAGCCAGGATCCAGTGGTGACACTCGCCTTGCCCTGCACATGTAATGAGCAGGAATGTGGGCAGGAGGAGCTGCTGTTGCTGCTGCTGAAGCAAGCTCCACTGGTTGGGGTACTTCTCAACTGCAGAGGAGGCTGGGCGTGCAAGGTCACGGCTCTGGCAGGGTCTGGTCCTCGTAGTGGTGACTGGGTAACTACATCTTCCTATGGAGAAGGGGTTTGTGTGTGAGAGCACTCTCTTGGTTGTGGGAGAAATATATCACAAAAGTGGCCAAGCACTTGGCAGGAGCTTTGTGCCCTGCTTCCTGCCAGGAGCCCCTCTGGCTTCCACCCTGGAACCTCAGCAGGGCTAGCGCCCCCATTCTCAGCCACCACAGGGGATTCTTGGGGTCATGCAGGACCTCCCTCTGCAAGTCTGCAGTCCTGCAACAGCTTAAAGCACCTTTAAAACTATATATATATATTATCTTTTATTTGAAAGGCAGAGATACAGAGAGGGAAGTACACACACACACACACAGAAATCTTGCATCCCCTGGATAACTCCCCAAATAGCCACAAAGGCCAGAGCTGAGTCAATCCAAAGCCAGGAGTTTATTCCGAGTCATCCGTGTGTGCAGGGGTCCAGGGACTTGATCCATCCTCTGCTGCTTTCCCAGGTTGTAAGTAGGGAGCTGGATCGGAAGTGGAGCAACAGAAACTTGAACAGGCTCTCATGTGGACAGTTGACACCAAAGGTGGAAACTTAGGCTTCTACACCATGGTGCCTGCTGCAGCTCAGCGATTCTTCCCCTCTGGAGCTGCCGCCTGCCTCCCCTCCTCCCAGAAGCAACCTCCTGCCACCTGCCCTTGCTGTCAGCTTCCACCTTTTGCCATCCCCTTTCCTAGCTCAGAGAGACAGCATCCTGGTTCCCATCGCCTTCCTAAGCCTCCACTCTGCTCTTTCCTTGCTGGACTTGAATCCACAGTCTCCCAAGTAGAATGTCAATTCCAAGTGTGTTTTTTCTTTTTCCCAAGAGATTGGCTTATTTGAAAGAGTTTCAGAGAGAAAGAAGGTAGGAGAAAGAGATCATCCACCTGCTCCCTCATTCTCCACATGCCCTTTCCCCTTCCCCACCCCCGCCCTGGCCCATGCCCAGAGCTGAGCCAGGCCTAAGCTTCATGTGGGTCTCTCACATGGGTGCAGGAGCCCAAGCACTTGGGCCAGTCTCTGCTCCTTTCTCAGGCCATTAGCAACGAGCAGGATCATAAGTAGAGCAACCTGGAACCTGAACGGGCACCCTTACGGTATGTTAGCATTGCAGGCTGCAGCTTACACTACTACACCTCAACACCGGCCACCAAGTACAAGTTTTATGGCTTTAATAGCAGATGTCATGTCAGATACCAAATAGAAGCGCTTAGCATGTGGGGACTGAGCGTGTGTGAGCCGATTCGTGGTGCGAGCTTTTGTACGGCTATACGAATGAATGAAGGAGAGAAGGAATCCACGAGGGATGAGTTCTGGCGAGCAGTGACATCCAAGGTTATCACTCTGTTTGCAGTTTCCCCGTGGTCCTAGGGTGTGGGTTTTCCCTCGTGGCTTCCTTTTGCTTTAGGGTTCCTCTCTTACGCTTGCTCAAGTTCACCTAGGTGAAAACTTGTTACATCCATGTGAAGATTTTGGGCAAAGAAGGGCCAGCAGGAAGGTAGTGGCTCCAGGAAACGAGTGGTGCGAGAATGTGTGTCGGGGTCTCCCAGCATCTCAAGGCTGAGCCTCTGTCTTCTCCTGTAGGGTCACACGCAGAATGATGAGCGGCTGAGATGGAGGCATCTGCCCCCGCCACTGCCCTGGAGAAGAAAGAAGGCAAAGGTGGGATCCTGGAGACCAGCGCTTTCCCTGACCCCGGCAAAAAGGCCGCTCCTCTTGCTCTGGCAGCGGCTGTGGCCGCCCAAGGAGGTACTGTGTGTGCTTTGCTTTGGAGAGCCGGAAAGGGATGGGGGGAAGTTGTCATTGGTCCATGTCACCAGGGAGGTGGGCAGGGTCTCTAGGGGTGGTGGGCGGGGCGTGTGATCTGCAGGGTTTCCATAAGTTCAGGGCATGGCCAGGGCACAGAGTGGGCGGGGGGAGCACCCTCAGGGTGGCCCTGGGTGCATTGGCCCTGTGTCGCGAGCTGCTGTTCACACTGCAGCCGTCCGGTACTATTTTGGAGGGTAATTGTCTCTCAAGGCCGCAGGGCTGTAATGAGAGGCTCAAGTTTGGAATTGGAGTGTCTTGGGCGAATTTCTGGCCAAGCTTAATTAGAACCGAGGGCCCCCGTGGCAGCCACAGCCTCTCATTTTGCTATCCCGGAGAGAGGCGCTCTCTGGTTTCCGCCCGGGACCTTGGCAGCCTCCTGCGGGAAGGGTTTGGCGGGAAGGCCAGACCTCCCCTTGTGTCCAAGTCGACCATCTGGAGGCTATGGGACTATTTCTGTCTCTGAGGGATGGTGCGCCGGCGATTTCTTTTCTGTGCATTTTTATTCAAGTGTGTTTAGTCATGCCCTGTTGCTTTTGCTGCTCAAGCGCTGGGGGATGGCTGGGAAGGGAGTGCGCGCCTTCACGGGCTGTCATGTCGCTGCGGATCTGGACTCAGCAAGCTGGGGAGAGGGCCGTGTCCCTGGTATTTCTGTGTTTCTGTCCCTCCCAGCAGGGCAGGGCTAGAGGTGGCGGCATGCACGGGGGTCAGTGTTGCTGACACTGGACTTGCTGACCACTAAGTTGTTGTAGTTGTATTTATTTCTCTTTTCCCTGTAATTTAAAGTTAGAAGTCATGGGTACTGGGCACATGTGTGGCCCAAGTGAGGAGATGGAGTTCAGAGACACACACCCTGCTTCCCTAGGGCTTCCTCGGGGATGTGGATGTTTAATATCTCCTGGCTTTGGATCTATGGGTGGGGCCTGGAGAGGGAATGGGGTGGCATGGGAGGGGCCATAGCTAAGTGACCCAGGAACGGGTGGAGAGGATCATGGTCCAGAGCCTGGGGTTTGATCACCTGTTGCTGTGTTCCCCCAGGGTCAGGGACTGCCTTGGGGTGTCCCTTTGGATGCTGCTGATCTTCTGGGCAGCCTGGCCTCCCTCCAGCACGACATACTGGCCTGGCCGAAGCTCATGGCCACTTACTGCCCATCAGAACTGTCGACTGAGGCAGTGGGATGTCCCTGGGAGTGGGGACCCTCCTGGTGGTCCCTGTTGGGACAATAACGACAGGCATTAGAGGGCACCTTGTGCTGGAGGCAGACAGGTGTGCATCGGCCCATTGCTTGGCATCTAGCAGCTCCAGGGAAGTACCCATCACCCCCATTCTCCCATCCAAGTACTAACCAGGCCCGACCCTGCTTAGCTTCTGAGATCAGACGAGATCGGGCGCGTTCAGGGTGGTATGGCTGTAGACCATCACCCCCATTCTTTCCAGCCCTGCTTAGCACCTGGGCCCTGGTTGCTGGGTTGTTAAGGCTCCAGATGCCGGCAAGTTCTGCATGCGTCAGCCCGCTTGCTGCCAGGCAGGTGGCAGCACGATCTCAGCCAGGTGTACCTGCTTCCAGAGACCTGCTGGGATGCCAGAGTCTCCTCATTACAGCCTGTTGAGGAAGGAGCTTCCTGGAGCGGGCTGGTCTCCCACAGAATGTCATTGGTGGGCAATGGTGATTGTATGCATGGCAGCCCAGAGAGCACCATCAGACCCTTGTTTTTGTGATTTGTGCACCTGAGGAGGATTAATAGATGTCATCCAGTCTGTTTCTTGAGTCTTCCCAAACCTGGCTTGGAAAGTCCCAGGACCTGACTCAGGTGGGCTTGCCTGTTTACAGGTGGCAGTGCATCTGGAGCTGCCCCTCAGCTCTGGGGCTCAGTGTGGGGCCCTGGGCAGGCCAGGGTCTCCTGAGATCCTGTGTGGTGCAGGGAAAACTGTGAACAGGGGTGGGTGCACAGCTGCTCAGAACCAGCAGCATTTGCTGGACCCTGGGGAGCTGGGTGCTTAGCCTGCACGTGTGGGCTTAGGGGTGGCGGAGAGTAGGTGAAGCAGAACCATGAGGATTCACAAAGGCTTGGGAAGGGGTTCAAGGCTTCAGCTCACTGCATCTCACGTGGTCAGGATCTATCTCAGCCATGGCCCTTCTGTGCCCGTGAGGTATGGGTCCCTGGACCCTTCCCCATACCCGCATCCACGTATCTTTAGATACCTTCTAGCGTAATTGCGTGGAGCCTTTGATGCTTTATTTATTTATTTTCAGATTTTATTTATATATGTTATTTGAAAGGCAGAATTACAGAGCGAGGGACAGAGATCTATCCACTATTTCACGCCCCCCCAAGATGGCTGCAATGGATCAGACTGAAGCCTGGAGACAGGAGCTTCTTCTGTGTCTCCACTCAGATGCAGGGACCAGGGCACTTCTGCCTTCCTTTGCTGCCTTCCCAGGTGCATTAGGGAGCTGAATGGGAAGTGGAGCAGCTGGGACTAGAACTGGTGCACATGTGGGATGCTGCTGTTGCAGGCAGTGGCCTTCCTGGTTTCCATGCCTCCTCTTCTTACATCTTTTCAATCATCTCTGGGTTAGTTAATACAATGCAAATGTTATGAAAATAGTTGTTACACTGAGTTATTTGGGGAATAATGACAAGAAACATTTGTTCATTTTCAGAAGGGACACACTTTAATTAAAAAGTATTTTTGGTACATGGTTGGTTGAATGGCAGGGCACCTAGAAGGCTGACTAAATTTGCTCTTAAATTGTTATTTTAGAAGATTTGGGAGTGATTTTTTTTTAAAAGATGTACTTTTTTTGAAAGGCAGAGTTACAGAGAGAAGACAGGGAAGAGGCAGAAAGAAAGGTCTTCCAATTGCTGGTTCGTTCCCCACATGGTCATAATGGCTGGGACTGGGCCAAACCAAAGCCAGCAGCTGGAAAACTCCATGCAGGTCTCCCATGTGGATGCAGGGGTCCATGTACTTGGGCCGTATTCTCGGACACTTTAGTAGGGAGCTGGATGGAGCATCCGACACTTGCATGGGATGCTAGCGTG
Source organism: Ochotona curzoniae (assembly GCF_017591425.1). NCBI lineage: Eukaryota > Metazoa > Chordata > Mammalia > Lagomorpha > Ochotonidae > Ochotona > Ochotona curzoniae. Next base: position 5,381,280 of record NW_024465699.1, read on the forward strand.
GTGGGCAGTGGTGTAATCCGCTGTGCTGCAGTGCTGACCACTTGATTTGGGCTTTCATTTGGTCCCAGCTGCCTGGTGCTCTGGGTGGGTGTGCAGCCTTGGGAGGGGCTCCACGCAGGGTTCCAGAGCTCCATTTCGTTATCTATTTTTTTCTTTTAGATTTTTATTTATTTTTATTAGAAAGTCAGATTTACAGAGAGAAGGAGAGACAGACAGATCTTCCATGCGTTGGTTCACTCCCCAGGTGGCCGCAATGGCTGATCTGAAGCCAGGAGCTAGGAGCTTCTTCCTGGTCTCTCATGCGGGTGCAGGGTCCCAAGCAAGGCTTTGGGCTGTCCCCAACTGCTTTCCCAGACCACAAGCAGAGAGATGTATGGGAAGCGGAGTAGCTGGGATATGAACAGGTACCCATATAGGATCCTGGAGTGTACAAGGCCAGGACTTTAGCCACGAGGCGACTGCTATGGGCCCATTCCCTCATCTGTTGCAGCGGCTAACAGCATACGCTCTTGGCCAGTCTAGTTATGCATGTGATACCCTGGTGGAGTCACCTGGCTGAGCTGGCCTTTGGCTGGAAGGTTACAGTTCACGTGTCCACTCTCCTGCATCAGTGCAGGCATCAGAAAACCCTTGGCAGCTGGGAACAGCTGGGGCCGGGTGAGGTGGAGGAGAGGGACACAGCGGGACACAGGATGAAACAGCACGGTGGGCAGACCCAGGGAAGGTTGGGTTCTCCGTTTGGTGGGCGCCAAGGGCGGCGCTGCCTTTCCCGACTCCAGTTGCTGTGCGAACACTTTAGAGGCTGTAAATCTTTCAAAACCTCCGTTGGCCCTGAGTCTCCCCCCCCCCCCCGCCCCTCCTCCCTTTAATTTTTCAAATGCTGCAATTTCAAAGGCAATTTGATTCAGATGTTTCTCATTGCTTGATGTTGAAACTGCCCAAAATGCCGTGTCTTTTCCCTTGCTGCCAGTCAACCCTGGGTTTTTCTTTCCAAAAATATTTCCTGCACCTCTTTGGGGAGGGGAGAGGCTTTGCAGAGCACCAGCACCCCTTTCCTCCCCACTCCAGAACCCTGAGCCTCCTAAACACTTTGGATTTGGGTCTGGGTGTCTTGTGTGGTGTGGGCTCGGAAACTCGGTGGCTCCAGAGGTCTTAGGGAGGGTCCGTGACTGCCGGCAGCCAGCACCCCTACCCATCAGTCATTATGGTCAGACCAGACGTCTTTCCAGTGTGGACTCCACCTGCAGTCCATCTCGGACCTGCCGGGTTGGCACCTGGAGCCTGCAGGGTGGGTCCCAGAAGGCTGTGGTTAAGGAACAACTTCTGGTGATTCCATTGCAGACTTTTATGGAAAAAAATAGTTTTACTTTATTTTCATTTTCTTTGGACAGAGACGGACAGAGATTGTCCGTTTGTTGGTTCATTGCTCCAAATGCCCATAACAGCCAGGTTTGGGTTAGGCTGAAGGTGGAATCCCAGAACTTAACCTGGGTCTCCCACAGAGGTGGCAGAGACCCAAATGGTTGAGCCATGATCTTCTGCCTCCCAGGATGCACATGAGCAGAAAGCTGGACTGGAAGGAAACAGGGGCACTGGGATTCGAACCAGGTACTCTCCCATATGGGATGTTGGTAGGCTAATTGATGTGAGCTGCTATGCCAAACATTCCTCTGACTCTTGTTAAGTTTGTACTGATTTGTTGGAGGGGTATAGAGAAAGAGAGCTAGATGGATGGATGGAAATCTTATCTGCTGGTTCGCTCCCCAAATGCCTGCCTTGGCCGAGGCTGGGTCCTGGCCAAAGCTGGGAGCTGGGAACTCAATCCAGGACTCCCCATCTGAGTAGCACGCTGGTCCCACCACTTCCCAAGGGCTGGAATCGAGAATGGAGCCCTGAGTTAAACCTAAGGTCCTCTGATATGGGACTTGGGCATCTTAATTGCCAGGATCACGTTGGATACCTGTGTGTTTTGGCTACATAAGGGAGGGTGAATTTTTTTTTTTTCTCCTGGGAAAAGGGAATTCTCCACATGACTGTTTTCACACACTTGATGCTGGTAGCTACTCCTGCCGCCTCTAACTGCCGGAGGTGCAGATTATATAGGAAGGCTTATCCTAGGTTCTGCAGCTGGAATCTCAGTCTTCTCTTCTGTAAAGTGGACTCAGCAGTGACCTGTGCTTTGTTACATTGTAAGGGTTCCTTATGGAAAAATTCTCACCAGGGTGCCAGGTTCTCTGCATGAGCTCCGGGTGACCTCTGCCATTTCTGCCCATCAAGGTTTCCTCTCTGAGCCTGCCTGGCACCTGACGGCTGGCAGGAAGCCCAGGCTTCCACTCTCTTCCTGCTCCCATGCTGCAGGAGCTGTGGGCTGCCAATCAGAGCAGGATTCCCATCCTGCTGATGTTGGCTCCTCTGAGCAAGATCCTGGCCTCTCTTCTACAGTGGTCTCTGCCTTTGCCCCCTAGGTGGGGCCCAATCAGAGACTGCTACAGCCTGCCCAGCCTTAGCATGCTAAGGGGTATCTCTACTAGGTGCTGAATGTGGAGTTTGAGCAGGCTTCCCAGGTCAAGGGGTGCTTGATCTCAGGCAACGGCTAGTTCCTGAGATTTTGGTTGTGCCAGGCCAGTGTCACCAAGGGCTACCCTTTACGAACACTTGCCAGGATACTCTGTCTCACCAGCCTCCCATTTCTCATGTCCCCTGGCCTCGCTGACTTCCCTTCAGGGTGCTGGGTGGCTCAGGTAGCCTAGTGGCAAGACCCTATACATGTGATAGAATGTCAAGTAAATCCCAGCATATTCGCACTAAGCTGCCTCTCCCCCAGTCCATCTTCTACACTCTCTGTTGAAATACAGATTTCTGGTGTCTTTGCCCTCTGCCTGCAACTGTACGCCGGCCACTGCCCCTACAGGCTGCCCATGTGGGCGGGGTATTGTTGACTCCAAGCCCCTCCCCCCCAGCAGAGCTTCCATATAGAACTGTGGCAGGGGTAGTGGTGGGTCATGTGCCATCCTGTCCCATGTATGACATCCAATGGCTACTGTACTCAGCCACCTTGGCTGGCTTGAGGCTCCCCCAGGATGTGGGTCAGTTAGGGCTGGTCCTGCTCCTTGGCCCCAGCTGTGCTCCAGTTCCCCAAGGCCCTGTAGCTGACAGGGGCTTTGCCATGTGAGCCGGGCCCAGTCAGCTCACCTGACTTTCTCAGCCAGGTTCCAGACTTTGGCCACAGGTTTGGGGATACACTGGGTGAGGTGTGCCAAAGTGGGCGGTTAGTTTGCAGAGGTCATCAGGGATCACAGCACATGCTGCTGCTCACCTGGTTTTATTGGCCCAGTCGCACTGAGCCACTGGGAGTGCCAGTGGTCACCGTGTGGTACAGGTGGGACCAAACTGCTTCTCTGTCTGGCAGAACCCAGCTCTCCCCAAGTCCAGCCCCAATCCTGGTCCAAACGCCGACTTCCCCAGTTGCCAGTGTTTACGTAGGAAACATTTTTCTGATGTTTGGCTCTGTCAGTAGTAATTTTAGCATTTCCAAAGCTCAGGGAAAATACTGCCTCATTACTTTGATGTCAGCGCGTAGTTTACTATTAGTATATTCTGGGGTTTATCATTTTAGTCATGTTTAACACGGCTGCACCAGGCGTGCCCTATTAAATCTGGCTGATTTTACACTCCTGTCCGGAATTATTTATTTGGAACAATTTCCTCTCTATCAAAAGACACGGCTAATGCTGTGTTTTAATGTGTTATTTACACACAAAATAACCTATTTACAACTCAGCGTGCGCCGGAGGGAGAATGGATGGGCCCCAGCTCCCAGCTCTCTGTTATAGCGGATTTTAACAATCTGGATTGCTAATAGAACCATTTGTCATTGGTGGGTAGGGGGTGATGATTGATTCTATGTTTGTGGCAGGTCTCAGTGCCTCTGAACTTGGGACCCTTCTGAGGGTCATGAAGTCACGCCCAGGATTTGGGGCAGATGCTGGGGACACCTCTGGGCTCCCTGTGTTCATGTGTGAACATTCTGGAAAGTAGACCAGAGATGTGGTGATGGCAGAGACCCCTGCCTCTGCGCTCTAGGCTGACGAATCCTGCCTAAGAAGCTTATACCTGGGGGGCTGTGTCACCAGATGTTCTTGGGGAGAGCAGAGTTTGCCCAGATGAGAGGAAAAGCAACAGAATGACCATGGGGAAAGCCCAGTGTGATGCGCCAGTGGCTCAATCCTTGCATTGCATATGTCGGGATCCCATGAGGGGGCCAGTTCGTTTCCCAGCTGCTCTTCTTCCCATCAAGCTTCCTGCTTGGTCTGGGAAAGTGGAAGAAGACTCAAAGCCTTGGGACCCTGTACCCACATGGAAGACCTGGAAGAGGCTCCTAGCTTTGGATCAGCTCAACTCCAGCTGTTACAGTTACTTGGGGAGTGAACCAGCGGATGGAAGATCTTTCTCTGTCTCTCCTTCTCTCCGTAAATCTGCTTTTCCAATAAAAATAAATAAATCTTAAAAAAAAAAAAGGTGATCAAGGAGAGAATGGAGGTTGGGGGCAGGTACAGGCATAATGTTCAGAGTTTCTTAACTGTCCTGGAGGCAGGCCTGGGATGGCCTGTGTGCCCACATGGCTTCCTGGCCGGTGCACACTCAGTGGAGATGCTGAAGTGGATGTTGTCTGCAGTAAGTGGTGGTCCAGGAGGATGGCAGGAGGAGTTGGGGGCTCTACAGGGCCCTGGCAGTGCTGCCTTCAGCCCTGTACCCTGGAACCCCATCAGGGCCCCCTCAGAAAGCTGTTACTCACTCAGGTCAGATAACTTGGAGAAGTCACCTGGGAACAGAAGTTACAAAGCGGGCTTAGCTAAGGCAGGCCCCTGGGAGGCTTGGGATGTGGTCTGGGGCTTGGAGCTGGTGGGGACAGGGCAGGTTTGGCCTTATACCCCACCCCTTCTTAGTTAATGTGAGTTCAACCTGGATACAGTGCTAACCTGTGGACAAGGATTACTGACCAGCTGCTGGGGAACCACAGAACACACACACACTAGAAAAATGGTGTGTGTATCCAAGTAAAACTTAACCTTATTTAAGTATATAGAAACTTATACTTTTTTTATTAGAAAAAATTTACCTGTTTTCGACAGTGAAGTGTATTCACTCCCCAAATGTTCATACCTGGCGGGACTGGGCCAGGCTGAAGCCAAAAGCCAGAAACTTGATTCAGGTATCCCAAAGGGGATGACAGGAGCTCAACTAGTTGAGGCATCATTGCTACTTCCTGGTATTGCCATTAACCAGGAATCAAACTCCAGGTACTCTGGTGTGGGAAGTGCCATTTTAGCTGCCAAGCTGAGCCCTCACCCTTCTGTGAGCTTGTTTTCAGTTTCACTTTTATTTATTTGAAAAGGATTGAGAGAGAGAATATGTGTCTTCCATCTTCTAGTTCACTCCTCAAATGGCTGCATCAGATCAGCCAGGGCTGGGTCAAGCTGAAGTTCACGGCCTAGAACTCCCTCTGGGTCTCCCATGTGGGTAGCAGGGTCCTAAGCACTTGAGACATCATCTGCTGCCTCCCAGGGTGGGCATTAGCAGAGAGCGGGACCAGAAGTGGAGGTGGGACTCAACGCCAGGTGCTCAGATGTGGAATGCAAGGGTGCCAGGGGGCAATTTAATCCCCTGTGCCATAGGGCCTGCCCTGTCCATGAACTCCTGCCTGGCCTTCTGCGCATAGTAGCTGCTGCTGTTGGTGGTGAGAGTGGCCTGTGTATTGGAGCGAGAGAGTGAAGGAGCTGAGATTTTGTGGCGAGTAGCGTAATGCCCAAGATGTGCAAGATGCAGCATGGGCAAAGGGAGTGAGGGCTGAGGATGGCATGGTGGAGGAGGGTGGGCAAGGGCCGCTCTGTTGTTTGGGGAGAGCTGGCATGTCTGGTGCCTCCTGGGCTTTGTGCCCCCTGACTTCCTAGCACTTCCTCCTCTGGTCTTGTTGTGGCAGGGAGGGAGGATGGCAGGGTGGGTTCCAATGATGAGCCGCCATGGGCCACTCCCTCACAGTGTGTCCAGGGTATCCCAGTTCTTGGGTTGTGTGGACCGCCTCTGTGTGTCTCAGTGTGCCTGCACAGACTGGACTGCTGACCCTGGGCTGGCCAGGCCTCTGGGTAGAGCAGGGCTGCTGTGCTACCCTGGACAGAGACAGGGTGGAGAGCTGTGGGTCTGGAAGTGGAGGAACTGCCAGAAGGAGCAGTGTGTGTGTGGTCACTGTGGGTGTGTTGCTGGCCTTTGTTTACGCTTTCTCTGTTGCTGCATTTTGCCCTGCTGTGACCTCCCCTGCCTTGCTGCACCCCCCCCCCCAATTCCATTGTGACCCCTGCTAACAGAGTGCCTGGGTTGGAGCAAGCACTGCCTCTGCCAGGTGGTTGAAACCGGCTGCAGGCATTTTACTTCTGGACCCCACACTGGGAGGCCTCCGACCTGGTCACGCCCATCTACTGCGTGACCACGCCCCTACCTTGTGGTCATGCCCCCATATCATGGCCTTGCCCCTCCACGTGCTGTCCTTTCCACATTGCAGCCACACCCTGCAACACAGTGGTCACACCTCTTGCAGCATGGCCATGCACCCATGTGGTGTTGACTAAGAAAAGGGGGATGTTGGGCTTTCTTGCAAGACAGGCAATTATGAGTTCACCCAATTCCAGAAATTGGGGCCCCTTGCCCCAACTCTGCAATGGGTGTGCCGAGGTTGACTGCAGCCTACCGTGTAGGCTGCACAGCACAGCAAGGCTACCCTTGAATGAGTCCTTCTCCATGGACTCTGGCCTCACTTGCCCCCATGTGGCTTCGGCAGTGGCCAGCGCATTTTGTCACACCTGCCACACCCCGGGTCCTCCTAGCTTTCAGGGCTCAGGGCTGGTTGTGGGGAGGCAGGACCCAGCAATTGCCATGTTGGGTAAACATCCAAGAAGGCTGAAAGCGTCATCCCCAAATGTTAGCTAGCCACATTACCCATAATTACTCTTAGTGGAAATGACCTGAATGGCTGTCAGCTTCTGGGTGTATTGCTGCCCCATGCTGCTCAGTGATGGGAAGTGATTCGGTGCTATGGTGTCCTGGTCTCTTGTTTGCGTGGGTCGAGGCTGTAATCCATGGTAGATGTGGTTTGCTCCTGGCTGAAGTCTTGCTAAGTTTCAGCACCCACGATGGAACATTACCTGGCCGTAAATAAGGAATGGAATTCTGGGCCATGCTATGCCCAGAGAGCCTCACAGTTGTGGTGCAAAGGGTCAGATGTAGAGGAAGCTCATACTGTGTGGCTCCACTGTGGGATGCATCTGGGACAGGTGAATCCTGAGTGGCAGCTGGAGCCGAGGAGGGCGCAGGGCTGGTGGAAGGGGGACAAGTGAGGCATGGAAGCTTACATTAGGGGATTTTGTTTCAAGGTGCAGAAATCATTTTGTACTCGGATAGCAGTGACAGTAGCGCAAAATGCAACGGAGTCGCCGAAAACCACCGAAGTGTAGACTGGAAGACAGTGGATTTTACAATGTGTGATGTGTGTGTCAGTATTTCCAAGGGAGGAAGGAAAGGAGGCTGTGAGCACGTCACAGGTTTCTACCCACCCTAGTCCTTCCCCCTCCTTCCCTTCCCCACGGGGCTACCCCTCAGGGAGGCCCCAGCTTGCATTGGGCCAGTGAGCGGCTTCCCTGACTAATTCTATAGGCTCCAGGAGCTCTAAAAATAACCAGAGTGGAAGGAGGGTGTTTAACGACCGAGTAAATAATTACACTAGGGGTGCGAGTTTGCAGGGGAGCTGAGTAAATCACTCCGGCAGGAGTGGAGCGCCAGCCCACAGCTCTCTCCAGCCCTCTATCACCTTATTCCATCCTCCATGAGTTTGCGGCCAGAGGGGCCCCGAGATGGCAAGGGGCTGGGTCCCTGGTGGGCTCAGGCATTCCTGGGTTCAGGGCTACCTTCTCCACCTGGTTCCCCAGCTGCAGCAGAACCAGAGGCCCGGTTACTGTCTTCTGGGGCTGTGTGTGTGTGCTTCTATGACCTAAAGAGGGCAAAAGCCTTGCCCAGCACCCCCCGGTGAGCATGTGCTAAACCCTGGTGGCCATGATCATCAGGCATCCCTGCCAGGAGCCAGGAGCCAGTGCCAGGCAGAACCAGCTCCCAGTGTTAGCACTGGCACAGGTGTGTGTGTGTGGGGGGGTGCTGTTTGTCTGGTACATCTTCCCCACTACTGCTGTTCCCAGTCCTTGCCTGCCCCTCGGCCCAGGATCAAGTCCTAGGAGGGACTCTGGAGACGTGTGAGGACATAGGAAGATGGCAGCCCCTGTGCTGAGCTGCGGCTGTTCCTGGCCTCTGTTACAGGGAAAGCCAAGGTTAGCTTGGGGCAGGTGGACTGCCACGGCTCAGGAGGTGTCCCTGGGACAGGGTACTTTGTGCAGGTGAACAAGTGGGGACGAGGTTGCTGCAAGTGACTCTGGGCTGGGGAGGGGAAGGGCTGGGTGGCAGGGGCCTTTTATTCCAGGCATACCAGCAGAAGAGGAAGGAGCTGCTCAACATCTGGGAATGGTCTGGCATTAGTCAGTGTGGCCAGGCCATGCAAAGCTCTGTGGGGTCCCATGTCTGTTTCTGGGATGTGGCCAGCAGTAACTCCTGGTCCTCTGGGGCTGTGTGTAGAAGGGAGGCCTCACAGGTTGCCGTGGAGTCCTTCTTGAGAGCCTCAGAGAGGAAATGTCAGGAAATTCCAGGGATGTCACAGCTGAGGAGCAGGGCCCCTGGGAAATCGGGCACAAGCAGAGGTGTGTGCATGGGGTGAGAGGAGAGGAGCAGAGGTGCTGGGGTCTTGGGGAACATCCTGACTTCAAGTACTGGGGAGCTACGGCTGCTGGGCTTTGAGCCAGGGAAGGGCCTTTTAGAAAGAACAGGTGTATGAAATACAGGATATTCATGCCAGATTCCTTTGCATCTCAGCCTGTTTTTCCTCCTGTTACTCTTTTTCCCTACTTCAAAGAAATCTCTTGTGTGTGTGTGTATAAAATATTTGCATTTATTTAAAAGAGTTGCAGAGAGGGAGAAGGTGAGTTGGAGAGAGCTGGGCTGGTCAGAAACCAAAAGCCTGCAGCTTTTGGGTCTCCCACGTGGGTGTAGGGCCAAAATGCTTGGGCGGTCCTAACGCCATGCCTGGGCGCATCAGCATGGAGTTGGATTGGAAGTGGAGCAGCCGGGATTTGAACTGGTGCTTGTGTGGGATGCTGGCGTGTACTGCAGCACTGGCATCTCTCTCTCCCACAGTGACATAGTAGTCACTGTGGTAGGCACACAGGCAAGGTCCCCTGCTCTGGGGACTGACATTTGTGGTGGTGGGTGGGAAGCGTTACGACATAGGCAAGTGCCTGCACCACATGCATGGGAGTGTTTGAGGTAAACCTTCTTGCAGGAGCTGCTGGAAGCTCCAGCATAGGCACTTGGTGCCCAGGCATGGGAAACTCTGCTTTTCCAAGGTGCTGGCACGGCATGACAGGCCAAGAGCAGAAGCTCATTCCAGAAACGGCTGCAGAGAGAATGTCCTGGTGCTTGTCAGCAGAGCCCACACCTGTACCATGCACAGGGAACCAGCTGCTCCTCTCCTTGACCTTCACTGGGCAGCAGTAATGGCTTTTCCTTCCCAGGCTGTGCTCAGGACTGAAGCTGGGACAGAGGTTGGAGGGTATGGCAGGGCCATCTTTACAGGGCCTTTGGAGGTGTCCAGGGGTAGGAATGGTGTCCCTGTCTTCTGGGGATGTCTCTGGCTCCCCTGTATCCGCTGCTGTCTTGGGGGAATTGTGGCACACCCTTTCTTCTGCTCCCCACCCTTGATACACAGGCCTTGTCCACGCATCGCTGGAGTTTCCCCTGCTAGGCCGGGGTGTTTGACCTCTGTGGCTGGTCCCCGTGCATGCTCACCTGTGTCTGCTCTCACACCTGGGGTACCAAGCATACCATGAAGGCGACACTCCTGTGTGTTTTCGTGCATCCCTAAACCCTGCCAAGCTGGGGACCCCTGGTTGTGAGTGGAGGGTTGTGAGAGCCTGTGATGTCCTGGAGCCCAGTGACATGCCCGTGACAGCTGTGGGAGGGCCCCCGTGGGGCTCTCAGCGTGGCCTTATGCGTCACTAACAGCTGACATAGGCTCCCGGGTGGCCCAGTCTGCTTCTGTGCCAGAGTCCCCTGGGACGAAGGCAAAACTTCTGGGAACTGAACTCCGCAGCCCTGCTTCCCTGGCCACGATTACAGGCGCTCCCTTGCTTGGGGGGGTGGGGGTGGTCAGGAACGGCCTTTGAAAGTTCTTCCCAGAGGAAGTGGGGGCGGGGTGTGTGCCATGTGGAAGTGCTCCCCCCTCCACCCCATGCATGGCCGCCACGTGTGCTGGAGCTCTCAGCTGCCTGCCTGCTCCTGGTACAGGGAACGCCATGCCTGAAGTTTCCGCCTGGACTTCCCACCATGCCTGTGTTAGAGCGTTCCAGCCAGGAAGTTAGGGGTAGAAGTGGGGTGTTCCGCCTCTCCCTCAAGCCTGCTTTACCTTGGACATGGCGTGCTGATAATTGCACCTGCTCTTTGGTTTGCAGCCCCACAAGCCTGACACCCAACCCAGGGGCACTTTACGTGGTGGCGGAAGAGGGGGAAGTCGGGGAAGGTGAGGGGCATGCTGGCATTGTGGCTCAACAGGTTAACCTGAGACATGCATGTTGATTCCCGTCCCAGCTGCTTAGCTTCTGATCCAGCTCCTTTAATGAGACTGGGGAAACAGTGAAACATGGTCCAAGTGCCTGGACCCTTGTATCCACGTGGGAGACCTGGAAGGAGTTCCTAGTTCCTGACTTCGGTCTGGCACACTCTGGGTTGTTACAGTCTTTTGGGAAGTGAACTAGTGATGAAAAAGCCTCTGTCTCCTTCTTTCCCCTCCCTCCTTCCTTCCCTACTTCCCTCTTCCTTGTCTGTGTCTCTGTCCCAGTAGCCCTTCAAATTGGTCCTTGATGCCCGTTGAAAGGTTACGTCTGTGCATGGTTACGGCTCTCAGCAGCAGGTGTAGTGACAAGGAGACTCTCAAGGCAGCCGGTGGGTTGGGAGGGGACGCAGGGAAACCTGAGGAGGGTTGGCTGCCTTAGCAGTGCCGCCCCATTCCTCTGGGAGTCCTCCAGGCTCGGAGCCGGGGCACCTGGGGCCAGGATGTCAGCTGTTGCTGGGGCTCTGCCCTGACCTTTCAGGCCTGTGGCACAGCTGGAGAAGGCAGGCAGTGCCTGAGTCAAGGCCGCTGGAGTCTGAGCAGGATCCCGTGGCAGCTGCTGTTCCGAGGTCACAGTGGTGTGTGCTCATAGACCCGGATTTCTCGGGGCTCTGGAGTCCTTTCCTGTGCCCCTCTGGATGTTTGCATTGTCTGAGCTGGAAAGGTAGACCCCCTGGCAGGAAACCACTTACCTGGTTGCTGTCTGATATCACTGTGGATGAGCTTAAGAGATTCAGAGTAGAGATGAGAGATTATTTTTTCTTAGGGCAGCGGCTTTTCAAGTTGAGCTTTGACCTGCAACGCTGGCATCCCATATGGGCACCGGTTTGATTTCCGGCTGCTCCATTTCTAATCCATTTCCATGCTTATGACCTGGGAAAATAGCAGAGGATGACTCAGGCATGTGGGATCTTGCATCGACGTGGGAGATCCAGAAGAAGCTGCTGGCTCCTGACTTTGGATCAGCTCAGTTCTGACTGCTGTGGCCATTTGGGAACTGAACCAGCGGATGGAAGATCTGTCTGTCTCTCCTTTTTGTAAATATGCCTCTCAAATAAAAATAAATCTTTTTTTTTAAGTTTTTTTTTTTTTTTTTCCTAGCTGGAAAGACAAATGTCTTTGGCTGGGCCCCCAGGTAGCTGCAATAGCCAGGGCTGGACCTGTTTGAAGCCAGGACCCAGGAACTTCATCCAGGTCTCCCACATGGGTTGCAGGGGCCCCAGGTGCGTTAGCAGAGAGCTGGAAGGGAAGTGGAACAGCAGGGACTCCAGCCAAATTTCTGGCTGTTAGATTTGTTTTTAAAAGAGGAAGAGACAAAGCTCCCAGTTAGCTGGCTCACTCCCCTAAATGCCTGCCTCAGCCCCAGGGCCGGGCTGAGGAAGGCAGGCCAAGTCTCCCACGTGTATGCCGGAAATCCAAGTCTAGAACCATCCTTGCTACCACAGGTATGCATGTTAGTGGGAAGCTAGAATTCTGAGCAACAGTGAAGATCTCGGGCACACAGCTTGCTGCCCAAACCTGCAGGTTGTGGAGACCCACCCAGGGTCAGGGAGTGTTCTGCCTTTCTGAGGACTGGATAATGGCTGAGTCCAGTGAACTGGGACAAGGGCATGGTGATGATTCTCTCAGCTGGTTCTTAGGACTTGTGAGCCTGAGGCCTGGGGCCCGATCCTGATTTACGAGCTGTCACTGGAGATATATCCAGTGGATGGGAAGCTTCAGTGGGTGCATTTGGGCCGCTGTAAAGATAAGGAAGAGCCATTTTCAGGCCACTTAAACTCTTCCCTTTGGGGTTCAGACGGGTCTGTGCAGACAGGAAGTCTTTATGGAGAAATGTTTACTCGTAAAAACACAGGAGAGAAAGCTCCCTGGCCTTTATGACAATGTGATTCCACAGGAGTTAGAGTTTCAAATCACCCGCCAGCTGACCCCATCCTGAGGCTGGGGTGCAAACCTTTTCCGGTTCCATCTGCAGTGGCCTCTTCAGGACCAGAATAAATGATTTCCTGGGTCTGATAATGGTCCAGAGACCACACTTCTTCACCCCTGCCTGGATTCTCGTACCTACTCCTGCATATAGTCTAAGTCTACTGCACCATGCTTTCCTTTTTTCTTTTTAAAGGTTTATTGATTGAATGATGGATTCAAAAAGCAGAGTGACAGTGAAGGAGAAGCAGAGTTTTTATTTGCCTGTTCACGTCTCAGATACCTACAACGGGCAGCGCTGTACCTGGCCCAACCCAGGGGCCAGGAACGTAAGCACTTGTGCTGTCCTTTATTGCTTTCCCAGGTGCTTTAGCAGAGAGCTGAATCGGAAGTGGAGCAGCCTGAACTTGAACTGGCATCCACATGGGTTGCTAGGGCCACGGGTGGAAGTTTAATCTACTATACCATGGCACTAGCCCCAGGCTTTTTATTCTTTGTTCTGGTGGTGGTGGTCACTATTGGTGCCCATCCCATGGGTGGCAGCTGCCACAGAGGGGTCTAAGGGTGTCTTGCCCTTCAAGCCCTATGGGCACCAAATGGTCAAAGGTTTTGCATAGTTCCTTTTTAAAGAAACAATATTTTGGGGCCTGGTGTGATGGTTCCGCCATCTGCAAGAGCTGGTATCACATGTGCTGGTTCATGTCCTGGCTGCTCCACTTCCCACCCATCTCTCTGCTTGTGGCCTGGGAAAGCAGTTGGGGATGGCCCAAAGCCTTGGGACCCTGCATGCACGTGGGAGACCTGGAGGAGGCTCCTGGCTCCTGGGTTTGGATCGGCCCAGCTCTGGCTATTTGCAGCCGTATAGAGCGTGAACCAGCAGTTGGAAGAACTTTCTCTCTCTGTAAAGCTGTCTTTGCAGTAAAAACAAATGTTTAAAAACAATAATATTCTTACTGCATTTAAAAAAATCATCTGATTTGAAAGAGGAATATCTGGTTTATTCCCCAAATTCTTATGACAACCTGGGCTGGATCATGCCAAAGCCAGGAACTTGGAACTCCCCACACAGATGGCAAAGACCCTGTTACCTCCCAAAGGCTGCACTTTTACAGGAAATTGGCTTGAAAAGGGAGGTGGGATACTGGACCGAGGTCCTCTGATGTGGGGGCGTTGTCCCCAAAGGCCGTGTTGCCACTGTATTATTTGCCAGTGCAAACCTTCTGCTTTGCATGTCTGCCGCTCCCCTGTGCAGCATATGGGTCCCCTCCCCTCCCGCTGCCCTCACACAGCGGAAGGCTGTTGCAGATGTGTGATGGGAAATAGTGCAAGAAGAAGATGCGCGAGGGCTTCATGTGTGGGACATTGGGGACCCCTACTCCCTGCTCCTGCTGCATGTGGCTTTGTAATGTGGCCCTTCATAACATTTGTGGAACACTGGGTGAAATGTTTTGAGCTCTGTATCTATCCAGGAGCTCCCCAGAGCTTGTGGGAATGCATACGTTCAGTTAGGCTGCCTGAGACACAAGCCACCTCCACCTCCAACCACACACACACATATGTCTAGGGTTCCTTCCCCCCTCAACACCCCTTGCTTCCAGCCACCTCTGGCTGTGCCTTAGTCCCTAGACGTGCTAGTTGTTCTTGGTGGCTCCCTCCCTGGCATATGCCGCCAGGTGTGCCCCCTCAGGATGAGCATTGTTCCTTTACCCGTGTGACTCTGCCAAGCTCCTGCAGGCTGACTGGTGGGCCCCAGGCCTCCTCCCTGCATGCCAGGCCCTTGCTCCAACGTTGCCTTGTGCACAGTCTTGGGTTGGACTGCCCTTCCCTCCCCTCCTCAGCTATCTTTGCCTATCTCCTAATCTATCTGACCTCTTGTGTGGGCCCAGACTTCACAGTCCAGGCTGGACACCTGAGGCCTTGTTCTCTCCATCTTACAGGAACAGTACCATCCACCACCCACCTGTTGCCTGTAGTGCAGTACACCTGTCAGTTGGGATGCAGCCTGCCCAGACCTATGGGAGGGATCGGCACAGGAATGCCTGTGGCCACCCCTTCCTATCACTCTAGTGCCCTGCTGGGACACAGTAGCCCAGAGGAGTCCCCCAGCATGTTAAGACCTCATTAATAGTAAAGACAAGAGTGGGGTCATAGGTTGAAACCACACATGCTCTTCTGCCCTTGGGCCCTCCTGGGCTCCTGGCTCTGGGTCCAGCAACTCTTGACTTGTATCTGGGGGTGATAAGAGTCCATGAGCCCCTGCAGGGAGGTGGTGAAAAGAGCCACAAATTCCCAGCGGCTCCAGCATCTGTGCCCAGCAGGTGTCGGCCCGAGAACCAGAGCTTCTGCCTTTGACGGTGGCAGACATGAGTCCACTGCCAGGAGGCCAAGGGGTCTGGGCAGGGCCTTTTATTTTCTATTCTAGAACTGTCCGAGCAAAAAGTGGCTTCTGCCTGGGCAAACACAGTGTGTTTGTGCCTTTGGCGGGCAGCTGGGAACAAACGGTGTATGCTAACTCTTTCTACTGGCTGGGCCCACGAGGACACAGGCTATGCTGACAAAGCCAGGAGCCAGAGAACCTGTGTCAGGCCAGGCGCCTGCACTGGCCAGATCCTTCCTGGGCAAGTGGGGGGTGGGTAGCAGGCTGGGCACCACAGAGAGGAGGTAGGAGGATTTTGGTACAGGACCAACAGAGTCTGAGAAATCACTTTTTCTCCCTGCTTCTCTGTTCTCCATACCCCTGCACTCTAACCTAACTTCCTCTGAGCCCCACGGGGGTGGGGTACCCTGCAGCCTGCCCACTGCTAGTCCTCCTGTACCCCTGTGTACCCCCAACCCCAGGGCCTTCCAGCTCTCCAGGTCTCAAGGCTCCTTCAGAGCCAAATTCAGTCCGTCAATTCCATTTACTTCAAAAAACATCCAGATGTTTAGGGAAAGCCCACTGGTTCACATGTTGCTAAGGCTACCTGGCTATGGAGTGGTGTGAGCTGGATCTGAACTTCAGTCTGTCTGGCCGCTAAGCCTGGGCACTGCTTCCTTCAGGGCTGTACATCCTCCCCGCCCTCTGCCTCACCCCAGCTCCACCTCTCTCCTCCCACCTGCAGATTCCTGAAGGTGTCCCACCCCCTGCCTTCTGAAACACATTCCCCATCCCTGCCCTGCTTTGAGGTATGCTGGGCTACTAGCTGCTAGGCCTGGTAGGTTTGGGGGCACAGACTTGGGTCTTACTGAGCTCCTGGCTGTCGCTGGTAGGGTTGGTGACTTCCCAGTGGGTGTGCCTTGTGCTGCTCTGTTCAGGTCCTGATAGGACTGGATTCTGCTCGCAGTGCTTTGCTGTTCCCTGTCCAACGCTTCATCCCTCTCCCCCACTTGCCGTTCTTCCATCAGCAGCTGAGCAGAGAATTCCGCCCCATGAGCCTCGTTGGCAGGAAGAGTAAATTGGAGGGACTTGATGTTCCTGGAATGGTCACCCTGGAGACGACATCACCCTCCCTTCCCACCCCAGCCCCCACGGGCTGCAGCCCAGGGACAGCAGTTGAGTGTGGTGACCGCTCCAGGAAGGGGCTATTTCCCAATTCTGCTTCCTGTCTCTGGGTGTGGAGAAGCCAGGAGGGCATCCAGGAAGAGGTGTGAGGAGCTGGGTCCCGAGGGATGTGTAGGAGTTGGCTAGGGAGCCACAGGCAGCCCGGAAAGCAAAATAGGAGTTCTGGCAGATGGGTGGGTGGCAGCCCCACCCTCAACCTTCTCTAGCAGGTAGTTTTTGAAATATCTGCGCTACCAAGGCTGGAACTGGCAAGGGCAGAAGGGCCTAAGGGGCATGTCCCTCACCCTCTGCCTGGTGTGACGGCAGACCTGGGGACTAGTAACTCCTCCGCTCACCCCACCCCGTCTTGTCCAAACTCTCAGCTGCTGTCCTGGTGCTCGCAGCTCTGCCTGGGCCTCAGCTTCCGGGGGCCCTGTTCCAGGGAGGGCTGTGCACGCTGGGCCCTCTTGGCTGCAGGAGTTGCCTGGGAGCCTGAGAGGGTTAAACCACCACGCCAGCTGGTGAGCATTAGTTCCCCCTCTCGGGCGACAACGTCACAGCTAATGCGGGAGGCCCAAAGAGGCTGGTGGCAGGAGGAGGTGGGGAGGAGCGGCCGCAGGCTCGCCGGGGTGGGCTTCTGGCCTGGGACCCCCCCTCCCGACATCCTCAGGTAGGCTGGTGGTAGGGGTTCCCCTGGGACGATCGGGGTGGGAGGGCTGGAGAACACGTATGAGTATGGGTGGGAGGGGTTGGTAACCCTTCTCCGGGTGAGAGTTTCAGAACCCAAACTTCAGCGTGGAAGGAGAGGGTGCAGGCGCTGCCAAGGGTGGGGGAGGGAAGCTTCCTTCTCCAGTCGGGATGAGGGTGGCTTTTTCCAGCACAGACTGCTGGGGGGATCTGGGGTGTGGTGGGAAGCAGGCATGCCTTGCAGCCTAGGGGACTTTGAAGAAGTGGCCCGTTCAAGCCAGGGAGGGAATTGCTATGTGGTTGTTCTACTCCCTGCATGTGTCCAGGAGGTGTGAGAAAGGGAACCTGTATGTGCCCACTCCGTGACTGGGGTGGAGCCTCCCGGTGATGGCAGGGGCCCCTCAGAAATGTACAAAGTATGCAAGCCCTCCCCGCACCCCCTCCAACAGCCTGTTCTGGTGCAGCCACTGGCATGCAGAAGGGATCTGGGGGGTAAGAGGTAGGAAATGGGGTTGGGGGAGAACGGGGGTAGCTGTGTGGTTCTTGTGGGTAGCAAAGATGTAGACCTGCCTGGGAGACTTGAGTTGAGCCCTGAGGGTGCAGCCCAGACAGAGCAGGCTCGCAGCTGATGTGTTTTGTCTGTTTTGACTGTGAGTTGGGAGAGAAATAGCCAAATTAGGCATGTGCTAGTGGTCAGCTGAGCCCAGAGACGAGCTGGTCGCACGGATGGGAGTGAGTCCCGGCTCAGAGGAGAATGATGGATCTCAGCCCCAGTAAAAGGTGAAAGATGAGTGTGGAGGACGCTAGGATGGGCCTGGGTGAGGCGCAGGAGGAACGGAACTCACAGTGCCTGGCTGTCTGGCCTCCTCGCCCTCCTTGCTGGTATGACTGCTGCCTGGCAACGTCTCTTTCTTCTCCTTTGTCCCTGACCAGCCTTTGACAAGGTTGCCCAACCTTTGCCGCCGTTCCCCAAGGGCAGACACAATTCCGTCTGACAGATGGACGAGCTGAGGCTGTTTCCCAGAAAGTGGTCTGTCTAGGGCCGTCTGCTCTGCTGGTCTCCTTGTCCCTTTTGTGGCCACTGACAGCTGGACGGGACCTGGCACAAGTGACTCAGCTTCTCGGAGCATCGCCTGTCAACACTCGCAAGTGCTACAACTATTATTGTTGTTGTTGTTTTTAAAGATTTATTTTTATTGGAAAGGCAGATTTACAGAAAAAGAGAGAGATCTTCCATCTTCTGGTTTGTTCCCCGAAATGAGCACAACAGCTGGAATTGAGCTTCCAAAGCCAGGAGCTTCTTCTAGGTGTCATGTGATTATAGGGTCCAAAATCCTCGGACCATCCTCTGCTGCTTTCCCAGGCCATGAGCAGGGAGCTAGATAGGAAGTGGAGTAGCTGGGGCATGAACCAATATCCATGTAGGATGCTGGCTCTTGAAGGTGGAGGATTAGCCAACTGAGCCATTGTGCTGAGTCCATAGTAGTCCCCCCACTTCTTAAAAAAGATTTATTTATTTATTGGAAAGGCAGATATACAGAGAGGAGAGACAGAGAGGAAGATCTTCCCCGTTCGATGGTTCACTCCCCAAGTGACCGAAATGGCTGGAGCTGAGCCAATCTGAAGCCAGAAGCCTGGAGCTCTTCTGGGTCTCCCACATGGCTGCAGGGTCCCAAGGCCTTGGGCCATCCTCGACTGCTTTCCCAGGCCACAAGCAGGGAGCAGGATGGGAAGCAGGGCTGCCAGAATTAGAACCAGCACCCATATGGGATCCCTGCACGTGCAAGGCAAGGAGTTTAACCATTACACTATCGCACCGGGCCCACCCCCTACTTTTTTTTAAGGTTCACTTTGTTGATTTGAAAGACAGAGTGGTACACACACACACACCTTTGAAGAGATTTTTCGTTCACTTGTTCACACCTCCAAGTAGTCATCATGGCCCAGGTCTGGCTCAGGCTGAATTCCGGAGCCTGCAGCTCTTCTCTGTGTCCCATGTGGGTGCAGGGCATCCTTCGCTGCTTTCTCAGGTGCATTGGTAGGGAGCTGGAGCAGCAGTAAAGCTGGTACTCAAACTGGTTCTCTGATAGGGGCTGTGAGTGTCACAGGCAGTGGTTTAACTTGCTGTGCCTCAGTGTATTACTTTCCATGCCTTTTTCCCCCCAGTGATTGTACAATTAAGGGAATTAAAAGCAAAAGAAAGCAAGGGACTTTTGGAATTCAAAGCTTCAGAAGATGTAATTCTTTTTTTAAAAAGATTTATTTAGAGAGAACAAAAACCACAATTAAGATCTGTCCTGGTTCACTCCCCAAATGGCTGTGATGGCCAGAGCTGAGCTGATCTGAAGTCAGGAGCCAGGAGATTCTTCCGGGTCTCCCATGTAGGAGCAGGGTCCCAAGTTCTTGGGCCGTTTTCTGCTGTTTGCAGGTCATTAACAGAGAGCTGGATCAGAAGTGAAGCAGCTAGGGTTTGAACATGTGCCCATATGGAATGCTGGTGCCACAGGCAGATGCTTAGCTTACTATGCCACAGACTTCTAAAAAATTCTCAAAGTGTCTTCTGCCTCTTGTCCACCAGATCTTCTGTGTGCACCCCTAGATTTCTTGTTCATCCCCTTGGGCAGGGCATCTGCGCAGAGTGGCGGAGGAGAATGGCAGGCTCTGAGGATGGGAGGGAGTGATGCTGGAGCAGGTGCTGGCTGCCTGTGTGCGAAGAGGTGGACTTCTCAACCTCTTCCCAACCCCTTGCCTCCTGCCCCTCACTGGGGGGAGCCTGGCTGTGTGTGAGATGCTGTCTTTGGCATTCCGTTTGGTCGGTGAGCTTAATGAGTTCTTCAGGGATGCTACGCTGTAGCTAAAGATCATTTACCTGAATTGCTTTTTAATTTCTGCCATGGGAAGCTGCCCCAGTGCAGTGTAATTACGTTATAATTTACAGCAATCCCCAAATCTATAAATTAAGCTGTACTGGGGGTGGGGAGGAGAGGCTGCAGGCATTGTAGGGTGGGGATTGAGGATGCTGGGAGATTCCCTTCACCCCACCCCCAACCCAAGACACCCCACTGCCCGGCATTGTGGCATTAACCTGCGTTCCCATTTGCCATATAAGCACACTGATGACCCACATGCAGGGCAGAGTCAACCATCCCTATGGGCACACCAGGGCTATCTGGAGTGAATGAGCTTTGTGGAAGAATCAAGGGACCATCAGCTTCATGGAGATCTGGGCTTCAGGAACTGGAACAATCCCTGGCCTTTATGGGGCCATTCACTTCTTTAGGAAGCTGGGGGAGGCAGTGGAACCAAGGCTCAGAGAGGTTGAATCATTGACTCTGCACCGCACAGCAGGCATACAACGGATACCAAGCGCACAGAGGTGGGGGAGGGAAAGTGTGTTTGCCCTGCATGTTAATCATGATTGCTGACCTGGCTGTCAGGGATGGTGTCCCTGGTCCTGCTCCCTCCCTTGCACGGGTGGTCACCTGCTCCCGTCCCCCTCCCAGCTGTACTGGAAGTATGACCCATGGGGCGTTGTGGAGGTCTCACTTTTGGCTAAATGCCCTCCCGTGCCCTCCTTGGCCTGAACCAGCCCCTCCCCATTCGACACCAAGGTGGGCTTGCCCTACAGCAGCCTCAACAAGAAAGACATCATGACCCCGGATTCCTCTGTGGACAACACCTCCCTGTGCCCCTGAATCACAGGCTGGTCTGTCCATTGCCATGGGCGTTGGCTATCCGCACTTTAACCATCACTCTCTTAGGGTTACTCATGTGACTGCTTGTGCCCCCATGCACACATCCCATCCTTTTTTGCTGCCTCCAGGAAGTCCTCCTTGGCTGTAGTCCTCCCTTCCCACTGCTGGCATAGCCTTGAGTGTGGCTCGTATCTGATGGCTTACCCACCTCCCTGAGCCTGCTGTGTTCTGTCCCCCAGCCAGATGTTTGGGTGAGGGATTGCAGGGTTGCTTCTTCCTGTGACTGCTGCTGCTGCACAGATGTTCCCGCACGAGCCGGGCTCTGCACACCAGCTGTGGCCCAGCGGTGTCCCAAGGAAGGACGGGATACAGCGGGGGTGGGGGGTTGGGGGGCCGGAACACTCCTGGGCTGTCCCTGCTGGGTGTGCTGGGAGGCTGCCCGGGGACAGCTGCCTTTGTTAGTTAGCACACTCAGGGCCTTGGGCAGCAGCCAGCCCTGCCTGGTGTGAGTGGGTGGGAGCTGCTGTGGCCAGCATGCATTTGCATGCACCCTGCCTAGCATGCAAAACTCAAGCCAAGGCATGGGAGGGAGGAGGGACTGGCAGACAGCAGACCCCTGTTGTGAAACCCTGTGCCCAGGTGACTTGGACTGGGCTAACCTGGAGCTCCCAATGGGTGGGAGTTCCCCATGTTCCTGCTTTCCAGGATAGGAACTGAAACCCAGAGAGAGTACATGCTGTGGTCATTTAGGTCAGACCCTAGGCCGTTGGTGTCCAAAGCCCATGGGCTCTGCCCTCCAGGCTGCTGCGGAATCATCCAAGAGGTCGGCAGTTTCAGTCTCCAGAGAGGAAGGAATCAGCCGGGTAGCCTTCCTAGCTTCCCTGTACCTCCTCTCTGCCTATTCTTTCGGTCTGCCATCTTCTTGTGTCTTTCCACCTCCCCACCCTGCAGCCTCATGGAGGGAACACCTTTGCCTCCCCCAACATAGTGGGCGAGGGGTCCCGTACTTCCCTGTCACTATGACAACCCTCATTGAATCCTCTGTGGATAGCTACCCAGGCCTGTTGCTGTTGGGACTTGAAAGAGTCGGAGATAGATGAACAGTCTCTTGGGATGGCTGCCGATGGAGGGACAGAGCTGCTGAGGGTGGGAGACTCTGACGGCCTGTACTCAGCTGGTATGATGAGTCCCCAGAGGCTCAACGCAAGACCGCAACAAGTAAAGCTGATGCTGGTCACGTTGCTCTGGGTCCTGTCTCCGGCTGCGCCACTTCCGATCCAGTTCCCTGTTCATGCACCTAGGGAAGCAGTAGAGGATGAATGGCCCAGGTGCTTGGGTCTTGCATCCACGTGGGAGACTCAGAAGAAGCTCCAGGCTCCTGGCTTTGCTGTGGCCTAGCCCTGACTGTGGGGCCACTTTGGGGAGTAAACCAGCAGATGGATCTTTCTTTCTCTTCTCTTTCTGTGAGTGTTTTCAAAATCAATCGTTAAAAAATAAAAAGGGTCACCATAGACTTGCCAGGGGTCCCAGCAGTTTCATGGGTAGGTGGACAGTATGGTCTGAGGGATGAGTTCTAAAACCCACCAGCAGGCACCTGCAATAGCAGATGGTGCCAGACTTGACCCATGCTGAGTTTTCTCATCAGACACCTGAGATTTAAAACAACAACAACAACAACAAAACTTACCCTCTATGTTAGGCAAAGGAAGGGGTTAGCAGTCCCTATAAGAGAACAGTTCACATTCATCGATTATGGTAGAAGTTAGGTAAAACCAATCGGATTCCTATTGCTCGAATTTTCTACTCTTTCTGACGGACTGTGTGTTGCTGAGGCCCTAGGTTAGAGAGAGAGCA
The DNA here is from genome assembly GCF_017591425.1 of Ochotona curzoniae. Classification (NCBI taxonomy): domain Eukaryota; kingdom Metazoa; phylum Chordata; class Mammalia; order Lagomorpha; family Ochotonidae; genus Ochotona; species Ochotona curzoniae. The sequence goes on from NW_024465699.1 coordinate 5,403,718, forward strand.
GAAAGCAGGGTCTTGGAGCGATCCTTGTGCACCCAGGGTCTCTGTGGCACTGATCAGAAAGAGCACAGCCCAGTGTGTGAGTGTGGGTGACTGGATGCACGGTGGGTGGTGGCTCCACGTGCTGAGCATCAAGAGATGCTTGCATACCACAGCCTGGGGGTCCCTTGAGGATGCTGTGCTTAATAAAAGTCACCGAGCACCAGGGGCCAGACAGCAAGGGCCACCCTGACACAGTCCTCCCAGGTGGAAAGTGTGGTTGTTGAGGACTGGAGGAAAGAAGGATGGGGAGTTGATGATTTTGGGTACACAGCTGCAGACTGCCCGCTTTGTACTGAGTTGATGGCTGTACAGACATGCATGCGTATGGCAGGAGTGGAGATCCGCCAGCCCACACGAAGCGCGAAGCCCATAGAATCACTTGTTTTGGTCCTGCCGAGGGAACCGCAGGTGGAATTAGGAATTCAGTCAATCTGGGGCTGGTGTCGTGGCGCAGTGGATGAAGCCATTGGCTGTGATGCCGGCATTGTTTTGGTTGCTGGTTTGATTCCTAGTTGTTTCACTTCCTATCCGGCTCCCTGCTGATGTGCCTAGGAAGATGGTGGAGGATGGCCCAAGTGCTTGGACCCCTGAATCCACATGGCTGGGAGACTTGAAAGAACCTCCTGCCTCCTGACTTTGATCTGGCCCAGCCCCGGCCATTTTGGCCTTTTTGGGGAATGAACTAGCAGGTGGAAGATCTCTCTCTCTCCTCTCTCTAAGCCTGACTATCACATAAATAAATAAAAGGAAAATTTAATAAATCTACAGCAGACTCATTTTTAGCTTGAATTGTGCCTGGCCTGGGGATGATGCTATAAATATCTAAATGACCTGGGTAGAAAAAGGGTCCCCATCCCTGCTAGTGCCAGGGAACGATACACTGAAAAATGGCCTTACGGGTATGGTTTCTGTGTTGGTGTATTGTACTACAGGTTTACAAACTGAAATAGTTGAAAACGAGTCTGTAGCCAGCGGGTCCCAGGATCCATGGAAAGCTCCCGCAAACCTCAGTGCCCTTGGTTGTGTCGCCCCCTTGTTTGTACAGGAAGAGGATGCAGCTCCTGGCCAGCTGGTTCAGTTGAGGAAGTGTCCCCTGGGATCCAAAGACCCTTGCTCCCGCCTCTTCTCTCTCACCTCCCCACCCCCAAGAGGAAGTGGGTTTGAAGCCAACCCCTTTTTCAGGATCCCTTGCCCTGGGTTATCCGTGTCTTTGAGTCCTCCCTCTCAGCCACATGCCAAGGGCAGAACCCATGGGAAAAAAAGATAGGTTGGCCTAAGAAATTGAAATCTGTTTTTTTCCTCTGTGTAAAGATGTAAAATCCAGCATTAGCGTATTACAAGTGGACTGAGGTTATTTTGGGAAAGAGCAATTAAAGGTTTGATGTTTTCCCTTTGGCCCTGTCCCTCATGCAGGTCTGTAGGCTGCTTGGCCGTCTGCCCTCCCACTCCCTCTCCCGGCCCGCAGCCACAGCCCACAGGACCCGGCCCTGGTCTCATCCCATCCTGCACCCTGGGAAGGGTGGCTGGTTAAGTTCCTATTAATTACCACCAGGCCCGAACACTCAGAACAAGATCTGGTTGGACTCCGTGACTGGCCATGGTAGCCTGTTTCTCTGTTGCTGAGATGGGTCTCCGTTGGGCTCCAGCCTCCTGCCAGCTCCCGAGAAAACCCTTGTCCCTGCTCACCACTGCTTGTAGCTTCTCTGCAAGGTCACCTTGGCCCAGGGTACCTGCTGCTCACACAATCACACCTGCAGGGTCTCACACCATAAATACACGCACAGGTCCCTCACAGTCACATCCACACACACACACACACACACACACATGCACTGCCACACGGCCACTATATATATGCATACTCACACAGTAACTCAGTGTCATATACTTGTCACACACTGGTCTCTCACAGTCATGTCTGCATGTGTAGTCACACGTGTGCACACTCGGCCACATCTATGCAGACCCACACATACATGTATTCGTGTACACAAGTCACATGCATTATATGCATCTCTTGTGTATGTACACACGTTTGCACAAGTGCATGTCCCCAGTGCACAGAGCGGAAGCAGCACCTGTCACTGGCCCAGTGCCATTTGAGTCAAGCACCTGTGGGTCCTTCACGTGTAGGTTCTGCCCTGGCAGCTGCAGCCTCTTGGAGTCAGCACTGTGCTGTTTACCGGGTGCAAGGGTACCTGTGTGCCTGGGAGCTTGTGCACATGTGTGGGAGCATCACTTCCCAGCAGGTGGCTTCTGAGAATCGTGACCAGCTTGAAGGTCCGTGTTTGCTGTCCAGTGGTGCTGGGTGACTGGTTCTTCTAGCTAGCCACAAGATGGACAGGCTGCATGCTTGTCTGTGTCTTTCTGTGCCACTGCCATCCTGGAGGGCGGGTGTTGGGTGGGCTCTTAGGGTGAAGCCATCTGGCCCTGCGGTGCTGCCATCGGGTAGTGTCCCGAGTCCCTGCTGTGTATGTGGCAGGGGTGGGGACTGGCTGTCACTCCCTTTGTCCTCTTTGTGTCTCTCTGCCTGTGTGTGTCTCCCAGGGCTTTGCCCTGTCCGTCTCCACGCGGAACCTGGTCCTGCCCTCTGTCAGGGGATCCTGGGCAGACTTAAAGGTTTTGCGGGGTACCCAGTCTGGTCCTCGGTAAGTGACACCAAATGGGTAATTGATTTGTGCCGCCCTCTCCCTCCATCTCCCCAGGAACACCTCAGTGGCACTGTGGCCTCCGCTGTGGGATCAGACCTCCCTCGTGGTTGGCAGGGCTTGCGGTTGTGGGGACAGGTGTCCGGGGGTGGTTGGCCTGCCTGCTAGGTTGCTGACGTTAGACCAGGGAGGCCCCTGTGTTTTCCTTGGGACTGCAAGTATCAAAACCCTTCCCAGGCACACACCCTGGAAAATAGAAGTGAGGCTCCAAGGGGTTTTCTTCTACTTCTTTTTTTTAGGTTGAGGTATTTTGCAAGCATTTTCAGTGTTCTAGCATCTATGGAGAGGGGGAACATTGCATGTTTCTCTCTCTCTCTCTCTCTCTCTCTCTCTCTCTCTTCCCCCAAAGATCATTTTTTGAAAGGCAGAGACCTCTGGATCTCCCCCTTGGGTGCAAGGACCCAAGGGCTTTTCTTAGCCGTCTTCTTTTGCTTTCCCAGGTGCATCACTAGGGAAAGTGGAGTAGCTGGGATTCAAACACATGGGATGTAGATGCCACAGGTGGTGGCTTTACCCACCATGCCATAATGCCAGACAGCACCCAGCGTGGCTTTCCTCTTGTCCCATCAGAGAGTAGCAAAGAGGAGCAGGAAGGGAGGTGCTGACTGGAACGTGGGTTTGAATCCTGATCTGATACTCACCTACGTTTAACCCCAAAGGCTCAGTTTCTGCATTGCAAAGGTGATTCCTCTCTCCCTTGCGCGGCAACTGTGAGGATGGAGAGGGGGCAGCGGGTTTAGACAGAGTCTACAGGGAGGAGGGAGGACGGGGTTGATGCTGCTGCTGGTGTCAGGGACATCCCCAGAGTCAGTGTCCAGAGTCAAGGCTGCCCACCTGACTGGCAGAGTTTGGGCCACAGAGCCAAGTGGTGTCGTTACCCACTCAGTGCTATGGGGCATTTCTGAGCTGTCCCCCTCCCCCACAACCAAAAGGCAGGTGCACAAGGGTGGTGTTGGATTGGTGGAATAGTGTTGAGGTCAGGGTGAGGCACCAGAGCTCAGTTTTTGCTCTCATGGTGTGGATTTGACCCCCAGGAAGCGCTTAGCCCTGGGTCTCTGCATCTTAGGAGCCCAGCACATCATGGGCTACCACTGCCAAGTGTGGGGGCTGACTGCAGGGGGACTTGGATTTCACTGTGGGGAAAAAAGAAATATCCCCTACAGATTTAGGATTTTGGATCTTTGGCCCAGAGAGGACAGGGAGAAGTGGGGAGGGGATCGACAGAGGCCGCCTGAGGCAGGAGGGTGGGCACTGGGACAGGGAGGGTATAGCAACCCGGATAGCCAAATGTAGGGCCCAAGCCCCTTACTGTGTCACTTCCTCGTGGCTTGAGCCTGGGTGGGCAGCAGGGACAGTCAGCTTGGTGAAAGCTCCCGAACCTTAGTGGCTTTCTCTTCCATGTACCTGAGGGGGCTGGCAATGTGCTGCTCGCCTTCTAGGGGCTAGATTCCTGGTCACATGACCCTGGTCACGTGAGGGGAGACTGCTGGAGCAGGTTTGGGCTATTGCAAAAAGCATTGACTTTCTGTTTGGAGGGAATGGCTCTGCCCCTGCTGGGCAGAGTGCCTGGGCTGGACATCTGGTGCCCTTAAGCCCTAGGCTGCTTGCTGTGCTTGCAGGAGGCCTGCTGGGCTGCGTTATGGAGCATGGCAGGGCCTGGAGCTGGCCACTCCCCCCAACTCCTTCGTTCAGTCAGTGTCAGGCAGCTTAGGAGCCCTGCCTTTCATTTTGCTCTCCAAGGCACTTATTCAGCTGCTGGCCTGGGCTCCCTCCAATCCTGAGCACCTTGCTGTAAACCACCGTGGATAGCTGCAGGATCCCTTGCTAAGGATGAACAGTGGTGGTGTAGGTGAAGCTGGAGGAGTGAAAGGCCCCACTCTGAGGCCACTGCCTGCATCTCCTCCTCCCACTTGCTCATGTGCCAGCCCAGCACCCGGTCCTTACTCCCTCTTCACTCAGGAGGCCTCGGCTCTGTGGTGGAGAGCCCTGCCTCCAGGGAGGATGCCCTAATAGCATGAAACCCGAGATCAGGATGTCTCTCCGCTGAACTGTTCCTGGGTGAGGGCCTGTGATGGGGCAGACACCCCATTCTCACCAAGTCCTGTGCTCCAGGGGTGTTGCCCTGTGCCACTTGGAGACATGCTCTCACCCCTGATGTTGGGGCAGCACCTGCCACCCTGCTGATGCCTGATAGAACCTGGGGCATCCTGCACTCCTCCAGACTCCCTCACTTGCAGTTGAGATACACAGAGGCCATTCCAAAACATGCTGCATTTATAAGGTCCTCTCTTTTTAAGGATTTGTTTTATTTTTGCTGGAAATGTAAATTTATAGAGTGAGGGAGAGAGGAAGATCTTCCATCTTCTGGTTCATTCCCCAAATGGCCTTAGCAACTGGAGCTGAACTGATCAGAAGCCAGGAACTTCTTCTGGGTCTCCCATATGGGTACAAGACCCCAATGCTTTGGGCCATCCTCTGCTGCTTTCCCAGGTCACAAGCAGGGAGCCTGATGAGTGTAGTAGCTAGAACATGAATCGGTACCCATATGGGATCCCAGCACTTGGAGGTGGAGGATTAGCCAATTGAACCAATGTACCAGCCCTGAGATTCTTTCAACAGAACCTACAAATTAAGGCTTCAAATGCAACTGGAAGCTGGTGACAAGGCCAATGCGCATCATCTTGGTGCCGTTACTGCGCCTGCATGTGGCTTAGCAGGTGCACCCTGTTGAAGCCTGAGTTTTTGGTGCAAGGCTCCTGTCCTCTGCAAAGTCCCCACTGGGTGTCTACTGTTGGAGTGTGGCAAGGCCAGCACAAGGTAGCTCCCCATGGTGAGGAGGGGGATCCTCGCTGGGAAGCACCCGCATCAGGCAGAAAGTTCAGGCAGGGTCCAGGGGAGGATGTGGGAAGCAGGACTTACTGCGGCTTTTGTGGAAGGGACAAGCGAGAACTGGGCCAGCAAACGGGCTTAGGCCTGGCCAGTTGCAGTAACTGGCACAGTTTCTGGGGTGTACAGCGTGTGGCCCTGTGCTGATCAGGGACCCAGAAAAAGTGGTGATTCTGGGAGTATTAGAGGGCCGGTGACAGGTTGCTTGCTTTCCACAGTGTGTGTGGCCAGTCAGGGTAGCCTCTGTGTGGGTTCGCAGGAAACCTGATTGTGTTGCCAAGTTGAATGTGATGTCCCACCCGTTTGCCAAATGCATGTGGAAGAAGGGAGGTGAGTGTCCAATGGTGCAGGCCAGGACTTTGGGAGGTGGGTGGGAGGCAGAGTGATTGGAAAAGGAGGGCGGGATTTGTAAAGTAACTCTATGATGTGTGTGAGCTCCGTGACTGTGACATCAATTTCCTCCCCTGCAGTAAGGTAGTACACAGGTGCCCAGGTGCAGGGGCCCACTCCTGTCACATTGTGGAGGGTTGGCATGCCTAGTGTGGGGACATGCCTCTGTGCCCAGCCAGGCCTAGGTCATGCCGGTCCAACCCTTGTGCCTGAGTGTTTTCTGTTTGACCTGCTCCATGCTCCTGAGTTGGAAGAGATGTTGCCCATCTGATAAATAAAAAAACTGAGGCAGGAAAAGAGAGCTAAGGCAGAGCCTCACGGTGACACCCAGGAGCTGAACTTTGGCAGGAGCCAATCAGATATGCCTCTGAGGGTTGTCACAACATTTAGGTGATTGCCTTGGGTGGGCTTACATTGCCGCCCCCCAGGTAAGGTGGTGGTGGGGCTTCCTGGGTCCCCGCTAAAGGCAGAGTTATGAGAGAGGGAGCGACAGAGATCTTCCATGCACTGGTTCACTCTCCACATGATCCCAATGCCGGGACTTTGCCAGGCTGAAACTAGGAGCCAAGGCTACAGGGGCCCCAGGGCTTTCCCAATCATATTGGATTGGAAGTGGTGCAACCAGAACTGCAAACGGGCAACTCATAGGATGATGTTGCAGGTGTTTAAACCATAGCTTGGTGAAGAGTGGTTCTAAACCATGTACACAGTGAGAATGTAAACATGTAGTTAGCAGTACCCAAATGAGAGTTACTTTTAAGATCTTCCATGCATTTTCCAGGCTGGGCCAGGATAATCCCAGTGTCACTGGTCCCTGTGCTGGTGGGCGTTGAAGTGTGGCCAGGCATCCCAGGAGATAGCCCTCCTGCGCTTCACACTGCAGTTGGGCTCCCTGCCTCCGTCTCCCACAGGCTGCGGGTCATGGTCCCCTCCCGTGTGGTCATGGTAAGGTTGCAACTCCCAGGACACAGAGACGTATAGCAGTAACTCCTTGACCCCTGCCCTGGTTGTCTGGGTCTTTCTCTTCTCTTGATGGAACCGGAGAGTGTTGCGTTGACCTTGCAGGGCCTAGAAGCCAGTACGTTGTTATTTTCCATCTGCAGAACTGAAGACAATAAGCAAGGTTGATAGTGAAAAAACTGCCCATTTAGGGGGTTGTGGGGGAAGATCCGTAATCATTATCCACTCCAGGCCAAAGACCCGTGAAGTGGTCTGTTTTCAGAGGAGGAAATCCTTGGTGTCTGCCTTCTTCTAACATCTACTGGCGAAGTCATTCCCGGACTAAGCCCTCTTGGACGGGGACCAAAGCTCATGGGCTGCTTACTACAGGCACTGTGTTGGGGGATTAGGAAGCGGGCCTGGTGAGGAGGGAGAGGAAGGCTGTTTCGTCTCATTTAACCTGGAACCTGCTGTCCTTCATGCTGCCTGGCTGTGTCATCTTGCTAGATCACCTGACCTTTCTGTGAAGCTGCGCTGACCTGGCACCCCATGTCTTCATGGTGGTAATATCCCACCATACACCTCCTCCCCCGATAGTCTAAACTCAGAGTCTTAAGGTGACAGGAACACTGCTTTGGCCAGTCTTCCTTCTTGAATTTCCTCTTTGTCTTCCTTCATTCAAGCAGCATTTACTGAGGGTCTGTGTGGGCCCAGGCACGGCTGTCCGAGCTCCTTGGAAAGGTGTCTTTGATGTGCCACCTGATAGGAGGTCTGTGGAGAATTGGATTTGCCCCCAGGGTGGTGGGGGGGAAGAGGCCCCTGCCCTGGCAGAGCCCCGGTCTCCAGGTGCCCTGTGGGGAGGGTGACTGGCATATCCAGCCTGGCAAGGCAGATACGCACGTGTACATGCATGCATGTGTATGATGGGTGGAGCTGCCGCACCTGGACTCTGGAGAGGCCAAGCATAGCCCCTCTCCTTTGCCCCACTTGGCAAGGTGTTGGGAATGTTTGCCTTTTGTTGCTGTTGTTTTGTAATCTTACAACTCTGAATAATTCACGTGGTTCAACAGTCTCTGTGGGTTGAGCTTCCACCTCTGTGATTCTCCCAAACTGGGAACCTCAAGGGTCCACCTGACCGCACAAATGGAAAATTCCACACTCTAAAATTTTTTCATTTTAAATTTTAAAAATGAATATTGTACCATATTTACTGCATATAGATTTTTTGGTGCGTATGCACATGTTTATACTGTTTCTTGGAAACAGGAATATTATAGTGTGGGATTCATGATGATAATCTTAGAATGAGAAGAGAAGCATGTGGTGTTATGTGGATGGTCGTCAATGTTAATGTCTAACAGATAACATGATTATTATATCACCCTGATTTCTATGTTCCCTATACTGTCTTCCACATTTGAGAAAAGATGATATTTATCTGTCTTTCAATGTGGCTTCTTTCACTTAACATCTGATTCCATCCATTTTGTTGCAAATGTCAGAATCCCATTCTTGGGCCCCTCACCTTGAATGCACTGGAATCCCATATGGGTGCCAGTTCTAATCCTTGGTGGCCCCGTTTCCCATCCAACTCCCTGTTTGTGGCCTAGAAAAGGAGTTGAGGACAGCCCAAAGCCTTGGGACCCTCCACCTGCGTGGGAGATCTGGGAGAGTCTCTAGGCTGCTAGCTTCGGCTTGTCTCAGCTCGGGCTGTTGTAGCCACTTGGGGTGTGAATCAACAGGTGGAAAATCTTCCTCTCAGTCTCTCCTCCTCTCCGTATATCTGACTTTCCAATAAAAAAAAAAATCTTAAAAAAGAATTCCATTCTTTATTTTTCTTTTGTTGAATACTTAGATATTTTTATGGGAAAGGCAGATTAGATTTACAGAAAAGAGGAGAGACAGAGAGAAAGATCTTCCACCTGCTGGTTCACTTATCCAAATTACTGCAATAGCTGACTGTAAAGCAGGGAGCTGGATGGGAAGTGGAGCTACCGGGATTAGAACCAGCAACCATATGGGATCCCAGCCCTTGCAAGGTTAGGATTTAGCCCTTGAGCTATCAAGCTGAGCCTGTGTTGAGTAATATTCTACAAGTTCACGCACAGATTTACATTAGAAATATTATATAAGTTACCTTCAGACTGTGCATAGAAGGTGGACATGAACCACAAAATCAGTTGTGTGTTTAGAAGTTGGACCTCGTGTCCAAGGTGTCTCATCATGTGTTTGGAATCTTCTAGAATCCCCCTGCCCCCACAAAATTCTGAATTTTGTTCCCAATCAACTTATTGTTTCATCTTTGTTAACTTCTAACTTCTTTGCCTATAGTTGTGAGATTGAGTGGGAATAAAGAAGTAGTTGATGAAGAATCTGCCGCCTAGTCATGTGTCCTAGCCAGCCCCATGGGTCTCGTCCCTGGAGAGAAGCGGCATTTCTCACATTTTCTTTTGTGAGGTTTATAAATAATACATAGAGTTGTGAGTATTTATATCTGTGAGCTTATCTATAAATTCACACAGATGCACACATACATAGGTTTTCTTTAATGCGTTTGTCAACATCTTGTTTTTGCTTGACAATGTGTCTTGAAAATTGGTCCATATCCGAGCCGAAGTGCTTCTTCATCTATTCTTATGGCTGTCTGGTATTCCATTAGAGGGACAGACGGTAATTTATTTAACAGGTACACCTTCTGATGGATATTTCGATTTCCAACCTTTTGCTATTTCCCCACAGAGTTGCAAGGAATTGTCTCACGTGGCCAGGTGACTTTGCATATTTCATTGCATATTTGTAGCATACACAATGCAGCTCACCACCAGTCCTTCCTTCTCTTAAAGAAGAACCAGTACTCTGTTGTCATGGAGATGGGCTGCTGGCCTTGGCCTTGACCTGAACTTCCTGTGGGCTATTCCTAGAGTGGTAGATTTTTTTCCCCCAAGAACTTCTCCCACTGGCGTACGATATATACTTGTTGGATGAATGAACATACTGAGATTTCAAAGGAATGACAGATTGCAGACATGGTTTTGCGGGCTATCAGGAGATGAATTCAATGGAGACCTCAAGACCAGCCTGGAGACTTAGGTAGCGGGTTTTAACTTGGGCCTGTTTGTTCTGCGGCATCTCTTTTAGCAATGATTTGGCTTCATAATTTTATCATCTTGCAACAACAGGAGAGCAAGACACATTCAATAGAAATTGGATATCGAAATTTTAAGACAAATTACATTTTTTTTGTCTTCATTTCTTTGCGTTTTTTGAAAGGCTGAGACACAGATAGAACCTTTGCAACCTCTTCATTTCCCAAATGCCTGCAACAGCCTTAGCTGGGCTAGGCCACAGTTGGGAGCTTGGGACCCAAGCTGGGCCTCCCATAAGGTGGCAGGGATTCAAGTACTTGAACCATCACCTGTTGCCTCCCAAAGCACACATTTGTAAGAAGTTGGATTGGAAGTGGAGCCTGAACTTGAACTTAGACACTCAGTGTAGGATTTAGGCCTCCCAAGTGACATCCCAACCATCACACCAAATACCTGTTCTATTTTTTTTTTTAAACTAGAAATACTTGTATAAAATATTTGAGAGGGGGGAACACACAATCTCCAATCTGTCTTACTCCAGGCCATTTGCAGGACTCACATGTCTCATTCCTTGTGTGGCTTGGAAGTAGTGTAGACAATTCATTTGAGTCAGAATGCATTCCCTAGGTAGGGGGAGTGCTGGACAATCTGCTCTTGGCCTGTGGTTTGCTAAGCCTTGCTCTGATTGGCTGATGGCAGTAGACTGAATCTGCATATGGTTAGTGAATGGGCTATAGTTGACTGAGCCTTGCTGTGATTGGCTAGATCAAGTCTGCATATACTTAGTGAATGGGCTATAGTTTATTTTTATTTATTTATTTTAAAAGATTTTATTTATTTTTATTACAAAGTCAGATATACAGAGAGGAGGAGGAGAGACAGAGAGGAAGATCTTCCATGCGATGATTCACTCCCCAAGTGAGCGCAGCGGCCAATGCTATGCCAATCCAAAGCCAGGATCCAGGAACCTCTTCCGGGTATCCCACACGCAGGTGCAGGATCCCAAAGCTTTGGGCCATCCTTGACTGTTTTCCCTGGCCACAAGCAGGGAGGTGAATGGGAAGTGGGGTGCCGGGATTAGAACCGGTGCCCATATGGGATCCTGGGGCGTGTTCAAGGCGAGGACTTGAGCCGCTAGGCCACGCTGCTGGGCCCTAGGCTATAGTTTATTAAGCTTTGTTCTGATTGGTTGGTGACATGAGATTGAATCTGCATATGATTAGTGAATCCAGACCTCCTGCGTACAAGCCTCATTTTGGGCATTTTGAGCCACCCTCAAAAATGTCCAAAATGAGGCTTGTATGCAGTAGGTGCAAGCACAATGGAAGGGTAATGGTTGGGTAATTGATTGGGTAGCCTGGGAGAGCCTTTGTTGCTCCGAGTCCCGCTTAACCGGTGTGCAGAATGGGAAGGTTGGTCTGAGTTTGCTCTGAAGCTCTTCTCAGCTCCAGAACGTTCTCGTTTTTGCTAGAGAGGAGATTCACATCTTTCCCTTGGAGGTTGTGGCTTCAGTGTGTGCCTTCGGTCACCAAAACAAAATACAGATGGATGTTGCCATCTGGACCCCGAGCAGCTGCTGAGGCACCCCACACCCACAGGGGTCAGTGGAACAGAGGTGGGTCTTGTTGCTTTCTTAGCCTGTGGTATCGTGTGAGCTGCTGCAGGACACCAAGCGAGGAGTGTGTTAGCAAGTTCGGCATCCTGTTCTCCTGCTGGCCTTCCACCCTGTGTGGGTGGAGTAAGAGCTGCCTCAGAAAATGCACGCCAGGAGCGAGCCTTCCCGATGACAATTTCCCATGCTACGAGTGCTCCCCAGGGAGAAAGACGTTCATGCATTCCCTGCCTGGAAGCTGAGGCCCACACAGATTCCCTGCCTCTTACTGGTGCTCCAGGTACAGCTGCCAGTTGGTTGGGGTCAGCTGCTCCAGCCTCCTCAACTCAGAAGCCCTGCCCAGCCCTGGGGTGGCCTGGGCATGCTTCCTGGGAGAGCTGGGAAATAACTGCATGGCAGTCAGGAGCCCAGCCTGCTCCTTCTGTTGCCCTGGCCCTTTCTGCCCGTTGTGAACTTGAGGCGTTGGTCTTGGCATGGATAGTCTTTGTATGGCATGCAGTGGGTTGCTGACCTAGTAGATCTTGCTTGTCTATCGCGTGTTGGGTGCTGCATTTGGCCCATGCCATTGTGTTCTTGGTAATAATATACAAGTTAATTTTTCTGAATTGCCAAGCAGCAGGCAACACATCACAAAATGGAGCAGGATTTTTGTTGTTTGTTTGTTTTAATAGCAAAGCCATATTTATAGACAAAAAAAAAAGAGACAAAGAGGAAGATCTTCCAAATGCTGGTTCACTCCGCAAATGGCTGCATCAGCCATTGATGAACTGATCTGAAGCCATGAGCCAGGAGCTTCCTCCAGGTCTCCCACGTGGATGCAGGGTCCCAAGGCTTTGGGCCAATCTCTATTGCTTTCACAGGCCATGAACAAAGAGCTGGATGGGACATAGAGCAGCCAGGATACAAACCGGTGCCTGTGTGGGATCCTTTGGTGTTAAAGTGAGGACTTTAGTCAAGAGGCTACTGCACCTGGCCCGACAGGAGCCATTTTGATCCTTCAGCAACTTTCTCCATGTTACAGAGAAAAAAAAAAAACAGAGGCCAAGTGAGATTCTGCACTTGGGATCCTAAGACAGAATCTGTCACTGGGTCTCTCTGGCCTCCCAGAACAATGCTGGTGGCCTTGGGTGAGTTCCTTGTCCTCTCCTGGGCTCTTGGCGTTTGCCTACAAAACCCATGTGTGCTGTTTCCCATGCAGTGATATCTCCCATCAGGCCTAGCATGAACTGGGCCCTGCAAGAGAGTTTGTGTGTTAACTTCTGTCCACTGGCTCCTTGGTACCTGATCCTGTTATGGGTTTGCAATTGTCATGGGTGTGTCATCTTGGCTGTGCATGCTCTCTGGGTGTTCTGGGCCTGAATCAGGTCAGGCCAATCCTGGGGCTCGGCTGGCATGGTGCCAAGGACACCTCCAAATGAAAGGGTCTACAAGAATGCTTCAGTTGGCTTTTTCGGTGGGATGACATCCCATGAACCTACTGCAGAGCCTTGTGGATCCTTTGACCCATGTCATTGTTGGGGGTCCTTTTCAGTAGGTGTTATACACGCAGCCCATGAGGGCAGACATGTTTAGGATGCTTAAGGCTGCTGCCCTCCATGTGTCTTTGGCTGAGAGCTGCCTGAGGGCGGGAGGAACAGGAGGTGGAAGGAGAAGCAGCTCGGGGCCAGCAGGCATCAGGGACCTCTCCCTGGGAGTGGATGCTGGGAGGGCCGAATGTCAGCCTTGACTAAGTGCTCCCTCCCCCACCCCGAAACAGAGCTGGGAGATCCCCATACCCAACACCCCCAACACCTGCCCCGCCCCGCTGCTTGGGGGGCAGGGCTGGGGGGGTCCTGCTTGGAGCCAAAGAGTTGATTGAACACAGCTGAGTTCAGCCCCGTACCCGCTGCCTCCCACCCTCCCCCCACCACATGTGGCAGCCAAAACCCACAGTGGGGAGGAGACCCACAAGGGCGGGAGGAGGGGGAGAAGCGCCGTTGACTTCCCTGCCACCACTGTCTTGTTGATCTTTTGTGAATGGCAGGCGCTTAGGCGGACCTGGCCCAGGGGAAAAGGGAGAAGGCAGGAATCCTGCAGCCTTGTGGTGGGCTACTGGGGACAGCAAGGCACGCAGCTGAGCAAGGGCTCAGGATGCTCTTGGCTTCTCAACTTGGACGAACTTGAACTGAACTTGAACTGTGCAAGGATGGAATTGGCAGCCTCCCCCCTTCACCTGTGTGTCTGCACCAGCTGGACCTGGGGTCCTCTGCTCAGTCACTCGGCCCCCTCCCATCTTGCTACACCAGCTGACCTCTTGTCCAGAGCGGGAGGGAACAGGCATCCTTGAGCCAGTCCCTGGTGGAGCCTGGGTTCCTGGCTCCCCACTGGGTGCTCTCTCTCTCTCCCTTACTCCCCCTCCCTGCACAGTCTTTCCCTCTGTGTTCTGGGTGGAGACAGGGCCTGCAGGACAGGGACGAGAGCTCAGGTCTGGTTTTCATTGTTTACCCCATTCTTGGCGACTTTTGCAGAGGGGCCTGGCAGGCTGGAATCACTGGGGAGGGAGGCATTGGAGGAGCAAGAAGAGTCCTTGGCTCCATTGCTTTTCTGCTAGAAACGGCGACAGCACCACATTTTCACTAAAAATAGCCGCTGTCTGTGGCTGCTGTGGCCACCCATGCTGATGATGGGAGACTGGGGGACGCAGGGTGTGGCTGCACAGTCAGTGGAGGAGACTAGGAGCTCAGGGCTGGGGGTTTTCCTTATGGGGAGAGGAGGGGGAAAAGGGTGGGTGCATCTCTGAATTGTTGGGTACACACCTGTCCGTGGGGTGTGGCTAGGTCTGCTCTTATGCTCAGGGGGCACCCGCTCTTAAGAAGCAATGGGTGGGCCCAGCAATTGGCTAATCCCCTTGCAAGCACCTCGATCCCATATAGGCGCTGGTTTGCATCTCAGCTGCTCCACTTCCCATCCAGCTCCCTGCTTATGGCCTGGGAAAGCAGTGGAAGATGTCCCAAAGCCTTGGGACCCAGCTCACACACAGGAGTCTCGGAAGAAGCTCCTGGCTTGTGACTTCGCATTGGCTCAGCTCCAGCTGTTGTGGCCACTTGGGGAGTGAACCAGCAGATGGAGGATCCTTTTGTCTCTCCTTCTCAGTAAATCTGCCCAGGCATCCAGGATCAGCCTTGTGCACCTTGTGTGCGAGATGTCCCCCTTATCAATAACTGATCAATGAGAACCACCGGGCTTGCGGGCTTCCAGGATGAAAGCGTGCTATTTTAATATATTCCTTATATAGATCAGATAGCTGCTGCAGGAATTAAAAGCAGAACATGTTTTAAAAAGTCAGAAGTGGTTGCCTCAGGGAGGAGACTGTAGATTTTTTCATTGGGAGCTTTTCTGGGTTGTGTGATTTGGTTTTAATCAGATGCAGCGCTGCTTCAATTAAAAAAATGAAAAAAAAAAAAAAAAGAAACCCTGAAAATGAAGAAACATAAAAGAAAGTTCAGCTTGGCCACAAACATGCCCTGGCAGTGGACTTGGAAGTCCAGGCCAGGTCCCGAGGGGTCCCCTGGAGTGTTAGTGCAGGCCTAACCACCGGTATGGGAGAGTCTGAGACCACCAGGCTGGGCCTGGACTGGGATGGTGTCTTGAGGGAGCTTTTTTTTGTTTGTTTGTTTGCTTGCTTGCTTTTGTTTTTGTTTTTCCTGCTCCATTTGGGGGGGTGGGTGGAATGGATCCTGGACCAGTACAGAAGTGCTGGCCGACAATGACCTTGATCTCCGTGGCTATCCATGCCTCCCGCACCTGCTTCCTGCACTTGGAGCGCTGATCAGGAAGGATGGAGTCCTCGCTCTGTCCTGCAGGCAGCTTTGACATGGTTCCTGCCCACTCATGGTACCCGTCTCCCACTGGCTCCAGGTGGTATGAGAGAGTGCCTGTGAGGTGTCTTCATGCTGTGTCCGGTGGAAGAGAGAGTGGGGAGTGCCGCCAGGGCTGTGGTGGCTTTGGATTAAACAGTGCACTCCTTGCTTCCATGGGGTTCCTGTCCCTGTGGAGGGGAGCCAACATTCGTGAGAGCATTGCCAGCCTAAGGCGGGCATGGGCGGGAATCTGGGAGGGCCCCTTTGAGGAGGTGACATCTGTGAGGCGAGAAGTTGCAGAGACTTTAACTGCAGAGTGGTGGGAGGGCCAGGCTTCTCCAAGAGGCCCAGCTTGGAGACATTCACCAGCTGGAGGGGACAGGTGCGAGGGAGCCCAGGACACTGTGCTCCCAACCTCAGCCTCCACATGGGAGACACTGCAAGAAATCAGGGCGTGTGTGAGCTTGGAGCTCAATCTTCTGAGACGCCGGTGGTGTTCACTGTACAGAGTCTAGGTCCCGGGGCAAGCCCCCCGATGTGGGGAAGGTCAGATAGGAGTGAGCCCTCCCCTGCCCAGGCTGATGAAACGGAAGGAGGGCCTGAGAGCTTGGCTATGTGTCTGGTGAGGCGGCTAGGAAACGTAGCTCCTCTTATCCACCTTCCCCTGCCCGCCCCTCCACCCATCGATGACATGAAATGTGGGTGCTGGGTCTGTTTGCATATGTGTAGTGTGTGTATGTGTGTGAGAGAGCGTATATGAGTGTGTGTTGTGCATCTATGTGTGTGAGTGTGTGGGAGAGAGTAGTGGAAGTGTGTATGAATTGTGAATGTATAAAAATGTGTAGTAGGGGCCTGGCACGATAGCCTAGTGGTTAAAGTCCTCGCCTTGCATGCTCTGGGATCCCATATGGGTGCCGGTTTGTGTCCCGGTAGCCCCACTACCCATCTAGCTCCCTGCCTGTGGCCTGGGAAAGTCGAGGATGGCCCAAAACCTTGGGAGTCTGCACACGCATGGGAGACCTAAAAGAGGCTCCTGGCTCTTCTTCTGAAACTCCTGGTTTCAGATCAGCTCAGCTCATCTCCAGCCATTGCAGCCACTTGGGGAGTGATCCAATGGATAGAAGATCTTCCCCTCTGTCTCTATAAATCTGACTTTCCAATAAAAACAAAATCTTAAGAACTAAAAGTAAAAAAAGAAAATGTGTGTTACGTATGTGAGAATATGTGTGTGTGTGTTGTGTACACATGAGTATGAGTGTGTGAATACATGTGAGTTTGTGAATATATGAATGTGTCAGTGTAAAAATATGTGTATGTGAATGTGTGTTATAATTCGTGTTTATGCATGCATATGAGTGAGTGGGGGAGGCGGTGAGGGAGGCAGCCGGCCCAATGCCAGCACTCTGAGCAGGCACAGAGGAGGCAGCTGTTTGTGTGGTGGGGCCGGAGGAGGCCTCTGCCCACAGACACCTCTGCTGCCTCCCCCGTTCCCCCTGGGGACCAAAGCCTGGAATTCCACCGTTATGGACTCATTCCTTTGGCTTGGAATACAGGCAGCCCAGTGAGGTGATCCTCAAACCTTTGCGGGTACCGAGCTCCCTGTATATCTTGTTGGGTCGCCAGTGAGGGCCGTTGCCCATCAACAGATCTGGCTGTGCCCCATGTGCTGCCAGCACCCCACACTATGGGCAGCCGGGGTCCCATGGTTCCTATGAAGAATGCTGTCTGGGGAAAAGGAGGTTAGGCAAAGAGGCACTGGGCTGTAAGCTAGGTCCCTGGGGAGTGGTGTGTTGGCTTCCAGCGCAGGATCTGGGTGGAGAATGCCCAGGCAGTGCCAGAGACTTGCAGTGTGGCTGGCACAGGCCCCGGGGACTCTGGGCCTGGGTTGAGGGAGCCGTGGCTGGGCCAAGTGTTGACTCTCCCAGCTCCTCAGGAGTTTGTGCATTCTGTCATCAAGGCTGCGAGGAGCCAGAGGCCGGCGGGAGGCATGGCATGGTCACGTGTTGCTCCTTTTTGACTTTTCCAAGTGATTGAAATTGGGCGCTTTCTGGACAAGGTGAGCTGAGCCCTCTCCGCAATCCCCCTTCTCCCTGCGAGGCTGAGGTCCCTTCCTGGGCAGCTTTGGTCTGGGGGCCACAGTTATAGGCATGGCTGGCTCAAAGGGATCCTGGGGGCTGCCATGCATAGTAGGATGGAGGTGAGTGGTCTCCATGAAGCTAGGGCCACTAGCAAAGACACACAGAAGAGGCACCAAAGTAGAGCCTACTTTTGTCTCCTTCCTTTTTGTGAAGCACCTGCTATGTACTGGGTGCTTCCGGTTCCCCACCCTCAATCTGCTGTCTTTGGTGGCAGGTCCAGAGGCAGTTAGGATGCAGGGAGCTGGGAACCATGGCCGCCCAGCCCTGCTGCAAAAGGGGCTCTAGGCGTGCTGGTCTCCATCCATGCTTCCTGCCAAACGCCTGCTCCACTGGGTGGTTACAGACTTAGGAAATCCAAAAGAGCCTTCTAGGAGGTGAGGACGCAGAAGGCCCTAGGTGGCCTCTGATGCTTTTTCCATCTCACCCTACAATGTCTAGTTTCCACTGTGCAGGTTCTGACCCATTCACTTTCAATCCTTGGAGACTCCCCCACTCCCACCCCTATCCTGCATCCCTGCTTGAGCAGACACCCCCAGCAGAGAGTTGCCTTTTTGGGGCCCTGGCTGCATACTGGGGGCTCTCAAGGGCAGATATGTAGAGAAGGAGATACAGAGAGAAAGATCTTCATCAACTGATTCATTCTCCAAGTGGCTGCAATGGCTGAAGCTGATCTGAAGCCAGAAGCCAGGAGCTTCTTCCGGGTCTCCCAGGCAGGTGCAGAGTCCCAGGGCTTTGGGCTGTCCTTGACTGCTTTCATAGGCCACAAGCAGGGAGCTGGATGGGAAGTGAAGCAGCTGGTCTTAGAACCAGCACCCATATGGGATCCTGGTGCATGCAAGGAAAGACTTTGGCCACTAGGTTACTGCGCCAGGCCCTGCAGTTTGCAATTCTAAGCAGCCTGTTTGCAGGACCCTGGTTCAGTCCAATGCCAACTCCCTGGTGAGCTGGAAAGAGCAATATCCACCTTCTACACACAGTGACGTTCCCCGAGGCCTGTCGGAGAGTAACCAGATTTCTCCCATGATTCCCACCAAAAGCACAAAGAAGAACTTGGTGTAGACTGCCTTTGTTAGGAACATGGACCGCTTGGCCACGCAGTGCTGGGAAGTGCTGCTCTGCTTGCTGCCTTGAGGTCATCCTCATCCTGGGAATCACTGTCCAAGCCAGAAGCCGACCACTGGTCAACTTGTTTTACAGCCACACTAAGCTTTGAACACCAATCATCTGCTCAGCTGGGCTGGCCACCGGCACGTATTGCAGGTGAAAGACTGGGGAGCAAGTGTCTTTGGGCCTCCACTGTGCTTTTTGGCAGGTGACTGCAGGTGAATACTGCCGGCGTCATCTGTTCCCATCCTGGAGGACATGCAGAATTTGGAACTCATCACCTAAGCATGGTTTCCTTCTCCACTCCCCCAAAAAGAGTGTTCCCTAGCATACTCACGTGAGGTGATGGGACAGTTTCTCAGTGCTGTGGGCACTGTTTGCTCATATGCCTACCTCAGTCCTGGAAGATGGTCTGGTGACACAGACCAGAGGGGCAACTGTCTGATGCCATGCCCCTGCTTCCAGCCCCTGTACTGGTTCCCTGTGAGCCATTTGCACATGAGTGTATTCTATGCAGCCTGGTTGGGACAGTCACAGCCACACTGTTTCAAGCCCTTACAGCATGTGTATACCAGACCTGCTGTGAGCCTGGGACCTACCCTGCCTTGGAGCCTACTGATGTCATATTCACGTGCCCCCCTTGCCAGTGCTGGGGAAAGTAGGCTTAGGGAGCAGGGCTGTGCTTCTGGCACTTGGCCAGCCCTGGCTGACTCCAGGCCCAGAAGCCGCACCAATGGCCTCTCCTTTCTTTTGCTTCCTTGGTGAGAGGGCGGGTGCTCCTCTAAGCCGGCTCTTAGCAGCGCAAGATAGGGCATGAGCCTGGCTGCTCCCCCTGGCTGCAACTTCTAACTCCTTCCAGAGGAACTTGAGGTCATCGGAATTTAGGCCACCTGTTTGGCCCACTGTCCTGGTCCAGGAGAGGGATGTTTGAAAGGAGTGCTTGAAGTCACTGATCTCTTTCTGCATTGGCCCTGCCTCCTGACCTGGAGCTGCTGTCTGTAAGTTTGGCAGTGCCCAGGCTTGGCCCAGATGCCCAGAGACATTGGCAGGACACCTCCAGGTCCACCTAAGTCCTCCAGGAGCCTGAAGCCAGAATTGCGTTTGCCTTGTTCTGTAGAGCTGTGTTTTGCCACCTGTGTCAGTGCATTCCTTAGGAGCATCCAAGGAAACCTCCTGTGGCAGGGATAGATGGAGATAAAGTCCAGATGGAGGGGCCTCCTCTGGGGAGCTAATTCCTCTTTTCATTCCTGGAAGGTCCAGAGACCTTGATTGAAATCCCAGTGAGAGCTGCCCAGGCAGGCAGAGGGAGTGAAGGTGTGGGTCAGGGGTTTAGGGAGATGAAGGCAGGGCAACAGCCAGGGCCACAAGGTCATTGTGTGTGCCCATGGCAGTCTTAGCCATACCGGAATTGGGGGAGACTTGGTGGAAGCTTGAAGACATGTAGGGCTGTGGCTGTTGGTCTGTGAAGCTATCGCCTGTCATGCGTGGGCATCTGTGGGAGAGTGAGATCTGAGGCAGAAACAGCAGAGAGGAAAAGGGGAGGGGAGGGAGGAGGGGAAGAGACAGAGAGGGGAGAGAGAAAATGCCCTAACTGGAGACCTGCACCCAGACACCCACCCATCTGTCCACATGTCCATCCATCATCCATCCCTCCATCCATCCATCCACGCATCCATCTATCCACCCATCCACCCATCTGTCCACATATCCATCCATCATCCATCCATCCATCCATCCATCCACGCATCCATCTATCCACCCATCTGTCCACATATCCATCCATCCATCATCCATCTATCTATCCATCCATCTATCCACCCATCCATCCATTTGTCCACATACCCATCCATCCATCTGTCCACTTAAACACTCACCTGCCTTTCTACCTGTGAATGCTTCTAACAGCTGTCCACCCTTCTGTCTACCTACCCATCTACACATCTACCCATCTATCAATCCATCCATCCATCCTTTCATCTTCCTATCCAATCACATACCCATCCATTTGCCCATTCATTTATTTGCCCACTCACCCAATTTACCTGGGCACCCTCTCTTCTGTCTTCACCACTTGTTTACTGTACTGCCAGTTTCCCTGCTGATGCACTCAGGCGCTGCGGACTCCCTCGCTATTGCTGTGAAGCTTCAGGCGGGTGGGTGGAGGTGGGTTGAGAAGGAAGTTCTTACTGGTTGTGCACATGCCAGATGCTGGGAGGACAGGCAGAATCACAGAGCTTGGTGCTGGGGAAGGAACCCGGGTTCTGGAACCAAGTGAGAGTGGGTTGAACACCAGCTGTGTGACCCTTCAAAAGTCACTTAGCCTCTCTAAGCTCGTGTTTGTCAAGAAACGGGATACAGACAAACCTGTGCACTTGCTGGCACAAAGGGAGTGGCCGGAGATCTGAAGGTTGATTTTCAAGGCTGCCTTGTCAAGTGCAATGAGCAAAAGCTAAAGACAGAGGACTCCTGGGCTGGAGCCAGGCTGGGCCGCAGCAGAGGGAAGCAGCCCCTGAGTTCTCTGGCCACTGCTGCTTCTTTCCTCCTTTGTCCTCCCATATCCTGTTTTCCCTCTTGGCTATAGGCTCCCTCTTGTCCCCAGGGCCTATCAGAGTTTGGAGACCCTGCTGAGTTGCCTGTAGGCCGGGTGGCTTGGGTTCGGCCTGCTGCTGATCTGGTGGTGAGAAAGTGTTATCAGCTTACAAGCAGTGAGCTGTGTGTGTGAGAAGATGTTAGGAGGTGAGAGCAGGAGGGGGCTGGGTCCTGGGGAGGGCGTACAGTGCTGGGGGCCACGAGCATTTAATCAACTCAATTCCCTCTCCCCAGCTCTGTGATTACCTATTAAATAATTATCTCATTTGGAAAATGCTCCTTAATGTAGGGCAGACTCCACCCCCGGGGCCATGGGTTTTGCAATGAGTTGTCTTCTGTGTGCGTGCTTCAGGCTGGGGCAGGGCCAGCTCAGTCCTGCTCTGGCAGTCCCCTGCCCAAGCCCCACTTTGAGAAAACCATGCGCCCCCTTCTGTGCCCCAAGAAGTCCTGGTGGGTAGCTTCATGTTGGGGTTTTCCTTTAAGCAACCTTCTAAAGAGAGTTACCTGGGACTGGCTGGGTTTCCCAAGTTACTTTCTGGGGCCCTGCCTCAGTAATATCCCCCGTACTGTCCATGAACGTCAGAGATGGGTGATACACAATGAGTGGCTTGCCAAAGCCCAAGCCCAGCAATATCCCCATGGCATCCTTCTTTTGTCTTGCAAAGTCACCACCACCTAGTACCACCTCTTTCTCTCACCTACAAAAGAGCTGTTCCCAGAAACCAGAACAGGGAACCTTGCCGAGTGGATGCCATGTTCCACTTGTTGTTGTCAGTTCTGCAGATTTTCCAGAACCTGTGCCAGCTAGAACCATGCACCTATAACAGCGCAAGTCTCAGCCCAGCCCACCTACTCCCCAGGCTTCTCGTGTCAACAGGGGCAGGTGTGTGGCCCCCTTCCTATCCTGGGTTTTCTCCGTCTGTGCCGTGAGGCCCAGCATCCCTATCCTGTCTTTTTTTATCCCTGATCCTGAGATTGGTCCAGCAGCTTCGGGATGGTGGGAGCACCACCATCTGGCAGCAGTCAGTGCAGCCTAAAGTCCACTTAGGGAAGGTGGCCAGCGTGGGGGACATGGAGAGGCCCTGGGGAAAGGGCAGGTCCTGGTGAAGAGGACTGGTGGTAGAGCCTTTGCTTGGGTGAAGGCCACGAGGGCTCATGGTGAAGCCAGAGCCTGGCATCCTTGTTCACTGGGAGCCACGGAATGCTTTGGAGCAGAATATGTGGGGGAGCAGCAGAGGGGTGGGTCAGGCAGGAGGGCAGTGAGGCAGGAGTCAAAATTGAAGCTTTGATTGGGCCCCTGAGGTCCCGGGTGAACTCCCCAACTAGTAGCACAGCAGGGAGGACTGTGGGTAATTCATTCATTGTTGCATAAGCGGGGGATGGGGAGAGTAGATAATAAAGGGAGACAAGGGAGGAATCATGGCTGGCAGCGGTGCAGCTACAGGATGATGTGAAGGCTTTGTGCCATGTGACCTGTGTCTGGTCCAGCCTGGATCCCAATCTCATGCCATCCAAATGCATGAGGCAGGTGCGGCGGGGTGGAGGAGGGCACCTGTGGCACCTCTGTATGCCGTGGACACTGAATGAACATGACAGCGCAGGTGCTGCCCAAACAGAGGACCGGGAGTGGGGTGGGGGGGGCGTCCTTCCCAGAGGTCTCTTTTGCCACACTGCCTGCTTCCCTGGAGTCCACCTTTGGGAGCAGCCTAGCTGGGGAAGGGGCTGCAGTGCTGGGGCTGGGTCTAGGTCTTCGGGCCACCCTACAGCTGTCCACCCTCCTCCCCAGGCCTTCTTGCTCATTTGCTTGCTTTTAAAACAAAACTACCTTGAAGTGGTTCAGCCCTCCCTGTGTAGGCTGTGCCTGGCCCCTGCTGAGTGTGGGGGTGGGATTTGCTGATTGCCATGGCCCTATGACATTGTGTGGCTTCTGACCCTGGCAGCCACGGAGGCTTGCTGTGCCGAGTCCTTTTGTTAATACAGATGAGAAAGGCATTAACCTTGCAGGGCCTGTAGCCACCTGTCACGGAAGGTCATTTTCCTGCCCGCATGTTAAGCCAGTCCTGGCCCTGACTACCCTACACACTCATTACTTGCTTGACCACAGAATTGCCCAGCCAGACAGGGACTGTCTGCAGGCACCAGTGTGGCTCGGCGGATTTCGATGAGCTGATCGCTCACCATTTTTTATTAATGAGCGACTGCCTGATTCATTATACATCTGAGGTGTGAAGGCAGCCCAGATAGGGAGGGGACCCGCAGAGCCCTGTAAACGCCACGGAAGGGGCAAAGTGGCCCCATGTGTCAATCTTTCCTCCTCCTCTTTTCCCGAAGGAGACGAGGAGCAGGCCAGGCTTGGGTGGCCGGACAGTAGAAGAGGTTTCCTATCCGCAGCAGATGCCTGGGAGGAGCTTGGGTGGAGGCCCCACCCCAAGGAGGTTGACTAAACATTTACACACTGGACAGAGATCCACTCCAGAGAAGGCCATGGTTGGACCCAGCTCCTGCTATGTGCCAGGCGTAGTGGGCGGTTGCTGGCTGCCTGGACAGTGTCTGCCAGTGGTCCTGGGCCGCGTCCAGGCTGCCAGCATGGTGGCTGGGTAATTCCAGGCACTCCCGTCTGTCGCCCTGTCTGTTGTGCTGAGCTGCGTCTGGCTGGTGGGGTGGATGGGCAGGGAGCTGGCCAGAGCTCCTGTTTCCGTGTTTCTGGTGGAAGTGTGGGGTTCTCCTGGCGCTGACAGGGGCGCTACTTGATCCTCCTGGATGAAAACTGTATTTTGACATTGTCGCTTAGTTCTGTCCTTCCATCTTCCGGCATGGGGGCCAGTAGAAGCCCTGTGTATTGTCCCCTGTGGGCAGGAAGTTTGAGAGAAAGCGGCCAGAAGCATTCCTTGTCCTGGGCTTGTAGCTTGCGGAGCCTGGGATCTTCATTCCCTGTTAACAGCATCTTTCTCCCAGGGTTCTAGTGGCCATTGGCTGTGGTCGGGCTTGCAGAGGACATGGGTTGGACCACTTACAACCTGACTGCCTTTGTCAGCAGGACCATGAGAAGATGGCGTAGTGACCTGGCTTTCCAGGCGCCCTGGGGAGATCTGGGATGCGTATGGCCTGCTTCGAGTTTCCACCAGAAAAGCAAGAACAGGTGCTGCTCTTACCACTGGCAACACCAGCCCCCAGGCCACCCAGCTCCAGCTGTGGCCCTGTTGCCCTTGGCCGAGGAGTACCCAAGCTGGTTAGAACCCCACCCATAGTGCCCCACCCTGGGCATTTGCTGAACACACACCGCTCCCTTCCGTTTGAACCAAAGGCTGAACGGCTCTTAGTTTGCTTGATTGCTCTGTGTGTGTGTGTATGTAAAGCAGAATTTTAAACAGCACCAGTTCCTATCTCAGCTGTTCCACTTCCCATCCGGCTCCCTGCTAATGTGCCTAGAAAACTAGCAGAGGATGGTCCATGGCCTTGGGTGCTTACACTAATGTGGGAGACTGAGAAGAAGTCCCTGACTGCAAGTTCGCCCTGACCCAGCCTTGGTCATTGCTGCCATGGGGGGAGAGAACCATTGGATGGAAGAGCTCTGTTTCTCCTTCTCTCCGTAACTCTTACTCAAATAACCAATTAACTAGCTAAATTTTTTTTTTACATTTATTTCCTTTTATTGAAAAAAATTTAGAAAATAGCAGTTAATAAAGGACACAAATCAAATCAATTAATAAATATTAAATATTTGTTTGAAAGTCAGAGTTTCCGGGCCCAGTGCAATAGCCTAGTGGCTAAATCCTTGCCTTGCATGTGCCAGGATCCCGTACGGGCACTGGTTCATGTACTGGCTGCTCCACTTCTTCCCATCCAGCTCCCTGCTTGTTGCCTGGGAAAGCAATGGAGGATGGCTTTGGATTAGTTCAGCTCCGGCCACTGCAGGGTCACTTGTGGAGCGAAGCAGCAAATGGAAGATCTTTCTCTCTTTTCTCTCTGTAAATCTGATTTTCCATAAAAACAAATTAAAAAAAAAAGTTCCCACTGGTTCACTCCCAAGATGGTTACAGTGGTCGGGCCTGGGCCAGGCTGAAGCAAGCGGCTCCCTGTGCTCTCTCACCTGGACCATCTTCTGCTGATTTCCCAGAACTTCTTTGGCAGGGAGCTGGATGGGAAGTGCAGCAGCTGGAACCTGACCAGCAGACATGGAAGACACCAGCATTTTGGCAGCAGCTTGGCCAGCACTGGCTCCGTGGACAGATTTCCAGGGCCATTCGTTGGACCCAGGCACTGCCCACTGAGCTTTGGTGGAGCCAGGGAAGGTTATGGGTATGGATGTCCTTCAGCCTGCACTGCCCCCTCCAACTGCAGGATATTTGAATCCTGCCCAATCAGTCCCAGGAAGCTGCCCTGACTTCGCAGGTTACTGGGAGTTCAAATGCCATTGGCCCAGGGCCAGGGACCTGATTTTGCTGTGGGCCCCACCAACTCCTGAAGCCCCAGCTGTGTGGGTAAACCCTGTACCCATAAGGTACCTTCTCTAAACTCGGCTTACATGCTGGATGGAGCTGACGAACCTGCAGGTTGGTTCTAACCCAGCCCCGTGGACAGCACTGCCTGGGCTCCCCCAAGGGTTTAAGGGGCAGATCCCATGGGGCACTGTGGAGCCCAACGCCAGAGGACACCTATCCAGGCTGGGAAGGGTCCTGAACTCCTTCCTGCCTCATCATAGGAAGGACATCTGGCTTTAAGGTCTCAGGTTGTGCTCCCCAGGGAGGACTGAGAGCCAGGATGGGCCGGTGGGTCTCAGATGGGGGACCTGGCTCAGAGCAGAGCTCTTTGAGAGAAGTGGGACAGGTCAGGATGTAGGGAACAGGGGGAGGCTGTTGACTCTGGAGCCATTTCCCTTTCTTCCTTCCTTGTTTGGAGGTAAGTCTCCAGCACCTTAACCTTGAACATGAACTCATCCCATTGGATCTCCCCCTGGGGACAGACCAGCTGGGGGTGCCCTAGGATCTGAGTGGGAAATAAAAAGCAGGAGATCATTGGGGTGGGAAGGGGAAAAGAGGACCATGAAAGTGACCCTGTCTGGCCCGGCAGGAAGAGACCAGCCTTCCTGAACCTGCCAGTCATCTGGCTGGGGGTGGGGTGATCCCATCCTCTTCTTTTCTTCCGGGTTTTGGCTCCAGCAGCTCCTGGGACAGGCCCTGCCCCTGCTTGTCCCATCCTGGGAGAGGATGCAGAGTCCCAGGTCCTAAAGCCGTGGCTGCCTGGCTGCCTGGCCTGGCCTGTCCATCATCCCTGCTGCCCCCACACCTCCCTGCACTCTGTGTGACTGAGGCGGGGACTGACTGCAGCTGCCTTCCCCAGAGTCCGTACCCTCATCTACAGAGTTCCAAGTTTGAAACCAGCAAGGCGGGGGGGGGGCTCCTTGGGGAGCAGGGAGCTGCAGGGAGGGAGGCTGGATGAGTGGAAGAAGAAGGAGCTGAGTGAGGAGAGAATATCCAGAAAGTTCTGAGCCAGCGCCCCAGCTGGGCTTGGATGAGGTTGTCAAGGAAGGGGGGTTGAAGAGGAAGACTCTCCTCATCAACCGCAGGGTGCCCGCCCTCATCACTGCAGCCTTCCCCACACTCATGCTCCCAACCCCAGACTCTCGGGGTGCCAGTCACGACTTTGAACCCTGTGTTTCGTCTGAGACTCCTGCTCGGCCCGGCTTCTGAGAGCCGCGATTCAAGGGCGGTAATTCCCTGGGCGGTTGGAGCAGCCAGGAGGATTCCAGACGTTGTGAGCGAGAGTAAGAGCAAGAGCGAGAGAGTGCGTTTTACTGTCTGCCTGGCCCCAGCAGCTCCGAGCTCCTTAGAAAAAGCATGTGCATGTTGCAGCTGAGCCTCCCTGGGGACCGGGCTGTTTCCGCACAAGGAATGAAATTTGGGCAAGGAGAGAAGGAAGTAAAGTTGCATCAGGAAAGAATGTTCTAGAAGCTCTGCAAAGCCTTGGAGAGGCTTGCTTTCATCATCCCTTTCTTTTTCAGATTCTTTTGAATCTTCCCCGCCCTCCCCCCCAACACAAGCTTTTTTTTCTTCCCTAAGAGCCCCACCCAGCTCTGCCTCTTCAGGTCCTCACAGGGAACTTGTGGCAGTGGTGCCCTGAAACTGACTCTGGGAAACCACAGCCACAGGGTGAGGGGTTGGGGGTTTGGGCTGACAGAGCCCCTGGGGGCACTGAGGCATGTCACTTTTCCCTTTGCCAACTCAAAAGCAAAATGAAGAGGAAAGCTCGCGGTGTTCAGCGGACAGGTCAGGCTGAGGAGACTATGACGTAGCTGCTGGAGGTGCAACAAGAGAGCCCTGGGGCTCCTGAGGGTGGTCTGCACCCCCCAGGGCCAGGGCAGGGAGACCTACTGTGTGTGAAACTGGGGAGGGCATGTGGCACCCAGTGTTTTGTCCGCTATCCTGGGTGGTTTCTAAACACATCACAATCCCCACCTTCCAAACGGTGAATTTCACTCCCTCCCCTCCAACCAGTCCCATCGCAAACTTTTGAAGCATGAAATGAATTTGCAGGCGCTGACCAATGGGACCCTTCCCCAGATAATGGATTCTATGAAATGGCTATAATCCACCCAGGTAATGAGCGAAAGCTACACTCGCCACTCGGGCCCTGGCATTCCTCTTCCTGATTTATGATCAATTGATCAAAATAGTAAACTGATAAGCACTCGCAAAATTTGTCATCTATCATCTGGAAGGAAGGTTTCCTGAAGTCAGTGTGTGTGGGAATGTGTGTGTATGAGAGAGAGAGAGATGGCAGGGCAGCAGGAGGCACCGTGTCGCGTTAGCCAAGTTGAGGTGCACCTGCAAAACCCAAGCTGTGTGTGTCTGCTCAAGTAGCGCAGGCAGACCAGTCCCCAGGGGCAGAGGACTTCTCTTCTGTGGGCCTGTTGAGCTAATGCATGGCATGAGCACACTGCATGCATCACACAGGGAGCAGGATTGAAGCGCCAACCTGTGACACCTTTGTTGATGCTGCGGAGAAGTGTGTTCTTGGGGAGGAAGAATGAGGTACACAGTGTTGTTGCTAGTGGGACCTTGGGCTGAATGAATCGTTCCGTAGCTGTAGATGATTCATATCACTGGTTCAAGAGGAAATGTCTCATCCATTGGCTGGACACATGAATGCTGCTGTAGGGATCTTGCCTAGTAGTCAGTGCCTTCATTTTATAGGTGGGGAAACGGAGTCCCATGATAAGGATGTGCTCCCACAGCCCAGGGCGCAGAGCGCAAGGTGGGTCTGTTGTTGCTGCTGTCACAGGTGTTGGATCCCTTCCATGACACCACACCATGAATCTATTATCCACCCAAGCCTTGTCTTTCTCTTTTGAGGCACAGGACATCTCCCCGCTCCCCCGGCCTCCCCAACGCTGCAAGAAGCAGGTGACTCACACCATCTCATACCCAGCTTAGGAAGTAGCAAGTCCCTACTTGAGTGCCACCCCGGGCCAGGTCCTAAGCAGGTGCACAAGCTCAGAGCTAGTCAGGATGGGACAGGATGGCACAGGGATGATTTGATTGTGGACACAGCTGATCAGAAGCCAGGTTTCCCAGAGAGAGGAAAGGAGGAACCTGTGACTTGTAGCCACATGTGCACTGTGTGAACTCTCGTAGTGAAGGCAGGAGAGCGCAGTGGGGACTTCTGCAGAGCCATTGCTCTGAGGCCGACGCCATGGGACTCCAACCCTCACCCACTTGCATCTTCCTCTATATACACAGGTGCCCCTTCCCTCGAGCCCAGGCTGGTCATGGGCACACCCTGTGCCCAACCTGAGCTGGACAGGGTAGCTGCTCTATGAGAACTGGCCCCATGCCTGCCTGGGGGCTGCCTGGTGCAGGGAGACAGAAGTGAAGTTTGCAGATGGAGTGAGTCAGCCAGAACCTGCCTTCCTTGGCCACCTGGCCAGCCCTGTCCTGCTCAAGCACAGAACTTTTTCCCTCTTTCAGTGTTCCCTATGCGAATCATAGGCCAATCTGTGCTCTCCTAGGTGCGGGATTTGCAAAGGACGTCTTTTGTTCTTGTTAGAGGCGCTAACCTCTAAATCTATTTAATACTCCTTCCCCGGTTGTCCATCATTATGACACATGATTTTCCAAAGGATTTACTATTAGTTAGCCGCACAGGCCTTTCTCCCTGGGGTAGCAGCGACTTGCAGTGAAGAAAATGCATGTTCAATGTAGCAATTTGTCTTTTTTTTATATATTTATTATAAGAGTAAATGAGTTATTGTTGGAGACTTCAATATTATTGCAAATTAGGTGCTGCACAAGGAGCCGGGCCCATTTATTATGTTTCCTCAACTCCTGCAGCCAGCACAAC
This sequence comes from Ochotona curzoniae, assembly GCF_017591425.1. Taxonomy (NCBI): domain Eukaryota; kingdom Metazoa; phylum Chordata; class Mammalia; order Lagomorpha; family Ochotonidae; genus Ochotona; species Ochotona curzoniae. The sequence goes on from NW_024465699.1 coordinate 5,433,388, forward strand.
CAGATCAGACATCAGCTGAAGGTTCCTGGCCCTTCCTGGCGTGAGCATGGAGGGACCTGCAGGGCTGGCTGTGACTGTGAGGACTTCATATCCCGCCAGAGTGTCGAGGAGGTGAGGCCGCCTGCACAGGTGGCTGAGAGAAGTATAATGTCTGTTTGTGGGCTAAGGGCTGGAGCAGGTGGTGGGATCCCAGGCTGTGATGCCCACTACTGTGTCCACATAGCCCTTTCACTATGACCTTCCGCTTCCAAGCACAGAGGGAACATCTAGACCTAGATGTGGGATGTGTGTGTGTGATGTTGTGTTCTCTTGCACTGTGGGCTGAGTGAGTGGGCCCTGAGTCATCCTCACCAGGCAGTGAACAGCCTGAGGGCTCAGCACACAGCCCCTCCCCATGGCCACCCAGCCCTTCCCCTGGCCACCCAGCCTGGGGGGTCAGGAGCACACACTGCAGGTGAAATGGGTTGTGGTTGTGATTCCGTGTCACCTGCTGATTGTCTGATGGCAGATTGGATGCTCAGCCTTGCTCCTTTCCATATCTTTCGTGTAGTGGTGTGATAACCCCTAGGCATTGCCAGGCTTCAGGGAGCCGCTTGTGTATGAAACACTCGGGCCAGTCCCAAGCCCTTAGAAAAGGCTCAGGGATGTTGTCTGTCTGGTTTCTGTGCACTGCACCTGTCTGCAGGTGGAAGCATTCGTCAGCATGCACTATTAGTGGATATGGATGGCAGGTGTGAGGGTGTCTCCCTGCCTGTATGAAAGTTTTGCACTGGACGTTTGCAGCCTTGTTCTGCGCTCTGCACACATCTACCTGCTAGATGCCAAGTGGGATCTGATGTGCTTGCCACTTTGCTGTCTCTCCCTCTGTCCCCGTGTCACCAGAGTCTTCAGATGTTTAGGCTTCAGCAGCCCGTTACATTCTGAAAAAAAATTGCCGGGAGCTGCAAAGAGCTTTGCTTCAGTGCTGTTGATGTTTACCACTCCAGAAAGAGATGTTGTGAGCTAATTTAAAAATAGTCAGAAACCCACTTCAAGTGAATGACGAAAATCATTTTTTTCTTAAGGTTGATTTTGTTTATTTGAAAGGCTAAGTGACAAAGAGATCTTCCATACCCCAGATGGCTGCAATGGACAAGGCAGGGTTAGGCCAGGCTGAAACCAGGAGCCGAGAGCTTCATCCAGGTCTCCACAAGGGTGGAAGGGGCCCAAGCAGCACTAGGGCTATCTTCCATTGCTTCCCTGCCTGCCTGCCTGTCTTTTTTATATTATATATCTTTTACACTTATTTCTTTTCATTGGAAAGGATGATATACAGAGAGAAAGAGAGACAGAAAGATCCTCCTTCCACTGGTTCACTCCTAAGTGGCCTCAGTGGCCAGAGCTGAACCAGTTCGAAGACAGAAGCCAGGAGCCTTTTTCGGGTCATCCTCTAAGTGGTTTTCCAGGTCACAAGCAGGGAGCTGGATTAAAAGTGGAGCCAACTGGGACTTGAACCAGTGCTCTGACACAAGGTGCTGACAATGCAAGTGGTAGCTTAGCAAGCTGTGTCACAACACCGGCCCTGAAAAGCATGCTTGAAAACAGCAGCAGAAGAGTAGCAGGTTTTGGTTTCATGGATCTTTTTTGCTGTGTAACCTATGAGAAGGTGGTCTTGGTCTACCTTTTCTGCACTGGCTCTTTTATAAGCTCCATTGTCCTTCTGAGAGAGAAAAGAGAAGGAAAGGGAAAAGAGCAAAACTCATCTTGGTATGAAGATAGTTTTCACTGACACTTTTCTGGGAAGGGTCTTGGCCAACTCCCAGGATCCTCAGACTCCACCTTGGGCCCTGTTATAAAACCTGCCAGGGTTAGCGCTGTGGCAAAGTAAGTAAATCCACCCCCTGCAACCCTGACATCCCATAAGGGTGCTGGTTTGAGTCCCAGCTGTACCACTTCTGATCCAGCTCCCTGCTCATGGCCTGGGAAAGCAGCAGAAGATGGCTCAAGCCTGTGGACACGTGGAAGACCCAGAAGACGCTCCTGGCTCCTGACTTCTCTCTTGCACAGCCCTGGCTGTTGCAGCCATTTGGGAAAGTGAACCAGCAGATGGACTATTTCTATCTCTGTCTATCTCTCTCTGCCTTTCAAATAAATCAAATAAAAACCTTAAAAATAAAAGTGCCAAATATTTTTGAACATCCCATATGAGGCTGGGCTGGGGCATACCCTGCCAGCAACCAACGGGCTCCCACATCAGGAGCCTACAGAGTCCTGGGGCTCCCTGCAATGCACCCCTCCCTCACCCACCAGTGTATAGAGAAGGAGCAGATTCAAAAGTTCTGTTGTCTGCAGCTCCTATAAGAATGTTCTGCCTCCCCATCTTCCACCTACCCAGATTCCATGGGCAGGTCACTGTTGGACTCTCAGATTGTACTCTGCCTTGTGAACTCAGCTCTTCCTACAGAGGCACTGTCCCAAGGCCCTCTCCTCCTCCTGACTGCGGCCCTGGCTGTGCGCCATCGCTCGTTGGGCTCACACAAGGACCTCATTTTCCAGACGTGTCCCTCACAGGCATCCCAGCCCATTGCCTGGTGCCAGCGCCCCGGCTTACCTTGGCTTTGGCCTGGTCTTCCAGTGGGCTGGCCAGCTCTATCCAAACACCGGCCGTCGTGGTTGTGGCTTCAAACTTGCACAGAGAAAAATTCCTGGACCTTTAGCAAAGGCGGGGAAAGAAAGTGTCCCCAAGAATCCAGAGTCAGAGGCGGCGGTCACCCAAGTAGAAGCTGTGGGAAGCTTGGCTGTCAGCACTGAACTGGGGGATGGGGTGGCCTTGGCCTCCCCTGACCAGTTGTGCAGGGAGCCCTTTCTGGGTAGTCTTTCCCCGTGGCAGCCTTGCTCTTATCAGTGTTGGCGTGGCCCACGTGGCCCAGCTGTGGCATAGTCAGGTGGGGTGGGTGGGTGAGTGGCTGATATCTACCCGTTGTGACCTGTGGCACTGGTCCTTGTTGCTGGCACACCTTGTTTTCTCGATGCTGGAAAATGGTGCTCTAATGAGCGAGCTTTGTGCATGCCAGCAAACAGACATCTCTGAAGGATGCCCCCGCAGCCCATTTATCACCAGCTGTTTGCCATGGTAGCTGCTGTGCCAGCCAGGAAGGAGAAAGAGTGGGAGGTGGTGCAGCTGCCAGGGGGCAGGGAGGGGTGCCCAGGACAGAGAGTCTTTGTGTGTGTGTTTGTGTATCCTATCTGTATCAGCGTAGGTTCGAGTCCCAGCTGCTCCACTTCTAATACAGCTCCCTGTTAATGTGTCTTGGGAAACAATGGAGGATGGTCCAAGTGCTTGGGCCCCTGTACTCATGTACGAGGTCCAGATGCCAGTTTAGACTCCTGGTTCTGATCTGGTCAAGCCTTAACCGTTGTGGCCACCTGGGGAGTGAGCTAGTGATTGGGAGATTTCTCTCTCTATCTATCTCCATTTGTCTCTATAATTCTGCCACTCAAACAAATACATGTATCTTAAAAAACTAAAGCTATTTGGAGATAGTGCCCACCTCTGGGGATTGTGGGTTGTGAGATCATGTGGCAGCCTACGCTTTGTGCAGAGAAAATGGTGGTAAGGGGCTTGTTGGTGCTGCTCATGCCCAGCTTGGGGCTCCCTTTATACCATAAGTTGGCCTCTCCAGCCAGTCCCCAAGGACACAACTGCTCCTCAAGGTCTTCAGTTGGCTCTGAGTGTTCACAGGCAAAACATGGATTAGGAGCCTGGTAAAGCAGACTGAACAGAGACGGAATCCCTGGAAAATGCTCCCAGTCTGGCTGTCTTCGCCAGGCACCTGTTGCTGGGGCTAAGAAGGACAGAGGGGCTGCTGCCGTGGAAAAGGGCATGTGGGAAAGGAATTATAGGAACAGAATCTGTGCGTGTAATGAGCCCCCCAGGGCAGGCCTAGAAGCAGCTGGCCAGAGAAATGTTTGTAGGAAGACCACTCCAGTTGCAACCTAACCTGAGGAGCCCCCACCCTCCTTTAGCCCAGTGCCCATGGGTCACTGCTGTCTTCTGCACACTCTTTTTTTGTTCATTTTTAAAAATTGTATTTGAAAGGCAGAGGGACAGCTCAGAGCTTCAGGGAAGGAGAGAGATCCCAGGATGGAATCTTGTCTCATCTGCTGACTTGCTTGCTAGCCCGTTTGTATAGTGTGTGTCCTCCATCACCAGGGAAGCCCTCCTCACCCTCCTTCTTGTGGTGGTTCTGCCTTCTTCCTTAGCACCAGTGGAAGCCTGGGCTGTAGCCCAGGACAGTCAAGGGCTCTCAGGTTGCCGGGGCTGCCTGGGCTGGGCCTGGTGCTGGGATGGCTGCCTCCTTGCTCAGGAAGGCTCTCTGAGGTCTGCCTTTCTCTGCTCCCAGCCCCATGCCCTGTCCTTAGCAGATTGTGACGTGCCTGGAGGAGTCTGCAGGAGGCTGGAGGCTTTTAGTGGCCAGGGCTAAGTGTTGGACAGGGCGTGGTGGGAGGGGGCGGTCAGCGGCTCCCTAGTCTGGAGCAGCTGTGGACGCCCTTTAGGTTGGGTGAGTGGGAGGTCAAGTTTGCCAGTTGTATGTAAGTCTCATGCTGTGCGCCTGCCTGCTCGCCCCAGTGGCCACAAAGACACCTGTTAAAAGACTTTTTCCCTTCTCTAGGCAGAACTAAGGGCTCACCCAGGGTGTGGTTCTCCTTCCAAGCATTGGACAAGCCACATCCGCAGGTGGGACCTTCCCCGCCCCCACATTGACAGGCCGTGGCTGCTGGACAGTACTGTCAGGCGATGCACAACCACACGTCTGCCCCTGGCTGCTACCCTGTCCCGTGCCAGATTCCTGAGTGAATCCCTGGCTGGAGGCACCAAATGGCTGGGCAGTCACCTTGCAGCAAACCTGTAATTACTGCACCAGAGCTGGCAGGCGCAAACCAGAAGATTGCAGTTCCGCATGCTTAAATGTGTTTGCACAGTGTCCACTCTGATGTGCGCTTTAGGCCTGCAAGAGCCCCGTGGTGGGGATGGGAGGCAGGAAGACTGACACTCCCTGCTATGGACTGATGAAAGCTCCCCCCATCCCCACTGCCCAGGTCTCCTCACCTCAAGCCCCCACTCTGCTGAGGCCCCTCCACATGACCCTCTCAGACTTGGCTCCTTGGCCGCTGCTACTACTTTGTCCCGGCCTCCTAGCTCTGCCTTAGGAAGGGGGATCCAGGTCACAGTCATGATCATTAGCAAACACACCCAGGCCTCGCCACACCCCATTCCTGGTCCCATGGTGCGGCCACAGATCCTACTGGAAGCTCCCCAGGCTTGGAGGAAACCCAGGACAAGGCAACTGAAGGCCTGCCTGGGGCCATTGAGACATCTGCCCATATCAGATTAGGAATGGGTTCCCCTGGCTACATGATGTCATTCCCAAATGGAATGATGATTTCCAAAACTGACGCTTTTGTATGTGAAAGGCGCTAGAGCTTGATGGGTACTCAAGCATCCAGCTCCATTCAGCACACTGTGTGGATGCAAATGCACTGCCTGCCTCCTGTCTTAGAAGGCTGCATCTCCTGTTGCAGCCTGATCTCAGTTTCCCAATCTGTAAAGTAGGGGGTGCATTATATTACCCTGCCTAGGATGGTTGTTGGTACCAACCTGGGCACATCATGGGGCACATGGTGGGGGTGGGTGGGTAGGGAATCCCTCGACCTTGAACGTGACACTTCCAGAAAGGCAACTCAAGTCCAGGGACACGTTTGAGTCCTGCTCCCATAGGCCCAGTGGTGACCAGCATAGCCCAAGAGTTAGCTGTGCTATGCTCAGAACTGAGGTTGGAACAGGGAGAGGCCTGACTCCTTTCCCCAGGATGTCGAATGAATGCCAGAGGAGCAAGCTGGTGAGGGGCATCAGGTAAAATCAGTAGCACCATGTACTTGTTGAGAGGTGAAGGGGAGCTGGGGCAGATAACTCACTGGTCCCTGTTCCTCAGGGTGGAGGATCACCAGAGGCCAGGAAGGCCCTCTGGATTCCAGAATGCACCATCCCATTTAGGGGGAGAGAGAGATACAACGCAGACAGAAAATATCCCACCCACTGCCGTTTTTTACTTGGCTGGGATGTCACACCCAGGTTGGAGAGTATGGTTGCCCATAGTGAGTTTGACTTTTGGGGGTGCTCATATGCAGGAAAGGGGCAGGAGAGGTCGTCCCAGTCCCCAGAGCCAACCCTTTAGAGCAGCGTGGCAGCATCCTAGGGCACCAGAGGGGTGAAGATGGCAGGGGAAGTAGCCAGGGTTGGGCTGGGAGGGGAGGCCAAGCCTGGGCTTCACACCTATGCTCCTCAGATTCTAAGACTGTGTGCAGGACAGGGCCGTGTGCGGCACTGGGCCGTGTACAGGGCAGTACTAGAGGAAAAGGGAGCCAGCATGAGGGCTGGGGCTTGCACTGCTGTGCAGAGCTGCCTGGGCACTCTGAGGGCTGCTACACCCCCTCCTTAGCCACTGTCACTTGTGAGATGCTGGGTGTGCCCTGTCATCCTTCTCGTCCCCTTGTGGGTCCTCCGGTCACTTAGACTGTTGCAGACAACACTGCCTCATCTCACCTCCTAGGTCCAGTCTCATTCTGGTCTTCATCTGGTCTGTTTTTCTTACATAGAATTATGTATAATTTGTTTCCATTGGCTTGAAAAAGAGAGACAGACAGAGAGAGCAGTCTTCCCCACCCGCTGATTTACTCCCCAAATGGCCTCCGTAGCTGGGACTGGGCTAGGACAAAGCCAGGAGCCCACAGAGCCTGGTGTACATCTCTCCCATGCTTGGCAGGGGCTATCACTGCTGCCCCCCCAGGGTGTGCTTTGGCAGGAAGCTGGAATCAGAAGTGGAGCTCAGACTCAAACTCTGATGAAGGATATGGATGTTTTAAGCGGTATCATAACTGCTGCGGTAAATGCCTGCTGCTTCTTCCTTTTTCTGTCCTGAAGTCAAGTTTACTAAGGCATAATTTACACACAGCCTTACAAGGTGTTGATCCTGTGAATTTCTAAAAATGTATTTGTTGTTTGAAAGAGTTATATACAGGTAGAGTAAGAGAGAGCAAATGAGAGAGAGAGAGAGCAGTTCCATCCATTGGTTCACTCTCCAAGTAGCCTTAATGACCAAGGTCTAGGCTACGCTGAAGCCAGTAGCCCTGAATTCCATCTAGGTCTCTTGTGTGGGTACAGAGCCCATTGCACTTGGGCCACCTTCCGTTGCTTTCCGAGGCTCGTTTTCAGGGAGCTGGATGGGACGTGGAGCAGCCAGGACGTGAACCGGCACCTGTATGGTGGGGGTGTCAGCACTGCTGGTGGTGGCTTTACTGTTGCTGAATGACATCCCAAACTGGATGACAGCATTGTTGAAGAACCCCTGAAATGGACCTGTCCGTCTGATGCACAGAAAGCCAATCACTGACATAGGGGGTGGAAGGAAGGAAGCGCAGAGCAAGGAGCCAGGCACAGTGCTTCACCCCAGGTTCCTTGAGGCGTTAGAGGTGATGGTTTTTAGTGGTTGAAATCAGGGATATGAGGTGCGTGATCAGCTCATGTCCAGGTTCCTGGTTGGCGAGTGGAGCTCGTGACCTCTCTTTGATCGGTCCGTGATGCTGTGCTCTTTAGGGAATTTATGATGACCAGGTGGGCTCCAGTTGGTGTGGGGGTCGCGTGCATGCAGCAGTTACATTCTGCCCAGATCTCAGTTCCCTTTTACAAATCACCCTGAAACAACACTGACCATTGAGGTTCTTATCTATTAGAGAAGCAAATGACTCCTTGAGTCCAGTGATTAGGAGTGTGTAAAGCCAGCTGGATCCCTCCCTTAAGTCAGTGAATTCCTTTTGATAAAGGGCAGGCAAGGACACCTCGGACCAAGGGAGACAGGAGGCTGGGTGCTGCCTTTTACTAACGTGCTTGGTTTCATGAACTGCTGCTGCACGCTGCCGGCCCCCGGTTCTCGGAATCCTAACAGATGAATGTCGACGTGCAGAGTGGTTCCCTCTGCTCTGCCTGGCCTGCCTGCCTCTACCCCATCATACCCTCGGCCCTTGGAAACCTTGCTTATAGTTTCTATCCCTGTAATTTTGCCTTTTCCAGAATATCCTATAAATGATATCCTAAAATATGCTTAGCTTGTTAGGGGAGTTGGGGTGGTTAAAAAAACTTTGTTTATTTGGCAGTCAGGGCAACAGAGAGATCTTCCTAGCCACAGCTTCTCTCGCCAGTGGCCACAACAGGACTGGGTCAGGCCAGGAACTTCATCCTGGTCTCCTATGTGGGCGGCAGGGGCCTGCGTACTTGGGCCACTCTGCTACTTTGCCAAGTGCATTAACAGGAAGCTGGGTCGGAAGCGGAGTGGCCAGGACTCAGACTGGCACTCCCGTAAGGAACGCTGATGTCACATGCAGCGGCTTCCCCTGTTGTGTGACAATGTGCACCTCCTAGCTGGGAAAAGGACTGCATCCCATTGAGGACACCGCCCAGGGTTCTAAGCTTGGGTTTCTATTGAAAATCCCATATGCTTGTCAAAGTGGAACAGAGATGTGCTGGAGGCCAACTTCCCTGCCCACTGAGAAACACCTGCACTGTGTGCCTGTGTGGAGCTTTTCCCTGCTCCTTGCATTCCCTGCAGTAGTCACGGGAGGGGAGTCACCCGGGGGTCCCATTTTACAGATAGGGAAACTGAGGCCCAGGGAGGCTCAGAACCTGATGGAGGTCCCCCCTCCATGCCTTGATTGGTTGGGTACTGCTTACCTGTATGCCAGGTTAAGAGGGTTCAGGAGGTAGAAGGAAGCCCCTACCTCCATGGAACTGCCAGTCCTAAAGCTGTGCTGGAGACCCCATTCCTAGAGCTCTGGGAGTTGAGGTGTGAGCCCCGAGGGACACTCTGCAGGGTTTGGGAGTGGAGACTATAGACTTGGGTCAAGTTGCTCACTCCCCTCCAAGCATTGCTGGGGGTCAAGGGAATGGGAATTGGGCCTTGTGGGCTCCTCCACGCCTGAGCTGCAGCGAGGGAGAGCCAGCTAGGCTGCAAGGAGCAGATGGTGGCATGGACAGATGCCAGCAGGGGCCAAACGCCGTGCATGTGCCGGCCAAGGGGAGAGCTGGCATAGAGGACAACAGCGCAGTCTGGGGGACCCTGAATGCCACTAAACCTTATGGGTAATGGGTTTTTCATCCCTTGGGTAATAGGAGACAGGGAAAGATGAGGACATGGCTTCGCAAGTCCCTCACCTCCCTGGCCCCATTCAGCAGCCTCGGACGAAGGACATTGCCCAGCAGCGAGCCGCGTGGGGACTTAATGGGGTTTCTGGCTAAACCTTCCATCAAGTTTACGGCCGTGCCTGCCTGCTGACCTCCCCCCTCCCTCACCCATTCTTTTCAGAAATGAAGCTGTGTGCAGGCTGTGCTGTGTCACCTCCACCCGCCCCCACCCAGCGCTGCAGATACTCAGCCTGGCCTGGTTCCTCTCACTGAATTGCACCAGGCTGGGTCCCCTCGAATTGAGCGATCTAAGGACTCCCATGGGAGTCCTGAGAGCTGGGCAACGCGGAGCCTACACTGCTATGAGGCCCAGCTTCTCACTGTGGCACCTACTCACCACTCCACAGCCTGCGGGGACTCAGTGCTGTTTTCTCCCTCCATTCCAGCTCTTCCATGCTTTTCTCTGGTTTCTGGGGTCAGCTGCTTCACCTGCTGTTCTTCACTGTGCAGCTGAAAAGTCACAACCTCCAGAAAGCCTGCCCTGATTGATCTCACTCCTAGAAACTACAGGCATTGAGAAGTAGAAGACACAGAGTGGATCTGGGGGTCCTCAAGGGAAAGCCCCCTGTGTGTCCTGGGCAGGCTGCCTGTCGGCTCCTGGTGTTCTTGTTACTGAGTGAGAATGCAGTTGCATGACCTACCTTTGTGAGCTCTATAAATTCCCCCAACTCTCAGTTGGCACTGGCTGCAGCCAGAGGGCCGATCTTAGCATGTCAGGGCTGTAGGATGCCTTACCCTCCCAAATCCGAGGTGGCTCTTTTTTTTTTTTAATATTTATTTATTTTTCTGGGAAAGTCAGATTTACAAAGAGAAGGGGAGCTAGAGAGAAAGCTCTTCTATCCGCTGGCATTCCCCAAGTGACCACAACTGCCAGAGCTGAGATGATTTGGTCCGAAGCCAGGAGCCAAGAGCATCCTCCAGTCTCCCACACGGGTGCAGGGTGCAAAGGGCAGGGAACTGGAAGGGAAGTGGAGTAGCCAGGATACAAACCAGCACCTATATATGTGATCCTGGCGCGTGCAATATGAGGACTTTAGCCACTAGGCTACTGTGCAGGGCCCGAGATGACTCTTCTGCCCCCCTGGCTCCCTTTCCTGCCCATTGGTCACTGCTTTGGCGCCTTGGGCTTCTCCTCAGGGTCAGTGAGTGTCTTCCTTAGGAGACGGACTTGCCTGGTACCACGGTACAGGTGTGCAAATAGCCCTTGTGTGATAGCTACAAAGCACAAGAGTGGTAATGCTGCAAATCTACTGTCTCCCATAAGGCAGAGGGAAGAAAGCTGGGGAAAGAGAAGATCATTCCCCAAATGATCATAGCAGCTTGAGCTGGGCCAGGCTGGAGCCAGGAGCCAGGAACTCTACCCTGACCTCCCACGCGGGCGCAGGTTGCCCATGCACTTTGGCCATCCTCTGCTGCTTTCCCAAGCCACAAGCAGGGAGCTGGATGGGAAGTGGAGCAGCCGGGACTTGCACCAGTGCCCAAATGAGATGCTGGCACCACAGACAGTAGCTTTGCAACTCTGACTCCCCCGCAACTTTTGTTCTGTTGTATTTTAGTTGTCAATCTCGTACTGTAACTAAGGGAGCAAATACATTTTGTTGTAGGTCTGTACGTATAGGAGAAAAGGTTGGCTTCCCACCCCTTATTGCAGACATCCACCGGGCATCTTGGGGGCGTGTTTGTGCAGGGCTCCCAAGAGGGGGTGGCAGTGTCAGACTTGGCTTTTGCAATGCTTATCCTGACTTTCTTGGGGGAGATTCTAGAGGCAGGGGACACAGTGACAAAGCCAAGGGACAGATGCCAGTTGTGAGTGGGGAGGAGTTGGACGGAAAGTAACAGTGGCAACCATCACCTCGCTAGCTCCAGGCTGCACCTGGGGGAAGATCTCAAGAAAGTGGTTGAGTCAGGTGGACCTTGGTTTCTTGCCTAGGTAGGGGGCCCTACAGGAGGAGCAGGTCCCAGGTAAGTGGATGCTCCCCAAAGTCGATCAGTCACACAGCCAGAGCCACCAGTCTGTGATGGTCACTTGAGCATGCCTCCTCAGCAGCACTTGCCCACCCCATGGAGGCCACTGTTTGAGGTCAGCCTTGAGTCAACTTGTAACTTGTCCCGTGTGCTGCTGGGGAGCGGCTGGAGCAAGGCAGGCGTGCGTCTGTCCCAACGAGGCTCATCAGAAGTGGGGTATTTAACAGACTTGTGTACACAGCGGTCATTGTCACGGGGGCCATTCTCCACGAGCCGGGTGCTGTTTGCCTGGTTTTGTCCAGGCCACAATTTGCATTCACTTGATGGATTGTCAGGGTCGCGGGGGGTCTCCTCCTTGGGAAGGAGTCGAGTGGCTACTGAGCACACTCAAGAGGCGGTGGAGTGCTAATACCAGCGTTTGCTCAACTCCTTGAGGGGGTGTAAGCCAGGCTGGATCAACACACCAGGACCACGCACTCCACAGCCCCTTTCATTGCTGTCAAATGCTCACCGGGGATGGCTGAGAGGTGAGGGGGATGGGAATGGTAGCTGCCCAAACGATAGCAGTATGCAAGGGGCCCTGGTGCTGCCGACTGGTGTTTGCTTTGCCAGCTGCAGTGCACTGCGCTGCAGTTCAAGTTTGCCCAAGTGATTTGGAGGCACTCCCTGTGTGGGCCCTCTTAAGCTACACCACAGCCCCTGCCCTTCCTTTCTTGTCTGGCTGGATGCTGAAAGGGATCCTACAGGGATGTGAGGGCCGAGAAAGAGGAGTGTGGTGGTGGGGAGAGGCCCAGTGACTGCTGGTTCTTGCGGCCTCAGGTGTTTGCAGTTTCCTTGCTGGGGTTTTCCTGGGACGTCAGTACTGATCTCACATTGTCTGAACATGAAGACTCAAATCTGTGTTTTCCCACTTTCTCACTTTTTCAGCAGTATCACCACACATGTGTTTATTCCTTTATTTGAAAGGCAGAGAGAGGGCGAGTTGGAGATCTTTCATCCACTAGTTTATTCTCCCATGGCTTGCAGCAGCCGGGACTGAGCCAGAAACTTCAAATTCCATCCCAGGTCTCCCACACCTGCTGCCTCCTAAGGTGCACATTTGCAGGAAGCTGAATGGGAAGCAGAGGCCACGCGCTTCTTCTGGGTCTCCCATGTGAGTGCTGGGTCCCAAGGCTTTGGGCTATCCTGTACTGTTTTTTCCAGGCAACATGCAAAGAGCTGGCCCATCTTTCTCCACTTGCCATGTGCTTAGTTCCTTCCCTGGGTGACTTACCTGAGAGTGACTGATGGTGCTCCAGACAAGGCAGCATAGCTGGAAACCTCAGTGGCCACTCCATTTCCCCCAGAGCACCCAGAGGTTCCTAAGCCTGTGATGCTGGCATTCCAGATAGGAACACCTGTTCACATCCCAGCTGTGCTGTTTCTGATCCAGCTCCCTGCTAATGCACCTGCTCAGGTCACCCTTGTAAGAGACCAGTCCTGTCTGTTGTAAACCAGCAGATGGAAGCATTCTCTCTCCTCTCCTTTCCTCCCCTCCCCTCCCCTCCCCTCTCCTCTCCTCTCTTTCAAATAAATAATAAGTAAATAAATAAATCCTCTCTTTCAAATAAATATGGAAACAAAGCACAACCATAAGTTGCTATTCGGAAGACTGTTGAGAGGAGGAGGGGTTGTCAAACCATAGACCAGAAGATTCTATTGGTAAACCACATAGAGACAAAGGGCTAGTGTCCAGAATATGTAAAAACACCCTGAGAACTCAACAATCAAAAAGGAAGCCATCCACTCAGACACAAAGAGACATAAAACAGGCATGTGGCTGGAAGGGACAAAGATTAAACCCACCATGAGTCACTACCACACATGCACACCGGGTGCTTAATCTAAAACAGCAACCATGGCAAATGCTGGTAGTGAGACTACAGAGAAACCAGACCACTGCAGCACAGAGTGGCTGGGCCAGCCTCTTTGACTGGAACATCTATCTAAACACACAGCATCGAACCTAGCAATTGCAATCTCGGACACGTCTCCCAGAAAAGTGAAAATCTATGTCTGCACAAAACCCTGTACACCTATACTTAGAAGCAGTGCCATGAGTAATAACCCCGAATGGCAAAGAACACGGTCGAACACAACCATGCGCCTGTGGTCATGTGGTGAAGCAAATCATGGCCCAACTGGCCAAAGAGTACAACTCAGTGTGGAAGAAAAGGATGCAGTGAGAGAGAGAGAGAGAGAGAGAGGCTCTTGATCCTCCCTGCAGTGTTTCCCTTCCCAAGTGTTAGTCTCGCTGTTGGCCCCTTTCCCACTGTGTGTGCCGATCACAACCTCCACTGAGCGTCGTGGCCAACTCTCCCTCCCCACTTCACCCTGCACTCTTTCAGCTTGGAACCCTCCTGCTTGGCTGGGTAGATTGCTGTCCCTTTGCTGGACTGCCTAACACATCGGGCAGTGCTTGACATCTGGGGGGATGCTCAGCAGCCGCAGCAATGCCTCCCTCCTCAGCACGCAACCCTGCAACTCTATCCCTCTCCCCCCAGCCCAGTAGGGCAGGCCAGCAAGTTTTTGTTTCCCAGCTCAAGTCACACAGGTGTTTTAAGGTTGGCTGTGTTGTAAGAGGTTGCTGTGGGTGGGAGGGCTGATGTCCACTCAGTGACAGTGCTCTTGGTGTGGAGCCTGAAAGCCTTTTGGGACCACAGGTCTCGGTTTGCCCTTTCAGAGAATGGGTACGTGAATCCCATTTTGTGCCTCCCAGCTGGCAAGGGGCAGCAGAGGGAAGGGTCTCGGTGTGGGTGGGTCTTAGTGTCTGCAGCCCCAGCTGCTGCTTGCTGCAGCAGATATGGTAGATCCTGGCACCTCTGTGCCTGTGACAGAGACCTGGAGGTCTGGGGAATGTGCATGTCAAGTCAACAAGCACACTCAAAAAAGTTCCTCTACTGCTTGGTCCTGGAGGGGCCACACTGGCTGCAGTTGGTCTACACTGCCTCTTGTGTTTTCATGCAGAGTTCAGCTTCGCTAGCCCCAAGTTGTAGGGAAATGTGCTGATGTCTCTAATTGATAATCATTGGTTACTTGCCTCCAATGCGTGTTACTTCCCTCTAAATTCTCTCTGGACAAGGTGTGCCCCCGATATGCCACTTTGGGGGCAGGTCTGTATTCCTTACTGGAGTGCTAGTTTGAGTCCTGGCTACTCTGTGATGACTCACAGTCTTGGAGCCCTAGATCAGATGACTGGGGTTAGTTCCAGTTCCTGGCTTTGGCCCTGCCCAGCCCCGGCTGTCACAGGTATTGGGAAGCAGAGGTGGGAGATCTGTTTGCCTGACTGTCTCTCCCCTCTGTCCACCTCTGCCTTCTTTTGCATGTCACTTGTCCGGCTGTCACCTGGATTTGTGGGTAGGCAGGTGGGTGTGATCTCCCACGTGCACGTCTCCCTCATAACACTCGGCTTGCATAGTTATTAGTTTTGCGATGCATATGTCTCGAAGCAGTCATCTTGAGTACCGAAAAAGCTCAGTCTGTCCTCCACACAATTTTGGGAGGATGGCTGAGTCGCCACCAGGGGTTGGTGGGCCTCTTGGCTTTTCGGCTTTTCCTGGTGTTGGCCAGGAGTCAGAGTGGAGGAGGGAACAGAGTGGTGAACTCTGGGTGAATAACTAGGTGTAATTCCCAACCCCAGATGTGGCCCCTGTCCCCTCCTGGCATACTCCTGTGTGTGTGTGGCACTCTGGGACAATTGAGAATCAGCCCTCTGCCTGCCCCCTCGGAGCCTGCCCTGCGTTGAAAGGAGCTGCTGAGAGCAGGGTCCTCTTGCGGAGGGTTTGTAAGCGATTTCTCACGGCTCAGTTCTCCTATAGAAAAGCCCCCGACGGAGAAGGGGTGGAGGCGGAGCTGGCCAGAAATTCGGGAGCCGTATTCATGGGAAGAATTACGCCACACTGTTTCCCCCCAAAAAAGAGGGGGCACTGAGCACGAAAACAACAACAGCAACAACTAAAAGCAATAAAGGAAGAAACCTTCTGAGTAGATTCAGACAAGAGGGACCTGTGCTAAACTCCCCTGGCCCTAGTTGGGGAGCTGGGAGGTGATGCAATTTCTCTGGGCCGTTAGCCTCCATTGTGGATTGGGTCTAGGGAGGATCTTGGGCTGTTTATTTTGCGTAAACCCAAGGGCTGACCCAGCCGGAGGACCCCTGCCACAGAGGCTGCAGTCTTGTGATTTAAGGAGGAGCCACCTGACCCCCTCCACCTCTGCAGAACAAGCTGGCATTCCTCCCAGCCCCGCTGCATGCTAATCACCGCCCAGGGCTGAGGCCCACTGTGGGGACAGTGGCTGAGTTGGGGTAGGGGTTGCTTCGAGGCCTCACTTGCCTTTCTTCACGCGCTGGCTCAAGACCTGGGCAAGAATCCCATTTGTTAGATTGATTCGCTTCTTGTGTCTTCCTAAGCCTTTTGCCTCTCAGATCCCTGCCTTGTTTGTTTTTAAAAGCCTTATTTATTTGAAAGGTACAGGGAGAGAGATAGAGAGAGATAGAGATCTTACACCTGCTGGTTGATTCCCCACCCCACCTGTGAGGGCTGGGGCTGGGCCAGGGAATCTTTCCTGGTCTCCCACATGTGAGGCAGGGACCCAAGGATTTGGATCCTTCTTTCTGCTCTCCTACAGGTATATCTGCAAGGAACTGGATTGGAAGTTGAGCATCTGGACTCTGACTGGAGTTCTAGCATTTGGAAACAGTGGTTTAACCTGCTAAGCTACCATGCTGGCCTCAGATCTTTGTATTCTTTTTTGGTGTGAGTTTTGTGACATGCTCAGGGCTCACAGTCCCTCTCCCTCTGGATGCAGGCTTGGAGACCTCTCACCTCTGGCTCTTGAGAGCCTACTCCATTCCTTCTTGCTTTAGGGGAGAGCCCCAGTGCTGGTCGGTGCTTCCTGCAAGGTTGAGGGCCGGGGTCTCTGTTTGCATCCATTTCAGAGATGCCAAGTTAGTTCAGCAAAGCACCAGAGGGCAAGGGGTGGGTGTCAGTGCTGACTCAGAAAGGGCATGCAAGTACTCTGGGGGGCTTCAGGTATACCCAGAAATCTGTCCCCTGGGAACAGAAAGAAGGGTAGAGGAAGAGATCTTCCATTCGCTGGCAGCCTGAAGTTCTACGTGGATCTCCCACGTGGATACAGGGGCCCAGGGGCCCAGGCCCTCTGCTGCTGCCGTCCCAAGTACAACAGTAGGGAGCTGGGTGGGAAGCAAAATGCAGACCTGGAGTGCTAGAGTTTTCCTTCTAACCTCTTGGTGCTGTCTCCTCCCTAAAGACCTGGCAGGCAACACTTCTCTCTGGCTTGGACACTGTGAGAAAAGAGACAGATACTGCACATGGCAACAAAGCTGGCCATGTGAGCCTGGCAGGAAAGGGTTTTGCTTGGATCTGCATCCACTGGGGGAAGGAAGGGTCACAGGTCAGGAGAGGAAGGACAAGTTAGGCATGCTCTCTTGTCAGAGCTAGGAGGCTGAGTCCTGCCCTGCCCTGGTCCTGGCACCCCTTCCTTCTTCTTCTCTTTGGGAAATGAAGCTTTTGAGCCCTTGGGGGCTAGCTGTGAGTTTCCAGTGCAAAGCTGGATGTTGATGTCATCAGAGTTATGTCTCTGTGAAACAAGAGAGCAGTCTCCTCCTGCCCTCCCTCCCGGTGTGGACTGGGCAAGGTGGTCCTCGGTCACAGTGTCAACGGGGACTATGATCCCTGTTTCCTGCTCTGTCTCCACGGGAGACTTCTTGGAGGAGGTCCTCCCCTTGCCCCAGCCCCACCCGAAGCCCAGTCCTGACCTCAGGAGCTGAGGTTTTAGTGGGACAGTCAGACATACCACGGCAGCAGAGCCTTAAGTGACCACTTGAAGTACAGCAGAGTCAGATCTTCCCATTGAGATGGAGTGAGATCTTGAGGTGTGGGGTGAGCCAGGCTGGACATGTTAGGGGAGGGGCTCTGCTTAGAGGATGAGGGATGGGCATGTGGCACAGCAGCTTAGCCGCCCGTCAGAGTGCCCCATGTCAGAGGGCCACCCCCAATTCCAGCCCAAGAGGCAGCAGCTCAAGTACTTGCTTTCTTGCCACCTGCACAGGAAACCCAGATGGAGTTCCTGCCTCCCAGCTTCTGCCTGGCCCAGTCTCATCTGGGGAGTGAACCAGTACAGGGATTCTCTCTCTCTCTCTCTCTCTCTCTCTCTCTCTCTCTCTCTCTCTGCATCTCAAACACAAATATCTTTAAGAGGAGGACAAACCTCTAGCAGGTGCTGATGCCATTGTCATGGTATCCACTGGCAAAATTTCCAAGCAAAACACAGCACTACGGATGGCTGACAGTTTGGGTTCCAGGACTTCCTTTGTCTTCCCCTATACACACAGACACACAGACACACACACACACACACACGGTGGGGAATAACTGAGGCCTGATTTCTTTTTCTCCCTTTCAAGATTCAGTTTGCTATTGATCACTCAAGAATCATACAGGTGACTCTGCAATTAAGTCTGTTTACTAGTTTGTTCCAGAGACAGCCGCAGAAATGTGTGTTCTGGTGGAGGCAGACTGAAGGAAAAGAAGGGATCCCAGATGAACAAGGAACAAGTAGGGGCCAGCGCTGTGGAGTAGCAGGTAGCAGATAGAGCCTCTGTCTGTGGTTCTGGCATCGCCACATGGGCGCCTGTTTGTGTCCCGGCTGCTCTGCTTCCAAGCCAGCTCCCTGCTCATGTGTCTTGCAGCAGTGTCCACAGAAGCTCCGGTGTTAAGGGTAGTTCTCGGGGGTTCCCAGGCCTCCCTAGAGGACGCCACAAACCTCAGGGGCCCTTCTTTCCTACCCCCCGCTAACCCCCATGCATCAGCGCTCAGGGTGAAATACTGTTTTCTCTGACTTTGCCCACAATGATCTGTGTTTGGGGGCCAAGGGCCAAAAGCAAGGGAGATATTTTTAGACTTTTTCAGGAAAATGTGTGATCTCAGAAAGGCTGAGAGAAAGAGAGACCTTCCACCTGCTGGATTCACTCCCTAAATGGCTGCAGTGACCCAGGACTGCATAGGCCAGTGCTAGGAGCCCAGAATTCCATCTAGATCTCCCGTGTGGGTACAGGCGCTCAAACTTAGGTCACCTTCCTCTGTTTTGTCAGGCACATTAATAAGGAAGTGGATTGGAAATGGAGCAGCCAGGACTCCAACCAGCACGCATATTGGATGCCAGCGGCTTAACTTGTTTTGCCATGACACTGGTCCAGGCCATGGCTTTAGTTGGCTAAAGCGTCAGGTAATGGTTCGTAACTGATTCAGCCATCTCGGCGCCAGTGCTTGGGAATACCACCTTCCCGCTTCCTGCTAGTCCAAGGCCTAGACTCATTTTCCCAAGCAGAGTCTCTTTTCTTGTCTTTCTCACTGCTGTGGCGTGAACTGCTCCTCCTCCCCCCACACCTCCCCAAACAGGAGTAAATGAGCACACACACACACACACACACACACACACACACACACACACACATACACACACACACAGACGGTCATAAAGAAAATCATTCCAATCCTCTGAGTGCAAGATGCTATTTTCCCCCCAGGCATTTGCTGCGTTTATGGGGAAAAATAAATATGTCGGGAAACACGTGTTGGATGCAGAGCGAAAAATAAACAGCAAGCTTTGAAAGCGGAGTCCCCGCAGAAGGTGATACACGTGGACTGCAGGGAGTGGACTCGCTCGGAGTGACCTGGGCTGCACGGCACATGAAGGGGAAGGTAGCCTTGAGGGAGTGTCCATTCTGGGTGCCACCCTGTGCGTGGAGAACCTCATCACCCAAGTGGGCGTGGGCGACACGGATTCATACTGCCCGGCAGCTTTTAGATGACTCAGCGGATGAGGCTCCGAGGGTTGGGGGAAGCTTTGCAAAATGACACAGCTACCATCCCCCATCCCCACCCTTACACCCTACCCCCAAGGGGGAAGGGACAGCTGGCCAATCCGCTGAGGGCAAGGGCATGCCACTGCATAGGCGTATGCGTGTCTGTGCATGCCTGCATGTCTCTGCATTCTCAGGTGGGCTTCGAACAAGTGAGGGGCACGGCTCGTACCTGGCATGTCCGCTTCGTTTGGAGGAGAAGTCCTTCCTCCTCTTCTCCCTCTGGGAGGGTACCCCGGGAACTCAGGCACCTATAGGTGGCTGAGGCCGAGGCTGGAGGCTACCCTGCTCAGAGCTGGTTGCAGAGCCACCCCGTCCCACCCCAGGACAGCCGCGCATTCGGCTGGGGGGAGACTTCTGCAGGGGATGGGCGCTCGCTGGGGTCCAGGCTGCCACTGGGCCATTTCATATGTGTCTGTGTTCTCCAGGCAGGTGCTTGGTGGTACATGGATTTTGGCAGCACCCTGGGACAGAGAAGCAAGCACACCGGGGTTGAAAGGAGAACGCGAGTTCCCTTCCTTTTTTGGAAGAAAGCATCTTCTCGCTCCCCCGCTCTCATTCTGTTCACTTCCCAGCCTGTGTGCAGCTGTGGGTTGAGAGCCATCCCGACCCCCTGAGATGCTGCCCACACTGGAGTCCCCTCAGCCTCATGGGCTGTGGAGATGCAGCAGCACCGAGGGAGCCCAGGAATCACTCTTGGCTCAGCCCTGGCCTCTCCTGCAGCTTCGTTTTCCCCTCTGCCGAGTGGCAATGCCCAGCACTGCCCATCTTTGGCGGCCACTGCAAGGGTTACGCGAGGCCACGGATGAACATACCACTTTAGAAATGAGGCTGGCACAGCCAGGACAGACACCAGCTGTTTCCCTCCTGGACGCCTACACAGGTGTGGACTACAGTCACACACACATGGCTCTGGGGTGGACAGTGGCTCTTTGTGGGAGCTAGCGTCCTCAGCAGCAGTACCATTCACCCCATAAGCACCACACCATTGCCGAGCTCGAGCTAGCCTCTGGGTTCTGGGCTTGCAGACTTGCCTTTCGATCAGCTTCCAAGGCTGCTGGGAGCTGGTCCAAGGACAGTTGGCTTGCTTCGGAGTTCAGTTTCTGGCCAGGCATGGCCCCGTGGAGCTGCCTGCTTGGCAGCAGGGGCCCTCTCTCTCATGTTTGCTCTTTCTGTGGTAAACAGCACAAAGTTATGTCTGTTCTGGTGCTGCAGTTAGTTCTCTTTCATTCTCACCTTTTCTAGATCCTTCTGGAGCAGAATGCAGCCTGCCCCACCCCAGGCCCTTGCTGAATGCAGTACAACCGCGTATCTCTGTGTCTAGGGTAGGACCCGGGGATCTGCATTTTAAAGTCATGTGGGATGGGGGTGGGGACACAGAGAAAGACCTTTAAAAACCTGTGATTTCCAAGTCTTAATCCAACTTTTGTTTTTAAAGTTCTCTTTATTTATTTGAAAGGCAGATGGAGGTGAGGAAGAGAAAAAGAGAGAGCAAGCTTCCATTCTCTGGCTCACTCTCCAAATAGCCACAACAGCCAGAGCTGGATCCAGCTTGAAATTAGGAGCCTAGAACTCCATCCAGCTTGAGTGCAGCGACCCAAGCACTTGGGCCATCTTCCACTATTTCCCAGGCACATTAGCAGGATGCTGGATGGGGAATGGAGCTGCTGGAACTTGGAATCGATGCTCACGAGGGATGCTGGCGCTGCAGGTGGTGGCTTAGCCCCCCCCATGCTGGCCTGTTTGATTAACTTGGTTAGCATGTTGTTCGTGAAGTTCTCGACAATTTCCTGGATGACTCCATGTCTAGGCTCCGAGCGCTCCCTGCCCCAGTTTCCCCTCGACTTGGCAGGGATGATGTAGCATGACCCCCTGAGATTGGGGGAGGGGAGGACGGAGCTGAGCCAAGTTCCCCTCTTAGGTTCCAGAGGAACTGAGTTTACTGGCTGTCTCTGGTCCTCTTCTTTCTCAGCCCCTTGGGTTGAACATCCAAGAGATGCATGTGGTGATTCTTGTTGTATATACATAAAGCCAAGGATCTGCATTGTAGCTGGCTCACTCGAGATGCAGAGTGGGGGCCCCCAGACAGGGCTGGAGGGTGTGGGGGGGCCCCACATCCACCAAGCCTCACGTCCATGTCTGCAGTCATGAGAGCAAAGAGTGGGAACCTCAGAAAACCCACTGGCTACCTTGTTTTCTTTGGACTTCTCTAGAATTTGAAATGATTCTTCTGTGAGTACACTGGGAGACCAGAGGACTGGCTTGGTACGTGTAAACTTCAGGTGTAGGGGGAGGCTGTGCCCCTTTTTGCACACCCATAACACCACCCCTTCCCCACTTTGGTTTGTAAACGTCTTTCAGTGTGTGTATTTTCCTTCCAAATCAAGTTACAAGCCTCACAAAAACAGACGGCTGACATGGAATTCAACTTTGCAAGCCTTGGTTCTCAGGTTTCACTGAATGTGCACTCTTGTAAATTAGGTGAAGTCAAAGTGTCTGTGTGGGTGTGTGAATGTGGGAGTATGCATGTATGGGAATGTATGTGAGTGTGTGAATGTGTGTCTGCATGTGTATGTGAGTGTTTATGTGAATGTAAATGTGTGTGTCAGTGTGTGTCTATGTGGGAATGTGTGTCTGTGTTTGTCTTACCTCTGCACATGCTGATGGAAGTGGAGCTCTTCCTAAGTAAAAGGTAAATTATGGCAGGAGCTAAAGAGGCATCATTTAAAAAGTGTCAGGCTACAATTGGGTTCTTAAAAAACATGCAGGGCTGCCAAATTCACATGAAAATTGAGTGGTGCAGGATCGCCTGGGGTGACAGCGTCCTTGGCATTGATTTATCCGGCAGTGTGGCCAACCCATTACTTCAGGCCTCTGCTGGAGTGGCCGCATCTGCCAGCTAGGGCGCTGCTTGGTGGTCTATGCGGGTGTAGGGGGGTGCTCAGGCTCCCAGACCCCCCAGCTTGACCTCAAGGGAGTGGGAGAAGGCCTAGGAGCCAGCCCCAGACCCCTGGGAGAAAGATAGGACACAAGGTGCTGCCCATAAGGAGTGCACCGTTTTTTTTTTTCTTATTATCTGGGCAAGGTTTCTTAATGATACCATCTTGGAAGCCAATTCCGGACCTAATGTCACCACTTCCTCCTGGTGCCTATTCTCAGGTTCCCTGCCATTGTCTTGCTTTCTTAGCTCTCCTGTAATCAAAATCTCAGATGGACACTTGGCGACACTGAGTGGCTTTTACCCTGGAGTAGATTTACAGAGAGCTATCTTGGTCCATTTTATGTCCCAATAACAAAATACTGGAGAGTACTTGACCTTGGGGGATGAAGACGCTTCCAAAAGTTCATGAAATGCGGATTTAAAAGATGAGTGTGAAAATTATTTTGGTGCAAGAAAATCCATCATTTGGAGCCTCCATGCTTAGAAAGAGATTTGCAAAAAAAGAAAAAGTATGGCAAAGGTATATTATTTTTAAAAAGTGCATGGTTTTCAAGTGTTTCTGGCACCAGAAGTAAGCTTTGAATTCCACCTTTTTTTCTGAAACTGTTCTCTGTTACAAAGCAAAGATTTTTTTTTTTTTTTGTTTTTTTTTTACCATGGATCATGGTTTTGGAGGTGGGGACATACAAGATCAGATGACCACAGCTGGCCGGGGCCCTGCATTTGCTCACAGCATAGTAGATAAGGGAATCTGAGAAAGAGTGAAAGGAGCCCACATGACTGACAGCAAGCCAAGGAAGCTGACCTGGCTTTAGAGCATCCCCCTCTGCAGTGACTACCCCAGTCTCTCCTGAGCTGGTTAATCCCTGTTAATGACCTCAGCACCTCTTAAAGGCACTACCACCCAACACCATCCTCAGAGCCCCCAAGGGTCACTGAGCAGATTCAGGACACACAGTACCAGGCTGTTTTCAGCATCTGCATCCCATAGGATGGCTCACAGCAGTTCTTGCCCGCCTTAGGTATTCTCTTTCTCTCTCTCTTTTTAAAAATTCTCATTGAAGGGTACGTGTTGTATTGCAGTGGATCATGCCTCCTCCAACACCAGCTTCCCATATTGTGCACCAGTTTGCCTCCTTCCTGTTCCATTTCCTATTTAGCTCCCTGGTAGTGCACCTGGGAAAGCAGCAGAAGATGGTGCAGGTACTTGGTGCCCCGCATCCACATGGGAGGCTCCAGTGAGGCTCCTGGCTCCTGGCTCCTGGCTTCAGCCCCTTCTCTACCCCCTAGCTTCCTGCCTGGAGCTAATGGCTAATGTGCTTCCAGCTGGCATGGAAGGCTTTTCTGGGAAAATACAACCTAGGAAGAAAGGCCTGGCATGTAGCTGCACAGGAAGTGGTTCCTAGGACAAAAGGAGCCTGTATGAGCAGGGCTGTTCTGGTGCATTGGTCCTGATCCTTGGGTGCCATGTGCTCTGGGAAGGAAGGCTTGGCAAAGAGCGAATGCTTCTACCAGACCCCTCCACGTGGGTAGCGCAAACAGAGGGGTATGCAGACAGGGAGAGGTGCTGAGCTCCTAGGTGACTGTGCAAATTAAAATCCCACCCAGAGGGTTACATTAGCCAGTAACCCAGAGGGTTACTGCCCGCAGGGGAGGGGCTGCCCCGTCCTCTTCATAGCCACTCCTGGCCACGGCCACAGTGGCAGAATGCTGTGCACCTCCAGTTCCTGGCATCTGGTTCCTATTCTGCCTGAGTTTAGAGCTCCCCCTCAGCCATCCCAAGCTCGCATGCATTTCAAAGGAAATGCTTAATTGGTCCCCAATGCCGGGTCTTTTTTCATCTCCTGAGGAGAAGGGGGTGTTTTGTGGCTGTGATGGATGAGAGAGGACAGGTGGGGCTTGGGATGTGTTGCAAGTCGCAGGAGTTAACTCATCTCGAGACTGCTTGTGGAGTAAGTGGCTCAAGCTGAGGTGGCAGAGGGGAGGGCTCCAGAAGGGAAAAGCAGAGAGGCCTAGGCTAAGGTCCTCTTCCATGGCAGACCTTGTGGCCAGAAAGCTGGGGGGAATAATAAAGTTTTGGGTTTTTGTTTTGTTTTGTTTTAAGATTTATGTAGTTGCGAAGCAGACAGAAAGAAAAGACAGAGGCAGGGAGATCTTACAACTGCTGCTTCGCTCCTCAAATAGCCACAATGGCCAGGGCTGGGTCAGGCTGAAGCCAGGAGTCAGGAGCTCCGTTAAGGACCCCCATGTGATGCAGGAGTCCAAGTACTTGGGCCATCCTCCAATGATTTCCCTGGTGTATTAGCAGGGAGCTGGATCGGAAGCAAAGTGAGCTAGGACTTGGGTCTAAGCTCTGCTATAGGATGCCCAAATCAAACATGAGCTTAACATGATGCTCCTCTACCACACTGACCCCTAAACGCAGGTGTTTCCAAAACGGCCATTCAACCAGTTTCTTTAAACTGCCCACCAGATCCTTATAGCATCTTTGAGGACTGGGCTCACGAGAATAACCCAGCTCTGAGCTGGGTACTCTTCACCTTTGGAAATGAAGTGAGTGCCTGCCTGCACAAGACAGTGCTGTCCCATGGAGGGTTAGGAGGACCCCAGCATAGATGCTGACAGAGCCGGCAGCCGTGTGCAGGTGACAAAGGAGCCTCCAAAATGCACACTCCCCACCACCCACCGCTTCCTGCTGCTGCTCCGACCTTTCTGCCCACTGACCCTAGATCTGCTCTACACAGAGTGTAGGAGGACATTGTGACCCCAGAAAGTCAGCGAGCACAGGATTACAATTGATTGGATAATATTTGGATGAGAACAACCGAATGGCCGCCTTTTGTATACCTGATTGGATATCATTTGTGTAAGAACAGTTGAGTGGACAGTATGTGTGTGAGAACACTTGGTGGAATATACAAGACAAAAGGAGTTCCAAACAAAAGCATAGAAACTGTTGATGGGTTTTGTTGATGAGCTCAATACTTCCTCCCTTATCCCATATGACGACCCTCAGCGTGTAGAGTCTGATGCCACTAATAAACTTCGGCTTTGACCATCAGTCAGGGTCCATGCATGTTATTATCAGCTCCATGCACCAAGTCCATCGCTGCAGGACAGTGACACAAAGGGCGGTGACAAGAGTACAGGTGGCAGGTGCTCCAAAACCACAGGGGAATCGACCAGTGTGTGTAGGAGTGGGTGGGAGAAGAGGCTTGGGAGAGGCAGAGTAAGGGCACTGGAGTTGGCTCGCCTCAATCCTAGCCTCCTTTGGGAGGATAACCAGGGACAGCTGTAATCACAAAGGTGGAGGCCCCACCCGCTTGGATTCTGGAACCTTCTATGGTCTTCTAGAAGGTGAGCTTTTGTGAAACACCAGGTGCTGTCTGTAGCTGTCAAACCCCGAGATGTTTTCTTCACTTTCATTTATTGAGCATGGAGCAGCCATGGACCATTCAGATGTGCATTCCCGATGTACTTATTAGGGGGCAGTGGGGAGCACAGGGTCCCCACACTGAGAGCACGCCTGCCTTGGCTCTGAGGAGGGGGGACCATGCATGTGTGTGTGACCTCTGAATTTTAGCTCCCTCATCGTCATCAAACGAAACACGTCACAGCTATGGGGCACCTCCTGGTGGCAGGGAGGCATCCATGTGCATGTGGCCAGAGCCATAGAGAGGCCAGCTCCCAGGGGATGGTGGTGCTGTGACCCAGGGCTCACCTTCCTGGCATGAGGGGCAGCTGTTTTCCATGTCTCCTGTCCTGTGGAGCCCACCCCTGGGGTTCTGGTTTCAATTCTCTGGTGTTACAAAGTTGAGAAATGGAGGGAGCAGTGGAGGGGGAGGGGAGCAGGGGAGTGGAGAGAAGCTGGCCTGCGGGGAGGAGGAGGGGCGGAGGGAGGCGGGAGGCCCCCAGACTGCAGGCCCACCCTGGGCCGTTAAAGTTTATCGTTGCTGCAGACAGTGATTGAAAAAGGCTTTCCGCGAGTCTGAAATGTGAGCAATGAAACTTGCCAGCTGATCCTGACACAGGGCACTTATCTCATAAAAATATCCCGCGTGTCAAAAGGTTTCACTAAATGTGCCTGGAAGTATTAGCGGTCGTTTCAGCCTGCCTGTAGCTACCCGGTCGGGGCGGGAGGAGCCTGCAGTGAGAGGGCCCTCATTGGGGGCTGCTGGTTCTTGCAAAGGAGGAGAGGGAGGCTTGGACAGAGGGGAGGTGAAGGAGCCAGGTCCCAGCCTGCTGGCAGGGATGGTGGCATGGTGTATGGATGTCCTTGGAGGGGGTGGAACGCCTCACTTGGGCACCAGGTGCATGCGAAGACACGTGGGAAAAGGAGGAAATGCAGATTCAGAGAGGGTAGGATTTGCTAAGGACACAGAGCAGTGAGGCCGAAGTGCCAGGCTCGCCAGAGCAGAGCCCAGAGCCTAGACCGTGTTCCCTGTGTCCCCAGGGGTCAGGGGACTGGGCTGATCCAGAGGCATTCAGCAGGTCCTTCAGCCCAGCATACTGGTACTTCCTGCCCCGTAGGCATGGCCCCCTCCCTGCAGCTCCCTGAGGTGACTTTGGGAGTGGCTACACCTACTCCCAGCCCCCAACTCTCAGCCCTTGCCTGGTTTCTACTGAGGTGCCCCATACCCTCTGTCCTTTAGACAACCTCCCGTTATACCATCCCAGGCCAGGTTTGGCCCAGGTGGCCCAGCCACTAGCTGCTACCCTCTGCGAGCCATGGAGCAATAGAAAGTCAAACCAGACCAGGACTGGGTCTCCCAAACTCGGATTCGGGGTGGCGGGGAAGAGGCAGGGCGTGCAGCCCCCAGGAGCCGTGTCTCCATGGAGGAGGCTCCTGCCCTCCTCGTCTGCACCCACTTAAAAAGTCAGGTGCAGGACCTAGCGTGGTAGCCTAGTACCTAAAGTCCTTGTCCCATATGGGTGCCGGTTCTAATCCTGGCGGCCCTGCTTCCCATCTAGCTCCCTGCCTGTGGCCCAGGAAAGCAGTCGAGGACGGCCCAAAGCCTTGAGACCCTGCACGCACGTGGAAGACCCAGAAGAGGCTCTGGGCTCCTGGCTTTGGATCAGCACAGTTCTAGCCATTGTGGCTATTCAGGGAGTAAATCAACAGACGGAAGATCTTCCTCTCTATCTCTCCTCTTCTCTGTATGTCTGCCTTTCCAATAAAAATAAATAAGTCTTAAAAAAAAAAAGCCAGGCTCATATCCCAGGGGTCCTGGTGTGGACTGCGGGGTTGACCCCCTTCCTGGGTTGGGTACCTGGTGGACACAGAGTGTACCCCACCATTGGATGGCCCAGGGAACCAGGGGAGTACCACACAACTCTGGACCAAGGCCTTGCACCCTGGCTGCTTCCCTTGCATGGTCTTGTTCTCACTCAGAGTCATGCCTCCCCTCCTGGCCCTGTTCCACTCCCAAGCACCCTAGCCCTGCTCCAGCCTGGGTCCTGTCAACCTCTGCACTCTTCTTTCCTTAAAGCACCACCACTAACATGGGCTGATGGCCATGGCCCTGCACCTGTCACTTCTTGCCTTCCCCCTAACACTGTAACAGCACTGAGCTGCTGGCCTCCCATGACACATAACCATGCGTGGCTACAGCTGGGGACCTGCATGTGTCTCCCTCCAGGCCTGGGTTTCTGTCTTTTCCTCTCTGTCTCCAGAGCAGGGCTGGACCTGGGTCCCAGTGGGAGGAAGGGGAGGGTTCATGTAGAGGGCCTTGCTGACCTTGGGGTGTAGGTTGGGAACTGGGAGTCGGCTGACTTCTGGGGGGTTCAGCGGGTTGACTGGTTTGTGGCCACAAGAAGTATGTTTTCAGTGGGCGAGGGGTTTGGTTGTGCATCAGCCGTCTGGGTGTGTACAGGTGGTTCCTTCAAGTTTCCTCTTGGCCGTGGCCAAGCCTCCGTTTCCTTGTCTGTACAGTGGGGTTCGGTGTGGAGCAAATGATTCTGCACGTGCCAGGTGGCTAAGGTTGTGCTGGCAGAGACTCTGTCATTGTCATTTGACAGATTCTGCCCCTAGGCTGCCAGGTTGGTGGACTCCCTCAGTACTAGAGATCTCCCACGAGGGCCACTTCAACCTGCCTCATTGGCTCAGGCCTGTGCAAGGCTGGGCTTGGCAGTTTGAGACTGCCCACTTGAGTCACACAGCAGGGGGATGTTGGGGGACCTTTCCCAGTCTCTGTTGTGTCAGAGTCAATATCTTCAGTCCCTCCCCTGGTTCTTTGTGCTAGTACTGGGAGCAGCAGGGCCCTATGGACCCTTCCAGAAAATGGAAGAGGCCCCCACTCCCATCCCTGTAGACTCCCTGCCCGCAGGCCACACGTAACATCTACCCTAATGCTGTGGCTTTGGGGGTTGACAGAGGGGGGAAACCAATGTTTTGGGAACAGCTCCCTGTGGTTCTGGCCAGTGTCTGTGCAGCCCAGAGGGAGATTCGGGGAGGGTGGTTTGGTCTGGGAATCTTTCTTGGCTGGGCAAGGAAGGAGGATCTTCGAACTCTAGGGAATGAGGCCTGCATGGCCATGATCATGACAAGGTTGAGAAGCCAGACACAGGCAGGCCAGGGCTTTGGGTCAGTGCCAGAGCTGTCCCTCCTCTGCCTGGAAGGTGTACCCTGACCCAGTTGGGGAGGGAGGGACAGGGGAGCATGGGCTGTGGAGTGGTCTGTAGCTGATGCTGAAGACATGATCACAAGCAAAGGGACCATGAAGGGCCCTAAATCCACAGAGCATCTCAGGTGCTCCCACTGTCACCATCTTCCATGCTCCAGTCCCCTCTCCCACAGTCACTGTCCCCGGTCAGCCCAGCCCCTGGCAGGTGCATCCCCACTGTCCGTGGCTATATCCACTTATGCAAAGCACCAATGGAAGGCTCCAGGGATGTGTGTGTCCCAGCCCTGGGCTTGGGAAGCTGATGCTCACAGGTGTACAAGTATAAGTACTTGCAGGCTGTGTTGAGCGCTGATGAGTCTTCTTGCCTCAGGGTCTCCTCTTGGCTGATTATGCCAACCTGTTTTGGAGCACTCTCCCCATGATACATCTGGTCTACCCCTGCCAATGAGGCCTTTCAGGCCTTCCGGAAGTCTGCACTGCTGACAAGCAAGGTTTGGGGATCTCCCAGGCTGATGGTGGGGCAGAGGCTGTCACATCCCAATCAAGGGCTTCATTCTAATTTATGTAAATGAAGAAGTGGTGGCAGCGAGTGCTGAGCATCCATCACCCCTTTCCCATCGCCCCCCATGGCTCATCAGCCGGGCCTTAAAGATAGTACACTTTTTGTTCAAGGCAATTACTTCATCTTGACAAAGTCCTGTGTTAAGCAGGGCTATTAGCCAGGCCTATCATTAATCAGTGCTCAGCCAGGTGTGCGCTTCTCCCTGGGCTGCAATCCCTCTTGGGCCCCCAGAGCGGACCCTCTGCCATCCTCCCCCACCCCTGATGACACAAGCAGCATGCTAACCACCAGGCTGCCTGCCTGGCCACTGGGCAGGGAAGGCACCCATTTGTATCCCCAGGCAGATGACTTTCCGAGCCAGGCGGAATGATCCATGGGTGTGATTAGTAGGGACCAGGAACACAGCTGGGGAAAACAGATAATTCCTCTCCCTGGGGGACCCTCCCGGCCTGGCTTCCGGCATTGCTGGGTGTGTGGGCGGCGCTTGGAAACCTCTACGTCAGGGGTTCAGGGGTCCGGGTCAGGAATAAAGTGGAAATAACAATTCTAGACCCGTATTTCCCAGTTCTCTGCCGCCTTTCCGCCACGGCAAGGTCCTACTCATCCATTACTCGCACATGGACCTGATCACTGGGAAGCCTTAGCCCAGGCGACCCCGCCCTGCCCTGTCCCACCTGTGAGGTCGCATCTAGAGTTTTCAAAGAACAGATGTGAGGCCTGTCTGGGTTGCTGAGCTAGCCAAGCAACTGATTTGTCTGAGCATCAGCTTTTCTTACCTGTGAAATGGGAATAGCAACACCCCCTCCTCAATAAGTTGACACCTTGCAGCCGTGGCTGGGCATCCTTGCTGTCCCACCAGGACATCCTGTTTTCCAGCAGTGATGAGGTTCACTCACTTGTTGCACCTGCTCCTCCTCTGTGCTCATGGCTGGCTTGGAGGGAGTGGAACAAAGCTTGCCAATGGGAGGGTGCTTGGGACCTGGCCTAATGCTCAGGTTGGTGTGGTGGAATAGGCTTTAGTAATCAGGACCGGGGTTCTGGGGCTGGGTAGGTTCCCAAGCGCCAGAAAACAGGACTTGGAAAGCCCCCACTCTGAGATCCCCCGTTGTTGGGTGGGACTGTTCCTCTCTTCCCCAGTCCCTACCCACCCCAGATCAAGGCTGTGGCCCCCAGACACCCGGGCAGTGGTGGTGTCTGGAAGGGCAGTTCCGGTTTCTGTAACCCCAAAGCACAATGTGTGTGTGGGAGTTTTCCCCCTGGATTTTAAACCCTGTTTATTTGAAAGGAAGTGGATGAGGTCTGCTTTTGATTCACACACTTAGCTCATCAAAATATTGTTTTGTAAGAGGTTTTTTTTGAAGTGCAGGAAGCCTTTGGAGTGTGGCACCCCCAACCCCCACCCCGTTCTCATTCTAAGAACAGGCACCAGACTGGGTCAAAAGTTTTTTTTTTTTAAATTCCTTTGAACAATTTATTTGTTCATGTGAAAGGCAGAGAGAGAGAGTGGGGGAGAGACACAAAGAGAGAGATCTTCCATCTACTGGTTCACTTCCCAGTTGGCCACAATGTTTGGAGCAAGGCCAGACCAAAGCCAGAAGCTCCATCTGCATCTCCCATGTGGGTGCAGGGGCCCAAGCTCCATCATCCTCTGCTGCTTTCCCAGGCCATTAGGAGGGAGCTGGATAGGATGGCCCTATGGAATTCTGGTGCTGCAGGTGGAGGCTTAACATACTACATTGCTTTGCCCATTTCAAGACCATGATTCCTGTATCTCAACAAGATGAGGTGGCGGGGAGCCTGGGGGCTCGGCTCTTCCCTGAGATTTGCGGACTATCCTCTCATCCTGTCTCCTGTCCATGGCTTGCCAGTGTCCCCACCAAAGGGATCTGCTGCAGCCACCATGGCTGTGGGGGTTGGTGGGCGGTGGGAATGGCCTTTGCTGGCTGTGTCCTCCGGTGACGGGATCCTTGAGAGGCACGGGCAGGGTGTCAGGCTTCTGCCTGCCTGCCTGGTTGACCTGTCCGTGGCCTCGACCTCTTGTCCTGAGGCCTTGCTGCTTTCTGGGGAAACCTTCATTGCCATAGGGTCTGGGACATTTGCACACCATCATCTTGTTTGCATGCATTCCACGCAGGCTTAGAAGGTAGTGGGCAGGGATCTGGCAGGGTAGGATGGCTGCTCTGGAAAGGGTCCCAAGTGTGACAGAATTGGGGCACAGCTTTGCCTCCTTCCCCTGTGCAAGGCACCTACTCCCGGCACCCCCACCCCTAATTCTCTGGCAGAATCGCCAGCTCCCTCCTACCAGCCTGCAAGCCCTCCTGGAGGAAATGAGCGGCAAGCACAGAGGAAGGGTGAGGAGAGTGCTCACTGCCCGCTCATCAGGGAGGCGGCCACCCAGAAGTTCGCAGGCAGCTCAGATGTGTGAGTGAGGAAGCACTGACATTGGAGGAGACTTCTCACTGCTGTATTTGATCTATGACCGGGTGGGTTTACGAAGCTGTGCCGTAATCCTTGTCTCAGCTTGGCACTGCCTACTGCTGCAGCCTACGCTGAGCGCTGGGGTAGCTGTGTACTGGCCGTCTGCTGAGCACTGGGCATGCTGCTGCTCCCTGCCGCTGGGAGTGCTAGACAAACACCCGGGATTTGAAATTAGTAGTAGGGATTTGACAACGTGGAATCTCTCAGGGATAGCTTCGATCCTGGTTTGACAGACATTGAAGCGAGGGTATATTTGACCTCCTGAGTCGATGACATTATAATGTTAACCGAATTCCCTGTTTCTTTTTAGTTGCTACGTTCTTTTTGAATGTGGCTACTGGAATGTTTAGAAGTAGCAGATGTGGCTTGCACAGGATTCTGTTGGTTAGGGCTGCTGAGGCATTGTTGAAAAAAGAGCATGCTAGGGGCAAAGGTTGGATTTGGCAGGGGGAGAGGGGAGGGATGACGACATATTGATCAGGGGCTCTCCAGGGAGAGGTCCTCAGAGGCTGTGCTTCCGGGAGGGGATGAGGAGCCATTTGTGACAGGCTCTGGAACTCAAAGGTGCCTCCCTGCTGCTTGCTTAGCTGGTGGCAGAGTCTGCAACTGACCAGCTTTTATTAATACTACTGCTATTACTATTGATTGAGAGTGAGCTCTTCCACCTGCTGGTTCACTCCCCAGATGAACACAGTGCTGGGCCAGGCTCAGGCCAGTAGCTTCCTCTGGATCTCCCCATGTGAGCGGTGGCGGCCAAAGCACTTTTGCTGTCTTCTGTTGCTTTTTGAGGGGCGTTAGCAGGGAGAGCTGTTGCAACAGAAGGGAAGCCACTAGGACTCTTAACTGGATCCCATATAGGATGCAGGAATTCCTGTCAGTGGCTTCCCCCGCTACACCGCAGCACTGGCCAGCTCCAACCATGGAGTTTTGAAAAGTTATTGATTGGCTTTAGCAGGCTGGGCCTCAATGGGCATCCTAGAGGGCAGGAGTTCAGCCCAACATGCTGTCAGCAAAGCTGCATACAGACCAGTAAGTACCTCACTGTCTCTTGGTGCCCTGGGCAGGGCTTTAAGCAGGGGGCAAGCACCACTGGGACACCTCTGCCCTGAGCCCTGAAGGAAAGCGGCTGAATGCTGGTACAGGAAGTAGAGTGGCAGATGGTACCCCTGGAACCTGGGCAGAGCAAGACCCCTGCAGAGATTCACTGGATATCCAGTGAGTGGCGGGCCAGCTGACCAGGCCCCTGCCAGTTCTGGGATCCCTGAATCTCTGGGGTACATTGTCACTGACAAAAGGGGTGGCCAGATGGAGGGAGAAAACCTGAAGTGCTCCCCGCTAAGCACCAGGACCCTACTACAACTAGGCTCAGGTGACCAGAGCTGGATGTGTGAGGATGACGGGGACAGCCCCTTAGAAACTGTCTCTTCCACGGTCCCAGACTCTACTGGTACATAACAGACCATACGCCTGGCCAGTGCTATGCTTACTCCCTGCTGCAGAATTGATTGAAGAGACCCCAAGGACTGGGATGGTGGTACAATAGGCTAATCCTCCGCCATGAGGCACCAGCATCTCCTGTGGGCACCGGCTTGTATTCTGGCTGCCCCACTTCCCATCCAGCTCCCTGCTTATGGCCTGGGAGAGCAGCTGAGGGTAGCCCAAGTCCTGCACCCATGTGGCAGACCAAAAGAAGCTCCAGGCTCCTGGTTTTGGATTGGTTAAGCTCTGGTCATTATAGCAGTTTCGGGAGTGAACCAGCAGATGGAAGACTTCTCTCTGTATGTCTCTCCTTGTCTCTCTGTAAAATCGACCTTTCAAATGGAAATAAATTAATTAAAAAAGGAAGGTACCCTAGGAGCAGGACACTGTCTCAGGCTCTGGGGACTGGACTACCCAAAAGGACCGCCCCCCCCATCCCTTTTCAAAGTCTGACTGTGATAGTACAATGAGACCCTCACCCTGGGGACCTTCCCAACACCAACCTCTCCTCACCCTGGGACTTCACATCGAGGTGCATGGGTGTGGAGGAATCCCCTCACTTCACCACCCCCAGCTTCTCAACCTGTCTGCCTCTGTCTGTGTGGAATGAAAACCGAGTGTGTCTGTTTCCAGAGAAGGGGGACAGGTAACCCCTGAAAATGCCCAATTTGGGGTTTCTCTCTGGGAGACTTAAAACAAGAGCCACGGCATTGAAATGGCACGTATGCATGTGTGCGCCTCCTGATGCCACAAGCACATGATTCAGTTTTGTTTTGTTTTACTTGAAGAGGAGCCCATGATGGAAACAGCATGTGCAGGGTCTCAAGCACATGGATCCCATTCCTGTCCCAGGGTATGGGGGTGTCAGCATTCCCTGATGTCCCCAGGACGCTGGCAGGAGGAGGATTTACTTCTCCTCCGTCTAGTGGAGCAGCTTTGAAGCAAAATCATCCACTTTGGGAGGTTTTCTTCTGGGACATGTGGGGTGAGGTGTCAGGGTCTGCCTTTATCAGGCAATGTATCTTGGGGGAAAAACTCCCCAGAGCCTGTGTGTGTGACATATGTGCATGCATAATGATATGTATTTGGATGCATGTGCACTTGAGTATCTATGTACTGCATGCCTTTGCATGCGCAGATGTGTGTGTGTGTGTGTGTGTGTGTGTGTGTGTGTGTGTGTGTTGGCGATGCTGCCCTGCTACACCAGGGTTCAGGTGACAGGAACTGATGGACCAAGTGCATTGAACAGGGCCTCTGGGTTGTCCTATTAAACCATCAAGAGGGGCTGGCACTTCCTGCCAGGCGCCCTGGCTGTGTCCAGCCCCATGGTCCCTTGTAAAACCCTGGCATGTCACACACTGGCACGGGCAGGATCCGTCGCTGAGGAAGCTGCTGTTTGCAGACCACAGGATTATGTTGATACGAAAGCGACCCGAGAACTTCTCTCCCCGCTTCACGTACGAGGAGGCAGGTGGGAGCTCAAGTGTAGACGTAACTTCCCCAGTGCCCCACGGCCCCCTGGGACTCTGGCTGAAGTGTGTGTGCACTTTCACCCCTAGATGCTCTTCGTGTTTTGAAAAAATTTGACCCAAGTTAGGTGGAGGCTTCTTAGGACCTCCCAGTGGCTTTCTGGGTGGCTCAGGAAAGCACCTCCTGGGGACATTGGACCTTCCTTCCCTGCTGATTCTCCCACCTGCATCTTCCCCTGTTCTCCAGCCACCTTGGGCTTCACACTGATGGTGTCGAGGTTTCTTCCGCACCCCGGCATCTTTGCACCTGCCGTTTCCTGTGCTTGGAGCATCCCCTCTTCCCAAGAGAGGGACCTGACTTCCTCCATCTCTGCTCCCTCTACCGTTCTGGTTTCCTCCATCCCCGGGTTTGTGTAAATGTTTGCCACCTGTCTCCTCTCCCTCAGTCCAGCCGCTGTACCCAGGGCCTGGAACAGTGGCTGCCATGTAACACAAGTTGAATACAAGGCATGCGTGTAGGAACAAATGGACATGCCCATCCAGACTTCACCCCTGTGGTAGCCACTGGATTGGGCAGAGGTGTTTGGGGCTTGGCTGGCTGTCTGGGTTTGTCTTCTTTCTTTCTTCCCCTGCCTGCTCACCGTGGCCTTTGCCCGTACAGCCTGTGCAAGCCCAGTGCTCCTGCAGTGGCAGAGATGAGTGTTCCGAGCCTGGTCACCAGGGGCCTGCCATGTCAGATGTACTGGGAGATACAGTGCAACCACCTGCCTGGTTGTCACTCTGCCCTGCGCCTTGATGTTCTTTTCTAGAAAATGGGCTGATGATGAAACAAAAATGAGGTTTGGGAAGCCACACGAGACTGTAGCTGTGGTTCAAGATGACGACCTGCAGCTCAGAGCCCAGGAGGCTCCAGATGTGCTACTGCCAGCCGCTGAGCGGTCCCTCTCCATGCAGGCTGTGAGCTAAGCACTTCCTCTGTGTGAACTTTTTAAAATGATGTATTTATTTTTATGAAAGGTGGATTTTACAGACACAGAGAGAAGTCTTCATCCACTGGTTCACTCCCCAAATGACCACAACAGTCAGAGCTGAGGTGATCCAAGAGCTTCTTCCAGGTCTCCCACATGGGTGCAGGGACCCAGGGACTTGGACCATCCCCTGCTGCTTTAGCAGGTGCGTTAGCAGGGAACTGGATCAGAACTGGAATGGCCAACACTCCAGCTGATGCCCATATGGGATGCCTGCACCACAGAGGGTGGCTCAATTCACAGTGCCACAGTGCCAGCCCTGGCATAAGTGTTTTTGCAGTTTAATTACAGTTGTCCCAGCCGTTAACCCAACACTGCTTCCCACCGCAGCCTCAACCTTCACCCTGGTGGGAGAACCCTTCTTCTTGGTAGAACTGCATTTTAAAGAGTGTAGTTTCCCTAAAGCCTGTAATTATCTTTGCCTCTGGGGCACCCAGACTTTTTTTTTTTTTCTAAGTAAGCAAAGAGCATGGTGCAATTATTGTGATGGTTTGCTGAGCGCTGGCCAAGTGCAGGCAAGAGGCTGAGTCAGCGCCTGGAATGACATGCACGTGCTCCCAAGCTGCCTGCCTGTGCACACGGGTCCGTCTCAGTTCCCAGGCTGAGGGGAGGAATGACAGCCACACGCAGCGATGTCCACTAGTTGCTGGGACTTGGCCTTCCCGGGGTGGATCACCCCATCCCTGCCAGGCCTGCCTTCTCAGGTGGCAACATTTCCATCCAGCGTGTGCGGCACCTGCGGGATGCTGCCGCAGGGGCCAATGGACAGGGGCTGGCAGAGTGTGGGAGCTGTCGGCTCCGTCAGCTGTGATTTGCGGGCTGAGGCGAGTTCCGTGGCCCTCCCTGTTATCTGCCTGAGTTCAAAGAGCGCCGAGCTGCTTGTCTTTGTCAAGAACACGGTTGGGGATCTTTTATGTGGAAGATGTAGGATTCTCGGGCTGACTTTGATTATTTATTCATCCCCCCTTCTGTGGGTGTGTGATTGCACGGGCACTTGGAGCCCCTTGTCCTGGCTGCTCTTGCTCTTGAAATTCAGCGAGCTTTAAAACCCTTTGAACGTTGCTTTTCGAGGGGAGAGGACGCGGTTTTGAAGTCCTATTTCTGTCTTCCCCCTCCACAGTGCCCCAGCACCTCCTGCCACCGTTCCACGCACCCTTGACTATTGACATGCGCCATCAGGAGGGACGCTACCATTACGAGCCACATTCTGTCCACGGCGTGCCCGGGTAAGTCCTGCCCTCCCATTGGGAGGTTGTCCCACAGCCTCGGCCACCTGGGCCTTTCTGCCTGGCATTCCTAACGTGCCTTGTCCCAAAGGGGCTGGCCAGTTAACATGGCGTGGAGGTGCATGACAGGCAACCAGCAGCCTGTTTGGGTCCCAGGAAGGATGCTGGAGTCACTTCCTGTGGACACAGCTCAGGCACCAGCCTTTCGTGGTAGAAGTGCTCCTTGAGTGCTCCTCACCTATGTGTGAGCCGGCTGTCCACTCCAGGACACAGAGCCTGCATAAGGTATCGGAGTTGCACTGCTCCTGTCCAGAGCACCCTCTTCTTCCACCAATCCAGGCATGCATTCCTGTGCAGTAAAGCATTATATAGTCACCAGTTTGCATACACAAGCTCAGAAGGATGCTATTCCTGGCCTCAGCCTTGGACTCTCCAGAGAAGGAGCATGTTCAGGGTCCAACATTGTGACATCATAGGAAAGGCCATTATGTGTAGTGCTGGCATCCTGATTAGACACCAGTTTGAATCCCCGCTGCTCCCCTTCTGATCCAGCTCCCTGCCTATAGTCTGGGAAAGCAGCAGAGGATGGCTCATGCTTGGATACCTGTACCCACGACGGAGACCCAGAGGAAACTCTTGACTCCTGGCTTCACCCTGGCCCAGCCCCTGCTTTGCAGCCTTTTGCAGGAATGAACCAGTGGATGGAATATCTCTTTCATAGCTCTGCCTTTCAAATACAGAAATAAATTTCGAGAGAGCATCATCAGCAGTGTTATCAGTAGCCCTAACCCAGCATGTGGCCAGTGCCCATTTTCATGGTCTTCATGGCTCAGCCCCTGGCCATTCCTTCTGTTCTGGGGCCTCAGCCTTCTCCCCATACCTGCCCTCCACAGGAGGTGTGCTGCCAAGAGGACTGGTTGTCCCTAGAGCCCCTTTTGTGACCCTCTGGCCCTAGCATTTTTGTCCCAGCTCACCTGTTCATGTCAGGGTGCTATCTGGTCCCTCACGCACATCACCCTGTCCCATGTCTCCATGCCTCGGTCCTACCACCTGCCCAGCCCATCAGCACAGCCCTTCCTTCGGCCTTCTCCAAGCCTCACCTCCCTGGGCCACTGTGGTCCCCTGCACTACATGGCAGTTCTGGCCCTGGATTCTCACTTCATTGCTGGCCCAGCATGATCTGTACTCGCACTCATCTCCCTACAGGTTCTGGGCATGCCCCTCATAGCTAGGGCCACCGCCCATAGGTACATAGTCAGCAAACTGCACCCCCTCTCCTGTCCATAAGTGCTCACTGAGCACTCGTCATGTTCAAATCTCGGGACAGCAGGATTGGTTAAACTTGTTAGAGAAAGGGCCTGTCGCAATGGCTCAGTGGCTAAATCCTCACCTTGCAAGCACAGGGATCCCATATAGATACCAGTTCATGTCCTAGCTGCTGCACTTCCCATCCATCTAACTCCCTGCTTGTGACCTGGGAAAGTAGTAGAGGATGGCCTGAAGCTTTGGAACCCTGCATCTGCTTGGAAGACCTGGGGTAGGCTCCTGGCTCCTAGCTTCGGATCAGCTCGGCTCTAGCCGTTGCGGCCACTTGGGGTGTGAACCAGCAGACAGATCTTTCTCTCTGTATCCCCTACTCTCTGTAAATCTGCTTTCCCATACAAATTAATAAATCTTTTTAAAAATTAGAGAAAGATCTTCTATCAGCTTGTTCACTCCCTAAAGACCTGCAACAACCAGCTCTGAGCGAAGCTGAAGCCAGCAGCTGGGAACTGAGTCCCTCATGTGGGTACCAGGGACCCAGCTACTTTAGCCCATTAGCCTGCCACCTCCTGGGCTACACCTTAGCAGGAAGCTGGATTCAAAGGGAGGTTCCATTACTGGACTCCAGACACAGTGATGTGAGATGTGGCCAATCCATAGCCCAATGTAGTGCTGTTAGCTCATGTGCATCCTTAAGCCGATTTGGCCACGCATCTCCCAGTGTCCCTGCTTCCAGTTGTCTTCTGATGCTGGGAGCCTCCTGTTTCACTTTGGGGCATGTACCTTGATCTGGCTCTGCTGGGGGCAGCCTTGAGTCTGCCTCAGGGGAGTGATGGGGCCTGCTTCCATCCTCAGCACCCCTCCGGCGCCTCTTCGGCTGCAGGTGCCCGAGACCACAGACTAGGCAGCCCTGGGAGTTGCATTTATTGGGAGCTGTGATTGCATCAGCACAGAACTGCCCCGTCGGAGACTCCTGGGTGTGGCCAGGGAACCCCGACTCTTGTCTGGGACAGGGCTGAGGCTGCTGGCTTCCTGCCCACTGGCACAGCAGGCCTGCCCAGGTACTACCTGAATGGGGTCTCAGTGCTGGCTGCTCCCAGCTCACTGCTCTGTGGGCACACCTGCAAGTATGTCCTTCTGTAGGCACACACAACTAGAGGCACACCCTACTGGAAGTAAAGAGAAACTCTAAAGTGGTCATCATCACATTGAGTTCTTCTTGTTCCAGACAATAGAACTGAGGCAGCCTAGGGAGCCGGAATAGAAAGACGGAGACATCTTTCCATCCACTGCTTCACTCCCCAAATGTGCACAGCAGCCAAAGGCTGGAGCAAGGATCCTGCATGCACAGGGCCTGGAACTCAGGTAGCTGATCCATCATTCACTGCCTCCTGAGGTGTTGCATCAGCAAAAAGCTACAGTACAAGTGAAGGTAGAGCTTGAGCCCGGGCACTCCAATCTGGGACGCAGCTGTCCTTAGACTGCAAAATGAACCCGTTGTGCTGCTGCAAAAATGGCTGGCCCTTGGGTTCTTCTTGATGATGTCTGGGAGCTTTTAGGTTCTCAGGCTCCAGCCAGACCTGCTGGGCCAGACCCATGGGGTGGGGCTGATAAGCTAATTCATGACTTTAGAAGTGGTGCTGCCATAGGCTCAGGCTTCGGACCCTCTGACTGCACGGGGCTTTGGCACTGAAGGAAGCAGAGAGGCTCCTGGCCCAGCCACCCACTACCCCCACTTAGGAGAACACAAGGTGGCCTGGGTCTCATCCAGGCTTTGCCTCTCCCCTGCTCTGGGTTGGACCAAGTCCCACACAGGCCCCATCCTGGTCAGCTTCCTTCCTGGCCAGAGCATGAATAGTAGTCGTGGCCAGCAAGGGCAATAGGAGACATCTGACTCCAGCCAGCAGCCTATAGAATTGGCCTCATCTCTTGCTGCCTTGTCCACTCATCTGGATTCCTCCATAAAGCAGCATTTGTATTCCCCGTTAGCTACTGTAAGCAGGTGCTACAAACATGGTGGTCTGACAGAATACAGATCTGTCCTTGTGAACTTTTAGGGGACCAAACTCTAGAGTCAGGCTAAGACAGAGGCTTGGGCAGAGCTGACTCCTTCTGGAAGCAGGAGAGAATCACCTGCTCTGACTTCCTTGACTTGGGAGCCCAGCCTCACACCACTTTGCCTTCTCTCTCTTATATTTGCTCTTGCTCCTTCCCCTCCCTCAGCTCTTCTAATGCTCTCTCTCTCTCTCTCTCTCTGTCTTACAAGGACATCTGCCATCATCTTGAGGGTGACACATGGCTGTCAGGTAACAAGTGGCTCACGTGGCTGATCCAGGCCCATTTCCCATCTCAAGACCCTTCCTAGCCTCCCCTCTACAAAGTCCCTTTTGCCATAGAAGAGAAGCGCTCACAGGCTGCAGGTGCTGGGAAGGGCTGGGAACCTCTCAAGGGCTGGGAACCTCTGGGGACCCTGACATAGCTCAGCAGGAATTGCTAGGTGTGAGGCTCCACCAGCAGCACCTGGTTTGTGGCAGGCTTCGTAATTAATGTGGTCAGAGCTGGGTGCAGAGCCCCCATCCATCAAAGCCAAGTGGAGCTGGCTCTCCTTGCTGGCGCCAGTTGAGTCTGATCACACATACTGCGTGGCCAGTCAGTTGGAAGCCTATCCCCTGGCTGCTGCTCTGAAGCACTGGGCCACCAAGCCTGTGGGTGCACCAAGCCTGTGGGTGCACCAAGCCTGTGGGTGCACCTGCTGCTCTGGCCTTGCCCTTCCTCTCTACACATCTGGGGACCCAAGTGTCCTGTGCCTGAAGGCTGCCAGCCTGGCACTGCACTGTCCCTCATGGCTGCTGTTGTCTTAGGCACCTGCCTTGAAGACACGTGGGAGAGAGGGAACACGAGCCATAGCAGACCCCATGGTTCCCTCCAGGCGCACAGCTGTGCATCAGGACAAGCAGGGCCTAGAGCTTGTGGTGGTGACAGCCCTGGGACCCAGCCTGACTGGGTGGCTTCCTGGCCCACACCTATACCTCAGCCTGCTGCAGAGCCACCTTCTCCTCTCTCTGTGAGATGCAAACCCCCATCAGGACCCGCAGGGTGTGCTGGGGAGTCCTGGGGGCAGTGTCTATGTGCTGCGTGTAGCGTGGGTGGGTGACAAGGAGATGCAGTGGACAGAGGAGTGATTGTGGCCAGGTAGGGATCTTTTCATGGTGGGTACACACCATTGCCTCTCAGATTCCCTACCATGGCTGTAAGAGGAGCCATTCAGCTACCAGTGGGGGCCCTCTGCGCCCTGCGGTCTCCCTTTTAGCCTTGACATGCAAAAGATGGAGTTATGGGTGTTGTGGCACAGGGGGTAAAGCTGCTCTTGATGCCGTCAGCATCACATATGGGTGGGTTCCAGTTCAAGTCCCAGCTGCGCCACTTCTTATCCAGCTCCTTGTTAATGGCCAGGAAAAGCAACAGAGGATGATGACTCAAGTGCTTGGAGTCCTGAACCCATGTGAGAAGCCCAGAGGTAGGGAGCACCCAGCTTCGGACTGGCCCAGCTCTGGCTTGTAGCACCCATCCTCTGCTGCTTTCCTAGATGCATTAGCAGGGAGCTAGATTAGGAGTGGACAAGCCAGACTTGAATCGGCGCCTATGTGGGCTGCTGGCAGTGCAGACAGAGCCTTCACCTGCTACCTGCTATGTCAAGTGCAGCCCTCCTCTACCTCCAAATAAATCATCTTTTTTTAAAAAAATTATTATTAACATTGTATTATGTCATACAGTTTTATAGGCACTGGGATTCCCCTCACCCCTCCTACAACCCTCCCCCCATGGTGGATTCCTCCCCCTTGCTGCATAACCACAGTTCAAGTTCAATTGAGATTCCTTCATTGAAGCATATACCTAGCATAGAGTGCAGCATCTTATTGTCCAGATAAGTTCAGCGGCTTCTTGGGGAGACCTTCTCTGGTCTGAAGGTAGAGCTAACAGAGTAAAGTCCCAGTCAGTTAAAAGCCCCAACAATACATCAGCAACAATATACAATGTTATGGAATTAATAAATCATCTTTTAAAAAAATGAATAGATAAAAGCTGAACAAGGGGATCTCGGCTAGGAAGACTGAGGGGACGAACTTCTACTTCCTCTGTTGTTTCTGGGGTCCTTCCCAGCCCTGCCCCTCCCTGGGGCTTAGAGGGGACAGGTTCTAGCTGCCTCCGGGTGGCAGGGAGAGAGCCTGAGCCAGTTCCAAGCTTAGTTCACACAGCCAGGGTGCATCTTAAGATGCCCAGGTGCAAGAACTCCCCCGACACTGTGGATGGCCCAGGCTCATGGAGCCCTGGAGGTCTGCTTGTTTACGGGCCCCGCGGCCCTGTGCTTATCTACCCACTGTCGGCTTGTGGTGAAGCCTGGCCTCTCAGCCTTTTGTCGTTACCTCGTGCCTTCACAGGTGTGCCCCTGCCAACTGACCTCAGCCTGTCTGTAAAATCCTCAACTTTTAGCCAGCCGGTGCTAGGACTTCCCACCCGGCTCTTTCCTGGTCCTCTGACACCTGTGCCTACTCCTGGACGCTAGCTTGGCCCCAGGTCACCTTGCTCGCAGAAGGAAATGGGAGGGGGAGGCTCTTGGGGGGACTTCACAGCCCTGGGTGGCGGCCACCAAATCTGATAAGATCTAGGCAGGTACTGGCACAGGTGCTTCTGTGGAAGAGCAGAAAGGCCAGCCGGTGCATAGGTTGGCCTCCGGCTCCCCCTCATCTGTACAGTCGCTCATGCGAAGTGCCCATTGCCCAGAGCCCCTTGAGAAAACTGTTAAGAACCCATTTGACCCCAAGGGCTGCATACTAATGGGGGACATTCTGCGCCCCTTCCCACCTCTACCCTTGGTCAGTGTGTACCTACATGCTGCTAGGTTGAGCCCCTGAACTTGCCCGTCCGGAGATAGGGATAGGAGCCATGGAGATGGCTTTTTCCCAAGGTCGCCGTGCCAGAGGGCAGGCCCACACCTGTTCAGCCCGGCCTTCTGCAGGGCACTGTCCTGGCCCTTCTGATGCAGGCACTGGGTGATGGGGGCAGCATGAGTGGTTCATTCTTGCACAGCTCCCTGGGTGACCAACTCATAGGGCGTCAGCTCTCTAATCATTTTGCAAAGCAGCATGTCTTCCCTCTGCAAACCCACATGTGCCTTCTGGCCAGAGGAGACATCGGGCAGACTATGTACTGCCGTGCTCCAAGACTTTCCTCCCCGCCTGGATCTAGAAACCTTGTTCCCTGAAAACTCAAGGATACTTATATGTGTGGCCAGTGGTTTTGTGGAGCCCATCAGGCCCTTCCCTTCTCTAGGCTGCGGGATGCTGGGGGTTAGGCCGACTGAGGCCCGAGAGCAGGCACCTTTGAGGGAGGCTTAGCCATCACTGGCCATGGGGAGTGAGGAGACTGAGGTACAGCGTAGCTTTTCCCATGCCCCTCCCCTGGCTCATGGCATGCCCGGGATTTGAACTGGGAACATGGGGTTGATTTGAACCCCACCCCACTAACATCTCTCCCCTGGCCCCAAGAACTTCCAAACCCCAGCCCCAGGAGCCTGTGCGTGGGACAGACAGCTCATTCATAATGGAGCTGTGCCTGTGAAAGTTTAATGAGGAGCGTGTCTGATAAGACGGCTGGGCTTTGATCTCTGCTGATCGCAGGGCCCTCGTGCAGAAGACAGCTGCCAGGCTCTGGGCCTCCGAGCTAGCGAGTGAGTAGGCGGGTGGGCAGGCGAGCGGGTGGGCAGTGTGGTCAGCTGGGAAAGGGCAGAACTGGGAAAGAGACAGAGTGTGATGAGCAGAAGCCAGATGGGCCAGCAGCTGGGGAGGGGCTGCTGGTTCAAGGTCAGGTAGGGTCTGGATGGGACCCCTTCTGGTTCTTCCCTTCTCCCTCAGGGACACCTTAGCATCACGGGCATTTCCCCACAGGATGTGGGCTGAACTGAGGGTCCATCTCTGAGATGGGGATAGGAGTTCCCTATGTGGGACTGCTGTGAGCATTCATGCTGCATCCACACCCTGCGTGGTGCTGGGCTGATGGTGTCACATTCTGTCTTCCCAGCACCTGGTACGGAGGGGTAACATTTCACCAATTCATAGAGGAGAGAACCGGAATTCATTCCCAGAATCTAAGAG
Organism: Ochotona curzoniae; assembly: GCF_017591425.1. Lineage (NCBI taxonomy): Eukaryota > Metazoa > Chordata > Mammalia > Lagomorpha > Ochotonidae > Ochotona > Ochotona curzoniae. The sequence continues at coordinate 5,477,769 of NW_024465699.1, forward strand.
CCGTTCCCCAGCCCAAATCATTCAGCTTGCAAGGGAGAGCTGAGCCCCAAGCCTGAACACTTCCCTGGGTCGCAACCATCCTTCTGGGAGGGAGGACCTAGTCCAGTTGTCAGTATGTTCTATAACTCTGCTGATGCCAAGCCTCGGGCAAAAGCAGTCATCCACTCTAAGGGGCTGCCCACTGGAACTCAGAGTCTGGTCAGAGCGGGGTAGACAGTAGGAGAGAGGCAAGCAGCAGCGAAGGGGAGCCTCTTATCCTGAGAGACCTGGAACAGAAAGCATATATCAGCAGGGGACAGCTCCATCCACCAGGAAAAGTGGGGAACCCTACCCGGCTCACACTGAAGGCCAACTCCACAGCACCCCACTTCTAAGACAGGTTCCCCCGGATGGCTTAGAATTATCCACCAAGAACGGATGCTACACACCCTGTCACTGTGGGCCAGGTCAGGGTAGGTCATGGACTGTGGCTGTGTCCTGTCCTGCCCTGCCCCATCCTTGTCTCATGACTCAAATTCAGGCCCCTGGTGAAGTCTAAGGGAGCCCTCCTGTACCCCCCACTCACTCCCACAAACTGCTGGATTGAATATCCAGGACACATGGAGGCCACCCCAGTTCACCTGGACAGATCTGGCCATTGCCTAGGGACAGACTGACAAGACTACAGCTTCCCACAGGCTCCCTCTATGCACCCGCTCACCCCACAGGGCCCAAGTCCTCACTTGGCTGGGACAGAAGGACATCTTTGCCTCTCTGTCTGCCACTCTCTGGGGTTTCGAGGTTTGTGAATTCTGATAACCTTACATGTTACTGCCAGGGCAATGAGAGAATGAACCACTGCAAGCACATGGCTGGAGCTTAACCAAGTCCTTCTGTGTGCTTTCCTTCTTCGTAGGCGCAATGTTATAACCTAATTTTCCTACCAAGCTTCAGTGTTTACTTAGCCAGAAATCTGCTCTTTGTCAGCTGAAAACACTGCTTTCTTTATTCACGGTTGTGCGGGGGCGGGAGGAGACGGCCTCAGCCATATCCGGTGCAGCGTGCGGGGAGTGATGGAATGCTGTGAGCCAGCACAGTGTCCGCAGGTTCGCACATGTGTCTGTCGCACAAAGCAGAGGCCCCCTCAGGCTGGGGAAGCCCCAGGCTGGCCCCGAGGGAGGCTGGGCAGCAGATGGAAGTCAAGATGGCCAGTACATGGTCACACCGAGCCCTGGATACTTCCCAGTGGCCTGCACCAGCTCCACTGTTGCTGCCATGCCCTGAGCCAATTCCCACCTCAGCTGCTACCAAAAGAATATTGATCAGGATCAGTGCTGTAGCTCAGTGAGCTAAGCTACTGCCTGTGGTGCCAGCATCCTGTATAGGCAGTGGATCGAGTCCTACCTACTCCATTTCCCTTCCAGCTCCCTGCTAATGTCCCTGGAAAAGTAACAGAAGGTGACTTGAGTGCCTGGGCCCCGGCACCCACATGGGAAACCCCAAAGAAGCTCCTGACTCTTGTCTCTGGACCAGTGCAGCTCCAGCCATTGCAGTCATTTGGGAAATGAACCAGCAGTGAACCAGCAGAGTCTCTGAGACTGCTTTTCAGATAAATGAAAAAGACATGAGGGTCCAGTGCAATGGCTCGATTGGCTAAATGTTCTCCTTGCAAACGCTGAGATCCCATATGGGCACCAGTTGGTATCCTAGCTGTTTCACTTCTCATCCAGCTCCCTGCTTGTGGCCTGGGAAAGCAGTGGAGGATGGCCCAAAGCCCTGGGATCCTGCACCTTCGTTGGAGACCTGGAGGAGGCTCCTGGCTTTGGATCAGCTCAGTTCCAGCTGTTACAGCTACTTGGAGAGTGAACCAGAAAATGCAGGATCTTTCTGTTTCTCCTCTGTAAATCTACCTTTGTAATAAAAATAAATCTTTTATTGCAAAGTCAGATATACAGAGGGAGGAGAGACAGAGAGAAAGATTCTCCATCCGATGATTCACTCCGCAAACAACCGCAATGGCCAGTACTGTGCCAATCTGAAGCCGGGAACCAGGAGCTCTTCCGGGTCTCCCACACGGGTGCAGGATCCCAAGGCCCTGGGCCATCCTCAGCCACTTTCCCAAGCCACAAGCAGGGAGCTGGAAGGGAAGCGGGGCCGCTGGGATTAGAACCAGCGACCTTATGGGATCCCAGCGCGTTCATAGGTGAGGACTTGAGCCACTATGCCAACGCACCGGGCCCAAAAATAAATCTTTAAAAAGAAAAAGATGTTGGTCTTATGAAATAATGGCAGACAAAAGAATGACAAAAGATATGGTTAAAACATACTAGTAACCATGTGGACCCCCTTTCCTCTTGATGATTTATTTATTTTTGAGGGTTGCATTTTTGTATTTGAAGGGCAGGGTTATAGTGTGATTAGATCTTCCATCTGCTGGTTCACTCCCCAAATAGCCCAAATATCTAAGGCTTTTCCAGAGAGACTCTAAAACCTGGGAGCTTCTTCCAAATCTCCCATGTGGGTGCAGGGTCCCAAGGGGACCCAAGGGACCCAAGGGGTGCTGGTATCACAGATTGTGCCTTTACCGGCTATACCACAGTGAACTCGGTTTCCAGTGCTGTGCGTCGAGTTCTGGATGGGCTGTTTTCCCATGGCTTGGAGGCAGTGTGTGCCGTGGGATATGTGGGATGTGTCTGTCTGCGGTTTGGAACTCAGCTGCTGAAAGCTCTGGGGTTTGGCGGGTTCTTGAGACAAGGTGTCTGGCTGGAAAGGAATCTGCTGGCCCAGGGTTTTTACATTTGAACCCCTTTAGATGTGGCCGGCCTCTGCCTGGGGCTGTTGCAGACACTAGGGTGATGTCACCCACGTGGGCGTGTCATGCCACAATGGCAGCAGAAGTCGATTGGCATCCTGTCGCTGTCCATGTATCCTGAAATAACTGGGCGGCTGTTCCATCTGTGTTTCCTTGGAGTCTTCTTTTTCCTATTGTTTTCAACGAGCACTTTATATATGAAGGGCCTCATTCCATGACTGGTCATGGGCACTGCAGAGCATCCTCTCCGTGTGTGCTTATCTCTTCCCACACACATTCCCCTCCCTCCTCAGCCTTGCACTTCACTGGCTGTTCTCTGGTGCACACCCCCTCCCTCCTCGGCCTTTCACTCCATTGGCTGTTCTCCCGTGCACACTCTTCCCCCCCTCCTGGGGTTTGTACTCAGTCTCCTTCCTTGGCCTTGCACTTCCTTGGGACTGTGTTGGCTGGTCTCTGATGGGATCTGCCCACTGTTCTGCTCTTCATGTCTCCAGAGCATTGAGCCCGTACAACTCACAACCAGAGTTTCAGCCTGGCCGAGATGCTACCTCCTGCAGGAAGCCCCCTTAGATTGCCCCAGGAGAGTGGATGAACCCTAGTCCTCCCACCCCTTTCTGGCTCCAGCATTTGTGGGGTACCTGTAAGATCACAGGTGACATCCACTCACTCTTTGTAACCCGAGTGGTCCCCACGTGGTTATCTCACTGTGAACTCCGCAGGCTTGGAGTCTCTGCTGAATTTCCTGAATACCCCTGCTAGCAGCTACTCCCAGAAACTTTGGTTTATTTTGGAAAGGCAGTTACAGAGAGAGGGGAGGAAATACAGAGACAGAGATCTCTCATCCAGGGCTTTGCCAAACCAAAGCAAGAGCTGAGAGCTCCTTCTTGCATCTGCCACATGGGTGCGGAGACCCAAGCACTTAGGGCAGGATCCAAGTACTTGGACCATCCTCTGCTGCTTTCTCAGGCACATTAGCAGGAAACTTGGATCAGAAGTAACTCGAACTAAAACTCATGTGATGCCTATAGCGTCAGCTTAACTTACAGCACCCCTTCAGTCTTGTCAGGATGGTCACACGGGTTGTCACGAACTCGGCTGATCTGTGCATGTGTGGATTTAGGCTGTCCTGGGAACCTCCACCAAGCACATCTCAGGTGTAACAAGCCCCTGCCCCCACACTGCCAGGGGAGGAGTTTGGGCAACATCTCCATCAGACCCTGGGCTCCCGTCCTAGTGCCTGCTGAGGCCTGAGTTTCTGGAACATGGGCTGGAGAAGAGAATGTTGGGTGCACCGTAGCAGGTGTGTGGAGGACTGGGTGTCATGCCCTCAGTGTCCGCCTGCAGAATGTGCTGCCCAGCAGACGGCCACTCCCCCCCTCCAAACAGTGAAGTAATCCCTGGGAACCAGCATGATGGCATAGCAGGTAATGCCGCCAACCTGCACTGGTTCAAGGCCTGGCTGTTCCACTTCCTATCTTGCTCCCTGCTAATGTTCCTAGAAAAGCAGCAGAGGATGGTTCAAGTGCTTGGATCCTCCCACCCTGTTCCTGGCTCCTGGCTCCTGGCTTCAGACCGATCCTGTTGTGATCTCCTGGGGGAGTGAACCAGTGGAGGAAAAAATCTCTGTGTAACTGTTTTCCAGTACTTCCCACTCGAAAGCAGGTTTATTTTGAGAAGGAGAGAGAGAGAGAGAGACAATTACACTGGCCCTGGCTAATCTCCAAAAAGGAAAAGTTGGTAGTGAGAATGAGCCAGAATGCAGGCCACGTGGGGACAGGGCCACTCTCCAATGTCTTCCAGAAGAGTTTGCCCTGCAATTCTGTGGCAGGTTGAGCGCCCCCCCCCCACGCTTTCTGAAAAGTACTTTCAAATTCTGGGTTTTTTTTTTTTTTCCCAGTGGCTGTGTGAAAAACATGGCATGTTAACCATTCCACCTACAGAACAGGGAAAGCCAGCAGGTGGGGATGAGACTGAGTTTCATCCAGGGGAGCCTTGGGCCTGGTTCTGGGTGCAGGCGTATGGGAGTGAGTGGGAAATGACCCCTGTCCCACCTGGCCCGGAGAAACTGATGCCCAGGGCAACCAGCCCAGTGCCACGTGGGGACTGCACCCTGCTGCACAGCATCAGTAACCCCACCCATGGCGCTGTGATCCCAGTGGGTGGCAGGCTTCTGGGCCCAAGGGCAGGGTTGGCGTGTTCGGACTGTGTGCTGGGCGGATCTAGCTTTGGAGAGTCAGCGACCGTGTAATCTGGGCATCAGGTAGCAAAAACATGTGCGGGAGCCCCAAGAGCCCTGGGGAGCAGTGAGAAAGGAATTTATCATCCTCACGCTCTTCCTGGCCCCACCGCATCTTGCCAAGAGTGCTGGGATGCAAGGCGTGACCCCTGCCTGCCTGACAACGCAAGAGAGTCAGAAAGAATGAACCTCCTGTGTTACTCCCAGCACTGTGGGCTTTAACCACCTGTCACCCACAGCGACCAAGAGCAGCAGCAAAACCTCCTGTTCCCTAACTGGTCTGGGATTCAGGTGTCAGCCAGGCCACACCCCCTGAGGGAGGGGACAGGAAGAAACTGCTCTCCTCCTCCCCTTGACCCCCAGCCTCTGGCGCCTAACTGTCCCATCTCACTTGGCCCTCTGGTCTCCTGGGTTTGATCTCTCTCTACCTGCCTCTTCTTAGCAGGGCTCAGCTGGGGCCAGAACGATGGTTCAACTGGCTAATCCATTAGAGATGCCTTTCTTTGGCTCTGGTTTTTTGGTTGGAGGATCCCTTTGAAATCTGTGCCCCGAATCCTTGTCGGTGGTCCAAAACACGATGTAGGGGAGCAGTTCTCCCTGTGGACCCAGTCGGACTGTGGGGTGGTGCTGAGGGTCAGCAGGGAGATGAGGAGCTGAAGCTGTCCTGTTCCGAGGTGTTGGTCCTCCCCATCGCAATCCCCTCTCCCTCCCACCGAAGCCTCACTTTCCAAGAACCCCCATGTGTTTGCCAAGGTCAAAGTCATGTGCACAGATACTGGTTGGTCTCACCACCTGCTGTGTGAGTGACTTTGGCCGAGGGACTTGGTCTTGCTCATTTGTAGAATGGATTTACTTAGAGGAATTTTTATTTGGATTTGAAGAAGAAACACATGCATTTGGTTTCATTTGTAAACAAATGCTACCTTTCGATAGAAAGACTTATTTCTACCCACATAATGTAGAGAGGCTGAAAGAGAGGCACACACACACAGAGATCTTCTATCCACTGCTTCACTCACTCCCCAGTGCCTGCAAACCAGAGCTGAAACTGGGGGCCTGGAGCTCTTTCTGGGTCCCACACAAGATGGAGTGACGGACAGGAACCTGATTCCTGGAGCCCTCACCTGTGAATCCCCCATGCACATGAGCAGGAAGCAGAGTCAGAAGCAGGATAGCTGGATTGGCACCCTCACCATCCTATGGAGGTGGCCATCCTGAGGACTGGTGCCCACCCTGAGTGGCAGAAGGGAGCAGGTGCAGTGAATCCCTGTGATGCTGGCATCCCACGTGAGCCTTAGTTCCATGCAGGGCTGCTCCCCTTCTGATCCAGCAACTGGGGGAGCAGCAGAAGATGGCCCAAGTGATGGGCCCCTGCCCATCCATGTAAGAGATCCAAATGAGGTTCTAGGCTCCTGGTTTTAGTCTGGCCTGGATCTAGTCATTATGGCCATTTAGGGAGTTGACTAGGGGTTAGAAGATCTCTTTCCCTGTCCCCTCTCTGTGTATCTTACTCTCTTTAACTCTGCCTTTCCAATAAATAGACAAGTATTACTTAAATACTTATTTATTTATTTATTTACTTAGTTACTTATTTTGGAAAGTGACAGTTACCCAGAGAGAGCAAAAGAGAGAGGTCTTCCATCTGCTGGTTTACTCCCTAAATAACCATCAGGGCTGGGCAAGCCAAAGCCAGCAGCCAGAAGCTTTCTCTGGGTCTTCCATGTGGGTGCAGGGGCCCAGGCACTCAGGCCCTCCTCTGCTACCTTCCCAGGAACATTAGCAGAAGTGCAGCCATCAGAACTACAACTGGCACCCATATCGGATGCTAGCACTGCTGGTCCTGATAGATAGATAGATAGATAGATAGATAGATAGATAGATAGATAGATAGATAGATAGGTAGATAGATAGATCTGTCGATATTTGGGGGAAAAGATTGTCTAGTTCATAAAAAATAAGGAATGTCAGAGAAGCTGTCACAGCTTGGGGTTGCCTGAGGAGACTTGACGACTAATGGAAGCCCAATTAAGGCATGGACTTCAGCTACCCATGTGTCATTGCTCATTTCCTGGTTGTAGTTTATATTGCAAATGGAAGATGTGGGCAGTAGGGGCAACTGTTATGTATTAGTGGGGAGTCGTGTTGTCTAAACCTACTCTGAAGGCCAGTTGGGTAGCAGGCGTGTAGTCTTGTGTCTCCTGACCCCAGCTTCCTGCTATTGTAGACTTTGGGAAGACGGCACTAATGGCTTAAGTCACTGGATTCTGGCTACCCACGTGGGAGTCCTGGATAGAGTTCCTGGCTCCGGCCCTGGCCTAGCCCTGACTATCACAGGTGTTCATTAGGAGACTCACCGGAAGCTCTCTCTTTCTGTCTCACATAACAACCAAGACAGAAGAAATTGAGGAGGGCACTGATTAAAACTGGAGTGATCTCAGCCTTGGCAAGCCAGGCCTGGCTAAGTGTATGGGCAATGCCAAGGCCTGCTGGGGCTGTCATGCTCCCTGTGTCACGTTCTCAGGAATCAAAGATTGTTGCAAAATGAGAAGTTTGGTTTTTGTTGTTTTAGTGAAAGAAGGCAAAATTCAAAACTCATCTTGCTTCCTGGTCTTTTCTCCATACTTTTTCATGCGGTCAAGTGCAACCTCTTGGGGTCTGGCTTGGGATGTGTCTCTTTGGATCCCAAATCTGGCACTTGGCCTGTTCTTTCTCGTGTCTTGTTAGGAGTGCAAGCTCTTTTCACTTACCCATGGGTTTCACACTTTTGTGTTCTGTTCTCCTGGCACGCTCTCAGTGTGTTAACCTGTGCCAGGATCTGAGCAGGCACAGGGGAAAGCAACTTGGACTGTGTGTGGCATGTGGCTGGGGAGGCCTGTGCTCTGACTCACCTCAGCCTGGGTGTGCAGGCAGTCCTGATGGATGGGTGACCACACCAGTGTACACATGGGTGCCCGCTTCTCTGAGCTAACCCTTTATGTGTTCAGACTCTTGTTTGCAGGTGCCCCAGGGATGTCAGTGTGTGAGGCCCAAGAGCCACCTATCTTTGGGCTGTGTGTCCCTGATGGGGTCCCCTGTGTGTGTTCCTCCTTCTGAGAGCAGCACCTTCTGTCTTTGTAGGCCTCCTACCGTGAGCGGCAGCCCCGTCATCTCCGACCTCTCCTTGATCCGACTGTCCCCACACCCTGCCGGGCCTGGCGAGTCCCCCTTTAGCGCACCCCACGCGTACATGAATCCCCACGTGGAGCACTACCTCCGTTCTGTGCACAGCAGTCCCACGCTCTCCATGATCTCCGCGGCGAGGGGCCTCAGCCCTGCAGATGGTGAGTAGGGTCTGGGGACCTCAGGAGAGACTGCTGAGACCTTGTGGCTAGGTACAGAGGGCAGCCCAGTCGCTCTGTGCCCCTGGTTGGCTTCACTCACTCCGTGCACAACCCCTGACCCCTACTGCAGGCTCTAAACAACCATAGTGAAAGCCAAGAGACTCGAAGCCTGTTGGTTTTATGTTCATCAGAAAGGATTTACCGTGGTACTAAAGGCAGGTCCTAGGGAGCTATGTCTTAGCACAAGAATCATGGTGCAATACACTGTGCAGAAGGGTGTGAAGGAACAGCAGTGATGTGTAGGAGTGCAGGGGTGTCTCTTGGGCACCCTCTTGAAGCAGCAGGAAGGCTGAGCAGCACTGGCTTTTACTGCCATCTCTGTCTGCTGGGACCCTTATGGGCCAACCCTGGTAGCTTCCTGTGACCTTGTGTCTTTCTGTGCAGATCTTGAGAGAGAGAGAATGGGTCCAGCTCAGTCTTCAGATGGCCACCCCCTGGTCTGATTAGCTTGGGCCAGAGAGAAGCCTCATCATCACCCCCAGATCTGCTGAGCATTTAGAAGAAAAGGTGGGGGTCTGTGCAGGTGACAGTGAGTTAGGGCTCTGGTGTTGAAATTGTCGTGATTATCTGTGCAGACCCCGATTCTGCACAATGACAAGTGTCATCCAGGGGGCACAACCATGTGGAGTCAGAGGAAGAGAGGAGGGAGGGTCCTGGCCATACCCATGATGGCAGCAAATGCCAGAAGCTGTAGGAGGCAAGGAAGGGACTCTCTTTGAGCAGGTGCAGGGGGCGTGGCCCCACAGCATCTTGTGGCTGAGAGCCCCAAAGGGGACCTGGGTATTTTACATGACTCCTGCACAGGGTAGATCAGATACCCCCAAGGCTATCAGCCATTTGCAGACTGTGTACATACTGTAGCCCAAATTGGAGCTTTATGGAAGACTTCCAGGGGGAAGGACAGGCAGTAGCCAGAGCGTGGCCAGCCTGGCTAGAGGCCTGGGCTCTGGGTTCAGGGGGCAGTAGAAGTGGGAAGCAGAGTTCAGCAGCTTCCTCACACTGCTTGCTTCTCTGTGCTGGGCATGCTCCAATTCTCACTGGGCAGAGACTGCAGCAGAGGGGGCTGTGCAGCTCAGTAGGAGCTGGCTGTTTAGATTGAGTCCAGCCACGAGCCCTATGCCAGCTTTGCCAACACCAACTGTGTGGAGCCAACAGTGATGGCTCCACATCAATACAGGGATATTGTGGTTACAGGAGGAATGTGTGTGCCCTACTTCTGGGCGTGGTGCAGACAAGCATGTGCTTGGGACAGCCTCGGTGGTCACTGTCCTACTCCATGATCTTATAGGTGAGGACCTGAGGCAGCTTGGGGCAGTGTGTTGGGGGTGGTGTACCAGCCTGGCTTGGTACCCCTTGGAGGAGCCACACCTCTTACTGCGTGTGTTGAAGGTCTAAGCTTCTGCTTGGTCCCAGACCCCCAGCTTCCAGTCCCTGTCGAGTGCCCAGGCCTCCTCAGATGCTCTGAACCTCCTCATTTCTGCCTCTTTCCTGGGCAGACTGAGGCAGCAGGTACACACTGTAGGCATGGAGCCTCCGCTGGCCAGGCCCAGCCAGTCCTCTGCATGCAACCCCATCCTGAATGTCCACACAGAGCCTGGTCTGGCCCCAAGATCTTGCTGACCTGAGGGGTCTGGGCTTCTGCCAGACGAGTGGATGGAGGGGGAAGCTCTGTTTATGTACCTGGCCAGGCTCGGGTCTCCCGTGTCAGCAGCACCCCCTCAGCTGCCAGTTCAGGGCAGATATGGGGGTCCTGAGAAGAGCCCCCTCCCCTGGCTAGGTGCAAGCAGCTTCTATGCTAATGGCTTTGTTCTCTTGCCTTCTACCTGCAGTGGCCCACGAGCACCTGAAAGAAAGAGGGCTATTTGGCCTCCCCGCCCCTGGTGCCAACCCCTCTGACTATTACCATCAGATGACGCTCATGGCCGGCCACCCCGCGCCCTATGGGGATCTGCTCCCACAGACCGGGCCTGCAGCTGGCACACCACATCTCCATGACTACCTCAACCCAGTGGAGGGTGAGTGCCTAACCAGTGGGAAGGAGGCATGGCCACTTTGTGGGGGATGGGGAGGAGGATGCCTGGGGCGTGGACACTCAGGGGGTTGTTGGCTCAGGGAGCCAGGGGCCTCTGGAGAAGTCTCAGCCACAGCTGCTGCGCACAAGGGGAGACAACCTTGGGATTTTGCTTACGTGCTGCCCACCACTGGGAGCAGAACACGCACCTGTCTTAGTGACGCTCATCCCTCGTGAGAGACAGATACCACCCAGCTGCAGGAAGCTCCAGCCAGGGGAAATAACCCGAATACAAACACAAGAAACCAGAAACCCTCCCAGATCTGACCTTGGAGCTACAGGTGGAGACATGAAGCTGCAGGTGCCAAGTTGCTAAACTCAGTCATTAATAAAGTCGCTCCAGGCTGGGTACCTCAAGTGTCTGGGTACCTCAAGGGAGTTCCCTGGTTCCTTGTGTCCCCTCCCCCCCATCAAGGTTTCTTAACCCACTGCCCATTTCTTACTTTACTGGGTTCAAAAGCAGGTCTGCCCTGGAGTGGGGCTGTGTGTGTATGTGTGTGCTGTGTGTGTGTGAGAGAGAGGATATTTGCCCATGAGTGGGGAAAGACACTGCTAGGCTGGGAAAACAGCTGTGGGTACCCAGGCAGCCCTGCAAGGGTGTGGGAATCGGGGGGAATAAGGTATCCTCATCTGAGGGATCCCAGAACGATGGGGAGGTGACCTGGCTGCCGCACCACACCTGCCCACCCTTTGTCTCCACAGCCAGCTTGGGAGCTTCACCAGCCACAGGACACAGCGGGTAGCCGTGCCAGGCTGCTCTGGAGTTGCTCGAGCAGGAATATCAGTTTCCCAGGTGCACATGGGTACGGGGTTCCTCTTAACCATGGCTGGCAGGAGTGGGGTTCAACACTCCCCACCCCAGGAAATCAGAGTGCTTTAGTGTGCTCTATTCTCTGTATAACTCACTGTTTCATACGGTTTTGGCACACCAGTTTAGACTAGACCCAGAATCTTTTGCTGCCATTTCTGAAGCTGCTCCAGGCACTTCTGCTGCAGCACCTTCTCTGTGGGTGTGTTGCTCTTTCTGTGGGTGTGTTACTCCTCCCTGAGAGGCAATGGAGCACAGTGCCCACGCCATTGCCTGGCTCAGTCTGAGCCTACATCTGGGGTGCCTCCGGGTCTATCTCCTCCCTTCCCAGGAACCCCAAGAGCCAGGAAGACCCTGCCAGCCCTGATTTGGCACAGGTGCCAGCTAAGTACCTGTGCAGAGAGACCCTCCTGGGAAGTTTCCATCCTCCCAGTAGAGGATGACAGTGGATTCTTCATCGGGCTTCTTCTCAGGGATCTCAGCTGGCACTGGGCCAGGGTCCTGTGGTCTCTCTGAAGACACTGCCCAACAAATGACCTTGAACACTCAGCCAGTATGCACGTGCAAGATTTTATGGGAAGACACAGAAAAGTCAGCAGGCACAGCTTCCGCCCCTTCTCTGTCTCTCACACCGACACACACTCCTTCCCTTGGCATGTGCTTTAGTGAGCACCTAATCAGTGCCAGGACAAGCTGTCAGTGCCACGGATGCCCTATGCTCCTTAGCAAGTTGCAGGAGTCACCCGGCCATCCTGGCTACTCCAGCCTGCTTTTTCAACCCCTGCCTTTATGTTTTGAGAGGAGAGGGCGCTGTCAGAGAGATGATTCCAGAAGCTTTGAATGTCTCCTGTTCCCACTGGACAGAGCCCCCACAAGACGCTCCCAGGGGTCCTGACCAAGCATCAGCACACATTCCCCTCCCTGGCCAAGTTCCATCTGCTCAAGTTTAAAGGCCAGTCATAGATCCTGAACAGACTGGAGCACTCGGGTTCATGAATCTGAAAATGCAACTTGGCATATTTTTTCCCCTGAAGAAGAAACTCACTCATCTCTAAGGAGGACGTCCCTCGGGGGCTTGTCCACTCTCTCCAGCCCCATGTGGTCCCTAACTGCCTCCTCCCCTTGTTCTTAAAGGGGTCCAAATAGTTGCTGGAAGCCAAGGAGTGATATTCTCTGGGAAGTTCATGGGTGTTCCTCTTGGGGGGGGCGTCGCGGGGAATCCACCAAGTGTCCTACAGGGCCCTACCTGAACCCCAATCATTCTGCTGTACCCTACCCCCACTGCAGCACGTGGACAAGATGAAGTTTGCCACTGAAATTGCTGGCTGTGCACCACCCGTATTTCCTCCATGCGTATGTTTTATTGTCATATTGACACTAATTTGACTACGATGTCACTTCCATTCTGATGCCTGTTCTTTAATGCTCAGCCTGCAGATCCGGTCTTGTGTTTTGTTTTTTTTGTTGTTGTTGTGGTTTTTTTTTTTTTTTTACGCCAACCAATTACATTGATCAAAACAGAGAGGCAGGAAGAGCCTAGGCCCAGTTGGAACAGCAGAGCCCAGGTCTCTGGTTTGGCTGTATATAAGACCCTGGGCTGGGTGTGCTGAGATCATCTGGTCAACCCATACAGAGCCAGCTTTGGAATTCCTTGTCCCAGTTAGGAATGCTGAGGCCAGTGCTGTTTCTGCAATTTTTTCCAAATGGGCAGGGAATGCTACTCCTACAGCTCCTGGCATACTAGCCTGGTTTTTTCTGATCCCTCGCAGAGGGACTGCAGGGAACAGCCCAAGTGGGACGGGTGCAGGTTGCCCAAGGAGATGTCCAGAGAGCCACTCCACCATGAGTCCAGAAATATACAGACAGGGATTAAGCTGCAGTTGGAATGCACCTTAGCAGACATGGACATGGCTCTGGAGCTCCGCCCCAGGCCCGTGCCACTGTGCTAGGGGGAAGGCTCCCAGGACCTTGGGCCAGGACAGAGCTCCCACCTGCTGGCCTTAACACAGGTAGATTCCTGGTGCTGCAGATGTATTTTGCCCTGTCTTCTGCACCAGGAGCCAGATCAGAGGAGCATGCCAGAGCTGGCCAGTCCGCAGTGGATCAGAGGCACAGAGCTTGGCACCTACCCTTGCTGTTGCTCGCCCATCCCCCCACCTTGAACCGTGGCAACTTCCCTCCTGGCCTCTTGGAGATTTTTTAGGGGGATCCCACTTAAAGTGGCTCCCTGAAAGTCCTTCCCGGTGCTGTGGGTACTTGATCCACGTTCCAAGCAGATCATAAGCCCCAAGAGGACATAGTTCATTCTTGCTTAGTGCCCACAAGGTTCCAACCAGAGCCTGGCACCCTCTCATTGCACTCAAGGTTATGGCATATGAAGGAGTAAGCAGTAAAACTGAGCAGACGGCACAGGGTTCCGAGGCAGTGCTGGCATCGGGCAGGTGGGGGCAGCAGGTGCCCCACTCACCCCCAGGTGGCTGGCTGGTTGACATCGGAGCGGGCACATTCACAGATGGATGGATGCCGTGGCTCCACCCACCCCCAGTTGTAAATCACAAGAGGAACCTCGGGAAATGAGTGCCAGGCTTCTGTTTCTGTTGAGTCATTTATCAAGGGAAGAACGCATTAATAAGCATATTTCCCAGCGGGGTGGGAAGAACAGAGATGAATGTCACTGTCAGATTTGGCCTGCTTCCGCTTGTTAGGGGTGCCCGAGAGGGCCGCTGTCCAACAGTGAGCAGCCAGATCCTTTTACCAAAATGTGTGTGTGTGTGTGTGTGTGTGTGTGTGTGTGTGTGTGTGTGTGTGTGTGTGTTGTGTGTGCTTCTCGGGTCCTTTTCCTTTTCCTCCTTACAGGTCCCCATGTGCCTGCAGGGTGTGCTACCTCACTTACAAGCACCAGGAGCCTTTCCTAAGATGTGTTTTTGTATCCACGCTTCCTTTGAAGTGAGGGGAGCTCTGTTACCCACCACAGGCTCCCTGTCCATCTCAGCAGCCCCTGCACAAGCCGTGCTCACAATCCTGTCCCTCTGGGACAAGTGTCGCCATGGGCAGCAGCTGGAGTCAGGAGTGGGGGCCTAAGAGTATGGGATGAAAGCATTGAGCCTCTTGGCCCAGTGCCATGCTGCCAGGGAATGTCATGATCAGGCAGAAAGGGGCTTTGAACCCTTAATTCATGGAGGCGAGTGATAGGAACAAGCAGGTCACCGCACAGGTTGCTGTATACCCCCGCTCCTGTGCAATCCTTGTTTGGAAACAGGGCCCTCAGCATTGGGTAGATCGGTCCCACTCAGTAGATGGAGTTGGGGAAGGCTTCCTGGAGGAACTGGTGAGTCGGAGCCCAAAAAGCAGGCAGAGAAAACTGCACATGCAGAGGCCCAATGCAGGTGACCCAGAGGGAGACCTGGGTGGCCAGAGCAAATAGAGGGGGCAGGTGTGAGGTCCCTGTGGAAGACCTTCATCAGTGGGGAGATTTGGAAAGGTTCTGACAGGGGATAGGGATGCAGTACACATGTCAGAAAGCTCTCCCAGGGCCCCTGTGAGGAAGGGGGTGGGGCAGCAGGGAGCTGAGGCCCCTGGAATGATCTGAGCACATAGGGGGCCAGACTGGTGGGGACATACATTGGTGAGAGACAGAGGGTTTGGGGAGGGGTTCTTGGGCTGATGTCAATGGGTTCAGGGTTGGAGGAGGGAAAGGGGGCCTGCGTTCTGATGCTGTACAGGTTGTTGCAGCTCATGCAGGAGTCAGTGCCAGTATAGCAAGGAGGAGGGCTGTGGGGAAGCCACCCCTCAGAGACAAATAGGAAGGCTGTGGGGAAGAAGTGGGGCCCTTACCTCGCTGCAGACACAGTAACGATGCTGAATCCCCAACAAATCCAGCCCAGGTCCGTGAACTTGAACCAGGCACTGACCTCCCAGCAGGCCATGGAGGTCCCTGTGAGGCACAATTCGGGCTGTATTGTCACTGGTTGGGCTATGAGTCACTCCAGATGCTGGCCGCACTACTACCCAGAGGGCCACACCCTGGCTCGGGCTGCTGACTGGCTAGGATATGTGTGCCAGCCTCCCTGGTCCTCCTCCTGCAGAATGGAGAGTCGTGTGTGCAGCTCAGATGCCAGCCAGGTATGGGACCAGCTTCCTGGGTCCATCCTGAAGTCCTCTTGTCCTTGGGCAGTTGTTGCAGTAGGAAGGAGGGTGGTCTGCCTTTTTTGTCCCTCCCCATCCCCGCCACTGGACTTCCATGTCTCCGCTGGTCCTTGGTGCTTGTTGCATTTGTAACAGGTGCATTGCTATGCTTGCTGCAGGCCCGGTCCTCAGCACCCAATGGAAGCAGCAGTCCGTGGAGATGTCCCTTGGTCAGGGTGTGGAGAGGAAAGAAAATTCTGTTTAGTTCTGCTGGGAACTTTCTGGAACCTGCACCCCTCCCCCCACAACATATCCCTGGTTAGGGCAGGCAGCATCACAACAGGGGTCACCCTGGAGTGTCTAGGCTGCTCAGAACCATCTACCCCCTCCTGTTGGATCCCAAAAACCCAGAGTTGGCAAGGAACTCCCTTTTTTCTGCCCATGGCATTGATAAGAACACTGGGTCCTCGATGTGTAAAACAGTGTGTACCCCAGCCCCTCTGCCCACTGTCCCAGGCCACTGTTCTAGCCCCAGTCTGTGAAGCCCCTTTATCCTTGGCTGCTGTCTGCCATCTCTAAAGGCTGCTATTAGGAGAGGAAACCCTGGAGGCCCCCCTGGCCCAAGCATGGAGAGGTCTCTTCTTCTGTGACCTCCCAAACTTGTTTCTCCAGCTGGCTTCCCCAGGCGTGCCCAGGAGCAGCAGTGGGCTCAGCGCCTACAACTTCTTCCGTGGGCAGGTGCATGCACCATGTGCTTACCCAGTCAACCTGCAGATGTGGCTAAGATTTCTCAGGCTGCCACTTGTGCCTGGATGCCCCTGCATCCTGGGGACAAGGCAGCAACACATGTACGCCCTTCACAGGTCAGAGTGTGTCAGCAGAACTGTAAGCTATTACAGAGTCACCGAGGCCCTCAAGCCAAAGGGCTGGGCAAGTCAGAGCTTGTGGCCAGCTAAGTTGGTTGTCACTGTAGTCTCAGCTCAGCTGAGCGAGCAGAGGGAAGGGGGGCAAGCAGTGTGAGCCCAGACAGAACTGAGCACCCACTGCCTCAGGTATGGGTGAGCAGCCACCAGAGTTGTTTTAGTATCCACACTTCAGCCCCCCAACCCCTGGGCACCTGCAGGCCATTGAAGGGAGGCAGGGTCCAGCATGGAGTAGCCTGTCCCATGATGCAGTGGTGGGGGGGCAGGGACAGGCCCCAGCAGTGGCTGGGCCTTCTGGCAGGCACACAGCATCTCCCTTAGGGTTTCCTGACAGTCCTAGAGGCTGGGCGCTGTGCTTGGGCTCCATTAGCAAGAAAGGGAATCAGCTCAGCCAGACACCTCTGGTTACAGGGAGCCCGGTCTGGAGCTAGCTCCCTTGCCCTGGTTATCTATATGCGCCTGCAGCTGGGGAGGGTGAGAACATGTTCAAAGGGTGGTCATGTGGCAATGTGGCAGGTGTGTGTGCGCGCTCCATTGGCAGGTGCACACATGTGATGTGTGCCTGCATGCATGGTATTCATGCATGGTTGTGCACACAGGTATCTGTGCTTGTCTGGGTGGTATGAGCATGACTGTATGCCTGCATGTGATATGGTGGCAGCCTGCCTCTCCCCATTGTCCAGCTGGTGTCTCTTCCCACCCCCATCCTGGGAGCCCACTCTGCAGGTGTAGAGAGCCCCCTGCACTGAACACCTGCCAACCGGGCCTCTGCTTGGCAGTGGTGACTCCTAGGCCCTGAAACACCTCTCTGCATTCCCTCTTCTCCCTTGAATACCTCCCAGCAGTGAGAACAGCCACGTTGCTCAGAGCATGGATGAAAGATGCTATGTACAGGAAACATATTTACAACCAAATTTACCTAGAACTCTACAACAGGCCACTGGGAACTAGCTGCATGTCAGAAGCCAGGGTCCTGGATGCCCTTGGTGTGGGTTTGCAAGGGGCATGAGGAGGCTTGTGAGTGTTGGCCCTGTTGACCTTTCTTGGGCTGGAGTTCCCTTCCCAGGTGGGCCACCTTGTCACAGGTCACTGGGGCATTCACACAGGGGTCAGGCCCTCTGCTGTGAAACCTAAGCCCCACTGAATTCCAAAGATAGCAGATGCTAGCAGATGCTCGGCCTGTGAAATCTCTTCACCAAGACCATGTGTGGTTCCCCAAACCCTCACCACTCCCCATCCCCTTTCACAAGGCCGGGAGAAACTGTGCGCCTTGCCCAAGACCACCCTTTGCCCCTCTACTGAACCCCATCCTCTTCCCACCCCCCAACCCCATTCCCCCCCACCCTGTCGTGCTGACACACCTCCTGCTGGCCGTCCCCACAGTGTCGCGCTTCTCCAGCCCACGCCTGACCCCCCGTCTGAGCCGCAAGCGGGCACTGTCCATCTCCCCGCTGTCGGATGCCAGTCTGGACCTGCAGCGCATGATCCGGACCTCGCCCAACTCACTGGTGGCCTACATCAACAACTCACGCAGCAGCTCGGCGGCCAGCGGTTCCTACGGGCACCTGTCAGCCGGAACGCTTAGGTGAGCCAGGAGCCTGGCTGGGGCTGGGGGAGAAAGGCTCACATTGGTCAGTCGGTTCATAACTGGCAGCAAGAAAATGAATAGGTACCTGCACTTCTTCAAATATGCATGGTCGGTATTGACATCAGGGATGCTCCGGGTCAAACATAGCTCCATTCCCCTTGTATCGCACCTGGTATGATGGAGTTGTCAGCATCGGGCCTCATGACATGTGACATCAACGTGGGCTCATGACCCAAGTAGGGCACCTGCCTGACAGCCAGGCTTGCACATGCACACCCCTCAGCCTGCTTTCCAGCAAGGGTTCCAAGCCCAGAAACTCATATCCTGTCCCTACCCCTCTGCCAGAGGCAAGGAGGGGCCTGCAAAGTCCAGAATTTGACCCTGGGACCCTGAACCAAGTAGAAGCGATCATGAGCATCCCATAATATATCCCACCAAATAACACTTGGCTCCTGCATTTAGCAGTTGCAATCAGCAAGCTCAGGCCATCTCCAAAGTCAGGAACTTGAGCTTGGCAAAGTCCCCGAGTCTCTGGGAATCGGGCTGTTGGCCAGAGGGAGGCTGGACTGGGCTGGGTGTGCGAGCCTGTCTGGATGACTGTTCGAGTGTGCTCACTGCATGGTGGCCCTTGTGTGATGCAGGAAGTCTGCTGAACACCAAGTGATCCCTACACAAGTGGTAGCACTGGGCCAGGAAGTGCAAGAGAAGTTAAAGAGGGGAATGATGTGAGGGATCGAGGCAGGGGAGGAGCCAGGATTTGGAGAATGAGGTAGAAGCTGACATCTGCTAGGGTGAGCCTGCCCAAGTGCAAGCTGGATCCCGGGTCAGAATCTAGGAGCTAAGCATGGGATATGCTTTCTTCTTTTTATTATTTAAAGACACAGAGAGGTTGTGAGGGAAAGAGAGAACCTTGCTTCCGCTGTTTCACTCTTTCAATGTCTGCACCAGCCCTAGCTAGGCCAGACTGAAGGGCAAGGCTATGTCCCCACCCGGGTCTCCCATTTGGTGGCAGCCACTCAAGTACGTAAGCCCTCATCCATGACCTCCCAGGGTGTGTATTAACAGGAAGATGGATTGGAAGCAGAGGAAGTAGACCTCAAACTAACACTGCCCTGTGAGCTGCAGGCATCCCAGGTGGTGACTGAAGCCGCTGCACTGAACACCTGCTGCTGCCAGTTCCTGAGTGGGCTAAAACCATGGTCCCAGAGGCCCTGGCGGCATGCTCAGCCTGACCCCACTGAGCAAGCAGGGTCATCTACTCTGCCCAGGAAGCCTCAGCCTGATGCAGTCCCCTCCCCCTGTCTGCTCTCCATTGCAGCCCAGCCTTTACCTTCCCACACCCCATCAACCCCGTGGCCTACCAGCAGATCCTAAGCCAGCAGCGGGGCCTGGGATCAGCCTTCGGACATACGCCACCCCTGCTCCAGCCCTCACCCACCTTCCTAGCCCAGCAGCCCCTGGCCCTCACCTCCATCAACGCCACTCCATCCCAGCTCAGCAGCAGCAACTGTGTGAGCGACAGCAGCCAGGTAGGTGGGCTTCCCAGCCAGCCAAGCCCCTGTAAGTGGCATCTCGTACCAGACACTGGTGGGAGGAGTCTGGCTTTGGATCTGGGCTTGACCGTGGCCAGCTCCCCCAGCTCCCCACCAACCCCCTTGGTTCTGCCTGGTTGACAAGTAGCTGGCGAAACATTGCACCGCAGACCAGGTGAATCAATGAGTAAATGAATAAATCAGTGAATGAACAGTATCATGCAGTTCAGTGCCAAACAAGAGTTTACTGCATGTTTTCATGCTGTCTCGTGTGACATTTCCAATGGCCTTGGCACACGTGGCACATGCTGGCTGCCATCTATGGCGGCCAGGAATGAAGTCCAATTTTGCAGATAAGGGCTTAGGAGGGCACAGGCCACATTCTGGATCCTGACCTGCCCTGAGTACAGCCGGCTTCCGGCCCCCTCGCAGGCTGAGCCCACTCCCCAGTGCCCCAGTGGGCTGCCATTGGAGATCAACTCATGGACATGAGAGTTTATGTGTGCAGACCCTAGCAATGCACCTGGGTCCCTGTGCAGCAGCCAAGACCACAATACCAGGGGGGAAGCTGCCAACCCGGGCTGCCGTGGCTCATGGCAGACTCCACATTTTAAGCAGACACTGCAGGGTTTAGCTGCATCCCCTACCTGCAAGAAGGACAGGTGCCTGTTCCCGAGTACCTCCTCAGACAGTCACAGCGGGGTTGGGTTTTGAAGTGCCGGCCGTTACTGCAGCTCTAGCACTTCCCCCTGAGGACTCAGGGCTGCCCCGTGTCCTAGGGAGAACCTTTGACGTTGATCTGGGGAGGTGGCATGGGCAGCTGGGGACTGTACTCCTTCCTGGGCATGCGTTCCTTCCTGGTCTGGCCCTGGCCCGACAGCCCGTCTTCTGCACCCTCATTCAGAACAAGCAGAGCAGCGAGTCGGCCA
The DNA here is from genome assembly GCF_017591425.1 of Ochotona curzoniae. Taxonomy (NCBI): domain Eukaryota; kingdom Metazoa; phylum Chordata; class Mammalia; order Lagomorpha; family Ochotonidae; genus Ochotona; species Ochotona curzoniae. Next base: position 5,498,152 of record NW_024465699.1, read on the forward strand.
TGAGCAGCACCGTCCACCCCATGGCCATTCACAAACGCAGCAAGGTCAAATCCGAAACAGAGGGCCTGCGGCCAGCTTCGCCGCTGGTGCTGACACAGGTAAGCTGATGACCGGCTACAGGCCCCCCAGAGCTGGGGGAAGACTGGCTGCGGCTGCCTGAACAAGTGAATGAAGGAATGAAAGAATGAGTGAGCTTCTCTGTTCCCAGCTCCTGGTGTGCTCCATGCTTATCAGCCATGTGCTGAATAAATAAATGAATGCATTTGTCTTGGGTCTCAGTCACCTGTGCCAACATCTCACCTTCGGGTAGCACACACCTGAGTCACTGGTGTCCCCTGAATGTCTCAGGCCCCCCCAGGCTGCAACTCCTCCTTTTTTCCCGGCTCAGCCTCCAACTGGATCCTAGCTGGTACCCCACCTGTCCCACATCCCCAGCCTAGCCCCACCCACTTCCGGACACATGCTGCAGGCATGCCCATCTCCTGACCCCCGCCACCGTGGCTTGGTGGCATTTCAAAGAGAGAGCTTGCTTTGGGAGAAGGAGATAATTGGGGCTCCTTGTCCCCACCTTGGGGTTTGCACAAGACCCAGCCTGCAGCCAATGTGAAATGAGGACATGAGTGGCACAGTGAGATGCAAAGAGGAGGATGGTGATGAGGGAAGCAAGAACTTGGTGCAGATCTGTCTTAGGAGAAATCATGACCCTTGGCCAATCATGATGTGCCTGCTGCCTTTGAAGGCCGCTCTCCTGTCCATCCCCCAGGGCCCCAAAGCCTGGCCAACTCTCAGCCACAGCTGCCAAAGTTCCAGCTTGATGCCAAAGCTGCCCAAATCCTCCTGTCCCCTGTGTCCCCTGCACCTGCCAGACCAACCTTGACCGAGAGCGCACACCACCAGGCATGCTCTGAGAACTTCATTTTGGTGAATTATTGGATCCCATCACTGTCAGGCAAACAGAGGACTCGGTGACATGTTTCCCAGGCTCGGCGTGACGCATGGCTTTCACGGAGCTGGCCATCATCCACTGCCATAGAAATTGATGAGGACAGCACATCCTATCCTGGAAAAATAAGCATGCCGGAAACCGTGAGGACAGGGCCAGAGGCAGGCACGTTGAGCAGCCCTCCCAGCTAGGGGGGCCTACCGAGTCCTCCTTCTCGCCCAGGTCAGGCTCTGTTTGTCACGAGCAGCTTGTCTCTGTGTCACTGCCCTGATGGCTTGAGCAAGGACTCTCTGCCTCAGGGTTCCGCAGGCATGGTTGCAGCATCAGCAGGGAACACAGTGAGGTGAATCCCTTTTCTGCAACCCTGGCTACGATGGTGCTCTGTCCACCTGTTGCAGCAGGTGTCAACTGAAAGTGGGGCCCACAGCACAGAGAGGGTTCTTCTGGTTTCGGGTTTTCTAAACATGCAGAGAGGGCACATGTCCAGGCCCTCCTGTTCAACCTCACCATGGTCTCAGTCCGGTACCTCCCCTGCAAATCGGAGGCTCCTGTTCCGAGCCAAGGGTATAGCCATGGGTCTACTCCCTGGAGGAGAGGAAATCAGGAGTGTGCAATTTCACTTTACAAAGAGAACAGATGAGGTTAATTGTGGAAGGATCAAGTTCAAGCCTAGCATCAGGCATGCTGCCCAGCAGTTAAGATGCTGGCTAGGATACATGCATTTCATATCAGAGGACCTGGGTTCGAGTCCTGACTCCCACTTCTGATTCCAGTTTTGTGTTCATGTGCACCCTTGGAGGAACAGGTGGTGACTTAAGGAATTGGATCACAGCTACCAATGTGGGAGACCTGGATGGAGTTCCCAGCTCTTGTGCGTACTTACCAGCAGATGGGAACACTACCATTCTCTCTGTTTTCCCCACATCTTGAATAGATTTTTGAATTTTTAAAAGACTTGTTTATTTGAAAGACAGAGTTAGAAAGTGAGAGATCTTCCATCTGCTGGTTCACTCCACAGATGGCCGCAATGGCTGGAGCTGAGCTGATCCAGAGCCACAAGCCAGGAGCTTCATCCGGGTCTCCCACACAGGTGCAGCAACCCAAAATCTTATGCATCCTCTGTTGCTTCCCAGGGCACATTAGCAGAAGCAGTGCAGCCACGGCTTGAGCTAGAACTCTATAGGGAATACAGGTCACAGGTGGCAAGTTAGCCTGCTTTACCATGGCACCAGCCCCGGTATGGAATGGGTGTGCATGGGCATGGCTGTACCCAGGCATGCTGTGTGTCCCCAAGGCAGAGAAAACAGATCAGTCAGAATTCCAAAGGACCAGAGGCCTGCTGGGTGGCACTCACCTCCAGGCCTGTGTGCAAGCCTTGAATGATACACAGGAACACACCCCACCCCGGTGTAGAAGGACATTGTGACCCTAGAAGGTGAAGGAGCACAGATCACTATTGATAGGATAATATTTGTGTGAGAACAACAGAATGGATAACATTTGTGTAACCGTTTGGATGTCATTTGTATGAGAACAACTGAATGGATACCTTTTGTCTAACTAAATGGATATCATTTGTGTGAGAACTACTGAGTGGATAGCATGTGAATGAGAACGCTTGGTGGGACATACAAACAAGAGTTCCAAACAAGGGTATGGGAACAATTGATGGGTTCCGTAGATAAGTTCAGTACCTCCTCCCTTATCCTATATGACCCTCGGTCTATAAAGTCTGATGCCACTAATAAACGTTGGCTTTTCGACCATCAGTCAGAGTCCATGTGTGTTATTCTAGGCTCCGTGCACCACGTCCATCACTTCAGGACAGCGACACCCTGGCTCCCTGCAATGAGAGCCAACTGCCATCATCCCTGCCTTCTTTCTCCAGTTCTAACTGATCACTAGATCCAAGATGCTGGGGAGTAACAGGCCCAGGATTATAGGAGGGAGAAGGTATGGCCAGTATGGGCACAGCAAACTAAACTGTCACCTGCAACATCCCATAGGGATACCAGATAAGTCCTCGCTGTTCCACTTTCCATCCAACTCTTTGCACATAGTCTGGGAAAGTAGTGGAGGATGGCCCAAAGCCTTGGAACCTTGCACCTGCATGGGAGACCTGGAAAAGCTGCTGGCTCCTGGTTTCATCCTGTTCTGATCCTGGCCATTGTAGTCATCTGGGCAGTGAACCTGTGGATGAAAGCATGCTCTCTCTCTGTAACTTGGCTTTCAGATAAATAAAATATATATATTTTTAAGATTTATTTATTGGAAAGATCCTCCATCCGCTGGTTCACTCCCTAAGAGGCTGGAAAGGCCGGAGCTGAGCTAATCTGAAAGCAGGAACCAGGAGTTTCTTTCAGGTTTCCCACATGGGTTCAGGGTCCCGAGGCCTTGAGCCATCCTCAACCACCTTCCCAAGCCACAAGCAAGAAGATGGATGGGAAGCGTAGCCCACCAGGATACGAACCGGTGCCCACATGGGATCCCGGCACTTACAAGACAAGGATTTTAGCCAATAGGCTACCGTGTCAGGCCCATAAAATATTTTTTAAAAGAGGATGGCAGAGAGTCTGGAAAGCTGTTGGACAAAAAGACCCATCAGCAAAGAGCTGTGTGTGTGTGTGTGTGTGTGTGTGTGTTCATGTGTGTGTGTTCATGTGTGTGTGTTCATGTGTATGTTTGTGCAACATGTACATCTGTACCAACCTGTGCCGCCAGTGGTCCCCGCCACAGCCTGACCGCACCGCATCTTCAGGGCTGGGGACTTGATGCAGCTCACATGGACCTGTACTTCTTCACCAGGAGCAGCTGGCTGACCTCAAAGAAGACCTGGACAGGGATGAGTGCAAACAGGAGGCCGAAGTGGTCATCTACGAGACCAACTGCCATTGGGAAGACTGCACCAAAGAGTATGACACCCAGGAGCAGCTGGTGCACGTAAGCCTGGGCCCCAGCCTCTGCACAACGGGTGCCCCCTCTCTGTGTCGAAAAGGGCAGATGTCCTGAAAAGAGATGAAAAGAAAAATAGGTCGATGAGGAAATCAGAGAAAGGAACAAGAAATGGAAGCCAGGAATTGTTTTAGAATCCAAGTACACACACATACCTTTTTGCTCTGTGAGCTTCCTAGCCACCCATGCAAAGAAAGAAATGAGTTTAACCATCCAACATTCAGAAGATCACAACAAAATCTGACTGAAACCTGAAAGAGATTTCTTCCATGCAGAAAAGACTGCAGGGTTCATGTGTACATAAGGAGTGTGCCTGGCATGGAAGGTCCCCCCAGCTGGCTGAACCAGCCTCCCTTTCTCCCAGGGATGCACTGTCCTGCACAGAGGGATCCACAATGATTATCATGCTTGGTCATGCTCATGAGCACTTAGGAGATGGCAGGTGTTTGGTACCTGGTAGCTCTCTCCCTCCTCCTCTTCCTCCTCCTCTTTCTTCTCCCCGCTCCCCACACTGCCCTGGGTGGCTCTTCTCCATCTGCAGAAGAAGGGAAATTGAGGAAGGCCCCTGCACCAGCACCCCCGAGAGCATCAGTGTCCGCAGAGAAGCCACTGAATGTGAAACTGTGTTGCTGGGAAGGTCAGACAGGCATTTGCACATGCCTATATGCGTATGCACACGTGCACACACACATGTTCAGATTCAGAAGTCATCCCAAAGGGATTGACTTATCCACAGTCTGGGAACCGAGCCTCCAGGTTATGCCAGCTGCGCTCCTCCTGGCTGCATGTATGACTGGGAGGTGGCCCTTTTTTTTATTTTTTTATTATTATTTTTTTATTTATCCCCTCCCCCCCCCAGTTGAGCCTCATCCCAGGAAATCAAAATTCCCCTGCAATCCCAGTGCAGCTGACGCCAGAGCTGGGAGTAGGGGGCGGGGTCTCGCCTCGTATTCCTCTTCAAGATAAACAGTGGGGGGACAGGGCAGCTGGAGCTGGGAGCTGTAGGACAAATCATCTCAAAAACCAGGGCGGGGAGGATGTGGGTTTGCCCCAACAAACGGGCAGAGAATTTCTCAAAGGCCTGGGGGCCCCAGCTTGGGAAGGAGGTCTGTATACATTTTTAATGTATTTATTCGAAAGGTAGCGAGTCAGTCAGACTGAGCTCCCTTGCACTGATTTCATTTCCCTAAAATGGCCGGAGCTGGGATCCAGGAATTCACTCTGTGTTTAGGGCATGGGTGGAAGAGACCACTTCAGCCATCACCATCTGCTGCCTCCCAGGAGCTGTACTGGCAGGAAGCTGGAGTCAGGACCCGTAGCTAGGAATCCTACAAGGGTGTCCCAGCTGACATCTTAACCCCTAGGCCCCAACGATGCCCAAGAAGGAGGACCTTGGCAACAGGCCACATTGGCCTTATGGCTATAGGCAGTTCCCCTGACCTGGTCCTGGGATGAGTAGACTCCTTGATGAGAAGAGAGTGGGCCCCTTTGCCAGCTCTCTCTCTCTCTCTCTGTTCACCTGACGGCCCAGGCACCCATGTGAACAAGAGCTCCTTATTGATTGCCAACAATGTGTTGCTACGTCAACGAATAAGGCAAAAATGAAAATAATGAAAGACATTATCAGGAGGCATTCTGATCACTTGAACGGCTTTCATCCTGGAAAGGGAGGCTCATGTGGAAGTTCCAAATGCTGTAGATTCTGCCTGCTGTGGTAGTGGTGGTTGTGTTTGTGGCACCTGGCACAGCACATGGCACTCAGCTCTTGGAGTACCTGGTGGGTGGCAAAAGTCCCTAGCAGCATGGCCTGGTAAAAAGAAAGCACACACCACAAATGCCAGCTGTGCATGCAATTTTACATCTGCAAGCCTGTGTTCAGTGCATTGATTTGTTTGAAGTATCTAGACCGGCTTCTGCTGCTTTCCCACATACTTTAACAGGGAGTTGGATCAAAAATGGAGCAGTCAGGACTCCAAGCTGGTCTCCATAAGAGATACCACCGTGCCAGACCCTGGAAGCACAGTTCTAAACCAGTAAATAAGAAACAGATGAAGTTCATTTTAATATGTTCTGCATCAACCATGTATGTGAAATGTGGTCCACCGTCTGTCTTGGAGTCTTCCACCTTCAGGGGTTTCATTGCCTATGGATCAAAAAGACACAGAAGAAAGAAAACGCTGCATTTTTACTGAGCATGCTCACTTTCTGTTGTAGCTTTAAGCAGTACACTGTAACAACTGTTTACATGATATTGACATTGCATTGGCTATACTAAGTCATCTAGAGGATGTCAGGTGTCACAGCATCTTAGAGAAAGCCAGCTGGGGGGGGGCTGGGACCTCTCTAGCACAGAAGGAACATCCCAGCTGGCCCATGAGGACCACACCTACCCCAGGGGAACAGGACTCTTCCTAGGATGCTATGGAGTCAGGTGAGCTCTCACACTGGCTGTCTCACCTCATTGTCCTGGGTCATCCTGTCTTGGCCTCCCACAATACCCAGAGCCTACCATTAGGGCCAGAAACTAGCCCCGTCCACCCTTGGGTGCGGGCCCAGAACTCCACAGGCCTGTATGAAAAGGATACAATGCCATCATCTCCTGGCTTGATGACAGACTCAGAGACAAGGATGCCACTGGTTTTCCCTTTTTACAAAAACTTGGATTTAAAAATGTCTCAAGCAAGGGTGGGACTTGGCCTGATGGTTAAGGCACAGTTAACATGCCTGCATCCCATTACTCAGTGCCTGGGTTCACGTCTTAGTTGTGGCTACTGACTGCGACTTCCTGCTAAGGTAGGCCCTGGGAAGCAGTGGTCAGACCCCCTGCCATCTACATGGGAGAGCAGGATTGTGTCCCTGGGTCTCAGCTTCAGACTGGCCACTGTGGGCCTTTTGGGAAATGAGCCAGTGGAAAGGGGTGTTCCCTCCCTTTTTCTCTCTGTTCTATCTATCTATCTATTGTTAGACAATAGGGGCATACTTAGGAGAGGTTTCTTCTGCACCCCTGTCATGCATACATCTGCTTCAGTGTAATTAATTAGTGCCTGCTGTTTGCAGCCACCTCCACTGACCAGAGCCCAGCCTGCAGGGAGGGGAGTGGGGGGGTCAATACCATTGACCTTTGTAGGAGGTCACTTTGATGACCAACCGGGAAATGCAAGCAAGGCAGGGAGCACAGAGACTTGCGAGTGAACAGTGACTAATGAGAACTCACGGGACAGACGTGGCCTGGCACCCAGAGGTGATGCCACTGGCTCGGTGGTTTGCACGGAGTAGGGATGATGAGCAGCAAGGGGGTGGGGGGTCAGCAGGGTGGTGGATGGCACACATGGGTCTCGGGCTCAGCCTCCTGGGGCTTGTCCATCCCACAGCACATCAACAACGAGCATATCCATGGGGAGAAGAAGGAGTTCGTCTGTCGCTGGCAGGCCTGCACGCGGGAGCAGAAGCCCTTCAAGGCACAGTACATGCTGGTGGTACACATGCGGCGGCACACGGGTGAGAAGCCACACAAGTGCACGGTGAGTGTCCCGAGCCCCCCGGTTCACACTTGGAGCTGGCGTACGCACAGGGCCTAGGGTCGGCGAGACCCTAATGAGTGGCCAGAGCGAGGGTGAGGAGAGCTGCTATTTCTGCTTCCCTCTTTGTACTTTTTAGGGTTTTTTTTGCAAGCTTTCTAGAAAGCACAGAAAATTCTGATATTCTTTAAAAATTAAAAAAAAAAAAAAGCTAAAATGCTGCTTCTGGGTGTACCTGTGGGCTGGGGCCATGAGAGGAGGGACGGGCATGTCCACAAGGTCAGGCCCCTGAACTGGCCGTGGAATGTGCCTGTGACCAAGCCTCGCCTCCTTGCAGTTCGAGGGCTGCTCCAAGGCCTATTCTCGTCTGGAGAACCTGAAGACGCACCTGAGGTCCCACACCGGGGAGAAGCCGTACGTGTGTGAGCACGAGGGCTGCAACAAGGCCTTCTCCAACGCCTCGGACCGTGCCAAGCATCAGAATCGCACTCATTCTAACGAGGTACCCATGCTGCCACAGCAAATGCCAAGCAGATGCACAGCAGCCACCTGCACCCTGGGGATGGATGGGGTGTGGGTGCCCGATGGTGCTGCTGCTGCTGCTGCCCAAGCCCTCTGTCTCCTCAGGGGTAGGGAAGTGAAGCCAGAGCCCATGGTGCCAGGTGTACCTACCTGTTCTCCCGTTGCACTCACACCATTGCACTCAGGCAGCCTCGACAAAGAGTATTTCCCAAAGTTCAGCCACAGTCTGGACCTCAAAGGGGCTTGGCTCTAGAGCTTATAAGATATGAGAGAAATCTCCCCCAAAGCTTCTGAGACGGAGGAGGTCTCTGCAGACAAGAACCAGCCAGTGTGTGTGTGTGTGTGTGTGTGTGTGTGTGTGTGTGTGTGTGTGTGTGTGTAGGGTTATGTAGGAGCTGACGATTGAGCCATCCTCAGTATATCTCGTGACCTGGTAACTTGGAGCAGCCTCGTTTTCCTCCCTGAGCCAGCCTTTCCTCATCAGACACCAAGGGCACTGGCACCATCTCACCAGGGAGCCTGAGCTCTGTGCACAGCTCCTGGCCACTGGGGAGGCAGCGTTGTGATCACACAAGGCACCTTGTGTACCCCTTGCTCGAGCACCCTTCTGTTCTGTGTCACCAACTTCTCATGACACAAGGTCCCTTGTCCACGCATTTCCCTAACTGAGAAGGCAGCACCCCAAGCTGGCCTGGCCCCATCCTTAGGGTACCTACTGCAAGTACAACAAAACCCTTGCCAAGCATGCCAGCCAGGCTCTGCCTAAGACGTGGGGAAAGAGGACTCGGCTACATTTGGGGTTTGCCCTCGTGTCCCTCTTTGTGACATGAGACCTGCTTCTCTTCCTAGAAACCCTACATCTGCAAGATCCCGGGCTGCACCAAGAGGTACACAGACCCCAGCTCTCTGCGCAAGCATGTGAAAACAGTCCATGGCCCCGACGCTCACGTCACCAAGAAGCAGCGCAATGACGTGCACCTCCGCACCCCACTACTCAAGGAGATTGGGGACAACGAGGCCAATGGTGGCAGCGGTGAGCCGGGCAGCCGTGGGCCCGAGGAGAGTGCCGAGGCCAGCAGCAGCAGCCAGGCCATGGAAGACTGCCTACACGGCAGAGCTATCAAGACTGAGGGCCCCGGGGTAAGCTGACACCAGGCAACCTTGTGGACCCCCCCTGCTCAGGGCAGTGGGAGACCCCTTCTAAGCCCCACCCCATGCCAACTTTGACTCCGTTCCATCTCGGCTTCCCCTGCCCCCTTCCTCATCTTGGGCTTCATGTGGAACCTACGCCATCAGGGTCCAGTCAGCTCTGACTCGGTTTCTCCTTTGCTACAGGGATGGGGACGCCCACCCCGCTGTGGGTAGGACAGTCCTCATGCACCTGTCACTCCAGCCAGCACCTGACCCCCAACCCTCTGTCCTGTCTGCATCCTGGCCCGTCCTGCCCCTGACTCCTGTCGTTCTAACCACCTGTTCTTTGTCTCTGCCTCTTTCCCCCCCTGACTGTACCTCCCCTAAGGATAGACGGTACTGAGGTGAGCCAAGGAGCTGACTGGGAGTGGGGTGGGCCTGGGCGTGTGTGTGTGTGTGTGTGTGTGTGTGTGTGTTTGTGTGAGGGTGGGCTGGGCTGCCTGTCTAGCCTTCCTGGGTTGCGAAGGTAGACAGAGAGCCAGAACTGCAGGGTAGGGTAGTTGGAACAAATAGAGGGACAGCCAAGGGAGTTAGGAACCTGGCTGCAGGAGGCGACGGTGTGGTGGGAGGTGTGAATTGGGACTGCAGAGGAATACAGACCTAGAAATTTCCTGTGCAGCCTGTGGCCTGATGGGGAGAAGCTTGTGGCTGCCCCAGGCCAAGGCTCGTATGTGGGGCTGTGGTAGCCGCAGCAGTGAGCCACACCCAGGCACCTGGGGCACAGGAGAAGCAGTCCAAGTTCTTTGTGCCAGCCTGCCCCTGGCCTGTTACACTCAGGCAAGAGTTGTTCCCCACAACTTGCCCTTCCGTGGTCACCATGTGCCTTGGCAATTCCTGACCTAGGCCTTGCCGGGCTTCTGTTGTTTCCCCATTGGTCAGTGCCCTCTTTGTACCATCCTGGGTGCCTTGGGCAAGCAGGTGCTTCCTCTCCAGCCACTCCCCTTGCTCAGGAGGCAGTGTGGGTCCACATCATGCACCCCACAGCTGGAGAGGCCAAGGTCAAGGGCAGGGAAGGGACCTAATGGGCTCCTCTCCAGCATGCAAGCGCTCTCTCTCTCTCTCTCTCTCTCTGTGAGTCCTCACCTTCTCCCCTTGCCTCCTCCGCAGCTGTGTCAGGCCAGCCCCGGGGCCCGGTCATCCTGTAGCAGCGAGCCCTCTCCCCTGGGCAGTGCCCCCAACAACGACAGCGGCGTGGAGCTGCCGGGGCCGGGGCCCGGGAGCCTGGGAGATCTGACCGCACTGGATGACACACTCCCCGGGGCCAATGCCACGGCCCTGGCGGCCCCCTCCTCCGCCACCACCGTGGGCAGCAGCCTGCAGCTGCGCAAACACATGACCACCATGCACCGTTTGGAGCAGCTGAAGCAGGAGAAGTTCAAGTCGCTCAAGGACTCCTGCTCCTGGGCCGGACCTGCTCCACACACCCGGAACACAAAGTTGCCTCCTCTGCCGGGAAATGGTAAGTGCAGAGGGCCTGGGATCACCCTAGCTAGTTAGGGTCACATATACCGTGCACTGGCCGCTCACTATAGAAATCATCTTACCTACCCACTGCACAGATACACAAACTGAGGCTTAACAGCAAATATGAGGCTTAACCAAGGCCTGTGTGTCCCCAGAGCTAAGGTATGCTCTTGGAGCTATTCATCCCCTAAAATCAGACACACCCTGCCCATATTGCCTTCTTCCTGCCAACGCTCTGGGCCAGCAACAGGCACCATGGCCAAGACCCCAGAAAGGAAAGCAGTGTAATCTCAGTCCAGAAAAAGGGTTAGGCTGCCATCCCGCCAGATTCCCTCACCCCCTGCAGAACTCTGTGGGGCAAAGAGAGAACAGGTCCAGCGGGAAGAGCAGGGAGAGCTTCCTGCAGGTGTCAGCCCTGTGCCCAGCGATTCAGAAGGCATCTTTGACAAGCATTGTGCTCAGCGTTGTTGGGCCTCAAACTGGACGCCCGCTGTGGTAGATGCTGCCATGCCCCACCCCCACTCTTGCTGGAAAGATAGATTTGCAACCTTGAACTCTTAGCCTCACCATGCGATCTTCCTCGCTCCATACACAGCCATCTTGCCCAAAGTGACCCTCCCAAACTCCTGCAGCTAGCGGATGCTCACTAACTACCACAGTGTAATGGTCAAGGCTGCTGGCTCTGACAGCCCCGGGGGGCTAGACCAGCAGCCCAGCCCTGCTCACCCCCTGCCCTGTAATTCAGTGCACTGCTTCTCAGCTGGAGAAACTGAAGTGGGCATAACCTGGCGTAACCTGGCATAACCAGGGCAGGTAGGCAGAGGGAAAGCAGCCTGGACCAACTCAGAGCTGCCTGCCTTCCCCACCCTTCACAATTGCTTGTCCCCATCAGACGTCAAGCTCTTCCCAGACGCCCTTCTTCCACTTAAAGATCATAATGGAGTGTTTACTGTGTGATTATTCTGAGGCTCTGTGGACTTTGTACACCCCGCAAAGGCAAGGCCCCCATCCCCAGGGACCGAGCTGACTGTGCACCTCCCACAAGCAGGGACCCTGACCCTCACAGGGTGGACTGGCTATGTGCACTCCCCTGCAGACAGGGCCCTTGGATCCCCAGAAACTAACCCTCCTGTTTCCCTACAGGCTCCATTCTCGATAACTACGGCAACGGTGGGGGCGGGGTGCCGGCCGGACTGCTGTCCAGCTCGCGGCAGCCCGAGCCAGGCGCCAGCGAGGTGACCATGCTGAGCCAGCTGCAGGAGCGCCGCGACAGCTCCACCAGCACCGTCAGTTCGGCCTACACAGTGAGCCGCCGCTCCTCCGGCATCTCGCCTTACTTCTCCAGTCGACGTTCCAGCGAGGCTTCACCACTGGGTGCCGGCCGGCCGCACCACGCCAGCTCCTCCGCTGACTCTTACGACCCCATTTCCACCGACGCATCACGACGTTCCAGCGAGGCCAGCCAGTGCAGCGGGGCCGGCTCAGGACTACTCAACCTCACGCCCGCCCAGCAATATAGCCTGCGTGCCAGGTACGCCGCGGCCACAGGAGGACCACCGCCCACGCCGCTGCCGGGCCTGGAGCGCATGAACCTGCGCACGCGGTTGGCGCTGCTGGATGGCCCTGAATGTGCACTGCCCGCCACCTGCCCGCGCCTGCTGGCGCCGCGCCGTGGCAGTGATGGACCAACCTACGGCGGGCATGGCCAAGGTTCCATGGGGGCTGCACCCACCTTCCCCCACGAGGTCCCCGGCGCCACCACCCGCCGGGCCAGCGACCCAGTGAGGAGGCCCCTGGATGCTCTGACACTGCCGCGGGTGCAGCGTTTCCACAGCGCCCACAACGTAAACCCTGGGCCACTGCCTCCCTGCGCTGAGCGCCGAGGCCTCCGCCTGCCAAGCCACCCGAGCACCACCGCAGACGGCAGCCTAGTTCACAGCGCCTACTCCCCTCGGCCACCTAGCATCAGTGAGAACGTGGTGATGGAGGCCATGACCTCGGGGGCGGACGGCACTGCTCCCGAGTCTGACCTGGGGCTGCCAGAGGATGACCTGGTGTTACCGGATGACGTGGTACAGTACATCAAGGCACGCACCAGGGGCGCTCTGGAGGCCAGCTCCAGGCAGGTGCAACCTTCGGAAAGCCCTGGCTTCTCCCACAGCCCCAAGCTTCCCAGCCCCGGGCTGCAAAGCCAACGCAGGCTAATGGCTGCAGACTCCAATGTGGGCCCCTCAGCCACTGGGCTAGGAGGCTGTCACCTGGGCTACGGGACCCCCTCCAGCCTCAACAAAAACAGCATGCCCGTGCAGTGGAACGAAGTTAGCTCAGGCACCATGGACACCCTGGCCCACCAGGCCAAGCCTCCTCCCTACCCAACCAACAACCTGGCCATAGTGCCACAAAAGGCAGCCTTTGGCCAATACCCAGGCTACAGCCCACAGGCCCTGCAGCCGAGGCCTGGAAACCTGGACAGCACCCAGTCGCACCTGCAGCCCCGCAGCGGTGCTGGAGTGCCTGCTGCAGCCAGGGTGAACTTTATGCAGCAGCAGCAGCTGCGACAGCCGGCCATGGGCAATCAGTGTGCCAACTTGACCTCCACTGGGAGTCCCCACACTGGTTATGCTCAAGGCCACTCCCAGCAGTTCTCATCCTGCAACAACATGGCAGCCAAGCCAGGCCACGTGGGGCTCCCTCAACAGATGGAAATAGCCTCTGCAGGCCCCATGGCACTGAGCAGCCACCACAGGGACCTTGGGGTCCCCAGTTCTTCCTTGGCTGGGATACCACCACCTCACGCAGCCCAGGGCTACCCACAACAAAGCCATCATTTGGGCACTTCCATGGACCAAGAGAGTTACCGCCAGGGCTCTAGCAGTCTCCTACCTTCCCATCAGCCTGGTTTCATGGAGTCCCAGCAGCTGGGTCCCACAGGAGCAGCTGCACCCAACTTTGGCCTCCTGCAGCCCCAGCCACCCCCAGAGCCCAACCCTGCTGGCCGCCATCGTGGAATGCGTGCCGGGCAGCAGCAGCAGCTGGCCTATGCCAGGGCTACCATGCCAGCCAACCAAGAACCAGCCGAGGCAGTGCCTAAGGGAGCGATGGGCTCAGTGCTGCCCCTGCCTCCTCAGGATACAGATGGAGCTCAGGACCTGCTCTACTACTATGGCCAGATCCACATGTATGAGCAGGATGGAGTCCCAGACGGCCCCCAGCAGTCCCAGCAGGCACAACCGCAGGCTTGCTCAGACAGCGTGCAGCCCCAGCCCTTGCCATCACCAGGGGTCGACCAGGTGTCCAGCACAGTGGATTCACAGCTCCTGGAGGCCTCCCAGATTGACTTTGATGCCATCATGGATGACGGCGACCACTCCAGCCTGTTCTCGGGAGCCCTGAGCCCCAACCTGCTACACAACCTCTCGCAGAGCTCCTCGCGTCTCACCACACCCCGCAGCTCCCTGGCCCTGCCTACCCTCCCCACGGGCTTCAGCAACATGGCCGTAGGGGACATGAGCTCCATGCTGAGCAGCCTGGCTGAGGAGAGCAAGTTCCTGAACATGATGACGTAAGAAGTGGGGTCGTAGATTCCCCCAGCTGCCGTGGCTTGGGGCTTCTGGCTGCCCCCTCTTCTCCCACCATAGAAGTATTTAAGGTGGCCCAAGGGCTGTTGGCTGCACCGGGTTGTCACAGAAGGTCTATCACAGGCATCCCCTCGGATTTTTTTTTTTGGATGATTTTGAAGATCGTGGAACAGAAATTTCCTGCACGGAAGCAAAGGACGCAAACCTTGCTTCTCTTGGTTTCTTGTCATTTGGGGCTCATGAGGGATTCCCAGGGCTTTCCTGGGACCCCAATGCAGGGCTGAGCCTGCAGGTCATCCCTGGAAATTCTGCTTGCGGAAACTCCCAGCCCACCTGCATTCTTGTAGGGAACTTGGCTCTAGAGGTAGAGGACTCTACCTGGGGATTGAATCCCAAAACACACCCCAATTCTGGAATTGGTAGAGCTGGCCTCTGTTTCCCTGCCTCCCCACTCCCCCAAGTGAAGCTGATTTTGGGATCCCAATGTGCATGAACGAGCAACCTATGGATATATAGCCAGAGCAAAGAGCAAGAAGCTGGGACCTTAAGGAGCAGCTGCAGTGGCTGCCCACTTCACTCGGTGTTTACAGTGTTCCTGCGGGAGGAATGCAGCCCTGGCTGGGCACGGTGCACTTGGTCTCCAAATACTTTGGGGGCTCTGGCCCAGGGATGGACTCCTGGCCTCAAGGGTGTTCTCGTGGTTTAGCCACACAAGCCACTCTGGAGGGCTGCCTGCAGGAAGAAGTCGCGTGTTTACCCACTCATGTTTCTCCAGTGCACTGTCTGCCCACTTTGCCAAGGGAAGAGCCGGGGCTTGACTGTAGCCTCAGCCCAGGTTCTTCCGGGCCCTACTGTGTGCGCCATTCCAGGCCACAGTACAATTCCCAGTGTCTCCCCGTCCACTGGCAGAGAAGGATGCTGTGCCCAGTATTTTGGGGACTCCTGGATGTTCTTACACCCCACCACCACCATCCCACCACCCTACCCCCACCTGGAAATGAACTTTAGAACTGGCTTCAGAAGACCTCATTCTGGAGCAGACCAGAGGTGGAACTGCCACGCCTTCCTAGAGCACCCCCCCTCCCATCCACATCCCCAAGGCTCTCATCCTGAGTTCACCACAGCCTTGCCATGCTCACCGCACTTGACCCTGACTTCAATGAGAACTCCTTAGGAAGGTCTGTGCACAGGGCAGGAAGCTTGGGATCTGGCACATCCAGCTTCTTGTTGGAGTCCAGAGGCGGCTCTGACACATGGCCGAGGCTCCGGGCTGGGGGGTCGACACATCCTGAGCTACGGTTGGACCTTCCCCCAGCCTGCAGATAACGTGTACAGACGACGCAGTCCCTGCAATATATACTGTCTGCCAGATTTATATCTCCAGAACATTTTAAGCTTTTTCTACATGCCATGGTCTGAAATGACATGCTCAACCTGTAAATAAGCCTCTTTTTTTGTACATTAAAAAAGTAATTTTTTCATAATTTGTCTTGTCTGTCTGCTTTTCGCTTGATGGTTGTTAATGAGAACCAAGGCAGTAAATTTGGTGTGTCTGAACAGAGAAGAGGCTATATATATATATATACTTTTTTTTTCTTCATGATGTCAAAATTGATAGCCACATTGGGGAAAAAAAAAAAAAATGACAGCCACATCTTAGCCAAGCAGTGGCAGGGGGTGGGGTGGTGCTGCCAAGGCCTTTCTTGGCTGTGGTGTGGCACTTTGGCCAGTCCTCTGGGCCTGAATGTCAAGGTGCTATGTCAGGTATCAGGTGAAGACAGCAATACTCTGGGTGCTCACTCCTGTACTTGGATGGAGTTCATTTGGGTCCGGGCAGGGTGGGAGTGTGGGATAGGGCATGCCCTCGGACAGGCAGGTGGCACCTCCAGTCAGCCTGGCAGGGGGAACCTCAGTCTAGCAAACTCCATGGGTCAAGGCCACTGCAGGACAGTCCCAAGGGAGGCATAAAGCTGAGTCTGGGCATCAGAGAAAGTTCTGGAACTTAAACAGAGAAGGCAGACCCAGGGCTTACTTAAGAGGATTGGTATGTACCTTCTACAGGAGCCTCTTCTTCCAGATATATAGCAGCCACAGCTTCCGTGGGGCATCACCTGACCGGGCACCTACTCAGCTCAAAGCCCGTCTAATGTCACGCAGTCAAGGGCACTGAAGAATGAGTGCAGGAAACTCCCATGGAAGGTGGGAGTTTGTGGTCTTCCTGGCCTCGCTCCCGTCTCCTCCCCACGGGGAGAATCACTGAGCAGGGGGTGGGCGGGGAACTTAGTGTAGGAGGTGACCCAGCCCTGCCCACTCTTCAACACGGTCACCCCTTCTGGGCTGTACTCGCTGCCCTGCTTTGTAGGGGGAGGGGAGGCTTAACGTCTTCCAGGTCTACCTGAAACCAGAGTCCATCACAATCACTCAGCTGATTCCATCACTACCCAGCTATATTGTACTACTTCCGCAGATGCTTGGCAACACCACAGGCAAACATTGGGCGGGCCCTGGGCTGGTGTGCGCTGATGGAGGCACCAGGCTCGGCTTATCTAGCTGGTTGGGTCGGACTGCTTAGTTCTGCCCCATGCAGCTTTTGTTTTCTTCAGATGAGCCTGCTGGCAAGCGCAGAGGCACAGGACACGCATACAACCGGGAGTTCTTTTAACTTCTTTAGATAAAAGACACAGTTACTCAGAGATCTTCCATCCACTAGTTCACTTTCCCCAAACCAAGAGCTTCATCCAAGTCTCTCTCATGGGTGCAGGGTTCAAGGACTTGAGCCACCCTCTTCTGCTTTCCTGGGTGCATTAGCAGGGAGCTGGATCAGAAATGGGGCAGCCAGGACTCCAAGAACCCAGTCCTCTCTTTACTGGGTTTGCTGGGGCTTCTTGGCTCTGCTAGCCAGGCTTCTCTTGCCCGGAGACCAGAAAATGGCTCAGCTGTCTCATGGTTGATGGCAGAAGCACAAAGCGTCTGCTGAGAACACAGGCAAGGCCTCTTTAGGCCTGGGCCAAGGACAGGAGTCAAGCCCCATAGCAGAGTCCCCACTCAATGAAACGCAGAAGTACAAGGAGGGGAGACAGGTCTCTGAACAGTGAACACCCCACATCCTGTAACCCAGGGTGAGGCTCCTGGACCTCTGCCTCAGTTCTGGGGAAAGCAGTAGGGAAGTTGGACTAGTTTCGTGTATCAGAGATATCTCCCAGCGCATTGTGTATGTGCATCTGTGCAGCCCTGTACCCAAAGACTACACGCTTGGGAAAGTTGACACCCCAACAGACAGCAGGAAGCAGGCAAGGAACACCAGGGCTTCCTCCTCTTCACTCATGAAGAAGTGGTTGCCACTGTACTCAACAACACGCTTAGGAACTGCGAATTGCCAAGAGCTGGTTAAGCCCAATGACCTTTGCTCGTCCACAGAAATCGCTTTCCAGGGTATCCTGTAGGTATACAGTGCCAAGGGCATGACCATCCAGGCTACTTGGTTTAGTGGCTTCCTGGCTAGAGAGTCATAAAAACTTTTGTGCATTTGGAATTGGCTCTGTAAGGTAAAGTACACAGTTAAGGGAATGGTATTGTGGAACAGTGGGTTAAGCTGCAGCCCGAAGCATGTGTCTCATACGGTCACTGGTTCAAGTCCCAGCTACTTCATTTGTGATCCAGCCCCCCCACTAATGCACCTGGAAAATCAGAAGAGAATGGCTTAAATCCTTGGGCCTCTGCACACACATGTGAGACCTGGAAGAAGCTCCTGCCTCCTGGCTCTGACTTAGCTAAGCCCCATCCAGGAAGTGAGCAAGCCAATGAAAAATTTCTAACACTGACTTTTAAGTAAATGAGTGTATCATGGTTTAAAAACAAAAAATAACACAGGTAAAAGTGGAGTTCCTCTGGCTGAAACTGGGAATAGGAGGCCTGGGACTCATAACACATTTCCTCTCCCAGCCATGGATCCCTAGAACAGCGTTTAAAAATCCTATAGCAACTTCACCCCCAAATGAGCCCAGAAGAGCTGTGAGAACATTCCTACTGGAACTTGAATGCCACTGTCTTAGAATCTTAGAAGTCAAGCTCTGGTCTCAAACCCAGGGTGGAAGGCGGTAGCAGGATCCAGAAGCATTCAGTGGTGTTTGCAAGGGAGTGTCTTGCCCGTGGGAAGATCTTGCTTCACTGGCAGGATGTGCACGGGGTTTTTGCAAGAGCCCTGGAGCATGTAAGGCAAGGACTTTAGCTGCTAGGCTACTGCGCCAGGCCTGATGCCATACCTTTCAAATGCACAAATTGTTTAATTTTAGTAGTGATGGCAGTAAAAAGGCCAGGAGCCAGCAGGAGAAAGAGGTGGCAATAGGGGTGAGAAGGAATGGTGAGGGGGCATGGACGGCCAGAGCTGGAGGGCTTTGCACTTCAGAGGAGTGGCAGCCTAGGCGTCCTCCTGGGCCCTGATGTTTCTCTCCCATCCCACATGCTATCTTTCAGGAAATCCTGAATTGAGGGAGTAACTAGGATGTGCTTGCGTTTCACAATCAGCCTCCAGGGTATACTGCAGGGGCCAGTTCCCAAGGAATGTGCCAGCTGTCAGCATGATGAATCCTCCAGGCAGGCATCACGTGAGAGGCTCTGGCTGTCCCCAGCAGGATGGCTGGTTGACCAGCTCTCTGCTCCTGTGCTGTATCCCTGTCGGTCCACGCGGCTGACCCCAGACTCCTACAAACTCATCTGCGTTCTTGTTGGATCAATCCCTTCCAGTCATCTCCTTCCGCCGCTTAGCATCTGTCCTGTGCTACTGGCCCAGCCAACCCAAGAGCCATGGCCCACAGCTCTCACTCAGATCCCATGTCAGTCATCCTCTTAGCGTTCATGTTGTCCCCAGGTGCACTGACTCCAGGCCTCTGCACTGGCCCTTCCTACTCTCGCTCCCCCCAGAGAGCCTCAAGACTCACATCTCACCTCCTTTTGGTCTTTGCTACTCTGATTACCCTTCCTAAAATGACCATCACCCTTCCTTGTCTACTTGTCCAGGCTGAGCCTTATCTTTGGATGTATAGGTGGACAGGTGACCTTCACACCTGCGAATGAGCTGAGCGATGGGAGCTGGTGCTGCGTTGTTGTGTGATGGAACAGAAGCTGGGAGTGGGAGGAGTGAGAAACAAATGCAGACAGCTTTTCCCAGAAGACTGCCAGCCGAGTGGAGCACGCAAGAGCGAACAGCAGGGAGAATTTCTGTTGCTGGGGATTTTTTTCTCCCCTAACAAGAATGATGTTTGCACGTTCAAGAGTTGCTGGCAGTATGAGAAAGATATGCCAAATAGATCAGTATGGGTGTTGGGAGCGAGTGTGTGGTGGGAAAGGGGACACCAGGGAGAGCTGGCCTTGGATGGCAGGATGACAGCAGCACTGTTGGAACAAGAAGACAAATGGAAGGGCTCATCAACTTGGTACTGCAATGAGACAGCTTCTTCTTCTTCTTCTTCTTCTTCTTCTCTCTCTCTCTCTTGGATTTATCTATTCACACTGGAAAGGCAGATTTACAGAGAGAAGGAGATTGCTGGATCAATCCAACAATCAGAGAGAGAGTTTTCATCCACTGGTTTTCTCCCCAAATGGCCACAATGGTCAGAGCTGAGCTGATCCAAAGCCAGGAACCAGGAGATTCTTCTGGGTTTCCCAAGTGGGTACAGGGTCCCAAGGCTTTGGACCACCCTCCACTGCTTTCCCAGGCCATAATGAGGGAGATGTAAGGGAAGTGGAGCAGCTGGGCACAAATCAGTGCCCACATGTGATGCCTGCACTTGGAGGTGGAGGATCAGCCAGTAGAATCAGCACGGCGGCCCTTGCGCTTTGTGATGTGGGAGTCAAGGAGGTCTCCTTGGTGAGAAGAGATGGAAAGCCCAGGAAAGATGATGAAGACTCGGGACAGGTGGCCTTTGGGGGTCGTCCAGAGAGCATGTTGAGTCCCTAACAGCTGTGGGGGCCCAGCTGTGGCCATCCATGTTGGCTCTGGTCTTGGCATTGGCTGAAGTCTGCCAAGCAGGCTGCTGGATAGGGGGCTAGTGGCAGCAGCTGGGGGGCTCAGGGTAGCAGTCCCCAGCAACTCTGTGGGCTTCTGGGGTTTCTTCCTGTGCCAGGCTGGGATTTGGGGAACTTTGTCTATTTCAGGGAGCTGCCTCTGTCCCTGAGCATGATGGTTGCGGGCAGCAGGGGAGAAGTGGGGAATCTGAAAGTCCCTTGTTTTTACAAGGTGATGGGGGTGGGGAAGTCACCAGGCCAGCCACCGGCATTCCCACAGCACGACCAGCTGCAGTCATTCCCCAGGGGGCCTTTTACGGCCTCCACACCGCAGGAGTGACACCAGCTCTGCTTTACTAGCTGGCAGCAGCTCCGACCAGCAGACCCGCTGTCAATAAGGGCTGTGTTTTATATTACGAGGAGAGACGATTTATGGGCTGACCCAGCACTCTGCAGGCAGCCATTTGGCCAGGGAGGAAAATGACCTAACACTTCAGAAATTTGGATGGCAGCACATGGTGCATGTATGTGTGTGTGTGTGTGTGTGTGTGTGTGTGGCATGCACACGTGGGACTATTTCTGTGTCCACTTAGTTTGCTCTGCCTGACTCACCAGCTGTTGGAAAACAGGCATAGCTCTGTGAAGTGCATTGCCCATAAAAATGAAATGACCCATTTGCTTCTGGATTTGGTCTTGGCATTGCCTGCTGACAGCAACGTTTCTGGAGAGAAGAGGTAAATGACAGGGTGGTCGGTGTCTGTCCAGTCCACCTGGACTCTCCTTTCTACCCAAGCAGACGTAACTTTCAAAGGCCATGGCAGAGAAGTGGGGTGCTTGCTGACACCAGGGCTGAAGGTCTGCTTCCCATCACACTCAGAGCCCCTGGGGAGCAGGCTGGGGATCATCTGCCTTTGTCCCGGTTAGAGCCGTCTTTCCTGGGGATTGGAGTGTTTTGCTGAGCCTCTTGATAGCAGGGGCTGTGTCCTTGACCTGACACTGGAACTGTGTACTGAACTGGGATGGACTGAATGAGGAATAAACTTGAATTGGCAGTGAATTTGTGAATAGCAGAGACAGTACTGGGCTACTGGGCTACTGGAGACCCTGGGTGCAGCTGGAGCTGAGCTATCCTGGCTTTTCCTTCTCTGTAGAAGTGAGATCCACCTCTTCCCAAAGATTTGTGTCACGCATAAAAGTTCCGAGTGACTGCATGGAAACTGACTTCTCCAGGCACGCACCTGCCAAGGGCCTGGAGCTGGCCTGTTATTGCATGCAACCCTCACCACGAGCTTAAAGGCAGCTATTATAAGCTCCCTCTACAGCTGAGAAAACTGACACTTGGAAAGAATAAATATTTGCCCACTGTCAGAGCGGGTAGAAACCAGATCTGCCTTACACCAGGGCATAGGCCTCAGCACCACGCTCAGCGGGGTAAGTTCTATGTTCTCATACCTCAGCCAGGAAGAGCATTGTGGGTAAATCTACTACGTTGCTGGTTCAAGTCCCGGCTGCTCCACTTCCAGTCCTGCTCCCAGCTAATATGGCCCAAGTCCTTGGGGTCCTGCAGCTGTGAGGGAGACCCAGAAGAAGGTACTGGCCTCAGCTTGACCCAGCCCCAGTCGCTGCAGCCATCTGGGGAATGAACCAGCAGATGGAAGATCTCTCTCTCTCTGTCTCTATCTGTCTATGTAAACTCTGACTTTAAAATAAATATTTAAAAAAGCAAGAAACAAATAGCCTGGAGGCTTCCTGTGGGAGCAATTATTTTTCAGCCAGAGAAACTGCAGTTCCAGGAGGTCCTCCTGGCTCACCTGGACACGCGGTGATTGGCAGAGAGCGGAGCTGAGAGAGTGAGCTAAGCACGGAGACCCCGATTCCCTTCCCCTGTACAACAAGATCATTTTCGTAATGATCACAAAGCAGAAAAATACAAACACACCATGGTGAATTACACACACACACCTACACACATACTGTGTTGAATTGTGGTTATATAGCACCACCCCTATTATTATATTATTTATATATAATTTCATATATCATACAGTGTTTCCATCATACATTAATTATGTGATTATGTAGCATTTACCAACAAAGTACATACATGTAGATACAAATAATCATTCAGGTAAAAAAAATCAAGAAATAATCATTATATCTTTCACTTTGTTTAAAGATTTATTTATTAGGCTCAGTGCGATGGCTCACTTGGCTAATCCTCCACTTCAAGTGCAGAGATCCCATATGGGCACCAGTTTGTGTCCCAGCTGCTCCACTTCCCATTCAGCACCACCCTGCTATGGCTTGGGAATGCAGTGGAAGGAGGCCCAAAGCCTTGGGACCCTGCACCTGCATGGGAAACCCAGAAGAAGCTCCTGGCTCCTGGCTCCTGGCTTCAGATCAGCTTGGTCCATCCATTGCAGCCATTTGGGGAGTGAACCAGGAGATAGAAGATCTTTCTGTATATCTGTATATCTGTCTTTTCAATAAAAACAAATATAAAAAGATCTATTTATTTGAAAGGCAGAGCCACAGAAAGAGGGAGAGTCTGGGACAGAACTGCTCTCTGGTTCACTTCCTAAGTACTACAGCAGCTGGGCAGCTGGGCCAAGCTGAGACCAGAAACCAAGACCTCCACCAGGTCTGCCGTGTGGGTGCGGTGGGGCCAGGTACTTGGGCCGTCATTAGCTGCTTCCCAGGCGCACTAGCAGGCAACTGGACCAGAAACAGAGCAAACAGACAATGACAAAAATGTGAGTTGTCAGTGCCCCAGGTGGCAACTTACCCAACTCTTGCTCAGTGCCACCCACCCAACTCACCCCGTTCTCACCACAAATGAGGACACAGAAAAGTGGCTTGATGACGTTCTAGGACCTGCCACGATCCAGAGCCTGGCCGTCTTGCAGTCCCCTACTGGGGGAGAAGGCTGTGGAAGGCAGCAGTGGGAGGTTTCCCCAGGGGTTCCCAAGCTGCCTTGTGACAGACTGAGCCATTTGAAGCTGTGGCAAGGAAACCTCCTATGCATAAAAATCACAGCTGTTTGGCAAAATATCTAAAGTGGAGTTTCATTTCTGCTGGGTATTGATTTGCAAATCTGAAAATTCAATAAAACAGATTACGCCACCCAAGAAATGAAGGCACAGATTCCTGTGGCTGTGGACATGAAGACGTGGTGGGTGGGCAGGATAGAAGACACCAGGGCCAGAGGGAATGGGAGGTGACCGCATGTCCCCCCAGGGGACCACCTGCCCTGCTTGTCAGTGGGGAGCCTGACCAGTGGCTGCCTGGCCTGGCTGCTGGAGATGCCAGAATGGGTAGAAAAGGAGGGAGGTGCTGTTGCTATAGAGCCCCTCTATAGTGAAGGATTCCTGAAAAGCTGTGAGAGCAAGTCACCAGCAGTTACTGAAGCCAGCCGGAAGGTGTGTAGATGCCTAACTTTTCAGAACAAGCAGATGTGGCAGGGCTAAACACCGAAGACCGCCGTCTTTGGGAGACTTCCAGGCTGGAGTGTTGAGTCCAGTACTCCCCTGCCCCTGCCAGGAGCCCATCCCAGGACGGCTGCATTCTGCTTCTGGATACGGCTTTGCACTCACCTGCAGCCTAAGCCTGGCAGCCCCTGGACTGGCTCTTCCCAGGAGAGAAAGGGACCTACCACCTGCACTCAGAGGAAGATGCCACAGGGCAGAGGAACCCAGGGCCCCATTGAGATGTCAAGCCCACCTCTGCAGGTTCCAGGGGAGTCACAGGGTGAGACCCCAAACACAAAAAGCAAACGTTGCTGCCCGAGGGGCCCTCTGGGAGACAATCAGCAGAAGGCTGGAGCAGAAGGGACAGGGTGGATGCAGCCCAGACAGACTGGGCCATGGTGGTTAGACTGGGGTTGCTGATGGCTCCAAAGGGTAAGCTGATGCCTTGTGCCCTCACACACAGCTGCTTTCCCTTTCAGAAGCTGAAGACATGTAACATACATGCTTTCCTGTGTTTGAATCGACTCTCACAGTTTAGCACTAAACATGCGGCTCACCAAGGTACTATCAACTGCAGTGCGAAATAGGTGATATTGACACCCCCCAATCCCTCCCTCAGAGCCCAGGTGTCAGCCTATTGGCCAAGCCCATGCACAAAGTCAAGTCAGACTCATCTGAAACCAGATGCTGGCAGCAAGGCCAGGGTGAGTGGCATCAGAAGGAGCTGAGGACGAAGTCCCCCGAGCATGTCTGGGAACAGGTGAAACTCCTGAGTCTGCATGTTATGCATGGCTGGGTTTTAAGGCAGCTGCCACGTGGGAGACCTGGAGTGAGTTCCCAGCTCTCATGCCAGGCACCTTGGAGGCTGCAGTCCAGACAGGGATGCTACCAGCTGAGCAGCCAGGGATGACAACAGTGAGGCAAGGTACACACCCAGGGGACATAGGAGCCACCTTGAGGAAACTCCTAGAGGTGAACTCTGGGACAACTTGAGCATCAAAAGCAATACAGACTGTTAGAAGGAATGGGAAGCCCTGATCTAGACCAGTGGCTCTCACCTGGGGACCATAGGTTTGGGGATGGGGTGGAGAGGGTAGGGAATGTCCAGTGCCCACAGCATTTGGCATTGCCAGCAGGAAGAGAGATGCATACTGGCACCCGCAGGAGAGACCAAGGGTGCTGTGGACAGGCCATGGTGCTCAGGACAGGCCCCCGGAGCTCAGAATGTCAGGAGTGCCCAAGATGAAAACTCCTGGCTTACGGTAATTGATAGTATATACACAAATAAATAGGTAAGTGTGTGTACTGGGGAGGCAGGGAGAGCGTGGCAGGTAAATATGCTCACATCCCATAGTTCTGTTTCTGTCGGGGTTTCCAGCACGCAGGTGCAGGAGCCATATTTTAATGACAAGAAAGAACTGTGTGTGGCCTCCAGTGGCTACCACAGGTTGCTCATTCATTGCAAGTGGGGGAGAAAGTCCTATAAAGTGAAGTGAGGTCATTGTAAGTGGCAGGTAGACCAGGTGTACCCCAGAGAAGTTGCCCTGAGGACGCAGTGTTGTTGGTGTCACCCCTCAACCTGCAGTCAGAGCAGCATAAACCAAAATGAAGAGCACTCTCTAACCTGCTAAGTACCAGTGTAGCAAAAGGAAGGTCAAAGCTGAGGACAAAAGCACGTAGCAACTAAATGGCAACTGCAACCCCAGACAGGATCATGGGCTGAGAGAATGTCTCTGTGGTCCAGCGTGATGGATCGATTGCACCTGCAGGCAGAGAAAGATGGGTGTGTGCCAATGAATGTGGAATATCTTGCTGTCCTTGTCATTATTTTTGCTCTTCATGTCAAAATGTCAGCTTTAACGTCAGCGTTGTTCTAGCTTCATAAAATAAGCTAGCAAGTATTTCTTGTTCCGCTATTTTGTGAAAGAGTTTGTGTCATATTAGTATATTTGCTCTGTCATAATTCATACAGTCTGCCCATGACAGCATCTTGACCTAGAATTTTTTCTTATGTACCGTGATTTTGATTTTTAAAGATTTATTTATCTGGGGCTGATGTAGTGAGCTGGTAATTAATTCGTTAGTGAAGTCACTGTCTGTGATGCCCACTTCCCATTCAGGAGCCAGTTCATGTCCTGGCTGCTCCACTTCCCATCCAGTTTCCTGCTATGTACCTGGGACAGCAGCGAAAATGGTCCAAGTGCTTGGGCCTCTGTCTCCCAGGCAGAAGATGTGGAAGATCTTGGCTCCAGTCTGGCCAAACCCCAGGCTTCGGAGCCTTCTGGAGAATGACCCAGAGGATGGAAGAATCTCAATCTCTCTCTCTCTCTCTCTCTCTCTCTCTCTCTCTCTTTCTCTCTTTCCCTCTGCAAATCTGGATTTTATAGATTTATTTTTAAGCTTTTTTAAAGATTATTTTATTTTTATTGGAAAGGCAGATACACAGAGAGGAGATTCAGAGAGGAAGATCTTCTGTCTGCTGATTTATTTCCTAAGCAGCTGCAAAGGCCAGAGCTGAGCTGATCCAAAGCAGGAGCCGGGAGCCTCTTCTGGGTATTTCATGCAGGCACAGGGTCCCAAGGCTTTTGTCCGTCCTCGACTGCTTTCCCAGGCCACAAGCAGGGAGCTGGATGGGAAGTGGAGCAGCTAGGATTAGAACTGGCACCCATATGGGATCCCTGCATATGCCAGGTGAGGACTTTAGCCACTAGGTTTTTGCATCGGGCCCTAAAATAAAAATATATTTATTTATTTGAAAGGCAGAGCAACAGAGAGATGGGGTGGGGAGAGAGAGAGAACTTCCATGCACTGGCTCACTACCCACATGCCTGTAACAGCCAGGGCAGAGCCAGGCCAAAGCCAGGAGCCAAGAATTTCATCTTGGTCACATGGGTGTCAGAGGCTCAAGAACTTGTCTAGCAACTGCTGAAGTTGCCTTTTAATTCAAGCAGCAAGGAGAGAGTTGTAGGTAGGGTGGGAGGAAGAGAGAGAGAGAGAGGGAACACCTGTATTTCCTAGTTCACTCCCCCAGTGCCTGTGATGGCCAGGGCTGGATCAGGCTGGAGGTGGGAGCCAGGAAGTCTCCAAGCCGCCCACGCTGGGAGAAGGACCCGGTTACTGCAGCCATTGTTACGGCCCCCAGGGTTCTGCCTGGAAGCAGGAGCCGGAAGCGGGAATCAAACCAGGCACGCTGGTGAGGGACAAGTTGTCTGGAGTTCTAACCACCCCTGATTTCCTGCACTTTAATAGCTTCAGTTTTGGTAAGACACAGACCTTTTTTTTTTTTTTTTTTTTTTTGAGAAATAAGGTGTCACTTTTTTACATTAAAATACTGCAAGTATTTATGGAACATGCAATGCTATTTCCCTTTTCATTTCTTTTTTAAAATTATCTTTACATTATTCTCCATGATACAGGGTTTTTTTTTTGAAGATTTATTTATTTTTATTGGAAAGGCAGATTTACAGAGAGAAGGAGAGACAGGAAGACCTTCCATCTGCTGATTCATTTCCCAAATGACAGCAACTCCTGGAGCTGAGCCGATCTAAAGCCAGGAGCCAGGAGCCTCCTCCAGGCCTCCCATGTGGGTACAGGGTCTCAAGGCTTTGGGCCATTTTCTGCTGTCTCCCCAGGCCACAGGCAGGAAGCTGGAAAGGAGGCGGAATAGCCAGGACATGAACCAGTATCTGTATGGGATGCCAGCCTTGTAGGCGGAGGATTAGCCCACTGAGTCACAGCACAGGCTTATTCTTTTCGTTACTAAAGTGCTAATTTTGGTTTGCCCTCTTTTTTCTTGAGTCTTTTTGCTAGTGGCTTATTGATCTTATTTCTGTTGTGGAAGAGTGACTGTCTAACTTCTCAAGGCAGAAACTTAGGTCGCGGCTTTTTTTTTTCTTTTAATTTATTTGAAAGACAAAGTTACAGAGAGAGTGAGAGAGCTCTTCCATCCGTTGATTCATTCCCCAAATTGCCAGTCAGGAGCAAGAAGCTTTTTCTGGGTCTCACACGTGGATGCAGGAGCTCAAGTACTTTGGCCATCTTTCTGATGCCTTCCCAGGACATAAGCAGGGAGCTGGACCAGAAGCGGAAACCGGGACTAGAACCAGTGCACATAAAGGATGCTGGCGCTGAATACTGAGGCTTCCCTTGCTAACCTCAGCTTTTTAACCTTTCAGATGCAAGGTAAGGACTTTAGCCACTAGGCTATCACACCTGACCCATGCCTTTTCATTTTTTTTTTTTTTTAATATTTGTTTGAAAAGCAGAAAGACAAAGAGAGAAACCTTGTGTTTATTGGTTTACTCCCCAGGTGATCTCAACAGCCAGGACTGGACCAGGCTGAAGCTGGGAGCCTGAAGCTCCACCTGAGTCTATCATGCAAGTGGCTAGGATCCAAATGCTTAAGCCATCATCCGCTGCCTTCCTAGGTACACCATTATAAAGCTGTACCGGAACCAGTGATCCCATATGGGATGCTGACATTGCAAACAATGGCTTTTAAAAACTTCTCCACATTGCTTCTCGTGTAAAAAAAAAAAAGTTTTCCAAAAGAATGTCTTTTTTGAAAAAAATATATATATTTTTTTGCTTTGGGATGATTCTTGTAATACACACACACACACACACACACACACAGTGTGCAGCTGGGAAATCTTTTCTTTCCTGCCTGGCCATGATGTGTTTAGAAGCCAGTGTTGGTCCCTTAAACCCTGTGCCAGGTGCCAGCTGTGAACAGTTAAAATCCCTGCCCTCGGGCATCTGTTCAAAGGGTCAGCCGACAACAGCACGCAGTAAGCGGGATGCGTGAGCAGGTGGGAGCACGGTGGGCAGCGGTCAGGAGCTCCGGCAGAAGTCCCTGCCTTCTCCAGGAAGGAGAATGCTCCGGTTGCTGTTGGCAGGACTGGCTGCAGCTCTGCCCTGAGCAGGCACTGCCTGGGGACACTCGCCTGGTTCATCTTTCAGTGTCTACTGTTGCCCACTCCTTGCCTCTGATAAGGGCTTGAATTCTTCCATCACACCGGAGTCTCCCTTTTCCTGTGTAAACCCCTTACACCCCACAAGGCCCTCAGTCCCCTGAGATGCTTGTCCTGATTCTTTGCCACGGACCCAATCTCCAATCCCTGGGACTGACTTGTTCCCCGGAGGCCTCAAAATGAATCGCCTTTCTCTTGCTCTTTCATGGTTTCCCCAAAGGTCCCAGAAGACAAGTTCGATCTTCTCCACTTGACCTTGAATGAAAGTTTTTCAAGTGCTGGCTTGGCACTGGGCGCTGGGCAGGTGGGAGTGCCAGCCGCCTTGCTCCCCGCCTCTGCCTTTGTGTCCAGCTCTTGGCTTACGGAAGAAGCGATGTTGGAGGCACGCCACCACAGACAGCTCAGCTCGAACTTTCTCTTCCCAGCAGCTCCGCAGCTGGAGAGGTTGTTTCTGTGACCCTCCTATTTAGAAATTAAGCTCTGATTTCGAAATTAAGAATTGTAATTTCGCATTAACCCCAGATGTCAAGATGAAATTGAGACGCGCCGTGGGGGAGATTGGATTCCATATTGCCAAAGACCTATTTTATTTATAATAACCAACCACTCGCCCGGTGCCAATATTGATGGATCGTACGCTTAAAATCTTGATAGCTCATTCATTTCTCTAATTACATTTATTTCAAATTAAATAAGTCTCGCACACCCTTGAAATACAAAGAGACAAAATTAATTGGTGGTTCAGATTTAGCCTGCCACTCAGCGGCCGGAACTGTCCTTTCAGGGAACCCTTGGAGAGCGGCCTCATACCATTTCAGAGAGGAAGATCCATGCAGCTTGTAGCATCACCTTGGGCTTGGAGGGGACAGGGTTGTGTCTTTGCAAAGGGGAGAGGCCTGGGTAGACTCACTCCACCACTGGCTGTTTGCCAACAGGGCCAGAAGATGGTGAAGGTGATCATGGGTGTAGCAACCCAGGATTCAGGGGAAAGGGTATGAGTGTCGTCGTGTGTCCCTGCTCAGCAGTTATGCAGCAAGCCTGTGGGCAGGAGCCAGCTGACAGCCTTTCTTGAGCAGGGCGACAGGCAGGTTCACCACTCCATCCGTGCCCCTGTCCACTCTCCTTTCCAGTCCTCTATCTCCTGGTGGTCAATGTAACCAACCAGTTGGGCACGGAGGCCCTGAACAGCCTGGCCATGGGGGTGACATGGAGAGATTTGAGCAGGGCCTCCTGTATACTCAGCAAATTCTGCCATGGGGGAGTCTACCCTGCAGGTGGAGGCCCAGAGCAAGAGAAAGGGAGGGGACCCAGTGCTGATCCTCTGTTCCTGCACACCAATAGCCTTGGTTTCTGGTCCACGATGGTCTGAGCTTACATTCATTCGGTAACATCCTCTCGCAGCAACAGAGAGAATGATGGCAGCCAGGACTGAGAGAAGAATATCCAGTGGTGGTGGCAGTCAAAGGCAGGGCCAGTGTCAAGTGACAGCAGAAGGTGGCAGAGTGGCAGGTGGCATCTAGACAATCTCAGGAGATGGCAGAGAGTTTGAATTCTCCCTGGCCCGGACTGGGGAGCTGAGGTCAGTGAGACCTGTTGGGGGCTCAGCCCTAGAAATGCAGCAGGTTCAGTTGTGGGGAGATAACCTGTGCCCCAGGTCATTGGTGGGGGTTCAGGCTGTGGCCCACAGATGGTGTCAAGTTAGCATTGGCTCTGTCATAAGCCGGGGCTGAACAGCTTGCAGCACATCTTGCTTCTGGACATGTGAAGCCTCGGGCCCACTAAAAACCGAAAACACGCCTCTAGACTCAAGCTATCTGCCCGACACCCTCTCCCGGGATCCTCCTCTTGAGTGGGGAAGGTGGGAACATTCCCAACAGATGGAGTTTGAATTGACCAATGGCTGAGATATCCTCAGATGTGGCAAGTTTGAATTGACCAATGGCTGAGATATCCTCAGATGTGGCACCGTTGACTTGCCCCAGGACATAGGCATCTTGTCTGACAAACACTGTGTGAGCTCAGCATCAAAAATCTAAGTGAGGAGCAGGTGCTGTGGCATTAGGGGCTAAACCTCTGCCTGTGACACCAGCATCTCACAAGTCCTGGCTGTCCATTTCCAATTTAGCTCCCTCCAATGGCCTGGGAAAGCAGCAGAGAATGGCTTAAGTGCTTGGATCCCTGGACCCACATGGGAGACCTGGAAAAAGGTCCTGGCTTTGGACCAGCCCAGCTCTGGCTATTGTGGCCTTTGGGAAATGAACCATCTAATGGAAGATCTCTTTATTTAATCCTTTCAACTAAAAAAAAGAAAGAAAGAAATATTTTTAAATAGGAAGAAAAAAAAAAAACTCCAATGAGTGGCACTCAGAATGGAAATCTGCTGCTGTCCATCTGAATCGCTAACTTGAGGCTGAGCTGAACCCCTGGAATCTGCATTGCATCAGCCCCCAGGGACACAAGCAGGGTTCTGAGATCACACTTGTTAAGCTCATGTGACTCAGCGCCTCCTGGGGATCACTGCAACCCTCTTTGTAAAGCCGGAAAGTCAGAACCCATGTAGTCTCTTGGGAAAATTGCGGTGTCTTCAGCCATGGGGTCATGGCCAGCTCTCTGTCATGGCCATCCTGGGTGGATGATCTGCACCAGGGCAGACGACCACCCATCATGGATTGCGAAGAACCAAAACTCATAGGTCAGCCATAGAGTGAACCAATTTCCTTATTGTAAAGCTTTACATAATTGAAAAACACAGAGTGAGTGAGCGAGCAAGCAAGAGATTTTCCATCCATTGGTTTACTTCCCATATGCCTGTCACAGTCAGGGCTAAGTCAGGTCCAAGTTGAGACTATCCAGGCCTGCTGAGGTCTTGGCCACACCTTCAGGTGGGCGGCACCAGCATTGCCCACCCATTTTCTAACTAATTAAGAGACCACTAATGGGGAACATCTTACCTGTAGATTCCCCCGCGCAACAAGGAGGGGTCAGGAGGGAATGCTTAAAATTCCAAGACCCTTCCTCAAACCTTTGGTGTCTCCCTCCTTTTTCGAGAGGCACCCCACCTCCTGGAGGTGCTTTCCCCTGCCCTCTCCCTTCCCTGCTCACCTGGTCCCCTTGCAAATAAACTTATCTATCTGCAACAGATTCCTGGCTTTTTATTTCTATACTAAGCTGAGGAACAAATCCACTGGGCATTTCTGGTAACACAAGTCACAAGCCAGGAACTCTGTCTTGGTCTCCTACATGGGTGACAGGAGCCCAAGCAACTGGACCATCTTCCACTGCTTTCACGGGCACATTAACATGAAGCAAAATTGGAAGCAGAGCAGTCCAACTCATACTGGTGCTTTCCTATGGGATGCCAGCAGCTGAATCTGCTATGCCCTGACGCTGACGCTCATGGAACAGATCCATGTATCCCCTAAAGTTATCACACAGTTCTTGCATAGAGTGCAGGGAGTGGGGGTGAAGATAAGATCCATGGGCAGATCCTATGGATACCCAGTTAGATATAAGAAAAATATACATAATAATCCCCAGATCTGGAGCCCTGGCAAAGGCTGAACCCTGCCAGGTAACTGACATCCATAATGAGCTCCAATAACTCCCACGGCGCTCTAGATATCAAAATAATCACCGTGAATCTACACAGGATGAAACGGACTCCACCGCAGTCATTAGCTTGCGCAAGACTGGGCCCGTTAACAAGCAGAGAAGTGAACAGCGAGTCCCAACTCTCACACCCTGCCCAAACATTCCACGCCTTTTGAAACAACTTTAAGCTGGATGATCTCTCCGGGCCACAACCTGGGGGCTTCAGGCAGATCCCTGTGAAGAAGCAAACCCAGCTCGCAGAAGCCCCTGCAGGTCACAGCCATGTGCTCCATTGCTTTTGTAATTTTTTTTTTCCCACGCCTGGGATTCAGATCTCTTTACCTTCCTTTCCCCGCCTCCCTCCAGACGTCTGCTATAAATATTTCAGACCACTTGGGCTCCAGGAGGCAGAAGAAGCGAGTCCTTCTTCATGTGTTTGGCGGTGCGTTCGGGGGCTTGGTGGCTGGGCGCTAGGGATGTCTCGCAGACGCACAAGGCACGGTAAAAGGAGTCTGGGCTGCTATTGATCTGAGCCTCCCAGTAGCGCCCTGGGGAGGCTCAGCCAGCTTTGAGACCGTCCACCAGGGCCAAGCTGGGGGCTTCCTTATCTATTGGTACGATGAGAAGTCATTTTAAATTCAGAACTCACAGGCAATCTCCCCATTCATCCCCAGCATTGCTCATTAATCCAAGAGGGAAAGACCAATTGAATCCAAAGCATTTGGCACAGTGAGGTCAAAAGTCCCGAGCAGGGCCACAGGGGATCCGGGTGACCCTGTTCTGATCTTGATCTACTTCCCCAGCCACCCCTCTGTCACCTTGGAGTTCCGGTCCCAGTTGGGGACACAAGAAGGAGGCACCAGGTTTGGGGGTTTTGAGGGCCAGGGTTCTTCAGGGTTACCTAGAACCTGACACTTTGGTTAAATTCTTCATGTTTCCAATAATTGAACAAAAAGGGATCAACTATCCAACACAACGTAAAGCAGGCACTGGAAGAGCATCCCATGGGCATCCCATAGGGGAGCACCTGTGAGCCCCAAGACTCCCTGCAGGTGGAAGGAGGGTTCACCGTCATATTGGAGGCCTCAGCAGCTGCAGTCCCAGGGATCATCCTGGCTTTGCCCACGTGACTGGCAGTGCAGTCACCTGGCCTCATCCTGGGCAGCCTTGCAGGTGCAGATTCTGGACCTGGGAACTGAACTCCTTGGTACTCCACCTCCAAGCACAGACATTCCATATGGGCTCCAGTACATGTCCAGGCTACTCCAGGTGCCTTCTCCGCCTGGCCTAACACAGTGCTCTGCGAACTGTCCCATCTGCTACTCTCAGCTTGATAGGCTGAACCAGGCCATGCCCCGACTCCTCCTCCTGAAGAGGCCCAGGTTGGTCCAGGCATGAACTCAGTTGTTTCCATGACGACACCTTGTGTTTGACTGGCAGCTTCATCCTGAGATGCTCTGTCTACTCCCTAGGGCTGCCACACAACCCAGTGATTTACAACCAACAGAAATGCATTCCCTCACAGTGCTGGGGGCTGCAGGTTCCACTGCTGGTGGCAGCAGGGCTGGCATTCCTCTGAAGGCTCCAGAGAAAAGTCCTTTCTGGCCTCTCTGTTAATTTCTAGAAGTATCTGATGGCCTGTGACCGCTTTGCTGCAGTCTCTGCCTCTCTCTGTCTCATGTGTCTGCTCCCTCCTTATATGGATACTCCTCTCTGAAAAAGAGGGACTTCATAGCCAAGATCCTGCTTCCTCATGACTTAGCTTGAGCTGGGCCTGCATGGCTTAACCAACAAGTATTCACTTCTCACAGTTGGGAAAGTGTGCTTTGGAGGACTCTGAATCTGTCAGTACACACATGCCTGCAAGTGACGGGAAAAGCCCTGTGCTTTGTGGGGCTTGAAAGAAATGGTCCCAAGGAGTCCAATTCCCAGGTCCAGAATCTGCATACAGGCACAGCCTGTGAAGTCAGTGGGCGGCTGTGTTTGCAGAGCGGCTGGGATTGGCTTCAGGTACGCCCCCGCTCCATTTGCATTTCAAAAATTTCCCTGCTAGGAGGAAAACAGGAGGGGTTGGCCAAACACAGGCTTTGGCCCAGCAGCCCCTTGCTCTTTGTTCCAGTGCTGGTGACTGTACTGGTCTGTAAGACTCTATTCTTTAACCCCTTGGTGAATCCAGGCATGGCACGGTAGCCTAGTGGTTAAATCCTTGCCTTGTATGTGTTGGCTTATCTGTCAGCATGCAATCATCATTTATGTTATACCTATAGCAGCTAGCTGTAGCAAGTGTTAGCACAAATGGTAGAGTCCAGAGGTACCATGCTGGCCAGGCTGTTTCATACCCTGAATCATGTGGAATTCTGGGACTCAGCTTTCAGCCTCATTGGTTAACCCAGCAGCTGGCATGGGAAGTGCTTTACATGTTACTGCTGGTGTTTCTGAGACACCAGCCATAGCTCTTCATACACACAGATGCACACACACACACACACACACACACACACACACACACACACACGTGTCTGAGCAGGGCCATCTCACCAAGGGGCAAGAGGACTCAGCTAGTACAGCCTTCATTTATCTCACAAGGAGATGTTTATCTTCGGAAGGCGGGACGGTTTGCCCCTGAGCATCAGAAGTCTCTCTCCCACCTCCCCCCACCGGCTGGAATTGGCAGTCACTCCAGGAGTGCTCTGGTCTGTTTTCTCTGGCTCAACAGAACTGAGAGGGGCTGTTGGCATCACCCATCACCATAGCAACCTCCCCAACATGCTGGTCATCTTGAACTCTCCCCTGCAGTGTGTTCCTCTTCATTTGACTTCACTGTTTTGTGCAACTTACCTGGGTGTTTCACCAAGATAATCTATGCATTTACCTTAAAATTTTTTTTTAAAATTTTATGTATTTTTTATTGGAATGGCAGAATTACAGAGATAAGAAGATACAGGAAGGTCTTCCATCTGCTGGTTCATTCTCCACATGTCCTTAACAAACAGTTGAGTCAATCCAAAGCCAGGAGCCAGGAGCTTCTTCCAGGTCTCCCATGTGGGAGCAGAGTCCCAAGGATTTGGGACGTCCTCTACTGCTTCTCCAGGCCACAAGCACGGAGCTGGAAGGAAAGTGAAGCAGCCAGGACATAAACTGAAGCCTATATGGGATGCCGGCACTTGGAGGTGAGGATCAGCCAATTGAGCTATCATACTGCAATTCTCCCTCCACCCCCTCCAGAGCTAAACAATTTGAAGACTTGCTTATGCTGTGGTAGGCGTCAAGCTCTGCTCAGATCACTTGTAGCCCATCACACCAGGCCCACACATACTTTTTGAATGCATCTTTACTAACAGGCTTGTACAATAGTGCCCTAACCCCTCACCTTTTACACCCGAGGACAAGAACTTATTATTCTGGATTCTCCTTGCTCTTTGTTCCAGTGCTGGTGACTGTACTGGTCTGTAAGACTCTCTTCTTTAATCCCTTGGTGTATCCAGGCATGGCACGGTAGCCTAGTGGCTAAATCCTTGCCCTGTATGTGCCAGGATCCCATATGGGTGTTGGTTCATACACTGGCACTTCCACTTCCCATCCAGCTTCGTGCTTGTGGCCTGGGAAAGCAGCAGAGAATGGCCCAAAGCCTTGGGAACCCTACACTGTGTGGGAGACCCAGAAGATGCTCCTGGATCCTGCCTTTGGATTGGCCACTTGGGGAGTGAACCAGCAGATAGAGGATCTTTCTTTTCTCTTTGTCTCTTCTTCTCTCTGTGAATCTGACTTTCTAATAAGAATAAATAAATCTTTTTTTTAAAAAAAAAATCGTTGGTGCATCCATTTCATAGTCTTTATTGATTTCCTGTAGAACATTTGAGCTTTTAGTTCTCTTCTTGGTGTGGTTTTCTTGTTCTTTGTAGTGGAGTCATCAAAATGCCCTGACGTCACTCTGATTGCCTAAATGCTCTTGGCTGCTGACCAGTGATTTTAGTCATGGGTGGCTTTTCACTAGATTGGTTTCCTATGGGCTATTGCTACTTTCTTTTCCCCCCCGGACACCTTGTGAGCCTAGCCCTTGCCTGTGCATCTCTATACGGGAAGGTGTGTGCTCGGCACAATGGTTAAGATGCTGCTTAGAGATGCTTAGGATACTTAGGATCCCTGGCTAGAGCCCTTCTTTCCACTGTCTCCCATCCACCTCCCTCCTGGTACACAATGTGGGAGGCAGCAGACAATGACCCAAGCCCCTGGGTCCCTGTCACCCATGCCAGAGATCCAAATGGAGTTCCTGCCTCTTGGCTTCAGTCCTATCTGTTAAGAACATTCTGGAAGGGCCTGGCGGTGTGGCCTAGCGGCTGAAGTCCTCGCCTGAACACACCAGGATCCCATGTGGGCGCCAGTTCTAATCCCAGCAACTCCACTTCCCATCCAGCTCCCTGCTTGTGCCCTGGGAAAGCAGTTGAGGACGGCCCAAAGCACTGGGACCCTGCACCCGTGTGGGAGACCTGGAAGAAGTTCCTGGATCCTGGCTTCGGATTGGCACAGCACCGGCCATTGCGCTCACTTGGGGAGTGAATCATCGGACGGAAGATCTTCCTCTCTGTCTCTCCTCCTCTCTGTATATTTGACTTTCCAATAAATAAATAAATCTTAAAAAAAAAAAGAACATTCAGGAAGTGTCAGCATCTGGAAGATTCTCTCTCACTATCTCCATCTTTCAAATAAAACATTTTTCTTGAATATTTGCTTTTTTAGAGGTGACAGTACCCCTAGGCCCCAGTCCAGTATCCTCTTCACTGAATCTGACCGCTCCTTTTTAAAAATGCTTTAAAATATTTTATTTTTATTATTTTAAACATCTTCCACCCACTGGTTCATTCCCCCAAATAACTTGCAACAGCCAGAGTTGAGCCAATCCTAAGCCAGGAGATTCTCCTGGGTCTCTCATGTGGGTACAGGTACTCAAGGACTTGGGCAGTCCCTCGGTGCTTTCCCAGACCACAAGCAGGGAGCTGGAAGGGAAGTGGAGCAGCCGGGACATGAACCATCGTCCATGTGGGCTGAGCCAGGAGCACTGTCCAGATGAGTGGCACTTCCGACTCTCCCTTCCCATCCAAAACCCAGCCCAGAGGTGTGGCGTGGTCTGTTAGTTCAGGCACTGACATTCAAGGCTTTGCCTGCTTCTCCCAGCAAAAGCAGGTCCCTCTGAGGGCTGCCCTTGGCTCTTAGAATGAGGCTGAACCCCTGGCCCCTACTAGCCTCCCCAGCTCCTCCCATGCCCCGCCAACCATCCAGCCCCCTTTCCTGCCCTCCTGTCCTTAGATAACCCTAACACTCCCTTTGCTGAGGACTTCCCGCCACTTTTCTTGTGTTTGCTTGTCCCTCATCCTCCACCCAAATGTACTTCCTCAGGCTGCTGCCCAACACACATGCTCCCAGCAGCCTCCGCTTCTTTGCAGCTTGGAACAATATGCTTTTCTACATTTACCACTGACTACATATACCCAAGAGCAGCTCCCGTCCCGAAAGAATCCCACTGTGACAGCACAGTGTAGTCACAAGCTGTCCGTAATCCACAAGCTCACAGCAGCCCCTGACAGTCTAGAAAGTACTAGAGAACAGTGGATTCAATAAATGCGTCGCTCCACACAGGTGAGATGCAACTTGCGCGTTGGCAAATGGGGATGAGAAAAGCCAACTGCTTCAAGACTGTTCTGAGTGTGTGTGTCCTGCAGGGGGTGCTACAGAGTGGCAGCAGGTGCAACAGGCAGAGGCCCACTATGTACCTGCCGGACAAGCGACAGGTGTCCTTCCCACTGAGTCCCTGCACTGACCCATGGGCACGGTCTGTTCTTTCTTCCTCTCCATTCCTGAGTCTGGCGTTGGACAGGAAAGGGACTTTCCACATCTTCCATGCAGGCCTGGTACTAGGGCCGCTGAGCTGCTGCCTCTGGGGGATGTAGGGGATGGGGTTGAGGGGACCACCCCTTCTTCTGCTGCACACAGCAAAGCTTCCCCAAAACTCTTGCTAAATGTGACATGGAATCAGCCCAGGCCAACAAGACACGGCTCCCTGGCATTTCTGCCAGCATGGCCGGCAGCAGAAGGCAGAAGCTTCGTGTTATACGAGGCAGCCTAGAGTCTGCAGGGCCAGCGATTCCACTTGGTCCACCTGAGGCCTGACCTGACCTCTGGCGGTGCCCGAGCACAGCCTTGGGGAAGGCACTGTGGTGTCTGGGGTCTGGGAAGGCCCCAAAAGAGAACGTGGAAAAAGCCAGATGGAAAATTCGGACTCAGCTAATTAATGCTAAGAGGCAGGAAAATCCCTAAATCGGTTCTGTAACAACCATTCTCTGTTCCCAGGTCTCCGAGTACGGAGGGGGGTTGGGGGGAAGCAAACAGAGCCCACGTGAAGGAAAATTGAAGCGTGCCCAAAAGTTCGTCAAGACTTTTCTGTCTTCCCTCTCCGGGTTCCCAGCCAAAGTTGTTAGAACAAGCCTGCCTCCCTGTTTAGGAGAGGTAATTTGATCCGGGCACTAATCATCATAAATATTCATGGTTTTTGCCTTAACATTAGGATAACATCTGTTTCTAAACATCTGCAATCTGTTTTCAATGCCCCAGTAAAATGTCAATTAGCTATAACTAATACAATCAAGCACTAATGGGAGTAATGATAATGAAAGATGCCCATTAAGGGCAGGAGTCCGGCTCTGGCTCTGAAACTTGGCTTTCTGGAACTTTCCAGAACTTTGCTTTTCCACCACTTCAACTACACCCACCTTGAATGGGGCCTTTGAGACACCTCCACTGGCTTCCGGGTTTGGGAGCTTTTCATGGGCCGGGACTTCTTCTGGGCCTCCCCCTTCTAGAAGTCAAGGTTGTCTGGGCAGATCCCAGGCATGGAAACTTCCATTTCATACAGAGCAAAGATGGTGAGAAAGAGGCACACGGGCATCATCTACTTGCAGGAACATTAGCCGGAAGCTGGAGCAATCACAGAGCAGCCAGGACTCAAGTCTGCATGGCAAGCAGCAGCTTACCCTGGTACACTGCAGTGCCAGCCACCACGTGCATGTCCCAAGTACGTGGGCCCTTGTGGGAGACCAGGATGCAGTTCCAACCTCTTGGCTTGAGCCAAGCCCAGTCCCAACTCTTGTAGTTGTTTGGACAGAGAGCCACTGGGTGAAAGATCTCTCTCTTTGTCTTTCAAATAAATAGAAAAAAAAATGTTAAGTAAAAGAAGGAAGATGGACTGGGGGGTGGTAGGGCAGAGTTCTGCTGTCACTAGCCATAATGAAAAGACAAAACAGCGCAGAGTAATAAACAATCATTTTCTGTTCCTAGGCGACATAGCCAAATTGCAAAAACAATTTGCTTAAGATGGCGCTAACCTGTTTTGTCGAAAAACATACAAATCCACAGGACACATTTTAGGGCAAATATCGTTGACCACCAATCTGCTAAGCAGCCTTGAGACGTGCGAGTAGAAGAAAGTGTTTCATTATCTGAACACGTTACAAGGAGAAGCCGGTGTGTGTGTGTGTGTGTGTGTGTGTGTGTGTGTGGTTCACTTCAGGGATGGGCATTGTCACTTTATGGTGAGCCATCTGGAGGGCACAGTGACCATCAAGCAACCAGTTGGGTATCACATAGGAGGGGACTTCCAAAAGTTCATGGAAAAACAGAATTTAAAGAAAAATTTATTGGGGCTAGCATGAATGCTCACTTCACTAATTCCTTGCCCACAAGGGTTAGAATTTCTTGGGGACACTAGTCCTGTCTGCTCCACTTCCCATCCAGCTCCCTGCTTGTGGCCTGGGAAAGCAGTGGAGGACCGGACCAAAGTCTCAGGACCTTGAACTTGCATGGGAGAACTGGAAGGAGCTCCTGGCTTCAGATTGGTTCAGCTCCGACCGCTGAGGTCACTTGGGGAGTGAACCAGCAGATGGAGGATCTTTTTATCTCTCCTTCTCCGTAACTCTCTTTCCAATAAAAATTAATAACTCTCCAAAAAATAAATTCGTTTTGATACAAAAGATCTTGAAATGATGCATGATTTTTAAATGCAATTTCCCATGAGCCTTTTTTGAAAGCTAAAATAAACTTTATAATTCCATCTCCTCTGTGGTGTGCTGAGGAGGCCACGTGTCCCTTCTGTTGTCTGCCCAACATTACATGTGACCTGGAGAGACGCGTGGGGGAAGCAACAGGTAGGCGAGGCCTGTGTCAGCAGACACTGGGGCAGGCTGCCATCCTGAAGAACTGGGATGTGGGCCTGTGGTCACAGTGTAGCAAATTCCGCTGCTCCACAGGACCATATATCCAAGGTCAGCCAGCTGCTCCCCCTCCCAGTTCCCTGCTGGTGCGCCTGGGAGAGCAGGGGAAGACGGCCAAGGTGCTTGGGTCCCTGCAACCACGTGGAAGACCAGGGTGGAGTTCCTGGCTCGTGGCTTGGGTTGGCCCAGCCATGGCTGTTGCAGCCATTAGGGGAATAAACCAGCAGATGAAAGATCTCTTATATTCTCTCTCTCTTCCATTTTGTCTCTCAAGTAAATCCATTAAAAAAAAAAAAAAAGACAGGATGTATAGTCAGCTTCTGTTCGATTTGAAGACCGTCGGGGCAAACGTGCATGAAGTGTACTGGTTTTAAACCTCATTTTTAAACATTTTTAAACATCCTATTATATAATTGTGTTATTACCTAAGATCAAACAGAGTTGCATCAATGTTAATTTCCTGATTTGGATAATTGCACTGTGATTATGGACAAGCGTACTCTTATTTTTCAGAGTATGCACTAACATTGATGTATTTAGTTACAGGGAAAGAGAGAGATATGATAAAGTGAGCGTGGTAAAAAGTGGACACGTGAGGAATTTGCCCGAAGGGGGTGCGTCTTATTTGTTTTTATGTTTTTTTTTTTACTCTTCCTGCAACTTTCCCAGAAATCTGAAATTGCACCAAAATGAAACCATTTTTAAAAGAAACCTCTTCACAAGTGTCCTCCTGCAGGAAGCCCTCCTGGATTGCTTCAGGAGCCCTGCAGCTGTTTCGATGGGCTGTGATTCTCGGGTCTCTCTTCCTCTGTAGAAGGTGGGCTCCCTCAGGGGAGAACATGGAACCTTTTCCCGTGTCTGTATCAACCCCACCCGGCACAGGGCCGTCCTGGGCTGAACATGCTTGCTGATTGAACAAACACAGTGAGCCAGCACAGTCCCATAGCATACTAAGCATCTGCCTGTGGAGCCAGCATCCCATATGGGTACCGGTTCGAGTCCCCAGCAGCTCCCCTTCTAATGCGGCTCCCTGCTGAGGTCCTGGGAAGGCAGCAGAGGATGGCTCATGCTCTTGGGCCCCTGCGTTCACATGTCAGACATGGAGGAGGAGGCTCCTGGCTTCTGGCTTCAGCCCAGCCCAGCCATGGGCATTGCAGCCATCTGGGGAGTGGACCAACAAATGGAAGATTCCTCTCTCTTGAGTGTTCGTCTATCCTTCTGTTTCTGTAATTTAGCCTTTCCAATAAAAATAAATTTTTAAAAATATGCGGCCTATTAAGGGCCCTCAGGGGACTTGGTTGTAGCCAGCTGGGAGAACTTTGCCACTCCCCAACAGGGCACTTCCCCCCCGCCCCACACACACTCCGAGATCTCTTGGGGGTCCCAGGATCCATGAGCCTGACCTTCCCCAAAGGCTGTCACGGAAGTGGCAACACGCCTGATGGACAGCATGGCTTCCAGCATTGACCCTGGAGCCTGCAGCAGGGAGGGAGGAGTGGGCACGGCCCCAGGCCTGGGGCTGTCGGGGGAGCACACAGGTGTGGACCTGGGTCTGCGGCTGACTCTGGAACCTCCCCACCCGCCATCATAAGCCTGGTGAGAGAGCAGGCTGGGGTTTCCGCAAGGGACCTGGAAAAGGTCAGGTTGGTGGTCTGGCCCCTGTGTAAACATGAATGCGTCTCCTGGGGCCAGCGCTGTGGCACAACACACGGGCACCAGTTCGAGACCCAGCCACTCTAATTCCAACCCAGCTCGCTTCTAATGCCTCCAGGAAAGCTTCAGAGGACGGTCTCAGTACTGGGTCGCTGCTACTCATGTGGGAGACCCAGATAGAGTTCCAGGACCGTGGTTTCAGCTTGGCCCAGAACTGGCCATCTAGGAGGGTGGACTTTGCCTGGGCACTGCTGGGCCACCCTCCCAGACGTGCAATCTGCCATGTGCTGGTCTATGATAGCCCACTGCTAGGTGCGCCTGAGTCCCAGAGTCAACCCTAAGTAACCCCAAAAGTGCTGGTCAGGAAGAGGCCTGCATCCAGAGGAGCGATGGAGGACTCACCAGAAGACAGCTGTCTGCAGGCCAACAAGAGAGGCCTCACCTGGCATCCCTGTCCTGGACAGTCATGAAAAATATAAACCACGCGCTTGGCAAAGTGGGAGTTTCAGCCCATAACACAGCAGTTACCACAAGTGTCCAGCAGGTGGAGGTAAAGAGCTCAGGGAGAGTCCCTCTCCTGCCTGGCGTGGGGGTCTACTGGAGACTGGAGTAGCAAGGGGCTCTCCCTACTGCCCCCAAACTTCCAAAGGACCTAGATGGGAAGTTAAGGTGGCCCAGATCCACCTGAATTTCTCACCTCAGTTGGTGTATGTCTTTGACGTGAGTAGCACCGTCTGAACACCACACCATTGTGCACTGCATAACCAGGAGAGTTGTCCATGGAGAGCTGTCCCAGCTCAGGCAGGGATTGAGGATGGAGCAAATATTCCCTCAAACTCAGCGTTATGGCAGAGAGCAGCCAGGGATGTACAGGGCTGTTTGGTTATTTCTCCTCTCAGTGGCAGCCTGGGGAACAGGAGGGAGGTGTGTAACTCTAGAGGATGAGCA
The DNA here is from genome assembly GCF_017591425.1 of Ochotona curzoniae. Taxonomy (NCBI): domain Eukaryota; kingdom Metazoa; phylum Chordata; class Mammalia; order Lagomorpha; family Ochotonidae; genus Ochotona; species Ochotona curzoniae. The sequence continues at coordinate 5,541,216 of NW_024465699.1, forward strand.
GGTGAAAACAGACAGGAGCCAGGGGGCAAGTGCTTCTGATGGATCACGTGTCCTACCCCTAGAAGCTCCGGGGTCAGGGAGTGGGAGGCGGGATGGGCTTGCACGCTTGTCCAGCCCTGAACGACATAGCTTTGGGAAGAAGAGCACCAGCAAGCCTTCGTGCACCTGCCAGCGCAAGGGCAGAGCAGGGCAGGGCAGCAGCTGGTCCTTTGCAACCCAAAGACATCCCCCATCCCATCCAGGTACAGCCATACAGCCATCACCCCAACTTTCATAGTCTCCCTGTAGGTGCCTGGAGATGTAACCCAGAAGACCAAAACCAAGCCTGCTGCTGCTGCTGCTGCTGCACCCAAACTTCCATGCATGCCACACAAGACCCTGGGATGCAAGCGTAGGCGGGGTGTGGGGTGGGAGGTGGAGATTGTTATCATTGGGTTGTGTGGGCCGTGACTGGCGCTTCCAAGGACTCACTTTTCTCTGCTGGGAAGAGAGAGCCTGGGTGAGCCCTCCTGTGAGCTACCACCCTGCTTTCCTAGGAACTGCAATGTCCCTAGCCCATGCCACTGAGGGGAGGATGCAAGCAGCAGACGGGGCCAGGCAGGACCCAAGAGCCTGATGGTATGTGCGTGCCCAGCTCCGCCTGTGGACCGACCCCCAGGCACTAGCACTATAGGCCTGGGCAGGAGTGTGTGTGTGTGTGTGCTGGGGATGGGGAAGTCTCCATACACAGCCTGGCCGTAAGAGCTATATTAAGTCACTTTGGTCCGGCATGAGCGTTGCTGGGCTCCTGACCTTGTTCCAGCAGGAGCAGCTGGCTGTAATGGGTGAGTGTCAATGCCTCATGCCTGGACAAGGATGACAGGCACAAAGCATGGTAGCCCAGATGTGGGGAGGCTTTGTCTGCAGGTGCTTCTGTGGGACACCTCTGCTCATAGACAATGTCTTTCCCAGGTAGAGTCTGCAAAGCCCTGCCCTGCACAGTGAAAGGAGCTCCTGGGGGACCCTCACATGGGCTGGAAGAAGGGGCAGCCCTAGGCAGCCTCCCTCCCTGGAGACTTGGTGATTTTTGTCTTTTCTGGGTGAGGGAATGGCCACTTCCTGCCCAGGGATCCCTCTAACCCCATCCGCAGGCTGCAGCACCTTCCAGAAGAAAGCGTGTGTGGAAGATGGGAGCTGAGAGGAGGGGCAGCCGCCTGCCTGGGGCTCTGGACTGCTCTCTTCCAGTAAAGACAAGCAGGGGCCAAATTCTTGCTCCAGTCTTGGAGCGGGGAGCTGTAACTGGCTGAATCTGTCCTCCACATGACCCCTCAGGGGTCATGACACTCCAGGGGTCACGAGGCAGCCCCACCCTGTGTGGCCTTCATTTTACATCTTTCACCCCCCCCCCAAGTACCCCAGGGATTTTTTTTTTTTTATTTGGACCAACATGGTGGCATAGGAGACTAATCCATTGTTCTACAGTGCCAACATACCCTATGGATGTTGGTTTAAGCCTGGCTGCCCAAATTCCAATCCAGTTCTCTGTTTATGGCCTGGGAAAGTAGCAGAGAATGGATCGAGTCCTTGGGCTGCCGCATCCACCTGCGAAAACCCAGAGGAAGCTCCTGGCTTTGGATTGGCTCGGCTCTTGCTACTATAGACATCTGGGGAATGAACCAGCAAATGCAAGGTCTGTCTCTCTGTCTCTCCTTCTCTTTCTGAACAATCTGCCTTTCAAATAAAAACAAATAAATCTTAAAAACTCATTTTCCCATCTAGGCACAGTGGCCTAGTGGTTAAAGCACTTGCCTTGCAAGCGCCAGGATCCCATATGGGCACCGGTTTGTGTCCCAGCTGCTCCACTTCCTTCCAGCTCCCTGCTTGTGGCCTGGGAAAGCAGTAGAGCAGATGACCCAAAGCCTTGGGACTCTGTACCTGAGTTGGAGACCCAGAAGAGGTGCCTGGCTCCTGGCTTCGGATCAGTTCAGTTCTGACCATTGCAGCCATTTGGGGAGTGAGTTAGCAGATGAAAGATCTTTCTCTCTATCTCTCCTCCTCTCTGTATATCTGTTTCCAATAAAAATAGAATAATTTTAAAATATATATTTTCCATGTATTTGAAAGAGTTACAGAGATAGAGTGAGAGAATAAGAGAGATCCCCCATCTTGATTCGCTCCCAAAATGGCCGCAATGAGCCAGGCTGAAGCCAGGAGCCAGGAGATTTCTAACACTTCGGCCATCCATCCCCCACTGCTTTCCCAAACCATCAACATGGAGCTGGATCAGAAGGGAAGCACCCAGGACCCAAACCAGCACCCATGTGGGATACAGTGCCACAAGCAGCTACACCAGAGCATGGCCTTACAGCCCAGCTGCTCAGAACAGAGGGTCCAAGGAGCCCAGATAACTTCAAACACCACCCTGCTCAGAACAACAGGCTGCTTTGTTTATTTCAATATACGAGAAGGCTAGATTCAACAGCGTTAAAGTACGAGGTCAAATGTCATGTCTGAAATGTGATTAAACTGTCAAAGGCACGCGAAATTGTCCCTGTAAAATTCTGCAACACAACCCACGGTTATGGGTTATGTTTGCTCTGCAGAGGTGGGAAAACACACACACACACACACACACACACACACACACACACACCCCTGTTCCCTACCCTCCCCCTCACCAGCTGGGAAAATGACCAAAACAAAACCACCACTACAAAGACAGCAGGAGCGGCATGGTCCCACGTGTCTTTTCTGCCACCTCTTGGCCCCCGAGCCCCGTCCAGCCATCCACACAATCCCATTCCGGTTCCCTCGTGTTGACGCACGCTTCGTTGCCCTTGATCTGCAGCACCTCAGTCAGCCAGTCACTCGCTCCAGCACCCTCGAGTCAGGCTGCTTCCCAAGGAACAGCAATTACCCGCAAATCATGTCCCAAGAAGCTCCTTTTATCTCCCTGGCAATCTCCCCAAAGCACAGACTTGCCAAGGGCTTTTGCCGCTCGCTCGTTTACCAAAGATTTATTGCGCACTGTTGTGGGCCCTCGCCTGCCCCTCTCCTCCTCGCCACCACCCTGCCCCAAAGAGCTATGTTCAAGTCCCGGCCCTCTGCACCTCATGTGTGGTCTTATTTGGAAGAGGGACCACTGTGGGTCCAATTAGTCACGATGAGCTCATCATCTTCATCTGATAGGAGAAGACAGCCGGCCCCAGGGGGAGGAGGCCACGTGAAGATGAAGGTGGGGGTTGGAGGGAGGCAGGAAGCCACAAGGCAGAGAGCCCCCACGCCGCTGGCAGCCCCCCAGAAACCCCAGAGAGGCAAGGGAGGGGTTCCCAGCAGCTTCCAAAGAGAGTGTTGTTGATTGGGATCTAGCTTCCAGCACGTGGCTCCGTGAGATTGCTGTGGTGTCAAGCCACGCAGCTCACGGTTCTTCGTCCCTACAGGCCAAGGAGCCAGTATGGCTGCCCACTCTGTGCCTGGGGTTCCCGTGGAGGTGGGAGAACACACAGCCTGGTTTCCATTCCCACTGAGCTCTTAGTCTCCTCTCTCCACATCCCGAGGAAGCTGGGACCCCTCAGGCCTGGGCTGCTGGACTGGCCCTTTAGCTGAGAGCAGCCGGCTGTTTGCGTCTCACTCTTGTTCTAATCAAGGCTGGGGAGTGATCCAGGCAGGGGGACAGACCAGGACTTGCCATTGACTGTCGCTGATGAGTGTGAACACCAGAGCTGGCACTGAGGTGCCCCAACGCCCAGCTTCCATATCCTGAGATCAGAAGGAACCAGAACCAAACATCTCCTACTGCCCACGAAGTGTTTCTCCTGCGCGTGTGCCACCGGGTAACCTGTTTCTCCCGCTGTGTCTCACATGAGACAAGCTTGCCACGGGGTGCGGTGGGAGAGGGGGCAGCAGCAGGCGTGGGGACGATTCTACCCATAACACTGATTAATAAACATTTGAAGAAGAAATGAGAAAGAGACCAATGCTGTGGTGTGTCACGTTAGTCTGCTGCCTGCAGAGCTGACATCCCATGTAGACACTGGTTCGAGTCCCAGCCATTCCGCTCCGTATCCCCAGCTCTCTACTAATAGCCTGGGAAAGCAGCGGAGGGTGGTTCAAGTGCTTGGAGACCTAGAGAAAGCGCCTGGTTCCCGTCTTTGGACCAGTCCAGCTCCAGCAGTGGAAGAGCTTTCTTTCTGTCTCTCTTCTCTCTGGAGATCTGCCTTTCCAAGAAATAAATCTTGGGGGAAAAAGTGAGGGAGTCCTTGGGAACTCAAGCTGATGACGTCTACTGTCAAACATCGTGCTGCTCACCCTGGCAGAGCGGACGACGACGGCGGTGTCGCCTCCACAGGCAGGCGCACCAGGCAGCGGTAACACCTGGTTTGCACACACGCCCAGAGCTGCACGCAGACTCGCCAGCGCTGTGAACAGGTTACCCTGTCCCCGTCACAGGAAGTGAAGATGGGAAGTCAGCGTGCCAGAAAGAGCCAGTTACCCAAGACTGGAAGGTTGCGGAACTAGGTCTGTGCACATGGGTCACCCTCCTCTTGGCCGAACCAGCAGCACATGTTCCGCTCCTGACGACAGGTCCGTGGTCTCTTCCCAGACCCTGGTTGATGTCTCTTTGGGAGGTGACCAATGTGTCCTCAGGTTGCCTGTGGCGCTATCTGCACACATCCCTGCAGAGACCACAATTGCCAGGCGTACTTTCAGTGGCTGGACTTTCTAGTACGTGAGTTGAAACTCAGCAACGAGGTCCACGGCATCTGACATGTGGACCCCCTGGCAGTTGGGAGAGGATGAGCTAGGGCTGGGGGATGCTGAGACAGCTACAGACTCCAGAAGGCCTTCTGGGCCAGGCTCCCATGGGTCAGGGTACAGCCTCAAGGTCCAGGTAAGAATTACATGGAGCCAGGTGCCTGAGCTCTGCTCCCACGTGCCCTGACTCACACTCCTGATGGCCCTGAACACACCATTACTGATTTGATCCTGCAGCCCAGGAGTGGTTCGCTTATGTAAGCATCCGTTTGGATCTACTTTTTGAACACCCAACGTGTGACTTCCTCCTTCTCACAGTGGCGTGGACTCACCCACTTCACGGGGGTTTAGCGAGCACAGCAGATGCACCAGGTCATGGGGGATGGCCAGGACAGACAAAATCCCCACCATCTCATAAACAGGCAGATCCTGTAGGGCAGAAACATGCCAGTGTGGCAAAATACGGGAACTGCTGTAGCTGAGTATGGGAACCTTTTGCTCAGACTTCTTAGAGAACTCTAGCATCTGAGGGAGTACAGATGGGATTCACACAAACCAGGAAGGTCATTGCCTTGTGCACCTGTGGCCTGTGTATTTATCCCCTCCTCCACCACGTCCCCCCCAGCTTGCTCGTGATGAAATCCCTCTCTCCTTGCCGGACATATCCCTGAGCCCCCATCAGGGTCTTTTCCTTGTTTATTAGCTCCTGACCATAACCTCAGCGTCATTGCCCTGAGTATCTGTGCTGACGTGTCCCTGGAGCAGCATTTCAATGCATCCGCTCCAGGGGTCACCCCTTCCGGGAAGCCATTCACCTCCTTGGACAGCCTGGACCAATGGAGAGTTCTAGAAGAATGGGATTACCTGGTGTGTGTGATGTCTCTGTGGGAACCTGAGGAGTGCTTAGTGGGAAGTGCAGCTGGACTTTTGACTGCACTTGATTTTAATTGACCTCCAGTCAACAACAGCTCAGCGCTGGGGGCACTTTGAACAGGGGAACGGCAGGGCGCTAGGAGGTCCAGTCCAACCACTTCAAGCTGTGGGACGAGGAGCAAGTGGACGGGGCGGAATTCAGACAGTGCTTGGGATGCTTACAGCCGTGTGAGGGTCACTGAGTCAGGGTTCCTGCTAAGCCACCCCCTGGGAGGCAGCAGATCATCGTCTGCTCAAATCCTTGGGTCCCAGCACGCACGTGGAAGACCCAAACTGAGTCCCTGGTCCTTTGCTTGGCCCAGCCCTGGCTGTTGTGGGCATTTGAGGGAGTGGGCCAGAGAACTGAAGATCTCTATCTATATCAAATAAGAAAAATGAAACAATTAGCTAATTATTTGTAAAGGTGGGATAAGATAATAATAACACATAAGATGATAATCATCTTTACAAATGGGTAAGCATTTGATCTAAAGGTTAAGCCATCCAGTATCTGAAGTCATGTCTCAGTTCAACCCCTGATTCCAGCTTCCTGGTAACACAGACCCCAGGAGGCAGGAGTGTCCAGCCTGGCTCTGGCTCATGTGGTCATTTGAGGAGTGAAGTAGCACATGGAAGACCAATGTGTGTGTGTGTGTGTGTGTGTGTGTGTGGGAGAGAGAGAGAGAGAGAGAGAGAGATTCCCAGGGCAGCCAGGAAGGCCCAGGGCAGGAGCCCCTAAGGAACCAGGACCCACGCACAAGCTGCATGGGCTCCATTTGTGGTTGCTGAAGAGGCGCTGGTGGGGCCTGAAAGATTTCACCTATAAGCCCCAGATGGGAGAAGCGGTCAGGCTGTGCTCAGTGTGATAGGGACTCAGCCACCAGGCTGAGGGGAGGGGGGTGGGGGAAGGAAACCTGATGACGTTGGACTCCTGGGGTGCTTGGGTGCTGTCCTGTGGGTGGTGCAAAGGCCCTAGGGGGGCCAGTGGCCGCAGTGGCCATGACGCTGACTGCAAGCAGGACCCCACTGTGTTGAGTTCACCTATGTGAGTACCCCAACCTGAACACCTGGGCAGAAGTCCTTCATTAGGACATCACTTTTTTAAAGATTCTCCTATTTATCTGAATGACGCACACACACACACACTGAAAGAGACAGAGAGATATTCCATCTGCTGGTTCACATCCCCAAAGCCCCAATAACCAGTGCTGGGCCAGGCTGAAGTCAGAACCCAGTAACTCCACCCAAATCTCCCAGATTCTCCCAGATGGGTGCAGGGGCCCAAGCACTTGGGCTGTCAACCTCTGCTACCTTCCCTGGTGAATCAGCAGGGAGCTGGGAGCGGAAGTTGAGCAGCCAGGACTCGAACCATTAGATTGAACCCAGGAGAGATATGTGGGCTAGGGACCCTGGCCTGAGCACGGTGAAAGTGGACAAAGTTCAGTGCAGTAGGGGCTCCCTGGAGACAGGTACCTAGCAGACAAGTATCTCCAAGCAGAGGAAAAAAAAAAAATCCCTAGTGGGGTGTCAGAGAAGGACATACAAGGGTGGGGCCCGGGTCCCCACGGCAGCTCAGCAGCAGCCCTGGTGCCCGCCTCCCACCCATCCCCCGCCCTGGTCAACCAACCCCGCGAGCCACCCTTGTTAGCTGGGCACGGGCCCGGAGAAAACAGATGCCACTTTCCCCGGGCTTGTTTCTCATTCCGACGCCACCATAAATTGCCTGCAACTCCCCAGCCCCTGGCCCCTCCACCGCCACTGGCAGCGGGGAGTATCCGTCATGATAAGACGTTACTTAAAGCAGCGGTGACGGGCCCTAATCAGTCTTGTGAAATATAGACCTCTCCCCACACTGCGGGCAGGGCTGACATTAATACACATTTATGCAAAGCAAGGGCTGTAGCTGTCGGGGTCTAATCTTTACAAGTATGATAAATGATGTTTATTTTCCATGATGGAACGCAACACCCCAGCCGATGGTAATTGTAATAAAAAGGACAGATCAACTTCTATCAAGTGATTGAATTACCCAACGATTGCATTAATGTCCACACGCCGGTGTGTCACCAGCTTCCTCGAGGTAACGAGGACACCGGGCAGGGCAATTTCCCCTTCAAGTCCCCCACCTGCCCTTCGCCCGGGCTCCTCGCTGGGAGGGATGTTGTTTGCTGGAGTCTTCCACCCAGACTTCTCTCTGCTTGTCGAGCAGAAAAGTAGCTGCGCTAGCCTGGGCAGCCTGGAAGTGGCCAGCAGTGGGGGAGAGATGGCAGGTGGCAGGGAGGCGGGCAGGGTGAGCCTATGGGGGCCAGACTGTTGGCGCAAAAGCACAGTGCTCTGGTTTTCCTCCTCCCAGTGCAGATGGAGGTGCTTTCATGGTTGGCTTTTTCTTTCTTTTTTTGCAGCAATATAAGGTAGGATCAGAAAGGTTAAATGGCTTGTCAGAGCTCACATAGCCTGTGTATGTCCAAAATGCATTGCCTACCCAGGAACTTTTTTTTTTTTTTAGATTTATTTATTTTTATTGGAAAGTCAGAATCACAGATAGAAGGAGAGACAGAGAGGAAGATCTTCCATCCGCTGGTTCACTCCCCAAGGGGCCACAATGGCCAGAGCTGAGCCGATCTGAAGCCAGGAGCCAGGAGCTTCTTCCAGGTCTCCAACTCATAGGGTCCCAAGGCTTTGGGCTGTCCTTGACTACTTTCCCAGGCCACAAACAGGAAGCTGGAAGGGAAGTAGAGCAGCTGGGACACAAACCAACGCCCATTTGGAAGCCCGGGCATGCAAGATGGGGACTTTAGCCATTAGGCTACGCTGAGCTCCCAGAAATGTTTAAAGCTTTATTTTTGTTTGAAAGAAAGAGATTTACAGAGAGAGTGAGAGAGATCTTTCATCCGCTGGTTTACTCACCAAATGACTGCAATGACCTGAGCCAGAAACTTTCTTCTGAATGCTCATGCAGAGACCTAAGCAGTTGGGCTACTCTTCGCTGCAATTGCAGGAAGCTGGATGGGAAGTGGAGCAGCTAGGATACAAACTGGTGCTTGTGTGGGATTCCTCTACCTATCACAGGTAGAGGCTTAGCCAGCTATGCCACAGCACTGACAAGCACCCACCCACAAGTACTTAACAGGCTGCCATCCAAGTGCACAGGGGGCCCAGTGCCCAGCTCTGTCTCCCACTGTGGCCTGAAGTGGTCCTGTGGTGGGAGCCTCAGGTCAGAGATGCTGGGTGTCACCTTGCAGTCCCGAAGCCTGGGCAGCATGCCAGAGAGCAGGGACAAAGCCCAGGAACTGAGTGGCCTGCACTTGACTCAGACTCGGGCTGAAGGGTAACGTGGGGGTAAAAGCAGCTCCCATGAAATAGTCCTTGGCAGCAAGAGGTTCATGGGGTACCCTTCCCCATCAGGCACCTCTTGGGAGGTCTGAGTTCCTGGAGGCTGTGTGGCCCCCTCTGGGAGTGGAGAATGCTACAGGCACCTGACTTGTTGAGCCCACAGATACCCGAGGGACCTTTGTCCACAATGATTGATTTCACAGGCAAAGTAGAAGGGAGAGAAAGAGATCTTCCACCTGCTGGTTCGCTCCTCAAGCAGCTACCACAGCCAGGTTTGGGGCCAGCTGATGCCAGGAGCTTCGAACTCGCTCTGGATTTCCATGTGTGGTGACAGGGGCCCAAGCACTTGAGCCATCAACTTCCGCCACCAAGATACAGCAGCAGGGAGCTGGCTTGGATGTGAAACAGCTGTGACTTGGATCAGAGCTCTGATCTGGGATGTCTGTGTGGCAAGTAACAGCTTAAACCGCTTTGCTATAACCCAGGCCCCCTGTTAGGCTCAGTCAGTCCCAGGAGCAGGGTTGGGTGTGTTCACTGTATTTTCAATTTTGCACAGGTTTTTAACAAGGTACAACCCTATGTACATGCAATTGTGTCCTAATTAAATCAATAGGCAATATCTCTCATGCCTGGTTCTAGGTGTCTTCGTATGCTTTTTTTTTTTTTTTAAGATTTATTTCATTTTATTGAAAAGGCAGATTTACAGAGAGAAGCTGCAACAACTGGAGCTGAGCCAATCTGAAGCCAGGAGCCTCTTCCCGATCTCCCACATAGGTGCAGAGGTCCAAGAGCTGTCCTCTACTGCTTTCCCAAGCCATTAGCAACAAGCTGGACCAGAAGTGGATCCGCCAGGGCATGAATCAGCAGCGACATAGGATACCTGTGCCCCAAGTGGAGGATTAGCCTGCCACACCACGACCACAGCAATCCCCTGTGGGTGCTTGCTATGTACTCATCACTGCAGACTATTCTAGATGCAGGGACTGACCACTGTGAGGGTAGGGGAGTTCCCAGGACCATGCAGAACCAGGTAATATCTGGGCCTTCATGTCCAGGCAGTGGCTCTGTTCCCTGTTGTCACCTCTGGCTAATTGACCTTTTTTTTTTGTGTAGGGCGGGCACTCGGGGGATTGCAGATTCCAGCTTCCAAATTAACAAGAGGCTGGCCACAGCGGATATTGACGCTCAAGACAACAGCCATCTGAAGGACCAAGCGCATCACCATGTCTTGGCTTGGCAGGTGCCTGAGGCTTGGGGGAGGGAAGGGGACCGCACTCGAGGAGGTGTGTGGACTTCAGTCCAAGCTACTGTTGCGGTGGCAGCTGCCCATGCTGGCCACACCTGAGGCCCCTGGGAGTCCTGGCTGAAGCCATCTGTGCCCAGGAGGTGGCAGAGGGCCTCCAAGCCCCGAAATTCACGGGGATGGGGGGAGGAGGAAGCGATCACCCAGGGCCTCTTAACACTCAGCTGCGCTGAGTCCCCTGCTCAAGGTTTCTGTTCGCTTCCTTCCTTGCTTTGGAAATCTTGCCTGTTTTAGCCAACAGACAGAGGCCTCTTGTGAAACCATTCCATACACAGGAGTGCCTTGGACTGGTCTGACCATCTCCCTCCCTCCCTGAGGTCAGAGGGAAGTGTGGGCAGGATTCAGAGAGAAGTGGGGTGAGAACCAGGGACCCTCATGGCTCCTTTCCAGCTCTGATGGCCGCTATGTGTGCATGTGTGTGTCTGTGCACATACTTATGTGTGTATGCATGCGTGTGTGCTGGGGCAGAGACAAGAGCCAGGGCAAATAGCCTTGACATGTGCCCCTGAACCCGTGACCCCAAAGGGAAGAGGCCTAAGGGTTGCTGGCATTCCCAGGAGCGGGGAGCTGTTTCCCCAGGGCTAGCCTGACCACTGCACCTGCTGGGCTGCTGGGCTCTCCCCTCTTCATCCTCCCTTACACACATCCCACCATCTCCAATCTCCAGTCAGACCTGCAGGTGGTCTTCAAAGACCACAAGGGCCAAGTAATCCTACAAAACATTCAGTTGTTCTGCCCTCGTACGTGCCTCGGCCATGGGCTTGGAAACCTGCAGGAACCTGGGCCCCCAGCCTCAGCACTGACATTGGGCTGTGGCCATTGCCATTGGAGGGCTGCATCTTTGGCTGGGCCACCACGATGGTGGCTGAGGGCCAGCTCAATTGTTCTTCAGTGCCCACCCTTGATCCCACCCAGTCTAGGAGTTTTTTTTCCAAAGAAATGATAAAGAGAAAAGGTTAAAATTCTATTTTTAAAGTTCCTTCCTCAAGTATCTCATAGCTTACATACTAGGGACTTCAAAAAAATTCAAAGATTTGTAATTTAAAAGTAATAATAATAATAATAATAAAATGTCCCTTGAACACAAACATTTTAGAACATGCCTAAGTTTCTCTTAGAATGCATTACCATGGGGGCTGGAACCCTGGGTGGCACAGCACGCTAAGCCTCTGCCCGCAGCACCAGCACCCCATATGGGCACTGGTTCAAATTCTTGCTGCTCCACCTGCAATCCAGCTGCCTGCTAATGTGCCGGGGGAGGCAGTAGAGGATGGCCCAAAGTCAAAGGACCTGTCCCCACAAGGGGACGTTGAGGAAGCTCCAGGCTCCTGGCTTCAGATTGGCTCAACTCCAGTCATTGTGGTCATTTGAGGAGTGTACCAGCAGATGGAAGAACTCTCTACCTTTCTTTCTGTATAACTGTATCTTTCAAATAAACAAGTAAATATTTAGGGGGGGGGCTGTATTACCAGTAGCCTCTGGAAGGTTCCATATCTCAAGCATGTCTTAAACCCAAATGCACTTATCTAGTACTTCCAGCTTCCACGAGGTTTTTGAAACTCCTTGGTACATTTATTCACCGCCTGTACTAAGGCCAGGTGTGGGCTCAGCCCTTGGTGTACAGAATAGAGATGAGGGGAGGAGGGGACCCCCAGGAGACGCGAGAGGGCGCAAGTACTGGGAAGTCTCTGTGCTTGGGAAGACAGAAGCTGCGGGCATCCCAGGAGAAACAGTCCTGCCTGACTGTGGGCCAGTCCTCATCCAGAGGAGCGTGTCCTTGGCCGCCGGGGACTGGGGCCCCAGGGGGCGAGCCTGGGTGGAAGGAAAGAAAGCGAGGATCTTCCCTACCTCCCCCACCCCAACCCCCGTGGTGGCAACCCCGGATCTGAGCTGGCCGGAGGAGCAGCATGGCGGAGGCCACAATAGCGGTCCCGTGTTTGGTCTCTAACTGCTGCAGCTCCCAGCGCCCTTGAACTCCCCGGAAGCAGCAGATGTTCATTAGCGGCCGGCCGGCCTGACGACTTGCCAGGGCAGCCTGCTCAGGGATAAACGCTTGGGGCTGCAGCGCGGTGGCCCACATCCCTGGTTCCCCGCCAGCTTCAACCGAATTGGAGCTGTTAGCGGCAGGGAAGGGAGCCCTGTAGCAGTTGCTAATTATTATTAGGGCTTTTTATCAGGGAGTCGGGCTGCCCAGACCATAAGGATGGAGGCGGCGCGGGGGGGGGTGTGCTCCTCCGCTCCTGCATAATTAGGGGAAAATGTTTGCAGGACAGGCTGGCGCGCGCAAGGCGGGATGCAAGGAGGGGCTTGGGCGGCCGCGCTGTTCTTTGAGGCTCCTGCCCAGGCGCCCCGCTGCCTCTGGGCTCTGAGATGCTACAATTTGTTAGGATTAGCCGCGGCTCTGAAGTGGGTAGGCTCCCGGGAATTTCCACCTGACCAGGGGTTGTGGGAGGAGTGTGGACGGACGGTGCCACTTGCCACGCAAGGGGAGATCTCTCCGGATACACCACCCCCACCCCATGCAGGTGAGACTAGCCAGTACCTTATCCATACAGCTGAATGAACTCCCGGGGACCTCACTCCAAACAGAGCATTCTTCTGCCCACACTGGGCCTCCAGAGAAAGGCAACTGCTGTCTTGTGGCTTTACTACCTCCTCCTCCAGGAAGCCTTCCCCGATAGCACCTGCACATCAGCATCCACACCCTCTCTGTCCCACCCAGGCACCTATGAGTCCTGCGACTCTTGGCACAGTCTGGTACCATTTACTCACCTCATGCCGAGCTCTCTGGTTCCAGGTATGGATCAAGAGAGCCAGGTCAGCGATCATCTTAACAGCCCTGAGGTCCAGCAAAGCTCACGGCACACACCCTATCCTCAGATACTGGCTGGGTAGAGTTGGCTTGAGTCTGGGGACGTCAGCTGTGTCCAGCAGCCAGGCACAGTGCACGCCCGAGTGAGACAGGTCTTGAGAGGGTGAGGAAAAATAGGTGGTTATGGGGAAACAGCAGGTGCTGGGGGGTTGTGAAAGAAGTGAGGCCTCAGGCAGGAGCTAGCACCCCGGGATTGGCTGGGGGACAGGTGTGCAGCTTTGGCAGCTGGCGCTGGTGGGAGTGTCAGGCAGGCTAGACATGCAGGTGGGAGACTGAGCCACCTGTGGAGAACCTGGCCCTTGTCTTCCCCATGGGGCTGCGCAGGACTTCCTGTGGGCAAGTGTCTTCCATGGCAGGGGTTCTGCTGATCACCCTCCTCCTGTGTGGACAGGGGGAGAACAGGGTGGGTTCCTGATACAGAGCGTGGAAGAGAACGCAGCGGCCACCTCCCAGGTTCACAGGAGCACTAGGCTTCAATCCATTAATGATGTTTGCCATGGGAGTGATGGCTGGGAGTGAATAGTGTGTGAACCGTGTCCAGGAGGGTAGCCCAAAGGTGCCTGAAAATGGAGTGAAAAGATGGCTTTTAGAAAATAGCTTGCGGGTGGGGGCAGTGCTATGGCGCAATGGCTAAATCCTCACCTTGCACAAGCTCTGGGGTCCCATTTGAGCACCGGTTCAAGTCCCAGCTGCTCCGCTTCACACCCAGCTCCCTGCCTGTGGCCTGGGAAAGCAGTTGAGGACGGCCCAGGTCCTAGGGACCCTGATCCTGGCTCCTGGCTTCACAATGGCTCAGCTCTGGTTGTTGTGGCTATTTAGGGAGTGAACCAACAGAGGGGAGATCTTTATCTCTGTTTCTGCTTCTCTCTGGAAGTCTGCCTTTCCAATCAAAATAAGTAAATCTTTTTCTATAAAAGAAAGAAAAAAAAATTAAAATATTATCGATGTTCTTCTACGAGTAGAGAGGCAGAATGACATAGAGAAATCTTCCATCTGCTGTTCACTCCCCACATACTGCTTGCAACAGCTGAAGCCAGGCCACACTAAAGCCAGAGGCCGAGGGCTTTGTCTGGGTCTTCCATGTGGGTGGTAGGAATCCAAGCTGAGCCACAGCTTGCTGCCAGCCAGGTGCCCACGCACAGAAAGATGGAAGGGGAGTTAAACCAGGAGCCACCCTAGATGCCAATGTGAGGTATAGCCAACTCAACCACTACTGGATCAATTCACACGCCAGTGATTAGTTTCATTTTGATGCAAAAAAAGAGAAAGTTGCTTTTTAAGATTTGTTAACTTGAAAGAGTTACAGGAGAGAAAGAGAGGGAGTGGGGGGGAGAGAGAGAGAGCGCTTCCATCGCTGGTTCACTCCCCACATGGCTGCAATGGCCAGAGCTGTGTTGCTCCAAAGCCAGGAGCCAGGAGCTTCTTCCCTCTTTCCCAAGCGAGTACAGGGTCCCAAGGCTTTGGGCCATCTTCTGCTGCTTTCCCAGGCCACAAGCAGGGAGCTGGATGGGAAATGGAACAGCCAGGACACCAACCAGTGCTCAATTATAGGATGTTGGGGCTGCAGGTGGAGAGGTAACCTGGTATGCTACTGTACTAGCTAAAACTGTTGAAATCCATGCATACAAAGGGTCTTCCGAAAGTTCATAAAAATGCGTATTGTGGGGCTCAACACGATGGCTCTGTGACTAAATCCTTGCCTTGCACACACTGGGATCTCATATGGGTGCCAATCTGTGTACCTGCTGCTCCACTTCCCATCCAGCTCCCTGCTTGTGGTCTGGGAAAGCAGTCAAGGACGGCCCAAAGCCTTGGGACCCTGCACACGTGTGGGATACCCGGAAGAAGCTCCTGGCTCCTGGCTTCAGGTCAGCTCAGCTCTGACTGTTGCAGCCATGTGGGGAGTGAATCAGCAGAGGGGAGATTTTTCTGTCTCTCCTTGTTTCTGGAAACCTTCCTTTCCAAAAAAGTAAATAAATCATGTTTTGGTAAAATGCATACTGTGAGAAAAAGATGTATGCATTTTGCATTTCCCTACCCCATGGCTGACCATGGTCAGCTTTAGGCTCAGAGGTAAGAACTTGGACTTGAACCCGTGTTAGAAGGAGGGAAGGGGATGCAGAAATAATCTTTAAGATCACCTTGAACAGAGAAGTCTGGGAGTTGCCAGGGCTCTGACTGTCACTCATGTCAAATGCTGACATCCGGGTAGTGGCTTAACGCACTGTGCTACAATGCTGCACCCTGAGGCTGAATTCTGAGGGCCTGACCACTTGCTGGCCATCACTGGAGCCTGGGTGGATACAGGTGACATGGGCAGAAGACTCCAGAATGGGAATGACAAGGCAAGGGATAGGAAGGGTCCCTTGCTTTCCCATCTGTAGCTGAAATTGTGTATTCTGAACACACGAAGGGTCTGCAGTGGACTGCTGGACCCCGCAAGGCTGCTGGTCACCCTCAGCTGGCCGGTACCCAGGACACCACTAATTGGGTGCACGACAGCTGCACCATCTGGCTCCAGGAATGAGTGACAGGAGGGTGGGAGTGCGCACATGCCACACAGGAGCTTCAGCGGGGGTCTGCACCTCGAGGCCAGCCCACGCATGAGCCAGCCTAGCCCTCGGCCCTCCATCGTGCTAGTTGCTTTGTCCCGGCCCCTCTTAAATCCCACATCCCCAGAGCTGGTCCTGGCCAGCCCGCCCCGACTCCATCCCACCCACAAGTCTCTGCCTTCCCATTCACATCTGCTCATTGCAGAAAGTTAGGGACAACTAGGCTCAAGGTTAGAGGGGGAAACAAAAATACAAACCCAAACCCGCTTTACCCCCAGCTGCTGAGAGTGTGGAGGGCAGAGGGGAGGGGCCGGGAACACACTTCCACACTCCGCCTGCTCTTTCTCATGTGTCAGATAAGGTGGTGTTGAGGGCTGCGACTTCACTTGCTGTGTTGTAGCTCTGCACAAATTCTCAGCTCCACACTGCGCATGATCCTCAATCCCAATGCAACCTGGCTCTTGGGATTTTACCATCTTTAAAACACACATTTTTGGTTTTTTTGAGAGAGAGAAAGAACTAGAAAGTCAGTGAGAAAGAGTTTGGGCCCGGTGCAATGACCTAGCAGCTAAAGTCTTCGCTTTGAACGTGCCTGGATCTCATATGGGCGCCGGTTCTAATCCTGGCAGCTCCACTTCCCATCCAGCTCCCTGCTTGTGGCCCGGGAAAGCAGTCAAGGATGGCCCAAAGCCTTGGGACCCTGCACCTGCATGGGAGACCTGGAGGAGGCTCCTGGATCCTGGCTTCAGATCACGGTGCAACACAAGCCATTACGGTCAGTTGGGGGGTGAATCATCGGATGGAGGCTCTTCCTCCCTGTCTCTCCTCCTCTCTGCATGTCTGACTTTGCAATAAAAATAAATAAATCTTAAAAAAAAAAATAGAGGGAGCATCCTTACCCACAAGTTCCCTCCACAGGTGGCTGCAATGGTTAAGCAGAACAAGGCTAAAGTCAGGAGTGAGGTCTCCCATATGGGTAGCAGGGGCCAAGCACTTGGCCCTTCCCTACCACTCTCCCAGGCACATTAACAGTGTGCTGGATGGGAAGTGGAGCTGCCAGGACTCGAACTGGCACCCATACAGAATGCTGGTGTTGCAGGCAAAGGCTTAACAATGCTGCACCACACTGCCAGCTCTGGCTAAAATCTTAACTGAAAGTGCTTCCTCTACCCCAGGGGCAAGGAGAGTAAGGTGGGGCCCGCTTGGGAGGGAAGGAAAAGGCTGAGCCAAGGCAGAGATGGACAAGCAGAGGCCCGTGCGGGGAGAGCTGGGCGGTCCATGCCCATGTACACACATATGTCTGTGTTTTCTTACAAAACCGTGAGCTCAGGGTGCACATTTTCTCACGGGCTTTGGAAATGGGACTTTTGAAGGTAGCATTGGAGCTGAGCAAAGTGGAGCCGTGGGCTGTGGGTGCCAGCGGCCACTCTGCCCTATTCTTCCTTCACTCAGCCCGGCTCCATCCCACCACACCGCCCGGTGACACTCTCACTCCAGAGTCTGCCACGGATTCCTTTTTTTTTTTTTTAAATCACATCCAGATTTCACAGCTGCCCATATATTGGCAGGTCCTTTCTCTTCTCCACAAGCCAATGATGATCTTCACACTCCCCTCCCCACCCTCCCCCTCCACCCTCTTCAGGCCCAGCACAATTAACTAATCCTCCCGCAGCAAATGCCAGGATCCCATATGGGCATCAGTTCCTGTCCTGGTTGCTCTTCTTCTGCCCCAGCTCCCTCCTGCTTGTGGCCTGGGAAAGCAGTCAAGGATGGCCCAAAGCCTTGGGACTCTGCACCTGCATGGGAGACCAAAAAGAAGCTCCTGGCTCCTGGCTTTGGATCAGCTTGGCTCCATTGCAGCCACTTGGGGAGTGAGCCAGCAGATGGAAGATCTTTGTCCCTGCTTCTCTCTGTGAGTCTGACTTTCCAATAACAATAAATCTAAAAGAAATAAAGAGAGAGAGAGAGAAAGGAAAGAAGGAAGGAAAGAAGGAAAGAAGGAAGAAAGGAAGGAAGGAAGGAAGCCTAGTCTTCTGGGGCATCCAAGTCCTAGGGACCCCCTAGCTCCCTTTAGCACTCAGTCCCATTTCCTTGCTCTACCTGGTAATCCCTTCCGCCTATCCCTCTATTTTCCCTGACCCCTAGCAACCAGTCTCAGCTGCCCTCTCATATCTCCTCCCTCACTCCCCATGGAAGGTTCTGGCACTGTAGGTCTGTCTGCATGAGGCTGTGTGTGCTGCTGCCAATCCCAGGGAGGTGCTGAGCCTGGCAGCGGGCCGAGTCTGCAGCTCCACTCTGCTCTCCTTGCGCCTGGTCCAGCGGAAGGGGCTGGAAGGGGCTGGAAGGGGCTGGAAGGGGCTGGAAGGGGCTGGAAGGGGCTGGAAGGGGCTGGAAGGGGCTGGGTCAATGCTACCTTCCTTCTAGGCAGAGCTTGGCACAGTACCAGCCTGCAGGGGCCTGGCTCTGGTTGGCACTGCTGAACCACCCAGATCCCTGGGCCAGCAGGTGCAAAGCTCCAACCCAGCCTGGACTGGGGGACATGGCATAAAGCAGCACAGGACCGACTTGGAGAGGTGGGGTCCCTTAGCCTCTGTTAACCACAGCTCCCCTCTAGGACTGTGGGACGTATCAGTGGTACCCCCAAGGCTACCCCTCAAGGTCACTGTCTGCAGCCCCAAGGACCCTGCCCAGCCTCACTGAGGGGGCCCATGCAGGGAACCAGGATGCATCTGCCTTGCTCCTTGCATGTAGCTCTTTCTGTGGCACTGCAGTCAGGTTCCAGCTAACCTGGCCAGGTTCCCCTGTGATATGTTCCCCAGACCCTTATAACCCCTCTTTTAACACTGGCAACATGGTGTAGTGGGCTAATCCTTCACCTGAGGTGCTGGCATCCCATGGGGCTGTCAGTTTGAATCCCAGGTGCTCCACTTCCCATCCAGCTCTCTGTTTGTGGCCTGGGAAAGCAGTAGAGGCCTGCTCAAGGCTTTGGGACCCTGTACCCACATGGGAGACCCGGAAAAAAACTCCTGACTCTGTTGTGACCGTATGGGGAGTAAAGCAGCGGATGGGAGCTTCTTTATGTCTCTCATACTCTCGGTGTAACTCTGCTTTTCCAATACAAATTAAAACATACACCTTTTATTTAAAAAGAAGAAGAAGAAAACCCTCTTCTGCAAAACCCCACTCACCCAGTCTTCCAGTCTGGCCCCATGTCCCGCCCCCTCAGTTTCCTATAGCCTCAGACCAACTGTCAATCACAGACGAGCCCCTGCCCACCCTATAGGAGAGCTGGTTGGAGTTCCTGGGCTGCTGGCTTTGGCCTGGTGCAGACCTGGCTGTCGGAGGCGCAGCGTCCTTTCAAATAAATAAATAGACCTTCAAAAGTAAAATAACTAACACAGATGCAATAAAACACTACCATCTAAGACATGCTATGGTTCCAGAAGAAGCCGACAGATGATGCTTGATCCTGGGTGGAGGTGTGGGAGGGTGGGGAGATGGTGCGGAGGCTCGAGGCAGCTGCGTAAGCCCCTGGGGCCTTCACTTCAGGGCCATGGCTAGGGTGGGGTGTCCCCCGAAAGGGGAGGGGGAACAGGCCTCAGGTGGGAGCAGCCAAAGAGTTGTAGCTGGACTGCAGTCAGCCTGGGAGTGTTCAGGGCTTGACCTTGACCTTGCCCAGCCTCGCATTCTGAATTGCCAAGTAGAAAGGTTGAGAGCATTTGAGGAAGAGAAGACTCCCACATCTGGCCCGGAACCCAACTTCCCACACCTCTGTCAACTCCTCAGCTTGTCACCAGCCTCTTGGGAGCCTCGGGACCTGCTAACAAGCAGTGAGGAGGGATAGGTCTCCCCGGGGAGTCGGTGGACGGGACGACACAAACCGGGCCCTGCTCTGCATCTCCCCTGACCCCAAGTTGCATCCGCCTGCAGCACCCCATGGGCCACCAGGGAGCGCAGCCAGCTGCTGCCAGCTGCTGTGATTTACAGGAAAGAAATGGTGATTAATCAGCCAGGCAGCGCCGGGTGCAGCCATTTTCTCTCATTTACCTGCCCCCCCCCCCGACCCCCGGCACAGCCCAGGCAGCGCCCAGCAAGTGTATTAATCACAGACTTTAAAAATATTTAAAGGAGGAGCCAGGCCTGGGGAGCAGTGTCTCTTTTAATGGACTCTTTTTTTTTTTTCCAGCGGAGGGTGAGTATGCTAATCAGGAGATAAAACACACGGGTTGTTTGAAATGCAGATGAGCCTTAGGAAGCGCTCCGAGTCCCGGCCTTCCCCGCTGCCCCCTCCGGGAGGAGGCTAAATCTTCTTTCTCCCGGCCACTTCCTGCCTAACGGAGAAGGATGGCGGTTGGTGCTGCAACAGAGAGGACTTTGGTCTTGCGGTCACCCCTCTGCTGGGAGCCGAGAAGACGGGAGTTTGCCCCAGCCCCAGCAACCGGAGACCTTTCCCACACCCCCCACAAGCCGGGAAACAGGGAGAGCCCCGTCGGTACCTGCTTGCGAACTTGTTGCAGTCTCTCCCCTGGCACGCAGGCACGCCTCAGGTCCTCTCCTTTCCCTCTGCTTCAGCTTGCTGCCTGCCTTGTGCCATTCCCATTCTGTGAGCGACCCCCCAGCTCGGACTGCCCAGGTGGGTGTGAGGGGCCCCAGAATCAGCCCATCTTGAACCAGCTCCTGCACGCTCTATGAACTCGGAGTGAACATCACCTCCTCCTGGGAGCCCTCCACCTCCCACTTGGTGCCTTCCTGGTTTCTGGATCTGGTCCTGCCTTGCCTCTGTTTTGCCCCCACGGTTGCGGGCTCTTTTTCCTCCATCCTGCCTGCACAGAGCTAGCACACTGAGTTGAGCTGAGCATTGTGGGGGGAACCCTCAAACCCCTTGTTTCAGGACAGTCCAGAGCCCTCCCCTGCCTGCAGCACAGCCCGTATAGCCGGGAGGGGGGGGGAGGGAGGGGGGCGTTAAGTCCAGAGGCCTCGGAGGGTTCACTTGGGAAGATGGACTCTGCGTCCCCCTCTGGCAATCGGGCAGATTGGTCACAGCACCTGCTGTTTCTGTGTGGGATGGGATGGGCGACGCACTCCCATATAAAGGAGGAGTCGCAGCCTGTGAACTTGGTGTTGGTCTGCCTGCTGGTTCACACAGGTGCAGAGACCATCTATAGCCCCCTACCCTGCCGCTCCCCTTCCCCCAAGCAGGTAGGTGCCCATAAAGACAGTGAATATGCAACTGCCCTCTCTGGTTGGTCTGACCCTGATCTGCACAGCCCATCCTGGCATTGTCTGGTTCCCTAGCATCTCACTCTTTCCCAACTTTTTTTATTTTTAATCAGACAGTGTCTCGGATGGGATCCTCTGGGAAGCAGGTGCCAAGAGGAAGCAGGAGAAGCAAACGTCTGTCGGGGAATGTCCACTGTAAAAGACCAGGACAAAGGACCAGCACCATGGTGTGGCAAGTTAAGCCTCCGCCTGAAGCCTGTATCCCATATGAGTGCCAGTTCAAGTCCCACCTGCTTCATTTCTAATCCATGTCCCTGCTAACGTGCCTGGGAAAACAGCAAAGGATGGCTCGGGTACTTGAGCCCCAGTAACCACATGGAAGTCCTGGAGGACGCTCCTGGCCATGTGGGCTCCAATTCTAATCCCGGCAGCTCCACTTCCCATCCAACTCCCTGCTTGTGGCCTGGGAAAGCAGTCGAGGACGGCCCAAAGCTTTGGGACCCTGCACCCATGTGGGAGATCCAGGAGAAGTTCCTGGATCCTGGCTTTGGATTGGCATAGCTTCGACCGTTGCACTCACTTGGGGAGTGAATCAGCAGAGGGAAGATCTTCCTCTCTCTCTTTCCTCCTCTCTGTATATCTGACTTTCCAATGAATAAATAAAAAATAAATCTTTAACAAAAAAAAGTGCATGATGCTTAAATTGGGTACCTGTTCCACGCCACTGCAGTTCATTGGATCATTTGTATTGTGTGCTGATGTAAGCTTGGTTGAGTGAATGATTCGTGTCACGTGCCAGTGCTCTTAGTTGATTGGATGATGGTTGCTTAAGAACCCCTGAACACAGCTGCTGCCCTCTTCCACGTGTGGTGAAATGGGAGGGTCCAGCAGTTGGCACCGGCTGGTGAATAAAGACTCCTGAGCTTCTAAGAGCCCGCCTCCAACTTATTTCTAGAGTAGGTATTAACTTGCCACCCAGCTCAGGGTGACCTCAGCCCACGAGGCAGCCAGCCGTGGGCCAGACACTCCCCCGCAGCTGGGCAGCTGGGAACCCTGAGTGGCAGTGTCCTATCTCAGCTTGGAGCTTGGGTTCCCGGGAGAGAGGGCAGAGTTGGCACAACAGGCCATGTGCAGGGTGATTACGCCAACGCCAGCAGGCGCTGTCAGGTTGGGCACAGAAAACTGGCTGACATGGAGTCTTGGGTCGGTCTCTAACTCATGGAGCAGCCCTAGACCAGTCATAGCTCGCTTGCTGATGCCTCAGTTTCTCCAGTTGTAACAGACCTGTGTGTGCACTAGTCCACAAAAGCACTAACACCCATCCACTGAAAGTGGACAAGTCCAGGTGGTGACTCCAGGGAGCCCGTGTTTTGCCTCATGCCATGCCATGTCTGTCTGTCTGTCTGTCTCTCCCACTCTTCCCCCTCTCTGGCCTGTGCTTACACATCCCTCCCCATCCTGTCCCTCTGACAAATGGCCCATCCCTTGGAGCAGAAGGAGGGGCCCTTTCGGAACACTGCAGGGAGCCACACAGGGCCTTGTTCCGCCTGACACCTTTATTAATCGCCCAGCCAGGAAGAGAAACAGCTTGTTAATTAAATTTGCAGATGCTGCTAAACCGGGAGGTGCTTTGCTTGTTCCGTCCCAGGAAGATAGAATGGTCCCCTAGGAGGGTCTCAAGAGGTCAGCCTGAGTGGGAGGCAGCCATTCAGCATCCATGGGCATCGTTTGCTGAGCACCTGCTGGGTGCCCGAGTCAGTGGCCGAGGAAGGTTTCTTCCCTTCTCTGGGCTTTGGCTGCCACACCTGGGCAAGGAAGGTGGCTCAAGGCTGCAGCATCAGGCTAGGGGTGTAGGGTGTTCTGTGTTGCACCCTCCATACAGGGAGGAGCTCTGTCTTCCAGTTCAGGGGGCACTCGGCACCCACTCCCAGAAGTTGGGGGGCACAGGAGACTTATGTCTCAATATGGTGGGGGTTCAGGAAGCACAAAAAGCCTGGATCCCAACGTGGGAGCCTGATGGGGCTAAGGGGCAGTGTTTGCTGCCTGGGGCAGCCAGGAGGGCCCGAAGAGGCTAGGGATGAGAGTAGTGTAAGAAGCTGGGTCCAGGTCCTAGGGTTCAAGGCTTGTAGAGAAAAGGGATGTTGGGACTTAAAGGTTTAAGATACTGGGTGGTTTGAGGGGTCTGCGTGGCCTGGAATTGGAGTGGGGGGCGTAAGGATCTCACAAGAGAGATCTCTAGGATCCAGAATGCCTGAAAGCTGGGATCTCTTAGTCTTGGGATCCCCTGAACAATTTAAAGGAAGGGTGGGAGGACAGATGTAAAGTGGGAAGACGGCCTCGTAGCGCCACCTAGTGAAGGAATCAACAAACAAGAAAAAGTTCTCTTGATGCTCTGGCTTCTTGAGGGGCCTGAGAAGCGATCAATAAAACTCGCCTGCCCCCTTGCCACTCCCTCTCCCTTCCCCCTGGCCGGGGTGGTGAGGACAGGTAAGGGAAGGTCTGGAGGGGGGACGGGGCAGAGGGAAAACAGGTGATGGTGGGCAGGTGGGCGGGGCAGCACGTGCCTGTGGTTAGCTCCTGGGGCTGCTCCTGTGTGCCTCCGTGTGCTCAGCAGCATGGCTTGGAGCATGGTGGATCAGGATGAGCTCAGCCTGGCTCCTTCCCAGGGGCGTCTAAATGTGTTTCTTGGAAATCGAGTGTGCTGCCACTACTGAATCAGGAAGGGATTCCCTAATAGGATTCTGTCTCTCTCCTCCCCATTAAGGACTGCCGAGGAGGTGATGCCCACTCACCTACAGTGCTTGGGCACTGTCTGGGTTCAAGCCTGGATCCCAGGGAGTGACCCACGTGACACCTGCTGAGCGCAGAACCTGCCGATGGGGCAACTTGCTTGCACACCCTAGCACCATCACAGTTTGGGTTATGTACGAACTTCAGATTTTAAGACCCAGCTGTTTAGACTACAGCACAAGGTTGAGCAGATGGGGTGGGGGAGTCGGTGGGAAAAGGGGTCCGGGGTACCTCCTGGGAGACAATCCTTGGTGATAATGTGAAATTCAAAGACAAGCCAACAAATGGACAGGGTGGCCGGGGGCGTGCTGGGCGGGTACATGATGCCAGCCAGAACGATGAGGGGAGGCGCTCGCGCAGAGCAGGGCTGGGAGCCGAGGCTCCCCAGAAGTTATGGGGGGGCGGGAGAAGAGTGGCAGCCAGCTTGGGTTATAACCTGAAGGTCATGGTGAGCCACAGGTGGGGGTCAGAACTGCCTTTTTCACGATTTGTTTAGTTAGTTATTTGAAAGGCCAAGTGACAAGGAGAGGGAGTTGGAGATTTTTCATCTGCTGGTTCACTCTCCAAATGACCCCAAGGACATGGCTGGACCAGGCAGACACCAGGAGCCCAGAGCTTCCTCTGGGTCTCCCACATGGGTGCAGGGGCCCATGCACTTGGGCCATCCTTTGCTACTTTCCCAGATTCATTCACAGGAGCTGGATGAGAAATGGAACAGCTGGGGACTGATCCAGCACTCAGGATCTGGGATTTGGACATTCCAAAGAGGGGTTTAACCCTCTGCTCCCGTTGATGCCTGCCTGTGGCACCTGCCTTTCAAATAGCCCCTTGGAATGACTGGTGTGTTGGCTGAGTGAGAGAGGCAAGGAGAGCGGAGTGGGTAGGCAGGGCCCAGCCAGGAGCCTATAGTGTCTGAGTGTTAAAGTCCTGGTGGTGATTAAGTAACCAGATCACCCACACTGCTGGGACTGCCATCTGGCCTAGCAGACAAGGTGTTGTGTCCTGTGTCACAGTGCCTGGCTTCAGTCCTTGGCTCCGGCTGATGTAGACACGGGGAGGCAGCAGTGATGTGAGACCTGGATTGAGTTCTTGGGCTCTGGCCCGAAGCTGCTGTGGGCGTTTGGGAAGAGAATCAGCAGACGGGAGCGCTCTTTCTCTGCCTATCTCTGTGTACATGTGCGCTTGTCTCTCTAATTAATGAACTAATTAGTCAATAATGAATCCAATAATTATTAAGCACTCCCTGTGTCCAGTGGAGTAACTCATGCTACGCTCCCAACAGGCCTACGTTGCTACATCCAAGCACAAAACAGAAGCCAGTGCTGTGGCATATTGGGCTAAGCATCCCACATGGGGGGGGAGGGGTTCGTGTCCCGGCTGCTCCACTTCCCATCCAACTCCCTGCTAATGCACCTGGGAGAGCAGTGGAAGATGACCCAAGTCCTTGGGACCCTGCACCTGTATGGTGACCTGGAAGAAGCTCCTGGCTCCTGGATTAGGATAGACTCAACTCTGGCTCTTGCACTATTTGAAGATCTCTGTCTCTCCTTCTTTCTGTAACTCTGCCTTTCAAATAAAATGATTTTGAAAAAAATATATATATATGTACATATATATTAATTTTTATTGGAAAGGCAGAATTACAGAGCTAATGAGAGACTAAGAGAAAGCTCTTTCATTCACTGGTTCACTCCCTGGTGGGTTGCAATGGCCATAGCTAAGCCAATCTGAAGCCAGGAGTCAGTAGACTCCTTTGCATTTCCCATGCTGGTGCAGGGTCCCAAGACTTTGGGCCATCCTCCACTGCTTTCCCAGGCCATGGGCAGGGAGCTCGATGGGAAGTGGAGCAGCTAGGACATGAAGCGGTGCTCAAATGAGAACCTGGCACATGCAAGGAGAGGATTTAGCCATTGAACCATAGCACCAGGCTCTGAAAAGCTGTATCTTAAAAGCTACAGCACAGGACAACGAAATGACTAATAGGTCACCTAGAAGGTGCCTGAGGCTTTGAACCCAAGGGGTCTAGCTGCACAGGCTTGAACCCCCGTGGTCCATGGAGGTGAAGAGGCAGTGATGACTGGGCAGGGGCATCCTGGGTTAGCCCTGGGCCTGGCAGCTCTGTCTCAGGTTGGAGCCCCAGCTGGCATGTTTCTCTCTCTCTCTCTCTCTCTCTCTCTCTCTGTCTCTCTCTCTCATGGTTTGAAGGACTCTGCTTTCTGTGGAGGCCAGAGCCCTCACCCTCAGTCCGCTGCCACCGCCGCCCCTATGCCATATTTTATAGGGAGGCAGAAGGGGGTACAGCCAGCTCGCTGCCTTGCCAAGGCGGATGATTAACTCCCTTAAGGAGTGAAGTGTGAAAGCGCTAGTTGATTTCTTCCAGGAAAGGAAATCCTTGACACTTCAGGCAGATGACTGGTAGCGGCTCTAAATCCCCATGAGGGCGGGCGGCTTGAGCTATGGCCCAGCGCAGCAGCTGTCAGCGTGGCCGCCGAGTGGCTGCTGCCTCAGCACTTGGTCGTGGCCCAAAACAGACTTCTCGGTCCGAGCCCCACGTGGGGGCATCGGCAGGTAGGAGATGCCAGCCTTCTGTGTCCTTTAGCATGGTCCTTAGCTGGAAGGGGAGAATGGGTAGGATGGAGGGTGAAGGGACCCAATCAAGAGCTGACATTGACTCCTAGCGGCAGAAAAGAGACCACTGGGATTGCTGCTAGGTGGGGAGCTTGAGGGGGTGACAGAAAACTTGTCTTGTGGCACAGTGAGCAAAGCTGGCAGCCTACTGTATTGGGGGTACCGGTCAGAGTCCTGGCTGCACACCTCCAATCCAGCTCTGTGTTAATGTGCCAGGGGGAAAACAGTGAAGGTAGGAGGCCAGCGTTGTAAGCATGGGCAGCAGGTAAAATTACTGCCTACAGTGCTGGAATCCCATATCAGAACATTGGTTCGAGTCCCGGCTGCTCCTCTTCCCATCCAGCTCCCTGATGATGCTCCTGGGAAGGCAACAGAGAATGACCCAAGTGCGTGGGCCCCTGCCACCCATGTGGGAGACCTTCAAGAAGCTCTGGGCTCCTGGCTTTGGACTAGCTCACCTCTGGCCATTTGGAGAATGAGCCAGAGGATGGAACGTTCTCTGATAATGTCTCTTCTCCCTTACCCTGTATCTTTGCCTTTCAAATACAAATAAATAAATCTTTTTTTTTTTAAAGATTTATTTTTATTTTTTTTATTGGAAAGGCAGATATACAGAGAGGAGAGACAGAGAGGAAGATCTTCCGTCCAATGATTCACTCCCCAAGTGAGCGCAACAGGTCGATGCTATGCCGATCCGAAGCCAGGAGCCTCTTCCGGGTCTCCCACGCGGGTGCAGGGTCCCAAAGCTTTGGGCCGTCCTCGACTGCTTTCCCAGGCCACAGGCAGGGAGCTGGAAGGGAAGCGGGGCTGCCGGGATTAGAACCGGCGCCCATATGGGATCCCGGGCGTGCAAGGCGAGGACCTTTAACCACTTGCGCCACCGCGCCGGGCCCTAATCTTTTTTTAAAAAAAAAAAAAAAAAAAAAAAGAAACACCTGTCCGTGTGCAAGGACATACTCCAGAAGTGTGGTTGCGGAGGAAAACCTGGCATTGCCTCCTGTGAAATTTTTGTCTGACAATGAGTCCGGTGCAGAAGCTTCCTGGAGGATGTAAAAAGCGACTCTGGGCTGTGACGGTTCAGGTCGCTGAGCCCTGTCCCTCCAGGAGGGGGTGGGGCATTAGCTCTGATTTGAACTTTGGTGAAGGCGTTGAGTCCTTAGTGAGGTCCCAGGATCCTTGGGAAGATTTTCCAGGGGGTTTTGATGGGGGACTGCATCTTGGAGCCCATCCTTGTGCTGGCCACTTACCATCCTCAGATGGTGCTGCTGAACAAGAGCAGGCTAGGGCATTGGCGTTCCCCAAGAGGAGAGTGGAGACCCAGGAGGGGGGGGGGTCCCTTGGGAGAGGCACCCCAGACCCGGGATTCCTTTTGCAGCTCTCCCAGTCAATAATTCCCCCCACCCTCCGCCGCCAACCAGTGTTACCACGAGTCAACCTAAAAAAAAAAAAACAAATAATAAGAGAAACAACAAATAGTAAACTATGGTCATGCAAGAGGAAGACAGTGAGAGCAAGGGTGAGGAGGATTCCTGGGGTATCCCATAATAGCTCATGGTTTGACTGACAGCTAGGGTGACGTCAAGTCGGAGGTTGCAGAATGTGAGGCGGCGGTGGAATGCAGTGGCTCAGCAATCTTTGGGGACCGTAGCTGTCCCGTTGTGCATGACAGCCTTGCCCACTCAGCTGCCTGCTCTGTGTGTCAGGGTGGACACAAGCGACTCCGCCTCCCCAGCCGTGTCAGGCAGGGCCTGGCTCAGAGGTGCCTGGGGTCTGGAGGGGTGAGACTTAGAACTGCACACATGTAAGACCTAGGCCTGTGTGGCATCAACCTTGAGTCACACACCCCCCAAGAACTTCCAGATGTTTCCAAGACCACTGCCAAGGCACCCTGCTGCTGCGATAAACATCTTCACACATATACACACACAACAAATGTACAGAACCAGATATACAACACCATACACACATCTATTAGCTGTAGACGTGTATTTACAAGATTCAGATGTGATTCTGCCACTCTGAGCATTTTATTCATTGTGCAACGTTAAAAGCCATGTGGGGTCACCACGGTGGCCCAGCAGATCAGGCCACCATCTGTGATGATGGCATCTTATATAACTGTGGGTGTAGGCTCGGTTGCTCCAGTTCTAACCTAGCTCCCTGCTGATCACCTGGGAAAGCAGCAGAGGACGGCCTCAGTGCCACACACAGGTACCATTGTACTGACTGCTTCTATGGGTCGATAATCCAGAGGCCCAAACCCTCCAGGTCACCCTAGATGGTCAGCTTGGAGTTAATGCTGGCACTCCAACCTCATCCATAGGGATTGGGTATATACACACACACACGTACATTTTTCATCTACTTAAAGCCAGGGTTAGGGAGAGAGAATGGCAGGACCCCCAGCCAGGTCTCCCACACAGGGGGCAGGCTGCTTGCCTCCCAGGATATGTAAGCAGGAAGATGGGTGGGGAGCGAAGAAGCCAAGACTCAAACTGGCACTCCTGTGTGGGAAGGGGCATACCACATTGGAAGGTGATTGCAGCACCACAATGCCAGCCTCAGCCGTAGGAACTAAATAAACAAAGGGAGAAGATGGGAGGGGGAGTGTGGAGGGTGAGAGAGAGAGAAAGGGAAGGAAGGGAAGGGTTGGGAAGAGGAGGGGAGAGGAGAGAATTCCCAATGGCCACAGGGAGTAGTGGGTTGCACCCTATCTGCACACGTGGTTACTCTGCAGTTGACTGGCCTGTTCTGCTCAGTACTTGCACCTGCAGTCTCTCAGCCACATCTCTCCATCACTTCCATAAGGACCACTTGAGCAGACTAGGCCCAACTGTGCTCTTCCAACTCACAACCACAGAGAAAGCACCAGGACCCCCAAAGAATGCAATTGTGCAATCCAAGCACCCCTTAAAGTCAGCCTAATCTGTAAGTCCAAGGATTGGCATTGGGTTGATAAAGGGTTCATTGTTTTAAGATTTTTAACTTTTATTGGAAAGGCAGATTTCCAGAGAGAAGGAGAGACAAAGAGAAATATCTTGCACCTGCTGGTTCAGTCCCCAAATGGCCTCAAGACCGGAGCTGAGTCAATGCAAAGCCAGGAGGTCCTTCCGGTCCCCAATGTCTGATGCAGGGTCCCAAAGCAGTGCCCATATGGGATGCTAGTGCTTGGAGGTGGAAGATTAGCTAACTGGCCCAGCCTGCTGACCCTGCAACATGTGGGAGGCTTGGTAGAAGCTTCTGGCTTCCCTCTAGCCCAGCCCTGGCTGTTGCAGCCATTTGGGGAACGAAACAGCAGACCATGACCTATCTCTGACTGTCTCTTTGTGTTAACTGTCTTTCAAATAAATAAATCTAAGAGAAAGAAATACATGCAGCTTTTCTACTAGCTGTTAAAAAAATGCATCATACATACATACATTTAGTGGAAGTGAAACGTGTAACTATAATGTGAGCCCCAGCATTAAGACCCTGAAGTGGTCATTAGATATCACTTAGCAGATGCTAATATTAATTTAGAACTCATGTTGTAAAGGCACAATCAACACACCTTTCATCTTTTTTTTTTTTTTAAGTAGTTAGGAGGGCCAGCACTGGGCACAGTGAGCTAAGCCATGGCCTGTGGCATGCCAGCATTCCATATGGTAACTGGTTCGAGTCCTGGCCACCCCACTTTCCAATCAGCTTCTTGCTGATGTACCTAGGAAAGCAGCAGAGGATGGCCCCTGCACCAACATGGGAGACCCAGAAGTTCCTGGACCCATCCAGTTCTAGCCATTGTGGTACTTCTGGGGAGTGAACCAAAAGATGGAGGATCTCTTTGTCTTTTCCTCTCTCTCTGTGCTATTATTCATACAGCTACTAGAATAGTAGAATAGGATAGGATAGAATAGAATAGAATAGAATAGAATAGAATAGAATAGAATAGAATAGAATAGAATAGAATAGAATAGAATAGAATAGAATAGAATGTAGTTATTTTCAGTTTCTTTGAAAGCAGCCAGGGGCAGGGAAAGAGATATCTGTAAGCCCCTGGCTCACTCCCTGCTCACCACAGTCAGGGCTGGGCCAGGCGGGAACCAGGAGCCTGAAACTCTGCCTGTCTTGCCCAGCTACCTCCAGGTGTGCACTGGAAGGCAGCCGGATTGACAGCAATTGCGCATCTGCTGGAACTAAGTGCTCCAGTAGAGATGTCAGCATTGCAAGCCGCAGGTCAATCACTGGATCCTGCACTGCACATGCGCCTGTGGTGGCTTTGTGCTCTATAGGCCCCAGGGCTAAGTTACTTGCAAGGGACTGGCGCTGTGGATCGTTATACAAACCAATACCACGTTTAGAGAGCGCGTTTCTTGCGTCTCATCTACCCCTTTCCTCCCTTTTTGGTTGCACGGTTTTAGTCGCCTGGGCCTCCTGTCTCTGACGTGGACCGTGCAGGGGAGGGTGGAGGGATGGGCCGGTGGGCACGCTCTAGGCCAGAGGACCTCGGCTGCTGGGAGCCCAAGCCAGGCCGGAGCTTGTCCACAGCGAGGCAGTGGACCTTCCGGCGCTGCGCTGTCCCCTGCTGGCCGCAGGCGGGAGGTCACACACAGGCTGTGAGGTGGCTTTGCAGTCTGGGGTCTAGTGTCCAGCTTGCTGGGCCAGCAACAAGCATTGTGTCGTGGAATAGGTCTGGGGAGGCCAACAGACCAGAAGGCGCTGTGGCATGGCGAGTGAAGTTGTTTCCTGCAATGCTGGCAGCCCTCACAGGTGCTGGGTTCAAGTCCCGGCTGGTCCACTTCTCATCCAGTTCCCTACTGATGCGCCTGGGAAAGCAGCAGAGGAGAGCCCAGGTGCTTGGGCCTTGCACCCACCTGGGGGACCAGCGTGGAGCCCAGGTTCCTGGCCGTGGTAACTGGAATGTGAACCAACATCCTCTCTGACACTCCACCTCTTATGTAAAAATGAATCTTGCCAGGAGTGTCATAGTTGAGAAAGCCGCTCAGCGGCGTGGTCCCCGAGTTTGTGTGCATTTTCCAAAGGCGCTCCTGGAACATCACCACGCATGCTTATTGTCTACTTGTTTAGCAACGGCATCCCATATGGGTGCGGGTTCGAATCCTGGCTGCTCTACTTCGCATCCCTGCGCCCTGCTGTAGGAGAGCAGCGGAGGATGGGCCAAGACTGTGGAAGCCAGTTCGGCGGGAACCAGAAGCCTGGAACTCTGGCCCGGTCTCCCACGTGAGTTCAAGGACCCAAGCTCTTGGGCAGTCTCCCGCTGCCTTTCTGGGCGTGTTCTCAGCCTGCAGTGCCCGTTGGATGCGCGAATCCGGTGGACCTTAAAGGTGCGTGTGGGTGGTTCTGGTATGGTAGCCTATATATAGGTTAAAGTCCTCTCCTCAGCAGGATCCCATATGGGCGCTGGTTCTAATCCCTGCAGCTCCAGTTCCCTGCTTGTGTTCTGGAAAAGCAGCGGAGGACTTCCTCTCTGTCTCTCCTCCTCTCTGTATATTTGATTTTCCAATAAAAGTAAACCTTTTTTTTTTAAAGTCTGTGTGGGGATGACTTCCAAGCCTTCGGCGTGCTGGGACCAGTGGAAGTTAAGATGGGGAAGGTGAAGGAAGGCAGGGAGCAGTGCAGTAGCGCTTGTCCCAGCTAGGCCGGGAGGCAGCGGGCAGCTCCAGGCCGCTTTCCTGCCAGGATAACAGGAATGCTGACTGGTGCACAGGAGGTTCGGATCCTCCCGAGGCCACGGGAAGCTCCAGTCTGTGACCTCCGCCTCCCTCCCCAGCAGGCCTGACTCCGCCCTCTTCCTCTCTCCCTGCGCTCCTCTGTCCTGGCCCCCCTCTGCCTGAGTTTTGGGGTGGGTTGCGGGGACACCGCCCCTTACAGCGGACCGTCAAGACAGATCCTGATTGCACTAAATCGTTTAACATCCAAAATATTCTTTGGCATCGGCAGTGCGTGTGGCACCTAGCTGGCTGAAACCCGTCCTGCCCGGAGTCGCTGTGTGGGAGCAGAAGTGGTCAGAGTCCGCGCGTGAGTGTTGCCTAAAAAGGAAGTTCCACCGTTCCCATACCGGGAGTCGAACCCGGGCCGCCTGGGTGAAAACCAGGAATCCTAACCGCTAGACCATATGGGAACTGATAGTAGTGCTTCCCCTGTGGGTGTATACGACGTTGGCGTCAGCGCAGCCGCCTGCGCACTACAGACAAGTCCGTCCCCGGAGCTCGCGCCCTCTGCCGGCCCCACTGGGTACGGCGCGCCCTGCGCTCCGGGAACGCTGCAGCCCGGGCGAGCCCACCGCGCCTCGCTTTGCCCCAACCAGCTTGAGACGGTGCGCGCCGGCCGACGTGCACTCTACTCCACAGACGCGGGGACCCGTGTTCATAGACAATTCGCGGTCCAAGCAATGACTGGACTCCTACTGGTTCAGCGCTGCTTGGAAAGGACTCCTGCCAGGGGGCAGCGACGTCTGCAGGCTCAGGACTTAGTGAGGTGTCCTGGGGGCAGCAGGTGGCCAGGGACCTCGGCCACCCACACAGGCAAGAGAGTGCTCCCCACCCCAGCCTTGCAGCTCCGGATCCTATATGCCCAGATCCAAACCCTAAACCCAGGAACGGTGGGGCAACAGCTTGAAATGGACCCTCAAAGTCCATGGAGCAGATCTGGGGCTTGGGAGCCTGGCCACTGCGGCCGGCTTAGTGATTCCGCAGTTCTGAGTGGTTGGATATGTATTTATTTTATATATATATATATATATATATATTTTTTTTTTTAAAGAAAGCAACACCGTAGAGACAAAGCATCACCATTCAGAGACAAATGGGGAGCAAGTAGGGACAGCTCTACTGTGGACCAAGAACAGGGTTCCCCCATAAGTAAGAGTTCTTAGAAATTACTGGAGCCCCACAAGGAACGGAAGTGGCCCTTCCACGAGTGCCCAGAGGCCCAGAAGGGCTCTTCCCCATTCCACTGACAGGAGTGGTCAGGTGGCTCACTCCTGTGAGGATGAAGGGCTCTGTCCACTTCGTCCCCCCAGCCCCAGCCCCAGCCCCAGTGAGGTGTGGCTTTCGGCTCTCCCCCGACTATGGTGGGCCTGCAGGTGTTCACCACCCGGCTGACCCACCCGTGGCTCCCCCACAGGCACAGTTTCTGCAGCCGCCCCGCTACCAAATGCAGCCTGGCCACACTGACACCAGGGCCACTTTCACCGGGGATGCAGGGGGGCTGTTCAGGAAGGAGGAGGCCCTGCACGGCCTGCAAGGCGGATGCTGCCCGGGGACAGCTGTGGCCACGCGTCAGGCAGCGCCCGGCTCCGGTGGCCGCAGTCTCTGCTGGAGTGTCCGCAGCTGCTTCTGGCCCTTGCTGATGCGGATCTGGAGGGTAGCGATGTCGGCCGCCAGCTGCAGGCCTGCGGGAACAGGAGACCACATCACCTGAGGCTCCAGGCCTCGGCCGCCCCACACTATTCCTGACACGCTGGGGAGGGGGTGCCCTAGGACCTTCTGATGTCCCCATGTGGTTGGCATGGATACCAGCTAAGGAGCACCCCGCCCCCTCCCGGCATGCCAAGGGTTGAGACCACCAACTCCCTCGGGGAATCCCACCTGCCTCTCACACCTACCACGGGCAGGGGTCCGTGCCCTTCAGTACACTCACCGTCCCGGAAGCTGGCTTGGGCTTGGCGCAGACTGTGGGGAACCAGGATCCCGAACCAGTTGAGAGGGTCTTGCGGGGGAGTGGTGGTCTCGGGCTCCGGCTCCGGGGTCTTAGTGGGACCCTTGCGCTGGCGCAGGGCTGCTGGAAGGGAGGGGGGGGGTCTGAGGAGGCTGGGGTCTCACTCCTCTGGAGTTATTTTGGGGGGCAATGCGGAGTTGGGAAACCCGGCAAACAGCTCCCGGCCGAAGCCTTCCTTTGGTCCCCTGCCTTGCTTATGGGACTGTAGCGCCCCGATCCCATCGCCGGGTGGGAGATGACCGCTTCCGTCCACCGACACGGTCAGGTACCCTACCACCTCTCCCACCGTCCCCCACGCAGGCCGGGCAGCTACCGGGTCAGCGCGCTCACCTGCCTCGCGGGGCCCCACCTCCTCCGGGGTCCAGGCGCCGGCGCGCACCACTCTCAGCTTCTGCAGTCCGTCCTGGGCCTCGCTGGACGACAAGGTGGGGCGGATGGTTGGACAATTCCGGGGGCGTCCCCCGACCCCTGCCCGCCCGGCGGCAGCACCCGAGGTCCCTCACCTGGTGCACACGCACACCTGGGGCTCCATGTGGGACGCGTACTGCAGGGGACCCACCGACTTGACACCCATGGCGTAGCGCGCCTTGGCCAGCGACAGCCAGCCCTGGGGACAGACGGGGCAGGGGCATGGAGGAGCTCGCCCGTGCGCACGCCGCGAGCTCCCGCTGCCCCGCACGCCAGCCCCCCCACGCCCACCTCCTCCACGCGGCCGTTCAGCACCGCCCGCTTCGTCTCCAGCTCCTCCAGGTCCCCGAGCAGCTGCAGGATCAGCGCGTCCAGCTCCGCCCGCGGGTCCTCGGCCGCCATGTCCGGCCCGTCTCACCCGCGTCTCCGGTGGAGCTGAGGGCCTGGCCTACAGCTGCCATCATCTTCAGGTTGTCCAATCACCGTCAGGCACGCTGGTTTGACAGCCAATCGGCGGGTGGGACACGCCCCCAAGGGGACGGTCCCATTCATGGCCCCGGACGCCCGACGGCTGCCAGCACCCTGTTTAAGCGGTGCGGGAGCACGGGGACAGTGTCCCGCAATGAGCGTCCCAAGTGTATCTGCCAACTGCGCTGTCTGCCAGGGCTGACGGAGCTTCCAGATCGCTTTTGGAGGCGGGAGCATCTTAAAAATGATCCTAACGCTGTGGCAAAGGAAGGCGAAGCCGTACGCCACCATTTTGATTAAGGGAAGAGTGGCTTTTACACTTCAATTTACAGAAGACGCCGGCCGGGATCTTCCCAGTGGATCGGTTTTCTCGAAGTGCCGATCAGGGTGGCTTTAGGAGCTTACCAGCTTAAAACTGGCCAAAGCCGCCTGTGAGCAGCAGGAACCGAAGCCCTAGGCGGCGGACATCTTCATTAACGGCCGCCCAACGCCACTCAGAGTGACAACACTGTGAGGCCAGCCTATTGGTTATTCCGGCGAGCACTCGCGCGGGACTGACCAATCACCGTGAGGCACCCGGCTGCTGTTCGCCATGTTAACTTTGGGCATTTATCCAGAGCTGCCGACTGGAGTGAAGCCTTTACGCTGCTTCCCTGAGTGAGGGCGGAAGTAAGGGCTGCGTGACTCCGGCTGTGCTCGCAGTCTGTCCCGCATCCACGTGGGACGAGAGGCGCCCAGGATGGTAGGACTGTGGGGTTGAGCGCGTGTTTTAGGGCGTGGGGGTGGAGTGGGGTTGGAGGTTCGCCTTCTTGACCGGACTGGCTGTTCCGTAGCTGCGCCGCGAGGCCCGCCTGCGCCGCGAGTACTTGTACCGCAAAGCCCGGGAGGAGGCGCAGCGCTCGGCCCAGGAGAGGAAGGAGAAGGTGCGGCGGGCGCTCGAAGGTACGAAATCGGGGGGCCCTGGGGTACCTGCCTGCTGGCGGGGCCCGTGTACCCGCCGACGTCCGTTCGGGGTCCCGGGTGGCCAGCGCTGCCTGGCCTGACCACGGCTTGCTGTGGTGTCCCGCTTTCCACGGGTCGGAATTCCTGCCTGGCCTGGACGAGATTCCCAGGCATCGTTAGGATTCTCTTGGAAAAGTGTCCCCTGTCAGACTTCATGATGCCGCTTGCACTGTCCAGGTGTCGTGCTTGTGTGTTGCCCTTTGTCGGAGGGGGGTTTTGTTTCCGTTGGGTGATGCACCCCGCTTCTCCCCTCCTGCCCCGCATTCGCTCCGATGCCCCCAGGTCTTCAACCTGTGACAGTATGTGGGAGTGTATGTGTCCCTTTTTGCAGCTTTTCTAGTTCCCGCAGTTGAGTCGCCCCTGAGGCTCAGTCTGTTTTTTTTTTTCTTCCTGATGTTGGTTTTGGGGTGATCGCCACACGCTCAGGTGTGTTGCCGCAGAGTAGTGCCCGTTTCCAGGATAGAGTTGTGTAGCGAGGTGGGGAAGGAAGGCCCTGGCCTCCCAGCCTTGACGTGGGGGAACTCCTGAACCCACAGCGGCTGACTTTCAAAGTTTAAGATGGAGTGGTAAGCCCTTCTCCCGTTAAGGGGAGCTCAGAATACCAGGTCAGGAGGAGGTGATTTTGCTCTGATCTTCCCTCCCCATGTGGCCTTGGCCTAGTAGGGATTAGGATCTTCCCAACAGATTGGTGGGGAGGGAGCAGCTGCCCCAGGGGTGGAAACTGAGGGTCCGCTCGGTGCACGCATCTCACACAGCTCCGTCTTCCGCTTTGCAGAAAACCGGCTGATCCCTACCGAGCTTCGCCGGGAGGCGCTGGCCCTGCAGGGCTCCCTGGAGTTTGATGATGCCGGTGGTGAAGGTGAGCCCACTGCACAGCCCTCCCTGACCCTGAGCCACGTCCTGCCCCCAACTGGAGCCCTCTGGCCTCTGCCCACACCCTTGTGGGACATGCTGGGCTGTTCCTAAACAGTCCACTACCGTCACCCTGGAACTGTCCCCAGCGCTGGCACCTCAGGGACTCTGCCCTGTGCTCCCGATCCCTAAGCTGGCAACCGTCAGAGCCGTGTGACTGGCACGACTGAACCGCAGATGCCACAAGGCACCCACATCCTCGGTTACAGGTGCACCTGCCGGGTGCTGCCTCCTTGGCAGAGTCGGCCGTGCCCCTTGCAGCTTCACACCCCAGGACGGTGTCGTGTTCTTGTTCCTCGTGCTCCCAACAGGGGTGACCAGCCACGTGGATGACGAGTACCGGTGGGCCGGAGTTGAGGACCCCAAAATCATGATCACCACCTCCCGAGACCCCAGTTCCCGCCTTAAGATGTTTGCAAAGGTACCCACAGCCCTGGGTGGGCAGTGAACAGACATCACCAAGGACAAGTGGGAACCACCCTCTGGGTCCTGACAGGATGCTGTGGTCCACACCTCACACAGGAACTGAAGTTGGTGTTCCCGGGCGCCCAGCGCATGAACCGAGGCCGACACGAGGTGGGGGCGCTGGTGCGAGCCTGCAAAGCCAACGGGGTCACCGACCTGCTGGTAGTTCATGAGCATCGAGGCACACCGGGTGAGGAAGGCGGCTGAACGGCTGGCAGGCAGGCAGGCTGGTGGGTGGAGGGTGGGCCGAGGGCAGGCTGGGGTCCTGACTGCCCTCTCCTCCGTCTGCCCCCCATCAGTGGGGCTCATCGTCAGCCACCTGCCCTTCGGCCCCACTGCCTACTTCACGCTGTGTAACGTGGTCATGCGGCACGACATCCCGGACCTGGGCACAATGTCGGAGGCCAAGCCCCACCTCATCACCCACGGCTTCACCTCCCGCCTGGGCAAGCGCGTGAGTCTGGGGTGTCTCCCAGAGGCCGGGAGGTGAGGGGTGTGGGATTGAGGGGCCGGGCCGGACCTTTGACACCGCCCTTCCCTGTGCCCCCCAGGTGTCTGACATACTGCGCTATCTGTTCCCTGTGCCCAAAGATGACAGTCGCCGCGTCATCACCTTCGCTAACCAGGAGGACTACATTTCCTTCCGGTGGGTCGGGCTCAGGGCTGGCATCCAGAGCTGTGTGTCCCAGCACCGCTATGGCTGACCTGCAAACCCTCCGCCCCTGCCACCATCCTCTCTCCGCAGGCACCATGTGTACAAGAAGACGGACCACCGCAACATAGAGCTGACCGAGGTTGGGCCCCGCTTTGAGCTGAAGCGTAAGTTGGGGGCTTCATGCTATGTGCCTGGTGAGGGGAGTGGAGGGAAGAGGGGCTTCGCCAGGCTGGTGGTGACGCCCCTGTCCCCCTGCCTCCTGCAGCGTACATGATTCGCCTGGGCACACTGGAGCAGGAGGCCACAGCTGATGTGGAGTGGCGCTGGCACCCCTATACCAACACTGCCCGCAAGAGGGTCTTCCTCAGTGCTGAGTGAGCCTACTGCAGGACAGGGCGCCAACCAGAAGACCACAAGGCCCCTGAGAAGGGAAGGGGTGCCAGGGTGCCTGACAGCCTCCAGGCGGTTGAGCCTCAGGTCAGCCCTGTCCTGGTGGTGACTAAGCCGCTGGCGGTCTCTGGGGGGTGTTGGCCTCAGCTTGGTGTTCTTGGGACCCTGTATGTGGGTTCCCTGTGTGGGCCCTGGCATGCATGGCACCCTGCAGCGAGGGCTTTTGGTTCTGGGTGCCCGCACATTACCCCAATTTGACTCCACCAGAAGGCTGCCAGCTTGCTGCCCTTGCCAGCAACCCCCCCCCATCCTCCTGCCCCCAGCCCCTGTACCCCCCTCTGTCCCCTTCTCTGAGTGACCACTGCCAGTGGTTGTGGCCGTGGTCTCCCATCGTGCCCCTCGCTGAGTGTCCCGTCCCCAGGCTCAGCCAGGCCGTCCCAGGTGACAGGGTGAACGTGTGCCCCTCTTCCTTTATCCATTGCCCCTTGGTGGACTCTGGCTCTCTGTGTCCGGCTCCTAGAAGTGTGACAAGGAGTTTGGGATCACAGGCGCTTCCAGAAAGTGCCCGTTCCGTTTTCCTGGCTGCACGCCCAGGATTGCTGGATCACGTGGTGCTGCAGTTTTTAACCTTAGGAGGAGCCGAGTCCTGCTTTCCAAGACTGCCCATTTCCGTTTCTGCCAGCCGGGCACCAAAGTTCCCCATTTCCCACACGCCTGGCCGTATTTATCATCTCTGTGCCCCCTGAGGGCCTTGATTTTTGGTGATGAAGCTTCTTTCATACACGTTTTGTCCATTTATATGTTGTCTTTTGAAAAATGCTTATTCAGATCCCTTGCCCCCCCCCTTTTTTTTTTTAAGAAATAAATGCTTCACTCTTGTATTTTTCCTGTTTTTCTTTTTTCAAGATTAACAGGCAGAGAGGGACAGAGACGCCGTTGATCTACTGCTTTGCTGCACGAGTGGCCGCAACGGCCAGGGGTGGGCCAGCCTCAAGCCAGGAGCCTGGAACTTCATCTGGGTCTCCCACACGGGTGCAGGGGCCCAAGCCCTTGTGGCCATCTTGTGTCGCTTTCCCAGGTGCACTAGCAGGGAGCTGGGACAGAAGTGGAGCAGCAGGGACTTGGACTAGCTCCCATATGGGAAGCCCGCACGGCAGGCAGTTTTTACCTACCTGAGACATGATGTCGATCCCCTCGACCTTTGAATGTGCCTAGTTTATAAACCTCACTCTATCCTTGGTAGGTATGCCAAGGGCATAGAGCACGTAAGAGGCTTGGTACTACTCATGGCTCCGGGCATGCAACACAGGTCTAGAACTTAACCACCAACAGGTGGGGCGAGGGGGATGGGAGGCATCACTGTGTGCTGTGGGGAGGTCTAGCCAGCTGAGATCTGAAGTTCAGACGCCTGTGCCCCACAGCTGTGTACCTGGCCTCAACAGTTCCCAGGCTCAAAAAGCAGCACAGACCAGGGAAGGTCACCGTCATTCATGATTCAAAGTCATGGGGAAGGCCTGGAGGGTGATGGCCCTGGCCCAGCCCCAGCCACTGTGGACATTTGTTCAACAAACAGGTACATGGGAGAGCTGCTCCTTGACTGGCTGCCTCTCAAATAAGTAACATTATTATTATTTTTTTTTTTTTAAAAAAAAAGGTTGTCAGTCATGCCCCTGGGAGGTGAGGCTCACCTGCTGCTGAGGC
Source organism: Ochotona curzoniae (assembly GCF_017591425.1). Taxonomy (NCBI): domain Eukaryota; kingdom Metazoa; phylum Chordata; class Mammalia; order Lagomorpha; family Ochotonidae; genus Ochotona; species Ochotona curzoniae. The sequence goes on from NW_024465699.1 coordinate 5,581,277, forward strand.
CAGGGCAGGAAGGAAGAAGATGGCAGTGCCCGGGCCAGCTACTCACTGCCTGCAGACAGCGTGGTTCGTACATGGACACAGGTGCTTGGGCAATTTGCACACTGCCAACCTTCCCCGTGTGTGCTGCTTTTTGATGTCTAACTTGAGGACATTCCCAACGGCTGCATCAGAAAGTCCTTGCTGACCGTATCACCTTATAAAGGGTTACCCTGTCCTCATCCCATGATGGTGCTGTGCTGGAAGGTCATGGACCAGCAAGTTCATTCCCAGCAGCCCTTCTCTGCTCACAAGCTCTGGAGGGAGGCGGCAGTGGATGGAGTGCGCTGGGCAATGGCCTGGAGGGGCAGCCTGCAGCCGTGTCCCTCCGTGATGGAGGGACAAGAGTGCTCTCACACCATTCAGCAAAGCAGAGCACTCGGGAGCCCATCACCTCCAAATACTGCTGGGGTTCATGACCTCTGGGGTTAGCTTCAGTACCAAGAACCTAAGTTGGGAGGCAAACCTACACAGCAGCACACTATTCAAAATACAACGGCTGAAAACTCCCAGATAAACTTTACCAAGCGAATGTGGGTGCAACGAGTGTGCAGTCGCAGTTTTGTGGTTGTTTAAAGATTACTGATTGATTTGAAAGGCAGAGTTAGAGCGAAAGGGAAAGACAGAGCCTCCCTCTGTTCACTCCCCGAATGGCTGCCACAGCCTGGGCAGGACTGATCAAAAGCCAGGAATGTCTGGGTCCCCCCAGCTGGGCATGCAGGGGCCAAAGTACTTGGGCCATCCTCCCCTGATGTCCCGGGCACATCAGCAGGCAGCTGCATCAGAAATGGAGCAGCTGGGACAGGTACCAGTGATGCACCTGCTATGCCATGGCACTGGCTGAAATAAGGACATTTTTAGAAAATATAACAAAGGAGTTGCTACAATGAACACATTCTCTTCCAGATGGAAATCTCTTACTGTCCTGTATTTACTCTTTGAAAAATGTGTTTTATTTGAAAGGTAGATTGAGCTCCTGGGCACTCTGGGATGCCCGGCAACAGCAAGGGCTGGGCCATCTCCCATGTGGGTGGCAGGGCCCCCCCAGAGAGCACATTAACAGGAAGCTGGATAGAAAGCTGGGCTAGGACATCTGATGAACAGTACATAAGATGGATGTATTTCATTTGAGTTCGAAGAAAGGTGAGCGCTTCTACGCTGGTTCGTTTCCCAGGCGTCCAGGCAACAGAACAAAGGCAGTGTCTTTAACTCCCTCCCTTGATGTAGCTGAAAGGCACAGGACATAAAGCTGTGGACGGTTAGGTGGCGGGTGCTGGGGGCCCAGTGGACATAGCCTTGTTTGTTTTTTAAAGATTGATTTTTATTGGAAAGTCAGATATACAGAGAGAAGAGACAGGAAGATCTTCCATCTGCTGATTCGCTCCTCAAGTGGTTGCGATGGCCATGCTGCGCCAATCCAAAGCCAGGAGCCAGGAGCTGTTTCTGGGTCTCCTGCACAGGCACAAGGTCCCAAGGTTTTGGGGCTGTCCTCGACTGCTTTCCCAGGCCACAGACAGGGAATTGAATGGAAAACAGGGCCACCAGGATTAGAACCGGCATCCATATGGCATCCTGGCACGTGCAAGGCGAGGACTCTAGCCACTAGGCTACTGCACTGGACCCACGCATCACCTTATTGACGGGCAGTTACTCCTTTTATTTAATTTTTAAAAAAATTTTCCCATTTTTTAATTATAGTTTTGATAATTGTTACATAGTTTAAAAAGGTTCAAGGGCTACAGAAAAGTGGGTAAGACTATTATTTCTACATTGTTTCCGTCATGTATCTGGGGTAAAGGGGGATATTAAGGGAGGACCCCCACCTAGCTTCCCACCCACCCCAGGTCCCGGATGTGGGGCATGCCCTGAGGGTCCTGCTCAAGTGGTTTGATAGTTCAACAGTCATGAATTGCTGCCAGTCTCACCACTCCAAGCATGATGAGGTTGTCGAAGAATCCGCTGATTGACATAGTCCATCTTAGAGTCCCCGTTTGCCCAGTTTTGCCCTGCCAAGTTACTCCTTTTAAAATAATTTTTTAATCAGAAGATAGTCACATCCTGCCTACTACTTGAAACTCTCCATTGCGGTGATGACTTTGGGACGGCTCAGGCTGTCAGGACGAGTGCTACCTGAAGGCGAGCATCCTCCGGGGGCTGCGTGGCCAGCTGGCTTCCTGTTGCTATGCTGCCTGCTGCCCGCGGGTGTGCTTTTAGCTGTGGAGCACTTCAAATGGAGGAAAGCAAAGAGGACAGTCCGTGAGCTGCTCTGTCGGCCAGCCCGACTTCCTTGCCAAGTCCCGACCACTTCCTATAGCCATGTCATCAATTTTACTTTCAAGCCAATGTCACACAGTGCGTCATTTCATCCTTACGTGTTTCCTAAGAGATAAAGACTTAAATTTGTCAGGATCACACCACAAGTTATTTCTCTGTGTCATCAGATACCCCGTAAGTGTTGAGTTCTTGGTTTACGTCATATATCCAAATCAGATCCAGTCATTGCCACTGCTTGGCAAGGCTCCTAAAGTTTTTTTTTTTTAAGATTGTTATTTTTTACTTGAGGTAAGTTACAAGAGAGGGAGAGACACAGAGATCTTCCACTTGCTGGTTCACTCCAAAAGGTCACAACACCAGAGCTGGGGTCATCTGAAGCCGGGAACTAGGAGCTAGGAGCTTCTGGATCTCCCACTTGACTGTAGGGTTCCAAGGACCTGGACCATCTTCCAGTGCTCTCCCAGGCACTAGCAGGGATTTGGAAGGGAAGTGGAACAGCCGGGGCTTGAACTGGCACCCATATGAAATGCCAGCACAGGAGAGGGAGGATTAGCTTGCAGTGCCACTGCATAGGTTCCAAGTGTCCTACTCTTTAAAAAGGATTTATTCATTTTGATAGAAAGGCAGATAGAGAGAAAGATCTTCAGTCTGCTGCTTCACTCCCCAAGTGGCTGCAAATGGCTTGATTTTTGAGCTGATCCAAAGCCATGAGCCAGGAGCCCCTTCCAGGCCTCCCACACAGGTGCATGGACCCAAGGCCCCAGGCTGTCCTCTTCTGCTTTCCTAGGCCACAAGCAGGGAGCTGGATGGGAAGTGGAGCAGCCAGAACATAAACTGACACCCATATGGGATCCCAGTGCATACAAGGTGTGGATTTAGCCACGAGGCCATTGTGCTGGGCCCCTCCTAAATTGTTAAAAGGAGAGGTCTTGCACAGCTCACCCTATTTCAAGTGTAGGATTCAGTGTGGCTTTTATCACACTCATGGGGGTGTGCAGCCTTCACCACAATCTAATTTTGGATCACTTTTTTCCACTCTTAAAGAAACTACCCATCGACTGTTGCTCCCCAGCCCTCTCCAAACACCCCCCAGCCCCTGGCCAGCGGCCAGCTGGCTTCTGGCGAGCGTGCTATTGCCTGTTCTGGACATTGCCATGGTGTCTTCTTGGTGAGCTCTGTTCCTTAGCAGAATGCTTGCAAAGCCTACCCAGCTTGCAGTTCGGCTGATGCATCTGTTGTTTGCATATAGCACATTCTGCCCACTCAGTGGGTTGTTCCCTGCTTTGGGTTTGTTGCAAATAATGCCACTATGAGCCATTAAATCTCCACTTTAAAAAAATTATTTTATTTGGAAGAGTTACAGAGGGAGAGGAAGAGAGAGATCTTCCACCTTCTGGTTCATTCCCCAAGTGACCACAATAATGAGAACCGGGCCGGTCCAAAGCCAGGAGCCAGGAGTTTCTTTTAGGTCTCCCACTCAGGTTCAGGAGCCCAAGCACCTGGGCCATCTTCTACTGCTTTCTCAGGTGCCTTAGCAAAGAGCTGGATCAGAAGTGGAACAGCTGGGATTCCAACTGGCATCCATAGGGGATGTTGGTGTTAGGGACGGCAGCTTTACTCACTGTGCCACAGCACCAACTCTCTTTAAACCTGTGGGAGCATCTCCATTTTCTTGAGGAGCCAGGCTTATTGGTGAAGTTCGTCTTGATTCGCTGATGGTGTCAGTGTATGGTGAGATTTAACCTACCCCTGCTCCATCCCTTCTCTGACTTCACATTGACCCGCAGAACCTGAACCAGGCCCTGGCTCATTTTCTTCCTTACTAATTTGACCTACTTGCTGGGAGTGTTGTGTGCAGTCACCAAAGAACCTCCAATGTCTAGCTGGCATGTAGAACTTTCTAGCCACATGCCAGTTAGCATTTCTGACAGAGCCTAGGAATCCTTCAGCCTCATTTATGCTCACCCAAACAGGTGCACACTGGATTCTCCCCCGCCCCACAAACACTCGTGTTCTCACTGAGCGGCAGCAGCTGGTCCCAGTGACCATCCTGGGGCCCACACTCAGATCTGACGCCAACAGCTCTGCATTCAGGGCCCACAGATAGCTTCCAGCGGTCAAGGTCAAGGCCCCTGGCCAGCCTCAGATGAAAATATGCAGCGAGTGTTGGTCTTTAAATAAAGCACCATGTGCAGATAGGAAGTGTATGCGGCTGGGCTAAAGGTGGGTGTGGAAACTGCAGGCCAAGGACATGGCGGTGAGGCCGCCTCCATCCCCCAGTGCTGTCGACCAGGGCTGTCAGAACATCTATCTAAGAGTTTACCTCTTCCAAGGGCAGGTGTCGAGCAAGGCAAGTGCATGGGCTGTGCCCTGAAAAGGTGGCCCAGCTCAGGCGGTGGGCTGAGCATCTTAAGGGCATCAAGGGTTGGGTAGAAGGCCTATTCCCAGGGATCCCCAGGACCTTCATGAATAGAATCTAGGGGCAGCTGCCCCAGGCCATTCTCCACAAAGAAGCTGCCAGCCTTAGAGCTGGCATGGGGCTGAGAGGAGAGTGTGGTGTCGTTCTTGAACTGACTTCCTCCTTCAGAGAGGGGTCCTTGATTCAAAATCCCAAAGCCTGAGCAACCCCAGGGAGAGCAGAGGATGCTGTGGCAAGAGCCTTTTCCCCAAGGTCTATACCTGCCAGTGGGACTGGGGGACAGCTCTCCTACCCCAGCCTGAAGGTTAACAGAATGAACCAGTTGGGGGGACTTTATTTTTCAAATTTCTTCTACCATTTCTTAGCCTGGCAAAAAGGAAGCAGACCTAGAACTGTCCCCCTAGTGCCACTAGCTTCCTGGGCCAAGGTAGGGTCATGCCCTTTTCCCTTGGCAGTAGCCAGTAGCTCAGACCAGCCTTCTGGCAACATTGCATTGCTCAGCTCTGACGAGTGGGCCCCAAGGTGGCATGCTCCATGAAGGGCCGGGCAGGTGGCTTACTGGCAGTGAGCTTCAGGATACTTAGGATGGAGTCCTTGCTGGCTGTGCCAGCCATGTGGGCTCCTCACCGCTGCTGGCAGGGAATCTAAGAGCAGGAATTGAGCGTGTAGTGCTCTGGGATGAGATAGAGGGGATGGGTGAGTGGGTGAAGGAGATCTGGCGGGGTCACTCTCTGGGGCCTTCCATGTCCCCAAACAGCCCTCGCTATGAGCTCTCAGAGTGCAGATATTTGCTGACATTTAGACCAGGTGGCAGGAAAGCAGGTGGGCTCAATGATCAGAGTGAGTGACAGACCCACAGCCAGAAACACAGACTCCCACCCTACCATGAATGGCAGATCACAGCTGGACCACCTGACTCTCAGGGCACAGGGCAGCATCTAACCAGTTCTGTACACCAGAGGTAGTCAGAAAGATCTTCAGGCACAACCTCCCTTCTCTTCCCCAAGAATCCAGACACATTTGTGGCACATCAGACAGACACACTTCTGCATGGGCAGACAGAACCTGAGGCAGACTCCCAGCAGGACAGACAGCCAGATACACACAGATTGTCTAGCATGGGGTTGGAGACACATGAAGATGCCCCCTCCCTGCCTCTTTGCTGTTCAACTGGAGGGTGGTCCCAGCCAGGCAGGAGACAGAATCCCTCCCCAGAAAGATTAAGAGACTTCACCCCCAGGCCAGCACAATGGCTTAACTGAGTAATCCTCCATCTTCAATCACCAGCATCCCATATGGATGCTGTTTGGTGTCCTGTCTGCTCCATTTCCCATCCAGCTCTCTGCTTATGGTCTGGGAAAGCAGTGGAGGATGGCCCAAGTCTTTGGGACCCTGAACTTTGTAGCAAACCCAGAGGAAACTCCTGGCTCCTGACTTTGGATCAGCTCAGCTCCAGCCATTGCAGAGGCCATTTGGGGAATGAATCAGCAGATGGAAGATATTTCTCTCTGTTTTTCTTTCTCTCTGTAAATCTGCCTTTCCAGTGAAAATAAAAAGAGAGAGAGAAAGAGAGAGAGAGAGAGGGAGAGAGACTGACTTTGTCCTAGTGGCCCAAGCATCCCATCCATTCAGAAGACTGTCTACTGGACAGACTTATCTCCAACCTATCCTATAGGAAGGACCTTAAGCTACAAACCTAGACTCCACTGACCTCCAATGGGACAGAAGATCCTCTTCTGGCCAAGTGGAACCATCCCAGTCGCAGGGTCAGCTCTCCCAGCCCCCAAACTGTACTACACAACAAGGCACAGATGCCCCTAAACCAAAGCCTGCCCTGTGTGTCCCTCAGAGTCTGCGCAGGGGTTTTCCACATCAGAGAATTACCTTGACTCCCGTTACCCCCTCACCAACTGAGCACGCACCTGCGACAACCTGCCCACCCCCACCCAGGGATCCGGGGGCCTTTCCCCGTCGGCGGGTCCCCCTGGTCTGCTACAGTTCTCTCAGAACCTCACCTGGTGGAATTTGGGGCGGGGAGGGTGGGAATCCCAGACTTTACGGAATTGTATCCAAAAATTCGAAATTTTTTAAAAAAGAAGAAGAAGAAAGAAAAACCGGCACCTGGCGGAGGATCATAGGGCTCGACCTAGGACAGAAGCGTCTGGGGGACTGTGCGGATCCACCTGCGGGCGAGGCGGCTGGAGAAAAAGAAAGCGCTCGCACGGGACTCACTTCTCCCTCCCAGCTCGGGAACACGCCGGGCTCCAGCTGATCCCGGGTCCTGGTGCGCGGGACAGTCCCCAGACACCGGTGACCGTGGGGGTGGCCACTCGCCCCTCCGCCCCCGGCCAAGCCGCCGCGCGCTGCCATTGGCGGGCGAGGACCGCGGCGGAGCCTCCTCGGCGGGTGCCCCGCCTCCCGCGGCGTCTACACCGCGGGCGAGTGCCCAGCGCAGCCACTGGACGGCACCTCGCGGGCGAACAGCGCCATGAGCCACAGCCTGGACGCGGCCCGGAGCTTCCTGGAACGGCTGGAGGCGCAGGGCGGCTGGGAGGGAGAGGTCCTCTCCAGCGAGTTCAGCGTGAGTTGAGCGAGTGTGGACGGCCGCGTAGTGCCAGCCCAACGATCTCCTCTCCAGCGCCGGCTGCTTTCCTCTCCCTCTCAGTCTCTCTCTTCCTCCCTCTCTCCCTTCCCCCGCTGCATCTGTTGCCTCAGTCTCTTTCACCATCTACGCAAAGGGCCCCAGCGGGCAAAGTCCAAGGCCGGGCTGGCAGGGACTCACCCGCCCTCGGGTGTGTCCAGCAGTCCTCCTCCCTCTGCGAGGCGGGACGGGCCGCACACTCCCTCTGCGAGGCGGGACGGGCGCGGGGAGGCAGCCGCGGAGCCCGGGAGGTCGGTGGGGTGAACCCGGGGCGGGAGCCCGGCTAGAGTAGCAGGAACAGCAGGGAAGGTGAGCTTGTGCCTTTTCCCTTGGTGACCCCGTGCACGAGGAAGCCTGAGAAGGCGCGGGGTGGGTGCAAGCGCTGAGCACCTCGCGGATGCTGAATCCTTCAGGCGTGCGCATCTCTGCGCGCCAGGAATTCCAACTCGCGTTTCGGGGGTCCAGCCCCTGCTGCGTCGTCCCCCGGACCAGGGCAAAGCCTCAAGCCGTAGACACGTGCACACTCAGTGTTTGTAGTCAGGGCAGTATTAGAGATGCGTGTTTGGGCGTCTTGGAAAATAGTTTTATTTTCACGTGACGATTTATACTATGGATAGAAACTGCATCGGACAACAGGCACAGTCCAGCAAAGATAGGATGGAGAAACTCATCCAAAATCCCAAAGTTAATACAAAATGGCGTTAAGAGATGCGAGGGTGTTTCATAAAGTTTCAGGGAGTTCTAGGAAACACAGCACTAAACGATAAGGTGGTTCTGGCGTTAAAAATGTGCACGGTATTTTCGTAACAAGCGTTTTTGCATCAATATTTTCAAGATCTCTGAGATGATCAATACAAACATATTGGCAACACGCATTGTAGTACGTGAGGAATGTAGGACATGCAGACAAAACGTGAAGTGTAATTTATACGGAATGGAAAGGGCAGGTGGCCAACCTCTGCCACCCACCTGGAGTATGATGTTGCCCTTAGCGGCCCTCCTGCTGCACCTGCGGGAGTCTCCGGAAGTGTCCCTCTGCCCCCCCTCTGCTCTCCCCGGCTTCTTATAAACGGAAAGGCCCACCTGCGTTCCTAAGACGCGACCCTAAGGGCTTCAGCGATCGGAGGTAGGGACGAGAGCAAGCTTTAAGGATGGTGGCTCGCACAGGAGGGTGACTGAGGAGATGACAAATTTCTGGTAACGCCCGTCCTGCACTCTTTACTTGCACTGAAAAACATACCCGCGGTGTCTTGGTGCACAATTTAGTAGTTTGGAAGTGATGCACGCCAGCGCGCACAGGTTTATCCCGGGCCAGGCTCTCCTGTAGCTGTCACCCCCAGCGTAACTTGAGGAGCGTGCAGGAGAGGAGGAGCTGCGAAGCTTGAACTCCACCCGAGCTGCTCCCGGCCAAGTCCCCGTGGCGCATCAGGCCTGGCTCGCAGGCTCCTGGGGGCGCGACCTCCAGCTGGCTGCTTCAGCGTTCTCGCCCGCTCCAAAAGGCGCCTTTTCTGACCTGGCCGCTCTGTTCTCGCCCGCTAGAGCATCCTGGCCCGCTCAGCTGCCTGGAAGACCAAGGGAGTGTGCTCTGCCAAGGCCGGCAGCCTGCGGGAGAACGTGAAGAAGAACCGCTACAAGGACGTGCTACCGTGTGAGTGCGGGGCTTCGGCGGGGAGCAAGGGGCGCACGCTCTGCCTCGCTGCCCAAACAGGTGTCAGCGCTCCGCAGCCGCGCAGTTTGTTGCCCGGACAGTGCTTCTGTGGGCGCCTGGGGCAGGAGGGGAGCCAGGCAATTGCACGGACGCCCCTCTCACCCGCACATCCCACATTTCTCATCTCGCCCACGGGCAGACGACCACACGCGAGTGATCCTCTCCCTGCTGCATGAGGAAGGACACAGCGACTACATCAACGGCAACTTCATCCGGGTCAGGCCTGGGGCCGGGGAGGAGGGCATCTCGGGGAGGTGAGGAGGGGCGAGGCAGCCTGCTGCGAGCCCGCAATGACCGCGCCTCTCCCTGGTAGGGCGGGGACGGAGGTCAGGCCTACATCGCCACACAAGGGCCGTTGCCTCACACCTTGCTGGACTTTTGGCGCTTGGTGTGGGAGTTCCGGGTCAAGGTCAGCCCTCTGGGGTGGGAGGGGTCGGCTGCCCCAGTGCTCCCAGGGCCGCGTCCGGGACCCTGTCCACAGCACCTCTGTGTGCCCTCCTCCTCGGTTTAGGTGATTCTGATGGCGTGTCGCGAGACGGAAAATGGGCGGGTAGGTATCCTCTGGGCCCCTGGGGGTCACCCTCACCTGCAGCTACACCGTAGATCAGGCGTGGGGACTCACCCTGACTCTCTGCCACCTCTCTCCTTCCTGCCTGCCTGCGCTGGGGGACTCTGGCCCCTGCTCCTGGGCAGATGTGCCAGGTGCGACCCTGGGTGTGCCTGTTCCTTCTGCCCGGTCCCTGCCTGCCCCTGGCTGGTTCCACAGGTACTTGTATGGGTGTTAGGTGCTCAGTGAGAGCACCCTGTATGCTCCCGCGGCACTACCTTTGTCTTGCATTCTCTGACACACTAGGGGACTCTGAGTATGGAATGCACCTGCCAGCAAGGCTATTGTTTTTGCTCAGCCTTGTGGAGACGCCATCACCCACTTCATGTCCACAATCTAGTGGCTTAACACATGGGTCCAGATTCTGCATTCGTCACCATTATGAGTTGGAGAATTTAAACACACACTGCTCTCCTTCCCCCTAAAGAAATCCTGTACTTTGAAGAAGTTTTCTTCCCCCCATTTCTCACCGGTCTCTGCAGCCCCAGGCAGCCGCAGACATGTTCAGGTTGTCTGTGGACTTGCCTCTTCTGGACATTGCCATGTGTATGGCTGTACCTAGCAATCAACATTTCGCTCTGTTTTATTGGCAAGTTATATTCCATTGAATGGATCCATCCGTTTGTAGACCTGGAGTCATTTCCATTTTTAAAAAGATTTGTTTATTTTTATTTGAAAGTTACAGCAAGGGAGAGACAGAGATCTTTCATCTGTTGGTCCACTCTCCAAATGGCTACAATGCCTGCAGCTGGGCAAAGCCAAGAGCCAGGGGCTTCTTCATGGTCTCCCACATAGGTGGCAGGAGCCCAAGCATTCGGGCCATCCTCTGTTGCTTTCTCAGGCTGTTAGCAGGGAGCTGGATCAGAACTGAAGCCGCTGGGACTTGAACTGGTGCCTGTCCAGAATGCGAGTGCTGCGGGCAGGAGCTTAACTTCTCATGTCACTGTGGAGGCCCGCCCATGGCGGCTTGTTTGGCTGCTGTGACTAACAGGGTCACAGACGTTCACGTGTGTCCGTGTGGAGCTCCGTCTTCACTGCACTCCACCTAGCAGTGGAGTTACCGGGTCACAGGAGAACTCTATTTTGGCATTTTGAGGAACTGGCACGCTGCACGCATCTCTCTGCCTCCGCACTCGGGCACAGGAGGACCAGGATTTCCTCACATGCTCACGGACACGTGTTTCCGTCCTTTTGACTATTCTAGAGGTGGAGAACTGGTGTTGTGTGTCTTTTTGTGGTTGTGATGAAATACGCACTGCATGCAGTTCCTCATTGCAGCCCCTTTAGGTGGCATGAAGGAGACTCAGTGGCATTTCTAATGCCCACATCGTTATCTCCAACAGAAAACTTGTGCCGGGGCCAACGCGACGGCTCAATTGGCTAATACTCCACCTGCAAGTGCCAGCATTCCAGATCAGTGCTGATTTTGAGTCCCAGAGGCTCTGCTTCCCACCCAGCTCTCTGCTTATGACCTGGGAAAGCAGTACAGGATGGTCCAAAGCCTTGGGACCCTGCACCCACCTGGGGCACACCTACAGGAAGCTCCTGGCTGCTGGCTTTCCGATCGGCTCAGTCCTAGCCATTGCATCATGCTCACTTTCCTTATGCTTCTGAACTGGCATCTAAGAGATTGTTACCTAATTAAAGCTCTTAAAGATTTACTCCTATGTTTTCTTCCAAAGTATTCATTTATTTATTTTGAAAGAGTCATAGAGAGGGGGAGAGACAGACATCTTCCAGCAGCTACAACAGCTAAGGCTGGGCCAGGCCAAAGCCACGAGCATCTCTCAGGTCTCCCACGTGGGTTGTAGGGGCCCAAGCTCTTGGGCCGTCTTCTGCTGTCCCAGGCACATTAGCAGGGGGCTGAAAGGAAGCGTAGCAGTTGGGACTCAAACCAGTGTCCAGATGGGATGCCGGGCATTTGTAAGCAGCGGCTTTACATGCTATGGCACAGCTGCAACCCCGGTGTTTGTTTTTTGTTTGCTTGTTTGTTTTGTAAACCCCAGTGTTTTGTGGTTTAATCTCTTACATGGATGTCTCAGATTCATATTCATTTTTGTGTGGACTATGATCTAGAAGGTCCAGATTTCTTCATTTGCATGTGGATATACCAGTATTCTAGCAATATTTGTGGAATGAACAAGGCTTCCTGCATGGAATGAACTTGACCCTCTCGATGGAAACTAGCTGATTGTCAGTGTCAGCATTTATTTCTGAAGACTGTTTTACTCCATTGATCAACATGCCTAGCTTCCCGCCAGTTAAACCCAAGTTTGGATTTTAGCACTTTGACAGTGAGTTTAGAAATCAAGTACTGTGGAGTCCTCCAGATGAGCCTCATATTTAATTTTTTAAATGGATGACTCTAGAGCTTGGCACAATGCCTCAATTAGCTAATCCTCCCACTTCAAGTGTGGGGATCCCATATAGGCACTGGTTCATATCCCAGCTCCTCCACTTCCCATCCAGCTCCTTTGTGGCCTGGGAAAGCAGTAAAGAACAGCCCAAAGCCTTGGGACCTGCACTCCGGGCTCCTGGCTTTGATTTGGTTCAGCTCTGGCCATTGTGACCATTGGGGGAGTGAACTAGCAAATGGAAGATTCTTCTGTCTGTCTCTTCTTCTCTCTGTAAATCACCTTTCAAATAAAACTAAATAAATCTTAAGAAAAACAAGTCACTGCTCTGGGTGGATCCCTCGCTGTGTGAACAGGGTTGACGGAGCAGGCACAACTGCCTTTGTTTTCGTGTATGTTTGGCCCTTGCCGGGTCCGGGAGTTTGCCTTGCTGGTTGGAGGGGCTCACTACGCACACACTGGTGTGTCTGCCTTGTTTTCTCCACTCTGTCGCTTTTGCCAGCTTTATCCCATGCTACCAGTCATGACGGTAGGCATGACCATGTGTTAAATGCTGTGTGTCCCCGTGGAACCTGCGGTGGCCTTTCATGCCCACGACACCAGCCTGTGTCATGTACAGTCCTGCTGGGATCTTGCAGGGACTGCATTGGGCGGGGGGCGGAGAGGGGGCGCCCAGGTCACTTTGGAGGGCATTGCCATCTGAACCACATTGTCTCCCAGCCTCTCAACACGGGGGTCTTCTCCTAGCTCTAGGTGCTTGTTCATGGTTGTCAGCAGGCTTTAGTAGTGTCCAGATGACCAGCTCTGCACCTTTAAATACTTATCCCTAAGAACTTAGTCACGTGCCTCCATGGTATCGTAAATGGCCTTGTTTCTTGCTTGGCTCACTGTAAACCAAACAGCATTGTAGAAACACAGTGGCTTGCTCTGTCTTGTCTTGCATCCTGTAACCTTCCTGAAGTTGTGTATTAGCTTTAGTAAGTGGGCGTATGCATGCATGTGTGTGCGTGTGTGCGCACGCGTGGACTCTTTGGAGCTTTCTACATAGAAGCTCATGTCAGCTGTAACTCAACAGTTCTATTTCTTCCTTTCCGATCTGGGTGCCCTTTCTTCCTCACAGTCTTCCTCCTCTCTCCCTCTCCCCTTCCTTGTCTTACTTCCTCTATCTATTATCTATCTATCTATGCATCCGGCGTCCATCTGTCTGGACTCCTTTTCCTGCTTGCACTGGCTAGGATTTTTAGGACACATAGAAATGCCAACACTCCTGCCTTGTTTCTGATTTGCAGGGCAAAACATTCCTTTTTCACCATGAAGTGTGCTGTTATTTGTGGACTTTGAATGCATATTTTCTGTCATGTTGAGCGGTTTTCTTTCCAGTCCTGCTTGCTTTCATGTTCCTATTATGAAGGGATGTTGGATGTGTCAAAAAAAAAACCATGTCTGTTTCTACTAGATGGTTATATTGCGTGTGTGTGTGTGTTTTAGTATATATGCTGCCGAAGTGAGCACGTGTGGGTTTTTTTTTTTTTAAGATTTACTTTTTAAATTTTAATCAGAAAGCCAGATATACAGAGAGGAGGAAAGACAGAAAGGAAGATCTTCCATCTGCTGATGCACTCCACAAATGGCTGCAACAGCCAGAGCTGAGCCTATATGAAGCCAGAGCCCGGAGCCTCTTCCAGGTCTCCCACACGGGTGCAGGAACCCAAGGCTTTGGGCCGTCCTTGCCTACTTTCCCAGGCCACAGGCAGGGAGCTGGATGGGATGGGGCCACCAGGATTAGAACTTGGCACCCATATGGGATCCCGGCACGTGTGAAGTGAGGACTTAAGCTGTTAAGCTACCACACTGGGCTCCTTGTTTTGTATTTTGTTAACAAGGTGTATGACATTGATTTCTCAAATGTTGAGCTAGTCTTGCGTTCTAACGATGAATCCCTCTTGGTCATGGTGCACAATATGTGGCTGGTGTTTTCGCTGAGAGCACTGGCTAGTTATTTTCTGTGATTCAAACTGGCTGCAGAGTATATACTGGGGAATCTTTGTCCCGTTCCTTCTGTAACAGTTTGGGAGAGAGGGTGTCAATTCATCCGGAATTGTTTGGTCAGACTTACTGGATTCCCTTCTCCAAATGCTAAACTTGAGAGTCACAGCTTTCCCATTTTTCTTCATTCTTCAATATTTTGTGCAAATCCAAATCGGCTTGCATTGGTTTAAAAAAGCCTTTTTTTTTTTCCTTTTTAAATGTCAGCATTTTTAGGAGGTCTCAGGGTTGATTTTTGCCCTACAGAGATTCTGTAAATTCTGCTGCCCGCCTTCTCTTTGTTTCTTAGTGTCTGTTTTACCAGTCTGTGCGATGCGTTGAAGCTCCTTGTCTTTCTCACCGGTTTTCAGCTGCTGGATCCCAGCTGCCCCAGGGTGACTTCATGTGTGTTCTCTCCTCAGCTCTTGGCTTCCTCGGAGCTGGGTGTCTTATCTCCACCAAGTGTGGGCAAGTTCTCAGCTCTTATTTCTTCAAATGTAGTTTCTGTTCTCCCTCCGCTTGACCTTCTCAACCCCAGGGACACACACATTAGATCCCCTGGTCTAATTCGCTGATTCTGTTTTCTTTCTTTCTTTCCTTTTTTTTTTTTTTTTAAAGTTGTCTAATAGTTTCTCTTTTATCATTTATTTCAGAAAAAAAGTTTATTTCTTTTTCATTTGAAAGGCAGCTGTCCAGAGAGAAGGAGAGAAATCTTATATCTGCTGATTCACTCCCCAAAAGGTCGCAATGGTTGGTATTCAGCCAATCTGAAGCCAGGAGCTTCCTCTGGGTTCCCCACATGGAGGTAGAGGCTCAAGGACTTAAGCCATCCTTTACAGCTTTCCCATACCATGAACAGAGATCTGGATTGAAAGTGGAACAGCCAGGACTCAAACTAGCACCCATGTGGGATGTCGGCACTGCAGGTGGAGGATTAGCTTGCTATGCCACCAAGCCAGCCCCTCTCTGTTTTCATATTGAGTATTTCTTGCAGCTCTGCCTTCACATCCACAGAACTTTCCCTCCGGAGTCTGACACGCTAGCAAACAGAGGATTTTTCCATGTTGTGTGTTTTATTTCTCCCCAGTGGAAGTTCACTCTTTATCATATGAAGGCTGGACTTTTTCATCTCGGAATATATTTACCATGAGCTATTTCCAGTCTCTGGTTTCTTTCTTCACCTGTATTCATTTTGGGGACCGATGGGCTGTCATTTCCTGCCTCCCTTTCAGGGATGCTGGCCTCTTCCTGGAAGGCACATAGAGGCTGCTCCTGACCACGGCTGTTCTGAAATCCCCCCCAGGGCGGGTCCAGGGAAGCATCAGGTTAGCACCACTGGCAACGAGCAGACCCTCTGGGTACCCCTACTCACCCCCAGCCAGGCCTTTCTGCGGGAGAGAACACGCATTACTTCTGCCCCACCTCTGGACACAAGGGGATGTTCACCCGGTGGAGCCCTGGTTCTCACATTCCCATGGAAGGTTAGTCTGACCTGGCCTCAAGGGATTTCATGCCAGCCTTTAAAAATTTCAGAAAACCAGGACTGTGTTTTGGCACCACACGCTAAGCCCACCAATTAGCATCCCATGCCAAAGCCCCAGTTCGAGTCTCGGCTACTTCACTTCCCATCCAGCTTCCTATGAATGCATCTGGGAAAGCAATGGAGGCTGGTCCGTGTGCCTGGGTCCCTGCCACCTGCGTAAAAGACCAGGATGCAGGTCCTGGCACTGTCATTGCAGCCATCTGAGGAGTGAGCCAGGAGATGGAAGAACTTTCTCTTTCCCTCGTCTGTATCATTCTGCCTTTCAATAAATACAGCACTTCTTTTACAAAAATTGATGGCAGGTGTTAACATTGTGGAATAGCAGATAAATCCACTGCCCGAAACACCAGTATCTTGTATGGGCACTGGTGTGACACCAGCTGCTCTACTTCCCATCCAGCTCCCTGCTGATGTCCTGGCAAGACAGTGGAGGATGCCCCAAGTACTCTCCCTGCTATCCACATGGGAGACCTGCAGAAGCTCTTGGCTCCTGGCTTCTTGTGGTCTCTGGGGAATAACCAGAGAATAGAACATCTCTCTCTCTCTCTCTCTTTCTACAAATCTTTCAAATAAAAGACAAGCTCACTATTTATTTTAAAAAAAGACATTATAGAAAATAACAGTAAAATATAAATTTCAGTACAATAAAAATCCATGCCTTGTTTTTCATAATGTGTATTTTCCATGAACATGGTAAAGGTGCCTGATGCTTATTCAGCCAGACTCAAGAAATAGACACCCCCATGCAGATTTTTGGAGGGCTTTTAGGTGATGGTGGGTTTTGTGTTTGTTCTTTTTTTGCATAATTCTGCTCTTTCCGGGACTCTGTCCCGCCAGTCATGGGGACCTTGGCTTCCCTGAGCCGTGACCTCTGGCTTGCAAGCTCAGCGAGGTCACTAAATTGCTCATATCCCACAGCCTTGTGCCTGTCTGCCAGCCGTGAGCTGGGCAGTTTGTCCAGGCACTGGCTGTCCTCCGTGCTGACCTCCAGTGTCATGGTCAGTGATTTGGCTGGGTTCCCATGGTCAGCAGCTTCCTCCAAACCCCTCTTTCTGCCAAGTCTGCATGGGTGTGCGACCTGACCAGTTTGGCCAGCTCCACTACGGCTGCAGCTGCCTGCCTGTGGTTCCTGCAGCAGCCTGGGCTGGCCCAGGAGGGTGTGGACTGCGGAGCTGCGGCTCTGAAGGTGACCCCCACATCCTCATGCCATCCATTTCCCTCGGCCTTTTCAGAAGAAGTGTGAGCGCTACTGGGCCCAAGAGCAGCAGCCACTGCAAATCGGGTTTTTCTGCATCACCCTGGTGAGCTGGGGCCAGGATGGGGGTGGGGGCTGCAGCCTGGGATGCTGGATGCTGGGGGGCTTCCACTCTAGTAGGTCATCCAGGGGTGAGGGCTGGTGGCTCCTGTCCCCACACCGTGGGAGACACACAGGGCTCCCAGAGACTGACACAGCAAATACATCCGCAGATATGCATGGCCCCTGCATTTTGTGCCCACGGTCACAATTCCTTCTCCCATGTACACATGCATGCTTGGGTTCTGGAAATCCTTCACTCTTAGCATGTTGCAAGAACCCAGGAAAATGCACGTTTGCTTTAGAACCAAAGAAATCCTTTGTTTTTACCATGAGAAAGGGCATGTTTGGGTTTGTGCCTTAGTCATGGGTCCTCTCTGTGCCAACGGCAAGAGTTTCCTCCACACTTTGAACTGGGGCGGGGGGGGGGGCGGGTGTTTGGGCTAAGGGAAGATTTGCTGGGCTTTCGGAAGACGTGCCTTTGGGCACCTATGATGTGTGTTCTCCTCTGTCTTTTCACCTGCCCCACGTTCTCAGACCAGAGAGGCACAGCTGAACACAGACGTCACACACAGATCCCTCCAGGTCACATTCCAGAAGGTACTGTTTGCGGGGGGCTGAGGGGGAAACCCATGTTCTGTAAAACAGGCATTCACAACAGCACCTCCTCATTTTTTTTTTAAATGAGGCAGGGCATTAGAAAGGGACACACACACACACAGAGCGAGTCTATCATGCACTGGGCTGTAACAGCTGGGCTGGTCCAGGCTAAAGCCAGGAGCCTGGAACTTCCCTGTGGTCTCTTCTGTGGACAGCAGGGGCCCAAGCACTCGTCTATTGCTTTCCCCTGGTGCATTATCAGGGCGTGGGATGGGAAGTAGAGCAGCCGGGACTCCAACCAGTACTCCGGCATGGGATATAGGCATCGCCAAGTGGCAGCTTCGCCCACTGGACGTCAAGGTCACTGCTAGTCCCACTTGTCACTTACTATGGGTGGATGATTATCTGTGGGAGATGCTTAAAACTGGGCCTGGCATTTAGAAGCTGCCGGAGACACTCCCTCTGCTTTCTGTTTCAGGAGTCGCGTTGTGTGCACCAGTTGCAATACTCCTCCTGGCCAGACCGCGGCGTCCCCAGCAGCTCTGACACTGTGCTCACCATGGTGGAGGAAGCCCGGCGTCTTCATGGGACCAGCCCTGGACCACTCTGTGTCCACTGCAGGTTCAGACACTGGGCTTCAGGGGGTGGAGTGCTAACCTGTCCCCCTGCCCGAGAGTTTTTAGAATTTAGAACTTTTTGCGTGGGCTGGAGTTGTTAGCATTGGTCAAATTTGGACTGCCGGAGGCACAAACTGTTTGACTCCAGATAAGCTAGTGACTATAAAGTTTTTCCTTTGAAATTGTAATTGGAGGGTTCTGAGAATCGAGAGGTCTTCTGCAGACCCAAATGCACCATATTTTTAAAGGTTTATTTAGTTATTTGAAAAGCGAGTTAAACAGAATCTTTCAGCCACTGCTTCATTCCCCAGACAGCTGCAAGCCAGCACTCTTCCAGGTCTCCCCCATGGGTGCAGGGATTCCCCATGGGTGCAGACTCTTCCAGGTCTCCCCGATGGGTGCAGGGATCCAAGTACATGGGCCATTTTCCACTGCTTTCCCAGATGCATTAGCAGGGAGCTGGATTGGAAGTGAAGCAGCAGGGATTCCTTCTGGCATTCACATGGGATGCCAGTGTGGCAGGTGGTGGGGTGGCTTCACCTCGCGGGTCCCCCAAAGTACCATGGCAGCGGGGAGACACCCCTCTCCCCCCACACCAACCTAGCTCTGCTTCTCGCTCTGCAGCGCGGGCTGTGGACGAACAGGGGTCCTGTGTGCCTTGGATTACGTGAGGCAGCTGCTGCTGACCGAGGTACCCCTTGGGACTGGGAAACGCGTGGTGCTCACACGTCCTGCACTCACGGGGGCCTGCACTCACGGGGCTCATCTCTCCGGCTCCAGACACTCCCACTGGACTTCAGCCTCTTTCATTTGGTGTTGGAGTTGCGGAGGCAGCGGCAGTCGGTGGTGCAGACAGAGGTGCGCCCTGGGGACACGGGGCCGCCCCCTCCCCCGCATCCCTCCTTGATGGGCGCTCACTCCCACAGGAGCAGTACCGGTTCCTACACCGCACGGTGGCCCAGATGTTCCGCTCAGCGCTGCAGACAGCCAGCACCCAGTATCAGAACGCCAAGGAGGTAGCACGCTGTCTGCCCACTCGCGTCCATGCTCAAGCCCCTCGCCTGGAGCACATCCAGCGGACCCACAACCCTCCCCGCCTATCTTCCCCAGATCCTTGGACCCGTCTGTGGCACTGAGGCCCTGTTCTCCTCGAGAGAGACTCCAGCATGGCTTCTAGACACGTCCCACCAAGCAGGCGGGCTCCTCAGGTACCGGCCGCATCTCTCCCTCCACCCCCAAGCTCTGAAGCGTGCCAGCCCTCTCCTTCCCCGTCCAGCCAAAATGCCACTGCCAACATGACTTTGAGCAAGTATTTCTCAGGCCTTAGACTGGTTGGAGCAGGTAGTAGGGGACACTGAGTCTCCTTCCACGCAAGGGATCTCGCCCTCCACTCCGGGGTTAGCGTCTTTACTTGCCACTTCCTCTCTCTTTAAAAACTCCAAGCCCAAGTTCACAGGCACCATCACCCTCTATTCCGGAGACCCGCACCTTCGCACCTTCGTGCTCCTGTCATGCTGTCCCTGCCTCGCCCCTCCACTTAACTGGCGGGGCGCGCAGGGGCGCGGGGGGGTGGGGGTTCTGTGCAGGCCCCACCCGGTGCCCTTTGAACCTCAGCGCCTTCTCCCTTCTTTCCTGCGTGGGCCGTCGGAGAGGGCAGGAAGCTTGCGGTTTGGGCGAGGGCGGCTCACATTTTCCGTTTCACTTCCTCCGCGCGCTCCTCGTCCGCAGGAGCACCTCCGAGCCCGGGGCGCAGACCCTCACCATGGCCGACACGTACGCGGTGGTGCAGAAGCGCGGGACCTCCTCGACGGCGGGCGCAGGTGCGGGTTCGGGCGCGCGGACAGGTGGCCCCGACGCGGAGAGGCTCTACAGCCACGTGACGCCGCGCGCCCTGCGGCCGGGAGCGCAAGCGGAGGACAACGCGCGGGGGGCGCCGCCTGCGCGCGGTGAGTCGAGGCCGGCCCTGGGCGCTGGGGCGCCGGAGCGCCCGGGCTGGGGCTAGGGCGGGCCGCCACCCACCTGCTACTTCTCCGGAACTCGCAGTTTGCTGGACAACTGCCCTCTTCCCTCCTCCCCCAGGCTGTTCTTGGCGTTCTTTAGTTACGCCCCGTGTCTATGGGGAACACCCCCAAAACGTCTTCAGACTGAACCAGCTGGGTTCCTGGCTGTGATGTCAGCTTGTTTGTGCGGTGAGGGCCAGGGCGGATGTACGGGGCTTGGCCACTCCCACCCCCGCCTGCCGTCCTCCCACCCCCAGTCAGCCACCTCCGAGGGCCTCTGGGCTTCCCCGGAGGCCCCAGGGCCGCCTGTCCAGCGTGAGGTCCCCAATACCCTGGGGCCCCAGCTGAGCTGAGCTGAGCTGTGGGTGTGGTCTTCTGCCCACAGCTGCTGCTGACCAAAGCCCTGCAGGACCTGACGCCTATGAAGAGGTGGCTGATCTGGCTCAGACCGGTGGAATGGGTAAGAAGCCGGAGCCTGTATCCCTGTGGCCCCCCAGGGAACCCTAGAGTTTGGGATACAGGGCTGGGGGCCTGTTCGAGGCCGGTGGATGTGGCGGCCGAGGCTTGGGGACAGCCGCCTGCAAACTGGCCACCTCCCCACACCCCATCTCCTCCGTGTGACCCGCTCTTCCTTCCCCAGGCTTCAACCTGCGTGTCGGAAGGCCCAAAGGGCCGCGGGACCCTCCTGCCGAGTGGACCCGAGTGTGAGCGCCGCCCCCCACCCGCTCCGCTTGGATCGGCCTGCTGCTGCTTGTGGGAGTTCAACACCACTCTTCCATGCTACGGATTGGAAATGGGGACGCTGGACTTGGATTACAATAAAAGCCTGGTAGCCTGGGGACTTTGGGGGCTTCGCCCCACTGATGCCGGTGTTCCAAGCTGGAGGCCTGGGCAGGTGCGGCTGCTCCCAGCTGATGCCAGAATGAACGTGGGGGTGGGCCTTGTGCTATTGGGTTGGATCACCTCCTGCTCTTACCAGCATCTCATATGGGTGACGGATGGAGTCCTGGCTGCTGTACTTCTGATCCAGTACCCTGCTAATGTGCCTGGGAAAGCAGCGAAGGATGGCTCAGGTGCTTGGGCCCCTGCACCCACGTGGGAGGCCAAAAAGAAGCTCCTGACTCCCAGTTTTGGACCAGCCCAGCTGTGGCTGTTTCAGCCATTTAGAGAGTAAACAAGAGAATGGAAGATCTCTCCTTCCCATCCTTGCCCTGTAACTCTGCCTTTCAAATAAATATTTTTTATATATATATAAAAGAAAAGACTACAAGATGGGCAAGGTCCCTGGGTTGTGAAGGAAAGCATGCACAGATGGGCCTGCTGAGGCTGTTCCTGCCCCACAGAACGAACTGGTTCATGCTTGGTGTCTGAGCATCCCAGACAGCCAAGGGGGGAAAAGATAGACCCTCATGGACCTCCCCCAGCCACTCCAATCTTAAAATAGCCACAGCCAGGCAGACTGGCCCAGACAGCTAAAAAGATCCCTCAGATAAACACAGTCAGACCACCAGAGGACCAGTCCGTGGCTGGGCAAGTGGACACTCAGCCAGCAGCCTGACCCACAGAGCTGAACAGTGCCACTGAAGGTAGCCCATTGCCAGTTGCACCAACCAGATGGGCCGCTTGCTGAACACACAGACAGATGGACAGACGCACAACATCTCAGCTGCAGCAGGCCCCCCAACCCTCCACATGGGCAGGCTGACAGGCTTTCTAACCCCAACCGGCCTCCTGACTAGGTTGGCACTGCCAGACAGACACAACCCTGTCTGCCCACACAGCTGGCCTTCCAGACACCCGGCTAGCTGGACAGATGGATCCCAGGGGAGGTGGACAGGCCTGGGTAGGCAATACTGAATCTTCATGTGACAGCCATATTGAGGCCCACGCTGTTGGGTAGACGAGCTGGCCAGACAGGTAGTGAGCATCTCCTGCAGGCATCTGAAGTTGGAGTGATCTCATTTTATTCCTACCAGTTTCTCACTGAGCAAATGCTACGGATGAACTGTGCATATGCCATTGAGCTGAGTTGGTCTCCAGAAACGCCATCAGTGTTGGTTAACTGGGGATTGGAAACCAAGAACCATTGTCTAGTCCTGAACAGCTCTGGGGGAGGGATCTCAGGAAGGCTAAAGCTGGCCTCCCCCAGGACATGCTCTGTGGTTTCCCTGTAATATCACGTTGGCATTGTTGATGGCGTGCTGCTTTGAGGTCACACACCTGTTTCTCTGTGAGGACACCCTGTGAGCCAGCAGCCATTGTGTCGGTGGCAGAGCTGTGTCGAGCGCCGCCTACTGGCAGACGCTTCTCCGCCCCGCCCAAACCCACTTTGCAGTTGTTTTTCTAGCCCCTGCCTTAGGGGATTTTCTGCGGTAACAGCGGTAACAGCGACGTGGAGCTGTAAATTGTGGGGTGGTAGGGACTGGGGAAAGGGGAAGAGAACTTCAAAAGGCTGGTGGAGGGGCTGCCCTTAGGTGTCCTGTGCCTGGGATAGAAGAGGAAGCTGGCCCAAGCACTTGGCTCCTGCCACCCACGTGGGAGGCTGGGACAAAGCTCCTGGCTAGGGCCTAGCCAGGTCCCTGGCTGTTGTGGCTGTACTGGAAGTGAACCAGCTGATGTGCATTCTCTATTTCTCCCTCTTTCTGTAACTCTGTCTTCGAAATAAATAAATCTCTGGAAAAAAAATTGTTAAAAGAAGAGCATGGAAAATGAAATAAGGGGCTGGCTAAATGGCTCAACTGGCTAATCCACCTGCAAACACTGACATCCTGTGTGGACACTAGTTTGTGTCCTGGCTGCTCCCCTTTCTATCCACCTCTGTGCTGTGGCGTGGGAGAGTGGTGGAGGATGGCCCAAAGCCTGCACTTGCGTGGGGGACCCGGAAGAGACTCCTGGCTTTGGATCAGCTCAGCTCCAGCTGTTGCAGCACTTGGGTGATGAGCCCCCAAACAGAGGATCTTTCTCCCTGTATTGCTTTTTCTCTGTGTATCTTCTTTTCCAACAAAAACAAGTATTTTGAAAAAGTGAAAAGAAGTAATTTTATTTTGGTGCGAAAATGTCAGAACAGTGCATGGGAGAGATCTAGAAAGAAAATATGTGTTATGAAAAAACCTGTGGGTGGATCTCAGGCTTTTTGCACCCAGTTATAATGCCTTTGTTTCATTTTGAAGTACCCTCACTCGTTTTCACTTACATATCTATTTGCTTATGATTGATCCTCCGAAGAAGGCCACAAGAAAGAGAACAGTGGTCTGTGGGCATGCAGGAGTAGGGTTGTCTCTTTAATCTGGCATGTCCCAGAAAGCTCCTGTCCAGCAAGGCCACTTCGATGTGTCAGGTCAAGGCAAGACCCAGCCCCTTGGGGTGAGCGCCATGGGCCCTACGTGCCTGTGCCCGTGTCTTTGTGAGATGACGGCTGACTCATCAGGTGTCGCTGTGGCCTCTCTCCCTTCCGCCTGTTTTCTGCAGCATGCCCCCTCGCAGGGTTACCCCTGCTTCCTGACTGCTCTGAAACAATGTGTTGTAGCTCCAGAAAGGCCCTTCTCCATCCAGGCAGCGTCAGCTCTAGTAACAGGATGGTTTCCAAACGGAGGTGGCAAATGCAACAACCCAGATGTCCATTCCGCAAATATTGTGATGCACCCTGGGTGAGAGAGTAGGGGAAAAAAAAAGCAAACAAATGTGGAAGTCTGCCCTTTTTAACTCAATGCCCACAATAGCTGGAGCCAGAGTCCAGCAGGCTGGAACTCATCACGGGTCTTCCACGTAGATGACAAGGCTCTGCAGCCGTGCGTGGGCCGTCATCTGCTGTCTCCCGGGGTGCACAGTGACCAGGAAGCTAGGAGAGAAGCAGAGCTGCAGCTGCAGCCCAGAGGCTCTGGTACAGGATAAGGATCTGATGTCAGCCCCAACACCACATGCTTTTTAATGACCAGGCAGGGGGTAGGCTCACGGCCAAGGGTATTCTCATTTTTTTTTTTCTCTGAGATAACACTCATATCCTTTGTCACTGGGGTTCGCAGCCTCTTTGCAGAGGTCTTTTTTGCATGTTGAGAACAAAGCCCACTGCCATTTTTCTGAGGTCTCAAGGCTAGTGGGAGTGGGCAAACGTTTGTGTGCTTTCCCACTTGGAAGTATATCTTCTTCAAAAATAACGAAGGCAGGAGCGGCATGTTCAACAGTATTCACACACGAAAAGGAGCAAGTAACACTGACAGACAAGGACTACTGCAAGAGCAGAGTACGGAAAATGCCTTCGCTCTAAGGCAGAGGCAGGACATCGCATGCAAACTAGCTACGTGATTGCAACCGCAGCGAAATAGCCAACAGCCTCGTGCCAATGACCTCTTCTTGTTAGAGGATGTGGGGAAAAAAATCGCAAACAGCAGTGTGGTCCTATGAGATCTTCCCATTCACAAACATTAAGTTAAACGAGTCAGGGGGCTGGCTGAGGGGTTCAGCTGCCTGCATCTCATACTGGAGCATCTCGGGGGGCTGACCCAGATCTGGCTCCTGAGTCCAGCTTCCTGCTAATGTTCCTACTCTGGGAGTCAGTGGTTGTTAGCTCTGTACCACCCAGGTACAAGACCTGGCCCAAGTTCTCAGCTCCTGCCCAGTCCTAGCCCCTGTGGGAATCTAGGGAGAGAGTCGGCTGTGGGGAGATCTCTTTGCCTGTGTCTCTCTGCCTCCTGATAAATAAGCTTTTTTTTTAAAAAAAAATATTTATTTGTTTTTACTTGAAAGACAGATTTACAGAGAGGAGAGACATAGAAAGATCTTCCATCTGCTGATTCAGTTCCAAAATGGTCGCAGCAGCTAAAGCTGAGCTGATCTGAAGCCGGGAGCCAGGAGCTCCTTCCCAGTCTCCCATGTGGGTGCAGGGTCCTAAAGACTTGAGCCTTCCTCGGCTGCTTTCCCAGACCGTAAGCAAGGAGTGGGATGGGAAGTGGAGCAGCCCACACACTGGAACCCACAGGAGATGTTGACAGCGTAAGCAAAGGATTGGAGTGCTGAGCCACAGACCAGGAGATAAAGTGGAGAGAGGCAGAAGCAAGGCAGGCAGGGGGTCCTGCAACTTCCGGGAAGAGGTGCTCACTGCCTTCAGCCCCCAGCCCCTAGAAAAGCTGCAAAGGGCCCTCTGCAACCCCACCAGCCACACCCCCAGCCTCAGCCTCCAGCAGAACGCTGTTTTTCACAGTATTTTCTCTTGGATTGACTTTACATTGGATCATTTTTAAATGTGTTAATTTTTATTTGAAAGGCAGAGTTATACACACAGAGAGATCTGCCATCTGCTGGCTCACAAATAGTCACAATGGCCAGAGCTGAGCCAATCCGAAGCCAAGAGCCAGAAGCTTCTTCCGGGTCTCCTATGTGGGTACAGGGTCCCAAGGCATTGGGCATTCCTCTACTGTTTTCCCAGGCCAGGAGCAGGGAGCCGGATGGGAAGTGGAGCAACGGGCAGGGCATGAACTGGTGCCCTTATGGGATACTGGCCCTTTTGGGTGGAGGATTAGGCAGTTGTGCCATCATGCTGGCCCTGAAGTGATTAACACTCAAAACCTTTTCATTTGGGGCCCGGCGGCGTGGCCTAACGGCTAAAGTTCTCGCCTTGAATGCCTGGGATCCCATATGGGTGCCGGTTCTGGTCCCGGCAGCTCCACTTCCCATCCAGCTCTCTGCTTGTGACCTGGGAAAGCAATTGAGGACGGCCCAATGCTTTGGGACCCTGCACCCACGTGGGAGACCTGGAAGAAGTTCCCGGTTCCTGGCTTTGGACCGACACAGCACTGGCTGTTGCGCTCACTTGGGGAGTGAATCATCAGACGGAAGATCTTCCTCTCTGTCTCTCCTCCTCTCTGTATATCTGGCTTTGTAATAAAAAAAATAAATAAATCTTTAAAAAAAAAACCACCTTTTCATTTGAGAATTCCCTGTCACATGTTCACTCCCAGGGTACACAAGCCATGGTCTGGAGAACGCAGCAGAGGACCAGATCATCTACAAACAGGTGCTTCATGCGCTGTTCTGTCTCAACAAACTAAGTTTAGAAAAACTCACGCCAGGGGAGCTTCCTGGACACAGTCTGCTTGTGGCTTTACCCTGGGCCCCACACGTGGAAGCTCTGCTAAAACAGAAGCTCAGCCTGTAGCACCATTTGCAGAAGTGAGAGAGATGGTTTCTTTGCCTGGAAAGTCTCTTACCCAACGTTTAGTAAATGAATAAGACAAACATCCGTGGGCATTCAGTTCCCCTCGGAGCTCTTTGAAGTGACTGGTACACAACACGTGGTTCTGGCTGTAGCTGTGCCAGACTCACAGGGCATGCCTGCTTTCTCCTTGTAACAGCTAATGAGTTGGGGGAGCTGGCAGGTGCTTTTACCTAAGTGACTACGACCCCTGTGTGCTTTATTGGATTGCCTTAGTTCTGGGCCTGCCTGCAGCTTTCTGTTACGCGTTACTGGGCAGGCAGCGCAGATGGCTGAAGTGGTTGGGTCGCTGCCACCCAGGTGGGTGACCCACTCAGCTATAATTCTTAGCTTCTAACTTAGGCCTTGGCCCAGCCCCAGCTGTTCCCAGAGGATGGAAACTGTTTCTCAGTTTCTGCCTCTCTCTGGTTTAAAAGATGAGAAGCACTTACTGCTGAAAGAAGAAATCCCAGCCACCGCTTCATTTTCCCATCTTACCATCATAAAAGGGTTCTGATCTAATCAAATCCAGTTACCACATTGACTTTAACTTGTCATCATTCTTTCCTTTTCTTTTTTTTTTCATTAGCATGTACCATTTCATATCAAGCTGTCCTCTCCCCACCCAGTAATACTGGAAATATGATATAGGAGTTCTGGAACGATAGCCTCGTGGCAAAATTCTTGCCCTGCATATGCCAGGATCCCATCTGACCACCGGTTCTAGTCCCGGCTGCTCCACTTCCATTTAGCTCCCTGCTTGTGGTCTGGGAAAGCAGGAGAAGGTAGCCCAAAGCCTTAGGACCCTGAACCCACATGGAAGCCCCTGGTTCCTGGCTTTGGAACAGCTCTGCTCCAGCCGCCACTTGGAGAGTGAATCAGCAGACAGAAGATCTTTCTTTCTGTCTCTGCTTCTCTCTGTAAATAAGCCTTTCCAATAAAAAAAATAGATCTTAAAAAAAATAGGATGCAGGAATAGATGTGTGGCACTGTAGCTAGGTTGCTGATTGGATACTTGCATTTCATATCAGAGTTCCTGGTTCAAGACCCAGCTACATCACTTTTAACCCAACTTCCCACTAGGGCATACCCTGGGAGGCAGCAGATTGTGGCTCAAGAATGTGGGTTGGCAAGCACAGGAACCAGGGTTGGGGGCGGGCCTGATGGGGGTCATTGGGAATCGCTCCGGCTAAGCTGCAGTTCCTGCTGGTGTACATGAGGGCCCAATGTGTAGTGGGCTGAGTTGGACTGGGTTGAAGCATCCATTGGCTTGTGTCAGAGATGGGGCTAAAGACAGAACAGACCCAGCAATTGTAACTACTGGTGTATGCATAAGCTGATGTGGGTGACAGATTGAGCCAGACCCCATACAGGCAAGCACACACAAGAATCAGGTCTGAGACCACCTCAGGTAAAGTTTCTTTGGGGATTCCCCCAACTGAACTGCTGGACTCAGAACTCCAACCGTGGAGAGAATTGCAGGATCTGTGGACTGAGCATGGAGTGCATTTGTCAGAGCTGGGTCTCCTTAGTGGCTAAGATGAAGCAGTGTGAGGCATGCCTAGATGCACATGGAGGATATGGCAGTCCATTGGGTCCTGCAGAGGACATCTGGTACCATATTAGAGGAAGGAAAGCAAAATAAATTGGTCAACCAACTGTCTGGGCAAATAGAGATCTAAGGTGAATTATGTCAGCCAATGGGCCTTGCAGAGATTTTTCTCACGGTTGGATTGGCAAGATAGACAGCATTTCAGAATTATCAAAACCACTTAAGCAGATCCTTTGGAGCATGTTCCACATCGGGGACCCTGGGATGACATCGGGTGGCCATTTCCCAACCCTGGGTACTGAGATGGTTAGGAGGCTGGGTGTGGCTTCTCCCCTTATCTCCTCCCTTCCTGAAAAAGAAAAATATGGAACCAATGGTCTTATCCACTTGCCCCTAATCCTCAACCCTTCCCCTCCTGATCAACTATATAAACATAATAAAAACTAAAAAAAAAAAAAAAAAAAAAAAAGAGGAATGTGGATTTGAGCACTGGCATCCCATATGAGTACTGGTTCATATCCCAGTTGCTCTGCCTCCCATCCAGCTCCCTGCTTGTGGCCTGGGCAAGCAGTAGAGGACAGCCCAAAGCCTTTGGACCCTGAACCCGCTTGGAAGCTCCTGGCTCCTGCTGTTGTTGGCAAGCACAGGAACCAGGGTTGGGGGTGGGCTCAGCTCCGGCTATTATGGCCACTTGGGAAGTGAAGATCTTTGTCTCTGCTTCTCTCTGTAAATCTGGCTTTTCAATAAAAATAAATCTTAAAAATAAATGTTTGTTGGACGTGTGGCCAACTGTCATGGAGTTCAATGGAAGGATATTTTCCCACCTGCTTTGGTGGCTTGTGCCCGTGGTAAGAAACAGCTCGTGTTGGACCCGAGGACAACTTCTTACTGTCTGCTATGACTTGTGTGTCTTAGCCTCATCCTGAGTGTCCAGTGTGGCAGTCTGGAAGACAGCATCCACATGTGAGAGATAGCCTAGCATTTGAAGTCTTGCACCTGCTCTGTCAGTCAGGTGGCTGACCAGTGGTGATGGGGGTATGTAGGACCCCAGACCTCATCTTGCCTCCTCCCTGGTCCATCAGTCAGCGTGTCTAGGTGTCTTAGGACCCAGAAGGATACAGAGGGCAATGGGGCTGAGAAAGACGGATGGCTCAGGTCCAGCAGGAAGATCTCCATGTGGGTGCACGTGGGCTTCAGGAGCATAGTCAATTGAGGAGAAGGGAGGAGTGGGGGAGGACAACAGGAAATCAAGAACCTCGCATGAGGGCCCGGCACGGTGGTGCAAGTGGTTAAGGTCCTCCCCTTGCACGCCCCAGGATCCCATATGGGCGCCGGTTCTAATCCCGGCAGCCCTGTTTCCTTTCCAGCTCCCTGCTTGTGGCCCGGGAAGGCAGTTGAGGACGGCCCAAGGCTTTGGGACCCTGCACCCGCGTTGGAGACCCGGAAGAGGCTCCTGGCTTCGGATCGGCATAGCATTGGCTGTTGCGCTCACTTGGGGAGTGAATCATCGGATGGAAGATCTTCCTCTCTGTCTCTCCTCTCTGTATATCCGCCTTTCCAATAAAAAAATAATAAAAATAAATCTTTAAAAAAAAAAAAACCTCGCATGAGGGGTTGGTGCTGTGGCTAGGTGGCTTGAATTGCCACTTGAAACACTGGCATCCCCCATGGGGGCACCAGCTTGAGTCCCTCCTGCTGTGCTATTGTACCAGCTCCCTGCTCTTGTGCCTGGCAGTGGAGAGTGGCCTAAGCATTTAGATCTCTGCCATCCCTATAGGAGACCCCCGTGGAGTTCCAGGCTCCTGTCTTGGGTCTGGTCCTGACCTGACATTGTGGTGACTCAGGGAGTGAGCCAGTAGATGGAGGATCTTGCCTTCTTGCTCCCTCGCTTTCTGTCCCTCTGCCTTTCAAATAAAAAAAACAAAATACTTTATCTAGGAGAGGCAGACATGCCCTTCTTTCCTCCTTTAGAAACAATTTTTAAAAGTTTATTAGAGCGGGAAATGGAGAGAGCTCCCACATGCCGGTTCACTCCCTGACTGCCCACAATAGTGGGAGCTGGAGCCAGGCCGGATGCAGGACCAGAACCAGTGCAGGTCTCCCTCATTGGTGGCAGGGATGGAAGTCTTGTGCCATCATCTGCTGCCTCCCAGGGTGAGTGATAGCAGGAAGCTGGGACTGGGAGTGATGCTGGGACTTAAACCAGGCACTTGTCCAAGATGCTGCCTTTCCAAGCAACATCTTAGCTACTCACTTCCCTGACCTGCCCCTTCTTTTTATTTTATTTTATTTTATTTTTTGATATGATCTTTACACAGTTGATCAGCGTGGGAAGGCTTGAGGATCAGGGGATAATGGATGAGACCATTGTCTACACGTTTTCTTTTTCTTCTTCCTGGATGTGGGGGAAGAAGTGGATAAAAAATGGAGAAACCACGCCCAGCCTCCCAACTGCTGCATTACACGGGGGATGGGGCACTGCTACCCAATGTCACCCCAGGGTCCCTGTTGTGGAGCGTTTTCTGCTTAAGTGGTTTGGATAGCTCTGAGATGCTGCTGATTTAACTGCTCCAAGGATGAGGACATCTTTCCAGGGTGAATTGGCTATCATGTCTATCTCCTAGTCTCCACTGGGCCAAGCTGCACTGGGGTAGTTGATCAGTTTGTTTTGCCCTCCATCCTCAGCAAATCAATGGGTGCTGCAGTCTAGCTCGGCCCTGCCCAACACACGTTCAGCCCTCATGTACCACAGAGGGACCTGCAGCCTGGTCAGAGCAACCTACAGTAACCCCACTGGACTACCCGCCCTCCCTCCAGCTCTGGTTCCTGTGTCTGCCAGCATGTGCAGTGGACTGGTCCAGTCTGCCCCACATCCTGTGACATGGCCTGCCTCATCTCGGCATTTGCTGGCAGATGTTGTAGCCTGGCCTGGCCTGGTCTGCCCTGTTCTAGCTCTCGCTGGCTGGAGCTGCTGCCCAACCCAGCATGGTCAGTCTCAGTCCTGGCCCTAATGTGACTGACTGGTGATGTGGTTAGACCCAACCTGTCCTGCACCCCATCCTCATTCTCAGATATGCCAGTGGTTTTTGAGAGCTGGCCCAGCCTAACCCGCCCCTATACCTGAGCCATATGTAACTGGCAGGTACAGTAACCTCTTCTACTCTAGGCTATTACTTGCTTTGGTTCTTGTATTCACCTGCAGGGACTACATCTCAACAAAGGAGTTCCCCAAGCTCCTCTATTAGATCTCTCAGTGGCAGATCTCTCATACATCGGTGGGTCCTTGGCCTGGGCTGACTTAGTCTACCTCCTGTCCTGGCAGGAACAGTAGCCCTACCCAGCTGGCTCATATCCAATTCAGTTCTTACTGTTGGGTGTCAGAGCCCTGTTATACCTGGTCTACTCCCTGATGCAGCTTTCATGTGGCCCGATGGGAGCAAAAGCCTAGTCTAGCTTGTTCTATACCCACTTTGGCTCTCACAAGCAACAGTGGATGCTGGAGTTAACCCAATCTGGGGCCCCCCAGACTCTGTCCACACCTATACCAAGGGGCACTGCATCCATGTCCAGCCCAGCCCAGACCACTGTCCCATTCTGGCTCTCACGCTCACCAGTGGGAATCACAAACCAGCTGGGGCATCCCCTTAGCTCCCCAAGCAAGTCTGTTCTCAGCCCCAGATCTTGTGGATGCCATGATTGTTCTGACCCAGCTCTGCATAGCCCATCCTGTCCTGACCTTTGCCATCAAATGCTGCAGCCTGACCTGGCCCAGCTTGTCCCCAGTCCCAGCTCTTGCTGGTAAGTGCTACAGCCTTGTCGTGTCCACTCTGCTCCCATCCCTGGCTCATGCAAACCAGTAGGTGTGATAGCCTAGCCTGGCATGCCCTGCCATGGCCTGCTCACCAGTGGCAAGCCCTGCCACCTGGGAGCCCATCCCTAGGGCTAGCTAGCCCCTCCAACTACGAGTACCTGGCAGGCCATTGACCTCAAGCCTTCAGACCCAAGCTCCGCCCCTGGGACAAACCGACCCACCTGGCTCCGAGCACATGGTGGGCTGACAGCCTCCAGCCTCCAGACCTGAGCCCTGCCCAGGGACAAAGTGACCCACTTGGCCCTGAGCCTGTGACTGGTCAACAGGCCCAGGCCACTTGGCCTGAGCTTTGCCACTTGGGAGCCCACCTGGCAGGTCTGCTCCTTCTTTCCATCTCGGGATAGTTGAACAGGTGCCCCAGGGAAATGCTGTAGCCCCATGGAGGGTGTCATTTTAGGTTCTAGGCTGCCACCAGAACAAACTACCAGTTAGTGGCTTCGAACAGCATCAGACTGATAGTTTTGGTGATCAGCAGTCCGTGATGCTCTCCCTAGCCCGGTCAAGGTCAGCTGTGTTTGCTTGGAGGCTCCAGGACAGAATCTGCTCCCTGCCTCTCAGGGCTGCCGCATGTCTTGGCTCAGGGCTGGTTCTTCCTTCTTCCTCCCCCCTGTGTGGGATATCCCAACCCTTTAATCCCAGCCGGCTTCTGGTATCACCTCTGTACTAGCTGTGATTTTCTGCCCCCTTTGTACACAATTGAGGACCCTTGCAGTTCCATGGGCTCCATCTGAATTATCAACTATCTTTAAAAATGACTGATCTGTGGCAAAATAGGTTAAGGCTCTGCCTATGGTGCCAGTATCGTATAGGGGATCCTGCTTGAGTCCCAGCTGCTCCACTTCCAATTCAACTCCCTGCTAAGGTGCCTGGGAAAGCAGTAGAGGATGGTTCAAAGCCTTGGGACTCTGTACCTATGTGGGAGACCTGGAAAAGGCTCCTGGCTTTGGATTAGCCCAGCTTAGGCCATTGTGACCATTTGGGGTGTGAACCAGCAGATGGATGATCTCTCTTGCTGTCTCTCTCTCTCTGTGTATCTGCCTTTCTAATAAAAAGCAAAGCAAAGCAAAGCAAAGCAAAACAAAAAAACCAGCTGCTTGGCAGCCTGAGTTCCACTTACTGTCTTAGATTCCCTTTGGCCGTGTTTCTCCAGCACCCTTACAGGTTCCAAGGAGTGGATGGGGATACGTCTGGAGAGCTGTTATCTTGCCAACCACATGCCCAGAGAAAGGATGGGCTTCCTGGAAAGCAGCTTTATTTTCAAATGCACGTGTGCTGCGTTTGGCATGCTGAGACACACCACAGTCATTCCTCTCAAAGAGGGAAAGTCCATGTGGCTGCCTTCAGGACTGACTGCCGGGAGGACACAGCCTGCCTGCCTTCCTTCCTCCCTTCCTTCTCCCCCTCCCAAGATTTACTTATTAATTTCAAAGGCACAATGAGGGACACACACAGAGACAGACAGACTTTCCATCTTCTGATTCACTCCCCAAATGGCCACATCAGTCAGCAGCTTCATCTGGGTCTCCCAGGCGGGTGCAGGGGGTCCCAGCACGTAGAGGCCATCTTCTGCTGCCTTCCCAGTTACTATAACAGCGATCTGGGTTGAAAGTGGAGCAGCCAGGATTCAAACCAGCACTCCACTATGGGATGTTGGCACAGCAAACTGCATCTTTTTTTTTTTTTTTTAAAGATTTCATTTATTGGGACCGGCACGGTGACGCAAGTGGTTAAGGTCCTCCCTTTGCACGCCTGGGATCCCATATAGGCGCCGGTTCTAGTCCCGGCAGCCCCGCTTCCCTTCCAGCTCCCTGCTTGTGGCCCAGGAAGGCCGTCGAGGACGGCCCAAAGCTTTGGGACCCTGCACCCGCGTGGGAGACCCGAAAGAGGCTCCTGGCTTCGGACCGGCATAGCATCGGCCCGTTGCGCTCACTGGGGGAGTGAATCATCGGACGGAAGATCTTCCTCTCTGTCTCTCCTCTCTGTATATCTGACTTTCCAATAAATAAATGAAATCTTTTTTTATTTTTTTTTAAAAGATTTATTTTTATTTTATTATTTTTATTGGAAAGGCGGATATACAGAGAGGAGGAGAGACAGAGAGGAAGATCTTCCGTCCGATGATTCACTCCCCCAATGAGCGCAACGGCCGATGCTATGCCGGTCCGAAGCCAGGATCCAGGTACTTCTGAGCATCCCACGCAAGTGCAGGGTCCCAAAGCTTTGGGCCGTCCTCGACTGCTTTCCCAGGCCACAAGCAGGGAGCTGGGTGGGACGTGGAGCAGCTAGGGACCCCAGTGCTTGTAAGGCAAGGATTCAGCCACTGAGCCATTGTGTCGGGCCCATGCTTTTATTCATAATTAAGATCTGATATGGGCGTGTAGGCTAAACTTCCGTCTGCAGTGCTAGCTCAGTTCCAGCCACTGCAGCTATTTGGACAGTGAACCAGTGAATGGAAGATCTCCCTCTTCTCTATCTCTCCCCTCTCTGTATAACTCTTCTCAATAAACTCTTTTTAAATGAACTTTTAAAGATTCATTTTTATTGGAAAGGCAGATTCACAGAGAGGAGAGACAAAGATCTTCCATCCACTGGGTCACTCTCCAAGTGGCTGCAACAGTCGGGGCTGAGCTGATTCAAAGCCAGGGGCCAGGAAATTCTCCCGGATCTTCCATGTGGGTGCAGGGTCCCAAGGCCTTGGGCCGTCCTCGACTGCTTTCACAGGACACAAGCAGGGAGCTGGATGGGAAGTGGAGCAGCTGGGACACGAACTGGCACCAGCGCGGAATCTTGGTGCATGTAAGGTGAAGATTTAGCCACTGAGCCATTGTGCCAGGCCCCAATAAACCTTTTTTTTTTTTTTTAAGTGCCAAAAGCACATAAATTTGAATCCTGTTTCCCAAGAACTTATTGAAATTTCTTCATAGATAGGAGAGTAATGACAAGCATGACCAGCTGGCCGGCTTCTGGGGGACCAGGGAGGGACAGAGGTGGGGAGAGGGCTGGATTGTCCGTCGGGTCAAAGGCAGCTCCAGTTTTAGCCCAGCTTCTGGAGCTCCTCCAGGTTCCCCCCATTCATTTCTGGAAGCTCTCCCTTCCTCTCTAAACTATTCCTCCTGTGGCAACTCTGCCTATATCCTGTTCTCTGAGTCATGGTGCATCTCCACACTCACAACATGCAGGGGGATTTGGAAAAGTCTGCGGTAGATGGAATTAAGAGGTGAGTTTAGGGTCCCAGCGCAGTAGCCTACTGACTGAAGGCCTCACCTTGTGCATGGCATGCCGGGATCCCATATTGATGCCGGTTCTGATCCCTGCAGTCCCGCCTCCCATCCCACTTCAGGCTTGTGGCCTGGGAGACCTGGAAGAGGCTTCAAGCACCTGGCTACAGATCAGTGCAGTTGCAGCTATTGTGGCTGCTTGGGGAGTGAATCAACAGATGGAAGAGCTTCCTCTCTGTCTCTCCTCTTCTCTGTATATCTGACTTTCCAATAAAAAATAAAATAATCCTTAAAATAAAAGGTGAGCTTGGATGCATAAGCAAAACAAAACATAAAACCAACCAACGGCCAAGTGCAATAGCCTAGTGGCTAAAGCCCCTGCCTCAGATGCTCTGGAATCCCATATGGGCACCGGTTCTAATCCAGACTGCTCCACTTCCCATTCAGATCCCTGCTTGTGGCCTGGGAAGGCAATCGAGGACAGCCCAAAGCCTTGGGACCCTGCACCCTCATGGGAGACCGGAAGAAGCTCCTGGCTTTGGGTTGCCTCAGCTCTGGCCATTGTGGTCGCTTGGGGAGTGAACCAGCTGACAGAAAATCTTTCTGTATCTCCTCTCTGTAACTCTACCTTTCTGATAAAAATAAATAAATCTTTAAAAAAAAAAACCCAACCAAACAAAAGCACATCTATGAAATTCATACATATACATATTATGCAAAACCTATGCGTGGATTTCAAATTTGCTTTTACACCAAAACAAGCTTATCTTTCAATTCCACTTTCTATGAATATTTTTATTTTTAAACTGGGTTTTTTTTTTTTTTTTTTTTTATTAAGACAGAGTCCTCTGACTTTTAAAATACTTGGGTAGCCAGATGTACAGACAATCTACAATAAGCTCTTTGGAACAACGCTTCCCTTTTGCTGGAAGGTGTTTGAATATTTTCATGATTTTTTTTCTTTTCTCTTCCCAGCGACCTGAATTCCCGGTCCCGGGAACCAGCTACTATCTCCCGCAGGGTCGCCTGGAGGAGCCGGAGAGGCGAGCCAGGGAGCAGGACGCACACCTCGCCGGCAAGTATACCTTCCCGCAGGTTCAGCCGCTGATCCTCACAGTGGGGTCCCTCCCCCCACTCCCCACCTTCTCTTGCTGTGGCTTTTGCCTTTCCCCATCCCATCTTCCTGATTTGGAAGTCGCATCTCAAGCATAGTCACCATCTTCTTCGGACGCGCCATTGCTTGGCGAGAAAGGCAACACCTCGTGGGTGGTCCAGCACGGATGCAGAGTGGCGCTGCATGGAAAAACAAGTGGGTTCACTCTGTCATCTCATATGGATGCTGGTTCGAGTCTCTGGTGTTCCACTTTCAAATCCAGCCCCCTGCTGCTGACCTAGAACAGTGGAGGATGGCTCAAGTGCCAGCTAGGGCCTCTGGACCAATGTGGGAAACCCCAAAGAAGCTCCTGGCTTCTAACTGGCCCAGTTTTGAGGAATGAACCAGAGGATGGCAGATCTCTTTCTCTTTCCTCTCTTTCTCTTTCAATTAAAAGAAATAAAACAAAAACAAATTTAATCAGCTCCTTTCAAGCTCGTAGGTGGGTGGGTGGCAACGGAGTGCCCAAGCACTTGGGCCATCCTTCGCTCTTCTTCCAGGTACATTAGCAGGGAGCTAGATTGGAGGTGGAGCAGCCAGGACTTGAATCATGCTTGTGGTAGCTGTCCGTAGGTCCCCCTACTGACACACATACTATTACTGATAGAAAAACACTGAATTATCTTCTTCCTCCTCTTTCTTTGTGAAGATCTGTTTCTTTGAAACAGGGTTGCAGAGACAGAAAGAAAGGGAGAGAAAGGGATCTTCCATTATTGGTTCACTCCCTGACTGGCTGTAATGGCCGGGTTTGAGCCAGACCAAAGCCAGCATCCTGGGACTCCATTCAGGTCTCCTACTGGGTACAGGGGCCCAAGCACGTGGGCCATCTTCTGCTGCCTTCCCAGGTGCATTAGCAGGGAGCTGGATTATAAGTGGAGCAGCTGGGGCTTGAACTGGAGCCCCTGTGGGATGCCTATACAGCAGGTGGCTTCTTAACCTGGTCTACTACAGTCCAGTCTCTGAAATTCACCTACAGACAAGAAACGGCTTCATGTTTAATTGCAGGGCAATGGAAGAAGAGGGGGACAGGTTATTTCAGGGCTCAAATCAGTGTCCTTGTCTAGAAAGGTTTTGGGGAGTTAATGGAGGGTGAGTAACTAAGGCATAACTAGGCAAAACAAAGTGACAAATCATGGCAGGTGCAAGGGAAAAGAGGGGAAAGGTCCTTGGAGTGTGTACCTGGACACGTCCCTTTGCACATTATGATGCCTGCTGAAGTGTCATGGGAGGTGTCACTTATTGTGACCACATACCTTAAGAGAACTTTTTTTTTGAAGATTTATTTATTTTTATTACAAAGTCAGATATACAGAGAGGAGGAGAGACAGAGAGGAAGATCTTCTGTCCGATGATTCACTCCCCAGGTGAGCGCAATGGCCGATGCTGTGCCCATCCGAAGCCAGGAACCAGGAACCTCTTCCGGGTCTCCCACGCGGGTGCAGGGTCCCAAAGCTTTGGGCCATCCTCGACTGCTTTCCCAGGCCACAGGCAGGGAGCTGGATGGGAAGTGGAGCTGCTGGGATTAGAACTGGCGCCCATATGGGATCCCGGTGCATTCAGGGTGAGGACTTGAGCTGCTAGGCCATGCCTCCGGGCCCATGAGAGAACTCTTAAGTTTAGCTATGCCACTGCTAAGAGTCATGTCTGCCCAGGCTCCATGAGAAGATTGTCTACTTCCAGGTCCATCAGTTCAATCCAGTTTTATCAAGGACACTAGAAAGACAACTAGCAAAGGGTTTTTTTCTTTATTATTGGAGACAATTATTATGCTACTATGTGATTGAAGTTCCCGTGCAACAGACACGGGCAGGACTGTTTTGGGCAGCTTGGGGAAGTTTGTTGTGAGGCAAGGGGAGAGGAGTCCTTTGCTGCCCATGGTTTTACTGTTACTGAAAATGTTTATACAAGGACCATGAGCAAAAGATGCTCCTTTTATAGGAAGTTCCAGGAAGATACAATCCAAGTTACTAACTTGCCTCTGTAGCAATAATGGGGACGAGCTAGTGGTACTGAGGTACAGTGGGTCAAGCCCCTGCCTGGGACACCCTCCCATTTCAGCAGCGCTTGGGATTGAATCTTGCTTTTTGCTTCCCATCTGTTAGTTTTTCTGTGCACCTGCAGCCAAGTGCCTTCTTCATGATAGGGTAATTGCAAGCCAAAATGCCAGGCACAGCAAGGTGCTGAGGAGGTCCTTTATTCCAGCAGGGTAGGAATGGAATTGGGGGTGGAGAGGGAGAGAACAAGAAGGGAGAGATCTCCTGCTGTGGTGGCAGGATGGGGGTGGGGGGTTGGGGGGGGATGCCAGGGCAGGGGAAGGGGCAAGATGGAGGAGGACTGGGGAGAGCCAGGTGAGTGAGGAAGGCGTGGGTGTGGGGAGTTGGATGGGAGGAGCTGCAGGTGGGCCCCAGGGACTGGAGACTGAGATAACCACAGGTGACTGGCACAGATGATTGGCAAGCGGGCAGGGATGGGGAGGAGGGCTACAAGAGACTTGGGGGTGGGGTTCTCAGGTGAAACCATGAGGCTATATCTCATGGGTAGACAACTGGAATGGCGCGGATTTTGTGAGCCAAGGGAAATCGGGGAAGCAGATACAAAATGGCTGAGGCCCTCAAGGCCTATGTTTGTGTCACTTCTCACACCATCCAGCTGCTTGCTAATGCACCTGGGAGCAGAAGTTGGCCCCTGTTTGAGTTCCTACATGTGGGGAGATACTGGGCTTCTAGCTCTAGCCTCACCCAGCCCAGGCTCTTCAAGGGATTTCAAGAGTGAGCTGGCAAATGGGAAGCCTCTCTCTCTCCTTTTCTGTCGATCTTTTTTTTTTTTTTTTAAGATTTATTTATTTTTATTGGAGAGGCACATTTACAAAGGAAGGAGATACAGAAAGATCTTCCATCTGTTGTCACTCCCCAAATGGCCACAATGGCCAGAGCTGAGCAGCCAGGAGCCTCTTCCGGGTCTACAATGCAGCTGCAGGGTCTTAAGGCTTTGGGTTGCTCTGGACTGCTTTCCTAAGCCACAAGCAGGGAGATGGATGGGAAGGGGGCCATCGGGATTAGAACTGGTAACTATATGGGATCCTGGTGCGTGCAAGGTGAGGACTTTAGCCATTAGGCTATCACACTGGACCCTCTGTCAATCTTTCAAGTAAGGAATTACTTGTTAAGATAATATCAAATAATACCTTGGTATATTAGTCAACTCAAGCTGCCTTAACAAAATACATTGTAGGTTAAACCACAGAAATGTGTTTTCCTCACAGTCCTGGAGGCTAAAATCCAAGGCCAAGGTGTTGAGGAATTTACTCTCCCCCCTGATCTCTCTGATTGACTTGTAACATGGTTATGTTCTCGCCATGTCCTACAAAAGGTAGAAACACTCTTTAACTGTCTCATCAACAGATGATGGATCAACAGCATGAACTCTTATGCCTGTGGGGAACTAGCATTCAGTCACAGAAAGGAATCACATTGTGGAATACGCGACAACAAGGAAGAAGCTAAGCACGCTGTGCCCAGTGCAACAAATCAGGTGCAAAAGGACCGATCTTGTGCAGTTCCACTCACAGGGCACACCCAGCAGAGCACAGTTTGCAGGGACCGAAAGCTGTACAGCCAAAGCACCCGGAAGATGGAGGGAGACATTTCTCACTGTCCATGTGGACAAGCCTGGCTTTAACAGGTCATCTGCAGAGGATTCCTTCACACGCATTCTGTTGCAAAGCAGACTTTTTCTTTTTTTTTTTCCTTCTTTGGGGTTGTTGGAGGTACTGACAACACCAGGGAATGGTTTTCACTCCCTGGTGAGCTGCTCCAGTTCCGGTATACTTTAGAAGCCCTGAGGAAGGGATTGGTGGGCCTTCTCCTGCCTTATCTGTTTGCAGCTGATAACAAGCCAGAGCTTCTCCCTACCCCCAAGGGGAACTCACCTTCCATTGGCTTCCAGGCAACCCCTGCAAGCAGCAAGTTGGGAGACTGGCAGAAGGCAACAAACAGCAGCAGCGCATCTGCAGTGAAACGCAACAAACTCTGTGTCAATGAGCCAAACCCCGACCCGCCAAGCCCCCAGTGGAGAGCAAGTGACAGGGCGTGAAAAATAGGTTATTGGTGGTGTTATCATCCTGCCCCTCCTCCGGCTGACTTCAGATCTTAAACAAACAGCCAGAGACACTGAGCATGGGGGTGGGGAAGAAGAGCGGAGGGGGGGCTGGCGCTTGCCTCTTGTGACACCGCTTTTCCCTTCTCCCAGAGTTTCCATTGAGAAGGTGCGTGTTTTTTCAGCAGCTCCACGTGTAGGATAAATCAAACGATATCTAGGATTGGCTTTTAAGCCTCCAAGAGAAAGGAGTGGGAGGTGGACATAACTGAAGTTAGACTGACAGAGGCTGATTGGTTCCTTTTGAGGCTTGAGACTCTTCTTCCAGCTTTTAAGCAGGTAAGGAAATGTCTATTTGCGTACAATTTTAAAACACCAACAATGGGAGAAGAGGATTGGACATTCGATACTACTTTGAAAACTTTAATATTACCAGAAGCTTTGGTCTTAGTGTCCTAGAATGCATCCAGTTTTTCTTTTTAAGCAGGATTGAGGTCTTTTTTTTTTTTTTAAGTTTTATTTATTTTTATTTGAAAGGAAGAGTTACAGAGAAAAGGAGAGACAAAGATCTTCCATGCATTGTTTCATTCCTCAAGTGGTTACAACTGCCAGAGCTGAGCTGACCCGAAGCCAGGAGTCAGGAGCCACTTCTGGGTCTCCCACATGGGTGGCCTGTCCTCAACTGCTTTTCCAGGCCACAAGCAAGGAGCTGGACGGGAAGTAGAGCAGCCGGGATACGAATCGGCGCCCAGGAAATCCCAGAGCATGCAAGGGAAGGACTTAAGGCACTAGGTTACCGTGCTGGGCCCCAAACCTTGAGTTTAAAAGCACATTTCTCATGACTCCTCCTAAAAATATTTGATGAAGCTCTGAGAT
Source organism: Ochotona curzoniae (assembly GCF_017591425.1). NCBI lineage: Eukaryota > Metazoa > Chordata > Mammalia > Lagomorpha > Ochotonidae > Ochotona > Ochotona curzoniae. Next base: position 5,622,347 of record NW_024465699.1, read on the forward strand.
GTGACCCTTCTGGGTGTCTGAGTCTGCTGGTCCCAATCCTGGCCTGACAGCTCACACCGAATCTACCATCAGGTCTCTTCCTTGGCACGGAGCTGGATGGGATTGGAGCAGCCAGGACATGAGCCACCTACCCATACCAGTGTCGCAGGCTGCAGCTTCACCTGCCACTGTGCACTCACCAAAACCCCTGAATGAAATCTCACATTGAAAGGTCAAAGAAATGAAATCGAGGTCTGACGTGATAGCCTAGTGGCTCAAGTCCTTGACTTGCATTTGCTGAGATCCCATATGGGGTTCCACTTCCCATCCAGCTCCCTGTTTGTGGCCTGGAAAGGCAGTGCAGGATGGCCTGAAGCCTTGGGACCCTGCACCTATGCGAGTGACCTGGCAGAAGCTCCTGGCTCCTGGCTTTGGATCGGCTCAGCTCCGACCATTGAGGCCCAGGTGGCCAACGGAGTGAACCAACGGACAGATCTTCCTTTCTGTCTCTCCTCCTCTGTATTGCTGCCTTTCAAATAAAAAGAAATAAGAACCATGAAATCAGTACCAAAGAGAAAGTTCGGCAGACTTAGAAATGAACTTTCACGCTAACATCACAGGATGCCATTTGCAGCATTGAGTGTGGAAGCGTACCCTCCAGTGCAGGGAGCAGAGCCGGGGAGACAGTGAGACCTTGGGGAGCGCCAGACGAAAACTCCGATCCCTCCGCTCCTGGATTCAGCACCTGCTGCCCACACAGCTACACGAGGCTCTGGCTGCGCTTCTCCCCATAGGAATTGTGGCACTCCTATTTTCCTTTTAGTCTCAGAGTCCCACTAACTGTGAATGTCTACCCCAGGGGAGGCTGCATTAGACGTGCACAGAGCCAGGTCCCATCTACGGCTGCAAGGTTGCATCTCCCGCTAACACCTCCTCTTGCTGGGGACCCCAGGTTGCTGCTTGTGTCACACCCTAGCTAGCAAGATACAACGCCCCAGGCTTCTGCTCCCCGTGACCGCCTAGCCCTGGGAGTAGGCAACAGCGTGATCTTCATTCGCCTCTGAATGTTTTGTTCAATGTAGGGTTTTGTTTCTTTTCAGTGAGAGAATGGCTTGCATTTTTGGTCACTAGTCAGAGCAGGGTTGGGCCACCCCTGCCGCTGTCAACTCCAGGAACGGACCCAGGATGCGGGGAGGAGATGAAATGGCAGGGGAGGGAGGGACTCAGCCGGAGTCTCCGCCTCCCAGTAACGGGACAGTCTCCTCCCTGGATCCTGACTGTCACAGCAGGAGCGCTGCACAGCAGAACCCAGCAGGTGGAGGCAGGCCACGCGCGTGCAGTGTCATCCCCCACGTTGTGTCCCGAATGAGGGGATTCCACGGTCTGCAGTGAGCACACCTGGGGATACCGAGACCGTGCAGATTCCTTGCAAGCGGATCGTCAAGTGACCGGGAATAGACTCCGTGAACCGCCAGGTGTGCCGTGGGAATGAGGGGACGACTGCGGGTCAGGTAAGGCGGGGTGTCTTCCAGGTGTGAGCTCCGGGGAACGGAGGGTTAAAACCGTAAAGAGCAAAGAGGGCGCACCCGCTCCCGTTCAAGAAGCAAGTGTGGAATCTAAGCTGCCACCACATTAATCAAAATACACATAAAGCGATAATAAAGCATCCATTTAATTGCTGTTGTGTGGAATCATGCCTTTATATACTTAGGGTGGCATATTTCTACATTCATAAATTTCTGCCTTTCCTAGTTATGTTTGTTCAGTTGTATCTAATTAGAAGTGAGAGTTAGACCAGAGAGAATTTCCCTTCCTTTGCTCAGCAGAAGTGGAGAGGCCAGGACTCAAACCCTCACTCACAGGTATGGCGCCAGGAGGCGGTTTAAACCGGCGTGCTACAAAGCCAGTCCCGTACTAGTTCTATTTTCCTTTGATTATTCCAGGCTTCTCTTGGTGATTGGTTTGACATCCCAGCTCATTCTCCCGGGCAAAAGTAAGGAACCTTTGATTCCTACTCTCAGGTTTGCCTGCCTGCCAGTTTCCCCCAATCGTTACCAGTCTCGTGTGTTCTATGTCTTGGAAAGGCTACCAAAGAGAGAGGCACGAAGAGGCGGTCAACAGCAGCGCCGCCCCGGCGCCAGAGCTTGCCCGGCGCAATTGGACGGGGGGCGCAGCAGGCGAACTGAGTACGCGCGTGTGGGGTTGGAAGCTGGAGGACCCCGGCCCGTACTCTGGGGCGTTGGCGGAGCGTAAGTCTCTGAGAGGGCCCCCAAGACTTCTGGGGATGCCCCGCCCCTCGCCCCGGCCTCGAAGTGTAGGATGTGTGTGTGTGTGTATGGGGAAACCGGAGAGGGGGAGATTATATCGAGCGGCAGACGTTGGACCCCATGGAGAGGGTGTGTCACCTCTGGATCAAGGCGCACCGCGGCGTAATAAACACTTCACGGCGAGGTGTTTACTCTGGCTCCTTTCTAGAGCGGCTCCAGCCGCGGAGACGTCCAGGTGTTCCCAACAAATGTCCCGGCGCAGATAACGCGCGACGCCGGCTCCTCCGGGCTGCGGCTCCGGGCGGTCGCCGGGAACGCACGTTAAGGCGCCGTCTCTCCTGTGGGTGGTCCCTCCTGGGAGTCCTGTTTTTCATCACTGTCAGGGGAGTCCTCCGGCTGGCCTTTTAGCATGTGAAAGGAAGGAAGGAATACACGGAGGGCAGGACTGACCACCCTGCACCCCTGGGTGTTTGCTTTTCGCTCCTCCACGAACCTGCGGGGCCTTGCCTGAGCAAACACGCTCTGCAGGCCGCTGATTGGAGTCTGTCCTCCACCCCCTCCCTCTGGAATCCCCGAGGGAGGGCGCGGGGTGCTGGGCGTGCGGCTGCCGCCTTTGACCCTTCCCTTGCGTTCTCCCGCAGGTGCGCCCCCTCGGCTGCGCTGCTGTCAAAACGGCGGCACCTGCGTGCTGGGCAGCTTCTGCGTCTGTCCGGCGCATTTCACCGGCCGTCACTGCGAGCATGACCAGAGACACAGGTGGGCTCGGGGAGGCGCTGGACTGGGGGCGCAAGAGTCGGGGTGGGGAGGGAGCAGGGGAGGCGGCGGGTGCGGAGCGCGGGCAGCGCTGGGATGAGCGCCAGATCCAGCGGTGGATGCACGCAGTGAGGATCCTCCCCAGCACTGACTTGGGTCTCCTTCTCCGGCAGTGATTGCGGTTCCCTGGAGCACGGCGCTTGGACCCTCCGCGGTTGCCGCCTCTGCAGGTGCTTGTTCGGGTCCCTGCACTGTCTTCGCCGCCAGACGCCGGGCCGCTGTGGTAAGAGACCGTTCTTTCCCTGTGCGGAGGGGTGATGTGGGGGGAGGCTCCGAATGGGGCCGGCTCGATCCATTCACCGCTCCTTAGTCACGCTCCTGTGAATTCCGAGGTTCCCCCTAGGCTGAACTCCCAAAAGTGCATCGCTTGTGTTCTCTGGGTTTTTTTCTCCCCCCCCCCCCCGCCCCCCCAGATCTGAAGGACTTTCTCTCTGCACACGTCACTGGCCTGAGGGCATCTTTCCTGCTGAGCTTGCTGCTGCTGCTGCTTTGCTACTTTGTGCAATGACACCCTTGAGGGGACACAGACTCCCTCCTGGTGAGGCTAGTATCAGCCCTTGGCCACACAGGAGCCTCCCTCTGCTCGTTTGCAAACAGTACTTCTGACGCCTTGAACGAATGCTTTCAGTGCATAGTAAACAGGCACACCCAAGTCCCCTTTCATTCCTCCCTGGGAATTGAGGTCTGTGGGTGGAGACATGCATATTGCTGCCCCCTCTTCCTGGGTCTGCTCTCGAGATTTTCCAGCAGATTCCAGTGGGTCTGACCAGCCTTGAGGGGATGTGGCCACGTGCCACATGTCAGCCCCTCTCTGCACAACCTGGTCTCCCAGTCCTTGGAAGAAAGTCTCTGGAGGTTGCAGTGTCCCATATCGTTTGTCTAGTTGCTGGTCTCCGAATCCTTGGGGGTAGGAGGACAGGGCCCTAGGTGTGAAAGAGAAAGAGCACCTGGAAGACTGGGACCTGGAGGGTGAGCAGGAGAGGGACCACAACTGGAACAGATGTTCTGGAATCTTCCTTTGCCCCATGGTCATCATCTTCCTGGTGCTTATGGCATCACTGCCCAAGCAAGAGTGTGTAGGAGTTTGGGGCTTTGGTTCAGTAAGTGAAGCCTCCACTTGCAATGTTCCCCATCCTGTATCAGAGCACTGGTTCAAGTCCCTTTGCTTTCTTTTTTTTTTTTTTTTTTAAATCAGAAAATCATATATACAGAAAGGAGGAGAGACAGAGGAACACATGAACTGGCGCCAGCCAGTATGGGATCCTAGCACATGCAAGGGGAGGACTTGAGCCATTAGGCTGCTGCGCTGGGCCCAAGTTCCTTTGCTTCTAAGACAGCTTCCTGCTAATGTGCCAGAGAAAGCAGTGGATGATGGTGCAAAAGCTTGGGCCCCTACCACCTGTGTGGGAGAGTCAGATGGAATTCCTGGCTCTTGGCTGCATCCTGGCCCAGGCTTGACTTGCAGTCATTTGTGGAGTGAGTCCGCAGATGGAAAATCTGTCTCTCATGGCTGACTGTCACTGTTTCAAGTAAGTAAATAAATATTCCCAGACTTTTGGATTCCTTCTGCACTTAAGATTCATTCATCCCTCTGGGAACCCTCACACTGCATCCCACTGCTGGTTCACTGCCCAAATGACCTAAACAGCTAGGGTTGGGCCAAGCTGAAGCCAGGAGCCTGGAACTCCATCAAGGTTTCCCACGTGGATGGCAGGGGTCCACATACTTAATCTATATTTCACTACCTTTCCGGTCACAGTAGCAGGGAACTGAATCAGAAGCAGAGACGGTTGGGACTGCAGTATGGGATCTTAGATCACAAGCCGTGATTTAACCTACTGTGCCACGATGCTGGTCCCTCTCTTCTCTCACCTTCTACCCCTTTAAAAAAAAAGATTTGAAAAACAGAATTACAAAGAGGTAGAAAGAGCTTCCACTCCTGGGTTGCTTTCCAAGATTACCACAGTGATCCGGGTTGGGCCAGGTCAAAAGCAGGAACCATGAACATCATTTGCATCTCCCATGTGGTTGCTGGGACCCAAGCACTTGGGCTAGCCTATGCTGCTTTCCCGGGTGCATTAGTGGGGAGCTGAATTGGAAGTGGAGTGCCCATTTGGGATGCTGGTGCTACAGGCAATAGGCTAACCTGTTGAGCCACAGTGCTGGGCCCCTCAGCAGATCCTTTAAACCCATTAACTACAGACATCCATCTTGGTTGATGTCATATCTTGGCTGCTATGACTGGTGCTTCCCAAAACAGAGTGCTGATTGCTCATCAACATGCCAATTTCATTTCCTTAACATCTACCAAGAAGTTGTTGGATCATAGGATAATGGTACTTTGTGAGAAGATCCTGTCCTGCTGCTTGTTGTTCGTGTTAACAGCCATTGTCCTTGTGGTTTGTGCTTTGGATTCCATTCCCTAGCTGATAATGAGACTGAGCTCCCCTGTTCCCACTCCCAACCCCAAGCCTGTGCATCTGTTGCCCATTTGTATACCTTGTATTGAGAAATTTCTATGCACTTCGTTTGCTCTTTTTTTCCCCCATCTTGCATTGGGCTGTTTGTGGTGTGCTTTTATGAATTTTTGCTGTTGTGTTGAATTGCCTAGGCTTGGGACATCCCCAGCACTCACAAATAAACATTTTATCCTTGCATCTCTGAGTCCCTGGCAGATGCAGGGTGGGTTGGGGTGGAAAAAGGGGCTGTCTCAGTGGGGGTGTGATATTCCTGCCTCTGGGAGCAGCCCAGGGGAGCCCATCTGCAGAACAACCAGAAGTCACAGAATGAATGGCAGGTGTAAGGGGTCACAATGATATGTTCTCCCCTCCTTCTGTGCATGGGGCTGTCTGTTCCCTGCAGCATTCTTACCAGGTAGCTGTGAATTGACTCCTATTTCACAGAGAAGGAAAGAACACAAAGAGAAGGGTGGGGCTAATCACAGCATGCTCACCTGAGGCTGAGCCCTTCACTGTGCCAGCACATCTCACCCCTCCCCGTATCCTCACCACCATCTGTGTCACACACCAAGCTGGATGTCCCAGTGCCTGGGAGCCTGACCTTCAGTGTTTTGCTTTGATCTCGGGTCTTTTCTTAGCTTCTAGGAGAACTTGGTCTGCCAGGGTCCTACTGCCAAGTGGGATGGAAGCTGCTGCTCTCCCCCACAGGGACCCACGTGCAGCTCAGTGTGTGTGGCTGCTTCAGAGTGCTTCACAAGAATCTCAGAGTAGAATGATGGGTCTCCCCTCTACTCTCTCTCTCTCTCTCTCACACACACACACAAACACATGGTCACCTTGGCTCTCTCTCTCTTACACACATACACACACCAGAGGTTGCCTTGGCTGGGTCCACCTTACATACTCAGAGAGGGGAGTCCAGCATGGCCAGCGCCCACCTGCCTGGCCCCAATTGCTCAGCCCCAGCTGCTCCCAGGATGGCCAGGCTCACAGCCTCACAGTCCTGGTTCCTCTTGTCCTTTTCCTTCTCTGGGGGCTGACCAGAACTTGTTCCCGTGTGTGGGATGCTCATTGTCCTCCTGCTGGGAGCCAGTCAGGCAGGTGTGGGCACCCTTCTGGAGAGGCCAGTGACTGCCCAACGTAGGCTGGGGCTGCACCCTGGGGCTGCAGCCCAGCCCTGAGATGTGGAAGTCCAAGGACACATGAGTCCATGCATGCAGGTATCCATCCATGAGTTGCATTCTACGCTGTGGCTCTTCTCAGACTGTCCAGCCTGCCACCCCTGTGGAGGACCATGTTTGTGCCATCATCACCCATGGCAGGTACAGAACCAGGGACCTGAGATATGGGTAGCCTGTGCACCTGCAAGGAAACACAGGGTGCAAGATGGCATACTGCCACCTGGGCACTACAGCATGGCCAGCTCCAGTTCCAGCTCAGCTTGGGACATGGTGCAGAGCCAAGGCAGAGAGCAGCACATGCCAGGGACTTGGGGGCTGTGACATGGAAGCTTCTTGAGTAAGTTTACTTCTTATGGACAGGAAGACCCAGAGATGGAGCCGGATGTGCAGGCACAGGGATCAGGGCAGAGGCTTCTGGAGAGGTGGGGCCAGCCTGTCACTGGCTCTGGAGGAGAATCGGCAGCAGCAGAGTGGCAGATGACAGCAGCACCAGGAAGACCCTGGGCCTGTGCATTACACCCGCATCCTCCTCCAAAGGGTCAGGGGTAGTGGTCATGATGACAGTGGTTCTTGGCTTCCTAGGAGGGCGAGGGCGTTTTGTGGTTGTGCGGGTTGTAGTTCGCCTGGTGGAGGGTGGGATCCATCGCTGCTTTTCTTCTATCCATCTGTGATAGGTTTGGATGTTGATGAAGACACTGGGTTTGAGGGGAGGGTGGCAGCGCCCGCCCCAGCTGGCTATACCAATCGCATAAAACCGATGGTCTATGAAACAGTTCAATGGGCTGCCTGTGTCTCCCTGGGGAGAGAGAGAGAGATGGTGAACAGTGTTAATAAGGATGGGAATGGGAGTGAGTGGAGGGTGGGAAGGGCTCTTCTCTTGCTTTGTATGTGTGACAGAACAACGAGGCACTCAGGCATGTCCTTTGTCTATGTGAGTGAATGTCAGCAACACCGGGGGAAATGCTCAGAGATCACATGTGCAGGGACCACAAGAAGAAACAGAGAGAACCTGGTCCCACAGCCTTGGTCCACAGACTGCTGGAACCTGTGAGAAAACACAGGGCAGCTGTCCTCCAAGTCTCCACCCAAGAGAAAGAAGACACAGCCTGGCGTACCATGCCATCGGTGATCAGCTGGGACGTGCAGCTCACGGATTAGTCCTCAGCTCAGTGTTGTCCCCAACCTGTGTCTTTGCTGCTGACATCATAAGGTCTCTAGTGTCTCCTCAACCTCCTCACTGAGCTTCTTTAGATTCTGCCCCGGGCTGGTAGATGTCTTGAGATGTGGGTCCCCAGATGTGGCTGGGCAGGAGGCGGGAGGTGTTCACCACTACTACCATGGAAGACCCCATCTCAAGATGATAATGGGACACAAGAAAGCCCAGCATGACAGCCCTGCTCTGAGTTGTACCAGCAGGCAGTGAACTCCCAGTGGACCAAAAGAAAAAAAGTGGACTGATGGTGTGAGTTCAAATTGGCACCACCAACGTGAAGGACTGCCTGGATGAGTGGAACTGCACAGCCAGCGTCATGATGACGGCAATGGGAATGACTGTGCTCTAGCATCCCCATCCATACCCACATGGGATGCTTGGGACTGCGCTACTGCAGTGAGCTCAGATGGCAATGCTCCAGCACCAACAGCCCTGTGTGTTCACATGATGGAGTATGATGCAGCCTTGGAGAGGCACAGCAGCAGGCACACTGTGGGACTGGTACAGAAGCCAGGCAGATCCTGCATCCTGTGTGTTGGCATTCAGTGTGGACACTCAGAAGTCTGGCAGGGCTCTTTGGGGGGTGACTGAGAAGAACTGGATTTTTGCGGGGCCCATTGGTTACTTGCTTCATCAGGGTGTTGAACCTTTTTGTAGAAGGATTGGAAGCTCTGCCCTACCTTAACAGTCCTGTGTAAAGACACAAGATGCTAATGGCATGGAGCAGAATGTTGTAATGCCATTGGTGATAGTAGCCTCACTCTGGGCTGGGCTGGGCTGGGCTGGGTAGGAGGAAGTTGGGGCTTGAACTATGAACAGAGGCCACACACACACGGCACAGAGGGTGGCTGATCCCAATCAGCCTCACTTACTTCACAGAAGGACTTGGGAACAGTAGGATGTTGGGCACATACATTATCTTCCCGATAACTCAAATGGCGGTTTGCTGGCTGGCCTATAGGGTGAGCTGCCCGGCACTCTTGGTCCTCTAAGACCATGACCAAGGCCATTTGCAGTTTGAAGGGTGCGGGTAGAGCATCTGCAAGAGGAGACAAAGGTGTGACAGCAGCTGTAGCCATCCTTCCCCTTTTGGCAACTACTCGCCAGTAAGAAGCATCCACATCAGCACACAGGGCTGCAGGAGGCCTCTTTGAGGATTGCTGAGCCCAGGAGAGACAATGGGGGTCCCAGGGTGCAGGGCATGCCGTGGGAAGAATGGGGATGCAGACCAGGTTGCCCACCTGGGCATGGGATTTGTGGTGGTGAGAAAGAGGAGGTACAAGCATTACAGGCCCAGGGCAGGCAGGGTGTGGGGTTGGATTTCATCCTATGCACAGCAGGAAGCAATCACATGCATTCATTGAGCTCCCAGTAACCCCTGTGCTGGCTGAGTGTGCTCAGAACTGGCACAAGAAGCGATGGATGCTGGGTGACCTGGGCTGGGCTGTAGTGCTGGCAGAGCTGACAGGGGCCATGTGGGTTTACCAGATGACAGCTGTGAATAGCCCTGTTTAGGAATGGGTGGCTTCTGGACACATGGACTCTGATTCCAGAAGCCACCCACAGGTTCTTCCTGGGTCCATGTGGGGCAGCACAGGGTGACAAGATGGTTCCTTCCTGTGCAGTGCTTGCTGTGTGTGGGCTCATACTCATTAGACTCCAGCAACGGATGCTGAAGGGCTATTGAAAATCAGCTGCTCCCTGCCCTAATGGCTTCTCCAACCCTGACCCGACTTGGAGCTGTGACTCTACACTCGGAGCTGCCTTGGACAATCCTCTTGGCCCTGCTCTTGTGCTTAGTGAGGGAGTGTCCCTCTCAGCTGTGCCAGTGCCTGGGCGATGTGACTGACACTGGGGGTTAGGAGCAGGGATGGTAATGCTGGCCCACCCTTCAAGGAACTGCTTCACCAATTGTCACTGAGATCTTCTGCCATCTCATGAGCCTCTTGATTATGCCAACATCACCTGCTATTCTTGTTTGATCACACATGTATTTCACCACCTCTCTTCTCCCCATAGAGACCACCCTCCCTCATTCCCTGTTAGTAACCACTCACGAGTTTCATTGATCTTCCCCCATCCAATCATATAGCAGGGAAAGCCTCTGTTAAATCTAAATCCCCTGCCTGGCATGCAGACAGGCCTGATGTGGTAAGTGAACTTCACACTTTCCGAAAGGTGCATTATGCTGATGTCAGATGCTTTGGGGTACTGCCGGTTGTATTCTTCGTGGACAAATAACCCGTCGATTCTTCTCTTCGTGGTGTATTCGGGTTCTGCGCCCAGTTCAAAGTACCCTAGCCAGATGATGTAGTCTGATACATTTCGTGACCTGTTTGTGGGGTGATCCTCTCAGTCCTGGGTTATCCCCCAATATATTCATTGTTCCCCTTCCCCCATTTCCCCAGGGCTTGGTCTGCAAGCCGGAGTATTGGTTTCCTTCTGATCAGGACAATTCTTCTACATGGCCTCTCCCTATAAGCTCTGATGAGAGCCATAAGCATTTTTATTGCCAGAAATATCCGAGGGTATAGTTGGGGGCCTGTATTCTCCATCCTGGAAAGACAGAGATTCAGCTCAACCCCAGCTATATGAGCTGATCTTCCAGACCCATGGAGGGCACATGCCTCTGCCTCCTCTTCCTGGGATCTCACTCACCCTCTGCCCCAAAGCTCGCCCCCACTGTGCACACACACACCTCACGCTATCTGGGGCAAATGGAGGAATGTATGGACGTCAGGTTTCCTTGTCTCTGGGACCCAAGGATTCAGTTAGAGAGCCCACTGGGGTTATAGCAGGCAGTAGTCCACACCAGGACACCTGCCAGCAGTACCATATCCCAGAGCAAGCCTCCAAGGACAAGGCTAAGACAGCAGCCACCCCTGCTTTCCTACCACCTTGCCCAGCAGCTACTGGTCCTGAGGGCAAAGACGCACCTTTGTACACAACTTGCAGAAGAGATCACCCACTCACGGTTGATGAGGAAGGCTCCGCAGATATGCTGATTTCTGTAAACCAAACTGGCTTGCCACGGCCACCGTCCTTGTACTGATTGATGGCCACCAAAGATCTTCCCAAGAACGAGATTGCTCTTCCCGCATACTGTGGGGGCAACATCAGCAATGAGCTCCCCCCGGACCCGGTCTCTGTTCCCAAGCTGAAATGACAGAGCTCACGTGCACAGGGGAGCACACCAGCTCCACCCTGCAAGGTCCACCAGGTGGCCAGGGCCAGCCTCCCTGTGCCCTGAGAGCATGGCAGGAGCTGAGGGCTGACAGCAGGGACACCACTGTGACCCCATCCATCAGCTGTATGCAGGAACCATGCAGGTGAAGAGGAAGTGAGGGTCCCTGTCAGTAGCAGAGAGAGAAATTCAGCCTTTGGCTTGAGTTTCCAGACCCAGTGGGAAGGGATCTCAGGTTGTGGGAGGGGAGAGGAGGTTTGGGGCACAGGGGATCTGGGCAATATCTGGGTCCCGACAGCTGGCCTTCAGCCATCCACCTCTGAGGGCTCTTGGAGACACACATGGTCCTGCTGAGGCTGTCCTGGTTAATGTACCAGGTGAGGGGGAGGAGGAGGTGGAAGTGGGAGGGGTGGGGATCCAGGGTTGACACTCCTCCCATGGTCTCCATGGTTCCCTGCCCACTCACTTGCAGACAAGTTCTGGGCGCTGAGTGGTGGGAGGCGCAGCCAGAGCAGGAGGGCGGCCAGTGCGCAGGCCCCTTGCCGGCCTAGCCCTGAGCGCCCCCTCCTGCTTCCCATCCTGCCCGATGACTTCCCCTGGCCCAATGAAACGCCCAGTGTGCTCGCGGTCAACAGCGCGTCACGGAGAAACCGCCTCTGTGAGGTCGGTGATTATTCTGGACGCCCAGAAAGAGTGAGAGAAATTCCCCAGCCATGGTGAGGTCAGTGTGCTAGGCCACGCTGCTCGGTGGGCAGAAGTCAGGGCTGGGAGCCCCCAAGCTGATGGCAGCTGGATGATCTCAGCGGCCTTTGGTTTCGAGGTTAGTGTTTGACAGGAATTAGATGATGTTGGGGCAGTTATGGCAGGTGCCCAGGGAGGTACAGCCGCAGTCAGCTGATACAGATGTCATCTCCTCCCATCGTTTCCATTTCCTTCTTGGACCCACAACCTCACTGGCAACTGCCAGCTCACGAGCTTCCACAGCGTCATGTAAGAACCCCATGTAACCCTCCCAGGCCTTGCGGTATCCCACACTCAGCCAGGTATCCCACACTCAGATTCTCTTTCTGTTGAAGTGCTGCCTCACCACCCTAACCCCACACGTTGGGAGTCCATCTTCCCCACGGTACAGTCTTGTGCCTTGGTGCCTTGAATCTGTGTGGATGAGCCTCCTGGCCGGATCCCTCCTTCCTGAGCTCCAGTCTTCCCTACAGTTCAGTTAAAGACATTCTCACGGGAGGGATGGAGAGAAAATGCTACTACCTCTTTCCAATCCTTTTTTAGCTTGTTCCCCCTAACATTTAGTTGCTTTTATTGGGAAGGCAGATCAGATATACAGAGAAGGTGAGGTGGAGGAAGATATTTCATGCAGGAATGGAATGACAGTATAGTGGCTGGAGTCTTGCCTTACATGTGAAGGGATACCATTGGGGCTCCGGTTTGTGTCCGTGCCACACTGCTTCTCATCCAGCTTCCTGTTTGTGGCCTGGGAAAGCAATACAGGATGGCCTAAAACCTTGGAACACTGCACTTTTGTCAGTGACAAGCTCCTGGCTTCAGATTGGCTCAGCTCCAGCTGTTCCGGCCCTGGAACATCATTGGACAAGAAATCTTCTCCGCCTTCCTTTCTCTCTGTATATCTGATTATCCAATAGTAAATGAATAAATACATCTAAAAAAATCTTTTACCCACTGGTTTACTCTCCAAGTGACTGCAATGGCCAAAGCTGAGCATATCCCAAGCCAAGAGCCAGTAGCATCATGCAGGGCTCTCATGAAGGTACAGGTTCCCAAGGCTTTGGGCCATCAAATACTGCTATGCCAGGCCCCAGGCAGGGAGGTTAGTGGGATGCGGGTCAGCTGAGTAAGCACCTAACATTCACATGGGATTCTTGTGCTTACAAGGTGAGGATTTAGCCACCCAAGCTTTCATTCTGGGCCCCATTTCTGTTTCTTAATATGTATTTTAAATCTTTGAAAAACAAAGTAAGAGACTAAAAAAAGAAAGAATGAGAGTCCAACGGAGCTGGGGGTCAGCTTCCAAAACACTAATGTTTCGACATCAAGCCATAACTAGAAGGACACCCATAAAAATAGGATCAGCAAACCACAAGGAGGGTGTGCTTCCCAGCACTATGATGGTCAGATTAAAAAAAGGCCAGAAGGAAATGTGCAAACAAGAAAAGTTTAGGGGGAATTGAAATAGGGCATCTTCATTTTTTTTTAAATTTTTATTGGAAAGGCGGATATACAGAGAGGAGAGACAGAGAGGAAGATCTTCCGTCCGATAATTCACTCCCCAAGTGAGCGCAATGGCCGATGCTATGCCCATCTGAAGCCAGGAACCTCTTCCGGGTCTCCCACGCGGGTGCAGGGTCCCAAAGCTTTGGGCCATCCTCAACTGCTTTCCTGGGACACAGGCAGGGAGCTGGAAGGGAAGCAGGGCTGCCGGGATAGAACTGGCGCCCATATGGGATCCCGGGCGTGCAAGGGGAGGACCTTAACCACTTGCGCCACTGCGCCGGTCCCAAGGGCATCTTCAAAAAGGCAAGGAAGGCATCCAAAAATTTAACAGAATCTTACTAAAAACGAAACAGAACATTGCAGTATCAGGGGAAAAAATGGTTCATCCAACAATTACATGAAAAACTCCACGAGCTAAGGAATTTCTCATGCAGGTATACACAGCAGAGCCTTGCAAGTATTGTTTCCAATAGCCAGGAAGTAGATGCCAGCCAGATATGTAAAATGCACAAATGGTACCCAACAGGTGGTACAATGACATGTATTCAGTGACTTAAAAAAATCTCTTTATTTCCTTTAAATGCAGAGTTACAGAGAGGCAGAGGCAGAAGGAGAGAAAGAGAGAGAATTCTTCTAAGTGCTGGTCTACTCCTGCAATGAGCATAACAGCTGAGGCTGGGCCAGGTAGAATCCAGGAGTCCAGGGATTCTTCCGTTCTTCCAGGTCTTCCACATGAGTGCAGGGACCAAAGCACTTGGGCCATCTGCTGCTGCTCTCTGAGGCACATTAGCAAGATGGACTGTGGAGCAGCCTAATTCTATCCTACATCATATGGGATGCTGGTTCTGTAGGTGACAGTAATGACCCATAAATTCTCTCTTGAAAGGAGTGAAACTCTGGGACATGACAGAGCATGACTGGACATTTGTCAAATACTGTTTGTCTCCACAGCTAATGAGGCTTGAGGAGGCCAGGGACAGGTGGAAGTTGGGCAGTTCCCCTGGTGCTCACATTGTGGGAGGAGAATGTTGTGGAGGTGGGTGGTGGAAGCTGGGATTCAGGGACCCTGCCATCCATCTTCTGAGCTCCGTGAGGACAATGTGCCAATGACGGGGAGGTGATGAGCATGGTGATGTTGGTGATGCTGGTGCTGATGGTAAGGATGGTGCTGACTGTGGTGATGAGGATAGTGAAGATAACCGCGTTGTTCATTTTGAAATGGTGGTGATGATGATTACAATGGTGAATAAGGAGCACAGAGAGTTTTGTAAAATGCTGCTGCTGCTAGGGCCAGGTGAAGTAGCCTAGTGGCTAAAGTCCTCACCTTGCACGCCCCAGGATCCCATATAGTTACCAGTTCTAATCCCAGTGGCCCTGCTTCCCATCTAGCTCCCTGCTTGTGGTTTGGGAAAGCAGTGGAGGACAATCCAAGGCCTTGGGACCCTGAACCTGTGTGGGAGACCTGGAGAGTCTCCTGACTCCTGGATTCAATTCGGTGCAGCTCTGGCCTTTGAAGCCACCTGGGGAGTGAAACATCAGATGGAAGATCTTTCTCTCTGTCTCTCCTCCACTCTGTGTATGACTTTCCAATTAAAAAACTCCTGGTGCTGCTGGTGGTGGATGGTGGCCATGATGAAGTGGAGATGGTGAGAATGTTGCTGTTGGTGTCATGGATGACTATGACAGGAATGGTGATGAAGGGGATGACAGTGTGGGCAACCATGACGCTGGGATTGTGACGGCAGTGAAGCAGAGGAGAAAGACGCTGACAGCAGGAGGAGGAGGGTTTTGGTGATGATGCTGGAGCTGGTAATGGTGAGGAATGGAGGAGGACGGTGATAAAGGAGAATGTGGTGATAATAAAGATGACCTGGCACGTTGGTCAATAAGATAGTGAAGGTGAGGAGGAGAATGACAGGACAATGGTGATGATAGTGATGATGAAGTACAGGATGATAGCAAACAAGAGTACGATGCGGGGTGACCATGCTCATGAGTAAGCTAATGAGGAGGAAGATGTTGACAGAGAGGAAGATGAGGAGTGAGGGTGGAAGCAGCACAGCACTGGGAGTGAGACCAGCCTTGCTTTAGTCACTTACTTACCAATCCACCTTGGAGAAATCAATGGCCCCATGGGCGCCCGTCTCTGCTTTGTCAGCAAGGCTCCTGAGGCTGCACTGATGGGCTTTGAGGTACCTGGTACCCAGTGGTCACCATGTTCAGTCCTGTGCTTTCCCTACCTTCCTGAGCTGTTGAGGGGGTGGTGAGCACTAACCCATTGCCCTTGGCCATAACCGTGCATCCTGGCACAGACAGGGCTAATGAGGGCAAGACTGAAGCCAGCAGCATCAGTGAGATGGGACTAGGGGTGACATTGAGCCTCCAGCCTCAGCTCTGGGAGGGCCAGGGCTCCCCGCCATCAGATCAACTCTCTCCTCTGGGCCTTGGATAGTGATGTCTGTGAGGACATCCACAGAGGTGTTAGGAGGTCGGGCAGGGAGTACATCCCAGGCAGAGGGGAATAGGCAGGTGTGCTCTGCATCCCAGAGTCTTCCAGCACCCCAGTGTCCCCCATCATCTTCATCACAGAGCAGGCTGGGTATGCTGGCTACCGGAGGTGCTCTGCAATGTCTCTTACCAATGTTTCCACAGTCCTCAGAGAAGGGCCAGGTCCTGTGCTGGGTGGGCGAGGGGCTCTCCAGGGGACCAGGAGGGATGGTACACATGTGTGGATGGGAAGGTCCAGTGTGGGACCAGCTCCTTGCTTCTCCCAGGCTGTGAGTGTGGTGGATTTCATCTCAGTCTCTGGGTCCCAGACCTGGGCTTCGGGAAGAGCCATGTGTGGGAAAACAGGAAGGAAAGAAGCTCCTTCTTGGGGACAGCAGCACCCGGACTGATGCTTTGTCATCCCAAGCCCTGGTTAGGCCAGAGGATTCAAGTCACTAGACTGCCACCACATAGCCAAGGATAAGGGGCAGAGTCAGATTTCCCCTGGAATCCATGAGTCAGGCTGCAGGTTCAGATCCAAATATGCAGGTTCAGATGCAACTGCAGTGGCCCAAGTGGTGCCAAAGGATTTTGAAATCCAACGCAAGACCTCTCACCCCTTGTCTCTCTCGCACCCTTTTCTCAGCAAGACTCCCCTGGCAACCACTGGGGTGGAAGCAGCCCCAGGGCAGCCCATCTGCTGAGGGACCTGCAGGCTCAGAGCAAGTGGCAGGTGTGAGGGCTCATGGGGATTGACATTTCCCTGGGCAGCATCTCACTAGGTCAGTGTGAATGGACTGATATTTCACAGAGGAGGCAAGTGGAGCACAGTGAGGTGGGTGGGGCTTGTCACAGCTTGCTTGCCAGAACCTGTTCATCTGAGCCCTAGCTCTGTGCTGTGCCAGCACCCCAGGACTCCCCACTGTCTACATCACAGACCCACCTGGGTGTCCCAGCTGCTTGGGTGCTTGACCTCAAGTCTCTTGCTTTTGGTCTCTGATCTTTTCCTAACCTCCAGGAAGGTCTTTGCCAGCAGGATGGATCCCCTCAGACCAAAGCAACCCATCTGAATCACCGAGACTGAGACCGGTTCCTGGGTACCACAGCCTGGCCAGCCGCAGTCCGGAACAGCAGCAGGACACTGTGCATGCCCAGGGCTGTCACAGCTGCCTGGGACTTGGTGACTTCAGGATGCCCATCTCAGGGCCACCCTGGCACTGCCTTCCCTCTGGTATCCTGAGATACGGCTGGGGCTTGGCTGGCCCTGCTGGGGTCTGGATAGCAATGACACAGATGGCTCCAACACAGGAGTGAGAAGTTGCTTGACTTGGTTTACTTCTGCTCACCTCTGATGGACAGGAAGACCCTGAGATGGAAGTATGTGTGGAAGTACAGGGCCCTGAGCAGAGGCTCCTGGAGAGGTGGCCAGGCCTGTCACAGGCTCTGGAGGGCAAGCTGCAACGGCAAAGTGGCAGACAACAGCAGTACCAGGAAGAAGCTGGGCTGGCACACAGTGCCCACTTCGGGAATAGGGTTATTGGTCATGGCAGGGGGCTTCTCCTGAGGAGGAACTGAGGAGGGGTTGGGGGCGGGGTTGCCCTGCTGCTTTTCCTTGATCCAGTTGGCAAAGTAGGTGATCCTGACAAAGACGCTGTAGCCAATGGGACTTTGGCAGTCCCAGTTCCAGCTGCTCAACCCCACCACATGCCAGGCACCATTCAAGAAGCAGGACAAGGGTCCCCCAGAGTCTCCCTGAGGAGATAGAGTGCTGAGTTAGTGAGGGTGGGAGCAGGGAGGGATGGGAGAGGCACTCCTGTCTTTCAAGCTCATTGGTCAAGGCAATCAGCGTCTCCTTTGATATGTGAGTGAATGTTAGGACCACTGGAGGCAATGCTCAGAGACCTCATGGGCAGGGACCACATAATCAGAGATCTCAGGGAGGAGTACAGAGAGGAACTAGCCCCAGAGCCCTGTCCAACAGACTGCTGGAACGTGCAAGAACACACGGGGCAGCCCTGAGGAGTAGGGAGGGGACCCAGCTCCTGCCCTGTGCCCAACAGTGGCCAAGCTGCTCACTTCCTTGGGCCACTTACTTCCTCCCCAGGCCTGTGTTTCACCCACATGAAATGCAAAGGTTACACAGAATGGGGGCAGGCGTTCATAATATGCATGTGTGGCCATGGGCCTATATCCATAATCTATCAAGAGCTCTGAAGACCCAACACGGAAGGCACACTGCCGCACGGTTGACCAACTTCTACCCTAGAATGTGTGGACAGCTTATGGAAAAGGCAATCAAGATGTGTGCTTCTCTTCACCAGGTCATGGAGAAAAGCTAACTAGAAGCCAGCCCTGATGGTCTGAATGAAAACTGCAGATATCTGACTTTAGGTGTGTGTCGGGGTGACACCCAGAGGGTGCTGACCTTGCCTGCGTCACTTACTCGGCAGATGCCTTTTCAACGTTGGTGTCTCCGGCACATAGCATGTCTTCCTGCACAGTCACAGCCTGGTCTGGCGGTATGGCTGGGTGAGGAATGTAAAACTTCTCACATCTGTCTTGGTCTATGAGGCTGACCTTGGCTTCCTGCAGGTGGAATGGCGCTGGCAGGAAAACTGCAGGAGGAGACACAGGTGTGAGGGTGGTTGGAGCCACCCCTCCCCACCTGGCACCTGCTTGCCAGTGAGAGGAGCACAAGCAGCACAAGGGCTGGAGAAGGCCTCTCTGAGGATGTGCTTAGCCCAGGGCAGAACAATGAGGGTGTCAGGGTGAAGGGCGGGCTGAGACAAGGCTGGGGACAGAGGTCAGGGTGGCTGCAAAGACGTGGGGGTGGAGAGGGTGAGAAAAAAGAGGTACAAGCATTACAGTCTCAGAGCACTCAGGGTGTGGGGTTTGGGCTTGGATCTGATCATAAGCACTGCTGAAAACAACCACAGCGCTTCCCTGAGCTCCCAGTAACCTCTCAGCCTGTGGAGTGTGCTCAGAGCAGGCAAAGGAAGCGATGGATGCTGGGCGCGCCGCCTGGATTGGCTGTAGTGGTGGCAGAGCTGACTGGTGGTAGGTGGGCTTAGTAGGATGACAGCTGTGACCAGTCAGGTTTAGCAACATGTGACCTTGGAAATTTGATATTGGCTGGCACCCTTGAGGCAAGCTCCCTTCTGGGCAGTGTTTTCTGTGTTGGGCTTCACAGTAATCAGACTCCAGGCTGGATTCAGATGCAAAATCTTGATCAGGGTAAGAGGTAGACAGACAAGGGCTACTGAAGATCATCAGGTCTTTGCCTGTTCTCAGCTGCTCTCTGCCCTACTGGCTTCTCCAGCCCTGACCCAACTGGAGCTGTGACTCTACACTTGGAGCTGCCTTGGACAATCCTCTTGGCCCTGCTTTTTTTTTTTTAAGATTTATTATTATTATTATTTTTATTGAAAAGGCAGATATACTCAGAGGAGAGACAGAGAGGAAGATCCTCCGTCCGATGATTCACTCCCAAAGTGGCTGCAACGGCCAATGCTATGCCGATCCGAAGCCAGGAGCCTCCTCCGAGTTCCGCGCATGGGTGCAGGGTCCCAAAGCCTCGGGCCATCCTCGACCACCCTCCCAGGGCACAGGCAGGGAGCTGGATGGGAAGCAGGGCCACCGGGACTAGAACCGGCGCCCACATGGGATCCCGGACATGCTAGGCGAGGACCCCAACCAGTGCACCACCGCGCCTGGCCCGGCCCTGCTCTTATGCTTAGTGAGGGAGTGTCCCTCTCAGCTGTGCCAGTGACTGGGCAGTGTGACTGACACTGGAGGTTAGGAGCAGGGATGCTAATGCTGGCCCACCCTTCAAGGAACTGCTTCACAATTGGTCACCAAGATCTTCTGCCATCTTTTGAGCTTCCTGATCATGCCAATATCACCTGCTACTCTTGTTTAATCACACTTTAGTTTTCCACCTTCTCAAAATACTACCTTTGTAACATTTCTGCTCCCTCCATCTAGACCACCCTCCCTCTTTGCCTTGCTGTCTACTTCTAACAATTCACCATCCTCAGTGAGCACACCCCACCCACTTATCCAGCAGGAGAATTCATGCACAAAATGATTTTGTTGTCTGGGAGGCAGGCCGGCTGGATGTGAGAGTTGAAATCCACTGGGACATCCAATTGTAGCAGGATGAGGTTATTCCTGAAGCGGTACTTTCTGTTGTAGTCTTCATGGAGGATGACCTTGTGGACTGTCATCTGCTGGCTGAAGTTGGTGGGCTTGCTGAGCTGGTTTTATCCTACAGGATGCGTTAGTCTGGTGGGTTTTGCAACCTGATGGTTGGTTATCCTTGCAGTCCTGGGTTGCCTGCCATTCCCTCACTGTCCACATGCCTACAATCAAGCTCTGCCACCAAGCAAGGTGTCAGTCTCCTAGCTTCCTCAGATTGAGTACATGTCTTGGGAAGGAATATTCCTCCATGCTGTCTCTTCCAGCACGAGCCAGCTCATTGCCACATGAATTTGTGTTGCCCAATAAAAAAAAAATTGGGAGTTCTGAACTGCACTCTTTGTCCTGGAGGAACAAAGATAATCTCTGAGTAAATGCTGAAGCCCCATGAGACCACTGTGCCCCTGTCTCTCTTCCTGCCTTCTTACTTACAATCTGCTCTAAGCTGAAGGTTTTTCAATGCTTGTCTGATCTTAGGAATGATGCTTCACAATGTTTTACACACAGAGAATAATGATCAATATGAAAGCAGGTGGAAAACTTTCCAATAAAAGTACAAAGGAAACTCAAACAATAGGAATATTTATGGAACAATATAGCATCAAGTCATTTGTTATCAATAATAGCAGCGAATGTAAATGATCTAAATTTTCCAGTTTGGTAGATAGAGACTGGCTGAATGAATAAAAAGAAATTAAGACCCACTATTTGCTGCCTGCAAGCACATCTCACCAACAAAGAAACAAACAAAGAGAAAGGATGAAAAGAGTATTTTGTGCTTTCCAAAGCAATACTGGCCAGGTGTAGCCACATTAATCTCAGAGAAAATAGACTTTAGCACAAAATCTTTTAAAAGTGACTTAGAAGAACATTATATAATGATTAAAGCATCAATTCAGAAGGAAGATCTGGTGATAGTAAATGTATGTGTACCAAATTCAAGGGCACCTGACTATTTAAAACAATTGCAAATTGATTAAAAGGAGACAAACACAACAATACAATGACATTTGGGTCCTGGAGATTAGCTCCAGCCAAGTTGGGAGCTCGAGAAGGGTGTGCGGAGCCAGCGAGGAAAAGAAACTTGGACATAGTCAGTTGGTGCCCTTTGTTAACAGCTCAAGAAGCTGTCGTTTTTATTTATTCAGACACATCACAAGCCTATGTGTAAACATTTTGTTGTTGTTATTTTTAACTTCATGACTTAGCTGACATGCACCTATGTTTGATTATTTTATTTTTTAGTTCATTGTTAACCAGGTGCAGTTAAAGATAATTCTGTATGATACTATCATCATTTTTATTCAAAGCAAGCCATTATTCATTTATCAGTAGTAGCCATTTGGCAACTACCAGGACTTCAAGGCTAAGGCATGTGCGGTTACCTACTAATCAGTAATACATTCCTGCTACATTTCTATTTGTACAAATTATTTGTTACTTAATGGGAGAAATGTGCCACAGGAGGAAAAATATGAAGATCTAAGGCAAAAGTTTTAAACATTAAGTCCCCCTAAAACTACAGACTGTACATCACCATAAACAGTCAAACAATAATTTAAAGCATATTTCTGCATTAATAAAAGAACCCTTTAAATCCTCTGGCCAAAAGATATTAAAGCAGCTAAAACAGATTTTCTGTGCTCCACAGAAATTGCAAAGACAGGATAGCTTTTAAGTTCACAGTAACTATTTATTGCCATTGTAGTTTCAGCTCATACTCTCATCACTTTCGTTACTTCTTAGAATAGTTATCAAGCCCTTTCCCAAAAGGCATGCTGCATGTCTAGGTCAGGTTCCAGGACAACAGTTAGGCATATAACACAGTGTTTAGAAACAGCATGGGCTTAATTGTACTCCTGTGTGCATTAATTCTCACAAATTGTTAAAGGCCCACTCACCCAGACATTATCAGTAACATTAACTCCAAAGTTCACATCAGTTGCAAAAACCATCTCATAGGGACAAACAATGCCTGCTAGATTGCAGAATTCATTCACAGGTGCTTGAGTGTCCATGCAAAAGGAGTGAAATTGCGTTTCAGGCGAGCTGTTCTCTTTACACCTCTATGTCATCCACACCCACTGCACAGACCCCAGCCATGGGAGACTACAAAATCCCACTTCCATCAATAGGCAAATCAATGAGACAGAAAATTAACCAGGAAACAACAGAGCTAACCTCGATTATGGACCAAAGTGACTTGATTGGTATCTACAGAACATTTCATCCCACACTTACAGAATACACATTGTTTTCATAAGTACATTGAACTTACTCTAGGATAGGTCATACACCAGGTCATAAAGAAAGTCTCAGTCAAAAACAAAAAGAAAAACAACCTTGAACTCATACCGTGTCTTTTCCTGTACCAACAGAACTAAACTGAAAATCAACAACTCAAAAAATTCTAGAAAATAAGGAAACACATGGAGACTGTATTCTAATAGAAGCTTCAGAATGAACAGTGGCCATAGAAGATTTCAATAACATTTTCGGAAGTGAATGAAGAAGACAACACCATGCATGAAAACTTGTGCGACAAAGCAAAAAAACAGTGTTAAGAGGGGAAGTTGATAGGGCCTGGCGCCATGGCCTAGCGGCTAAAGTCCTTGTCTTGAACACACCTGGGATCCCATGTGGGCGCCGGTTCTAATCCCGGTGGCTCCACTTTCCATTCAGCTCCCTGCCTGTGGCCCGGGAAGGCAGTCAAGGATGGCCCAAAGCTTTGGGACCCTGCACCTGTGCAGGAGACCCGGAAAGGCTCCTGGCTTTGGATCAGCATAGCATCGGCCCTTGCGCTCACTTGGGGAGTGAATCATCGGATGGAAGATCTTCCTCTCTTAATATCCGTCTTTCCAATAAAAATAAATTAAAAAAAAAAAAAGAGAGAAGTTGATAGCAGCTACCGCCTACACCAAGAAGCTAAAATAACTTTATTTTTTCTTAAAGATTTATTTATTTTTATTACAAAGTCAGATATACAGAGAGAAGGAGAGACAGAGAGGAAGATCTTCCATCCAATGATTCACTCCCCAAGTGAGTGCAACGGCCGATGCTATGCCAATCCAAAGCCAGGATCCAGGAACTTCTTCTGGGTATCCCAAGCGGGTGCAAGGTCCCAAAGCTTTGGGCCGTCCTCGACTGCTTTCCGAGGCCACAAGCAGGGAGCTGGATGGGAAGTGGGGCCACCAGGATTAGAACTTGGCACCCATATGGGATCCTGGGGCGTTCAAGGCGAGTACTTTAGCCGCTAGGCTACGCCGCCAGGCCATAAAAGAACTTTAAATAAGTGGTCTGTCTGTGTATCAGAAGGATCTGAAAAACAGCAAACCAAAGCTAAAGCTGGTAGAGAAGAGGAACAATTACATATGAAATCAACAAAACAAAACAAACAAAATACTAAAGATCAATGAAATGAAAATCCGGTTATCTGAAAAATACAAAAAACTAATACATGATAGGCCCAAAAAACCAAGAAAGATGAATAAAACTCAAAGCATTGGCCTGGTGCGGTAGCATAGTAGTTGAAGTCCAAGCCTTGCACGCACCAGGATCCTTTATGGGTGCCGGTTCATATCCTGGCTGACTTGCTTCCCACCCAGCTCCCTGCTTGTGGCCTGGGAAAGCAGTCGAGGGTGGCCCTAAACCTTGGGAACCTGATCATATGTAGGAGACCTGGAAGAGTTCCTGGCTCCTGGCTTCGGATTGGCTCAGCTCCAGCTCCAACCGTCGTGGCTGCTTGAGGAGTGAACCATCTTACGGAAGATCTTCCTTTCTGTCTCTCCTCCTCTCTGTATATCTATCTGCCTTTCCAATAAAAATAAATAAATCTTTTTTTAAAAGCCCCAAACTATTATTTTCAGAGATGAAAAAAGACACCACCGAAGTAAAAGCAATTACGACAAACAGCTATATGCCAACACATGGAAAAGTGGAGAACATATGTTTAAAGTTCTGGACATGTACAATCTACAAAAATGGAGTCATGAGACATAGTAAACTGAAATAGACCAGTAATTGAGATGGGGGATTGATTTAAGAGATAAACACCCTTCCAACAGATAACTCCCAGGACTGGAGTGCTTCACTGCTGAACTCCACAAAACTTTCAAAAAGAACTCTTTCCAATTCTTCTCAAACTATTCAAAAACATCCAGAAGAGATTGCATCTGCCCAGACTCCTTCTATGAGGCCCAGATCAGAATAATCCCCAAATCACAAAAAGATACTACAAACAAAGGAAACTACAGACCAGTCACCAGGATTGAATCAAGATGAAAAAGTGCTCAGCAAAATGCTAGCTACTAAATCCCAACAACAATCAGAAAGATCATTCACTCAGACCAAGTGGGACTTACCCCTATTTTGTGGGGATGATTCCACATATGCACATCAAAAAATGTGACATATCACATGAACAAAGTCAAGAACAAAAGCCACATGATTCTCTTAATAGATGTAGAGAAAGTCTTTGATAAACTACAAAAACTTGAAGCAAATTGGGTGAAGAGGGGATATCCCTTAGCACAATGTACGACACGGGTGGTAAATGTCAGATTCATTTCCGTTAAGATCTGGAATCAAATAAGGATGCCTGATTTCACCACTGCTATCAATATGATCCTCAAAGTTATACCAGAGTCATCAGGCAAGAAAAAGTGCTCAAAGTGTTACAAAATGTCTGGACTACCGAAAATACTTGAAGGAGTCGGTGTGATCCCAGTCAAAATACCAACAACACTCTTCTCAGAACTGGAAGAAAACAAATGATGCTAAAGTTGTTATGGTGGCATGAGAAGCCCCAAATAGCTCAGGCAATCTTTTTTTTAATATTTATTTATTTTTATCACAAAGTCAGATATACAGAGAAGAGACAGAGAGGAAGATCTTCCGTCTGAAGATCACTCCCCAAGTGACTGTATTTGCCAGAGCTGTGCACATTCGATGCCAGGATCCAGGAACTTCTTCCAGGTCTCCTGCACGGATGCAGGGTCCCAAGGCTTTAGGCTGTCCTCAACTGCTTTCGCAGGCCACAAGTAGGGAGCTAGATGGAAAGAGGGGCTGCTGGAATTAGAACCAGCACCCATATGGGATCACAGGAATAAAGGTGAGGACTTTTAGCCACTAGGCTACCATGCTGGGCCCCAAATAGCTCAGGCAATTGTAAACAACAAATACAATGATGGAGGCATCGCCATATCATACTTCAAAGTGTCCTGCTGGGCAGTTAATAATAATAATAGCAATATAATATGATACCATATTATATAATATAATATATAAATATAAATATATAATATATTATATATAAATATATAATGATTTTATATATTATATAGATTATAATGATGTAATAATATATAGTAATACAATATATATAAATATATATTATATACATATTATATATATTATATAAAATCAAAACAGCCTGGTTCTGGCACATGAAGATCAATGGGACAGATTAAAGATCCAGAAAGGAGCTCACACAGCATCACAGGAGGTGGAGACTAATGAGCCAGGAGCTGGGGCTATGGAGACCATGGTGGAAGTCTAACACAAGAACTCAGAGCTGGGCCTGACACAATAGCATAGTGGTTAAAGTTCCTGCCTTGCATGCACTGGGATCCCCTATGGGCGCCGGTTTGTATCCTGGCTGACTTGCTTCCCATCCAGCTTCCTGCTTATGGCCTGGAACTGCATCCACATGGAAGACCCAGAGTAGCTCCTGGCTCCTGGCTTCAGATGGGCTCAGCTCCAGCCGTTGCGGTCGCTTTGGAAGTCAACCATTGGATAGAAGACCTTCCTCTCTGTCTCTCCTCCTCTTTGTATATCTGCCTTTCCAATAAGAACAAATAAGTCTTTAAAAAAAAAAAAAAAAAGAACCCAGAGCTGGAACTCACTGGAGGGAGTAGCACAACTGACTGCAAACAAAAAGCCATGTGCCAACCATAATAAGTAAAAGTGAATTGTAGACTCGTGGGTGACACAGCTTAGAAAGCTGCCCAAAGGAGAAGAATCTGATAACTAGAAGAACAATGATCAAGAGCAAAAAAAGAGACAAAGGCACAATAATATTCTGAAAACTCCACTGCAAAGGAGCAAAACCTTTGCCAACCTCAAAGTTAACCGATGAAGACATCTAGAGAATGGGGGATACAGAATTTAAAACACTTGCTATAAAGTTTCTTATCAACAATGAGAAGCACATAATACAGGAGTTGAAGAAATTTAAGGAACATGTACATGGGAAATGAATCAAACAAAAGCTGATATATCAGAAATGAAGATTACAGTGGAGCAAATTAAAAGTTTAGTGGAGCATCTTCAATAGAATAAATGAAGCAGAAGAAAGAATCTCAGAACTGGAAGATAATTTCTGTCATCAGTGGGAAGCAAACCAAAAGCTGGAAACAGAGCTGTGTCAAGCTAAAAACAGTATTCAGGAATTGAAAGACACTATTAAAAGGCCAAATGTAAGAGTTATGGGAGTCCCCGAGGGTACAGAAAGGGAAGCTGGGAATAAAGATGTATTCAATGGGGCCTGGCACGGTGGCGCAGTGGGTAAGGTCCTCGCCTTGCACGCCCGGCATCCCATATGGGCGCCGGTTCTGTCCCTGGCAGCCCCATTTCCCTTCCAGCTCCCTGCCTGTGGCCCAGGAAAGCAGTCGAGGATGGCCCAGTGCTTTGGGACCCTGCACCCGTGTGGGAGACCCGGAAGAGGCTCCTGGCTTCGGATCGGCATAGCATCGGCCGTTGCGCTCACTTGGGGAGTGAATCATCAGACGGAAGATCTTCCTCTCTGTCTCTCCTCTCTGTATATCCGCCTTTCCAATAAAAAATAATAAAAATAAATCTTTTTTTTTTTTTAAAAAAAGATGTATTCAATGTAATAATAAGGGAAATCTATCTTAATCTAGAGAAAGAATTGGGAACAATATCCAGGAGGGGTACAGATCGCCCCACAGGGTTGACAAAAAGTTATTTTCACCACAACACATGATAATCAAGCTCTCTTAAATGGAACATAAAAAAAAGATCCTTAAATATGCACGTGAAAAAAACCTCAACTGACATATAAAGGAATGCCACTTAAATTCATAGAAGACCTCCCACAGAAAACTCTACAGGCCAGAAGAGAATGGAGTGACATAGTCCAGATTCTAAAAGCAAAAAAAAAAAAAAAAAAAAAAAATCAGTCCAGGATAATGTATCTAGCAAAGTTTTCCTTTGTCCTTGAAAATGAAATAAAACTCTTGCACAGCCAACAAAAGCTCCAAGAATATGCCTCTTCCAAACCTGCCCTAACATATGATACTAAAAGATACTCTCTTGACATAGAAAAGGAATAGCACCTACTAAAACTAAAGGCAAATGTAAAGAACATTCCAGTAAAATAACGACAGAACACTAAATCAATTACAAACCATTGCTAAGATGACAGGAGCAAATGGCCACCCATTCATATTCACCCTGAATGTAAATGACTCAAACTCATCAAACGTCCTATAGATTAGTAGACTGGATTAAAAAAATAAAACGCATCTATTTGTTGCCTGGAGAAGACATATCTCTCATCAACAAAGATAAGTGGAAACTATATCTCATGGATTTTGATGTTTCTTATTTAATTTCATCTCTTCAAAAACACTGTTTTTCTCTTCACTGACTCATACAGTATCATTTTTTTCGTTTCTTCAGTGACACATTAGTCATTCAGTAGCGTGTTATTTAACTTCATGGTGTTTTTTTATTCTTTTCTGTTGTTGATTTTGGTTAGTAGATTTTATTTAAGGGGATGTACAGTACCTGTGTAATGGAGACTATCATATACAGTAGCATGTATTTAACTTCATGGTGTTGTAAATTTCTGGTTTTTTCCTGTTGTTGATTTTGTATTGTGGTTTTTCATTTAAGAGGATGTATAGTAACTGTGTAATGGAGACTATCATATCCAGATGTGAGGATACAGTGCAGTATGCATCTCTACTTCCAGATCAAAAATGGACTCCCAATGAAACTGTTAATTATGTCTTGACAATACTATGCTGGAGTCTTTCTCATTGTCCATGCCTGCAACGATGAGCATAACTGTTTGTGAAGAACTATACTATAGTAATAATATAGGGGAACTTGAGGAGGTGGGAGGAGGAGACTAGGGGAGATGGCAATGGACTTCCCAAGGCCTAGAAGCTGTATCGTAAAATGATAATAATAACAAGAGTAATAATAAGTTAAAAAAGATTATCATATGTAGGAACACCTCTGGGCACTGTGACAACCAAGGACACACTGAGGGTCAAAGACAATGGCCTGTATCCTGGTGGGACACATGGCTATGAGACCGGTTCCCTGTTTGCATGGGTCCTTAGCTCCCTGTGTCCCCAGAGTGGGAAATCTGCCAACTTCCAATAGAGGAGAAAACAATATCAAGCATGTGTGACTTTCAGACATCGAGCTGGTGCCATAAATTTACTCAGCACCCACCCATGCCTGGCACCATGGAATGCAAACTATGGGGGACAGAGAGACATAAGATGCTTGGTGAAACTTCTCATCCAAAAAGGAAAGCAGCAAACATTGATAGCATGACCTGGGGGATACCAGGAGTCCTAGCACTGCCTAGGCTTAAGCTGGAGAGGCACTGGGGAACTGTATCCAGGCACTGGAGCCCAAGTGAGGGACATGTGGACTGGACAGTGGCTCGGGTCCCAGAGACAAAATGACCTCATGTCCATACTTCCCTCCATTTGCCCACAAGAACTCGAGGAGTGCCTGTGCCCAGTGGAAAGCACCTTGGTAGCAGAGGATGAGATTCAGGGAAGAGGGAGCAGGGCCACGGTGGCCTCTGTGGGATTTCAGTCTGCTCATAGCTGGGAATGAGCTGAGTCTCTGTCATTCCAGGATGAAGGATACAGTTGAACACCTACACTGCCCCTTATAAGTTTCTTTCTGACGTCTGGGGCAAACGGTGATGAGAGCTGGCCACTCCTCATATGTGTCCTGGGATCCCTGTGAACCCAGAGTAGGAAGTTTAAAAACCTCCAAAATAAGAAGCCAGCTTTGGGCATGGCTGGGTTTTTGATACCAACATCATTCTATGCATTTATTCAGCATTCACCTATGCTTGCCCTCTGGAATCCAAACCATGTGGGACTGAGAGACACAGATGTTCCTTGAGGCTTCTAAGTCCAATTAGGAAAGCAATGCCCAAGTCCCACTATCTCATTAAACGATGAGGTCATGACCTGGGACCACCAGGAGTCTGAACACGTCCTAGGCTTATTCAGAAAAGTCACTGGCAACTGGATCTAGGCAGGTGAAATCTGAGTGTGGGATCATGAGCTGCATAGTGGCTTGGGACCCAGAGACAAGGAAACCTCATTTCCATACACTCCTCCATTTGCCCCACAAGAGCCTGAAGAGTGTCTGGGCTCAGGTGGGGGTGGGCTGGGAGCAGAGGGTGAGAGAGATCCCAGCAAGAAGGGGCAGGGGCACAATGACTTCCATGGGGCTCTAAGTCTGCTCAGAGCTGGGAATGAGCTGAGTTTCCGTCCCTCCCAGTCCTATACCTGCCACCCTTCTACAACCCCGTACATGTTTATTTCTGGCACCAAGAAATAATGACAGCCTTTGGCTGTCATCTGGCGTTCAGTGGAAAAGACGGCCTGGAGGAAATACTTTCTCTAAGGACACATGTCCAATCTGAAAAGGGAAGAAACTGACAGCCTTGCTTGGGGGCTGAGCACTGGATGTATAAAAGGTAGACGAGGGAGGGTGCAGGCAGGGCACTCCCAGAACTCAGAAGAGCACCCCATCTACAGGTCCGAAGCCCACCTAGAGTACAACCAGTTCAGGAATCCTGCAATTTCATCCAGCTAATGAGAGTCCATAAGGAACAACAAGTGCCATGAGGCAAGGCCTTTCTTCACTCTGCACCTCATTGCCATCTCTTAGAAACACTCCCCTGTGGGCCTCAAGGTTGGGAACAGCACAAGGCAACCCATTTGCAAGGGAGCCAGAAGGCACAAAATGAGTGGCAGGTGTAAGGGCTCATGCTGATGTGTGCTCCCCTGCTCCTGTGTACTGGGCTAAGTCTGTTCTCTGCAGCATTCTTACCAGGTAGCTGTGAACTGATTCCTGTTTTACCAAGAAGGCAAGAGGAGCATGATAGGAGGGTGAGGCTTATCACAGCCTGCTCACTTGAGGCTGAGCCATGGTCTCTGTCAGCACCCCAAAGCTACCCAGTATCTGTATCACACACCAAGCTGGATGTTCCAGTGCCTGGGAGCCTGGCCATTAGCCTATTGCTTTGATCTGGATCCTCCCCTCAGCTTCTAGGAGAACTTGGTCTGCCAGGGTCCTACTGCCAAGTGGGATGGAAGCTGCTGCTCTCCCCCACAGGGACTCACGTGCAGCTCAGTGTGTGTGGCTGCTTCAGAGTGCTCCACAAGAATCTCATAGTAGAATGATGGGTCTCCCCTCTTCTCTCTCTCTCTCTCTCTCTCTCTCTCTCTCTCTCACACACACACACACACACACAGAGAAACACATGGTCACCTTGGCTCTCTCTCTCTCGCTCTTACACACATACACACACCAGAGGTTGCCTTGGCTGGGTCCACCTTACATACTCAGAGAGGGGAGTCCAGCATGGCCAGCGCCCACCTGCCTGGCCCCAATTGCTCAGCCCCAGCTGCTCCCAGGATGGCCAGGCTCACAGCCTCACAGTCCTGGTTCCTCTTGTCCTTTTCCTTCTCTGGGGGCTGACCAGAACTTGTTCCCATGTGTGGGATGCTCATTGTCCTCCTGCTGGGAGCCAGTCAGGCAGGTGTGGGCACCCTTCTGGAGAGGCCAGTGACTGCCCAACGTAGGCTGGGGCTGCACCCTGGGGCTGCAGCCCAGCCCTGAGATGTGGAAGTCCAAGGACACATGAGTCCATGCATGCAGGTATCCATCCATGAGTTGCATTCTACGCTGTGGCTCTTCTCAGACTGTCCAGCCTGCCACCCCTGTGGAGGACCATGTTTGTGCCATCATCACCCATGGCAGGTACAGAACCAGGGACCTGAGATATGGGTAGCCTGTGCACCTGCAAGGAAACACAGGGTGCAAGATGGCATACTGCCACCTGGGCACTACAGCATGGCCAGCTCCAGTTCCAGCTCAGCTTGGGACATGGTACAGAGCCAAGGCAGAGAGCAGCACATGCCAGGGACTTGGGGGCTGTGACACAGAGGTGAGAAGTTTCTTGAGTGAGTTTACTTCTACTGACCTCTTATGGGCAGGAAGACCCTGAGATGGAGCCAGAAGTGCAAGCACAGGGATCAGGACAGAGGCTTTTGGAGAGGTGGGGCCAGCCTGTCACTGGCTCTGGAGGAGAATCAGCAACAGCAGAGTGGCAGATGACAGCAGCACCAGGAAGACCCTGGGCCTGTACACTGCACCCGCATCACGAATAGGTTTAGTGGTCTTGGGAGGGGGCCTCGTCTTCTTCTTATTTGGATCTTTGGTGGGCCTGGGTGTTGGGGAGGGTTTGACCCAATTCTGCCCCTCCTTGATCCACCTGGCATGGTAGGTGGTACTGGCAAAGACGGTGGGACTGACTGGACTTTGGCAGTCCCCGCTCCAACTGGTCACGCCCACTGCATACCAGGCACCATTTAAGTAGCAGGATAATGGGCCTCCAGCGTCTCCCTAGGGAGGGGCAGAGAGAGAGAGAGAGAGGGTACACAGGATTAATGAAGGTGGGAGCGGAGGTGTGAGAAGAGGGTGGGGAAGGGAAGGAGGGACTCTTCTCCTGCTTTGTATGTGTGAGTGCACACACAATTCACTCAGGTGTCCCCTTTGTCTATTTGAGTGAATGTCAGGAATGGCAGGGGCGATGCTCAGAGGACACATGTGTAGGGACCAAATAGAATACAGAGAGGACTCAACCCGACAGTTTGTTCCACTGATTGCTGGAACAAATAAGAACACACCGGCGAGCCCTGAGGAGCAGCACAGCTTCCTTCCACCTACCTACTATTCCACACACATGGGGAAGAAGGCACAGCCTGGCGTCCCACGCCATTGGTGATCAGCTGGGACGTGCAGCTCATGGTTTAGTCCTCAGCCCAGTGTTGTCCCCAACCTGTGCCTTTGCTGCTGACATCATAAGGTCACTAGTGTCTCCTCAACCTCCTCACTGAGCTTCTTTAGATTCTGCCCCGGGCTGGTAGATGTCTTGAGATGTGGGTCCCCAGATGTGGCTGGGCAGGAGGCGGGAGGTGTTCACCACTACTACCATGGAAGACCCCATCTCATGATGATAATGGGGCACAAGAAAGCCCAGCATGACAGCCCTGCTCTGAGTGCAGTTGTACCAGCAGGCAGTGAACTCCCAGTGGACCAAAAGAAAAAAAGTGGACTGATGGTGTGAGTTCAAATTGGCACCACCAACGTGACGGACTGCCTGGATGAGTGGAACTGCACAGCCAGCGTCATGATGACGGCAATGGGAATGACTGTGCTCTAGCACCCCCATCCATACCCACATGGGATGCTTGGGACTGCGCTACTGCAGTGAGCTCGGATGGCAATGCTCCAGCACCAACAGCCCTGTGTGTTCACATGATGGAGTATGATGCAGCCTTGGAGAGGCACAGCAGCAGGCACACTGTGGGACTGGTACAGAAGCCAGGCAGATCCTGCATCCTGTGTGTTGGCATTCAGTGTGGACACTCAGAAGTCTGGCAGGGCTCTTTGGGGGGTGACTGAGAAGAACTGGATTTTTGCAGGGCCCATTGGTTACTTGCTTCATCAGGGTATTGAACCTTTTTATAGAAGGATTGGAAGCTCTGCCCTACCTTAACAGTCCTGTGTAAAGACACAAGATGCTAATGGCATGGAGCAGAATGCTGTAATGCCATTGGTGATAGTAGCCTCACTCTGGGCTGAGGAAGAGGAGTTTGGGGATGTCATTATTTCTGGAGGACACACATATAAAGGATAGATGGTAGCCGAACCTGTCCACATCACTTACTGCGCACATGGACTTCTCAACAGAAGGGTCGTGGGCACATATATTATCTTCCCGAAAACTCAACATCTGGTCTGCTGGAAGGCCTATAGGGGGCATGTATTGATTCCTGCAATAACTCTTTTCTGTGAGCCTGACCTGGGCCTCCTGCAGCACGAAGGGCGCGGGTAGAGAATCTGCAAGAGGAGACAAAGGTGTGACAGCAGCTGTAGCCATCCTTCCCCTTTTGGCAACTACTCGCCAGTAAGAAGCATCCACATCAGCACACAGGGCTGCAGGAGGCCTCTTTGAGGATTGCTGAGCCCAGGAGAGACAATGGGGGGGTCCCAGGGTTTAGGGCATGCCATGGGAGGAATGGGGATGCAGACCAGGTTGCCCACCTGGGCATGGGATTTGTGGTGGTGAGAAAGAGGAGGTACAAGCATTACAGGCCCAGGGCAGGCAGGGTGTGGGGTTGGATTTCATCCTATGCACAGCAGGAAGCAATCACATGCATTCATTGAGCTCCCAGTAACCCCTGTGCTGGCTGAGTGTGCTCAGAACTGGCAGAAGAAGCGATGGACGCTGGGTGACCTGGGCTGGGCTGTAGTGCTGGCAGAGCTAACAGGGGCCATGTGGGTTTACCAGATGACAGCTGTGAATGGCCCTGTTTAGGAATGGGTGGCTTCTGGACACATGGACTCTGATTCCAGAAGCCACCCACAGGTTCTTCCTGGGTCCACGTGGGGCAGCACAGGGTGACAAGATGGTTCCTTCCTGTGCAGTGCTTGCTGTGTGTGGGCTCATACTCATTAGACTCCAGCAACGGATGCTGAAGGGCTATTGAAAATCAGCTGCTCCCTGCCCTAATGGCTTCTCCAACCCTGACCCGACTTGGAGCTGTGACTCTACACTCGGAGCTGCCTTGGACAATCCTCTTGGCCCTGCTCTTGTGCTTAGTGAGGGAGTGTCCCTCTCAGCTGTGCCAGTGCCTGGGCGATGTGACTGACACTGGGAGTTAGGAGCAGGGATGGTAATGCTGGCCCACCCTTCAAGGAACTGCTTCACCAATTGTCACTGAGATCTTCTGCCACCTCTTGAGCCTCCTGATTATGCCAATATCACCTGCTACTCTTGTTTGATCACACATGTATTTCAGCATCTCATCAGTATGCTTTCTACTGTGATATTCTTCCCTTCATGCAGAGCACCTTCCCTCTTTCACTTGCCACCCCTAATAACTTACCAGTTTGAGTGAGCTTCCCCCAGCCATATATCCAGCAGACGCTATTTATGGGCACCACTGTTGAGTTTTCTGGGAGGCAGATGGGCTGGATGTGAGAGTTGAATTCCACAGGGTCTTCCAGATGTAACAGGCTGACGTCACTTGCTAAGGGGTGCGCCTTGTTGTATTCATCTGGGGTGAAGAACCCGTCGATTTTCAACTGCTTGCTGAAGTTGGTGGGATTGCCCAGTTCAGTGTACCCTAGCCAGATGCGGTAGTCTGCTGTGATTTCTGACCTGTTTGTGGGGTGATCCTCTCAGTGCTGGATTATCCTCCATAACTGCCTTGAACCCCCTCCCTCACATCAGGGCTTAGCCTGCAAGCCGGAGTAACGGTTTCCTCCACACTCAGATTTAAATGTGTCCTGGAAGGAACAATTTCTCTATGCTGCCTCTCCCTGTAGCCTCTGATGAGAGCCACAAACATTTTTGTTGACAGAAAGAAACATATGAGGGACTCACAGACTCTGAAATCTTTTGGAGGGCACATGCCTCTGCCTCCTCTTCCTGGGATCTCACTCACCCTCTGCCCCAAAGCTCGCCCCCACTGTGCACACACACACCTCACGCTATCTGGAGCAAATGAAGGAATGTATGGACGTCAGGTTTCCTTGTCTCTGGGACCCAAGGATTCAGTTAGAGAGCCCACTGGGGTTATAGCAGGCAGTAGTCCACACCAGGACACCTGCCAGCAGTACCATATCCCAGAGCAAGCCTCCAAGGACAAGGCTAAGACAGCAGCCACCCCTGCTTTCCTACCACCTTGCCCAGCAGCTACTGGTCCTGAGGGCAAAGACGCACCTTTGTACGCAGCTTCCAGCAGAGAGCAGCCAGCTGTTGGAGATGAGGGAGGCTCCGCAGATGTGCTTTCTCCTTACAACCACACTGGCCAGCCATGGCCACCGTTCTGCTGCTGATGGCTGGCCACCAAAGATCTTCCCTGTGACTGTGCTCCTCCCGCATGCTGTGGGGACAACATCAGCAATGAGCTCCCTCTGGACCCGGTCTCTGTTCCCAAAGCTGAAATGACAGAGCTCACGTGCACAGGGGAGCACACCAGCTCCACCCTGCAAGATCCACCACTGGGTGGCCAGGGCCAGCCTCCCTGTGCCCTGAGAGCATGGCAGGAGCTGAGGGCTGACAGCAGGGACACCACTGTGACCCCATCCATCAGCTGTATGCAGGAACCATGCAGGTGAAGAGGAAGTGAGGGTCCCTGTCAGTAGCAGAGAGAGAAATTCAGCCTTTGGCTTGAGTTTCCAGACCCAGTGGGAAGGGATCTCAGGTTGTGGGAGGGGAGAGGAGGTTTGGGGCACAGGGGATCTGGGCAATATCTGGGTCCCCACAGCTGGCCTTCAGCCATCCACCTCTGAGGGCTCTTGGAGACACACATGGTCCTGCTGAGGCTGTCCTGGTTAATGTACCAGGTGAGGGGGAGGAGGAGGTGGAAGTGGGAGGGGTGGGGATCCAGGGTTGACACTCCTCCCATGGTCTCCATGGATCCCTGCCCACTCACTTGCAGCCTGGTTTTGAACGCTAGGCTTGGATGGCGTGGTCTGGGCGCTCAGTGGTGGGAGGCGCAGCCAGAGCAGGAGGGCGGCCAGTGCGCAGGCCCCTTGCCGGCCTAGCCCTGAGCGCCCCCTCCTGCTGCCTCCCATCCTGCCCGATGACTTCCCCTGGCCCAATGAAACGCCCAGTGTGCTCGCGGTCAACAGCGCGTCACGGAGAAACCGCCTCTGTGAGGTCGGTGATT
This sequence comes from Ochotona curzoniae, assembly GCF_017591425.1. NCBI lineage: Eukaryota > Metazoa > Chordata > Mammalia > Lagomorpha > Ochotonidae > Ochotona > Ochotona curzoniae. The sequence goes on from NW_024465699.1 coordinate 5,658,408, forward strand.
ATTCTGGACGCCCAGAAAGAGTGAGAGAAATTCCCCAGCCATGGTGAGGTCAATGTGCTAGGCCACGCTGCTCGGTGGGCAGAAGTCAGGGCTGGGAGCCCCCAAGCTGATGGCAGCTGGATGATCTCAGCGGCCTTTGGTTTCGAGGTTAGTGTTTGACAGGAATTAGATGATGTTGGGGCAGTTGTGGCGGGTGCCCAGGGAGGTACAGCCGCAGTCAGCTGATACAGATGTCATCTCCTCCCATCGTTTCCATTTCCTTCTTGGACCCACAACCTCACTGGCAACTGCCAGCTCACGAGCTTCCACAGCGTCATGTAAGAACCCCATGTAACCCTCCCAGGCCTTGCGGTATCCCACACTCAGCCAGGTATCCCACACTCAGATTCTCTTTCTGTTGTAGTGCTGCCTCACCACCCTAACCCCACACGTTGGGAGTCCATCTTCCCCACGGTACAGTCTTGTGCCTTGGTGCCTTGAATCTGTGTGGATGAGCCTCCTGGCCGGATCCCTCCTTCCTGAGCTCCAGTCTTCCCTACAGTTCAGTTAAAGACATTCTCACGGGAGGGATGGAGAGAAAATGCTACTACCTCTTTCCAATCCTTTTTTAGCTTGTTCCCCCTAACATTTAGTTGCTTTTATTGGGAAGGCAGATCAGATATACAGAGAAGGTGAGGTGGAGGAAGATATTTCATGCAGGAATGGAATGATAGTATAGTGGCTGGAGTCTTGCCTTACATGTGAAGGGATACCATTGGGGCTCCGGTTTGTGTCCGTGCCACACTGCTTCTCATCCAGCTTCCTGTTTGTGGCCTGAGAAAGCAATAGATACTGGCCCAAGGCCTTGGAACCCTGCACTGACTTGAGGTACCTAGGGATACATGGAAGAAGCTTCTGTGTTCTGGCTTCAGATTGGCTCAGCTCTGGCTGTTGTTTCCACTTGAGGAGTACATCAGTGGATGAGAGATCTTCTTCTCTGCCTTTCCTCCTCTCTGTGTGTCTGATTGTCAAATAAATAAATAAATAAACAAATAAGCCCTTATAAGGGATCTTTTATCCACTGGTTCACTCTCCAAATGACTGCGGTGTCCTAAGCTGAGCATATCCAAAGCCAGGAGCCAGGAGCATCATGCTGGTCTCTCATGAAGGTGCAGGTTCCCACCGCAATGGCCATCCTTGATTGCTTTCCCAGGACACAGGCAGGGATCTGGATGGGAAGTGGATCATTTGAGTGATGACCTGACATTCACATGGGATCCCTGTGCTTGCAAGGTGAGGATTTAGCCATTGAGTCATCGTGCTGGGCCCTATTTGTGGTTCTTTTTGTTGTTGAGCAAGATTTATTGACTATTCTTTTTTATTTATTTTGAGTTCTGTGGTACAATTCTATAAGGTCTGTGATCTCCCCCCTCCACCCAAATTCCCACCGCTGACTGATCTTCCCCTTCTTGTTACAGTAGTGTAGTCCTGCATAAGGAGTCATGATTCTATCAGTTTGTCATTTAAGCATACCTTGACAATCCTGGTACAGAAACGTCAGACAGTCCAGCATCCCATTGTTTAGATATATCCAACACTTTCACTGGGAGTCCATGTTTGATTTGGAAGTAGGGATGCATATTGCACTGTATCCTCACATCTGGGTATGGCAGTCTCTGCTATGCTATCACTAAACAATTCGTTAAATGAGAAGGAATGAAATAAGGTCAACAACAGGTAAGAAGTTAAACAACAACAATAACAACAACATATTATAGTACCATGGAATTGAAAGAGGTGCCACAGAATAACCAACGCATGGGTGAAACAAAGAAAACACATAAGCCTCTTGGGATAATGGTGCCTTGTGATCCATGAGCCAGCAATGATTTTGACAGGAGAAAAGAAAACATTTGGAAGAAATGCAAATGAAATAATAAACATTAAAACACATGGAATGCAGGAAAAACAGTATGGAAAGGGTTATTGAACTTAAAATTTGCATGATGGTTTCCTTATATTAGAGAGAATGTATGGTATTTGTCTTTTTGGGATTGACTTATTTCACTGAGTAAAATGGTTGGGACCATCTAGTTGTAAATGGTGTAATTTCATTCTTTTTAATGGCTGAGTAATATTCCAGTTAGTAAATGTACCACAGTTTCTTTTTTAAAAATACTAATTATTTTTATTTTCAATTTTTAAAAATTTCAATGATTTTCACATATTTGATTAGGGTGATTAGGGTCAAAGACTTCAGGAAGGTGGGTGAGATCATATTTTCCACATTCTTTTTTTCCCGTGCTTTATTTGGGGGAAGGAGAGATACATGGAGAGAACCCACATACAGCCTCTCAAATGCCTCTGCACCGTGGGATGGAGGGCAGCCACCCAACACCACCCCAGGGTCCCACTGCTCTGAGGGTCCTATTCAAGAGGTTTTAATAGTTCAGTTATTTTGAATTACTACCGATCTTGCCACTCCAAGCACTATGAAATCTCTCCAGAATTCACTGATTGACATGGTCTACCTTAGCGTCTCGGTTTGCCCAGATATTCACTGCCAACACTTGGCTGGGGTAGTTGATCTATTTCTTCTGTCCTCTGCCCACTGTAATGATACCAGGTTTCCTCCGCAGACTCCAGTGGACTGCCACATCCTCCATGTGCACCTGGGCATGCTGTCCACTGTTTCATCTCAGCTGCTGGGACGACTCGGCTCTGACACATGCACTCTGCAGTCATGAAACCTGTAATTCTCTCCAGGGTTGGGATTCTGAGTACAGCAATTCAGCTGCGGTGATCTCCCAAGGGGCATCAACTCTCTCCTCTGGGCCTTGGATAGTGATGTCTGTGAGGACATCCACAGAGGTGTTAGGAGGTCGGGCAGGGAGTACATCCCAGGCAGAGGGGGATAGGCAGGTGTGCTCTGCATCCCAGAGTCTTCCAGCACCCCAGTGTCCCCATCATCTTCATCCCAGAGCAGGCTGGGTGTGCTGGCTACCGGAGGTGCACTGCAGTGTCTCTTACCAATGTTTCCACAGTCCTCAGAGAAGGGCCAGGTCCTGTGCTGGGTGGGCGAGGGGCTCTCCAGAGGTACTAGGAGGGGTGGTGCACATGTGTGGATGGGAAGGTCCAATGTGGGACCAGCTCCTTGCTTCTCCCAGGCTGTGAGTGTGGTGGATTTCATCCCAGTCTCTGGGTCCCAGATCTGGGCTTCGGGAAGAGCCACTGTGTGGGAGAACAGGAAGGAAAGAGGCTCCTTCTTGGGGGACAGCAGCATCAGGACTGACACGTGGGAGACCTGGAAGAGGCTTCAGGCTCTTGCCTTCAGTTCGGTGCAGCTCCAGCCATTGCAGCTGGTTGGGGAGTGAGTCAACAGATGGAAGATCTTCCTCTCTTTCTCTCCTCCTTTTGGTATATCATACTTTCCAATAAAAAAGAAAACAGACTTTTCCTACAAGCAACTCCCAGGACTTCACTGCTGAACTCCACAAAACTTTTCTAAAAGAACTATTTCCAATTCTTCTCAAACTATTCAAAAACATCCAGAAGAGATTGCATCTGCCCAAACTCCTTCTATGAGGCCTAGGTCAGAATAATCCCCAAATCACAAAAAGATACTACAAACAAAGGAAACTACAGACCAGTCACCAGGATTGAATCAAGATGAAAAAGTGCTCAGCAAAATGCTAGCTACTAAATCCCAACAACAATCAGAAAGATCATTCACTCAGACCAAGTGGGACTTACCCCTATTTTGTGGGGATGATTCCACATATGCACATCAAAAAATGTGACATATCACATGAACAAAGTCAAGAACAAAAGCCACATGATTCTCTTAATAGATGTAGAGAAAGTCTTTGATAAACTACAAAAGCCTTTCATGATAAAAACTTGAAGCAAATTGGGTGAAGAGGGGATATCCCTTAGCACAATGTACGACACGGGTGGTAAATGTCAGATTCATTTCCGTTAAGATCTGGAATCAAATAAGGATGCCTGATTTCACCACTGCTATCAATATGATTCTCAAAGTTATACCAGAGTCATCAGGCAAGAAAAAAGTGCTCAAAGTGTTACAAATTGGAAAGGAGGAATCCAAATTATCCCTCTTTGCTAATGATGTGATCTTGCATACAGGGGAACCAAAAGACTTCACTAAGAAACTATTGGAACTCCTAAGAGAGTCTGGTAAAGCTGCACAATACAAAATCAACACACAACATTCAGTATTCTTTTTATACCCACACATGCCAGAGCCAAGAAAGCATTTGTAAGATCAGTCCCATTCACAATAGCAACAAAATATTTTAAGTCTTGAGCGACATTTAACTAAGGATATGAAAGATCTCTAAACAAAAAATGAGAAAACATCAAAGAAAGAACTAGAAAAAGATATTTAAAAATGGAAACATTGGTTATGTTTGTGGCTTGGAAGAACTAGAATCATCAAAACGTCTGGACTACCGAAAATACTTGAAGGAGTCGGTGTGATCCCAGTCAAAATTCCAACAACACTCTTCTCAGAACTGGAAGAAAACAAATGATGCTAAAATTGTTATGGTGGCATGAGAAGCCCCAAATAGCTCAGGCAATCGTAAGCAACAAGTACAAAGATGGAGGCATCACCATATCAGTCTTCAAAGTTTCCTACTGGGCAGTTATAATCAAAACAGCCTACTTCTGGCTTATGAAGATCAATGGGACAGATTAAAAATCCCAGAAAGGAACTCACACGTCTATGGCCAAGTATTTTTTGAAAAGATAGTTGAAGTCATTCCAGGGAGAAAGAGTGTCTTGAGCAAATGGTGCTGGGAAAATTTGACCTCTGTGTGCAGAAGTATGAAACAAAACCCTTACTTTAAGCCTCCTATAAAATCAACTCAAAATGTATCAAGGATCTAAATCTACAACCTGATACCATCATTTAACAGAGGAAAATATGGCAAGATACAGGTATAAAGACTCTTGGAAGAGACCCCAGAAGCACAGGCAATTCAAGCAAAAATAAGTACATGGGATGACATCAGACTTAGCAGCTTCTACACTGCAAAGGAAACTTGCAACAAAGTGCAGAGACAACCAGCAGAACGGGTGGGAATATTTGCAAACAATGCAACTGATGGAAGATTCTGTGTAGAAGGCATAAAACATTCAGAGACTCAACAACAGGTCCAGATCAAGTTATCACTTGGGTTGTCCCGGCCGCCGTGTAGCATAGAGTGAATCTTTCTGCACCCAGGTTCTGCTACTTGGGCACCCTGGGTGCCAATGGCACTTGGTGAAAGCCTCAGGCTGCCCAATGGCACACCCTGGGGACTTGGACATGTGGATTTGCTGGGAGACTGGGGATTGCACAGGTGCAGGTAAGCAATTATGTGTGGATTCATGCCCACGTGAGGAATTACTGCTGAGGGACATGCTTGGATAAGGCCACTGTGTAGGTGAGGAATGACTCTCAGTTACTACCAATGACATGGCCCTTGTATTTGCAGGTAAGAGAGAGGACTGAGACCTGATGTTTTGGAGGGGAGAGACTGAACGTTTATGGGTCAGACTGATTCAACAGTGCTGGTGTTTGTGCGGTAGGTGTGGATGACTGAAGGTGTGAAGAGAACAGCTCCCCTGCTTGGCAGGGCCCAGGGAGCTTCCAGCTGTTTGGCAGGGCGCTGCGGATTTCTCTCTGACCACCTTGATGCTGTTTCACCCCCTGTTTGCATGGACACTCAAGCACCCAACTAAGAATTCTGTAATCTATTGAGGCATTGTTGTTTGCCCCTGTGAGATGGCTTTTGCCACCAATGTGAGCTTGAGAGTTAATGTCATTTGGTGAGTGGGCGTTTGACAGTTTACACACAGGAGCACAATTAAGCCCATGCCCTTTCTGGACACCTTATTGTGGGCTAACCATTGCCTCAGCCCAGACATGTAGCATGCCTTCTGGGAAAGAGCTTGATATATATCCTAAATATTCATGCAAGTGATGGGAGTGACAGCTGAAATTGCTATAGCAATAAATATAGATATTGTTATGTCAAAGGCTAGCCTGTCTTTGCAATTTTTTTGAGCATAGAAAATGTAACTGTTGTAGCTGCTTTTATAATTTTTAGCTATAGGAATTAAGGATGCTTTTATTAGGGAAATATGCTTTTAAGTATTGTTTTATTGTTTATGGGGTTGTAGAGCCTATAGTTGTAGGGAGATTTAATATTTGAAACTTTTGTCTTGGATTTTACTTTTTTCCCTTGTAACCTATTTTCCTATTAAATAATGGGTAAATTGTAGAAATAGAAATGTGGTAGGAATATAATACTCATTAGCAGGTAATCGCAAGTGCCTTGGCCTTGAAGTCCTGGCTGTCACTCCATGACTACTACCGAAGAATGAATAATGGCTTGCTTTGAAGAATAAGAATACAGTACTTTGCAGAATTATCTTTAGGGGCACCTGCTCAGCCCTGAAGTGCAGATGGAATGACCAAATGTCTGCACATGCCCTCTTAGTCTTGAAGTAAAATTAGAACAATTAGTTGTTTGTGTAGAAGCTTGTAATGTGTCTGAGTAAATAAAAAGGACAGCTTCTTCTTGAGCTGCAGCAAGAGCGCACAAAGCGACAGTGTGCATGTCTTTCTTTATTGCCAATTCCATGCACCTTTCCTTAGCTCCGGACTCGGCTGGAGCCTTGACTCTGGCACAACAGTCCACGTTGGAGTTTTGAGCTTGGCTTGTTAACACAGAATATTGCAGACCACCACACAGCAGCCCCCACAAAAGCTAGGGCTGTGGACCTGTCTAGCAGGGCTAGATCCCAATACCTGATGGTATCAGAACAGGCATTGTTTCACATTAGGCTCTGTCATGATACTAACTGGCATACAAGGGAATCAGGTCTGGGAGTAGAATCTGTGGGGGATATGTGGGCCTAATCCTGTGAAAATATAAGTCCTGTTGGTTAGCTTAAGAGTTGGGGTGGTGGTGGACTGAGATTGGCGTGGCAATGGAATCTGCCTAAATTCATTAATACTAGGGCTGGGAACAGGCAGGGCAAGTCCAACCTGCAGCACCAATATACACACCCTACAACAGCATGTGACATGGTTTGGGCCTCAACATCAACCAGCTCATACAAATCCTGAGACACAGGGGGCAGTGTATGCTGGACAAGGGCCTAGCACCTGCTGGCATATATGAGATCTGGGTCTGGAGTGAGCTGAGTGGGGGAGCTTGGGAAACTCACTTATAGCTCCTGCTGGTGAGGATGTGGTCCAGGCCTGGGAATTGGGCAAGCTAGGCAAGGTAGCTCCAACTGTTGGCAAAATGTGTGGGTGAGTTTTGGTAGTAGTGGGTAGGTGAGTAGACTGGGCAGGGTTGAGCAAACAGCTCATCAGCAAGTGCAGAAACCAGGCTGGAGTGCAGTTCATGCCAGGCTAGGCTGTCGCACCTGTTGATTTGCATGAATCAGGGATGGGAGCAGACTGAACAGGGGCAGGTTCCAGCATCTGCCAGCGAGAGTTGTGACTAGGTGCCGGCTGTGTCAGGCCAGGCTACCGCATCCAAAGACAAAGGCCAAGACAATTGAGGGACTATGCCAAGCTGAGTCAGAGCAACCACTATGGCTGGGAACAGGCCTGGTTGGGAAGCTAAGGGAACATCCTGGCTGAGTTGTGGCTCCCACTGGTGAGTGCAGGGGGGCTGCTATCTTGTCTGGACATGCCTGCAGTGTCCCTTGGCACAAGTATAGACTGAGTCTGGGGTGCATCAGACTGGGCTAGACTCCAATACCCACTGGTGGTTGTGAGAAGTAAGATAGGTGTAGTACTGGCTAGGCTAGGTCTCTGTCCAAGCTGAGCCTTGTGTGACCTGTGTCTGGGTGTGGATCAGGCTTGGCTGGGTTGTAGCACCCAACAGTAAGAACCAGAATGGGTTGAAGGCCAGTCACGAAAGACCACTGTTCCTACTAGGATAGGAAGTGGACTAAGTAGGGCTGGTCTATGGACCCACTGATGTGCGTGAGATCTGGTATTGGGAGAGGTTCTGATGGAAGAGCTTGGGGAACTCCTCTGTTGGGACACAGTCCCTGTAGGTCAGCACAAGAACCAAGATATGGAACAGCCTGGACCAAACCAGGGAATGGTACCCACTCTCCTACATTTGGCACAGGTCAGGGGTGAACTAGGCTGGGCAAGTCCATATCCCCCTCTGGCATATCCAAGAACCAGAAGGTGTGTGGGTCATGCTGGATCAGCCGTAACACATGCCAGTTCATTAAGGGCCAGGACAGGTGGCTGGCTGGGCTGAGTTAGGCTGTAGCCCCTACCAGCATGAGCTGGAACTGGGGGTGGGCTGGGTCTGGCCAGGTTACAGCACCCACTTGCAAATGTTGAGGTGAGGCGGACCATGCCAGATTGGGCAGCAGTGCTAAATCAGCACATGTGAGACCCAGAGGGGGGCAGGGCGAACCCAGTAGAGGGCTGCATGGGACTACCCTGGTTGACCACCACTCCCACTGGAGAGCATGAGAGTTGGAATGGGGGCAGACTGGACCAGACAAGGCTATAACTCCTGTTGGTCTCATGTGAGCTGGATCAGGGCAAAGACAGGCCGGATTCACTGGTGCATGCATAATCCAGAGTGAGTGTGGGATTGTTGGGCTTTGCTGCAGCATCATATGGCAGATGCTGGCACATGGAGCAAATTCTGTCAAGTTAAACTGCAGAACCACCTGGGGAGTGCAAGATCTGGGAGTGGCAATGGGTTCATTGGGAAAACAGTGGGCACCACCTTCTTGGGTTGCTACTCTCACTGGTGAGCCTGAGAACCAGGATTAGGGGCAGACATGGCTACAGAAAAAGCAGCACATGCCAGCACCGATGTGGGCTGGATGTGGGGCTGCTTTGGATGAACTAGAGTTCAATGTCCATTGACATGTACAAGAGTTAAATGGGATATGGGACAGTTTGGTTCTGTTGGCTTTAATACTGGCAAACATGGGAACCAGGTCAAGGCGAAGGTCTAGTGAAGGTTATTATGGGTTACTCTGACTAGGCTAAAGCTCCCACTGGTTTATGAGAAGGCTGAGTGTGTGGTGGGTAGGATCAGCTGGGCTCCAACATCCACTGATTTGCGTAGAAGACAGGGCTAGAGACAGAACTGATGCAGCATTTGCCACCACCAGCACGTGCATAAGCTGATTTGGATGATGGACTGTGTCAGGCATTGTATTGACAAGCACAGACAGGAGTCAGGTCTGGGATCACCTCAGATGGGATTTCTTGTAGGATTCCCCAGCTGAACTGCTGGAATCAGAAGTCCAAGATGGAGAGAATGGCAGCTTCCATGGTCTGACAGCGGAGTGCATGTGTCATAGCCAAGTCTCCTCAGTGGCTTAGATGGAACAGTGGACAGCATGCCCAGGTGCACATGGAGGATGTGGCAGTCCATTGGAGTCTGCGGAGGAAACCTGGTATCATTACAGTGGGCAGAGGACAGAAGAAATAGATCAACTACCCCAGCCAAGTGTTGGCAGTGAATATCTGGGCAAACTGAGACTCTAAGGTGGACCATGTCAATCAGTGGATTCTGGAGACTTCCTCATGCCTGGAGTAGTGAAATTGGCAGCAATGAGAAGTGCTGAATTATCAAAACCATTTGAGCAGTACCCTCAGAGCATGCCCACACTGGGTACTCTGGGGTGGTTGGGAGGCTGGGTGTAGCTTCTTTCTTTCTTTTTTTTCACCCTTTCCTCAAGATACAGAAAGGAAAAAGGAGAATGTGGAAAACAATGCTCTAACCTACTTTCCTCTAGCCCTTGACTCTTCACACCCTAATCTACTTTGTAAATGTCATCACACAAAACAAAACAAAAACTCAATGACAAAACAAACAACCCAGTTAAGAACTGGACTGTTAAGTTAGGCACTGCCCAGCGATGTTTCAGTGGCTAAATCCTCAACTTGCATTAACCAAGATACCACATTTATACCAGTTTGTGTTCTGGTTGCTCCACTTCCAATTCAGCTCCCTGCTTGTGTCATCCAAAAACAGCAAAGGATGACCTACGACTTTGGGAACCTACATCCATGTGGGGGACCAGAAGGGAGCTCCTGGTTCTTGGCTTCTGATCAGCTCAGACCCAGCTGTTGTGGCCCCTTGGGAAGTGAACCAGCAGAGTGAAGAATTTTTTCTCTGTTACACCATCTCTCTGTAAATCTGCCTTTCCAATAAACATAAATAAACCTCAAACAAAAGAAACATGCAAAGGATACGAACAAGCTTTTTTCAAAGGATGCAATATAAATGGCCAACAAACATGTGAAAAATATTTAGGATAAATAGTCATCAGGGAAATTCAATTCTCTCATTGAAGTTTCATCTCACCCAGTTAGAATGGCTATAGCACAGAAATCAGAAAACAATACATGCTGGTGAGGATACAGGCAAAAAGGTACCCTGATCCACTGTTGATGGGAATATAAACTGGTGCAACAATTGTAGAAGACAGTAGACATTCCTCAGAAATCTGAAAACAGAACTACCATATGACCCAGCCGTCACACTCTTGGAAATATATCCGTATGAGATGGAATTAGCCTGCGAGGGAGTTATCTGTACCACTATGCTTATTGCAGCTCCATTCACAATAGCTAAGCTACGGAGTCCAACCCCTTGCCCATCAACTGATGACTGCAACACTACTCAGCCATGCAAAGAAGGAAATCTTGTCTTTTGCAACAAGATGGATGTGTCTTGGAGCCGTTACCCTTAGCAATATCAGCCAGTCTCAAAAAGACCAATATCATGTTTCTCTGATACGTGGCAGCCAAGAGAGAGCCAAAAATTATACATATATATACGTAGCCCCTTTGAGATATGATTGTTGCCTGTAGTCCCGTTTGTACTCCAGTGGAAATGTGGTCTTGTGTACTTTTCACGTGTAGCATAGAGTGCTTGCTGTAAATTAAGCCTATGAATGAAGAGTGGGTTGACTAACATTATGACTGTGTAAGTATTGTTGAAGAGACAGAAGGCAGGAAGTGGAGGGGCACATTGTGGAGAGCAGGGGAGTGTGAATGATCTTCTTGGAACTGAACCTCCTACGAAATGTATAAAATCCATTGTGTTAATATTAATAAAAATTTCTAACTTTGGAAAACATTTCCATTTATCTATTGAAATGTGACGTGCATGCCTGTGACACAGCCACTACATCCAGCAAGGCTTACCAATGTTGGGGGTAAAGGTTGGAGGTGGTATGTCCTCAAAGTGAGAGATGAAGGGCAAGATGTGACACAGGCATGGGCATCAGATGATGTGCATGGATGGCATTCAGCTAGAGGGACCATTGGGGCCAAGGTGGGCACCAGCCCATTCTAGGACACCTGCAAAAGCACCGTATCCTAGAGCAAGCCTCCAAGGACAAGGCTGAGACACCAGCCACCCCTGCTTTCCTACCACCTTTCCCAGCAGCTACTGGTCCCAAGGGGGGCAAAGATGTACCTTTGCAAGCAGTGAGCTGCAGAGAGTACCCAGCTGCTGGAGATGAGGGTGGCTCCACAGGTGTGCCCACCTCTGTAAACCAGGCTGGCTTGCCATGGCCACCGTTCTGGTCCTGCTGCCTGGCCACCAAAGATCTTCCCTGTGGCTTTGCTCCTCCCGCATACTGTAGGGGGAACAGCAGGAACAATGAGGTGCCCACGTCCCAGATACCAGACCTGATTGTCCCCAAAAGTCTGCATCACGGTTCTTAGGAGCTCCCTTGGGCCCTGATCTCAGTTCCCAGGCTAAAGTGATACAGCCCTTGTGACAAAAAACCACCTGTGTAGCCGAGAGGCAGGAAGCACTCCAGCCTCAACTGTACGTATCCACAGTGTGGGTGCTCTGAGTCTCACTGTGTCCTGAGTGCATGGCAGGAGCTGAAGGCTCACAACAGGCACACCATCATGACTTGCTTTCACACCAGTATGCAGAACCCATGCTGATAAAGAGGAGGAGAGCGACTCCTAGTGAACCAGCAGAGAGAAATCTCAGGCTTTGGCCTGGGGTTTTACATCCAGGTAGGAAGCGCACTGAGGATTGGGGAGTGGAGGTTTGGGTTAAATGCTGTCAGGGTAAATCCGGGTACCCCCAGTGGTCTGCAGCCACCGACCTCTGACACTTCCTAGAGACGCACGGGGCTCTGCTGAGGTCCTCTTGGCTAATGTCGGGTCAGGTGGAGTACAGAGGGAGCGTGACATGAGAGTGTCTGGGGCCTGCCCCTCCACCCAAGCCTGCCCAGGTCGTGTCCACTCACCCTTAGCCAGGTTCTGGTTGTTCTGATTGGACGGCTGTGCGCTCAGTGATGGGAGGCGCAGGCAGAACAGGAGGAGGGCCAGTGCGCAGACCCCTTGCTGGTCTAGTCCTGAGTGCCCCCTCCAATTCCTTCCCATCCTGCCCTATGGCTTCTGTTGCCCGAGCGAGCGTCCAATGTGCTCGCGGTCAACAGTACGGTGCTTGGAAACCGCCTCTGCCTAGTGGATGGTTGTTATGAGGCCCCGGGTGGAACAGGAGGAGGCCTTCAGCAATGGCAAGGCAAGTGTGCCAGGTGGCAATTATGACCTCAAGTGCCCCTGGCTCCAAGGACCTTAGGTTGAGCTTTTGAGTGCGGGATTAGTGGAGATATTGGAGCATTCGTGACATCGCCTAGGTATGTATACCTGTAGATCAGCTAAGGCGTCTCCTCCAAAAGTTTCCATTTGTTTCCTAGACCTGATTGTCTCATGAGTAATGATGGCTGTCGTGGGTGCAGGAGTGGGGTTGGGCTTATTTCAGACCCAATGCATCACTCAGTCCTCAGCCTGGACTTGGAAAGGGCCTCAGGAGCCAGACATGTCACTGGCCTATCATAACTCCTGCCCACCAATGACAGACTTAGATCGACATTCCTGACTTTCTTTGGGCTTAAGCAGAGCCTGTGCCACTCTCATGTTGGGAAGGGTATAAAAAACCATCTGAAGTTTCCCAGCTTGCATTTTTCCCTACAGCGTTTTCTCCTTCCTTGCTGATCTCAATAAAAACTTCTGTGCATCTTTGTTTTACAACCAGCTCATGCTTTCTTTTCACAGGTGACTGGCAATCTTAACAGGCAACTGCCAGCTCATAACTTTCTGCAAGGTCTTGTCCACTTCATGGCCCCTCCCAGGTCTTGCAACATCCCACACTAACTCAGGAACCACAGTCCCCCATACTTGTCTCTCCCACGCTCCTTGGAGACTGGGCACTGTATGGCTCACCAGCAGTGGGCCCAATCCTGCTCATCCCAGCCACCATCCAGCCTCCAATGGCTCAGGTCCTTCCCACATTCACAATGTGTGCTCCATAGCTGGAATCCCAGACTCCATTCCTATTGTAGTGCTGCCTCACCACCCCAACCCCACATGTAGGTAGTTCACCTTCTACATGTTACAGTCTTGTGTTGTTGGTGCCCTGAATCTAGTGTGGATGAGACTCCTGGCTGGGATTCCTTGATCCCGAGTCTAACTCTTCTGTGCAATTCAGTTACTGACATTCTCAAGGAAAGGAGTGGAAAGTTACTGTTTCTTAACAGCCTTTATACCTGTGTCTTAAAAACACATTTTTAGAAAAGATTTAGTTAAGGCAAATACACAGAAGGACATACAGAGAGGGAAATCTTCTGCCCGTTAGCCAACTTCCCAAGTGGCCACAATGGCTGGAGCTAACCTGAAGCCGGGAGCTTCTTCCAGGTCTGCCATGAGGTTGCAGGATCCCAAGGCTTTTGTCTAGCAGGCTCCAGGATCATTGCAGGTGAGCTGACAGTGCTCCTCTGCAGCAGAAACGCTGGAGACAAATTGGTGGAGAAGGATGTCTGTGTATCTGAAAAAGTTACAGTCTTATATATATAGTAGCAAAAAAGGGCGGGAAGAAGGGCAGTATGGACAGTAGCCTACCCAACAACCACATTGTGACTGTCTAATAGGTAAGTGCATCTCTTAGAGCCCTCCAATGAAATTAAAGATCTTGAGTTATGTCTCAGGGCAAACTCACTACCTGCCGAAAAGCAGAATGAATGTATTTGACTTCCTAGAGTTGTTTACCAAGGAAGTCCTAGCCTAATTCGTTAAAGAGGCAGAGAAGAATGGCTGGGGTGCAGCCTACTTACTGCTCTTGCTGCAACTTAGTGAACAGGCCAGGTTAGGGTCTCAGTTAGCCGAGACTCCTGTCAGGAGTTCCACTTCCTGCCACCCACGACACTGGGGACTCTGTGTGCTTTGTGCCTATGATTTTCCACATGGCATAGGCAGGCAGAAATCCAGGGTTGACTTCCCCATATTTGGGCCATCCTTCACTGCCCTCCCAGTCCACAGACAGGGAGCTGGATAGGAAGAGGAACAGCTGGGACAGGAACCCACAACCACAAAGGATCCCGAGTGTGCAGCATGAGGATTTAACCACTAGGCCAACATGCTGGCCTTTAAAAACCTATTTCTAAAATTTATTTGATGGGCCAGTGCAGTGATTTTTCAGGTTAAGCTACCACATACAGTGCCAGCATCCTGTATGGACACTGTGGAATTTCAGCTTCTTCACTTCTAGTTCTGTATAGGTGGGAAAGCAATGGGGAAGCCCTTACACCCACATGGGAGACCCAGATGAAGTTCCTAGCTCCTGGCTTCTGTTCTATCCTTTCTATCATCTGGGGAGTGAACTAATAGATGGAAGATCTCTTTCATCTGTCCTTCTGTAGCACTGCTCTTTAAGTAAAATCTTAAAATATTTGCAGGGAAGAGCAAGAGAATGAGGAAAAGATGGAGACACACACACACACACACACACACACACACACACACACACACAGACTTCCAATGCAACTTCTTAAGAGATAAGTTACATTTAGTATCCATCAATAGGAAAGTGATCACCAAAACACAAAGAGAACTTCTCAGCACTGTGAAGATTAGAATCAAAAGGAAGGAAAGAGAGAAAGAAAAGTACCTTTATTGGGATGTGTGTGGGGGAGGATTGAAATGGGAATCTTCAAAAGGGTAAAGAGAACATTAAAAACTTTAACAGTTAATTTAAGAATGAAACAGAATATTGCAATTTCTGAAAAGAAAAAGTGGAGGTTCCTGCACAGTAACATATAAAACTTCCACGAGATCAGGAATTTCTCTTCCAGAGGTAGACACAGAGCATTGGAAAAAGATCAGGAAAGGAGTTTGCACACGCATGTTCACAGTGAATTGTCTTAACAGTTAACAGGTGGAAGCCACTCAGGTGTGTAGGATGCACAAATGGATACCCAACAGGTGGTAACAATGGTGTATATTCTGTGTCCTTCTAAAAAGATGTATTTGTTTATTTGTGTGTTTGAGATGCAAAGTTACAGAGAGGCAGAAGCAAAGGCAGAGAGAGAGAGACAGAAAGAGTGCTGGGATCCATGCAGTGGGTGTGGATGACACAAAAGTGTGAAGAGAACATCTCCCTTGTTGGCAAGGCCACAAGGAGCTTCCAGTTGTATGGCAAGACCTGATGGATGTCTCTACAACCACCTCAATGTAGTTGTACCTCCTTTTGCATGGACACTCAACCACGGCTCTAAGAATTCTAAAATCTGTTGAGGCATTGTTGTTTGCCGCCATTAGATGGATTTTGCAACCAATGTGAGCTTGGGAGTTAATGTTGCTGATAATGTCTTGGTGAGAGGGCCTTTAAATACCCACAGAAGTACAGTTAAGCCATGTCCACCTTATTGTGGGCTTAACTATTGCCCCGGAATCTGGCCCAGACATGTCACGTGCCTTCTGGGAAATGGCTTGATAAGAATCTACAAACTAAAGGAAGTGACAGGAGTATGAGCTGAAATTGCTATGGCAATAATCATAGTTACTATGACCTTAAAGGTTAGCTTGCTCTTGCAACTCGTTGGTGCATAGAAAATATAACTGTTTTAGTCACTTTTATAATTTTTTGGCTAAAGGAATTATAGGGTGCTTTTATTAATATCATAGGGGTTTGCTTTTAATAATTGACGTTCATGGTGTTGTAGAGCCTGCTGTTGTAGGGGATTTAAGTTTGAAGCTTTTTGTCTTGGGTCTTTGGTTTTCCCTTTTGATGTATTTCTCCCATTAGGTGATAGATAAGTTGTAGCAACAGAAATGTAGTAGGAATGTATTACTAACTAGTAGGTAACTGCATATGCCTTGGCTTCAGAGTTCTGGCTGTTGCCTAATGGCTACTACTGAAGAATGAATAATGACTTGCTTTAAAGAAACTGATTATAGTAACTCACAGAATTATCTTTAGGAGCATCAGGTTGACCGTGAAGTAAAAAATAATTGAACATCTGTGCATGCCGGCTTAGTCCTGAAGTTAAAGATAGCAAAATCAAACATTTGTGCAGAGGCTAGTGATATGTCTGAGTATATAAAAAGTACAGCTTCTTGAGCTGTTACAAGAGGGTACCACGTGACAGTGTGTGTGTCTCTTCTTTTCGCTGACTCTACACACCTTTCCCAAGCTCCGAACTTGGCTGCAGCTGGCCTCCGGTGAGAGTGCAAGAGAGAGAGTGAGAGAGGGAGAGAGAGAGAATGAGAGAGGGAGAAATCAGTCTTTGGTGAACTGGTTCACTCCCCAAATGAACAAAACTCCTGGGACTGGTCCAGGATTATGTCATCAGCCTGCAGTATCTCTGGATCCTCTATGTGTGTTCAGGAGCCCAGACACATAAGACGTCCCTGAAGCTTTCCCAGGTCCATCAGCAGGAAGCTGGATAGCAAGTGGAGCAGCTGGGACATGAACAGCAGTCAATCTGAAATGTCAGCGTTGCAGTCAGTGGCTTAACTCACTATGCCCACACACTGGCCATATATTGTCTTCTAAAAGAGTAAAAGTCTGTGACATGCCAGTGCGTGGCTCAGCATTAAAGGTGGTATGCTAAGTGAAACAGCCAGCCTCCAATAGACACAATTCTGTCTCCATGGTGTGTGAGCCACAGCAGAATGGGGGTGGAGGAGGCAGGGGGGCAGAAAGGAGGTCAGGGAGTTCATGTAGCCTGCACATCAAATGTCAGTGTGGGAGGAGAACATTCCAGAGCTATGTGGTGGTGGTATACAGCACTCTATACAGCTGTACAGCAATGGAAGGTGCTGATACTGTTGCCCATAAAAAAAACCCTGAGTTATGGCTAAATGGCAACTTGACACTATGCACCTTTTACCTCAATTTCCATGAAAGCTTGAAAGAGTAATTTTCACATTTTCCATGTGGCCCTTGGTGTAGAACGAGAATGTTGTAGGGATGCTGGATTGAGTGGACAGAACATGGTGGGTTTGGAAGTCTGAGGAGCCAGGGAGATGTAGCAGAATCTGAGTGCCATTGGGTGGGGAGTGGGCTGGGACACACTAGCCAGGTGTGGCTGATGACCAAGGCAGCCTCACCTGAAGACAGTGCAGGACAACTGGCCCTGGGGAATGGCACAGGGAGAATGGGACTTTGGGTCAGCTGTGTGCAGGCACTCTTCTGTCCATCACCTGAGCTCCAGGGAGGACAACATGCTGATGATGGGGAGGTGGTGAGGATGGTGCTGATGTGGGTGATGCTGATGATGAAGAGGGTCATGCTGATGACGGTAAGGATGATGATGACTGTGGTAATGAGGATGGCGATGTTCACCATGTTGGTTATTTTGAAATGGCTGATGATGCTGACACTGAAGGTGACAGTGATGATCCCAATGATGACTAAGGACTAAAGTTTGTGTGAAATGCTGTTGGTGGCAGATAGTGATGATGGTGTGCAGCAGATGGTGAGAATGCTGGTAGTAGTGGTGTGGAAGACTGTGTTGGGAATGATGATGAAGATGCTGAGAGGGAGGGAAATTTGACATGGTGATTGTGATGACAGTAAAACACAGGAGAACGATGCTGACAGGAGGACGGGATTTTGATGATGGTGTTGAGCTAGTGATGGTGATGAGGAAGTTGAAGGGGAGGATGATGATGATGGTGGTGAAGAATGTGATGCATCAAACAAGGTGATAAGTGAGTGAGCATTCATCATCATCATCATTATCACCACCATCATCATCTTCATGGTTAGCTCTTCCTCCCCACCGTCAATCAATGTCATTTTCTCATTTGCTATAATCAAATTCTTCAACATCTCCTCAAGAGTCAATCAGAAGTTTTGGCCAAGGATTTCTTCTGTGTCTTCCACATGGTATTTGGGTTTCCACACTGCTTTCCCAGCCATGTAAGAAGGAGCTGGACTGGAAGTGGAGCAGCTGAGATTCCAACAGAAATCCATATGTATGTTCGCAGTTTAGATGCTGGCTTCACCTGTTATGCAACTTGAGAGTCGATCAAATTTCTTTGAAAGAAAAATAGCTTTAAAATACAAATGAAGACTGCTAAGAAGCAGTAACACTTTCTCTCTCTGTTCCCTTCTTTGAGAATGTCAGTAACTGAATTGCGCAGAAGAGTTAGACTCAGGATCAAGGAATCCCAGCCAGGAGTCTCATCCACACCAGATTCAGGGCACCAAGAACACAAGACTGCAACATGTAGAAGGTGAACTACCCACATGTGGGATTGGGGTGGTGAGGCAGCACTACAACGGGAAGAGAGTCTAGAAACCTGGCTTGGAGCACACATTATGGATGTGGGAAGGACCTGAGCCATTGGAGAATGGATGGTGGCTGGAGTGGGCATGGTTTAGGCCCACTGCAGGTCGGCCAGTGAGTGCTTTGTTCCCTAAGGAGCAGAGGGACCTGCACAGAGCAAGGCAGTCCCTGGGTGAGTATGGGATACTTCACGGCCTGAAAGGGCCACACAGGAGTAAAGTATGAATCTGCTAAAACTAGCAAGCTGGAAAACAAATGGAAAGGATTCAAAGAGATGGCATAGCTGATTGCACCTGTACCTTCACAGGCACCTACCATGGCTGCCCGATGTTTGAGAAGCACCCTAGCT
Organism: Ochotona curzoniae; assembly: GCF_017591425.1. Lineage (NCBI taxonomy): Eukaryota > Metazoa > Chordata > Mammalia > Lagomorpha > Ochotonidae > Ochotona > Ochotona curzoniae. Next base: position 5,677,357 of record NW_024465699.1, read on the forward strand.
GCCATGGAGCTTTTAGGTTAGACTGAAAGTTGAAGGTGACAAGAGCAGCCCACTCCTCACAGGTGTCCTGTGCTCCCTGTGTACCCAGAGTAGGAGGATGGTCAAACTCCAATACAAGAAGCCAGCTTTGGGCAGGACTGGCATTTTGACACCAACAGAGGGCCATGCATTTATTCAGCACTCGCCTGACCATTGGACTGCCAACCATGTGGGACATGGAGACACACGATGCTCCTTGAGACTTGTGTCTAGTTTGGAAAGAAATTTCCAAGCCCCACTATCTCACTGAACTATGTGGGCATGACATGGGAGATGCCAGGAGTTACAGTACATCCTAGTCTTAAGCTGGGAAAGCACTGGGCTAACTCCATCCAGGCATATGCAGCCCAAGTGAGGGACACATGAGCTAGATAGTGGCTTGAATCCCAGAGTCAAGAAAATCTCATGTCCATACACTCTTCATTTGCTCCACAAGAGCCTGAAGAGTGTCTGTGCCCAGGTGGGTACAAGCCTGGGAGTAGAGGGTGAATGAGATCCCGGGAAGAGGGGGCTTCAAGTCTGCTCAGAGCTGGGGACAAGCTGAGTCTTGGCCTCTCCCAGTCCTACACCTGCCACCCCTCAAACACAAATGTTTCTTTCTGACACCAAGAATGCCTGGGGTGTTCATCCGGTGCTTTGTGGAAAAGAAGACATGAAGGAAATACTTTTCTTAGCACACATGTCCAATTTGAGGAAGGAGGAGACTGACACCGGACTTGGGGGCCGAGCACTGGATGTATGAAGGGCAGACCAGGTAGGGAGCAGGCAGGGCAATCCCAGAACTCAGAAGAGTAGACCATCCACAGGTCCCAATACCCAGCTAGAGTACAACGAATTCAGGAATCCTGCAATTTCATCCGGTTAATGACAGTTCATAAGGTACAAGAGGTGCCATGAGGCAAGGTCTTTCTTAAGCCTGTGCTTCCTTTCACATCTTAGAAATACTGTTGGCCTCAGGCTTGGAACAGCACCAGGCAGCCCATTGGCAGAAGAGCTGGAAGGCACGGAATGAGTGGCAGATCTAAAGGTGTAAAATGTGTGCTCCCCTCCTGCTGTGTATTGGACAAAGTGCTCCCTGCAGCATTCTTACCAGGTAGCTATGAATTGATTCCTATTTCACCGAGGAGGAAAGAGGATCACAGAGAGGAAGGTGGGACTTAATCACAGCCTGCTCACCTGAGGCTGAGCCCCACCCCTACCCCACTCCCAAGAATGTGCCAGTACTCCAGTGCTCCCCGCCATTGTACCATACACCAAGCTGGATGTCCCAGTGCCTGGGAGCCTGACCTTTACTCTCTCATTTTGCTCCCCTTCTTTGTTCCTGATAGATTTGGTCTGCCAGGATCCTGCCCCCAAGAAGAATGGAAGCTCCTCCTTTCCCCACAGAGACCCACTTTAGTCAGTTCAGAATGTGTGGCCACTTCAGAGTGCTCGACAACTTGGTCCCATGTGTGGGATGCTCATTGTCCTCCTGCTGGGAGCCAGTCAGGCAGGTATGGGCACCCTTCTGGAGAGGCCAGTGACTGCCCAACGTAGGCTGTAGGGGCAAGTGTGCCTCAGGCATTCACACCCTGGGGCTGCAGCCCAGCCCTGAGATGCGGAAGTCCAAGGACACATGAGTCCATGCATGCAGGTATCCATCCATGAGTTGCATTCTACGCTGTGGCTCTTCTCAGACTGTCCAGCCTGCCACCCCTGTGGAGGATCATGTTTGTGCCATCATCACCCATGGCAGGTGCAGAACCAGGGACTTAAGATATGGTAGAAAACACAGGGTGCAAGATGGCATACTGCCACCTGGGCACTACAGCATGGCCAGCTCCAGTTCCAGCTCAGCTTGGGACATGGTACAGAGCCAAGGCAGAGAGCAGCACATGCCAGGGACTTGGGGGCTGTGACACAGAGGTGAGAAGTTTCTTGAGTGAGTTTACTTCTTATGGACAGGAAGACCCAGAGATGGAGCCGGATGTGCAAGCACAGGGATCAGGGCAGAGGCTTCTGGAGAGGTGGAGCCAGCCTGTCACTGGCTCTGGAGGAGAATCGGCAGCAGCAGAGTGGCAGATGACAGCAGCACCAGGAAGACCCTGGGCCTGTACACTGCACCCGCATCAACCACGTCAGGAATAGGTATGTTGATTATGACAGGGGGCTTCTCCTCAGGAGGGGCTTTGGAGGGATTTGGGGCGGGGTTTACCCGCTGCTTCTCCTTGATCCAGTTGGCATAGTAGGTAGTACTGGCGAAGACACTGGGACCGATGGGACTGCGGCAGTCCCAGCTCCAGCTGGTCACTCCCACCAAGTGCCAGGCGCCTTTCAGGAAACAGACCAAGGGGCCCCCAGAGTCTCCCTGGGGGAATAGACAAGAGGGAATAGACAAGTTATTAAGGATGTGGATGGGGCAGGAGGGGCTCTTTTCCTGCCTTGCATGCATAAGCGAACAACAAGGCAGCCAGGCATCTCCTTTCTCTGTGTGAGACAATGTCAGGAACACAGGGAGCAATGTCAGAGATCACATGTGCAGGGACCACAGGAGAATGCAGAGAGGAACTGGCACCAGAGCCTTGGTCCACAGACTGCTGGAACCCACAAAAATACACAGGGGATTCCTAGGGAGTAGGACAGCTGCCCTCCACCTCCTGACAACTCTTAACCCCCGAGGAAGAAGGCACAGCCTTGAGTTCCATGCCATGACAAGCAGGCTGGTCAGCTGGGAGCACAGCTTGTGGTTTTGTACCAAGTCCACAGCCCAGCACTGTCCCCAGCCTGTGCCTTTACTACTGACATAAGGTCTCCAGTGTCTCCTCAACTCCTTGGTTGAGCTTCTTTAGAAACTTCCTTGGGGTGGTAGATGTGTTGAGGTATGGGTCCTCATACATGGCTGAGCAGAAGGTGGTAGGGGTCCGCTACCACCATGAAAGACCCCATCTCAATATGAAGGTTAGGCGCAAGAAGTTCCAGCCATGCTCTGAGTGTGGCTTGAGCCAGCGGGAGTGATATTCCAATCCCTACCCTTCAACCCCCTCCAAAAAAGCAAAAATGTACGGATTGATGGTATGTCAATTTGCAAAATCAAGGTGAAGAGCTGCTTGGAAAATGGAACTGCTGAGCCAGCGTCACCATGATGCCAATGGAAATCACTGTACACTAGGTGACACAAGATGCTAATGGCCTGGACCAAAATGGTGTAGGGAAGTTGGTAAGAAAAGGTCTGGGCTGGTCTGAGGAAGAGGAAGTCGGGGTTCAGGCAGTGTCCAGAGAACACACACACACACACACACACACACACACACACACACACACACGGGACAGAGGGTAGCTGATGCAGGACTGTGGCACTTACTCGACAGATGGACTTCTCCACCCAGGTGTCTCCAGCACATATCATGTCTTCCTGTAAAGTCACAACCTGTTCTGGTGGCGTGCCGATAGGGGGTATGAAAAACCTGCTGCAGCTGTCACTATCTATGAGGCTGACCTTGGCCTCCTGCAGCTGGAAGGGCGCAGGCAGAAAAACTGCAGGAGGAGACACAGATGTGAGCAGCTGGAGCCGCCCCTCCCCTCTAGCATGTGCTTCTCAGTGAAGGGTACCAACATCAGTACACAGGGCTGGAGACTGCATCTCTGAGATTTGCTGAGCCCAGGAGAGACAATGGGGGTCCCAGGGTGCAGGGCATGCCATGGGAGGAATGGGGATGCAGACCAGGTTGCCCACCTGGGCATGGGATTTGTGGTGGTGAGAAAGAGGAGGTACAAGCATTACAGGCCCAGGGCAGGCAGGGTGTGGGGTTGGTTCATCCTTTGCACAGAAAGAAACAACCGTAGGGCTTCCCTGAGCTCCCAGTAACCCCTGTGCTGGCTGAGTGTGCTCAGAACTGGCACAAGAAGCGATGGATGCTGGGTGACCTGGGCTGGCTGTAGTACTGGCAGAGTTGACAGGGGCCATGTGGGTTTACCAGATGACAGCTGTAAATGGCCCTGTTTAGGAATGGGTGGCTTCTGGACACATGGACTCTGATTCCAGAAGCCACCCACAGGTTCTTCCTGGGTCCACGTGGGGCAGCACAGGGTGACAAGATGATTCCCTCCTGTGCAGTGCTTGCTGTGTGTGGGCTCATACTCATTAGACTCCAGCAACGGATGCTGAAGGGCTATTGAAAATCAGCTGCTCCCTGCCCTGATGTCTTCTCCAACCCTGACCCGACTTGGAGCTGTGACTCTACACTTGGAGCTGCCTTGGACAATCCTCTTGGCCCTGTTCTTGGAGCACAGCTGAGAGGGACACTCCTCTCAGCTGTGCCAGTGCCTGGGCGGTGTGACTGACACTGGGGGTGAGGAGCAGGGATATTAATGCTGGCCTAAGCATTAAAGAAATCCTGCTTCACAATTGGTCACCAAGATCTTCTGCCAGCGTATGAGCCTCCTGATCATGCCAATATCACCTACTAATCTTATTTGGTCACAATGGTATTACACCACGTCACTCGTATTTGTTCTAGTGTGATATTCCTCTCTCCATGCAGACCACCCTCCCTCTTTGCCTTGCTGTCTACCTCTAAGAACTCACCATCCTCAGTGAGCATTCCCCAGCCACTTATCCAGCACGAGCTATTCAAGGGCAACACTGTTGCGTTATCTGGCAGGCAGGCTGGCCGGACATGAGAGTTGAAATCCACTGGGACATCCAGTTGTAGCAGGGTGAGATCACTCCCGAAGCGGTACTTCCTGTTGTAATCTTCATGGACGATGACCTTGTGGACTGTCATCTGCCGGCTGAACTTGGTGGGGTGGCTGAGCTGATTGTACCCTAGCAGGATGCGGTAGTCTGATGGGCTCCTGGACCTGTCCGTGGGGTGATCCTCTCAGTCCTGCATGCCACCCCATACCTTTATCGTCAGCCTGCCCTCCCACCCGGGCTTGGCCTGAAGGACAGGGTATCTGTCAGTTTTCTCCTTCCCCAGACTGGACATGTGTCCTGGGAGGGATATTTTCTCTATGCTGCCTCTCCCTGTAAGTCCCAGACAACAGCCACAGGCATTCTTGTTGCCAGAAAGAAACTTATAAGGGGCAGTGTAGGTGAACTGTATCCTTCATCCTGGAATGACAGAGACTCAGCTCATTCCCAGCTATGAGCAGACTGAAATCCCACAGAGGCCACCGTGGCCCTGCTCCCTCTTCCCTGAATCTCATCCTCTGCTACCAAGGTGCTTTCCACTGGGCACAGGCACTCCTCGAGTTCTTGTGGGCAAATGGAGGGAAGTATGGACATGAGGTCATTTTGTCTCTGGGACCCGAGCCACTGTCCAGTCCACATGTCCCTCACTTGGGCTCCAGTGCCTAGATACAGTTCCCCAGTGCCTCTCCAGCTTAAGCCTAGGCAGTGCTAGGACTCCTGGTATCCCCCAGGTCATGCTATCAGTGTTTGCTGCTTTGCTTGTTGGATGAGAAGTTTCACCAAGCATCTTATTTCTCTCTGTCCCCCATAGTTTGCATTCCATGGTGCCAGGCATGGGTGGGTGCTGAGTAAATTTATGGCACCAGCTCGATGTCTGAAAGTCACACATGCTTGATATTGTTTTCTCCTCTATTGAAAGTTGGCAGATTTCCCATTCTGGGGACACAGGGAGCTAAGGACCCATGCAAACACGGAACCGGTCTCATAGCCATGTGTCCCACCAGGATACATGCCATTGTCTTTGACCCTCAGTGTGTCCTTGGCTGTCACAGTGCCCAGAGGTGTTCCTACATAAGCAATTCTAAGGAAGTATCAGAAAGATCCTGCAGCTGCTCAGGTGAGCAGAGAACCAGGAAATCTCTGATGTGGCCGTTGTCAGAAGGGGTGGGTGAGCAGATGTGGCCATACCCTCCCCCAGCCCGCATCATAGATCTTCCACCCCCAACGAGGGCATCATCCTGGACTGTCATCCTAGCCCTAAGCACTGGCTACAGCTCCCTGACCCATCACGCGATCTTCAACACACACATTTGAACACCTGTTGAAGGAGAAGACATTTAACTAAGCCACAGAGGCACATTTTGAAATAAAAGCCCTAGAGGAGAAAACTGCCAAGTGCATCTAGAAGTGCCTAAAAATAAATACAGAAATATAAGAAATAAGGAAAGACAACACAGCTTCCCCAAAGAAATCCAAAAACACTTCAAAATTAGAATAGAAAGAAGAGATTGATGAAATGCCTAAAAAGGCATTCTAAAACGTCTAAAAGATTAACCAAACACACATAGAAACAGATCAATGAGATAATGAAATCTGCCCATGATGTGGATGAAAAATATTGCCAAGAGATCAAGATACTGCAGAGAAAACCTGAAACATTAGTAATGAAGAATTCGGCATGCCAAAAAGAACATACACTGAAACACCTCAGGATTGATTTGGTGATGCAGAAGGATGAATCCATAAGAGAGAAGAGAAATCTTTGGAATTATCACTGCCAGGAAAAAAAAATAAACAAGGAAAATTAGAAAAACTAAAAGTGGTGTTTGAGATCATTTACGAAGTACAAACAATATTCCTGAAAATCCATAAAATGAGTGGATTAGAAGTTGTCTTCAGAGAAACGGTAACAGAAATGGAGAAATGAAGGAACATCCAAGTACAGAAAGCATGTAAAACTACTAATAAACATCAGACACAATCTTCACCACTTTCAAAGGTAAAACACAAAGATAAAAGATAAAGGAAAAACACAATAGAAGTACCTATGTAAGAAACACCAGATTATCTTCAGTGGATCCCCAGTTAGAATGACAGCTGATTTCTCATCAGAAACCCTACAGGCTAGCAGACAATGGACAGTTCAAGTCCTAAGGGAAAGATGCTGTCGATCCAGAGTATGGTACCTAGCAACACAAATTTACTGTCAATGATGGTGAACCAAATGCCTTCCAAAATAAACAGAAATCGAATTTCTCAGCACTTATCCAGCCTTAGGAGTGCTGCCTAAGGATGCGCTACACACAGAGATTGATCATCAGTATGAAAGCAGGTGGAGGCAGAAAACCTCCTAGTCAAAGGACAAAGGAAACCCAAACCAACAACAGGAATATGTAAGGAAGAATGGTCGAATTGAGGCGTTACTTACCAATCATAAGAGTGGGTGTAAATCTAAATTCTTCAATGAATACAGACTGGCTAAAAGGATAGAAAATAAGGCGCATCTATTTTCCGCCTAGAAGAAACACAAAACAGTAACAACGACACACAGTGAATGTGTTACGATGGAAAAAGGCATCATGCCAACAGAAAGCAAAGCTGAGCAGATATAATCACATTATAATCACTCAAAGTAGACTTTAACACAGAAACTATTGAAAGAAACCAATGTTACATCAGAGATGTGACTACAGGGAATGTATGTGGTTCCAAGGCCTGGGAACTTGCTTTTTAAAACAACTGTAGTGGATCTAAAAGAAGACACAGATTCCAATGTGGTAATAATGGGGCATTTTAGCACCTCTCTTTCAGCAAAATAAACGTAGCTGGGACTTACTGAAATAAGCCAGAAAACAAAAAGATTATAAGCTTCCTCTGACATGTATCGTACTAGAGAACACACACACACAAAAATGTGTAACAATGAACAGTCCCTTTGGGATATGATTGTCATTTTTAGCCTTTGGGTAAAATACTCCTGTGGTTAACACACTCCAGTGGAGGTGTGATTTTGTAATCTTCTTTTTAAATATTTATTTATTCATATTGGAATTGACAAAAGAGGAGAGATAGAGAGAAAGGTGTTCAATCCACTGCTTCACTTGCCAAGTGGCCACGATGGCAGAGGCTGTGCTGCTGGTAGCCATTTGTTTCTTCTGGGTCTCCCATGTGGGTGCAGGGTCCCCAGGCTTTGGGCCATCCTCTACTGCTTTCCCAGGTCACAAGCAGGGAGCTGGATGGGAAGTGGAGCAGCCAGGACATGAACCGGTGCCTGTATGGGATAATGGTACTTGGAGGTGGAGGATTTATCCAGTTGAACTATCAAGTCTGGCCTGTCTTCTGACTATTGAAGTTGTTGATATTGTGAGTAGTGGCCACTTAAGCCCACAGATATAGAATGGATTATTGTGATGGTACAAATACTGTGGAAGACATGGGAGAGAGGCAAGACAAGGAAGGGAGGGAAGAGTGTCGGTGGAGCAGGGGAATAAGAGAACTGCAATTGTATTCTAGGAACTGGGTGTACTAAACATAAAATCTGTTCTCTATGTATAATAAAAAATTCAAGATTTGGAGAATGTTTCCATTTAGCTGTTTCAATCTGATGGGCATGTCTGTCATTACAACTAAGTAAGTTCAGTATGAGAGGAGAAGATTGGGGCGGTGTGCCCTCAGAGAGTGAGGGGGGACAAAATGTGACACAGACATGGGCATCAGATGATGTACATGGATGACATTCAGCTAGAGGGACCACTGGGGCCAAGGTGGGCACCAGCCCATACTAAGACACGCGCAAAAGCACCATATCCCAGAGCAAGCCTCCAAGGACAAGGCTGGGACACCAGCCACCCCTGCTTTCCTACCACCTTTCCTAGCAGCTACTGGTCCCAAGGGGGGCAAAGATGTACCTTTGGAAACAGTGAGCTGCAGAGAGTACCCAGTTGTTGGAGATGAGGGTGGCTCCGCAGATGTGCTGCTTGCTGTAAAACAGGCTGGCTTGCCACGGCCACCGTTCTGGTCCTGCTGCCTGGCCACCAAAAATCTTCCCTGTGACTCTGCTCCTCCCGCATACTGTGGGGACAACATCAGCAATGAGCTCCCTCCAGACCCGGTCTCTGTTCCCAAAGCTGAAATGACAGAGCTCACGTGCACAGGGGAGCACACCAGCTCCACCCTGCAGAGGTCCACCACCAGGTGGCCAGGGCCAGCCTCCCTGTGCCCTGAGAGCATGGCAGGAGCTGAGGGCTGACAGCAGGGACACCACTGTGACCCCATCCATCAGCTGTATGCAGGAACCATGCAGGTGAAGAGGAAGTGAGGGTCCCTGTCAGTAGCAGAGAGAGAAATTCAGCCTTTGGCTTGAGTTTCCAGACCCAGTGGGAAGGGATCTCAGGTTGTGGGAGGGGAGAGGAGGTTTGGGGTACAGGGGATCTGGGCAATATCTGGGTCCCGACAGCTGGCCTTCAGCCATCCACCTCTGAGGGCTCTTGGAGACACACATGGTCCTGCTGAGGCTGTCCTGGTTAATGTACCAGGTGAGGGGGAGGAGGAGGTGGAAGTGGGAGGAGCAGAGGTCCAGGGCCGACACTCCTCCCCTGGCATTCATGTGCTGTTGCCCACTTACCCGCAGCCAAGTTCTGATTGTTCTTGTTGGACGGCTTGGGTTGGGCGCTCAGCGGTGGGAGGCGCAGCCAGAGCAGGAGGGCGGCCAGTGCGCAGGCCCCTTGCCGGCCTAGCCCTGAGCGCCCCCTCCTGCTGCCTCCCATCCTGTCCGATGGCTTCTCCTGGCCCAATGAAACGCCCAGTGTGCTCGCGGTCAACAGCGCGTCACGGAGAAACCGCCTCTGTCTGGTTGGTGGTTATTCCCGAACGCTAGTAGAAGCTACAGAAAACCCCAGCCATGGTGAGGCAAGTGTGCTAGGGCACTCTGCTCCCCGGAGGAGAGTTAGGTTGCCCCCAGGCCCAAGACAGCAGAATGACCTCAGGGGCATCTTGTTTCAAGGAGCCCAGGTTGCTGTCTGGAGGAAAATTAGAGGGATTGTGCAAAAAATGATGGATATCTAGGGATGTACAGCCGCAGTCAGCTGATGCTGATGTCATATCATTGAGCCAATTCTTTCCGTTTATTTCCATGACCCCTATAGCCTCATGGGCATCTGCCTGATCCCCAGCTGCAGCAGGGTCTTGTCAGACACCCTATGGCTCACCCAGTCTGTCCAGTATTCCACCATCAACAAGGAATTGTCCTCCATACGGGCTCCTCTCAGACTCCAAAGCACTGTATGGCTCATAGGCAGTGGACCCAATCCTGCTCATCCCAGCCACCATCCAGCCTCCAATGGCTCAGGTCCTTCCCACATTCACAATGTGTGCTCCATGGGTGGAATCCCAGACTCCATTCCTCCTATTGTAGTGCTGCCTCACCACCCCAATCCCACATGTGGGTAGTTCTCCTTCTACATGTTACAGTCTTGTGTTGTTGGTGCCCTGAATCTGGTGTGGATGAGCCTCCTGGCTGGGATTCCTTGATCCTGAGTCTAGCTCTTCTGTGCAATTCAGTTACTGACATTCTCAAAGAAGGGAACAGAGAGAGAAAGTGTTACTGCTTCTTAGCAGTCTTCATTTGTATTTTAAAGCTATTTTTCTTTCAAAGAAATTTGATCGACTCTCAAGTTGCATAACAGGTGAAGCCAGCATCTAAACTGCGAACATACATATGGATTTCTGTTGGAATCTCAGCTGCTCCACTTCCAGTCCAGCTCCTTCTTACATGGCTGGGAAAGCAGTGTGGAAACCCAAATACCATGTGGAAGACATAGAAAAAATCCTTGGCCAAAACTTCTGATTGACTCTTGCATTCATTTAGGTTGTGAACCAGTAGATGGAAAATTTCTCTCTTACTCTTTCTCCCTAACCCTAACTCTTTAACAGTCAGTGAAACAGAGAGAGACCTTCTAAGGCACTAACTCTTAGGAAGCCACTATTACTAGCTATATAATTCATCAGTAGGAAAATGATCATAGTACCACAAAGAGATAGGACTTCTCTGCTCTGGGATGGTTAGAGAAAAATAGGTAGAAAAACCAAAAAGAAAGTACTTTCTTGAGGCATTGAAATGGGCAATCTTAAAAAATGTGAGGAGATGTTGAAGAATTTGATTATAGCAAATGAGAAAATGACATTGATTGATGGTAGGGAGGAAGAGCTAACCATGAAGATGATGATGGTGGTGATAATGATGATGATGATGAATGCTCACTCACTTATCACCTTGTTTGATGCATCACATTCTTCACCACCATCATCATCATCCTCCCCTTCAACTTCCTCATCACCATCACTAGCTCAACACCATCATCAAAATCCCGTCCTCCTGTCAGCATTGTTCTCCTCTGTTTCACTGTCATCACAATCACCATGTCAAATTTCCCTCCCTGTCAGCATCTTCATCATCACTCCCAACACAGTCTTCCACACCACTACTACCAGCATTCTCACCATCTGCTGCACACCATCATCACTATCTGCCACCAACAGCATTTCACACAAACTTTAGTCCTTAGTCATCATTGGGATCATCACTGTCACCTTCAGTGTCAGCATCATCAGCCATTTCAAAATAACCAACATGGTGAACATCGCCATCCTCATTACCACAGTCATCATCATCCTTACTGTCATCAGCATGACCCTCTTCATCATCAGCATCACCCACATCAGCACCATCCTCACCACCTCCCCATCATCAGGTGATGGACAGAAGAGTGCCTGCACACAGCTGACCCAAAGTCCCATTCTCCCTGTGCCATTCCCCAGGGCCAGTTGTCCTGCACTGTCTTCAGGTGAGGCTGCCTTGGTCATCAGCCACACCTGGCTAGTGTGTCCCAGCCCACTCCCCACCCAATGGCACTCAGATTCTGCTGCATCTCCCTGGCTCCTCAGACTTCCAAACCCACCATGTTCTGTCCACTCAATCCAGCATCCCTACAACATTCTCGTTCTACACCAAGGGCCACATGGAAAATGTGAAAATTACTCTTTCAAGCTTTCATGGAAATTGAGGTAAAAGGTGCATAGTGTCAAGTTGCCATTTAGCCATAACTCAGGGTTTTTTTTATGGGCAACAGTATCAGCACCTTCCATTGCTGTACAGCTGTATAGAGTGCTGTATACCACCACCACATAGCTCTGGAATGTTCTCCTCCCACACTGACATTTGATGCGCAGGCTACATGAACTCCCTGACCTCCTTTCTGCCCCCCCTGGCTCACACACCATGGAGACAGAATTGTGTCTATTGGAGGCTGGCTGTTTCACTTAGCATACCACCTTTAATGCTGAGCCACGCACTGGCATGTCACAGACTTTTACTCTTTTAGAAGACAATATATGGCCAGTGTGTGGGCATAGTGAGTTAAGCCACTGACTGCAACGCTGACATTTCAGATTGACTGCTGTTCATGTCCCAGCTGCTCCACTTGCTATCCAGCTTCCTGCTGATGGACCTGGGAAAGCTTCAGGGACGTCTTATGTGTCTGGGCTCCTGAACACACATAGAGGATCCAGAGATACTGCAGGCTGATGACATAATCCTGGACCAGTCCCAGGAGTTGTGGTCATTTGGGGAGTGAACCAGTTCATCAAATACCTCTCTCTCTATCTGCCTTTGCTTTTCTGCCTCTCTGTAACTTTGCATTTCAAACACAGAAACAAACCAATAAATAAATACAGATTTTTAAAAGAACATATACGCCATTGTTACCACCTGTTCGGTAGCCATTTGTGCATTCCAACCACTTGAGTGACTTCCTCTTCCTGGCTATTAAGAAAATTTCACTGTGAAAATGCATGTGCAAACTCTTTTCCTGAGCCTTCTTCCAGTTTCCTATGTCTACCTGTGGAAGAAAAATTCCTGATCTCTTTGAAATTGTGCATGTAATTTCTAGAGGAAGCATGATTTTTTTTCAGAAGCTGCAATATTCTTTGTTATTTTTAAAATTTGAAAATTTAACCCTGTTAAATTTTTGAATGGTCTGTTTACATTTTTTAGGATTCCCATTTCAATCCCCCCCCCAACCCACATTATTTTTCTTTCTTTCCTTCCTTTTGATTCTAATCTTCATAGTGCTAAGAAGTGCTGTTTCCTTGAGGTTTGGTGATGACTTTGCTGTTGATGGATGCTATAAGTTACATAACTTCTCTTAAGAAGTTGTGAGGGCACCTTGCTCAAGGTCAGAGAATCCACACAGGGAGAAACCCTCTGCATGTAATGAATGTGGAAAGGCATTTAGTTGTTATGCCTTCCTGGTTGAACATATGAGAATTCACATCAGAGAAAAACCCTGTCAGTGTAATCAATGTGGAAAAACCTTCAGTAGACGCCTAGCTCTTACTCTGCATCGAATAATTCACACAGGCAAGAAGCCCTTCAAATGCTGTGAATCTTGGAAGACTTTTGGCTCTGCCTCACACCTTAATCAACATCAAAAAAATTCATACAGGAAAAATGTCCTAATAAATGTGGAACCCTTTTAGAACTGACTCAGAACTGACACTGCAGCATTCATGCTGGAGAGAGACCAGCTGATTGCACTAAAAGTGGGAAAGCCTTCAACGATGCTTTAGTTCTTATTCACCATAAGAGAAGTCATGCAGAAGAGGAAACCCTGTGAATTCAATGAATGTGGGAAAGCCTTCAACTGTGGCTCATGTCTTAATCTGCACCACAGAGTTCATACTGGAGAGAAACTCTATGAATGTAATGAATGTGGGAAAGCTTTCCATTGAATGTTGTCTCTTAGGCTATGCCAGAGAATTCATGCTGGAGAAAAACCCTATAAATGTAATAACTTTGGGAAATTTTTTATTTGTGCTTCAGCTCTTAGATGGCATGAGAAACTTCATAATAGAGAAATCATCTGATTATAATGAACGAAGGAAAGAAAATACTTAGTCACCCCTCCATTTTATGTAGGATCAGTGAATTGTTTTTAGTTAGTGATTCTATGAATGTAGTACATATAGAGAAACCCAATTTTCGTAAACATCCGTTATGTGGAATAGACAGAGTTGGAGACATTTCTTCTTGATCTGTTCTTTATCCCTATCTTTGCCATCCTCAATACATACATGTGATTATAATGAAACTTAATTCAGAAAAACAGTGGATTGGTCACCCAAAGGTCAATTATTCCACTGACCAATTGATAAAACCCCTTGGGTATTTTATGAGTAGTAAGATTTTTCCCTGGGATTGAGGATTTCAAGGGTTCAGTAAGTCCAATAGTCTTTTGCCACCCACTGAGGAAAGCCTTCCTAAAGACAAATCAAATTCATAGGAAAATGGACTTGAGAGACAGAAATGTGATCCCACTGATCTCCTGGAGCCAGCCAAACTTGATGCATAGTCCTTTTTGATTTTTATGATCCAGTAAATTTCCTTTTTATTTTTGCACAAATTAAATTAGCTTTTTCCTCTTGGAATTAAAGCACCAACTTATCCTATGTTTACTGTATCTGTGAGAAACCTTTAATCTTTTATATGATATATTTGGTTATACTAAAAATAAATCTTATGACATAATAAATACATTCAGCTTTCATAAACTTGGTGAATTATTTCATTTTATTTCCTGATGGAAACTGATGTTTATTATTATGATTTACGTCATGTATAAATATTTTAAAATTCACCCAGTAAAATTTTTAAAATACTTTTCCTTAGGAGTTAAACGTACTTGTACGTGGATTATTATAGAAGAAATGGAAAGCTAAGAGAATAATGAATCCAGCATTTAGTGAATGACTCTCCATGTTGAAGAAATAATTTTCGTTGTCAAGTATTGATTAAGCAGACAGTATAGCAGCATATAAGAAGACAGGATTCTAAATGAAACCTTTTGTGGGTTGCCTAGAAACATGGATTATAGATGCCAGATAGAAACGTTGATATTAGAAAGAAGAATGAGCCCTTTCTCATAAATTATAAACAGTTGATGACTGAAATTTTTAGATAATAGATCATTACCATTACTCAGAGTAATGAGAAAGGGGAGGACGTATAATAAAATATTTCTATGAGTAGTAAATCTAAATGGGTGTTGTAAACAATGGTCTTGCCCACACTCTCCAACCCTTGACTATTCCCACCCTGATGAACTTTGTAAACATCATCAAAACTAAAATTTTTTAAAATCTTAAAAAAAAAAAAAGAAGTTGTGTTGGAAGCTCCCACTGCATGTGAGTGTATGTGTGTCCTTCTCTTTCTGATTCTCTTGCCTTTGTCTTCATATGTTTTAAAAATTTTATTTATTTGAAGAGCAGGGTTAGAGAAGGACAAATGAAAGAGATCTGCCATTTGCTGGTTTACTCCCCTGATGACACAAAAGGTGGAACTGAGCCAGTCAGAATCCAGGAGTTGGGAACTTCATCTGGGGCTCCCATGTGGATGTAGGGGCTTTTCCACTGCTTTCCCACTTAGACTGGACTAGAAGTGGAGCAGTTGAGATTCCAATAGTGTCGATATAGGATGCTGGAACTGTATGTGGCGGCTTAACCTGAAAAGCCATATCACCAGCCCCTCAAATAAACTTTTAAAATAGGTTTTTAAGGGCCCTTTGATGGCCTAGTGGTTAAATCCTTGCCTTGCATGCTTGGGATGCCATGTGGGCATCGGGTCCAGTCCCAGCTGTTCCTCTTCCTATCCAGCTCCTTCTTTGTGGCCTGGGAGGGCAGTGGAAGGTCCAAGACTTGGGACCCTGCACCTTCGTGGGAGACCCAGAGGAGATCCTTAGCTCCTGGCTTCGGGTCAGCTGAGTACCAGCCATTGTAGAGCCCCCCCCACTGGGAGAGTGGACCAACAGGTGAAAGATCTCTCTTTCGGTCTCTGCTCTTTGTGTATCTGCCTTTCCAATGAAAATAAAAATTAAAATAAAAAACTTTTAATATACAGGTATTAAACATACAAAAATAAAGACTGTTAAGAAGTAGTAACACTTTATCTTCACTCTCTTCATTAAGAATGTCAGTAACTGATGCGCAGGGAAGACCTGGGCTAAAGAACAAAGGATCCCAGCCAGGAGTCTCATCCATACCAGACTCAGGGCACCAAGACTGCACCTCGGAGAAGATGGACTCCCTACATGTGGGCTTGGGGTGGTGAGGCAGCAGTACACAGGAGGAGAGTCTGGGGAGCAGGCAGTGGGCTCGCATTTTGGATGCGGGGAGGACTGGGGCCATTGGAGGCTGGAGACCAGGCTGGGGTAGGTAAGATAAATACCCACTGCTAGTGACCCAACTAGTGCCCAGTTCAACGAACAGTGGGAGGGACCAGTATAGGGGAGGACAGCAGTTCCCGGTTGAGTGTAGGATGCTGCGAGCCCGCGACTGCCATGAAGGTGTGACATGACCTGCTGAAGCTTATAACCAGGCAGTTGCCCGTAAGATCAAAAGAAACTCGGAAACAAATGGAAACGATTGAAGGGTATGGCATAGCTGATGACAGCTATACATCCCTTGGCGATGTCACGGCTGCCGCAAAGATTTTCCCCAATTCTGCACTTACCCAATCTGGGGTCCTTGGAGCCAGGAGCCCCTTGAGGCCATGGTTGCCACCTGGCACACTTGCCTTGCCATTGCTGAAGACCTCCTCCTGTTCCACCCGGGGCCTCATAACAACCAACCACTAGGCAGAGGCGGTTTCCAAGCACCGTACTGTTGACCGCGAGCACATTGGACGCTCGCTCGGGCAACAGAAGCCATAGGGCAGGATGGGAAGGAATGGGAGGGGGCACTCAGGGCTAGACCGGCAAGGGGTCTGCGCACTGGCCCTCCTCCTGTTCTGCCTGCGCCTCCCATCACTGAGCGCACAGCCGTCCAATCAGAACAACCAGAACCTGGCTAAGGGTGAGTGGACACGACCTGGGCAGGCTTGGGTGGAGGGGCAGGCCCCAGACACTCTCATGTCACGCTCCCTCTGTACTCCACCTGACCCGACATTAGCCAAGAGGACCTCAGCAGAGCCCCGTGCGTCTCTAGGAAGTGTCAGAGGTCGGTGGCTGCAGACCACTGGGGGTACCCGGATTTACCCTGACAGCATTTAACCCAAACCTCCACTCCCCAATCCTCAGTGCGCTTCCTACCTGGATGTAAAACCCCAGGCCAAAGCCTGAGATTTCTCTCTGCTGGTTCACTAGGAGTTGCTCTCCTCCTCTTTATCAGCATGGGTTCTGCATACTGGTGTGAAAGCAAGTCATGATGGTGTGCCTGTTGTGAGCCTTCAGCTCCTGCCATGCACTCAGGACACAGTGAGACTCAGAGCACCCACACTGTGGATACGTACAGTTGAGGCTGGAGTGCTTCCTGCCTCTTGGCTACACAGGTGGATTTTTGTCACAAGGGCTGTATCACTTTAGCCTGGGAACTGAGATCAGGGCCCAAGGGAACTCCTAAGAACCGTGATGCAGACTTTTGGGGACAATCAGGTCTGGTATCTGGGACGTGGGCACCTCATTGTTCCTGCTGTTCCCCACAGAATGCGGGAGGAGCAAAGCCACAGGGAAGATCTTTGGTGGCCAGGCAGCAGGACCAGAACGGTGGCCGTGGCAAGCCAGCCTGGTTTACAGAGGTGGGCACACCTGTGGAGCCACCCTCATCTCCAGCAGCTGGGTACTCTCTGCAGCTCACTGCTTGCAAAGGTACATCTTTGCCCCCCTTGGGACCAGTAGCTGCTGGGAAAGGTGGTAGGAAAGCAGGGGTGGCTGGTGTCCCAGCCTTATCCTTGGAGGCTTGCTCTGGGATATGGTGCTTTTGCAGGTGTCCTAGAATGGGCTGGTGCCCACCTTGGCCCCAGTGGTCCCTCTAGCTGAATGTCATCCATGCACATCATCTGATGCCTGTGCCTGTGTCACATCTTGCCCTTCATCTCTCACTCTGAGGACATACCACCTCCAACCTTTACCCCCAACATTGGTAAGCCTTGCTGGATGTAGTGGCTGTGTCACAGGCATGCACGTCACATTTCAATAGATAAATGGAAATGTTTTCCAAAGTTAGAAATTTTTATTAATATTAACACAATGGATTTTATACATTTCGTAGGAGGTTCAGTTCCAAGAAGATCATTCACACTCCCCTGCTCTCCACAATGTGCCCCTCCACTTCCTGCCTTCTGTCTCTTCAACAATACTTAGTCATAATGTTAGTCAACCCATCTTCATTCATAGGCTTAATTTACAGCAAGCACTCTATGCTACAAGTGAAAAGTACACAAGACCACATTTCCACTGGAGTACAAACGGGACTACAGGCAACAATCATATCTCAAAGGGGCTACGTATATATATGTATAATTTTTGGCTCTCTCTTGGCTGCCACGTATCAGAGAAACATGATATTGGTCTTTTTGAGACTGGCTGATATTGCTAAGGGTAACGGCTCCAAGACACATCCATCTTGTTGCGAAAGACAAGATTTCCTTCTTTGCATGGCTGAGTAGTGTTGCAGTCATCAGTTGATGGGCAAGGGGTTGGACTCCATAGCTTAGCTATTGTGAATGGAGCTGCAATAAGCATAGTGGTACAGATAACTCCCTCGCAGGCTAATTCCATCCCATACAGATATATTGCCAGGAGTGGGACGGCTGGGTCATATGGTAGACCTGTTTTCAGATTTCTGAGGAATGTCTACTGTCTTCTACAATTGTTGCACCAGTTTATATTCCCATCAACAGTGGATCAGGGTACCTTTTTGCCTGTATCCTCACCAGCATATATTGTTTTCTGATTTCTGTGCTATAGCCATTCTAACTGGGTGAGATGAAACTTCAATGAGGGAATTGAATTTCCCTGATGACTATTTATCCTAAATATTTTTCACATGCTTGTTGGCCATTTATATTGCATCCTTTGAAAAAAGCTTGTTCATGTCCTTTTCATGTTTCTTTTGTTTGAGGTTTATTTATGTTTATTAGAAAGGCAGATTTACAGAGAGATGGTGTAACAGAGAAAAAATTCTTCAGTCTGCTGGTTCACTTCCCAAGGGGCCACAACAGCTGGGTCTGAGCTGATCAGAAGCCAAGAACCAGGAGCTCCCTTCTGGTCCCCCACATGGATGTAGGTTCCCAAAGTCGTAGGTCATCCTTTGCTGTTTTTTGATGCCACAAGCGGGGAGCTGAATTGGAAGTGGAGCAGCTAGAGTGTGAACCAGTGCCCACATGGTCGCTGGTCCATGCAGGGTGATGATTTAGCCACTAAGACATTGCTGGAGTGTACCTGTTTCTGAACTTGTTTTATTATTGTTGGGTTTCATGAATGTTTTTTTCCTTCAGCATAGAAATCTTCCATCAGTTGCATTGTTTGCAAATATTCCCACCCGTTCTGCTGGTTGTCTCTGCACTTTTTTGCAAGTTTCCTTTGCAGTGTAGAAGCTTCTAAGTCTGATGTCATCCCATGTACTTATTTTTGTTTTAATTGCCTGTGCTTTTGGGGTTTCTTCCAAGAGTCTTTATACCTGTATCTCGCTGTATTTTCCTCTGTTAAATGATGTTATCATTTGAGTTGATTTTATAGGAGCCTTCAAGTTAGAGTCTTGTTTCATACTTCTGCACATAGAGGTCAAATTTTCCCAGTACCATTTGTTCAAGACACTCTTTCTCCCTGGAATGACTTCAACTATCTTGTCCAAAAATACTTGGCCATAGACGTGTGAGTTCCTTTCTGAGATTATAATCTGTCCCATTGACCTTCATAAGCCAGAATTAGGCTGTTTTGATTATAACTGCCCAGTAGGAAACTTTGAAGACTGATATGGTGATGCCTTCATCTTTGTATTTGTTGCTTACGATTGCCTGAGCTATTTGGGGCTTCTCATGCCACCTAACAACTTTAGCATCATTTGTTTTCTTCCAGTTCTGAGAAGAGTGTTGTTGGTATTTTGACTGGGATCACACCGACTCCTTCAAGTATTTTTGGTAGTCCAGACATTTTGATGATTCTACTTCTTCCAAGCCACAAACATAACCAATGTTTCCATTTTTAAATATCTTTTTCTAGTTCTTTCTTTAATGTTTTCATTTTTTTTGTTTAGAGATCTTTCATATCCTTAGTTAAATGTCGCTCAAGACTTAAAATATTTTGTTGCTATTGTAAATGGGACTGATCTTACAAATACTTTCTTGGCTCTGGCATGTGTGGGTATAAAAAGAATACTGAATGTTGTGTGTTGATTTTATATCGTGCAGCTTTACCAGACTCTCTTAGGAGTTCCAATAGTTTCTTAGTGAAGTCTTTTGGTTCCCCTGTATGCAAGATCACATCATTAGCAAAGAGGGATAATTTGGATTCCTCCTTTCCAATTTGTAACACTTTGAGCACTTTTTCTTGCCTGATGACTCTGGTATAACTTTGAGAATCATATTGATAGCAGTGGTGAAATCAGGCATCCTTATTTGATTCCAGATCTTAACGGAAATGAATCTGACATTTACCACCCGTGTCGTACATTGTGCTAAGGGATATCCCCTCTTCACCCAATTTGCTTCAAGTTTTTATCATGAAAGGCTTTTGTAGTTTATCAAAGACTTTCTCTACATCTATTAAGAGAATCATGTGGCTTTTGTTCTTGACTTTGTTCATGTGATACGTCACATTTTTTGATGTGCATATGTGGAATCATCCCCACAAAATAGGGGTAAGTCCCACTTGGTCTGAGTGAATGATCTTTCTGATTGTTGTTGGGATTTAGTAGCTAGCATTTTGCTGAGCACTTTTTCATCTTGATTCAATCCTGGTGACTGGTCTGTAGTTTCCTTTGTTTGTAGTATCTTTTTGTGATTTGGGGATTATTCTGATCTGGGCCTCATAGAAGGAGTTTGGGCAGATGTAATCTCTTCTGGATGTTTTTGAATAGTTTGAGAAGAATTGGAAATAGTTCTTTTTGAAAGTTTTGTGGAGTTCAGCAGTGAAGCATTCCAGTCCTGGGAGTTATCTGTTGGAAGGGTGTTTATCTCTTAAATCAATCCCACATCTCAATTACTGGTCTATTTCAGTTTAGTATGTCTCATGACTCCATTTTTGTAGATTGTAGATGTCCAGAACTTTAAACACATGTTCTAGATTTTTCCATGTGTTGGCACATAGCTGTTTTTCGTAATTCCTAATGATTCTTTTTATTTTGGTGGTGTCTTTTTTCATCTCTGGTATTAATGATTTCATCTCTGGTTTGGGTTTTATCCATCTTTTCTTGGTTCATTGAACCAATCATGTATCAGTTTTTTGTATTTTTCAGATGACCAGGTCTTCATTTCACTGATCTTTTGTATTTTTGTTTTAATTTTGTTATGTTGATTTCATGTGTAATTGTTCCTCTTCTCTACCAGTTTTGGCTTTGGTTTGCTGTTTTTCAAATGCTCCCAATAGATGAAATTGATGATTTATTTTAAGTTCATCCAACTTCTTGGTGTAGGCACTAGTTGCTCTCAACTTCTCTCTTAACATTGCTTTTTGATTTGTCCTACAAGTTTTCATGCATGGTGTTGTCCTCTTCATTCACTTCTGGAAATGTTTTATTTCCCACTGAAATCTTCTATGATCACTGTTCACTCTGAAGCTTTTCATACAGTCTCCTCTGTTTCCTCATTTTCTAGAGGTTCTTGAGATGTTGATTTCCAGTTTAGTTCTATCATTACAGGAAAAGACATGGTATGAGTTCAGGTTTGTTTTTTTTTTTTTAATTGACTGAAACTTGCTTTATGGCCTGGTGTATGACCTATCCTAGAGTAAGGCCTGTGTACTGATGAAAACAATGTGTATTTTGTCAGTGTGGGATGAAATGTTCTGTAGATACTTATCAGGTCAGTTTGGTCCATAGTATAAGTGATCTGTGTTGTTTCCTGGTTAATTTTCGAGTTTATCAATTTGGCTATTGAGGAAAGTGGGATTTTGAAATCCCAACTATAATTGTATTGATTTCTATGTCTCTTTAAATTAATTCACATTAAGATCACAGTAAGGTTTCAGGATGGGAAGCAGGGGAACAGTGGCTTACTGGAGCTTCAGGCACTGCACAGAGCTCACCTCTGTTTCTCCAGGATGAAGGGTACAGTTTGATACGACTCAAAATTACTTCTGACAACGAAAATTCATGTAACTATGAGCTGGGACTTCCTGGAAGAGGCAACACCGTGGAATATTCCTTCCCACGACACATATCAAATATGAGGAAGCTAGGAGACAGACAGCTTGCTTGGAGGCAGAGCACATGTAGCCATATAGACAATAAGGGAGTGGTGGGCAGCACAGGGCTGAGAGGATCACCCCACGAACAGGTCAAGAAGCCCATCAGACTACCGCATCCTGCTAGGGTACAACCAGCTCAGCCACCCCACCAAGTTCAGCCGGCAGATGAGAGTCAACAAAGTCATCGTCCATGAAGACTACAACAGGAAGTACCGCTTCGGGAGTGACATCACCCTGCTACAACTGGATGTCCCAGTGGATTTCAACTCTCACATCCTGCCAGCCTGCCTGCCAGACAACTCAACAGTGGTGCCCATGAATAGCTCGTGCTGGATAAGTGGCTGGGGGAGGCTCACTGAGGATGGTGAGTTGTAAGGGGCAGACAGAAAAAGAGGGAGGGTAGTCTGCATGGAAAGAGAACTGTTACATAATGTGATATGCTAATGAGCTATAGACATACACTTGTGATAGGAGATGCTCTTAAGATCAAGTAGCTAATGCAATGACAGGAGATCTCGGTGACCAATTCTGTAACAGGATTTTTTCTGATGGGCTTGCCAGCATTAGCATCTCTTCTCCTAACCCAGTGTCAGTCACATCGCCCAGTCCCTGGCACAGCTGAGAGGGACACTCCTTCACTAAGCACAAGAGCAGGCCAAGAGGATTGTCCAAGGCAGCTCTGAGTGTAGAGTCACAGCTCCAGTTGGGTCAGGGCTGGAGAAGCCATTAGGGCAGAGAGCAGCTGAGAACAGGCAAAGACCTGATCTTCAGTAGCCCTTGTCTGTCCAGCTCTTACCCTGATCAAGATTTTGGAACTGAATCAAACTTGGAGTCTAATGATTGTAGCCTATACACAGAAAACACTGCCCAGAAGGGAGCTTGCCTCAAGGGTGCCAGCCAAGACCAAGTTTCCAGTGGTCACATGTTGCTAAACCTGACTGCTCACAGCTGTCATCCTGCTAAGCCCTCCCTCTCCACCCCCACGTCTTTGCAGCCACCCTGACCTCTGTCCCCAGCCTTGTCTCCGCCCGCCCTTCACCCTGACACCCTCATTGTTCTGCCCTGGGCTAAGCACATCCTCAGAGAGGCCTTCTCCAGCCCTTGTGCTGCTTGTGCTCCTCTCACTGGCAAGCAGGTGCCAGACGGGGAGGGGTGGCTCCAACCACCCTCACACCTGTGTCTCCTCCTGCAGTTTTCCTGCCAGCGCCATTCCACCTGCAGGAAGCCAAGGTCAGCCTCATAGACCAAGACAGATGTGAGAAGTTTTACATTCCTCACCCAGCCATACCGCCAGACCAGGCTGTGACTGTGCAGGAAGACATGCTATGTGCCGGAGACACCAACGTTGAAAAGGGCATCTGCCGAGTAAGTGACGCAGGCAAGGTCAGCACCCTCTGGGTGTCACCCTGACACACACCTAAAGTCAGATATCTGCAGTTTTCATTCAGACCATCAGGGCTGGCTTCTAGTTAGCTTTTCTCCATGACCTGGTGAAGAGAAGCACACATCTTGATTGCCTTTTCCATAAGCTGTCCACACATTCTAGGGTAGAAGTTGCTCAACCGTGCGGCAGTGTGTCTTCCGTGTTGGGTCTTCAGAGCTCTTGATAGATTATGGATATAGGCCCATGGCCACACATGCATATTATGAACGCCTGCCCCCATTCTGTGTAACCTTTGCATTTCATGTGGGTGAAACACAGGCCTGGGGAGGAAGTAAGTGGCCCAAGGAAGTGAACAGCTTGGCCACTGTTGGGCACAGGGCAGGAGCTGGGTCCCCTCACTGCTCCTCAGGGCTGCCCCGTGTGTTCTTGCACGTTCCAGCAGTCTGTTGGACAGGGCTCTGGGGCTAGTTCCTCTCTGTACTCCTCCCTGAGATCTCTGATTATGTGGTCCCTGCCCATGAGGTCTCTGAGCATTGCCTCCAGTGGTCCTAACATTCACTCACATATCAAAGGAGACGCTGATTGCCTTGACCAATGAGCTTGAAAGACAGGAGTGCCTCTCCCATCCCTCCCTGCTCCCACCCTCACTAACTCAGCACTCTCTCTCCTCAGGGAGACTCTGGGGGACCCTTGTCCTGCTTCTTGAATGGTGCCTGGCATGTGGTGGGGTTGAGCAGCTGGAACTGGGACTGCCAAAGTCCCATTGGCTACAGCGTCTTTGTCAGGATCACCTACTTTGCCAACTGGATCAAGGAAAAGCAGCAGGGCAACCCCGCCCCCAACCCCTCCTCAGTTCCTCCTCAGGAGAAGCCCCCTGCCATGACCAATAACCCTATTCCCGAAGTGGGCACTGTGTGCCAGCCCAGCTTCTTCCTGGTACTGCTGTTGTCTGCCACTGTGCCGTTGCAGCTTGCCCTCCAGAGCCTGTGACAGGCCTGGCCGCCTCTCCAGGAGCCTCTGCTCAGGGCCCTGCACTTCCACACGTACTTCCATCTCAGGGTCTTCCTGTCCATCAGAGGTCAGCAGAAGTAAACCAAGTCAAGTAACTTTTCACTCCTGTGTCAGAGCTATCTGTGTCATTGCTATCCAGACCCCAGCAGGGCCAGCCAAGCCCCAGCCGTATCTCAGGATACCAGAGGGAAGGCAGTGCCAGGGTGGCCCTGAGATGGGCATCCTGAAGTCACCAAGTCCCAGGCAACTGTGACAGCCCTGGGCATGCACAGTGTCCTGCTGCTGTTCTGGACTGCGGCTGGCCAGCCTGTGGTACCCAGGAACCGGTCTCAGTCTCGGTGATTCAGATGGGTTGCTTTGGTCTGAGGGGATCCATCCTGCTGGCTACGACCTTCCTGGAGGTTAGGAAAAGATCAGAGACCAAAAGCAAGAGACTTGAGGTCAAGCACCCAAGCAGCTGGGACACCCAGGTGGGTCTGTGATGTAGACAGTGGGGAGTCCTGGGGTGCTGGCACAGCACAGAGCTAGGGCTCAGATGAACAGTTTCTGGCAAGCAAGCTGTGACAAGCCCCACCCACCTCACTGTGCTCCACTTGCCTCCTCTGTGAAATATTAGTCAATTCACTCTGACCTAGTGAGATGCTGCCCAGGGAAATGTCAATCCCCATGAGCCCTCACACCTGCCACTTGCTCTGAGCCTGCAGGTCCCTCAGCAGATGGGCTGCCCTGGGGCTGCTTCCACCCCAGTGGTTGCCAGGGGAGTCTTGCTGAGAAAAGGGTGCGAGAGAGACAAGGGGTGAGAGGTCTTACGTTGGATTTCAAAATCCTTTGGCACCACTTGGGCCACTGCAGTTGCATCTGAACCTGCATATTTGGATCTGAACCTGCAGCCTGACTCATGGATTCCAGGGGAAATCTGACTCTGCCTCTCATCCTTAGCTATGTGGTGGCAGTCCAGTGACTTGAATCCTCTGGCCTAACCAGGGCTTGGGATGACAAAGCATCAGTCCGGGTGCTGCTGTCCCCAAGAAGGAGCTTCTTTCCTTCCTGTTTTCCCACACATGGCTCTTCCCGAAGCCCAGGTCTGGGACCCAGAGACTGAGATAAAATCCACCACACTCACAGCCTGGGAGAAGCAAGGAGCTGGTCCCACACTGGACCTTCCCATCCACACATGTGTACCACCCCTCCTGGTCCCCTGGAGAGCCCCTCGCCCACCCAGCACAGGACCTGGCCCTTCTCTGAGGACTGTGGAAACATTGGTAAGAGACACTGCAGTGCATCTCCGGTAGCCAGCACACCCAGCCTGCTCTGTGATGAAGATGATGGGGGACACTGGGGTGCTGGAAGACTCTGGGATGCAGAGCACACCTGCCTATTCCCCTCTGCCTGGGATGTACTCCCTGCCCGACCTCCTAACACCTCTGTGGATGTCCTCACAGACATCACTATCCAAGGCCCAGAGGAGAGAGTTGATCTGATGGCGGGGAGCCCTGGCCCTCCCAGAGCTGAGGCTGGAGGCTCAGTGTCACCCCTAGTCCCATCTCACTGATGCTGCTGGCTTCAGTCTTGCCCTCATTAGCCCTGTCTGTGCCAGGATGCACGGTTATGGCCAAGGGCAATGGGTTAGTGCTCACCACCCCCTCAACAGCTCGGGAAGGTAGGGAAAGCACAGGACTGAACATGGTGACCACTGGGTACCAGGTACCTCAAAGCCCATCAGTGCAGCCTCAGGAGCCTTGCTGACAAAGCAGAGACGGGCGCCCATGGGGCCATTGATTTCTCCAAGGTGGATTGGTAAGTAAGTGACTAAAGCAAGGCTGGTCTCACTCCCAGTGCTGTGCTGCTTCCACCCTCACTCCTCATCTTCCTCTCTGTCAACATCTTCCTCCTCATTAGCTTACTCATGAGCATGGTCACCCCGCATCGTACTCTTGTTTGCTATCATCCTGTACTTCATCATCACTATCATCACCATTGTCCTGTCATTCTCCTCCTCACCTTCACTATCTTATTGACCAACGTGCCAGGTCATCTTTATTATCACCACATTCTCCTTTATCACCGTCCTCCTCCATTCCTCACCATTACCAGCTCCAGCATCATCACCAAAACCCTCCTCCTCCTCCTGCTGTCAGCGTCTTTCTCCTCTGCTTCACTGCCGTCACAATCCCAGCGTCATGGTTGCCCACACTGTCATCCCCTTCATCACCATTCCTGTCATAGTCATCCATGACACCAACAGCAACATTCTCACCATCTCCACTTCATCATGGCCACCATCCACCACCAGCAGCACCAGGAGTTTTTTAATTGGAAAGTCATACACCGAGTGGAGGAGAGACAGAGAGAAAGATCTTCCATCTGATGTTTCACTCCCCAGGTGGCTTCAAAGGCCAGAGCTGCACCGAATTGAATCCAGGAGTCAGGAGACTCTCCAGGTCTCCCACACAGGTTCAGGGTCCCAAGGCCTTGGATTGTCCTCCACTGCTTTCCCAAACCACAAGCAGGGAGCTAGATGGGAAGCAGGGCCACTGGGATTAGAACTGGTAACTATATGGGATCCTGGGGCGTGCAAGGTGAGGACTTTAGCCACTAGGCTACTTCACCTGGCCCTAGCAGCAGCAGCATTTTACAAAACTCTCTGTGCTCCTTATTCACCATTGTAATCATCATCACCACCATTTCAAAATGAACAACGCGGTTATCTTCACTATCCTCATCACCACAGTCAGCACCATCCTTACCATCAGCACCAGCATCACCAACATCACCATGCTCATCACCTCCCCGTCATTGGCACATTGTCCTCACGGAGCTCAGAAGATGGATGGCAGGGTCCCTGAATCCCAGCTTCCACCACCCACCTCCACAACATTCTCCTCCCACAATGTGAGCACCAGGGGAACTGCCCAACTTCCACCTGTCCCTGGCCTCCTCAAGCCTCATTAGCTGTGGAGACAAACAGTATTTGACAAATGTCCAGTCATGCTCTGTCATGTCCCAGAGTTTCACTCCTTTCAAGAGAGAATTTATGGGTCATTACTGTCACCTACAGAACCAGCATCCCATATGATGTAGGATAGAATTAGGCTGCTCCACAGTCCATCTTGCTAATGTGCCTCAGAGAGCAGCAGCAGATGGCCCAAGTACTTTGGTCCCTGCACTCATGTGGAAGACCTGGAAGAACGGAAGAATCCCTGGACTCCTGGATTCTACCTGGCCCAGCCTCAGCTGTTATGCTCATTGCAGGAGTAGACCATCAGTTAGAAGAATTCTCTCTCTTTCTCTCCTTCTGCCTCTGCCTCTCTGTAACTCTGCATTTAAAGGAAATAAAGAGATTTTTTAAAAGTCACTGAATACATGTCATTGTACCACCTGTTGGGTACCCATTTGTGCATTTTACATATCTGGCTGGCATCCACTTCCTGGCTATTGTGAACAATCAAGTGTGAACATGCTTTGCAAACTCCTTTCCAGGTCCTCATTCCACTGCTCTGCTGTGTATACCTGGAAGGGAAATTTCTGATATCCCGGAATTCCGCCTAAAGTTTTCTCTTATTTGCTTGTTTGCTTCTGACCTTTTAAAATATAACCATCACAGTATTGAGAGGTCTATATCCTTGTGATTTGCTCATCCATTTCTTATTGATGCTATAACTAGCCAAGGCTTGCCCTCTAAGGATTGATGTTTTGCAAGCTCTCACCCACATTTGTTTGAGTATCTCAGTCTCATATTTGTTCTCTTACTGTGTTTCAAATAATTTTAAAATTGGTTTTAAGAGAAGGAAATAGAGCCCAGCATGATGCCTTGATGGCTAAATTCTCTCGTATAAGCACAGGGATCCCATGTGAATGTTGGATCATGTCTCAGCTGCTCTGCTTCCCATCCAGCTCCTTTTGATGCCGGGGAAAGCTGTCGAGAACGGCCCAAAGCCTTGGGACCCTGCATCTGCATGGGATACCAGGAACAAGCTCCTGCCTTCTGGCTTTAGGTATGCTCAGCTTTGGCCACTGTAGCCAATTGGAAAGTGAACCAGTGGGCGAAAGAACTCTGCCAAGCCCTAGTAAATCTCATCTACCTATCAGTAAAGGTTAATAAATGTCAAAATAAAAATATAAAGATTGCCAAGAAGCAGTAACTCTTTCCCTTCATTCCCTTCTTTGAGAATGTAACTGAGCGACAGGGAAGACCGGGGCTTAAGAATGTGGGATCCAGTCAGTAGGTTCATCCACAAGACTCAGGGGACCAACAGCACAAAATGTGGAGAAAATGTGCTCCCTTCATGTGGGGTTGGGGTGGTGAGACAGCACTACAACAGGAGGAGAGTCTGGCAAGCAGGTTGTGGAGCACACCTTGTGGATGTGGGGAGGACCTGAGCCAGGATCTCGACCCGCTGCTGGTGAGCCACACAGTGCCCAATCCCGTCGGAGAGTGGAAGGGAGCTGTATGAAGGAGGACGGTCCCTGGCAGAGTGTGGGATGCCACCAGGCCTGGGAGGGCTATATGGGGTTCCTATATGACCCTGTGCAAGCTCATGAGCTGGCAGTTGCCACTTAGTTTGTGCGTCTAAGAAGCAAATGAAAACAATTTCAGGAGATGACATCAGCATCAGCTGAGGGGGTACATAACTCCCTCTAATGCTCCAGCAAACACCAACTAGGGGTCCTGGAAGTCAGAGGCTCCTGAGGTCATTCTTCCACAACAGGCTGGCAGCTCCCAGCCCTGACTGCAACCCACCGGGCGGGGTGCCCTAGCACACTGACCTCTCCATAATTGGAGGATTGTTCTCATCCTCCTAGGGTGTTCGTAAATAACCCCCAGCTCAGCAGCGGCAGTTACTCTGTAACGTGCTGTTGACCACGAGCACACTGAACGCTCATGGGGCGAGCAGAAGCCAACTGTCAGGATGGGAGGCAGTAGGAGGGGGCGCACAGGGCTAGGCTGGCAAGGGGCCTGCGCACTGGCCATTCCCCTGCTCTGGCTGTGCCTCCTATCTCTGTGTACCCAGACCAAGCTGTCCAATGGGAACAATCAGAACCTGGCTGAGGGTGAGTGGGCCTGCGCAGTGCTAGGCAGAGAGGGCAGTTGAGGACTTCGTCCTCCCCGTGACCGGAACGTTAGCCAGGAGAACTCAGCAGGGCCATGTGTGCCTCTGGGAGCTCTTGGAGGTTGGTGGCTGGAGGCTAGTTGCAGAAGACTACAGTTTGTAACTCTGTGGTGGACCTTGAGTGAGGTGAACCATCTCCTCCTCCCTCTTCTTCCCCTCCACCCGCCTGTACCACCAGGAGGTGTGTGGTCACATGGCCGTTGTCACTTCAGCCTGGGAACTGAGACCAGGACCCACGGGAGCTCCTGAGCTCCATGATGCAGACGTTTGGGGACAATCAGATCTGGTGTCTGGGACTTGGCACCTAACTGCTGATGTTGCCCCCACAGTATGCGGGAGAAGCAGAGTCACAGGGAAGATCTTTGGTGGTCAGGCGGCAGGGCCAGAGCGGTGGCCTTGGCAGGCCAGTTTGGTTTACAACGGCCGGCACATCTGCGGAGCCATCCTCATTGCCAGCAACTGGGTGATCTCTGCTGCTCACTGCTTCCGAAGGTGCGTCTCTGCACGAATTGGCTGTAGATGTGTGGCTTCATTGCTGGGATTTTTTATTGTGTTGGTTTTCCTGTCTTTTGTTGTACTTCGACCTTGATTACTATGCCCTGTAGTACATCTTGAAGTCTGACATGCTGATGCCTCCATGTTTTTTTTTTTTTGTCTATGATTGTTCTAGCTGCCTAGAGTTTCTTATGTTTCTATATCAATTTTAGCATCACGTTGTCTAGATAAGAGAGGACATTTGATGATACTAACTGTGCCTCCCACCACTGTGTGCCCGGACCAAGAACATGTTCTATTTTTCATTACTTGTGTCCTCTTACGTGCCTTTCCTTAGCACTTTCGTCGCCTTTGTTGTAGAGGTCTTTCATATCCTTGGTTAAGTTCATTCCGAGGTTTCAGAATATTTTGGAGCTCTTGTGAAGCAACTGATCTTACAAGTTCCTTCTCAGCCATGGGATCGTTTGTGTCTAGGAAGGCCACTGATGTTTGTATGTTGCTCTTCAACCTACAACTCTCCCAAACTCTATCGTGAGAAGAGTTATCCTAGGGCATGATAGCAGTTCAGTGCATAAAGGACCATGTCATCCACCACCAATTTGGATCCTTTCCAATTTGTATCCCTTTGTCTTCTTTTTCTTGCCTAATCATTCTGGGTAAACTTTGAGGATGAGAACGACAATAGAGAAAGTAAGCATGCAAGTCTGGTTGTAGATCTTAAAACTTCAAACTTTTTCTCATTCAACATGATGCTCACGGTGGGCACGCCATATATTGCCTTGATTGTATGGAGAAGTACTCCTATTACACATAATTTCGTAAGCTTTTTTTTTCTCATCTTGAAGAGATATTGTATTTTATAGAATCTTGTCTGCCTCTTTGAGGTAATTCTATCATTTGATTCTTCAGTTTGTTACTGTGATATGGCACTCATGTCACTTTTTTTTAGATTTACATATTTCCAATCATCCTTGCACACTAGGGATAAATTTCACTTGGTGTGGGTGAATGATCTTTCTGATTTGTTGTTGGAATTGATTAGCTGGTATTTTGTTGAGAATTTTTACATCTATGTCCATCGTGGGTGTTGGTCTATAGTTCTCTTTGTTGTGTCTTTGATTTGGGGATTAAGGTGATATTGGCCCCATTTAAGGAGTTTTGGGAGGATTCCCTCTCTTTTGGATGTTTTGAATAGTTTGAGAATTGGAAGTAGTTCTTTTTGCAGTGTTTGATCGAGTCCAACAGTAACGCCATCTGGTCGTGGGCTTTTCTTGTTGGGAGGCTCTTTGTCACTGATTCAATCTCCATCTCGGTTTTCAGTCTATTCAGACTTTCTTCACCATCAGGAATCAGCTTTAGTAGGTTGCAGGTGTCTAAATGAACCCATTTTTCCTGGTTTTCCAACTTGTTGTAGTAATTCCTGATGATTCTTTTTATTTCTGTGCAATCCACAGCTACATCTTCTTTTCCTTCTCTGGTGTTAATAATTTGGGTGCTTTCTGTTTTTTTCTTAGTTACTTGAGTGTTCTCCAAAACCACAGATCTTCATCTCAATGATCTCTATTTTTCTTTCAGTTTAGTTTATTTCTACTCTAATTTCTCTTCACTAGTTTGGGGTTGGTTTATTGTTTCTCCTTGATCCTTCCAAAGCATTGCTAGAACATTTAGTTGATGCTTTTCTAACTTCTTGATGCAGACATTGGTCTGTACCAATTTCCTTCTTAACACTGCTTTTCCTGTATCCCCTAAGTTTTCAAACATTGTGCTTGCATCTCCATTTGTTTCCAGAAATTTTTCATTTCTCTTTTGATTCCTCCTATGGCTCACTGTTCTTTGAGGAGCATGTGGTGTGGTATTCAGGTGTTTGCATGTTTTCTAGAGTTCCTAAAATTGCTTATGTCCAGCTTCATTCCATGGCAATCAGAAAAGACACAAGATGTGATCTCAGTTTTGAGCTTGCTGAAACTTGTTTAATGACCGAGTGTATGGCCTATCTTAGAATAAGTGCCATGAATGCATGAAAAGAATACATATTCTGCAACTGAGGGATGACCTGTTTTGTCCATATCGATTAGGTCAGTTTGGTCGAGAGGATAGTTTAGGTCTATTGTTTCCTTTATTGAGTTTCTGCCCTGTTGGTTTGTCCACTGATGACAGTGGGGTGCTGAAATCCACCATTCTTGTTGTACTGGAGTCTGTGTCCCCTTTTAGATGCAGTGATAAATATTTTAAATAGCCAGGTGTTCTGGCACTGGGTGCACATGCATTTCCAATAGGCAGAGCTTCTTGTTGAATTGATGCCTTGCTCATGATGTAATGCCTGTTTGTGTCTCTTTTACACTTTCCATGCTGAAGTCTATTTTCTCTGATATCAATGTGGCTATACCTGCTCACTTATGCTTTCTATTAGTATGAAATATCTTTTCCATTCTTTCAGTCTATGTGTATCTTTATTGGTGAGATATCTTATGCATAGGCAGCACATAGAAAGGTCTTGCTTTGGATCCATTCAGCCAGTCTGACTCCTACTAAAAGTGGAATAATTCAGGCCATCGACAATCAGTTTTGTTATTGAGAAATAACGCCTCAGTCCTGCCATTCTTCCTTAAATATTCCTATTGTTTGTCTTGATTTCCTCTGTACTTTCACTAGGAAGTTTTCTGCCTCTACCTGCTTGCATAATGGTGACATCACTCTGTGTCTGTGCAGAACCCTTGGCATCATTTCTAAGGCTGGACAAGCAGCAAGAAATTCTTTCAAGTGCTGTGCATCTTAGAAGGTATTCACTTTGCCTTCCTCTATAGCAAATGGGAGCTTTGCTGGGTGCAGGATTCTGGATTGGCAGTTTCTTTCATTTAGGACTTGGACTGTGTGACCAGTCTCTCCTAGCTTAAGAGTTTCTAGAATGTCAAAATAAATTTTATTAGAATGTCAAAATAAATTTTATTGAAAAAAAAAGAGTTTCTGATAAGAAAACTGTTGTTATTCTCATTCAGGATCCACTGCAGTTAATCTGGCATTTCTCACACACATATTTAGAATCCATATTGTTTCACTACATAAAATGCTGAGGATTGTTTTTGATCATGTGTATCAGTATTTTTATGTGCTTTCTGTGCCTGTCCCTGTGTTTCTCCATTTTGGGGAAGTCTTCTATTATCACCTCTCTGAATAGACCTTCTGATCCCTTCTCTTTTTCTATACCTCCAGGAACTTTGTTACCATTCCATAAACAATCTCAAATACTAGTTTAGTTTCTCTAATTTTTTCATCTTTTTTTTTTTTTGTCTGTGACTTTGCCCAGGATTTGTCTTCTGGCATCACTAAGTCTGTTGTTGAGGCTTGTTGCTGTGGTTTCTATTAGGCGTGTTGTGTTGTTCAGTGTGGTAGAGCTCTTCTATTGTTATCAGAGGTAAGGGTCTGATCATACCTGGCACCCAGCCCCTCTGATACCTGCCACATCAGAGGTGGCATGATTCTTTGGACACTTGAGCTTCAGCAGCCTCTTGTTGCTCCTTCTACAGAAATCTATATCTAGTAGCACCTCTGAGTACCATGGCCTTGTCAGTTCAGATTGGGCATTGAGGCCATGGGAGTGTGGGGCAGATGATGATGAGAATAGTTCACTCCTCCTGTGTATCTTGGTCTCCCTATGTTCTCAGAGTAGAAAGTTTGTGAGTCTCCGTCACTGAAAGCCATAGCATCCAGCAGGCCTGGGGGCTGAGCCCTGGTTGTGTGGAGGGTGGACAACAAGGATGCAGGAGGGCAACCCAGCACTGAGAGGAACTCCCGTCCACAGGTCCCAAAACCCAATGGACTACCGCATCCTGCTAGGGTACAACCAGCTCAGCAAGCCCAGTAGGTTCAGCAGGCAGATCAGAATCGATAAGGTCATCATCCATGAAGATTACAACAGGAAGTACCGCTTCGGCAGTGACATCACTCTGTTACAACTGGTTCTCCCTGTGGATTTCAACTCTCACATCCGGCCTGCCTGCCTCCCAGACAATGAGACCATGTTGCCCATGAATAGCTCGTGCTGGATAACTGGCTGGGGGATGTTCGCTGAGGATGGTGAGTTGTTAGGGACAGACCGCTAGGAAAAGATGCAGCAAGGTCTGCATGAAGAGAGGAGAAATGTTACAAAGGTAGTGTACAAATAAGGTCATAAAATACACTTGTGATGAAACAAGAGTAGCAGGTGATGCTGGCATGATTAGGGGGCTTATGAGATGGCACAAGATCTCAGTGGCCAAGAAAAGTCAGGATTTCTTTGACAGGCAAGTCAGTCAACGTTTTTGCTCTAACTCCCAGTGCCAGTCACAGTGCCAGTCACTAGCACAGCTGAGAGGGATCCACATTCTCTCTCACAGGAGGAGGGCAAAGACGATTCTCCAAGACAAAGTGAGAGTCGAACAAGCTTCCGTTGAGTCACAGGTTGAGAAGCCATTAGGACAGGGAGTAGCTGATAGCAGCCAAAGATTTGACCTTTAGTAGCTCTTCTCTGTCCATGCCCTCCCCTGGTTGAAGCGTAATGGCTGTGAGACTGCGTACAACATATTCTGCATAGGAGGGAACCATCTTTGTTACCCTGTGCTCCCAGGATGGACTCAGACCAGAACTGTGGGTGGCCTGTGGAAGCAGAGTCCACGTATCCAGAGGCCACTCAGTCCTGAGCAGGATCAGTCACAACGGTCATCTTGCCAAGCCCACCTAATGCTTATCAGCTTTGCCACCACTACAGCCAGCCCGGGTCACCAGATCACCATCCATCGCTCCCTGCACCAGGCTCTCAGCAGGCTCACTAGGCAGGCAGAGGGGTTACTGGAGGCCCAGGGCAGCTCTGTGATTGTTTCCTGATCTGATTAGGATGAAATCCCACCCACACCCTGCCTGCTCTGGGCCTGTAATGCCTGTGTCTCCTTTCTTCACCACCCATCCCCACATCTTTGCAGTCACACCAAACTCTGTCCCAGTTCCTCCCACACATGCCCTTCACCCTGGCACCCGGTTGTCTCTCCCTGCATCTTCAGAGAGGCCTTGTCTGGCTCTGTGTGCTGGAGAGGATGCCTCCCAC
The DNA here is from genome assembly GCF_017591425.1 of Ochotona curzoniae. Taxonomy (NCBI): domain Eukaryota; kingdom Metazoa; phylum Chordata; class Mammalia; order Lagomorpha; family Ochotonidae; genus Ochotona; species Ochotona curzoniae. The sequence continues at coordinate 5,712,380 of NW_024465699.1, forward strand.
TGGCAAGCAGGTGTGTGTATGTGTGTTTTGTGGGGAGGCACATCTAAGGAAGCTCTCACACCTGTGTCTCCTCCCACAGTTTTAGTGCCAACAACTTCCCACCTGCAGGAGGCCAACGTCAGCCTTGCAGACCAAGACAAATGCAAGAGGTTTTACATTCCCCCTCCAGGCACGCCTCTAGACCAAGTGGTGACTGTACATGAAGACATGATATGTTCCGGTGGCTTTTGGGATGACAAGACCATCTGCCCAGTAAGTGAGGCAGACAGGGATCAGCCATCCTCTGTCCCATGCTGTGTGTGTCCTCTGGACACTGCCCCAGCTCTGACTTCCACTTCCTCAGCCCAGCCCGAGGACACTTCTCGCCAGCTTCCCTACATCACTCGGGTCCATGCCAATAGCCTCCTGTGTCTTTACACAGGCTGTTAAAGCATAGCATGGTTTCCAATGTTCTGTTTTAGGGCTCAAAATCATGATGAAGCCAGCACCCAAAGGGGCCCACACGAAACCCAGGTCCTCTCAGTCACCTCCCAAAGAGCCCTGTGCAGGTTTCTGAAGGTCAGTGCCTGTTTGTGAGAGTCTATACCAAATGCTCTCCTACAGGAAACAGGCTCTGCCCAGCTTCTCCAACAGCATCCCATGGTGTGGCTTGAGTTGTGCATTCTACTGCTGTGTCATGCTTTAGTTGTTGGCTTTGGAGCATTCCATGTGAGCTCACTGCAGTAGCACAGCTATGAAGATTGTGTGTGTGTGTGTATGTGTGTGTTCCTTCCTATTGGTGTCACAGTGATGCCACACAGCTCCACATTGTGGGATGTTAACTTGCTCATCTGCTATGCATCATCCAGGCAGCCCCCCAACTTGATGATGCCAATTAGCTGTTCCTTCTTCAGTGAGACAGGCCACATGACACCCTGTTTGCCCCCTCCCCCCAAACCCACTCCAGCTCAGATACCTGCAATTTTCACCTTAACTATCCGGGGTGGCTTCTGGCTTGCTTGTCTCGCTTGCCCTGTGAGAAGCACCCATCTTGATTGCCTTTGCCGGAAACTGCCCCAGGCAGCCTCCAGCAGCAACCTGTTCTGCCAGCCACTGCCATACCTTCTCTGGTAGTTGCTTTCTGGCCACTGGACCTGCCCAATCTGCAGCCACAGTCCCATTCTGGATCTTGCTTAGGTCATTGCCTCCCTGCTGTGTGAGTCTGTGTTCGGTGCCTGTGCGGGATGCAGGCAGGCCTCTCTTTCCTCAGGGACATTCTCTAATGATGTGGGTCCAGCAGCCCCTTTAGGTTACTTCCATGCCCAGTGTGTCTCATTCCGAATGCTACTGGCAGGTTCTGTCCACTGGGGCATCACTGCTTGCCGGTGCACACTGCTCAGAGCATGGCTGTCATGCTGGGATTTCTTGGGTCCTACTAATCATCATGAGATGGGATCTTCCACGGTGGTGTCGGACACCTTCAACCTCCTGCCCAGCCATACCTGGGGACCCAAACCTCAACAAATCTACCAGCCCAGGGAAGATTCTAAAGAAGCTCAACCAGGAGGTTGAGGATACACTGGAAACTTTATGATGTCAGCAGCAAAGGCACGGGTTGGGGACAATGCTGCACTATGGACTTGGTACAAAACCACAGGCTACACCTCCAAGCTGAACACCCAGCCAGTCCTGGCATGGAACCCAATACCCTGCCTTCTTCCTCTTTGGTGGGAAAGTGTGGGGAGTTGGAAGGCAGTTGTGCTGCTCCTTGGGGCTGCCCCGTGTGTTCTTGCCGGTCCAACAATGTTTAGGACAGGACTCTGTAGCTGGATTCTCTGTATCCTCCTGTGATCCCTGTATCTCTGGTCTCTATGTATTGTTCTTGGTGATCCTGACATTCACCCACATAGACAGGGGAGACACCTGATTGCTGTGTTGCCCACGCATACTTGCAAAGCAAAAAGAGTGGCCCCCCTATCCCTCCATGCTTCCAACTCCAATAACCCTGCTCTCTCTCTCACCCTCTCTCTTTCTCCCTCTCTCCCAGGGAGACACTGGGGGCCCCTTGGTCTGCTTCCTGAATGAGGCCTGGCACCTCGTGGGTGTCACCAGCTGGGGTTGGCACTGCCGCAGACCTGTCGGCTACAGCGTCTCTGTCAGGGTCACCTACTTTTCCAACTGGATCAAGGACAAGCAGCGGGTCACTCCAATACCCAACCCCTCTGCTGCCCCTCCTGAGGAGACGCCCCCTGCCATGACCAATGTCTACATTCCTGAAGAGGGCACAGCGTGCCTCAGGCCAAGAGTCTTCCTGGTGTTGCTGTCACCTGCAACCCTGCTGCTGCTGCTTCTCCTCCAGAGCCTGTGATGGGCTGACCCCACCTCCACACAGAGCCTCCACCCCAAGCCCGGACCCTCCACATGCAGCTCCATCTCATGGTCCTCCTGTCCAGCAGGGGTCAGCAGAAGTAAACCAAGTCAAGAAACTTCTCACTCCCGTGTCAGAGACCTCTGTCATTGCACTGATCCCACCAGGGCCAGCCAAACCCCAGCCAGGACTCTCCCTGGAAGGCAAAGCCAGGGCCGCCCGACATGGGCACCCTGATGTCCACTGTCCCAGACAGATGCTGCTCTCCTCTTTGGATGTGTACAGTGTCTCACTGCTGAGCCAGACCCTGGTGGCCAGACCCTGGTGGCCAGGAACCAGTCTCAGTCATTTAGCAGGGTCCCTGTAGTTGGAGAGGGGCTTCCATCCCTCTTGGGAGCAGGACCCTGGCAGACTAAGTTTTCCTAGGAGCTAAGGGTAAGTGACGAGATTGAAAGAGAGGCTATAGGCCAGACTCCCAGGCACTGGGACATCCAGGTTGGTGTGTAATGTGGACTTTGTGGAACATTGAGCTGCTGGACAATGGGGAGTTGGGCTTAGCTGAGCAAGCTCAGGTGTTACTTACTATGAGTCCTGAGCTATTTCCACACTCACTGTCAGTCTGCCCAGACCATATTTCTCTGCATCCCTGGCAGAGAACATTTCTACACATCATCATCATCATCATCTTGTCCATCAGTATTGCTGTCAGCCCTTCTGTATCATCATGAGTCTCACCTCCATCATCATCACTCACTTCCTCTGGATCTCCTCCTTCTCACAGGCGCTTCCACCTCCTCAGTGTCAGTGTCTCATTCAGCATCATATCATCCCCATGTTATCATATTGTTCCATTCATGACATTTGTCATCACATCATCATCACTGCCATCCTCCTCACTATCAACACAGTCCTCTCATCTCATCTTCCTATTTGCTGATATCATATTCTTCATCATCACAGTTTTCATCATCCTTGTCAGTTTCTCATTCTCCAACATGGTTGTCCTCATGTCATCTTCATGATCATCACATTGTTCTTCATCATCCTCCAACTCCTCCTCTTCCTCACAGTCACCTGCTCCAGAATCGTAACCAATATCCCTTCCTCCTGTCGGCATCTCTTTCCTCTGCCTCATTGTCATCACAACGCCCATGTGACTACCTCCCTGTCACATTTTCATTGGTATTCCCAACGTGATCATTCATGGCACCATCACCACCTGCATTCTCACCATCTTGTCCATACCATTATCTTACTATCAGCAGCAACCACAGCATAACTGTGGATATGTCCTTAGTCATCATTGGGATCATCACTGTCACCTTCAGTGTCAGCATCATCAGCCATTTCAAAATAACCAACATGGTGAACATCGCCATCCTCATTACCACAGTCATCATCATCCTTACCGTCATCATCATCATGACCCTCTTCATCATCAGCATCACCCACATCAGCACCATCCTCACCACCTCCCCATCATCAGGTGATGGACAGAAGAGTGCCTGCACACAGCTGACCCAAAGTCCCATTCTCCCTATGCCATTCCCCAGGGCCAGTTGTCCTGCACTGTCTTCAGGTGAGGCTGCCTTGGTCATCAGCCACACCTGGCTAGTGTGCCTAGCCCCCACCCAATGGAATCCAGATTTCTGTTACATCTCCCTGCCTCTAAAGGTTTTCATCCCAACCTGCTCTGTCCACTCAATCCAGCTTCCCTACAGAGTTCTCTTTCTATACCTCAGACCATGTGGAGAATGTACATGTAACTTGCTTTTAAGCTTTCACGTAAATTGAGGTAAAAGGTGCATAGTGTCAAGTTGACATTTTAGCCATAACTCTGTGTTCCTTTATGGGCAACAGTATCAGTTCCTTCCATTGCTGTGCAGACATCACCACCACCACCTAGCTCTGGAATGTTCTCCTCCTCCCATACTGATACCTGATGCTCAGGCCACATGAAGTCCCCTATTTTCCTTCTCTCTCTCTGTTCCCTGCCTCCTCCACCCCCATTCTGCTATGGCTTGCACACCATGGAGACAGACAGTCTTTGTTTTTCTGCAGTTGGCTGTTTCCCTTAGCATACCACCTTTGATGCTGAGCCATGCACTGCCACGTCACAACATTTCACTCCTTTCAAGAGAGAATATAAGGGCCAGTGTGTTGGCATAGTGAATTATGCCATGAACTGCAGCGTTGGCATCCCATAGGTGCAATGGTTCATGTCCAGCATATCCCAATACTGATCGTACTCCTTGCTGATGGACCTGGGAAAGCATCAGAAGATGGCTCAAGTGCCTAGACTCCTGTCCCCACGTGGGAGACCAAGAGACACTCCAGGCTGATGATGTAGCCCTGAAGCTTCAAATAGTCCTGACTGTTGTATCCATCTGGAGAGTGAGCCAGTTTGTGGAAGATCTTTCTCTCTCTCTTTCTCTCTCTTTGCTTCTGCCTCTCTGTAACTCTGCATTTCAAACAGAGAAATAGATCTTAAAAAAAAAAAACAGATTTATTTTACTCCCTGTTGAGTACCCATTTGTGCTTCCTACATAGCTGAGTGGCATGTACTTCCTGGTTATTATGAACAATTCATTGTGAATATACATGTGTAAACTTCTTTCTAGATCCTACATCCAATGCTCTGCCCTCTAAACTCCTGATTCCTGATTCCCCCGGACTTTTTGTGGGTTTTTTTTGGGGGGGGGGAAACACCATTTTTTTTCCCCAGAAACTATGTTTGTTCACTGTAAATTATATTAAATTTTTTAATGTTCTCCTGGCAGTTTTGAAGATTATCCATTTGAATCCCCAGAAGATGTTCTTTCTTTTTTTCCCTTTTTTTTTCTTTCTTTCCTGGACTGGGAAGGCCACACAGAAATAAAGCATGAACCTACTAAAACTAGCAAGCTGGTTGTTATGGGTCTGGAAAACAAATTGAAAAGATCCAAAGAGATGGCATAGCTGTTTGCTATGTACATCCCCAGGCACCTGTTACAGCTGCCCCAATGTCTAAGAAGCACCCCTGGCTGCCATGGCTCCTTCAGGCCAGACTGAAAGTTGAAGCCTGTGACCTATGCCCGGGGCATGTGGTACAGATGGTAATGAGAGCGGCCCACTCCTCACATATGCGCTGGGCTCCCTGTGGACCCCAGAGTAGTGTTCATCAACCTCCAACAAGAAGCCAGCTTTAGACATGGCTGGCTTTTTGACACCAAGACAGTTCCATGAATTTATTCAGTACTCACTCATGCCTGACCCTCTAGACTGCCAACCCTGTGGGACAGGGAGACACAAGATGCTGCTTGAGCCTCCTAAGTCCAATTAGGAAAGCAATGCTCAAGTCCCGCTCTTATTGAACTATGAGTGCATGACCTGGGAGATGCCAGGAGTTCCAGCGTGGCCTAGTTTTGTGCAGAAAAGACATTGGGAACTGGATCCAGACATGTGGCGTCTGAGTGGGGTGTCACATGAGCTGGACAGAGGCTTGGAGCCCAGAGACATGGAAACATTATGTCCATACGCTCTTCCATTTGCTTGACAAGAGCCTGAAGAGTGTCTATGCTCAGGCAAGGACAAGTGTGGGAGCAGAGGTAAGTGAGACCCCAGGAAGAGGGGGCAATAGCACAGTGCCCTCCATGGGGCTTCAAGGTTGGCTCACAGCTGGGGATAAGCTGAGTCTCTGACCCTTCCAGTCCTACACATGCCACCCTTCAACCCCCAAACTCCCACTCTAACCAGCAAATGTTTCTTTCTGGCAACAAGAATGCCTGTGGTGCTTATCTGGAGCTTGGTGGGAAAGACGTCATGGATGAAATATTTCCTCTCAGGACACATGTCCTATCTGAGGAGGGAGGAGACTGACACTGTGGCTTGCAGATCAAGTACTGGATATGTAAAGGGTAGACTAGGGAGGGGGTGGGGGTGGGGTAAACCAGAACTCAGAAGAGCACCGCATCTATAGGTCTCGAAGCTGAGCTAGGATACAACCAGTTCAACAATCCCAGCAATTCCAGCTGGCTGATTAGAGTTTGTTAACGTACAAGAAGAAGTGTCATGAAGCAAGGCCTTTCTTTTTTTTAAATATTTATTTTTATTATTTTTTATTGGAAAGGCGGATATACAGAGAGGAAGATCTTCCGTCCGATGATTCACTCCCCAAGTGAGCGCAACAGCCGATACTATGGCGATCCGAAGCCAGGAGCCTCTTCCAGGTCTCCCACGCGGGTGCAGGTTCCCAAAGCTTTGGGCCGTCCTCGACTGCCCTCCCGGGCCACAGACAGGGAGCTGGAAGGGAAGCGGGGCTGCCGGGATAGAACCGGCGCCCATATGGGATCCTGGGGCGTGCAAGGCGAGGACCTTAACCACTGTGCCACCGTGCCGGGCCCGAAGCAAGGTCTTTCTTAAGCCTGTACCTCTCTCCCACTTCTTCTTAGGAACACTCCCCTGTGAGCCTCAGGGTTGGGAACAGCACAAGGCAGTCGTTTGGTACAGGGGCCAGAAGGCACAGAATGAGTGGCAGCTGTAAGGGTGTATGCTGATGTGTGCTCCCCTGCTCCTGTGTACTGGGCTAAGTCTGTTCTCTGCAGCATTCTTACCAGGTAGCTGTGAACTGATTCCTGTTTCACTGAGTAGGAAGGAGGAGCATGATAGGAGGGTGGGGCTTATCACAGTCTGCTCACCTGAGGTTAAGCCACCCCCCTCTGATATGTCAGCACCCCAAAGCTACCCAGTATCTGTATCACACACCAAGCTGGATGTTCCAGTGCCTGGGAGTCTGGCCTATAGCCTCTCTCTTTCAATCTCATCACTTACCCTTAGCTCCTAGGAGAACTTAGTCTGCCAGGGTCCTGCTCCCAAGAGGGATGGAAGCCCCTCTCCAACTACAGGGACCCTGCTAAATGACTGAGACTGGTTCCTGGCCACCAGGGTCTGGCCACCAGGGTCTGGCTCAGCAGTGAGACACTGTACACATCCAAAGAGGAGAGCAGCATCTGTCTGGGACAGTGGACATCAGGGTGCCCATGTCGGGCGGCCCTGGCTTTGCCTTCCAGGGAGAGTCCTGGCTGGGGTTTGGCTGGCCCTGGTGGGATCAGTGCAATGACAGAGGTCTCTGACACGGGAGTGAGAAGTTTCTTGACTTGGTTTACTTCTGCTGACCCCTGCTGGACAGGAGGACCATGAGATGGAGCTGCATGTGGAGGGTCTGGGCTTGGGGTGGAGGCCCTGTGTGGAGGTGGGGTCAGCCCATCACAGGCTCTGGAGGAGAAGCAGCAGCAGCAGGGTTGCAGGTGACAGCAACACCAGGAAGACTCTTGGCCTGAGGATGGTGCCCTTGCCACCCATGGTAGTCAATGCGGGGGCCTTTTCTTCAGGAGGGGCGGTGGCAAGGTCAGCGTTGGGCGTGGCCGCCTGGGTGGATTTGATCCAGTTGGAGAAGTAGGAGATCCTGGTGAAGACGCTGGGCATGATGGGTGGAAAGCATGGAGCACTCCAGCTCGTTGCTCCCACCAAGAACCAGGAGTTGTTCAGGAAGCAGACCAGAGGACCCCCTGAATCTCCCTGGGCAGAGAAAACAGGGTTAGTAGGGGTAGAAGCAGCGATGAGCGACCTTAGGAATTTCCATCCTACTCTGGGTTGGTGTGCGGGCTACATGTTTCCTTTGTCCAGGTTGGTGTGCATGCAGACCAGCTGGCGGGAACAACGACAAAAAACAAAACAAAACAAAACAAAACAAAAAACTCCTGACATACACAGACCTCTTCTTTAAAATATGAGTCAGGCCCTGAGAGTCCCATGGTACAGAGAGCTGCTGAGGAGAAACTTGCCACCTACGGGGACACAGAGGGGAGCCCCAGGAAGCAACAGCGCTGCTCTCCATCCCTCACCGCCCTCCCCCATTGGGGAAGAAGACAAGACCTGGGACCCCACATTGTGGCCAGGTGGGTGGCCGGCTCGCATACTTGCCTTGTGACTTTGCATGAAATCCACTGCCCAGCACTGTCACTGGTAATAAATTTGCCAGCACTTCTCCACCACAAAACCAAAAGGTAACACAGAGCAGGAAGCAGACAGCCATATATCCGTGTCCATCAATGAGCTCACAGTCACAATCAAATACAGAGCTCTTGTGATTCCATGCAGAAATTGTATAATGGAGACTAGCATACCAGGAAATGAAGATATGTTGCAATAGGCATCTCTACTCTCACATAAAAGGACTCCTTCCCATGAAACAGTTAAATATATCTGGACACTAGGATATTAGATTTTCAACCTTTGTCTATACCTACAATGCCGTGATATGCTTAGATAGCACAATGTTAAACTTGTAACTGTTTCTAAAGGACTGCACTACTGTGATAATACGGGGCAAAATGGTGGGAGGGGAGAGTGGGGAGAGAAAATGAGGAATGAGGAGGGGGAGGACAGAAGCTTATACTGACAAAACTGTATCAAGGAAAACAATAATAATACTAAAAATAAAAATTAAAGCTGATGCCCACACATAAAAAAGATTGCACGCAGAACAGACACAGGCCCATGGTTGGAAACAAAACCCTGCACGTGGACACTTTCCAGAAAAGGCAATAAACACGTGACAAGGTGTTCATCCTCGCCAGTCACCGGAGGAACACACGCTAGAAGCCACACACAGTGGCTCCAGTAAAAACTGTGGATTTGTGAGCTGAGGGTAGCAGAGGACACACAGGACACTCTGAAGTCTCTCTCACTGACAGTGGGACTACAAATTGGCACGATTGAGCTGAGGGGTTGCCTGGGTGGTACATGAGAGATGAACAGGTGAACATTCCACAGCATGAAATTGCAGTCAACATGACCACGACCCCAACAGGAATGCCTGTGAACTAACACACACACACACACACACACACACACACACACACACACACACACACACACACACATATTTACAGGATGCTCATGGCAGGACTATTTGCAAAGCACTGGGCACGGAGCTTCTGAAACCTGGGCAGGGCTTCAGCAGGGCGTAACCAAAAAGATGCGAGCATGAGCAGTCCCTCTAGATGCTGTGTTCCTGAACATCCTAACATTCCCCTAAAAAGAGCGCATCAGAATTCACGTGACTCTATGCCTATGCCACGTTGTCAACAGCCTTTTTCTAAATAAACAAGGATGACACTGGGTGCAATGAACAGATGCTCTTAAAGGGATTTCAACCTCGGAGTCTTGACATTTCCCCCAAGAGTGTGCTTAGGATGAGCATCACAGGGTGCAGAGGGGATGGAGAGGGAAGGGAAGTGCCTGGAGTAGGGGCATGGCCCGGGGTATGAGGCATGTTCAACCCTGCCAGGACCCTGAGCCAGCTCACTTACTCTGCAGATGGACGGGGGATTCCGGAAGTCTGCAGCACAAATCATCTCTTCCTGGACTGTCACAATGTCAGAGGGGTCGGCATTCGGTGGAGGTGGGAAAAACGAACTACACATTTGGTTTTCCATGGTGAAGATCTTGGCCTGCTGCAACTGGAAGGGATGGGGTAGAAAAGCTGCAGGAAAAGGCACAGGTGTGAGAGCAGCTGGAGCCCTGCCTCTCAGCTCTGATGCCTGCATGCCAGTGGGAGGTGCCCACTACAGCACACAGAGCCACAGAAGGCTTCTCTGAAAATGTTCTGGGCCCAGGAGAAGAGATGATGGGGCTACCAGGATGAAGGGCGGGCCACAGGAGTGATGGGGACAGAAGTCAGGGTGACCACAAAGTAATGGAAATGGGAAGGGGATGAGGAAGAGGAGGCGTAGGACACTGGGTGACCTGGGCTGGCTGTAGCAGTGACAGGGCTGACAGGTGCCAGGTAGGCTTGGTAAGATGACAGGTGTGACTGGCCCTGTTAGAAACAGGTGGCCTGTGGATTGATATGGATCCCTTCTGAGGAGCACAGAGTGACAACGACAGCTCTTTCTTGCACAGGCTCTGCTGTGGGCAGGCTTCACAGTCGTCAGAGCCCAGACCTGGGTGCAGGGTCACAATCTTGGCCAAGGTAGGGAGAGGAGACAGAGAGGGACAACTGAAGGTCAAGTCTCTGCCTGCTGTCAGCTGCTCCCTGCCCAGGTGGCTTCTCCATCCGTGACCCCACTTGGAGCATAGCCTATGCCCATCCTCCCTTGTCTTGTCCAAGCTCTCTATACCTAATAAAACGCCACCACATTACCAAGGTAGAAAGGACACACAAATATTTATACATGTCTGGCATGCAACAACTTTTTTTTTTCTGAGTATTCTGCTGTAGAGGCCAAGGATGCAGCATCATCAACCCAGCATGTGTACAGAGCAGGAAGATGTGAATGAAAGGGAGGGAACTGCCACAGGTTGATGGCATGGGCCATAAGGCAGCTGTCTGGGTTGCTGTAATTTCCTCATGGTCTCCAGGCACCTGTCATGGCTGGGGAAGCTGGAACCCTGGACAGAGCTGGCTGTCACAGCAGGAACTCCCTCTCTGCTCACCGCCTTGGGCTGCTCACCATCCTCAGTGATCATCCCCCAGCCACTGATCCAGCAGGCAGTATCAACATAGAGATGTAGGTTGGCCTCTGGGACGCAGGCAGGGAGGATGTGCGAGTTGAAGGCTGCCTGCCGGTGCAGCTGCAACAAGGCGATGTCGCTCCCGAAGCGGTGCCTCTTGTCATACTCTGGGTGGACGAAGACCTTACTGACGGACATCTTCCGGCTGAAGTTGGTGGGCTTGCTGAGCTGGTTGTACCCCAGCAGGATGTGGTAGTCTTTTGGATTTTTAGACCTGTATACAGGGTGCTCCTCTGAGTCTTGGGCTACCCATGTGCAATACCTTTACTGTCTTCCCTCCCCACAGCAAGGGCCCGGCCCCCAAGTCTAGGTGTGTCTCCTTTCTCCCTTGGATTGGATATATGTCCTGTAAGGGCAGTTTCTGTAACTGCCTTTCCTGATGGAACGAGAAGCTTCAAGGAGCATCTTGTGTCTCCACGCCCACCCTCTACTCCCATAGTCAGCCTTCCATGGTGCCGGGCATGGGTGGGTACTGAATGAATGCATGGACCCAACATAGTGTCTAAAAGCCATCCAGGCTTGATGTTATTGTTTCCCATGTTGGAGGCTGATGGGCTTCCCACTCTAGGCACACAGGAAGCCCTGGATACACATGAGGACTGAGCTGGTCTCCTTGCCATCCGCCCCAGGTCACAGGCTGCTGGCTTCAACCCCCATTCTGGACTGACAAGGTCATGATGCCCAGTTGTGTTCCTAGATATGGAATTCTGCAGGAGGAGCAGGAAAAGCCTGCTGCTGCTCAGCTGTGTAGACTCAGGAAGCTTGTGTTGTGGCAGATGTCAGAGGTGGATGTAGGAGTGTGAGATGACAGGACCTGGTGGTCTCTAACCCAGCTCTGGAGCAAGCAAGATGCCTTGTCCCTATGAGCCTGCTCTCTGTCCTTGGAGGTGATCTCCTAGAACTGGCACTGTGACTTCCTGCCGGAAAACGAAGGTTTGTGTGTGATCAGGTTCATTGCCACCAGAAGTCACAGAGGCCCACTATCATCTTCCTGCTGGGAAGGGTGCAGACACTAAAGTGCATCCTAAAAGGAGCAGGGTTTATTCCTAGCATTCATAGAAGACAGAGCGGACTGAAATGAAACCACTTAGAGAGCCAAGTGGGTATTCTAGCAAGGATAATGAAAGCTACAGTGAATCAGATGATGGGTGAGATGTGACACAGACATGGGCATCAGATGATGTGCAGGGATGGCATTCAGCTAGGAACCTCTGGGGCCAAGGTGGGCAGTACCAGAATGCCTATTAGCAGCACTAAATCCCAAAGCCAGTCTCCAAGGACAAGGCTGCGGAACCTGCCATCCCTGGCTTCCTGCCACCCTTCCCAACAGTTGCTGGTCTGGGGTGAGGAAATGCACCTTTGGAAACAGTGAGCTGCAGATACCACCCAGTTGCTGGCGATGAGGGAGGCTCCACAGACGTGTTGGCCATTTAGAAGCAGACTGGCCTGCCATGGCCACCGTTCTGGCTCTGCCCTCGTACCTCCGTAGATTCTCCCAGTTTTTCCAGTCTTCCCGCATACTGTGGAAGGACAATGTGAGCCATGAGGTGCCTGCTTCCCAGACACCAGCCCTTATGTGCAAGGTAGGAACGGATGGTTTTCAAGCAGGGATATCATTGTGGTCCACCCTGCGTCATCAGTCCTATAGAGCCACCTGTCTGATGAAGAGGAGGTTGGGACGAGGGTGGTGGATGGTAGAATAAAAACTTCAGCTTTTGGCTTGAGTTTTTAGATCTGACTGGGAAGGGTACTCAGGGGCAGGGTAGTGCTGGAAGTAGTAGGAGGAGCAGAGAAAGATTAGACCAAGTCCTCTTTGGCCAGCTTCTTTCCCACCCTCCATGTAGTTAGTCCTCAGCGAGCCTAGATTGACACTTGGCCGGGCTCGGGTTCTCCAGGTTGATGTTCAGACACAGGTGGCAAACGCAGGAAGCAGGAGAGGCGAAGGGGACCCCTATAGCCCTCCTTCCATGGCCGCCCCTGTCCACTCACCTTCAGCCAGGTTTTGATTGGATGGCGTGGTCTGGGCGCTCAGCGGTGGGAGGCGCAGCCAGAGCAGGAGGGCAGCCAATGCGCAGGCCCCTTGCCAGCCCAGCCCTGAGCGCCCCTTCCTGCTGCCCCCCATCCCGCCTGTCCGCTTGTGCTTCCGCACCGGAGTGGATAGTGAGCTCGCGACCAACCGTGGATCGCGAAGAAACCGCTTCCATCTGTGGTTGTTCTGAGCACCCCAGCACCTCGAGGGACACAGGTCAGAAGGAACCAGGGAGATCCCAATGCTGATGGCAGAGGCAGGGTGTCTGATGCGCGGGGTCAACATGCTGGTGGTCAACTACAGGTTGCGGAGGTTGGAGCACCTAAGAGGAGCCGGAGAAGGTCGCCAGCCATGAAGAGGCAAGTGTGCCTGGAGACCCTGCTGGTGGGCGGTAGGTCTCAGGGATTCCTGGCTCCAAGGTTCCCAGGTTGGTGTTTGATGGGGGAGGGATCTGGCGTAGCAGAAGAGGGGAGTTGGGGCAGCTGTGGCAGGTGCTGGGTCAGCCAATGCTTATCTCATCTCGGATGTTTTCTGTTTATTTCCCTGGGCCCATTCACTCAATGGCAGCAGCGACTTAGCTAGCTTGGGCTGGGTCACGGTCAAACCTCACGTACTGACCCTCCCTCAACCCTACCCCCGGGCCATTTGGCATTTCTCACTCACCCAGGGAGAGACCTGCACACTCTCCATGGGACTAGGCCGTAGCTGTATCGCTGGCAGTGGTTCCAGATCTTGCCCACTCCAGCTGGTCCTCTAGTCTCCAGTGGCTCAGGTCCTTTCCGCATCCAAAACGTGTGTCTCCTCAGCTGCCTCACCACTCCAAACCCAGATGTGGGAAGTTCATCTTCTCCGTGGTGCAGTCTTGCTGTGTTCTGGGCCAGGCGTGGATGAGACTCCTGACTGCCCAGTTCTTCCCACTTCATGGATAGGAAAGCAGAAGCAATTGGAAGATAACAGGTATAGGGTTTTTTTGTTTGTTTGTTTTTTAACACAAAGAAGGGGCAATGCGACATGAAAAGAAGTTGCTCCTACTCTGATTCTCTACCTCACTTGGGCAAAATATGCCATTGGTTTTTAAAGCCTTGAGAGGAAGCAAGGAGTCCCTCTGAGCCCAGTGTTCCTGACCAGCCTGCCTTTTCTGTGCTAAGTTGCACCCGCTCATGTTATCATCAGAGTATTGCTAGCAGCCGGCTTCCTGCACAAAGAAGTTTATTATCGCACAATATTCAGGTGTGGGAGGCTGGCCTGGCTTGGTTAGTTGCCTGTCGAGGCTCATGGACAAAATTCCATTTCTGGCAGTGGTATGACTGGGATGCCCATTTGCTTTTTGGAGGCCACTCTCAATTTCCAGAGCCAATTTGGGTCTTTTTTCCTGCAGGTCCTCTCATCCCATCACAGTTTACTCCTGTGGAGCTCACAGTAGGATGTCCCATACCAAAGGACTTGTACCACCAAGTCACACTTGCTAAAAATAATAACCCTTTCTTAAACCATAACTTCACTCTGTATCTCTCGCTCTCTTTCTCTCTCACACACACATGTATGCCTTCATTTAGTGGGGTGGCTCCCATAAACTTATTTATCCTCAAACACCTACATTGGCCAGGACTAGATCGAGAACAGAAAAAAAAAAAAAAAAAAAAAAAAAAAAACAGGGACTTCCACATGGCTGGTGGGGATCCAGTGTCTAGCCAGCACCACTGCCTCCCAGTTTGTGCACTGGCATTGGACTAAAGCGAGGAGTGCAGTTGTACACAAAAGCCAGGTACCCAACATGCGCTGAAAAGGTCTTCACTGCCAGATCAAGCCCCTACTACACCTCTCCCTGCCACAAAGTGCCACACAGCATGGTTTAACCAGGCATGTTGGCAGTCCCTCGTGTCCGCAGTTCCTCTCATCCTCAGGGTAGGAATTGTGCAGCATGTGGTCCCTGACGGTTGTGCTAGGCTGCTGCCTTGCATAGTCTCCTGTGATTTCAGTGTCGTGATTGCAAAGCAGCAGAAGCGTGAATTTTGGTGGGAACCAGAATGGCTACAGCACAAAACCTGCAAGGTAAAATGTGGACCATTGTATCCGCTTCTACCTTATCTGCTGCTCTCCATCTCTTCAAAAAGTACTGAGCCTTGCATAGTATCTGCATTATTTTTTCTTTCCTTGCTTTTATTCTTTCCGTTTAATGTTGCACTGTAAAAAAGTTTATAAAAATCTATTTCTTGGACCCGGCGCAGTGGCGCAAGTGGTTAAAGGTCCTCACCTTGCACACCCGGGATCCCATATGGGCGCCGGTTCTAATCCCGGCAGCCCCGCTTCCCTTCCAGCTCCCTGCCTGTGGCCTGGGAAAGCAGTCGAGGACGGCCCAAAGCTTTGGGAACCTGCACCCGCGTGGGAGACCTGGAAGAGGCTCCTGGCTTCGGATCGGCATAGTATCGGCCCGTTGCGCTCACTTGGGGAGTGAATCATCGGACGGAAGATCTTCCTCTCTGTCTCTCCTCTCTCTGTATATCCGCCTTTCCAATGAAAAAATAATATAAAAAATCTTAAAAAATCTATTTCTTTTTACTTGAAATGTACATTCCACAAAGAGAGAAGTAGAGATATAGAATGAGATCTTCCATCCGCTGACTCACTCCCTAAATGGCCACAATGGCTCAAGCTGAGCCAATCTGGAGTTAGTAGCTTGGAGCTTCCTCCAGGTCTCCCATGTGGGTGCAGAGGCTCAAGGACTTGGGTCATCCTCCACTGCTTTTTCAGGTCACAAGCAGAGAGCTGGATCTGAAGTGGAGCAACTAGAACTCGAATCAGCACTCATGAGGGATGCTGGCACCACAAATGTAAGCTTACCCTACTATGCATGTCACCAATTGCAACTCAGCGATTCTTTCCCCCTGGAGCTGCCGCCTGTCTGCCCTCCTCACAGAAGCGGCCTCCTGCCACCGCCCCTTGCTGCAGCTTCCACCTTTTGCCGTCCCGTTCCTAGCTCAGAGAGGCAGCACCCCAGCCCCTGCCGCCTTCCCAAGCCTCCACTCTGTCTGCTCTTTCCTTGCTGCCCTCCATATCTGAACTTGAATGCACATTTATTTTTCCCCTGGTTTGTCTCCCAGGTAGAATGTCAGCTCCAAATTTCTGATTTTTTTAAATATCTGTTTATTTTTATTGGAAAGGCAGATTTACAGAAAGAAGGAGATACAGAATGATCTTCTATCTGCTGATTCACTCCCCAAGTGGCCACAACGGCCAGAGCTGAGCTGACCCAAAGCCAGGTGCTTTTTCTGGGTCTCCCAACATGGGTGCAGGATATCAGGGCTTTAGGCCATCCTCCATTGCTTTCCCAGGGTACAAGCAGAGAGCTGGATGAAGAGTAGAGCAGCCAGGACACAAACTGCTACTCATATAGGATCTTAGCGTGTGCAAGGCAAGGATTTGGTTGATGATGTTTTTGCTTTTTGGAGGTAGTGGCACAACAAAGAACCAGGTACCTAACACAATTAATAACATCGACCTGTAGACCAGTGGGCAAGACAGCTTAGAAACCAGCCAGAATAGCGATGATGAAGAGCAAAAGAAGAGACAGATGCACAATGAACATTACTGATGCCTCCCTGCAAAGGAGCAAAAGCCTTTGTCAACCTCAGAGTTAACTGAGGAGAACAGCGAGGAAATGGAGGATAAAGAAATTTTAAAACTTGTTATAAAGCTTCTTAACAATGTGAAGCACACACAAGAATCTAAGGAATTTAAGGAATGTGTTATACAGGAAATAGCAGCAATAAATCAAATGAAAGCTGAGAATATTAGAAATTAAGAAATTCAATGGAGCAAATTAAAAATTTAGTGAGCAGCCTCAATGATAGAATGAGCAAGGCAAAAGAATCTCAGAATTGTAACATATTTCCTTCAACAATGGGGAAACAATAATTAAAAAAAAAGCTGGAATAGGACCTGAGTAAGCTAGGAAACACATTCAAGAATTAAGGGATACTAGTAAAAGGCTGAATATAAGAGTTATGGGAGTTCCCAGAAGATGCTGAAAGAGAAGCTGAGTCTAAAAATGTATTCAATAAAATAATAAAGGAAAATTTCCCTACTCTAGAGAAACAATAGGAAAACAAAATATAGGAGGAACACAGAACTCCCAATAGGATTGACCAACAGTGATTTTTGCCACAACACGTGATAATCAGGCATACCACAACAGCCCTTACCAGGCTCCAGCTGCTGCTTTTAAACTTGCCAACCTCCAGAAATGGGAGCCAAATAAGCTGCTCTTGGTCGTAGATTACCCAGCCTAGGGCATTCTATTATAGAAGCAGGAAACAGACTATGGCTGAATTTTTATTCAAGGTGACAGAAAACATCTTGAATTGCATAAGGGTAATGATTGCATAGTGTTATGAAAATGTGTAATGTCACTAAGTCGCACACTGATTGACTTGCACCCTATTGGTTTGCCTTTTGATGGGGTTGTCATGTCAGGTGGCGTCAAAAGACAGGACCATGAATAGGAGGAGGTCACGTCTGGAGGCTAGATGGGTACTGGTGTCCTGTGGTGTCGCCCACAACACCTGTTCCTGCCTTTCACTCCTGCCAGTGGTTCCCTTCTCTGTGCCCTGCTGTTGGATGGGTCAGCCTCACCTGGGACCTCACCAGCTTCTGCCCCAAGCTGTGAACCAATGAGTGCTCAGCCCAGACAATGGGGCTGCCGCTTCCCTGGCACGGCAATTCTGCGGCTTCTTTTTTCCTTTCTTCTACTCAGTTTTGCCACACGGTGGCAGAGTCTACCTGACTGATGTTGCCTTCACCAGCTCATGCCCACAGACCCAGGACCTCAGGTTCCACTTCAAAACGGAGGCAGAGAATTGGCACCTTCTTTCCCAGGTGCTCAGCCTAGGCTTCCCCTCCTCTTTGCCATTTGCATCCTCCAGGACAGCCTCAGCTCACCCCTTGGCAGTGGAACACTGCCCTGGTCCGCCCAGCCCCACCCCTGAGCCCATCAACCTGTTCTGCTCTCCCCAGGTATCCTGAAAGCTGCCCCCAGGGAAGGGCTGGGTCCCACTTGTGTTGATGACACAGCACCATGTGGCATGAGTGATGCCAGAGACAGCCTGTCCTGTACCCTGTGGCCTCTGCAATTGTGTCCCCACCCCCAGCCTCAGTGGCAGGAACAGTGGAAAGTGAAAGGAGCCTCTTGCCTGCCAGTGAATGTGGTGCAGGATCAAGCAGAACAGAGCAGGCAGGGCCAAGGGGAGCTCCCCCCTCTGTCTACTCCCGTGTACCTGACCTACTGAACTCCAACTCACCCTCAAGTGAGCAGGCTTCACATGGGACAGTGCACATATGACCCATTTGTTTGGCTGTTTTTTCCAGGTGCACTAGTAGGGAGCTGGATTGAAAGTGGAGCAGCTAGGACTCAAACCAGCAACCATATGGGGTGCCAGCGCCACAGGCAGAAGCTTGGCCTGATGCACCATGGTATTGGGTTCTCTCTTGGCTCTTTGCGAGTAGTTTCTGGGATCTCAGGCCACTGACGCTAGTAGCAAAGGTTCCTTTGCTTGGGTGCCTGCCTCGAGCAAACAAGGACACAGGAGGAACAGGTGCTATTCACACCTCCTATCTTGGTCCTGTGTCCAGGGGCCACAGTAGTAGAGACAGCTTATGCCTTGCTGCCTGTCAACATGGAGAGTCTCTTTGGCATCAAAACCTGCAAGGCGGTACTCGAGTGGCTGAGCAAACCTCGTGGCTGCTGATGGTACATTGGTCCACCCTGGGGGACTCCAAGGGCTCCTCTGCAGGCTTCGTGGTCATTCATGGTCCTTACACACTGTGGAGGAATGGCATGCAGCCCAGTGCATCTTGCCTGGTTGGCGGTGTGATTTCTTGTGCTGAAGCCCTGACCTTCCAGAGAAACATCATTGGTGTGCATTGAGGAGCTCCAGTATGCCCTGCTTGTAACACTGCAGACGGGACTCATCAATGTCACTCAGGATGCAGAGGGTGTGTGGGGCGCAGAAACACCAGGGAACAGTGCAGGGCATTTCATGGTAGGAACAGTCCATCTATGATTGATTGAAGCGTTGGTCACACCAGGAAGTGCATGGAGTGGCAGGACACATGTGTATGCAGAAAGAATGGCTGTGTGTGGTCTGGACACACAGTGTTTGTGGAGAAGGCTCAAACACACGGACAGGAAGAATTGCTCCCCTTGGGCAGCTGGGCCCATGCCAGAGGATGGCTTAAAGGGGATTGCGATTTTATCTAACAAGTCTTGGTAGGTTTGGGACAGGCATTGTGGTACGTTGGATTAAGCTATTGACTGGGACACTAGCATCTCATATTGCAGTACTGGGTCCTCTCCCAGCTACTTCACTTCTCATTCAGCTCCCAGCTAATTTGTCTGGGAGGCAGCAGCAGACAATTATGCTACAAGCACTTGAGTTCCTGCCACACATGTGGGAAACCTGGATGGTGTTCCCAGCTCCTGGCTGGCCCAGTCCCTGAGCCTTTGAGTGTTTTTAAAAAGTGAATCAATGGATGGAAGATCCCTGCCCTCTCTTTTGGTTACTTTACCCATAAAATAAAACAACAGCAACAACAAAAATCTTTAAAGAATATAGGCAAAGCATGATTCTGCCTCCATGTTATATAAGATGCCATACAGAAAAGGATTGAAAGCCAATATGGCATAGCAGCATTTGCATCTTGTGGAGAGTGGGTGCCTGAACATCTGCTCGTAGAGTTCCCAGGGCTAATAAAAGAATGCAGTATATTGATTGACCTTCACAGCCCGATGGGCTGACAAAGCACACTTCCAGTGCGAATTAAGCAGCAGAGGATGCTCTAGGTGCTAGGATGGATGGAGGGGACCCTAAACCACAGGAGACAGGAATGGAGAGGACTCCCAAGCGGCCACGAGAAGGGTTTACCAGAGAGGTAGCCAGCACCCAGAGTCAGGGCTTGGCACAGGCTGGGCCTGGGCTGGGGAGTGCTGGGGAGAGGAGCGTGGAAGAACAGCTGTATGGCATGCAGAGGGGGAGGGCAATCCTTGTGCTTGACAGAACAACAGCTGGTTTTTTCCCCTTCTGTTCCAGAATTTGCAGTCTTGGGAGGGCTTCAGGGTCAGCAGAGCAGAGTCCCTGTGACTGCCATGCATGGGAGAGGGTTTGCACAGGAGGCAGAGAACAGGTGCATGCCAGAAATGAGGAGTAAAAGCTTTCCTCTTTCTGCCCCGCTCACCTTCTGGTGTGTTTACTAGTCCACCCCAGAATGTACTGGATACCTTGCTGATCCAGTAGCTGCTAGCAATGCAAAGTGGAACTAGGCCATGGGCATGAACAGGACCTAGATCTGCACTTCTGGAGCTTAGAGAGTGAGTGTGTGTGCAGACCAGAGACTGTGAGAGCAAAGTGGAAACTACAGGATAGAAGTAGTGATTTTAACAGCATTATTTATTCATTAAAAACAAGCTGGGTTTAAGTAGCAAATACAGCCAGGATTTCCACAGTCTCCCTCCCCCCACACACATTTCAAGAAATAAGCCAGTGCGGAAAAAGAAAAGCTTTTAAATTTTTTGTTTTGTTTTGTTTTGCTTTTTATGTTAGCACACAGTGCTTGCACACAGGTGTGGGTCCCGGTGCATACACATATTTCCACCTGATCACGTTGCTATGGGAACCTATAGGCTCTCTGCCGTGATCCTCACGAAACACTCCATTCTTGCCACAGACCCTCATCTCTCTCTTGTGTTGGACAGCAAAAGACCCTCTACCCTCCCTGTCACGCCCCTTCCCAGCCCCTGGTTCACCTGTTCCATGCCCGCGTCCTTTTACGCTTCCATACATACGTGAGAACACTTGGAGTTTGCCTGTCCGTGCCCAACTCATATTGCATTTAACATAACATCCACTTTGCTAGAAATGACAAAGTCCCATCCTTTTTTGGTGACTGAGAAGTGTCCTCATCATGTACACATATCATGTTTTAAAAATATGTTTCTGCATTGGTGGGCCTTTTGGTTGATTTCATGTCTCAGCTGTTGTAAACAGCCAAAACACATTTGAGCGCTGATGCTTCTTGCACATATTGACTTTATTTCCTTGGGATAGATGCCCAGTAGTGGATCCCACAAATGTGCTGATTCTATTTCAGTTTTTGGAGGAACTGCCATACTCTTTCTGTAATGCTTGTACTGATCTACATTCCATCATGCTGTATATAGCAGTTCCCCTTCTTTCTTCCCTCCCTCCTTTTCTTTCTCCCTTCCTCCACCCTTTCCTCCCTCCCTCCCTCCCTCCCTCCCTCTCTCTTCCTTTTTAAAAAAAGATTTATTTATTTTTACTTGAAAGGCACATTTTATAGACAGAGAAGGAGAAACAGGAGAAATCTTCTATCTGCTGCTTCAATCTTCAAATGGTTGTGATGGCTGGAGCTGAGCTGAGCTGAAGCCAGGAGCAAGGAGCTTCTTTTGAGTTTCTCACATGGGTGCAGTGTCCTCCACTCCTTTCTCAGGAAGGGGTCTGGATCAGATGTGGAGCAGCCAGAACTCAAACCAGCGCCTATATGGGATGCCAGTACTTGCAGGTGGAGGATTAGCCTGTGTCAGCGTTTGAAACAGTTTTCTCTGCTACACATCTGTACCAGCATTGTGTGTGTGTGGAGTGACCTGATCTCCCTTACGGTTTTTGTTTGCAGTCTTCTGCTACCTGATAATGTGGAATATTTTTCCCGTGTCCTTGTAGGCCATTTGTACAGCTTCTGTGATCGGATCTCTGTTCACATGATTTGCCTATTTTTAAATTTAATTTTTGGTGGTTTTTTTTCTTTCTTTTTAAAATTTATTTTTAATTAATTTTTTTTTTTTTGCTAATCTGTAGTTTAACTTCCTGATGTGTTCCGAATATCCGCACCTTGTCTGTTGGTTGATCTGTTGTGTTAAGGTGTGTTCCTTTTGAACAGCATGTTTTGAAAAAAAAAAAAGTTTGTTGTTTTTTTGTTTAAATCACGAAAGAGCGATGAATCTGATGGAATGCTTTTTCTGCATCTGTTGAGATGACCAGTTAGTGTTTGTCTTCCAGGCTGTTGATGTACTGTGTTGTGCTTACCGACTTGGGGAGGTAGAAGAGCCTCCCAGTCCCAGGGTAAGGCCCACTTGATTTGATGCTGCAGCTACTGCGTTCATTGGGATAATTGCGCTATAGTGTTCTTCATGCTTTGTCTAGGTTTGCCTCTGTGGAAATGCTAGCCCTGATATTATGTGCTTCTCGTTATTTCTTCTCTCTCTCTCTCTCTCTTTCTCTCTCTCTCCTGTTCGAGAAGAGCTAGTGTTAGTTCTTGAAATGATTTGTAGAGTTCATCAATGAAGTCATCAGGTCCCATCTGGAGACTTTTTATCTCTAATTTCAACCTCTGTTGAGGTTTTCTGTGTCTTAATGATCGCATTTTGGAAGGTTGTGTGGATTCAGAAATGCTGTGGTTTGTGCTAGGCTTTCCACTTTTTTTTGGCCTATAGGTGTTATATTAAATTCTAGACATTTTTTTTGTGTGTGTGTGTGTTTGTGTGGTATCACATCTCCTTTTTTATCTTTGATTTTATTTCCTTGGGTTTTTATCTACTTGATTAGCCTAGATAAAGATTTGTTGCTTGTTAATATTTTAATTTTTGTTTCTGTTTTCAGAATACAAGCTCTTTGACCTTCTGTGCATTCTTTGTTGCCTTTTTCATTTATTTTTGCTCTGGTCTTTTTTTTCCCTTTCTTCTATTAGTTTTTGAGTTTGGTTTGTTCTTACTCTTCTGCTTTCCTGGGTTGTAGTGTTTGGTTGCTTATTTGCTATCCTTTTTTTTTTTTTTTGATAAAAGGTCCTATAGCTATAAACTTCCCTATTGTTTTCTAATATTGCTTTTGCTGCATCTTAGAGATTTTTAGCTCATTGTGCCCGTGTTTTCAATTGTCTCCCTTTTGGGCTCAGTGCAGTAGTCTTGTGGCTAAAGTCCTTGCTTTGCATGTTCCAGGAGCCCATATGGGTGCTCACTTATGTCCCAGTTGCTCCACTTCCCTTCCAGCTCCCTGATGGTGGCCTGAAAAAGCAATCAAGGATGGCCTAAAGTGTTGGGACCCTGCACTTGTGTGGGGGACCTGGAGAAGCCCTTGGCTCTTGGCTTCAGATCAGCTCAGCTCCAGCCGTTGAGTTCATTTGGTGAGCGAAACTGCAGATGGATCATCTTTCTCTGTCTCTCCTTCTCTCTGTACAATCTAACTTTGCAATGAAAATAAATAAATCCTTTAAAATATATATATAAATAAATGATAAGTAAATAATACATTTAAAATTTCCCTTTTGATTTCTTCATTGACCAAGTGGTGAGTCAGGAGGAGCATGTTGTTTAGGTTCCCTGTTTTTGTGTGATGTCTAAAGGTTCCTGTTATTGTTGTTGATTTCCAGGTCAGTTCCTTTGTGGTCAGAGAAGGTGTGCACCACAATTTTGATTTATTTCATTTTTGAATTGTCCGAGGCTTGTTGTGTAGCCTTACCACACTGTCTCTCTGGAGAATGTTCTGTGTACTGCTGAGAACATGAATTTGAATTCTGCACCTGTAGGACAGAATGGTCCAAAATATCTGTTGGGTCCATTTGGTCTACATCATAAACTTTGCTGTGTCGTTATAAATTAACATCCTTTTACATGGATTGAAAACCTATAAGTCTAACAAGTCAACATTGTCAAAATCCCTAGAATTTCAAGTATAACTCTATAAAAAGTATCATATCAGGGCTGGTGCAGTGGCATAGCAGCTTAAGCCTAAGCCTATAGCACCAGCATCCCATATGAGTGCCGGTTCATGCCCCAGCAGCTCCACTTCCAGTCCAGATTTCTTCTTGTGGCCTGGAAAAGATATGGAGGATGACCTAAGTCCTTAGGCTCCTGTACCAGCATGAGAGATTAGAAAAAGGATCCCAGAAGATAGAGAAACATTAGCCAGTGTGAAGCAGAGAGGGCACATTCCAGCAAATAGGAGAGGACAGAATTGTGGCAGAGGGGCACCTGGAGGCTGATGGACACAGACACAGTGATGTGGTGTTGCAGTGACCGATACTCCAACAGCATTCAGAAAACAACCATCTGAATTCCACCTGTGGCCGGAACTCCACCAGAAACAAGGTGGGAAGGGGAGTTCACAAATCAGGAGGTGAACCCAGACAAAGAACTGCCCATCCTGTTGGCCTGTTTGATTTGACAAGGAGCAGAGACAGAGCAGCGTCGGGGTCTCCCTGGGTGTGTTTATGCCCAGCATCCTAGGAGTGAGGTGAGTGCAGGGATGCCCCAGGACCCTCAGGACTGTCTCTGAGGATGGGCGTAGGGAAGAAGTAGGGCATGTCTATGGCGACTCAGTTGGGTTAGGGGCAGTGTCTTCTCCCTTGTCCCCGCCCTGCCCTGCCTACACAACACCCAGCTCTGTGAGCCCCAGGCAAATGCCCACTCCCCAGGCATGCCCGGCTCCTGAGATCCCACACCTGTGCCAATTTGTATTTTTCCCAGGAAGGTCAACCTCAGAAAAGATGCTTGAGGCAGGAGAGATTCTAGTGGCTTCCTTCACGGGCAGCACCCCAGTGACTTCCCCACCATCCACCATTGGGGCACAGTGTTGGGGTTCAGACAAATGTTTTCACAGGCCTCTGAGGAGGCTGAGTGGAAGAAGGGCTCTCCTGGGAGCTGGAGCCTCTGGCCGGCTCTGAAGGGAGGATGGTACTCATGCATGGACGAGGAAGGTGATGGCTCAGTCTCACCTGGGCTCCACTCCAGGCTCTGAGCCCCAGGTCCGGGGTTTAGAGAAAGCCAGTGTGTGGGGGCACAGGTAGGAAAGAGAAAAGGGGAACAGCAACTCCACAACTGACCCTTGTCATCACAAACCCTATAATTCCACTTAAGATCACCCCACCCACCAAAGGCAGGACTCAGAAGTGAGAAAGCAGCAGGAAAGTGAGGCTCTTACTGATTTCCATTCCCAGGGGGCAGTGGCCAGCTGGTGGAAGCTGACATCACCCTCAGCCACTCAACAACGTTTAGTCTTGCCTCAATAGATGCCCCTTCTTATTGGTTGAGAAACCTTGGGAGGGACAATCTTCACAGGAAGCCTGAGGCAAGATGAGGCAGGGGCAACAAGGGTGGGTATAGCTGGACAGATCCAGGGCAGGGGGAGAGGAGTTTCAGTAGAATGTCATCAAGGCACCAGGACCTGAGATACGAGAGAAGCAGCATGCACTGAATTTGCTGAACAATGCAAGGATAGCAAATGATGCATGGTTTGCAAACCAAGCTCAGCCAGCTATTGACCCACTGTGGATCTGTGACCCTCTATCCTACATGTTACTGAGGCCTAACCTTTTGGCTGCACAAAGGTTCAAGTAAATCTTCTATGAAAACACAATGTGGTCATTTTTCCCAGGCCAGAGGGACCAAGTCACTGGACCAACATTATACAGTTAAAGAGGAGGGGTAGTTGATTTCCCCTAAAGACCACACTTATGAGGCATCACCATCTACCAAGGCAGAGAAGTCAGGCAGCAGTTGTGTGATCCGTGCAGGCCTAGGCTCCAAGCCTGATGGCCCAAGTGCTGCAGGCCATGGATGTGACTTGAGGCAAGGCCTTTCACCCCAATGCCTCCTTCACACCCTCTTCTCAGGAACACTTCCTTGGGATCTCTGCCTCAAGATATTGTTTAGTGCAAAGGGAAGCTGTAGGTGTGTCAGATCCACTGCCTCCAGGCTGGGAACTAGCTGCCCAAGAGAACTGATCCTGAGAGCAGGTGCCAGGAGGGAGGACACAAGCTGATTGACATTTCCCTCCTGCTGTGCGCTGGGCTTAGTCTGCTCCCTGCAGTGTTCTCACCAGATCAGTGTGAATGAACTCCTATCTCACAGAGAAGGAAGTGGAGCACAAGAGAGGGGTGGGCTTGTTGCAGTCTGCTCACCTGGGACCCAGCCCCACATTGTACTGTCCCTGTGGCCACGGACTGCACACCAGGGCTCCACACCATCCACATCACAGAGCAAGCTGCATGGGAGCCTGACACACACCCCTCTCTTCCATGCCCGGATCTTCCCCCCTTAGCTCCTGGGAAATCTGTGTGTGCCAATCTCCTGCTCCTGAGTGGGATGGAAGCCCCCACCCCACAGGCACCCACCCGAATCAACATCAGCAGAGACTGAGTGACCCCAAATGGAGTTCTGTATAGAGTCTCTCTCTTTCCCCTGCCCTCCCCCACACACAGTCACCTTAGCTAGGCCTACCCTACGTGCTAGGGGAGGGGAGTCCAGCGTGACTAGCTCCCTCCTGCTTGGCCCCAATTCCTGAGTCGCAGCTGATCCCAGGGTGGCCAGCTCACAGCCTCACCACAGTCTCACAGTCCTGCTTCCCTGCGTCTTCCCTTCCTTCAGGGTTGTCCAAAACTCAGTCCCATGTGTGGATACTCATTGCACATCTGCTGGGAGACAGTCAGACAGGTGTAGGGGACCCTTTTAAAAGGCCACTGTGGCCCAGTTCATCATGTGTGCACAGCACCCAGCAGCTGTAGCACACAACCCCTTGAGAAACAACAAGCACGTGAATGCAGGAAGCCAAGTGTGACCTGAATTTCACCTTGTTGCTTTGGTCTCTGTTGAACAGCCATTCCTAACAACCTGGCATGTGTGTGAAGTAGGGCTGCCGGCGGGACTTTTGCAGCACAGGTCTTCCCTGCCAACCCACCCACTGAAGCTGATTCAGAACCAGCAAGTGCTGGCAAGGTTGTGGTTACTGCTGGGAAGAGTGGCTGGAGAGCTGGCCCCAGCAGCCCTGGCAGTAGCATCTGGCTGGTTTGAATCCAGGCCATGAATACTTTGTTGTACACCATCCACACAGTAGGCAACACTTTCCTGGACCTCGGAGACCTTGAGATGACCACATCTGTGCTGTCTGTGGCCATACTGGCCCTAAAACCCTGCTGCTGACCACTGCTTGGAACCAGCAGCTGCAGAGTGAGCCTCAATGCATGCTACTGGCTAGCATCCTGCTCTCAGACCTGGCTTACATTGTCCTGCACATGCACAGGTCCTCTAGTCCCCTGGTGGCTGGGATCTGGGCCAGGCAGATCATAGCCTTCTCACTAATGCTGTTTTTGCCACCTATACCAGTGCCATGCTGTCCTTCACAGCTACCGTGCTTCACACTTACCTGGAGTTCACCTTCCCCTTTGCATCTTCTCTCCTTCATGTCCCATGGGGCTGTCTGGAAGGCCATAGTGTGCCTCTGCCTGGTGGCCTGTTGCTTCCCGGAGTTCCTCCTAGCCAGGACACCAGGTGGCAGGAGCAAAGGGCTTTGTACTGCCTACTGCTGAGCCTGGGTGCCCAACATGGTGGGGAGGCCCTGGTGGCTGTCACCCGTGTCTGCAGTCTATGTATCATCCTATGCACAGCTCTCATTGCCCACTGTTTCTGGAGGATTTGCTTAGAGCCCAGGGTTTCAGGTCCCAGCAGGCAAGGCTTTTCCCAGGCCAAGGAGAGGCTAATCATCCACATGGTACTGATCACATTGTACCTTAGTACAGGACTGAAGTTCTCCCTGAATATCATGCTGACCAAGCGCCAGCACTTCGGGGCCAGGACCTTGCTGGCTGCCAACGGCAAGGTGCTCACAATGCTTCCTCGTGCCTTGCTGCCCTATCTGTATATGCTCTGCTACCACCAGATGCTGGGAATGCCCCAGGGCTGCTGCTCATCCAGGTGGCCCAAGGTCATCTGTACCATTCCCAGGAGGTACTGGGGCCAGTCTGGCTGTCCCAGGTTAAAGAGCAGGCTCCTCTGCAGCCTGATTGTGCATCCAACCAAATCCCATTGTAGATCATTCGCAGTGACCTGGATGGATGGTTTCTGACATTGGGACAGTTCATGTGT
This sequence comes from Ochotona curzoniae, assembly GCF_017591425.1. Taxonomy (NCBI): domain Eukaryota; kingdom Metazoa; phylum Chordata; class Mammalia; order Lagomorpha; family Ochotonidae; genus Ochotona; species Ochotona curzoniae. The sequence continues at coordinate 5,740,235 of NW_024465699.1, forward strand.
AGAGAAAGCTCTGTCTTAGTAATGCCGACATTCCATTGGAACACAGGTGCGAGCCAAGGAGATCCAACCTGGATCTGATCTAAGTGGGGCAAGGTCTTGATCTGAACCCCCATGGCTCCTTTCCAAGGCCACTGAGAGAGTATCCTTACTGAGGAACACACAAAAGGCCAGACTGAGCAGGTAGGAGACTGGGAGGCAGGGATACAGCTCTGCCAAATCCCAGAGCCATGAGATTATGTGTTTGGGGTCAGGAGAGAGAACACCTGCAGCTATGAATATCAGGGAGTGCCAGGGAGATAGCGGCAGAAAGCTGGGATCTGGGGGAAGGCGACACTCTCAGAATAAAGGGTGTGATAACAGACCCTCTCTGAAGCTTGCCTGCCTCCTTACTGAGCAGAGGACAAGAATTCTCTGAAGGTACTTCATGTAGAAGCCACACATTGGGGAGGGCTGGAACAAACTTCAGATATTTAGCAGTTAAAAAAAAATTCTCACATTGTTTGGAATGTTTCTGCAGCAGAATCTGAACTTCAGAATCAGATGCCAGAGATTTACCAAGGAAATGTACCTGCAAGAAGTGCTCTGTCACAGAGAGTCAAAGCTCCCAGAACCACACAGGGAAACAAGGCACCAGGGATGAGAGTGGGAAGAACCGATGAAGACAGTGGCATCACACCACAGCCCTAGGAATGCGCAGTCACCAAATGAACATTGCCATGCTCAAAAGATCTTAGGATATGAGCAATGTCACAAGGATGTGGCACAGTGAGTGAAGCCCCTGATCGCAGTGCTGGCATCCCATATCACAGTGCGGTTTTAAGTCCTGGCTGCTGCTCTTCCAATCCAGCTTCCTGCTAGTGTTCCAGGGAAGGCAGTGAATGATGGTTCAGGTACTCAAGCCCGTGCCACCCATGTGAGAGACTCAGATGGAACTTTTGGCTCTTGGCCTGATCCAATCCTGGATGTGGTGGGCATTTGAGGAGTGAACCAATAAATGGGATACCTCTCTCTCTCTCTCTCTCTCTCTCTCTCTCTCTCTCTCTCTCTCTCTTACAAAAAAAGTTAAGATATCCTTAAAGGAAGGGGAATTCTAGAGTTCTAGTGGGCCCTGGGTGATCTCAAGAACCCCTACAATGGAAATATGGAAGCAGATTCTGTGTGTGTAAGGAGGAAGGGGCAGGGAGATGTGACTATGATGGAGACAAGGCCAGAGACAGTGAGAGGTGGGAAGTTACTGAGCTGTTGCCTTTGAAAGTGACGGGGCCAGCAGCCACGGAATCTGTGTGGCCTCAGACATTATAAATGACAAGAAAATGAATTCTGTCCTTGATGTTAGCTTATTTAAGACCCAAATTTTACTTCTTTTTAAAAATTGCTTTATTTTGACAATCTTTACATACTTGATTAGGTCACAAAGGGTCAAGGGCTACAAAAAAGTGGGTAAGACCACTGTTTCCATATTATTACTTTATTTTTTATGTATCTGGGGTAAAGAGGGAGATAAAAGGAAAAGTCCCACCCAGTTTCCCACCCATCCCAGGTCCCCCATGTGGGGCATGCTCCAAGGGTCTTGCTCAAGTGATTTTGAGAGTTCAACAGTCCTGAATTGCTGCCAATCTTGCCATTCCAAGCCCGATTCTGCCCAGCATACACTCAGCCCTCACTCAAACCAGTGGGAGCTGCAGCTTAGAGCGACTTGCAATAACCCCCACAAGGCCCATTCCCTGCCCTGCTGCCGTGCTTGCCCGTATGTACCACAGACTTATCCAATCTGTCCCACATCCCATTCAGCTCTCCTACATGTCAAAGGGTATTGAAGCCTAGTTCAGCCCAACCAGGCCCACTATCCAGCCCATGCTGGTGGGTGCTGTTCTGGCCAGCCAGGTCTGCCCCAGTCCTGGTTTTCATGCTCTCCAGTGGGAGTGATAACCCAAGAGGGATGTGCCCACTATTTCCCTCCTGGGCCCACTCCGGCATCATGCACTTCCCAGGTGGTTCTGCAGTTAAACTTGACAGAAATAGCCCCCAAGTGCCAGCATCTTCCAGATGATGCAGCGGCAAGACCCAACCAACCCTCACCCACTTTGATTTTTGCTTGATTTTTACTTCTGCACTTCAGGACTGTAAAATAATCAATGTGTGTTGCTTGAAGCCACAATATTTTGTGTGGTCTGCCAGAGTAACAAGACATGCAAGTCCTGGCTTGGGTGCCCTTCTCTGCTGCCTACAGTGCCCTGTCCACCAGCAGGTGAGCTCCGAGCTTTCTCATATGCAACAGTAGTATTCCAGGAGATCACCAGTGACCGGGGGCCAGGAACTGGCAAGCTACTGCTTCCAGTGTATGCTAAAGGGCAACGCATGATAGAGTCAGGCTCCAAGGAGGGAGCAGTAGACTCTGTCCCATGATGGGGGCAGTTCCAAAGTCATATTGCAAGGACAAGGTTGCAGAGAAGGGAAATCCTGGGGCTAAGGTTATAATGGCTTTGGAAAACAGCAAGCTCAATGATGGCTTTATTCCAGCAATGACATTCCCACTCCCTAGAGTGTCACAGACTTGTTCACAGACTCAGCACTCTTTATTAAATATGGCAAACAACCCCCAAAATCACCTGCAGGAATGGAATGGACAGCTGCATTATGGAATATTTAGAGAGCCGAATACCATAAGGGATAAGCAGGTAGGAACACGAATGTGGGTGAGTCTCATAAGCATATGGTTGGGAAAAAGACTAGTTACAGTAGAATCCCACCTTACTCACTTCACAACCATAGAATATAAAGGAAAAGCAAATTACAGCATGTCATAGAATGTAAAGGAAAAGTAAATTACAAGCTAACACATCCATCATATATGAGTGCTATAGATTGTTATTGAGCCACCCAGTATCTGCTCTGTTGTCATGGCAGCCTGAATTGACTACTACAGAGGGAGGTATGAAAGACACCAAGAGAGAGAATGAGGGACACAAAATTCAATGACTGATGATGAGTCTGTGGGAGGAAGGTAGGTCCTCCTGGGGAGGACTGGTCCCCAGGAGACCCAAGTTCAAGTTAATCTATGCTTCAGGCAGGACTGTGGGTGTGCAGTGTTTGCTCCATTGTTGCACAGAGCCCTGAACTACGATGGTTTTGACTTTACAATGGTGTGACAGTGACATGCATTCAACAAAAACTGGGTAGCTCAAAGAACAGAAATCATCAAGTTTGCTCTCACCCTTGGCTGGTGATACATGGTGGAATCTCAGGGTCCCAGTCAACCCCACAGTCACAAGTGGGAAAAAATTCAGTACATATTGTGCCAGGTTGCTAACCCAGGATGTTCTGTGTGCTGGGCATAGCAAATGCATTGTTGAATTTTAATATTTTTCACCATCAACAGGCTTATTGAGATGTCAACCCCATCACTATAAGCCAAGAAACATTTGCACAAAGATTTAAACAACACATTCCAAGAAAAATTATTCATAAATAGGACGTGACCTACAGCCTCTCCTTCAGCCATTCCTTCTCCCCGTATTTTCTCTTGTAAGTGAGAAGGGAAGATGTGGGAAGGGAAAGAAAGTGGCTGAGCTCACTTGGCTGCTCAAGGAGCTGATTTCACACAGTGCCTTATTGTACCTTGCTACTGTGAGGAAACGGCCAGTGAGTGCTGCCACAGAGGGGAGAGTGCTGTGCTCACCTCCCAAGCTCTCTCCTCTCAGCCCTGGACAGAAACTAGCTTCTCCTGGGGTCGATGGATCAAGATGTCATCGAGGGATGGGTCCAGGTACTCATCTGTGATGCAGGAGGACATAGGTGAAGGTTAGCAGAGGGATAAAATGTTATTTGCATGTCAAACTGGAGTTACACACTTGAGAAGGAGTGTGGGCACATCTGATGGGGAGCTGCACTCTGTGAGTTTGGGAGTCTTCCCTTCATATGATCTGGAGACCCAGGAAATGGTGTTTGGAGTGAAGTGTAGTTGAATATTCATAATAAGGTGGGACTTGGGGTAAGGTTTGAGTACCATCCATTTTCATGCCCTTTTCAGGAAGTCTTATGCAATGGAATGAGGCACCTTCTGGGAGTTGAAGAGTCATCAATGTTCGTTTTATTGTATTACTCTCATGATTAGCTGAGGATCATTGCAGCAATGATTTGTGCAGCCATGTTGGCTATTTCTTGGCCAGTCCCAGTGGTTTCAAGAAAGTGGATTTGGGTAGAGTAGGCAGGGCTACAAGGAGGGTCTGGCAGCCTCAGTTTCTCTTACAAGTTACCTCCTTGCCTGAGTCAACTTTAAGCCAATCAGTGTGAGCATTTCTTGGGTAGCTAGTATTGACCCAGTGGACAGAATGTATTATAAATCATCCATCAGTGGATGGAAGGGTTTGGACATTGGTACAAGTCTTCATTTTGACCTGATGGGGTGGTTCATGGCCCATGGCACTTGCAGCCACAAGCACAGCCCTGCCCCCTCCTCTGTGGTGCTGGCATTGCTGGGCACAGAACTCTGGCATAGCCATGAAGACCTTGAGTGAAGAGCCAGTGATGACAGAAGCAAAGGCTGTGTGATTCCTATAGGCTTACCCTGCTGAGCCCTCACCATGCTTTGTGGTCACAACTCACGTGCCAGTGGCTTCAGTGACTCTGTGGTGGCTCTCCAGACCTCTTAGTGACTCTGCCTGCCCAAGAGCTTCCAATGTCTCATGAAACCAGCCTTGGGAGGATTCTGCTGTTTTTGCTGAGTGACATGGATTTATATAAAGCCTGATATGGAAGGTGGAGTTGTCACAAAGGTTTAAGCAGTAGCCAAAGAAGACTTGAGTGGCTGACGTGCTGTAGCCCATATGGGCTCCAATTCACATCCCAGCTACTCCACATTCTGTCCAGCTCCCTGCTAATGTGCCTGGGAAAGCAGTAGAGAATGGCCTAAGTCCTTAGGCCCCTGCACCCACAGAGAAGGCCAGGAAGAAGCCCCAGGCTTCTGACCTCAGCCTTTGTGTCCATTTGGGGAGTGAGTCAGTGGATGAAAGATTGATCTCTGTTTCTCTTTGGTTGTGTCTCTCTCTTTCCCCCTATCTGTCTGTAACTCTGACTTTCAAGTGGTATGCGGCAAGGAACTTAGGAATTTTTCCATCCTGGTTCTTGTCTCTCACGGAGATAGACTAAGCAGAGGCTGTTTTTTTGTATAAAAATTAGCAGTTTATTAGACAGTGAGGCAACTAAACATAGTTGTATGCAAATATGGGCTGCCCTACACTAAGAAACACATATCAGAAGTGGGCCAAGTGAGGTACCAGGTGGAAAGGATGCTGTCCCAGTTGGATGTAAGAGATGCATCATGGGAAGCCAGACATTTTGATGGACAAGTAAGGCACATGGGGTAGGCGTGGGGAGCACGGCTTGTGACTTTCAGCTCCACAGACCTTACTAGCTGCTTATCTATTTATCCATATCCACAGGAAGCTGGTTCAAAAGTGCCATAACTGGGACTGGAATCTGCACTCCCGTTTGGGATGCTGATGCACCATGCTACATCATGCTACACCATGTTCCTGGCTCCCAGCTGAAGATGTGGAGAAAATTATGGAAACTGAAGACGAACAGTTCTTAAACCAAAGAGTCTCTTGAGCAGCCAGGACAAAGGAAAAAGAACCACCAGCAAATACCTCCATCTTTTTCAATAGGTGTGTAGTGTTGTCACCTCTCATGTTTTTAATTTACATTTCTCCAACAGTGTGACGTTCCCTCGGCATATTTGCCCTCTGTAGATCTTCTTTGGGTCAGTAACTCAACTTTTTCTCATTGTGTCATTGCACTTCTTGTTGCTGAGTTTCAAGAGTCTTTCATGCATATACTCCAAATGCAAGTCTTCTGTGATTTATGCAATTTGTAAGTATTTTCTGTGTGCTTTATATCTTCATGTTCCTGACCATGTCTTTCACAAAAGCAGTTGCCTTTAATTTCCCTGGAGTCCGATTTGTTTCTCTTATTCTGTATTTGTCATCACATCTAGGGGCACACCTAACTCTGGATTTTCTCCCCTGTTGTCTTCTATATACTTCTAGAGTTTAGGTTCCACATCGATCCATTTGGAGTTGTGTTTTGTGTATTTGGTGAGGTATGGGTGGACACTTCTTGTTCTGCTGACTCTGGTTTTGGTCCATGAACATCCAATTGTTCTAGCAACATTTGCTGACAAGAATATCCTTTCTCCTTTAAAAAATCAAGTTGGAACTGAACTGACCAAGCCTAGGGGTGGGTTTCTTAACTCTCATGTTAACCTTGTGCACAGATATCTTGCTCCTGCTGCCCTCTGGTCAGAACCTGCCCCACCAGCCTTTCTGGCCACCAGCTTTTCCTACCATAGAACTTTCTCCAGACCTCTGACTTGGAGGAGGCAGATTTGAACCATGCCCCCCTTTTGGTTGGCCATACAAATTTAAGCCTTTTTTTCCCTCCTCTCCCTGCCCCCACAAAAACTAATGATATCAGCTGTTGGCTTTTATGAGTGACAAGTAGCAAACCATCTCATTCAGGAGCAAGATGACAAAGTAAAATCACTAAAACAAATTTAGGTTGGAAAACGCATCATTATTGAGAATGAAACCATGAAAATAAGGTGCTCCACAGCCTAACTGTCAGTAGTTTCCAAATGAACCCATCTCTGCTAGAAAAAAGTCAATAGAGAGCAGGAAATGAGTCAACATTTTTTAAAAATAGGAATAAATATGGGCCTGGCATGGTAGCCTAGAGGCTAAAGTTCTCACCTTACACTCGCCGGGGTCCTATGTTGGTGCCAGTTCATGTCCCAACAGTCCTGCTTCCCATCTAGCTCCCTGTTTGTGACCTGGGAAAGCATGTCTCCAATAAAAAAAATTTTTTTTAATCTTTTTTCAAAAAGAAATAAATTCAGAAATGTCAGTAGGATGGTGTATCCCAAGTTTTTTTTTTTTAAGCTGTGACTACTACAGATTTTTAAAAAGAGATTTATTTCTTTATTGCCAAGTCAGAGGTTTACACAGAGAGAGAGAGAGAGAGAGAGATCTTGCATCAGCTGGTTCACCCCAAATGGCCACAATGGCTGGCAGCAGACAAGGAATTTTACCAAGTCTCCCACATGGGTGCAGGGGCCAAGCACTTAGACCATTTTCTGTTGCTGCTCCCAGGTACATTAGCAGGGAGCTGGATCAGAAGTGGAGCAGCCATGACATGAACCAGCATCTATATGAGATGCCAGCATTAAAGGAGGAAGCCTTACCGGCTACATCACAATGCCCACCACTGTCAGATGGCTTTGTATGTTCATACTTTTAATACATTCATCTGTGTGTGTGTGTGTGTGTGTGGATTATTTATGTCTGCCATCTTAACCATAATCATTTGAACATAGAAACAATCCCCCCACAAATCCACTCATCTTTCCAGCACCCAAATACAATCATTTTTATAAAGATATTTGTTTAGAAAATCAGCATGACACAGAGTCTTACATTCGCTGGGCCATTCCGCTGATGGCCATAGTGGAGAGTGCACTGGGCCAGGCCAAAAGCTGGGCTCCACCCAGGTCTTCCTAGAGGGTGACAGGGGTTGAAACACTGAGGCTGTCATCCTCTGTTTTTCCTAGACCATTAACAGGGAGCAGAATTAGGCATGGAGCAGCAATTGAAGCCAATCAGGCCGAATACAAACCCCCACACAGACAATCCACTTAAAAATACAGCTACCAGAGAGAATCAAGATAGTGGAATACGATAAGGACACATTTAAATAGATGGATTAGCCAGTGTGAAGCAAAGAGTGCACATTCCAGCAAATAGGAGAGAACAGAACTATGGCAGAGGGGCCCCTGGAGACTGACAGACACAGAAAAGCAGCAGACACAACGATGTGGTGTTGCAGTGACTGATACCCCAGAGGCATTCTGTGAGCGGCAATCTGAACTCCACCTGCAGCTGGAACTCCACCAGCAACCAGATGGGAAGGTGTGTTCACCGGGAGCTCAGGAGATAAATCCAGACCTGTTGGCCTGTTTGATTTGACCAGGAGCAGAAACAGAGTAGCAGATCCCAAACAGGAGGTGCTCGAACAGGGTGGATTTCACAGCCCAGTCAGCCTCCTAGACCTCAAACAGATACCATTTTGTCTAGAGAGACAAAGATTATGGGACAGGATTACGCATGCACTGAGCTGGGAGTGAACTCATTTCTGGCTCAGTGAAATGCAACAATATGCATCCTACAGGTTTCACTCAAAACAGGTCCTAGTAGACCTCAGACATAATGGTCTGCAGATCAAGAACTCCACGTGGCACATAAGGCACCATTTTGTACAGTGTGGAAAAACTTTAAAACTGCAGGGACAACAGTGAGCTGTGCGTGTGCTGAGCTGGGAGTGAACTCACTGAGCTCAGTACATTGCACTGTTTCCACAGGGAAAATAATACCAACAGTACGGGTCAAAATAGGTCCATATGGCCCTCAGACCTAATGGCCAACAGGTTCTGGTAAGATCAGCACCAACAAAAATCTAGCCTTGTTGGATACCTGGTGTCTCCCTAATCTTGGGAACTGCTCTAACAGGAAGTGGGAGAAAAGTTGTACAGACAACAGTGCAACCTCAGCACAATATCAAAGGAAGTGGAGAGTGGTGAGCCAGGAGCTGGGGCTACAGAGACTGTGGTGAAAGTCTAACATAAGAACCCAGAGCTGGAACTCACTAGAGGGAGTGGCACAACTGACTTCAAACCAAAAGCCATGTGCCAACCATAATAAGTAAAATCTAATTGTAGACCAGTGGGTGCCACAGCTTAGAAAGCTGCCCCAAGGAGAAGAATCTGATAACTAGAAGTACAATGATCAAGAGCAAAAAAAGAGACAAAGGCACAATAATATTCTGAAAACTCCACTGCAAAAGAGCAAAACCTTTGCCAACCTAAGAGTTAACTGAGGAAGACATTGAGAAAAATGGAGGACTACTTCAAACAAAAAAGCTTCTGTTCAGCAAAGGAAGCAATTAACAAAGTGAAGAGGCAACCAACAGAATGGGAGAAAATTTTTGCAAACTACACAAGTGATAGGGGACTAATCTCTAGGATTTACAAAGAGTTTCAGAAACCCAGGGACAGCAACAACAACAATAAAACCCTATAACAAAATGGGCAAAGGAATTGAACAGACATTTTTTCAAAATAACAGATTCAAATGGCTAACAGACATATGAAAAGATGCTCAGACTCCCTAGCCATCAGAGAGATACAAATGAAAACCACCTTGAGGTACCACCTAACTCCAGTGAGACTGGTCTACATTCAGAATTCAACTAACAACACCTGCAGGCGTGGATTTGGGGAGAAAGGCACCCCCTTCACTGCTGGTGGGAGTGTAGGCTAGCATAACCACTGTGGAAATCAGTATGGAGAGTGCTTGGAGAATTGCAAATAAACCTGCCATATGACCCAGCTATCCCAGTCCTAGGAATATATCCAATAGAAGTGAAATCTGCATATGAGAAGGGGATCTGTAATCCTCTGTTTACAGCAGCACAATCTACAATAGCAAAGACATAAAAACAATCCAGATGTGCATCCAAGGAAGAGCGGTTAAAGAAACTGTGATACATCTACTGTATGGAATATTATTCAGCTATTAAGACGAATGAAATTATACTATTTACTAGTTGCTAAGAATGAAATTACACTATTTATAACTAATGGTCTCAACTAGAGACCATTATGCTCAGTGAAATGAGTCAATCATGAAAGAACAAATACCATATGTTCTCTCTTATATAAGGAAACCAGCATGGAAAGTGTAACTTCAATAATCCGATCCATACTGTTTTTCGTTTGTTTGTTTGTTTGTTTGGGCTGTATCCCAGGTGTTTTGATGGTTTTTATTTCAGTTTTATTTATTCCAAATAATTTCTTTTCTCTTGTCAAATTCAACACTGGCTCATGGATTACACGGTGGCATCATTTTTCCCAAGAGACTTTTTTATATTTCATTTTTGTCACTCACATGTTGGTCACTCAGTGGCGCGTTTTTTTTTTTTTCATGCTGCTGAATTTTGTTGTTGATGTTATTGTTGTTGTGGCTGTTCTAACTCATACCAGTTGTTGACCTTGTTTTATGGCTTCTCAATTGTGGAAATGTATAGTGATGGAGTACTGGGGTCTATCATGCACAGACGTGGGGGTACAATGGAACATGCATCCCTGCTTCCAGACGCAAAATGAAACTGTTGGACATGTGTAGACAATGGGATGCTAGAGTGTCTGACATTGTCTGTGCCAACAATGGTGGGATACACTTAAATAAGAGACTGATAGAACTATGATTCCTTGTGAGGGACTAGACTACACCATTGTACTAAAATGGGGAAAATCTGTTGGGGTGGGAGTTTGGGGGGTAATCCCAGCCTATATGAAATTTTACCATATAATTCAAAATTCAAAATAAAAATATATTTAAAAAAGGAAAATGAGGAATCAGAACTCAGAAAACACTCATTATGAAGCTTCTTATCAACAATGAGAAGCACATAATACAGGAGTTCAAGAAATTTAAGGAACATGTACACGGGAAATAAATGAAATGAAAGCTGATATATCAGAAATGAAGATTACAGTGGAGCAAATTAAAAGTACAGTGTAGAGTCTCCAAAATAGAATGAATGAAGCAGAAAACTCTCAGAATCGGAAGATATTTCCTCTCACCAGGAGGAAACAAACAATAAGCTGGAAACAGAGCTGTGTCAAGCTAAAAATAGTATTTAAGAATTGAAAGACACTATTAAAAGGCCAAATATAAGAATTATTGATGTTCCAGAAAAGACAGGAAGAGAAAATGGGCTTAAAATATATTTAATCCAATAATAAGGGAAAATTTAGAGAAAGAATTGGCAAACAACATCCAGGAGGGGGACAAAACTCCCAACGCAGTTGACCAACAGCAATGTTCAACACGACACATGATCATCAAGCTCTCTTCAATTGAACAAAAGGAAAACATCTTCAAATGTGTACGTGAAAAAATTCAATTGGCATATAATGGACATATGACTGTGTATGAAGAATGATACTTTAGTAATAATATAGGGAAACTCAATGTGGGGTAAGGTAGGAACTAGGGGAGAGAGTAAGGAAAATCCCAGGGCCAATGGAAATGTATCTTAAAATGATAATAATAAAAAAAAGTTTAAAAAGATAAATGGAGCAGCCAGGACATGCATCAGTGCCCATAGGGGATTCCTGTGTCCCAGGCCACAGCTTTCCCTGCTACGCTGTAATGCCAGCCCCTACAACCATTCTCAACACCTTGACATACGTGAATTTGCTTCTTTTATAGGATCGAGACCAGATGGTATCTATTTTTTTAAAACAAGCTTCTATTTAGAAACATTTCATGCATATTTTCAATGGTTGCATCATCTCCCACTGTATACCAACATTTATTGAATCATAATCAGTTTGGGGCCTGGAAAGCTGTGTCCTCTTCTTGGCTGCAACACTGTCATTTTTCAATATGTCTGATGATTTTCCAGCTCCCTCTCCTGCCTTATCTTTCTCCATAGCCAGCCAAACTATTGGCAACCAGATTATGTACTGATTTTATTGGGATGCCAACCTCTCCCAGTTGGAACACAAGTGCATTGATAGCACAGCTTTTTATTCCACCCAGTTTGTTTCTCCTGTCAAGAACAGTGCTCAAGATACAACACTTAGTACGTAGGTGCTGAATATGGATCGATAGAGGACATGGTAGAAATAGCAGTATGAAAGAGGTCGTAAGATGGGGAGGGCGGAAATGGAGCCAAGCAAGAAGTTTGTGTGAGTTCTCTGGGTGATCAGGGTCACTCGAGTGCCTGCAGATGCTCGGTGTCTGCTGGGCTCTGCGCTCCAGGCCAAGGGGGGCCACCAAGAGATTCCCAATTTGTTGGAGGAAATGACCCCGTCACATTCAGCTCCTAACATTTTGCTACATGGCCCTTTTAGAACTTACAATTGGGAATAGGAGGGATAAAGACAAGCAAAAAAAAAAAAAAGTAACTAAATCAAAGAGCCCTGACATTAAGTTTTTTTTAAAAGAAAAAGATGTGTCTGCTTTCAAAAGTTGACTGCGACAACACCATGGTACTAGAACAAGGTAGTGTGTGTGTGTGTACAGATAAATGTATGGGGGCCAGTACAGTGGCTTAACAGGATAAGCTCACACTTGTGGTGGCGACATTCCACACTAGTGCCAGTTAGAGTCCTGGCTGCTCTGGTTCCCATCCAGCTCCCTGCTTATGGCCTTGGAAAGCAGCGAAGGATGGCCCCAGGCCCTGGGTCCCTGATCTGATATGTGAGACATGGAGGAAGTTCCTGGCTCCTGGCTTTACGTTTGAATCGACTTAGCTCCACCTTTTCAGCTATTTGGGGAATGAACTAGCAGATGCAAAACCTTTCTCTGTCTTTCTCAGTGCAACTCTTACTTTACGATAAATACAAATATGTCTTTAAAAAGATAAATGTCTGTATGAAACAGGGATCCCAAAATAAACTCTCATGTATGTGGTCAAATTTTTTTCAAACCGGTGCCAAGTCTGTTCAAAGGGAAACGGTTCTTCCACATTGGTTCTAGAAAACGGCAAATTCACATGCAAAATAGTGTAGTTGACCCCTTACCTCACACTGGAGACAAAAACTGTTGCAAAATTGATGAAAAACCTGCAAGTAAAAGCTAACATGGTAAGGTATTTCGAGAAAGCCAGGGGGACATGCTGATGACATCAGCTCTTGCAAAATTTTCTTTGCGACAGTCAAAGCACAGGCAACAATACAAAAACTGGTTCCAGAAGACGTTGTCTCGCATCTGCAAGTCCGGGCTGTACCTTCTCCCAAATCCCGGGTGGGATTCCTGACGAGGCTCCGTGGGGTCCCCAGGCCCCTTCTCAGAGGATTGGGGTCTGCAGGGCCAGGCATAGCGGGCTGCGAGGGGGGTGGTGGGGGCGGAGGGAGGGGCACCCAGACACCTGCTGGCTCTCAGGAGCTGGGGGAAGTCGTGAGGCCGCAGTGCGGGCAGGAGGGGCCTGGGATGAGAACCTGCGGCTCCGCGGAGAGGAGGAGACGCGGGGACCGAAGCGGGAAGCAACGCACACAAAGCGAGAAGGCCCGAGGGCCGGGCGGCGGCCGCCCTCCCAGCACAGCCCGCTCCGGGGTCCCGCGCGCGCCACCTCGCCCAGCCCCGGGGCCTGTGGCCGGCGTCCCACGGGTTGCGGGCCCGGTCCCGCCCCTGCCATCGCCCGCTGCCGCTTAACCCTCGCCTGGCCGCCCCCGCGCGCCTCCGCCAAGCCCCCCGGGCGGCTGCGGGTGGGCGCGGGCGCGCCGCCTCCCTCCACCCCGCCGGGCGCGCGGCTCCGGGAGCTGACCGTGGTGCCGAGCGCGCGGCTCCGGGAGCTGACCGTGGTGCCGAGCGCGCGGCTCCGGGAGCTGACCGTGGTGCCGAGCGCGCGGCTCCAGCTCGGACGCCGCGCCCGGGTGCCCAGGGGACGGCCGCGCCCTGCCACAATCCGGCCGCCAGCGGGTAAGTCGCCGCCGCCCCGGGAGGCTACGAGAATCCGGGTCGCGGGAAAGGTGGACTTCGGTGGGGATGGGGGTGGGGAAGGGAAGGGAGGGGATGATTTGTAAATATTGGTGCGTTCTTTCGCGCGATGGGCGGCACCCTGCGGGATCCAGGGGGGGATACTCTCTTCACCCAGTGGTGCCCAGCGTAGATGCTGCGAGTGGATGTGAAACCCGTGAGGTGGTGACCCTTTGGCGTACGAGCTAGGGAAGGGGAGAAACCCTCTTTCTGGAGACGCGAATACTGGGGAAGGCTCATCTTTCTGCTGGGCAAGAAGACCCAGGGGCTTCCTCAGAGAAGGTGGGCTGGGACTTTCGCTCCCCTAAAGTCTCTTTGTCTGCCAGTGTGGGGGGTTGGGTGGCTCGCTGATGCTCTCATCCTAAGATTCTATTTCTGTTCGATACTTCACCGCCTCCCCCTGAACACGGGAGCATTCCCTTCCCACAAGGGCCTTCACTCCACCCAGCAGGTTTTAAGGCAAGCCTCCTCACTGGGGTGTACCAGGCCGGATTTATGGGAAGGCCTTGGGCGGGGCTTGCTCCTTGCACCTGCACTTTTTTAGCACCATGTCCCTGTTTGTGTTACACTGTTGTGACTTTCCTTTGGTATCTGGGGGTGGGGGAGTGGGGGTTATCGATGAGGCATAGCAAATACCGAAACTATTAGTGGCTGTTGTCTTCCTCTGGGAGAGCTTTATTTTGCCCCCTGTGGAATCAGACACCCAACTGATGTGTGCTGAAGAGGGACAGAATTACCTTCTCCCTGGGAAGAAGGATTCCTAGGCAGCTGAGCCAGTTCAGTCATCTTGTAGACAAGTAGCCAGTGGATGACTTCATTTGCTCCATTTGCAACCAGTCCACGTCGGTGTGGGTGGCATGTGCCAGGCATGGAGATGGCAGGTGTGCAGGCACTGGAGTCTCCGCTCGGCTTCTCTCTGCTGAACCCTGCTTCCGCCCGGCCCCACCCCCACCTGCATGCGTGTTCTGCTTTTCCTTTATCCCTGTAGCTGGAGTCACCTGTGAAGGCTCAGACGCAGGGCCTATCACTCCCCCCTGAAGGATGTGTTCCCACAGCTCACAGAGTAGGCCAGGCCTCCCCGCTCATCCGGTCTGTCAGGCAGGCTGGGCTGCATTCAGATCTCTGCAGACCAGGGCTTTTTTTTTTTAATGTGAAAAATAGATTTATTTTGATACAGAAAGATTTTGAAATCCATCTAAAGCACAGGGTCTTTGAAGAATTCATGGGGGGAAAAAATGTGCAATATGACAAAGTTATCCATGGACTTCACTTTTTTTTTTTGAGACTGAAATATGCTTTTGCTTTAATTCTAAATTCACTGCTTTTAAAGAATACCCTCCTATCTCCTTGTCATGCTCCTTGGGGGACTTGGGGAAGGGTGTGTTTCCTGCCTGAAATATACCATCTTTTTCCTGGCTGTCATCTGCTATCTTTTAGGTTTTGGATAAATCATATCTCTGAAGCAGAACGGATGCTATACGTGTGCTGTGTGGTCCCTGTCTATAGATGAGTCTAATGTGCAGGTTTGTCTTAGACAGTCCGCATAGGGGCCTGGCGTCTTAGAAAATAGCTCATATGCACACTGCCTTCTTTGAATCCCAAACCCCAGCAGGGTGGTTAGGTGGCACAACAGGTGAAGCCTCCACCGGCCATGCCAGCATCCCACATCAGGATGCCAGATGTAGTCCCAGCTGCTCAGTTTTGGTAGCCTGGGAGATCAGCAGAAGATGAACCAAACATGTGTGCCCCTGCCATCCATGTGGAAGACCAGGATGGCTCCCGACTTGGTCCATGCCTGGCTCTTGCGAGCATTTGGGGCGTGAACCAGCAGATGAAACTCCTCTCTCGCGCACGCGCTTTCTGTGTGGTTCTCCATCTTTCAAATAAGTAAATCTGCTTTTAAAAATGATAGAATTCCAGACCCATCATTCTCTTTAGGAAGCTTAAATGACCACACTCAGCTAAGATGTTTGAAACCCATAAAATCAGTTGTTTTTGTAAGTCCAACCACAGTCTATACTGTTGGAGCCCTGGACCCAAGCATATGCTCCTTTTCGGTGGGGAGCTGGACCAAGGGACAGACTCTGTGGCTACTGAGCGCCTGGTCAGGAAGATTCCAGCAGCGGGAGGGCGGGTCTGGCTGGTCCCTTGTGGAAAGCCATGTGGATGGGGCAGCATAGGGGAGAAGCTAGCCTTGTCTGGGCTGGGGATCCAGTGACTGAGTCTGTAGCCATGGGGTTACAGAATGTGCATTTTTGCAAGTGAGAACTTGGCTGCATTCAGCTTCTGCCCTGGGGTGGTGGCAGTGTCAGCATCTGGCTGTCCACACACATCCCACTCTGCCTCTGAGAGCTGTCGTGGGAGGTGACGGCTCAGTCTGTTTCTAGCCAGGCAAGGGTGGGTGGTGCTGTTAGGAGTGGGAGGGGTGCAGTAGCTACTACCCACATCACTTACAATCACACATTTCCAAAACAGAAGAGAAACCCTGATCAGACATCTTACCACGGGAGCACGCAGGATTAAATACAGTCTGCAGTTCACGTGGCTGCTTCAGCATCAGTGCTTGTGCTTCGCTGTCTTATCCACAGGCAAAATGACAACACGGCAGCAGGTCTGGCAACCGCTTAGGGACACCGAGTCCAGTCATCGCAAGCAGTGACAGCCGTTTTGCAGGACTGTTTTCCAAGTTCAGAAGAGAGTGAAAGCCCCATCTGTTCATGATTTGACATCAGCTGATTGCTTTGAGAACCGCAAAGGAGGTAGTCCTCAAATCAGCCACCGTAATCTTTGCAGCAACAAGGACTCTGCACACGGTGACAGAGTGGCCCGCTTGAAGTCATTCATTTCCAAGGTTATAGGAACACAAGAGAAAACTCCTCCCCTTTCCCCAAATATAGAAAAGGGTAAGTGAAACAGAGGCCTCCTAGTGGATGCCTCCACAACTTCCTGTCATCAAAATTTTACTACCACGAGTTAAGATTTTTCTAAGTTAGTGTTTGCTGCTTGTGGTCTTCATTTGGTGCTTTTTCCAAACTTCTTGTGAAAATACATCTGTTATTTTGCTTCTGGATTTCTCATCAGAGACTGTGAGCAGTTGGCTCACATAGTGTCAAGTTCAGAAACAGACAGGGCTTGGCTCCACCTGGGTCCTTTGTCCCCCATGGAACCTGGGCTTTTCTGAACCTGAGTTTATCCTTTAAACAACAGCGGCTGTAAAAATCCATTCTCTTTTCTCCAGTAGGGGAGTGTGTAACCAAAACTCAAGGATCCTCTGATACCAGGGCCAGGTCAAAAGTGCTAGGCTGTGGCTCTAAGGGCTCAGGAGGGTCTGGGAGGCCTTATCTAGGCTGCAGAGGAATGCGCTGAGTGGAAATGGAGGCTGCGGGTGCAGGGTGGGAGGGCTCTGGGCACAGACCATCTGGCAGGAGGCAGAAGAGCCAGCACACAGCAGGCAGCTCAGGGCACCGCCCCCTGACCTGGGTGCTGCTAGGGAAAGCTGAGCGGCAGCTGGCACGAGGCCTGCTCCTCCCCCTCTCCTCCTGCCAACAGCCCGAGGCACCTCCTGGAAGCCAGGAAGTGATGCCCACGGGTGGCAGCAGGTGGGAGCTGGTCAGCTTTGATTCCGTGAGCCCTTCCTTGCAATGCCAGCTTTGCCAACTGGGAGGTGAGGCAGCCCTTCTGTCCATCCAGGACCCCGTGCAAAAGTGTCTCAGGGACTTGCGGCTGTCATGTAGCTGTCCGGAAGGTGTCCCATGGGTTTCCAGGATGCAGGGGGTGGTGGGGTGAGTGTGGAAGACAGCCTTGTGACAGAGCTGCCTCCTTTCATCCTGGTGGGCAGCTCTGCTCACAGGCTGGGAGCCAGGGCGGGGAGGCAGTGACTGGGTCCTGGGCAGAAATCAGACGCAATCTGTCAGACAGAAGGAGGACTGAAATCCATGCCTTTGCTGCCAGGGCAGGTGGTAGTGGAGGAAGAAGGTGGCACTAGCACAGAGTGTATTTCAACTGAAAAGACCCGGCGGGGTCAGAGGCCATGTGGATGCCCGAGGCAGTCTTTGACGGGCCCATCCAGCTCTGCCCTCTTTCGCCGAGGCCTTGGACACCTCCTAACCTAAGAGGCTTGAACCAGACAGGAGTCTGTCTCTCCCAGAGCAACTTTCAGTGCAAGTTCCCCCCCCCCCCCACCACCACCACCACCTTGCTTCACTCCGGATCTCCCAGCTAGCTTGTCTCTCTCCTGCTTGCTTTGTTCCCTTCTTTCTGGGAGACCTCAGCGTTGATAACCCCTTGCTGCTTTAACTCCTTACGTGGCTGCTAAATCCCTTGACTTCACCCTTCATATGGTCCCTCCACCTCACTCCCTTTCCTCAGCCCAGGGTGATGGTGTACTGTGAGCCCTCAGTGTCCCCACCTGTTCGCGTCCTCACTTAGATGTAAGATGCAAGCCAACTTCTCTGTTAGAGCATCAGCTTCACTGGTGCCCCCTGCTTCTGCCTACCATCAACAGACTCCTGAAACCAGGCTGGGCATCTTGCATCAGCTTTCTCACTCCAGTACCTTTTAAAATATATTTATTTACTTATTATATGAAAGGCAGATTTACAGAGAGAAGGAGATACAGAGAGAAAGATCTTTTGTCTGCTGGTTTACTCCCCAAGTGGCCACAATGACCAGAGCTGAGCCAATCTGAAGTCAGGAGCCAGGAGCTTCTTCCTGGTCTCCCACACGGTATGGGATCCCAAGGCTTTGGGCTGTCCTCCACTATTTTCCCAGGCCACTCCAGCATCCACTCCAGCATCTTTTCCAGGGAGCCCAGGGACTCTCTCAGGAGAGCACCTGTCGCTTAAATGTGTATGGCAGTTGACCACAGCTGCCTGTCCATCCACCCAGTGCCATGTGTCCCCATCAGCCTGCTCCTCGCCCCACGCTGTCTCCACTGGAGGTTCACACTTCTTGCCAGCTTCCAGCTGGGCTGTGTATTGTCTGTGTAGAGGCCCCTGTGCAGAGACCCAGGCCTGTTGGGGAAAGGTGGGTACAGGGAGGGTGTTCCCCAGCTGCCTTTGACCCAGGAAAGCAGACAGGTTTGGGTCAGATGTGGTGTGAGTGAGTTAAGGGGCTGTTGGTACGACTCCTCCGGAAGGTTTCGGAGAAGCTCAGAGGTGCTTGGATGTGTCTGAGTCAGTTCCCGTTTAGGTTCCCATGGGTAGCATAGCTGCTCTGGGTAGCCACTCTCTATGAAGGTGGAGGTGAGAACAATGAATAGGGCTGTCCCATCCCCCTCTCTCGCCTCTGCTGGGTCCCAGCTCCTGCAGCCAAGCCAGAGATGCAAGCAAGGGTAGGACCCTCCCGCCTTGCATGCTTAACACCTGCTGCTCTTTCTCTACAGTGACTAGGACCACTGGGGGCATGGAGCTGAAGCGAGGAAAGACCTTCATCAAATCCAGCCTGCAGATTTCCCATGAGAAAGCCCCAGACTCAGCGGTCACCATTCCAACAAGAGAGGATGTCAGCCCCAGTGAGAGGGGCTCCCAGGCAGGTCAGAATGTCCACAGCTATGATAGAGGCCCTGGCAAGGGGGCACAGTCAGACCCGGAGAATACGGCCGTGGCTTCTGGAACCTCCTTCAGACTGGTTCGGAAGAGCAAGACTCATGACAATGTGTCCGGGGCCAGCAGGGCAGCTGGTGCTTCCGGGCAGCTGGTGGCCAGTGCCAGCTTCTCTGGGCCCTCTGGTGGCCAGCGCATGATCGACTACCGCCACTTCGTGCCCCAGATGCCTTTTGTACCTGCTGTGGCCAAGAGTATCCCCAGGAAGAGGATTTCCTTGAAACGGCCCAAGAAATGCTTTTGGAACCTATTCCACCTGCGCAGGAACAAGGCGGAGGGTGTGGCCTCGCTGGTGGCCAAGGGCAAGAGCCTGGCCTCCCACGGGGGCCTGTTGGATGTGGCAGGGCGCCGCAGCGCCACTTTCCTGCCACTGGGCGAGGACCCGGGGCTGGACAGCCTGTGCCAGGACCTGTGCGATGGTGACCTGATGCTGGATTCGTCCCTTGAACTCTGCCGGGCGCTGTGTGAGGATGTGGCTTCGCTCAAGAGTTTTGACTCGCTCACTGGCTGCGGGGAGATCTTTGCAGATGAGAGCTCCGTACCGTCCCTGGAACTGAACGAAGAAAACCCTGATGGCCCAACCCGAGTGTCCCAGAGCCCGGGCTGCAAAACTACTGGAGGCCCCGTCCAGGGCGGTGTGGAGAAGCTGGCATCCCCTGCCCAAAATGAGGCATCGGACTTCTCCAAATTCTGGGACAGCGTGAACCGCAGCGTGAGGCAGCAGCACCGCGCCCTCCTGGCCCCGTGGTCGGCGGCAGGACCCCAGGGCCTGGACACTGATCAGGCCGGGCCAGGGGATGCTGCTGGGCTGGCCGAGTTGCCCTTATGCCCCTGTAGGGACCCGCCCAGGGGCTCCAAGGCCAGCTCCATAGACACGAGCACCCCAAAGAGCGAGCAGCCGGAGTCGGTGTCCACCAGCGACGAGGGCTACTATGACTCCTTCTCGCCAGGCTTGGAGGAGGACAAGAAAGAGGCCCCGAGCCCCAGCACACCTGTTGCCACCTTCCCCCGCGACAGCTACAGTGGGGACGCCCTGTATGAGCTCTTCTACGACCCCAGCGACAGCCCTGGGGGGCCGAGCCTGGACGATGACCCGTGTGTGTCCGAGAGTCTGTCGGGGCCAGCCCTGGGGACACCACTGTCCATGTGCAGCTTCCACATGGGGGCGGAGGAGAACCTGGCTCCTGCACCTGGCCCTGACCTGCTCAGTCAGGGTTTCCTGCAGAGCACCTGGAAGGGCAAGGAGTGCCTGCTGAAGCTCTGTGACACGGAGCTGGCTATCACCATGGGCATTGTCAACTGGCTCCGCCGTGCCCCTGAACCCCGTACCCCACCCACAGCCGTCCCCTTACTTCCTGCACTTGAGGACCCCATGGCCCCGCTGGGAGCTCCCAGGGAGCTGGTGGAAAAGCTAGGAACCAAGGGGTGCCAGGCCCCTGAGACACCCAGGGCCACTGTGTGCTCAGCGCTCAGCAGGCAGGAACTGTGGGCACATCTGGGTACCCAAGGTCTGATCCCTGGAAATAACAGGGTCCCAGCAGGGGCTGTGGAGGCTGTGGGCACTCCACCCAGGGACCCCTTTCTGGAAGAAGGGAGCCGGAGCCCCCCTGATGGTTGGTTCTCCTCTGTGGAATCTGTGGCTGCAGCAACAATGGAAGCTTCTAGAAAAACCACAGCTCCAGTGTCCCCTACCTGGCTCAGCTTGCAGAAAGAGCCCCAACCCTCAGGAATGCTGGGCTGTTCTCACCTGACCAGGAAGCCTGCTGAGAAGCAGAGTATTCTGAGTGCAGAACCCACATTGATAGACTGTGCGGTCCAGCTGGGAACCCTGCGGATTGACCCAGAGGGCCAGCTCCCAGCCACACAGCCTGCAGGGCAGAACCTGGTCAACGGGCTCTTTGGACAGCCTCGGGTCAGACCCCCTCACAGTCCACAGCAAGAACAGCCCAGCAGTTTGGCAAGCAAGGCTGAGTCCTCCCCAGCCAGCTCACCAGATCTCAGGCATGCAGACTGCACCCTGGACCCGAGCTGGCTCTCGGCAGAGCCAGCAGGGCCAAGCCCCCAGGCCTGTGCTTCTGTGGAGGGCCAGCCCATGCAGTGCAGCCCCGGGGCTGTGGAACGAGCAGCACAGAGGGGTCAGCTAGACACTGAGCCACCATCAGCTACTGTGTCGCGGCAGAGTCCTTGGAGCCGACCCTCAGAGATCTCAGGCCTTGCTTTGCAGAGTCCGTGGGGAGGGTTGCCCTCTGCAAGTGCCCCCAAATGCTGTTGCAGCCTGCTGGCCCATGAGGATCACCTTGTCAGCCAGCCAGAAGTGAGGGCTGCCCAGCCAGCCACAGCTGAGGCACACCTGTAGCATGGGCTCACACTGAACTTGGGACCATGGATCTCCACCTTGGCCCTCCTGTGGAAGACCGGGGTTAAAGGGGAGGAGGTGGGACAGAAATCACGTGGAGGAGGGCAGGCATCTTTATCGGGGGCTTCCTTGTCTGGACCGGATGCCATGGACAGAGCAATGTCGTGAACCTGACTGCTGCTCAGACGCCAGACTGATGGGAAGGAGATGGTCTGAA
Source organism: Ochotona curzoniae (assembly GCF_017591425.1). Taxonomy (NCBI): domain Eukaryota; kingdom Metazoa; phylum Chordata; class Mammalia; order Lagomorpha; family Ochotonidae; genus Ochotona; species Ochotona curzoniae. Next base: position 5,762,012 of record NW_024465699.1, read on the forward strand.
ATGCTCATGAATGGGACATGTTCTGCCAGGACATGCTTGGGGCGGGGGGAGGGGAGTGGAGGCTGAATCCCAGGCTTGGGGTAAGAGAGACAGAATAGGGGTAAGGTCTGGCAGGCCACGAGCCCCGCCTCAACCTGTTCTCTGCCCAAGATAGACAAGGGAGCAAAGAGCTCGCAAAAGCCTTGATCTAACATGGCAGCCTGGCAGAGCCCTGATGGTGGCTAAGTTCTCTTTCCCTGACTGCTCTGCACCGCCGCCTCCTGGATGTGTGCTCTCTTAAAACCAAAGCTGTGTTTGACCACACACCATCTCTGGAAAAACAAAACAAAACAAAACCAGTGGATGCTTCCCAACACTGCCGGTTATCATTCAGGGCAGAAGCCTCCCACCAGACTGCTGCTGCTTCCACACACGAACTGTCAAGATCCATGTCCCTGACTGTGAATTGCAAAAGTTCACCTTGGCTTAGAGCTTATATGCCCAAGACCCCGAAAGCCACAGCACAGCCAGACACGGCCCTCATGCATTCAAGATCCTGATGAGCAGAGGCAGCTGGCATGCCTGGGGAAAGGCCAGCAGGTGCAGGGGAGACAACCCAGTCACATTATCCAAGATCAAATTCTACCTCCGCCGAAACACTGCAGCGTGATTCCAGCAGACACGTTGCCCGCCAAGAGCAACTACCAGATTTGTTCCTGGAAGAAAGGCCCATGGGCAATCTGCCTGTGGTGGACAGGTCTCATTCCATGCTGAGCTAATAGGGAAGCTGGGGGGCTCTGCTTTGACCTCGGATGCAGGCAAGGAAGGATTCCTGCAGAGGACTGCAAGCTGGAAGGTGGCACAGGTACCAGGCACCTTCCGACCATCACTTGGTCTCAGGCTGGCAAAGCCCCTGGATACTGTGTTCCCAGCAGCTCAAGGGCCTTCTACTGGTGGGCTGCAGGAGGTTCAGGGGTCACCCCTCTTGGGAAGCCCTCTATTGCTCCCCCAGAACCTGTACACAGGGTCATGACAGTGTCACGAAACTCTGCCGGCAGCAGCCTGCATACTGGTCATTTCCCCTGACCCCTGCCTCCACCACAATGCACTTCTCGCCTTCATCTTCAGACTATGAGGTGGGAGGTCCAGGTGGGCGAGTGACTCACCCCACGTGTGTGTGTGTGTGTGTGTGTGTGTGTGTGTGTGTGTGTGTGTGTGTGGCTGTCGGCATGAGACCCCCAGGGCTGGGATGCAAGGCCTGGCTCTCAACTTCCCACCGAACTCCTGTGGCCATCAGCCTTTCTGAATTCTTTCCCTCTCCTACTTGTCCCTTCCATTGTCAGGCATGTGGGAGCCCAGGGGGGACAGCAGGCACCCTCCCTTGTTTACAGGGGTCTTCTCACTCCCCCTGACAGAGTAAGTGTGCAGTGTATACTCGCTGAAAGAATAAATGTTAAAAGCCTTGTGTCTGCAGAGAGATGGGAACTGATGTTTAAACAAGACCCTGGGTTGACATGCCCCTTTGCCGATGCAGAGGGACAGGATGTCTCCTTGCTGCAACAGTGACACCCCCCCCATGGCGGATGTCAGGGTGGGAGGCAGCAGCCAGGCCCAAGAGCAGAGTGGGTGGGTCAGGCCCAGGCATCAGGAGAGCTTGGGGTCAGCTGGAGACTATCAAAGCCCCTCTGCTTCTCTATCACCCCAGGATCTGGTGGTCATGGCAAAGGGAGGCATGCAGTGACCCAGCAGGCTGGCCCAAGGCTCTGCACCTGGCAGGGCACCCTTTAAGCAACTGCAGTGCCCTGAAGAGTCTCAGCAGTCAGGATAGACCTGTGGGTGTCTTGCTGGGAGAAGGGGTGGTGGGGGCAATGGGAGGGGCTGGCTTCTCCCTGCGATCTGCACCCCCCACAGACAGGGAGCAGGCACTGCCCACCCAGCCAGGCTCCTCCGGCCCCTGGGGGGCAGAGAGAGTTGACACAAGCCTGCAGGGCCAGGCCCAGGCTGGGAGAGTCCTGCCTCAGTGGACGTTTTCCAGGAGTCTCCAGTTGTGTCTGAGCCTCTGGCTCACGCGTGCAGCAGAGGTTCCTGCAGGCTTTGTCCGTGGCATAGGGCATCGTGAGCCCTAGATCCAGTGACTTGTGCCAGGCCCCCACAGCCCTGGTGGTGGAGTTAGGAGCTGGGTGCTGTTCTTCCCAGCCTTCATTGGGGCACTGGGGAAGGAGGGCATGGCTGGGAAGGGAGTGTGGTACAAGTGGGTTAGGGGTGAGAGCTGATAAGAGAGGAAGAGAGAGGGGCTGCAAGGGGTGCCTGGGAGAAGCAGAAGAGGTGACGTTTGCACAGTTCGGGAAGAGCCTGGCCTGTACATCGCATCAGGGAGCTCTTCTTACCTTCCCCAATTTCCTCTTCTGCTTTGTTTAATTTTATGGAATGAGATTCCAAACTAACAAGTCCCCAGGATCAGTGGCAATCATGTCTCCTTGCCCCCTCCCTTTCCTATCTGTTGCTGCAAAATCAATTTTCTCTGTGACAGGCACTCCCCAGAACTCCAAGTCCCTCGGCCCATGGGACAGCGGTGTGTGTCCCAAGACCTTGTCTGGTCTGCTTAGGAGGTTTCGTCCTCTGTCACCTCCTGCATAAGGTACCCCTTCTCCTCTCCCATTCCTGGAATAGCTGCCCGCCCCGCCCCTTAGCCTTCTGCAGGCTGCAAGGATTTTAAACATTCCCAGGTGGATGCACAGGCATTCATGCTATTTTTCATTTCTGCTATCACAGGATCCATGGAATGTTCCCTGGCCAAGTCCTCTTCACAGCTGTCCAAATGCAGCTCACCAGGCTGGAGATGCACTGATTACTCCACAGTGCCTCCTGCTGCTGGGACCCTGTGTTCTCACCTGACTAGCCCCAGGCCCCTGATGCTGAAGCCCAGGCCATGTTCAAGTGAATCCTGTCAAGCAGAAGGCACAGGTGGCTTTCTGTCACGATGCGGAAACATCTTCCCAGTTGTCATTTCCAGCCTTAAGAGAAAAAAGTGACAGGGGAGGCTTGGACCCAGTAGTTAGAAAGAGTCACGTCTCATATCAGTGTGTGTGGGTTTGAATCCCGCCTCTGCTCCTAACTCTAACTTCCTGCTAACTTCCTGCCCTGGGAGGCAGCTGGTGATGGCTCAAGTCCTTGGGTCCTGGACACTCATGTGGCAGGCCTAGATTGAGTTTCTAGCTCTTTCTTTTAGTCTGACTCCACCTCATGTGTTCCAGGCATTTGGCGAGTGAACCAGTAGATAGAATTGAACTCACTCCTCTTTCTCTCTTTTTTTCTGTGTGTCTCTCAGCTTCTCAAATAAAGAAGTGAAAAAAAAGTTTAAAAGTGCTGGGATACAGGGTGAAACCAACAGCATCCCGTCTCGGAGTCCAGGCTGCTGTGCTTGGGATCCAGCTCTCTGCTAACACCTGGGAAGGTAGTGGAACAGGGCTCAGGTCCCAGGGCTCCTTCCACCCACACGGGAGCCGAGGATGGAGTCTTGGAATCCTGCTTCTCTCTGGCCCTGTCCCAGCTGTTGCTGCCATTTGGGGAGTGAACCAGCAGATGAAAGATCTCTCTGTCTCTTCTCTCCACCTTCACCCTCCTTCTTCCTCTCTGTTGTCTCGCTCTGTGCTACTCTGCCTTTCAAGTAATTCCAAAAAAGCGTAAAATCAAAACCAGCGACCATTCTGAGCCCAGTAGAAAACTGAAATTGTAGGACAAATGGCCTATAGAAACCTGGAGAGGTAGGGGCATCGGGAGAAATACAGTAATAGATCTGGGGTCTGGAGCGGAAGTCAGATGTCAAGAACGGGGCAACACACAAGAGAAACAGCTCGGACAAGTTGAGGCAGGCTGGGTGGAGAGCGGGAGGCGGGGCTTACCCAGGAATCACTCTGCTCTTATCAGCTGAAGATGCCAGAAGATCAAGGGGAAGGGAGAAGGGTCCTTGAGAAGCCCCTCTAACAGCCAGTCTCCCCAACACAGGCCTCCCTCGCAGGGGAAGGGCGACCTCAGGAGGTTGTACTGAGGCCTTTCCAAGCTGAGCAACAGACACCCCCCAGCCTCCAGTCTTGCCCAGCCCTCCTGTGCCAGAGTCAGGAAATGTTTATAGCTATGATGAATACACACTTTAAAAAAAGAAATCATCTCAAATCAATAGCTGAGTGTTACCCTTCAAGAGAGCAGAGAAGGAAGAGGAAATGAATTGAGAGAGAAGGGAGAGAAATGATATTAGAGAATAAATGCAAATGATCGGTGAAACCAAAAATTTAGGTTGAGAAGATTAAGCCACTTGGTGGGCGTTGAGCTAGATGGACTGAGGAGAGACGAGGGGATGACTCAAGCTGCTAAAATTAAAGATGAAAACAGGGACATTGAGGCCAGTTTTACAGAAATATTTCCATGAACAGTTTTTTTAGAGATTGGTTTATTTGCAAAACAGAGAGACAGAGAGGGAAGGAGAGGAGTGAGAGAGAAGGAGAAGCCAGGAAAGGAAGAGAGAGAAGGAGTGGTGGAGAGAGAGAGAGAAAGAGATTTTTCATCCACTGGTCTGCTCCCCAAATGGCTGCAACAGCCAGGACGTGCCAAGCCAAGAGGTTGGAACTCCCTCTGAGTCCCCTGTGTGACTGGCAGGTACAGGAGCATGTGAGCCATCTTCTGCCACTTCCTCGGACTTATTAGTGAGAAGTTGAATCAGAAATGGAGCAGCCGAGATTCAAGCAGGAGTTATTAGAGCAGAGGATGCTGGCATTACAAGTAGTGGATCCACCTATACCAATACCAGTCCTGCTTTGAACATCTGTATGCCAACAAATGGGATAACCCAAAAGAACTGGACGAATTCCTAGAATACACATCTACCAAAATTCAATCATGACAAAATTAAAAAAAAATCTGGATAGAGCTGTATTTAGGATAGTGGAACAATAACCCTGTCATGCAATAAAGAAAAGCCAAGGACGAGAAAGTATCAGTGGTGAATTCTACCGCTTAAAAAAGTGCTTCTCAAAGTCTTCCAAACAGGTGGCGAAAAGAGGAAACACATCCTAGCGTGTCCCCTGAGGCCAGTGTTGCCCATATACCAATGTCAAACGAAGATTGCGCAAGAGAACTCCGTACCGATGGCCCTTGTAAACACACAGGTGGGGGAAAATCCTCTACAAAATACGAACAAGCAAAGCCCAATAGCGTATTAAAAACACTGCACACCAAGGCCAAATGAGTATCATTACTGAAGTGCAAGCATAGTTTGGTATTTGAACATCAAACTATGGGCGGGGAGTTTGATGTAGCAGTGAAACCATTTGTTGTATCATGTCCTCTGTCGGCAAGGTGACAGTGATTGATTGGGCCCCTGCCACCCACATTAACGACCTAGATGCAGTTCCCAGAATTGGCCCTGACCCAGTCCCTGTCTTCATAAGAATTTGGGGGAATTCGGGCCCGGCGCGGTGGTGCAAGTGGTTAAAGGTCCTCGCCTTGCACGCCCGGGATCCCATATGGGCGCCAGTTCTATCCCGGAGGCCCCGCTTCCCTTCCAGCTCCCTGCTTGTGGCCTGGGAAAGCAGTCGAGGTCGGCCCAAAGCTTTGGGACCCTGCACCCGCGTGGGAGACCCGGAAGAGGCTCCTGGCTTCGGATCGGCATAGTATCGGCCCTGGCAGTTGCGCTCACTTGGGGAGTGAATCATCGGACGGAAGATCTTCCTCTCTGTCTCTCCTCTCTGTATATCCGCCTTTCCAATAAAAAAATAATAAAAAAATAAATCTTAAAAAAAAAAAGAATTTGGGGGAATTAACCAATGGATGAAAGTCCTTTGTCTCTCTTAAATAAATTTTAAAACTAAAAAAGGAAAGAAAAAATCAAATTATAGACCACATTAAGAGGATGAAGAAATAAATTCAGATAATCATTTCAGCTGATGTGGAGAAAAACATTTGATGAAACCCAGTATTCTCTTGTGATAAAGACACTGGAAGACATTTTTTTTTTTCAGGGTGCTACAGGAAATGTAGGAAAACTTCACAGCTTCCTTCACCCTCAAGCGTAGAAGCCTTGCTCATAAAATCAAGACCAAGATAAGGAGGTACATTGTTACCACTTCAACTTAACAAAGTGCTGAAAGTTTTAGCCTGAGCAAGAAGGCAAAAAAATAAGTAAATAAATAAATAAATAAAAATAAAATACATCTAAACTAGGAAGAAAAAAATTTTTTATCTGTCCCTAGGTAGCATGGGATTTTATATATAGGAACTCCCATAATCTCCCCCTCCCCACCTTCGAAACCTGTTAGAACTAACAAATTAACTCATCAAAATTGCAGATAGGAAATCTACACACACAGAAATTCGTTCCAGGGGCTGAAATTGTGGCGCAGAGAGTTAAGCTGCAGCCTGCAGCGCTGGCATTCCATGTGAATGCTGGTTCAAGTCCCACCTGCTCCAGCTCCTGCTCCAGCTCTTGGTTAATGTGCCTGAGAAAGCAATGGAGGATGACCCGAGGGTTTGGGCGTCTGCATTCTTGTGGGAGACTTGAGTAGAGTTCCAGGCTTTTGCATCTAGCCTGGCCCAGCCCTGGCCACGTGGCCCCTGGGGAGTGAACCATCCTTCCTCCTTCTGCCTCTGTAACTCTGCCTTTCAAGTAAAATACTTCTCTCTCTCTCCCTCAAGAAACCGGCTGCATCAACTTTTAGGATATTTATTTATATAGTTATGAAAGATTGATTTCCCATTCACTGGTTCCCTTCCCGAATGCCATGCAGAACTGTGCCACGCTGAAGCCAGGAGTCAGGGACTGAATCCTGTTCTCCCTCATGGGTGATCATGATTTGAACTACTGCTTTCCAAGATGTGCATTAACAGGAAGTCGGAACTCGAAAGAAGGCGGGTAAATATGGAACGTGGAAGTCCCAGTGGCAGCTTAACAGCTATGCCAACTGCTCACCACAAAGTTGACTTTAAAAATGTATTTATTTTTATTTTAAAAGCAGAGAGAAGGAGAGACAGAGGGAGAGATCTTCCATTTGCTGGTTCACTCCCCCAAATGGCTGCAATAGCCAGACCTGGGCTGATCTGAAGCCAGAAACCAGGAGCTTCTTCCAGAGTTGCCAGCGTGTGCGCAGGCCCTCGAGCCATCCTCTGCTGATCTCCCAGGCTGTTCCTCATCAGGGAGCTGGACAGGAAGCAGAGCAGCCAGGACTCGAACCAGCACCCCTCTAGGATGCCAGGACCACGATCCGAGAATTAGCCTTCTGTGTCATAGCACTAGTACCCGATTGTGATGCTTTAAAAAGTGTGGTGACCAGTGTTATAACATTGTCCCACGCGACTCCACCATCTCACACTGGAGTGTCGGTCCAAGCCCCAGATGCTTTGCTTCTGATCCAGTTTTCGGCTCATGTGATTGGGAAGGCAGTGGAAGGTGGACCAGGGGCTCATCAGAGACCAAGGTAGAGTTCCTGCTTTCCATCTTCCGCCTGACCCACATCCAGCTGCTGCAGGTGTTTGGAGAGTAAACCAGTGGACGAAATATATTTCTAGCTCCCTTCTCTCTTTCACTTTCAAATAGACTCACCTTTAAGAAATACAAGGTGTATATCCTGCTGTTAAATTCATCCCACAGATTCTTTTTTTAAGATTTATTTTTATTTTTATTGGGAAGTCAGCTATATAGGGAGGAGGAGAGACAGAAAGGAAGATCTTCCATCCGATGATTCACTCCCTAAGTGGCCACAATGGCCAGAGTTGCGCCAATTTGAAGTCAGGAGCCAGGAGCGTCTTCCTGGTCTCCCATGCATGTTCAGGGTCCCAAGGTAAGGAAGAGGGAAAGGCCCTTGTCTCCACCTCAAGGAGCAAACAGAGACCTCGCCGGGCTCTAGCAGGCCGACCCCGTGTGGCAACAGAGAAGGGGGCCACGTTAGCGGCCCAAGCATTCTAACAGGAATTGGACAGAAGCCAAGCTCGTGTGAGGCAGCATCTTATCTGAGGCGTACAATGTGCATTTGTGTGTTCACAGGCGTGTCTGTGTTTGTGTGTGAAGGAAGAGTGAGATGGAGTGTTCGGGTACTGCAACCAGTATTGCACAATACCTAATTGTTGTTACTCCAGTGGGAGAGGATGGGGAGAAGAGCCCCCAGGTACTTTTACCAAGAAGCCCCCTGCACTTGTACAGTTTCTATTCTGGGGAGGAAATAGTTGCAAGGGGAGCCAGGGAGTTGATTTTAGCGTGGCTGGTGGGCAGATTCAATTTCCTGACACAAACATGGTTGATCTCCTGGAGTGTTGTTGAAGCTGTTTCCTATTAGCAACATTCTGACAAATGCAATTTCCTGAAACAAGCCTAGGAACAAGGCTTGTGGATCCAGGTTACAGATGACAGGCACGTGAGGACAGCTGTGATTACAATTGCTACAAGCAGGGGTTCCTTCATTTTTCAGAGCAAGCCACGCTGCTGGTGTGTCAGCTAGTGTATCGCCTTACAAGGACAAGATGGAAACATCAAAGCAGACCTTCCGGAGCCCTTTGCCCCAGGACTTTATACCCTGTTAGATCTAAATACCCAAAGTGTCAAATTTCGTGAAATATACAGGTTGTATTTTTGTATCACTGTGTCTTTACAGGAACTAAACCGTATTGCCATCCCCCTTGCGGTATCACAAAGAGTAGGATTTGGGTGTGGCTTGAGCGAGCATTCTTCCTAAAGATCCGGGTGCTGGGCGCATCGTGGAGGTGTCGAGGGGATGTTGATTCCTGGAGATGAGGCCGGGGCAGGTGTGAGCAGTGAGGATAGTGGTTGGGTCATCGACTTATCCTGTTGGGATGTTCCTGACTCCCAACTTCCTGCTCAGGGGTACTCTGGGGAGAGAGATGCTACAGGGCTCCTAGCTGAGGCGGCCCAGGTGCTGCATTGGGGGCAATGAATCGGTGGATGGCAGTTTTCCCTCTGTCTAGTTCTCAAAATAATAATAATAATAATAATAAGGTAGTGGGAAACGTGGGACTCGGCAGAAGGCATCGATGCTGGTTTCACCGAGTGTGTTGGTTTTGTTGCGGGGTGCGAGCGAGATCACACCAGACATGTCTAAGGTTGATTAAAGAATCTTTATTAACCAAGCTTGGTGATAACAGAGCGCACTAGAGATAGCAAATCACAAGTCCATGTGGTGATCCAACCAATCATAATCCAACCAAACATAATCCCAAAAGGAACAAATGGCCATTACCCTGAAGTCCATCCGTTAAGCTGAAAACCTGTGTCCCAGCTTCCCCAACAATATAAATTATGCTAAGAGAGACATGCAATGAATAACCTGGACACACTTACACAGGTGCAGACATTGACCTTTCCCTGGCTTCTCTGCCCACATTCCATCACTGCTAGACCTCACCTCTCCTGGAACTCCTGATAGTGCACAGACCAGACACAACATTGCTATATCCATTGTCCCATCTCAGCAGTACACAGGGACCATGCTCAGGGGATTACCTGTCCTGGGTCAGCCAAGAGTCAAGGTGCCAGAGTAATGGAAGCACCTGACGAGAGAGAGAGAGAGAGAGAGAGAGAGAGAGAGAGAGAGAGAGAGAGAGAAACTCCCTGACACCCCCCCCCCCCCAGCTTCCTGGGCCTTTTAAAGGGGCTTGTGAGGAGAGTGGTCACAACAACGCAATACTGCCCCCTCTCAGTTGACAGGTGAGTCACAGGTGGGCAGGAGCCAATACCTAAGTGCTGTGGGCTGAGGAGTTGATTAGTGCTCCTTGGGATGGGCAGAAACAAGAACTGGGCTTGTAGCTAAAAACACCTAGACTGGGCCCGGCGCGGTGGCGCAAGTGGTTAAGGTCCTCGCCTTGCACGCCCGGGATCCCATATGGGCGCCAGTTCTATCCCGGCAGCCCTGCTTCCCTTCCAGCTCCCTGCCTGTGGCCCGGGAAAGCAGTCAAGGACGGCCCAAGGCTTTGGGACCTGCACGCCCCCCCCTCCCGTGGGAGACCCGGAAGAGGCTCCTGGCTTCGGATCGGCAAAGCATCGGCCCGTTGCGCTCACTTGGGGAGTGAATCATCGGACGGAAGATCTTCCTCTCTGTCTCTCCTCTCTGTATATCCGCCTTTCCAATAAAAAATAATAAAAATTAATCTTTAAAAAAAAAACACCTAGACTAATTGGACTCATCTGCATCCAATATCCTGGCTAAATTAGGACGTGGGGGGAGTGGCTGAGGATGGAGTTCCGTTGCCATTAAGACCCACCTTCAGGACAGAGGGTAGGGGACACAGCCACATTCATTTGCCCGCTGTCAGTGGGTGCTGGCTATCACTGGCCGCACCCCATAGCAATTTTTCTGGCAATGAATTGGCATAAAACAAGTTCAGCTGTCTGTTCTCTGACCAGCTCCCTACTGGATGGTGTGCTGTGTCCCTTGCTTGCCCACAACACAGGTGACACCAGCCGTGGCGAGGCCTTCTCCAGGGCTTAGCAGACACCAGTGCCATGTACCAGGGGTTCCTGAGAGCTCAGCTAAGCCAGCCTGTCTTCTTCAGGAAGCCATCCAGTCCTAGGTAGGTTGTTTTAGGAATACACAATGGACTAGAACAGTGGGGGTGCTATGGACTGGGTTGCGTCCCTTCAAAGTCACAACTGGAAGCCCTCGCTCCCAGTATTGGTCATGTTGGGGCAAAGGGCCTCTTAGGCGGTAACAGGTGAAACCAGGAGCCAAGTCCACCCTAACCATGTGCTTCCGGGTTGAGGCAGCTCACTCCAAGCTCTGATGTGGTGGCTGTGATGGGCAGGCCTGTGTGGCTGCCTGTTCCCCTGCAGTGGCAGCTCCAGGGAAAAGGACAGGGTAGACCCCCAGCTTGGCAGGGGGGTCCAGCCATGGGCACAGTGTGGGGTCAGGCCCCAGGCGGCCATCAGGTCCCTGGAGGCATACTTGGACAGCTAGACTAAGAACAGGACAGTTGGGTAACAAGGACGTATGGACAGAATTTTCCTTGAGATGAGCCCAGTCCTTGAGCCACTTCAGCTGCCCCCTCCCCTGGCCAGACCACCTTTGGTAACAACCCACAAGCTGAGAGTAGTGTTCTATTATTATTATTATTAAAGATATATTTTATTTTTTATTGGAAAGGCAGATTTATTGAAAGGAGAGACAGAGAGAAAGGTCTTCCATCTACTGCTTCACTCTCCAGGTAGCTGCAATAGCCAGAGATGAGCCGATCCGAAGCCAGGAGTTCGTCAGGTCTCCCACACAGGTGCAGTGACCCAAGGCTTTGGGCCATCCTCAACTGCTTTCCCAGGCCACAAGCAGGGAGCTGGATAGGAAGTGGAGCCACCTGGACACGAACTATTGCTTATATGGGATCCCAGCACATGCAAGGTGAAGATTTACCACTGGCCATCACACTGGACTCTGTATTACTGTTGTTGTTGTTGTTGTTTGAAGGGTACAGTTACAGAGAGAGAAAAGGAAATCCTTCCAAACAGTGGCTGGAGCTGGCCCAGTGCAGAGCCAGGAGCTTCTCCCAGGTCTCCCGTGTGGGTGCAGGGCCCAAGGTCTTGAGCCAGCCTCTATGGCTTTCCTAGGCCGTGAGCAGAGTTCGGGATGGGAAGTGGAGCAGCCAGAGCTTGAACTGGCACTCGTGTGGGCTGCCAGCACCACAGCCAGAGGCTTCACCCCTAATGTGACACTGACCAATGTTGCGCACACCAGTCTCCCAGTCCTTTCCGTGGTTGTGGCATTGGACAAACTGCATTTACTTTAACCCGTCTTCACTTGAGGTCTCAGTTGTTTTGCTACTGTTACACATCAAGTAGCAATGGATACTGATGCACGATGTTGATGTGGACTCCTGCTGGGGCTTCTCTCGGGTAGACACATCCAGGAGCGGAACTGCTGGGTCCGTGGATACCCGCTTGTTTACCATTTTCCAGAAACACCCAAGCTCTTTCCTCTAACAGCCACACCGCTGTACATCCCTCCCAGCAGCCTAGGACATCTCAGCATCCTGGCTCTTGCCAATCCGCTGTGCCGGCGAGGATGCAGTGCGAGCTCACCGTGCTGATGGCGCCGAGCATCCTTTCCTGATCCGATCAACCACTTTAGGAAACGTGTGTTCACATCCCTGCCTGTCTTAACTGTCATATTTGTCTTCTTATTGCTGAACCGCACGAGTGCTTCATGCCATTTTCTATCTTACCAGATACCATTTTTGCAAACTCCGTGGACTGCCTTCTCATTTTATTGATGAGCTTTTCAAGCACAAAGCTTCTACTTCATTTTAATGCTTGTGAATTTGTCAAGATGCGTTTATTCATTTGAAAGGCTGCGTGATGGGGATGGGAGACAGAGGGAAGACAGAGCAAGGAATTGCGAGATGGCGTGAGCTTTGTCAGGCCCGCTGAGTCTGCGCGAGTCTCAGGGTGAGCGGAAAAACCAGTGTTCAGTTAGGGACACATCTGCTGAGCCAGAATATTAGAAAGACACCTACTATATGCTTAGAACCTTAGCTAACTGCGAAACCGGCTTTCCTAAACCACATTTGTTTTCTCGCTTGCTTCTTTCAGCCCCCTCTCTGCTTCACAGGCTGTAGCCTTCATCCCTACCAACACTTGCCCAGGGGATCGCTCAAAGTACAGGCTACAAATGCATCACCAATAAATGTTACATATTCAATCAGAGGCCACATCACACTTTTTAAAAAAACACTTTTATTATTTTTTTATTGCAGTGTCAAATATACAGAGAGGAAGAGAGAGACAGAGAGGAAGATCTTCCGTCTGTTGATTCATGCCACCATGAGTGGCCGCAACTGCCTGTGGTGTGCCGATCCGAAGCCAGGAGCCAGGAGCTTCTTCCAGGTCTCCCACGTGGGTGCAGGGTCCCAAGGTTTTGGGCCGTCCTCGACTGCTATCCCAGACCACAAGCAGGGAGCTGGATGGGAAGTGGGACACTGGGACCCTATCTGAAGGTTTTTAGGCCTTAAAATTACATCCTGTTTGACAGAGGCCTTCTAGAGAGAAAACAAAAACTTAGCAACATAATGAACAGTCTTCCTGTTTCTCCTCCTGGTGCCTGGCAGGTGGGTTGCAGGTGGGTCCCCCTTCCCCTTAGCCTCAGATTAGCACTCAGCTACAATGTGGCCCCTGAAAGTCCAGGCCAACACACGGGTCTCTTATACGTTCCTCACCACCCTGCCCAGGCCATGGACTGGTTCTGAGCTGGGGAGTTCCCATGCATCCAACAAGACTCCCTACGAGGAAAGTGTCCACCCTTAACAAGACAGGAAAGATTCCTGCCAGCTCCCCCTTCGTCCCACTGTGCCAATGTCAGTCCACCTGGTCAGCAGTTGGTCAAGCGGTGTAGCTTGCAAGCCCCTAGGAGCAGCTGTCCAGCCTGCTCCCTTCTTCCACTTGCGGTGGCATGGAAATAAAAACTCCCGCGCTTCTCAGTCTGCCTCTATTCTGGAATAGAATCGGTCAACTGCAACAAGATCGTCCATCCATTGGTTTACTCCCCAAATGACCACAAAAACCAGGACCTACATAAGTGCAGGCATCCAGGCACTTGGGCTACGTTCCACTGCGCTCCCAGGCCATTGGCAGGGAGCTGGATGGAAAGTGGAGCAGCCAGGACTAGAACTTGACCCACATGGGATGCCAGTGTTGCCAGTGGTAGCTTGACATATTTTGTCCCATCAGCCCCTATTCTGTCTCTGTTTTCCAAAATGTGATTCCCCCCAAACACACACACAAACACACACACACACACACACACTCACACACACTCCCTCTGCTGGTTCATTCCCCAGATAGCTTCAAGGACCAAGGCTGGCCCAGGGTGCACCCAAGATCCTGGAGCTCCATCCGGGTCTCCCACATGAATGCAGGTGTTCAGGTACTTGGCTCATCATCTCATGCCTCCCCCCGGGCACAATAGCAAGGACCTGGATAGGACGAAGAACAGCTGGGACTTCAACAGGTATCCCTTTGGGATGCCAGCTTTAGAAACAGAAGCTTCATCCGCGGTGCCTATTCCTATCGCTCTCAGCAGCCTGTGGGCAGCCCTATGACCCCCTTCCCTCGCCGTGCCCCTCCTTGTGGGAACAGACTTGCTGGACTGAGGGGAGGCTGCTCCGGCTCCAAGCTTCCATCCTTCCATCCCGGAGCACACAGCACTTCCCAATGCCAGAAACTGTGGTCTGCTGCCCTCTGGTGGGCATCAGGTAGTATTTCATTGCTATTTTCATTTGCTGTTTTCCTAGGACCAACGAAGCAAAATCATTTTTCATTGATCTTCCTGGTGGGCATCCCGGTCTCCGAGCCTCCTTTTTGTGTGCAGTGAGCTTCTGTTGCATCCTATGCGTGTTTCTCTGTGTCTTACTGATATCTACAAGTCTGCCATGCACTCTGTATATTCAGGATGGCCACCTGATGTCATCCCAGGGTCCCTGATGTGGAGCACGTTCTGAGGGCACTGCTCAAGCGGTTTTGATCTGAGATGCTGTTGATTTTATTGCTCCAAGCTCAAGGAAATCCTTCAAAGGTCCATTGGCCAACCCAACCCACCTTAGAGTCTCCACTAGCCCAGATATTCGCTGTCAGAGCTTGGCTGGGAGAGCTGTTTGACTGATTCTGCCTCCTCAACGAACTGGCTGCCACGTCCCCTAGTGAGCATCTGGTCATGCTGTCCGCTGCAAAGCTTCAACAAGCCAGCAGTTCCAGTTCTGACACATGCGCTCCGTAGTCAGGTCACGGATCCTGTGATTTCCCCCGTGGATGGAGTTCTGAGTCCAGTTGTCCAGGGTGTGTGGACATCACCAGAGGTGACCCCGAGCCTGACTCCTGTGTGTGCCAGCCATGCTGGGGTCCGCCTTTGTCGCTCACCCACATCAGCCTACACGCACACTGGTGGCCGCAGTAGTCCGGTGAGTTCCATCACCAGCCCCAACTCATACACAAACCAAAAGAAAAAAAAAAGAAGCAGCAGCAAGAATTGGCACACTGATATGGTTTGGCATTAACCAGGCCCAGGATGCCCGCCAGCTACCAGCTGCGTTTCTCCCAGCAGTGTAACACTTGCCTAGGCTGGGGACACACTCTGTATTCATTTATTGTTTTCCTGAAGTTTGGTTTTTGTCTCCTTTGCTGTTTTCTGACACTGCAGTAAATTTCATCAATGTTTTCCTGTATGATGTGTCCTTTTTAAAAAGAAATTAATTATTTGAAAGAATGACAGATTAAGAGACATCTTCCATCCGCTGGCTCACTCCCCAAATGGCCACAATGGCCAGAGCTAAGTCAGTCCGGGGTAACGAGCCAGGAGTTTCTTCAGGGTTTCCCACATAGGTGCAGGGGTCCAAGAAACCAGGTCATCCTCCATTGCTTTCCCAGGTGCCTTAGCAGGGAGCTGAATTGGAAGTGGAGCAGCCAGGACTCGAACCAGTGCTCTGATTTGGGATGCTGGTGCTTGCAGGCGGAGTTTAGCCTGCTATACCTTGGGGTCAGCCTTGCAAGCGGTGTCTGAATCCACTGTGCCACAACATCCATCTCTGACTCGTTTTCATGTGTCTCATTTATGAAGCCCATGCTAACTGCAAATTCCTAACTATAGTATGTGGTAGTTTCTCCTAGCAGTTTTAAACATGGCTTTTCAATCTTAGGTCTTTAATTCACCTGCAAAGGATTTTTGTTATGGCTTCAAGCAAAGACCCAGTTCTACTTCCCATTGCATAAACCTCTGCCCAAGTCTCCCCTGGCAGGGACAGGCACCACCCGTACCACCATCCACATGAGGGGAGAAGGAGGATGCCGGGGTCTGGGTGTGCTCCTTGGCCAGTGCAGGACCTGGAGGCTGCAGAAGAGGCAGCACTGGGCTTCTGCCTGCCTCTGACCTCGGCTGGGAACCAGCAGGTGGCTGGTGCTGGGACAGGTACCTGTAAGACTCCTAACGGAGTCTGCTTGGGGGCACCCAGGCTTGGCTGCTGGCGAGCAACGTCCAGACCAGGGGCCTGCTATGGGATGCCCCTCCCTACAGCCCCACCTGCTTGGGCAGTGCCTGCCTGCATCTGGCATGGCGCATGGGGACACAATGCCCGGGTACCTGACGGGGAAGGGCAATCCTCCAGGGTCATCCTGGGTGAGCATGCAGGCACTATCCTATTCAACATGTACAACATAAGGTCAGAGGGACGGACAGGACTAGCCAGCCTTGGCATGGCAGCTCAGGACCTGGGCAACCCTTCCTGCCTTCTGCCTGTCTGCCGTGGGGCTAGCTCTCTTCACCCTACAGGGACAAAGGAGGCAGCCAAGACTAGTACCAGAGTCAGAGCAATGGACAGAAGGGCAGGGGCAGGCACCGCCCGTACCCCAGTGTCCCACATTGCCACTCCTCCCACCCCTGCCACACCTGTGCGTTGTCATTGAGACTTGGTGAAAGAGAACACCGACTTGGGCATGCTCAGCGGGCCTCACCTCCAGGAGGGACTCTGCCAGATTACAGGGCCAGCCATTCTCACACTCACACTCATCCTCAGCAGGCAGGCTGCAGTGGACGGAGACTCATCAGCTGCCACAAGCCAGAAACAGTTCCAGAAGGAGCTGTGGTCGCTTGGCTCACACCATCCGGCCTGCTAGAATGCTTGTCCCGCCCATAGGTTCTCACCACTCTCCTGGGGATTGGGCATTGGACTAGCGGCTCGCAGGAGTCATGACCGGAACCAGGACTCGCACCAGACCCTCAGTATGGGATGTCATTCCAAAGAGAGGGAGAAGGGGTGAGCGTCTGGCGTAGCAGCCACACCCCAGCTCGTGACTGCGGCTTCCTTCTCCAGGCACCCTGAGATAGCTCACAGGTGAGGGCCCCTGCCACCCACCTGGGAGATGCAGATGGAGTTCTGAGCTCTTGACTTCTTCCCCTGGGCATTGCCCTGCATCTGGGGGAGTGGACCAGTGGCCGGAGTCCTCTCACCCCCTTTCTCTCTCAATCTGGGGTTTTCTGCCTCCACCAGAGCTGATATCTACATTCCTGGGGGGCTGGAAGGACAGAGGCCAGAGGGGCTCCCTGCGGTCCTAGGCGGCTGCGTTAGCAGGCGGGAGGAACCAGATTCGGCTTCAGTGGGCTTGGGGTGGACACCCCAGTCCAGAGGACACGAGGGCGTGTGGACTGGAAGCTGAAGCAGCCACGCTGGCCTGTCAGGGTGCGATCCCACTCGTAGCCACATGAGGGCGCCAGAGCCCAGCAGACGCGAAGGGGAAGCCGGCCAGGAGCTGGTGCCTTCCAAGGTGTCCGGCGCCCTGACCTTCTTAGAGAGTGGGGTGCAGGGTCCCCAGCCTGCGGGCTTTCCTCTGCTGCTTGGGGAGTCGGAAGGACCTTGAGTCAGAGTGGGGTGCAGGGTCCCCAGCCTGCGGGCTTTCCTCAGCTGCTTCCCAGCTGCTTGGGGAGTCGAAAGGACCCTGACTCAGAGTGGGGTGCAGGGTCCCCAGCCTGCGGGCTTTCCTCTGCTGCTTGGGGTGTCGGAAGGACCTTGAGTCAGAGTGGGGTGCAGGGTCCCCAGCCTGCGGGCTTTCCTCTGCTGCTTCCCAGCTGCTTGGGGGGTCGGGAGTGGAGCAGCTGGGACTCACCCGGCACACATAACGGATGTAAAAGCCAGCCAGTGGCCTACCCAGCTGCACCACCAGGCCCGTCCCCGTCTTTTCCACATCAGTTGTGCACTGAGGCCACTCACTTTTTGTTTTTAAGTATTATTTATGTGTTTCTTATTGGAGAGGCAGGTTTACACAGAACAGGAGAGTCAAAAAGAAAGATCTTCCATCTTCTAGTTTACTTCCCAAATGGCCACAACAGCCAGAGTTGAGCTAATCTGAAGCCAGGAGCCTCTTCCCGGTCTCCCACATGGATGCAGGGTTCCAGGACTTTGGGCCATCTTCCACTGCTCCCCCGGGCCATGACTCCCAAAGGGAGTGAACCAATGGATGAAAGATCTCTCTGTAAATATGCCTTTCTAATAAAAATAATAATAATAATAATATATCTTTTGGGGGAAAAAGGCAAATGGGAGAAAAGGTTCCCTTTCTGCTGAGGACGGGTTCGGGCAGGCCCCAAGGGCAGGGCAGCTAGCCAGGTCTTGGTCACACCCAGACACACACACACACACACCCAGCCTGGGCTGGCTCCCAGCCCACCGTGCACCACGGTGCAGCTGCCCAGCACCCAGGCAGGGCCAGCAGCAGGGGATGTCCCTTGGGACCACCCACACCCCAGCCCTGGGACTGGATCACTGGGCTCCCTTGGCAGGCGCACAAGGAAAAGATTGCCCCCTGCCTCTCAGAGCCCCCAGCCGTGCTCCCACACAGGCGCCTGTTGCACTCATGGTCACGTCTGGGACTAATTCGCACCGCTCTGTGCCCATGTGTATGGGCAGAGGGCAGCCGCCTTAGGCGGGCGTTGATGACCCCACACGCAACACAGGAGCATTCAAACCCTACCTGGAGAAGTTCTGGTGTCACGGACCCTGTGTGGGCGGTAACTCCAGCTTGCGCCAGCGCCCATCATCACAGCTACTAGCTGGGATGCAGGTGGGGGCGGGACAAGGGCAAAGAGAGAAAAGCAGAGCCCCAGAGGAGGGGGCTGCACGAGGCACGGGCTCTACCAAGTGTCTCAGGTGGCAGAGGTGTGTCGGGGCGAAGGTGAGGGGCTGGGGGGCTCTGTGATGGGCTGGGGGCTCGGTGAGGGGCTGGGGGGCTCGGTGAGGGACTGAAGGGCTCTGTGAGGGGCTAAGGGGCTCTGTGAGGGATCCCAGGCGCCGCTAGGACTTTCCTCCTGGGCAGAAGCCTCTCAACACCCCCATCACGGAACCAGCCTCTGCTCCCAGGTCGGCAGCCAGGCTTGGGGTGGGAGCAGAGGTTTTGCCCGCAAGACGCTAGAGCACTTTGTTTTTCCCCCTGCTGACTCCCAGCTCCCGAGGTTGCCGAGGTCTGCCGGCCTTGACCGGGTCCCTGAGATCCACGGCAGTCTCGTAGCTGCTCCTAGCCAGCCTTTGCACACACTGCAGCCCACCCCGAGCCTGCGACGGAGCAGGTGTGTGGCCTGCAGTCCCCATCCCCACCCCACTGCCAGCCGAGTCAGCAGTTCCTCCCAGACCAGCAGCAGCCTCAGCTCTGGGGTACACCCTGGATAGAGGCACACAGGTCCCCGCCAGTCTACACTGACAAGCTCAGCCCTCGCAGACGTGGGGACGGCTACCTCTCTCCACGTGGCCGATCGCAGGACCCGGCAAGCCTGGGCGGCGTGAGGCTGTGTGCAGGAAGGCCCGCACCCGGAGCTGAGTGCTGTGGTTGTGACCACCAGCAGGGAGGGGACTCAGTGTCCTTGGGAGTTAGAAGGGACTTGTGGGGGGAGATCATTGGAGGGCCAACATTGTCCTGTAGCAAGGACCACAAGCGTGCCTGTGGTGGCTCAGTGGCTAAATCCTTTCTTTGCAAGTACCAGGAACCCATATGGGTTCGTGTCCTGGCTACTTCACTTCCCATCCAGCTTCCTGCTTATGACTTGGGAGAGCAGTAGAGAATGTTCCAGATCCTTGGGACCCTGCACCCTTGTGGGAGACCCTGCACCCATGTGGGAGACCTGGAAGAGGCTCCTGGCTCCTGGCTCCTGGCTTCAGTTCAGTTTGAGCTCTGGCTGTTGGGGTCATTTGCAGAGTGAACCAGCAGGTGGAAGATTTTTGTCTCTGTCTCGCCTTCTCTTCATAAATCTGATCTACCTTTCCAATAAAAGTTAATCAAATCCTTTTTTTTTTTTAAGTGCTGAGGAAGGTCGTGTAGCAAGAACCTGGGACGAGTATGTACTTGGTGCTGGAGAAACAGTGGGGATAGGGGATGAGGTCAGTGTGTCCCTTTTGTGCCCATCTCTGCCCAGCCAGGCCCCTGCACACTGCAGCTTAGCCCGGTGACAGCTGGCAGCCGGGGTCCTCACCTTGGCAGACAGAGGTCATTCAGCATGTGCAGGGAGCTGGGAGAAAAGCCACACTTCTCTGCTCTAAGTCCACCTGCTGCCTTTGGCACCCTCGGGTGGCTCTCTCTGTGGCCACACCCTTCCTCTCCCCACTCCAGCCAGCAATGAGGACAGCATCAGCTTTAGTGCTGTGGCCTTGTATCCAGAAAAAAAAAAAAAAGTGAGGTTGGGCAATAGCAAGCAGCTTCCCAACTTCGCAAAGAGAAAGTCAAGTGGGATGGCAGGTGTGGGTCTGTCTCAGTCTGTTCTTCATTGCTCTAACAGAGCACCGAGCCTCAGAACTTGATAGGCAATACTGAGTCATCCCTCACAGGACAGCAGACAGGGCTGTCCAATGGCATGGGGCCCGCACCTGCTGGGCACATGGTAAGGACCTTAACTCGGTGCAGGGCATCCACCGCGACATCGGGCAAGCTGCCCGCTCGTCTTACCCAGCTGCTCTCACGTCCCTCCCAGATCTTCTGTCATCAGCTTGCGAGCTCAGCCGCAGGTCTGGCCTTGCTGTGTCTCCAGGTGTCGGTCTAGAAGGCGGTGGCCGGGGGTGGGTATGAACCTAGTGGTTGAGCTGCCCCCTTGAACCTCCTGCATCTTGCTTCAGAGTGCCTGGGTTTGATTCCTGGCTGTGGCCTCTGCCTCCAACTTTGTGCTAATTCAGACTCTGGGAGGCTGTGGTGATGGGCACCTGCCAGTCACGTGGGAGATATGGATGGTCACAGTCTCCTCTCTCTCTCTCTTTCCCCCTCTCTCCATCTCAAATGCACTGGCCCCCGGGAGCCTTGTCCTTGTTGCTTGCTAGCGCCTTCCCCAGGAGCGTGCACTGCGGGGGCCCACGGTGGATGTGTCCAGCCACATGCCCACCCTATGTGAGCCTTCAACAATGACTGTCCCCTCGCGGCTACAGCCCCATTTGCATGCTCCATCCCCTGCAGGAAGTCCCACCCTGCCCACCTGCTTCCTGGGCATATATACCAGCAGGCAAACAGGGCGAGGGAGTGCTTCAGAAAGGCCTCAGCTCAGGCTCAAGGGCAGCCCAGGTGCCCAGTTGCTGGTACTGGCTGTGGGCTGCCCATCACCAGCAACCTGGAGACCCTGAGAGCCCCATCCCACCCCACCCTGCTCCCTCGCAGTGGTGGTTCTTGCTTCAAAGAGCAGGAGGGACAGAGGTGGGAGGTGAAGAGGCCCTCACGGCCAGCGACCTGGTGACCCCCGTCTCCAGGAGGAGCGTGTGACCTTGTATCCTCAGTTGCTGCTGGACTCATTCCGGGGATTGAATGAGGTGATGCCTGGAGGTAGCCAGAACTGCATTTACCCAGAGCGTACCATCCTGGCGTAGGTACCGCAGGGGGGTGGCCTGCCGTCCGAGAACAAGGCTGGGAAAGAAGACGCTGCTGCCCTACCCCGCCTCACGCCACATGATGTCCATCCCGGCGGGGAAGGCTGAGACCAGGGCCCCACCGTGAGTGTGAGGAAGGAAGGCAGTGTCTGGCGCCCTGCAGTGGGGGGTGGGAAACTTCAGAGAAGCTGGCCGAGAGGGACATGAGTTTTCTGGCCAAATTCAAGCACCAGAATCCCAAAGAAACAAGCTCTGCAGAAGCCCACAGAACAGGGTCGCGGGGCTTGGGGTGGGCACCGGTGGGCCATGCCTCCTGCAATAGCAGGCTGGGGCAGGGGTCCGAGGGCAGGTCTCACCTTCCAACTGGCCCAGAAGGAGCCACATGGCACCTGGTGTCAAGCAGAGCGCAGAGGCTGCTGCTGGGCTCAGGGAGGACAGAAAGAAAGGCCCAGCTGATGTCAGAGACATGGAGTCCCCAGACCCGCTTCTCTGAGCTCAGCAGTGAGCCATCAGGTAAACACAGGACACCACCCTGAATGGTGGTGGTAGAGTCCATTTCCTATTGTACAGCCTGGGTGAGTTAATTCTAAAGGGTAAGAACGTTTCAGTTTGGCTTGGGGTCCAAGGTGGAGGGGCTGCGGTGGGCGATGCCTCCCAGCTGGTACAGAAGTGAAACAGCACAGGGCACAGCATGCGGAGAGGCAGCGGGCTGTGTGTGTGTGCCCATCTGTCTGTGTGCGTGTGTAATGCATGTTCCTGGGTATGCACATATATGTGCATGTGGGCGTGCCTGGGTGTGCACATGGATGCATATGTGTGTGTGTGTTCTGTTGTGCCCAGGCCTGTCATGGCAGGGAGCGCCAAGCACCATTCACTGCTAGCCCCCGAAGCCACTCAAGGGCACCTGCTACAGCCCTCTACCTCCCGTGTTACAGCTCAGTGGCAGCTTGTTGCAGAACTGGCAAGCCGCCGCAGAGGAGACAGCTAGCCACATAGCTGGGATGCATCCCAGTTCTGCCAGGGCAGTGTCAGCCACCGGTCACAGCTCCATTTGCAGCTTGGTGGCAGGTCTGGGAGCGGCCCAGCTGGGGCTCAGCAGCAGGCTCCGGTCTCTGAGCCTCAGGTCTTCCCCAAATGAACCAGCAGGAGTCGAACTTCCAGGCAAGCACACAAGGGCGGTTTATTCACAAACTCGAGTTTGGGCCTCCAACTGTCACCGACGCAGTGGTCCTTGGTCCAGAGAGCCCAGAGGTAGAAAAATCACAGGATTCTTACACAGTTCAGCGGGATTCCACAGTCACACTTAGGATCGGTTAAGTATTTCTCAGCCAGTCAGAATTGTAACTATCAATGCCTCATTTACATGGAGTCTTATCTCCAGGAGACCTTGCCTTAAGGTCACCTAGGCTAACAGGTGCAGTCTCTTAAGTTAACTGGGGTTCTGAGGTCTTTCATTGTTTTTCAGTTCCAGTCTCCATCTTGTCTAAAGCCTCCAGGAGTAGTGGGGCTTTCCTCTAGTGAGCCGTCTTTTTGCCACCACCTCCCGAGGCTCCAGCTTGGGCGTCCTGACTGGGTTACACTCCCACCCTCTCCATGCCTGGTGGCAGGAATTCAACTGCAACATGGTGCTGGAGAGTATTGCAGTGTGTGAGAGAAATCACGCCAGTCAAGTCCAGGATGTACTAAGCAGTCTTTATTGACCGAGCTTGGTGAGGGCACTGCCCATCAATTTAAGGAACCACCAGCAGGTTCAGAGACCCACCTTTCTAATTACCAGCTGCGGGGACCAGGCAACCATTCATCTGGTGTTAACAGCAAATAGCAAATGAAAAGTCACAGTGGCCATCCAGTCTGAATCCAAACCCTGAGAGGAACAAATGGTCGTTACCGTGCAGTCCATCCGTTACACTGAAGACCTATGTCCCAGCTTCCCCAGCAGTGTAAGTTATCCTAAGAGCAAACAACCTGGACACACTTACAAAGCTGCAGACATTCACCTTTCCCTGGCTTCTCTGCCCACATCCCATTGCTGCCAGGCCTCACCTCTCCTGGAACTCTTCAAAGTACACAGATTAGAAATACAAAGCATCTTAGTATTTGCATCTTCATTGACTCACCCAAGCAGTGAACAGAGTAAGGAATACAGACACACAGGGGCCATGCTCAGGGGCTCCCTGTCCTGGGAGTCTGCAGGAGGCCAGAGAGCAAACAGGTGCCAGGGAGACCAAGAGTCGGAGTGCCAGAACGATGGAAGCACATGACCAAGAGAGCGAGCCCCTCCCCATCATGGGCGTTTATGGGGGCTTGCAAGGGGAGTGGTTACACAACAACACAATACCGCCCCCTCTCGGGTCCCAGGTGATGAGAGGTGAGTGTCATTTGACTCACAGGTGAGCAGAAAGGATTACACACGTGGAGGATGTGTGGCTTCCAAACTTGTGACCTTGAACTAGCTGCCTGCCCAGCCCACAACCGAGAGCATGAACATGTATTCAACCCATAGCGGAGGCTTCAAACTCAACAGCCAGGGGAAAACTCAATGGGATTCTTAAAGAGACCAAGTGGTTTCAGTCAGGTCCAGCCCTGGCCTGCATAAGCCCTTCTGGAATGTAAAAATTCCATCAGAGGCTGCAGAGGCAAACATGACATCTCAGATTCTACAACTGGTCCTGAGTCTGGGCATTCACCCTGAACACACACATGGGCAACAAGGCCTCTTCCTCCCAGACCATAGGAAGAGCTGAAAGTTACGAGGGATGGGAAGTGAGGACATGGCTCTGCATGTACCCGAGTCCCATCATGCTCCATTGGATATGCCTGCTCCTGCTGTCACAGCAGGTGCAAAGCCAGAGCTGGCAGGAGGGCTGTGAGAACCAGGAAGGTGACCCTGACACCTACCGTGTCTTGGGGGTTATTGCCCATCAGACCATGCTGAACTGGTTGGGAACTGGCCCCCTAGTATCCCAAATCATGTCACCCCAGGCAGTGTTGCTGAGTGGGCAGCGGGGAGGTCTGAGTCCACCTGCCAATAGACAACTCCACCTGGGGATGCAGTCCCCATCACACTTAGAGATCAAAGATCAAAATCCTGGGAGCCCTGGAGTGTGCCCCGGGGGGAGGGGGGAGGGAAGCACCCCTTGTTGGGAAAGAAATCCATCCTAGCCACCCAACCTGTTGGAGGATGATGGCTTCTGGAGCCCTCAAACCAGGCTCTTCAAGTTCATGAACTCATGCCTTCTCCCCACCTTCAAGGGGCCTCGTGAGTCCACAGAGTGCTTCGACTTGGGGTATAAATGTCACAGGCAGTGGCTTGACTGACTGTGCCACAACAGCAGCCCTTCCCTCCCTCTCCTCCCCCGGTCATTTCTACATCAGAAACCTAAAGGTTCTATGAAGGTCCACCTCTTCGCTAAGCTGCTTCCTAGTTTGGAAATGGTGATTGTTTAATGCAGAAGAGAATTGATTCTCAAAGACACCAGTGTCCACTGCACAGAGAGGCCCACATCTCGGCCCAGGGGAGGGTGAATCATCAGGGCTCCTAAACGCCTACCCCAGGTCAAGACCTCTGTTCAGCCTTGCTGTTGCTGAGTGGGGCTGACTCACACACATGCGCACACAATGCACACCCACAGGCACGTGTATACATGACCACACATGCACAGGTGTTTGCATATTCACACACACATGTGCACACATGCTCATATATACACACTTCCCACAGGTGCACACACACACACACACACACACACACACACACACATTTGTGCCCCTCTCTAAAGGCATCTGACCAGGCGTGACCTGAATGACCCACAGGCAGATTCTTCTCTGTGCTGACAGAAGCCTTGATCTCCCTCCCCAGCCCAGGGACCCAGAGGCCAGCCCCCCAAGTGGCCACATGGGCCATGGACTCGCCAGCTAGCATGGGGAAAGCTTGCGTTGTATGTATGGGGGGGCGGAGCATGCTACAGGGATGCCTGCTCAGCGTGTTGTCCCCAACGCCCTCTGTTTGGCAGGCAGGCTGTTTGCACAAACCTGCTGGGCTCTGGCTCAGCCTGCGGCCTGGTGGAGGGGGACACCGGCTTGGGGACATCCAGCTCAGGAAGACGAGCCCAGTGCAAGGTACAGTTCAACACAAGCCCTTCATGTGAGTCTCAGGGAGCTCTCCATCCCAGGCCATGTCCACTCCTGGCCAGTCTGCAGGGTCCCTCTCAAAGGCAGCACCACTGGCTCTCCTACACGCCTGTCAGAAGGGACCTTGCACACACTTGGGATGCCCTATCTTGCAGCCAGGGCCGGGTACTCCTGTGTAGGGACACATTGGTGTTGGGGGGTATTGACAGGCAACGGGGTTCCTAGCAAAGCACACCCACCCCCTGGGGGGACTTTGGCAGCCTCTGACTTCTTCCTTCCACTGCACCTGCTTCTCGCGGAGGAGGGACAGACACCATCTGGAAGTAGGGGTGGCCTACAGCTGCAGCCCTGCTACACCAGGCGGTTGTGGCAGGGCCCTCCCCCACCCTGCCTGGGTCCTTTTTCTGGGGCCCCAAAGCCACGTCCGCCCGCTCCAGGCAGCCCCTTATTCAGAGCCCGCAGTCCCTGGCTTGGGCCAGGAATCAAAGCCATTTGTTGCCTAGTGAGGGTCGGAGGTGGGCATCCTTACCACTTTTCACGGCCCCTTTCTTCCTTGCCGTCATCCCCTCCCTCTGCCCCCACTGTCCCCTGGGAACAGCCCCCCTCCCCGATCTGCAGCACACAAAAGCCCATTCTGGCTTAGCCCTTTGAAATCCGCGTCACCCTGGAGACTGGCGTCTTGCAGCCTGAACCATCCACTCCCCAGCCCCGGCCCAGCCCCTGCCTGTTGCCGCCATCTCCCTGCTCTTTCCCCAGAGACACTGCCTTGTCTGGCCCTAGGCGGTGGGGGGGTCCTGCCAGTCCTATACTGGTTTTGCCTCATCAGCTGCCCTCTGCTGCCTGCCCTCCCTCCAGTTGCTTCCAGACCTCCCAGCTTGAACTCCAAACGTGTCATACCCTTTTCTGGTGCCATACCTGCACGTGTGCGGATGTCTGGGCTGCAAAGCCCTTCACGTGGCGCTTGGGCGTCAAGCACCCAGAGGTGCTAACACATCATTCAGGGACAGAAACAGATGTGTGTCACTGAGTCCGTGTGAGTTGAAAGCTGCTCCAGGAGTCTCCTTTTGGTAAGGGGACGCCAGAACTTCCCCAGGCCTAGGACTTAATGCAATCACTTCTTTATTGCCTCTCACGTGTGCTGGGCTCAGTGCAGAGCATGAGAGAGATCCCCAGGCCACTCAGCTGCTGGGATGCACCTGCCTGGCACATACAGGATCCCACCTCCACATAGGGGCAAAGCAGTAGAAGATGACCTAAGTGTTTGAGCTCCTGCCACCCATATCAAGGACCCAGATGAAGCTCCATGATCCTAAATTTGGCCTTGCCCCAGCCTTGACCCTCCCAGCAGATGGAAAATTAACCCGCCCCCAGCCTATCTCTCTGTTAAGTCCACCTTTCAAATAAGGAAATCTAAAGCAAAACAGCAATGAAAGCAAAGCACACACAAAGACATATAAAAAGAAGAGAAAAGCCCAAGAGGTAACCCCTGACGGCAGGTGCCGGGAAGGGAGGGACCAGGGCCAACTGTCCGTGCTTCATTCACTCATCATAGCCATTCACCCCTGGGTCAGGCACTGCAGGAGCCCAGCTCAGCTGAGCCGCTTGTCACGACCACACCGCATGGACCCACCTGGCCAGGCTGGTGGCGGCTCAGGAAGACAGGAGATGAAAGTCCAACTTTGCAGACGATAAAGCTTTAGGGAGTTTCCAAGCAGCTACACACCAGGGTCGGAGCCCCATGTACTCCCTTGGGCAATGGTTGGGGTGGGGAGGGGTTGATGCCTGGCACCCTGTGCCTGCCTACGTTTTGCCAGCTTGGGATCCTTGCCCAGGGTTGCGCTCAGCTCCGGATCAGGAACATTCTAGTCGCGGTCTTCCGTCCTGGCTAAGGCTAAAAGTCAGCTGAGTCCTCAGACCTAGTAAAGCAAGGACCTGCTGGAGGTTGCTGCAGGGGAGGCAGAGGCAAGGCCCTGCCCAGCTTGCCTGGTGGTGGCAGCCTCCACCAGAGTGACTGGAGGAGCGGGGTGGACAGCGGGACAGGTGGACAGGGGGACAGGGGAACAGGGGAACAGGGGGACAGGGACATGCACAATGAGCAGCAGCCCTGAAGGCAAAAAAAAAAAAATCGACTCCTGATCTGCACCCTGGAAGCTTTCTCCCTTCCACCCTGGCCTGAACACGGGCCTCTCCCCATGCAGGGCTCCTCCTGCACGGTCCCCACCCTCATAGCTTCTGGGGACAGGATGGGGGGGGCAGGGGGTATAAGGGTCAGGGTGAAGAGGGGCTGCAGGAACAGTGTAGGGTTTTGGGGGCTCCCTGTGGCAGCCTCCTTCCTAGCCGGGGGTTCCAGCAGCAAAGGCCGCAGAGAAGGTCCTTCTTATTCTCAGACTGCGCCGCTCCTCACTTCCTTTCCATTCCTTTTCTTGCCTTTTTATGACAAACAATTGGTGGCCTGCACTGCACCGGCCAGGGACTCACTGATGCCTTTCTTTGAGGGCTCTGAGCAAATTGAGCATGCTCTGTGAGTCACGCCCGCAGGGAGCCACACAGAGGCTTGGCTGAGTTCAGTGGGTCTTGGCGGGGCCAGAGATGGGAGACTCTATTGATGCAGTGAGCAGGGTTCATTGTCGCCAAACCCTCCCTCTCTCCAGGCTCAAAGCCACCCAGTTCCACCCTGGTGGCAGCCAGCCCTACCCAAGGCAGCCAGGCTGGTGGTCTCTAATACAGGCAATGCCCCCTCCACTCTGTGTAGTCCTTGGAAAGCAGTGGCTGCCACACCCCTACCAGTCTAGCTGTTAGACAGGAAATAAGTTTATAGGGGTGGCCTAGTGGGTTAAACCTTAGCCTGTCATGCCAGCAACTCATATATGCATCGGTTCAAATCCCGGCTGTTCCACTTCTGATTCAGCTCCCTGCTAACACACCTAGGAAAGTAGCAGAGGATGACCCAACTGCTTGGACCCCTGCACCCACATGGGAGACCCAGATGGAGCTCCAGGTTCCTGGCTTGAGTGCAGCCCAGCTGTCATGCCTCTGCAGTTATTTGGCTAGTGAATCAACAGTTGGAAGATCTCTTTTTCCAGCTTCGTCTCCCCTGTTCTGTAACTCTGCCTTTCCAATCCACAGATTAAAAAAAAAAAAAAAATCTCAGGAATAGAGGTTTATGTAGCTCATGGCTCTGAATCCTCTCTTGCCTGGGATGAGGAGCCAGCCTGACCCCCTCCTGGAGGGCAGGAGATGGAACAGAACAGCTATCATATCTGGGAGGTTGGAGGGCATGGGGCTGGCATCTGGCGTGGGCCTTTTTGCTGAGTCATAACATGGTGGGGAGACTGCTGACTCAGAAGGCTCTTCCTCCCACCAGAGTTCCTGAATAGCAACACTCAGGTACGTGTCACTGGCTGCAGACTGTCGCCACTCAACCCTCAAAGGTGCCCAACAAGCGGGCAGCGTTGGATACTAATGGAAACAGCTGGGGATGGCAGGGGTGGGCTGGCATTTTAGACCCTGCTCGGGATGCCTGCATCCTGTAACGGAGGGCCTGGATTCAAGTCCTGCTAACACGGACCCTCGAAGGCACCAGGTGAGGGCTCAGGCAGGTGGGTCCCTGCCAGCCACTGGGGATGCTCCAGATACTCGAGGCCTTTGTAGAGTGAAGCTGTGCACGGCACATCTCTGTTGGCCTCTCTTCCTCGGCACATCTGGCTCTCGCATTGATGTCAGGAAGGAAGCTCCAATGAGCACGCCGTCAAATGTCAGGGCTGCAAGGAAAGTAGTCTTGAGAGATGGTACACCTGACAGCCCATTTCTCGGAGGAGAACACTGAGGTACAGGAGCAAGCAGCAGAACCAGGCTCTTGACCTCTGGAACCTCCGCCTCTCAGCCCAAACTACAGCCTCCACTTGGCCCTGCCTCCATGCAGATGTGGGGAGTGGGGCGGAGGGAAAAGAGACAAGGCAGAACTCCTGGCTGCAGCCCAGGAGTTTGGTGGTGGGGGTGGTCCTAGATATGATGTCTGTTCTGCTCCATCTCCTGCACTCCAGGAGGGGGTCAGGCTGGTTCCTCATCCCAGGCAGGAGAGGACTCAGCTGTTACAGGCGAGGGCGAGGTCAGCCTCCCAAGAGGGGGTACCCAGTCTTTGGGGTGCAAATCCTGGGCTCTGGGGTATCAAGTCCAAATCTCCATGGGGCTGTTGGCCTGTGCTGCCCACTCTGCTAGTCTCTGGGCTGCTGTCCTGCCTGGCCTGGGTTCGGTGGTCAGCACTCTGTCCCGTGAAGCCCTTCCCCATAAATGCATGCCCCTGCAGCTTTGGGCCCTGGAGGAACCAGCAGCGGAAGAGGGTGGGAGCTGGCTCGGCAGATGCCCTGGCTCACCAGTCAATCCCACCTTCCTCTGTGCCCTGCAAGCTGCCATGTTCCCCCATGGCTGACAAGAGACTGAGTTATAGCAAGGCAGTGAGCAGATGGGACCACTGCTGGGATGATTCGGCATAGTTGGGAAACCATGAGACCAGCCCGTCTTTCCTCTCTGGACCACAGGTCCTCGGAGCCTTTGTTAAAATAATAGACAACCTCTCCAGAAACCTTGGGGTGGGCCTAACTGGCAGGTGGATCTGCACCCGGGGGCCTAAGCATCCCAGGTTCCAGGGCCTGTTGGCTGTCCTATAGGGAATCCAGACCAGAGGACACGGGGTGACGATGGGGGTTGTGGATCTTCTCCTTGCCTCTCCCCCACTGAGGCTTAGTGCTTCAAGTCTTCCAAGCAGAGGGAGGCAGTTTTAGTTGAAATTTCATCAAAACTCTCCCCCTCTACCACCATTTTTTTTTTTTTTAAAAAAAGACTTATTTTTTATTAGTAAAAACAGATTCACGGAGAAGAGCGAGGGGCAGATGAGAAAGTTGGAAGCCCTGTTGACTCTTGAATCAATTGATTTATTTACCTAAAAGAGTTACACAGGGAGAGAAGGGGAGCCTCAGAGAAATCTTCCATTGTTGCTTCACTCCCCAGACGGTCTCAATGGCTGGCGCTGAGCTGATCTGGAGCCAGGAGCCTCTTCTGGGTCCCCCACGTGGGTGCAGGTGCCCAAGGACTTGAGCTGTGGAAGCTCTTATTCTTCTGACACTCCAGCCAGGCACGATTCTCCTGGGTTGAACACAGGCCTGACAGAGGGCGATGAGTTTGGATCTCCGTGTCTTTCCTTCGAGCATCTGGCACTTCTAGCAGGGATATACCGGCCCCGGGGGGCTCCCAGGGTGGAACTGTGGATACAGAACTCTCCGAGGTCTCTTGGTGCCTCTTGGGTCCCAAAAGCTCTGGGCACCCATTTCCCAGGCTTTCTGCACCGGCCTGGCTTCTCCCAGGGTGGGGGGTGAGGGGAGAGAATGTCCTGTGTCAAGCCATGCTAGATTCATGCTGCCCCTCTCCCCACTGCGCTGAGATGCACACAGTCCCCAGCACCCTGTCTTTAAGGGCCCCTTCCTGCATCAAAGTTAAACATTTAAAAGTGTATTTTATGGGGCCCGGTGCTGTGGCATAACATCCCATAGATACACGGGTTTGTGTCCTAGCTACTCCACTTCCAATCTAGCTCCCTGCTAATGGCCTGAGCAGTGAAAGATGGCCCAAGTGCTTGGGCCCCTGCACCCACACAGGAGACCTGGAAAATGTTCTGGCTTTGGACTGGCCCAACTCTGGCCATTGCAGCCATTTAGGGAGTGAACCAGCAGATGGAAGATGTCTCTCTTTCCCTGAGTTTCAAATGCAAATAGATCTTTAAGAAGAAGAAATTGTGTTTTATGTATTGATACAAAGACAAACTAGGATCGCTTCATTGTTAGTAATGTTATGAATGCACTCTGCTGTTTTGTTCTGAGTTTTAAAAAAAATGGAAACTCCCTCCCCCCCCCCCATTGAAAATAGTGTGGCTGAAGCCGTGGCTGTGAGGTAAACTGCCTGCAGATCCTGACATCCAGATGGCTGCTCCACTTCTGATCCAGCTCCCTGCTTACGGCCTGGGAAAGTATGGAGGATGGCTCAGGTGCTTGGACCCCTGCACCCACGTGGGACCTGGAAGAAGCTCACCTCTGAGCAAGCCGCCAGGACTTCTCTCTGCCCGGGAAGCAGCTGCTCTCCTGCGCAGACACCTGAGTGAGGGTTCACACACCTGCACAGGTAGGGAGGGGAAGAGGGGGAGCCGTGCACGGAGATTTGGCTGGCGGGTGCACAAGTCGGCAGGTGCACAAGTCCAGTGGACCCTGCGCTGTGTCTTTGGATGCCGGTCAGGCTGTGTCCTGAAAGCCCCCGGGGAGTGTTGCGCACTCGGGTGCAGGGCACAGGCTTTGGGGTGCGCTACGCCTGGATGCTGGCTGTGTTGCGTGAGATGCGCCTGCGGTTTCCCTCCGAAAACCGCGCGCAGAAAGCGTCTCTGTGCTTGCCTCGGCACGTTCCCGGCGGAGCTCCGGCCTGGGGAGGCGGGGCGCCAGGCTGCCGGGGCGGGTCCCGGGGCGGAGCGCGGGCGGAGCAGGAGGAGCCCGGTTTGGCGGCGCGGCCCGTCGCTCTGCAGGCGGGCTCCGGGCGCCCCAGTGGCCACCATGCTCAGCGTCTTGCACTTTCTCCGGAGCTTCTTCAAGGTGAGAGCCCTCGTCTCGGGACCTCCGGCCTCCGGGGTGGAGGCGAGCCTGGCGCGCGCCGCCGCGTCCCGGGTCGTCGCCCCAGCAACAGCGCCGGCATCCGCTCCCGCTCGCGGCCAAACTTTCCGACCCTCAGGCGGCGACCGCCGGGGCTGCCCAGAAGGAGCCGTGCCCTGTCAGAAACCGGACTTGACCGTGGCCCTGGCGAGCCCGCCTCCCCGGGCACTCGCAGCTTCGGTAGCTCGGCACGGGGCCGCCGGTTCCGGGAAGAGGGGCTGGTGCCCGACCCGGGAGGTGCCCAGGAAGTGTTGCTGCCGTCATTATCACCCGTGGGAGTAGTGGGGACGAGGTAGGGGTGACCAAGCCGCGGCCACCCCTACACCCGTAGCCGGCGCTGTTAGAGACCCCGCGCCTGTCCGGGGTCTCATCCCTCCTCAGGCCTGAGCTAGTCCGCCTGAGAGTCAGCAGAGACGCCACGGGCACTGCAAAGTGGGCTTTGGGTCCCGGGGCACTGGGCACAAGAGGCCGGCTACTGACGGCCACACTCCGCCTCCGCAGGTGAGCGATGACGTGGGCGAGGTGGGGGTGCCCTGCAGGGCGCAGGTGGGCGCTGGCTGTGCCAGGAGGACGTGGAGAGCTCCAGGCAGGGCGGACTCAGGGAGGAAAGCCTCGCGCGCGGCCAGTTCCTCCTGCGCGTGCAGACTGGCCGGTAAGCTGGGCGCGGGTGACTCAGGTAACTCAAGGCGGACCACAGGCGCCCTGCCCTCAACCTGTCCCTCAGCTGGCCCTGCGAAGTTCAGCTGTGACCCTCTGTGCCCGGGAGCGATTGCATACATACACACAATCACCAACCGGCAAGGGGGGGGGGGCAGGCGCGAAAGGAGCTTTCCAGGGACAACTTGTGTTGAGTGACTGATCAGGGTGAAAGCGAGGGCTTCTGTAGACATGCTCAAGAAGCTGTGCAATGCTGGGGCGATTCCTTCAGCCCTTCATCTGTGTTGGCCCCTTCCAGCAACTGCATGACAGCCTCACGCCCCCAGGGTTGGCCTGAAGGCCCTGTTGAGAAAAAACATGCATGTGTGTACCAAAGGGTGGACCCCAGACCCTGACTCTCTCCCACCCACAGCAGCTGTGGCAGCAA
Source organism: Ochotona curzoniae (assembly GCF_017591425.1). Taxonomy (NCBI): domain Eukaryota; kingdom Metazoa; phylum Chordata; class Mammalia; order Lagomorpha; family Ochotonidae; genus Ochotona; species Ochotona curzoniae. The sequence goes on from NW_024465699.1 coordinate 5,795,246, forward strand.
ATGGCCCGGGGGTGGGGAGGACAGAAGGTCAGGTAGCAGAGTGTAGCTGGAGGAGAAGCTCCTGTGTATCCCTGGGCAGCCGTCTTGTCCCACCTGTGGGCAGGTTTCCCTGGGCAATGCGGCCTTTAGGAAGGCACTCCCACTGTAGACACAGTTCTCTCATTGTTCCTGCATCCTGTCCCTGTAGGTCCTGGGACCCCCTCAGGTCCCTCTGTGCACACCAAAGGCCTCTTAGAGACCCATCCATGGCTGAGACACCGAGGGCCACAGCAGCCGCCCACTTTGTAGCTGCCCAAGTGTGTCCTGCTCAGCCACCTGCAGGCGCAGTTCATACTTGTCCATCCTCTTAAGTGTGGGAGGTATCAAGGGAGCCACCTGCTGGTGCCTTCTGGGTCTGGGCCTGTGTGGACCACCTGAGGCTGGACACATGACTAGGGCCCAGAATGCCCACTCCAGTTTGGGAGCCTCAGCTTCTTGGGGTTCCATTGTCACATCAACAGCCTGGGAGGCCCTCAGGCCCCTGGTGATGGAACAGCTTGGAGCCTCTGTAGGGTGTCCTAGTGTGCTTTGTGGGGAATGGACATGAGGGGCACATTGGGGTATGAAGGCCATGTGCTGGGGCAGTTCCTGGTGCAGGTGGACCAACCAGAGAGCCAGCACTTGCCACTTAGAGCGTGCCTCCCAGAGCTGGAATGGTTCACTCATGGTGGGGAGGAATGGCTGCCTCAAAAACCCAGAGGAGTGCCTGTACCAAGGTACAGATCTTTGGCTCTCCAAGACCCGTTCCAGAATGTTCCAGAATGTCTGCCTGCCTGTAGACCTCAGTGGAAACCTCCCACCCCACCCTACCCCGTCTCCATAGAATGGGAGCCAAACACTGATCCACAAGCATCCATGCATCAAGGGAATCCTGCTGTTTTACTGTACCTGTCCGCCTGCTGTAGCAGAACCACACCAGGTCCTGTGGGATAGAAAGTCAGGTCCACGGTCCCTGCTGACTGTCTTAAAGCTCAGAGTCAGTGAGTGGTCTGTGGTGGAGAGTTGGTGTCACCCCAACATAGAAAAATCACCCTGCTTCTGCTGATCCTGAAATGCTGGGCAGGAAACACACACACACATACCAGAGTTTTGCCAAATGCAAAGCTTTGTATTAGTGTCCAGGAACATTCTGACAGTTCTGGTCCCACCAGGAGGTTGCCTGCGGGTCCATGCAAGTGTCAAGACCACATGAGACTCTTCCACGGTCCACTGAGGTTCAAGGCCCTGGTGTCTCCCAACCAAGCTGAGCCAGCAGGTTGAAGTGTGGAGGCAGTGGGAATGTCTCTCCTAGCTGGATAGTTTGCCAGGTATCTGCTCCATGCCAGGTGTTGCACTAAGTGCTCATAGAACTTCAGTGTAGCAGGTCTAGTTTTTTTTGTTTTTTCTGCTTGTACCTGACAGGACCCCGTGGGCTTCAGTCCTGATGGCCCATGAGTGGTTTGGTAGTGTCAGAGCATCGTGTGGGCTTGGGTACTTGAATGCTACTTGTCTTTTGCAGTGCCCGCTCTGCCATTCCAACCTGTAGAATGCCCACCCGTATAGGTAGGTCTCCCAGCAGCAGCTGCAGCTGGCTGAGACAGTGTCCACAGGAACCTTCCCAGACATCGGTCTCCCCGGTGTCATGGGGTGGGGCTCTGCTGGGGCATGGTTTGGACAGTTCTTAGACAGTGCATGCCAGCACTGTGTCCTCTCTTCAAATAACAAGGAGTCCTTGGCTCCACGGTCTTGTTTCCTCTCTAGTTGAGCCTTCTGTCAGCCAACAGATCACCTTCTGGGTTGCATCCCAGCCACCGGCTACACCCAGCATGGCCATTCGTGTTGCCTTTGAGTTATGTTCCTTGAATCCATCCCACAGTGTTCCGTTGGCATGTGTTGGCACAGTCATCATTGGCTGGCATGTGAACCTCATCTTTGTCATGAGTTCCCGTGGCCACACTGGGCCCATCTATCCAGGGCTGGGTACAAGGAGAACTGGTCCTACGTGCGTGCTGGGCTCGGGAACCCTTACTGGGTCTTTGCTCTTGGAGGAAGTCTACTCTGCCTCTTTGCGTGAGTCCTCCAGCCCTGAGTCTGAGTGCTGTTGCCATGGTGTCCTCTGCCTGGCTCCAGCTTCTCCTGGGCACCCCATCTGAGCCCTTAGTTGGGGTGCAGGAGACACAGTGTGCTGCCTAGGAGACTCTGAAGTCCTTCATTTGGTCAGGGACCGGAAGTTCCGATGCCCCCGGGGTGCCATGGGGCGTCTCCCCACTGCACCGTCCTGTTTGTCCTTCAGGACGTCGTGACGTCTCTTCCAGGAAGTCTCCCGAAATGCCTTCTTCCCTCAGCTACCCCTTCTTAATGCTCTCTGCTGCAGGAATCCCCACTAAACTTATTGACGCTAGCAAGCTTTAAATGTACAAAACTTGTGAAGTAGTATAGAGTTCCTGCAAACCCCCCCACCCCAGTTTTTCTGGTTAACATTTTATATCATCTCTGTGTTATAAATAATGAATTACTTCCAGCTTCCACCCTCCCTTTTTTTCTGAATCTCCGTCGTCCCACCCACTGCTTTTAGCATCTGTGTCCACATGGAGGTTTGCTGGAGGTTTTGCTGAGCAGTTTCTCCACCTTGGTTGTCTGGTGAAATTTAAGAAGCTGGGGCTTGTAGACTGAGGTTCCTTGCGACTGGAAGAAGCTTAGCATTCGTATTTTTGGGTTTTTCACCTCTTGGGTTGTCAGAGCAGAGGCTTCCAATTTTGACTCAGCAGCTGAAGGTTTGGCAGGACTTTTGGTCTCATCTAATGGATCCCTCTCACAGGCTGGAAAATTTCTATTCATTCTCCTTGGCTGTGTCTCCCACATCTTCATCTTCACTCTGAGAGGTTGTTGGATTCTTTGTAAAGGAGCCAGCAGTGTAAGTGGTGCATCGAAGCCAGACCATCCCATGCACAGGTTCTGGTCCCTGCGATCAGAGACTCGAACACATCTGGGGCCACCGTAAGTGAGATTAGATGCTGCTTGCTAACATCAAAAGCCACTGTTCCCCCACTCTGGCCCCCAACAGCAGGTGCTGATGTTTGACTCAGGTAGGCCATGTGCCCAGGCCACCAGCTGGGATGGCTGTCGATTCTGGCTCTTGTACGCCAGCAGGTGCAGCTGCGTACTGTGTGTACTGTGGGTCTGGGGAGGCCCACAGTGCTGGCTGTCTGGGGGTTCCCTGCCTTCACACACCCAACTCCAGCTCTCTCACATGCCCACAGGTACAGCAGCTGGCCTTACAGCTCTGCCCGTATCATGAGCCCTTGGTAGCCCCCACCCTGGCTCAAGGACCTCAGCAGGTGCATCAGTCCCAGCTCCTAGCCCATGCAAGATGTGCATGGCTGCTCCCTGGCTGTTGCAAGGTGTATAGAGCAGCAGATGTTTATTTTTTTTTAAAAATTGATTGGCTAAAGCAGAGAGACACATGAAGAGAGCTCCCATCTGTTCGTTCACTCCCTAGATAGCTATAACAGCCAAGAGTTGGGCTAGACAGAAACCAGAAGCTGGGGAATCAGTGGCGGTGCCTCCTGGTGTCAGCATCAGCAGCACGCTGGCGTCAGGAGCTGGAACCAGGAATAGAGCCCATGTATATCTGGTGCGCTAGGCTGGCTGAATATCTACCAGAAGTTAACTTTTCTTGTCTTGACACTCCTGATGTGCCAGGAGATGCCAGCTTTACATCAGGGAGGGGAGTGGCTTCCAGTTACCCCTTATGACATCAAAGCCAGCACATGGGGTGTTGACCCTGACTGTGTGTCCATCTTACTCTGCCCCCTGGGCAAGATCAAGTTGGAAGCACCTTGCAGGCAGGAGGCTGTGTAATCAGACAGGACATCCGGGGCCTGTATGGCACCATGCTCAGTGGCCCCAGTTAAGTGCAGTCCAAGTGCTAAGTGGGTTGTTCCACCAAGACCCCATGCTGCTGGGCTACCCTGGCCTGCTGGGCTGCCCTGGCCTGCTGGGCTTCTAGGCTTTGACTGCTGTGCCCAGTCCCATCCTGGCAGAGTGGGTCAGAGTTCAGACTGGAGCCAGCTTCTTGTCAGGCCACTCACTTTCACATGGCCTTTGTTATAGTGGGGAGCCCTGTGTTTTTGTGCAAGTTCACTTAACACTTGCATCCCCCGAAGAAGGGGTAGAGGGTTGTGAAGGTGAAATAAGAGTAAAGCCAAGAGCGGCAAATGCAGCCGTGGGACACAGCTACATTGCTTGTCCCTACAACAGGCATGTTTGCTGGGGGAATAGGGTCCCCATGCTGAGACATGGCCCCCGCTGGGGGCTACCCTCACCCATGCTGCAAACAGGGGGCTTCCTAGGAGGATGCTGCCCCAGAGGCTCATGGGTGGGTGTGGCAGGTAGGAGAAACGAGGGTCTGGTACAGCTTCTGAGAGAGGTGCATCCACCCAGGGGAATCCTACTGGGGCTGGCGGAGCAAGTCCTCCACAGTCTGCACCCCCTACCTAGGTGTCAGCAGGCACTGAGCCAGGCCGGGCCTGGGACAGCAGATGGACAGTGGAAGGGGGGCCATGCCTATAGCCAAGCAGAAGTCATCCTGGCTTCCTGGGCTAGGTGCTTTGCTCAGGACTCGTGGGAGCCAAGTATGTCAGTACTAGCTTGATTGGCATCCTGTGTGGTTCGTGCCATGAGGGAGAACTGTGCCATCCCAGAGTGAGAGAGCAGCTGAGACTTCCCATACATGAGAGGGGAATCTACTCATCTCAGGTGGTGGCCTCCTAGGAAAAGTCAGTGCCCATGACCCTAACTGCCCCCTCTTGCTCGTTCCCAGGCCAGCACCTGTCCCCATAGTGGCAGGCTGGGACTGTGAGTCCTTCTGTAGTGTGGTGTGCAAGGCCTGATGTTCCAGTCTGCCCGGCGAGGGATAGCTTGGGGTGCCAGGTCTTTACTGTGCACAGGGGCAGGTGGGTGATGGGGCACCTGTCTCCAGAAACTGGGGCACAGGAATCAGGTGGATACTATGAGTGAGCAAGTGGTTGCCATGGCTCGGAGCAGCTGGCACGAGGGGCTGCTGGCTGCAGCATGGCCTGCATAGCGAGCAGCATTATCTATGCTCAGAGGTGAGCCTGCCAGGGCTTGTTTTCATGCTAGGGTTCTGGGACATCGTTTTATGGCAGAGCCGTGTTGTGTGGTGGGGGCAACTCCTCCTTTGCTGGCACAATTGGATATTCAGGGATCACACCAGACATAACTGGGGCACATTTCCAAGCTCTCTGCTGCCCCCTCCCAAACCCTGTGGCCCCCCAAGGAGACCTGGGCAGGTGATTTTGTTTCCTGGGAAAAGCCCCAAGGCTGATTCTGAACCCTGGCTGAGAGCCCCACCTACCGCTGACTGGCTGAGACAGACGCCGGAGCACTGCCCCTTCCCGCCCCGCTCAGCCCCACCCTCCAGGAGCAGCTGCCTCCCTCCCCCACTTTCCCTGCAGGCACCTGGCCTTTCCTAGCCCAGCTCCACGCCTAAGCCACACCTGACAAGCTGGACAGCAGTAGTGACCAAGGACCCTGCCCCTTGACATCTGCTATTCACCTGAGGTATGGATGTCTGAAGCCAGAGCAGGCCAGAAGGGGGAGCAATAAAGACCTCACAGCTGGCCCCAGAGAAGCCAGATGTCTTTACCTTCCAGGCCTCAGTCTCCATAGCTGTGAAATGGGTATCATAAGTTTCTCTCTATATATCCCTCTCTCTGGAAGGAGGATAGTGAGTGTCACATAGCAGCAGGTTCATGGTGAGACTAAACAAACTGCCAGCTCAGGTTTCCCTTCCTCTTACGTCACCTGTCCCCACCCTCCTGGCCTCAGGTGACCCCAGCCATCTCCCAAAGACCCACTTCCAAATACCATCAGCCAGAAACGGATAAAATTGGAGCCCTGCTTCCAATATGTGAACTGGGGGGGACCCCATCACAACCCCAAAACTGGGGTTCTGTATGTGTTATTTTAATAAGCTTATTTTTTAATTTTCAAAACTTTTTTTTAAAACTTATTTGAAAGGCAGAGTTACAGAAAGAGGGAGGAGACGGAAAGATCTTCCATCCGCTGGCTCACTCCCCAGATGGGCCCTGCTGTCCAGGGCTAGGCTGGTCTGAAGTCAGGATCTTCTTCTGAGTCTCCCACGTGGGTTCAGGGGCCCAAGCATTGAGCTATCCTCTGCTGCTTTCCTAGGTGTGTTAGCAGGGAGCTGGATTGGAAGTGGAGCAGCCAGAACTTGAATGGGCGCCCATATGGAAAGCCAGAGTTGCAGGAGGGAGCTTTACCCATTACACCTCTACGTCCACCCCTCTGTGGGTGTTTTAGCCAGAGATCCAATAACATTGTCGGGGCACTAGAGGGACAAAAAGCCAGAGCACTGCCTGAGTGGGGCAGCAGTGAGGACCTGAGGGAGTTGGAGGGAGTGAGGCCTGAAGTGGTGTGACTGGTCACTGGCTGGCCATCTGAGTGCCCCAGCGACCTTGGCCAAAGACAGTGCCTAGGGAATGGTGGGCAGAATAGGAGACCTCCTCAGAGAACCAGGTGGGCTCTGGAAACTCCAGGTCTCACACCCCAGTGAGTCAGGTGCCTCTCAAAGACATGGGGAGGCCAGCCAGGTGAGGAAGAGGCATTTCTCACCCATGTGTCCCAAACTGGGCAGGTGCCAGCCTTTCCCGTGCAGAGGGAGGAAAGAACAGTTTGGGGGCCACCTGCTGCTCCTCATTTCCATCTCTTGAGTCTGCAGCACCCTCTCCCACCCTGCCCATCAGGCCCAGGACCTGGCTTCCGGCTCTAAGAAGGCACCTGTCAGTCCTCCCCTGGGAAGTAAACAGGGTCGGGTGGGAGCCGGAAGAAGACACCCTGCCTAGCTGGGTGTCCTACGTCATGGCGGAGGGCCCCAGGGAAAGTGACTGAAGATCTCTGCCTTCTGTGGACGTCAGCCCCTTGGTGTCCACAGCGATGGGGGCTGAGTGCTGAGGCCCTAGGCTGTCAGGGCTGGCAGGCCCCTGCTCTGGGGAGTGTACCCCAGGGGCTCCCTATTCATGCCGTGGAACCTGAAGGCAACTGTGCTTGAGTCTCAGATGCTGTACAAAACACAGGTGTCCCGATGCACTTGTCATTGGTGTGTGTGTGTGTGTGTGTGTGTGTGTGTGTGTGTGTGTGTTACTTCTTTCCCCCTCCAAAGTTCTCACTGGGCTGAGAGTGACATCTTTGAGCACAGCGAACAAGCGGTTACAGGTGGCACATGTGGGCAGAGATCATAGCATGTGCCGTTGCCAGGACCCAGGCACCACCCTGAAGGCTCCTTTAGTGCTGGCTCATGCCAGGATGCCCTGTTGGGAGCCTCCCAGTTACACACAGGGGAGCTGGACGAGCACCCCAGGGAGGAAGTCACAGATTTCTCAGAGGCTCCTATAGGGGCTCGGCCCAGCCCGCCCAGTGCCCTGTAGTGCATCTCTGTACAAGTGTGAATGTGTGTGGTCAGGCTGTGTCCATGCGCCATGCAAGGACGGAGCCCTTTGGCTGGTGTCAGCTGTGTCCCTGGTCCTCTCCTCCAGATAGGGTGACCTCCCAGGGGTTGCCAATGACACCAGTGGCCTGAGTGTGCCCAGAGAGACACTGTTGCCCCTGGCACCTGCAGGATGTCCCAGCCCACGTGTGCTGTGTCCTGGTCTTGTGTGGTTGCCTCTATAGCACCTGTGTGGTTCCTGTATGCAAGGTTTTGAAAAGGGTAGTTGGGGCAGGGGAAAATGTAAATTTTGAGGGGAAGCTGATGGAACCCCAGGAGTCCTCGCTGCCGCTGAAGGGTTTGCTCCTGGCAGAAGTGGACCCTGAAGCTGGAGGCTTGGGGGAAAGTGTTTCTCCATGGTCAGGGGCAAGCCCTAGCCTTCCCTGCCTGGGAAGTGGGAGGGAGGAATGTGACCTGGAATGCAGGGCAAAGAGAACCCTGATTAATCAGGACACGTGTGTGGCTGGTGACAGGTGTCTTCTGCCAACCAGGGTGGGGCCCAGCTGTGGTTGGGCGGCAGCCTAAGGCGGCTCCTTGCCAACTCCTTGCCTTATCAATCCATCGTGTTGTAAAGTTGCCCAGAGAAAGGACAAGGTGGGCTGCTGACAACGTGGGTGAGAGCAGGCTCCCAGCCAGGGTGTGGGCGTACTCTCTTAGGGCTGAGGAATCCTTCCCAGGCTGCTGTGCACAGCAAGGACTCCACCTGTGCTGCTGTAAGCCCACCGCCTGCAGGCGGAGCTGAACGCTGGCAGGCTGGGGCCTCCCAGGGTGTAGGCAGGGCAGCAGGTAGAGCTGGGGGCCTTATGGAGCATGTGAACAAGCAGATGGTGTCACTGGTGTGGGCACAGGCCAACTCCATCCTGCCTGCCTGTCTGCCAATGTCCTCAGATCACCAGTGAGCCAGAGCTGGGTTCCCGCTGTGGTAGGGATTCCCGGGACACCGCCAGCAGGAAGCGCGGGACTATGCAACTTGTCCCACCAGTCTCCTGGGCTTCTGTAAGGCTCAAATGTGACAGCACGAGTTAATGTTTGCATCCGCCGAAACTGGGGATTGGTTCAAAGTCAGATGGGCAAAACGCTCAACTGTCCAGAACTTCAGAATCTTCATCTGAAAGATTCAGGCCATTGCACCTGTCTCGCTTTAGGATCCAGTAATGTTTAAAAGGCACAAGGCACAGAACAAGCTCGGATCCATGGCGAGCTTACTGTTGCAGGTGTTATTTTTATAGCGGAGGAGGCAATTCCTCTCATTCTCACATTTTTAAAAAGATTTATTTCTTTTTATTTGAAATAGTGACAGATGGGGGTGAGGTGAAAGGAGAGAGATCTTCCATCTGCTTGTTCACTCCCCAAATGGCTGCAAAGGCCAGAGCTGAGCCAGTTCTTTCAGGGTCTCCCACATGGTATAGGGGCCCAACCACTTGAGCCATCCACTGCTGCTTTCCCAAGTGTATTAGCAGGGAGCTGGATGGGAAGTAGAGTAACCAGGATCCCAACTGGTACCTATATGGGATGCCAGCACTTTTGAGGGAAGCTTAACTCACCATGCCATGGTGCTGGCCCCCTCTCACTTCTTACTCTTTCAAGTTTGCAAAGCACCTGCTCTGGGCGGGCCCTCCACTGGGCTGGGAGGCTTGTAGAGGCCAAGAAATGCTTTGCTGTCTGAGCAGCTTCATGCATAGGTGAGCTGATAATAGCAGCAGCCACAGCCACCGTGGCAGCCATATGGACAGCAGCTCCATCACCCGTGTAGTCAGGGACATAACCAGGAAATGGCTGGTGCTGGAGAACCCAGGGAGGTGGTAGCCAACCCTGCCAGCCAGGAGAAGGGGGTCACAGGGGGCTAGACACTGAAGACCACATCACAGCAGTGCAGCAAGCCCATTGTTGGGGCACTGTTCCAAGAAGGCTTCACGGAAGAGGAGGCACCTAAGTGAGACTTGCAGGGAGCCCGGCCGAGACCATAGAAACAGCATGGCTAAAGACAGAGAAGCAGCCAGCATGTGTGTTGTGAGTGTTGAGACTCTTGGGATGGGGAAGCCAGGACATGGGAGAGAAGTGTCTGGAAGCTGTGCAGGGCTGGGACAAGTCTGATCCTGACATTTCCTGCAGGAAGTGAAGGGCTGATGGGGCAGGGGCAGGAGGAGGGACAGTGAAGTGTGAGATGTGAGGCTGTACCGCGATCCAAGGCCTGGGCCAGCAGACACAGAGGCTGTCTCATCTCAAGGCCATGGTCTCTGTGGAGTCAGAGAGGCCTGGAGGAGAAGCAGGCGAGGGCTTGGCAGCAGGAGGACCATACCCAAAGGCCTGGCACTCTCCCAAGCTCAGAACTTCTTGCGCTTCAGGCCAGAGCTGCCTGGCTCCCTGAGGATGGATGCTCTCAGATCGGAGTCCCCATCATGGCTTGCCAATCTCATGTTCAGGCAGCAAGGTCACCCAGAAAGGAAATGACAAGTGAAAGAGCCATGGCTTGTCCGTGCAGAACAGCTAATAAAAGCATGGTGCAGAATCACGCACAACCTGAGAAGATGCTTGCAAAGAGAGGAGGCTGACCCCCGCCCCGCCAGCTGTCTTAGGGGATGATGTCCTAATAAGCTCAGTTGGAAATATCCACTGCTGATGCACCTGCTGCAGGCAGCCCTGGACATGCTGGCTTAGCAACACAGTGGGCTGTCTATTGGCCCCTTCCCCTCCTGATCTGGGCTGACCAGAGCTGCGGCTCTAAGCAAGACCCAGGATCCAGGCACACGCCATCAACCTGGGAAGAGAGTCAACTTCAGACGCCAAAGTAGGATTCCTTCTGACCATGGCTTGCCTTAGCACCATGTGCAGCTGGGTAAAAGTCAGCAAAAGGGTTATGAAGCTATGGGCTTTGTGTGTACCATTATGTTATATAACTGAAGAATCTATAAGGCAACCTATAGTTTCATGCTAAATATAAAGCGTGTGTGTAAGCTGCAAGGTACCTTGATGTGTTTGTATGACAGGTTGTGCCCTGTTCTGGATGCGTGGGAATTAGCCTGCAGTGGCACCAGCAGAAACTGCTGCCCTGCTCTGCAGGGTGACAGTCCACAAGCGGAGGCCATCGTGCCCCATCTCCTCCTGGGCAAGGGGCCAACAAGTGTGGTTGGGAAGAGAGAGCACTCTAACCTGCCCATGCCCGTGCTGGTGCTTTGTTTGTGCCCCATGCAAAACAGGCTGCTGAGCTCCTATCCATATCTCCATGCTGCCAATGAACTGGTAACTCGTGACAGGTGTGGTACCTATCAGTAGAATAGGAATGTGGCTTGAGGAAAGCAGCTATCCATGCCCAGCTCTGTGCCCTGGTGCAGGGACTCTGCCCAGTGGGAAAGGCAGGCAGGTTCCCAGAACCCTGCAGCTCTGCCACAGGAGTCTGACTGTTGATTTGGAAAGCTCTCCAGCTATTACTAAAAATGGTGGGGAGAGATCTAGAGGAAGCTGGTGGCTTCATGAATCAGGGGTCATCTAGAGCAGCTCCGTGCTCCGCCACTCAGTAAGACCTAGCAAAGCTGCGGTGTACAGTGTCGAGGTTTGTTACACTGAGAAGGCAGAGACTGAAAGCAGCCAGAGGAGAAGATGCGATGGGAGGAGTCCGAGAGAGAAGGGGGGACAACACAAGGATGAGGCATGACACATGCGATAGCATATGAACCTCAAGACGATCATGCCTAGTGACAGGAGCGATCACCAAGGGCCACGAATGCATGGAACCATCGATGGAAACGTGAGGATTGGGCAAATCCGTAGCGAGCAGGTTAGCTGCAACCCAAGGTGGAGGATGCGGGAGTGGGTGTGTGTTGTGAGGAGTGGGAGTGAAGGATGAGAAATATGGGGTTTTCTGTTTGGAGGAACAAAAATGCTCTAAGCATAGATAGTGGTAATGGTTGTGTCACCCTGTGAACTTATTCAAAAGCATTCACTTGTCTACTGGCAAATGGATTGTCTGTATGACCTGTGGGCTGCAGCTCCATGGATCTTTTTTTTGTAAACGTGAGTGACAGCAGGTATATGTGCCACCTTCCTATACTGAATGACTTTGTGTCCTGGGAGTGGAGCAGGTTGACTAGCCAGTATTTCCTGAACATCTTCATCATGTGCACAGCTCATACAGCTTGTAGGGTGGAAATCAGGTTCCCGGTCCTCATAGGAGGAGATATTTGCATATGTGAAGGTTAGATTATGGTTGTGCGCGTGTGTGTGGTGTCTAAGGGGAGGATGGGGTATAGATCTTGTCAGATTTTTAAAAAGATTTGTTTGATTTGTCTGAAAGAGTTGAGAGAGACACATAGAGAGGTGTTTCATTCACTGGTTCACTTAGGGCCCAACCAGACCAAAGCCGGGAGCTTCATCTAAATCTCCCACATGAGCATAGGGATCCAAGCTCTCGGGCCATCCCCTGCTGCTTCCCTAGGTGAATTAGTAGGGAGTTGGATTGGAAGCGGAGCAGCCCAGATGCAAACCAATGCCTGTATGGAATGCCAGCATCACAGAAGGTGACTTTACCCTGCTAGGCCACAACACTAGCTTAATTATGAAATGTTAAGGATTTTGTTTATTTGGAGCACAGCGTGACACACACACAAACACACAGAGGGGTAAACAGATGTTCCACCCACTGGTTCACTTCTCAAATGGACACAACAGACAATTCTGGGCCAGGCCATAGCCGAGAGCCAGAAATTCCATCCAGATCTCCCACATGGGGCGGAAGGGCCCCAGAACTTGGGAGCATCCACTACTGCTTTCCCAGGTTGCGTTAGCAGGAAGCTGGCTTGAAGGCAGAGCAGCTGAGTTAGTAGCTGGCACTCCAGTATGAGATGCTGGCATCACAAGCAGCTGCTTAACCTGCTGTGACATAATGCCGGCCCTGCTTAGGAAATTTACAGCTAGTTTAAGATTTGGAAGAATTCAGGGAGAGCTACAGTGATCATTACAAAGAGGGAAGTTTCCAGAAGCCTTTAAAGTTAGGTGGTTGGGAACTGGAGGAGTAGGGAAATGTGGCAGACCAAAGCAGCCGTGGGGACACGGAGCCTCCTGAAGACCTTCTGAGGAAGGCCAGAAGATGTTGGGTGACTCTCATTGATGGAAAGACATTCCTTACGGTCATGTGGCAATATCCTCCTGCTGACAATGCTGTTACCATTTTCAAACATAAGCTTGTTATTGCCAGAATAGTGTTAGATCACGGACATTTTCCCTCAAGCAATTTTCCCCACAAGAGACCATCACTGTCCTGCCTCCTGCTCGTCATCGTTATTTTTTAAATAGATGACTCTGAACTTTAAGTGTTATGAAGTGTCTGGTTCACAGTGTGAAGCTATTGTCTGCTCTCGTCCCGTCTTCGCTGGAATCTCTGCACAGTGAGTCCCAGTTCTCTTCCGTATCTTGCTCAATCCCTGCTCAGTCACCAGGTTCTTTGCTGTGTTGTTCACCACCTATGATCAGACTGCTCAGTCCTTTGTTTGCGTGTGGGTGTCTGGCTCGGGTGGGGTGCATGTGCTCCATCCAACCTGGGCAGTGTTGGGCTCCCAGCACACTCTTCTGCTACCTGCCTCTGCGTCCTGACTCCTACACCAGCCTTAGCTCTCCTGACAACCACATCCTGTTGAGTGCTGAGATCTCTGGGCCTGATCCTTTTTGTGTTACCTGCTTGGGTCCAGTGACCTGTCCAGGGGTGACCCGAAGTGCTGCACCTGCAGCAACAGCCTGGATACTCAGATTTGAACTTAGGAGGAGGGTGATCTTGCTCCACCCCAGGCCAGCCTTGCTCATGTGTAGATAAAATGGCCACTTAGGAAAATGAAAATGGTACAGGATCAAACAGGGCTGGTGACTCCTAAAATCTCTCTCGTCCCCATTATGCTGATGTCTGATAGTGCCTTGCTTTCTACATAGAAAACCTCACTTCAGTGCCTCAGAGATATCCCAGAAACGGCACAGAAAGGGCATGTTGGCTCATGAACCCCGAGATGCAGTGACTAATCAAATGTCACTTTATTGAATGAACCAACAGGCTTTTGTTCGGCTTTTTTTTTTTTTAAAGGAGAGAGCCAGACACAGTGATGTCACAGGTTTTCTGCCCACGGCTGGGCCAAAGCCGGGGAGCAGGAGTTCCATCCAGGCCTCCCATGTGGGTTGGCAGAAACCCAAGGAATTGAGCCATCACCAGCCATCTCCCCCTGTGTATTGGCAGGAAGCTGAGATTGGAAGCAGAGCTGCAACTCCAAACCATGAGGTCTGGGTGTCTTAACTGGTATCTTAACCATAAAGTCAAATGCCCCAAGTGGGCGCTTTTTTTTTTAAGTTTTATTTATTTATTTATTTATTTACTGGAAAGGCAGATCAGATTTACAGAGGGAGAGAAAGACAGAAGATCCTTCATCTGCTGGCTTACTCCCAAAATGACTGCAACAGCCAGAGCTGAGTTGGTCCCAAACCAGAAACCAGGAGCATCTTCAGGTCTCTCACATGGGTAAGAGAGTCCCAAGGCCTTGAACCATCTTCTACAGGACATAAGCAGGAAGTCAGATGGGAAATGGAGCAACCATATGGGATCACAGCCCTTGCAAGGTAAGGATTTTAGCTACTGAGCCATCGCTCTAGGCCTGCCCCACGGTTTTGAGAGAAAGGTGGAGAGTGATTGAAACGTAAAAAGTAGAAAAAAGAGACACACATCCCAGGAAGCTTGGCTGAAGCTGCCAGACAAACTGAACATAAGCCCACCCTAGGGGCAGGGAACATGGGATGGCAGTGCTATGCAGTTACCTCGCCAGAAACCACCTGTGTCGGGCAGGAACTTGGGGCCCCTGATGCTCCTCCCACATCATATGCCATGACAGCATTACCCCCCCACACAACTGAGGTTGCTGATGAGCTAACCCTAAATGAGCAAGCAAGTTGTTTCGGGCCAATCCAGTAGGACTGACCTCATCACCAGGGTCCCTATGAGTTGTAAACAGAGCAGACGAGCTGAGGCTGAGCAGCAGGATGAGAGACTCCACACATGGGTGCTGGGTTACGGCCTCAGGGACCACTCTCCCTGGAGCCTCCAGTCAGAGCGGAGCCCAGCCTTGCTGCCACTTGACCATAGCCCAGTGGGACGCGTGCTCTGCTTCTAACCTGCAGAGTTGCAGATAATTGGTGTATGCTGCCTGACGCTGCAAGTGTCATGATTTGTTACCACTGCAACAGGAAACTTCTTAAATCGTTCCCTTTATGGTTTCAGTTACCTGCATTTCCTGAGTGGCTACAGGTTGAACACGTATTTGTGTGTGTTGTCATCTCTGTAGCTGTGTGTGTAACGTTAGCTGTAATTTTTCTGTAGATATTCGTGATCGAATTTAAGAAGTTCACCTCTATTCCCAGCTTGCTGAGGGTTTTTATCCTGCAGGGATATTGAATTTTGTCAACTGCTCTTTTTGCATCCATGGACACTCACCGAACTCTTCTTTTCTAACCTGTGAGGGATGCTGTTAGCTGATCTCTGAATGTTGAACCAGGCGTGCACACCTAGGATCTAGCCCCCTTGAGGATGGTGTCTGATTTCTTGTTATCCATCAGTCAATTTAATTCACTAATATTGTGCTGAGAAATTTTGCATCTCTGCTCATAAGATAAATTGGTCCCTAGTTATTATTATTTTTGTTGTTTTTATTTGAAAGGCACAGTTCCAAAGAGAGAAAGAGAGAAAGAGATGGAGGGAGAAAGAAAAAAAAAGAGAATCTTCCATTACCTGGTTCACTTCCCAAATGGCTGCAATGGCTGGGGATGGTCCAGTCTGAAGCCAAGAACCCAGAATTCCATTTGGATCACTCACATGGGTGCAAGGGCCCGAGCACTTGGGCCGGCTTCTACTGCTTTCCCAAGTGCATCAAGGGGCACTCATATGTGGTGCTAGATTGCAGGCAGCTGCTTAACCCACTACACCGCAATGCTGGCCCCCTAGTTTTCCTTCTTGTAACATTTGCCCCCTGATTTACTAACCTTGGTCTCATTGGATGAATGCTTCTGTTTCCTGAAAGAGGTTGGAATGAGTTGGTATCATTTGGTCCTCAAACATTGGATAGAATTCATCCGTGATGCATCTGGGCCTGGGTTTTTCTGTTTGGAAATGTTCTGAAGGAATGACTGCATTTTCCTAGTAGCTATTGCCCTACCCAGATAACGCCTTTCCCCTAGAGTTAGCATTGACACAGCCTGTAATCGGTGCCATTTGCAAGGAATTAGCCCACTGGGTGTAAGTTACCAAACACTTGGGGCAGGTGGACTGAGTTCTGCCTGCTACCCCTTGATTCTCCCTTTGACTTCCTTAGCATCAGCAGTAACAGCTCCTTTTCACACCTCATATTTTCGTTGTCATTCAGTGCAAAGTGTTTTCTGCTTTCAGCTGTGATCTTCCTGGGGGCATCAGAGCAGGGAGAGAATCAGAGCAGTCCTGAATGCAGGACTGGTGATCCTCCCCTGGCCCTGTGCTTGTCCCTGTCCCACTTCTGGATCCAGAGATGTCAGAGATAAAAGAGACACTCTGAGGTCACCTTTTCTTCCCTGCTCATGTGCTGCTGTTTGCTTAAAAACTGCACTGTACATTTGTGTGTGTGTGTATATAATATAAATATATATTTTTAAATGTTAACTTCTTTTAAAATTATTATCATCATTCTATGATACAATTCCATAGGCCCTGGGATTTCCCGTGTCCCCTCCCCGCTACTGAACTCCCCTATATTGTTACTATAGCGTAGCTCTTCACAGTCACATGTTCATCATTGCAGACACGAACAGTGGCAGAGAGTCCAGCATGCTATTGTCAAGAGACAGCTAACAGTTTCAGTAGTAGTCCATCTTTGGTCTGGAAGTAGAGATGCACACTGCACTGCATCCTCACATCTGGACATGATAGTCTCCATTACACAGTCACCACACATCCTGCTTCAATGAAAGGTGACAATACAAAATCAACAACAGGAAGAAAGACAGACATTTATAACACCATGAATTTCTCAAGAGGTTTTGATAGTTCAACCGTCCTGAATTGCTGGCGATCCCGCCACTCAATCATGATGAAATCTCTCCTGAATCCACTGGCTGCTATAGTCCACCTTAGTGTCTCCGAATGCCCAGATCTTCACTGTCAACAATTGGCTGGGGTAGTTGATCAATTTGTTCTGTCCTCTGTCCTCTGCCATGGTACCAGGTGTCCTCTGGAGACTCCAATGTACCACCATATCCATGTACGTTTGGATAGGCTGTCCACTGTGCATTTGAACTTCATGGTTGCACTGGGTGGGAGAGGCAGTGTGGAGGGTGCTCATTCCCTTGAAATTGGAGCCGGTGCCTTCTGGCTGTCTTTGTTCTATCGGGGCATTTCTTAGCAGGCAATTATAAAGGCAAGCCAGTGTCACATGGTGGGAGCAGCTGGCAGCTGCCTGCCCTAGTCCTGGGGGATTAGCCCTTGTGGCATGTAAGGAGATCTGAAGCATTGCTGACTCCTTTTTAAACATGTATTTATTTACCTGAAAGAGTTGCAGAGAGACAGAAGGCGAAGAAACACAGAGAGATCTTCCATTCACTGGTTCACTCTCCAAATAGCCACAACAGCTGGAGCTGAGCTGGGCAGAAGCTGGGAGTCCGGAGCTTCTTCCGGGTCTCCCATGCAGATGCGGGGGCCCATGCCCGTATGCTATCTTCTGTCACCTTCCCAGGCACATTAGCAGGGAGTCAGATAGGAGTGGAGGAGCCAGGATTGAACCAACATCCATGCAGATGCTTGCATTGCAGGTGGTGGTTCTATTCACTATCCCACACTGTCAGTCTGCCTCGCTGACTCCTGACTCAAGTATGGAAGCAGAGGTTGAGGGAGGAAGGCAGCTGTGGTTCAGAGCTGTGAAAGGGCACCACCTGTAAAGAATGAAAATAAAGGATCCTGTGCAATGGGAGCCCAGTGCATGTGCTTGGAAGGAACAACTAAGAGAATCACAGACCACACCAGACAAGAGAGGACTTTGTATCCTTCTAGTGAGTTCCAGTTTTGCCCTGAAGTACCAAGAGAAGACATTAGGTTCCTATGACTACTGTAACAGGCTACCATCCATATAGTGACTTGAAGCACTGGAGTCAGTTTCAGTGGGCTTAAATCAGGGGGAGACGGGGCTGGGCTCATGACTCTTGCGTCTTCCTCCTACCCAGCATCACACCTCCTCTTCGGATTCCTTCTTGCCACTCCTAAGCCATTTCATGACTTTTTTGGGCCCGCCTGGATAGTATTAATCTCCCATCTCCAGATGCTTAGTCACATCTTCTTTGCCATAAAAGGCACCATGCACAGGTTCCTGGAACTTATAATGTGGACATCTTGTGGGTCATTTTTTCCACCTGCCATAGAGGACTTCTCATGAATTTTAACTGAAACAGGCGATGGGACAAAAACATTGAATTTGAGGCTTCCAGAGACCAGTGTGACCCCTGTCTTGCCCCAACAGAAAGCTACCCAGGAGATGAGCAGGGGATTCCACCAGGCGCTTGGGGCCCTGAGGCTGTGAAGGTGGCTGGAGGCAGCCATGTGGTGGTGCCAAGCACAGCAGTGGTCTCTCATGCTGTGATGGAGTGAGATGAGCAGGGACCATGCTGAAGCCAGTAGCAGCGTTTACAGCTGGGGACAAGTGAAGCACAGAGGGGAGCCAGACAGTCGGGCAGCAGCACCAGGCAGAGGGTCCATCCTGGGCCAGGCACGCTAGAGCCGGTGCATTTGCCTTCAAGTGGTGTCCGTTCACCCTTGGAAATGGCCATGTCTTACTGCGTCTCACCCTGCAGGAACAGGGAGGGGAATGAGTTTGTGTTTGTTACCAGTGAACCTTGAGTGCCAGTGGCTGTGGTTGGGAAGTGGGAGCTGTTTCCTGGATGCTCTCTGGGTGCAGGTTACAGGGCTCCTCTTGTGGCAGGGCTCACTCTGGCAGCAACTGCAAAGCACCATGAGCTGCTTTTCTGCACACAGTCACCTACTAAAGCACGAGTGTGGGGGTGTGGGGAGGCCTCGGCGACTCCGAGACGTGGCTCTGAGAACAACAGCCTTGGCCCCTGTACTGGGGGCTGGGGAGCATTGGTTGGGCACTTCTCCACTGTGCTGTCTCCTCAAGGTGGACCCAGCCCCTGGGAAATGATGCGACTACTAGTGGGATCTGTGGTCGGGAGCAGGGTTAAGTGGGGTGGGATGGAGCAGCAGGAGCTGGGGCTAGGGTAGGGTAAAATTGTCTGGTTGGAGGGGGGAGTTCACGGCTCTCGGCCTTGGCCCCCAAGCTGCCAGGAGATGGTCCAGGAGATGGGACGGGGATGTGAAAGGTCTTCATTGTCCCCTTGTCTTTTTCATGTGACACTCACAGGACCCGGTGTGTGGTGCTAAGTGAGGCTGAGAGAACTCAACCATCTCCCTGGCATAGTGGACAGCTAGGGCTGCAACTAGGAGGGGAACTACGGCCTCCTCCTGCCCAAGGTAGGGGTAGCAGGCTGGCTTCGCAGTGCCACCTAAGTGCCATGTTTGTTCCCATTCAACAACCCTCAGCTGTCCCAGAGCTAGGCACCAGTGGTCTTATTTCAGAGATGAGGAGCCAAGGGCCTGAGGAGGCAGTCCCAGTCTTAGGAGAAACCGTGAACAGAGTCAGAGCGAGCACAGTGCCCCCCACAAGCCTGTCTGCAGTGGGACAGTGGCTCCCCTCCCTTCCCTGTACTGAGGAAGTGTCAGGCTCCTGCGGGGGGCCTGTCCAGAGGATGACAGAGCTGGGCTAGGCTCCCCTGCATCCAGGTACGAACCCAGGAACTTGGAGCATCCTTTGCTGCTTTCCCAAGCTATCAGCAGGGAGCTGGATCAGAAGTATACATAGCAGCCGGGGCTCTAATTGGCCTCCACACAGGATACAGTCTTTGCAAGCAATGACTCAATCTCCTATGTTACAATGCTAGCCCCTAAGTATTTTGTTTTTCCTTACTCCCACCAGTGGAGCAAGATACATGGAGAGACCTAGTCTTACTAGCCTTGAAGATCCATGAAAAAGTGTATGTAGAAGGTGAATGATGTGATTTCAGATCTCATGCGTCCCCCTCCCCCACCGCTGCCAGCTGCATAACCCTGGGCAGGTGCTGAGCCCGTGAAATGCCCATGCCATCTGTCAGCAGGAGCCACAGTGAGGCTCAGAGGAGGACGAGCCCACTGTCGGTGCCTTCCTCTGCGGGCATGGGCCTAGCCTTCCAAAAATGAGTTCAAGTCTGTCTCAAGCACTTGGCCTTGTTTGGTAAAACAGATGAGTGCTTCCTCTTCTGTTTACCAAAACACAGAGTTCAAGCTTCAGGGAGAAGCCAGCCCTGCCTCCAAGACATCCCCCAGACAGACACAGTGCCCAGCCGTACCACGCTCCGGGATGTGGGACTGATGGCAGGGGCCATTCTGGAACCGAGATGGTCTTGGGAACCCTGGCCCTAGTGGCTCCTGCGCCCCTGGGTCCCCTCATCCTGCTGTGCTGGACTTTCCAGGGTGCCGGCCCCCCGCCTCTTTCCGGGGCTTAGCTTACTGGCACTTCCCGGCTTTCCTCTGCCCCTCCTCCTCTGAGCTGAATCGTGCCAATTGTGTGTGTGTCCCTTCCCCGTGACCCACTGGGCACAATCACGAATCTTACTGTGCGCAAGTTCTTTTGTTCGGCTTCTTAATGGGCTTTCTACTGGAGTGGCAAGAAAAGAGACTGTTTTCTTGCCAGCTCCTGGGAACCGAGAAAAAAAAATTTCCTGGGTGTTTTGGGATTATAGGCTGTAAGAGAGGGCAGACAGAGGCGATCCAACGGGAAGCAGCCGCAGCTCAGGAGGTGGGCTCAGGCCTCGGGTGGGCAGCCTGACTGTGGACTCAGCCAGCCTCTCCAAGGGCCCCTCCAGAACACAGCTTGCGGCCGATCCAGTACACGTGTGCCCTTTTACCAGGGCACACGCTCACCCAAGGAGCCCACGTGCAAACGCTCTGAGTATTTGCTTGCCTGTTGGCACCCCGTTGAGGGTCTCAAAGGCATGCAAAGCTGTGAGCCAGATGCCCAGCACAGGGCTCAGTGTGGATGTGGCTGTTCTGTCTTCATGTTTAAAGGCAGCGGCACACAGCAACTGTACAGGTCCAGTGCCTGGGTTCAAATCCTGCCTCAGCTCCTTCCTGGGTGATGTGATTAGGAACCAATGCTCGTGTGTGTGTGTGTGTGTGTGTGTGTTGCACAAACAAGGGAAGCGGTGTGCACTTCCTGTGGTGGTTGCAAAAGGGTTTAACACGTGTTGTCACCCTCGCTCTGCTTTCACGAAAGAAGGAGAAAGACTAGAGGCTGACCTTGTGGCAGAATTTATTAGGACGCACACCTGATTCTACACGGAGTCACCCCTGGAGTGTCTAAGATGCTTCAAATGGTTCAGGGGAAACAAAATTCGAAGATAGCTTTGTTTTGGTGCACAAAAAATTGAAGCCTGCGGTTTTTGCATCATACACATTTTCATGGACTTTTTCGAGTAGTCTCATGGGCATGGATGGCAAAACCCATGTGCCAAAAGAAATTTACCTTTTTCTGACATTATCATGTTTTGGAAGAGGCAGAGGGAATGAGAGAGAGAAAGTGGTTCATGAACCTACTGGCTCATTCCTCAGTTACCTGTCCTGGCCCCAGGTCAGTCCGGGGGAGGACTGTGAAGCTGTGCAGGAATCTTTCCAGGGTCTGCCTTGGCCCAACATTGGAGTCAGGGGCTGGAGCCAAGGACTGAATCCATGCTCTCCAATGGGGGATGCAGCCGCCTTACCACGCCAGGCAGAACTCTGTAGACTCATCTTTTCATTCCCCTTCCCAGAAATACCTTGTACCCAGCTGCTTTTTGGCGATCCAAACGGGAGACCCAAGCGGCAGCTAAGAGAAGCCAGAGGGGATCATGCTGGGGGCAGGGCTTGGGGTAAGGGAAGTCTGGAAGCATGGAGGTGGGGAGGGGTCACCAGGTACACTTTCCTGGATTGCCATTCCCCAGGGTGACCTGCCTTCCCTCCAGTCTGTTGTTTCTGGGCTCCTTGCTGCCCTCTGCTGGAAACGGACACAGCCGCACAGGTCGCTTCTGCATTCTCTCCGCTTACCAGAACGGCCTGTTAACCGCTCAGCTCCAAGCTTTTCTTGGTTAGGGTTCTGAGTCCAGCATTTTGATTGGGGAGATCTCCAAAGAAACTTTGTCTGAGGTGTTCTCAGACCAGATTCTTGTATGTGCTAGCAAGTACAGGGCCCGGCACAGTCCATCGCCCCGATCAGCTGGTGGTTGCGATCGCTGGGTTGGTTCTGTTTTCAGCCCCGACTTCCACTGGAACCAATGGGTGTTGCGGTCCAGCCTGGTTCTGCCCAGCACATACTCGGCCCTCGCATAAACAAGTGGGAGCTGCAGCCTAGTTGGAGCGACCCACAATAACCCCCACCTGGACCACCCCCTACCCTGGTTTGCCAGTATGTGTGGCAGTAGTCCAGTCTGTCCCACATCCCATTCCACACCAGCCCCTGTCCTGGTTTTCATGCCCTCCCGTGGAAGTGGTAACCCAAGAGGGATGAACCCACTATTTCCCTCCCAGGCCTCTCCCACTCCCGGATTATGACCTCTCCAGGTGGTTCTGCACTTTAACTCGACAGAATTAGCCCCCAGTGCCACTTCTGCCAGCTGGTGCTGTAACTAAGCCCAAACAACCCTCACCCACTCTAATTGTAGTTTGCACCAGTAGGAACAATCATCCCAGCTTGGCTTTTACCTGATCTAGGCCACATGAGGCGCACAGGTGTTGTAGCCCTGCTTAGTCTGGTCTGCCCCCATCCCAGCTCATGCTCCCCAGTGGGAGTAGCTGTCCAGCAAAGGAACCCTCCCTTTTTCCCGTGCCGGCTCCGCCCCCTCCCTTCCTGGTTCTCATGCGTGCTGGTTGGGCACTGCGGTCACATCCTGCCGGAGACCAGCTCCAGCTGAGTTCGGAGCTTGGGAAGGGTGCGTGGAGTCGGCGATAAAGAAAGGCACAGACACAGACACTTGGTGTGTTCTCACAACAGCCCAGGAAAAAGCTGTCCTTTTTATTTACTGAAACACCTCACAAGCTTCTACACCAACAACTAATTATTCTATTTTTTACTTCAAGACTAAGGGGGCATGCACAGACATTTGGTCACACCATCTGCACTTCAAGGCTAAGCAGGTGCCCCTAAAGATAATTCTGCAAAATACTGTATTCATATTTTTCAAGGCAAGCCATTATTCATTCTTCAGTAGTAGCCATGCAGCAACAGCCAGGACTCCAAGGCCAAGGCACCTGCTAATCAGTAGTACCTTCCTACCACATGTCTATTTCTACAATTTACCCATTATTTAATGGGAAAATAGGTTATAAGGGAAAAATCCTAAAATCTAAAAATGGAAATTTCAAATGTTAAATTCCCCTACAACTATAGATTCTACAACCCCATAAACAATGTTACAATAATCAAAAGCATTTTTCTTTAATAAAAGCATCCTTAATTCCTCTAGTTAAAAATTATAAAAGCAGCTAAAACACATTTTCTATGCTCCAAATAATTGCAAAGACAGGCTAGCCTTTGAGATAACAATAACTATATTTATTGCCATAGCAGTTTTAGCTCTCACTCCCATCACTTCCATTACTTTGTAAAATTCTTATCAAGCCATTTCCCAGAAGGCATGCTATATGTCTGGGCCAGATTTCAGGGCAATGGGTAGGCACACAATAAGGTGTCCAGAAATGGCATGGGTTTAATTGTTCTCTTGTGTGCAGTTAAAGGCCCACTCATCAAGACATTATCAGTGACATTAACTCTCAAGCTCATGTTGGTAGCAAAAGCCATCTGACAGGGACAAAAAACAATGCCTCAATAGATTACAGAATTCTTAGTTGGGTGGTTGAGTGTCCATGCAAACGGGGTGAAACAGCATCAAGGTAGTCAGAGAGAAATCCGCTGGGCCCTGCCAAACAGCTGGAAGCTCCCGGGCTCTGCCAAGCAGGGGAGCTGTTCTCTTCACACCTTCATGTCATCCACACCTACTGCACGGACCCCAGCAACATCTGGTACAGGCAACCTCACCTTGGCATTGCATATTGTGCACTAGTCTTTGTTGCGACCGAACCCGGCTCAACCCACACTGTTCTAGTGCTTGGATTTGCCAGTGGATGATGTGAACAGATTCAGCCTGGTCTTCCCCTGACCCATGTCAAATGTATGCCGGTGGGTAACTTTCCAAGGTTTGTTCTGGGCTGTTTCCTATCATGTTTCTTGCGCTCACCTTCCGGGTCTGTGTCCTGCCAGAGGAGTTGCCCAGGCTCCTCCATCAGAACCTCTCCCAATGCTAGGTTTCACGCTTACCAGTGGGTCCATGAGCCAGCCCTACTCAGTCCACCTCCTGTCATAGCAGGAACAGTGGCTTTTCCTGTCTGGCCTTCAACCCAAACTGGTCCTTGCTGTTGGATGTTTCAGCCCAGCCATGGCTTGTCCATACCCACATATGGCTCACACATGGCTCAGTACTGGTTGAGACCTTGCCTAGTCCATCCCACATTTACCCTGGTACTCCAGGACACCAGAGGGTGTTGGAATCTGGCCTGGCTTGGTGCATCCAATCCCAGTCCACTTTTGTGCCAAGGGAGACTACAACCGTTTCCCATTCAGAATGCAGCCCACATTCCAGCCCACATACCCCTTGGTGGGAACCTCAATCCAGCTAGGGTTGTTCCCTTGGCTCCTCAACTGGGCCTGTTCCCAGCCATAGATCGCGCGCATGGCAGTGGTTGCTCTGACTCAGCTCAGCTCCTCACCTGTCCCGACCTCTTCCTTAGATACTGTGGCTTAGCGTTCCTGTCTCACGCAGACCAGTAGGTGCAAGAGTCTAGCTCGGCATGAGCTGTGCTCCCTCCTGGTCTCTAGTTCATTTGTGGGCTAAGGTTTGCTCAGTCCTGCCCGGTACACCCTGTTCCATTACCAGTTGACACATTGCCCAGCTGTTGGAGCTACTTTGCTCAGCTTGTCCGACCCCCATGTCTGGACCACATGTTCACCAGCAGGAGCTATGACTCGCCAAGGGAGTTTCCCAAGTTCTTCCACTTAATCCATTCCCAGACCCAGTTCTCATATATGCCATTGGGTTTAAGCCAGTGCCCGGCGCAGTCTGGCCTTCCATTTGGCCTTGTATGAGCTGGTGATCATTGCAGCCCGGCTTGCCCCACACCCTAATCAGGATGCACATTTGGGTGCTGCTGCCCTGACCAGTCCAGTCTGTTGGGGGTTCCTTTACCTGTGATTGATGGCAGGCTCCTTGGTCACACCTAGCTTAGTCCATCACCACCCCAACTCTGAGTAAACCAGTGGGGCTAGAATTTCACAGGGTTTGGCCCACACATCCCTCACAGAATCTACCCCCTGGTTATGGTTCTCGAGTGCTAGTTAATGTAATGGCCTGCTTAATGTGACCCCTCTCCTGATCCATCATCATGTCAGGTAAAAGGATATGATTCTGCTGGACAAGCCCCAAGTCATAGCTTTTGCATGGACTGGTATTTGGTGGTCAGCATTGTTCAGTGATTACAAGTTTTTCAAAGGAAGAGTTACTGTCATTGGGAATCTTTATGATTGCTTCACGACCTAGAAGCACAGTGGGTTCAACCTGGAGCTACCTAAGCAGCGATTCAAAACACCAAAACCCCAGAGCTTCCTGGCCGGGCGGCCAGCAGGTGGAGCCTGGCACCAAATGGCACAGGCAGGCCTGGGGACAGCTCACCACATACACATGGTGTCTGGCTTGTGGGATTCAGGCATGAGACATCCCGTCCTGAGACCTACCAGCAGCTGGGAGGCTGCTAGAAGTTTAAACTTCCAGGCCCAAGGTCGCGCCCCTCCCCAATCCCATTCACCGCCCAATGAGGGTGGCGGGTGGGCCCCAGACCTCTCCAGTCATGGAGACCCACCCCCGCCGCCTCAGTGTACTCACCCCGAAGGGAGCAGCCCCCAGAGCCCAGGCAGGCCCGGGGACAGCTCACCACGTGCACATGGTGGCTGGTGTCTGCAATCCAGGCATGAGACCACTTTCTTTTTTTTAAAAAAGTTTTTTTTTTTTTTTTTTTAACTATTGGAAAAGCAGATTGACAGAGAGAAGGAGAGATAGGCAGAAAGATTTTCCATCTGCTGATTCACTCCCCAGATGGCAGCAACAGCTGGAACTGAGCCGATCCAGAGGCAGGAGCTTGATACAGGTCTTCCATGTTGGGGCAGGGCCCTAAGGCTTTGGGCCATCCTCTGCTCTATTTCCAGGCCACAAGCAGGGAGCTGGATGGTAAGTGGAGAGCCAGGACATGAATCGGCCCCCATATTGGATCCTAGTGCTTGCATGTGGAGGATTAGCAAGTTGAGCTATCACACAAGTCCAGTGTTTATTTTATTTTATTATTATTATTGTTGTTGTTGTTGTTTTTTGAAAGGCAGATTTACAGAGAAGGATAGACACACAGAGAAAGATCTTTCATCTGCTGATTCACTCCTGAAATGGCTGCAACAACCAGAGTTGGGCTGGTCCAAAACCGGGAACCAGGAGCTTCTTCCAAATCTCCTTTGTGGGTACAGGGCCCCAAGGACTTGGACTATCCTCTTTTCCTTTCCCAGGCCATAAGCAGAGGGCTGGGTCAAAAGTAGAGCAGCTGGGACTTGAACCAGTATCCGTATGGGAAAGTGGCATCACAGACAGTGGCTTAATGTGCCACACCACCATGCCAGCCCCTCTTTTGTGGATTTCTAGCCTCATCACATTGTATTATTTGCTTTTTAAAATAACGTTTTCCACTTATATTACTTGGTTTAGAGTTGTATATATTGATCATAGATGACATGTTGTTGTGAAATATGTGTACATAGTGGAAAGCCTAAACTAAGCCTGTTAACATAGGCAGTCCTTTCCATGCCTTGTGTGGAATGTGATTTTAATTTTAATGTACTTCTTCAGAGGGACAGGCTTCTAGGCTTCAGCGACAGCAGACAGGCCAGCCCGTTGCATCATGCTGCCTTCTCAGGGATGCTTCTCTGAGCAACTTAAAAGCATTATAGCCACCTCTTCCCCCAACCCCAACCAACACAACCTTGGAGCACAGTGTCTCACTTAGCTTTTTTTCTTTCTCTCTCTTTTTAAAAAAGAGATTCTCAAAATTTTCTTTTTTAAGCTATATTTTATTTTTATATGAAGGGCAGAGTTAGGGGGAGAAAGTGAGACACACAGAGAGATTTTTCCATCTGCTGGTTTACCGCTTAAATGAGTACAACAGCCTGAGCTGGGAGTCAAGTCTGTGTCTCCTAAGTGGGTGCAGGGGCTGAAGGACTTGGGCCACCCTCCACTACTTTCCCAGGCTTTAAGCAAGGAACTGGATCAGACATGCAGCAGCTGGGACTCAAACCGACATCCACTTGTGATGCCAGCACCACCAGCGAGGCCCAGCCCACTTACTCTCTTGTGGCACCTTCATCCCACACACAACACCTGACATGCATTGCTTGTTCATTGTCCAGATCTGCGCTTAAACTGTCGGCCCCGTGGGGTTAGAGGATCGACTGTTTGCTCTGTGCCACCAGTATCTCAAACACTGGCAGATGCAACATCTGTAGAGGAAGGTGAGGGCTCTGTGATCTTCACTGAACCTTACCTGCCGTACCCAACCCCTGCCCTGTGCTTGGGGGAACCTTAGAAGCAGGTGACCTTCTCCCTCAGGGAGTTAACTCCAGAGACATCTCAGGGACTTGGGATTAATTGTACCCTCCTTATGAGAAAGCTTGGCAAACATTTCATTTTGATAATGGAATCGGGAATAGGCATATGATCTAAGGGCAGATACGCCGGCTCCCATGTCAGCTCCAGCTTCCTGCTAATGCAGACCCTGGGAGGCAGTGGGGGCGGCTCAAGACCCTGAGTCCCTGCTTCTACTACGGGAGACCTGGATGGAGTTTCAGGCTCCTGGTTTAATAGAAGGCATTTAGGGGTGGGAACTCTTTGTGCCTCTGTCTCTCAAATTAAAATCTCGGAGTCAGCATCTTTATTCCGTAGGCGAACCTCCACCTGTGGCGCTGACATCCCATGAGAGCACTGGTCATGTCCTGGCCACCCTTCTTTGATCCAGCTCCCTGCTAATGCACCTGGCAAAGCAGTGGAGGATTGCCCAAATTTGTGGCCCCCCTGTACCCACATGGGGGACGTGAAAGAAGCTCCTGGCTCCTGGCTTCAGATTGGCTCAGCTCGAGCTGTTGCGGTCATTTGGGGAGTGAATCAGCAGATGGAAGATCTCTCTCTCTCTCTCTCTCTCTCTCTCTCTCTGTCTTTCGCTCTTTACCCCTGTAACTCTTTCAAGCACAAATAAATACATCTAAAAACAAAAACACTAACAGGTTGGATATAGTTCGCAACCTGCAATTTGCTCAACTCTGAGATAATAAATTATCCTAACACTGTTAGAAGGCAAGAGATTCCTGGGCTAGAGACAGCAGACAGGATTGTCCCCAGCACGGCAGGTGTCAGAAGTTCCTGTTCGTGCCAGTCCTTGGCTCCTGTGAGTCGGCCCAGAGGGCACTTGACATGCTGTGTAAGCAGTGTGTTTGTGTCCCAGCCGAGAAGTCCTGTGCTTGGGCAATCCCTTTCTTTGTAGCCAGCCCACTTTTTGTCCCACAAGGATGCATTATCTCATCCCTGGGGTTGCTCACCACCAAAGCCAAGACAAGAGGGAACAGCAGTGTTCATTGTTAGTTTACCCAGCCAACGCGCACAGGAATGCTAAGGTGAATGGCCTCTCATTCCTCTGCGTGGTTGGCTGAATCAAATGGAGTCTGATGCCTTGCCAGCGCATATCCACAGGACCAATAAACAGCAAGAGGAGAAATGAGCTATGGGCTTCTTCCTGTTAGCATCCAGGAGATGTTAACAGGTGCAACGGTTTACTTTCGCAACAGAGACCCAAACTGTTTTGTGCTGTGGTGCCCCTTTTGGGGCATCCTAGGAACACAAAAGAGAGGAAGCAATTCACTCATGGATGCCTGGGCAAGGCAGCATGGGAGTGGAAGGGATTTCCAGGTAGAGAATCCAGCTTGGGTAGAAGCATGTTGGAACAGAGGGAAGGGTTGGGCGTGGTGGACAGCGCATGCGGGAGGGGCCCCTGGGTCTGGAGGGAAGGAAGGCAGGAAGAGGGAGGGGCTACATGCCCCAGGAATCACTTGGGAACAGCTCATCAGACCCTCACAGCCTGTCGGATCAGTTATTGGGCAGATACCGGAAGCAGACTTTTTTGGTTTGTTTGTTTGAAAACCTTCTATAGGGAAAATCCATCTCTTTTGTAGATTTATTTATTTTTGTTGTTGTTGTCAAAATTGAGAAATAAAAGTTGTAGACATATGTAGCTTGCAACCTCATGTTTACATATCTACATGCCAGGCAAACGAACACACCTATGTTTGCACACGCTCACCATTCTTTATTTTGTGGTGAGAACATTCCAAATCTATACTCTTGGTCATTTCCAAGAATTATTTGCAGCTTGTTCTTCAGTATAACCATCATGCTAAAGTGGTTGAACTTTTTCTTTCTTTTTTTTTTTTAAGATTTATTTATTTTTATTGGAAAGGCAGATTTACAGAAAGATCTACCATCTGCAGGCTTGCTCCCCAAGTGGCCACACAGCTGGAACTAAGCCAATACGAAGACAGGAGCCAGGACCCTCTTCCAGGTTTCCCATATGAGTGCAGGGTCCCAAGGCTTTAGGCCATCTTCCGTTGCTTTCCCAGGCCACAGGCACAGAGCTGAATGGGAAGCCCAGACATGAACAGGTTCCCACGTGGAATCCTGGAAGGATTAGCCAGTTGAGTCATTGTTCCAGGACTGGTTGAACTTTTTCTTCCTAACTAAAAATATTGTATCCTTTGATCAACATCTCTCCCCCCCACCCCCCGCCTCCGACCCCGTCCCCGTCCCCATTTCCACACTCCTACTTCCATTTTACTGTGTAAAGCTAAGTACTGTTAGATTTCTCCTACATAAGTAAGATCAAGTCTGGCTTATTTGCAAATTGTCCTTGAGGTTCATTCATGTTTGTTGCAGGCAGTGAGCTCCCCTCCCTTTTTAAGGCTGAGCTGGATCCCATGATCATTAATGTGGTCAGACGTCCAGGTCTGTGGGTTCCATGTCCACTCATTCGACCAGTTGTGGATTCAACATTTTGGGGTGTAAAATTGTACTTTTAACACACATACACAGAGTTTTGTCATCATTCTCTAAATGATCTATATAGCGTTTGGGGGGGGAGGGTAAAGATTTTCTTTATTTGAAAGGTGGAGCTACAGATAGAGAAGGAGAGACAAAAAGAGGCTCCATTCTCAGGGATGCTCTCCCAGTGACTGCGGTGGCCAGAGGTGGGCCAGTCTGAAGCCAGGAGCTTCATCTGGGTCTCCCACATGGGTGCAGGGACCCAAGCACTTGGGTCATCTTCCACTGCTTTCCTAGGCGCATTAGCAGAGAGCTGGATTGGAACTGGAACAGCTGGGACTCAAACTGGTGCCCAAACTTGAACCTGAAGGGATACCAGTGCCATAGGTGGACACTTAGCCTACTGTGTCACACTGCTTACTGTTACACGGTGTTCGTCGCGTCTTCAGCATGATACGTTACCAGGAGACGACAAAGTTAGTCGAGAGGACTGTGTAGGGGCTATGCAGAAGCTACGTAAGTGACATGAGCGTCCACCGGTTATGGCATCTTTGGTCCTCAGCAGCCACTGGGAAGAGCCATACCACATTTTCTTTACCTGTTCGTCCCACTGGTGGACACTGAGGCTGGCACTGGGTCTTGCTGTGGTGGGTGGTGTTCATCCAGAGCTTCCTGGCTGTCATGACACTCTCCCCTTCTCTTCCTTATCACTGCGTCTGTTAACCCTTTGGCAAACAAGCAGCCCCGAACCTTACTTCCCATGCTTAGAGTTGTGGCCGTCAGAAAATCTGGGCTCTGGGTCGGGGTCCACCTGATCCCACAGCCCATGCTCTTCAGCACACACCTCTATGGCTTCAGCAATGCAGGTTCAGAGGTGACGTCATCTGCTAAGGATCTGCAGCTCCGTGAAAGCACAACAAGGATGTGTGCCCGCATCCATCTACTGCAAAAGCAGGACTACCTCCTGGCACTACAGGCGTCCTGGTGAGCCAACGAGTTCCACCGTAATGAAGGCGCTCACTGCTAACTGACAGCGGTGACTTGGAATGGAGGTGTGATGGAAGAGTGCAGACAGGGAGCCACACACAAAGAAACCCCCAACACTGTCTTCTGTGTGAGCTGTTCACAGTTCCTTTAAAAAAGAGGGGGGGTTGTTTATCTAAGAGTAGAAGGCACCATTGCACAGTGGTCAAAAACAGACTTTATACTATGAGCAACTTGGTCTGAATCCTTGTTGCGTCACCAAGCCATAGCAGGGTGCTATGTAATTCGCTTTCTTTCTCTAAGTATATTTCTTCTTTGAATGTTTCTTTCCTTTTTAAGATTTATTTATGTGAAAGTTAGAGTTACAGGAAAAAAAGAGAGATCTTCCATCTGTTGATTCACTCTCCAAATGGCCACAATAGCTGGGGATGGGCCAGGCTGAAGCCAGGAACCAGGAGCTTCTTCTGGCCCTCCCCAAAAGGTGCAGGGACACAAGCGCTTGAGCCCTTTTCCATTGTTTTCCCTGGTACAGTATCAGGGAGCTGCATTGGAAGTGGAGCAGGCAGGACTCGAATCAGTGCTCATATGGGATGCCAGCATTGCAGGTGGTGGCTTAACGCACTGCGCCACAACACTGGCCCCTTTTCAACATTAAATTTCCTGCTTGAGTGTTGACTTAGTGCTTGGGACATTGGAAAACCGGAGGCAGGACAGGAATCTCCTGCACCAGCTCCACTCAGGGTGTACCCACGTCCTCGGGAGTCAGTGAACCTCAAGCAGGGTTAAGAGGCCGAAGGGAGAGAGAATCCAGGCTGAACATGAACTGAATACTCCAACTATTCACAAGAATTAGTCTCCGAGGGCACCCCCCTACCCGCTGTGACCCACAGACCACCCACTGGCTCCATCTGTCAGATGCCATCATGACATCAAGTCTCCACGATCCATCAGTCAGCCACCCACAGTAAGGTAGCAGCGTTTAAACAGCTGCATGAGTTCTGAGAAGGCGAATCCTGCTCAACCCATAGCATCCCTCACCTTGCAATTAAAATGAGGGTGTTGGGACCAGTTCAGTGGCATAGTAGGCTATGCCTCTGCCTCCAGCACTGGCATCCCATTACAGATTCTGGTTCACATCCCAACTGCTCTACTTCCCATCTAGCTCCCTGCTAATGCACCGGGGAAAGCAATGGAGGATGGCCCAAGTCCTCGCACCCCTGCACCTACATTCACCAACCCAAAAGAAGCTGCTGGCTGCTGGCTCCTGGCTTCAGACTGACCTGCTTCTGGTCATTGCAGCCATGTGGGGTGTGAACCAGTGGATGGAAGATCTCTTCTCTCCATGTAACTCTCCCTTTCAAATAAAAGTAAGTATTCTTTTTTAAATACTGAATGTCCTTCTGAGGTCCTTGGAGACATTAGATGTGTGAACTCACATAGAATACATGGAATAATACCATTCTCTATCAATGCTAACAGCCACTGCTGTGACATAGTCAATTAACCACTGCCTGCAGTGCCTAGAATCCATGTGAGCACCAGTTCAAGTCCTGACTGTTCCACATCTGATGCAGCTCCCTGCTAATGTGCTTGTGAAATATCAGAAGATAGCCCAAGTGCTTGGGCCCCTGCACCCACATGGGAGACCTAGATGAAGCTCCTGGGTTTGGCCTGGCCCGCTGGCCCAGCCATGGCTAGTGTGGCTATTTGGGGGCAGTGAACCAATGGATAGAGAATGTCTCTCTCTCTTTCTCCTTCTCCTTCTTCTATGTAACTCTGCCTTTTCAATACATCAGCAAGTAAATAGTTCTTTTTTTTTAATAAATGTTAACAACTGCTGTAGCTATCCCCGGCATCCCATCCTTGTACTGATTAACACCATTTCAAGCTGCAAAGGCAGCGAGTGGCGTAAGGCTTCTGAAAAGGCTGTGATGATTCCTCCAGCGGTTTAGAAACCTAAGAAAGCTTTTTGAAGGAGGCAGGGAATGAACTGGACCTAAAGAAAAGTGCATATAAAAAACAGGGCATGCGTGGACAGAGGAACATCAGAGAGTCTCGAGTTGATTGATACACACAGAAACACACTATCATTCCATGATTTAACAGTCCAGACCCTGGAGCCAGACTGCCTTGTGGGGTGCCTAGGTTTAATGTTAGCCACGTGACCTGACCACAGTTGCTTTGCTTCTCTGGGCCTCTGTAAATGGGATGATTAAAACTCTGTCTCCGGGGGGGTGGACAGGGGGCGGGTTTGATATGATTAAAAGCCCTCCGAAGTGCTCAGTGGTGTGGGCTGGCACTATTAGCAGTGTGCTTGGTATGTGGCCTCCGGCTTGACTTTTGATCCTTGGAGGGCTAAAGGGCAGGTTGCAACATCCACTCTGAGTAAAGCATTTAGAGAGAGATAACAGGTCACCAGACACTAGGCAGTACCTGAAAGCACCTCAAGCAAGCCAAGGGAGCCACGAAATGCTCTGGGCTGGTTAAAGACTGCATCCTAGTGTGCAGGGTGAGCAGCAGGCAGTGGAGACTTCGAATCCCAGCCTCTATCACCACCTGATTCACCCCACAAATGACTGCGGAGGGGGACCAGGCCAAAGCCAGGAGCCTAGAACTCCATCCTGATCTAACACATGGGTGGCAGCGGTCTAAGCACTGGGCCATCTTCTGCTGGCTTCCCAGGCATATGATCAGGGAGCCTGCTCAGAAGTAAAGCAGCCAGGACTTGAACTGGTACTCTGATGTGGCATGCTGGCATTGTAAGTAGTGCCTTAACACGTCAGTCCCACAAGTTTTTCTTGTCCTACCTGGATATACAGTATGTCCAGCATTCTCTCTTATGTAAACTTTTCTTTTGCTTGTGGCACCATAGAACAATGACAACAACAACAGCAACTGAACTTTGCAGAGACACATGGTTTAAGTTGTGATTTCTGTTTGCATCCATTCATCTATTTATGGTAATTGTACAGTGCTTTGATTACTGTAGCTAGAGGTGCTTTGCCTGATTACAGTGACCCACCCGATATCATCTACTTATGAAGGAAAGAGTAACAGGAAACCTCACCGTTTGGCGTGTTCCAATTCCAACCTGCGTGATGCAAGTAAGGAAACCATGCCAGGTGACTGAGGGAGGACAGAGGAAAGGTCATGTGACAAGGCAGGACACAGCCAGAAGGTAGACTCAAGTCCAAGCTCTTCCAACAACCCTTTTGGAAGAACTGACTTCTGATAGCTCGCTCCGAATGGCGGGGGGACTTCATGGTTGCTGCCACCTCCTGAAGGCTCCACATCCTTCCAGTGTGGAACCATCCTAGGGACCAAGCCTTAACATCAGTGGCCCCTTGGAGACTACTGAATACCCAGTCCCATGTACAAAACCACAGCAGGACTTTCATAATCTTGCTAATCTTGAAACCCGGCAGGGAAGTCCCCTAGTTTTGATTATCCTTTTACAAGACCATCCAAGCTCTTCAAAGACATTGCCATATTCATTTCCAATTTCCACCACAATGTCTGCAGAATGCCTTCCTTTCTTCTTCTTCTTTGGATTTATTTATTTTTATTGGAAAGTCAGATACAGAGAGGAAGAGACAGAGAGGAAGATCTTCTGTCCACTAATTCACTCCCCAAGTGGTCACAATGGCTGGCGCTGATCCTATCTGAAGCCAGGGACCAGGAGCTTCTTCTAGGTTTCCCACATGGGTGCAGGGTCCCAAGGTTTTGGACCGTCCTTGCTTTCCCAGGCAACAAGCAGGGAGCTGGATGGGAAGTGGGGCCACTGGGATCAGAACTGGCGCCCGTATGGGATCCCAGTGTATGCAAGGCGAGGACTTTAGTTGCTAGGCTACTGCGATGGGCCTGCCTTCCCTTCTTCTGATGGGGGTTGTAATGAAGCTACAGTTCAACTTGGGGACAACCCGTATCTTCACAGTGTTTCATTTTACTACATTGTACATTGTGACTGTGTCAGAATTGGGCCACTTCAGCTAATTCTTCAAACTAATTAGCCTAACCCTTTGACTAGTAGGGTTTTTTGTTTTTTTCCAACATGCATAATGAGGGCCTTCATTTCCTTGTTTTGTATTGGTGTTGTGCACCTGAGCTTTTTCCTGCATTTGTGTTTTCAGAAGTTGATGGCTGTTACTCAAAGTGTTTCTGGTTTCTCTAGCAACGACAAGCCAGGCATGCAATAGCATGGAAGTTTATTCTCTGAATGGTTGTTTCCAAGGGACAGTGGCTTTCCTCCCAGTGACGCCATGGGAGCCTTAGGTCTCCTGCTTTGGCTGGACCAACTTCCCCTCAGAGTGTCCAGAATAACTTGGACCCCCTCCATCACGCAGTAAGGGGAGCCGAAAGGGTCACTCATGGAGGGCTTTGTAGGCTGGGGCCGAGCATGGTATATATCACTGTTATGCAGTTCCTTTGAGAAGATCTCAGTGGGAGGACCGTAACCAGGCAGGGGACTCAGGGGCTGCCCAGCCCTATTCCCGGGAAAAGGCTGAGAGGCAGGTCTATGCTACAGTCCAGTACCACTTTCTGTGATTTTTACTGTTTTCATAAATCCTTAGTGTTGTTGATTCTCTGTTATATGTTCATTTCTATTGTTTTATTTGGGAGGATAAAGGAGAAAAGAGAGAGAGAAAGAAGATCCATTGGTTGTTTTACTCCCAAATCACCCACAAAAGGGGCCAGGGTAAGATTTGGGGAACTCAGTCCAGATCTTCCACGTGGGTGCAGGAACCCAATAACTTGAGCCATGACCACTGTCTCCTTGGGTTTGCTGTAGTCAGACCCAGGATCAGGGGGCCAGTGTTGTAGCCTTAGTGGATAAAGCTACCACCTGTGACACTGGCATCACATATGGGTCCCAGGTCGAGTCCCAGATGCACCACTTCCAATCCAGTTCCCTGTTAATAAACCTGGGAAAGTAGCAGAGGACGGCCCATGTGAGAGACCCAGGTGGAATTCCAGGCTCATGGCTTTAGCCTAGCTAGGATGTCTAGTTTAATTGTATTGAATCAGAGAATGTATTCTGAATTATGGCTTTTGTAATCATTGCAGTGTTTCCCCTACTTGTTTAGAAGTTGTTCATTCTCTGGATGTTTGTGTAAGGCATAAAATGTGCTTATTTGACCCATCCAATCAGTCCCTCTCTCTTCCTTGTGGGTAACGCCCTGCTCTCAGATCACTTCCACTGCATAGCTTCTGTGATTCAAGGCTCAATTCGGTTGTGTATCTGGACCCCTGCTTGATGACAGGACTGTTACCTCGCACAGTGTGCTGCTGTTTGCTCACTTCCCTCCTCTCTTTGCTGTTCACTCTTCCATCTGGGGTCACTCCTCTTGGGTCTTTGGTCCTTACACTTGCTATGGTTAGAGTCTCTGGAAGGTGATGTTATCAATTGCTTGTTTTCTTCAGTTGTGCTTCTGCTGGGCATGTGTGTTCCAGTTTGGCTGCTGTCCTCTCTCAGCAAGTTCAGGATAACTATTTTACTGTTTTCTGGGTTCTCCTGGTGCTGCGAATGATAACTCTTTCCAAGTAGTGAGTTTTCCTCTCTGGCTGTTCTGAATATCCTCTCATCCCTTCCCTTGATGGTTCCAGTTTAACTAGGATTTGTCTGGGCAGGGGCAGGGGGCGGGAGGGAATTTCCACTTTGACTTATCTGCTGGCTTTTTTAAATACAAGAAGGTAGCTTTATCAGTTCTACAGTTCTCATTCGTTAATTCCCTAAATATGATGCCCTTGATCTAGCTGCTTCGTGGACATTTGGAACTCTGGTTTACACTGGTCTCAGACCTCACTTTCTCCATCACGTCTTTACAGCTGTCTTCCATCATGTTCATCATTTTATCTCTCTGTGATGTACAACCTGGAGATTTTTTTAAGTCTTCCTTTGACTCACCACATTTTTCTTTAGTCCTGTCCAATCTGCTATTGATATTCTCTAGGGTACTTCTAAACCACTTATTACAGTTTTTGTGTCTAGGAATTTTAATTTCTGTCTTCATTCTGGTTCCCCGGTTTCCTAGACACTTAAGCTTGTCTTTTATTTCTTTAAGCTGGCAGGTTACACGTGCTGTAAGTTTCAGGTACTTTGTATTTAATCTTTAAGGCGACGAGATGTTATGATGACTTGCATAGAGATGAAAACACGGAACCATTTGCCAGCCGTGCCTTTTGTACCGTCTGCCTTCAATGGCAAGCTGAAGCACTGATGAATTCAGACTTGGAAATCAGAAAAAAAAAGTTTTGGATTCCTGCTAGAAAGGCATAGAGGAATGAACTCCCCCGACAGAGCCCCCTCCGTAGCAGACAGAAAAGGCACAGATCCGTTGGTTATGAGGAGGTTTAATAGCGCTGATTCTTGTGACTCACTGTAGTGTGAGCTGCAGGACAAGGGACTAAGTCTGATACAACCGGTGATTACAATGCCTGGGACAAGACTCAGAGTAAATATTTGGTGACAGCATGACTCAATGATCCAGACACATAGCTGAGATGCAAATGAACTAATAAATGTCTAAAATAGCAATACATGGAAAACAAATTAACGTGAGCTATATTTGCCGGAGGTGTGTTTATCAACATCCAGTTATGAACATCAGGGTTGGCAGACTTCCTCCGCGAAGGGCCTGATGATGTTTGCATTGGGTCTTGTTGATCGCATGGTCTATTCACAGGTTCTCAGGTGGGCCTCTGTAACTGCTCATAATTACCCAAGGCTGCCACAAGGAAACATTGCAGTCTGGGTGGCTTCCAAGGCAGGCATTCAGCAACTCATGGTTCTGGAGCCTGGAAATTGAGACCAGGGGGCTACATGGCTGGTTTCTAGTGATGTGGCTCCTCCTGGCTCGTGGCTGGCCGCCTTCTTGAGTCCTCATCCGGCCTTCCCTGTGTGCACAGCCATCCTTGGCATCTCTTCCTTGCATGACCTGCCTCATGTGCACCCATGACCTTGGTATCTCTTCCTCTTCCTGAAGGAAGACTAGTCTCATCACATTAGCACCGCACCCTGTGCTCTGGTATAATCTCAATTGCCCTCTTTAGATCCCCTGTCTCCAAAAATAGCCAGATTGAGTTTCAGCACAGGAATCTGAGGGGCATTTGGGTGGGTCCCCTACATGATCCAAAGCAACCACAGACAATGCCTAAGTGAATGCAGACAGCTACTGTCCAGGAAATGTTTATTGACACAAGTAACAGGTGAGCCTGCAGTTGGCCAACTGCTTATCTTAACATCTAAAGGTGATTGATGTGAAAGTGACAAAACTCACATGGATTGATGCTTCTTCAGAGGACTCAGTTTTAACTCAAGCGACGTGGCTCTTCTGGAGAGGGAGCTTAGCACCTGCAGGAGATCAGGTTCTGATTCCCACTCCCTCTCCCCAGCCTGCCCCAGAGGCTGTTGTGGATCCTGGCTGGTAGTCAGTAGGCCATGGACAAATCTGGCTCCATCGTCTTACCTGTTATCTCCTTCAGAATGAGGTGCAAAGCTATTGGTGTGGTGTGCACGGTGAGACCACACACATGGCACCATCCATTCATTCATCCCCATAGGCAATAGCAGCTCTAGGCACGGCAGACACAGGCACAGTCTGGGCTTCTCAGGGCTTGGGTTGGCAGGATGTGCTGCTGCTCTCAGCAGTGCCTCTCTCACGAGCGTTTCCCCATGTCTCTTTCTCTCTGCCCTTCGGAAGGTGCCTGTTGTTAGTCACTTGGCTTCTGCGGTCGGGCTGCCTCAGTGGTCTGCCTGTTGTTTGCAACGATGCCTCCGTCTGTTTGCTGTTGCTAGGGAACGCAAAACAACCTGCTGAGTGCATGGCAAAGGCAAGAGGCATCTTTCCTTGGCGATGGCCTTGCTGGCAGAGTCCCAGAACGGCACAGGGGATCCCTGGCCATTTGGACTCTGAAAATAGACTCACTCCCCAGACACCCCATTAGCCAACCCAGCATGTGCATGGATTATGTGAAGAGTGGCTTGAGTAACACTCCCGCAGACTGAGGAGACCTGCCATCTTGGACCGGCGGCACTTCCTGCTTCTTCTTCCCATGGCACGCAGGTTTCCCGCCAATCGGCTGTGACCTCATGGCACCGTCCCTGACAATCCCATCCACCAATTTCTTGCGGCCCTTCCCCATAATCCCCGCCCACCTACAAATCCCCTGGAGCTCTGACAATCCTATCCACCAATCACCTCGGGCCGCCCTCCCATCTACTTCCTCTGTCTTCCCCTGCACCTGCTGCGGCTTCCTGGACTGGCTCCCTGTCCTCCTTCATCCACCTTCCCTCTTGCGGTCCCTGCTGCCGTGATTCTCTCTCCCCTCTGTGCCTCTACTCCCAACCTTATCCTGCTGGAATAAAACACCTCCTAGGTGCCTCACTGCATCCGGTATTTTGGATTTAACAGCAGCAAACTTACGTTGAAAAGAGGACTTGATTGTGGGAAATTAGCTGCATGTCAGGACTAATTGCGGGTAAAAACTAACATTAATCCATGCGTGATTACACACAGCCCTGATCAGCCCTTGAACCCCACCTGGGCCCACTTCTTAACAATTCATGTTGGGATCTACATTGCAATGTGAATTTCAGGAGGGACAAATCACATTCACACCATAGTAGACGGGTTTGGACCTTAAAGACTCCTGCGGAGTTTGGCTTGAAGGAGAAGTGATTTTGTGTTTAGAGTGAAGGCTGTCTAGATGGAGAAGGAAGGTAGCAGAGGCCATCATGGGTATGGTTCCACCACGAAACCAGGTCCTCTCTTAGCAGCCCTCCCTGATCTTGCCATCTGGGTGGGCTCTGAGGGTACCACAGGCTCATCCTGGGGGGCTGGGAGACCTTAGAACTGGTTCTCTAGGATCTGATTGGTGACTCTTGCCAAGGAAACCCTTGACACCCTGGTGGACAGGGAAGGCATTTCTGAGGCAAGTGTGGATTTTCCTGGACTGCCGACTGCCTCTCTTCCTTGGCACGTGAGTGACAAGAGGTTGCACAACCAGGTGACAGGCCCACCCCAGCTGCTGAGGACTCATCCGAATCACCCATCTCGTGCAGGCCTGCCTCGTCTTTCTGTTCTAGTGCAGTGCTGGGAACAGAGCAGGGCCTGTGGTGTGAGAGTGCGGGATGGAGCCTGAACTGTTCTGTCTGCCTCTCAGCCAGTCTAGCAAGGCAGGGTCGGAGCTGGGAGAAATCTTCTCGCTTGGCCTTGGGGACAGTCCCACACAACAGGAGGTGGAGTTGAAGGAGGAAAGCCTGTGTCCTCTGTGGCTCCACCTGGTGAATCAGCCCAACCAGAAGGTGCATGCGGAGGCACGTGTCATATTGCAAAAGCCCAGAGGCTCTTGGCTTCACCGGGCCTCCCTCCCTGCCCAGGCATATCCTCCAGCTTGCCGGAGAAGGCACCACGCTGCAAAGGGCCCGACCTCGGTTTACCTGCCTTCTGGGACAGCTAGGCACCGCAGGTAAGAATGGACACAGATATCTGGAGAAAGACAGATTGGTCTCTTGACTGCAAGGCCATGTTCCAGGCAAAGGCTTTGATGGCAGAAGAAATTAAGAATGTTAAGATGGTCCTGTCACAATTCCAAAAGTCCTAAGCCCTGCTATATCCACCCTGCCTTGTTGGGTCTCGGGGACATGACCAGTAGCCACAGTGGTCAGCTGGGCTGGAGGCAAGGCATGGACAGACTGCCAGTGAGTGTGGCTGTTCAGTGGGTCTTGCTCCAGGCTGTGGAATCTGGGCCTCTGCAGCCCAAACTGCGAGCCCAGGTGCCGGTGTGCTCAGAACATGGCTGCTTTCTGTACCCATGATGGTGTTTGTGGAGGTGCTTGGTTGCAGGCATGGTCTGCACCACTGTGTGCCAGACACTCCTGCTGCTGACTAGATAGAAAGATGGGGACTGGGAAGGGTTCATTTGCTCCAGCGAGGATCCCTAGAGCATGCTGAGTTGGGAGTTCTGTGAAAAAGGCAGGCTGTTGTTAGGGTATCCTCAATGGCAAACTAAGTGTACTTGTTGCTTCCAGTCCTTTTTCATTAAAGACCCGCCCCTACCCCGCCTCAGAGACCTTGAGAGAGAGAGAGAGAGAGAGAGAGAGAGAGGGAGAGGAAGGGAAAGAGAGAGGGATTGTCAAACTGGAGGAGTGTGCACCTGCCACTGGAGCCTTGTTTGGGAGGGGCTTGGACTGTGGTTTTCATCTCTTTCAGCACTCCTTGGTTTACCTGTATAATGAAGCATGTGTTGCTGTCCTGATTTTTTTTTTTTTTTAAGCCACACTTCGTTTGGGAAGCAAGAACCGTGGGATTCCCAAACAGTGCTGTCCTGTTGGGATTTTGCTGCCACTTTCTCAATCCTCTTTCCGTGGCTCCCTGCAGTATGAACTCTCCCGTGCCCCGGGGTGGAGAAGTTCCCACCCTCTCTGCTGACAGATCTGGGCCTCTGCTGACACAGCTGTCCTGCCCGCTTTCCCATTGGACAGCTGTGAGGCTTCGCTTGGTTACCCACAGCCGTTACAGTGCAAGGGCTATTCTGCATTCGCTTGACTGAGGCACAATGGGCATGCAGTCAACTTGTCTGCATGTAAAGGGACAACTCGTGAGCTTTGACAAGTGGGACCTGTTGTGTGTCTGCCACCACCATCATCCTCTATTGTTTGTCTGTTACTTGGAAAAGTTCCTCT
Source organism: Ochotona curzoniae (assembly GCF_017591425.1). Classification (NCBI taxonomy): domain Eukaryota; kingdom Metazoa; phylum Chordata; class Mammalia; order Lagomorpha; family Ochotonidae; genus Ochotona; species Ochotona curzoniae. Next base: position 5,836,729 of record NW_024465699.1, read on the forward strand.
CTGCTCTTGCCTCTCCCTGCCCTCACCAGCTGCCGATCTGCTTACTGCTTTAGACAAGCTTTATCCTGAAGTTTCTGGATTCTACAGGTGGTGGTCTGGTTTAGATTAAAGCCTTTGGGATTCAACCAAGTCACTGTGGATGTAAAGTCGGTTCCCCTTTAAATTCGTTTTCCTTTATTTGGGGGAAGGAGAGCGCAGGAGAAAGCCTCACCACTCACTTACTCATTCCCCCAAATGTCCACAGGATCCAGAGCTGGGTCAGGCCAAACTCAGGAGCGCAATGCAGGCCTCCCCTGTAGGTGGCAGCACCCTAGTGACCTGAGCCATCACCACTGCCTCTCAGAGTGTGTATGGGCAGGAACTGTGGAGTCAAGGAGCCAGAGAAGGGAACAGAACCCAGGCACGCAGATAAGGCACACGGATGCCCCAGCTGCCAGGCTCAGCACCTGCCTTAGAGTCTCTCTGGATGGCTGAGGAGTGCCTGGTTCTTCCATGTGCCACCATGGGTTTACTTTGTGCCAGTGAATGGGCATGTGGTTTGTTATAATACATCCTTTGGTTGTGAATATCTGCTCTCAGATCTGGGTATGCATGGGTTCAGATCTAGAAAAGGGGTGAGCAAACACCTAGGAGTGGGGTCACTGGCTAAGTGTATGTTTAACTGTATAGAAAACTGTCCACCCATCTGTCCAAGCATGGTGCCATGTCGCATTTCCACCAGTGGAGTGGGAGAGTTCTGATTGCTCCGTATCCTCATCACACCTAGTATTTTCAAGGTCTTGTTAGGGGGCGGAGGGAGGGAAGGTGACGGGATGGATTTCCACCGTCCTGCTAAATGTTTAGAGTTATCACATTTAAGTTTCCCTGATGGCTAATGATGCAAAGCACCGTGGCATGTGCTTGTTGCCCAACAGTCTGTCTTCTTGGATGAAGAGCCTGTTCAAATATGTTGCACGTGTTTCTTGAGCTGTGTATCTTCTTATCAGAGGTGTGGTCTCCATATCACTCTCTGTCAGGTGAATTTTTTAAATACTTTCTCACAGCCTGTGTGGCTTTGCCTTTTTATTTCCTTAGCTTTGTGTTTCAAACAGCAAAAGTCATTTGTTTAATCTTGATGTAATCCAGCTTCTTTCTTATCTTTCATAGTTTGAGCTATTTGCATCTTATTACATAATCCAAAGCCCTGAAGGTTTTCTCCAAGTTCTTTCTGAGAGTTTTGTGGTTCAACCCTAAAACTTAAGGCTGAGATCTAGTTTGGGTTCATTTTACGTGTGCTGTGAGGTAGGATGATTTTTGTTCTTGATTCATATTTTCCATAGGGTTACAGTTCTGCAACCAGGTTATTGAAAAGACTATTATCCTTTTGCTCATAAATGACCAGAATTTGATTTTTTTCTCCACCCGGGTCTCCCAGTGGGTAGAAGGAGGACAAGAACTTGGGCCGTCTGCCTATGCCTTCCTAAGCACACCAGCAGTGAGAGGCATTGGAACCACAGGAGCCAAGATTCAAACCAGAGTTTTGATATGAGATGCCGGCATTGCACGCAGTAGCTTGGGTCACTAGGCCACCCTGGAGGTATCATCTTTTGGTCAGTTTTTAATCTAAGGCTTTGCATGACACCAACTGATGTAAATGCCAAGAAATGATTTTTTATTCTTTCTATGTAACTAGAATACTTGTGATGTCATGTTTTTATAACACATGTGTTGTCACAGAGCCATCCACACTGGTGAATGGGAGAGTTCTTAGATAAACATATGAAGGTGTAGAGAACCCCTTGTAAAAAAATATTTATTTGTTTATCTGAAAGGCAGATTAAGGAGAGAGAAAGAGAGCTCCCATGTTTTGGTTCATGCCTCCAAATAGCTGCAGGAGCCTGGAACTCCAACTGGGTCTCCTCTGTGGTTGGCAGGGGCCCAAGCACTTGGGCCATCTTCTTATTGCCTTCCTAACAGCGCTAACCAGAAGCTGGATCAGAAATGGAACAGCCAGGACTGGACCAGGGGTTCTGGTAGAGGTTGCCAGCATTTCAGGCAGTGCTGGCCAAAGTGCTGGCCACAGAACCCCATTTGCTGTGGTTCAGAGAGAAACCATTCTCTGGGTGGCTCAGGGCCATTATACTATTTAACTCTTCAGTACCTCCAGCATGTGGATATGGGAGAGATACAGCTGATCACAGCCCAACTACTACGATGTAGGTGCCCAACTTCACCCATTCCACAACAACAGGAGATGGGAATGCCTACCCCACTTTGCAGAGTGCACAAGTGAGTCTCAAGGGAGATGGTGAACAAACATGAGAGCTGGGATCTGTCCTGCAGGCTCCAACGGTTCCAGCCGAGTTCACACTTTTTACCATATTGAGATTTCAGCACCACTTGTCACTTACCATGTTTTATTATTAGTCCATTTTCTATGACTGTAACAAAATGCCTGGGCAATTTATAAGGAAAAGAGGATTGTATTAGCTCCAGCTTTGAGAGTCTAGAAAGTTCCAAGATCAAGTGGTCACATCGGACGAGGGTCATCTGTTGCTTTAACTCATGGCAGGGAGATGGAGAGAGGAATACAAAGAAAGGTGAAAAACCAGTGTGAAGGGAAAGGCCAGACTTGCTCTTTTTAGAACAGCTCTCTCATGAGAACTGACTCAGGCTCCGGTGAGAACTATGTAAGTCCCTTCCAAGAGAGGCATCCCAAATGATCTAAGAACTTCCCTCAGGGTTCCCCACCACCACCTCTTTGAGCCTCCACAAGATGAGCCCTTGAAAGACAACCCACATCTAAGCTATAGCCCCGGGCTGGAGAAAGAAGATGTGCTACAGCTCCTGTGGGATTTCAATGAAAAATCGCTAGGCTCCAGGCATACCCAGCAAACTCCATGAATGCTCACCTCTGACTCCAAATGCTGCCATCAGAGAAGTATTTCCCAGGCAGTGCATGTGCTTGTTGTCCTGGGACACAGTTTTGAATAATCCATAGTGCACTTTCTATAAAATGCATGTGCCCTTGCCTCCTGTGGGGGAAAAAAAACCCCAGCAGTCATTGAGCAAGTAACACTTCAGGTGGATTTAATCTGTTGGCTGCAAGTCTGGAAGTGTTGAGACATGGACCGGGCTGCATGGGCTGGTAGATTCTGGGGCTCTAAAAAAAAAAAAATCCATCCTGTTTTGGCTAGCCTTCTGGGGAGCTGAGATGATGGCCAGCTTCAGTCTGGCCAATTTGAAAATAAACGAAGAGAAGTTGCCGTGAAGTTGTCCTTCGATATCCCCAAAAGAATCATATTCAAGACAGTGGTCAAATCCTCCAAACCAATGATGTAACATTTCCAACTACTCTACATACTCCTCCTTTGACTTTTTATTTATTTTTATTTCATTTGAAGAGGGGGCTGTGGAGAGAGGGATTATCAGACAAATGCCAACAACAGGATGGACCAGGATGAAGCCAGAAGTCCAGAACTTAATCTGGTTCTCCCATCCTTGGGGGGGACCCAACTACTTGAGTCTCTGCCCGTTGGCTCCCAGTATGCATGTGGGGAGGAAGCTGAGCTTTGAGGCTTCCACCCAGGTCCTCCAGCATGGGATATAGGCATTGCCAGCAGCACCTTAACCATTGCACTGAACAGCCATCTCCATTATATACACTTGGAATTATCTTTTAACGAATTGTAGAATCCAATATGTAAATTCTGTGTCAGTAGTTGTAGACACCACTGCAGGCTTAACTGCATTTTCAGATTGTGATTGTGGAACCTGCAGCCTCAGAGTTCACTGTGTGCTGGCCATTTCGTATCATTTAACACACATATATGTATGACCTACTGTTCCTTATCCCCCCCACACACATCTTACAGATAAGGATGAGTTCCAAGTCAAGTCACATGCTTACCCACCAACTCACAGTGAGGTGGCACCTCTAATCATGGAATCTTTCCATTCTTCTAAGAAACCATGCTGCCAGAATCCAAACCCAGGCAACCTAGAGCAATGGTGAGATCATGAACATAAAGGCTGCAAACTGCCAAACACAGCAGATCCATTTAGCTGTTCTTTTTTTAGGATGAGGCAACCAAATGATCCTTGTGCCATGGAGGAAAAACACAAGCCCAGGCAGAACACGGGGCTGTGTGTGCACATGTGGAGGTTAACATTCAGGCATACTATACTGCAGTCTTCTATTTGTAGCTATTTTATGCACGTAGCCCTCTTGGGTCACGGAATACTTTCGCGTCCTAGACAGGCCAAGTGCACAGATGTTCTGTGAAGCAGACTGCTGGAGCACCAGGCACGGTGCTGTCAGCAGGCACCACGTTGATCCCTTGCCATAGGCCATGGCGGAACCTTCTACATGTGTGGGGCGGGAGGGAGAGAGGTTACCCAGCTTTCCCAAGGAGTCAACATGAAGATGCGGTTTCAGCCTGTGCTGTGGGGTGGCTGTGGTTTGGGCCCCAGAATGGCCATGTTAAGTGGTGATGATGGGAGAGGAGCATCTGGAACACTGGTTGAAATAACTTAGGCTGCCTGCATCTCCGTTCGAGTGCCCAGGTTGATCTCAGGCTCCTCCACTACAAATCTGGCTTCCTGTTGGGAAGCAGCAGGTTGTGGAATCTTGACATTCGTATGGGAGACCAGGATTGTGTTCTGGGATCCTGGCTTTGCCCTGGCCCAGCACTGGCTGTTGAGGGCATTTGGGAAGTGGTCCAGTAGATGAAATATACCCTGTGTCGCTTTCTCCCTGTCTTGCAAATAAATTTAAAAACATTTAGAATGATTAGATTTTATTTTCCCTAGCACTCTTAAACTCCAAGAAACAGATGAGATATCTGGAAAAATAAACCATTCCCAAGCTGTAATTCCTTTTAAGAGTCAGAATTTATCAATTAACACCATGCCAGGAGCTTCCCAAACCAGAATAAATCACAACCACTCAAGGATGCATTTCTCCTTAGGTTTTAATTAGCATGTGATTATCTAGATGCATCTCTTTCCTTCCCTTTTTGGACGTGCTTCCCTTTCACTCTCCCCAAAGGGTTTTAGAGATGTTTGAGACTTGTCTTGTCTTGACTCCCAGAACAACAAAAGGAAATCCTTATTTAAGAACTGAGCTGGGCCCGGCATAATGGTTCAGTTGGCTAATCCTCCCCGTTAAAGCACCAAGATCGCATATGGGCAGTGGTTCATGTTCTGGCTGTTTCACTTCCCAGCAACTCCCTTCTTGTGACCTGGGAAAGCAGCAACAGATGGCACAAAGCTTTGGGACCCTGCACCCACCCAAAAAGGTTCTTGGCTTCTGGCTTCAGATCAGCTCAACTCCAGGCCATTGTAGCCATTTGGGGAGTGAACCTGCAGATGGAAGATCTTTCTGTCTCTCCTTCTCTGTGTAGATCTGCCTTTCCAATAAAAATAATAATAATTTTAAAAAGGAACTGAGCTACATGTTGTCAGCAGTCAACTGATTCAGCTTGCTTCACTTTGCAATGACTTAGCTTTGCTTTCATCAATACGCCACATGTACCAAGGGCAAACCCTCTCTATAGAACACCTTACAATGTCCATCATGACTGGCAGAGGACGGAGGGATGGGGAGCAGAGCTGGCTGGTTTTATGACAGAAGATCCTGTAAAGGGCACGCACTTTGAAGTCAGTAGGTGGAAAAATGACAAATGACCGTTCTTGCTCTGATGAGAACATGTGTAGCACAAGACCAGGATGTGTTAGTTCTCAAATTCTTTTTTTTTTAAGATTTATTTATTTATTAGAAAGTCAGATATACAGAGAGGAGGAGAGACAGAGAGGAAGATCTTCCATCTGATGATTAATTCCCCAAGTGACCGCACAGCTGGTGCTGCGTTGATCCAAAGCCAGGAGCCAGGAACTTCCTCTGGGTCTCCCACATGGGTGCAGGGTCCCAAGGCTTTGGGCCATCCTCGACTGCTTTCCCAGGCCACAAGCAGGAAGCTGGATGGGAAGTGGAGCTGTCGGGATTAGAACCGGCACCCATATGGGATCCCAGCGCGTTCAAGGCTAGGACTTAAGCTGCTAGGCCACGCCGCCGGGCCCCAGTTCTCAAATTCTAACATGTTTCATTTTTTTTATTACCTTCAGCATTCATATGACTTATTTCCCTGAGTTTAGGTTCACAATTTGGTAGGGATCGTTTAAAGAGATAGCTAGTGGAGGCAAAGGAGGAAACTATGAGTTCATCTAGCAACACCTGGGAAAGTAAGTCCTATCTGTCACATGGATCTGGATGAACATTTACCGTGTTCCCTTGCGTTTGCAAGTGTCACAGAGGGAGATGATAATTTTCCTTTTTAATGTTATCTGCTTGGACTTCCTAGTATACCCTTCCCCATTATATTATCACTATTCAAAAAGACAAACAACCTTCCCCAAAGGTGCTGTCAAATAAACTCTTCCAACTGGGATTATTGAGTACGGAGGTGAAAGCCTCAACATCTGTTGATACATTTATTTCCTACTTGCTGCCTTTTCTCCCTGGAGCTGGTTAACTTCCATCATCTCCATAAACTCTACTTGATGCTAAGGACTGAGCCGGAGTAGAACCTGACCCCTGACAGAGGCAGTGAATGGTTCCACGTGGTCGTTTTGCTCCAGGTTGTGGCCTTGAGTCTTGAGACGGGATGGTGGAATATTGCTTCGGCAGCAGCCCGTGACACGGCTTAAAGACTCGCTCTGGCTCGATATTCTACACGAGAGGCAATTCCTTTGTAGAAGTGCTGTGACCTCTAAGAGGTAGAGCCCAATGTGGAGTTATTGGAGTTCTACCCTCAGCAGGCATTCATAGTCCTCTTATGCAAGGAATTAGTCCTTCTCACACGAGAGTTGCTATCAAAGGAGCAAGACAGGCCCTTCCCCTCTCTCTGGCTTCCTATTTTATCTCCTTCCCAATGGTGCCATGACAATTATGATGCCATCTGCCACAATGTGACATCATCAGAGGACCCTCACAAGAATCAGCATTATGCTATTTGGATCTTCCGCTGCCAGAACTCTGAGCTCAGTAAACCTCTTTTCTCTACCATCAATCAGCTTCGGGTATTTCATTATAGTAGTAGAAAATAGACAAATACATGCTGACTCTGTGTGTCACTAATGCCAAGCATAGAGTGTGACATCCAGCAGGTCCAGGGGTTTCCACAGAATGACTGGGATCAACTTCCAGAGCTCACACCTGAAACCAGGGCTCCTGAGAAGCAATGCAGCTGTGGTGCACGAGGAAGAGAAAGCAGCCAGGTGGAAAGAAGCCACTGGAATGGAGAGGAAAGAAATTCAATTGGGTTGGATGGCTCAGAGGCCAAAGTACCTCAAAGAAAAAGTGCAAGTTGGATGCTTTAGACAGGTCTGGCTTGATAGAGAATGAAAGTGTTCCTTGAGTTTGCAACAGCAAGGTCCCCGGTCACCTCCTGGCAAGTACTCCCTGGAGAGGCTTGTGGGAATCAGGTGGCAGTGACTGGGAGAAAGGTATGTGAGGGGACAGAGGGCTGGAGAGAAATGAGAGTTGAGAAAGTTAGGGGAAGGGCTTCCTTGTTCAGGTCCACATCAAAGAGAATAAGTGGACTAATGGCTAGAATTGGGAAGATTACGGTTTGCAATGCAAACTGAGAGGAGGGAGCAAGGTGGGCCTGAACCAGGAAAGAGAGAGGACCGAATGGAGCTGCAGGGGGACATAGAGGGCTGGGGACATGAATCTGAAGTTGTCACCAGATGACGGCCTGTTGTCCCCATGAAAGAGGAGGTGATCTCGTCTTCTGGAAGGGGCAGGCAGACATTCTGAAAAGGCGAATTGGGCACAGGTAGGTGTGCGATTGCCCCAGTGGGGGCTGGCAAGGAAAATGGAGTCCTGGAACCCCAGTTCCTACCACTGCCTCTGCTGAACTGTAGGTGTGGAAAGAAGCAAAAGAACATTTCTTTCTTGTACCAGAGGCAGATTTTTTTTTTTTCAAGAAAGCTTCAGCAGAGCACTCAGAAATGATCTGTTTTCCCCGGGGTGTATCAGTGCGATTAGAGCAAGGGCTGAGCTGAGAGCTGGATGGTTCCTTCTTCCCTCACCCCCAGCAAGCCTTGCTCATTCATCTGAGCCCAGAAGGAAATCTCAGAATCAGAACCAACCACTGGCAGTCAGTGGCAATGCGCTGAAGCATGACATGAAACCAGGCTTTTTTTGTTTGTTTTTACATTTATTTATTTTTATTGGAAAGTCAGATATACAGAGAGGAAGAGACACAGAGAGGAACATTTTTTTGTCTGCTAATTCACTCCTTAAGTGACCACAACGGCCGGAGCTGAACTCATCTGAAGCTAGGAGCCAGGAGCTTCCTCCAGATCTTCCATGCGGGTGCAAAGTCCCAAGGCTTTGGGCCATCCTTGGCTGCTTTCCCAGGCCACAAGCAGAGAGCTGGATGGGAAGCAGGGAGGCTGGGATTAGAATCGGTGCAAGGCTTGGCTACCGTGCCAGGCCTGAAACCAGATTGTTGTTCTTAGGCCACCATGTATCCTGTGGATGTATTTTCCAGGTTTAAATAACTTTAATGATACATATCTATCATTAAAATTGGTATAATTAAAATATAAGTATATATACATATGTATCTAAAAGAACATTCCATTCATGCTTGTAATTATTCATAAATCCTTCTGTAGATCTTTGTTTGAAAGGCAGAGTGATACAAGAGCTTTCCAAAAGCTCTGTCTTGGCCAGGGAGGGACCAGGCAAAAGCCAGGAGGCAGGCACTCCAGCCAGGTCTCCCAGGCAGGTGGCAGGGACCCGAGTGCTGCCTCCCGGGGTGCACATCAGCAGGAAGGAGGATGGGAAGGAGGGTGGCTGAGACCCAAGCCAGGCACTCCAACACACATGGCCTTCCCAAGAGATAGCTTCATGTGCTGTGCCTCAAAGCCAGCCTCCGTAAAGATTCGAATGCTTTTTCTTTGCTAGTTACCGTGCATTCAAGAATAAGCAATGGACTAGGCATCAACTCTTTCATCAAAGAATTGACCAGTACAGAATACATATAGCATTAACTCAATCTCCATGAAAGGTCCCTGATCATATAAGTGAAGACAGATGGCCTACAACAGCGTGTATCTTAGGCTGCACAGTGGTCTGGTATAGAAGTTTAAAGAACAAAAAGAACTCGTGGATCTCCTAGTCATTATAGAAGCTGGTCTGAGATCTGTGGAAAAGATGCTATTCCGCATTTTGGGTGCAATTTTGTAATCTTTCTGTGGACAGGGCCAGGTGGAAGGCTCACACACACCATGACTCATTCATGACATTGCAAATCAGGACTCCAGGGCCTTGCAGGGATGGCCAGTGTTCAATGCTTAAGCTTAGCATATCTTGCCATTTGTAAGTCTTCTCTTACTTACTTATTCCTTTTCTTTTTTAAAATCTTTTTTTGTTTATTATCATTTTATGATACAGTTGAAGAGCTCCTGGGATTTTCCTTATCCCCTCCCCAATTACCACCCCCCCAAATCTAGTTTCCCTATATTATTACTAAAGTATAGTTCTTCATGCACAATTGTATGTCCATCATTGTGGGCATGGACAATGGCAGAGTCCAGCATCCTATTGTCAAGATACAGTAAACACTTTCATTGTAAGTCCATCTTTGTCTGGGAGTAGAGATGCATACTGCATTGTATCCTCACATCTGGATATGATAGTCTCCACAGTTACTATACATCCTCTTAAATGAAAAGCCACAAAACAAAATCAACAACAGGAAGAAAAAAAATAACAGCAGCATGAAGTTAAATAAATAACATGCTACTGAATGACCAATGTGTTGCTGAAGAAATGAAAAAGAAAATCAAGAACCTTCTTGAAGAAAATGATGCCACTGCATGATGTATGAGTCATTGAAGAATTTAATCAGAAGAAACTGCTGTGAAGACATGAAACTAACAAAAACAAACAAAAAGACCCCAACAAAATCCATGAGATATAGTTTCCGCTGATTTTTGTTGGTGAAATGTGTCTCATTTAGGCAACAAATAGATGGGTTTTATTTTATAATCCCGTCTACTAATCTATGACATTTGATTGATGAGTTTAAGCCATTTACATTCAGTCTTAATATGTATGGGTGGTAATTTGGTCTTGTCATTTGAGCAATGGGTTGTTCATTGACTCAGTCTTCTGTTATCATTTTATTGGGATGTTCTTCACATTTGCCTTTGGTTTTGTTTGGTGCTATTCCTCTTCTCTGTCAAGAGAACATCTTGAATTATTTGTAAGGCAGGTTTGGAAGAGGCATATTCTTTTAACTTTTCTTGACTGTGGAAGAATTTTATTTCATTTTCAAAGACAAAAGAAAGCTTTGCTAGATATCGTGGGCCAACATTTTTTCTTTTAGAATCTGGAATATGTCACTCCATTCTCTTCTTGCCTGTAGAGTTTCCTGTGAGAGGTCTCCTGTGAGTTTAATTGGCATTCCTTTATATGTCAATTGATTTTTTTCATGTGCACATTTAAGGATCTTTTCCTTATGTTCGATTGAAGAGAGCTTGATGATCATGTGTTGTGGTGAAGATCGCTTTTGATCAAGCCTGTTGGGAGTTCTGTGCCCCTCCTTAATCTTGTTTCCCAATTCTTTCTCTAAATTAGGGAAATTTTCCCTTATTATTTCATTAAATATATTTGTAAAACAAGTTTCTCTTTCTGCACCTTCTAGGACTCCCATAACTCTTATATTAGGCCTCTTAATAGTGTCGTTCAATTATTGAATACTTTTTTTGGCCTGATCCAGCTCTGCTTGCAGCTTTTTGTTTGCTTCCCCCTGGTGACAGGAAATATCTTCCAATCCTGAGATTCTTTCTTCTGCTTGCTTCATTGTGTTTTGGAGACTCTCCACTGTACTTTTAATTTGCTTTACTGTGTTCTTAGTTTCTGATATATCAGCCTTGATTTGCTTTATTGCTGCTATTTCCTGTTTAACATATTCCTTAAATTCTTTGAACTCTTATATGTGCTTCTCATTGTTGATCAGAAGCTTTATAATGAGTTTTCTGAATTCTGTGTCCCCCATTTTCTCGATGTCTTCCTCAGTTAACTGAGGTTGGCAAAGGGTTTGGCTCCTTTGCAGGGGAATCTTCAGTAATATTCATTTTGCCTTTGTCTCTTCTTTTGCTCTTGGTCATTGTACTTCTGGTTAGCAGATTCTTCTCCTTGAGGCAGGTTTCTAAGCTGTGTCACCCACAGGTCTACAGTTTGATTTTGCTAATTGCAGTTGGTACACGGCTCTTTGTTTGCAGTCAATTGTGCCACTCCCTCCAGCCAGTTCCAGGTCTGGGTTCTTATGTTATATTTCCACCATGGTCTCCAGAGCCCCAGTTCCAATCTCCACCTCCTGTGATAACGTGCTGAGGCTGCACCGTTGTCTCTGCAACCTTTCTCCCACTTCCGGTTGGAGCAGGTCCTAGGATTAGAGAGACACCAGGTATCCTATATAGTTAGGTTGTTGGTGGTGCTGATCTTGTTGGAACCTCTTGGACATTGGGTCTGGTGCCACACGGACCTATTTTGACCTGTACTATGCCACAGTCGGTATTATTTTCCTGTGGGACCAGTGCAATGCACTGAACTCAGTGATTCTCGCAAGCTCAGCACATGCGCAGTTCACTGTTGTCCCCTGCAGTCCTAAAACTTTTGCCACATTGTACAAAATGACACCTGGCATGCCACTACTAGAGTTCTTGTTCTGCTAGCCGTCAGGTCTGAGAACTACCCAGACCTGTCTTAGGTGGAACCTGTAGAATAACATGTTGTTGCTGCAGTTCATTGAGTCAGAAATGAGTTCACTTCCAGTTCGGCATATGTTCAGTCCTTTCCCTTGCCTTTGCCTCCTTATGCAAAATGGTGCCCAATTCTACTCTAGGGAGCAGACTTGTCTGTGAAATCCATCCTGTTCTCTCACTGCCCACCTGGGATCTGCTGCTCTGTCTCTGCTCCTGGTCAAATCAAACAGACGAGCAGGATGGACAGTTCCTTGTCTGGGTTCACCTCCCAAGCTCCCAGTGAAAGCCCCTTCCCACCTGGTTGCTGGTGGAGTTCTGGCTGCAGGTGGAGTTCAGATCGCTGTTCACTGAATGCCACTGGAGTATCAGCCACTGCAAACACCACACCGTTGTGTCTGCTGCTTTCCTGTGTCTGTCAGTCTCCAGGTACCCCTCTGCTATTGTTCTGTCCTATTTCCTGGAATGTGTCCTCTCTGCTTCATCCTGATTAAATCTTTCTCTGTCCATTTTCTCCTTTTCTATTCTTCTAAAAATTATTTATTTATTTGAAAGTTAGAGCTACAGAGAAAGAGAGGGAGAAGCAAACAACAACAAAAATCTTCCATCTGCTGGTTCACTTCCGATGTAGCCACAATGGCTAGGGCTGGGCCAGGCTGAAGCCAGGAATTAGGGGCTTCATCCAGATCTCCCATATAGGTGTGAGTTCCCAAGAACTTGGGCCATCCTCTGCTGTTTTCTCAGGCAATAAGCAGAGAGCTGGATGAGAAGTGGAGCAGCTGGGACTGGAACCAGTGCCCATATGGGATGCCAGCACTTCGGGTGGAGGATTAACCCATGAACCACCCTACTGGCTCCGCATTCCATTTTAAACAGTAGTCTTGAGTTGTTGTGCATGCTTAACTTCCCTCTGGGCCCTGAGGATACCACACGGTGCATTGAGTCATACTGCCTTGTTCCTGGAAGTGAAGAAGCAGGGGTTGACTCACAGTTTGTGTTGCTGCAGGGAGGGGTGGAAGCAGAACTTGCAGCCAGGCCACAATGATCACAGCAGAGAGAAGGCCGGGGGAGAGGAAGGGCAAAGCAAGCAACAAGACATGTAATCCAGCCTTATTCATCCCTTGCACCATACTGATACTGGCTGAGGGCAGAGGCTGGGAGGGGAAGGGGGAGAAGAGAGAGCGGAAGTCTAGCTGCTGTTAATTTCTCCTTTATCTACCCCCATTCACCTTAGTAGCTACTGGATTGGGTAGAGGCCAAACTCCCCCTGCACCTGACTGACGCACGGAGAGAGAAATGGGACCTGCTTCCACCCTGCAAAGCAAGGTGCATGTTCCCAGGGACCCACTGACAACAGTGGGGCAACAGCCCCAGAGGAGGGAACAGGAACATCTCCAGCTGCTTCCCAGGGACCAGTAGGAACACTCAACCACGTGGCAACTGTGCGGGAAGGGAAGCAAGGTGGTCATTACTGTTTGTCTGGCCTGGACAGGTATCACCAAGAATAGGGTCACTTATTTCTCCCTTTTGCAGTTCCTTTGACTGAGAGACACATCTTTTCCTTAGGGTTCGTTCACTCTCCCTCTCTTTCATGCTTTTTGTACTCAGCCTGTGGTTAGTTTTCATGGAAAGTTCTCAGATAGGAGGAAGGCCTAAGAAAATCAGAGGACTCATCGCTTCCTTTGCACCTGGCGTCTCTAGGCAGCTACTGCCTTCTTCCTGCCATTCAGATTTCCTTTGCTTCTGTGTTACGGAGAAGGACGTGGGAGGAGTGGAATTGTTCCACCTGACACACCGGAAGTCTCCCAATAAAGTTTCAAATTGAAATTGGAATATTATATATAAAATTTTAAAAACTGCGAGTTGGGATTGTGGCTAAACATTGGGTTAAGCCACCACTTGGGAACACCCCTATGCCGTATTGAAGAGCTGATCTGGGTCCTGGCTATCCTGTTTCTGGTCCAGCTTCCTGTTGATAGGCTTTGGAAGGTAGCAGAAGATGGCTCAAGTGTTCAGGCCCCTGACACCCATTAGAAAGATCCAAATGGAATTCTTGGCTCCTGGTTTAGGCCTGGCCCCTGGGCTTAGATGTTTAGGCTGTTTGAAGAGTGAATCGATAGATGGAAGACCTCACACTTTTTCACTCTGCCTTCTAAGTAAACAAATCCTTAAGACATTCTTTCCTTGAATATCTTAGACATGTGTTAAAATAGATTACTACGCACTAAGGTATGCTTTTACCAATTTTTGGATTATTTGCTTTGATTATTCCTTCTAAATATTCTTTGATAGAATGGTTTTAGAAACACAGTTCATACTATGGATCTTCTTAAACGTACAATTTGTCTGAAAATTTTTCTGGAATTGCTATGAGAATGGAGATGACTTTTTTTTTCTGTTATAATCTTTATCTAGAACACAGGTTCCCCACATCTTTAGTACAACATCAGAATTGCCATAGCAGTCCTAACTTGTACATGACTTCAGTTAAGAGGTATTTGAATTTCCAGGAGTGGATCTTACTAGGAATCCCTTCAGCTTCTTGCATCCATGGTTATGCTTTTTGCCAAACTCACCTATTATTTGTTGTTGGAGAACTATTTCAATCCTTTGACTCTTCTTCCTCCAGGACTTCAGTGCCTTAAACGACCCCAAGGCTGTGATCGTTGGCTGGGGTGGAGGAAAACACAAGAGGAGGAGGATTCTGTTTTCTCTCTGTTGAAAATTCTATTGACTCGATTGTAGTTCAGCCAGTTTTGTCATGTGTCTCTTGCATTGTGTTATCCAACCAATCATTATACTTTTTCCTATGTATGATATCAGCTTGCTTTTCCTTTTCCTTCTTTTTAAAAGATTTGTTTATTGAAAGGTTTATGCTGGGGGTGGTGGGGAGGAGGACAGAGAGAGAGAGATTGTTCACCTGCTGGTTCACTCCTCACACAGTTGCACTGCCAGGGATGGACCAGGCTGAAGCCAGGAGCCTAACACTCCATCTAGGTTTCTCACATGGGTGGCAGGATCCCAGGCGCTTGGGTCACTTTTCACCACTTTTCCAGAAGTAGCAGAGAGCTGGATCAGAAGCGGAGCAGCTAGGACTTGGCCTGAGCCAGGATGCTGGTGCTACGGGCTGTTGCCTTGCTCACTGTACCATAATGCCTATTCCCTTTGTTGCTTCCTTTTCGTTTTTTTTTTTTTTTTTTTTTTTTAGGTTTTCTGTTTTTTTCCAAAGACATTCATAGTTACTTGTTAAGGCGATTTTATGATGGCTGCTTCGAAATCAATGTCACATTGCTCTAAAATGATTCTTCTTGATACTGGCATTAACTGTTTTTTTCTCATTCAAGCTGTGATTTTTACTGGTTCTTGATATGGCATGTACTTTTCAGTTATTCTAAGCACTCTGGATAACATATTAAGAGACTTTTCAAAAAAAATTTTTTTTTACTTAAAAAGCAGATTTACCAAGAAGAGAGATTTTTCATTCACTCGCTATTCATAGTTTATGTAGTACCATTGATTTTAAGCCATTCCAACAGATAGGACAAATAAATATAGCCCATATTAAGATGCAGATTTGCATTTTGGTATCTACGTGTTTGTGTGACTACCTCTGAGTGAGTGAATGCATCTGTATATGGGATGGAATACAGGTATGTATGTATGGTATACATACATAAAACATACATACCACCTAAAATATAGGTTGATACTGGTAGCTCCAAGCGGGCAACACAGAGCTAGAATTAATCCTTTACTTGTCATTTCTTTCTCTGACAGTGGCTGTCATTACCCATAAGACATTTAGTTATTTACTCAACCCTAGTAGCCATGTACAGTAGTTTCAGACTGCCAGCCTGTGCCCTTGTGAGAAATTTACCCGTCAAAGTCAGTGTTTGTGTAAAGTTCTTTTTGCCTCCCAGTATCCAATCAATGCACCCATTTTCAAAACTACCTGGGTCAGTTCCTTCCTGCCCAGCTCCCTCCGATGTGGTCTCTTCATTCAGTTGTAATTCACCTATAGCCTTTTGTCACACTCAATGTTTCATCTTGAGCTTTGCCAACATTCTAACGTGGGTGTGGCCATGCATTTAGTTTACACAGGGTAAAATTCATTACCAGTGGCATGCAGCCCACAAATGGCAACAAATCCATGGTTCTGTGTTGGTGCCACATGACCATACCAAGCAGTTCCACCACTAAGAACTCCCTCTTGAAGCCCTTCTACAGTCCAGCCTCCCCTAGTCCCCAGTCCAACACATGAAACCACCAATCTACTTATCATACCTGTAGCTTTGATTTTCCCCCAATATTATATATAAATCAAATCACATTAGTCTCTTGATTTTGGCTTTAAGAAAACAAACAAACAAAAGAATTGCATAGAGAGAGAAATCTTCGATCTTCTGGTTCACTCCCCAAGTGAGTGCAACAGCCTGAGCTAAGCCAGTCTGAAACTGGGAGCCAGGAGTGTCTTCTAGGTCTCCCACATGGGTACAGGGTCTCAAGGCTTTGGGCCATCCTCTGCCGCTTTCCCAGGCTGCAAGCAGGGTGCTGATTGGGAAGTGGAGCAACTAAGACACGAACTGGCACCCAGGTGGGATGCTGGTACCTGCAGGTGGAGGATTAGCCTCTTGTGCCATCGTATTGGCCTCAAGCTTGGTTTCCTTCATTTAGCAAGATGCGTTTATAATTCTTCAAAGTGGCTGCATTCTTTCGTTGCTGGGTTATGTTGCCTTGGATGGAGGGACACCAGCTTGCTCATCCATTCGACTATGGAATATGTGGTTGTTTAGAATTTTAAAACAGAACTGGTCTAAAAGTTTACATATGGAAGTTTTGGTATGAACATAATATTTCAGTTCACCTGGGTATCTTGAAGTGGGTTTCTTGGGTCTTATGATAAGTATAGTGATATTATTTCTTTACTCACCTAAGGGGGAATGAGCTTTCCAGTGGCTCTACTGCTTCCCCAGCACCTGATGTTCTGTCTTCTTCCCAAGTTCTTCCAAATTGATAGGTGTATGGTGGCGTCTCATTAAGGTCCAATCATCATTTTAATTTGTAGTTCCCTAATGACTAATAATACTGGATATTTTTCAGGTGCTTATTAGTCAGTCAGATGTCTTCTTTGCTAATATATATATTCAATTCTTATGCCCATTTATAAGTTGAATGCTTATTTTCTTATTCTTTACACATTCTAAAGATAAACCTTTTAAAATATATGTGTTTTACATATCTGTTCTAATGTGTGGCTTGTCTTCCCATTCTCTTAGCAGTGTCTTTCATAGAAATTTTTTTTTTTGAATTTGGATAAATCTCACTTGATCAATATTTTTTCTTCTGGAGATCCTACTCTAGACATTATATCTAAAAACTCTTTGTCAAGCACAACATTCAGACATTATCTTAGGGCATATCCTAAGGGTTTTAGCTTTTGATTTTAATTCCACTGTCAATCATTTTTGTATAAAATGTGAGGGTGGGTCACAGATCATCCATTTTGCATTTAGCATCCTTTCCTAAAAAGATAATCTTTACTGACTGAACTGTCAATAAACAATTAACAAAAAAAGAAAAAATTAAAAACAGAAAAACAAAAGTCAATTAACTGTGTTTCTGTGACTCAACTTTGGGACCATCTGTTCTATTTCATTTCATCAGTACCAAGCTGTTTATTTACTGGTGCCTTACACTAAGTCTTCCAAAAAATAAGTATTAATTTGTGCTCATTTGAAAGAGTGAGTGAGAGAAATTTCCTGTTTGCTATTTAACTTCCAAATTGTTCAATGGCCTGAGTCATGAGACCAGAAATCCCTCCAGAAGGCTAAGCACTTGGGCCATTAGCAGTTGCCATCCCAGGCACCCTATCCGGAAACTAGAAGTATAGGAACCACAACTCACAAATAGGTGCTTCAATTAGGGGTGCCACTGATATAAGCAGAGGATTAATCTACCCTTCTACACCAAAATGTGACCACGATATATATCTGAAAGTAGTATGACTTGACTCTTCCAAACTTTGGTTTTGCTTTCAAAATTACTTTGGCACTTCTAGTTCCTTTACCTTTCATTGCAGATCTTAGAATCACTTAGTTTATATATATATATATACACACACATAAGGTATGATTTTGATTAGGATTACATTGGGGTATTTATTACATTTAGTGATAGTAACTTGAAGACCTTGGCCACCATATTGTCCGCTTTTATTGAAGTCTTCAATCTCTTTCATTCATGATGATTAATTACCCATGATGGTGTAATAGCAGAGTACAGACCCTGGATATATTTGGTTAGATTTGAACTGAAGGGTATCATTCCTGGCTATTTTTTATCAATCAGGAATGGAGAATCCTTTTCTGCCAAGGGCCATTTAGATATTTATAAAAGCATTTACTGATCAGACAAAATTACCAACTTAAAAATTAGCCTGCTGCAGGGGGACCTTATGTGGCTTGTGGACTGGACCTGTTTTAAACCTGTTTTAAACACCACACCTGTTTTAAACACCATGCTTTTACTTGACGTTCTAGTTGTCTACCACTAGTGTATAGGAAATTCAACACATGTGCTACAGGTGCCAGCTCCAGAACTAAGGCCAGAAGGGAGCCCGCTCCGGGCTTCCAGGGCACTCAGCAGCGTTCTCCTGCTCCACCCCTCCACAGCACACCTCTGCCAGCATCTTCTTTGCATGACTCCACTTGACTAAGATCTGCTGGGAAAAATACCACCCATGCGTCATGTCCTGAGCTCAGCTCTGCAGCTGGAGGAAACGGCAAGGGGCCCCGTGAACACGCAGAGATAGGAAGGAATACAATGGGAGTCGCCTCCTTTACTTAAATCATCAACAGTTGCTTCAGTTCTATAGTAAAGCATAGGCACAAGTTGGTAAACTCAAAACCTAAGGTCTTTTTTTTTGTTTTTGTTTTTGTTTTTTTTAATCTCTAGCAGCACCTAGCCTGTGCTTGCCATCAGTGGAAAATGTCCGTGAAAATGTGAAATCTCCTTAGGGTATGGTGTGTGGGAAGACTGGTCTGTGAATACTGTTAAAAGAAAACTGGCAAATAAATATCATCTAAGAGAATTTATTTTAGCAAAGAATTATTCAGGAATTGAGCAGCACTGAGAAGCAACAGGTTCAGAGAGCTCTACTGCAGTAGCAGGGCAGTTGAGCTTTTGTAGGCTGAAAATGAGATAAAGAAAATGTGGTTGTTTGGTTGGAAAAGAAAGGTCTGGTTACGAAGTAGCTGGCAACTTCTGACCGGTGTTTGGCCTTGTGGCTGAGGTGTCTAAGCCCTATGTGAAGTGCCTTGCCTTCACTCTTGACTCCAGCTACATGCTGATGCCAACCCTGGGAGGCAACAGGTGATGGCTCAAGGAATTGGGTTCTTGACACCAACGTGGAGGGGAGCCTAAATTAAGTTCTTTTTGTTCTGATTTTTAAAATTACATTTCATTTTATGACACTGTTTCATAGGCTCTAGGGTTCCCCCAACCACTCTCCGTACCCTCCCCCCATGATGGATTACTGCATCTTATTGCAGTATCACAGTTCAAATCCAGTCATGATTCTTTCATTGCAAGCATGTATGTATGATGCATAGAGTCCAGCATCTTAGATAAAGTTCTTGGCTCCCAGCTTTGGTCATGGCCTAGTCCTGGCCATTGTGGTCATTTGGGAAGTGAATCAGTGAATAAGTGAGCTTTCCTCTCTCTTTCTCTGCCTCTGTCTCTCAAAAAATAGAATTTAAAAAGCAATTGACAGCCTGTGATTGGTCAAACACCAGTCTCATTGTACTGTTCATATTGGGCCGTTTGCTTACTTAAGTCACCACAGCCTAACAGTTTCTCAATTAAAAAAAAAAAAACTTGAACAATTATAATGCTTATGATGTCATAACCACCTGTAAAATCTGAAATGACTGACAGAGACCGACTCTGTACAACAGAGTTTGTATGAGAAGAGCAGGGAGTTACAAGATGGGATGTGTGTGTGTTGATGACCACAGCATTCAGGCAACAGGAAAGACACTAGACTTGGGGCTGGGGTGGGAGGTGAGTTCAGAGAGTGTGTGCCAGGTTAGTAGCGAAGGCATCTGGCTTGGACTTCACCCTGAGGACAGACGGGAATGAGTAATGAACTTGGAGCAAGGAGGGGTGTGCTTAGTTTTAAATTTTGTTTTATATACTCATGGATGCCAATGTGAGCGAGAAGGAGGGAAGGAAGGAGAAAAGGAAGGAGGAATGGAGGGGCGAGGGAGAGTGGAGAAGGAAGTAGAAGAGAGAAGGAGAGGAGAGGAGAGGAGGGGAGGGCAGGGGAGGGGAGAGGAGAGGAGAGGAGGGGAGGGGAGGGGAGGGGAGGGGAGAGGAGAGGAGAGGAGAGGAGGGGAGGGGAGGGGAGGGGAGGGGAGGAGAGGAGAGGAGGGGAGAAGAGAGGAGAAGAGGGGAAAGGAGAGGAGAGGAGGGGAGAGGAGAGGAGGGGAGGGCAGGGGAGGGGAGGGGAGAGGAGGGGAGGACAGGGGAGGGGAGGGGAGGAGAGGAGAGGAGGGGAGAAGAGAGGAGAAGAGGGGAGAGGAGAGGAGGGGAGGGCAGGGGAGGGGAGGGGAGAGGAGAGGAGGGGAGGGGAGGGGAGGGGAGAGGAGAGGAGAGGAGAGGAGAGGAGAGGAGAGGAGAGGAGAGGAGAGGAGAGGAGAGGAGAGGGAAAGTGAGCGGAGGGGAGGGGAGGGAAGAAGAAGACTGCAAGAGAAAATTCCCAGGATGAAAAAAAAAAAGAGAGAGAGAGAGAGATACTCCAAATGTATGGAATGCTGTGCTGAGTAGAAACCTAAACAGATCAATAATCACAATAAATGCTCTTGGGGTGAATTTTCTGGTTCAAGTGATTGACAGGGTAGGTTAAGAATCCCACATTCATATCCATGTGCCTGGGTTTGCTGGCTCTGCGTCCAATCCCAGCTTCATGCTAATGCGGGAAGTAAAAGGAGATCATCGCCCACAAAGGAGACCTGCGTGGAGTTCTGGTTCTTGGTTTGGGACTGGCCCGGTCGCAGCTTCTGCAAGCATTTGGGGAGTGAACCAGCACATGGGAGCTCGCTCTCTTTCTCTATCCCCCAAATGAACTTTTTTTTTTTTTAAGAAAAGTGATTGAAAGATTGAAGTTTATAAACTCAGCTCTATATTAGTTATAAAAACATGCCTTGGGAAAATAGAAAGATTGAAAAACACAAGGATAGAGAAAGATAAGCCAGATGAGTGCTAACCCACAGAAAGCTGGTGACGGGATAGTAACACCTTTAGAACGCAGCCTTTAAAATAAGTCTTTAATGACTTTATGACTTTGAATAATGAAGGCGCCACCCACCAGGAAGATGTGACGATTGTAAACCTGTTGGCGCACCTATTAACATAATGCTGAAATATGTATCTCATCGGTGACAGAATGAACTGAGGAAGTTGACAAACCCACTGCTGCAACAGGTGATTTCAGCATTCTTCTCTCTGTAACAGAAGAAAAGCTAGTGAGATTACAGAGGGCTTAACTGCAATCAATAAATAATCCAGTGAGTGCTTGGGAAATTATTAGTAAGCACTGAACATTCTTTTCAGAATCACACATACTGACAACAGTGGAATCAAAGAAAAATCAGACAGACAACTCAAACTCTTCAGGCATCCTAGGTCGGGGGCTGGTGCTGTGGCAGAGTAAGTAAACCAGCTGCCTGTGCTATTCAGGTCCTGGCTGCTCCACTGCTGATCTGCTTCCCAGCAGATGTTCTGGGAACACAGTAGGGGGTGATTCAAGTGCCTGGGTCCCTGAACTCATAGGGCAAGTCCTGGAAGAAGCTCCTGGCTTCTGACTTTTTTAGCTCTTGGGGCCATTTGGGAGTGAACCAGAGGATGGAATATTTCTCTCTCTCTCTCTAACTCTGCCTTTCATATAGGTCACAGAAAAAAAAATCATAGTGAGAATTTTTGAAAAAAAAAAAAAAAGAAGAATGTGCTGAAATTGCTGAGATAATGAAAATACCGCATATGAAAACTAGCGGTTTTAGTCAACCCCCAGACTACCATCACAATGATCAGTATTGGACCAGGCCAAGGCCAGAGGCCAGGAGCTTTACCCCTGGGTGGCAAGGGCCCAAGCACTCAGACCACCTCCTTCGGCTCTTCCCAGGCCATTAGGAGGGAGCTGGATTAGAAGTGGAGCAGCCGTGATGTGAACTGGCACCGTTATAGGATGCTGGCATTGCAGGTGGCTACTTCATTGTTACGTCACGATGCCAGTCCCAGATGCATTTCTTTTTGTGAATATTTCTGGTCTGCAGTTGGCTGAATTCTCACGTCCAGAACAAGCGGATGCAGATGGCCGAGTGTATACTTTGTAAGACTAAGCCACCACCCGCCATGTGTACATCCCATATAGGACGAATGGTTCAAGTGCTGACTGCTGCACTTCCAGTCCAGCACCTTGCTAACGCATCTGCCAAGGCCCAAGTAGCTGGACTCCTGCCGCTCACGTTAGGGACCAGGATGGCCTGCAATCTGACTCAGACCTGGCTATTGCAGTCATTTGGCGAGTGAAGCAGCAGGTGGGAAATCTCGGTCTCCCTGCTTCTCTCCCTATTGCTCCACCTTCAAAATAATAAATATATATTTAAAATACCCAGCTGCAGTTCATGATCCATGCTTTCTGTTCATGTAGACCCTAGGAAGCACCAAGTGATATCTCAAGCAGTTGGGTCTGTTTTTTTTAAGATTTGTTTTATTCTTCGAGAGTCAGATTGAGAGAGACTGAGAGAGAGAGAATTTTCTACCCACTGGTTCACTCCCCAGATGGCCACAACTTCTGGAGCTAAACTGATCTGAAGCCAGGAGTTTCTTCCTGAGTCTCCCATGTGTGCAGGTTCCAAAGACCTGAGCTTTCCCAAAGCTGAAGGTCCAAAGACCTCTACTGCCTTCACAGGCCATAGCAGGGGGCTGAATCAGGAAGTGGGACAGCAGGGAAACCAGCTGGCACCTCCATGGGATGCTGGTGCTGGCAAGTGGAGGATTGGCTTGTTGAGCCACTGCACCAGCCCCAGCAGTTGGGTTTCTGTCACCCAGGGATGCCATTCCTGGCTTCAGCCTGGTCTAGCTCCAGCCTCTGCAGGAGTGAATGTGAGAGCACGCTCTCTTTCTGAGTTTCCAATAAATAGAATGATTTTTTGAGTACTCTTCATGTTTCAGTAATTGTGCCCCTCCACTTGTGTTAAACCTGCTACGCCAGTGTTCTTGCACAGACCACACAGCTTTGTAATCTGAAAGAGTTATCTTCGATTCTGTCTCCCCAAAGGCTTTGATTTTCCTTGAAATGGAGCCAGTCCCTCTTATCCAAATGCCTGGAACTCAGACAAAGGTTTGATCCTCCCTTCAGCCCCTGGGGTGTCCAGGTTGTGTTGCTGAGCAGGGGGCTAGACAAGAACAAGCCTTCTGGTATTCAGGCTACCAGTGTCCTGACAGCTGTTGGCCCTGTGGGACCCGGGACTTGAGCACATGAGCATTAGTGCCGGCCTAAGTTAGGAGAGGCAATGCCGGCTCTGGCGGTGCTGGGATGCTGGCTCCGACGTCACACATTCAGGAGCTCTGCTGAAATGCAGCCTGCTAAGCAGGACCTTGGGCGGGCTTGTGGTTAGCTTTCTGTACACACCGGGGCATGACAGCAGGCACTTGCCACTGCGCAGCCGGCTGTGCTTGTCAATGCATGCTCACATCCTCGTCCTTACTTGATGAGGGAGGTGTGTGGACCCCAGGCTGTTGGCTCTGCTGGGCGATCAGGACAACCAGAGCAAGTTCTTGCAGGGGGCCCTGGTATAACCCGGCATCCTGACTTCTCTTTGCTCTCACACATTTGCCCTCCACAACAGCCCTCCTTCCCAGGCATGTTAACTCCTTCCTGCTCAGCGGCATTTTGGAAAGGATGACTTTCCCACCTTGCCCTTGGCTAAGAGCCCCTTACACCACACACTTGGGTGCTCTCAGAGTTGGAACAGTAAATGCTATTGAGCACTGTGGAATCTCTTCTGGCAGGCTCTGGTAGAGAATACGCCTCCTGTATCCACGCTGTCTGAGGGCACTGTGACCACAAATGGAACCAAGGGCTTGCCCAACATCCAGCCTGGGGAACTGGATAACTAGATGTTGTGCACAATGTTATCTCCAAGTTTAAGTCACCGTGTGAACCAAGACATGCCACACAGGAGGCACGAGAGAAAGATGGCAAACCCTTAGGTACATGCTGCATACTCTATCCTTTTAGAACTCTAGGAGACAAAACTAGAGTGTGAGAGGGGCTGGTGTTTAGCACAATGATTCAGATGCCAGATAGGATGTCCTGTATCCCATATTGAAATGCTTGGGTTCAAATCCTGGCTCTACCCCCAGCATCCAGCTTCCTGCTAATGAGGACATGAGCATGTATTAGCTCAAATAGTTGAATTTCCAACTGCCCACATTGGAGATCTGCTTGAATTTCTGGCTCTGGCTTTGCCCTGGCTCAGTCCTAGTTGTTAACGGGTATCTAGTAAGTTAGTGGATGGGACATCTCTCTCTCTCTGTGTATGTGTCCCTGTCTCTCTACTTTTCAAATGAACAAAGTCTATAAAGAAATTCTTTTATTTTAAAAATGTTCTAAGGATTGGTTTTCGTATTTATTTGAAAGAGTCCCAGAGAGAAGAGACAGAGAGAGATCTTCCGACTGTTGGTTCACTTCCCAAATGGTGGCAACAGCGAGAGTTGGGCCAGTTTGAACCTGGGAGCCAGGCACTTCCTTGGAGTCTTCCATGTGGGTGCAGGGGCCCTTGGACTTGAGCCACAAGCAGGGAATTGAATTGGAAGTGGAGCAGCCAGGACATGAACCAATGCCCATATGGGATGGAGGCTTAGCATACTGTGCCGTGGCGCCAGCCCCTAAACAGACACATTAAAAAACAAAACAAAATAAGAACACGGCGAAAAGCAGGTGGCTGCCTGAGGAGCAGGCCGGGAAACAATGGGAACATCCTCCTTGATCCCGCTTCTGGCAGTAGTCCCAGAGGAGTGCCTGTTCCTCAGAATTCTACATGCTACACGGACACACAGAATTTGTATCTCAATAAGAGATGTGTTAGGTGGAGGAGTCATGCCACAAACACCTGCACAGTTCTCTGTTTTTCTTCTTCTTCTCCAAGCCGTCTTGGGCGTTTATCACATCCCAAAGTACAGTTGCAATTCCAGTTGTACCCCATCCCCCAGCAAACCAAACTTACAGTGTACCTCTAGGGACTGGATGCCAGTGGACTAGGTAAGAACAAACAACTCAACACAGACGTGAATCTGTTCTTTCTTGCTGAAAACACTCGGCAGAGATCTGCTTCGCCCCGTGACTCATCCTACATATTTATACTTGCTTCAACGGCGCATGCCCACTCGCCCTCATCTGACTGTTAATAGGGTTGTGTCACCCAACCATGCACTCCGTTTTCTCCTTATGTTTGGGTTTGGCTTCCTCGCTTGTTTTCTGTGTTCATGAAAGGTAGCTCTTTATCCTTGCCTCCCTTCCTGAGGGCATATGGGGGAACTAATGAGACGTTTCTGAGCCTCCCTCCCTCGGGGGAAGGCAGACAGGTGTCAGCACACACACACACACACACACACACACACACACACACACACAGGTGTCCCCAGGGGCCTCTCTGACTCTTCTCTTGCCCTTCTAGCCTGCAGAGCCCAGCGTCCACCTGCCTGGTGACAGTGAGGCTGAAGACCAGCGGCTCCCCACACCCCCGGCCGAAGCAGAGGATCCGACATGGAGCCGGGAAGCAGACCAGGACGACTTTGAGACGCTCTCCCATCACAGCGACAGTCGGTCAGACACCAGAACCGACCTCTTCGAAAGTGCCTCCGATGCGGAAGACTCTCTCCTCGGCGACCTCACCTGCGACAGCTATCTCCCTCCAGGTGGCAACCCCCGAAATGAAGCAGCATGCCAGCTAGGGCCTGATGTCCCAGCCCACTTGACCAGTGTCCCCCGGTCGGATGCACAACAACTAGATTTGTCCCCCGGCTTCAAAGAGCAGTCTTGCCAACATGAGCTCCCCGTCTTTGCTGCGGTTGCTGGAGGCGAGGACACAGGACACGGTTGGGACTGCGTGAGCAGCCCGGGGCAGGTGTGCCTGCTGGCGGCGGGGTGCTGCCCACGAGCTGCCAAAGGCGGCAGTAGCTCCCAGCGTGCACCGGAGGTGTCTGCCCGCCGTCCCAGGGGGCTCCCTCCTGTTCCTGTCCCTAGATCCCGATCTGAGAGCTGTCTGGGTGTGCACCCTCTCGGGCCCTTGGTTCTCCAGCGCTGTGAGCTTGGTCGGAGCTGGCCTCGCATCCACAAGGCTTGGGTGCCCCCTTGTGGAGGCCCACTGGACAGCATCGCCCGCCTGGGGTCCCAGGCGTCACCCCGGAGACCAGCTTGTCGCTTGCAGCCCAGGCGTCACCATAGCGCCCCAGAAAACATCAGTGAGGTGGGCAGGGTGGAGCCAGGGCACCACTGCTGGCACATGAGGACTCTGATCAGGGCCCATTCCACAGCAGGGTTTCCTTCTGAGGAGCCCCTGCGGCAGAACCATGGGGTGTTTGGAACCCATTTAAAGGATGGAGCAGCGACAGAAGGAACTCCAAGACCCTCAAACCGCTCTTCCCCTAAGCCCACCCCCCTAACGCATCCACTTCTGGCTGCTCCAGGATCACAGGAGGAATCCAGCAGCGTTTGCAGCTTGCAAAGGACTTCACAGGAAAACCAGTTGCAACAGGATTCCAGGTCACGCTCGGTGGCTTTACGCTTTCCTGCAGAATTGTTGAAGCTCCACCCACAGGAAGCGACTGGGCCCTGGGACTGCAAGTCAGAACACAGCCCGGCCAGCCAACCCAGACAACCCCGCAGCCCTACTGGTACACAGAGGCAGCTTCAGAGCCAGACCAGTGGTGAGGTGCCAAAGCACGCTCTCCATGGGAAAGAAAAGCTGCCCATCAGTGCCAAGTTCCCACGTCCCTGGAGCATCGATGAGACCCCCACCTGCAACACAGGCCTGAGGGGCGGCTTGCAAGTGAGTGACTCCTCGGGGGCCCCTGGGAGCCCCCCCACACCAGCAGTAAAGGGCTCTTCTGAAGAAACACAAGAAGGAGCCATGGTTCTAGATCCCCAGTGCACAAAGAACATCTGGCAGGAGAGTGCTGAGCTCAGAGCTCCCAGCTGCAGCCCCGGGGATGCTCAAGGGGACCAGAGGCCTGCAAGCGCTAACAGGTGCCCACTCTTCATCATTGCCGTGGAGCACAAGGGCCTGCAGGCTACCACGAGGAGAGCAGTGGAGCCTTCTCTGGGGACACAGCCTGCTGGCCTCCCCGCACAGAGGCTGTTGCCTCCCCTCGGCTTCAGCACAAGCCCCTGTGGGTCTCCCACAGACAGAATGGGACCTACGTGTGAGTTGCCAGCAGCCCCCGCGTTGCAGGAGGGAGATAATGAGGCTTGTCATTGCCCCAAGAACCATCACACAGATCTTGGGGCTCTGGTCCCTGAGTCTGCTTCTGGCATAGAGGAGGTTCCAGAAGAGAAAGTGCCTGAGGAGAGCCAGAGTCCGGGGCCTGAGGACACACAGCTGGTCGACATAGACCTCCAACCCTCTGGGAACTCCAGGCCACCAAGCCTGAGCAGGAGCCCGAGCCTGAGTCTGGAGTGTGACCCGGAGGATGCAGAAGACTCCAGCGTGCAGGTCCCTGAGGAAGGCACCGATGCAGCGGCTGTGAAGACAGGCCCGGGGACTCCAGCCTGGCCCATCGCCCATGCGCTACAGCAGCCAGGGGTGCTCAGTGGACGCGGTCAGGATGTACAGGAACCGGGGAAGCACCTGGCGACGCCCAAAGTGACCTCTTTTCAGAAAGGCAAGGTCTGGGCGACTGGTGACACAGGAAGGAGCCTTTCGGAGCCCCAAGTGGACGAGAACACATCCCCGGGGCCAACAGAAGGAGGTGGCGATGTGGGGACCCCAGGAGACCTGGCCAGTAGAAGGCCGTCTTCCGGGAGCTGCCACCCAAAGAGACAAAGGACCGCAGAAAGGAGGCTCAGGGCAAGGCTGGCTTCGGCTCACAAGACCTTGACCAGTTTTTTCGAGTCCAAAGTTTTTGAAAGGGAGCACCCCCAAGAGCGCCCCCAGGGGTCTCTCCGAGGTGAGGAGAAGCGCAGGTCACGCCAGAGCTCCTGGCGCACATTTCTGAAAGGTAAAGACTCCGAAAGCCCCAAAGGGTCCTCCTTGGCGGCTCAGCTACCTGGACCACCACCCCTGGAGCCACCCAGCCCACCTCTCACAGTGCCAGGGAGCCACCGAGAGGGGTGGACGGACGACGTGGTCGACTGTGCCTTCGGAGAGCCCTGGACTCCCCCACATGTCCCTGTACCTTCGATGTTTCCGGAACCCAGGAGACAGAGCGAGCCCGCCATCAAGTGTGCCTCGCCCAAGGAGGAGGGCGGCGGCGGGTGCGGGGTTCCGGGCCAAGCAGGGCTCAACCGCACCCTTCCCTCCAGCTCTGCCTGTTGCCTGACCTCTGAAAACCAAGGCATGCCCCGCAGGCCCTTGAGCCCTAAGCCCCGGAGCCCCAGGCCGGGCAGTCAGCGCAGGGATGTGCGCTTGCCCGGTAGGAGCAGTGCCGTCTCCATGGTTTCTCTGGGACACTACCAGGATGGGGACAGCGCTGCAGGCCACTGTGAAAGGGTCAGGTCCCCCACAGTCCGGACCTGCCTCCTGCTCTCTCTGCAGACGCTCAACCAGGACGCCCAGCAGGAAGAGTGTGGCAACAGAGGCCCCGGTCACCCCTGCCTGCGCGCGGCACCCTCGCTAAAGGACCTTGCCAGGGGCGAGGTGAGTGATCGCTACTGACCCCCAAAGGCAGGAGGAGGGAATTGGGGCTCAGTGCGTCTTAACCCATGTCCTCCAACGCTGGCATCCTGTATGGGCACAGGTTTGAGTCCTGGTTGCTGTGCTTCCGAACCAGCTCCCTGCTAATCCACCAGAGAGAGCAGCAAAGAATGGCCTGGGCGCTTAGAGCCCTGCACCCACATGGGGGACCGGGAAGAAGCTCCTGGCTCCTGGTCTTCCCTTGGCCGAATCCTGGCTGCTGTGACCATGTGGGGATTGAACCAGCAGATGGAAGCATTGCCTCTTTCTCTTCTTTCTCTCTCCCCTTCTCTGTGTAACTCTCCCTTTCAAATACATAAATCTTTAAAAAAAACAAAATAGTGGGGGAGTGAGGAGGAAGGAAGGGGAGAAAGGGAGAGAAGCAATCGGGAATTTTCCTAAGTGAGAAAAGAGGCAGAGGACGAACTGAGACGGCCCTAGTTATACTCCAGCATGGTGAGGGACCAACTTCTTACTACATTTTTAAATTTTCACTTTTATTTGAGAAAAAGAGCAAGATCTCCCACCCACTGACTCACTTCCCAAATGCCAACAACAGCCATGGCTGAGCCAGGTTGGAACTGGGAGCTAGGGACTCCATCCCAGTCTCCCACCCCTGGGTGGCAGGGTCCCAAGCACCTCCCCAAGGTGCACGGAGCCTGGAGTCAGAAGCTGGGCTACAAATGGAACTCAGGGGATATCTGAACTTGTATCTGGGTGCCGTATAATACCATGTATCAATGGGTCATAGCCAGATGGTGTGATCTCTACGTCGCAGGTGTCGGGACCCTTCAAGTTCATTTCCTCTCATTATTTTGAAATACGTAATTAGTTGTTGCCAATCGAGTTACTTCCTCCTGTGTTTTGCAGTATTAAGACTACTTCCTGTCCTCTGACAGTCCTTTGGTACCCAATCTGTCTCTGTGACATTTCACATCTTGTGTTTCCACTTGGCCCTATGTCACTCGAGCCATGTGAATTTCTTCCATTGTTAACGGCTTGTCCCTAGCCTTCACTCAGTTTCTATTGAGTGGTTGGCACACAGGGTTTTTCTGTTTTTGGTTGGTTGGTATTTTTATTGTTTTTGTCAAGCTTCGTCCTTTCTATTGCAACACTGAAGACAAATGTTGTTATCTTCTACTGCTTTAACATTTTTCAAGACATATTTTTATTTGAAAGACAGAGTTACAAATAAAGGAGAGATAGAAATCTTCCATCTGCTAGTTCACTCCTTAGGTTGGCCACAATGGCTGGAGCTGAGCTGAGCCAAAGCCAGGAGCCAGGAGCTTCTTCTGGGTCTCCCACGTGAGTACAGGCGCCCAAGGACTAGGACCATCCTCTGCCACTTTGCCAGGCCAGGAGCAGGAATCTGGATCGGATTGGCAGGAGGATTCCAATCAACAGAAAATAGTCTAAATGCTTGGACCTCACATGGGAAACCCATATGGGCACCGGTTCACATTCCAGCTGCTCCACTTATAATCCAGTCCTTGTTTATGGCCTGGGAAAGCAGCAGAGGATGATTCAAACCCTTGGGCTTCTGCACCAACGTCGGAGACCAGGAAGAAGCTCCTGACTCCTGGCCTCAGATCAGATCAGCTCTGGCCATTATAGCCATTTGGGGAGTGAGCCAGCAGATGGAGACCTCTGTCTTTCCCTTTCTCTCTTAATTCTTTCAAAGTAAATAAATCTTTTTTTTTTTAAGTCCTATAAGGAAAAAAAACCTATCCATCCTGCTATTTCAACAAGCATTTGAATTATCTTTCATTAATGCATCCTTTCATAAGTAGGCCTTATGGAGGGAGTTTTGGAGAAACGGGTTATATGATAGGCTCACACATGTATTACTATATCTAACACAGGTGGGGAAGGGTTTTTTTTTTTTTTTTTTTTGCCAAGGGTCATTTGGATATTTGTAACATTGGGCCATACAAAATTATCAACTTAAAAATGAACCTGCTACAGAGTAACATTTTTTTTTAGGTTTTATTTATTTATTTTTAATTGTTATTAACATTGTATTTTGTGATACAGTTTTATAGGCACTGGGATTCCTCCCACCCCTCCCACAACCCTCCCCTCATAGTGGATTCCTCCACCTTGCTGCATAACCACCGTTCAAGTTCAGTTGAGATTCCTTCATTGCAAGCATATTACAGAGTAACTTTTGAGTCCCATCTGCTGTTGCCATGGTAGGGCCAGGCCCGCTGATCCCAGGGTCCTCACCTGGCCCATGTGTCACACATTCCTCACTCCCACACTAAAGTCTTCCAGCCACTCATACTGCTCTCTCCCCAGAAGTTGCACAGTATTTCATTGTACTGTATGCCATGTCACAGTTCTCCCGAAGATTGCCACAGAAGTCTTCCCTACCTTGAGTCATCACGCATAATGCTGCCACGGCATCCTCCACAGGGACCCTTGGGTCCAGGTCCTTTTGTTTCTGTAGGATATCAGACTACTGCCTCCAAGGACCGCGGCAATTCACGCTCAATAGCATATAGGACTGCCCACTTCCTGACACTCCGTCCACCAAGTTACCTGTTGATCTTTTAAAACTGCCACTCTCCAAATGCAAAGGAAATGTAATTTAAAAATAAACACATCACAACAGCGACTCCAAGGTGCGAAGACAGTGACTCAAGAATTGTCAAGGCTGACTCAGCAGGGCTGGCTGAATGTGTGTGTGCGTGTGCAATACTGACACACAGGGAAACAGACATCGCTACAGGCCATCCCCTTGCACCTGTGGGTGCTGTGTACGAGACAGCAAGTGCAGTGGGGCTCAGGCAGGCACCCGCACAGCCTGCACCGTGTTAGGCTTTTCTCTTCTAGACAATAGGAAGTTTGCACTTTTGCACATCAGACCAAAGACAGGGAAAGGGAAGAGGGAGAAAGCTAGTTTCTCTCTCTCTCTCTCTCTCTCTCTCTCTCTCTCTCTCTCTCTCTCGCTCGCTCGCTCGCTCTCGCTCTCGCTCTCGCTCTCGCTCTCACGCTCTTTCTCTCTTTCTCTCTCCCTCCCTCCCTCCTCTCCCCCAAATGCTAATGGAACCTGAACCTCCTTTTGGAGGTAGGATTGCTCCACCTTGTGGACGCTTCTGGGAGAGCGGCCAGTGCAATTGAGCTGGCGTTCTGATTTTCTTTCTTTTAAGGAGCAGCTGTTCTTTCCCTGCAGCGCCTCGAGTAAA
This sequence comes from Ochotona curzoniae, assembly GCF_017591425.1. Lineage (NCBI taxonomy): Eukaryota > Metazoa > Chordata > Mammalia > Lagomorpha > Ochotonidae > Ochotona > Ochotona curzoniae. The sequence goes on from NW_024465699.1 coordinate 5,868,632, forward strand.
CCATTCCCAGAACTTCATGACATTTCGTCCAGCTTTGCCTCCCATGAATAAGTCTGTGCTGCTGCGGGCCGTGTGTCCGCCCTGCACTGTGGCTGCACAGATGTGTGGGTGTCTCATGGCGCACAGCCTCTTATCTCATGTTCCTTTCGCATCACAGACGTTGACTGAGAGCACACTACAAGCCAGGCAATAGCCCAGGGGCTGTGGGTGCAGCTCTGAGAGAGGCAGCGTCAGTCATCCTCAAGACAGGGGGCAGAGATGAGCAAACGAGATCACCTCAGACACTGATGACTGTAGAAAAAAACAGGGCTTTTTAAATTAAAATATATATGTATTAATAGGCTAAAGTTAAGGGGCTTCAGTGGGCCTCCTTAGCTTGGAGGTTTGGGGTCTGACACTTAAAGGTGGCCCTGGCAGATCCAGTCCAGCATTTCAGTAACAGCACAGCCATCTCCAGGCTGGGGTTGGAGATGGTTTGTACTTCAGATGCTCTTTTTTTCTTTTGAAATATGTTTTTTATTTTAATGGACATATGATGATGGTACATAGTTCCGGGTTACAACATTTCAATACATTGTATGCAATATGTCATCAGAGTAACTGGTAGATCTGTCACCTCTGACAATTATTTCTGTGAGTTGGGAATGCAACAAAGTCCTGCCCACGAGCTGTTTTGAACTATTCAGTCCGTTGTTCCCAAACTGCCTCGTGGAACCTGAGAAGCCATTCTTTTCCCATCCGACACCAGCTGCGATCCAAGAGCTGTCCTCTCTCCATCCCTTCCTCCCGTCCCCTGTGCAGCCTCTGTTCTTTGAGATGACACTTTCAGCTTCCACGTGCATCGTTTATCTCATTGCAGGATTTGTTTCAGGTAGCATAATCTCCAGCTCCGTCCACGTGCTGCCAAGAACAGCATTTCCTTCTTTTACGGCTGAAAATTCCAATGTGTATGTGAGAAGGGGTGTGTGTGTGTGTGTGTGTGTGTGTGACATCTATTCTACCCCAGTATCTGTCCCTGGGCATCCTTGTTGATTCCATATCTTGCCTGTTGTGCTGCAGTAAGCAAGCAAGTACAGACATCTTTATGGCGCTTTTATTTCCAGTCTTTTGGACATACACTTAATTGCATGATGACTGGATCGTGCAGCAGCTCTACCTCTGGGTTTCTGAGGTGTGTCCATACCGATCTCCATAATGGCCGCACTCGTTTACACTCCCTTTGCATCCACACTGACATTTGTCATTTGCGATAATATGCCATCCAACCAGGGTGAGACAGTATCTCATTATGATTTTAATTTGTATTTCCTCAATGATGAGTGACGCTCAACATTTTTTCATACACTTTTTTGCTGTTCATATACTGGTTTTTTTTTTGGAGAAGATGTCAGTTTCTATCCAATTGGCTGTTATTCTCGTGTTGAGTTTCTGACTTTCTCAAACGTTCTGAGAATCAGGCTCTTGCCAGATGAATAATTTGCAACCATTTGCTCCCGTCATGCAGGGAGGCTGGTTACTCTGTCTCTCCTTTTCATGGCTGGATAGAAGCATCTGAATTTGTTGTAATCACATTTGTTCATTTTTTGCTTTCACTGCCTGTGCTGTGGGCATCATTTCCCAAAACAACCTTCTCCCAGACCCATACCTTGAAGTGTTTCCGCAATTCTATAAGTAGTTTCGAAGTTTCTGGTCTCTAAAGGTCTGAACAGTACATATGATGAAAAAACTACGCATGGACTTCAAAACTTTTGCCTCGTGATTATCTTTTAATTACACTGTCTCTTTTTTCTAAAACGTATTTATTTTATTGGAAAGGCAGATTTACAGAGAGACAGAGAGAAAGGTCCTGCATCTGCTAGTTCACTCCCCAAATGGTTGCAACAGCCAGAGCTGAACTAATCCGAAGCCAGGAGTCAGGAGCTTCTTCTGGGTCCCCCACACAGGTGCAGGGTTCTAAGGCCTTGGGACATCCTCCACTGATTTCCCATGCCATAGGCAGGCAAAGTGGAGCAGCTGGAACATGAACCAACACCCATACAGGATCCCAGCACTTGCGAGAGGAGGATTAGCCAAGTGAGCCATTGTACCAAGCCCATAATTATATTTTCCATGGACCTTTTCAAATCTCTCCAAATACACCTATTTGTAGACACCAGATTTTTATCAAAGCAGCTGGAACATGCATTGGAAAATGGAAGATTGCTTCAATAAACGGTGCTGAGAACTCTGGATAGGTTTTGGCAGAAGGAAGGAACTAGTTCTGTATTTCTCACCACATACAAACCTCAACTCAAACTGGATCAAATGCTTACATGTAGGCCCAGAGTTGGATTGGACGTGTAGTCAAACTGGCACCCATGTGGAATGCCCAAACTGCAGACAGTGACTTTATCCACTATGCCACAATGTCAGCCATTTCTGATATTTTTGATTTCTTAGTAATTGCTTTTCATGTGGTTTCTTTTTTTATTGTTGTGTTTTGGTAATTTTCCGTCATGATAAGGTTTGACTCTTCTCTTGCCCTCTTTTCTGTATCTTCTATGAATGAATTATACAGTATATATATAGTTTCCATGATGGTTATGATAATACTTTTACTTCTAGTGTAAGTTTTCCTTTAGGCTTTCTTGAAGGGCTGGTCTGGTGCCAATGAATTCCTGCACTTTGCTTGTCATGAAAGACCCTGTCTCCTTCAGTCCTAAAGGATAGCTTTGCTGGACACAGTATTCTTCATTCAAGATCTTGACTGTATCATTCCATTTCATTCTGGCCTGTGAAGTTTCTAGGGAGATATCTGCTGTTGGTCTAATGGACTCTGTTTTACACATAACCTGATGCTTTTCTTTGTGTTTAGAATTCTCTCCTTTAACTTTTTACAATCTTGACTACAGCATTCCTGGCTGATCTTTTTTGTTTGAGTTTGGCTGGATCCTCTGAGCGTCCTGTGTCCAGGGGACTACATCTGTTTAAAGGCTAAGAAAACACCTAAGGTGCAGTCCAGCTCAGCCAGCACGCTCATGGGGACCTAGGGATGCGGGCTTGCAGGGGCCTGGGGGATGGTGCTGGCGGGGACAGCAGGGACCTGGGAGTGCATGCTCAGGCAGGCAGAGTGAGCCTGAGGTTTCTTCATGCGCTTGGGTGGCGGGAGGGGAGAGCCCTAGGCTAGTATGCTTAAGAGCTAGCAGTGGTGACAGGCTGAGCTAGGCATGACCATGGACCCCTCCAACACTCATGATGCTGGGGTTGGGAACAGGCCAGGCTGGTCCAGGCTGTAGCACCCACAGGCACACCCAAGAATAGGGTGTGGAATAGGCTGGGCCACAACATCCACCAGCTCATACAAAGGCCAGGACAGGGCAAACTATGTCTAGTACCCACTGGCACATGTGAGATTTGGGTCTGGGAGTGGGCCTGGTGGGGGAACTTAGGAAACTCCCCTGGGGGGCTCTAGCTCCCACTGGTGGGCATGTGAGTCAGGCCTGGGTATTGTTCAGGCCAGGCAAGGTAACCCATCAGCAAGTATGTGGGTTGGATCTGGAGAGGGGTGTATTGGGCAAATCTCACATGTGCCAGTGAGTACTAGACATAGTACACGTGGGTGTAGGGTCCCAAGGCTTGGGGCCATCCTCTGCTGCTTTCCCGGGCCACAATCAGGGAGCTGGGTGGGAAATGGAACAGTTGGGCATGAACCAGCACCCATATGGGATCCTGGCACATGCAAAGTGAGGACGTTAGCCACTAAGCTACTGCACCAGGCCCTGTTATTCGCATATTTTAAAGCTACAGGTTTTCCTATGTTGATAGTCCTGCAACTTTGCTGAGTTTATCAGTTCTAACATTTCTTGGTAGAGAGAGACATATATGTCATGTCATCTATAAGCATGAATAGTTTAAATACTTTAGTTTTGGATGTTCTTTCTCTTGTCATATTGCTCTGGGTAAAACTATTATTACAACATAAAAGTAGTAAAAATAGTCACCTTGTCTTGCTTCTGATCTTAGAGAACATCAGCTTCTCCCCACTCAGGAGGATTTGCCTGCAGGCCTGTCTCACAGAGCCTTTCCTGTGTTGAAGTACGTTCCTTCTGTCTTATTTGTGAGGACTCGATGAGATAGGACTCCCACTTACTGAATGCTCTCTCTGCCTCTTTTGAGATGACTGTTACATTTAGCCTTTTAATGGTGTCCCTTAATTCTCGAATAGCTTGACTCAGTTCCTCTTTCAGATTTCCATTTTTCCTTCAGTGTTGAAGGAAATGTGTTACAATTCTGAGATTCGTTCTTCTGCCTCATTTACTCCATTATTGAGGCTTTCCACTGAATTTTTAATTTGCTCCTTGTGTCCTTCATTTCTAATACTTCAGCTTGACTTTGTTTCAGTGTTGCTATTTCTTGTGTAATATATTCTTTAAATTCCTTGAAGTTCTGTATGTGCTTCTCGTTGTTGCTAAGAAGCTTTATGACAAGTTTCTAAAATTCTTTATCTCCCATTTTCTCCATGTCTTCCTCAGTTAATTCTGAGGTTGACAAAGACTTCTGCTCCTTTGCAGGAGAGTCTTCAGTAAAACTTATTGTGCCTCTGTCTCTTCTTTTGCTCTTGGTCATTGCTATTCTGGCTAGCAGATGCCTCTCCTTAGGGCCAGTTTCTAAGTTGTGGTGTACAATGGCCTACAGGTTGGTTTTACTGACTGCATTAGGTATCCAGTTCTTCATTTGCAGTCACTTGTGCCACTCCCTCCAGCGAGTTTAAGTCCTAGTTTCTTGTGCTAGGCTTCTACAATGGTCTCCATAGCCCCAGCTCCTGGCTAACCACTCTCCACCCCCTGTGATCCTGTGCTGTGCCCTCACCGTTACCTGTACAATCTTTCTCCCACTTCCAGTTTGAGCAATGCCTGAGATTAGGGAAACACCAGCTGTTCTAAGTCATTGGGTTGTCAGCAGTGCTAGTCTTGCTGGAACCTGCTGGCTGTTAGGTCTGGAGACCACTTGGACCTATTTTGAGTGGAAATTATAGGATGCCAAGTCAATACTATTTTCCATGTGGGACCAGTGCTATGCATTGAGACAGATGTGAGTTCTTTCCAGCTCAACGCATGTGGACCTCGCTGTTGTTCCTCCAGCACTCCTCCCCCAAGGCTTTTCCTCAATACACAAAATGGAGCCCAGAGTGGCACTGATGAGGGGTCTGGGCCTGTTGGTCATTAGGTCTGGGGCCACCCGTACCAATTTTGAGTGGAACCTGTAGGATGCCAAGTAGGTACTAGTTTCCCTGTGGACCTAGTGCAATGAGCGAGCCAGAAATGAGCTTACTCCTGGCTCAGCGCGTGCACAGCTCGCTATTGTCTCTCCAGCCTCACAGCCTTTTTCTCAGTGCATGAAATGGCACCTGGTATGGCACTGGTTGAGTCTGAGTCATGAAATCCATCCTGTTCTTCCACCTACTTGCTTGGGCTCTGCCATTCTGCTTCTACTCAAAGTTGAATCAAGCACATCAACAGGACAGGCAGAAAACTGCCTGGGTTCACCTCCTGAGCTCCTGGTGAACTCCCCTTGCCACCTAGCTGCTGGTGGAGCTCTAATCATTGATCACTGACCACTGCTGGGATATCTGGCCACTGGAACACCACTCCACTCTCTCCGCTGCTTCCCCATGTCCACAGGTCTCCAGGTGTCCCTCTTTCATCCTCTCCTATTCCCATGATCACAGCCTCTCTGGTTCACCCTGGTTAATGATTTTCCATCTGTTTAAACAAGTCCTTACCCTATACTAACCTTTTGTCTCTCCTAGCAGTATTCTTGTAGAATCCCCCATGTGAGTGTGGCTTGCCTTCCTTACAGATGATTTATGTCATCTGCTCCCTAAATGGCTCTAGAAGGACCCAGTTTCTTTTTTTAACCTTGTATACAAAAAATACATTCCCTGGAGCTTCGTATGAAGATATGCTCAGTTAACATCCGTTCGTTTGTGGTTCCAGGTCTCTACCAGCTACAAAAAGCTGTGAGATGTGGCCTCTGCCTAGTTATGCAGATATGACTTCCACCTATGAAAGATCTGACACAGAGCACTGAAAGGACACAGGACGTAGGGTTAGCAAACCACAGTGACACGCAGGACTGTGCATGCAACTCGTACAAGCTCCGTGAGGTTTTATCACTCCACCTAAACGACAGGACTGATGCTTCAGCAGTTTCTAGACCACAGAGAATCTGGGAAAGAGAAAACTGGGCCTTTTCAGAACATAGAGCAGTATTTGGAAGCCAAACAAAAGATATTATTGGTAATTCCCTTAGCTGAATATTGGCATCACCTGGAAAGTCTGGGGGACGTCTCAGTTCCCAGGCTGTACACCAAAACCATTATGCAGCCATCCGGCCATCCATCTCTCTCCCCCCCTTTCTCTTCCTCTCCATAATTATATGATTGTGTATATGCTTCTTTAAAAAAATACTTGTTTTTATGTGAAAGCCAGAGTTAGAAAGATATGTTCCATCCCATCCCCTGGAAGGAATGGCCACAATGGCAGGAACTGGACCAGTCCCAAGCTGAAAGCCATGAGTTTCTTCTGGGTATAACCTGTAGGTGTAAGGGGTCCAAGGCCTTGGGCCATCCTCTGCTGGTTTCCTAGGCCATTAGCAGGGAGCTGAATCAGAAGTGGGGCAGCAGTGGGCCCTGTGCGATGGCCCAATGGTTTAACTCTCACATTGCACACACTAGGATCCCATATGGGCATTGGTTCGTGTCCTGGATGCTCCATTTCCCATCTGGCCCCCTGCTTGTGGCCTGGGAAAGCAGTAGAGGATGGCCCAAAGCCTTGGGATCCTGTATCCATATAGGAGACCCAGAAGAAACTCCTGGCTCCTGGCTATGGTTTGGCTCATCTCTGGTCACTGTGGCCAACTGGGGAGTGAATCAGCAGATGGAGATCTTTCTTTCTCTCCTCAACTCTATAAATCTGCCTTTCCAAAAAAATAATTTTTTTTTAAAAAAAATGGGCCAACCAGGATTCCAGTTGGTGCCCATAGAGGATGCGAGAGCCTCATACAGAGTATTAGCTCGCTATGAACCATGTAGGTCCCCAGCATATACATTTTTAAAAGACTCTTGAAATGGTTAAAAGAAGTCCCACCTTCGTTTCTTTCAAAAAGGCACAGGGTATATGTGGACGGCCTTCCACAGAGGTGGTTGCTGGGAAGGAAGTGTCTCCTGGGCTGGAGCAGGGGTGGGCAGGGAGTAGGGCATGGCTACACTAGAATAGCACATATGGGGAAAAAAAAGGCTTTCGTCTCAGTAGCCACAGGTTGATTGCAAAGACCAGAGATACCAGTGCTGCCCGCACAAGCTCAATGGCTCTGCGGGTGTGGGAAGGCAGTCTGAGAGCATATATGGGACAGCAATGCCAGTGGGTGTGGGATGGAGCCACACATAACTTCTGCCAACATCTGTGTCGAGCAAGACTAAACCTTGCCTGGAGTGTGCTGCTGCTGCTGCTACTGCTGGAATTCTGGTCTCCAGGGCCATTGTGCCAGCAGGAGCCCAGGGCCACCGTTACTGACCCATGCAATATATTTTTAATGAGCAAGTTGTTGCTTTCAAGAGCTAATTCTCTGATCAAAGTAGAAGATGGAATGGTTTGAAATGGTCTTGAAAGTAGGCATTTGAACCAAGAAAATACTTGTTTTATTCCTAATCTTCACATATTCAGAAGTGACTATGAAAAAAAAAAAAAAGGATTTGGGGTCTGCCATCGCAGCACCACAGGGTTAAGCTGCTATCTGAAATGTTGGCATCCTCTGTGGGGGCCACGTCAAGTCCCAACTGCTGTACTTCCAACCCAGCCAATGCACCTGGGAAAGCAGTGGAAGATGGCCCAAGTCCATGGGTCCTGACACACACTCATGTGCAAAACCTAGATGCAATTCCAGGCTTCTGGCTTCAACAGCTTTTTCCCAGTCTGGGCCATTGTGAGAGTGAATGAAAGGATGAAAGATTCTCTCTCTATGATTCTGCCTTTCAAATGTTTACATCTTAAAACAGAATCTCATTGGAATTTGTACTTGGAGAACATAGTGCTGCATCTAAGAGAAAGTGAACAGAGGAAGGACGATGCACCCCCATGCACCCTGTGCCCTCTCTGTCCTCTCTGCCATGCCTGATCCCTGCTCTCTGCTCTGCAGGACCCTGACACCTGGGAAGAGTCTCCAGGCGAGAAGTCCAGTCGCTCCGGCATGCAGAGAGCTTTACACGCAGAGCCAGCTCAGAGGTCGCTCTCCAGCGCCCAGGTGGCAGGGTGGATGCTCCACTCCCTCTCTGTAGGGGCTGCGCCCAGGGAGCCCCTCGCCCCTGCCAGGAGCAGCCCCTGGCGCCCACACTGCAGTGTGGATGACCTGTGGCTGGAGAAGACACAGAGGAAAAGGATGACAAAACTGGCCCAGGTGGAAAGGAAGATGCGAGCAAGGGTCCTGCACAAAGACAGTGTCCAGGTAAGCCAGGACTTGCCGGCAATCTCCTGCTCCCCTGCAGCTGCCTGCTGTTCCCTGACTGTCCTGTGCTGTCCCTCATCACCCTCAGGCCCCCTAGGTTACCGCAGACTGAGCCCCTACCCAGTCACAGCAGCATGCTCCCCAGAGCCACCGGGACTGGGGCTCCCTCCTCTTCCCTGGAATCCCTGTTTGTGCCCAGCCTTGCAAGGCCCTGAAGCAGAGAGGAGGAGTGGGGAGCCCCCTGGCACACCACAGGGACTTGACCACAGTGGTCACTTTTAAGTGAGTGTCTACTGTGTATCCAGAACTTCCTTGAAGATTTCTGGTTTGTTTGAATTATGTATGTGAATAGCAGCTTGACTGAGGGAGGGATCTCCCACACCTTCCATCTTGCTGGTTCATTCCTCAAATGGTCCCAATGGCCAGGGCTGGGCCAGGCTGGATTCAGTAGCCTGGAACTCCATCTGCGATTCCCATGTGGGTGTCGAGGCCCCAGGCATTGGGCCATCATCCATTTGCTTCCCAGGAGCATGATCAGGGAGCTGGACCTTTTGGTCAGTTCCCTAGAAGTCCAGGGCTTTTGTTTTTTTCACTGTGCCACTGACTTCCTGAGCCTGGAGAAAGCTGACAGGAGACCAGAAGGAAAAAGGAAATGGGAGCTTTCCCCTCCTCTTTTGGAACTGCAGTAGCCAGGTCAGAAAATAACCCCCTCTCTCAGAGTTTTAGGATTCTGCTCTGCCACCCTTGCCATGAATACATTGTGACTGCTGGGGGTGGGGTGGAGGGTGGAGTAGGAAAAAATAGCATCAAAATATACAAGATTCTCCCATGTCCTCATGTCTGTGGCCCCCCTTTCCTCTCTTCATACAGAGAAGGCTTATTTTGGAAATTCTCCTGGTTCACATCTGGTTTCAAGCTGCAGTTGGGTTTAGGCCAAGGGATAGATACCACAGACACAACCAACCAGAAACTCACCAGAGGATTGCTATGATTCACATCTGGTTTCCTTCTCCAGTTCACCTGCTGCCATGTGGCTTCAGACTCCTCAGATGGCTGGTCTACGCCACCTGCCTGGTGCTTTTAGTTATATTCAAAGGGAGAGTGGGGATAGTATGGAGTATGCCACTGCACCTTGACCCTTTTTTCCTAGTTTCAGAAATCACTAAAAGAATTTCCTAAGCACTCATTTTCTTAACAAAGCCAAGATTGCAAAAGCAAAAGGAGAGAGGACAAGCATTTATTGGAATACACACAATGGTTTTTACTTGTTTGTTTTTAAGATTTATTTATTTTATTTAGAAATTGGAGTTACAGAGAGAGGGAGAGACAAAGAGAGAGAAAGATCTTCTATCAGCAAGTTCACTGCCCAAATAGTTGCCAACAGCCACAGCTGGGAGCCAGGAGCTTCAAAGAGTCTCCCACATCAGTGCAGGGACCCAAGGACTTGGGTCATCCTCCACTGCTTTTCTAGGCACATTAACAGGGAGCTGGATGGGAAGTGAAGCAGCCAGAACTAAAACTGATGCCCATATGGGATACTGGTACCGCAAGTGGAAGATTAGCCTGCATGCCACCATGCCGGCAATATACCATGGCTTTTTATGGTGTTTTATTATTTGCATGTACTTATTCACACACACACAGATTGGGGAGGGAAACAGAGGGATGTTCTATCAGCTAATGCACTTCTCAAATGCCGGAAACAGCAGGGTCTCTCACATAGGTAGCAGCAACCCAAGCAGTTGAGCCATCATCACCTACTGCCTCACAGCAACATTTGCAGGAAGCTGTAAGGGAACTGGAAGAACAAGGACTCGAATCAGCACTCTGGTGTGGATTATAGGGTGTCCCACAGCATCCACCCACATACAACTATTTTTTTTAAGTTAATAACTTTATAAAACAGAAAAAAAAACTGTAGGGACCAAGTTTCTGTCTGGATGATGGAATGGCAAAGCAAACGACAACATACCTTGGCTACCCAAGACCCCACAGAACACTGATGCCTCCTATCTGAAGGGTAGGGCTTATTCTGCAATTACAAGCCATCAACATTTTAACTAAGTGCCTTCAAAATAATACAATTTAGCTTAGTCTAGTAGACTTATGGATCAGAGACTTCAACATATCAAACAGAGCAGGGCTGCCACACCATAGCTAGGCAGGCTGCACCCAACAGATCGCAGGAGAAGTTTCCTCAGGCTTTACAGTGTAAGGTGCATCTCCAGGATCTCTGCCCACCTTGACTGTGTGCTTTGCTCTCAACAAGGGCCCTGGGCACCAGGAACAACGAGGAGGTGGCAATCGCAGCATGTCATCTCTTTTCCTCATTGCCCTCTGCCTCTCCTTCCCTCCCAGGACTGCAGGAAGATGACTGTGGCCTCTCCAGTTTCTCTGAAACATTCCAGAAGAAGCTGTCCACTCTCCCAGAGTGCCCCAGCAGCACTGAACCACCTGGGCCGGCCACAGCACACACCTGTCAATGGTGAGTTTGCACGCCTCCTCTTTTTTGTTACATGTTCCAGTGTCCTGGCAAGGACAGGAGTGAATGTTGTTGGAGGCTTTCTCCATAGAAGTAGTCTTCAGGTGAGAGAGAGAAAAATAAGTGTCTCGTCCCCTTGGTTAGGAAGGAATTCTGCGTCCCAGAGAAAGGGGGATCTTAAGCTTGCAATAGATTTCATTGTTGAAGCTCTAACTTGGATTGACTGTGCCTGGATCTTACAGATGTCTAAGATGCAATTTGAAGAAACACTAGCCACATCATGGCTGTCTTCGGTGTCAGAACTTGCGGGTTTCCCCTTGTGAGAAACAGCAGCCTTTTCCTTGAGATTTATGGCCAACAGCGTCACATGCCATACTGATTCAGAAAAGAACTGGCTTTTTGTGCTAGAAGAAACTTGTGCCCAGGTGAGGGTCAGCCACAGCTACCACCTTGCTTCATCCTGACCGAGGATGGACTGTGTATGCTGAGAATGTTCAAGGGCTCCTGGTTGGCAGACACAGGTTGGGTCTCACATCTGGAGCAGGTGATATTGTAGTACCAACGGTTAAGAGGAAGCAGCCAAATGCGGTGCTTAAGAAAGAGAAGTGAGGGTACATCTCTGCACAGAGATGAAGAAACAAAACAGCTATAGTTGTCAAGCACACGTGCATGTTGTCCAGGCTTGAGGAGTGATGACTGAGTGGGGTGGCATTCGTGGCTGTCACTAGTTCGACTTTGTTGGAGCTTAAAGAAAGCCAGAAAGGTTGAGCAGATGATGAGGCAGAAAGATGAGTAAATGCCAGTTTACGCCAAGCAGTAGAGTTTGGCACCTTGCCACATGAAGGAGGTAATACTGATTAGCCAGATCTAGGATTGGATTTCTCATGCCTTTTTCTGTCATGGGTGTCAATACGTCATTCCTTTTTTGTGGCTGGACAATAACATTTCTTTGCATGGATATACTCTAATCTGTGTTATTCGTGAACATTAGGATTGTTCCCACCTCTTGGTGATTTTGCATAATGCAGCTGTAAAATCTGGGTACAAACTGCTGCCCAGATGTGTTCTGACTTCTGTTGGGTATATTCCTAGAGATGTGTATGCAAATGTGGGTCACACGGGGACTCTATTTTGAAGCACCTAAAGAACTGACAGCTGTACCAGTTGACATTCCCACCAGCAGCGTGTGAAGGCCCCATTTTCTCTACTTTCTCACCAACCTTTGATATCAAACTTTGGATTTTAGCCAAACCAGTGGTTATGAAGCTACATCTCATCATGGCTTTGATTTGTACTTCTGTGGTAACTAATGATGTCGAGTATATTTTCCTGAGCTTTTCAGCCATTTGAGTTTTTTTTTTTTTTTGGAAAGATTTATTTTTCATTGGGAAGGCAGATTTACAGAAAGAGGCAGAGACAGAAAGATCTTCCATCCACTGGTTCACTCCCCAAATGGCTGCATCAGCCAGAGCTAAGCCAATTTGAAGCCAGGAGCCTCTTCTGGGTCTCCCACACAAGTGAAGGACCCCAAGAACTTGGGATATCCTCCAGTGCTTTCCCAGGCAACAAGAAAGGAGCTGGAGGGGAAGAGGGGATGCTGGGATATGAAGTAGTGCCCATATGGGACCTGGCACTTGGAGGTGGAAGATTGGCCATCTGTATATCTTCTTTGGAAAAATGTCTATCCAAACCCTTCACTTCTTTGTGAATGAGGCTGTTTTTTTTTTAAAAAAAAAAAGTTGTGAGTGCTCTTTACATTCTAGATACAGTCCATTTTCAGATATGATTACAGACATTTTCCCTAATTTTGTGCATTGTCTGTTCATTTTCTTGATGGCTTCCGTTGATGTTTCTTGAAAGTGTTGAGGAAGTCCATTTTATCTTTCCTTTTTTGTGTGCATGCTTTTGGTGTCACATCTAAGAATTCTTTGTCGAATCCCAGCTCAGAAGCAGTTGTCCCAGGGTGTTCTCATAAGAACTCTATTGTGTTAGCTCTTCAAGCTCCCCTTTGTATACAGCGTTTAGTAAGGGTGAAGCTTCATTCCTTAGCTCACCAATTGTCCTCTCACCATCAATTACAGGGTGTAGTCTTCTCCCCCTATGGATGGTCTTGTCACTGCTTTGAAAACTGAGTGAGCTACACTCATAGGTTTTTATCGGGACTGTCCACTGCACTCCCCTGGTCTATTTGCTCCCCTTTGTGCACAAAATACACTACTTCACTACTATTACTGTACAGTAAGCCTTGAAATCGGGAAGTAGGAGTTTTCCCACTTGATTCTCAGGATCTTCTTGGCTAGCCTGAGTCCCTTGCAAGTGCATATCAGTCTAAATGTCAGGTTTTCACTTTCCACAGAAGAGTCGGTTAGGATCCTGATATATTGTTCCGCATCTGTATACATTTTAGGGAAGTACTATCAACTTAATACGAGTCCTCCAAGGCATGAACGTGGGAGTTTTACATTTACTCGGAACTTTTAAAAGTACTTTCAACAATATTTTATTATTTTCAGAGTCTTAGGTTTTTACTTGTTAAATTTATTCCTAAATCGCTCATTTTGACACTTATGCACCAAATAGAATCTCCCTGAAAAAAAAAAAGTCATAGAGTGGAGCCACATTATTCTCAATGTCATTGGATAGTGGAGACAGGGCCTTGCCATGGTCCATTCTATGTTGCTGGAAGAGAGTTCTTGAAACTGAGTAACTTATGAGATATGCTTCTCACAGTCCCGCGGGCTAAGTCCAGGGTTAAGGAGACAGCATGTCCCCTCATGCTGCATTGTAACTGGGCAGACAGCATCATGTCTGTGACAGAGTAAGAGAGAGAGATCAAGAGAGGGTCTAGTCTCTCTTATATATTGGGTCCCACCTCCCAATAAGGTTGCACAGGGAATGAAAGCCTAACATTTGAACCTTGGAAAGCACCTTGAAACCATGGCATTCCAGTCCTGCCCCCGCCAATTCAATCCTTACATGCAAATACAGTCATCACTCCATCATAGCAGCCCGAGAGTCAACTTATCCCAGCCTCAGCTCAAAACTCAATGTCAACGGGACAGCACTGTGGTACAGCAAGTTAAGGACATCCCCTATCAGAGTGCCATATCACAACCTGGCAGCTCCTCTCCCAACCCAGCTTCCTGCTAACGTATCCTGGAAGGCAGTAGATAATGGTGCCAGTACTTGGGCCCCTGCCACCCACATGGAGATTCAAATGGAGCTTCTGGCTCCTGGTTTCAGCAAAGCCAGCTCTGGCTGTTGCATTCGTTTGGGGAATAAGCCAGTAGATGTTACCAACATGTCTCATTCCCTCTGTCTCTCTGTCTCTCTTTCTGTCTCTCTCTGTTACTCTGTCATTTAGGTAAATAAATTTTTTTTTCCAAAACTCCATTAAGATAAATAAATAAAATACCAGGTAAATAAATATAGTAGTTAAATAATTTTTTTAAATCCAAAGTCCAGAACCTCCTCCAAATCAGATATGGCAAAAGGATTCATCCCAAAGGAAATTCCATTACCACTCTGAACCTGTGAAATTAAACAAGTTATCTCCCTCCAACCTACAATGGTTTTAAAAGCATAAGATGAGCATTTCCACTTCAAGGAGGAAACACAGACAAGAAAGGCATCATTGGTCCCAAGAAAAAAAAAAAAAGCTAGAGAAGCAGGTGAGCATAAGAACCAAGGGAGCAGCCCAGACCATGCCAGGTAACAGCACCCACCGGCATGTATCTGGCTCAGATCTGGGGTGAGCCAGGTTGGGCCAGTTCATATATAAATAAATATAAATAAATAAATAAATAAATAAACATTTAAAAATAATATAATGTAAGTTCTCTCCCCTGATTGATATTCTGCTTTTGCTATAATATTACCTCTGTGTCTTACATTATGGTTTCGTTTGGCTCTGCAGATGTGTTTATAAAAGTGACTACGTTTTGTTCTGATGACTCTGCCATCTGGGCACTCTCACAGGCGCTCACCCTCCCTGGTTGCTCCTCCAGTGTGTGAGTCTTACTTTCTGGCTCCTCTGCCTGTCTCAGGTTTTGTTTGGAAACTGGACACTGTGGCTCTCGTACTGCGGTACCTTTGACAACTGCCTCTTCACCACAGGCCTGCTCTTGTTCTTTGATTGTCTGTTTAGTGAGTCATTTCAACGGAGTGTGTTGTCCTTCTTGAAGCCAGTGATGTGCCTTGGGGAGGCGCAGCTCTGAGAACGTCCACGGTCACCCTCAGCGGAGAGTGGCCCTGCCTGCCGGGTGTCTTTGACTTTTCTCTGGCCACACTCAGCTGTTAAGCTGTATGCATTGGCAGCTGCTTGCTCTGTGGTTTTTTTTGATACCGTCCCAGGGCATATGTTGTTCCACAAACCGCTCTAATCAGAGTCTGGTTCGCTGGAGGGAGTACAAGTGCCTTTGTTCCTCATAGCTGGTTCCAGGACCCTGAGGGAACATCAATATTCAGGGAGTGTTCAAGTTGCTTAGTCAGAATGTGCAACATTTGCAATCAAACCTAAGTACATCCTGCTTCAGACACTTCAAATCATCTCCATGCTAACACAATGCAGAAGCTCTGTAAATAGCTCTTGCGCTGTATGAATGAGGGAGCTAAAAGCAAGGGAAATAGTTCATCCACGTTCAATGCAGATGCATTTTTCTCCCTGAATATTTTCAACCTGTGGCTGCAGGAGCAACAGATAAAGAAAACTCTGTCCTTCTGGAGGTCAAGGCTTGGTTTTGTTTTGTTTTGTTTTGTTTCATCCTCCAATCTGTCTTGTTCTCACTTCTCTCATGCAAACCACTGTGGTTACAGCAGAGGCTCCACCTTCAATAGTTCCTCAAATCTCTTTATTCCTTTAACCACAACCTCCATAGCTGTGGACAGCACCTAGAGGTTCGAAATAATGCAAAGCAGGTCGGCTCCTTTGGAATGAGTTGAGAGGTTGTGTTTCATAGATGGCTTCTGGCGCTGGGGGTGACGGCAAGAGTCAGCTTCTTGAGTGACATTCTGTGGAGTCCTTGGCTTACGGGAGCAGTAGCTAAGGTCCCCTCAGATCAACTCTCCTGGCAGGGAGCCGTGACTTATAGGCAGAGAGAAGGACTGCCAGACCATCCTGATTCCCAGGAGGCAAAAGGAAGCCTCCACTCTCATCCACTCTCATGCAGCAACAGGAAGTGGAGGCTAAGGGGGAAAAATACTGATGAGCACCCAGCCTCTGGCTGGGCGTGGGGGACAAGGAGTCCTGCGCTATTGGCTGCAGCAATCTGCAGCAGGCAGGTCTCTGCCTTGCTGCACTGTGTCTGGGATAACGAAATGCATTATCCTTCCTGCAGCCAGCAAGACATACCCTTGGGAGCAAGGGAGCAGTCTTGGCTCAGAGGCCATGGAAGCTTGCCTTTTTTCCTGAACAGTCCAGGAGAGTTGTTCCTTTATCTGCAAAAGAGGCCTGACTGGATATTTATAAAAGGCTTTATCACCAGGCAATGTGTCCCTGGAGTTCTCCCGCCCAAAGCTGGTTATCCATTCGAACTCTGGAACTGCACAAGTGAAAGGACTTTTGTTTTTGAAGTCTTAAGCATTGTAGCTTTGGAAAGGCAGGCTCAGGTAGCTCTGAATGACTATTCTAAAGAAAGGCAGGAAGGTGCAGACTTAATATGGGCAGCACAGGCTATGGGACCAAGAGAGAATAAAGCACGGACAGAGTGGAAATGTCATAAAGCAGGGTCCCCTAACCCCTGCTGTGCTTCTTGAACCTCTTGGGCACAGCACAATGGCCCCTATTGCAGGCTGCAGCTGGAATCCTGCCTAACTCCTGCTGTCAAAGTGGCTCATTGACGCTATTTTGAGAAGCACTGTCAATGTTGTTCTCATCGTATTCTCCTTCTGTTTCCACAAAGTCTTCCCTGTTTTCACAACTTATTGGTCATTTCAGCGAGCGCTGTCAAGGAGTTACGCTGGATGGCTTATGAGCTCCCATCGCTTCTGCTCTACATCCAGTCCCTAAACGTCCCCCTCATCTCCCAGTGGCTAGCATTGTGCTCTGCGCATAGCAGGCCCACAGTGTCACCTGCCAAGGACACTGACGCTATTCCAGCGAGAAGTGTCTGAGGTATATGCAGAAAGTGGAGGAAGGCCATTCACCGTTATGGAGACACAGAAAGTGTGCAAGGCAACCACTTCCCAGGTGCTCGACCTTGACTTTCCCAGAGCCTCAGTTCATTGCAACCACGGAGCGGAGCTAATAATAGCACCTATCAGGTAAAGTTATGGAGATTAAATAATATATGCAAAGTACATAATATCTAGAACATTTTGATCAGTACAGGCTTCTATTTTAGACATGTGGCTAGGCACTGTTGCCTCTCTAGGCATCATTTCAACAATCCAGTAAAAATGCCTGTGAGTATTCCTACTGGATGGGTGGGGATAGAGATACAGGTAGGTTGCCCAAGGTCACAAGTGGTCAGAGGGACAGCAAGAGTTAGAATCCAAATCACTCCGGCTTTATATGTCTTGCCATCCAGCACCTTTGTAGGAACCAAGCACTAGATTGGAGACCCAGGACAGAATCCAATCTCCAGGTTTAGCTTAGTTTCGATCCTGTTGTGGTTGTTTTTATCTGTACACTGAACTTCACTGACTTCACACCATTGAGCCTACCTCAAGAAACACGAATCCCTCTGTGTTGGCCTTTCTGGTTAAGACACTGAGTATTGCGACTCTCTATATGTGTGTTACAAACATGCATTGACACATGAGCACAACACAGCCCTTCACAGAGATACAAGACTGAGAAAAACCTATCTGAAGACTGGTAAGTGGATATCGCAGAGTGTTATCACACAAACTAGAATGGCTAGAGCGGGGCCAGCTTTGTGGCAAGGCAAGGTAAGCCACCTCCTTCAGTGCCAGCATCCCATATGGATGATAGTTCATGTCCCAGCTACTCCACTTCTGAGCCGTGTACTCACTAATGTACCTGGGAAAGCAGGAGACGATGGCCCGGTGCCTGGGGCCCAAGTGCTTGGTCCCCTGTCCCCATGTGGGAGACCCAAATGAAGCTCCTGGCTCCTGGCTTCAGCTTAGCCCAGCCCTGGCCATTGTGGCCATCTGGGGGTATGAACCAGTGAATAGAAGATTCTCTTTTTCTCTCCCTTTCTCCCTATGCTTTTGCCTTTCAAATAAATAAACCAAAAGAGGAAAAAAGATGACCACAATGTACCAGGAGATACAGTCTTATGAAAATGTGGCCCAGTATGCAACCTGCTGACAAATGCCTTTATGTGGCACATATGCATGTGTGCATATAAGCATATTACAAACATATATATATATATAAACCTAGTTATTTACAGCTGTAAACCTTTATTACAATGTTCGTGCATATATGTGTGTGTATATGTGTACATATTCTCTATGTATGAACAATATATGTAAGAACAACTTAATAGTTATTAACAAGTATGAGCCTGTCATGGACCACTAAGGGAATCAATCTCTCACTTGTCTCAGTGTCAGTCACAGAGCCCATAAGCTTTGTGGGGGCCGAATTTCCCCCAGTGGGGGCAGCCAAGAGTCAGGGTACCAAGCTTCGTCCACAGCGATCCCCCACCCCTGGCCGAGTGAACAGTACCTTCAGCTGTTGTCACCACTGGGCCACACGAACAAACACAGACTCGTTTTTCACACTGGAGCTTTCAGTGGGGATGCCAGACAGGACCCCTGGTGCAAACTGAAGCCTGGAGAAGGTTTCAAATGGAAGGGGGACTCGTGACAGCAGAGAGCTCACATGTCCGGCAGACACAGTGGCTTTCAGAGGGACCATTCCCTGCCATTGGATGCACCTGCACCTCAGAGAGAAGCCTCTTGCCTAACTGGCCTCCTGCTCAGGTAAGAACCATTCATTCCCCCTCTGCTGCTGACCAAGCACCAAGGCTGCAAGAGGCACCATGGAGACACAATAGTGGGCAAGGTGCCTCTGTACTCACTCAAGCTGAGCAGCAGACAAGGGCAAAACATATGCTGCTGACAGATGAAAGTAGTAGGAAGGACTAATCAAACGTAAACAGATCTGTGGGGATGAGAAGGAGCTGATAGCATGGAAAGCAGAGAGGAGCATCCCACTAAGTGCCAAGGCCCTGAGCACGCAGGAGAGGCAGCAAGGCTGACCACCATGGCTGCCAGGCAAGCAGCAAGGGACTGACGGGAACCAGGAATCTGCGGGGTCGGTACACGCAGAGAGAACATGAGACCTTGTGAGGGACAAGGGAGACCTCTGAAGATGGGCAAAAAGCCAGTGAGGGCTTTGTGCCCCTGGGGGCTTGGGTTACAGTCCCCAGAGGCTAATGTCGAGAGGGACTCCCCAAGCAGAAACGAGAAGGAGGGTGGGCAAGGAACAGGACAGAAGGAAAAATGAGGCTATGTTGGCATGCTGCTAGGGACACCTGGCACCCATCAGCAGAGTCCCCGTTCGGCTTCCTATTCCAGTACCCTGCTACCGCACAGCAGCAGGTGATGGGCAAGTGCCTGGGTCCCTGCCACCCAGGTGGGAATCTAGGATGGAGGTACTGGCTTTGGTCTGGTTTAGCGCCGGTTGTTGAAAGCATTTAGGAATGAGCTGGCAGGTGGAAACAGTCTTCGTGTTTCTCTCTCTCTCTCTCTCTCTCTCTCTCTCTCTCTCTCTCTCCCTCTCTTCAAGTACAGTGAAAAAATAAAACTTTTTAAAATGATGGACCTAGGGGGCAGATGTATGCATGCCATGTTTGCAGCGGTAAGAAAGGCGCACAGATCCCCCAAAGGGGATGGTCAGCTAAGGACCTAAGGCACCTCCACTCAACACCCAACAACACAGTACTACCTTGTACATGCACAAAGCTGGGTGCTCCTGCCCCGCCCCTGAACGAGCAATCAAGCCTCGTAAAAGCACATGATCTTTCACCTGGGCCACCAGCATCCCATATGAGCACCAATCCAAGTCCCGGCTGTTCTGCTTCTAATCCACTTCCTTGCTTACAGCACAGGAACCCAGCATTGGATGTTCCAAGGCCTCGGGACCCTACACACCAAAGTGGGAGATCCAGAAGGAGCTCCTGGCTCCCGCCTTCAGACTGGCCCAGCTCTGCCCATTTGGGGAGTGAGCCAGCAAGTGGAAAATCCTCCTCTCTGTCTGTATGTCCCTACCTCTCTTGCAGCTCTAACTTTCCAAGTAAGATAAATAAATCTTAAAAAAAAAAAAAGTGCATGGGCATTAGGAATCAGAGTAAGGTGAATACCCAGCTTAGAAATGGACATGAGCTGCAGCAAATGTGAGAGCAGGCAAGGGGATGCCCACTTCCGAGGCGCACACCCTCTGCTGACCAGCCAGCCAGGGCACACAGCATGCGTCTCTCATCCTTCCAAGGGCCACGGAAGCTAGAATCAACTCCGGTATGCTGGAACGGGATGGGGTGAGGACGATGCCCTGCATGGGACTGGGGGTGGGGGGGAGGTCCATAAACCTTCTAAGTGAGCCCAGAGTCCACTGTGTCTCGCCTTCTGAATTCTGTAATTCTCACATTGAGGTAGGGCGAATGGCCCGGTGTGTTTTAACCGCATCTCACCTGTTATCCCAGGCACAGGCAAAAGTGTCTGGAACTCAAGGGAGAGACCCTCAGAGAGACCACCCTCTCCTGTCCCCACTCCCACTCCGCACGCACACCCTCGCGGAGAAAACCACGCCATGCACATCCCGTACCCCGGTTTCTGGGCCGAGTGCCTCGTGGCCTCCATGGTGTCCGACCGACAGGTTCCTGAACTTTTTCACGCACTCTGCAAAACTATTCGGCGCGTTCCGTGACCTTACTTGTCCTGGCACTTCCTGCCTGCTGTCAGAGCACTTGGCCAGGCCCAGCACGGGGGCGTGTCCCGGCCGAGCGTGCTCCCCTGGCGGGCACGTTTCGCCTGCGAGGGTTGGAGTCCAGCCACCCACCTGTGACCCCGCCCCAGCCGCTGCCTGCCGGAGAGCTAGCACCTCGCGGAGGCCAAGCGAGCGCCCGCCGGCTCTACTCACCACCTCGGCGCCGCTTCTCTGAGATGGCTCTGTCCCGGTCCACGCGTGCGAACGCGCGGCCCCGCGGGTCCAGGGCGGTCCGGGGGCCCCTACGCGCCGCGCCCGCGCCCGCTGCTGCCGCCGCCGCCTCCAGGTCTGCGTGCGCGCGTGCGTGAGCGCGTGCCGGCCGGGCCCGCGACCCGCAAACGGGGTCGCCGTCGCGGCTCAGCGCCCGCCGGGCTGGCCGGGAGCGGAGACGCCGCGCGCCCTGCCCGGTGGGCGCCTGGCCTCGCCCCGAGCCGCGCGCGCTCTCGCGCGCCCGGGCGCCTGCACAGAGGGTCCCCGCGGCCGAGCGGGTGGTGGCCGGCCGGCCGGGAGCCTCCTTAGCGGAGCCCCATGATGTCAGCCGGCCGGGAGCAGCGGCCGCGCAGCGGTGAGGATGGGGCCGAGGACGCCGCGCGGCCGCCCGCACGCCCCTCGCCCTCGGACGGCAGTGCCCACCCGAGCCCCGGCTCGCGCGCCCCGTCGCCCGGCGGCCCCGCAGCTACCGCCGCGCCACCACCCCCGGCCCAGCCTCCCCCGAGCCTGTGGCTGGAGCTCGGGCCCGCCTGCATGAGGGCACAGCAATGCCCCAGCGAGTCAAGCGGCCAGACAAGCGGCGGAGACCCCGGCACTAGCAGCAGCAGCAGCAGCAGCAGCAGCGCCGGACTGTCCCCGGGCTCCGACTCGGACAGCAGCGGCGTGGTGTGCGGGGGCCGCGGCAGCAGCGGGGGCATGCGCGGCGCCCTGTCCCGCTCCTGGAGCCTGGAGAGCCTGCGCTCGGCCACCGCCGGTAAGGGCGCCGCCGCCCTCCGCGCCCAGTGCGCGCGCTCTGTCCTCTCCCGCTCCTTTACCTCCCCTGCCCTCAGCACCGTCTTTCCTCTTCCCCCTCTTTTTCCGTTTTTCATCTCTACCTCCTCGTCCCTTCCTCCCCCGTGGCGTGCCCAATTCTGTTTTTCCCCTTTCCTGTTGTTCAACTGATCCTCTGCTCTGCCCCGGCTACCTAGCACATTTCTGACAGGCGGACACCTGTTACGGCCTATGTATGAGCCAAGCGCATCCTCAGCCGAGGAAGCTGAGCGTTTGCGGTGAGACAAGAATTTGGCTGGGTGTGCTCGCCCCGTTTTCTGAACTATGTGTTAGTGACCTGTAGCACTTCTCTGGCGCTTTGACCTCTGTCTCCAAAGTCGGGAAAAGGAAGGCGAGCCCGGTGGTTGAGGGTGGGCAGGTGCGCCACCTGGCTGTGCGTGCCCCAGCTGCTGGCCCCCCAGGAGGGCTGCTTCAGGGCGCTCTGGAGCAGGAGGACTGGCTCTGTTGGAAATCCCAGAACCTTTGTGGTGCCCCCCTGTCAACTTAGAGAGCCCGGTTCTGGCTACTGGCTGAGAGGAAGGTTTTGGCTCTGAGAGGAAGTCCAGAGTGGTTTTGTGAGCGGGCTCGCCTGTCCTCAGCCCCTTGCTCTTTATCTTTTGCTGCATGAAAGTATCGTGAGCGTCCTGGGTGGGGCTGCGAAGGAGGACAGCTGCTGCCTGGAAATCAGCGAGCTGGAGCAGCCCTGGTGCTTGTGGGCAAGGCTGGGAGTGCGGCCTCTGGAACCTGCAGGGCACTGCCCCCCAACAGATGCTGAGAGGGACGTGGTGTGCCCCAGTCAAAGGAGCCCTGAGGGTCCCTCTCTTCCTTTCCCCGGAGGCAGCGCGCGCCCTGCTGGCAAGGACTGTGACTGAAGGGATTCTGGCGGGGCTGTGAGAGCAACCCGAAAGGGCAGGCGCGGGGTTTGGACTTGTTGCTGCTGTTCAGTGAACTTAGAAAAGGGAAGTGAACGACACACAGGAACTTCTGCGGTGAACGCTGCCTGGCTCCCAGAGCCAGCGCATTAAACTCAGTGAAGTTCAACAGTCCCGTCACTGGTGCCTCTGCCAATCGGAAGTTCCGTCCCTCTGAGTCCCTCCGTGTCCCTTGAAATACTATTCCCTCCTTCCTCACACTTAAATTGAACCTCCTTTTGAGAAAGCCAAGCTGGATAATACCCTAAGGGGTTTGAAGCGTAGGAACAAAGAACCCCTGCCCCTCTTTCTGCGCCGGTGGCTTTCCTTCCACTTCTGGGGAAGCTGCTCTCACCTCAGCACCTGCAGACCCAACCCAGGAGGCTCAGGAAAGGGGGCCCCCGGTCTCCCTAGGGAGTCCTCCTCCATTCTTCCTTCTGTCCCATGGCACATGCACCAGTGAAGAGATGGAGAGGGCAAAGACCTTTATTTTCGTTGAAAACCCTGAGACTGAGGGACTCCCCAGCCCTGTGCAGGAGCACAGAGGCAGTCCGGAGGAGTTTCAGAGAGAGAGCAGCCATGCTTGGCTGAAGGTCTGAGGCCTTGAAGTATCTGTCTTAGGCAACACATCAACTCCTTTCTCCTCTTCAGTGAGGCTGTTGGCCATCCTTGCGAGAAAGTGTGAAGACAGGCACTAAAGGAATTCTCTTTGGATGTGTGGTTCAAATGAGGACATCTCTGGAAAAAGCTGCCAGAGAGGAGAACTTAGTGGGAAGGAAAAGAGAAACTTAGATTCTTTGGGCAACTTTCTGCAGCTCAAGAACAATGTTCTCTATTCATCTGGATATGAAAACAGCCTCAGAGAGGTAGGGCCATTGACCCAGAGTTGCCCAGGCCTGGACTGTTGTGACTGTGATGGGGTTTGGAGTGGGGAGCGGTCTCAGGCTAGGCTAGGAAAGGCCGAGTGCTGGTCG
The DNA here is from genome assembly GCF_017591425.1 of Ochotona curzoniae. Lineage (NCBI taxonomy): Eukaryota > Metazoa > Chordata > Mammalia > Lagomorpha > Ochotonidae > Ochotona > Ochotona curzoniae. The sequence continues at coordinate 5,892,398 of NW_024465699.1, forward strand.
GGTTGACCCGTGGAAGCAAAGCTGTGGTTCCACACCCACACTCACGCTGCCGATACCAACAGTTGTGACCATTTTTGTGGATGGCAGCTTCCCCGTGTGCAAACCAGCTGAAGCTCAAAGGTCTGGTGTTTGTTCAACCCAACTGTGAACTTGCCTGATTCTAGCACACGTATTAATTTGGAGTGGGCCCTTCCCCAAGCTTGCGCTTGTGGCCTCTCTTGTGTCTCAGTTTGAATCTGTTTGTGCACCTGTGACACAGCACCTGTGTATGCAGTTCAGTTGTGTTCCTCTTGCAGGGAAAAAAAAAAACCTGCTACCAGCAAGAGATTCTTCAGCAAAATGCATTGTTATCTTTTGATGGGTGAGGGGAGAAGAGCTATGGTATGGCTACTCTCTCCACACACACACATACATGAATATATTGCAGTTTCCAGCAAAACCCAGAAAGGCTAGTACTTGGGCTTGACATCCCAGCTTGCCTAAAAAGCAAAGCATTAGGGGAAAAAAAAACAAAAAACAGGCAGGAGCTGCAGTCTGCAAGTTGCAAATTAAATGTCCAGCATTGGCATTTCCCACCGAAGTGTCATCTGTCCTGCTGTGGAGAAGAATGTTCTGGAAATCAGAATCCATAGACGAAATGGGGTTGACAGAGTGGAATGCCCATGGCCCATCTTTCTGTCCCAGTGTCCTCATCTCCCGTTAGCGTCAAAGCCTACAGAGCCCTTGGCTCTTATCACGCTGCTGTGACTTGACTAGGGCTTTTTCAAATTTCCACCCTGTACATGTTGTCTGACAAGCTGAATCCTCAGTCTGGGTTTCTGAGATTGACAGCTGTTACTCCCTCAGCCTTGGCACAATCTGTGTCTCCCATCTCTTCTCATGGGAGAAGATCTATGTCACCTCCACAGCCTGCAGCAGATCTCAGGGGCGTGGGGAACTTGGGTGGGAATCAGGTGTTTGAGCAGGCAAGGTCACACATTTGTTTATTTTTTTTTTAAGATTTACTTATTTTTACTGGAAAGGCAGATATACAGAGAGGAAGATCCTCCATCATTGATTCACCCCCCCCAAGTGGCTGCAATGGCCAGAGATAAGCCAACCCTAAGCCAAAAGCCAGGAGCTTCTTCTGGGTCTCCCACATGGATACAGGGTCCCAAGGCTTTGGGTTATCCTCGACCGCTTTCCCAGACCACAGGCAGAGAGCTGGGATTAGAACTGGCACCCACGTGGAATCCCAGTACGTGCAAGATGAGGACTTTAGTCACTACCATGCTGGGCCACACATATTTGTTTTTATTCGAAAGATAGATTTACAGAGAAGAGACAGAGAAAAAGATCTTCTGTCTACTGGTTCTCCAGACAGCCAGAGCCAAGCTGATCCAAAATCAGTTCTCCTGGGTCACGATGCAGTCGCAGAGTCCCAAGGCATTGGGCTATCTTCTAGTGCTTTCCCAGGCCACAAACAAACTGGAACACTAACTCGTGCCCATATGGGATCCAGGCTCTTAAGGGTGGAGGATTAGCCAATTGAGCCATTACGCAGGGTCCAAGATGACACATTTAATGCTTGTTGTGAACACAGTCCCAGGCCCCAGACATGGTTGATGAATCACAAGGGTTCCCTGCACTTAAGGAAATCATTGCCCATAGCAGTGGGTGTTCAGCCTGGTGATTAGGACACCCACATTGAGTGCCTGGATTCGATTTCTGGCTTCGGATCCTTATTCCAGCTTTCTGCTGCTTCAGTCCCTCGGAGGCAGAGATGATGACTAAAGGAATTGAATTCCTGCCACCCACTGGGGGAGACCTGGATTGAGTCCCTGGCTCCTGGCTCCAGTCCAGTCTAGCCTTGGCTGATGGAGACATTTGAAGAATGATTCAGCAACATGGCAGCTCTCTCTCTCTCTCTCTCTCTCTCTCTCTCTCTCTCTCTCTGGCTGTCTCTCACACTCTATGTCTCCACCTTTCACATAAGATGAGATTTCTGAGAAGTCATGGCACAGAGAGAAGCAGACAAAGTTGCCCCCACGATGCACGCTGTGAGGGAAGTTAGCTCAGCAGAGTGATGTGTGAAGGGTGCCAAAGGCGCATCCTCAGCCAGGAATTTGCTGCAAGGAATCAGAGCTCAAAGATGCTGGTGTATCACAATGACAACAGAAAGATGAAAATCAGTGAAGACCTGGGAGAGACAGAGACACAAGCTCCCAGGTGTCCTTTCCCATGGAAATGCATGGATTGCACTTAATTTGTCCAGCCATGCTATGTGACTGCATGTGCGCCTGTTGCCAATGGCAGAGTTCCCCAAGTCTCAGTGTCCATTGTTGGTTATTTTTTCACTCAGTCTCCAGCCCCTGCAGAGGGCATGCTGATGCAGAGTAGCTCAAGGTCCCCATCGTAAGCCACATAGTTGGGATCAACTATCCAGCATGGCCAAGGCCCTGAGTGTGATATCAGCAGGATATTCCAAGGGCTTCCAAGGGATCTGCTAGGACATGGTCCAGTTCCGTCTTCAGCCAGGACTTCAGTGCATGAATGAAGATCAGAGAAGATGTGGGGAGGAACGGACAGGAAGAACTTTGGTCCAGGGAAACCTGTAATACCTGCTAATTGCCTGGGCTAAGGGGCAGAAGAGACTCATGTGGCCAAATGCACAGTCTGTGTGAAGGCAAGTAAGGCCCGTGTTCACTTCACCCCTGCACTGGCTCCTGCAGGATCTGTCGGTGTGCAGGAACTGTAGCCGGTATGGAATGACAAGCCTGACAAGAATCACAGCCTCAAACCAGGCTGGGGCTGCAAAATAGGAAATCTGGGCTAGTGTGCCACTCAGAGCCGTGGAGTCCCATCTGTGCTTACCCCAAGTCTGTAGTTTCAGTGGGATCCAATGTATCATCCTTCTGTAAGGGGACATCATTCTGGTTCAGTATTAAGAACTGGTTAGCCTAAAGTCACAGAGTACCTGCTATGTTTCCTTCTAGAACTACTGTGGTTTCATAGTCTAGATTTAAGTGTAGAATCTGTTTTTGAGTTACCTGGAGTTTGGAATAAGGGATAGGATTCATTGTCTTGCATGTGCGTATCCAGAATTCCTATCCATTCTGCATCAATTACCTTTGTGTGTTTGCCAGAAACAAACGATCTGTATTTGCCTGGGTTTGTTCTAGTCTCCTGTTTCTTTTTTTTTTTTCCATTTTATTATTTATTATTATTATTATTATCTTACTTAGTTGATTAGGGTACAAAGGGTCAAGGGCTACAGGAAAGTGGATAAGACCATTGTTTCCACACTAATATCATCATTTTTCCCCCCTGTATCTGGGGTCAGGGAAGAAACAAAGGGAGAAGCCCCAGCCTGCCTCCCTCCCATCTCAGGTCCCCGACGTGAGGGACGCTCCAAGGGTCCTGCTCTATCCTATTTCTGCAAGTCAGGAGTCTTCCAGTTTTGTTTCTCCTTTCCAAGATTGTTTTAGTCAGCCTCTTCCTTCCGGCTGTGTTTTAGAATCAGCTTGTCAGTAGCTACAGAATATCCTCTTGTCGTTTTGGAATGGGTGATGTTGAGCCTGGAGATCAAATTTTTTGGAGCATTAAAATATGAACAATATGAAGTTCTCTATTTTGTAAACAGCAGACTTGTGAAGCTAGGAGGCCGAGGAATGTCCAGCTATCCCTTCTCCAGGACCCAAAGATTTGAGTGAATTTCTATCTGCTTGAGGTTTCTAAGATGTCCTAAATTCCTAGACCTGCCAGAGTTAATGTCTCTCACTGATATGTGAGACTTTTATCATCCAGCTACTTGACCTGTTTTCCCAAGAAAATGATGAAACTCTTGGCTGTGTATAGTATATGGTAACTCCTTAAACATGTCTGCAGATAATTAAGTGAGCCTCATTCTCAAATGTGACATTCCAGACAAGTTCTTAGTTGCAAAGCCAATATTTCTGGTAGCTGTCCTGCTACAAGGAGGACAGGTTCTAGTTGAACTGAAATTGTTGTATCTCCAGGAAGATAAAAATACTCAATAGGAATTATTAAATTCTGGATGGATGAGGCAGAGAGAAATGTATAGAATTTATAAGTGTTTCCAGTCACAAAAGCATACCCTACTAAATGGCTCTATTAAAGGTAACCCAAACAAAAAAAAAAAAGAGATTTCAGAAAATAGAACATGAAGGCATCTGCAGTGTTGTAAATAAAGTAATCCCACCTGCGTTCCTCTGATTTCGTGTGCAACAGGCATTCTGTAACTGCACACTCCACAACCAACCCAGGTCAGAAATCTTTGGGGGAAAAGATTACATCTCTACTAAGCTGGTACAGACTTTTTTTCTTGTCATTGGTCTTTAGAATGATTTAGAAAGCATCTGTGTTGCATTGGGCGTTGTAAGTGGTTGAGTGCAATGAAAGTATAAAGGAGGAAGCCTCAGGTCGCATGCGTGTACTGTGCCATGTAGAGATGCCTTGAGCATGAACCAGTCCCTGTGGATGCTGCCAGGCAGAACTGAGGTTCTTTATGATCCTGTGTAAAAGTGTTTAGCTCTTTCCCAAGTCAGAAACTTTTATTTTCTTGAATGATCAAGGACACGACAAGATCAGACTGGTAATCCAGCAAAAACTGTTTCTGTTTTAACATAGAGAACACTAAATTCTTCTTTGCATCAGGATAATAGTTGGTACTAAAACTGGCCTAAACATTTATTTTAAAATCCATGAAATCTTTGAGCATGACGAATAAAATTTTGCTTTGGTATCCTTTCCACTTCTTTGTATGTCTTCATATGTCTGTTACATACAATTTCTCAACACTAAAACCAATCACAAGTAGTTCAGAATGTATATAACTTCTGTGTAGCATGTAGAAGTAAAAAAAAAAAAAGGGTATACAAGTAAATCGCATTGAGTAATCATCAATACTTTATCAGTTAACTCCAAGATTTTAAGTTACGTTAAAAAATCTCGGAATTTTGCTTCCAACTTATAGAGTGAATCAGAATAATGATTGATGTATATTTTTCCTACTATTGAGCAAAATATTGCTATTTTTGTTCAATCATAAAACCTATCCTGATTTTTTAAGATGAACAGATACAAGTATAATAAAAATCTACACTTACAGTTAACATGGATGAATCACAAAAGATATCACTTGTGTTTATTAAACCAAATATCAAACTGCTCTCGTTTGTTAGAGTGATCTAAATAATGTGAATTTGAATATGTAAAACATCGAGGTTTTGTTAATAAGAATACCTCCGTTGTTTGTCAACATTGTAAGCACTTGAGACTCAGTTCCTTCAACTTCTGTTCATTTTTTTAAACTTTAGGATTTATTTTATTTATTTTTGTTGGAAAGTCAGATTTACAGAGAGAAAGACCTTCCATCCACTAGTTCACTCCCCACGTGGCCATGACAATCAGAGCTGAGCCGATCTGTAGCCAGGAGCCAGGAGCTTCTTCCAGGTCTCCCACGTGGCTGTGGGGACTCAAGGCTTGGGGTCATCACCCACTGCTATCCCAGGCCACAAGCAGGGAGCTGGACAGGAAATGGAGCAGGTGCCCACATGGGATTCCGGCACATGCAAGGTGAGGACTTTAGCCACTAGGCTACTGTGCCAGGCCCAACTTCTGTTAAAAATATTTTTTTAAAAAGATTTATTTTTATTATTTTTTTTTTATTGGAAAGGCGGATATACAGAGAGGAGAGACAGAGAGGTAGATCTTCCGTCCGATGATTCACTCCCCAAGTGAGCGCAACGGGCCGATACTATGCCGATCCGAAGCCAGGAGCCTCTTCTGGATCTCCCACACGGGTGCAGGGTCCCAAAGCTTTGGGCCATCTTTGACTGCTTTCCCGGGTCACAGGCAGGGAGCTGGAAGGGAAGTGGGGCTGCTGGGATAGAACTGGCGCCCATATAGGATCCCGGGCGTGCAAGACGAGGACCTCAACCACTTGCGCCACTGCGCCGGGCCCTAAAAATATTTTTTAAATATTCAGTTTGTACAGGTGCTTTCTTATCTCCAAGCCAATCAGAACAGAGCCCCTTTAGGAGATTTTTGTTTTGCAGACTTATTTTATTTTTATTTGAAAGGTAGAGTTACAGAGAGAAGGAGAGAGACAAAGAGAGATATTCCGTTCTTTGGTTCACTCCCCCAAATGACTGCAATGGCCAGAGCTGAGCTGACCCAAACCAAGGAGCCAGGAGCTTCCTCTGGCTCTCCGACATGGGTGCAGGATCCAAAGGACTTGGCCCATTCTCTGCTGCTTTCCCAGACTGTAAACAGAGATCGGGATAGGAAGTAGAGCAGCTGGGACATGAGCCAATGTCCATATGGGATGCTGCTGCTGGAAATGAAGTCTTAGCCTAGTACATCCTGGTGCCAGCTCCTCCTCTAAGAGATTTCATATCAGATCTGGTAACTCCATCTGGAATTAGAAAATTATCACACACATGCACTAAGAGAGAACAACTTTTCTGAGTTACAGCCATAAACATGCGGCCACGCCGAACACAGAATTTCAAGTATGAGTCAAGGACAAATAGAGAAAAAGTGAAACTTATAATCTGAATATCCCCTTCCCAGTGAACATGAACTTGTAATTGATCTGAGCTCAGGACAGGCAAATAGAAAAGGCCAACAAGAGCAGAGTCTATGTCACCCTTCACTAAATAGAAACAAGATTGCTGCCCACGATGAATCTGATTCCAGCCATCAGGCCTGAGATCAAAAGAAGCCAGCCTCAGAACCCCAGAGTCCCCAAAATGAATCAAAATCCAATCCTTACAGTGCAACCCATGGGCACAAGACTGGAAGTTGGTTATATCATAGGTTGTAGATCTCCAGGTGGGCCCAGCCCTATCCAGATCACAGCACCGAAGCTGCCTAAGACAAAGTGTACAGGACAAATCGTGGACATGGTTTTGTTGAGGCTGTAGTAATAGGGAGGATATTCATTGATGAGGAGTGTCTTAAAGTGGGAGAACACTGCATTTCTAGTTTTTCTTCAAGGTCAGGGCCATCATTTAAGAAGTGGAGAAATCAATTTTACACCCAAGACCTAAGAAGACAGGCAGGTGGACCTTTGTGGCCAGTCCTCTCTCAAAGCCCAAGAGGACCCTTAAAAAAAAAGGCAGGATTGGCAGCTGTTAATGACACTGCCTGGGCTGTCCACATTCTGTGTTGAGAGTGCTCCGTTCCACTTCTGACTCTGCATCCTTGTTCGTGTGTACCCTGGGAGGCAGCAGGGATTGGCTCAAGTCCTTGAGACTCTACTTCCCACATGGGACACCAGGATTGAATTCCAGGTTCCTGGCTTCTGCCTGGCCCAGCCCTGGCTGTGGAAGGCATTTGGGGAGTGAACCAGCACATGGAAGAACTGTTTCTCTGTTTCTCACCTTCGACACAAAATTAAAATGAACCAAAAGTTAGAAGTTTTCAAAGGTAAAGGTGACAGAACAATGCTTAGATCAATTTCGGCCTTGTTGGAGCTGTTATTTGTGGGATTATGTTTTCCTGAGATGTTTGGGTAGAATTCAGTCGTGTGGCCATCTGGGCCTGGGGGAGTTTGCTCTTGAGTTCAGTTGTTTGAATGTTCTTATATACATATAGTGTCGTTCGCTTTAAGGACTGTGACTAGCCTGTATCTTTATAAGAATTGGCCCATTCATCTCAGTTGTCAGATTTATGGAATAAGATATTCGTTGTGTTGCTTCTTGGACTTTTAGCTAAGATCCAGTGTAGATAATCATTGAATCCTCTTATGCTTTTAAGGTATTAAGAGCTAGTGTGTCCTTCTTAATTGTAGTAACAGTATTTTGTGGAAATTTTTTTGAATTGTTAAGTCAGTTTGACCAAAAAGACTCATCGGCTTCAAAATATTGTGTGTTGGTTTCACTGATTTTTCTCTGTTTTTAATTTCACGGATGTGTTGTGTCTGAGTTATTTACTATATTCTGCTTCGAATTCACATTGTATTCTAGTTTCTTCAGAGGTAGACAACTGACCTGAAACATGTCCTCTTTGCTGTTAGAATTATGGCAAAGCTATAAATGTCCCTTTAAGCACTGCTTTAGCTAACCTCACAGCTTTTGATATGTTGAATTTTCACTCAACTAAAAATATTTGATCACTTCTCTTGCAATTTCCTCTTTTTTTTAAAAAAAAGTATTTATTTGAAAGACAGGAATTACAGAGAGAGAGAGAGAAACAGAACTTTATTCTATCTTCTGACTCACTCTCCAAATGGCTACATTGGCTAGAGCTGGCCCAGGCTCATGTTGGGAGCCTGGACCTCCATCTCTGCCCTCCCACAGGAATAGAAGAGCCCAAATACTTGGCCATCTTCTGCTACTTTCCCAGGTGCGTTAGCAGGGAACTGGATCAGAATGGAGCAGCTGGGATGTGACCCTGCTATGCCACACCACTGGCCTGGTAACTTCAACTTTAATGGATAGGTTATTTTGAAGTATATTTATTTAATTTCTAAAGATTTTTACTAACATCTTTGTAGATTTCTGGTTTTATGCAGCTATTTTACACATCATAATCTCATCTTTCTATTGAGGGTACCTAGGACCCTCGCTGGGCTTATTCTAAGCCCTTGTTTGTATACGTTGCACAAATCATGGAGGAAAAGCATGATTTTTTTTTTTTTTTTGAAAAGCTGGTACACACTGCGACCCCACCAAAGGGGGGTGCGGTCATCCTTTTATAGGGTAATACTCTAGCTGAATAGTCAAATTATCCTAATTGAATAATCAAACAGGGTGGAGTTTGGGCAGGGCTTGTGGGTCGTTTTCTTCCATGTCCTTTTTTCTTGGGAAGCCTTTGAAGCGTTCTGGCATCTGGTGCATGATGGGAAGTGAGACTCAGGTGCATGATGGGAAGTCAGTGTGCTGAGCATGCAGCCATGTTGGATCTGCACGGAAGGGGACTGGATGCATGGGGCTGCAGCACAGATGCTGGCTGCAGTCTCTCACTCCTTCTGGCTCCCTAGCTACCTGCCTGCCCACAGCATGTCTAGGTTAGTGTTGGGTGCAAATCCTATTGTAGAAAGTCATTGTCTTTTCTATAGCAAAGAGACCAAGCAGGAACCCATCCAGAAAGGAGCTGAGATTGGGAGAGCAGAGCTGCCAGGTGTTGGAGTCATCTGTGGAAAGACAACTGTGAATACAGCATTCAGCTGCTCATTATGTAAGCAAGAGGAAGCAGCACAGGCCTCTCCCTGCTGCTCTGCTTTTGCCCATGCAACAGGTCGAGTTGAAGGTCAGGTGCATCAGCACAGATGGCATTGTCTCCCTAAAGGGGGCTCTGAGCGGAAGGCATCTGCAGGTTTATGTTCCCAGGAGACACAGGTTGGGAGCAGGGGCTAGGACAGAGGCCGAGAAGTACTGGTGCCAAACCGGAGCATGGAAAAGGGTTCCTGGATCCCTCCTGTGAAGTTCCAGCACAAGCACCCAAGGGATACCTTGACTGAAGCCCCTGGATAATGAGGCCTCTGGTTTTTTTTTTTTAATAAAGATTTATTTTATTTTTATCACAAAGTCAGATATACAGAGACAGAGAGGAAGATCTTCCATCCAATGATTCACTCCCCAAGTGGCTGCAACAGCTGGTGCTATGCTGATCCAAAGCCAGGAGCCCAGATCCTCTTCTGGGTCTCCCACATGGGTGCAGGGTCCCAAGGCTTTGGGCTGTCCTCAACTGCTTTCCCAGGCCACAAGCAGGGAGCTGGATGGGAAGCAGGGCTGCCAAGATTAGAACCAGCACCCATAGGGGATCCCAGCATGTTCAAAGCGAGGACTTTAGCCACCAGGCCACTGTGCTGGGCCCTAATGAGGCCTCTGAATGGAGGCTCCTGTAACACTCCCTCTGGCCAAGAGGTCAGGAACCTTGGCTGCATCCCCATCCACACAGGGACAGCAGCGTCATGGCCTTTTTCAATACCTGGTGTGGCATGGGGCAAGCAAAGCCTTAGTCACTGCCTGTGATCAGGCCTGAAAGATACTCAGTAGCCTGAAGCTGGACTCCTATGTGGGACGGTTGCCTTGAGCTAAAACACTAGCAAGTGGGAGAGGGCAGTAGACACACATGGAGGTGTTAACCACAGCTTGGTTGGCAAATAGGCTAGGGTTTCCTGGGGACAGGCCTGAAATATAGAAGATAATGTCTGAGGGGCTCAACTCCAGAATAGGGAAGGGAATAGTAGGATAGGGGGTGGGGAAGGGAGTAGCAGAGGGTAGAGGGAGAAGCCCAGCCATGGATGCAGACCTGACAGCTGCCTTGCCCAACTTCCCAGAGTCCCAGGAAGCTGGAGTGGACCTCCAGGGTTGTCTCAACCAGAGCAAGATGAGGCACACGGGCCATGCCTTGCAGGGGTCTGGTCTAGGGCAAAGGCTGGAAGGGGTTGTTGCTGAAAGCTCTCTGTCCCCGGAAGGCAGACTTGGGGGCAGCAGGTCCTCCTGGCAGGGTTCAGAAAGCCAAAGAAAAGGTTTGTGACTCCAGGGATCCCACCTGGCACCTCCAGGTGAAGGCCGGGATGCGCAGGGCAGAGCTGAGAGCTGACCATGCTGACAGCTTGGGACTCCATCCACGGCTGAGGATCAGGGCCTCTTCTTCCATGCGAGCAAGGCTCTAACTGTATTCATCACTTTGTGTGTTTCCTAATGCTTTGACAGCCTTGGGACCTTGCAGGAGAGCCTGCATCTCCCAGGGTTGGCTGGCTAATTCTTAGAGACAGCACTCACTCACTCTTCTCCCTTCTTTGACATGGCTGTAGAGCCACCAACCTGTCTTTGTCACCCTGAGGGCCAGGAACTAGGCACCCTGGGGCATCCCCATAGCCCAGAGGCACAGAGAGTATTCAAAGCAGTACTAGACCTGCTCACCCCGCCCCACTGGCCTCTTCCACAGAAACCACAGGATAGGCTCTCACTCAGGCTGTCCAACTCTCCCCACCCTCAGTGGCAGTCACACCTCCCATTTCTAAGAAGCTTTGAGTGTTAACTTCTTCCCTGTCTCTGAGTCTTACTAGACCAATTGAAACAAATACCAAGTACATTTAAAAATGCTAATTACCCTAAAGCAATGACTCAGGGGATCTTGGCTTCTACACACACACACACACACACACACACACACACACACACGTGTGCGCGCACGCGCGTGTGTGTGTGTGTGTGTGTATGTGTGTGTGTCCATGTCCATCGGAGAGACAGGGCAAATGCCTTTTCATTGTGGAATGTCCTTGGTTCTCTTGTCCAGATCGGAGGAATGGGAGCTCACAGAAAACTATAAGGTGCCCGTGGGGGTCCCAGTCATGCAGGGGGTTAGTAGAACAGCTTAAGGGCCAACACTGTGGTGCAGCAAGTTAAGTACCTCCCATATGGGTGATGCTGGCATCCCATATGAATGCTGGTTCAAGTCCCAGCCACTTCATTTCTCATCCAGCTCCCTGCTGATGTGCCTGAAAAAGCAGGGAAAGATGGTGCAAATGCTTGGGCCAATGTACCCATGTGGGGACCCTGATGGAGTTCCTGGCTTCGCCCTGGGCCAACTGTGACCATTGTTGCCATTTATGGAGTGAACCAATAGACGGACTGTCTCTTCCTTTTTCTCCTTCTCCCCCTTTCCTATCCCCTCTCCTCCCTCCCTCCCCCGTTCTCTCCCTACCTATCTCTTCCCCCCCAACTCTGCCTTTCAAATAAATAAATAAATAAATCATTTATTTAAAACAAAACAAAAACAGAGCAGCTTAGATTTGACTCCAGATCTGTCTGATTTCCACCTTTGTCCCATTGTGCCTGCCTCTGATCTGAGGTTCCTGTTTGGTTCCGGGGGAACCGATGGGGAAACAACGCAGAGAGAGGCAGTCCAGGACATCGGTGTCAAGGTGAAGCTCGAGTCATGTTCTAGTGTGTCTCAGCAGGTGTGGCCTGGCTGCACTGCAGGCTTGGGTCTCTCACTCTGCTCTCAAAATACCGCGGGCCAGGGGACTTACAAGGCAGAAGGACAAAGTCAAGGCCCTCTGTCTGGTGCTGGCTTCTTGCTGGCAGGGTCCTGAGACAGCACAGGGCATCCCTGGGTGAGTGTTGGGGAACATGTGCGGGAGTCTGCTACTGGTCTCTCTCCCTGTTCTTGTGTTCTTAGGACCTTGTCGTATCCCAGGCACCACCCCTCTGTCCCACTTCTGAACACCACAGGCAGGTTAAGTTCCCACCTCCCCTACCTTCTCAGCACCACCTGCTGAGGATGAGACCTCAATACCTGGAGCCTTGAGGCACTCTGAAGCCTTTTGCAAAGCATGCAGGGGCACTTCAGAAAGCTCTTGAGAAAATAAATATAATTCGGTGTAAACTCTTATTGAGATACACGTCGTTTTCCCATAATGTGCATTTTCCATGACTTTTTTGTAAGACCCTCCATAGAGAATAGGAAGTGGGAGAGGGACCCGTGAGGCAGGTGAGTTTGGGGAACACAGGTCACCCATCTCAGGTGTTCTTACCTGCCCAGCACTGAGCTCTTAGGAGTCATTGGTTGGTGTGTGTGGGTGTGTGTGTGTGTGTGTGTGTGGTCATCTGACAGAACTGGTTTTCTGAGAACCAGGCTTGGGAATACTCAGCTAGCACCCACATGTCCTGTCCCTACCCGTACTGGGCTGTGAGCTTGGGAAAGCAGTGGGCGGGCTGTCTGGTGGGAGATGGTTTAAGGCATCCTTGTGCCTTATGGTCACTGACGTCAGCCAGGAATGGTGCAAGGAAATGAACACTGTGAAGGCAGAGGCAGAAACCTTATTCCAGAAAGTTCCAGAAAATAGACAATTCCTCATGAATCCAAAAACCCTACTTGAAAACCTGAAGGCACACTGAATAAAGAAAAGGTGGGATCCTTAGACTGGGGAAAAAAGGAATATAAACTAGAAGGCAGAGGCAAAAGCAGAGGTGTGCTGGGGGCGGGGGTGGAAATGCAGTCCGGCGTACTGAGAGTCTGGGAATCAGGCAGATGTGTGTGTATGCATCTGTGAGCGGGCCTGGGAGAGCTCTGTGGTACATGGGGCTGTATGTATATGGTTAAGGTTGTACATTTTGTAAATGTGTGCTGTGGTTTGCATGTCGTCTGTTCATGTGTCTGATGAGAAGGTGTCTGTGTATGTATATGTGAGATGGTGTGGTAGAGCTTTGTAGTATGTGTGTGGTGTGTGTCACTTTATGTATGTAGTGTATTTTTGCATTTTGTACATATGTGCTGTGGTTTACGTGTTGTGGGTTCATGTGAGTGGTATGTGTTGCATGTGTAAGGTGTGTAAGCAGTGTGTGTGTGTGTGTGTTGCTGCCTTTCTCTGCGTCAGCTTCCTCCTTTCTGTACTCTGGAAATCGGTGAGTCTTCCTGGGTCTTTTGGGGTGGCCCGCAGTGTCCAAGGTCACACATAGCAGACTGTCCACAGGGAGGGAGAGAGGCCAGGTGTCCCTCATTCTCGCTTCCAGATCCCCGGGGAGGCTCCTGACTCACCGTGTGGACCAGACAGCCCGAGCTCCAAGAGCAATCAACTGCCGAGTGTCTAGACTTGCTGAAAAAGATGCTATTTATACACACGAGGCAAAGAAGGCACAGATTGCTGGAAAGTGTAGCCCAGACAAGGTGCTGAGGCATTGAAGGGGGGAGAGGCTCCCATGCAGTGAAAGATTTGATCTGAGCGGGTGTAGCTGTGCAACTGTAAAAGGCTCAGGAAGCAGCGAGGGAGGACCCACCTGCCACCATGATCATAGGACCAAGCTGTGACCACAGCCTCATGGGACCCTCCCCTCCAGGACTCACTTGACTTCACCTCGGTCTTTTGCTTGATTTCAGCTTTCACCCTCTGTCCCAACACAGCAGATTTTAGAGGGGACAAATGTGAGAGGAAATTTGGGAAAAGTATGTGGCATTCTCTATCAGCCGCTGTTCTTCCAGTACTTCTGCCTCTGCTGTTTTTTTACAGTTGATTTGCTTATCTGTTTATCACTTGAAAGGCTGAGCAACAGGAAGAGAAAGAAAGAGATTTCCTTTGTAGGTTTCTTTTATTGGAAAGGCAGATTTAGAGAGAAGGAAAGACAGAGAGAAAGATCTTTCATCTGCTGATACACTCCCCAAATGACCACAACAGCCAGAGCTGAGCCAATCTGGAAGCCAGAAGGAGTGTCTTCTGGGTCTCCCACGTGGGTGCAGGGTCCCAAGGCTTTGGGCCAACTCCACTGCTTTCCCAGACCACACACAATCAGGGGGCTGGATGGGAAATGGAGAAGCAGGGACACAAATCAGCGCCCATGTGGGATTCCAGTGCTTGCAACAGGAGGATTAGTCAATGGAGCTATTGTGCCAGGCCCAAGAGATTTCAACTACTAGTTCACTTTCTAAACACCACAACAGACGTGCCTGGGCCAGGCGGAAGTCAAAAGCCAGGAACACCCTCTGCATCTCCCACATGGATGACAGGGACTCGGGTGCTTGAGCTGTCACTTGCTACCTCCCTTGTACATTAGCAAGGAGCTGAGTTGGAAGCAAAGGCAGCTGCGATGTGGGATTCAGCAGTCCTCTGTGGCGTCACCACAACTACCCCCACCCCTCCTGCTGTAGGCAGCTGAACAGGCTTTACAGCGTCTTCTCTTCCATCGTAATATCCATGAGCAGTGCTTGGCTCCCAAGGCCCTGGGTGGTCTACACTGAAGGGGAGGTGCTGGGGAACTGGGAGGATCACTCACTTGCTAGATCCTGAAACACAGCAGAGAATGGAGACTCTAACCGTTATGTCACTCACCTCCCAACACAGCCAGCTGGCTCCAGCTCTTCTGTAATTACATGTCCTTCTTTTGCTATACACAGGTGCCTCACACAGTTCATGGCAAATGCGTTGGTATTCAAGAGAGCACAGATGTTGTGCCTGAAGCCCCACAGTCCAGGGGGAACTGTCACGGGCCTTGTCTGCCCAGGGAGTGGAGGGTATGTGGGGCCCTTGCGGGAGCACCTGATCACAGACTCATCTGTGTGGATCAGAGGGAAATGACCTGGAGAAGGCTGACTTCCAAGATGACTTGGAAAGCTGCTCAGCATTCCCAGGTTCCAGAAGGAACGGAGATGATGGCAGATTCCTTCCAGTGGTGTTTTTCACACGGCCTCCTGGATTAAGAGCTCAGAGACTAATTGTGGGCTCGCAGAGCCTTGTCAAGGCCACACTGACCACTGGATTTTTCTTTTTTTTTTTTTAATGTAACAGCAGTTTGTGAAAGCCATAAAAGACAGAGATTGATTGTTGTTCTTTTTTAATTTCTCAAAAAAATTTTTAAAGATTTGTTTATTTTACTTACAGAGTTCAGAGAGGGCAAGATAGAGAAGGAGGAAGAGAGAGAGAGCGAGAGAAGTCTTTCATGCGCTGGTTCAGTATCCCAAATGGCTGCAATGGTCGGTGTTGGGCCAATCCAAAGGTGGGAATCAGGAGCTTCTTTCCTGGTCTCCCACATGGTTTCAGAGGCCCAAGGACTTAGCTATCCTCCGCTGCTTTCCCAGACCATAACCAGGGAGCTGAGTCAGCAAAGGAGCAGCAGGGACACAAACCTATGCCCTTATGGGATGCCAGTGCCAGCAAGTGAAGAATAAGCCTGTTAGGCTACCCTACTAGCCCCCAGACTGATCTCTTAAACTTCAAATCTATTATTTTATTGTCTTTTTTCAAGCTTTGTCTATTTTGAAGAAAAAAGAGATTGCTTTTCCATCCACGGATTCACTCCCCAGATGGCTTCAACAGCCAGTGCTGAACCATGCCAAAGTCAGGAGATTTGTTCATGTTTCCCATGTGACTTGGAGGGGCCCAAACAGGTGGGTCATCTCTCACTGCTTTTGTCAGGCCATAAGCACAGAGCTGGATCAAAGTACAGCAGCCAGGACATGAACTAGTGCCCGTATGGGATACAGTGTAGCAGGTGTCAGCTGTACCCATCATGCCACAGCACTGGCCCCTATTATTTTTTTAATCATCTAATTTGTTTGTTTGTTTGGAAAGATTTACAGAGAGAAGGAGAAACAGAGAGAAATATCTTTCATCCACTAGTTCACTTCCCAAGTGGCCATAATGGTTGGAGATGAGCTGATCTGAGGCCAGGAACCAGGAACTTCTTCCAGTCTCCCACATGGGTGCAGGATCCCAAGGCTTTTGGACGTCATTGACTGCTCTCCCAGGCAATAAGCATGGCTGGATGGAAGTGTAACAGCCAGGACACGAACTGGCCCCCTTATGGGATCCCAGCAGATGCAAGGCGAGGACTTAGCCTCTAGGCCATCGCACCGGGCTTGGTCCCAGTTATTTAAAAAGAAACAACCCTTAGGGAATGTTGGAGTACTGTTCAAAGATGCTGGACATGGCAGCTACACAGACACTGGGCTTGGATCCCATCCGTGGCTCTCCCTGGGACAAAAATGACAGGTGACCTAATTCTTTGTCTCGGGTTTCTGATGTGTAAAATCAAAATTAGCACATGATTCTCAGGATTTTTCATGGGGCTGAAAGGAAGTCGTGAATCTCTGGTAGCAACGCCAGCTCACCTGTTGGGGGGCAGTAGATCTGTCTGTGACCAGGGAGAACCCAGGTACCCTGATAGTCACCTGCATAGCTGCCCACCACCAAGGCTGGAGACCTCTGTACCCCTGGGGATTCAGGAAGGGGCCTGCCCTGTTGGCTGTAACAGGCTGGAGCTCACCAGTCCAGAGCCCAGCTCAGTGGGTGTTGTTTTGTCTCTAGAGGCATCTCAGCCCTTTTGGCAGGCTGGCAATTAGTATCCCTACACAGTGATCCATGCACACGAAGAAGTAAGAGTGGCTTTGGAGTTGAGGAGATCTCAAGTGTTCTGTGTTCCTGGCTTTTATTATTCCAGAAGTAACATGTGTTCATTACAGAGATTTCAGGGAAAATATATCATGTAAAATCTCACAACCGGAAATCATTTCTGTTGACGTCTAGCATCTATCTTTCTTCTATGTATCATTGATAATTAGTTAAATGGAGTTTATAGCATGTATTTTGTTACATGATGAAGTTTTTCCTGCTTTATTAAACCTAACTTGTTTATAATCTTTTCATTAGTCCCACCTGTTTCTTATTTGTTTTTCTCTTCTTTCTGCTTTTTTGGGACCATGTTTTATTTTCCTATTTTTTTTAATCTTTTAACTTGACATGTGTGCATTCTTACTATTTTTCCAGGGCTTATCCCTAGAGGTGGAACATACAGCCAACTCTAGCTTTTAAAAACCCAATATATCATGTTATATATCATATATGTCATAATACATGCATATATACATACATCATATGTATATTATTATGTATATTATGTATATTATTATATATATTATTATATACATAACATATATGTATAGTATATGTATACATACATATATACATATAATCATATATGACACATATATAATATCATATATAATCCATATATATCATATATATCATAATACATCTTCCTGGACAACGTGTTGACTGCCTTCTGTTGTAAGGTCATTTTTACATACTTTGATTCTCTGCAGTTTTTTTTTTTAAGATTTATTTTATTTTTATTGGAAAGGTGGATATACAGAGAGGAGAGACAGAGAGGAAGATCTTCCGTCCGATCATTCACTCCCCAAGTGAGCGCAACGGGCCGATGCTATGCCGATCCGAAGCCAGGATCCAGGAACTTCTTCTGGGTCTCCCACGCAGGTGCAGGGTCCCAAAGCTTTGGGCCATCCTCGACTGCTTTCCCAGGCCACAGGCAGGGAGCTGGATGGGAAGTGGAGCTGCCGGGATTAGAACTGGCGTCCATATGGGATCCCGGTGCAAGGCAAGGACCTTAAGCACTGCGCCACCGCGCCGGGCCCTCTCTGTGCAGTTTTTAAAAAGATTTATTTTTTATTGGGAAGGCAGATATACAGAGAGAAGGAGAGTCAGCAAGATCTTCCATCTGCTGGCTCACTCCCCAAGTGGCTGCAATGGAGCCAAGCCGGTCCAAAGCCAGGAACCAGGAGCCACTTCTGGGTCTCCCCCGTGGGTGCAGGGTCCCAAGGCTTTGGGCCGTCCTCCATTGCTGTCCCAGGCCACAAGTAGGGAGCTGGATGGGAAGAGGAGCATCCAGGATATGATTCGCCACTGTGCCACTAGACTATCATGCCAGGTCCCTTCTGTTCATTTTTAATTCGGCAGGACGTCATTGTTGTGTAGACTTGAGAATCACTTTCATTTCCTTGTACGTTGGCATTCATGATGTTCATTGTTTCCTGACTCTCCACCTTCCTGTCTGGGATTGAGTCCTTGCTGTCAGGATGACACAGGACTGGCATTTTCTTGAAGGTGCATTTCCTGAGGCCGGTGTTGTGGCACAGTGAGTTACACTGCCACCCGCAAGGCTGGCATCCGTGAGTGGTGATTGAAAGTATTTGTTCCCCTTCTTAGCAAGAAACAGCCACAGCATCCAGCTTCCCTGCCTGTACCCTGGTTGTTCTCGTGTCTGTGTCTCTCTTGTTTCTTGAAGCACTTGAGTTTGGCATCGGTCTCATTTTTTGCAAGCCGCTGAATTCTTTGAGTTATAGAGCGCTGTTGCCAGGAGCAGGGTCCTGTTGAACATGGTTTTCAGTCTTGCCTGTATCGCTGTGTCTGTTTCAGTCTTTTGATTCTCATCGTAGCCTCTACGAATGAGTTTACCATGTTTTTTGTCTATTATCCATAAATAACTTCTGAGAATGCCTTCAACCGTCTACTTCTGCCTTTGGTATTACCAAACTCTGTGGGAATTGTGTGAAACATCCAAGAAGATATGGCTTGGCAGTTGGGAATTAGGTGTGTGCCTGTTACTCCTTTTCCTTAAGTGCTCCCAGGTGACTGCGGAATCATTCCATCAGCATCACCCCGATCAACAGTAGGATGCCTGTCTTCTGCACCCTCATCAAACCCTTTCCTCAAGTCCTCATGGCTAAACAGTGGCGAGGCAGAATGTTTTTAACAACCTTTACTTGAAAGAGAGGGAACTCCTTCATCTGCTGGTCAGCGCAATAGTCGAAGGCAGGCCAGGCCAACAGCAGCAGCCACAAACTCCGTTCAGATCTCCCACTTTTGGCGGAGAGAATCTAGTGCTTGAACTGCCACTGCTACCTTTCATGATCCACGCTGGCAGGAAGCTGGGGTCAGCAGGGGCTGAATCCAGGCACTCTGATGGGGGCCATCCGAACTGTCTTCTTAACTGCTAGATGAAGTGCCCACTTCACATGGCATCATTTTCATTTATATTTCCCTAAGTACAGTTTTACTATTTGGGTTCCCATCTCTTTTCTGCTACTGTACAGTAGTTCTTTTTGCATTTCAAATATTATTCCTTGTTGTATCTACACATGACAGAAATAACCTCACATCTAATTGCCAGCCTGTCACATCCCCTACTGCATAAAATAGGTTCATGGTCAGGATTTTTGGAATATACCTCATGCTTTAGGTATTTATTGAAGTTATTCATTGCCTCTATATTTGTTATATTGTGAACTTTTATGTTTTCTCATTCATGTGAATGTATTGAAATCATTTGGAGGACTCCAGTGTGTGGGTAAGAACACAGTCTCAATCTTCTCCACACAGTAGTCCAGCTTCCCCAAGGCTGGCTGTTGGCAGTCTGTCTTTCCCTCTTGCTCTGTGTCCACATCATTGTCAGAGGCGAAGTCCCCATAGACTCATTGTCTGAGCTCTCTACTGCATTCCACTAGTTCCTCCCTTTGACTTCTGTCATTATGAAACCGTGTTATGCTTGCTGTTCTATCGTGGTTTCTGTGTCCACTCATCCCACTTTTGACCATGTTTTTCAAGTTGACTTACTGATTTATGATGTTTTGTTTTACATAAATATTATAAAGAGAGCTTCTCAACAAACTCCTCACATTCTTATCAAGCTACTAGATTTTCTACTCCCGTTGCCTATGCCTGAAATGTTATCAGGCTCTTAAATAATGGAATGTTACACTTGTAACTGTTGCTAAAGGACTATGCTACTGGAATAATATAGGGGAAAATGGTGGGAGGGGAAAAGAGAGAGGAAGAGAGGAAGGGGAAGAGGAGGAGGGAATCCCTATACCTACAAAACTACATCATGGAAAATGATAATAACAATTTAAAAAAAAACAAAGGTAGACTTTTAAACCAGTTTTCAATAAAACATTTATCAAATATTAACTTGATTGGTAGATAATGAACATGTTTAAGTTGTCCCATCAGAGGGCATTCACTTATTTTTAAATTATGCATAGCATTTTTTATGTTCCTTTAATAGAGCTTCAAAGTTTTCTCTTTAGAGAGTTTAGTTCATTTTTTTTGAGTGGTTTGGTCAATGTGTGGTGCAGTGAGTTAAGCTGCCATGTACACAGTGCTGGCACCCCCGTAATACAATGCCTATTGAAGTCCTGGCTGCTCCACTTCCGGTCCATCTCCCCACTAATACACCTTGGAAAGCAGCAGAAGCTGACCCAGGTTCTTAGGCTGCTGTGATCCACAGGAGAAACCTCAATGGAGTCCCTAGCCCCTGGCTTTGACCTAGAGCAGCCTTAGCTGTTGAAGCCATCTGACCCTTAATTCATCTGGTGAAAAGAACTTTGTCTCTACCTTTGTCTCTTTCTTTGTCTGTGTGGTTGGGCTTGTCAAATAAGTGAATTTAATAAGCCTCTAAAAGAATAAAATAAATATTTTTGAAACTCTAAAAAAATGTCTTTAAAGGGCAGAAAAAGAGGAACAAAAAAGATAATCCATCCACTGGTTCACTCTGTCTACAAAAGCCAGGGTTGAGCAGTTGAACACGAGGAACGTGGAGCTGCATGCAGGTCTCCAAAATGGGAAACAGGGACCCACGAACCTGAGCCATCACATGCTGTCACCCAGAGTGTGTGTTAGCTGTCAGCTGGATTAGAAGCTGAATGGAACTTGAACCCAGGCATTGCAATGAGGGATTTAGACATCTCAGCCAGCAGTCTAACTGTGCCTCTGAATATTTTCAGGGTTTGTGATGCTGACATTCCTAGATTCATGTAAGGCAGAGAACCCCCTGTGTGCATCCTAAAGCCGTGCACAGTCCTGGAGTCATAGATGGCCTGACCCCAGTGTCTAATGCTTTGTTGTCCCATGGAATGTTGCCTGATCCTTTTCTTCCCACAGTAGAGCTACTTATGTACCCTGAGCTTGGAACTGTTATGGGCTATTCTGACCTTGTGGAAACTTAGCTAATCTATACTCCACACACCTGCTTTCCTACCACTTACACTATACTTTTGTAAAAGTATAAAAACCCTCACTCTCTTCATCTTGGTTCATCATCCTTCAAGATGATGGCTGCCCTGCTGCCATAATAAAAAAAAAAATCAGTTCTGCACAACCTCATGTTCTTCGTTTATTAATCCCCAGTTTTATTGCTTTGGCTTGTTTTGTGCTTATAAATGCTATCATCTTGTTATATTTTCGCTTTAGTTTTTTGAAGATTTATTTGTTTTTATCGGAAAGGCAGATTTACAGAGAGAAGGAGAGACAGAGAAAAAGATCCTCCATCTGCTGGTTCACTCCCCAAGCAGCCACGCAGACACATGTACTCTATTCTCTGTTTTTAGACAAGATCCACTCTTTAACACTCGACTTGGAGAATGAAATTTGCCCCCAAACAATTGCTCTGTTAGTGAGAGCACTTGAGGATAATGCACATTTCATGTTAGACTTGAGTGTGCTTGCTTCCACAAAACCCAGCTGGTGCATCCCACTGGGAATAGTTTTGCGCAGAAGAACACAGGTGCCCAGCTGCACACAGCTGCCAGCCACCTCAGCTCCCCACATGTATCCTGAGCCCCACTCACCACTTCTAGAGTCATGACTGCCCTCTTGTCTTCAGGTAACCTCCCCCCACTACCACCACTTCCTAACATCTCCCAAGTTGCAGTCTTGCTGATAACCACTTCACCAGGCAGAGCACCTGTCAGAGTCAAGTGTCACATGTACTGGAGTGTCGGTGCTGTTTTCGTCCCATTGCATGTCAAAGTGTGTACTGCTGGGTTATTATCATTATTGTTAAGATGTATTCTTTTCAGCAGCTTTATGTTTATGGGGAAGAAAGTGTACAGATGTTATAGAGAGTTTCCATGGATTCCTTCTCTCTGGCCCCGGCTTCCCCTATTAATGGCATGTTGCATGGAGAGGATGCCTTCATGAGAACTAATGAACCAGTATTTGAATGCTATTCCTAACCAAAGTTTGTGAGGGTTATGCACTCTGTGAGCTTTGGCGTGAACATGCAGCTTCACGTGGCTACCATTGCAGAGTCATGCACACTAATCTCTCTCCTGGGTTCCATTTCCTCACTTCAGCTTGCATAGCCACCACCTTATCTTACAATCTTCATAGTTTGGCCTTTTCCAATGATGTCCTACAGGTAGCTGGTACCACACAGTACTTTTTCTATTGGTTTCTTTCACCTGCCGAAAGGCATTTAAACTTCCTGCATGTCTTTTCAGGGATTCTCAGCTCATTTCTTTTATTGCTGAATAATTTCCCATGCTCTTCACGTGCCAAATGTGTTCATGCATTTGCCACTAGAGTAAGGGCATCTTAGTTGCTTCCATGTTTTGGCAATTATGAATGAAGCTGCTATAAACACCCATGCACAGGTTTTTCGTGGACATGTTTTCAATTCATTTGAGTGTATACCAAGAAGTATGATGGCTGTGTCACATGGTACGAATATTTGAGTTGAATTTTGTAAGGAACTGACAATCTGTCTTCCACAGTGGCTGTGCCATATTGAGCTCCTCCCAGCAATGACTGGGAGTTCATGTTGTTCTACATGCTTGCCAGTGTTTGGTGTTGTTAGTATCTTGGACCTAACCACTGTAGTCATTGTTTATCTCATTCTTAATACCGCAACATGTTGAGTTTCTCTATATATATGTTTATCTGTCATCTGAATGTATCTTTGGGGAGGCATCTATTCAGATCCTGTGCCCATTTTAAAATTGCATTGCTTGCTCATTACTAAGTTTCAGGGGCTTTTGTATATTTCTGAATACTAATCGATGATTGGATATGTGTTTTGCCAAGTGGCCGCAATGGCCAGAGCTGAGCTGATAGAAAGCTAGGAACGGGCCCGGCACAGTGGCGCAGTGGTTAAGGTCCTCACCTTGCACGCCTGGGATCCCATATGGGCGCCAGTTCTATCCCGGCAGCCCCGCTTCCCATCCAGCTCCCTGCCTGTGTCCCAGGAAAGCAGTCGAGGATGGCCCAAAGCTTTGGGACCCTGCACCCGCATGGGAGACCCGGAGGAGGCTCCTGGCTTTGGATCGGCATAGCATCAGCCGTTGCGCTCACTTGGGGAGTGAATCATCGGACGGAAGATCTTCCTCTCTGTCTCTCCTCCTCTCTGTATATCCGCCTTTCCAATAAAAAAATAATAATAAAAATAAATCTTTAAAAAAAAAAAAGAAAGCTAGGAACCAGGAGCTTCTTCCAGGTCTTCCACGCAGGTGCAGGGTTCCAAGGCTTTGGACCATTCTCAACTGCTTTCCCAGGCCACAAGCAGGGAGCCGGATGGGAAAGGAAGTTCTTCTGTCTGTAGTACTGATTCAACCTGTAGGAGCATCCCTTTGGATTCCTCTTTCTTGCTGGAATTAGGTACTAAAAAAGCTGCTGGGAGGAGAGCTTGTTCCTGCTGCAGAACTAGCCCCCTCTGCTTCTGTGGGCAGCTTGACTGCTGTCAGTCTGTTCCCTGCATCGGTTTTTTAACATTGCTGATTTAACCTCTGGTTCATAGAATGAACATGCTAGAGCCCTGTGGTTGTATATGGAGTCACCTGTGGTAAAGTGTTTTCATGAATGAACATGGACAAGTTCTTTTAAAAAAAAAGAAACATATATATATATATGTTTATATATATATATGTATATATATATATAAAAGAATTATAGAGAGAAAGAGAGAGGGAAAGACAAAGAATCTTCCTTCTGTTGGTTCACTCCTGAAATGGCCACAATGGCCAGGGGCTGGGCCAGGCCAAAACCAGCAACCAGGAGCTTCTTCTGGATTTGCCATGTGGGTGCAGGGACCCAAGCACTGGTAGCTATCTTCCACTGCTTTCCCAGCTGCATTAGCAAGGAGCTGGATCAGAAGCAGAGCAGCCAACATTCCTATTGATGCTCGTGTGACATGCTCGCACCACAATCAGCAGTTTTACTTGCTGTATCATAACCTCCCCCCTCCGTCACCCATGGATAGAGTTCTAATAACCACATTTGCTGGTAGATATTTTTACAACCTGACTTTATATGAGACACTAGGATGGGTCCACAGGGATCAGAAAGCTATAAGCCAAGAATTCTGCTCTCACAGATCCAGCAGCATCCTCATGGTATAAGCCACACAAGGAATGGGAGGAAGAGCTGTTGATAGGATGTTCGCTGTTCTAGCTTGTGCACTAACTCTCAGAAGCTCTGGAATATGGTGGTGCCAGGGAATCAAGGCTACTGTATCCAGGGGTCCAGGTCTTGCTGTGAGTCATGACACTTCTGGGCTTCCATTCCTGATGGTGAAAACAGTGACAGTTTCCAAGCCAGAGTGTCTTTGAACTGAGTAAAGCAGTTTGCATCATAATCTCTCGCAAGGTTGGTGTGGAGAGGGTCAGACTTACTGGGTCAGGGAAAAAGATGATTGGCCCAACCTCCTATGAGGTCTTCCTGTCTCTGAGTCTCAGTAGCACTCGCGTTAAGATTGGGATAATCTTTTCTGGCGTCTGATAGAGCCGGCAGCCTGCCTTGCATTGGATAGTATGTGACAGTGGTTGCTAGAACAATGCTAAAATGCAGACACATTGGAAAGATCACCTTCGACAGCCTGGCCTAGATATTCAAACCTGAGCACGAACCCGTCAGCCAATGGATTCAGAGCAGTTCTTTGCTGGAACAGGTATATATGAAATTGATGGGCTTAATTAATAAGAACTTCACTAGGATACATGGGCAGTCATGACTTGGAAATATCTACAGAAGGACACATGTGGAGTTTCTGCTAAAACAGGATTTTGTAAAACTCAAGGCCTTAAATAGCCAAGGGATCATTTGTGTTGGAAAATGGCCATGGAAGAGGCGCCTTCAGCCTGCACAGACTCCCCAAACACCCCCCCGCTTCTGGGGGGCCAGGCTTACTACCGGGAAATGGAGGCTGAGTGTAGTGCAAGCTCTAGGTCCACCTTGGGAACCAAGGTGTGTCACTTGTATTGTCTTTTTGGAGGTTGATTTTTGTAGACACATTACTGTCAAGAATTTATGGAATACAATGTGTTTTTGTTTTTTAAGATTTATTTACTTATTTGAAAGGCGGTTACAGAGAGAGAGAAAAAGAGGGAGAGATCTTCCATCTGCTGATTCTCTCCCCAAATGGCTACAACAGCCAAGACTGGGCCAGGTTGAAGCCACGTGTCAGGAACTCCATACTGGTCTCCTGTATTGGTACAGGGATCTAAGTACCTGCGCCGTCATCTGCTGCTCTCCCAAGTGCATCAGCAAGAAGCTGGATTGTAAGTGGAGCAGCTAAGATGCTAACCAGCACCCATGTGAGATGCTGGTGCTGCGGATGGCAGCCTAACCCACTGCTCCCACAATTCTGCCCCACCCCCCAATGTAACTTTCAAAACTTTATTTATTTGAAAAGCAGAATTACAGAAGAGAGAGAGAGAGAGGGAGAGAGACAGAGATCTATTCACTAATTCACTCCCCAGATGGTTGCAATGGCTGGGCCTTGGCCAGACTGAAGCAAGAAGCCTGTATTTTCATCCAGGTCTCCCATGTGGATATCAGGAGCTCAAATACTTGGGCCATCCTCTGCTGTCTTCCCAGATACATTAAGGTGCTGGATTGGAAGCCTGGATTTGAACCAGCTGTCCAGTATGGAATTCCAGTGTTATAGGCAGCAACTTAACCCCTGTGCCACAACACTGACCCTGCAAATAAATGTTAGACATGTCGTCAGGAAAAAAGGAAAGTGGGCAGAACACCAGAGGAGAGGATAACAAGTATGGACACGTATTAGAAATTGTACAACTTGGAGCCAGAAAACCCAGGTTTATCTCACTACTGCGTCCGTAGCGTCTGAGTCTTGCAGAATTTCCCTGTATAAAATGAAGAGAAAACTCGTAACTCACCAACATAGGAGTCAATAGAAGCGGTGGTTGAATCTTCTTCCGAAAGATTCCAAATGCATTTTCTTGATAGTTTTAGAAGCAGTGTAGGCACGTGCCCTTTTCAATCCTTTTCCTTCCAACGTTAGCCCACTCACCCCACCTCCAGGTTATTCTAAGTCTCATCAGTGTTCAAGGCCAGGAATTTTATAGGAAGTGTTTTGACAAGGAGAAGAAAAAATAGCCTTTAGCAAATTCATTTCATCTGTCTTTAAAAGAAAATATGTGCATTTGAACAAACAGGATCAGGATTGATAGGAAAAGGGGTAGTAGCAGAAATAAGGCAAAATGCGATTTCCAGAAGTCTTAATGCTTCCAGCAACTTCTGAATGTGTACATTTCAGCGGTTTCTAGAAGGTCTGTATATTTCTTTTTAAGATTTATTTTAATTTTATTAGAAAGTCACATATACAGAGAGGAGGAGAGACAGAAAGACATTCTGTCCAATGGATTCACTACCCAAGCAGCTGCAACGGCCAGAGCTCCCATGCAGGTGCAGGGTCCCAAGGCTTTGGGTTATCCGCCACTGCTTTCCCAGGCCACAAGCAGGGAGCTGGATAGGAAATGGGGTTGCCAAGATTAGAACCGATGGCCATGTGGGATCCCAGCACATGCAAGGTGAGGACTTTAGCCGCTAGGCTACCACACAGGGCCCAGAAGGTCTGTACATTTCTAATGATTTCTAGAAGGTCTTAGGTTTCCAGAAATTTCTGGAAGGTCTTACGTTTCCAGTGATGTTACAGAACTTGATATCCCTGGTTATCAGGACCTGGATGCACCTGCATGCTCTTGGTGTTCCCTGTAGCAGTCCCAATGGCTTCTACCAACAATGGTGAATTCACGTTGGTCAGGAACCCGTCGGATCTGAGATGGAGCAGAGTCAGCAATGGAGAGGCAGAAGGGGAACGGGCTCAGGAGGCCATGGTGACGACTTGGACCTTTGCGCAGTGAGATGGGAGCCTTTGCAGAGACCCTGTGCTCCGATTGTGACACAGTTGGAATCTGGACCATTAAGAGAGAAACAGAAATATGGGGGTGCAGAGGAGTCAAAGATCACCCTGAGAGTGTGGTTCTGAGAACGTGAGAGAAGGTAGTTGTTTGGGTGTTGAGATCTAGACACCAGTGTGGGCAGTGGACAGACTTGTGCATGGGGCAGATGAAGGTTGGGTGCCTGGCAGGTACTCCAGCAGGTAGTTGGAGTGTCATCCCCTGGGGTGGGAGGAACAGCTATTCCGCCTCACGGTAGGTCACAATCTGCATTCCAAAGCTCCTGATTGATTCCCTGCCGCCACCACCTCCCCGCCCCTTGCACGGGAAGCAAAGATAGTAGTATGAAAGCGTCCAGATGTGACCAAGTCCAACAGAAGAGAAATCCCCAAAGAATTCTAGTGAAATGCCCTGGTCTTATGGCAGGGGCAGGGACAAGTGCACAGGGACATTGTGCAGTTGATGGCAAAGAGGGCAGTGTCAGTCTGCCAGCGTTTCATCCACGTGTTGGGGATGACGGGTGCATACAGAACTCACCATCATCAGGAGCCGTGAGCAGCTATTCTGATTGAAGAAACTGGGATCTCCATGAAAGAATCCACCCCAGCAGGTGCCAGGGAACTGTGACTCATAGAATGTCTTTGGATGTTGTCAGTTTCAGAACGGGGAAAAGAAGGGGCTACTTCTAGAGCAGCACAAACCTTAAGGGCTCCCAGTTCTTGCCCACCGGCAGTAGTCATCCCTTGGTATCCACAAGACCGGATGGACCCCCTGCAGATTCCAAAATCCATGGATTTGCATAGTATCTATGCACGTCTTCCAGCAAGTTTCTTCTTGCTATTGTTTCCATGTTAGTTTCCTTGTTGAGCAATGTATTGAGCATAATTTCACATGCTTGGCCATTTCTGTGTCATTTCCACAAATGAGAGGGAGAGGAAGAGAGACAGCGAGAGAAAGACAGCTCCTGCAATGACTGGATCAGGGCTGTGCCAGGCGAAGCTGAGAGCTAGGACCTCACTCCAGGTCTCCCACATGGGTGGCAGGAATATAATCACTGCCTGGCAGAGTTTGTGCCAGCAGGCAGCTGGAATCAGGAAGCAGAGGTTGGTACCCGGATAAAGGTGGGACAACTTAACAAGCATCCGAACTATCAGACCAAATTCCGGTGTTCCCCCCCACCCTCCGTATACTTCTTTTGTTTGTGTAGGACATTTAAGTACTTGAGTTTAGGTCTGTGGAAAATTATTTAATTCAGAAAGCATCATTTTCTTCCCACACATCATGCTCTGTTTTCTGAAATGACCCCGTGACCTATGTCAGTAGGAGAAAAATAGTAAAAATCAGACACAAAAGACAAGAGGAAATAAACTGATTTCTCGGTATCCACAGGAGATGCCAGTGCCCACCACACACTGAGAGAATCATACAAATCAGGAACTAAGGTTTCTCTGATCACAGATTCCCAAAGAGCTGGAGAAGGAGAAGAAATGGGATGAAGGGTTGGCGTGACAAGGAGTGGGTGTCAGCAGCCGCTGTGTTCTGAATAAAGTACCCTCTCTTGCAAGCAGTGAATTCTGAGCAAGGCTAGCCTTCAGGGTATTCCTTGCACTGCGGTGGGAAAGTTCCCTGGCAACAGAATAGACCTGGTTTTCTTCCTCACTGGTGTCTCTTGTATAATCATCACTGTGTACAAGTTCAGCCCTCTCCCCCTCTGTGTCAGATGTGTCAGCATCACTGTCATCAATGCTGTCACTAGGCTTATCTTGGCCCATGTCCCCAGGGAGGCTGTCCACTTCACTTGTGCTGGAAGCATCATTATCTGGGCCCTGCTGAGCACGTTCAGGATTATGTAACCTGTCTTCAGCCTGTGAAGGGCAAGATGTAGGGCAAAGTCTGCTATACACCTGTCAGGGCTGAGGAGGAAGCAGGCAGACCGGGAGGGAGGCCAGGAAATTGTCTACAAGGAAGCCAATGTAGAACACCTTGTCCAGGGAGAGGAGTTATAGGAACTCCCTGATGCAGTAGCTTAAGCCTCCACCATGACACCACTAGTTCAAGTGAGTCCCAGCTGCTCCACTTCCAACCCAGCTCCCTGCATGTGTGCCTGGGAAAGCAGCAGAGGAGAGCTCCAAGTGCTTGGGGCCCTGGTACCCACATGAGAGACCCAGATAGAGTACTGGGCTCCTGGCTTTGTTCTGGCCATCGTGGCTATTTGGGGAGTGAATCAGCAGATGGAAGATCTCTTTCTCTCCTTCCCTTTCTCCCCATCCTTCCACCTCTCCCTCTCTACCTACAACTGCCAGTCAAGTCTTTATAAGCACCTGGATGCTCTTTGCTATAAGGTTGGGGAATATGTCCAGAGGTTTCATGCGGATTTCAATCCTTGTCTCTCCGTACTTTCTCCTGTTGCACCAGGCTAACCTACATCTGGTTTCTGCATGTGCTAGATCATCGCTTTGAGCTCCTTCACCCTCACAAATGTGATTCGGACCACTGGGCCTCGTTTTTCGTACTCCTTTAATTCTCTCTTCTGGGCTGACTTTCAGGCTTCGTAAGTTTCTACGTTTTTTTAAAGATTTATTTACTTTCATTGGAAAGGCAGATTTACAGAGAGAGAGGAGACAACGATCTTCTGCTGATTCACTCCCAAAGTGGCTGCAACAGCCTGAGCTGAGCTGATCTGAAGCCAGGAGCCAGAAGCTTCTTCCAGGTCTCCCATGTGGGTGCAGGGGCTCAAGGCTTTGAGCCATCTTCTGCCACCTTCCCAGGCCACAAGCAGGGAGCTGGATGAGAAGTGGAGCAACCAGGATACGAACGAACCCCCCTACATGATCCTGGAGCATGCAAGGCAAGAATTTAGCCACTGAGTCATTGCACCAGGCCCTCTACTCTTTTAAAAAAGATTTCTTTATTTTTATTTGCAAAGCAGATATTAGGAAAAAAGAGGGGTCTTCCATCCACTGGTTCACTCCCCAGATAACTGCAATGCACAGTGTTCCTACTACTAGAGTCTCTCTTTTTATTTTTTTAAAAAAGATTATTCATTTGAAAGACAGGAGAGATATAGTCTTCCATTCACTGATTCACTCCCCAAATGACCACAATGGCCAGAGCCAAGCTGATCCAATGCCAGGAGCCAAGAGCTTCTTGTTGGTCTTCCACGTGGATGCAGGGACCCCCCAAGAACTTGGGCCATCCGCCACTGCTCTCTGAGGCCATAGGCCAGGAGCTGGATGGGACTTGAACTCAAAACCCTGATGCGATGTCAGCACTGGAGTTTGGAGGTTTAGCCTGAATCACCATGCCAACCCCACATCCCATTTTTTTTTTTTTATTGAAATGACATTTGGAGATGATTGTGTGGCCTCAGAGCATTTCTTAAATATGAACAGCTGACCTTTGATTCCCAAGCACTGCATGCTTCTAATGACACAGCATCAAGGTGCACAGGATGACCCATGGGAAGGAGCAAAGGGCTCCCTGAAGGAGAAGGTAGGGACTTTAAGGCTGGCAACAAGGGCACCGAGAGAGGAAGGTGGCCCATGTGGAGGACAGTCCTATGGAGGGGTCTGGAGGACCGCAGTGTCAGTCCTGCGTCTGATGCTGGTTGTCTGAGAGATCCCAGCATGTGTTTTACCTCTTGCCAGCCCCCACAAATGTCACATGCCTGCTAATCCCTCCCTCCGAGGTGGGCGTGCATCAGATGTGACAGTTGTCAGCACAGGGAATACTCTCAGAAAAGGTTCTCTCGGTGCCCGGCAGTGCAGACTTGGGGATTAGGGCGGTTCTAAGAGAAGTTCATGATCAAGCGGAAACCCTGGGAGAGAGTCCTTGGAGGGTGGAGGACTCCGATGTGGGGCTGTTGGTGGCACAAAGAGCTTCTGTTACAAATGAACAGGCCCTTGCAAAAGCTAAAGTAAGTGAGCTTTTCTGTGCCAGCTGCTGTTGAGGAGGTGACTGTATGGGGTAAAGGACTGTGGGAAAATCTGAACAAAGCATGAACTGCAGTTACTCATCAGGTGTTGGTTCCCTGGTTTATTCACTGTGACAAATGTACCATATGGACTTGAGATATTGATCACCAGAAGACCACGAGTGGGTGTGCTCCACTGTTCTGGAAGTCCAGCTCTGATTGAAAACATAAACTATGTTGAAAACTCAAGAGCTGGACATGATTTTGAGCAGAAGCAGATGCCAGCCCATGAGTCAAGCCAATGGGGTCAACAGAGAAGATAAAGAGAGACCAGTCCCAAGTCTGGTCTGGCATCCAGGATGAGGGCAGACAGCCTCTGCGAGAGTTCTTTCTTGCTCTGCCCTGGGCGCTTGCCGCTGGAGTATGGACCAGACTTTATGAAAACAGGAGGGGAGGTGGCCCCTCTGCTGCTTCTAATGGGGGTAGTAAGTGATTGGGCACTGCTGAGCTGGCTGCTGCTTGAGCAGTCAGTGTGGATCTTACCCATATCCCACTCTCCTGCCTGCAAGAGACAGACACCCCCAAAGCAAGCCCTGTCTGTTGACAACAGCCCAGATGGTCGACTGGCCTGCGAGCTGTGTGACCTCTGGCTCCCGGCCTCTCTACTCTCAGGGTGGTCACATCATTGCCCGTTCTTGACTGTGTCCTGAGGATGTTGGGAAAAGTTTGGGTCTCAGCTCAGCGTGGCCTGCACCTGCTACCTTGTCAGCCAAGGGTCCACCGGCATCCTGGCAGCTGCCTCCCAGCCTTGCCGCTCTGACTGCCCTCCCCTACCTCTCACTGCACTCTGCTCCCCTTCCTCGTCTTTGAGCAATGCCGCCTCTTGCTTCTGGAACCACTGGACTGCAACATTCTTCAGCCCCCTGGTCACTCACACTCTCACCTCCCAGCATGTCATTTTCTCATGTTGAACCATCCTCACATTCCAGAAATAAATCCCTTTGGGTTGTGGCAGATAATCCTTTGGCTCTGCTGTTGAATTCTGTGTGCCAGCATGTTGTTGAGTGATTTTGAATCTTTATTTATGTGGGATCTTCATCTGCACTGCTCTTTTGTTGAAGCGTCTTTGGTTTTATTGTCAGGGTAATACTAGCCCTACAAAATCAGTTAGGAAATAAGTATGAAAAAGTTCAAGCAGAGTTGATGTCAGCTATTCTTGAAATGTTTGCTACTATTCACTATTGGATAGTAGAAGCCATCTGGTCCCGGGCTTTTCTTGGTTAGCACATTTTAATTACTCATATGTCGTTTCCTTACTGATTATGGGCCTATTCAGATTTTTCTGTCTCTTCTTGAGTTTGTCGATTTGTGTGTGTCTAGGAATTTTCATTTCACTGTCTTATCTGACTAGTGGATAGACAACAGCTCAAAATATTCTCTCACAATCGTTTTTACTTCTATAAAATGGGCAATGAGGCCTCCTTTTTATTTTAAATGTTTTATTTTCAATATTGCTTACATAGGTAAGAAGGATGCATAGGGGTTTAAGTATGGAGGAAGGTGGTGGGACAAATGTTTCAGTCTTTTTTTTTCCTCCTGTGTCTGCAGGGGAGGAGAGGAAGGCACCAATCCTTGCTGTCAAATTATCTCAGTTCCTGGGAATGGGGGACAGCCATTTGATGACGCCCTAGAGACCCCGATGTGGGAAAGAGTGTTCTGAGGGTGATATTTGAGTGATTTTGATAGTTCTGAGACATTGCTGGCTTTGTTGCACCAGGACTAAGAAAATCTTTCCAAAGTCTAACAGCTGACCAAGTCCACGTTAGTGCATCCAGAGACCCAGATTCTTACTGCAAAGCTTGGGCAGGAGAGTTGTCCAACCTGTTCTGTTTTCCATCCTCTCAATGACCTCTGCTACCCTAGAAGAGCTGGTTGTCAGGTACCCCATGTGCATCTGGGCATGCTGTCCACTGCACAGGCATCAGCAACTGAGGAGGCTTAGTCCTGATACATACACTCCAAGGTCAGCCCACATATGGCCACATGTAGTCAGGGTTTGAGTCCTCCCAAGAAAACTTGGCTGCAGTGATCTCTGATTTGTCTTGTGTGTGCCAGCTGCTAAAGGTCAGGTTCGATCCGTCACCTGCACCAGCACATCCGGGTTGATGCAGCTGCCTGCTCAGTACTACTGCTAGGCTAATCTCTCACACAAACCAACAGGTGCTGGGATCTAGCCCAGCCCAGCCTGCCACAGGTTCAGTCCTCACACACACCAGTGAATGCCATGACATAATTGGGGCAATCCCCAGTAATCCCCATCAGGCCCATCCCAGCCTTGGTTTTTTACATGCCAGTATGTGCTGTGGTCCAGCCTGGCCTGCTCCATATCCCATCTGGCTCTTGTGCACACAGGTGTTGAGGCTTATTTCAGCATGATCCGTCCCCTCGACCCAGCGTGCACACATGCCAGTGGGTGCTACAGCTTTGTCCAGCCTGGTCTGCCCATAGCCCAGGTTTTCATGCACTTGAGTGGAAGCTGCAGCCTACCAGGGGTGTCCCCAGGGTTCCCCTACCAGGGCCATTCCCAGGCCCAGATCTTGCAGGTGCCCGTAAGTGTTTCAACCTAGCCTGGCATGAAGAGCTTCATTTTGCCAACTAATTTTTTTACAAAAAAGCAACGCTTTGGGGGAAGGACAGTCTGTTCACAGATGATACTGAAGCAATTAGACCATTCACAGGTGATTTAAAAAAAAAAGTCTTGATCTAGAGCTCACATGTTAGACAAACAGAAGACAAAACAGGGGAAAAAAAATACCCCCCAAATGGACCACAGACTTACAAGTACAAGGTAAAACTATACAACCTTAAGGGTCAAATGTAAGAATCTGATGGGTCCAGCACGATGGCTCAGTGACTAAAATCCTCACCTTGCATGTGCTGGGACCCCATAAAGGCACCGTTTTATGTCCTGGCTGGGCTGCTCCACTTCCCATCCAGCTCCCTGCTTGTGGCCTGGGAAAGCAGCAGAGGACGGCCTCAAGCCTTGGGTCCCTGCACTTGCACGGGAGACCAGGAAGAGGCCTCCTGGCTTTGGGTCGGCTCAGCTCAGCTCAGCTCTGGCCATCGTGGCCACTTGGAGTGTGATCTAGCTGCAAGATCTTCCTCTCTGTTTCTCCTTCTCTGTGTAAATTAGCCTAATAAAGATAAGTAGATCTTAAAAAAAAAAAAGAAAGAAAAAAGGAAGGAAAATAAATAAATAAATCTGGGGAGGAATTCTTGGACATGGCACAAAAAGCATGAGTCACAGAGGGAAGGGTGATAACATGAGCAGCTGGAGAAGTCGAATTTTGCTGTACAAGAGCTCTGGGTAAGTGAATGAAAAGATGAGCTACAGAGTAAGGTAAAACACTTGCAAATCACATTGTGATAATGGACTCTTACCTTGAACCCATGAGAAATTCTCAAAGGTTTAATGTTAAAAGTAACCAAAGAATCCAATAAGAAAATAAGCACAAAGGGCCAGCATTGTGGCGCTGCAGGTAAGCTGCCACTTCTGAGGGCGGTACCCCACATCAGAGCACCAGTGTGTCTGCGCTCAGTGTGTCTTCATCCTGATGTTCCGGGAGAGGCTGTGGAGGACAGCCCGAGTGCTTGGGCACCTGCCACCCTCATGGGAGCCTCTGATGACGTTCCAACCCCGGGGCTATCATTGGGTGTTTGGGGAGTGAATTAGTGGATAGAAGTTCTGTGTGTGTGTGTGTGTGTGTCTGTCCCTCCTCCTTAACCTTCAAGTGAATAAATACATCTAAAGAAAATAGGCAACAGACATAAAGTGACATTTTCCCAAAAAAGGTGTTAAAATGTAAAGAAGCAGATTACAGATGTGTAATTCACCAGCTGTTTGGGAACTGCAAGTTAATACCATGATGAAAAATCATCACTACACACCGATCATCTGATATCAAACTGATATGGCCTAGGATATCAAACAGTGACTGTGGCCATAGCTGATGACGGTTCAGAGAAACTCATCTCCCTTCTGTTGCTGGTGAGAATGGAGAAGGGCACGGCCATTCTGGAAACTAGTTCGGATGTTCCTTAAAAACTGAATATCCAAAAAACCTCCCTCTGGGGCATTTGTCTTGGAGAAATGGAAACTTGATGCTCATATGGAGGCAGCCTTATGGATGCTCGCTGCAGCTGTGTTAAAAGAGCCACCTTGCAGACAGTGACTCAAGCAAACGGTGAGGCTAACAGCGGCATTTCTGGACTATGGAAGGCAACCCAGCCATCAAAAGCAAGTGTTGATGATGCTTCAAATGAACTAGATGGATCTCAGAAAGCCAACCCCCAAGGCTTACATCCAGGTGTGTTTGTTGGGGCTACAAAATGACATAGGTCAGGGCCCAGCGTGATAGCCTAGTGGATAAAGCCTTGCAAGTTCCAGGATCCCACATGGGCTCCCAGCTGTTCTACTGCCCATCCAGCTCCCTGATTGTGGCCTGGGAAAGCAGCAAAGGCTGGCCCAAAGCCTTAGGACTCTGCACCAGTGTGGGAGACCTGGAAGAAGCTCCTGGCTCCTGGCTTCAGATAGGTTCAGCTACAATTGCTGCAGCCACTTGGAGGGTGGAGCAGCGGATGGAAGATCTTTGTCTCTCCTTCTCTCTGTAAATCTGACTTTCCAATAAAAATCAATCAATAAATAACTTTTTAAAAAAATGACATAGGTCAGGAAATGGCATAAAGTCCATAACACACATTATATCCATGTTAGTTTTATGGCTAGGCTATTGTATTAGTCATATATAAGGTATACTGTTGGCGGAAACGGGATTAAAAATCCTCAAGCCTATGTTTACCGCCCTTTAACTCTGTAATTATTTCAAAATAAGAAGCTTTTTTTTTTCTGGGAAGAGATGATAGGGTGCATTCACAGCCTTTGATGGGCTGCAGTTGGCTGGAGATATATCTTGTGGTTATTTTGTCTTAAAAGAGAGAGCTGTAGTGTTTCTTAGATACAGACCTGTGATGTTTTTAGGTGGAATTATATCGTATCTTGGATTTTTTTCAAAAGATTTATTTATTTTTATTGCAAAGTCAGATATACAAAGAGGAGGAGAGACAGAGACAAAGATCTTCCGTCCGATGATTCACTCCCCAAGTGGCCACAACGGCCAGTGTTGCACCACTCTGAAGCCAGGAGCCAGGGACTTCCTCCAAGTCTCCCACATAGGTGCAGGGTCCCAAGGCTTTGGGCCTTCGTCAACTGCTTTCCCAGGCCACAAGCAGGGAGCTGGATGGGAAGTGGAGCTGCCAGGATTAGAACCGGTGCCCATATGGGATCCAGGTGCGTTCAGTGTGAGGACTTTAGCTGCTAGGCCACGGTGCCAGGTCCAGATTTTCTTTTAAAATAATATGTTAAGGAGGGGAACCAGAAAAGGAATCAACATTGGCCACTGAATAGCTAAAGTTCCTTAAACTATAATGTTTCTTATTGCACACATTTGAAGCTTGCCACAAAAACACAGTGTTGAGGTGGAAATGGAGAATATTCTAATGGCTTCTGGGGGCTACTTACTGTGGACCAGGTCAGGAGCAGGGTCCTGGGTTCCTGCCCACAAAGCTGGGCTCAGGCCAGTGCCAGCAGACCAGAAGCAGTGTATCCCAGGTGCCTGCCACTGTGAAACAGCTTATGTGTCCACACGTGGCCACAGGCATGGAGCTGTAACTATAACTTTGGCCCCAACAGCGTGGACCCTCGCAGACTCTAGCTTGAAGATGCGTGCGGTGTGCACAACGCTTCAGCCTGCAGGGAATCCTTCCATCCTATGTATCCATCTTCTACCATTTCAGTTCACCTGCATAGTCACCATCCAGCTGCCACTCCATCCATTTGCTTGTTCCTTGACTTATTAACGTGACCAAATATCAGCATCACTGAGGGCCCAGCCCCTGCCTCCTTAGGAGTACACCGTGTGGCTGGGGAGAGAGTCAGTCCAACGCAGGCAGCCAAGGTGCCAAGACAGAGGCAACAAGGTTCATTCCTGGAGCAAAAGAATCTGCAAGACTCCTGCTCTGGAGGGAATGTCGGAGAGGAGCTTCAGAGCTGCTGGCTTCACCTCTGCTCAGCTGCCTGACCATCCAGGGTCTGCTGCCTGTTTTGAGATCAGCTGACAGCAGCCTTAACTTCTCCTTGCTTGCTATGTCTCACAATGTAGCTCTGGGGATTTTCACCTTTGGGAGACCATTTTTCTACCTCGCAGGGGACAGTCCAGATGTAGACCCAGCTCCCTGGAAGCCTGACCTAAGGTAGATAATGTGGATGTCAGGGAATGGACTGCCTTTTCCATAGAAGGTGCTGAGGCCATTGATGACAAGAAACATGGGGTGGAATTCTCATGCCACATACAAAACCATTTCCAAATGGATGACAAAACTTATGTATCAGGGCCTGCACTGTGGCATAGCAGGTTAAGCCAGCACCCCATATGTACTGGCTTGACTCCCAGTTGTCCCACTCTAACCCAGCTCCCTGCTAATGCTGTAGGAAAGCAACCAAGAATGGCCTGTGCCCCTGGGCTCTGGAGTCCACAATGGAGTCCCGGATGAAGCTCTTGGTTGCTGGCCTGGGTCTGGTCCATCCCCAGCCATTGCAGCCATTTCAGGGGCGGGAGTGAACCAGCAGATCAAAGACTTCTCCTCCCCTCTCTGTAATCCGTTCAAATAAAATGTATACATCTTTAAAAAAAAAACACATGTGTGCATAATCTGTGTTAAAATGAAAAATTCTTGTTTGCCGGAAAGCATCTTAAAGAGAATAACAGATCGAGCTAAACACTAGAAGAAGATGGTGGTGACATGCATGAGTGATGAGCTTATCCAGGGCAAAATGTGTATTAGGGGTGGCAGTTCAAAGGGTTCATGGGAAAATGGAACTAAAAGAATTAACTTTGGTGCAAAAAAAAAAAACTCATGCATAATTTTTATAATATACATTTCTCATTTTTTTTCAAATGTCCTTCCTATCATGGACTTCAAAAAATGTTTACACCCAACGCAAATATACTTCTCCTAATCCAATTTTCCACATTAATTTTAAGTCCACTTTCATATACATATTTGTATATGTGCTTCTTAAAAAGATTTTATTTATTTGAAAGCCAGAATCGCAGAGAGAGAAGGTGAGACAGATAAATATCTCTCCTTGCTGGGCTGGCTCAGTCCTGGATGGCTATGATGGCCAGGGCTGGGCCACACTGAAGTTAGAAGGTAGGAATTTCTTTAGATCTTCCACATGAGTACAGGGACCCAAGCACTTGAACCATCCTCTGCTGCATTCCCAGGCCATTCGCAGGGAGCAGGAAGTGAAACAGCAAGACACAAACCAGTGCCTGTAGGGGATTTGCCCGATATGCCCCTTGTATGTCTGTTTTACTTCAACAATAAATGTAAGGTGAGCCATACAGTACAGTAATGGGAAAAAAACTCATAGCCATTTCACTAGATGTAAACAACAAATAAAAACAATATAAGGCGTTCAACCTGTTAGTAACTAGAAATGGGAATGAAGACCACAGAAAGGTACAACCTCATGCCCATTTGCCTGTCTGAGCTTAACGTGTGTGACAACACCAGTGCCAAGCATTGGCTAGCACAGAGCTACGGGAGCATCACACACTGCTGTCGGGAGCCTAAGCTGGTAGAATAGCGTTGGGAAATGAGGGAAATGACTTGGGGGGCTTAAGCCCCAGAGGGGCACACCTCGGGCTCAACATCCCAGTCACACTTCCGGACAGCGGTTATTTTTCCCTGGGACTGTTCATGGGCAGTGACTCACTCAAGGGCCACCTGATGTGCGCAATACACTACACACTGTGGGATTGGAGTATCACTGGGGACATGGAGATTGGGAAACCGATGTGTAGGAGGCTTCTGGTGGGGGCAGTAATGAGCAACATGACCCCCAGAGAGACTGCTGGACACATGTGAGGAGTGGCGGCATCTGACACATCCATCAGTAGCAGCACCACAGGCAGATGTGACGTGTAAGAAGCAGATTGGGTATCGCGAAGAATGAGTCCACTGCTACTGTACTGTCAGTGAGCAGAACCACTCAGGGAAAAGAGTTCCTGAAGGGCTCCATCTTCAAGGGCTCAGCCAGGCAAAACCAGCCGCTGATGTCCTGGTATAGCAAGCTAATGATTTACCCACGGTGCCAGCATCCCATACAGGCACAGGTTCACATCCAGGCTGTTCCACTTCTCATGTAGCTCCCTGCGGGTGGCCTGGGAAGGCAGCCATCGCCCAAGTCCTTGGAGCCCTGTTACCCAGGTGGAAGATTCAGATGAAATTCCTGGCTCCTAACTGCAGCCTGAGCCAGCTCCAGCTGTTGCAGCCATTTTGTGAACCAGCAGAGAGAAAATCCTTTCTCTCTGTATCTCCTTCTCTCTGTGTGACTTTGCCTTTCGAAAGGAAGGAAGGAAGGAAGGAAGGAAAGAAGGAAGGAAGGAAAAGAAAGAAAAGAAAGGAAGGAAGGAAGGAAGAGAGAAAGAAAGAAAAACAGACACAATTGAACAAAAATCAACACCAAGACAAGCACAAGCATAGGAATGATTTAGAGAAAGTGCAGACTAAAGCAGAGAGGAGAGAGGCTGGATTAGCGTTTGCAGAAGGTGGGGTGCTAAGATTCTGGAGTTCTGCTTAAGCAGTATTATAGGAATAACAGCTATTCACTGTATTGCTTGCATTATGTTTCCATGTATGAACCCTCTGTTTTTCCAAATACACTCATCTGCATTTCCCAACACATGTGTAACATTTCCTTCTATGCAGCTGACACCCTGGATGTAGTTTTATTGGCTTCCGTGGGAGCCGATCTCAAGTGTCCAGCTGCGGCTGACCCTCATATTTCCATGTCTCTCCTGAGCCGCTCTGGGCTTGGCAGCAGGTGGCTGGTGGCGGTGGCGTGAGTCAGCAGGTGAACTCCAACTGTGCCACATTTTTTTTTTTTTATCAGGGATGGTGGAGGGGACCTCTCATTGGCCCCTCCCTGAGTTGGCCCCGAGGCTGAGCTTGGCCCACCGCCCTCTGCTCCTTCTCTGCCAGCTGCTGTCTCTCTTTCAGTCATGCCGGATGGAGCCCTGGACACAGTCGTCCGTGCTGAGGAGGCGGGCAGCGAGGAGGACCTGTATGAGGACCTGCACGGGTCCAGCCACCACTACAGTCACCCTGGAGGGGGCGGTGAGCAGCTGGCCATCAATGAGGTAGGGGGACAGCAGTGTGGGCAGAGGAGGGGGCAGGGTGGCACTTGACCACAAGCCTGGCAGGTGTGGGCCTGGCCATCAGGGTGACCCCTGGGTACTGTGCAGGCCAGTGATGCCCAGCTGTGTTCCAGGTAGACCACAGCGATGCCAGCCTACGGCTCTCATAGCAGATTGCAGAGTGTCTGAATAGTAGAATCTCCTATCCCCTCATCTGGCCGACACGTCCCACAAAGCTGGTATAGTTAGAGAAGGCTGAGTGGTGGGCGGGAGCCAGGGCTTGCAGCCCTCCAACAGGTAACCAGGGCAGGCTGGAGGGCAAGGCCAGTGAAAATCAGTTTTCTTCACAGAGCCCAGAGCTCAGAAGGGAGCTGTTGTGATGGCCACCATGAGCCAGTTAGCACTGTTTTTTTGTTTTGTTTTGTTTTGTTTTTGCTGTTCCTACAGAGCAGAATCTTCCAGAATGAGAACCCACTCTGGACAAAACAGGGTCCTAGCTTCTCCCTTGGCTTTCTCCAAAGAGAGAAAAGTGTGGGCTACATACATGACTCTTGCTCTCAGGTCCTATGCTCTCCCCGGCCCCTCTTGCTGCCTTCGGAGGGCTGGGGAAGCATCAAGAGTTTAGCCAAATGTCTAGAGGGAGCACACAGGGCAGCAACATTAGCTCAGCTTGCGATGAAAACCGGAACTTGACAACCCAAGACCTTGGCACACTCAAACCTTTTCAACTGGAGGGGCTCATTCTTTAAGAAGTTGGCCTTTCATGATTGCATGCCTGGGGAGCTTCTCAGAAACCAGTGTGGGCCATCATGCATAGAAACTACACGTGCAAATAAGTCTTTTCAACAAGTAAAACTGCTGACTGCCTCTTACAAACCACAGTGCCTATAAGGGTACTTCAAAAGTTCACA
This sequence comes from Ochotona curzoniae, assembly GCF_017591425.1. Classification (NCBI taxonomy): domain Eukaryota; kingdom Metazoa; phylum Chordata; class Mammalia; order Lagomorpha; family Ochotonidae; genus Ochotona; species Ochotona curzoniae. The sequence continues at coordinate 5,933,707 of NW_024465699.1, forward strand.
GCAGTGCAGATGAAATAACTGTGCATGGATTTCAAAAATGGCTTGAAGCAAAATAATCTAAAATAAACAAATAAATAAAAGGAGCCAGCTTTGTGGCTCAAGGGGTTAAGCTTCAGCCTGTATTGCTGCCGTTCTATATAAACATGGGCTTGAGTCCCAGCTCTCTGCTAGTGAGGGGTGTGGGAAAACAGTGGAAGGCAGCCTGAGTGGGAGACTTGGATGGAACGTTCTGTGCTTCTGGCTTTGGCCTGACCCAGCAGTCCCAGCCATTGCAGCCATTTGGCATGTGGACCAGTGGGTGAAGACTTTTCTTTCTTTCCCTGTCTCTCTTTTGCAAGTCTACCTTTCAAATATTTTGAAAACAGATATCAGCTTATTACAAATACTTTGTTATTTGAGACTCTGTGTGTGTGATGGGTGGGGGTAAGGTTTGAGGGGTAGGTTTCCAGCCTCTAGCTTACTCACCTGAACAGCCACAGCAGTTGGGGAACTGAAACAAGAAGCTAAGAGTTCAATCCAGATCTCCCATGTCCTGGGGTCTGCGTGATGTAAAGCTGGTGTCAGAAGCCAGAGTCGGAGTCGGTTACTAACTGCGGGGACTTCTGTGCTGGACACAGGTGTCTTCCCTGACCTCCTATCTACTAGGCCAAACAGCCCCAAGTATGTCTTGGAATGTCCTGTTTGCCACAGATTTCTTCAGGTCTCCCTAATCTTTTGGATGGAAGGTGTCCTGGCATCATGTTGTTATATGCAGGATTCACAGCCAATGGCTGTACTTTTCCATCAAATTCAGCCTTCGCCCTCCGTCTTGGGAGGAAGGGGCCTGGCCAGAGGAGGGGTGATGTGGAGGTTGGAGCAGATGGCTATCAAAGCACTGCCTCACTGTGACTGTATTCCCATGATGAGCATGGAGATTGCTGTATTCCCATGATGAGCATGGGAGGGTCTCTGAAGAGGGGGTGGTTACCTGCCCTGCTGTTGCTGCTCCATTGTGAAAGTTGTGATGTCAGATGGATAGACGCTACATCTGCTATCTGGTGATGATGTTATAGGATGGTCCCATCTTGCCGCTGGCAAGGAGGTGCCTTTTGGGGTCTTGGGCTCCTTGACAACTTTTTTCTTTCTTTGCTTTTCAAAGATTTATTTATTTTCATTGGAAAGGCAGATTTATAGAAAGAAAGACAGATATTTTCCATCTGATGGTTTATTCCTCAAATAACCACAATGGCTAGAGCTGAACCAGTCCAAAACCAGGAGTCAGGAGCTTCTTCTGGGTCAACCACATGGGTGCAGGGTCCCAAGGCTTTGGGTCATCCTTGACTGCTTTCCCAGGCCACAAGCAGGGAGCTGGATGGGAAGTGGAGCAGCCAGGACATAAACTGTCACCCATATGATATTGTAGCACTTGAAAGTGGAGGATTAGCCAGTTGAGCCAACATGCTAGTCCTGACAATGTTTTTCGTTCTAAGATGCTTTAGCTAAGGCAAGAAAACCAAGAGCCAAGACCGGTGGAGTGGAGCCAACAGGTCCTGGCAGTAGGAATTACAGATAGAAAGAAAATGGATCACAGACTCTGTAAGTGTCTGATGATGAGTCCCTCGGGAAATTTATGTCCTGTTTGGTTTAGAAGTCAGCCCCAGAGCTCTTGTCCTCATGGGACCCTTGACAGGAAATGCACAACCAATGTCTGAGTCCCGTGCTGCAGGACGTGCCATATCTCAGTGGGGACAGTGAGGAGGACTGAGAGCACCCCTTCCCAGTGCCACAGGGACTGCCTAGGACCATGGCCAGCTCCTGAGGCTGGTGGCATCCACCCTCACACTGCCCTTGGCTTTGCTAGATCATGATACAGCCGGCCAAGAAACACACTTCGTACCAGAAGCTCATCAAAGCCACAGATGTCAGAGTAGAGTCCCTGTACTCAAGGCTATCCGGCTTGCTTTAAAACTGCACGTTCACTTGTGTTCTCTAATAGGCAAGTCCATTTGTTCCAAAGTGGCTGGGTCCTAGACCATGCTGATTTTAGAAGGGGAAACCACATCTTGATTCCCTGTGCAGAAGGGGGGCCAGACCATCTGACTTGGGACCACAACAAACACAGGAACCAGAGAGGCAACTGGTATTCTGGGTGCCTGAGCAGTGAGTTTTACACACACACACACACACACACACACACACTCTCTCTCTCTCTCTCTCTCGTGATGAATGTGTGCTGTTTTTGTGTTACACAAACACCACACAAGTTACTGAGCACCTGCCATGTGCTGGGTGGGTTAGTGACCCCAGGAGACAGTAAGCTGTGCAGGCAGGTGGGAATGCCCACATGTGTCTGTGAACACTTTCCCATGTGTGCTCTGAGAGCCAGAAGGGTCTCTCTTTTTTTTTTTTTTTTTTTTTTTACTCCCTGCACAGTCTTATGCCTAGCTTCCTTGATTGTCCAGGCCCCAGCTCAACAAATGCAGATGCTGACTGTTCTGCAGCACTCAAGATCCACCCCCCTTCTTCCAGCCTCATCCCCACTCATGTCTTTTCTCCACAAGCCCTGGCCAGGCTGTCCTACCATCATCCCCAGTGGTCAGGCTGTGTTCAGCCCAAAGACTGTTTCTAAAGAGGTGAGGCTGAAAGTGAGCAGGGTCTGCCAGCATGTGTTTCTGGAAGACATTGCCTACCCATGACCACCCCCCCTCCTGACCCCCATGCTGTCCTTGCTGCTTGCATCTATGCTGATGAATTCAGCAGATAGGAGGAAGTGATAGGCCCGGCGTCTCCTGCTGCCCACCTCAGCACCATGGACAGCAGCCTGAGCCACAGCCAGAACTTGTCTGCTCTCTCCTGTCCCACACACCTCCCTGAGGGCCTGGAGGTGTCCGAGTCTCCTCTGTATACCCATGTATGCAGCAGCTCGAGCTCCCTGCTCTAGGATGGAGAGAAGGGGTCTGTGAGTGGCTTCTGGGACATGCTGCTGGGAGGAGATGCAGTCCACACTAGAAGGCAGGAAGGCAGAGGAAAGCAGTGAGCCACAGAAGTTGTCACCTGAGCTGGGCCTCAAGCATGAGAGGGGGCAATGGGGAACCACCTGGCACAGGCACCCACATGTATACACATACATGCATACCCAGGTGCTCACATATGCACACACATATATAGGTAATGTGTATAGCAAAGACAGAAGTGCCACACCCTGTCCCCTAGGTCATAAGGCTCTGCTTTCCTCCTCTCTGGTTCTGCAAGTTGATACAGGGCAGGAGGTCGGCCCTTGGCTGCCCTTCCGTGGAGCCCATCTGATCGTCTTCTTGGAGCTCCTGGGAGGCAGGATTGGGGTCATCCAGCCCGAACCCCATAAAGACCCAGACTCTTTGTTATGCTTTTGGCTATGAAGCACACACACACACACACACATGTGCCCATGTCACCCCTGCTATTCAGCTCCCTGGGATAGAACAGCTGGGCCCCTTGGCAGGGGGAGGGACCAGTGCCACATTCAGTCCTTGCAGACAGCCCTGCTGTAGTGTGGGACTTGAAACGACGGAAACACGCCTTCCTGGGCCTGGTGTAGCAGCAGAGTGGAGTGTTGTGGACTCCATGGCACTCTGCTGTGCAGGCCACAGGGTTCCCCAGTCCCCTGCACCCAGGGGTCCCAGGGTATGTGGCCTCCGAGGCTTCCCTTCTGGGTGGCCAGTGGCTGTGGAACCACAGGTGCACAGAGAACCATCAGCCTGGATCACTGGTTCCAGGTGACACCCCATTAGAGGGCAATCCTGCAGTCATACCTGAAGAGCTGAGAGGTGAGGGTAGCAGGGAACTTTCAGGTGCCTTTGGAACCTCCTGAGTCCTCGAGTTTCCTGAAGAACCGGGCAGGGGGACCCCACAGACAGATGGGCCCACACCGAAACCTTCAGTGCAGCCAGGCAGACAGCTTTCTGGACACATCCCTCACCCTTGTCTGCACACACAGGTGCCCACATATATGCACACACACGCATGCACATATCTACGCATACAGGCATCCCTGTGGGAATACAACAGGAGCCCACACTTATAAACACATGACACCTCTCACACACAGTACATGTGAACACACACACATGCATGTAGGTGCCACCTCCACATAATCAGGTGCTCACATAAACACACACATGTATAAGTAACCCCACATGCACACACGTAAATCACACGTGCACTCAGATACCGGCACAAGCCTGCCATCCGTCCTGCTGCAGCCTCTTCAAAGGGTAAGGGCGTTGACATGCATGTTACCCGGGCTCACATGTGTTTGGTGCTGACACGCAGGGAAATCCTGGCCTACAACAACAGTCACCTCCGTGTGAACAGCCAGTCTGTGCGCACTCCCTCTGCATCCCCTCCTTTCCTGCGCCAGGTGTCATGGCTCCGAGCCTGCCACTCAGAACTCTGCCCACGCCCGAGCTGTGCACTGGCAGCCGAGTCTCCTAATCTCTCCGAGGGCCGCACTGATTGAGCTTCCCCTTGGCAACAGAAAGAGCGAGCTATGAAGCCTGCAGACTCAGCTTGGGTTCTATCGGGTGGCAGTGAAACCTCTCAGTGCTTGACAGAAAGCGACTGAAGGCAGCAACTTCCCCCAGCCCAGGGAGGGGTGGAGCCCTCGTGTGAGTACTTCCTAACCGGGGTTCCTATGCGGTCCATATTCTCTCTGTACAACTTGTCGAACCAGCTGATTGTTGAACCCTTCAAAGCGTTATCTACTCATCCTTGAGATGTATTCCAGGGCGCGTGTCTTTTTAGGAATCAGAACCCCTGGCCCCGCCTTCCCCAAAGAGCTAGTGCCAGACGTCTTGGCCCCCGATCAGGGCATCCCCAAGTGTCCCGTGGCCATCTGTGCGCTTGGCCAGCCCAGCTCACGGCGGCCCGCTGGGCCGGTCTTAAAAGTTCTCCCCGCCCTCTCTCAGGGTGGCTCCGAGGGCAGAGCGCTTCGCACTCGGGAGGAAACGCCGCTGCAAACTCTAGCCCCTGAGACGCTCAGTTCTCGCCGGCGCACTTGGCTCGTTTGCCAGGCCCCAGTGCTTGGGAGACGCGGCACGCACGGCGCCGGCTGTGCGGGAGGAGCCGGGGGTCAACGAAGCCGGCGGCTCCGCCCCCTCCGCGGGCGCTGCGGGCCGCCGGCTCCTACCCTGCGTGCCGGGGATCTCGGGGCCGCACGCACGCAGCGAGCGCGGAGGCAGGGCGCCATGGCGAAGGCCCCGCAGCGCCGGCGCGGCCCCGCGGCGCCCGGGAGCGCCCTGCGCGCCCTGCTGCGCTGCAACCTGCCACCCGGCGCCCAGCGCGTGGTGGTCTCCGCAGTGCTGGTCTTCCTAGTGCTCATCAACGTCGTGCTGATATTCCTGTTGGCCTTCCGCTGAGTAGCTGGGAGGGGTGAGTGGCGCGGATCGCGCGTTCTGTGCGGGCCGCGGAGGGGTGGACTCCCTGCCCTCCCCCACCCCCTACCCCGCATCGTGCTGTCAGAGCTCGACCCTGGGGTGGTGCCGTCCTACGGGTGTCCGAGGGGTGTGGTGACACACGTGCCACAGGGGTCCTGCGGTCCGCTCTCGGTGCCATGGGCGGGGGCGGGGGGGGGGCTAAAATGGCGCGTCTGACTCAGTGCGTGACTGTGGCTGCGGATGCAGCTGTGGCCACGGCTGGCTGTGTTCTTGTGGAGACGGTTTGCATGTGACTGCCGGAAAAGGGAGCTGATCCGAGCATGCTCTTAGACCGGACATGCTGAGCCAGGGCATGGATGGGTACTTGGACACCTTAGCGCACAATATCTAGGGGTGCTCTTTTTGCGGTTTAGGCCTTTGCGGAAGTGTCAGCCATGTCAGAACCACAGCAGAACCAGCCTGGAATCCTCCAGGTCCCCCTCTCCTGTACCCTGCTCAGCTGGAGCCTGGGGGCTTCAAGCGTGGCTGTCCCCAAGACAGAGCAGTAGGAAGGGCCCTCCCTGGGTGGAAGCCGGCTCTGTTGTCCTGGAAGTAGAGCCTGAACTCCCCCTACACTGTCCCCTTGAGTGAGTCTCTGAGCTCCTGAGACCCCCTTGGTCTTAGTGACCCCACAGAAACCATCATTGTCACTGCTCTGACTTGCTAGGGCCTCTTCAGTTGTGGGCCAACCATGTGTGGGCATAGAGGGCACAGTCTTGTGTTCATCCGGTGCCTCCTGTGCTGCCCCTGGTGCTGGGACAAGGAAGTGACAAGGGTTACCAACACCTCCCTGCCCTCTTCTTTCCTCTACCCACCCCCACCTCCAGCCCCCAGCCAGGGCTTCCAGTTCTGGACACTGGACTCCAGTGGTTATGGCTGGAGCCTTGCCTCTTGGTCCTGCACCCAGACTCTGTCCTCAGTAGAAAACTGCCTAGGAAATATCCATCCACACCAGCCCACAAGGATGACCAGAATAGGGGAAGAGAGGGAGGCACGTGGAGTGGCATTGGGGCGGGGCTCCTCTGAGAGGCACTGGGGGACAAAGGGCGACACCTCAACTGGGATAGGAACCGGGAGGAAGCTGGGCTGTGTTACTTCCTCCTGGCCTATGGCCTCAGACCCCAAATTGGGGATAAGGGTCCCTGAATCTTCATGGACTTTCACACAGTAAGCCACATCCTTTAAGGTCCTGACCGGGAGTCAGCTTGTCTGATTCATGCCGGCTCCCCAACTACATACCTGCTGTGTGACGGTGAAGCCTGGCCTACCTGCAGAGATCTGCATAGGTGGGAACAAGTGGCAGTGGCCTCCGTGTGGTGGCTGGGCTTTAGGACACACCTGGAGGGACCCTGTCTCTCAAGGTATGGCTTCTCAGGGTTTGGCTCCAGGGGAGAGTCAGGGCTAGTGTTGCCTCCTCCCTGGACTGGCTTGCTGAAGCCCTCCTCTGGGAGAAGGGGTCGCACCTGAGCTGGCAGTAGTGTTGCAAGTGGCCATGCCCATGCCTCATTTTGCCCACAGTGGACACACACACACACACATACCGGCTGGCAGGGTCCTCCAGGACAGTGGCTGGGAGTCCAGGGATAAGGGTGGGGAAAAGTGTATGTGCAGGCAGGCCCTGATGCGTGAAGCAGCCCCTCAGGTTCCTATACTGAAATGTTTTTGCACACGAACTGCCCTAGGTGGTACCGAGGGAAACCTAAAGTGGCTGTGCTGTGTGGCGGTGGGGAATGGGGGGGGGCAGGACCACACGGTGCACAGGGCCCACCTGGTAGTGCTCCGATTCTACCTTGACTGCTAAGCCAGGCCATTGTGGGGTGCAAGGGCCATTGTCAGCACATGGTCCCTGTAAGGTGAGGCACACGTTCCCTCAGCCCACCCCTCCTCTGCTGTCCCAAGCCCCTGGAGCTGTTCATCCAGCACTCAGGAGCAGAAATGGAGCCCAGCAGGCAATGGAGCTCCGGGCTCTGCAGGGGCTGTGTGGGAAGGGCAAGGGAGCGTGCCTCACGCAGCCACTCAGCAGACAGGAAGCATGCAGGGAAAAACGAACCGGAGAGCTGCAGGCCAGAACTAAAGTGGTTGACCTGGCAACCGCGGGCATCCCTCACAGATGGGGCTGCTGCGGGTTGTTCCTGCTCCTGAGCTGGGAAATCACAGGAAGGAGCCTGTGCTTGTTAACACTTACAGTCCTAGGGCTCCAGACCTAGAGCTCTCATTGGGGTGCTGCTCAGCTGCTGCTGGGATTTGGGTCGGGGAGGAGTGTGGCAAGGGAAAGCAGAGCCCAAGGGGAAGATTCTACGAAGGTTTGAAGACTACAACAAACCTCATCTACGGGTGCCATGGCCGAGCCCTGGCAGATGGGGTTGGGGGGTGAATGTGGCATTATTGAGTGTGAGATGACCTCCACAGGCCCCGCAAATCCATGGTGATCCGAGTCAATAGTCACAGCCCTGGCCTGGCCAGGAGATGTGGGGATGGAGGGGGAAGGTGAGAGGGAGTCGTCTTATCACAGGCCCGTGGTGGGGTGGGTGCAGAGAAGCATGGCTGGGCAAGGGAGCATGCCATGTCAGGGACGGCCATTCCAATCCTGCCATCAGGCCCGCTGGCAGCTCCATTGCTGAGCCCTGCCCAGAGAGCACTTCCAATAACACCTGCAAAAATGGGAACCCTCTTCCAGGGACTACACATTTGGTGAGCATCCCCCACCCCTAACCCCTCAAACCTGTCCACCCACGACTCTCCCCGCAGCTCATCAGCGATGGCAGTGTGGTCTGTGCCGAAGCACTCTGGGACCATGTCACCATGGACGATCAGGAACTGGGCTTCAAAGCCGGGGACGTCATCGAAGTGATGGACGCCACCAACAGAGAGTGGTGGTGGGGCCGCGTCGCCGATGGCGAGGGCTGGTTTCCCGCCAGCTTCGTGCGGGTAATGGTTCTGACCTGCCCTCCCCGCCCTCTCCAGCCCCTAGAGAACCACCCCACCCTGCTTGGAAATCCAAGGTCTCAGCAGCACTGGGCTTGCAGGGGGCAGGGGCAAGGGGCATTGGGCAAGTGGTGTAGGGGAGCTTGACCCCCAGCCCTCCAGCTCTGCTAAGTCAACATCACGTCCTTCATCCCCTACTCCCCTTCAGCCCCACTCCTGGTGAGCCCTGGGTGGGCGGGGATGGGGGCAGATCGGAACTCATAGCCCAAGTTAGCGTGCATCATCTATTCCAACTTGGGACACACCCACTGGGCATTTACTACATCCCACAGAGCACCCTTGGGTCACCTCAGTGACCTTTCTCCAGACCCCAAGATGTGCATGCTATGATTTCATCCATGTCATTAGCTCAGAAGGGACTCAGGTCCTATCTTTGGGCTCCAAGGAAGGAATCCAGATGCAGTCACCCCAAGGCTAGGCTGAGGCTAGCCAGGAGTGGAGGTCCCAAACAGGTGGCCCTCCTGCTCCACATGCTGGCTCCCCAAACTGTTCCCTTTGGGCCCCTACTTGTAGTTCAGAATTACCCCAGCAAGGCATCCCTCCTCATCCTGAGGCTGTATGAGTAGGCAGTGCTGCACTGACACCTGGGGTGTGTCATGCACACAGTGCATCAAAGGGGCTTGGTGACCCACAAGGACCACTGATGACAGCTGCTGGCTGCTGTCCTGTTGTCCCCTCATCCAAGCCCTTGTGCCTGAGCTGAGACAGTGGGAAGCTTCTCAGCCAGAACTCCCCCACTCCCTTTGCTTGTCCCCGGAAACCCTGCTCCCTCAATACTGCTGCCCCAGGGAGGCATATGGGACACTGACGGTGGGCTGGCGGGTGTGTGGGTTCCTACAGCTGCGGGTGAACCAGGATGAGCCTGTGGACGACGAGGCCCCACGGGCTGGCACGGGTGGGGCGGAGGACGGCGGAACCGAGGCACAGAGCAGCAAGGACCAGATGCGGACCAACGTCATCAATGAAATCCTCAGCACAGAACGTGACTACATCAAGCACCTGCGGGACATCTGCGAGGTGAGGGGCAGTCCTAGGGCTACGGGCACTGGGTGGTGGCCGGCATGGCAAGGAGCATGAGCTAACCCCACCCCGCCCACAGGGCTACATCCGGCAGTGCCGCAAGCGCGCCGACATGTTCAGCGAGGAGCAGCTGCGTACCATCTTTGGCAACATCGAGGACATCTACCGGTGCCAGAAGGCATTCGTCAAGGCCCTGGAGCAGAAGTTCAACCGGGAACGACCGCATCTCAGTGAGCTGGGCGCCTGCTTCTTGGAGCATGTGAGTGTGGAGAGTGGCCTCGAACCAGCCCCAGGCCCTGCCCAGTCAGCAGCACCCCTGCCCTTGGCATCTCCACCTCCCTGTGCACCTGCTGCTTTCTAGAAGCTTCCACATGTCTTGGGTGTGCCTTGCCTCTTGCTGTCACCCTACAACACAGGCTTTTGGGGGGGGGGCTGGGAGGAATGGGGACAACATGAAGGAGGGAGGGAGGTCCCTGAGGACAGGGAGACGTGGAACGTTGCCATGGGGAGCAGAGGAGGGAAAAGGTGGCCCTGAGGGCTGTTTGTGGCAGATTGCAGGGTTCCTCAAACTGGCATGAATGTTGAGTCCACTCTCAGTGTCGCTTGGCCTTTAGCCAAGGAGCTTTGGATGGGTCGGTTGAGATCCTGCCTAGCGTCACCTCTTCCAGCAGCAAGCATGAGGCTGTGCAGAGGCTGCCGTGCCCCTCCACCCCCTCTGTGCCTGATAACCCTCCCTGATGAGCAGCACTGACTGCATCCCGACTACCAGCGCTGGGGCGGGGGGGTGACAGGGGCTTGCACCTGCAGAGATGTTCCCACCCCTGGTGGGGGGGGGTGCTGCTAGGCAAACACCTGCGGCCAGCTGGCCGCCTGGAGGGACAACAGTCCTCACCTGCAGCTCTGTTCCCTCCCCCTCTCCACCCTTCTCCCAGCAAGCAGACTTCCAGATCTACTCGGAGTACTGCAACAACCACCCCAACGCCTGTGTGGAGCTCTCCCGGCTCACCAAACTCAGCAAGTACGTGTACTTCTTCGAGGCCTGCCGGCTACTGCAAAAGATGATTGACATCTCCCTCGATGGCTTCCTGCTGACCCCGGTGCAGAAGATCTGCAAGTATCCCCTGCAGCTGGCTGAGCTGCTCAAGTACACACACCCCCAGCACAGGTAGGCAGCATGGAGTCTGGGGCTGGCAGGGGAGGGGAGTGGCCTGAGGCTTTTTAATCCCTTGCTCAGGGCCTCTGCTCACAGCACAGTGGTAGGCACATAACAAAGCAGGCTGTGTGGTTGGGAGCTCTGGCAGTACTGCGCGGGAGGGCAGAGATGCCCGCAGGAGGTGTGCTTGGCTTTTGTGCAGGGGCAGGGGCTGTGCCTTTGTCAGGTGAGGGAGGCGGCTGCATGCATGGGGCTGCAGGGAGCTCCCACCCCAGCATCTCCCCCGCTCCAGCTCTGTTGCTTCCCCACCCCCCACCCCCTGCTCCCTACCAGGGATTTCAAAGATGTCGAAGCTGCCCTGCACGCCATGAAGAATGTAGCCCAGCTCATTAACGAACGGAAACGGAGGCTGGAAAACATTGACAAGATTGCTCAGTGGCAGAGCTCCATAGAGGACTGGGAGGTGAGGGCCCCAAGGACCCAGAAAACATCCTGGGTGGGGACTTGGCCTCTGGCTTTGACATTGTGCTTGCCCCTGGGAGCCGAGGTGGAAAGCCGTGCTCCTGGCAAGCTGGGGGTGGGAAAGTTAATCCTGTCGTGAAGGTGGGGCCTGGGTGCAGCCCCACAGCAGGCCGGGGCTCCCCCAGGAGCTCCCAGCCACACCACAGAATTCCTAGAGAGGTGTTTCTCCAAGTGCTGGTCTCTTCCCCTGCCCTCAGGGGACGCACTGAATCCCTGAGTTTTAGTTGACACCCAGGATTGCCGACAGAAGGGGTCAGGTCCCTCACAGTGCACCAGGACAGGGGTACCTCCTGGCTCTGTTTTCCTGCTTGCACATTCCGGCACCTGCCACTCTTGCCTTTTAGGGCAACATCCCACCCCACTTCCCACTTCCCACCCCAGAGGCACAGAAGGATCTGATATTCAGCCCTGCCCAGCTGTCTCCTACACAGGCTGTGCTCCCGGGGACTCCCACCCGTGCAGTGACATTGCCATGCACTGTGCCAGCTGTCAGAAAGCCATCAACCACAGTCAGCTGCACACTATGACAGAAATCCAGCATTCTAGGCCTCGCCCTCGGCAGACTGAACCAGAATCCCTGCAGTGGGGCTGAGCAGTATGGGACTGGGTTTTGGGGGGTCTAGCCCTGTGTAAGGACACCTACAAAACACAGTCCTCCCAGGTGAATGGACAGCTGGCAATGGCTCCTGGCCATGGTTTATCTGTTTAAGGAGGACCTGGAGGTGGGGCAGGGCTTACTCAAATGATGTTGAGACCCAGATGGCAGGAACTGGGGCACTGCAGGCACGAAGATGGAGCCTGTGTAGGCCTCCTGTATGGAGACTGCAGAGTTGACTTCCTTCCAGCGAGGCCTCTATACTTTTCCTCTGGGCCAGCACTGAGATATATATGAGTCCCCTGTGGAATTCTGTATCTTCTAAGAGCCACCCTAAAACACATTAAGAGGTGACACTGCCATGTTACTGAATGCAACCTATGCAATGTATCATTTCAACCTGGAATCAACACATCGTTTGTGAAATGCATTCCCTTCTTAATTTCATCCTCAATCTTCAAAATCAGAGTGTACCTTACACTGATGTCTCTCAACAGGGACCAGCCGCATTTCCCGTGTTTAGGGGCTGTGTGGCTACCAGAGTCCCATTTGCAAGGAGAGTTAACTCAGGTGCACACTCCCGGTGCAGAGAGAAGCCCAAGGCCAAGTGCACTGGGCTCACGGCTGTCCTTGGGATCCTCCCAGGGGGAAGATCTCTTGGTCAGGAGCTCAGAACTCATCTATTCCGGGGAGCTGACCCGTGTAACACAGCCGCAAGCCAAGAGCCAGCAGAGAATGTTTTTCCTCTTTGACCACCAGCTCATCTACTGTAAGAAGGTACCAGGGTCACTCGGACTTACAGAGACTGATAGCAGCCACAGCCAGTGCAAGGGGACCTGCTGGGAAACATGCGGGTAGTGCCTCCTTCCTGGGAGCTTGGGCCGTTGGGGCTAGGATGGGCACAGCTCTCCCAGGCTGATTAGGGCCCAGGGCTGTTGAGAACACTTTGCTTGCTGTCCTCCCTCTTTCCCCCTCCGCTCAAACCCTCTCTTCTCTCACTGCAAACTTTAAGCCTGGGGTCCTGTGCTCTGGTCTCACCCAGCCCTCCTCTGTCTGGTGGCCATGTCCATGAAGCTCTCCTTCTTCACCGGTGCCCCTCTTGCTGTGGGATGTGGGCCGTCAGTCCTCCAGCTGGCAGGTGTACTGCCAAGGAGCCAGGCTGCCTCCATTTGGGGCTGAGCACAGCTATTGGCCAAACTGTGTCTTCAGGAGTTAGTCACCTGCAGGGGCGGTAGAGTGGATGGGTAGGTGGGCAGAGGGGTTGGGAGTGGCCTGGAACATGGTAGGTGAGTGCAAGAATGGCCAGGGCTCAAAGTTGCATCCGGCAGGACCTGCTGCGCCGGGATGTGCTGTACTACAAAGGCCGGCTGGACATGGACAGCCTGGAGGTGGTAGACCTGGAGGATGGGAAGGACCGAGACCTCCACGTGAGCATCAAGAACGCCTTTCGGCTGCGCTGCAGCACCTCGGGGGACAGCCACCTGTTATGTGCCAGGAAGCCTGAGCAGAAGCAGCGCTGGCTCAAGGCCTTTGCCAGGGAGAGGGAGCAGGTGCGACTGGACCACGAGACAGGTGCGAGACCCTGCTGGGCCTTGCCCCACCTCTAGGACCCACCCAATTCACCTGTCCCTGCTGGGTAGCCAGAATCACCTTAAAACTAAAAAAGATACATCTCAGGCCCAGGGCTTCACCGTGTGGCTCCAGGCACCTCCTGGTTCCGGGTCAGCACAGGACACCACCCTCACCACTGACAGGAGTGGCCTTCTGCAGCATTCAGCCCCAGGCCCTGGCTCTGTGGGCTTCAAACCCTGGGGAAACAGAAAGTGGGCAGTGGGCACTGGTCCCCAGGAGTTGCTCCTATGTGCAGGTTCCTCCCTGTTCTGGGTTCCCTGCATTACTCTCAGCAGAGACCAGGTCAGTTATTGGTCTTGGGGAAGGGTCCCCACGATGGAGAACATAGAGCTTAGCAGGCTGGGGTACCATGAGGGTAAAGGAAGGACCTGGCGTTTTTCAGTTCTCTGTCAAGGATTCCTCCCCAGCATCTGTCCTGTCCAAGCTGGCCAAGGCTTCCTGGTGGGAGCCTGGTACACCAGGTAGCCAGGATACAATCCCTGTGACCTAAGGGTCCCTGGGGGCACTGTGGATAGTACAGGCAGGCATGCACCTGGCACCTCAGTACAAGGAGAGAAATGGACAGGGCGGTGGTCTCATGTGTTTGTGCCCCAACCCTTCCTTCCCATCCAGGCTTCTCCATCACTGAGTTGCAGAGGAAGCAGGCCATGCTGAATGCCAGCAAGCAGCAGGCCACAGGGAAGCCCAAAGGTAAGTGGACAGTGGTCCCACATCTCCAACTGCTCAGAGGCCACTCGGGTCCTCAGAGGTGCCCTCTGCCCAAAGACTAGAGAAAAAGGGCTAGCTACTGAAGATGACGCTTGGGCTGGCTAATTGATGCTTTTGCTTTGGGCCTCCACCCACGCGGCAGTGGTGCTGGATAGTGTCGGCACGCACTTTCCACCAGGTGCCCTTCTGAGAGGTGCCATGGAAAGACACGGCAAGAAGTTACGCGCCATCTGTCCTCCGTTCCCACTGCAGACCAGCAGCTCAGGCCTTTGGGAGCAATCAGAAAAGTCCTGTGTGGTCAAGACTGTCCCTTGGTGGGGGGAAGATGTCTGGGGCAGTGCTCCCAGCAGCAGAGGCTGCTGCTCCATTCTGACCCTAGCCCCGTTTCCCCCCCACCCAGCTATTGGCCGGCCCGGCTACCTGATGCGCCAGAAGCACCCGGCACTGCCCGCCAGCCGGGCCCAGCAGCAGGTCTTGGTGCTGGCGGAGCCCAGACGGAAGCCATCCACCTTCTGGCACAGCATTAGCAGGCTGGCACCCTTCCGCAAGTGACCAGCGCCCACCTGACGGGACTCTGTGGACCTGTTCTTTGAGGCCCGCTCCATCTGGCCCTCCATGTGGCAAACAGCCCAGCTGAGGACAGGAATCCCTGGGTGCCACCAGGATGCAACGGGGTCTGTGATACTGGCACATTGAGAGACCAACTGGGAGGCGCAGACCCTTGCACGTGCAGTCTCTTCCTGCAGCCAGGGCCCTTGCTGGCCCAGCAGCCTCCACAGCCCCGGAAGCCAGGCACCACAGCCCAGAACCACCGACCAAGCTGGCGCACAGAAGATTCTGGTTGCTTTGGACCTTCTTTGGAAATCTAATCATCCCCTCTTGCCACTCACTTCCCTGTGGGCAGGAGATCCACTCCAGCCTTCAGCTGCCTACAAAGCTGGGCCCTGTGCCCCTCTGCCCTCCATTTCTCCTTTGGGGCCCCCATCCCCGAAAGGCGGCTTGTATCCTCAGAGGGGGTGGGAACCAGGAACTCCATGCCCAGATGTGTAGCCCAGTGCCACCATTCTTGCAACTGGTGTCTGTGGGAGACCCTCCTCCTTGTGACGTGTCAGTCTACATTGGGAAGAACAGAGCCGTCCAGGTAACTGTGCCCTCTGGCCCAGCCTTGTGACCCATCAGCCTGCAGCTGTGATGTGGCTGCAGGTCCACCTGGTGGCTCCTGGTTCTTGTTTGGATTTTGTCATCTGTGTTTTTCTAATAATGGAGAAAAAAAACCGTTGTTAGTGACACAGAAAGATTGCCTTACCCTAGCCTAGTGAGCGTGAGAAGCCATAAGAACTGCATTCTGCGGCCCAGCCGGGTCAGTCCCAGCTGCACATCTGGCAGTGCTGGAAGTGCAGTTAGGGCCTGGTGCGCTGGGATGGAGCCCAGGGGACTCAGCAGCATGGATGGTCACTCTTGCACTATACCTTCTCCAAGCCAGAAGCCACATTTAATTTCATAAAGAAACTTGTGAAAAGTCACCTGGCTGCTGTCTTTCTGCCAGTGTCTCTGTGCTTTCTTTCCCCCTCACCCATCCTCCCGGTGTCACCTGGCACCCCATCTCTGCCCTAGCCCTCTCTGAGCAGAGGCAGGCGGCAGGTGGGGTGTGCCTCTCGGGTCCCCAGTGCAGGCTGGCTCAGATGTGGGGCTCATGCTGAGGGAGGTCAGGAGGAGCTGGGAGGATGTAACCAGGTTGCAGTCACATGGACACACCAACCCCAGCCCGCCCTCCATCCCTAGGCTGCTCCCACCTGAGTAGCTGGATGATCAGGCAAGTGTGAGGGGACCCCCACAGTACTTCTGAGCCCCAGTGCCCTCCTCAGGGAGTATGCTCTTAGGACACCCCGGCCACAAGCCCAAAATATAGAGGCGTCTGAGGCGGGTTCCTTCCTCTTCCCAACAGTGGGAACAGCCCCCCAACTCCCTCCCTCTACCACACTCCAGCACCTGCAAGCCCTGGCATCGCCTAACTTGAAAGCAGCTACGCCTCTTTACAGGCAGATAAAAACCAATAGAGCAAAAACCATGAAAACCAGAATATGCAACACAAGTCAATCTTTATTGAAAACTGCAGTATTAATACATAACAATTCTTGTTACAATAAACGTGCTTTTAAGAATTTTAAATCTGAGCTCATCTACTCATCAGATTGCATAAAAAAATTGAAAGAGTCTGACTTTCCCCTAATGGAACTGGCTCAGGATGGGTGTTCCACTCCTTTGTACTGACACGGAATTCAATGCAGAGGCGAGGGATGCCTTAACACTGGAAGACAATGCTGACTGAAGCTTAAAAAACGTACCAAGAAAATGGTGTAAAAAACAGTATTTAAAAATTGTTTAAAAAAAAAAGGGAGGGGGACCAATCCTACCCCTTGAGGCTCCTTGCAGCCCCCTCCTCCAGCCGGGGCAGCCTGCCAGAAGAATGAAACAGCTGGCCCAGCTCCTCTATCCCAGGGCCCACTTGTGTGCACAAGGTGCAAGAAGAAGCCACGGTGAGGGAGGAGGGGCCGTCACGAAGCCTGGGGCTAACCAGCGCAAGTGACTGAGCTATATTTCAGCCCCTCAGGGTGTCTGTTCTTCAGATGAGTGCGAAAGGGGGAAAAGAGACAAGCCCTCTGAAACACCCAAGACCAAATTCCCATTTTCTACCAGAAATGATCACACATCCCCATCTCAGCTGTAGCACACTGGAAACTGCAACCTACAGACAGCTCAGGAGGGGCTGAGTCACGGCTCAGAGACAACACCGCGGGAAGATGTGCTGGAGTAGAGCCAGGCCCTGCCCTGCCCTCCCCAGCCAACCACCATGCCTCTTGAGAGGCCCCTCAGGAAGCACCAGAGAGAAGGACCATGCACAGCTGTGCCCACTGGCCAGTGCATGCACTGCAGTGCCTGACCTACTTGGCAACGCCAAGCTGACAATGAGAGACATCTGTCAGCTTCCAAATAAGGAGATGGCCCAACTGTTTATAGTAATACTGTTTTCACAAAAGACCAGTGAAGAAGTCTGACTTCCTCTTCTAAAGCAACCCCAATGTTGCCATGGCCAGTCTACACCAGCCTATCACCAGCAGCCCCCAGGCAGAGCACCCTGTCCCTGGGAGCACACTCCAAGCTGCTTGCCCTTTCACGTGCCCCAAGAGACACATGCACAGGACTTCCCAGCCAGATGGAGGAAGGTGCTGGGGGCCCAGCTGGGGAAGGGACCACCAGGCTCCTGGAAAATACTACACTTGCACAGCACAGCTTCACAGAGGAGCAACTGGCAGGCCAACAGCCATACCCTTCAGAATGCTTTTCAGTGACGGAGCACAGGAGACAAGGTAGATTCTGGAAATACTTCCATGCCCGGCTCTGGTTCTGCACGCGGCCTCACATCCCAGAGGCAGCAGTCTCCAGAGACTAGTAGTCACTTCCCACTGACCACTTAGCCCCCGGCCGGGATCTACACAAGCTCTAGGGGCACCGGGCAACAGCAGCTTTGCAGCCAAGCAACACCTCTCAGGACTTGGGGGAGAGGAGGAGACAGAACAATGACTCAGCGGAAGGACTCTCAAATTAGGGATGCTACATAAAAAGCAGAACTTTCTCAGAATGTTCCACAGTATGCTTGCAATACCAAACTACACAGCCGTGAAACAGGATTCTGACTCAAGTTCTATTCCTTAATTCATCTGGTTGGGACTGAACACTAATTAAAACTACACGCTGACAGGCTGGTTCCTGTTCTGAAGCCGAGTCTCCCCTGATCTGCAGGACCTGTCTTACACCAGTACATTCCACAGCTGACACTGCTTCAAGATCTCCACATACATACACACACATCGTATCTGATAGTCCCAACTCAACTTCACAAAATGGAAAAAAGATAAAAGAAAAACTTTACAGGGAGAAATATTTAAGAAGCGAATGTAAATAGGAGGGCAATACAGCCCGCTCTGCTCTTCTTTTAACGTGTTCTTTCATTCTGTGCTGATGGAACCACTGGCCCTGGGTCCGAGTCTCAGAAAGCTTGAGGACAGCGCACAGGACTGCCTGTCACGTTACCCACGGCTAACAGGTAGTCTCTGTGTGTGTGCCGGTGTGCGCATTGCTTACTGTGTGTGAGCTTCCACTGTCGTCATGTGGGACTTTTTCAAAGCACACACTAAGATCTAAGTATTTTCTGCTATCTACTGTCACTCAGCTGGGAGAACTGATGTCTGTTAGTCAGCTGAGACGTGGAACCCGTAGGATCTTTGGATATTGCAAACCATCTACTCTACGGATGGAATCAATCATCCACACAGACTCAAAGAAACGGACCAACTGTGTGGCGCCTGGGGTGAACGTCTGCCCTTTTCTGCCCTCCCTCCCTACACATACGGGGTAAGTGCTCAAGAAGCAATTTAAAGTACTCATCAGTAAACATTCTATGTTAATAGTCATTAGAAATAAGGAATCTTCTGTTTACAATGATCCATGCAAAAATATTCCTAAACTCCTTATAAAATAAAAATATGGAAAAGGACATTATGAAGAGTACTTGATATAAAAAAAAATACTAAAGTTATCAAAGGCTCAGTGGTCAGGCGTTCCACTTGCCAGAGGGGCTGAAGGCCAGTGGGCAGCCTCCCCCGCCGCATCAGAGCCCTGACCTAGCTGCCAGACACAGAAGCACAGAACCCCCTCCCAACCGAGGTCCAGCACTCACAATAATGGGGTGGAAAAGGCTGGACCCCCACCCCCTCTTGACAGACCCCTAAAAGGAAATAAGTCCTCACATTCCCAACCCCGACCCTAAATGAAAACAGACACCCACACCTATCCATACCAATCCAGCACATTCCGGGAGAAACAAAGTGGGGGAAAAAAACAAAAAGCTCTTGGAGTTCTTATGTACAATGTTCAGATCATAAGCTCAAAACTCTTGCCCTAATACACAGCAACAGGCAGGTGCAGCTGGCCCTGCCTGGCCCTCCTTGCTGTCCGTGCCTGCCTCGCACCGAGTGCCTCCAGCTGCAGAGATGATGGCTGAGGCTCGGAGGCCAGCCCCCAGCCCTCCTGCCTCCCTCGCCCCATCTGCAGGAGCCCCTCCAGACAATCCCCGAGGACAAGTCGCCATCAGAAGTTCGGGTTTCAACATTTTCGGACGTTATCCACGGCCCTGACTCTCTACAAAAGACATGAGGAATTTTAAAATCAAGTTTTGTTCCCTTTTAATCATTCTTGAATATACAACTTTCATCATTACAGGCAGGTGAAACCTTTGCCCTTCTTTGGCAGGGGTGAGGGGGGCACAGAAATGCCTACATTTTCAGCTGAGTCAAATGCTTCTCAGGGGGAAAAAAAATATGAAATGATTTTTCTATGCTAACTAAAGCAGAGGACCATACCTCCTCCGAGCTTGGTTGTTTTCCACCTATCATCCACCCCGGGAAACAAATCAGTTCTACACAGGACTTTCCAAGGAAGATGCATACTTCATCATTCTTCTCATTCTTCTGTAAGGAAAATTTAGATAGCAGGGAAACTGTTTTTGCTGATACACAAACCACCCCCTCGCCCCTAACTGTCCTGTCATGTCGCTCTACTCTCTTGGGCTGATCTTACGCATGCCCCTGTCCCAGTGACCGCACCAAGCCCAGCTGGAAGGAAAGAGACGCTAACTGGCTGCACCCCATCAACTGCAGCCTCCCCTTTCCCTGTCCCTGTAACCCGCTCCCACCAGTGCAGTCAGTGCCAAACAAAGAGTTGCTGAAAATTAAAAGTCCATGCCCCTAACTGGCAGCCCACATCAACCCCAAAGGGTTGAAGAATCATCTAAGGAATTTCAGATGCTCTATGAAGAAATTCACTTTAACACTTAAAACTTTAAGACTCTGCATACATTACAACAGTGCATTAGTGATACAAGTTGTAAAATACGTTTCCATTCCTTTGGATTTTGCATATGATGGTTTTGCATCAGTCACTGCAGGTAGATTGAGCAAGCTTTGTTTTTGTGTTTGTTTAAACATGCATTCAACTAGATATGATTCAGAATAGATTAATACTCCCTTTTTATCATTACAGTTAGCTAAAAAATTGCCAGGCAGTCCACAAAACAGGATTTTCTTTTGAGACCAACCCACAGAGTTAGTTGGAGACTAACGGCACTGGGACCTGCTGGGCCGGGATATAGTCGAGTTTAGCTAAGTGTCGAGAGCATAGAGAAGAAAGTCCTGGTTGGAGGCTCAAGGCCTGCAGCACCAGCTGTGGAACCCCAATGATGTGACTGCACAGCTCGTTCCTCAAACCTGCAGGAAAAAAACAGAATTCTCTCAACATCTCAGCCCCAATAGTTCAGCGAAGACCAGAGCCAACAGGACTTGTTTCTTTCTTCCTTCTACTTTGCCAAGTTCCAATAATAAAAAGTCCCACACTGTCCTGCTCTTGGACCACAGGCTGTTCTCCCTCCGTTACCCTCTGAGAAGTGCTCTCCTTATAAGGACCCAGCCAGCTTTCACTGGTAACTTACATTTGCAGGGTGATCACCACTGAGGGGGCACGTAGCTGTAGGTGGGTGTTCCTGGGGCCCGGTACGTGGGTACAGTGACTGGATGGGGAGCGACGGGAGTTGGGGAATGAGCAGTCAGCAAGGTACCTGCAAGAAAAGAACAGCTTGCCACACACACCGCCCAACCTGTTCCTCCAAACTGCCCAGACAAGAGCAGGCAGGCCTGCGCCTCTGCACGAAGAAGAGACAGTTCAGGCTCTGTGAGAGCTCAGAGCACGTGAACTGTCTACACTCACAAGCTGTACACACACAGCCCACTCATACTGATCACATGTTTGTTAAAAGCTTATGTGCCTTCCCTTCATAGGGAACATTCAATGATTTTTGCGGGTCAAACTATAAAATTATAAAAATAAGTATCATTTAGATTTTAAAAAGAAAATTCTGATATATGTTGTTACACCAATTGTAAGGACATTATGCTAAGTGAAATAAGCCAGTCACAAAAGGACAACTAATGTTTGATTCCACTGACAGGAGGACCCTAAAGGAATCAAAGTCAGGCATACAAAGCCCAGCAGGGTGGTGGCCAAGGCTAAGGGCGCAGGGGACAGGAACTATTATTTATTGGTGACTGCAGTTTCAGATTTACAGGATGAAAAAGTTCTGGAAATTTATGTCACAATGTGAAGGCATTTAACATCACGGAACTGTACCACTAAAAATTGGCAGGATTTAAAAAAACAAATAGAAAGTGAGAACCACGGATTCTAAGCTACACAAGCTTCTGAATACATCAAGAAATACACATTTCTCCCATACTCACAGAAACTTGGCAATTAGCTCATGCATGCACAAGCAGCACCTCGCACACAGCGGCCGTCACCCCTGCTGCCCTCCCGGGGGCTCTCAAACATGCAGCCTCTGACTATGCCACACTATCTTTTGCCTTGGCAGTCCAAATGGGAAAAGCTAGACCCCACACTCTGAAGAGAAGCACACATGGAATCAGAGTACCTTTCGGGCACAATTTCCTTTTACTGAGGTACAGTTCAGAAAAACAAGTTACAAAGTCATTTTTCTTAAAGTATCAGTTCTGGACAACCAGGGGCATCAAATGTGAGCACTGCCTGAAGCTGTACTGCCATATTTATCCAAATGTCAGGACACAACCTAAATTCTGCATGGTAGAGTCCGGCACATTGGCTCAACTGGCTAGTCCTCCACCTCCACATGCGGCATCCCAAATGGACACTGGTTCATGTTCTGGCTGCTCCACTTCGAATACAGCTCCCTGCTTTACAGCCTGGGAAATCAGGACAGCCCAAGACCTTTGGACCCTGCACCCGTGAAGGAGATGCATGGGAGTCCTGGCTTTGGATGGGCTCAGCTCCGGCCAACTGCAGCTACTTGGGGAACAAACCAGTGGAAACAAGATCTTTCTCTCTGTCTTGCCTTCTTTCCCTGTAAATCTGCCTTTCCAATAAAAATAAATGAACCTTTAAAAAAAATGTGACTAACAGCCAAGGCCATTTGGTCTGGTCCTGCCAAAGCAAACACATGTGCGATTCAAAATTCACTTAATCCACAACAGGTTAAATTTTTGATATATGATTTTATATGGCCCATGAATGATGTTTGCAAATCTGCAAACAGCCCTGAGCAGAAGCAGGGCTCCTCAGCCCAGTTAGAGCATAGCCTCCAAGGCTCTAGAGCCCCCAAGTTCCAGGACCACCTGGCCAAGGTCACTGGTTTTTTCCGTGGCTTGGAGGAGACCCTGAGAAGTAATGAAGAAGAGTGTCAGAGGACTTCTACATGCTGCCATTTCTGTTACAACAGATCAACTTTCCTAGATTCACAAAAACTTCCCCATTAATACAACCTGGCCTGCAAAGCCCAAATTCAAAGGAAGCTATCAAGACCACCAATCTCCCTGGAACACAGTCTCTTTCGCTCATGAGGCTGGGAGTGCATGCTGCCACACAACAATATAACCGCAAAGCCAGGGAATGCCATTCAGCCACACTCTATGTGGCAGCCCTTGGTTCATGGGTTGTTACTTCACAGAACCCCACCGTTCAGTCTCCTCTAAGCTAAAAGGAGAGAGGAAGGACAGGGAGAGAGGCAATGTCCAAGGCAACTCACTGCTCCGTCCCCCAGGGAATCAGATGTCCTCCCACACAGCCATGGTCATGAAGTCCACACCAAGGCTCTGAACCTCTGACCGCTACCTGCTGTCCGTAGCTCTCACATCACTCAGAGTGGACACCCCAGGAATGAGAACTTACCTGCTGACATTGCCATCGTGGTCCCAGCCACCATGCCCATGGTGACCCCGTTGCCTCTAGGAGGAGGGATGGGAGCAGGGTACACCGTGGCTGGCATGCCGTTGGGCTGCACCACCGTGGTGTGGTGGATGACGTGAGGGGGTGCTGCATACAGCGGCTGCGTGTAGTAGGTGCCTTGCTGCGGGAAGAATAAAGAAAACTGCCATAGGGCCCCATGGCTGGGCATGAGACTCCCACGGCACCAGTCCTTCCCACATCTCAGGGCATAGCCAAACATACCTGTGCATATGGGCTCTGCTGGGGGTAGGCACTTCGCACGGGATACACAGCCGTCTGGTAGGGGTTGGGGGAGGAAGAATACGGTGGCACGGCCCCACTGGTAGGGGAACAGGACACTTTGTAAGGTGTGCCGGGAGTGTAACCTGGAACAAAGAATGCAATGGCCTGTGTCCACCCGTGTCAGGCACGGGAGGACAGCCTCCCTGACTCAAGTTTGCCTCTCCTGCTTCGACCCAATGAGCAAAACAAGAGGAGACAGACGTGTGTCTGCCCACATCAAAACAAAATAAACACCTGATCTGCTGGAACATAAATTAGCCTTGTCTTCCCATGGTTCGACATGTCTTGTAGTTCCACAATTAACTCCTAGACATCTTAAAGAAATAAATGTGGGGGGAAAAGGAAGAAAGAAATGGGGAGTGGGGGGTGGGCAGAGCTGTGTTGTAGCAAGCAAAGCCACCTCCTCTGCACAGGAATCACATATGGGTGCCAGTTCAAGTCCCGGCTGCTTCACTTCTAATCCAGCTCCCTGATGACGGTCTGGGAAAGCACCAGAGGATGGCCCAAGTGACTGGGTCCCTGCACCCACGTGGGAGACTAGGATGAAGTTCCTGGTTGCTGGTTATAGACCTGTCCAGCTCTGGCTGCTGCGGCCATTAGGGGAATCAATCAGTGGGTGGAAGATGTCTCTATATAGCTCTGCCTTTCAAATAAATAAATTGTAAACACACACACATATATAAGACTTAGCTACAAGCATGTTTATCACAGCAAAAACAAAAAAAGGTTGTTAATTACCACCAGGTCAAGACTTGTGGGTCTAGAAATAAAATTAAACATACCCACTTCCTTTTGTCCCTCCTCCAAACAACATGACAATGACAGTACGGCAGATTAAGAAATAAAAAGATAAAAAGCCACATTGAGACCAAGAAGGCAAAACACAACATCCTGAAGCCTACAGAGCTCTACAGGAAAAAGAGTTACCACCTTGACAAAGTCACACCCTGGCAGTAGCAAGGAAAGTGAAGAAGCAAGCAGCCACTCACCAGGCCTGGAAAACACTCAGCAACCCATTTTCCAAGCTGACAAAGGATTCACAAAACAACAGCTGGGGGTAAGGGAGGGCGGGAGAGACAGTGTGGTGACAGAGAATGCTAATCCTCTGCCTGCAGTACCAGCAGCCAATACGGACACCAGCTTGTGTATGGGCTGCTCCACTTCGATTCCACTCCCTGCTTATGACCTGGGAAATTGGTGGAGGGTGGCCCAAAGCCTTGAGGCCCTGTACCCTGGAGGAAGCTCCTGGCTCCTGGCTTTGGCATCAGTTCAACTATGGCCGTTGTGGCCATATAAGGAGTAAATCAGAGGATGGAAAACCTTTCTGTCATTCCTCTCCATAATTGTACCTTTTTAAAAAGAGAAAGAAAAGAAAAAAAAAGTTATGCTTTTTCACGCCCTTCACAGTCTTACAGATGGAGATGCCAAGGCCAAGACGCTTCTGCATGCCACAGGCAGCAGGTACCTCAGACCTGGGGACAACTGCAACCTGGGTCTAAACCTCATCCCGCAAACAGTGCCACCTGGACAGAAATCAGATCTTCCCAGCATTCTCTATGTTACTTTAAATCAACTGCTATTTAAACATGAAGTCTCAACCAACTTCTAATAAGGCAGAGCAGAATACACAGGTTTTCAGCTGAGACTTGGAACCCAAGTTCACAGATGAACAGTTCAGAGTCCCTTGCTCTGCTCAGCTCCTACTCTTTCAGAATAAAGGAAAAGATGGTTGCATGAACATATTAGCTTAAAATTCATGAAGCTGAAGTACTAGATGTACATGTCCTCTTGTTTGCCAATCATACCACAGCAAGGTTGTAAACCATCTCCTTAATTATAAATGTATGACAGTATGAGTGCCATCACGTTTTAGCCTTACACAAATATAGCTCAGGTCCTCCCAAGCTATTTCCAAGGAAGAAAAGAGGCACGGTGCATGGTGGACACATTGGTGACCAAACAGAGCAAAAGGCGTATTGCACCAACACAGTGGCTCAATCACCTACTAGAGATGACCTATAAAGACCCAGCCCTTCCTGTAAACTGCTTGACTTCGGGGAGGGAATTACAAGAAAACAGACCAGTATCACAGCAGTACTAGGCAGTCTTGGCGGGCCAGCAAGGGACAGTTAGCTCAGCATATAGGTCAGGCCTGTATCAAAACAAAGGAGCTGTGGCAGTGCAGGCTTGTCCTCGGTAGTCCTCTGGACAAGCGACACCAGCATGCGCTGTGAGTTGCCGCACACACAAACCACCCCACTAATGCAACTCAATTTCTGCACCACTATTTCTACTGGCCTACATAAATGATATCAGGATTCACTAAACCCACATCTCACCAAGATGGTAACAAATTCTTAGAAACAGTCTTGTGTGTGTGACATTTTGAGAACATACACTACATGAAAAGTTAGGAATCACCTGAACTTTCTGAGCTGGCATGTTTTCACATTGTTTGAAGCAGAGATGGGGAACCTGCTTCTCTGTTAAGGGCCATTTAGACATTTACATCATTTGTGAGCGATATAAAATCATCAACTAAAAAATGGGCTTGCTACAGATGCACTGAACTTTGAGCCCTACCTACAACTGTTTTGACAAGGCCATGCCAAATAATTCTGAAGGCTTTGTATGACCCAAGGAAGACATTCCACACACCCAGAAAAGAAAAAACTAATAGGATCCCCTTCATCCACCATACAATTAAAAAGCATCCAAGCAATAGATGAAATACCTAGAATATGAACATTGTATCTCTGATATACAAGTTGATAAGTATTTTTAGCATGATAACAATACATATTTTTAAAATTTTCTTTGAATTCACTGATTTTTATCTGAAAGATTTTACAGAAAGAGGGGGGAGAGAGATGTTCCATCCTCAAATGGACACATCAGCCAGAACTGAGCCAATCTGAAGTCAGGAGCTTTTCTGAGTCTCCCATGTGGGTGCAGGGGCACAAAGACTTAAGCCATCCTCCACTGCTTTTCCAGGCCATTAGCAGAGAGCTGTATCAGAAGTGGAGCAGCAGGGACTCGAACAAGTGCCCATACGGGATGCTGATGCAACAAGCAGAGATTAGCCACTATGCCATCATGCTGGGCCCTAAGACTATTTTTTAAACACTAAAAAACTGATGAATTGGATGTCTAGATCTGCTTCAAAATAACTAAGGGAGGGTGAACAAATTCCTGCTAATGCCAGGTAATGGTAGGGATTATCCTGCTATGTGTGTGGATATTTGAAACTGTTACTAATAAAAACATCAAAGGGGAGAAGAAAGTGCTAGGCAGACTGTAACGGATCAGAAGAAACCAGAGGAACAGGTGCTTGGTCTAATGGTTAAGATGCCAGAGGATGCTTGCATCTCCCAGCAGCATGCCCGAGTTCAACTTCCAGCTCAGGAGACCTACTCCAACTGCCTGTTAATGTGGACACAGGCAGGCAGCACGTGGGTTCCATCTTCAGGAGACCTGGACTGTTTCTGGTTCTTGGCCTCCGCTTTGACCAGTCCAGACCATTTCAGCCATTTGGGAAGTAAAACAGGATGGGAGTTTGCCGTGTGTGTGTGTGTAAAGCAAACCAAAACAAAACAAGCACATTTTTTACAAGCACATTCAATATGCCATATTGAGTAAGTACTGAGGGATAAATGAAAATTTTCAGTATGAACTGTTAAATAAAATTAGGGAATCATTATTTTTAAATATAATATTGGTGCCATACACATGCATAAGAATGTCCTCACTGCAATGTTAGGAAGGGCCATACTGAGTACACAGAACACAAACCATGAAGGCTACATATGAATTCTGAACTGAATCAGCAAATACTAAAAACACCACCTAAACACACTCACCGTGATACAAAGTAAATATGACAAAATGTTAACTTATGAATCTAAGTAGTATTAAGGGAATTCCCTGTACTGTCTATATATAGTCTTCAAGTAGACATTAACAGAATGGACAAATACAAAGCTTCCAGATAGCGAAACACATCTAAGTGGAACAGAAAAGCTCCATTCTGATCACCGTCACACACAGCCTGAAGAAACAACCAGGGCAAGGAGCTAGAGCAGCCCAAGCATCGCCACACCCCACAGCCCACTGGAAAAGTAACGCGATCCTGCTGGACCTGTGAGACGGCCATCAGCAGGAAGGCAGGGCTTTCCAGCAAGCTGACCTGCCAGTTCAGCATGGGCAGAAGAACAAGGTATTCAACACTGAATATTCAATGCACACAGTTAATCTTCATCAGCAAATTATGGCTATACATAACAAAACAGAGAAGCTATTTGAGGAAGTGAAAATGCCACAATGAATTCACAATCTAAAAACATCCTCTTAAAGACTCAAGAGTATTCTTAAAAAAAAAAAAAAAAAAAGCCTAGAACTATTTTGTCTATTCAAATCACAGAACAGTGTGAACCCAGAAGATGCAAGCTTGACCACCAGAAAAAAAAAAAAAAACTTCTAAGAACACAGAACGCTGCCAAACCCGCTGAGGAAGAACTGGCCGCAGTTCCCTGGAGACAGGCTCTTGGAGCCTGAAGCATTCTGTAGCTCCAACACATCCACCAAGAAGGGTGAGGTCCTCCCCATCCCACCCCCTTAAAAGCATTTTATAAATTATGTATTTATGTGAAAAGCAAATGTTCACAACAGTTGTTTCTGAACCAAGCTAAAGCCAGGAGCTTAGAACTCATTTAAGGTCTCCCAAGTGGATGACAGAGACCCAAATACCCAAATCACCATCTGCTGCCTCCTGGGGTACACAGCAGGAAGGGGCTGGAGCTGAAGCACAGCCAGCAGCCTCGGGCCAGGGCTGGAAGCCAGGGACTCAGAGGAGGTGGCCGTCCCAAACAGCGTACTCACTGCTATGGCCAGTGTCCTCTTCACAGTCTGATTGCTTCCTTAGGAAACAGGACTGGCAATTCAGTAGGCCTTTCTCATTATCTACTCAAACCCTGTGACTCTCCTATATACTGCAGGAGAGTACTAAGGGAAATCCACCACCAAATCTAGAGTAAAGTCGGAAAGAAGACAAGGACCCAAACGAAGAGTGAGGCTAGAGGCTCCTGGGAAGCTTCCTGGACTTGAGGGAGAACGTCTGGTGAAGGTCAGAAGACAAGCAGTTCAGAGCACAGCAAGAGGCGAGGCCTCCAAAGAGAGCACCCCCAGCTCTACAGCAGAGGGCCACTGCCTATGATACCGGCATCCCACGTGGGAGCTTGTTCTAGTCCCAGCTGTTCTATTTCTGATCCAGCTCCCTGCTGCTGTGTCTGGGAACGTACTGGAGGATGTTCCGCACCCATATGAGAGAAGCTGTGCACTCCTGGCTTCAGCCTGGCTCAAGCTCGGCTTGCACACCATTTGGAAGATTGAACCAATGGATGGAAGATCTGCTTCTAACTCTGCCTTTCAAATTAAATAAATAAATCTTTATCTTTAATCTTTATTTATTTAATTTGAAAGGCAGATGTACAGAGAGAAGGAGAGACAGAGAGGAAGATCTTCTGTCCAATGATTCACTCTCCAAGTGGCCGCAACAGCCAGTGCTGCGCCAATCCGAAGCCAGGATCCAGGAACATCTTTCCAGGTCTCCCACGCGGGAGCAGGATCTAAAGGCTTCGAGCCATCCTCGACTGCTTTGCCAGGCCACAAACAGGAAGCTGGATGGGAGGTGGAGCTGCCGGGATTAGAACTGGTGCCCATATGGGATCCTGGCACATTCAAGGCGAGGACCTTAACCATTACGTTATCACGCCGGGCCCAAATAAGTAAATCTTAAAAAAACAAAAAACAGGGTCCAGTGCTAGTGCTAAAGTCCTTGCCTTGTACACGCTGGAATCACATATGGGTACCAGTTCGTATCCCAGCTGCTCCACTTCCCATCCAGCTCCCTACTTGTAGCCTGGGAAAGCAGTCAAGGATGGCCCAAAGCCTTGGGACCCTGCTCCCATATGAGACCTGGAAGAAACTCCTGGCTCCTGGCTTCGGATCAGGTCAGCTTGGGTTGTTGCGGCCACTTGGGGAGTGAACCAGTGGACAAATCTGACTTTCCAATAAAAATAAATCAATCTTTAAAAAAAAATTCTCTCTGCAAATAGACACGCATCCTCTGAGATGAGATCCCAACTCCTGGGCAGTAGTGGGAGTGGGGTGTGTGTCTTACTAAGGACAGGTTCCACACAAACCTAACCCAGGTCTCCATGCAAGTACTTATCTACAAAGGGCAAAGGGGCTGAACAAGAATACACATGTGCGGCACAACTGCACAACGTGTGCAAGGCCACAATGACAGGAAGAGACATGCAAGAAGGGAAAGCTGACTTCACATCACCCAAACAAGGCACCAAGAGGGACTCCCAGGAAGAATGGCAGCAGCACGCTACAGGAATCGTGGAAGAACCAGAGCAACAGCTCAGAGTCCGAGGCAGAGCCTGCCCCTGGGGTGCAGATGCGTTGCTGCTGACAAGGTGGTTCTGCTGATTTTCAGGTTTCCGAGTCGTGCAGAACTACTGGAATTGTTCTACTATGTGCAGGCAAGCCTTCAGCTTGAAAGAAAAAGAAAGCCACGCAACCCTCCGGCCTGTGAACATTCTCAAGCTTTGCTCTCAAGTAGGTGCCAGGCAGGTGTGACTTTTAGACAAATCTCTTGTCACCTCATGGACATTACTCTGAGTATAAAAACAAAGGCTGAATCATAAAGCATATTAACTTCTCAAACATTCTTCATTTGTACTCTGACCAAGGTACCCTAGATGACTGTTTAATGAAACCATTATGTTGTTAGCTGGACTTTCTCATAAATATTTACAGATCTGATTACTGATTCCCTTAGACTGTCACCCTTGGCAACTCTTACGCACTGTTCAAAAATATGTGCTAACATAATATCTGAACCAACTGTTACCAAAGGTTACCAAGAGGAACTAAATGCTTTCTTGACAATTTCAAACCATCAGTGCAATATTAGTTACAGGTGCATGTGACAGTAAGCAGAAACCAGACAGAGGCCTGAATGGCCTGGCCTTACTGTCATCTGTGCAGCTCATGGGCCTGGGGCCGGAATCCTCTAATAACACTTCCAAGCGGTACATTTATTCATTATGCAAATACTAAGACTGAAGTTAAACACCTTTCCCAGGACTGACAGATAGCAATTAAGCCACATTCAGTTTAACGTCACAGTCCAAGCAAACTCCGATTCCAGAAACAGCACATCCAGCCGAGCATGCAGACGGCCCACTGCAGTCACCTGCTAGGAAGACGGAATGATCAATACCCTCACCATGTACAGGCTAAGCAATGGTAACTCCCAGCAGAAGCTTTGACACTTCATCAGCAGGCCTCTGGACCTCTTTGTGCTCTACTTGGAAGAGGACTAGAAACAGGCCAAGCTGAGCCTGTCAGGCATTCTACAAACTCCTGCACGACAGACCAGCCTTATCCAGTGCTAAGAGAACCAAAAGGTAGATGAAGAAAGCCACAGAAATGCATAAAAACTTGTCTGTTTAATATCTGATTCCTGGTGGCTTTGGTTTGCTCAATAAGGGGAAAGGCCCATCAAGAAAAGAGATTGCAAAAATTGAAGACATGAAAACAAGGAAGAGGCTCTAGAAAAAGGGTGCAGTGTGGGACAGACTCAGGTCAGATGTCATCAGGACCATCAAAGGGCCTTTGTTTTTCCATTTATCAATTTCATGCAGAAATCTGTATTTGTAGCTTCTCCCAAAAAACCAAAACAGGTGGTAATGTTGGGTTACCTGCTGGCACCCATCAGTAGGCTTCAACAGGGCAGCCTCAACCTCACTTGTCTGTCCCAGCTTCTTCCTGGAGGAACCTCCGCAGAGCAAGCATGGAAAGGGGGCAACAAACAGCGCTCTGAGAGGTGGCTGCGAGGGGTGGTGGGTGACCCTGCCTCGCCTGTGGGCTCCACACGGGGACATGGTGAGAGGTGGCTACAAGGGGTGGTGGGTGACCCTGCCTCGCCTGTGGGCTCCACACGGGGACATGGTGAGAGGTGGCTACAAGGTGTGGTGGTGACCCTGCCTCGCCTGTGGGCTCCACACGGGGACATGGTGAGAGGTGGCTACAAGGGGTGGTGGTGACCCTGCCTTGTCTGTGGGCTCCACGTGGGAACATCAGCAGTAGCATTGCCCTCTCTGCAGAGCAGGGCTGGGCACTTTTCCAAGAACAGCTCTGTGAGCCTCAATGAAACGCGAAGCTGGTTTTATAAAATGAAAAAGGGCTGTAAGCTTTTGGTACATTTTCCCATGGTACTGTATCAAAAAAATGAGTACAAGTAGGCTAACTGTGCACATTCTAGAATAATTTATACTGGTGTCAGCATGAGCATATGTGAAATAAAACACTTGAGCAAGAAAATGAACCTCAACTTTTTCTTACCACTATAAGCAAAAACTGACCCCAAATGGATCTCAAATATGGTGGCAGAACAGGCCAAGCCACTGCCTGCCATGCCAGCCTCCCATGTGTGAGCAGCTAGAGCCCCACCTGCTCTACCTCTGACATAGCTCCCTGCTAATGTGCCTGGGAAAGCAGCATAGCACAGTCCCAAGTGTGTGGGCCCCTGTGCCCACATGTAAGTCCAGACAGAAGCTGCTCACTCCCAGCTTCAGCCTCGCCCAGCCTCAGGCATCATGGTCATTTGGGGAGTAAACCAGCAAATAAAAAGATCTATGTCTCTCCCTCTAACTCTGCCTTTCAAGTACATAAATAATAAATCATAAAAGCAAAACTAAACAAAAGCCTAAAATATTTTGCAAAACTTGCAGAAGAAATAGAGAATGTGAAGTTTTGGGTAGACAAGTTTCTTAGACTTGATATTAAATACAGGATCCATAAAAGAAGACAACGATAAACTGAACCTCATCAAACTTTAAAAAAAAAAACCCTCTGCTGTTTGGAAGACATCATTAAGAGAATGACAAAGCCTGGGGAAAACATCTGCCAGTCATACAGCAGCACGGGCGGGTACAGTCGTTAAAATGCCACTTGGGACGCCTGCACCCCATCTTGGGATGCATGGGTCTTCGTCCTGCTGTTTCCACTTGCAGCTTTCTGCCGATGGGACCCTGGGAGGCAGCAGGTGACAGCTCAAGGAGCTGTGAAGATGCCATCCCCAAGAGGGCCCTGGGTTGTTGGGAGCATCCAGGGAAGGAACCAGTGCAGGAGAGCTCTGCTTGTGTCTCTGTCCCTCCCACGCTCTTCAAATAAAAGAAAAGACAATTCCCTGAAAGACTTGTACACGAATATTCACCACCATTTCATTTGTAATGACCAAAATCTGCAAATTAACCCAGAAGCTATGGAAAATGGATAAGCACAATGTAGTTCTGGAATACTACCAACAATAAAAGGAAACTACGGAGACACACAATATGAATGTCAAAGTAATTATGATTTAAAAAACCAACCAAAAAAAGTACACCCTATATGATTCTATAACACAAGATTCTAGAAAACAGAAATAGCATCTATAGCAAGAGAAAGCAGATCAGCGATACTGTGGTGTCTGGAAGCTATCAGAAATGGCCAAGGGGACGTCCGGCCAGTCATGTGTATGCTCACGCCCCCAAGTGGGACGGTGGTGCACATCAGAACAAACACAATCAACACAGCATTCCACATTGGTGCAGTTTATGGTTTATGTGCCTCCTCAACAGAGCTGGTTTTTTTTTTTTTTTAAAGCAAAACAATGTGAAATGTTCTACAAAAGACAGGTGATGCCAGTGAGGAACTCACTGAGTAGTCACGTATGACGACACCTGCCACTCTCTAAGAGACCCAGAAGACAGGCAGAGCAGAAGCAGTTTGGGCCAGGTCTGGA
The DNA here is from genome assembly GCF_017591425.1 of Ochotona curzoniae. Lineage (NCBI taxonomy): Eukaryota > Metazoa > Chordata > Mammalia > Lagomorpha > Ochotonidae > Ochotona > Ochotona curzoniae. The sequence continues at coordinate 5,966,763 of NW_024465699.1, forward strand.
GTGAGACGGCTACACAAGGACACAAATCAACACCTGTTCTGAAAAGATTAACAGGGACAGTGTGGAAAAGAGCTGGTGAGCTCAGGTCCAACTCCTGGCCTGAACGACCTCCAAGTCACGGGAAGGCTCTGCTGGGCAGGGACAGCGTGGGGGCACCTTTCTCTGGGCATGTTCTGAGGCTGACCAGAAGTGATCATGGAGGGAGCAGTGAGGAAGCGGAGGGTGGACGGGAAGAACACAAAGGCAGAATATCAGATTAACAAGACAGGAAGAATTCAGGAGAGGATATTGCTAATGTCTTTTCAATGTTGAAGTTAACTGAGAGCCAAAAAACAAAAGTCCCAGCAGCCCCCTCCATAACATGTCTGACCCCGGCAGGCCTGGGGTCAGAGCACACACCAAGAGCACCGCAGTGCAATCAGAGAGTCCTGTCCAGGGATCCGATGCTCACGAAGACCCAAGGAGAAGCGTGATGCAGTGCTGCTCGCAGTACGAAATCCCAAGACACAAACAAGTTTTACAAGATACAGACTCAAACTGAGGCCATTTTCAATTTTAACAAAATTTCAAAAAACCTAAATATAACCCCCTGCATTCAACAGAGAAAACAAGACTTCTTTTTACAAAAATAACTAATGTGCTGTAAGAACACCAAATTCTGCCTCTAAGACTGCGAGCACAGGAAGGCGCCACATCCGAGCAAACCAACACAGCCCTCAGCCTAGTTGGCCCTCAGCTGCCCACTGTGTCACAGGAGCGGCCTGAAACAACCCGGCACTTAGACTGAAGCCGTGTCACTGGGAAATGAGAAACACAGCAACTCGAGCTTTAAGTGTGCAAAAACACAAAACTACATCTCTTCTTTCCTGTATCAACTGGGTGATTCCACGAACAACGAGTTGAGTCAACCCGGATTCCCAGTTCTACACATCCTCTTTTTAAAGCCGCATGCACGAAGCATGACACGCAGCACGTACCTGTCTGGAAGGCAGGATTCGCTCCAGGGTACATGTTGGGAGAGTAGGCAGGAGCAGCTGCTGCGTAGCCCATGGGGAAACCAGCTGAAGAAAAGCACACAAAACAATCAGATGTCAGCAAGCGCAGGAATGACGTGATTTCACACCTAGAGCCCCAGCAGCCCCACCATTCTCTTTCTTCATCCTATCTCCACATGCTGACCTAAGGGGCCCCAACGGCTTATCTAGAGATGTCTTCTTTCCTCAGAACACCGATGAAAGTAATTAAAAAAAAAATAAAACTTAAAAGGGAGCAGGCAGTTAACATAGCTAAGATGCCCACATCCTATCTGAAGTACCTAGAGCTCAATTCCTGGCTCCCCTCCAGACTCCAGCTTCCTGCCAACACAGACCACAGGAGGCAGTAAGGGCTGCAGTACCACAGGTCCCGCTAACCACGCAGATCTGCACGAAGCGCCCAGCTCCTGGCTTCAACCTTAGCCTGCCTCCGCCCTACTGCCAGCCACTGTGGACATTTGGAGAGAACACTAGCAGATGAGAACTCTCTCTCCCATCTGTATTATCTGTCTCTCTCTCTGAGTCACTCGGTCTATCAAACTTTAAAATGATTTTAATCAGGTCATAATCATGTCTTTTAAATTTGTACATGTCTTTTAAATCTTTCCACAACTGGAAATATCAGCAGAAACCAACAAGTCCACTGCTTCAGAAGTGGCACTATGATGCCACCCCGAGACACCCAGAACCCACTTCTGAGTGCCTGGAATCAAGTCCTGTCTTTGCTGCCCAACCAGCTCCGCACCGCTGGACGGCAGCAGATGCTGGGTCACGTGCCTGGGTTATGCCATATCCATGAGACCCGGCTGCAGCTCCTACTTCCTGGCTGCAGCCCAGCGAGCCCAGCTAAGGAGTGAGCCAGCAGCTGGAAAACATCTTTATGCCACTCTGCCTCTCTCATAAATTGAAAAGAATAAACACCAAAGGGGGGGGGGGCTCAAAGAAGACGCCACACCCTAGCACAGCCAAAATCACAATTAGACAAACTAACCCTCAAGCTAAATTCAAAAACTCCTCAGACTACGTGAGCTGTTACTCAACAGAGCAGTTCACAACACTAGAGGCCTCACCTGCCGGCTCCTGTCTCACGGGCCTTCACTGAACGTCGTGAAGAATGGGGATCCAAACCTAGCTGACATCCAAGCGCCTGTTTTTGCTGATGCTAACAAACAGCAAAAAGTGTTTGGTTTTTTTAAAAGATTTATCCATTTTACTTGAAAACCAAAATTACAGAGAAAATAAGGAGAGACAGAAGCTTCCACCTACTGGTTCACTCCCTGAATGGCCACAATGGCCAGAGCTGAGTCCATCAGGAGCCAGGTGTTCCTTCCCGGCCCTTCCAAGTGGCACATTTTTATTTAAAAGATAGAAAAACTTAGGGCTGACGACTAAGGCATGGCAAGTTAAGCCACCGCCTGCAGCGCCTACATCAGATACAGGTGCCAGTTCAGTTCCCAGCTGCTCTACTCATCCAGCTCCCTGTTAATGGTCTTAGGAAAGCAGCAGAACAGGGCCCACTCAGGAGTCCCAGGAGACGACCTGGAAGCCCCAGGCTCCTGGCTAGACTGGTCCGGCTTCAGCCACTGCAGCCATGTAGGGAGGGAATCAACAGACGGATGGTTCCTCGGTATCTCTCTTGCAATAAAATAAGTACATCTTTAAAAGATATACATTTTAAAAGGCTAGCCATTTTTTTTAAATTCGAAGGCACTGTTTAAAACTTCTAAACTCACTTTGGGCTTCTTCACATTCTGAAATTTTTTAAGATAATATTTTATTTTATTTTTATTGGAAAGGCAGATGATACAGAGAAGATTCAAGGAGAGAAAGATCTTCCATCCACTGGTTCACTCCCCACGTGGTGGCAACAGCTGGAGCTGAGTTGATCCAAAGCCAGCAGTTTCCTCGACACCTCCCATGAGCATACTGGGTCCCAAGGCTTCCCAGACCATAAATAGAGAACTGGATGGGAAGAGCAGCAGCTGGAACACAAGTTGGTGCCCATTTACTATCCTGGCACTTCCAAGGTGAGGATTTAGCCACTAAGCCACCACGCTGGGCCCCCACATTCTGAAATTCTAATCACAACTTCCATAATTCAAGATGCTCAGTCATGGGCTCGGCACGGTAGCCTAGAGGCTAAAGTTCTCACTTTGGAATCACTGGGATCTCATATGGGCTCCAGGTCATGTCCCGGCTGCTCCACTTCCCATCCAGCTCCCTGCTGTGGCCTGGGAAAGCAGTAGCAGATGGCCCAAAGCCTTGAGATCCTGCACCCACATAGCAGACCCAGAGGAGGCTCCTGCCTCCCAGCTTTGGATTGGCTCAGCTCTGGCCATTGTGACCACCATGAGAGTGAAACAGCGGATGGAAGACCTTTCTCTCTATCTCTCATTCTCTGTGTAAATCTGACTTTCCAATAAAAAAATATTGGAAAAAAAGATGGTCAATCATACACTCAAGAATGTCATTAAACTTCAAACACACATGTGTAATCACAAATAATGATCCTTGTGCAAGATGATCTTTTTATGAAAGGCAGAGTTAGAGAGAGAGAGAGAGAGAGAGAGAGAGAGAGAAATTAGCCTAAACCACTGCACCAGACACACAAGATAATCTTTGTCAACATAAATGAGAAACACTCTAGGCTAAACCAAGCCATGACAGTTCCTAACATGACCATGATAGAAACATCAAAGAATGCTGACTGCCATGTGTCCATACGCAGAGGGTCTCCATCACTTTACCAGCTCTGCTCAGGACACAAAGAGTGGTGAGGCCCCACTCCCTGTCTGCCTGACCCTACTCACAGTGGCAGCTGGGCATTAGAAAGCTGTTGAGGGCACACAGCCAACAAGATGGCCCAAGTCTTGACTACTACAAAAGGTCTAACTTCCCGAACCTGGAAATACAGTTGTCTTTAAGGAAACCACTGTAGAGGCTCCAAGGAAGGCATCTTCCAGGAACCCTGACCAAGGTACTCAAGGTGGTGTCATAATCCTAACGAACTGTGATGGCAACGTAACAGTAGCCAAGATTCTCCCATTTGAAAGGCAGAGTGAGAGATCCATTAAGTCCCCAAATAGGGGCAATGGCTGAAGCCAGGAGCTAGGAACGCCATCTGGGTCTCCCACAGGGATGGCAGGAGCCCAAGGAGCTGGGCCATCTTCCACTGTCTCAGCAGGCATCTTAGCAGAAACTAGAAGCAGCCAGGATTCAAAGTGGCATTCTGGGGCCCAGTGCAGTAGCCTAGTGGCTAAAGTCCTTGCTTTGCACATGTCAGGATCCCATATGGGCACCAGTTCGTATCCCAGCAGCTCCACTTCCAATCCAGTTCCCTGATTGTGACTTGGGAAAGCAGTCAAGAACAGTCCAAAGCCTTGGGACCCTACACCTGCATGGGAGACCCAGAAGAAGCTCCTGGCTTCGGATCAGGTCAGTTCCGGCTGCTGCAGCCACTTGGGAAGTGAACCAGCATTTCTCTGTCTCTGCTTCTCTCTGTAAATGTGATTTTGCAAGAAAAAAATAAATCTTAAAAAAAAAAAAAGTGGCAATCTCACATGGAGTACAAGCTACAGCTTAACCAACTGTGCTACAACACAAACCCCAGGCGCAGTTCTAATCAAAGAGTCTGAATAAGGCCCTTCCCTTCCATCCCTCCTCAGTTGGTGCTGCCAGTGCCCCGGAATCCCTGCCAGTGCCTGGTCCACATTCACCGACTCAGGTCAGTGCGAGTGCTGTCCCCGCTTCTTAAACTGACCCTTCCCCTCAGCAGAAGTTATTTTGGGCTTGCTCCTGGATTCTCACTCTCCCAAATGCCTTAATCAGACAACAGTGTGTGGCAGTCAAATGTTTTATCAACCCTATTCACTGTGGACATAAAATGCAGATTCCACCTGAAGCAGACTGGAAAACGCTCACTGTGAAGACCAGAGCAGTGGCTTTCCACAGGAGTTCTATGGACCCCACGGTTCCCAGGGGCTCTACCTTGAGAGGGGAAAGGATGAGCGGCCTCTGGAACTGCCCCAGTTCCCTCAGCTGCTGTGATGCAGCTCAGATGCCTGTACCTGATTTGGATGAGGTTTTTCTCTTTCTGAAACTCACACTGCAATGTGATCTTTGTCCCCACCTTCAGCTGCAGGCAACTGCCCAGGTTTCCTTGTACCCACACAAGTGTTACACTGATGGGAGAAAAGCAGCCAAAAGCTGGCTGGCATTCTGGGCCTGGTTCATGCCAACTCTGTGTTCACTATACCAGTGTACCAGTAGGGTAGCCAACTCTTTGATGGGGTGGAAGGGGCAGAGAGCAGATTCAAGACAAGCTGCAAATGGAGGATTGGGGCTGGGCCTAAGACTGGCTCACTCCCTCCAATGAGTTCTTTTGATGTGGGCAGAGCTGAAGCCACAGGCCTTTAGCAAGCCAGCCACTGTACCCACCAGTGTGCACAAGAGGCTAGCCAGGGTTGGGCAGGGCCAGGGGCCTAAACAGCCACTGTGCCTGGACTCCCCGGGCAGGCTGCAGCCTCGGCTGTGAGAGGAAGACCATCAATGGCTTCTGGCGTTGGCCTCAGCACATCACTTCATCTCACAGTCAACTCCCATCTCAGGGACCAGAGTCCGAGGGCGTGTGGTCTGGCCTCAGCGCCTACACAGCTAACTCCTGCGCAAAGACGCCAACAGCATCTCAGAGTAATGAAGAAGATGAGGGGACACAGCCACGGGCACCGAGTGGAACTTCTTTGGCTAGTGAGAAGGGTCCACAAGACAAGTGAAAGCGTTCTGAACCTGGGACAGGCAAACCCTGCTCCCCTAACTGGCAAGAAGTACTAGAGAAAACATGATAAAACTGTATCCTTCAGCAACCCATAGATGAAGAGTCGGAAATGAAATGGAACAGGCGAGTACCCAGCTTAAGGCCATGAACTAGAAACACATTCCCCTGCTCTTTGTAAATCCCACCTACCTACCTATCAACCAAACAGGGCCAAAGGGTGGTATCGTTAAACCACGCCCCTTCCCAAGGACACAGAATGGAAGACAGAAATATTTCCCTCTCCCACCTTTCCCCACTTGATCCACTCTACCCCTAAGCATGCCTCATGTGTACCTGTGATCGCCCCACCTTTTAAATACACTAAAAATGAACGTGATTCTCCGGGTCAGAGCTGAAAGGCTGTAGGACCGTCCAGAAGTGTTTGGCTCACAAAGGGTCTGCCCTCACACAGATGATAAACGGGGCTTTCACAAGAGTGCATTCTTTGCTGTGAAACCACCATGTCATAAAAAGTGGGTCTCTTCCTCTCTCCACCATTAATACCCCAAGCCCTTAAGTTTCTATGCCATGAGGCCCTCAATAGAAGCCAGGCAGATGCAGCTGTGCCACAATGGACTTTTAGCTTCCAACCCTGTGAGCTAAATAAATCCGTACCGAGTCCCATTTGGTTACAGCAACACAAAATGAACTAAGATACCAGGCGAGCAGTTTGAATACCTTCCCAAGTAGTTTCACTGTTAAAAACCAGTGTTGTGGCATACCCATTAAGCCACCGATTGCAACATCAGTATTCCATATGGGTAACCTGGTTACCAAAGGACACCTGCTCTCCTAATTCCATCGAGTCCTGGTTGCTCAGTTTCCAATCCAGTTCCCTGATAATGTGTCTGGGAAAGCAGTGGACAATGGCCAAGACCCTGAGAGACCCAGATGCAACTCCTGGTTCTGGTCTAGGCCATTTTAGCCATTTCAAGAGTAAACCCAACAGAGGAAGATTCTCCATCTTTCAAGCAAATAAAATTAGATCTTCTTTTTTTACTCAGACTTGGGAACATTCAGGTTTGGTTTTGTTTTTAAAGCTCATTAACAACTTGCAGGCTCAATGCTTTCGTCATCAGTTACAGCAGGATAAACACTTCTTCATATCGTCACATGACAATCTAATGGGTAGTAAGAGATACAATTTTAATGTTTTGTTTTTGTTCTGCACATTAACATATTTCACTAGCTTTTGTTTTACTCAACGAATCTGTAACAATGTCAAAGCAAAAACCCAGAGCATGTTGGAAAGAATTAATTTTAGAAAGCCCTTAAGAAACTAGACTTGCATATCCACAATGGATAGCAAAACACAAGCTTTCAGATTTCCAGAAAGGGATGTTCAACATCCCTATAAAATCATCCAAAGAGCCAGCAAAAGAAAAAGGGGACAATACACTGTGAAAACCCCATGAGAGGAACAGTTATGCAGCAAAAATTATGAACAAAAATTACAAAGAGCAAAGCTAGTATGGACTTTTATGCAGTGATTCCTAAAACACACTACTTTGCAGCTGTTTTCCAGAAAGATCTTCCTGTTCAGCAAAGAGGAGACCGTGGGCCGAGAGCCCCCAGCAGCATCACCTGTCCTCCAGACAGTTTCCGTCTAACGCAGGGCCCCCAACAGCCAGGCCTTGACCCTCAGCACTCAAAGCAGGTTCAGACTTCAGTAAGAGGCTGTTCAAGTCTGAGGCTCTCTCCACCTAATACTGTTCCTGACCTTGACTTGTCACAAGGATTAGCCTCCCAAAGGACACCTGCTCTCCTAATTCCATCCCAGCGTCCTTTAAGCTTTCATGTAAAGAAGGAGAAATTAGAATACAGCGACTTAGGACAGCACAATGGCTCAACTGCCTAATCCTTCATCTCCAAGCACAGACATTCCACATGGGCACCAATTTATGTCCCGGCAGCTCCACTTCCCATCCAACTCCCTGCTTGTGGCCTGGAAAAGCAACAGAGGACGGCCCACAGCCTTGGGATCCTGCACCAATGTGGAGACCCGGAAGAGGCTCCTAGTTTCACATTAGCTCAGCCCCAGCCGTTATAGCCATCTAGGGAGTGAACCAACAGATGGAAAATCTTTTTGTCTGTCTCTCCTCTATGTAAATATGCCTTTCCAGTAAAAATAAATCTTTAAAAATCTCGTAAAAAGATTTAGCCAGCGAGAGGATGGACCTAGGCCTTCTGTAATCAAGAGGCTATGATCAGAGGAAAATGAAACAAACATGGGTTCTGATGGTCTTGCAAGGCTGATGTAAAAAAATCTGGGTCTTTAGGAAGCTTCAAAATTAGCTATAATACTCTTTACAATATATGCCAAATCCTAAAGCTACTCTAACAAATGAAAACCAGAAACCATGGAAATATTAAGCAATTTCCCATGCTAGTCAGGTACTTAAGAGACAAGAGTTAAAGATCTATAAGAGAAAAGGGTTTTGTAGAGAAAGCCAGACTGACAAAGCCAGCACAGCAAACCAAGGGGGACCGAGCCTGGCCATAGGGGAACCGTCTCTGGCTCTAGCCTAATCACCAGGAGCTGCTGCCCGACCTGACCTCTGCGGGTATGATCAAATTGTGATTAGGTCCTCTTGGACCCTGTCTGCAATGGCAACTGTCCTTAAAAATACACGAGAGAGAGATATGGCCTGAGAGACAAAGAGGGGAATAAAGCAGCCACAAGCTCACTTGCTGAGGACTGCCAACAGGACTGCAAGTGACCCCAGAAGCACGCAAGGGGAGGAGGCAATGAGCAGTGATGACAACTCATGTCTGAGTTAATACAACAAACTGTTCACCAAAACCAGGAGCACCTCAAGGCAAGGTAATAATGACGAAAAATGAAAAGCATTTTAAAATGTGATCTACGTAGTAACCACTAAAGAGAACAGTACAATAGTATTAAATATATTTTAAACAGAAGGAAAATTGAATAGAAGGCAAGGAGATAAAATAAGCAAAACCTTATGATATCAATGAGAAAATGCCGGTAGGTCGGTATTTTATAAACCCAATTGTGCCAGTAACTGCCTCACTGCAACTGAAGACAAAGCGTCTTTGCAAGGAACGCCTCTTCTACATGAGAAGTTAGGGAGCAGGCTCGGCACCAGGCTGGGGGTGCAGCCAGCAGCTAAGGTGGCAGTCAAGACGCTCACATCTGCACTGGAGTGTCAGCACCACACCCAGCTGCCCAGGGATGCGGACCCTGGCAGGCAGCGGGACTGTGCCAGCCTGCTCCTGTGGGAGATGCGGATCAAAGGCCCAACCCCGGCTCTCACATCTGGGAAGGAAATCCATGGATCAGAGCTACCCAACCATTCATCTGTCTCTCAAATAAATAAATAAATAAATTTCTTATTATGTATTTTTATTGCAAAGTCAGATATACAGAGAGGAAGATCTTCAGTCTGATGATTCACTCCCCTAGTGGCCACAACAGCCGGTGTTGTGCAGATCCGAATCCAGGAGCCAGGAACTTCCTCCAGGTCTCCCACACGGGTGCAGGGTCCCAAGGCTTTAGGCCATCCTTGACTGCTTTCCCAGGCCACAAGAAGGGAGCTGGATGGGAAGTGGAGCTGCCAGGACATGAACTGGTGCTCATATGGGATCCCGGCACGTGCAAGGCGAGGATTTTAACCACTAGGCTAGCATGCCGGGCCCTCAAATAAATTTTTAAAAATTCAAACTCTAGGGCCCGACGCGGTGGCGCAGTGGTTAAGGTCCTCACCTTGCACGCCCGGGATCCCATGTGGGCGCCGGTTCTAATCCCGGCAGCCCCTCTTCCCATCCAGCTCCCTGCCTGTGGCCTGGGAAAGCAGTCGAGGATGGTCCAAAGCTTTGGGACCCTGCACCCGCGTGGGAGACCCGGAAGAAGTTCCTGGCTCCTGGCTTCGGACCGGCATAGCATCAGCCGTTGCGCTCACTTGGGGAGTGAATCATCGGACGGAAGATCTTCCTCTGTGTCTCTCCTCTCTGTATATCCGCCTTTCCAATAAAAACAAAAAAAAAAATCTTTAAAACAAAAAAATTTCAAACTCTAAAACCAAAACAGTACGCAAACATGAAGAACTTGTGTTTAAATTGTTTTTTTAATTAATGTAATATTAACACAAGAAAATATACGGAAGTGCTTTGCTCCAAGTCTCTTGACAAACGCGGACTCAACCAACTGGAGCCCTCAGGGCAAGCCTGACTCAGCCCATTTTAGGCTTTATTTCAACACGTTACCCTGTGGATCCAACAAGGCAGAGCTGAGCACATGTTTGCCCCGCACGCGACAGCAGCTGTAACCCAGCCCTCCGCAGTGTGTTCTAAGCAGAGCCCAGGAAAACACACACTCGCAGACTGCTGACTAGCGCCCAGCGATCACGCAAGCGATCACGCAGGCTCTGCTTTCTGGCTCCTGGCTTTCTGGCTCCTCCTGGGCTCTAGATTCACTCAGGACCATCTTCAGCTATCTCACATTTTGTCTAAATTTTAAAAACAGCAGGTCTCATCACTAAATCACCGTTTATCAGTTAGTTCTGAAGCGAACACCTTCTCTTCCAGTTGCTCTACTCAGCTCCTCGAGAACTCTTCATTCTCGAACAGCCGAACTCGGCTGCTTTCCCGCTTTCCTTACGTCACAGTCTGTGCCTCCGTTTCTGTGGATTCATCTGAACTTTGTCCAAATGTTTTTCATTCAGGCTCCAGTGGGTTCACTTTTACCCCCGGGTCTTGTGACATGGTTCCCACCCGACGGTTGCGCCTGCAGTCTGTCACAGCTGCTGCTCCCTCGCCAAAGGCCAGCTTGCCCTGTTTGAGGATGACTCTGCAGGCTAGCAGGCAGAATTTCATGCAATCTAGGTTGAGGATCTGCACTTGGTGCTGCCGGGGGCTTCAGGATTCACGCAGCCTAGGAACTACTTCCTAACGAGAGGCCCTCCACTTCTGGCTCCCTGGGAAGTGCAAGTCATAGAACTAGAGCTCCAAACACCCCTGAATAGTCACACACTCCTAGGAAAGACTCCCCCGTCAGGAGCCCGAGCAGACACACATGTCCTTGTGGGAAGTGAATGGGCAGCTGAACCGCCCTCTTCTTTGGCAGTACCACCCTCTAGGGGCACAAGCCCAGCTTTACAAGCTTCACTTTCAGTCCAGATATAAGCCGTTAAAACCCACAGACCCTAAAACTCTCCAGAACAAACACAACATTAGCTCAATGGCCAAGTGTGCTAAATTTCTCATCATTTTCTTATTCAGCCCCACAAAGTTTCTCCTGCAAGTTCAATTACACATGTGTAAGATGTATTACTCCGTTTTTTAAAGTTGCATGGCACCAAAGTTTTAGTGTAATCTCTTTACCGTATCACCAAAACCCACAATTCAATTTTAACATAACAAGTGATCATTATTTGCGTGAAGTCTGTCTTTGACCAATCAGCTAACTGATTCCATCAAGGATGAAGAATGTGGTCTGAGTCCACTGAGGGTGAGGAACGTGGCTGAGGCCTGCGTTCCGCATTTAGAATTCCCTCCTTGGCCTTGTGTGGAGGGTGAAGTGACTTGGAACAAACCCTAGGAGCCAGCCCCACTGCGCTTCCCAGCAGCGTGGGCAGTAAGGCTGCTGCCTGCAGACGGCAAGGGGAGGCGGGGGCCTGTGAGCAGCACAGCCACACCCAGGTGTGCTGCTGACCCCAGGAGGGAGCCATCCTGCTGCTCTTCCTCCCCACACTCACCTGAGCCACCGTAACCTGGCCTGTCTTTTGGAAGCATTCTTAGGTGATGATGAACTATTCCAAGTGCTCAAAGGTCAGTAGTGAAAACAAGGTTTTACTTGCTTACCTGGATAACCAATTCCTTTGGCATTTGCATAGGGAACCCCAGAAGATCCAGGGCTATAAACAGGATTCATGATTTCAAGTACTGGAAGAGAAAGAAAAGTGATTTAGTCACTTGCTTTGTTCTTAGACTGTCCTGCAGCAACAGCCTCAGAAGCACAGGGAGCAGGACTCCTCCCGGCAGCCCACGCGCACTTCATGCCGCCCCAGCCAGCAGCAACACGGGGGTGCAGTGTCCCTACGGTACCAAACTCCATCCTCTTCAGTCCATCAGAAGCTAGCGGTGAACACTCCACAAATAACCTAAACATCCTTGTAACAGAAGGGTAAGTGTAAAAACCAAAATATATCCAGAGCACGAGGTACTGCCTGGCTTCTTTTTTACATGTGTGTAAAACCCTAAGAATGGGAGGGAGACTATAACACAGTGATTTAATCACGCAGCTCCTTTCTTAACATCACAAGAATGGGACGCACGCTGTAGAGCAGTGTATTAACCTGCCACCTGGGACGCCAGCATCTCAGTTTGCAGCTAATGTACCTGGAAAACAGGACATGTTGGCTGAAATGCTACAGCCCCTGCCACCCACGTGGGCATGCAGCAAATGCATCAGCAGTTGGAACATCTCTCTCTCCTGTCACTCTTATTTTTTAAAAACACAAACATTTTTAAAACCATATAAACAAAGCAACAGTAAGTGAAAAAGTAGGGTATGGAGCCCCAGCACAATCGCTCAGTGGCTAAATCCTTGTCTTGCATGCACCAGGATCCTATGAAGGCACTGGTTCACGTCCCAGCTGCTCCATTGTCCATTCAGCTCCCTGCTAGGCTACCGCGCTGGGCCCGCCCCCTGTATTTTTAAGGGGCGAGTGCTCACTACCCTCACCGGACAAATTGCTCAATCCCAGATGTGGTTGGAAGGATTAAGGTGACCATTGAAACAAAAGCAGTCAAGCGTGGGGGCAGGGAACTTGTGGGAAGTCTATTTTCTGCTTGATTATGACGTGAACCTCAAACAGCTCTAAAAAATTATCTACTGGAAAAAAATTTAAAGACATAAAATGTGTACTTATCTACCTATTTAGTGTCCCCTTTCCTCACATCCTCAATGGGAAAGTACCCAGGTGAGCAGGGGACATGCACTCTGTCCAGGTCAGCACCAACGGCAACAGGCGGTGTTTGGACAGGAGCCTGCAGACTCTCCAGCACGGGAGGTATCAAGCCCCATCACAAGACAACACAGTCAAAGCCTTCCCGCTTCAGCACACTGGGCCAGCTGAGAAAGTGCACCAGCGCAGCAGGTCAGCACAGACTAACACAGGAGGCTCAGGCCCTGCAAACAAGCTCCAATCTGAAGGACCAACTGGCAGTGTGGGCGATTAGCTCACAGGTCGCCTGATCAACTGCTTAACATTTTTGTTGATTTTTAACAAAAGTCAGATGACGAACCTGATAACAGCTACAGTGACGTGTTAAGACTCCGTCACCTGCCAGAAGTGAGCTGAGCAAGGTGGCTGGTATGACATCAGCTGCCTCAGCTTTAGCTAACTTCCATTTGCTAGACACAATGCTAGGGGGATACACCTTGGCTGGCTCGAGTACAGCCCCGAGCAGGGAGACAGGACAGGACAGCCAGCAAGCAGGAGAACCGACTGCTTCACGCTACAATCCAGGGATAAACAAACCGGCCACTGCCAATCTCTGCTCTGCACGGTGTAACCCATTCTTGGCAGATTACAACACAGGACCTGCAGAGGTAGGTATTTTCATCTACTTCTCCCGTTCAACTACTGTCCCTTGAGAAGCGAATGCTTTCCAAACGCTGTTTCTCTTTTCTGTGCCAAAACCTAATTTTACTTTCTCAGTTGAATTCAAAACAAGCAAAGCACTATGCAAAGGCCACAGAAAAACCAAAGAGTAAAATATCACAGTCCCTTTGGAAGCCTATGTGTGTGCTGTCCAAATACAGTAATTGAACGGCCATAGTGGATGACAGCTACTACACTAGACACGAGAGGCCTCAAGTTCTAAGACAAAAATCCACCAACAATGGGATTACAAGGACAGAATGATAAGAGTCATTAGAGCATAAGTATCCTAAGGGCTGAGCTGGGAGAGCAAGAATTCAATGAGGAAAGCGAGAAAGGGACGGGAAGAACACCATTACAAAGGGTAGCATTCCCAACCAGCAAGACGCGGGAAGATGCAGGATATACCACAGGAATAGAAGGCAAGCACGTTCTGCTGGGGCTGAAGCCACATGCAAGGACTCAGTGATCCATTACAGAAACAGACTGGGCTACAACCATCAAGCGAGGACCCTCAATTGTGGGCTGACACAGGGGCTGGTTTCTGGTAAGGCAACAAAGCTCCCAAACAGCCGAGCGGTTCAGGAAAGCTTTAGGTATATAACCAAGGGAGATTAAGACATGACTACACCAAAAACACCACGTAGGCTTTTATCACAGCATAATCCATCACAGTGTGAACTGCAAAAACCCAAATGGTGCACTCAACACCAACGGCTCTCCCTCCACCATGTCCTGACCTGGCATGTAACAACTTTACAGAACCCGATCTGAATTCCAAATACTTTTAACTTCAAACTACCCAGAACTTACATTTTCTGAAAGCCTTTTTTTTTTTTTAACCTTTCTAGGGGGTCAATGTTTCTTAAAGCTGTAATGAATTCAAAATTATGGGAGGACAGATTATAACAGAACTGAGGAAACAAAGTACAGTTCCCTCTTGAATTTGACAAAAGGGTTTGCTCTGCTGAAACCAAACCAGTAACATATCAGCCATGCTAAATGCCAAAACGCTCCTTAGGAGTTACTTGTTCAAATGATGAGAATTCTCCAAGAGCAGGAGCCCAAGGTGTGAACCATCTCCCCACAGCTCACACAGTTGCCTCATAAATGCTTTCTCAGTTGTTCCTGTGCAACTGACAAACTATCCAACAGAAACCATGGATAGGCCCAGCTCAATAGTCTAGTGGCTAAAGTTCTCACTTTGCATGAGTCAGAATCCCGTATGGGTGCTGGTTCTTACCCTGAACCTGGCTGCTCCACTTTCCTTCTAGCTCTCTGCCTGTGGCCTTGGAAAGCAGTAGAGGATGGCTGAAAGCAGTAGAGGATGGCCGAAAGCCTTGGGACCCTGGCTCCTGGCTTCAGATCAGCTCAGCTCTGGCCATTGTGGCCTCCTAGGGAGTGAACCAGCAGATGGAAACACTCCCTCTCTGTAAATCTGACTTTCCAACAAAAATAAATAAATCTTACAAAGGAGAGAAACAGAGGGAGGGAGGAAGGAAGGCAGCCAGCCAGCCAGCCAGCCAGACCGACCGACCGACCATGGGACTCTCCATTTACTTGAAAATACAATTCAGAATTATCAAAACATGCCTGTTTGATCAGTGGACTTGGATCCTGAGCCCGCTGATCTTGTTTTTATACAAACTTACCTTTCGAGAATTTTTAAAACATATTTATTTACTTGAAAGGCAGAATGAAGGGTACGTTCCATCCACTGGTTCACTCCTCCAATGCCATCGCAGCAGCCGGGGCTAAACCAGGCGCCCAGAACTTCCCTGGGGTCCCAGGAGGTGGGGCAGGCACTGGGGCCACAGTGCAGCAGTGCAGCAGCAGGAAGCTTGATGGCCTGGATCTGAAGTGTCACTCTGATACAGGATGTGGGTGACCCAGGCGGCACCTGACCCAGCTGTGCCAACGACACCTACCGACCTAAACGAAGAGGTACTCAACACCATGTACGTCCTTAGGAGACGTCAGGATGAATTTCTAGTGTCATAGAAGACAAGCTGCTACAAATAGCAAATGGAAGCAAGCCCTTCTGTCAAAGTGGACAGGGAACTGCAAACATTTTGCATCATCTATTGTTATATCCTGCCTACCCGGTTTACAAAAGACACAGAAGTTGGAGAAAGATACTGAATGGTACCATAAGGCAATCAGACAAATCCAAAAGTTGAGATGAACAGTGATTTTAACATGTCAACACTCTGAAAAAGGATGTGGCAGGGGAGGATGCATTCTCCCACAAAACAAACATAAAGGTCAATTCTATTTGGATTCTGATTTTGTTTGCAAAAACTAAAAAGATATTTTAAAAATATTTAGGACACAACAAAATAAATGCTGAGTCTCAGATGATACAAAATAAGTTTGTTAAATGTGATAACAGCATTGTGGTTATTACAGACATATATAGTAAGCATGTAAGGATGAAAACAACACGCCTGTAATTTAAAATATTTCCACAAAAAATGGGAAGCGTAATAAAAAGGTAATAATCTTTACATCAAGATGTCAGGTATAGGAATGTATTTTAATACTCATGGAATGAGTTAGTAAAGACAAAACCCAGGACCAGTGCTGCGGCTTAGCCAGTTAAACTGCCACCCCCAACGCAGACATCCGGTGTGAGCATCAGTCTGAGGCCCAGCTCACACTACTTCCATGTCTGCTCCCTGTTCACAGGCTGGGAACGCTGTGGAAGATGGTTCAAGTACCTGAGACCCTGCGCCTACAGGGAGACCCAGATGGACGTCCAGGCTCCCGGCTTCAGCCTTGCCCAGCTCTGGGGGATGCAGCCCTTGGGAACTGAACCAGCAGGTGCAATCTTTTTTATGAAGATTATTTATTTTTATTGAAAAGTCAGATATACAGAGAAGAGGAGAGACAGAGAGGAAGAGCTTCCTCCGATGATTCACTCCCCCACGTGGCCACAGCTGCACCAACCTGAAACCAGGAGCCAGGAGCTTCTTCCAGGTCTCCTATCGGGGTGCAGGAACCCAAGGCTTTGGGCCGTTTTCAACCGCCTTCCCAGGCCACAGACAGGGAACTGGATGGGAAGCGGGGCTGCCGGGATTAAAACTGGCACCTATATGGGATCCCGGCACATTGAAGGGGAGGAATTTAGCCACTAGGCTATCACACTGAGACCATAAACAAATCTTTTTAAAAACAAAGAAAAAAAAAAAAAACACCATCAGCAATCTGACTTGGATCCTCGTGCTACTGGACAACCAATGACCATCAATTTCCACTGAGCACGAATGCTAAAGCAGCATCTAGAAGTTTCCCATTCGAGGGACTGGGGTTGTGACATAAACGCAGCCAATGCCTGAGCCAACAGTACCAGGCACAGGTTTAAGTCACTGCACCACTTCCAGTCTAAGTCCTCCTTGCTAACATGCCCGGGAAAGTAGCACGTGGATGGCTCAAAAGCTTGGGCCCCTTGCACCCACATGGGACACCTAGAGAAACAGCCCAGCCCTAGCCGTCGAAGCCATTTGGGGAGCAAATCAGCAGATGGAAAATTTCTCCCTCCCAGTGTAACTCTGCCTTTCAAATTAATAAAAAGAAACCTTTTAAACACAAAAAGGGCTGACATCCGCATCACAAAAAAATGCAGATTCGCCTTTAAAGAGATGACAGCAAAAATCCTTAACTTGAAAATCCAGTAGTAATCAGAAAAGTGATTTTAATCTGGAAAAACTGAAAGACTCATCACTTTTGATTTCTAACATACTAATTACAGTATGCTAAAAGTCTAGTTGTCTTAATATTTCGTATCAACAAGCGTAATCTCAAGGGACCTGTATCCTACCCCTTTCAGAAGCACGCACACACACAGTACCCTTCAGTATGCTCGCAGGGAGACACTCTCAGCAGGAACTCATTACTCTAAACGGCATAATTAGATTTCAAAGATAAAGAGAACTAGATTCCTCCAACTGGTGTACGGCTGCTAAGACTAGCAGCCAGCCTGTTCCCTCTAAACCGCAGAACCTGTAAAAAGTGAAAACATTTTTTTTTAAAGCCCTTCAGATGTTTTTCCAGTTCTAATCCTCTACCCGTGGGGCATTACACAACTCTTCAGTTCGTTTGGAATTCAAGTAACTTTGCCATCAGAATTCCATCTAACCTTAAAATGAAACGGAGCTGAAAGCAGTGCTACAGCGAAACTTAACAAATTTGCCAGGACCTAAGGGGAGGGCACAGCCAGTGACGGCAGACGGGGTCTCGCATAGCCCCAATCCTCGAACCACTGCAGAAGAACCAGGAAGAACCGAGCAGTTACGCGCCTCTTCCCGCGGACACTTAGAACCCAGGAGCGCCAGCCGCCCCCCACTCCTCCAGCCAGCGCCACCAGCGAGTCCCTTAACTAGCTTCCTTAACTAGCTTCGGCACAATCTCAGCGAATGTTAACTCCTGTTAAAGCTTTCCTGCATGCCACACACACACTCTAAAATTTAACCCGAGCAACAAGGGCAAACGCTGTACCAAAGTCCGCAAAACGAAAACCAAGAGAAACGAAACTCTTCAAAAAAAAATTTCTGCCACAATAACTTCCCATTCAGGAACCACAGCATTTGATACCCAGCTCCCTGCTGTCAACATAAAAATAATAATAACAAGCCACTACATTCCTGTGCCTACCAAAGTTTTAAAATGCACCCGTAATATTGCCAGAGATTAAGCCAAACTTTTTCACAATAGGATCTGGGAAAGAAATCTCAAATTACACAAAGATAACTGCGGAATTTCAACCTGGGGACCGAGAAGCCTTTTCCATTTTCCCAAGCTCCTTGCAAACCACAACACTCCAGGATATCCTAAGGATTAAACATTAACTCGTGCAATCCCCTAGATGCGCATCCATCCCTTTTTTTTTTTTCCGTCCCCCGAAGTTAACCTAATCTGTGCCAGAGAAACGTCCTTTCCCAAGGAAAAAAAAAAATCTTCAGAAGCCCAATTTAATGGTACCTCCCTCCCTTCCTCCCCCCTCCCTCTGCCCAAGCCGCACGGAGGAGGACGGCTCGGTTTCCGCCAAAGGCACTCGTTTTTCCTCGGTTGGAGGGACATCCCAAATCCGACTTAGAGAAAGGACGCCCCCCACGGTCACCCCGGTTTAACTGGGGTGGGGGCGGGCGGGGATGCTCGGTCTGCTGCTCGGCGCTCACCGCGCGACCTCTAAGCAGGCCTGGAGCATTCGTGCACCCGGGAAGCCGCTGGTCGAGGCCGCAGCCCACCCGCACACCCGCACACCTGCCCGCACCCGGTCCCGCCCCCTCGGGCCGCGGGGGACACAAAGCGGCGGCGGCCGGGGCCGGGCGAGCCACCCCGAGCCGCGGCCGGCCCGACCTTGGCGTCGCCCCCGGGGGGCCCCGGGCTCACAAAGCGCCGCACTTCCGGCCGCGCCGCCGCCGCCGCCGTCCCCCCCCCCCAAAAAAAAATAACCAAAGACGAGGCAGCGCCGCGGCCCGGGAGGAGCCGCCCGCCGCGCGGGGTCCACCGGGACGCCCCCGCCCGCACTCACCGCGCCGCCCGCGCCCACCGCGACGGCCTGGACCTCAGGGAGCCCGCGCGCACCGGTCCCCGCGGCCGGCAGCACAGCAGCGGCTGGACACAGCGGACAGGACGAGCGCCGCCGAGCCGCCCGCCGGCCCCGCGTCTCCGCCGCCTCCCGCGCGCTCGGCCCGGCCCGGCCCGCCTCTCCGCAGCCCGCGCTCGACCCCGCCGACGCTGCGCAGCCACCGCCGGGAGCCGCCGACCTCACTTCCGCCCCGAGGCGCGCCGCGTCGGCGGCGGCGCGGGCCGCACAGAGCGGGGCGGGGGTGCGGCGGGGCGCGCGCGGGCACGTGACGGGCCGGCGTGCGCGCTCCCGCGGGCGGCCCGGAGGCTCCCGGATGCAAGTGCGCGCGCGGGAACCGGGCAGGACGCTGAGGTGCTGTTTTTTGGGTTGTGTTTTTTTTTTGTTTGGTCTGTCAATTTTTTTTTTTTTTTGCGCTCCTGTGGTTGACGAGTGCTAAATAAGTAAATAATGCAATAATGAAAGCTTTGCAGGACTGTCCTGTGACCGCGGTGGTCGCCAGGGACGCTTCCCCCAGCCTCCCTCGGTGCGGGGCTGCTTCTCCAACGCCCGTCCGTCCGCCCGCCACGCCGGGGGCTGCCTATTCTGTGGCGGCCTGGGCGTGAAGAGAGTTGGAATGCGCTGCTAGCGAGAGGCGGGAGAAAAGTCCTGGCCTCCAGGTCTCCTAGGGGTGCTCCCGGGGACACCCACATCCCACTCCCCCAGTGCCCCGCCTGGCCGGTGCCCATGGGTGGGTGTGCTTCCGTGGGAGTGAGCGCTTGCTGAACCCAGGGCCACCCCGCCTGGATCTCTGCTTCCAAAAGGAGCCTGGCCATGCACCATGCCCACCCCTGTACCACCCGGTAAAGCAGAGAGCAATTCTGGAACTACAATTGTAGCTGGAGAACCTTGATTTTGCCGACTCTTAAATTGCATAGCATTTTTCCCCCTTACCTTGCATGCATAGGACCTAGGTGCTTTTTTTTTAAGGGAGCGGTGACCTTTGCATAACATAAATGTATATTGGGAATGGGACCCAAGCGTAAACACGGAGTTCACTTGTATTTCGTGGATGCCTTATGCACGGAGCCTGAAGGTAGCGTGCACAACGTTAGTTGGTCGTGTTTGCGCATGATACGGAATGTTCCCCTGGTGACATGTCTTTGCAAACAAACTCTCTGATGTTGCAACCTTCTGGACTCCGAGTCATTGCATTGCTGATGCTCTACGTGCATCTGTACACACTCAGATTTTAGAGAAAATGTGCGCAGCTTTCAATCAGTACATTGCATTTTCCTGCGTACCTGTTAGAAGATAAATACTGCTATGATTTGATTCTCGTTTTTCCATTTCAAAAATACTTGGAATCAGGAAGGTGTTTCAGCAGTGAAGGCCTACACTGCGTGTCCGAGTACCTGGGTTTGAGGCTTCACTTTGCTTTTGATTCCAGTTTGCTGCTGGTGCCAGCCCTTGGAAGCAGCAAGTGTGGCTTGAGTCCCCTCCACTCAAAAGGGAGACTGGGTTGAGTGTCCTTGGCTAAGCCCTCACTGTTTTGGACGTGTTGACAATGAACCAGTGGAATGTAGATACCACTCTCTTACTTTGCCATACAAGGAGTTGGAAATAAAGATACCTAAAAAGAGGCAAAAGCCCTTAAAAATTGAAAAGCCTATACAAATAATAGAATTCATTAAGAAGTCAAAATTTTTTAAAAGTGTAGAACAATTCTGTAGCTGGGCCTGGGATGATGGCCTAGTGGCTACATCCTCACCTTGCATCAACTGAGATCCCATATGGATACCAGTTTGTGTCCCTGGCTGCTTCACTTCCCATCCAGCTCCCTGCCTGTGGCCTGGGAAAGCAGTAGAGGATGGACCAAAGCCTTGGGACCCTGCACCCACATGGGAGACCCGGAAGAAGCTGCTGGCTCTGCTGCAGCTGCTGCAGCGACTTGGGGAGTACACCAGTGGATGAATGCACCTCTCTCTCTCCTCTGTATAACTCTGCCTTTCCCATATAAATAAATAAATCTTAAAAAAAAAAAAATACCTACATAGTGGAAGGGAAAAAAATACATTTTATAAGACATTTATTCTAGGAAAAATAAATAACCAAATTTAATAGCATTCTGAATATGATACAGTGTTTACTTTCCTTATGTACAACTTTCATTTCACAGTACATATTTATGTATGTTATATATTTTAAAAATAGAATTCTGTGTGGATTATAAATAAATGTAAAGATAGACTGTGGGGGTAGACAATTCATGTAGCAGTTACCATACCACTTGGAAGGGCAGGCCTTGCAGCACAGGAGCTAAGCCACGACTTGGGGTAATCCCATGCCCTATCAGAATCCCTGGTTCAGCTCCCGGCTGTCCCACCTCTAGTCCTGCCTCCTGCGAGTGCACACCCTGCAAGGTAGCAGTTAATGGCTCCAGTGCTTGGGTTCCTGACAGCTGCAAGGGAGACCTAGATGGAATTCTTAACTTCAAGTATGTCTCAATTCTGGCTATTGTGGGTATTTGGTGAGTTCACCAGCAAAGGAAAGAGATTTCTCTCTCCCATTCCTTTACGAATAAATTTAAAGGAAAAAAATTATGTAAGAGCAACTACTTTAAAAAAGACAGGAAAAGATGCCCCCCTTGGAATGCCTGTGTGCTGGGTTTGAGTCTCAGCTCCGCTTCTCATTCTAGCTTCCTGCTAATACAGTAGGAGCCACAGGTAATGTTCATGGACCCAGGTTCCTGTCCCCCAGATAGAAGGCACAGACGGGTTGGAGCTATGGGTTCTTGATTTAAACCTGGGCCAGTCCTAGTTCCTGTAGGCCTTTGGGGAGGATCAGTCTCTGTACATTTCAAAATGAAAATGGAAATCAATAAATTAACATGCTTGTCAAAAAGAATTGAGTAAGATCTGCTTGAGTACAATTTTAAATAATCACCAAAGGTCACAAAAAGAACATTTAAGTGCACACAAAAGTTTGAACCAGCAGCTGCCATTCTGGAAGTTTGTCTTTAGAGAGGTTCACAGCTGTGTAAAATGGAATAGGTTTTTATTTGCATGGCACACACACTATTCAGTGCAGTGTTGTTTGTAGTAACAGAACTCTGGAGACAATTCTAGAATCCATTCCTAGGGGAATGATCAAATACATTGACTCATCCTTTCAGTGAAATGCTATATCTCTCAATAAAGACGTGAGAACGTTTCTATGTAGCAAAATGCAAAAAATATCTCCAAGGAGTTCAATGCAAAGCAATTCAGAGACAGAACTCTGAAAAAATGGACATGGGGGATGGGCACTTGGCACAGCAGTTAGGTGAGATGCTTGACAGGCCCGTGTCCCGTATCTGAGTGCTTGGTGCCTCTGCTCCTGTGCCAGCTTCCTGCCTTTGTACATCGTGGGAGGCAGCAGATGCTGACTCAAGCATCTGGGTTCCTGCTACCCATGTTGGGAGACTTGGATGGAATTCCAGGCTCCTGGTTTCCGGTCGTGGCTGCTGCAGACATTCAAAGCATAAACCAATGAATGCAAGATATCTTTGTGTCACACTTACCCGAGACTGTGTCTATCTTTTATTATTATTGTTTTTAATTGTATAAATTTTGTTTTTGATAATTTTTACATATTTGATTTTTACATATTTACATTGGCAAAGGCTAGAGAAAAGTGGGTGAAACCATTATTTGGGCATTATGTTTTTTTCCTTCCTGTATCTGGGGAGAGGGGAGAGATAAGAGGAGAAGCCACACCCAGCCTTCCAATTATCCCAGGGTCCATGATGTAGGGCATGCGCTGAGGGTCCTGCTCAAGTGATTTTGATAGTTCAATAGTTCTGAATTGCTGCCAATCTTGCCACTCCACTCACAATGAAATCTCTTCAGAATCTACTGGCTGACATAGTCCACCTTAGAGACTCCACTTGCCCAGGTATTCACTGCCAACCCTTGACTGGGGTAGTTGATTGACTTGTTCTGTCCTCCATCCTCTACTGTGGTACCAGCTGTCCTCTGCAGGCTCCAGTGTGCTGCCATATCCTCTATGTGTATCTGGATATGCTGTCCACTGCTTCATCTAAGCCACTGAGGGGACCCAGCTCTGACATATGCATTCCTTGATCAGATCATGGAATCTGTAATTTCCTCCATGGTTGGAGTTCTGAGTCCAGCAGTTCAGCTGGGGAAATTTCCAAAGAAAGTTCATCTGAGGTGCTCCCAGATCAGATTCTTGTATGTATATGCCATTACAGGGCCTGGCACAGTCCATCGCCCAAATTGGCCTACCCATGCACACTATTAGTCACAGTTGCTGGGTCAATTGTCTCCAGCCTTGTCTTCTACACAAACCAATGGGTGTTACAGTCCAGCCTGATCCTACCAACCACACATCTGTCCCCCACCGCAAACCAGTGGGAGCTGCAGCCTAGTCGAAGCAACCCGCAATAACCCCCACAGGCTCACCTCCTGCCCTGGTTCCTGTACTTGACAGTATGTGCTGCAGACTGGTCCAGTCTGTCTCACATCCTATTCAACTCTCATATGTGCTACATGACCTGTCCCATCCATCCTGACCTTTGTATGAGCTGGTGTGGCCCAGCCCACCTTACACCCTGTTTTACGGTGTTTATGTGGGTGCTGCAGCTGAACCTGTCCCACTTGTTCCCAGCCCCAGTACCAGTGAGCATCTGTGAGTTCCATGGTCATGCCTAGCTCAGCCCATCACCATCCCAACTCAAGCTAACCAGTGGGATTTATAGATCCATAGGGTTGAGCCCACATATTCCCTACAGAATTCAAACCCAGACCTAGTTCTTGTGTGTTGGTTGGTGTCATGGTCAAGTCTAATGTGACACATCCCCTGATCTGACACTCACTGTCAGGTACTAGGATCTAGTCCTGCCAAACAGGCCCCCAACCATAGCTTGTGTGTGCACTGGCGTGTGGTGATCAGCCGTGTTCCATGCTAACAAGCCCAACCCAGGACATCCATCAGTCTACCCCATAAAGATCTTCAGGTCTCTCCCCTCCAAACTACCAGGTCTCAGATTCCTCACTGCAAGTACAGTGGCCCTGTCGTTGGGTTCCCACAGGATTCATTCCTCAACTACACATACAGTGGCCTTACCCATGGATGTCCCTAGGCAGTAATTCCTTACCCCCAAGACCCCAGAGCTCACTGCCGGGCAGCTAGTGGGAAGAACCCAGAGCCAGTTGGTGCTTTGGCCACCAACAAGCCCAGGGCCCTCCCCACCACCTAGCAGCTGTGGATGGGGAGTTAGGATCTCCAGCAGGAAGAGTGGGCTGGCACTGGTACCCCCAGCCACAGCTACATGGCTGGGGGATCCAGGCACCCGCACCTCTACTCAGATTTACCTGGACTCCTGTATGTCTTTCAAATGAAAAAAAAAAAAAAGAATAAAAAAAATTTTTTAATTGGACCATGCAAACACATTGTCTATTATCAAATTAAATTCAAAATAAGAATCTGGCACATTGATTTAGTGGCTAAAACCTTACCTTCCATGCACCAGACACGAGTTCATGTCCTGGGTGCTCCACTTCCCATCCAGCTCCCTGCCTGTTGCCTGGGAAAGCAGTGGAGTTGGCCCAAAGCCTTGGGACCCTGCACCCACGTGAGAGACCTGGAGGAAGTTCCTGGCTCCTGGCTTCAGATCGGCACAAAACTAGCCATTGCGGCCACTTGGGGAATGAATCATCAGCTGGAAGATCTTCCTCTCTGTCTCTCCTCCTCTCTGTATATCTGACTTTGCAATGAAAATACATAAATCTTAAAAATGTACTTGTATGTCTTATCCTATCACCCTGTAAATGGTTGTGAAAGACAATAAAATAATACACTCATGCATGGATTTGTACAGAAGTTTGTAGCAGTTTTGGAAAATGGTTAAACTTTGATATTCTTTTTTTGTAAGATTTATTTATTTATTGGAAAGTCAGATATACAGAGAGACACAGAGGAAGATCTTCCGTCTGATGATTCACTCCCCAAGTGAGCGCAACGGCCGATGCTATGCCAATCCAAAGCCAGGATCCAGGAACTTCTTCTGGATATCCCACACAGGTGCAGTGTCCCAAGGCTTTGGGCCGTCCTCGACTGCTTTCCCAGGCCACAAGCAGGGAGCTGGATGGGAAGTGGAGCTGCTGGGATTAGAACTGGTGCCCATATGGGATCGAGGTGCATTCAAGGCGAGGACTTTAGCTGCTAGGCCACACTGCCGGGCCCTAAACTTTGATATTTTGGGGCCACTGATCGAAGACAGTGTATGTACCTTTGGCAATTGGACATCAAGAACAAAGAGCATACGTTCTCAGACTATGCTTTGTTCTTACCTATGCCCTACAGGTGCTTCCCGTCTACCATACCTGTCTGTGGGCAGACTGGAGACCACTGCGCCCCCGCCACCTCCCTTCCAGGAACATCACGTCACAAAGTTTAAATCCATCATGGCAGAAACACTAGGACACTCACCTGCTGATACTGATCAGGTTTTGATTTATGGTTTGTTGATTTTTTTCCAGGATTAAAGAGATGATAGAGGAAATAAGACTGAAGATTAAACTTGCAAGTAATGTCTAAAGTGATCACACTATGAATAGCTTAGATTTTTAGGAAACTTTGAAGCTAGTTCAGTGGTGCAACAGGCTCAACCTCCACCTGTGGTGCCAGCATCCCATATAGGTTTCACTTTGAGTCCCTGATGCTCTCTCTGCTTCTGACTCAGCTCCCTGCTGATGGCCTGGGAAAGCAATGGAGGATGGCCCAAGTCCTTGGGCCCCTGTACCCATGTGGGAGATCCGGAAGACGTCCCTGGCTCTTAAGACAAGCCCACCTCCATCACTGATGGCAACTGGGGAGAAAACCAGCAGAAGATCTGCGTCTCTCTGTTAAATAAAATAAATACATTTCTTACATTATGTAGTAAATTTTATATTCTTTAAAGACGTATTTATTTATTTATCTGGTTAGTTAATTAATTATGAAAAGCAGATTTACAGACAAAAGGAGAGACAAAGATTTTTTTTATTCCCTGGTTCACTCACCAAATGGCTGCAATGCCCAGAGCTGAGCCGATCTGAAGCCAGAAGCCAGGAGCTTCTTTTGGGTCTCCCATGTAGGTCCCAGGGTTTTGGGCCATCCTCTACTGCTTTCCCATGCCATAAGCAGGGAGTTGGATGGGAAGTGAAGCAGCCGGGATATGAACTGACACCCAAATGGGATGCTGGCACTGGCGGGC
The DNA here is from genome assembly GCF_017591425.1 of Ochotona curzoniae. Taxonomy (NCBI): domain Eukaryota; kingdom Metazoa; phylum Chordata; class Mammalia; order Lagomorpha; family Ochotonidae; genus Ochotona; species Ochotona curzoniae. The sequence continues at coordinate 5,993,065 of NW_024465699.1, forward strand.
AGAGAATTAACCATTTGAGCCATCATGCCGGGCCCCTCTATGACTTTTTGGATTCTTTCCAGTTGAGTGGCAAGATTGCAGTTCCAAGTCATGATTGCTTTGTCAGTTTGCCCAACGCTCATCTGGGAGTGGCAGAACCAGGGAGAATCCCAAATTTTTTCACAATCTCTGAACTCTCATTCTGACTCTAAAAAACAAACAAACAAACCAGAACAATCTTATTTATATATTGGAAAGGCAGAGTGTTAGAAAAAGGGGAGAGGTGGAGAAAAAGAGATCTTCCATCTGCTAGTTCATCATCCAAATGCCCACAACAGCCTAGGCTGGGCAAGGCCGATGCCAGGGCCAGGAATGCCATCTGGGTCTCCCACAAGCATGGCAGGAACCCAACCATTTGGACCTTCCCCTGCTCTCTCCCAGGTGCATCCAAGGAGCCAGATCAGGATCAAGGAACTGCCAGGACTGGGATCACTCTACTGCGGGGGGCAGGCGGTCCAGATGAACCTGCCGGGCCACCCCACTGCCCTCTGTGTTCTTTCTCCAGAGTCCTGCCTGGCCATCCCACTGTGCTCTGTGCTCTTTTTCCAGAGAGGAGCTGGGTTCAAATGGTGGCCTGACTGATGGATAATGGGCAGGCTGCCCCTAGCCTTTTGTTTTCTTTAGAGTTCTTCCTTTTGAAATTAGATATGCTTTATATATAAAAGCACATGAAACTGAAGTGTTCTGACACGTAACTGTGACTTATTATGCATATACACGCATTAGTCACATCATACCTGGCATTCCAAGAGTCTTGCCACACAGTACTCCCATTCCACTCCTGGAGACCCCACAGGAACTTAAATGCATCTAAACATTTAGCAGCAAAGACCAATAGTGCTGCCTTTTCTCCTTGCCTTGTCTCTTTTAAAAAAAAGAAAATGTTTCCTTTGGGAGTCATTGCAGATTTAGAGAAAAACTATGATGACAGTTTGTCCTTCTCCTGATGTTGACATCTTACATAATGTCAACGCCCTTGTCAAGAGCGAAAGTTACTAGTAATTACTATTTACCAAGTTCAGAATTTTACTTGGAACTGACAATTCTTTTTTCCACTTACTATTCCTTATTTTGTTTCAGGATTCTATCCAGAACAGCACAATGCATAGGACAATTTCTAGGTCTTTTTGGGGTTTTTTTTTTTAAGATTTATTTTATTTGCATTTGAAAGACAGGAGAGAGAGAGAGAGAGAAAAAGAGAGAGACAGCAATGACCAGAGCTGGGCTGATCTGAAAGCAGGAGCCAGGAAGTTCTCCAAGGTTTCCCACATGAGTGCAGGGTCCCAAGGTCTTGAGTCATCCTCTGCTGCCTGCCCAGGTCCTCAGCAGGAAGCTGGATCAGAAATGAAACAGTTTGGAGCATGAGCCAGCACCCACATGGGATTCTGGTGCCACAGGCCAGGCTGCTGCCCTTCAGCCTTTTCTTGTTTTTGATGAATTTTTAAAAGATGTATATATTTGAAAGGCAGACTTAGAGAGAGACATACACACAGAGGAGAGAATATTCTGTGTGCTGGTTTTCTCCCCAAATAGCTGCAATGATCTGGCTGGGTTCGTCCAAAGGCAGAAGCCTGGAGCTTCTTCCAGGTCTCCCATGTGGGTGGGTGCAGGGGCCCAGTGGCTGGGACCATCTCTGTGCTTGGCCAGGCACAACATGAGGAAACTGGATCAAGAAGTAGAGCAGCTGGGCTCGAACTGGCACCCAAGCGGGATGCTGGCGCCACAGGCAGTAGGTTTACTCGCTACGCCACAATGCATTCTGGAGAGGTATTTATGGTACACCCCTCCAACGGAATTTGTCTGCTGTTTTTCTCACACTTACACTGGCATTATGATGTTTGGGGAGAATGACTAGCGGGGCAGTGCCATTATCATCACATTTTATCACGGGAAAGGGCTACCGGCATATCTAATCCCTGTTGCTATGCACCTTAGCACCTGACTGAGGTTGTGTTTGTTGGCGTCCTTATCAGAGACCTTACTTTCCCTCTTTTTCCACACTATACATTAGAAAGGAAATCACTATGCATTGGGTGGGTTGGGATTCCCCACGGGGTATTGTTACTAAGTACATTCTTCTGTAGGGAATATTTATCTCCCGTTGCTCATTGATTCAGGGAATCACCTATTTCTATTGACACAGACTCAAGTGGGTTCTACATTCTAGACCACGATCTGATCCTGTGATTAGCATCCGTTCTGGGGGCTCGTTCAGAGCGGTGGCTTCTTACTTCTGGCCTGCAAGATGTGCCAGGCTTTGCTCGCACTTGATGAAGTCCAGTGCTTCCCTCACCCACTTCTCTAAGGAGCCCTGGCACTTTCATTAGAGATTGGAATTTATTATTTATTTGAAAGGCAGAGAGAGAAAAGTTTCCGATTCATTGATTCGTTCCTCCAAATACCTGTCAGTCATTGATAGTGGGCCAGCCAGACGTCAGGGAGCAGAGACAGGAACTCAACCCAAGTCGCACTCAGCGGTCACCTGCCTGTCCCAGGCCTGTCCTGCTGAGCCTTTAGGAGCGCCTGACATCCCGCCAAGACTACAACTCCCGGCATACCCCGAGCACCTTGCGCACGCGCAGCTGGCGGTGACGTCCGGGCGGCGCCCAGGACGCTGGACGTGCGGCAGTGGGAGCTTAGGAAGCCGAGCGGCGCGCGTCCTTGCCCTACATCCTCGGTGGGTGCTCGGCGGTCTCTGCTTTCCCAGGTGACTGTGGCAGTCCGTGGGGCGACCCTCAGCTATCCCGCTGCCCGCCCGGCCCCGGTGCCCCGGCCCCGGTGTCCCGGCGCCCCCGCCTTCGCTGCCCTCCCTCCGTGCGGACCCCCTGGCTCTGCGGCCGTCCAGGCTCCGGGCTGCCCGCTGTCCTCTCAGGCTCCGAGCCCTTCCCGAGGGCCCCCTTCCCGGCTTCTGCCTCCCTGTGCTGTCCCCTCCGACGGGCTGCGCCCTGGGGGCCGAGGTCCTCCCGCACGCCGGTCTCTTGGGGGGAGGGTTGGTGTTCCTGCCGGCGAGAGGTCGCCCCCTTTGCTTGGAAGTCCGGGGTGGCCTTGGAGAGCTCCGCACTCGCCCATCCCCCGCCGCCGAGCTCCTTGCACCTGCTTGCTCTGAATCTTGCAGTTAGGTGCTTGCCGGATAACGGTATCTCCGTGTATCTCTTTTCGCGTTTGTTTTTCCTACACGCAGCTCAAATTAAGAACTGCGCAGGCAGGGATTTCTGTTTTCGTAAATCTCAAATGTGGAAGCGGTTCCACCGTGTGGAAGAGACTTCATAAATAAGCCAGTGGGAAGTTTTCTGCTGTTTGGAACTAGGAAAGGAATGAGACAAAAAAAAGTCAGGGGTGGGGTGCCTGGGCTAGTTCTGGCTCTGCTCTGAGCTCCAGCTTCTTAGTGTTCTGGAGGCCCTTGTAGGCACGTGGCCATCACGGCCTGGAGACCCGCTGGGCGTTCCTGGCTGAAGCTGCAGCCCAGCTCTGGGCGCAGTAGACAACTGGGGGAGTGAACCAGCTCATGGGAGCTTGCTCTTTATCTATCAAATAAATATTTTTGAAAAAGATACATTATTTGTTTTAGAGGTAGAGTTGCAAAGAGGAGGAGAGGCTGAGAGAGGAGAGCGTGAGAAAGCGACAATCTGAGTCTTCTGTCTGCAGGTTCACTCCCCAAATGGCTGCACCGACCTGAACTGGGCCAGGTGGAAGCCAGGAACCAGGAGCCTCACCTGGGTCTTCCACGTGGGTACAAGGAGTTGGATCGGAAGTAGAGTAAGCAGGACTCTAAAAGGCTTACCTTACCTTACAATGTATGCCCCCTAAGGAAAGTTTTAAAAAATGAATTGAAGGTAGCATTAAAAGAAGAATCTACGGGGACATGATTGATACACAATGCCCTTGATTTCCTCCCTCCAGAGAAACCTTCAGCATTCTTTGTTGCCTCCCTTTTGGCTGGGAAAGCACTTCCTTCTGAGGAAGAAAAATTCCCCGTCTCCTGTGGTCCATGAAGGGAACCCCAGTGCAGGAAGTGACAAGTCCCGAGTCACATGAGAGTGAGGTCTGGGCTGGTGACTCCACCACGTTGACTCACGGCCCTCAATGTTTGCTGAACAAATTCATGGGCGCAAGGTGAGCCCAGGCACTCCCGGGGCAGCTATCTTTAGGAGGCTGCTAACCCTGGGCAAGGAAAAGATTGTGGGACCCGGCTGCTGATTCCTCTGTGGTAGAGAGAGCTCTTCCTTCGGATCCAGCTCCCCTCCCATTGTGCTTGCTGAGGGCAGGGATGCAGTGTGTTCCATGCTGTGCACAGTGGAGCGTCTGGCAGGTGTTGTGGTTGGGAATTTCTTCCTGAAAAGACTGCAGGGAAGCTCTCTGGATCTAACAGTGGTTCTGCACTGGCATCCTGTGGCAGGGGTGTTCGCCTCTCGTGGCAGTAAATTCCCTGGCCGTCTCTAGGTGTGAGTTCATGTGAAGTCTGTACCGCAGTGGCATAGGAAGAAGGAGTAATCCCGTTCTTGTACCAATACTGTTGTAGGGAAAAATGGGGGTGTTTTTCCTACTCTGACGCCTTCCAGTGCTTCTTAGCTTGCATTATTATTTTTTTTTGAAGATTTTTGGTTATTAGAAAAACAGATTTACAGAAATAAGGGGAGACAGAAAGCTCTTTCATCCACTACTTTACTTCTCCAATGGCTGCAACAGCTGGGACTGTGCCGATCCAAAGCCAGGAGCCTGGAGCTTCTTCTGGGTCTCCCAGGCAGGTGCAGAGTCCCAAGGCTTTGGGCTGTCCTCTGCTGCTTTCCCGGGCCACAGGCAGGGAGCTGGATGGGAAGTGGAGCAGCTGAGACACAAGCTGGCACCCATAAGGGATACTGGCACTTGCAAGGTGAGGATTTGGTCACTGAGTCATCACGCTGGGTCCCTCTACATTAACTTTTTTGAAAGGTTTTTATTTTTATTGGAAAGGCAGATCTACACAGGTAAGGAGAGAGAGATCTTTCACCCACCAGTTCACCACCCCCCCAGTAAGCTACACAGCTGGAGTTGAAGCCAGGAGCCAGGAGCTTCTTCCAGGTCTCCCATGTGGGTGCAGGGGCCCAAGGCTTTGGGTTCAAAGCAAAGGACCAGCTTCCTGCTTTCCCAGGCCTCAAGCATGTAGCTGGATGGAAAGTAAAGTAGCTGGGACATGAACTGGCAGGATTCCGATGAGTGTAGATGGAGGATGAACCAGTTGAGCCATCGCACGGGCCCATGCATGAATGTTCACTTTCTGTCTCCCTTCATCCACCTTTATCATACTGGATATTGACAGAGTTAGAGAATTGCTATTTTCTGGTGTAACTCCTTGAGAGCACCAATAGTAAATTATTAAGCATGTTACAGAGAGGGACCATTTTTTAAAAAAAAGTTTATATTTATTTGAAAGATATACAGAGAGGAAGATAAGAGAGGAACCATTTTAACAAATGATTGAACTGGGTTCCTAGAGTGATAGGGTGAGAGAACATGTTCCAGTCCGTTCCCTAGGCACTCACAGCGGCCTGGAGAACTGGGCTGTGGGTCGCCTGGAGCTGTGGGTCCCCTGGAGCTGTGGGTCGCCTGGAGCCCTGGGTCGCCTGACACTTCTGTCACGAATATGTCGGAGTTTCTGTTTGTACGTAACTGTCCTTGAGAACAGGGAGAGTCTTCCTCTTTTTTTGTAAGGAAGTAACTTTTACAAGTAAAGCAAGAGAGCTGCTGCCAGAACCACTGGGATGTGCCGAAGGAGCCAGCTGATTTCCAGCTCTTGAAATGAGCTAAAGGGCCCTTTGCACCTGTCTCCCTGAGGTTTCCCAGTTGCCGCATGAGGTAACTGGTTGTGTGTCAGGATTCAGGTAAGCAAACCCGGGCTTCAGGAGGTTAGGATCTCGCCCACGGTCGTGCCAGGGAGGAAAGAGGTGTGTTCCGTGCTCAGAAGGCTCAGATTCAGAAGGACGGGTTTTCCGAATTTGCACACAGTGCTTTTAAAGTGATTTGAATTCACATTTCAGCAAGGTTTGACTTGCTGGATATGGTTTATTCTGTGAAGCTTTTTGTAGTTTTTATTGGCAGGGAAGTAACGGGAGTGGTTTGCAGTTTGCATGCTAGTATTTTATCCTTAAAGCTGGCCGATGCGTTTTAACTTTATGCGTTAGGTCTGCTCCGGGGTATCAGTTGTGCAGTGCTAAAGTAAGTTTGCTGGAGTTCTCTGGAATTCAGTCCGCTAAAACAAAGAAGCAAAGATATTTCTGTTCCTTCAGAAGATTGTTTATGCGTTTTAGAAGGTTTTTGTCTTTTTCTTCTGAGATAAGTATCTTGGAATTTTGCCCTCAAAGGGCATTTTAACTTTCTACATCTGCTAAGCTGTTTGGGAACAGCGTGATGTGTTTGTTTCTAAGGGAATGTGTTGGGCAAGTGTGGTCAGGTGGCTAGAGAATGGTGGTGGTAGTGGCAGTGATAAATGCCGTGGAAGCAGCTGCCACGGAGTGAGTTTTAGTAAATGTCAGCTCCCAAATACATAAACATTTTATTAACCGATTTTCGTTACGTCTTATCAGTAGGTGATGGTATTCTTATTTTACAGATTCAAATATTAGGGCTTGAAGAAAAGAGTTTGGCCAAGGTAATTTGTAACTGCCTTGGTCTTTTGGCTCCAAAGTGTCTGCTTATAAATATTAGGTTCTGTGAATTCTAAAGCATGAGTGGTATTCAGTTGCTAACGATACATTCCTCTGTCTGCTTCCGAGACAAAAATAAGAAGTTTTTGAGAAGAAGCGTTTTAGGTAGGTAGACACCATCTAGGTTGGGATTTTGTCTTTTGCTGTGTTTGAACATAGTTTCAAGTGTTGTTTGCAGGCTTACATTTATCAAAATAACACGTGTAAATATTGAAAAACTAAACAGAACTTGAACTGCTGATGATGGCCAGTCCTGGGCCGGGATGAAGCTAGGAGCTGGGAAGTCAGTCTAGGTTTCCTGCTTGGGAGGCAGGAAGCCAGTTGTCTCACCTGTCACGTCTGCAGGGGAAGCTGGAGTTAGGAGCTGGTGCCGGCACTCACCCAGAGGCCCAGAGGTGGGTGCCCTAGCCAGCACCTTCACGGCCAGGCCACCTGGCCATCCCACGCTATGTATTACTTTCACTAGGTTCTGGTAAGGGGACACAAGGGAAATAATTCTTACGACTTAATTGTTTTGATTTGAAAAAATTTATTTATTTGAGAGACCGCAAGAGTTCCCATCTGCTGGTGCTCTCCCCAAATGCTGGGCCAGTCACACCTAGGAGTTGGGAATTCAGGGCAGGTACCCGAGCCCTGTGGGGTGTGTATGAGCAGGAAGCTGGCATTGAGACTAGTGCCAGCACTGAATCCTAGGTGCTGGTAATGGAGTCGGAATTCTCGCCCCGCAGGGTTTCCTCTAAGCATGGCTGATCAAAACGCCCAGTGCCTGGCTGACCCTTTTTTTCATCTTTGGGAAGATTTTAGGTTGTGTTCTTTGTCCTTAGTGCGCTGAAATTCCACGGTCTGGTGCCCTGCTGGGGATCGTCCACAGTTCTTTCTGGTGGTTGGAGTTTAGTGAGCCTAGAGCTGTGTCCTGTTCTGGGGAGTGCTGGTGTTCAGGATTCTCCCCCTTTTCTCTGTGATTTGTTCATGAAGCTCCTGTAAGTAGAATGTTTTCTGTCCCCTTGCCCAGCGCAGGAGTCCAGGAGGTGGTGATAAAAGGAAGAGGACTGGGAGTGTAAGACTTCTGTCGCCTGTGTCCCCCTTCTGTTGCTGTGGCTGGCAGCTCAGGTGGTCTGCTAGAGGGCCTGGGGCCTCTTCTAAAGACTTCCCATGAACTTATTCCAAGAACTGCCCTCCCCCCACTTATGAATTATCTGGTTCCCCCAGCTCCCAAAACATTCCAGTTCTGTGCAGGGGTTGGCTTGCTGTCAGCCCATGACAAAGCAGAAAGGCCCGCGTTCTGTGTTAGATACCTCTGTCCGTTTTCTTGAGACAGCTCAAATGTCAGCGTCTCCTCTTTTGCTCTGCTTCCTCTTTGCCTGTTGGGGCTGTCCACGTCCTGTCGGGAGGAAGCAGAGTTCACTGCTGGGCTGCCGACCCTCCAGTAGCCTGGGAAACTGCCAGGCAGTCACCACTCCTGCGAATTCTAGTTTTGGATTCATATTTTAATGTCATTTATGTGTCAGCTCTTTGAAAATACCTGCTTTGTGGCTTATGGTGTTTATTGGGGGTGGGGGGAATGCACTATATGGGAATGTAAAAGCGGGAACATAATGGAAAACCTTGTGTTTAAAGTTGCCCATAGTTTTGCCCTCGTCCTGGTTGACCTCAGTGGAGTTGAGCTCCAGCAGCTGCTGTGGACTCCTGCGCTTGGCGTGACCTGTGTGAGACAGTGGCTTGTGACTCTTGGGAGGACTGGGCCAGGTAGCATCCTCTTCTTGCTGCTTTGTGGTCAGGGGTCAGGAGTCATGGGAGGAACCTGGCCGGTAACAAACCCTTGGTGGCAAGGTGAGGCTGCGGTGGGTCACGGAGGGGCGGGGGCTACGGCTTTGTGCTTGCAGGCTTGTCTGTGGTGCTCCTGGCTTCCTCTGCCTGCCGATGAGGTCTGGGTTGTGCTCTGTGTGGGCTGTGGGCTGAGAGCCAGAAGCCAGGGGGCTGATGAGGCAAGCCTTGCTCCCTGGCGTGCAGGTGAGAGCCCAGGAGGCCGTAGATGCAGTGTGCGCTTTGGAAAAGAGATAAAGAGCTCGTCCCCCGCACTCTGATGGCTGCTGCCTTCCAAAGAGGGAGAGGGGAGGGAGCGCGGGACGCGAACTAGGTCACTTCTAGTTCCTTCCCAGGTAACTTTTTGGCCCATTCACAGACAGCTGCTTTTTCCGTGTGAAGTGTGAAGTGAGAGTTTATGTTGCGGCTGTGGGAAGTTGAACCGTGCAGATCCTCAGGGTATGGAGTGAGTGCGTGTGGCCACTGGCTCTCTTGTCCTATGCTCGGGGTAATGACCTCACTGCAGAGATGTGACGCTCTCTGCAAGTGTTCAGAGGCACAGATTGAAGCCGGAGCAAGCGCTCCCACCTTCCGGCTCCCTCCCCGTCATGCCCGCGGTCGCTGGGCCTGCAGTCAGCTCTCACCCATGGGAGTCAGGAACCCAGCTGGCTGGCTGCTGCCTTCCAGGGTTTGGGGGGAGGCAGGCGGTCTGGTGTGGCATGGAGCATCGTCGGTGCTGGACCGAACCCCTGCTTCCAGGTCCTTGCACCTGATGTTTCCCGTGCATCCTGCATAGGGTAAACGGTGACAGCGGGCACTCTGCTTGCTCGCTGTCGGCTCCCCAGAGCCCAGGACAAGGTTGTGTAGACATTAGCGGCTCTGAAATATTGATTGATTGATTGGGACTATCATGATACTACTTCTCTACCTTAGATGCTTTTGGAAGTAACTGATTGTTTTAGATTATAAATTGCAGGAACCCAAATCAGTGCAGTTGATCATTATTATTTTTTAAAGCAGGCATAAAGCAGCCCTGTCATTTTGCTTGGCAGAAAGCCTAGAATGAAGGTATATTTCTGGGTCATTGGGTGGTGACTCAGCAGGGTGGGCTCTGCTGTGTCTCTAGGGTGAGCCAGCCTGAGGGTGGCTGTCTCCTCATGGTCAGAAGTGGCTGTCGCTGTAGTGAGTTCAGATCCACTCTAGGGAAGAGACCTGAATTTGTCTAGGACTGAGAGCTTAAATATGTGTGAATGAAGTATTGTGTCCTTGGTGAGAACAGAGCATGAATTAGGGAAAGTTGCAAGTACAGATTGAGGGGGGAGGGTCGTCTCTGGCTGTGGCTTAGCTCATTAAGCTGCTGCCTGCAGTTCTGGCATCCCATATGGGTGTTGCTGGTTTGAGTCCTGGCTGCTCCACTTCTGATCCAGCTCTGTGCTAATGGCCTGGGAACACAGAGGACAATGACCGAAGTCCTAGGGCCCCTGCCACCCACGTGGCCAAAAGAAGATGCTAGCTGCTGGCTTTGTTCTGGCCTGGCAGTGGCTGCTGTGGCCATTTAGAGAGTGAATCAGTAAATGGTACCTCCCTCTGCCCCCATTTTCTCTGTCATTCTGCCTTTCAAAGAAGTAGATTTTTTAAAAGTACGATTTTAGACCTCTGCGAATAAAAGCTGATAAGCGGAAGTCTTTTCTGAAATGTTTGGCAAAAGATGAGAATAAAGCCACCCTTAGGCTTGGGTCAGGAGTTACGGGAGGGAACTTATGAACTCTTTGGAGGTGCTCATTCCAGCTTGATCCACTCAGCTGATTTCCAAGCCACCCTAGTGCCTTAAGGAACCACCTGGGACGGGTGTTTGGTGTAGTGGTTAAGATGTGGCTGTATCGTCTGCTGCCCGAATCAGGGTGTCTGGGTTCAAGTCTGTTCCTGCTTCTCATTCTTGTTTTCTGCTTAGGCACGCCCTGGAGGCAGCAGACAGTGGCTTTAAGTACACAGGTCCCTGCCCTCACACGGGACCTGGGCTCACCTCCTGACCCTTGCCTGACCCCTCCCCGTCCCCTCACCTTCGTTGCAGGCATTTGGAGACTAAATCAGTGAATAGAAAACCTCTGTTTGTTCCCCTTTCTGCCTTTCAAATAAAAATAGTTTCTGAAGTACCTAAAAATATTAAGTAGAGAGTGGGTATTTGCCTTAATGGTTAAGGTGCGCACATCATGTATTAGAATACGTTCTTTTTAAGATTTATTTTGTTTGAACAGCAGACTTACAGAGAGAAAGAGTGACAAAGAGGAAGGTCTTCCATCTGCTGATACACTCCCCAAGTGACTGCAACAGCTGGAGCTGAGCTGATCTGAAGCCAGGAGCCTCTTCTGGGTCTCCCACAGGGAGCAGGGTCCCAAGGCTTTGGGCCTTCCTCTGCTGCTTTCCCAGGCCAGAAGCAGGGAGCTGGCTGGGAAGTGGAGCAGCCAGGATATGAACCTGTGCCCATATGGATGCCAGTGCTTGGAGGTGGAGAATTAGCCAGTTGAGCCAGTGCACCAGCCTCAGCATACCTGGGATGGATACGTGGTTTTGCTTCATGACTCCAGGTTCCTGCTGATCCCAGTCCTGGGAGGCAGCAGTGATGGCTCAGGTTGTTGAGTCTCTGCCACCACATGGGAACGTGCATTGAGTTCTTAGCTCCCAGCTTTGATCTGGCCCAGCCCCAGCTGTCGTTTTTGCAAATGAATTTGGAAATAAATCAATGGATAGGAGCTTTGTCTGCCTCTCACATAAATGAAAAGACAAGAAAAACTGAAGTCGAAAACCGAAGTGACCCATAGCTTTACTTTCCTAATGATAACTACTTATTTCGGAACATGAAATGAAAGCAGAACATACGAATTGTTCAAAGCAAGTTCAGACGATATGGGAAGCAGTGCAGGGCGGGTCATCTGCATGGACGGTGGATCGTCCACGTGGACGGTGGCTCTCCATTCCTCTGCCCTGAGACGGGCTGTGAGTGCTGCGGGAGACAGGTGCGTGGAGTGTGTATCTCTTCTGTTTCCTGATGAGCAGCCCCCAGCGTGGGGCATGGTGAGCCCCTGGATTTGTGCCTGTGCTGGGGGGCCTCTGCATGGACATCAGGGTGGTGAGCCCCCCAGTGCTGCTGAGGGTGCTGGGGCAAGCGGCCGGGCCTTCAGCATTTTGGTCGGATTTGTTAGGTTTCCCTTCCCACAAGGCGGCCGCCGTCCTCATTCTGGTCATGGCATTTTTTTCCCTGCTGGGTGTGGAGGAGTGACTTTTCTGGTGCCCGTTTGCAGGTAAAATTGCCTTTAATGTTGTGCATTGAGGTGAGAGGAATTGGCCATCCTTACAATTGTTTTTTTTTTCTTTTTGTGAAATTAGCAAAAGGTTGCCTTTTCTTTGCATGTAACTGAAGGAAATCAGCTGCCATATTGCTTATTTAAAAAGTTTTTTTTTTTTTTCCAATTTGTCATTGGTCTTTCTGACTAAATTTTTTCCTCAAACAGGCAGTTTTTATTTATTTTCTTTTAAGTGTTTACTGTTTTAGAGGAAGAGAGAGCTCCTGACTGTCGGTTCATTTCGTTAACGTCCACAGTGGCCCTGTATTTGTTCTTCATGACTTCAACTCATATCTTTGTGAGAAGCAGCATGCACAGGTGAAGCTTGACTTCGGCTTCCTCAATTAAAAAAAATCTTTACCTATTTTCACTCTTCACTTGAAAGGTAGAGAGAAACCGAAGGGCAGGCTGATGCTTCATCCACCGACTCGCTCTCACGTGCTGCCGCAGCCAGGGCTGGGCCAGCTCAAAGCAGGAGCCCAGAACGGAGTTGAATTTCCCATGTGGATCTGGGGTACCAAGTGCTTAAGGCATCGTCGGCTTCCCAGGAGCACACTAGTAGGAAGCTGGGATTGGGAAGGATCGGGGACTTGAAGCCAGGCGTCTTAACCACCAGCCAAATGCCTGCCTCTATCTACTTAGGAAAAAAAAAATATTAGGGAGTGAGAGATAGTACCCAAATGGGCTGATTTCCTAAATGCCTGCGAGGGCTTGGGCTGCGCTAGCCTGAAGCCAGGAGCAAGGAGGTTAGTTCTGGATTCCCTGAGCTGAAAACTCAGTTGCTTGAGCAGTGCGGGTCCCTCCCAGGCTGCACATTAGCAAGCGGCTGGAGCCTGCAGCCAGAGCTGGGCACAGAACCCGACACTGATGTGGGATGTGATGCTGGTAACTGTTAAGACCACATGCCTGCCTCTCTGGCCTTTTTTTTTTTTTTTTCTTTGAAGTAGAGTTAGGTTTGAGATTGTTTTTCTTGACTGCTTCTGGTTTTCTGAACTGACCTGCTGTTTTGTGGACTGACATCAGCGTGGCATACCTGGCTGGGCCACGTCCGACATACTGGGCGTGCTGAGCATAAAGCAGAGGCAGTGGGCTCCTTAGGACGTGGGCCTATTACGAGAAGACCCAGTATTCTTGACAGAGCTGTGTGTCGGCATCCCTGCGGCTGTTTCTGGACTCTTAAACTTGGCCAGGGTTGCAGGGTCGTGAGGCTCAGGGCCAGAGTGTGGAAGAAAGGTCACGATGGGGTCATGTGGACCATCCTGCAGAGGCCTGTGGAGAATGGCAGTTTACCAGCAGGTACAATGGCCTCCGGCCGTGCCTCAGCCGACCCTGAGGCGGAGATGACTGTGCTGGATGTTGTCTTTTGGGTATCATTTTGAACCTGCCGCTTTTTTCCCTTGCAGGTGAAGAGATGGCGTTTGTGAAGAGCGGATGGCTACTGCGACAGAGTGAGTACAGGCACTGAGTCCGTGGTCCATGTTAAGTGTTGCTCTGGGACAGGTCCTCCTTTGTGCTGTGGAGACGATCTTATTAGTGTTGTCATGGGGCTTCTCTTGTGGCTGTTTTTAGAATTCTGTGAACTGTCTGTGCAGCGGGAACTCTTCGTTAGTTGCTGAAGCGACAGTCATCAGGAAGCAATGGGCCTGCCGTGTTAGTCAGAGGAGCCTCAGGCCCCGACCGTGCCTGTGCTGTGCAGCCTGGCATTTGGTCCCCGTGGGTGTGGGAAGTGCCTGTGTCATCTGGGGCTGAGCGATGACTCAGTTTCTGCAATTGTGGAGTCTGTGTGTGTAATCATGTGGATGGAGCCATGACCCCAGGGCATGAGACTGTAAAGCCCAAACTTTTGAATCTCCAAAGAAACTCCATTCTTCAGTTGTGGGGTTGAGTTCTTCTTTGCTAGACTTCTCTGTAGGTCTTTTGTGTGTACCATTTACTTGTTTCTGAGGCTTCTGTCACTCCTGTGTGTGTGTGTTTTATTTGAAAGGCAGAGTTTTATCTATCTATACATATATATATATATACACACACTCACACACACATATATATACATACATATATGAGAGAGATATCTTCTCGTAACTCTGAGATATCTCAGATATCTGAGTTTTAAATATATGCGATATATTTTCCATTTGCTGATTTATTCCCAAAATGCTTCAGCAGCCAGAGGTGAACTGATCTGAGACAGCAGCCAAGAACAGCTTCTGGATCTTGCATGTGGGAGCAGGGGCTCAAGGACCTAGGTCGTCCTCTACTGCCTTCCCAGGCTGTTAGCAGGCAGCTGGATCAGAAGTGGAGCCACTGGGTCTCAAATCACCCCATATGGGCTGCTGGCACCTCAGGCGGTGGCTGAGCTGGCTCCATTGTGGCGCCAGCCCTGGCTAGTGTGTCTTAAAGCTGGAAGAACCAGTTCTGTTCACTGTAGTCCCCCCTCATCAGTGGCTTTGCTCACCGTGATTTCAGTTAGTCTTGGTCAACTGTGGTTCAGGGTATTAAAGGGCAAATTCCAGGAGTTAATTCCTGAGTTTTAAATAACGTGAATTATAGCAAGCTGCTCTGTTGAGGTGTTAGTTGTAGCCAGTCTCGTACTGTGTCTAATATCTCTAAACGCAAGTGTCCTAAGGGATGTGCGTGTGGTACAGTGCAGGGACAGAGCGTCCTTGGTTTGACCTTATCTGCAGTTGCAGGGATCTGTAGGGGACTGTGGCATCTTTCCCCTACAGATAAGAGAGAGTATAGTTGAAAGAGTGACAGATTGTCCTGACCTCTGGAAAGAGCAGAGTTACGGGAAAGTGACTGCTGTGTCACTTAGGACTCGAGCAAAAGGCAAGCTGTAGTGCACTGTGTTGGTTGTTCAGGAGTACGAGTTGGGATGTTGGGGGGCCGCCTTCAGAACTTGACCGAAGTTGAGGCCAGCAGTGAATAATCAGCTGGCGACCCTAGGTAAACTGTATGCGAACTGCTGGCTGTGGAGCTTGATTGTGTGCCTTTTGCGAAGCTTTTCTGTGTGTGTTCTCTTCTTTGCTCCTCAGTAGCTCCCTGAGGTAGGTGGTCTCATTTCCAGTTGAAGAAATGAGAGTTCCACAAGAGTAGGTGACTGAAGTGTAGACAGTAGTTGGAAGAGGTGCATCCAGCCGGGGCTGAGTCCAGTGTTGCTGTTGCTTCTCCTTGGGACCGGGCCTTCGTCCTGCCTGTGACCTCAGTTCCAGACCAGGAGCTGAACGGTGTGTTTGGCCAAAGTGTGTGGTGGTCCTGTGCTATTTTTAAAAAATATTTGTTTATTGTTATTGGAAAGGCAGATTTACAGAGAGGAGAGACAGAGAAAGAGCTTCCATTTATTGGTTCATTTCTCATGTGGCTGAAACAGTCAGAGCTAATTGGTCCAAAGCCAGGAGCCAGGAGCTTCTTCTGGGTCTCCCACACGGGTGCAGGGTCCCAGGGCTTTGGGCCATCCTTGACTGCTTTCCCAGGCTACAAACAGGGAGCTGGATGGGAAGTGGAGCACCGGGCATGAACCTAGCACTTGTAAGGCAAGGATTTAGCCACTAGGCCATTGCTCCGGGCCTAGTCCTATTCTGTTAAAATAGAGCTGTGTTAGTATTGTGTCTCATAGACAGGGCTGGCATCGTAGAGTTGAGCCCCAGTCTTTGGTTCCCTGCTCTAGAGTTTGGTGGGCACGATCTCCCCATGGTCAGGGGCTGTGGGAAGCCTTGCACGGACCCTGAAGACGTGCCCTTTGCTGGTCTTCTGGCATGTGCCTTTGACTGCACTATGCATTTGATTGAAGACAGGCTTTCCTCGGTCTACCACAGCTCATTGTTCTGCCAGGGTGACCTTTTGACTGATTCCTCATCAGTGCCGACATGGTGATGTACACACCACGGATGTCTTTAAGTTGCACAGTCGTCTTCACTATTGCACAAGTGCATGTTCAGAAGACTGACATTGAATCCCAGTAAAATGAAATGAGCTGAAATGTGTTACATTCACCAGGTTGCAGAGATGCACCTGTGGTTAAACATGGATAGAGCAGTCCCCAGGGCTTTTCCTGTCATTGTCACAAAGAACGCTGGGGCCTGGTGTTTAGTTTGTAGGGAGCTTTGGTGACACGTAGGAGATTTGGGCAGAGTTCCGTGAGCCAGTGATCCCACCTGTGTGCTTGTGTAGCCTTCAGTTGGTGGTTTGTCCACGGCTCAGGCACTTGCAGTCAGTTGGATGTGGGTTTGCGTACTGATCAGTTTGGGCAAGCGCTGTGAGTCCTGTTGGCCCTGATGCTTGAACACTGAAGGAATTACTTGAACACTTTTGGGGAGACTGGATGCTCCACTTCTGATTAGCACTAATGGCAGGCAGGGGAGCATACGCAGAGGTCTGTGGAGTGGAGCTTGTGCATGTTGGTCCAAGGCGGGGCAAGAGGCACGGGAACAGAATGTGCACGGGTAGTGTGTGGCAGTGAAAGGGGTGCCGGAGTGACTCCAGCCTGGCCTCGTGCTGTCATGTGAGGAAATCACAGCTTTATCAAGCCACTTATCTGCTCCAGGCTCACAAATGAAAGCTGAATTCTTTCCAGCTGACACAGTGTGTGAGGTGATAGGATGGACATGGTGGGAGGCAGGCCTGGACCTGCGCCTGCGTCCAGGGTCCTGCTGGGCTTGCTTCATCCGGTGGCCCAGCCCTTCTGTCTGGGCTCCTCCTCCCATACTGTGGGCTTCCTGTGAGGGCAGGTGTTACGGAAGAGTGAATGTGTGTGTTCCTAAGGAAGGACAAAGAAAAAATGCTTGCTCAGAAGAGCAAGGTGCTGTGTGTGTTTGAATTATCAACTTTACAGTTCAGCATTTCTCGATCAGTCTAGCAAGTCTAGATATTACCAGGAAAGCTGAAAAAAGATTAAAGTTCTATTTAGTTCTGTGTGGAGAAGTAAATGGCAGGCAGGTTTTGTTTAAACACAAGCATTTTTTTTTTTTTTTTAATCTAACTGAGGTTTTTAAGTTTTGGGAGGCAGACTCTGGTTGACAGCCCTGTCTGTGTGTGCCGCGTGCGCTGCTGCAGGCTTGGACCGTGGCTGCTTGGGTCGTGTTCTGCCATCACTGTGTTTTGGTGGTCTGCTGCTTTTCCGTGCAGTGGTTCTCAGAGCGCTAAGGGGAAGGTGAGCTTGGTTTCTGCTGTGAGTTAGCATACACTGTGCTTGTTCTTTTAGCTTCAAGCCAATGTCTTTCCCCCTTTTTTTCAGGTACTATTTTAAAGCGTTGGAAGAAGAATTGGTTTGACCTGTGGTCAGATGGTCACCTGATTTATTATGATGACCAGACCCGGCAGAGTGTGGAGGATAAGGTCCACATGCCGGTGGACTGCATCAACATCCGTACAGGGCACGAGTGTCGGGGTAAGCGGGCCTGCCCTGGCCAGTCTTTGCAGCAGCTGAGCCTCATTGACAGATGGTGACCAGCTCCATGGTAACCATAGTGCCCTTTGTGAGCACTTTGATCATGAACCACATAGCTGGGGTCAGTCGGTTTTCTCATTTGCCAGCCCATGCTTTTGGAGGAGCAAAGTGCTGGTAAATGCTAATGACAGTGCCACCATGGACCACGATGATTTTATGACTTAGAAACTGGCATCTGTTTAATGCTGGTTCTAGTTAATTTTTTGTTTTGAAGATTTATTTTAATTTATGGATTTGATAGACAGAATGGCAGAGTGAGAGAAAGAGCTCTTCATCCACTGCTTCATTCTCCAGATGGCTGCCGCAGCCAGGGCTGGACCAGGCCAAAGCAGGAGCCAAGAACTGCGTGTTGGTCTTCATGGTGGCAGTGATACACCTGCCGGGGCTTTCTGCTGCTGCCCTCCAAGGCTTACTAACAAGGTGCTGGGTTGAAAGTGGAGCAGGCAGGTCTTGACCCAGCACACCAGTGTGGGATACTGGCTGTTCAGATGGGCAGCTTCACTTGGGCCAGGATGTCAGCCTTTCCAGTTAGTTTGTTAAATCTCTTGATGTAGTTTCCTGAATTACTCATTGTATTCACAGTTGAGAAGAGTAGGTTTTGCAGAAGTCTCCTGAGCCACCCATCTTACTGGTCAGCCTGGTCCTTTGCTTCACTGTCTTCCTATGTATGTCTTTTTTTTTGAAAGGCAGAAATGATAGAGATAGAAGCAAAGTTCTGTTTAGTGACTCACTCCCCAAATGCCCACAACAGCCCAGGCTGGGCCTCACCAAATCCAGGAGCCTCATTCAACCTGGGTCTCCCCCGTGTGGGGCAGGGGCCCAAGTGCTGGAGCCCTCCTGTGTTGCATCCCAGGGCACACAGAGGCAGAAAGCTGGACTCAGAGGAGTAACGGACTGGCAGCCAGGCAGTCTCGTGGGGGACGTGCGTATCCCAAAGCAGTGTTTAAATTATTGCACTGAATGCCCACACACCCTGGATTATGTCTGTGGGAGCACTTGGGTTATCATCTTGCCCTTTGCTTAGCTGAATAAATATATTCCTTTGTTCTGCCTGCTTTCCGTAGATATCCAGCCTCCGGACGGGAAGGCCAAGGACTGCCTGCTGCAGATCGTCTGCCGAGATGGGAAGACTGTTAGTCTTTGTGCAGAAAGCACAGATGATTGTTTGTAAGTTTTGGTTTCGCACGTGTTTACCTTAGAAGGATTTTGTTTTAATTTCCAATTAATAGGAAGTGGAGTTTTTTAAGACAGCAGGGAAGGGACTTGGCAGGTGTGTGAGGGACGGGACAGGTGTTCCCAGGCTGCGTCTCTCTCGCCAGGACCTCTGGGCTGGCTCGCGGGGTCGTGAAAGAGGCAGAAGGTACTGGCGGTCGCTCTGCTCTCAGTTCTTGCTTTAGGGATGTCATTGAATAGTTTTCTCAGTTTTGTTCTTTGGATGTACGGGTGTGTTTTTGAAAAACAAGGCGTCTGTACTGTGGGGCAGTTTTCCTTTTTCCGCCTCTGGAGGCGGAGTGGAAGCAGCAGGAGGCCCCAGCCTCACTTACCCTCCGCCTCTCCACGTGGGTGTTGGGTCCCAATCTCAAAGACCCTGACTGAGGAAATTTGGGGCGTGGGCGTGAGCTGTTCCTGTCCACCTTGTCCCACGGTGGGCTGGCTCTGAACTTGGTGTCACATTCTCTTGTACGCGTGCTGTTTGCACAGCAGTGGCCTCCCCTGCGTTCACATTGGCTTTCATCCCCAGTGACATTTTTATTCTTTGTCAGGTTCTAGGCCTTATTTAAAATCCGCAATGTAGCATCCTTTTTGTACTCTAATAATCTATATCATTGAATCTCAAATGGCAAATTCTAGAAGACATGTGGCTTTCTTAGACAGTGCTTGAGAAATGGCCACATGTCAAACTAATTTGCTGCTTTTATCAGCTGACACTGTGTTAGTATGATTTAAACTTTTTTTTAAAAGATTATTTAATTTTTTTGTTGGAAAGGCAGATATATAGAGAGGAGGAGAGACAAAAGATCTGCCTTTCGATGATTCACTCCCTAAGTGGCTGCAACAGCTGGTGCTGAGCCAATCCAAAGCCAGGAGCCAGGAGCTTCTTCCGGGTCTCCCACACTAGTACAGTGTCCCAAGGCTTTGCACCGTTCTCAACTGCTTTCCCAGGCCACAAGCAGGGAGCTGGATGGGAAGCAGGGCCACCAGGACATGAAGCGGAGTCCATATGGGGTCCTGGTGTGTGCAAAGCGAGGACTTTAGCCGCTAGGCTACCGCATTGGGTCTTGATTGAATCTTTTAATGTGCTATTTAGTGATGCAGCACTATGTAATAGTTTTTAAAGAAGATTGATGTATTTATTTGAAAGGCAGTTACAAAAAGGCAGAGGTGGAGAAAGTAAACTTACCTTTCAGTTTCATTTCCCATGAGCTTTGTGAAATATCCTCAGATATTTACACCTGTACTGCAGAACCAGGCTGGGTAACCAGTGAAACAGCAGGCACCTCTTGGTGCTACGGCGGCCTGCTATCAGCAGTCGGCATATCAGCAAGGTTGTGCTCTGAACTAGTCTCTTCCTGGATTCCAGGGGGCACCGGCATCCTGGATGTTCTTGGCTACCGCTGTGGGCTCCAGTCTGGGTCTCGGTTGCCACCTGTTGTTTCCTCATGTCTGTCCAAAGTTCCCTCCTGTAAAAATAGACATTAGATACGCTGGCTGGAGGGCCCAAGACCATGGTCCATCCTCTGCTGCCTTCACAGGCTGCAAGCAGGGAGCTGAATCAGAAGTGGAACATCAGGGACATGAACCAGTGCCTTTACGGGATCTCAGTGACTGCAGGGGAGGATTAGCCAATAGAGCCATTGTGTCGGACTCTGATTTTCTCTGAATTCATTCCATCTGCAGAGGCTCTTATTTCCTTAAACACACACACACACACACACACACACACACACACACACACACACACACACACACACATTCATGGGTGCTGGGGATTAAGGGATCAGCATATCTTTTATGGGGGCATAGTTTAGCATATAACAGAGACCTCTAGGTAAGGATGGTGAATTACCCCATGTTGTCTTCCCCCGGCTAGCTAGTGAGATGGAGGGGAAATGTGTCCACAGCAGTGGCCGAACAGTGAAGCTTGACTTCAGGCACAAACTGGGAACAAACTGCCACACAGCGAGATGGACAATTCTTGATGCCTGTCAGAGTCTGGACCCCACCCCACGTCCTCCTGGTAGTGACAAGATGAATTCATGAGGCTGTGCGGGTTTTCAGGAGCACTCTCCAGGGTGGCTGAGTAAGAGTAAGGGGCTTTTGGAAAGCTAAGGAGAAGCCCTTGAGACGGTGGTGCTCTTGGATCTCTGCAGGGCCTGGAACGTTTTCTCAGGGCTTGCTGTGCCAAGGCAGCGGAGGGCATGAAGTTCACAGGGGTTGGATGATTCTCTGGTAAAGCCCTAGCATGAGGCTGTGGAGGCTGTGCTTAGAAGAGCATCTTCCCACCCAAGCCAGTGCTGTCAGGTGACATAACAGTTGTGGGGTGGGATGCATTGTGGTCTGAATATATGCTTTTTTTTTTTTTTTAAGATTTATTTTATTTTTATTGGAAAGGCGGATATACAGAGAGGAGAGACAGAGAGGAAGGTCTTCCGTCTGATGATTCACTCCCCAAGTGAGCGCAACGGGCCGATACTATGCCGGTCCGAAGCCAGGAGCCTCTTCTGGGTCTCCCACACGGGTGCAGGGTCCCAAGGCTTTGGGCCGTCCTCGACTGCTTTCCCGGGCCACAGGCAGGGAGCTGGATGGGAAGCAGGGCTGCCGGGATTAGAACCGGCGCCCATATGGGATCCCGGGCGTGCAAGGCGAGGACCTTAACCACTTGCGCCACCGCGCCGGGCCCTGAGTATATGCTTTAAGTGAATACGCAGAAGGGTCCCATGTTGGAAGTGTGTTCTCTAGTGGGGGTGCTGAGTTCTGGTGGGACTTTTAAAGGAGGTGCTTTGGTCTCAGAACGGTGATTAGTTCTTGGCAAACTCTGAATTATTTTAGGAGTTGTTATATGACAACCTCTCTCCACCACTGGGTTTCCTGTCTTGCAAGTGGTCTCCCTCACAAGTAGCTCTCCTTTGGTGCCATCTGTCTGTGGGCTCTCAGCAGATGCCAGCTCCATGCCCTTGAACCTGCCGAACCTGTGAGCCAAAGGATCCACTTTTCTTTATAAGTTAGTAAGTTACCAGGCTTAAGAAACAGGACGTAGACTGTTGTATAAGGTAACACCTCATGTTCAAGCTTGCGGGGATGGGGTGAGGCAGAGCTGCCAGTTGATAGCAGATTAGTTAGGAAAGATGTTAAGGAGAGAGAAACTGAGAAGAAACTTCAAACACCGCTTCCCTCTTCAACATGGGCGCAAAGAAACAGCTCAGCAACTGTGCAGAGATGACATAGAGGAAATAGTAAAAGAAGAGATTTTCGTTTGTTGAGTGCTCTTTTGTATCTGATAGCTGGACCGCCTGCTGCTGTCACCTAGTGTGATGTGGATGGCATGCAGCCCAGCCGGAAAGAGTGTTACTGGCGTGCGAGAAGACCGGGGGTACTCCCAGCGAAAGCCAGGGAATGAGATCAGAGCTGTGTTAGAAAGACTGAAAGTTCAGAAAGATAATTGACATCTGGAAAATACAGAACCCAACATAAATTTCATGCAGGAGAAATGTTCTGAAATGAATCTAATCACACATTGTAGGACATGCCAGACTGTCTCACTTGACACAAACAGCAGAAAACAATTCCCTGAGATGAACGAGCAGCGCAGTAGGACCCCCATGCCCATGACGCTGGCACTTGCTTATCAAATCTGCTGCGGAATTGTGCAGCTTAACTGCGTTCATTAGAAAACGAGAACGTCTGTGAAACCGAACTAATCTTTCCATTCAAGGAAATGGTGGAACTAGACAAACAGAATTGATAAAGGTGAGAAAGTGAAGGTATTTCTTGAAAACTAGTGAGAGATTTAGACTCAGATTTCTGGCTTTTGTGACCATTTGGGGGAAGTTGATGGGTGTAAATGTTGTTAATGGCCCTTCTTTGTAGGATCCTTTGCCAGCCCCCCTGAAGTAAATTGTATTTGTAGTGTTTGTTTTAGCAGTCTCACCCTTCAGAATGTCTTATAGAAATGTTTACACAGGCTGCAAAGATGCAATCAGAGTGTTAATAGTAGTGTTATTTTTAATAGCAAAAAAATTCTGGCAATATAACTCTTCTTGTATCCTGTGACATCAATGTAGCTGTTAAAAAGAATGAATAGATGTGTGTGACGTGAATTGACAGGCAACTCAGTGCATTTTGTGTTTAGTAAATAGTAAAGCGAAAGTTGTATATATACTGTTGTAGTTATTATGTCTCTGCTTAAACATTTATTTTGCCTTTGGAGCTGAAGTGCTTACGTATTCCTAGTGTGTCTCAAGTGAGTGAATCCTGGGAGGCCTGAAGACCTGTTCCAAACCAACTTCTTGTAGGTTTCTGATACCAAATCAGTAATGGGGTTTATTTCCACAGAAGCAAATCCAGCTGCTTTTGCTCTAGCAGAAGGCAGATTGGAAATGAGTATCTGGCTTCAGCATAGAATCTGTTTGAGAATCATTTGAAACGTTGGATTACCTCAGATAAAGCTCCCCTTTTCTTTTCTTTTTGTTCAGGGCCTGGAAATTTACGCTGCAGGATTCTAGGACTAACACGGTAAGTTGCTCATGGCAGCCAGCAGTCAGGGAGACTGGAAGCTGGGGAAAAGGAACCAGGGAGACTGGCCTCTCAGCGCCTCCGCAGCCTTGACTGGGCAGGGCTGCTGGGCACTTTCTGCTGACAGGAAGCAAGCTGGGCTTTGCCACATGTCTTGGCAAGAGCCTTCCTCACACAGGCATGCTTGCTCTGGGGTTGTTTTTTAGATTTGTTTGTGTTTTTTCATGGCTTCGTAGTACTTCAGCTTCCATTGTGTTTACATTGAAAGCTCAGAGGAACTGTCACGTCCTTGTTGTGCCTAGGACCTCAGCCTTGTGGGGGCTGCAGATTTTGGGGTGTAATCCTGTTTTGGGTGCTGGAAGTCGCCATTACCCTAAGGCCTAGCAGTGCTGTCTTTGTGTCTGTCAGGGAGACAAGCAGCAATAGACTTCACAGTCCGTATTTGTGTTCTGCTGATGGCATTTTATTTTCTCTTTTGTCTCTGTGGAGTAATGGAGTTTATAGCCTGGTTGATGCCTCTGGGAGAAGGCAGGAGAAAGGCTTGCTGTCTAGATGCCAGTGTTTTCTTCTTCTGTTGGCCCCAGGTAGTTCTTCCTCTGAAGGAAGAAGTTCACTCTTCACTTCCACTGGCTTTATTTCTTTTTTTCAATGAAAGTTCTCTTTTTGGGTAAAGTTATTAATATTACTGACCCCTGTAGTTAGAGGTTAAGATCCCAAGGTGATTCTTTGGCTGGATTTTTTAAAAGGATCTAACAGAGTTTTCAGCTGGACAAAACTTAGAGGAGAGCTTCTAAAACATTTTTGTTTATATTTGAGAAGAACAATAGAGGAAGAAAGATGGAGAGAGATCTTCCATTCATTTCGTTCACTCCCCAAATACTGGTAACAACCAGGGCGGGCCCAGCCGCAGCTCGGAGCCTGAGCCCCATGTGGGGAGCAGGGACCTACATATTGGGGCTGTTAGCTGCTTTCAGGATGGGCGTAAGCAGGCATGGCCGAGACTTGAACCAGGCACTTCAGAGCGGGCTGTGAGTATTTTCCGTGGTGATTTACCCACTGAGACCAAGTCCTACTCCTGGAATTGTTCTTTTTTTTTTTAAAGAGCCAAATACAGAATGGATGTAGGAAGCTCTGTAAGTGCAATGTTTTTGTTTGTTAACTAAAGGACTGTTGAGAGCGAGGCAGTGTCTCCTGAAACCCTTTCAGTATCACAGTAGCCTCTGCGGGCCTGCACCGGTGGTCCGTTCTGGCTTGGTGCACCGGAGTGGGCCTGGGTGCTTCTACTGGACCAGGCGAGTTTCTCCTGCTGCTTGGAGCTGTAGCGTTTATGTCCTGTGCTTCTCAGTTTGCTGGATAAAAGGAGCGTGTGTGTAGTACCACTGCGTATGTAGGTGACCTGGCGGCACTCCGTGCTCACCCTGTCTTCCCTTTCCCTCCCCAGGCCTACGTGGGCTCAGCAGTCCTCTCCGATGAGATGGCCGTGGCTGCCTCCCCGCCTCCGTACACAGCCTATGCCGCTCCGATCCCCGAGGTAGGGGCAAGCCTGAGTGTGTGTGGGCAGCTTGGAGAGTCTGCGCTGACCCAGGCCAGTGGCAGAGATGTTAGAAGTGTGCTCTAAACATCCCCTTACCAACTTCTGCTTTCAGGAAATGAAACAACTGCTTTTCTTCTGTTTATCACATTTTATTTAATTTTTTAATTATTTTATTTTTATTGGAAAGGTAGATTTACAATAAGAAGAGACACAAATATCTTCTATTCACTGGCTCACTCCCTAAGTGGCCGCAGTAGTTGGGGACTGAGCCGATCAGAAATCTGAAGCCAGGGAATTCCGAGAGTCTCCCACACGGGTGCAGGGTCCCACTGCTTTCCCAGGCCACAGGCAGGGAGCTGTGGAGCAGACAGGACATGAACTGGCGCCCATATGGGATCCCAGCGCATGCAAGGGGAGGATCTAGGTGCTAGGCCCTACCACAGTTGCTCTGGGTAATGAGATTTTTATGGTTTATAGTTCAAGTTTATATGTAGTAAAGTTCTTGCATTCTTGTAATCATTTAGAAAAATGCTGTTTATATTTTGGGAGGGCCAAAACTCTAGAAAAAAATCCCATCATATACTTACAAGGTCTCTAGTTAGGGTTCCAGCCATCCAGTGCTACAAAGATCAGTCTCTTATGTGAGGCACACCTGCTTTTGTTCTTCCGATTTTAAAATAATCGTGTTAGTACAGTTCAGAAAGTTCATGGAAAGATGGAATCAAAAAATGTGTATTTTGAAAAATTCTTGAAATCTGTACACAGTTTCTCAATACAATTTAGCATGAATTTTTGAAAAACATATATTTATTTACTTGAGTTACATAGAGGCAGAGAGATCCTTTGTTTCCTGATGAACCCCCAAGATGGCTTCAGCGGCCAGCACTGGGCCAGGCCGATGCCTAGAGTGAGGCCCTGTGAGGTCTCCACAGTGCTGCTTGGGGCATCTTGCATTGCTTTCCAAAGGTGTTGGCGACTGTATCTGCTACAGCACAGGTGCCAGTCCCTACCATGAACTTTCTTGAGATTACCTTGTAGGCACTGATTTCAGGTTTTTAAGAAAAGATTTATATATTTGGAGAAAAGAAAAAACAAAAATGCAGGCAAACGGATACCTCCTTTCTGCTGGTTCACTTCCCATAAGGCCATTGCATTGGGACCGGGCCACCCCAAAGATAGGAGCCTGCCATTCCTTTCAGGTCTGCCATGATGTTTGCAGCTTGGCTCCTCTTCTGTCCACCCAGGTGGTCAGCAGGAAGTTGGATCAGAAACAGAATGGCTGGGACCTTTGCCGGCATTCCAGTGTGGGTTGCCAACATTGCAAGGAGTGACTTAACTGGCTATACCTCAATGCTGGCTCTTTAAATTATTTCTGCACCCATGCAAACCTAATTCTATTTTCCCTGAATGTTTTGAAGTTCACAAAGTTTGAAGTTATAAAGATGACATAAGACCTCATGTATTTTTACTTTACCTACTTTTCTGAGTTGTTACTTGTCCGGTAAAATCAAAACTGGGCGTTTGAAGCTGGTACAGTGTCTGTGTCTGCTCCTCTCGTCTCATCACGTGTATGTGTAGAGAGGTCTATGGTGCTGTCTCGTCTTTGTGATGCCTGTTTGGTGCTAACAAACTCTTTCATTTGCTCTTAATGTTAGTAGTTTGAGTGTTTCTGACTCTATGCTAGAGGTTTGACTAAACTTTTCAGAAAATCAGCTTTTTTATTCAATTCACTTTTTATTTTTTTTTTTTTAATGATTTGTTTATTGAGAGGCAGAGTTGGGAGGGGACTGGAATGTTTCATCTGCTGGTTCATTCCTCAAATGGCTGCAACAGTCGGGGCTGGACCGGTGTGGGCCAGGAGTCTGGAACTCCATCCAGATCTCACTGTACTCTGCAAAAGGACCATGGGGCTATTCCATCTTCCAGAACCAGAAGTCGTGTCTGCTACTTTCCTAGGGTAACAGGCTTCTGTCACATGCAGCTTGCTGCTCTTCCCTGAGCTGGATCACCTGTGATCATGCATACTTCCGGCCCATCTCTGGCAGTGCCAGAAAGCCCACTCACCTGCCTTGGTTCTAGTGTTCAAGCTCCTTGGTCTCCTTCTTGCCTGGCATTGCTGAAATTGGCTGTGGGTGCAGGGAGATGCAGGGGTATGGGAGAGGGGTTGCTCTGCTTCCCAGCTGGATCCCCTGGAGAAGACTGGTTTGGGGTTAGTCTTGTTACCACCTGGTCCAAGTGATCATTATACAGATGAATGAAGCAGGGCTGGGAACTTACTGAGGTCAGGTTTAACAGCGCAGCTCTCACGGGCCTATTCTTTTTCAGCAGGCCTACGGTTATGGTCCCTATGGTGGTGCCTACCCAGCAGGAACTCAACTCGTCTATGCTGCGAATGGCCAGGCATATGCTGTGCCCTACCAGTACCCATATGCAGGTAACACGCCAGCCTGTACCCCTTGTTTCTCATCCAGCTTGTACGGTGGCGAGGCTTGGAGGAGTGTGTATGTCTCAGTACAAAGTTAAGTGAGCTGTGTTTCCTTGTTAAAGACCTAAGTCACTCTGCTGCTGTGTTTGCTGGGAAGAGAAGCAAGTTTGAGTGCTAGTCAGTGACTAGACAGTACAGTTGTGAAGCAAAGAAAAGAATGAAAAGTACATTTCCACTTGTAACTTTTAGTCATGTAAATTAAATATTAATTTTTAGAGATTTGCTCTTTTAGAAATGGCACTGCCAAAATACTTTTTTCTCCTTACATGTTTTATTTTAGTAACATAAAGGTGTGTTTTAAAAATAAATAGCAAGCTGTGTTAATAGATTTAAAGTTTAATTCATTCATGAATTAATTTCTTAGAGATTATTTATTTGGAAGGCAGAGCCAAAGAGGAAGGGAGAGAGATGTTCATCTGCTGGTTCCCTTCCCAAACGGCCACAGGGGCCGGGATTGGGCCAGGCTGGGGCCAGGCTGAAGCCAGCAGCCTAGAACCCCACCCAGGTCTCCCATCTGGGGGGCAGAGGCCCAGACCCCTAGGCTGTCCTCCACTGCCTTCTCAGGCACGTTAGCAGGAAACTGGATCAGATGTAGAGCAGCCAGGACACAAACTTGAACTCTGATAGGGAATATTTGCATTGTAAGTGTTGGCTAGCGGACTATGCCTCAGTTTCTACCTCTAAAATTTAATTTAGAAATTGGTTTGTAGAAACACCAGGAAGCTGATTTGCTCTTGGACCTTCCCACCTCCTGCAGGACGTGTCTCCCGTGCTCTCCCCCGTTGTCACCCCAGTGAGCGTGGTGTGGAGGCAGGAGCCTGTAGCTTTGTTGGAGCTGTGTTCTCTGCAGCAGTGGGAACATTACCCTCAGCCAGTTCAGGATCTTGATCTGTGGGGGCAGCCCCAGGGCTGAGGAGTCCTGTGATGGGAGGGGTAGGGGGCGCCCACTTCATCCCCGTGCAACAGCTCTGCAGAGGCAGGTAGGCGGCCAGGATGCAGAAGTGCCGGTCTCTCTGAGACAGCGCAGTGGGCTCTTGCGTGGCCTTGCAGGCTGCTCCTCACAGGCCTCCTGCCTTCTCTTTCAGGGCTCTATGGGCAGCAGCCTGCCAACCAAGTCATCATTCGGGAGCGGTATCGAGACGACGACGGTGATCTGGCGCTGGGCATGCTGGCTGGGGCGGCCACAGGCATGGCCCTGGGGTCCCTCTTCTGGGTCTTCTAGGGTCCCCCGAGCCTGAGACCCTGTGCATAGCTTCTGACGACCCTGTGTGCAATAATATGATTTGCAGGGCTTTTCTGTTCATGACAGATTTTGTTTTAATAATGACATCAGTAGCTCTTTCGAAAGTAGTGAGTTGATAATTGTAAGTAATCCACAGAAGTCCCACAGAGGAGAATGGGCCGAGGAACCATGCTGGTTAGCTGGAGTGTGGACTTTGAGGCTGGCCAGCTTGTTCTGAGAGTTTCTGAATGCAACCCTGACTACCTTATTTGAACATAACTTGTCTTCAAAGGCACTTTCTCCTCACGGTTAAGTGTAGTGCTCCAAGGATTATTTTCATATTCTGTTAATAATCATAGACATCAGGGATGTGAGAGTGAGTGTGCCCAAGAAGCTGCAGCATCTTTTGTTTGAACTTTTCAGGATCAGAACAGACTTGGCTGCAGACCCCGAGAGCCCTGGGCTCGTAGCTGCCTGGGGTCTTCCCGGAGGCAGTGGGTATCATCCCCCGGGACCTGCCCTCTGGGGCTCTGCAGTCCCTGCTACACTCTGGCTCAGGATGAGGGGGCAGCCTCCTCCACTTTCCAAATGACACTTCTGGAATCTGCTTCATCCTAGAGCTTCTCACCCACGTATTCCTGTTTGGTTTTGATAGCAATCCTTAGAAAACACCCATATCAGGAGCTAGTTTCCGCCTTGTTGGAGAGTTAGAACTTAGTTTGTTTAAAAGTTGGAGAAGGCAGGATAGCAAGCGTGGAGGTGGATTTGATTTATTTGGAGACTGTTTTTAGCATCTGCTTTAGGTACATTAGCCTAAGCCCATTTGCAGCCTGTTTTTCTACCCGATGAGAAAGTCACGCAGAACATTGAGGCACATGCACGAGGGCGCAGTCAGGAGCATCCTGACATTGTGGCGTGTGGAAGGTGGCCCCTCTGTCCCACTCAAAGCCCATGCTGTGTGAAGGCGGGGATGGCTGTCCACTGCGTGCTGAGAAGCACCATGGTCAGGAGAGACTTGGGTTGTAGAAGGGAGGGACTTGCTCAAGGTACCACTAGAACTGGCCAGGGCCCAGCCTTGATGCTGCTCCCAGCCCACGTGTGGTAAGGGAAGTGTGAGATGTGTAATTTCCATCTCCCCAGTGTGTGAAGTCTTGGAAAACCCAGTCAGCCTACCTTTGTCTCAAGTACTCGTTTTTCCAATATTGTGCAATATGTGTTGCAACTACCTACTTATTTCATGCATTGCAGCTGTTAATCACTTGGTTTTCTGTCCCGCATACCTTCATCTATACACCTTCACACAGCACAGTGAGGTTTGCTGCCCCACACTCTGTAGAGTTTTGTTGTTAAAATACACTCCAGGTGGTGCAGATTCTGGGGTGTGTGTATGTGTACACACACAAGGGTGCACTTGCCCGCATCCGCGCCCTCTTGCTGCTCAGCCAGCTGTGTGCCTGAGGCCGACCAAAAGAGATTTCCAGGTGCAGTCAGATGCCCAGTGCACCTGGTGGTGACCACTGATCTGTTTTGCTAGTCCAGCTGGGGACTCAGTGACGTGGGAGCGTGTTTCTAGCTAAAAGCAAATCATGTATGTGTGTGTAGCTGTCACCTCTGGGTGGATATAGTTTGTGACCATACTGATGTTCCTTGTTTAAAATGCTGCTTTAACTTGAGATGTTGATTTTACATCCTGTGTCATACAAATGGCTTTGTTTTAGATTGTAATCATTAAAGCTGTGGCAGAATATTAAAACCAGTTTTTAATGTTGCATTGGGGTATTGATTTTGAACTTGAAGTTAACTTGGTAACCAGAACCTCCACATTGTTACAGTGTGAGCCCTGAAGTGCTCCGGAAGCAGCACTGTGTGCCCTGGCTGCTCTCTGGCTGAAGGGGAGACCTTGAAAAGCTTGAATGTGTGTGTGTGTGTCTGTCTCTGCCCATACTTACCTAGTTCTGTCGCTGGTGGGGCCAGCCTCCTTGGCAGCCATAGCTGAGCCTGGAAGTTTACTGTTCCCTGTGTCTTGATTCTGGCATGCAGTACATTCTGGGCATCAGGATATGCCCTGGTGGTTCGTTTCCTTGGCTCCTGGTCATTTGACAGACTCAGTTTGTCAGACAGTGTCCTTTGTTCAGGCACGGTGCTCGGGCAGTCCTAAACCGAGCAGTGAGTGAGTGGGAAGGAAACTGACTGCTCACATTTGAGTCTTTTAGTTCCTTGAGTTAACTACAGAGTCTAGACAGGACTGAGAAGAGGAAGATCTGTGGTTCACACCTCCTGTTGTCATTTGTGAAAAGGACTACACTCTTGTCTCCTTTAGGCCACTTTTAGACTGAAGGTGCTCATCTGGATCACAGGAAGTTCCTGTGGTTGAGAGAAATGATCCGAGTTCACCTTCTGTAGCAAGTTTTCCCTTCCCGTGTGTGTGTGTGTGTGTGTGTGTGTGTGTGGTCACGGGCATGGAGTGCAGTTCTGTTCTCCCAATGTGTCATCTTTGCTTCCCAGGGTCTAATGCTCTGTTGTGTCTTACAGGACCCAGCTTTCCCCTTGTATATTGCAAAGTGTATATTTATAAGTGAAAATGTTACAATATTAAACAATCATTAACCCTACAGCATGTTTTATTATGACTTTGTTTAGTGGGTGGAAGAGGTAATGATTTTATTTGAAGATAGGATTAGAGATTGATCTGTCTTTTGCTGGTTCACTCCCCACGTGTCCTCAATAGCTAGGGTAAGCCGGGCTGAAGCCAGGAGCCTGGAGTGCTGGGGTCCTAGTCCTTAGGCTGTCATCCACTGCTTTCCCAGTGCCTTAGTAGGGAGCTGGGTCGGAAGTGAAGTGGTTGGAAGTTGAACAAGCTCTCCTATGAACACCAGCATCTTGGCAGCTTATCCTGTACCACAATGCCAGCCTCATTGTGACTTATTGAAGAATTATTTTATAGTAACACAGCTTGGGTTTTAAGTGTTTGCTTTTCCCTGTTGAATGCCATTTACTGAGGTGTGGGTGTTGTCCAAGTTAGACTGGTGAGGCCAAGGCTCACAAGTGAGCCTTCTC
This sequence comes from Ochotona curzoniae, assembly GCF_017591425.1. NCBI lineage: Eukaryota > Metazoa > Chordata > Mammalia > Lagomorpha > Ochotonidae > Ochotona > Ochotona curzoniae. The sequence goes on from NW_024465699.1 coordinate 6,024,402, forward strand.
AGGAGACACACGTAGTAAGTGAAGTTTGTATCTGTATCTTATTAAAATGCATTAATTCCCCCACCCATCCTGTGTGCATAGGAGAATGGTTTCTGTGGTCACACTTGGAGAATGGCTAAGCTGGGAGGTCTTGGCCTAGCTGGGGAACGGCCTGGGCAGACACCCTGGCGCCACAGTGCTGGTCTTTGGCTGGGGGTGGCAGGGGCCCAAGTACTTATGCCATCTTCTGCTGCTTACTTGCCAAGTGCATTACTTGGGAGCTAAATTGGAAGTAGAACAGAACTCAAAATTGTTGCCCAGTAGGATACCAGTGTCAAAGGCAATGCCTTTGCCCTCTGTGCCACAATACTGGCCCAACATGTCCTATAGTTTTTGATCCCTCCCAGGTTTCTGTGGGTAGCTTTCCTGGCTGATCCATGTGCTATATGTAGAGTTAGGTTCAGTGGGGATTCCCACACTGGGAATTCCGCTGTGTGTGGAGACTGTACCTTCTTTCTTCCTGGGCTGACCCGTCTGCTGCCTCCACCTGCTAGGATTGGTTTGATTTTTAGTTCTTTTTTTTTTTGTTTTAAGGCTATATGTAGCTTAAAAATGTGAAAAACAAACCAACAAAAAACCCAAGAATAGAATTTATATTAAGTAAAATATATTTTACTTAATATTTATATTAAGTATAAATTAAGAATTTATATTAAGTAAAATATATTAAGTAAAATATATGCATGAGTTTGTTTATACACATGTAAGCTAGTGTAAAGATAACATTCCCTGCCTTTTTACACAAGTAGTGTACTGAGATCATGCTGTGGTCTCAGCCCCTGTTTATGTGACTAAAGAGCTTTTAAAACATACCCTAATGGGGCCCGGCGCGGTGGCGCAAGTGGTTAAAGGTCCTCGCCTTGCACCCCCGGGATCCCATATGGGCGCCGGTTCTAATCCCGGCAGCCCCGCTTCCCTTCCAGCTCCCTGCTTGTGGCCTGGGAAAGCAGTCGAGGACGGCCCAAAGCTTTGGGAACCTGCACCCGCGTGGGAGACCCGGAAGAGGCTCCTGGCTTCGGACCGGCATAGTATCGGCCCGTTGCGCTCACTTGGGGAGTGAATCATCGGACGGAAGATCTTCCTCTCTGTCTCTCCTCTCTGTATATCCGCCTTTCCAATGAAAAAATAATAAAAATAAATCTTTAAAACATACCCTAATGTTAATACCATAAGGTGTAAAATGGTGTTAAGCTTTAAAAAATGATGAGCCCGGTGAATGTTTAGCCTAGAGGTCAAGGTGCTAATGAAGGGGCTAGCATTGTGGTGCAGCAATTTAAGCTCCCCTGCATCTCATAGGAGCACTGGTTCAAGTCCTGGCCACTCCGGCTACTCCACTCATAGTGACGCTCCCTGCTAATGTGTATGGGAAAGCAACAAAAAAGGGTTCAAAGTGCATGGGGCTTGACACCTGTGTGGGAGACCTGAAGAAGCTCCTGGCTCTGGCCATTTGTGGAGTGAAACATGGATGGAAGATCTCTCTCGCTTTCGCTCTGTCCAGCTCTGCCTTTCAAATGATTTTTATTTTTAATTTTCTTTCTTACATTGTTTACGTAGTTGAGGCCCACTTGGGCCTCTTATTAAGGTGGGGAGGTACAGGCATGGAGGAGGGAAGGTGGGTGTTTTTGTTTTTTTTCTCGTGTCCATAAGGAAGGAAGGGAAGATGCTGCTGGGGACGGAGAACAGTCCATTGGTAACACCCTAGAGACGCTGAGGTGGAAGAGTGTTCAGAGGGTGTTAGTTGAATGGTTTCAGTAGCCTTTAGATGTTGACTTCATTGCTCCAGGATTAAGAAAATTTTCCTAAGGTCTGTTGGTTCATGAAGTCCACCTTAGTGTGTCTACAAATCCAGGAAGATGCCGCAAAGCTTGGCCTGGAATATTGTCTTACATGTCTGCTTTCCATCCTGTGGCGAGGCAGTTGATGTCCCCTGCTGGCCTAGATGAGCTGGCTGTCATATCCGCTGTGTGCATCTGGACGTGTTGTCCACCAAGCAGGCATCAGCAGCTGATGTGGCCCAGTTCTGATGCAAGCACTCCTAGGTCAGGCCACACATTCTGTGCTTTTTTTCCCTTTGGCCAGGGTCTGAGTCCAGCATTCCACTTGGGGAGTACCCCAAGAAACGTCGAAGTTGACTCTTGGTGCACCAGGCAGTGCAGGCTCAGGTTTGGTTTTGTCATCTGCACCAGCCAATGTACATACCCATGGGTGCAGCAGCCTCATCAGCTCCAGCTCAGCCCCATATCTCATGTGAACTGACAGATGCTATAGCCCAACCAGTGCGGCGGCCTAGTCGGGACAAACCCCAGTATCCTCTACAAGCTCCGATTTTTGGCCCTTGCCAGCCTCTGCTGCAGCCTAGTCTGGCCCAGTCTACATCCTGTCTAGTTCTTGTACACAGTTGTGGGTGCTGCAGCTTAACTCAGGCTGCCTCCCAGAACCAGCCCACACATAAGTCAATAAGTGGCACTTCCTTGTCCAGTCTGGCCTGCACCCTGGTTCTTGGTGCTTACTAGCAGTAGATACAGCCTGACAGGTGAGTGCCCATAGTTCCTCTGCCAGGCTTGCTCCCAGCCCCAGATCTTGTGCCTGCTGTGAGTACTATGTCCAGCCTGATATGACTTGCACCCAGTTATGGCACATACCAGCTGGTGCTACAGCCTAGTCAGGCTGGCCCACACCCATTCTGGCTGTCACACCAGTGGGTGTGGCACCCTAGCCCAGTCTGGCCCACCTCCGATCCAGCCCAAATGCTGGCTGGTGGGTGCTGCAACCCTGCCCAGACCAGCCTGCCTCCATTCCCAGCTCTCATACTCAGCTGTGGAAGCAGCAACCTAGTAGGGGAGTCTCAGAGGCTCTTCTATTACAGCAGGTGCTGCGACCCAGTCTGAGATGGCCCACCCCAGTCTTGGCATTCATCAGCAAGGTGCTGGTACCTGGTTCTCCCTGGGCTATCCCCAGTCTAGCTCTTGCTGGAGGGTGTAGAAGCATAGCCCAGCTTGGTCTATGTGATTTGGTCCTCATGTGATTTGGCAGATGATGTGGTCCAACCTGCCCTGGCCTGCACCCTGTCCTGGCTCTCTGTGGACTGACCCTGCTCAGCCTGCCCCTACACCCGATTCATATGTACATTGATGGGTGTTTCAGCCCAGCCTGCCTGGTCTAACTGGCTCCCAGCCAAAGCTTTTGGCGTTCACTAGTGTGACCTATGGTCTAACAGGGAAGTTCACTGTTGCATGAACCATCAGCTGCTAATATCCAGGCTAACATGGCAGACCCCCCAGTCCTGGCACTCACCAGCAGGTACTCCTGATGAGCCTATACCCATTGTGGCTCTCATTGATGGGTGCTGCAGCCTTGGCCCTTGGCCCTTACAGCTCAGCTATGGGAGGAGGAGCCCAGCAGAGGAGTCCCCACAGTTTTGCTACCAGACCTGTTACCAGCCCGGGGTCTTGGATTGCAGGTGGATGATTTGACCCATTCTGGCATCACCCACCCACAATGTCAACACATTCAAATCTGGGTGCACTCACTGACCTGCAAAAGGCCTGTCACTGAACAGGTGGTGGGAGAAAAGAGGTATGTATGTATTTACTTAATAGATTTATTTATTTTTATTGGAAAGGAAGATCAGATTTATGGAGAGGAGAGACAGAGAGGGAGATACCTTTTTTTTTTTTTTTTTTTTTTTTTCTGTTGCAGACTGAAAAGCTTATTTGTGAAGGGACAGGTGAACAGGGAAGGGTGAGGGAAGGAGAAAGCACCTCTGGGGAGAAAGCCGGGAGGTGGGGTGCCTCTTGAAAGGGGAGGGAGAGAGACACCAAAGGTTTGAGGAAGGGTCTTGGGATTTTAAGCATTCCCTGACCCCTCCTTGTTGGGCGGGGAACCTATAGGTAAGACGTTCCCGATTGGTGGTCTCTTAATTAGTTAGAAAATGGGTGGGTAATGCTGGTGCCGCCCACCTGAAGGTGTGGCCAAGACCTCACTGCATGGTCTCAGAACCCCCCCCCTTGGAATCCCACATCCTACTTCTGCAGTGGTGAAGGCCAACGATGTCTTCTGGCTACTTCCTGCTGAAATTGGGCATTGTTTGGGTAAGGGGCCCCTAAAGGTGTGGGATCCAGAGAGGTGGTCTGGGTCATCCAAGTTGCCATGGCAGAAGTTGGTCTGGTTGTCGTACAAGTTTGCATGTTCAAGGCCACCTGGAATCTGAAGACCCCTAATCAGGAAACAAGCAAGACAATTGAGAAGCCAGTCGCATGCGCTATGTGGAGCAGGAGCCAGCACAGATGCAAAGAAGGCCCACAGGCTAATTTTCTCCAGTTAAAAGCTTAAAGCAGGCAGGCAGGTTGTGATGTAGCAAGTTCTGATGCTCAAAGGAATCCCAGTATCTAAGGTGGCAGAGACAGAAATATCTCTGTCCAGTCTAGAGAGGGAGATATCTTATATCTATTGGCTCACTCCCAAAATGGCAACAACAGCTGGAATTGAGCTGATCTCAAGCCAGGCGCTTCTTCCAGGTCTTCCACGTGGATGTAGGGTCCCAAAATTTTGGGCTGTCCTTTAATGCTATCCCAGGCCACAAGCAAGGAGCTGAGTGGGAAATGGAGCAGCCGGGACAGGAACTGGTGCCCATATAGAATCCTGGTGGTTGCAAGGTAAGGATTTAGCCACTAGGCTATCGTGCTGGGCCCTAAATAAATTGAAAAAAAAAAATAATAAGCTCTGCTGGCACAGTGGTATAGTTAACACAAATTTGGCATTAACCAGGCCCAGAATGCCTACACAGCTATTGGCCACTTTTCTCCGAGCAATGTTAATACTTGCCTAGATTCAAGGCAACCTGCCTACAGTTGGAGTCAAGTAAATTGTAAAGAAAAAGAGGATGCTGGTGGAAACATCCACATCCCACAGTCCTGGCTTTGCTTCCTTCCAGTGCAGGCCCTGAGAGGTGACCGTGATGACCCTGGTCGGTTTCCTGCCACTCACGTGGGAGCCTCCCATTGAGTTCCCAGCACCTGATTTCAGCCCATCTCTTCCCTGCGTATCGTGGGAATTTGGAGAGTGAATCAGTGGACAGACAAATGCATTCTGTCTTTGGCTCCCCCAAATGACATAACCCCCTTTTTATATACAAATGCTTTAACAAATGATAAATCTATTTCATAGTGACATTTTAAAAGTAGAACATATAAAAAAAGTACTTTCCAAAAACAGAATTAGTGAGGCATGGCATTGTCTCCACATTAAATAATTCTCGTTAGCATCTGGCTCAGTCAGGAGACAGCTGGAGTCTCCCATTTGCATCCCATCTGTCGTGGTTTGTCTTTTGGCTGGTGAGGGGCGGATGTGAAGAAACCATGGCCTCTCAGCTGGGTAGCCAAGAAGGGAGAAGCCTGCAGGGTCCCTGGAAGGGGCGCAGGCACCCTCTGCTCCCGGCATCCTTGTCGGAAGACTTCACCTGTACTCTTGTTTGTGTACCCTAGGTTTTTCTGGGGACCTTGAATATTTCATGTCCCTTGTTCGTTTGTTGGTCCCTGAATTTATGTGCAATACCTTCTTGACCTGCTATTGTTGACAGTGCTGGCCTGAAGGACACCTTGCAAGGTGTACTCTTCCATCGTGGGCTCTGGTTCAGGAGGCCCTGGAGCATAATAATGGGGAGAAGTGGGCATCTCCAAGATCTGCTGAGTCCTGGATGGGGTGGGGTGGGGAGGGTTATGATAAACCACAAACCTGTGTTCATGGATGAAGTCCCAGCACGTCATGGGTTTTTGGGAGCAGGCTTTGTCTCCAGCTGGTCATTCAAAGACAAAAGCTCCTTTAATCCGGAGTCCCTTGTGGCAGCTCTGTGTCCTGCTAGAAGAAAAACAGTGGCGGTTACACACTCATGGTCCACGAGTAAGTAGCTCAGCTGGCAGCATTGAGACCTACGCATGTGTCCCTGGCTCAGGGTGTAAGGGCTGAGGGTGTAGACAGAATTCCTTGGGAGGTGGCCCTGGCCTTGGTGCTGATCAAAGCATCAGACTGACTCAGGAAAGGCCAGACCATGGTCTCCAGCTGTCCTCCATGCTCAGTGGAAACCAGGTTTATGTGAATCTTTCTTGGTGTTTGCTGACTGGGCAGGACTTGCAAATGTCATGGAAATGGTCAGTTTGCACAACACAAATGCCATTTGGTCACAGATAATTTTTGTTGCTACTTATTTCTCTGCCTTCTGACTGGTCTGGATCTATAGAAAGTATTCACCCCTTTGCAGGTTTTTTTTTTATCCGGTTGTTCTTTGATTCATGACCTGGATCCATTCTGTCAGATACTTGGCACCTCGATAATATTGCACCTCTTTTGTCCCACTCCTGTCTTCCCGGGAGAGGGTCACAAAGTCTCTGTCTTCACTGGGTGACTGATGTTGCCTTGGAACAGTTTCTCACATGGGCCCATGGCAGGCAGAGCTGCACGTGCCATGTGGGAGCCGGTGCGGAGGGGTTTCTGCAGCTTTCTCATCCTTCCCCATCACTGCTGGCCATGGTCCTAGACCCACAGAGCAGAGTCCCTGCAGTTGTTCTGTCCCCAGAACAAAGGTGAGCAGAATGAGCTGCTTCCAGATACCCAGGCCCTGTGCCAGGTGCTGGAGCACCTGAGAAGCCACAGCCTGAGGGGCTATGGGAGTGTATGAGAGGTTGCCATGCTGCTGATCGCTGGGCTCCTGCTCTCTCTCAGCCATTTTCATCTCTGTGAATCGTTTTGGGGTGGTGATGCCAACCCCACCTTGGGTGGGCAGAGGGTTCAATGATAGCAGGACATGAACTTCAAGTGTGGTGCCTGGCTCCCTGCAGGTGCAGGTGCTCAGGCATCTTACCCTTCCTTGGCTCCCCTTTTGCCAACTTTCTCTGAAACGGCACGACAGGGGCCAGGGTTGTGGCACAGGGGGTTAAGCCACTGTCTATGATGCTGGTATCCCGTATGGGCACTGGTTCATGTCCCTGCTGCTCCACTTCTGATCCAGCTCCCCGCTAATGTGTCTGGGAAAGCAGCAGATGGTAGTTCCTGCACCCACTCTGGTACCCATTGGGATCTTCGGGTGGCTCAGTCACCTGTAAGTGCTTGGGGACATTTAAGTCCAAACTCTAGTGGCCAGGTGCTGATCAGAGGCTCATGGTTCTAGGCCTTGGGCTGGACTCCACTAGTCCTGACCTCTAGAGCCCTACAGAATTTGACCTTGACCACAGGCCTTCCCCAGGAACCTACTAAAAAAGCAGGCTCTCCTGGCCTGGACCTTTTGACCCAGTGACTCAGTCCTCAAGTTCCAGAATATCCAGTACAGAGCAGTCTCCCTCCCTCCTGCATCCCTACCTCTCCCTGCATGCGTTCCACTCCCCTGCACTTCCTGCAAGCATCCACTGGTTCTGAGAGCTGCCACTGGGTGTCAGAGCAGCCCCAGGAAAGTCTCTGCCACCACTTCCTGGGCCTGCCTGGGCCCCCACTAACTGCTTAGGTTTTGGGGCCTTGCAAGGAAGGAAAGGAAGCATCTGGCCCAGCAGAGTGTGCTGGTCAGAGTAGTCTGACTCCACGGTTGTGCCTGTGGCTTCTGCTCGGCTGTCACAGGCTTGGGCTCTGCAGGGTGTCCCTTCTCCTAGATGCTAGCCTTTGTGGCAAGGGTGTTCTGGGTGAGAAGGGGCTGCCAATGCACAAGAGACCTTGTGAGCAAGGGACTTGCTGAAGGTCATGCTGAGAACCCCGTCGGGACAAGCGCATTGCCCAGGGTGAGTCCCTTTGGGCAGTGCCACACATGATGGGGGCCGGAGTAGCCGCATGTCCTACGTTAGAATGCTATGAAGGATGGGGAACATGCTGCAGTCCCTTGCTCCTGCTGTGGTGTGGTAGCTCATGCTGTGCCCGAGGCTTGTCTATCCATCTTCTGCTGGTCTGGCCAGTGTTCCCAGGGAAACCCCTCCTCCCTCAGGATCCTCTCAATCCAGGGATGCTGAAGCCTCTTGAGGTCAGGATCAGTGGCCACTTGCCCAGGGACCACTGCAGAGGGCTGGAGTAGATTGGGTGGAGTCACTGCCACCGCAGGCAACACCACCCTCCGTAGTAGGGGCACTCGGGAGATTCCTGATTGGTGGTAGAGGATGGGGCGGTGATGCTAGATTTCTAGGCAAGGAGCAGGGTGCAGAGGTCAAGCCTGGACCAGCTGGGAGATGGGGAGAGGCATGCTGTGCTGACAGGGGTGGTCCTGCGTGGATTGAGTTTCTGAAAAGGGGTTTCTGAGATGCTGGGAATCAGCTGCAAGGTGCAGGGAAGTGTTGTCTTTTCCTCTTCAATGCTTATGTATTCATTTTTGCTTATGTATTTTTTAATTACTCATTTCCTTTTATTGGAAAGGTAAATTTTACAGAGCAGGAGAGACAGAAAGATCTTCTATCTGCTCATTCACTCCCCAACCGGCCTCAACAGTCAGAGCTGAATTGATCTAAAGCCAGGAGCCAGGAACTTCTTCAGGGACTCCCACATGGGTACATGGACCCTAAGGCTTTGGGCTACCTTCTGCTTTACCAACTCATAAGCAGGGAGTTAGATGGGAAGTGGAGCAACTGGGACATGAATCGACACCCATATAGGACGCTGGTGTTTGCAGGTGGAGAACTAGCCAGTTAGCCACTGTGCCAGTGCAAAGGTAGAGTGGCAGTGAGGAGGAGGCTCAGAAGCTCCAATTGATTCCCTGATGCCCGTTGACATTCTGGACCAAGCAGAAATTGGGAGCCGGCTGGGTCTCCCTTGAGGGTGTCAGGGACTCAAGTACTGGGTCACTATGTGCTACCTCTTGGGCACATTAACAGGATGCTGGGTCAGAAGTGGAGGTGGAATTTGATCTCATGCATTCCAATATGGGATCCAGGTGTTGCAAGTAGCTTAACCGACTGTGCCACAACTCTTGTTCAAAGGTGACTTCTTTTTTGTTAAAAAGGTTTTATTTGAAAGGCAGATTTACAGAGAGAGAAGGAGGTAGAGGAAGTGACCACAAGTGAAGCAGGGACATTTTGGCCAGACCTCATTCCATCTTCATTAATTTTTCCCCTCCTCAACTGTTCTCTCTTAGTGACTGCTGTGTGCTGGGGCCTGGGCTGGGCAGGGATCTGGGATCCACCCTAGTTGAGCAGTGACATGGGAGTCAGACAGTGGAGTGCCTCACCCCAGGGGCTTGGCCACTTTTTGAGAGACTGGGTTGGGATGCGGCAGCCCCCACCAGATCCTCTCCTGGGTGCCTTCATGGTGTGAGCAAAAGCATTCTGGTCACAAGAAGAACAGGCTCAAGGGCTGCATGGTGGGTGCCCTTTGGGGGTGTGCTGGAGCACAGTATGGGGGAGCAGTGAAGTCAGTGCCCTTTGGGGGTGTGCTGGAGCACAGTGTGGGGGAGCAGTGAAGTCAGTGCCCTTTGGGGGTGTGCTGGAGCAGAGAGTGGGGGAGCAGTGAAGTCAGTGCCCTTTGGGGTTTGCTGGAACACCAAGTGGGGAGCAGTGAAGATTGGACTCTGGACTTTATCACCACAGGGCAGGCAGTGTTGAAACCCTGAAGAGGGGCCAGGATGGTGACAGGGCCAGCTAAACCTCTGCCTATGGTGCAGGCACCCCACAAGGGCATTGGTTCCAGTCCCAGCTGTTCCATTTTCCCTAACTAATGTGTCTGGGAAAGGAGCCAAGTCCTTGGACCCATGCACCTATGTGGGAAACTGGTGCTTCTGGCTCCTGGCTTTAGACAAGTGCAGTTCTGTTCGTTGCAGGCATTCGAGAGTGAACTAGCAGACAATCTCTCTGTCTCTCCCCTGTCTCTGTAATTCTGCTTTTCAAATGAAAAAAAAAAAATTCTTAAAAAAAAGAGAAACCCCAACTCATCAACCTGGAGGCCCCAATAAAACAAAGCTGTTTCCCCCCCCCCCTATTGGAGGACTGTGCAATGGGAAGCCATGTTCTGGGGGGCAGGTGTTTAGCAACATGATTAGTATGGCCGTAGTCCATATCGGACTGCCCGGGTTTGAGTCCCTTCTCAGCTTTTCATTCCAGCCTCCTGCTAAAACCTGCTAAGAAGAAGCAAGTGATGGCTCCAGACCCTGATGGAGTTCCAGGCTCCTGACTTAGGCCTCACTGGGACTGGCTGTTGTAGATGCCTGGGATTAACTAACATTTGGGAAACTTCTGTCTCTGTCCCCTTTTCTCTCTGTGTGCCCCTTCTTCTTTCAAATATAAATGGGAAAAAGGGGAGGGGCTGGCGTTTAGCATGATGGTCGCTGTAGTGGGTGAAAGCAATGTTACGTGCTCCCTTCAATGATGTCCACACCCTGATTTTATTGCTGACTGTGAACATGCTAGCTTTTCATGTTCTCTGACTCTGGAGCTTGGCAGATGCCATCAGATCATACCAAGTGTCATTGTGAGAGTGTTTTCAAAAAGGAAGAAAGAAGCCAGAAGGAGGAGGAGGGCTACAAAAGGAAGGTTTGTAAGGGGTGGGGACAGGTACCATGAGACAGGAATGCAGGCTGATGGAGCCAGGAGTCAGGGGTTGCAGGGTGATCCAGCCAGGAGCCAGGGGACACAGGATGGAGCCAGGAGTTAGAGGACACAGGGTGATGGAACCAGGAGTCAGGAGATGTAGGCTGATGGAGCCAGGAGCCAGGAATGCAAGATGATAGAGCCAGGAGTCAGAGGAATGCAGGCTGAGGAGCCAGGGGCTTCAGGGTGATACAGCCAGGAGTTGCTGACTAATAGAACCAGGAGCCAGGGGATGTAGGATGATGGAGCCAGGAGCCAGGAATGTAGGCTGATGGAGTCAGTAGCCAGGGAATGCAGGTGGAGGAGCCAGGAGCCAGGGAATGCAGGGTGATGCAGCCAGGAGCCAGGGGACGCAGGATGATGGAGCCAGGAGTCAGAGGACACAGGGTGATCGAGCCAGGAGCCAGAGGACATGGGCTGATGGAGACAAGAGCCAGGGAACACACACTGCTTCTACGAGCCAGGACAGACCACAGAGAGCTCCTTGGTGACTCCAAGAAGGCATGTAGCCAATTCCCTGAGTTCAACCCTGGAGACTTTCCCAGAGATATGTCATCAGAAGACACCCAGCTCTTATTCCTTTTTTATAGGAAACCCCTGCATCAACAAAGAGTTGGATTTCTTGATTGGTTTCCAGGACCATTCAGGTGACCTCTAAAGTCTTGGTGGAGTTGTGGTCATTTGTGGCTTTAGGGGAACCAGTCTAGTTCTCTGGTGGGGAGTGGAATAACATTCGTGATTGCTTCCATATTATATGTCCAGTGGCAGCCAGCGCAGTGTCTTAACTCTACCCCGTTCCTGACATGGGTAGTTCGTGCTTTCTTTCTCAACTCTTGTCCATTTTGCTAGAAATTGTTCGCCTCATACTTGTGGGAGAATCAGGTTTTTGTCTCCGTGTATTGCTTTGCATTGCTTTCCTCTTTTAAGGTGTGTTGTCCTCTGCTGGGCTCTCGTCATTTCCCTCCTGTGATGGCCTTGGGATCATTTTGCTTTCCTTTTGCTGGTGCCTTGGGTAGGGGCGGACACAGCTGATTGGGTGCCTTTCCTGTTTGCTAATTCAGTATTACGCCATCTTCCTCCGTAAGCACCGCTGTTGCTGCACCCCTTGTGTTTTGATTTGGTTTATTTTTTGACTTTCCTAAATTCTTAATGAGGTGTGCATGTTACAAAAACCCCTTGAGTGAACAGCAACAATGCAGCTGGGGGCTGTTGTGACTTCTCCAAGCTGTTCAGCAAGGACCCCCAAGAGTGTGTGGAGGGGTCAAGACCACACAGCTTGTGCAGGTGTGAGTCCAGGCATCTCCCTGGATTGGGAACCAGCCTGAGACCCTGCTGCAGGTCAGGTTTGTTTTTCCTGATAGAGTCATGCACTAGATCCATGGGGAGAGCTTCCAGGTTCAAGACCCTCTGAGACGCACAGTGGCGTCAAGCTGTTACTCTGTCCCCAAAGGTTTGCATCACAATGAACAGGTGTGGACCCTCAGGAATTGGCCGATTGCAGAAACCCTGGTGCACACAAACTTTGTGTATGGCACAGCTTTGCTTGGCCTTCTCCCCCAAGTCTGTGTGCTTTGTAGGGGCAGGGAGCTCTGTGGAGTACAGAGAGCTGGAGATACTGACTGAGGTAGACTCTCAAGAGAAGGCTTTGTCACGTCAGGGTCTGCATTTTCCTTAGCTCCGGAGGTATTCAGGCACCCATCCTGCCTTACCTGATGGTTGATAGCAGACAGAAAGGTGAGATGACCATCTCTTTTTGAATTTAAAGATTTTTTTTTTTTTAATTAGAGAGAGAGAGAGAGAGAATCTATCCTCTGGCTTACTCCCCAAATGGCTACAACAGTCAGAGCTGGGCTGATCCAAAGCTGGAAGCCAAGAATTTCTTCCAGGTCCCCCATATGACTGTAGGGGTCCCAGGATGCAGGCCTTTCTCTGTTGCTTTCCCAGGTGCATTAGCAGCATCTGGATCAGAAGTGGAATGTCTGGGACTCAAACTGGCGCCTATATGGGATGCCCAAGCTGCAGGTGGAGGCTTTACCTATACATTTGCATTGTGGAGGCTGCTTTGTATAGCACGGGAATTGCCCACCTTGGTGGATGCCCAGTGGATGCCTGGAAGAGTGATGTGTGGTCAATCTGCTTCTGTGGGATGGACCTATCTGGTTGGGCTGTTCGACTGCTTGACTTTTCCATGGCTTTGCTGACTTCCTGCCTAATATGTCTGTCAGTTGCTAGGAGTGGAACCTGTGAGTCTCTAACTCTAGCTGTGGGCTCCTCCATGTCTCCTCTCAGCTCTGTTCATTTTTGCAGGTTCTGAATAAAATTGAATGTAATATTTTATTGAATGTAGAAGTAGAGAGCTTGAAATTCACCATTTTGGTCACTTTTTAAAGACTATTTTTAAATGAAGATTTATTTCTTTCGAAAGAGTTGCAAAAAAGAGTGAAAGCAGGAGCAAGATCAAGGGCGAGAGTGAAAGAGAGAGAGAGAGATTGTCCATCTACTGATTCATTCCCCAGATGGCTGTAATTGCCAGCACTGGGCCAGGCCAAAGTCAAGAGCATCATCTGGGCTTTCCAAAGCAGTGACAGGAGTCCAAATGCTTGGGTCACCCTCTGCTCCTCTTTCTCTGTCATTAGGAGGAAGGTGCATAGGGAATGGAGCAGGTAGGACTTGAACTGGTGTCCATATAGGATACCAGCAAAATAGGCAATGGCTTTACCCACTAAGTCACAACATTGATCCCTGTATTTGAACCATTTTTGAGTGTAACCGTGATTTTTTGTTTGCATTAAGTGCTTTTGTAGTGCTGTGCAACCTTTCTTTCTCCATGAATTTGCCTATTCCTGACATAGTTAATAGAAGCACACAATATTTTCACTTGTGTACCTGGTTTAGTTCAGGTAGCATACTATATTTGAAGGTTTTTCCATAGCTATAGCTTATGTTAGAACCTTTTCCTTTTTAAGATTGAATAATATTCCATTGTAAATCCAGAATACCTTGTGTTTATCCATTCCTCTGTTGAACTCTTGTGTTGTCCCACCTACTGGCTGCTGTGAATACTGGTGTACACATATTTTCTTGAATCCTGTTTTTAGTGCAGTATCTGGCAGTGAAATGTCTGGGTTGTAGGGTAATTTTCTGTTTAACATTTTGAGGAACTGCCAAACTTTTTTCCCATGGTGGAAAATTTGCCGTGCTTTTTTTTTTTATCGTGTCCTTTTCCCTTTATTGTTTTAAGTTCCAGAATAGCAAACCTATAAATAGAAAGTGTTATGCCTTACTGTGATTAGGTTTGTGTTTCCATAAGTAATTAATCACATTTAGCGACTTTTCCTATGCGTATTTCCGATTTACACATCCTCTTTGGGCCACATATCTCCTTTGCTCATTTTCAATTTTCTTATAATGTCCAGTTAATATTCTAGATATTAGTATCTTTACAGATCTAAGACTCACAGGTGTTCTCTCCCAGTCTGTGCATTCTTTTCCTTCTTCTGATAGTATCTATTGATGCACTGAAAAGGTGACTATTGATGTGGTTTCATTCATCTGTTTTTTTCTCTTGTCGCCGTATTTAAGCAATTAGTGCCAAATCTCAATTTTAAAAATTCTTCTCTATTTTCTTCTAGCAATCTTGTAAATCTAGGTCTTTGATCCATTTTGAGTTACTTTTTAAAAGGCAGATTTAAAGAGAGAAAGATCTTCCGTCTACTAGTTCACTCCCCAAGTAGCTATACTGGCTAGAGCTGAGCCAATCCGAAGCCAGGAGTTGCTTCTGGGTCTCCCATGTGGGTGCAGGATGCAGGGTCCCAAGGCTTTGGGCCATCCTTGACTGCTTTCCCAGACCACAAGCAGGGAGCTGGATGGGAAGTGGAGCAGCTGGGACATGAACCGGTGCCCATATGGGATAGTGGTGCACGCTGGGACCCTTGAGTTAGTTTATAAATATAGCATAAGGTAAGTTCAATTTTATTCTTTTGCATGTGGATTCTGTTTTCCTAGCACCACTTGATGAGAAGTTTATCTTCTCCCCATGAAATAATCTTGAACTGTCACAGAAAATCAGCTGAGGGGTGAGCATTTAGCTTAGCCATTGCTAGGTAGTGAAGAGGCCTGTGTTCCCTATTTGAATGCCTGGATTTGACACTGGTCTCCACTGCTGAGTGTGGCTTCCTGCTAATGTACATCCTGGGAAGGAGCAGCTGATGGCTCAGGTCCGGGGTTCTCCACCACCCATATGGGACAGCTTGACTGAGGTGTGGGCTCTTTGGCGTGGCCCAGCTCTGGCTGCTGTGGGCATCTGAGGAGCAAAGTGGCAGATGGGCTCACGTGTTCTCTCCCTCCTCCCTCTGCCTCAACATTGTCTCTGCTTCTGTCTTCTTGCCTTTCAAATACAATTGTTTTTTTCAGTTGAAATGCAAAGTGAGGTTTACTGTTGGGCTTTCTGGTCTGATCTTTCTGATCTGTTGGTCTGTACGTCTGTAGCTGTTAGAACTCTCTTATTTCTATAGAACTACAGAACTGTAGTAAGTCTTTAAAAAGAGTTTTGTGTATTTATTTGAAAGTTAAATTTGCAGGGAGGGAAAGGGACACACACACACACACACACACACAGAGAAATCTACTTGCTGGCTACTTCCCAAATGACTGCAGTGCCAGGGCTGAGTCAGCCTGAAGCCCAGAGCTACATTCAGGCTATCTAGGGTGGGGGACAGGACCAAGCACTGGGGCCACCTTGTTCTGTTTACACAGGCACATAAGCAGGGAGCTGAATTAGAAGGTGTTTTGTACTTTTTTAGTACACAAGACTTCTGCCCCCTTGGTTAAATTTATTCCTGTTACTTTTTTTGAAGCTACTATAATCCAACTGAAATTATTATATTTATGGTTATTGTTATTATTTCCGATTGTGCTTAAATAGTGTGCAGTGATCCAGTGGATTCATGAGTGCGAGCTGGTGTCCTGAAACCCTGCTGGGTTCAGTTGTGTATGTGTGCGTGATTGCATGAGCTTCTGCAGGTGAGATCATGTCATCTGAGCATGGAGTGGTTTGCATACCTTACATGTCTTTTTCCTTTCTTTCTTTATATATATATAATTTGAAAGGCAGGTTTACAGAGAAGAGACACACAGAGAGATCTTCCATCTTCTGCTTCACTCCCCAAACACCAGCAATAGGCAGAGTTGAACTGATCCAAAGTCAGGTGCCAAAAGTTTTCTATCAGCGGGTTCCCCAGGAGTCTAGAACTCTCTCCGGGTTTCCTGTATGGGTGGCAGGGGCGCAAGCGCTAGGGCAATCTTCTGCTTTCCCAGGCGCGTTAGTAAGGAGCTGGACTGGAAGCAGAGCAGCTGGGACTTGAAGCAGAGCTCTGGTAGGGGAAATTGATATTGCAAGTAGCTTATGTTGCAGTTTGGTGTTGCAAGTGAATTGCAGTTCTGCAGACAACTTCATGCTGAGGGGATTATATATCATGTGGGATTTACCAACAATATTAAGTGCACACAAGCTGTGTCACAATGCTTGCCCTGCTTAGCATGTTGTTTCCCTAAAGATTTATTTCTTTATATTTGAAAGGAGATGAGAGTGAGAGGGATCTTCCATCTGTTTGCTCACTCTTCCAATGGCCACAATGGCCAGACTTGGGTCCCTCTGAAGCCAGGAGCCAGGAGCTTCTTCTGGGTCTCTCCCATGGGTGCAAGGGCCCAAGCACTTGGGCTATCTTCGGCTGCTTTCCCAGGCCATAAGCAGGGAGCTGGATTTGAAGCAGAGCCATCAGGACTTGAAGTGGCACCCATATGGTATGCTGGCACCACAGGTATAGGCTTAACCTACTATGCCATGGCACTGGCTCCTTCTTAGCACCTTTTGTCCCTTTTATGCTATTATTGTCGCAGAATCCATCTCTACCTGTTGTTTCCCATTAAAATACATTTGTAATTATTGTTCTATGCATTTGCCATTTGAATCAACTAGGAAAGAGAATGAAGTTATGTGTCTACAGTTTTAAACATGCTGTCTCTTTAAAAAAAAAAGTTTTTTTTTTTTTAATTGGAAAATCAGACCTACAGAGAGGAGGAGAGACAGAGAGGAAAATCTGTCCAATGATTCACACCCAAGTGACCACAACAGCCTAAGCATGCCGATCCGAAGTCAGGAACCAGGAGCTTCTTCTGGGCCTCCCACGCGGATGCAGGGTCCCAAGATGTTGGGCCATCTTCTGATGCTTTTCCAGGCTACAAGCAGGAAGCTGAATCAGCAGTGGAGCAGCTGGGATTAGAACATGCACCCATATGGGATCCCAGCACATGCAAGGCAAGGACTATTAGCCGCTAGACTACTGTGCTAGGCCCAAGCATACAGTCTCTTACCCACACCTATGGAGTGACCTTTGCCAGGCTGGTCCTTTCTTCTATGGACTTGAGCTACTGATTGGCTTGTTTTCACTTCCATCTGAACGTGCAGAGCAGGTGGGTCCTATCCACTGACGATCAGCCTGCTGTCCCCTCCCTCCCCAGCTTTGCTTACCTGGAGTGATCTGAATTTATCCTTCATTCACCTACTCCCCCTGGATTTACTAGGGTGTAAAATTGACATGAAGAATTATATGTGGTTAAAGCATATAATGTGATGTTTGATATTCACTTGTGAACCGATCATTGCAAATAATCTGATTAGCGATTCCGTCACTTCACGTCAGCACTGTATATGCTGAGGATACTTAAGATGGTTGTCGTTGAAAATCTCTAGCGCACACTGTCTTCTTCATGAAATGTAGTTAGTAATCCTCATGAAGTATCTAGCACTTGTTCATACAATGGGAACTTTTTACAGAGACAATCATCTCCCCAATTTTCCGCTGTCTAACCCCTAGTAACCACTCTTGTACTTTCTTTTTATATGGGTACCACTTTTTTAAAAAAAAATACTTTCAAATACTTTATTTGAAAGGCAGAGTTACAGTGATAGAGAGAGGTAGAGAGAGGAGTTTTTCATCTGCGGGTTCTCCAAGTGGTTACAGCAGTCACAGCTGGGATGTTCCAAAGCCAGGAGGCAGGAGTTTCACCAAGTCTCGAGGTAGTTGCAGGTGCCAAGCACTTGGGCCGTCTGCTGCTGCTTTCCCAAGTGCATTGGCAGGGAGCTGGTGGGAAGTGGAACCGCTGGGCTTCGAATAGGAGCCCATGTGCGATTCCAGCGCTGCAGATGATGGTTTTACTCACCATGCCACAGTGCTAGTCCCTGACTTCCATGCTTTCCGATTCCACACAGAAGTGAGAAGCTACAGTATGTGTCTTTCTGTGTCTGTTTCACTTAGCAAATGCCCTCAGGGTTTATCCAGGCTGCTGCAAATGCTGGGGCTTCTTTCTCTGCAAAGGCTGAACAGGCTTCCAGTGTGTAGACCTAGCCTGGGGTTTTGATCTACTGTTCTTTCTTTGCTTAAACACAATTGGAAGAGAGAAAGCAAGACTCCAAACTGGATTCAAATATGTCAGGGATATTAGATTTATTTGTGTTGTTAAAAGGCAGCGTTAAGAGAAGAATGATATATACACACACACACACATATATATATATACATATATATTTTAAAGATTTATCTCCTTTTTATTGGAAAGTCAGATATATAGAGAGAGGAGAGACAGAGAGGAAGATCTTCTGATTGCTGATTCACTCCCCAAGTGACTGCAACGGCCTGAGCTGAGCCAGTCTGAAGCCAGGAGCCAGGAACTTCTTCTGGGTCTCCCATGCGGGCACAGGGTCCCAAGACTTTGGGTCATCCTTGACTGCTCTCCCAGACCACAGGCAGGGAGCTGGATGGGAAGCAGGGCCGCCAGGACCAGAACTGGTGACCACATGGGATCCCAGTGCATGCAAAGCGAGGACTTTAACCACTATGCTATTGTGCTGGGCCAGAGAGAGAGAGATATTGAGAGAAATCTTGCAGCTACTGACTCACTCCCAAATGGCAACAGCAGCCAGAGCTGAGGCAGTCCAGAGTCGGCAGCCAGGAGCTTCTTTCTGATCTCCAGTGTGAATGCAAGAATTCCAATCCTTGGGCCGTCTTCCATTGCTTTCCCATGTGCATTAGCAGGGAACTGGATCAGAAGTGGAGCATCCAGGGCTTGAACCAGTGCCCGTATGGGATGCCAGTGGCATAGCTGATAGCTTACATGCTCTGCCCAAACGAAGGCCCTGTGTGCTCATTTTTAGGTAGGGCTGTTTGTTTTCTTGCTGTTACATTGAGTTCCTTATACAGTTGAGAAATTAATGCCTCAACAGATGTGCAGTTTGCTGCTGTTTTCGCCGGTTATGTAGATGGATTCCATTCTGCTGTCTGTTTCTCTTGAAGAAACAACAGATGCTGTTTAGGTTGGTGTAATCACATTTATCACTTTTCGGGTCTGTTGTCTTTGCTTGTGAAGCCATTGCCAAAATATCATCGCCCATTCCATTGTCATAGAGCTTTCCTCCTACGTCTTCACGGAGTACTTTCGTGGTTTCATGTTTTACATTTACATCTTTAATTCGTTAGGGTGGATTTTTATGTATGGTGAGAGATGAAGGTCTAATTTCATTCTTCTCTATGTAAATATTCACTTTTCCCAGTGTCAGTTAGTATGACACTGTCCTTACCATAGTGTGTTCTTGGCACCTTTGTCAGAAATCAGATGGCTGTAAATGTATGAATGTTTATGGGCTCTCTGTTCTAGTCCACTGATCAGCTTACCTGTATTCTGCCAAAACAATGCTGCTTTGGTTACTGTATCTTTTTGCGTGTGTGTATATATATATATACATATGCACAAATATATGTGCTATATACACATTGTGTTACACATGTGTTACACACATGTGTATATACATATATAAATCTATAGTTAAACATATATATAAAGTATACATAAATAAATGTATTTTTAAAGATTTGTTAATTCAAGAGGCAGATTTATAGAGATAAGGAAATATAGAGAGCTCTTCCACCCATTGCATTGCTCACCAAATGGCCACCACAGCTGGAACTGAGCAAATCCAAAGGCAGGAGCCCAGATCTCCTTCAAATCTCCCATGTTGGCATAGGGCCCGAAGACTTGGATCATGCTCTGCTGCCTTGCCAGGCCTTTAGCAAGATGCTGGATCAGAAGTGGAACTGTCTGTACTCAAACCAGCACCCATTTGGGATGCTGGTGCTGCAAGCACAGACTTAGCCTGCCATGCCACAGTGTTGGCCACAAAATATATTTATATTGAGTATAATATATTGATTAAAGAGATGAAGAAAATAAATGGAAAGATGGGCTGTGCTCATGTATTATTAGAAAATATCGGTAAAATATCTATATTATCCTAGGTGGTCTACCAACAATGCAATTCTTATTCAATTATAAGACCTTTTTCACAGAAATAGAAAAACAGTCTTTAAACTAGGAATGGGTACCTGGCATACCAGTTAAAACACCACTTGGGGGCCTGGTGTGATGGCTCCATTGGCTGATCCTCCACCTCCATAGGGTGCCAGTTTGTGTCCCAGCTGCTCTGTTTCTCATCCAGCTCCCTGCTTGTGGCCTGAGAAAGGAGCAGAGGATGGTCCAAAGCCTTGGGACTCTGCACCCACACCAGAGATCCGGAAGAAGCTCCTGGCTCCTGCCTTCAGATGAGTTCAGCTCTGGCTGTTACAGCCACCTGGGGAATGAAACAGTTCATAGAAGATCTTTCTCTCTGTACCTCCTTCTTTCCGTAAAAATCTGCCTTTTCAATAAAAACAATGAAATCTTAGATAATGAGCAAACACACACCATTTGTGACTCCTGCATTCCATGCCAGTGTTCCTGGATTGGAGTTCTGGCTGCATTTCCAATTTTAGATTCTTGATCATTTGTATCTTGGGATGAAGTGACTGATGGCCCAAGTAGCTGGGGCCCTATGGGAGAGCTGGGTGGAGCTCCCAGCTCCCGGCTTGGCACTGGTCCAGTCCTGGCTGTCGCAGGTTTGAGGGAAGTAAGCCAAAAGCTGAATATTTTGTTGAGGACTTTTGTAGCTGTGTTCTATGTGGATATTGGCCTGTAGTCTTCTACTTCTGGTGTATGCTTAGTTGGTTTCACTGTAAGGGTAATGCTGGCCTCATAAAATAAATTTGGAAGTATTGCTTCATTTTTAATTTTTTGGAATAGTGTCTGAAGGATTGCTTTAGTTCTGTGCCTGGTAAAATTTCATTATAAAGTCATCAGATTCTGGGCTTTTCTTTGATGGGAGGCTTTTTTTTTAAAATTAATACTTTAATTTCCTTGGTTATTATTGGTCTATTCACATTTTCTAATCTTTATTATTACATTTTGGTAGATTGCTGATCAATTTCTTTTACATTTGGTACCAATTTCTTCTAAGCTATCCAACTTATTATTATTATTCTTCATAACAGTCTCTTAGTCTCCTTTGTGTTAATATGATAGCTGCTGTAATGCATTCTTTAAAAAATTATCTGGTTTTTAAAATGTTTATTATAAGGGTGTGAGGGGACTGCAGCCTCCTGTGAGATGTTAGGATGGAGAGGGAAGTGGGAGGAGGTGGGTAAGAAAGTTTCTGCTGTCCTTCCTGTGTGCACGGGGCCGGGGGGAGACAGTACACCACTCTTTGTTGTCACACTACGTCGGTGCCGGAGGATGGAGAGGGTCTTTTAATGTTGCCGTAGGTGCCCTGATGGGGTGGGGGAAGGGTCCTGCGGGTGTTAATTGAGTAGTCTTGGTTGTTCTGCGATGTTTTTGGCTTCACTGTGCCAGAGGTAAGAATTACTGTTTTTTTTTTAAATTTCCTTTTTTTCCCTACATTCTTACTTTTCATGATACAATTCCATAGGTTCAGGACTTTCCCCTTCTGCCCTCCCTATCCACCCTTCCCTCCACCACTGTTTTCCCTATAATATTACAATCGTATACTCCTTCAGCAAGGCCATCCTTCTGCTGTTTAAGTGTATCCTGACATTGTTGGTACAGATGATGGTAGACAGCCCAGGATCCTATTGTCACAATATATTTAGCAGTTTCACTGGTCCCTGATGTTGGAGATCCTGATGTGTCTAAACCAACAAGATGTGCAAGCACCTGCTGCTGGTAGACCCTGAAGGCCATCAGTGGGCTCAAGAGTGATTCTGATAAGGGCAAGGGTTCCTGGAAGCCTCAGATCACCAGCCTCAGGGTCAAACAGGGGATACAGACTGCGATACCCTGGCTTAGGCCTTTCCAGACCAGAACAGGCACTATTGGGGCCAATGTAGCATTTTCATTAATTATTGTTCTTCACTCCTGTTTTTATACTATGTAGTCAGAAAAGAAATTTGATGTGATTTTAATTTTCATATGTATCTCATTTCATGGAATACCATGTGATCTGTTGTGGAAAATAGTCAGTGTGCTACTGAGAAGCATGTACTTTTTTTATTGCATTTCATTTTATGACATCGTTTCATAGGCTCTGGGATTCCCCCAACCCCTTCCCGTACCTCTCCCCATGGTGGATTACTCCACCTTATTGCAGTATTACAGTTCAAATCCAGTCATGCTTCTTACATTGTAAGCATGTACCATGCATCAAGTCCAGCATCTTATCGTCCAGATCAATTGAACAGTTTCTTGGGGGAGACCATCTCTGGTCTAAAAGCAGAGCTGGCAGAATATCGTTCCGATCAATTAAAAGCCATGACAAAATGTCAGCAACAAGTTACAACATTATGGAGTTAATTGACATGGTATTGAGGAGAAGCATGTACTTTTTAAAAAAAGATTTATTTGTATTGAAAAATCAGATCTACAGAGAGGAGGAGAGACAGAGAGGAAGATCTTCCATCCAATGATTCACTCCCCAAGTGGCCGCAATGGCCGGAGCTGAGCCGATCTGAAGCCAGGAGCCCAGAGCTCCTTCCGGGTCTCCCACGTGAGTGCAGGGTCCCAAGGCTTTGAGCTGTCCTTGACTGCTTTCCCAGACCTACATAAGCAGGAGTTGGAAGGGAAGTAGGTCAGGATAGAACCGGTGACCATGTGGGATCCCAGTACATGCAAGGTGAGGACTTTAGCTGCTTGGCTACTGTGCTACTTGGCTACTTGGCTATGTGGCCCCATATACATTTTTTTTTAAACATGGAATTTTAAAAATACAAACCACTTGTTAGATCCTTTGGTGTCTAGTGAAGGTTTAATGTCATGTTTTGTGTGTGTGTGTGGAGTTTCTGTGTGGAAGTTCTGTGCACTCCTAAAAGTGGCTTGTTCCAGTTCTGTCTATTATTATGTATCAACCATTATCTCCCTTTACATCTATTGCTATTTAGGTATTCCAATGCCAATAACATTTATCAATTGCTCTATCCTCTTGTTCCTTTGGTCCCTTTATAATTCTATAAAGACCCTGGTCCATTTTAAAAATAGTTTCAGCTTAAATTCCATTTTATCTAATGGTTGCTAGTTCCGGCTCCCTTTGATTTCTGTTTGTCCTCTATTTCTTTTTGAGTATACGTGTATACGTACAGGTCTGGTGAATCTGTTGTAGGCAGCATATTGTTGAGTCTTGCTTTGTATTTGTAAATCGATCCCCCCACTGTGTTCCGTGGTTGGAGAATATGACCTATTTACCTTCCAAGTATTGATAGGTAAAGACTTGCGGCTGTGATTCCATTGCTTCTTAGTGTTGTAGATGATGTCTTCTGGTATGGAGATGATGGCAATGAATCCCTCCAGCTTTCCTTTGTTTAGGAAAGGGTCTGCATCTGTATTTCTGAAGGACAGCTTTGCCATGGGCAGTGTTCTTTCTTGGCTGTCAGGCTTTTCCTACGTGCATCCTTTAGTTCTGTCTCCTGACTTGCCGGTTTCTGCAGACAAGTTCGCTGCTGGGTGTGTTGAGACTCCCTTACGTATGACTGTATGCATTCAGCATCTTTTCTTTGTGGTCTTTGATAGTTTGTGTTTAATGTGGCTTGTGGTAGACTCACTGAGTTGAATCTTCCTGGATTTATGTACCTGAATATTTATATTTTTTCTCTGTATTTAATTTTTCTGCTATTATTTCTTTAAATAAACTTTCTGCCTCTTTATCTTCCTCTGTTCTCCCTTGAAGAACTGTAACTCCTACGTTTGCCAGTCTGGTGCCGTAGCATTTGTCATTTCTCTTCTTCCCGGTTTCCTCTCTGTGTATCTTCAGATAAGCCATCTTGGAGTTCACGACTTCTCTGGTCTGTTTGGCTACTGATGCGCTCTACTGCATTTTGAGTTCGCTCATTGTATTTTTCTGTTCCAGAACTTCCACTTTATCATTTCTGGATAGTTTGTGCTTTCTTAAATGTTGCTGAGCTTTCTTAAACAGTAATTTTGAGGCATTCATCTGACAGTCCATACGTCTCCAGGTATGAAGAGTCAGTCCTTAACGACTGGTATTGTTTGGCGGATTCATGCTTCCCTAATTATGATTAAAGCCTGCAGTCACATGTTGATGTCTGAACATCAAGGAAGTAGGTATTTATCCCAGCAGTTGCATTCTGACTTTATTTGAGGATGTCATTCACCATTGAAGCAAGTCTTTAGCTGTGGTCCGTCAATCTGTGACTGCTAAAGCTGTTGCCATGTTAACCAGGCAACATGTTAACCAGTTAACCTGTCAACCCAGGTCTGCCACAGCAACCACCATGATCCCTTAGCTACCCAGGCTGGACTGAATTCTCCACTCCCAGCTCCAGAGGTGCACCTGTTGCTGGGGCTTACTCAAAGCTCAGAACCACTGCAGCTGACCAGCAGTTTTCAGGCTAGACCCTGATTTGGTCCTTACTGTGGCTGTGCTCCAGTTCTGTCCTCAGAATTCACACATAATGAGCTTTCTTCCCTCTGGATATATATCTCATACATGGATTGCTGGATCATACAGTTTTTTCTTTAGTGTTTTGAGGAAGTTACACTAATTTACATTCCCACCAACAGTGCATGAGTGTTCCACTTTCTCAGAATCTTTGCCAGAATTAGTTATTTTTCTTGTCCTTTTAAAAAAAATAAGGACCATCGTAACTGGAGTTTTTCATATTCCTGCTGGCATTGTATTTCTTCTTTTTGAGCAATGTCTCAGTAGGTCGCTTTCCCATTTTAGAACTGAATTAGTTATTTTTGCTGGTGAGTTGTTTGTATACTCTGTATGTAAGGCTACCGATTCATGGCTAACAAATAGATTGCAAATATTTCCTCCTGCTCCTTAGGTTGTCTCTTCACTCTGTTGATTATTTCCTTTGCTGCGTTTAATACAATCTCACTTATTTGTTTTTGCTGATGCTGTCCTTGCTTTGGGAATTTTATCTAAAAAGCTTTTTACCCTCACCCCTCCTCTTTGTCTTCAATCGTCCCATGCGTTTATATCATCCCGGTTCCTTCAGCACTATGGGTAAGTTAGGCTGGAAAGAGTTCCATTGGGCAACACCTTGAAGTGCTGGGAGCGTCAGGCATAGGCTTCGCTTACTCTGTCTTTCAAATAATGTAGGAAGCGGGGCTGAGACAACGTCTCTCAGCACTGAGCTGCATCTGCTTCGGGGATGGGATAACGCAGGGGAAATAAAATTGCTCTTCTTCCTCATTTCAAGGGGAGTGGTCTTGGTTCTGTGTTCCTGTGTCGTACTGGAAGTTCCCACCTGGATCCCGGACTCCTTGCTGTCATCGTTGTGCTGCTCA
This sequence comes from Ochotona curzoniae, assembly GCF_017591425.1. Lineage (NCBI taxonomy): Eukaryota > Metazoa > Chordata > Mammalia > Lagomorpha > Ochotonidae > Ochotona > Ochotona curzoniae. The sequence continues at coordinate 6,049,673 of NW_024465699.1, forward strand.
TAGTGCCGAGCCTTCCCACTCGGCCACACTGCAGACATCCCGAGCCCAGCTGTCCTCACTTGATCGCTCTTGATCTCCGTTACCACATAATCCCTCAGGTCTTTATGTTTACCACGTCTCTCCTTACATCTATCTAATAGGTTATCAGACTCATTTTTAAAATTTTAACCTAATCACCTTTTCATTTCAAGAAATTCTTTGTGCACGACTTTTAGTGCTATATTTGCTTGCAATATTTTGTGTCATCTTTATCTTTCTCGGTCTTCATTATCCTGTGTAAATGTTAACATTTAGCTCTCTCATTAATTGGGGCAAATATTGTTTCTGGGTAGCCATAGCCTCAGCATAGGGTGCAGATCTTAGTTCTTCCGTTGCTTCTGACACCTCAAGGTCTTTCTTCTAATCTTATGAGTTCAACTATGCCTTTGTAAGCCAACATTCCTCAATGTTACTATTAGAAAAAGGTTTTGGGAGTAATTTATTTTTTAAAAAAGATTTATTTATTTTTATTTGAAAGATACATATATAGAGAGAAGGAGAGACAGAGAAAGATTTCCCATCTGCTATTTCACTCCCCAGATGGGCTGCAACAGCTAGAGCTGAGCTGAGTTGAAGCCAGGAGCCAATGTTCCAGGTCTGCTACAGGGTGCAGGGTCCCAAGGCTTTGGGCTGTCCTCCACTTCCTTCCCAGGCCACAAGCAGAGAGCTGGATGGGGAAGTAGAGCAGCCAGGAAATGAACTGGCACCCATATGGAACACTGGAGCTTGGAGGTAGTGCGTTAGCCTATTTAGCCATGGCTAAATAGTAACTATCTTTAAGCACCTGGAAATCAGGTGTTTTTCTACTCATGCGAGAAAACTGAGTCAAATATTAATCCTATAGTCAGTGAGAAAGCTTGAATAAGAACTCTGTTTTCCTACTATAATATCTAAAAATGTTTTAATTCTTGGAGCTTTGAAATTTCAAGACCCACTTTCCTGAAGGTAAGTATTTGAGTTTATCTTTAGTCACAGTTGACGCCAATCTGTCCATCCCTCCTTCCATCCTTTCTGAGCCAAGTGAATGGGCAGAGTTGGCTGTGTCCTGGTACTGTGCTGATGCTGGCAGACTGGTGGTCAACAGGCAGCCTGTGTCCTAGAGGAACTCACAGGCTGGCATTGAGAAGGCAGAAGCAGCCAGAGTGTAAGGTAAGTGAGAAGGGCTCTGAGGCAGGTGTAAACTCTGGAAAGTGTGGGAACCTTCAGGATGAATGTAGGCATCCAGAAGACAGTCAAGGGCTGTCAGTTCAGGGCGTGTCTACCCCAGGTTTGAGTAGAGTTGTTGTTGGACAAGTCCATGGGCCAAGTGAGGAGAGATTTCTGGACTTGAGCCTTGGTCTTCAGGTGCCTGGAAGCCTGGGCCATGCTGATGGCTTCAGGACCCTCAAGGACATGGACATTTGGGCGCAGGGCGAGGAAGTGCATTGAAAGCCACCATGGGGCAGCCGGGCTTGATTGTAAGACCACTGAAGAGGAAGAGGCAAGGCTGTTCAGACTAGGCTAAGAAGTGGTCAGGTCTGGCCCCAGGAGGCCAGGAGAGGGAAGGAGGGGGCTGCAGCAAGAATCCCAGCCAGAGACACAGGGCCTGGGATGTTGGGAGGGAGGGCCACAGTCAGTGGAGAGACGGTGGGGTCTGCAGAGCTGCTGGTCAGGGATGGCCACATTCTCTGATAAGGCATCTCCCCACAGTAGGTCTGCCTGGTCCCCGGTAGATGGAGGTTCCTGCCTTGCCTCTTCTGGCCTTTGGCCTTTCCACCAAGCCAAACAGGCAGTGAGGTTGCTGCTCTCAAGCATTTGTGTGCTCTGTGTCGTGTTGGGAGAGCTGGTGAAACGTTGAGTCATGGGACAGCTAGTAGGAGGTCCCCGGGGGCATTGTCCTTGAAAGGGATTAATGAGATGGGACCCTGGGTGTTCCTGTGAGAGAGTGCTGTTAGAAAAGAGAGAGTTTGGGGGCTGGCATGATGGCATAGCAGGATAATCTTCTGCCTACAAATGCTGGCAGCCCATATGGGTGTTTGGCTGCTCTGTTTCTGGTCCAGCTCCCTGCTGATGGCCTGGCAAAGCAGAGGAGTTTGCCTCAAGTTTTTGGGCCCCTGCACCTGTGTGGGACACTTGGAAGAAGATTTTGGTTTCAGATCAGCTCAGCTCTGGTCGTTGTGACCAACTGGGGAGTGAACCAGCGGATGGAAGACCTCCCTCTCTGTGTCTCTATTTCCCTTTCTACAACTCTGACATTCGAGTAAATAACTAACATGTATCAAAGGAAACCCCAGTGATACTAACTGCCCCCCACACTTTCTTTCTCCCTCTTGCATGCATTCTGGCTGTGATGCCGTCACTTGGGGGGTCCTCACCAAAGCCTGAGTCCATGGGGTCCCCTGATTGTGAACTTCCAGTCTCCCAAACTGAAAACTAGCCCAAAATTTCTTTTTCTGTTTGTAAAAAATGCATATTTATTTGAAAGGCAGAATTATAAAAACACACCTGCAGAGAGAGAGAAGGAGAGGGAGAGAGAGAAGCTGTCATCCCTGGTTTACTTTTCAAACAGCCAAGGCTGAAGCTAGGACTCAAGAACTCTCTCCCAGCTTCCCACATGGCTGGGGGACACCAAGGACTTGAGCCATCCTCAGTGCCTTTCCACTCCAAAGGTGCCTTTGGAGGAATCTGTGTGGGAAGTGGAGGAGCTGGGACTCTAACTGGGACATCAGTATGGGATGTTAGAATTGCAGGTGTCAGCTTCACCTGCTATGTCACACCTAAGCTGCTTTTCTTTACAAGTTTCCCAGCCTTGGATAACAAAGGCGGAATGACCTCACAGCAACCCTCACTGACCCTACGTGAAACCACCTTGCTTTAGGTTCCCCTAGGATGCCAGCAAGTGGCTCAGGTATGGATTTCAGATGTCCCTGAAGAATACAAACAAGTCCTTGAGTTGAGCTTGCTTCAGTGGACATGACCCTTCCATTTCAGCAGGGTGGTCTGGCCCTGTTATACAGAACTGCTGCTGGGGTGCCCCCAGTTCCTTCCAGAAGATCCCCTTGTTCTTCCAGGCCTCATTTCCTGGCTTCTCATGCTTAGCACTCTCTCCTATGGGTGGAATGTCTGTTTTCTTTTTACCTGGGCATCTGGATTTACGATCTCTCAACGTGGGCAAGACATACCACGATAGATGCCCTCATTGGCAATGCAATTAGAGACTATTGCCCCGTGTGCTGGCTGGGGGATCCCATAAAGGCAATGGAGAGGCACTTCAGGGCTTTGAAATTATCTACGGTGAAGCAGATAAATTAATGGATGTTTACGCTTGTGCTCATTTAGGCTCCAAAGAAGACTTGCTTACAGAGCAGCCACATAAATCGTGAGCGAGGAAGAGGCAAGATGAATTGAAATATTAAATCAACTTTATGAGTGTGCAGGAGAATGCATTTCAAGTGCATTTGTCACCAGCTCGCTGTAGCGGCACCATTTAGGATGCTGATTTACAAATAGGAAGGGAAACATGGGGACATCAGCGTACTTCAGCATGCTGTGAAATGAGAAGGATTCCGGCAGGGCGGTCATTCCTGAGCATTGGTTGAGAGTAGCATTGGGAGATGCCTTGTGCTTTGCTCAGTTCTGTGGCTCTGTAGTGACAGGACGCTGTGCTGTGGGGCAGTGGATGGGGAGCGGGGACCTGCAGGCCAGGCAGGTGCAGGGCCCTGGAATTCCAACTGCAGTGGCACATCTACTCACCCTTCTTCCGGTGCCTGGAATTCCTGTTGTGTTTCCCCAAGGACCTCAGTGTTGCAGGTGTGTGCTGGCCAAGCACCTGGGCCTAGACCGTGGCTGGTGAGGGATGTGCCCTATCCATCACTGTCTGGCTCAGGATACTGCTCATGATACTGGGTGCCCATGGAGGGAGATCCGCTTGGTGACTTCCCCACCTTCAGGTAAGAGCAACTGGTTCTATGAGTTGAGGCAGACTTGACTGGCATAACAAGGTCTGCATTTGGGGGTCAAATGTTAGTGCAGCTGTTTGGGAACATCTATGGTCCCAGACTCTAGACTCCATGATCTGGAAGGAAGCTGAACACTACTGGCCTCGCTCTTACCAAATTCATCATCCGGTTACCCTGGACCAGTGTTAGGACATCCATCCCATTGTACCACATTGCACATAGAGGAAGCTGAGGGTTTGAGTATTGGGTCATTGGCTCAAAGTTTTGTGACCTCCAAATGGTAAGTGGACAGCTGTCTCCATCCTTCTGAGCTGTCCTGATCAGGCTTTTTCAAGATTCCTATGAAGATCACAGGGTTTTCCACAAAGAGACTTTTTCTCTGCGTGCACTCTTGGGGGCGCTTCCACATAGAGTCAACTGGGTGGGGAGTGTCATGTACCAGGACAGGGCAGGGGAGGGGTGTTTTTGTGCTCCCCCAGGTAGTCTTGGCTGTCTTGCAGTGGACCTCAGGGTTAGAATGCTAATGGTCCAGGTCACACAGGGATGGCAGCTCAGGGTTTCTTCTTGGGTTACTGCCGAAGAGATGTTGGCTTAAAAGCCACTTGCTCCGCCTTAGGGGTGTTCCCAGGCAGGCTGTGGCTTCTTTGGCTCTTCATACATCCCTCTTTCCTTCTGTCTCCCTTCTTTGTTTCCTTCCTTCCTTTCTAGTGTCTATTGGGTTGACACATACCTCTTGTGTACACCTATGTGTAATGTGATGTTTCAATATTATAAGTGTATGCTGTGCACAATAAAATCAGGGTCATTAACATATCTGTCGCCCAAACATTTGTCATTTCTTTGTGTTTGAAACTTTCAGAATCCTACATCCTAGGCGTCTTGAACTATGGAATGTGATGTTTACTGTGGTCACCGTCGTGTACACCTGAATACCAAAGATGCTTATTTCTATTTCCTGGAGGCTCTAACTTTGCATCTACGAATCAACTAATTCCAGCCCTCCTTCCCCACAGCCCTCTCCAGCTTCTGATAACCGCCAGCCTGCTCCTTACTTCTACAAGATGAACTTATTTTAGCCTGCACATACAACTGAGACCATGCTCTTTTTGTCTTTGTGCCTAACAGAGTCATTCTGAGCAGAAGTAACAAAGCTGGAGAAAACACACTATCTGACTTCCAAATATACTACAAAGCTATTGTAACCAAGACAGCCTCGTTGGTGGTATAAAAACAGACACATAGACAGATGGAACAGAATGGAAAAGCCAGAAATAAATCCATAGAACTCTAGCTGATTGATTGTTGATAAAGTTGCCAAGAATATACACCAAGGAGAATACTGTGTGTGTGGGTTGGGAAACACGTTGACATACAGAAGAATGAAGCTACATCCTAACTCCCTATCTCTATCACTATAGTACCAGTCATTCTGTTCTTCCAGGCTGTGCTTGGATATACACCAGGAGCAGTAGAGTGGACTCCAGTGGACTCTACCTTCCACCCCCTGGACCTCCCATGCCCTGCTGTCCTGTATGTGGGGCATTTGATTGTGTGGGGCCACTGTCTCAACCATGTTTTTTTTTTATATTTATTTATTTTACTTGAAAATCAGAGGTGCATAGAGAGAGGAGGAGACAGGGTGAGAGAGATCTTCCATCTGTTTATTCACTCCCCAAATATCTGTAACGGCCAGAACTCATCCCAAAACTGGGAGCCAGGAGCTTCTACTGTGTGTGTCTGCTGCGTCTCCCACATGGACTCGGGCATCCGAGGCAGTGAGTGTGGGTCTAGCAGATGGTTGTAACCCTGTGACATTCTACTCCCACCCTACCTCTCCTGGGTGTAAATCTGTGAATCCCCAGTCAGCATCCCCCAGCTCTCCTGTTCCCAGTCTCAGGCTCTTGCGGAAGTTTTGCCTGTCCTAGGGCCCTACTCTGTGGTGTGAAAGGTGGAGCCCCTGTACTGGTAGGAGGAGCAGGGAAAGCCCTTGGGGCTGGACTCTCAACCGCCAGCTCCATTCATCCACATGACTCATTCATTGGCCCGAATGTCTCTTCCTGGCTGAGCTTCCGAGAGGGTAGCATGGTATGAGGGCAAGGACCTGTGGTGCAGAGAAGGTCATGGCTCCTGGATTGTGCAGGCCTGGAGCCCCTGCCATCCTCTTCCCAGCTGTCACATGTGGAGTGTGGTTGCCTGGGGCATCAGGGAGGATTGCCTACAGAACCTGCGCTGTGCACAGGGGTGGGCAGCAGGACTGGGCACGGGGTCCTGAGCATCACCAAGATGCTTTCAAGGGGGACCTTGGAGGTCCTATCTGTGTAGATAAATGTGCCAAAAAATATTTCATGAGTTGAGTCATAAGTGTCAGATCCTTGCTCTGTGTATCCCGCTCATTGAACTCATAGAACGCATTGGAAAACTATGGCTATCGCAGGGCAGACCCTTTTATACATGGGAATATTTCTGCGTCACTTGCTGATAGCCTCATAAATAGTGTTGAAAAATAGAGCCTGGCTGTGAAAAGTCCTTTCCACTGGGAGGAGTCCTATCTGGGGCAAGCAACTGCTGTGGAGACTGGAGTGCCAGCAGGGGGACTCAGGGCCTGAGTGGTGAGTTCCGAGGGAGGACTCATGGTGGCTGGCTGACATGAAAGCTCCCTGGGTGCAGGCATGGGTGAAGTGGAGAGCCAGGTTATGCCAGTTGGAGCATGTGGGGTACTCCAGAAACCAGAGGTGGAGGCAAGGATCATATGGCAGCTGCCAGGCATCCTCAGGACCGCTGGAAAGTGCTCGGCGGCAGCTGCCTTTGTGTCATAGAGAAGGAGCAGGGCTATAGTTCACTGGCATGACAGGAGGCTGAGGATGCAGCCTCTCTGGCACCTGGCTGTTCATGCAGTTTGCGCATGCCCAAGAGTAGAGCAAGAAGGGATGTGGGCTGGGTGGGAAGGGTGCAGCTGTGCAGGACCCTGGAGCTGCATGCACGTGGGGCCCCCTTTCCTTGCTGTGTAGCCCCAGGGATCACTGTAGCGGTGAAAGAGAGGGCCGTTCACACCATCTAGACCGCAAACACAGGCAGGAGCTGCTGTGGTCAGTGGATGGCCATGGACTCCATGCTGCCCCTCTGGCTGGCGTCCTCCTTGCAGATGTCTTCCTGGATGTCTCGGGGGTGTGACTCACACTTCCTGACCCTCCTGAGACACCCTGGCCCACCCATGTTGTGTGCTGACATAGGCTGGGGTGCGGTGGTGATTGGGGCAGGGGTGGGAGATTTATAGGTAAGGGAGGGTCTTCGAAAAGCTCATGGAAAATGTCTATTATAAAAACGATACAGGAAATTCAAAATCATTCTGCACCAAAATAAATGTCTCTCTTCATCCCATTCCTTTTCCTCCATACCCCGTCTTTGGGAGTGTTCTTGGTGCCCTATTATTCATACGAATTGACTATTGATGAAAGAGAAAATAGTGACTTGCTAAAAATCACATCATTTGGATGCATGTCCTTTTATCTTCAAAGCTGTAGGATTGTTGTACTTTATTGTACTGTGGGCCCCAATGTGTCATATTGCAATCCATTTATGCTGAGTTTTACTGTATTGTGTTATGTTGCACACATAGCATGTGTTAGTTGCACTGTGTGGTGTTGCATTGTACTGTACTGCACCATGCTGGGATGCTCTGTAAGGGATTGTATTGTGTCGTGTCACATGGGTTCTTAGACTGGGCTACACTGTATTGAGCTGTCCTGTCATGTATTGTGCTATATTGCATATGACAGGAACTAGGTCCCCTCTCCGTTTTTACAACTGTTAATTAATTGCTCAAGGCAGAGTTAGAGAGAGAAAGAGAGCAGATTTCTACGGAAAGAAATCTTCCATTTGCTGGTTTCCTGGAGACAGACACCTGGAATTCTATCTGGGTCTGCCACACGGATAGCAGGGCACAAGGACTTGGGCATCCTTCACTGTTTTCCCAGGTGTATTAGCTGGGGCCTGTACTGGAAGTGGAGCAGCTAGGATGAATGACATTGCAGTGCCACTGTGCCACAACAAAGTCCTAGGCCCTTTCAGCATGTTTAAGAACTGAGGCCCCATCCATGTGTGTCCGTCAGATGGCAGTAGGAGGCAGGGGTGTGAAAAGAGAAGATGAACTTGAGGCGTGGAATCAGGATGCTGTTGTATTCTGGATTTGTCCTGGGGTGACAGAGTCTAGTTTTGGGAGGCTGGCCAGGGGCCAGGTCCTGGTGCCACTCATGCACCTGTGCCTTGTTAGGAGAGAAGGAAGTGGCTTTGTTGTCATGAACCTGGTTGCATCCTCCTGGGCTGTGTGTCTCTATAGAGGTGGGGAGGGGGAGGAAAGATCCAAGTGTACACACACACACACACTGACCTGGAGGTGCTTGTCAAATGCCTGGGAGTGGGGACAACCTGGGGACTCTCACAGTTTGCTTCCTGGCTGACATGTGTGGCTCATGGGGAAGCTGAGGGCCAGGGCTCAGTGTCTAGACCCCTGGGGAAGCCGTGGCCCTCATGTGCACACACACACACAGATGCATGGAAGCTGCTGCTTCTCCCTGGCCCATCCTTCTTGCCCCTTTACCCTTCTTTTCTGCATAGTCCCTGTCTTCAAGGTGGTTCGTCTATGGGGTCCCCATCCTGGTCAGCACTTGCCCAACAAACATCTGAATGGTGAGAGCCCTTGGGTCTGATCTGAGCTGTCTCACCTTCCTGGCCCGCTGTAAGGGGTTCCTTGCCTGTCTGCCTCCTTCTCCCTGCAAGGCCCAGCCACATGCTCCTTGCCTGTTCTCTGGCTTCTCTCTCCTACTCTCAATGTCACCTTGTCAAGGAGGCACCGTCCACGGCCGCCTCCATCTCTCCCCGCCCTGCTCATTCATCACCACCGACAGCAGATGATCTACTCCCTTGCTTACCAGCTGTCCCTCCAGCCAGCCTGCCCATCCTGACAGGCTCTTCCCGCTACTATCTCGCTCCCACCTGGGCCAGCCAGCCTGGCACCTGCAGACAAGAGTCAGGAGTTCTGAGTGCAGGGCACAGACAAAGGAACCCAGGAGTCCTGGATGACTCAGATCAAGTGCATCCTAGATAGGGTGCATCATGGGTCCTGGGGTCCCATGGGATTCCCTGCCCTGGGTGGCCTATCCTGGTGCAGGCAGAAGCTGTGGGAGAAAGTAGGAGCGACTTACCAGCCTCGGATTACCTCTGCTGTTCACACTCCGACTCACCCTGGTCCAGCCCTTTCTGGTACTGGCCCCATGTGGGGAACCTGAAGAGGGTCAGGATGGTGCTGGCTGAGGGTTTCCCCTATAGCTCTGCCCTGGCAGGCACAGCCAGGGGGAGTGGCAGTGAAGCATGGCACAGCACTGGCTGGTGGCGGTCCCTTGGCAAGACACCAGCATCCTAGAGGCTGGTGCTGGGAAAGCTCGCAGGCAGCTTGAAGCTGACGACTGGAATACAAATGAGCAAGAGATCCAGCGTGGGCAGGAAAGGTGGAACAGGGATCAGTGATAGGAGGGAGACAGATGAATGAAGGGGCGGTGTTCCCTCTGAGCCTCCAGCAAGGAACTGAGCCCGGGCTTGAGGCTTGTGTGAAAGGCACAGGTTTGCACACTGAGAGCTCATTCTCACCAGAGGCACACTTGACACACATCTTAAAAAAATATAGTACTGGCCTGGTGGCTAAAGTCCTTGCCTTGAATGGGCAGGGATCCCATATGAGCATTGTATCTAATCCCGGCAGCCTCGCTTCCCATCCAGCTCCCTGCTGAGGCCTGGGAAAGCAGTCGAGGATGGCCCAAAGCCTTGGGATCCTGCACCTGCGTGGGAGACCTGGAGAAAGTTCCTGGATCCTGGTTTCAGATTGGTTCAGCTCCAGCCGTTGCGCTCACTTGGAGAGTGAATCATTGGATGAAAGATCTTCCTCTCTGTCTCTCCTCCCCTCTGTATATCTGACTTTCCAATAAAAATAAATAAATCTTTAAAATATATATATATATATATATTAAAGGGGCAGGCTTATCCTCCACGCTGTGGCACCAGCATCCCATATGGGCACTGGTTTGTGTCCCAGCTGCTCAATTTTTAATGCAGCTCCCTGCTTATGATCTGGGAAGGCAGTGGAGGATGGCCCAAGACCTTGGGCCCCTGCACCCATATGGGAAACTGGGGAGAGGCTTCTGGTTCCCAGCTTCAGATCAACTCAGTACTATCTGTTGTGGCCATATTGGGAGTGAACTAACAGATGGAAGACCTCTCTCTAGCTCTTCTTGTCTCTCCATATAATCTACCTTTCCAACAAAAATAAATGCATCTTTAAAAATATTTATAATGTTAATTGACACCCATGTGGAGGCCCACATCACACCTTTGTGTCCTTGCCTAGTGTCTGTCTGCTCCTGCAGATGGTGAGACCTCTGACAACCTCATCCAAAGGTGACCTACAAACAGAAGGAGGATGAGCTTCCAGTATTTTCTGGTGCTTTCCAGAACTTTCCAGAACTTTCTAGCATTTAAGGTGACTTCATGTCTTTGCCCGACTCAGCATCTTCCCACAGAGGTTGTACTTGCTTCTGCATGGCTCCAGCCTCTTGATGGACAGTGGCCAGCAGGTGGGCCAGAGTGAGTTTTGGTAAAATGTTCTAGGATATACCACTTGGAGTGGCTTTCTTAGCCGGTAGACAACAATGATTCGGAAACATCTAGTTTCCTCCCAGTCTTCTTTGACACATTCACAGCCTGCCTCTTTTCTGTGTGATCAGTCAGGGTGACTCTTGCGTCTCCAACTATTTAGTTTGTATTTGAAAGAGACAGAGAGCTAGACAGACGGACATCTTCCTGCTGGGGTCCATGTGATGAATGTGGAAGATAGGAAGGTGTGAAGAGTATCGTTCCTTTGCAGGCAAGGCTGCAAGGAACCTACTGCTGTGTGGCAAGGCCCGGTGGATGTCTCTACAACACCTGAATGCAGCTCTGCCTCCCTTTGCATGGACACCGGACAACCCCATTGAGATTTCTGTAATCTATTTAGGCATTGTCTGCCTCTGCGGAGTTACTGTTAAATATCAATGGGAGCTTAGAAGCTGATGTTGCTGTTGTCGTTTTTTTAGCCAAAAAGCTGTTATTGCTGTTACGGCTGCATCCTATGGCAATATGCTAATCAAGGGTGCTAACTCCCCTTTTGATCCTATGCTAATCAAGGGTGTTCTGTCTTCAGGTGTAGTGGGAATCTATTCTTTCCCTTTTTCTTTGATCTTTTAGGGCCCTTCCTTCCTTGACTGTCTCAAGACCAAGCTGTAGAGTAATTGTGGTAGGAATGTGTTAGTGATTGATATGCACCATCTATTGAGAACTTTTTCCTAGCCAGGCGCCAGGTGCCAGGCACCAGGTGGTTAACATCCTAGCCTTAGGTGAAACAAATGGCAGAGTTATCTTTAGAAACACCCACTTGACCATGACGTAAAAAGTCTGAGCCAGAGTTTGACTGATTTTGTATAAATAAAGCGGACAGCTTTTGTGTGTGATCCATTATGATGATGAAGTCCTAGTGGTCCGTTTCTTTCTTTGCGCCTCATCCACGCACCCTTCGCGAGTTCCGAACTCAGCTGGAGCTGGACTCCGGCATCTTCCACCTGCTGGTTCACTTCTCCAAGATGCCTACAACAGCTGGAGCCGGGGCAGGCTGAAGCAAGGAGTCTGGGACTCAATCTGAGTCTCTCGGGGTGGCTGGTAAGGACCCAAGGACTTGTGGTGTTACCCCTGCCTGCCTCCGGGCATGTGCGTTTGCAGGAGGCTGGGCTGAGACTGAAGCCAGGTGTGTTCACACAAGATGCTGGCTGTCCCAAACTGGATGTTAATCACTGCTCCAGATGTGTGTCCTGAGGCTCGTACGGCTTTCCACAGGGAGGAGAGTGAGTGCTGGGGAGCACTCTTCCATGCACTCCCACTGGCAGGAAGGCTGGGCAGCACAACCTTGGCCTTGTGCCCAGGCCACACAGCAGCTGGCTGCTCTCTGCCTCAGGGATCTGTGTAATGGAACAAGAATTGCTGGGACACTGTTCTTCTTAACAGTGAAAAACAGGCAGTAGCCCCATGCCTTCCACTGGGGCCCTGGTTGCGATCCTTGTTTCAGCACATCTTGGCAAAGTGGTGAGCGGCTGTGTCACCAGGGATTCTTAAGAGAGGGCAAAACAAAAGCTTCAAAAACCAACTGGAAGGAGCTGATGCAAAACTCAACTCTACATCTCCCCTTTGGATGAAAGAGAGAAGGAAAGGCACTGAGCTGTCTCAGCTGTGGTTTTATCTGGGCAGGAGAATAACAGAAGCTTTTCTTTCATTTTCAACTTTCCCCCTTATTTTGTCATTATCTGCCATGAACACAGGTTTATGACCAGAAATGGTGATAGGAGCTGGTAGGCTGCATCACAAGGAACAGGCATGAATGCACTTCCCTGGGGCTGTTCCTGGAATGTGTGTGGCCAGTGCGGATTGATCGATTGATTGATTCAGAAGCGCTGCTGTGGCTGGGTGCAACTAAATGGGCACATGTGCAGCAGGCACCCAGGCTGCCAGACACATGCCAGCTCTGCGTAGGGCTGGCCTTGCTGGTCTCTGCTCTTGACCCTCCCACTGAGCTTCACCCAGCCAGGGATGCTGCTGCTGGCTATGGGAGGAACCTCTCCTCAGGAGGCAGGAGTACAAGTCCTTGAGATTCCACCTGCTACTTGCCTAGATGTGCAATGGCAGCTAGCTGAAGCAAGGTCTTGAACCCTGCAACTGTGATATGAGAGAGAGAGGCACCTTAAGAGCAAGATGAAAAACCCACCTCATTATCTGAGCTGTGGCATTCCTTCCAGCAGAGAACTTGGGTGAACTCTCTCAGGAACTTATAAGGGCCATCTACACCAAGTTGGGTCCTTTCTCAGATGGCCTCTGGAGGCATCGGAATGCAAAACTGCTGAGACTGAACTTGAGTTTTGTGCTACTTGGGGCCAGGACTACAGCTGACTCCCAGACTACAGGTCCAGAGCCCACAGCAAACCAAGGGAAATTTCCAGAGCCCTGGAGGGTCCATGGATTGTTGATAGGCAGGGTGAGACACACGTCTCTGCCTTCCAAATCTGACCTTGCTGGGATGCAGAGTGTGTCTCTAGTTTTGCAATGTTTTTTCTAATGAGGACATTTTTGGTTGAATCTTTACAACATTGCATGTAGGGCCAGAGTTGTGGTGTAGCAGATGAAGTAACTGCTGCCGATGCTGGCATACTGCTTGAGTCCCAGCTGCTCCACTTGCAATCCAACTCTCTACTCATGCACCTGAGAAAGCAGTGGAAGATGGACCAAGTGCTTGGACCTCGGAACCCAAGTGGGGGACTTGGGAGAAGCTCCTCGTTCCTGACTTCAAATCAGCCTAGTCCTGATGGTTGCAGCCATTTGGGGAGCAAATCAGCAGATGGAGGATCTCTCCCTCTCAATCTCTCTCTTTCTGTAATGCTGCCTTTCAAATAAATAAATAGCTCTTTAAAAATTTGCATGTGCTAATTACAAGGTGTCTGGAGTTCAGACAATATACCAATATGTGTGTGTGGCAGGGGCCAGGGAGTGAATGATAGAATGGACACAGTTATAACTTGTGTATGACCTGAACTTGATCTCCAGTCTGTCCACACTTTGTCCAGTTTTCAGCTCACCCAATACACGGCCACACTTTGCTTTCCTCTGTGCCCCAACCCTCAGGCAGGCATGGTTCACTCACACTGTCAGGGAGCCCTGTAACAAACCTGATGGCAGATTAAAGTCATTGTCTTGGCTACCCTCCACTTGCCTAGTGTTGGAGGGGAGCTGGAGTCATTCCCACTTGTCTACCCTTCTACCCACCTCTCCAGGCTGCCTTTCCCGCTTCTCCCCAACCCTGACCCATCCCCAGATAAGTAACTCTCCCCCTCCCCCGGGGAGAATGCAACCTACAAGAAGAAGCTCCAAGGCCCCTCTTATTTCATCCTCACCCCCTCCTTGAGGAACTTTACCACTTAGGCAGGCTCCAGTTCTGTTTCTCTCTAAGGCAGAAATGCAAATGTCTGCATCCAGAGAGTGGAGAAAAGGCTGTTGAAACAGGATCCAGAACCTGATATCAGGGCAGTGTGGCAGAGTGGCCTCTGTCCAGCTCCAGCTGCTGGGTGTATGCATCCAACCGTTGGGAGGACCTGGTGAGAGCCCTGGGTAGGATGCTGCTGCCTCCTGCGTGTGCCACCATGCTGGGAGCTGGGCAGGTGCAGGCGGGAGGGGCCATGTTCAAGGAACACCCAGCTGATGCTGAGAATGGAGCGGGGCAGCGTAAGGCAGGGGCAGGCTTGCTGTCTTGCATCACAGCTTGTGTTGGCGTAGGTACGGACTGAATCTCTGTGGATAGCTTCCTCTCTGCCCTCGATTTAGGAAATCATTCATAGGAGGGGGCAGAGGAGAGAGAGCATCTGCCATGACCTCGCTTGGCAGAGCTGTCTGGTTTAAGTAGAGGGATTATATGATGAATCATGAATGGTGCTGCACTGGGAGGAGGGACATGGGCTTGAACCCTCCCTGGCTAATCAGGCTCATGGCATAGAAGAGCAATCGGTGCGAGTTTGGACTCAGGTAGTGTCAGCCCCTCATGTGCCTCACTAGCCCGAGCTCCTGGATGCTAATGCAGGAATCATCTAGGGCATGGCTTTCTCTACCTTGACATCACCCCTGCCATGGCCTCCAAGACCCCTGTCCTTATCTGATTGTCCTGGGAAGCCTGTTGTCCTCCCGTTCTCTCTGCGCACAGAATACTGGTTCTGGCTGGTAGGTGTTGGGATCGCTGGGCAAGAGAGCTCTTTCTCCATCTTGGTCTCTTCTCTCAGCTGAGCCTACCCCCTCAGCTCTCAGTGCCGGGGTGGGATTCATTGGACAGGAAGACATCAGTTCTGCTTGGAATTCCATCTCCCACTCCAGGAAATGTTGCTTCCGTGGTCCATCTGGGTAGGTTGAGTTCCCACATGGCAAGCAGCAGAGGCTCGGGGGGAGGGGGAGAGTGGTAATGCAGCAGTGTAGTGGTCTGGGGGACACCGGGGTTGAGGTGCTTTCACCACCTCTCCTAGTGCCCGTTCCTTGTCTTCTCGCTTCCACTCTGCTCACATGCTTTGAGATCACCCTTTGGGCCTGAATTCCAGCCGTTCTCAGCCTTCTTATAGGTCAGGTCCGTTTGAGCAAATCATCACGGGGTAGGTGGTGTCCACTCAGGTGCACCGAGCTGCGACTCTTGCACAACAGGCCGCCTGGTGTGACTTCCTTGAGTAGGAACTGAAGGTGGGTTCCACCCGGCTGTTAAGGGTCACCGCCATGACTGTCAGCTGTTTCTCCCACAAGCAGCTGTGTGCCTTGCCACATTGCCCTCTCAGCCATGTCCTCGGGGGCCTCCTGTTCTCCAAATCCCTCCCTGTCCCTTGCAATGCCGCACGTGTGTGGCACACGGATCTGATTTGCCACGGATGTTCCAAGTTCACGGTCTGGTGCTTTTGCTACTCTGAGCTCCACCATGGCAGGAAGCAGAAATGACTACCCAGAGGCTTCAAAGCAGTGAAACCCCTGGCCCGCCCACCTCCAGGGTGGCGATGGAGTGGCAGTCACACCCACTTGACTGCCCTGAGCCTAGCTAGCATGACACAGGTGGAGTGCCTGATGCTTGTCCTCACACTGGGGCTGGGACTGGAGGCGGGAGCATGGCGTGTGCTCCTTTTTGGGGTAATCTGCCCGTGAGGGTGGTGTCTGTTGACACCTGCCAGGGTAGCTGCTCAGAGCTCCTTTCTCTGGAAAAGTAAGCCCCCTTCCTACAGGATGGCTGAATGCCATGCTGTTAGTTATGGGTCAACTGTGAAGGAAGCCAATGGAGTCCATGATGGCTGTTCCAAAATATGTTTTAAAAGGGCATAGAGCCTGGGGCCGGCAGGATCATTCTCCTGTGACACCAGTTGGTGTCCCTGCTGCTGCAATTTTGATCCAGCTCTCTGTTACAGCCTGGGAAAGCAGAGGAGGGATGGTCCAGGGCCTTGGGACCTTGCACCCATGTGGGAGACCTGGAGGAAGCTCGAGGCTCCCAGCTCCCGCCTTTGGATCAGCTCAGATTTGACCATTGTGGCTGATTTTGAAGTAAAGCAGCAGATAGAAGACCTCTGTTTGTCCCTCCTGCTGTCTGTAAAATCTGCCTTTCAAATTAAAAAAAAGGGAGAGTTTTGAGTGATGGGCATATGGGCAAATGCGGTTGGACTCTGTTATTTGTGCTTTCTTAAAATGGACATCTAACAGATCATTCAATTTCTCTTTAAGTGCCTGTTTCAAGTTGTTCGCACTTTCGCAGGAACTTAATGGCAGGACGCTTGCCACTTCCTTAGGGACTCAAACAATATTGAATTATCTTCTACCTCACTCTGTCAAGACATTTCAAACAAGCAGCAAAGATGCCGCACTGGAAGGAATTTGGAAAAGTGTCAATATAGAATTTCAGGTTTTTTTGGGGGGGGGTGGAGGTGGGGTATGATTAACGAGAAACTGCCGAATCCTTGTGCTGTGGAGTTGTTGTTTGGGCTAATTTTCAGATAGAGCCTTACCGCCTAGGGGGAATTAAATCACCTCTTCAGGGAAGGAGACACTAGGTAATTTAAAGTCATTAAACAAAGCCATTAGGAAACACTTATGTCTCTCGCCTACCCCATTAAGGCTACAAATGCTTGTTGACTCAGGGCACGTGGCCAGATACACCCATCAAGAAGTCAAAAACAGCTTGAAGTACTTGGCCTGTGGCCCCTTCTTGTGGCAGCAATAGGCCACACTGTAGCAGTACTGCTAGGCTTGTCTTCTGACTGTGGGTTGGACGGGTCTTGCCAAGTGGGAATTGTGGCGCTATCCTTGTCTGGGGTCGCGGGAGAGGCTTGAACTCCCTGTCACTAGCGTGGAGAAAAGATCCACCTTGCAAGACTATCAAGTGAGGATGTGTTTGCGCACCATTAGTGGTAAAGTCAAAAGACTGTAAACCAGATCATTAGGAGTTGGGGACTAAGGTGTCTGTGTGTGCGTATTTCGGAGGGCATTTCACATTTTTGTGGAAAATGGAATAAAAGGTATGCTTATTTTGGTGCAAAAAAAAAATCTTTTAAATCTGATCATTCTCTTTCTCTTTCCACACACTCACATCCCTCTATGTAAACAATCTGCTTCCCAGAATGACCTTAAAAATAAACACTGCTACCAGCTTTCTGAGAGCCCAAGGCTCCTGTTCAAAGATTTTGATGCTTTTCTATCCCCTTGGCAATGCTAGAACATGACTGAAGTTTATGAAGTTGCAGTGCCCCTGATGAAATGGTTTCTAGCTGGCCTTGCACGTTTTGTTATTGCCTCCACACAACATCCTGGCCGCAACTGGATGCTTTGATGTGATTCCAATCATTCCTGATACTCAAACCTATTTCCATTGCACCTGGAAGACACTGGTGCCCCCTGTTGGAGAAGAGCCAGAGGATGAGGCTGTCCCTTGGGGACCTTGCCGGGGGCATAGGCCCCAAGGCACTTAGAAGGAAAGGCTTCCTGGACACACAGAGTTGGGTCTTCAGTAGCCACAGGTGCTCCACAGCACAGCGGCAAGTGGAGGGAGGAACTGCTGCTCCCACTTGCCATGTGTTCTGTGGATCTTTCAAAACATTTCCTGTTGAGAGTGAGGAATACTGTGCAGGAGTTCTCAGGGGCTTGGGCTTAATATTAGCATAGGCCTTCAGAGTTTACTGGACCTCTGTGATATAGGTCACCTCCCGTGGTCTAATAACATGTGATTGTTTTTTTTAAAGAGATGCTGTGTGTGTCAGGAGGAATGCTTCCCGCCCACTTGACCAACGGATTCATTCGTGGATACATTTTCTTCTTTTGAACAGGTCAGGACTGTGGGACCTGACCACAAGTCTCCTCTCCCTGGCTCCACTGGGGTCCTGAGACACCCCTCTCGCTTTCTGCAGCCTGGGGATACAGGGGCTGCTGCACACACCTGATGGATGGATGGCACCGTGAAACCTCACCTCTTCTGAAGACAGGTGGGGTGTCAGTTTCACAGGGTTGGATTGGACGCTTGCAGGTGCTTCAGGAGTGAGAGTGTTGGGCTGGGTGGTGGGGGGAGGGACCTGTGGGGGCCTTGTGTGACCTCTGCTGAGATGAACTCCTCTTGTCTATTACCAGAGCATCTGAAGGATGCCAAGTGCCTGCAAAGGTATCTCAGACAGAGCCCAACGTTGGCCTTGAATTCCATTTTTTAAAGGAGTGTTTTAAGCGAATTCGTTAGACTTATTTATAAAATTGACTCGGGTGCCAAGTATTATTTATGGTCCCTTATTCCCTCTGAGAGAGAAGCTGACGCTGCAGTCAACAGAACAGCTGCTGGTTGCCTAGGGCAGTGATTTGAAAACTTTCTTATAAAAAAAAAAAGGGGGGGACAGAAGTACAGAAGTCTCCTTTCAGACCCAGGACTGTGGAATGCTTCAAGGACTTGGCCTGAGGCTGCTGCAGGGGTAAGTGGTGAGGGTGGTTCAGGCCAGTGCAAAGGTCAAGATGGACACTTGAGGAACTGGTTTTGGACTTTGGGGCCCCCTTTCTTGCTGAGGGAGTGGATGAGAGGGCTTTGGGTGAGGTAAAAAGAGAGCCATATGCCCCCCCCCCCCGAGAGTTTGGCTTGGGCGGCTGTCTGGACTCTTCTGCCGGCTGTTGAGATGGCAGGTGGGACCCTGTGCGTGGGGAGGATCTGCGTGATGGCCTGGGGTTCCGTCCACATCACGTGGGTGTTGGAAGTGATGGGGAGGAAGGATGCAGACCTGAGTCAGCCTGATGAAGAAAGATGGAAGCCACGAAGACATGAGGACAAATCCAAGGTAGCCTTGGATGGAGACCAGATACCAACCTCTGATTGTTTACTGCAAGTGGGCTGATAGGGAAGAAGATGGTTACATTCTGTAACAATAGGATGAAACATATCTATCAGAATTGTGTAGGCTGGTTGGGTACACCAGTTGGTTGATCCTACTGTTGGCTTATGACAAAGAAAAGTCATGGTTATGTGTCAAACTACCCAGCTCAAACACGATGGCTGGAAACCACAGGGAGAGAATTAGAAAGACAGACTAAGAAGGGATTTTGTTCCAGGACAGGCATTGTGGCACATCAGGTTAAGCCAGCGCTTAACCCATTCTACATTACTGTGTGTGGCTTCCGGTCCTTGGCCACCTTGCTTCTGATTGAGCCTCCTGCCAGTGTGCCTGGGAAGATGTCGGTGATGGCTGAAGTACCTGAGTATTTCTGCCACACTCCAAGACTCCATAAGCATAGTGCCTCTCTGGCTGGTTCTGAATATGACAAACATGGGACTGAAGAGGGCGCTCCTTAGGCAATGACAGCGAGTACAGGAACAGAAAACACAGGGATAATAGCTAGATTATGGCCCCAATCGGAAAGCCACAAGTCCCCCTGCCATATGTGATCCTATCTGCTTTCCCTTTTGGGCCTCCTGTGTGCCTGAATGTGGGGAGAGGTGTGTGTGATTTTTTTCACCTTTCCAATAACGTTGAGCACTGTGTGTTGTATGTTGCCTGCGCGCAGGATGCTTCTCTAAGGAAAAGGCGAGAGCCTGGCACAGGGACTTTTAACCTCACCTAGCCCACAGCAGAAGCACTGGGTGCCAGCTAGAAGGCAAAGGTTGGGAAGGTGTCTGGGCTCTTGAACCATGTGGCTGAGAGTGCCACCATCATCTGTGGACAAAGGGGGAAGACAGGTCATATTGATTTTTTTTTAAAGATTTTTATTTTTATTTGAAAGATTTTACAGAGAGAAGGGGAGCCTGGAATAGGGAAATCTTCCATTTGCTGGTTAACTCAACAAATACCTGTAATGACCTGAGCTGGGCTGGTCTGAATCCAGGAGACAGGAGCCTCTTTCGAGTGTCCCACGTGGTTGTAGGAGCCCAAGGGCTTGAGCCATCCTTCCTGCTTTTGCAGGCCATAAATGGGGAGCTGGATTGAAAGAGGAGCTGCTGGGACTTGAACTGGCATCTGTATGGAATGTAGGCACCGCAGACCGAAGCCTAGCTTGCTACACCATGCTGCTGGTCCCAGTTCTATCGACTTTAAAGTTGATAAATTACAGTGATATTGTGGCAAAGCAGGTAAATCTGCTTTCTGAGACTTTGGCATCTTATCTGGGTACTGGTTCAAATCCCAGCTGCTGCACTTTCAATTCAATTTGCAGCTAATGGCTTCGGGGAAGCAACAGAGGATGACTCGAGTGTTTGGGCCCCTGCCACCCCCATGGAAAACCCAGAGGAAGCCTCTGGCTCCTAGCTCTGCCATGGCTCAGCTCTGACCATTGAGAGTGAGCCAGTAGAGGAAAAATCTTTCTCTGTGTAACTCTTTCAAATAAATATAAAAATAACTTGATGAATGAATAGATGTCACTCTGGGGGATGACACACAAAGTTACTGTCACTCCAGATGACGACAGAGTTTGCATACAAAGGTTTCTGTGAAGCAGAGACAAGAATCTTGTGTCAACACAGCTTGGGAAAGGAAACACCAGAAATCTAAGGCCTCAAGTCTTCAAATGCTACCCATCTGGACCAAACTGCCCTTGGCTTCTATTGTATATGAGAAATGAAATAAGGGGCTGGAGATCTGCACTCAGAGTGGAGATGCAGCCAGCTTTCCCTCGGGGCCTTTGGGTGTGTCCCATGCTGAGGTTGGCTCTGCCAGAGACCCGGTCCTCGGGGAGAGTAGAGCCGAAGGGTGTAGACTTGGAAGGCTGTATGGAAGGCGTGTAGATGTCATTATCAGAAGGGACATTCTTATGCCCGTCCCCAGTGACAAATCAAGATACCCAAGGGCAAGGTTCTGGGATGAGGGAAAGAGCATTTAACGTGTTGGCAGGAGTGAGGGTAGCAGACTGCCACTCTCCTGGAAAAGGGTGCTTTGGGGTTGTGATGGGCTTATGAAAGGAGGTGTGGCACAGAGAAACGAGGAGGCTTCAGGTCTGTGGCGTCAGGTGCAACAACTCTTTGTTGAACCAGTGACAGTGCACTCCTCCTGTTTCCTCCTGGTGGTCCTTGAAGTCCACAGGTGGAGGGAGCTGGCCACCAGCAGTTCAGGCTTGATGCACCAGCTCCCTGGCTTCATGGCAAAGCCATCAAACCAAATTATGCAATGGCTCAGCTAGCTAATCCTCCACCTGTAATTGCTGGGATCCGATACGGGTGCCAGTTGCTGTCCCAGCAGCCCCATTTCCCATCCAGCTCCCTGCTTGTGGCCTGGGAAAGCAGCAGAGGGTGGCCCAAAGCCTTGGGACCCTGTACCTGTGTGGGAGACCCAGAAGAGGCTCCTGGCTCATGTCTTTGGATCGGCTCAGCTATGTCTGTTGGAGCCATTTGGGGAGTGAACCAGTGGATGGCAAATCTTTCTCTGTTTCTCCTTCCATCTGAATTTACCTTTCCAATGAAAATAAATGAACAAAACAAGAGAAAACAAACACCCCCATTTGTCTCTGTGATTGTACTGGGTTATGACATGAAATGGCATCCTGCAGGTGTTCTTGGCTTTTCCCTGGAGGAAGAGACCTTCATCAGGGCCTTCAGCGATTACGCCAACAACATTCCAGGAACTGCAGGATAAAGAGTTCTTAGTACGAATGAAATATGACACAACAAGTGGAAATGAGTCATGCCAGTTTCCCAGAAACAAAGATGCTCGCATTGAAATGACCAGGGCATGGCACACGTCTTCTCTCAGGGGTCTAAGAAATCAAACGTAAGTCTGGAAATATTGGCCAACATGTAGGCTGGAAGGAAATAGGAAAGAATTTCTAGAAATAAGCAAGGTGAAGAACTCCACTAAGGTCTCCTCACTTGCTTGTGCCTGGAACATTCTGGGAGCTCTGGGCCCCTCCCGAGACCTGCTGGACCCTCAGGTGACCTCTGCTGCGTTGCCTCCAGTGACGTCGCTTGGGTCACTGCCCAGCTCAATTTCTGACCCATCAATCTTGGTATCAAGAAAAAAGCAAAATCAAGCAGCTGCCTCAGAAAAAGAAGCCAAGGGAAAAGCATTTTTTTTTTTTTCCAGCAGCCTACACTGCGGGAAAGGCCAGCTCCCACTGCGCCGTTGGACTTGGCTGCATGCCTACACAGACACCCGCAGCTCCTCTGTGGTCCTCGGGGACGCTCAGCCGGAAGATGATGTCATCCACAGTTTGAAGTGGTCACGCAGTCACGGCTGTGACGGTAAGCACCGGTGTGTCCTGAGGAGGGGCGCCCCACCGGAGGGGTCCTGCTCTCCCGGCTCTCGCGTGCAGAGGTGGGAAAACAGGAAGTGGAGAGTGTGGCATCCAAACAAAAGATGTGTCGGAGAGCAGTCTCCAGTTTTTTCTTTTTTTAAGTGTATGTGCAGAGGCTGGCACATTGGCTCAACTGGCTAACCCTCTACCTCCAAGTGCAGGCATCCTATATGAGCACCTGTTCTAGTCCCAGCTGCTCCACTTCCCATCCAGCTCCCTGCTTGTGGCCTGGGAAAGCAGTCAAGGATGGCCCAAAGCCTTGGGACCCTGCACCTGCAAGGGAGACCCGGAAGAGACTCTGGGCTCCTGGCTTTGGTTATGCTCAGTTCCGGATGTTGTGGCCACTTGAGAAATGAGCCAGTGGATATAAGATCTCTGTAGATCTGCCATTCTAATGAAAATAAATCTTAAAAAAAAAAGTTTGTGCAAAGGTAATATATGGCAAAGAGCTACATGTATATAGGTCACAGGTATTCTTTTCTGTAAGTATAAAATGGAAATTCTATTGAAGGAAGTGTTTGTCAGCCTAGATGGAAGAGAGGAGCCCAGTGGCGCCAGTAAAGTCGTGACAATTAGCCCTCCCTGAGCAGCGCATGGGCTTACAGAGACAGCACATTGCACCCACACACACTGTCTATTCGGGCGCTAATAAGCAATGTCAGGTAGAAATGCCGAGACCTGGGCCAGCGCAATGCCTTCACATCAGCACTCCGTGTGGATACCAGTGCGTGTCCTGGCAGCTGCACTTCCCTTCCAGCTCCCTGCTTGTGGCCTGGGCAAGCAGCGGAGGATCGTGGAGCTCACCCGTTCTGCAGAGTCCCAAAGACAGCCTCAGGAGTGAGGGTTGCAATCCTGCAGCCGGCAGCTGGCTGCCTCTCTCTCCTGCCAAGGAGGGTAAGGCCAGGGACTGCAGCCCCCATTGACCAGGAGCTGGCCCGCCTTTGCTGGCAGGACGTAGCGAGTCCGCTTGTCACAGCCAAGTTCCTGCCTCTTGCATTCCTCAGTCATTTCCTCAGGGACAAGGTCACCCCTGAAAGTTAAGGGATGTCCGTTTCATAAGTGGGTTTATAAAATCTCGCAAACTTCTTCAGGATTGTCGTTGAATGTGTTTATGGCGGTGTAACTGTGAGCTGGCCCTGCTGTGCGGCCTCACCGGCCTGGTCGGAGCCAGCAGAGGGCGCTGCGCCCCAGCATGCCTGCAAGGAATCAGGCTTCAGTGCGGGGTTCGGTGCCCGTTGCTGCTTCTGGGGTTAGACACGGGGTTGGCTTCTCCCCGGTGGAACCTTTTCCAGCTAAAACCAGATCGGCGCAGTGAGACAGCTGGACGACACTGGGGATTCTTCTCGTAGTGGGCACCCGGATTAGCAGAAGAGATATATATAGGTTTTTTTTTTTTTTCCTTTTTCTTTATCTTCCCCTACAGGGTCACTGAAGGGGTCCTTTGGGGTTGTAGGCAGCGTGCAGGGGAGTGAAAGGGGTGTGGGTACTTGTCCCCTCCTTGTGGCTTGTCTGGGTTGCCTGGAAGTAGTCCCTCTCAGCCTCAGGGGTGTCATGTGGGACTTGAGCATGTGAGGTGCACACGGGTTAGCCACAGCGAACAGGAATGCCTGTGCGGACTCTGCATTGCATCTGCAGCAGCTGGACAGTGGGCATCTGGGTCGGCGCTGCAGGCCTGCTCTGAATCAGGCTCAGTGAGCAGCTCATCCCACCCCCTTTTTTTTTTCTTCCCCAAACCAAGGGCAGTTGGAGGGACTCTCCCAGCTGTCCCTTGAGAGCAGGCCCATGGTGATGGAAGGCTGTGAGGGTCACGCAGCGGGGGTGTCTCTTGCCCACTTGTAGAGGACGAAATGTGAGCGTCAGAGGATGGGCATTTGGTGCAGTGGCTAATACGCTGTGTCAGAGGGCCTGGGTTCGAGTCCCAGCCCCACTCCAGATTCCAGCATGCCAAGGCACACCGTGGGAGGCCGCTGCTGAAGTTTCCAAGAGCGGGGTCCCTGCCGCCCATGGGAGACCCAGGTCTTAGTTCCTGGGATCTGTTTTAGCCTGGCTTAGCACTCCCTGACTGTTGTGGGTATTTGAGGAATGAATCAGGGGATAGACGCTTTCTCTCTATTTAAAAAAAAAAATAAATCAAAAGTAAACTGCAGGCTGTTGTGGGCCTGAGAGCGGCGTGGATTCTAATGCTGTTGCTTGCTACCACTCATTCCAGGGAGTGGGGAACAAGGTGGGCGTATCTTGATTAACTGGTGGGCCTGCTCATGACATCATGCCCATGATGTCATCATCGCTTTTGGGCTTGAGAAAGACATAGAGGCCAGATGCAAGATGCAGCTATGCAGGGAAAGGTTTTAATAAACACGCTCAGCATTGGAGTAGGGTAGAGCCAGGTTCGAATCTTGCCCCTGACCCTTGCCAGCTGCCAGGTCTTGAGCAAATGAACCTCCCTGAACCATGGTGGGGAGGAGAAGGAGAGCGCGCCCTCTGGTGGCGTGTTGCAGCACAGGGGCAATGAGGTAAGAAAGCCGTAGGCAGGTGCTCAAGGCTTAGATAAAACGATTAAAAACTTTTTTTTTTTTTAAATACAAGTAACTTAAGGTCAAAAGGTAGTTGCGATTGTAAATAAACCTCACCTTCTCAGTGGCTTAGCTTAATATTGTAGCAGCTTCTTTTACCACGACGTCCAGACCGCCAAAGATGATGGGTGGGGCGTGTTCTGCGGAGTTATCCACGCGCCTTTGGCGCTGACGCCTGGCTAGTGAAAGTCGGGGAGCAGGAAAGTCAGAGAGAGTGTGGGAGGCCCCCCTGTGTTAAAGGAGCCATGCATCGTGTTCACGGTCCATGGCTGCAGCTCCGCCATACAGCTGGGCAGCACGAGCTGCAGAGGCTGCTGGCAAACGTTTGCCCGGTTGTGTGCCCAGCAGCAAGGGGGAAAGGGTGGAGCTGGCCAGCTCAGGCGCACAAGAGCACTTGGCCTCCACGAGCCTCCGGCGAGGGGACTGGGCGGGCTGCCTCTTCCTCGGGCCCAGGCTCACGTCCTAGGTGAAACATTTTTTTTTTTCTGTCCGCTGAATCTGAACAGCTGCGTTTCTCAGGACAGTCTAAATTGCCGGCTTGTGTAAAATGAGAATTTCTGCTCTCTGGGGGATACTGTGATGGTGAGAGTCCTCAGCAAGGCGTCCTCAGCCCTCCCCCTGCCCCTGGAATTTCTGCCGCGGTGAGGACCAGCATCCCCACCTTGTGAGCCGAGCTGAAGGATGCTGACCAAACCGTGCCCATGCGCTCCCTAACCTCTTCCCCCAGAAACCAACTAGACCCTTCCCAGGCTTTTTGAAAAAAGAAAAATCAGCTTTTTGGATGCTGCCCTGGCTTAGTGGAGCTTCTTCCTGAGCATTTTCTTTGTGGACCTCACCGTTTTCAGATATGAATGAAAAGTCGCCTTCCCACGGATCTTATTTGGGCTCCGATGTCCTCCCGGGAGAGAGAGCACATTGACTCAGTATGTCTCAAATCTTTTCAAATTAAATTAGTTCTCTTTAGGGAGCAAGCTAAAAGAATGATTTCAAGCAAAGGAACAATGTGGATCCATCCAGTTTGGATACTGGCGTGAAATTCTATCAAAGCGATTGCTTTGTAATGCTTAACGTGTTGCTTTGCAGAACCATTTCTAAAAACAGACGTTTAACTGTGCCCTAGATTGTAACTCAATTCTCAAAAAACACTTGCAAAGCTTCCTGACAGACAAATACATGCAAAATTAGAGGACAAGGATAGCCCACTTATTGGTAACCCTTCTTGCTTATCTTGAATGACTCGATAGGGTAAGCTAAGACCGCAGAACTCTGCACATTTCAAAGCCACAGACAAACAAACGCCCTTGTAAAATTTTCCCCAGGAAAAAAAGTTGGGTTTGACCCAAAGGAATTGCAGGTGTGTCCATCTGGGAAGCATCGAGCGGACGCATCCCGCTGCCTGTCTGAGCGGGCCGATGTGATGTCCCCGTTGGCTGGGGCCAGATCCAGGTTATGCCGGCTGTTCCAGCATCATTCCGAAGCTTCACTGCTTCCCACAGATGCTCCCTGGTGGCTGATGCGTCGTGACCTTCGAGGAAGTCTGTTGGGAAGAAGGAAACTTTACTGAGAAATATTGATGTTCTTTTCAGAGACTTCCACACTTGGATTTTGGCCAAGAGGGTTCGGTGAAATCAGGGTGACTAACTCAAAGCCCACGGAATGGAGACGGCACGCCTTGATCAGTCTTGGACTGCAGCCAGCAGCGTGCCTCGTGGTTCTCTGGATGGAGACAGACGGACACTCTGTTGGACCAAGAAGGGGCGCACAGTCCCGGTACTCGGGCTGTGCCGTCCTTCTAGCTCTGGTTTCTGTTTTAGTACTCCGTGCTGGCGCTCTCTCTGCCTGGGGAGGCCTGCCCGTGTCATGCTGGCTGCCACCAGAAGCAATCTGTCTTTCAAGCTTCCTCTGCCTGGCGCGTTCAGGTCACGTGCTTCTAAGGCCTCCAACACAGCTGGAGCAGAGACAGGTGCGGTGGAGGGATGAGTGAATGTGGGCCTTCTCTGGGGTAGGTGTTCTAGTCCCGTTACCGCTACCGGCCCTCTTGGTGAACTCAGACAGACTTTGCAGTTTCACTGTGTCCCTCACCTGTCAGACATGTGATGACTGCTACTGTTCATTACTTTTGACTGAAACACCCAAGATGAGGTGCTTAGCAAGGAAGAGTCTGTTTCAGCTCCAGGTTTGGAGATGGGCCAGGCAGCCCTCCTGGCCTGGCATCTCTGGAGGATGGCGCTATGAGATGTGCATGGTACAATGGCTGCACAGAGAGATACAGAGCAGACAGAGACACGGAGCATTCTTGTCCTCCATCCTCCACATCATCGCTTATGATCATCCCACTGAGGATTGACTGTGGGGCTTGAGCCTACTACCCCATCCAAAAGACCACCCACCCCCCCAGGTGCCACAATTGGCTCAAGTCTCCCCTCCTATCCACCAACCATGAGCATTTGATAACTTTGGATTTCAAGCAGTTGCATGGGTCTGGGGACCCCAATTATTTTCAAACCACAGCAATGGCTACTTCCAGGGGTGGGGATGGTAAGCAGCAGGTGGGTTAAGATCTGGGTCAGGAGAAGGTCTGCTTCTAAGCCTGCCTCACTGTATTCCCCCACAAGCCAGAGAGGAGGATTCCCCAAAGACAGCCAGGCTTGTTGGGTGTTTTTGTGGAGGTCTCTAAGGAGGGTCCAGATCCTTGGGAACAGAGGGGTGCCCTGAGTTCAGCGGGCAGGTGATATCCCACGAGTCCCCAAGCTGGTGGCCTGCATTGGCAGGAAGCTGGATTGGAAGCGGAGTTTCCGGTGCCCACGTGGGATGGCAGCGTCGCAATGGATGGCTTTGTGTGCGACACGGGGATGGTGGGCTCAGCAATAGGATGAATGACACGGGGATGGTGGGCTCAGCAATAGGATGAATGCGAAGTGCTTCCTCGGCATTGGGTCTTCTGCCTCCTGTGGCAATGCTCTGTGATGACGCGCACACAGCTTTTCATATTCTTTGTTAGATCTATCTCTAGGTATTTTACTCTTTGTGAGGCTGTGGTAAATAGAATTGCTTTCCTAATTTCCTTTTTGGATGATCCTGTGCTGGTGTACAACCGCGTGCTTTGTGTTAATTTTGAATCCTGCAGCTTGTTGGTGTGTTATGTCTGCCAGGTTTTGTCTGGACTGTTGGAGGTACACATCTGGGATCATGGCATTTTGGGACAGAAGTAATTTTATGCTTTTTTTTGAAATTTGGATTTTTAAATACCTTTTTAAAATTGCGTAATGACCTGACTAGACTCTCCCGTGCGATGTTGAATCATGTGATGACCGTGGGTGTCTCTGCAGTGGCCCGACCGGGGAGGAAGTTTTGAGTTTGCCATCTGTGAGGCTCTAGCAGCTCTGAGTTCTTACTAAAAATTCTTTATCACATCGAGAAAGTTCTCTTTCGGTTTCTTCATCATCTTTTAAAAAAGATTTATTATTTATTTATTTTTATTGGAAAGTCAGATATACAAAGAGGAGGAGAGACAGAGAGGAAGATCTTCCGTCTGATGATTCATTCCCCAAGTGGCCTCAACAGCCATAGCTGCACCGATCAGAAGCCAGGAGCCTGGAGCCTCTTCTGGGTCTCTCACACGGGTGCAGGGTCCCAAGGCTTTGGGCCGTCCTCGACTGCTCTCCTAGGCCTCAAGCAGGAAGCTGGATGGGAAGCGGGGCTGCTGGGATTAGAACCGGCGCCCATATGGGATCCTGGCGTGTGCAAGATGAGGACTTTGGCTGCTTAGGCTACCGTGCCGGGCCTTTTCAAGTATTAAAGGTACTATCAATGGTGTTGGACTTTCCAGATGCTTCTTCACTGATTGAGATAATCTTATGTTTTCCTTTTGGTCCATTGATGTGGTGTTGATTTTTCATATGTTGCCCCATTCTTGAGTTCCTGGGCTCATTCCCATTTGATCATCATGTTTAATTTTTTTATAAGCCATGGATTGAGGCTTCAGAATAAACTGAGCCCACTAATGCCTTGGTGTTGGACTTCAGGCCTCCGGGGTGTGAGAAAACTAATTTATGGTGTTTCAGTTGCTCACTCTGTGTTACTTTCTTAAGTTAGTAGCAGCAGATTGAGATAGTTTTGGTAATTTGTGTGTTTCTTAGGGTTTTTCTAATTTTTAAAAATTAATTTTTGTTGGAAAGGCAGATCTATATAAAGAAGGAGAGAGAGAGAGAGAGAAAGATCTTCCAACTGTTGATTCAATGCCCCAACTGGTTAGAATAACCGGGACTGAGCTGATTTGAAGCCAGGGGCCAAATTCCAGTAGCCTCTTCCAGGTCTCCCACATGGGTGTAAGGTCCCAAGGACTTGGACCATCCTCCACTGCTTTCCCAGGCCACAAGCAGGGAGCTGGGTGGGAAGTGGAGCAGCTGGGACATGAACCGGTGCCCATATAGGGTGCTTGTGCTGCAGGGTGGAGGATTAGCCAGTGATCAATTGCGCTGACCCCTCGTAGAAAAGTTTTATTGGTAAGTTTTCTTGGTAAGCAAAATCTTCACAAATAATGTTTCACTCATGTCTTTGTTATGACCAGAGCCACTTAGGAACAGCTTTCTTTGGAAATGTTGATACTTTCAAACTCTCAGAAAATTCACAAGGATCAGAAGAGAACAGTCAGAAACCTTTTACTTAGATCTGCCCATTAACATTCTGTTGCATTTGCTTTATCATTTGTTATCTATATATGTCCAAGCTATGTATTTTTTTAGTCATTCAGCTATCCCCAAATACACTGGCATGTATTTCCTAAGAAAATGATATTTGCATGCATCCTGAAGTTAAGTCATGAGCCCCAGGATACACAACTTGCCTCCCCATTTCCAGTCTGTGGGCCATATTCCAGTTGGGTTCATTGCGTCCTCCTGACATTGCTCCCTTCTGGGCCGTGGTCCAGCTTGGAATCATTGCGGCATTGAATGGAGTTACTGCACCTCTCTGGGCCCTGTTAACCGAGTACATTTCTGTAGCCTTTAATTGTCTTTTATAACTTGGGCATTTCTTTTTAAAGATTCATTTTTTTGTTGGAAAGGCAGATCACATTTATGGAGAGAAGGAGAGATACAGAGAAAGATCTTCCATCTGCTGGTTTACTCCCAATTGGCTGCAATGGCCAAAGCGGAGCTGAACCAAAGCCAAGATCCAAGAGCCTCTTCCAGGTCTCACACACAGGTGCAGGGTCCCAAGGTTTTGGGCCGTCCTCGACTGCTTTCCCAGGCCACAGCAGGGATCTGGATGGGAAGTGGAGCTGCCAGGACATGAAGCAGTATCCATATGGGATTCTGGTGCTTGCAAGGTGGAGGATTTAACCATGGAGTCATTGTACCGGGTCCCAACTTGGTTATTTTTGAGAAATACAGTCTTCATATCCATTCTTGCAAAAATGGAAGGTCCATTCTTTTGGGCTTGTTGGTGTTTCCTCATAGTTAGGCTGACATTATATGGTACAGTGCTGGACCGCAGGGCTTTGCCTTCTTGGAGTATCCCATCTCATGGCATTTGGCAGCCATCTGCTGCTCAGTGGTGATCCTCATTTTCATGGCATGGTCTGAGTGCTGTCTGGCTTTTCCTTGGGAGACCCACTCACACTGCAAGCCCTCTGCTGGGTATTCAGCTTGCATGTTTCACAGTTAGCCTTCACAACCATCTTGGTAAGCAAGGTTCTTGTCCTCTCGCTGTCACTGACCAGATGGCGCATGCCCACTGAGACAGACTTTTCAATGTGGTGCATTGATGAGACTGGTGTTGGAACAGGTGCATCGGACTCCAACACCTAGGACTTTTCCACATCTCCATTGTGCTACCCAGGTTGAGATGTGCCGAAGAGACTTCCATAAACATTGCCGAAGTTAGTGCATTCAGTGTGTGGTCTTCAGGGTTAAGCACGACCTTGAATTTCTCCATAGTAAGGTGCTGGTGAGGAGCTGAGAAAACTGCATGGTGGACCGCTGTACCTGAATGAATGAAGAGAAGAAAGTACAGCACATAGAGGGTTAATGCTTTTTATTAAAGAAATCAGGAATATATATTTTCAATTCTCCAGGAGCATTTTGTTCCTGATTTTCAAGTCTCATTGCAATTACTAGTTAATAAAAACATGTTTTAATATGCTGGCAGAAAATTGATGCTCTTTCCAGGCTGTGCCATGAAACAAATAAAATGTGGGGAAGAAATTGAGCTCTCGTTGCAGACATGGAAAATGGATTTTTGAAAGTTCAGATCATTACCAAGGGTAATTTTCTCAATAATAAGTTTAACACCGGCTTGGCTCCATGTGAAACTTTACCAGGGAAACATATTACTTTGGCAATAGATGAATGGAGATGCAAGGAATTCTGGGAGCTGCTGTTCTAGGAGCCACTGTGGGTTCAGGGCCAGGGGACTGCCCCCGTGTGGCCCACGAGGTCACAGCTGGATAGACACATGGAGTTGTTTCTGAGTAGGAGGTGAGGTCAATGGCAGGCTAGGGAGTAGATTCCCTCCCTTGGGTTCTCTCTGTTGTGTCCTGCATGGGTCAGGAGTTTGAATCCTGCCTTCCCCTTCTAGAAGCCTTCTTGCTCTTGGGGATGGAGTATGGAACAGTGATTGTCGAGACACTCTACTTCTGAGTGTTTGTGATAATCTTACCTTCCTACGCCCTTGAAGCTGCGCGTAGCCACCACCAAGAGCAGAAGATGGAACAGAGAGCCTGGCGTGACAGCTCAACCGGCTAATCTTCTGCCTGCAAGCACCAACATCCCATATGGGCACTGGTTTGTGTTCCTACTGTTCCATTTCTGATCCAGCTCCCTGCTTATGGCCTGGGAAAGTAGTGGAGGATGGCCCAAGTCCTTGAGATCTTGACACTTGGATGGGATATCCGAAAGAGACTCCTGGGTCGTGGATTTTGATCAGCTCGGTTTTGGCCATTATGGGCACTTGGGGAGTGAGCCAGTGGATGAAAGATCTTTCTTTCTGTGTCTTTCCTTATCTCTGTAATATACCTTTCCAATAAAAAAAAAAAAAAAAAGAAAACCAAATGGAACAGAGCTCCAAATTGGAAACCCTTCAAGTATATCAGAATTATTTTGAATACTGTTCTTTCGATAAGTTCGGTAATTTAGATGAAGTACACTTTTGCAAGATGACAGCGTAGCTTACTAAAAATGACATATACAAAGTATGTTTTTCTTGTGCCCGTGAAGACACTGAATTTGAATTTTGTGAAGAGTGAGAATGTCAGACCTTCAGCTTGCTGGTTGGTTCTTCAGATGCACACGGTCATCTTCCAGCCGGGCTCAATGCTGCCAGCCAGGAATGCAGCCCGTGTTTTTCACAGCTGGGCCGTCATGGCTGCCTCCCAGGTATGTCGGCAGGAAGTGGGAGTGAAGAGAGGAATCGGGTATTGAACCCTGCCACCGCAGAGCAGGAGACAGGCATGTCAACCAGCGTCCTCTGACTTGAAATCCTGCTCACAAAGACCTCTTTAAGGTCAGATAGCTTTTCTCATGGATTTATAAGAATGCAGTAAGAAGGAATGGCACAGTCCACAAACTCATCCAGAAACCAGAAAGAGTTAGGACATTTTCAATCAGTCTCATGAAACTAGGATAAATATAACTAGCAGGTAAGGATAGCAGAAGAAAGAAAAGGGGCAATTTTGCTTCATGAGTAAACACTGTAGCAAAAAAATTGCCAACAAAATATTGTCAAAACAGAAGACAATATCATATTAAGGATTTCAAAATTTGTGCATAACCAAGAAATTAATGCACTGTGCTACATTGTTTGAATAATGGAGAATGAATGCAGAAAGATCACCTGACAGTATTTAAATAATCACTCAGGAACAAAACCTCTTAGCAAACCAGAAATAAGTGGAGACCTCCTAAGTGTAACGAACAATGTATTTTAAAGTGGCAGCCACAAGCTCATGCTTCAATGTGGAACGTTAGACACTGTGAACTTTAGTTTGGCAAGCAGGTGTTTGCAGGTAATTTTTTTTAACCGAAGCTGTTAGTTTGTTAAAAATTGTTCTCTTGATACTTTTATATTTTTAAAATTTCCTTTTTGCTTTCTATTTCCTTTTGAATAGTTGTCTGGGAGATGCCACCAACATTAGCAGCATTTGCTTCTGCCATGCAATATTTTCTTTCCTCCCCTTTTCTCTTTCTTTCCTTCCTTCTTCCCTCCCTCCATCTCTTCTTTCCTTACTTCCATCCATCCTTCCTCTATCCTTCCTTCCTTTCTTTCAAAGATTTATTTATTTACTGACAGAAAGAGATGCTCCATCTGCTGGTTCACTCCCCAAATGGCTATAATGGCCAGGAGCCTGGGACTGTATCTGGGTCTCCCACATGGGGGGGGCGGGTGGGCAGGGCTCTGCGTACTTGGGTCAACCTCCACTGGTTTCCCAGGCACATAAGCTGGATCAGAAGCATGGTAACTGGGATGCCAACTGGTGCTATGACATGTGTAGCTGTCACAAGCAATGGCTTAACCCCATGTGCCACAATATCGGCTCCTCCTGTATATATGTATGTGTGTATAAATTCATTTTGTTTTTGATGATGCTTACATAGTTGAGAAGAATGCATGCCTGTGTGGACCACCGATTAGGATGGAGAGGGTCGAGGGATGGGGGGAAAAAGTGGATGAAATAACTGCCTCCAATCTCCTTTTTCCTTCTGGTATCTGGGGAAAGTGGAGAGAGAAGGGTCCTTACCCAATAGTATGCCCTAGTGTTGACCTTTGTGTTTGCTGGTGGATATTGTGGCCTGGCCCACTCCACACCCAATTCTTGGGTATGCCTGCAGGTGCTGGCCTGTTCTCAACCCCAGTACCCAAGAGTGTTGTTGAGTTCCATGGTCATACTTAGCTCAGCCTGTCACCACCCCAGTCTTTGAGCAAACCAGCTGGTATGGCTATCCTGCAGGGGTAAGCCCATGATCTCCCGCAGATTCTGCTCCTAGACCCAGTTCTCTCGTGAGCTGGTTAGTGTCATGGCCCAGCCTAATATGGTCCACCTCCTGCCCCAACACTCATTGGAAAGCACTGTGGTGGAGCCCTGCGAGGCAGGCTCCCCAGCTATGGCTTTTGTGTGTTCCAGTAGGTGGTGGTTGATTCCAACAATCCCAGCTCAGCTCAGGTCTCCCTTGTGTGTACCGGTATTGATTTGGCTCAAAAGGTCCTCTGGTTTGCCTCCACATGGTCTCAGTCCACTCATTTACCCACGAGTACAGTAGCCGGGTTGGTGAAAATCTACAGAAATCACTCCTCACCTGTTAAATTCTCTCTGCAGTCCTCCCTCCCACATATCCCCAGAACGCCCTTCCCGGAGCAATCCCCAGTGCCCCATGCCCAGTTCTCTGGTGGTGTGCTGGGCCAGCCCAGTGCTCTGCCTGCCTACTCATGACCCATACATACTTGAGCATGGGTCCCCAGACCCTGTCTGTTGGCATGCTGGCATCTGTTCTCCACCTGTCTTAAAAAAAATAGACTAGGCTAGGTGACTATGCTGGGATTGGCATGACTAACACAGATTTGGCATTAACCAGGTCCAGGATGCCTGCGAGATATTAGCTGCTTTTCTCCCAGCAGTGTAACACTTGCCTAGGTACAATGCAACCTAGGTCATTGCCCACAACTGGGGCCTCCAATATATTTTTTATTTCATGCATTGGAGTCTTTATCTTAATGAGCTCTATTTCATTTTTAATAGCTTCATATCTATGCTTAATGTTTATAATGGAACACAGTTTAATTACCATTGTGATGTCGTGCCTACACTGTAAACTATGGTGACTTTCCCGGACCCCCTGCTCCATCTTGCCTGCTGGGCTCTGCTTTTGTTGGCTCTCTCGCGGTCAACAACAGGGTTCTGGAGCCTGCGTGGACGGCTCAATTGTTCCCCTTGGTGGTGGCTTCCACTGAGAGCAGAGTGCTCTGCTGAATAGAAACACTGGGAATTGAAAATTGCCCCCTTGCTATCTTCACTGGGTGTATCCCAGGGAATGCTTTAAAAGAAGGGACATTCACATTTTGACAGTGATTGAATGTATTCACTTCTAGGGAGTCTAGTTCAGAAAATATGCGTTAAGCGAATGATATTCCTATGGGAAGCAGAAGTGTCTGAATCCCACGCAGACCTCTGTCTCTACCTTCCTTCCTTTTAATTTTTTTCCTTTTGCTTTCCCTTTATCAAATGGTTGTCGAGTCCAAATGTGTGTCAGGCTCACAGGACATAGCTTTTGTTTACAAAATGGTTGTAATCTGATGTGAGATGTAGCCCCCACAAACAGCCCCTTAGATAGTTGGGTGGCTGGCTTCTGGCCAACAGGGATGGCCACAGGAGAGGCCTGACTTATCTTCCATGTGTTGGATCTTCAGTCCCCATGGAAACAAAGGCACTCCTGTTGGTCAACACCATTGTGATTGCTGGTGAAGTCTCCATGAACCAGAGACCAGCTGTTGCCCTGTGGGGATATAAACTTGTGTTCAGGGAGCCTGGGAAACAACTGAGTGATTTATTACAAATGTTGATGACCTTCAAGAAAATAGATTTTTTTGTTTGTTTGTTTGCAAAGCAGGATTAGGTTTGCCTGAGAATAATAGGAGATCTCTCAAATGGTGGCTTTCATAAGTTACAGAATTGGACAGGACTTATGAAGGGACACTGCAAACTTGACCAGGGGCATTAATAAACAAGACCCGAGTAAACTGATGTTCCTCCATAGCCACAATTCTCCATGAGAAAGATAGATATGGTGCTGGGACTGAATTTATTGCATGAATTATCACAATTTCAGGCAAAATGTTGGGATACTTTTTGAATTTGAAAAACAGCACATTCATCTGAAGAAACACAAGAAAATAATGCAGCCACTGTTGAGAAAATATTTTTTGAAAGATTCTTATAGTTTCAGATCCTAAAATGTGTTTGCAGCCAATAAAATGGTGCCCCCATGATAGGGACAGGTTGAGAAGCCAGGGTGATAACCAGAAGGCCAGTTTCAGAGGTGTGCGTTCTACAGGCACTATGCTGATTTGTCACACATGTAGTTTATGACAAATTTGTCATTTCAAACCAATAGGGTCTAGATTGTCCCAGAAATGATGGTGTTGGGTAAATGACTTTATTGAATAAATAAGAAGTCATATATCACATACTAAAATGAACTCTAGATGCGAAGAAGATTTGTGTGTATAAATGAAACATAAATAGGAAGTGATCAGGCAGGTGAATGTTTTACATAGTCTGTGGCAGGGTGAGTTTCTCTGGTATAGTATCAAGAGCATAAACATTTTCTATACATAAAAATTAAAGAAAATCATATGCTTCAAAAAACATCTTAAATTAAACTTAAG
Source organism: Ochotona curzoniae (assembly GCF_017591425.1). NCBI lineage: Eukaryota > Metazoa > Chordata > Mammalia > Lagomorpha > Ochotonidae > Ochotona > Ochotona curzoniae. Next base: position 6,085,974 of record NW_024465699.1, read on the forward strand.
ACAGGTGTGCACCGAAAAGAGGTTTTAGTGATTCCCTTGGAAGGCGAAAGTGGCACAGTTTTAATATGTAAGAGGCCACATTGATGCAGGTGCTTGCAGCCCAGCTGTGCCCTCCTTCCCTCAGTGTCTTTTCTCCCAGTCCCAACAAGGGGACATGGACACAGCAGAAACTCCCCATCCTCACCCCGCCAGGCCCACCATACGTTCTCCATGCTTTTGTGTTGCTTGCTGTATTTCCTGGAACCCATCCCTCTGGAGCCATCGCTCTGAAAGCTGGGCTGCCTTGCTTTCCAGCATACTCCAAAGCCTGGAGAGAATGGGGAGCAGAGAGGATGCCCAGTAAAAGCAGGTTGACTGAACGGATGAACAAATTGGCTCTATACGTTGAGGCCACTGAGCCTCAGGAATGCCTGACTCATGCCATGAAGTGAAATAACATAAGGCAGTGTACATGGATGACTTGGCATGCCTGACTTCTTGGAGCATTTTGGAAAGTGTTAGCCTCAGAAAACCAGTGAGAGGCAGAACGGCAATTGTGCATGCATAGTACAAGTTCCTATATTCGTCGCCTCAATTATACTTTTCCCGTATGCTTCCCTGAGCTTCTTCAAGTATCCCTGTTAGGATAATGGTAGCAGACAGACAGAAAACCCTTCTGCTTTCGGTGGCTGAGTCACAAGTCACCCACTTTTTGTTTTCCTCATGGAAGGTCTGGCCGGTGGATGAGCAGGACTTGACTGTCAACTGTTCCAAACAGCCACTCATGGATCCATCATGGAGAGGTGACTTCCAAGGTCAATGGGAGGCATCGTCATTGGCTGGGAACATGTTTGTGTGGACCATTTCCATCTGGAAGGCTACACAATTTGAGGAATTGAGTTTCCCCTTGCAAACTCATGCTGTTCGTGGTCATGGAAATGTCTAGAAGCAGGTGGAAGAATCCAAGTCAGGATTAAAAAAAAAATCAAGAAATGAAACAGTATAGGTATGAACACTTGACTTTGGCACAGGCATGTAGGAAACCCAGTGAAAGGACAGTCTTCTAAAGAATGGCTCTGGAATCTTTGCATATTCATATTAGTGTATAACTTTTGACCCAGCACTGGTGTGGAAAAATATAATTTTATATAAACTCAAGATCTATCAAAGACTTAGAGGTAAAATATAAAACTGTAAGAAAATCTCTTATCTGATGTTTGCAAAGGTTTCTGAAATACTACAGCAAATGAATGCTACATAGAAAAACAAATTGAGAAACTGGATTTTAACAAAAATGTGAATTTCTGCCCTTTGAAAGACATAATCAAGAGTATAAACTGGCTGGCATGGTGGTTCAGCAGGTTGTCCCTCTACCTCAGTGCTGGCATACCATATGTGCTCCAATTCTAGTCCCAGCTGCTCTACTTCCAATCCAGCTCCCTGCTCATGGACTGGGAAAGCAGTGGAGGGTGGCTTAAGCCCTTAAAATCCTGCACCTACATGGGTGACCCAGAATAAGTTCCTATCCTGGTTTCAGTTGTGACCAGCTGTTGTGACCATCTGGGACTGGAGCAGTAGATGGAAGATACATCTCTTTCCCTCCCTCTCTCTATAAAGCTGCCTTTCAAATAAAATAATAATAATAATAAAAAAAGGGTTAAAGGGCAACTACAGAGTGGAAATTTTTTCTCTTTCGCTCTGTGGTTGACATGTCATTGACAGGATTTTTATCCATAAAGTACAAAGAACTCTGAAATCAGTAAGAAAGCAAACCAACCAAAAAAGCAAGAACCCAGAAATGCATGCTACACAACAATAGGGGACTAATATCCAGGATAACAAGAGCTTCAGAAACTCAATGACAGCAGAAGAAACAATCTTATGAAGAAATAGGATGAAGGAAATGAGCAGGTTTTTTTTTTTTCCCAGAAGAACAAATTCAAATGGCTAATAGACATATGAAAAAACTGTTCAGGTCTCTTAGCTATCAGGGAAATAAGGGCCACATTGGGGTTCCACCTGCCTCCAGTGAGATTGCCCTGCATTTGGAAGCCAATAACACCTGCTGACCTGGATGTGGAGAGAAAGGAACTCCACTCCACTGATGTTGGGAGTGCAGATTGGTGTAGCCACTATGAAAGTCAATATGGGAAGTGCTAGGGACAACAAACAATTGACCATATTGCCCAGCCATCCCGCTTTTGGGAACGTATCCAGAGGAAATTGCATCTGCATATGAGGAAGTGACATGCAATTGTACATTTATAGGAACACAATCTACAACAACAAAGACATAGAAACAACATAGATGCCCCTCAAAAGAGGAGTGGTTAAAGAAACTGAGGTACATCCACTCCATGGAACACTACTCAGCCATAAAAAAGAAGGAAATTTTACCATTTTCAACAAAATACCAACTAGAAACCATTATGCTCAGTGAAATAAACCCAAACCCAAAAACAGATGATAGATACCATATGTTCTCTCTAAGGCAAAATTTATGCATGATGGGAGATCAACAGACAGAGAGGTAAACATACAGGTACATATATTCACTTAGCAGAACTGTACACTGGAGGCTAGCATGTTGGGAGGTGAAGCTACATTGTAGAAGGCATCTCTACTGGAGAATGAACGGGGGCTATCAATGAAGCTGTTAACTGTATCAGGACAAAAGTATGCTGGACTTTCTACCACTGTCTATAGCTGCAATGTCATGATACACTTAAATAGCAGAATGATGGACTCGTGACTGTTATTGAAGGACTGAACTATTGTAATACTATGGGGGGAAAAAGTGAAGTGAAAAAAGGAATGGCGAGGGTGGAAGCAGAAATCCCTCTGTCTATGGAACTGTATCTTAATTTTTTTTTTAAATAGGAAAATGCAGCAGGCATTTCATCAGAGAGAGCACACAAATGAAGAATGAGTACATAAAAAGAAGCCCAGTGTGATTGGTCATGACAGGGTATGAATTGAAACCACGGTGCCACATCGTCCATCAGAGAGCTTAGGACTGGAAGGAAGCAGGGATGGCAGGGGGAAACAGCTGGCCACCAAGCAGGCGGAGCCCCACCCACCCGTGGAGGCTGTCCCAGGGTCTGTGCGGCTTTTGGAGGTTCCCATCTTGGTTCAAGGTGGCCAGCCCCTGAATCCTCATGTTAGTGATTCCCGGATGCAAATCAGAGATGACTGTATCCTGTCACGTTTGCGTTTGCCTGCCAGATCGGCGTGGACTTTCCTGAGGACAGGAACTGTGGCTTAGAATCTATCAGGAGGAAATGCTGTTTTCTAGGCAGGTCCAGAAATAAGGACTTGAAAAAAAAATATATTTATTTATTTATTTATGGCTGAGATATCAGGAATTGGAAAAACTCACAAGAGTATTATAGTTAATCATCATCATCACACAAGAATATATCAGCATTACTTTTTGGGGAAAAAAATCCCATAGTATGTGAGGGGAATCTTCAAAAAGGTCGTGGAAAAAATGAGTATTGTGAAAAACTGCTTGGATTTCCAAATTTCTTTCACACCCAAATAAACATGTTTGAGTCTATATACATGAGCATGAGATAATTGCTGATGATATTTATTTATTTATGATTTCAGAGGTAAAGACTGAAGGAGAAGAGAGAGAGAAAGAGAGAGGCTATTTGCGAGTTTACTCTTTCAATGCCCACTAGATTAGGAATGGGATGGATTGAAGCATGAAGTTGGGGATTTCACCCGGGCCACCCCTGTAGGTGACAGGAACCCAGATACACCACCCTCGCCCCCCCTTAGCCTGTGATCAGCAGGAAGCTAACATCAGGAAGCAGAGCTGAGAAGCCAATGCCCAGTGGCATGTGGAACTCTCAACCTACAGACTTTTGGGACTACTCCAGAGCAAGTTGAGAATTGGATTTCCTCCTCTCCATCTTTTGCTATTTTCAGCACAAAATCTCCAGGAAGAGTCTTCAAAGTACTGACAGAATCAAGGCAAGAAGATTTCTAAACCTCTGTCATGTGGCGTGATAAAAGACACAAAGAGAGAGTTCTGAAAGAGATTTTGAAGATGAGGAGAAGGTGAAGGGGAAATAGCTTGCTAGGTGTTGGTCACCCTCTTGTGTCGTCGAGGTGAGAGGCCTGTAGGAACACAGCGAACAGGAGCAGGAGCAGCCTGGGCTTAGGAGGCAGGCCACCAGTGACAAGCTGGGGACTCTGGGCCAGGCATCTCTCTGGTAGTGCCCTTCTGAGACAGTCAGCAAGCAAGGGCCCAAGAACTTGTACCATCTCCTGCTGTTTCTTTTCAGGCATATTAGCAGGGAGCTTGATTTAAAAAAAAACAGAGTTACTGGGACTTGAACTGGTGCCCTATGGCATGTTAGCATCGCAGGTGGTGGTTTTAACCATTACACCACAATGCTGCCCCTCCACTGACAGTTTCTAAATGGCTTCCAGGAACAGAGTTTCACTATGCTCCATGAGGCGTATGCAGACATTACCCAGGCATGCTTGAGACGTTTCCCCTTCAGGATTCAAGCAAACACATTCAAAACTTCTAGTGCTATGCCATTCGTGAGCTGGACATCCAGAAGCACTCCCCACAAAGGCATTTTGCTCAGGAAAGCAGCTGAACTGCTGAAGAAAACCAAGAGGACCAGTGTTATGCTGCAGTGGGTCACCCACGGCCCATGCTGGATCCCTGGAATTCCTGGCTCCTGGCTCTTGCTTTTGTTATGGTCCAGCCCTGACCATGGCAACCATGTGGGGAGTGAACCAGCTAATGTAAGATCTCCTTCTCTCTGTCTCTGCTTCCCTCTGTCTAAAGTGCCTTTGAAACAAAGAACTCTTTTATATAAGTTAATAAATCTTTTCTGTTTTCTGAACTTCTGCTGGCATTTCAGCTCTTTTTTCTGTTTTGTTTGCTTTTGCATTTCCCTCTGTAGAAAAGTGCGTCATTACATTTCTTTAGTGCTTTCCCTCAGGAAAAGTCTATTCATTAAAAGTAATAGCTTTTCATTTATCATGTGCCAGGTGCTGGCCTTGTTCATTCCCCAGACATTAGTTGCTCTGGACACTGAAGGTACAAGGTCACCAGGGTTTCTACCGTGGGCATTCAAGAGTGACAGCAGGGATTAAGCAAATAATGACTTGAACACAGTTGTCAAATCATAACCCTGAAGCACAAAGTTGAGCAATGGATTATCTCTGCATTAAGGATTTCTGTTCAGTTGTATCACGGAAAGCTGACAGGAATAGACAAAGACACAAGGACTCTCTTCAATACGCAGGGTTGAAGGGAGCATGACAATAAACCCACGAAGAGATTTTCATGATGCAAATTCACATTAAAGCAAGGCATCATTTCCCAATCAATGTAGTAAGGAGACGATTATCTATGGCTAGACAGGAGTTCCGGGGCGAGAACTCTGTGGCCACTCCTAAGGACTTGATGATTTGTAGTGTGTCTGTGAACCCTGGGATCAGCCATCAACTCCTGGTCAACACTTCAGAACAATTCTTGAACATTCATGTTAAAAGATGAGCATAAGAGGCTATTTGTCATTCTGTCCATGGCACAATGAGGCGGGGCCAACCTGCTGGCCACCATGTGGTGCGTGTATGCAAGCAAAACCAGGAGAAACCAAGTGTGGGAAAACACCAAGCAGCAGATCCGCAGTGAGAAGGAGAGGCAGAGGTCTTCTAACTGCAGGCTCGCTCCCCAAACGTTCACAGTGGCTGGAGCTGAACAGATTCAAAGCCAGCAGCCAGGAGCTTCTTCTGCGTCTCCCGTGTAGGTGCAGAAGCTCAAGGATTTGAACCATCTTCCACTGTCTGCCCAGGTCATAAGCAGGGATTGGCTTGGAAGTGAGAGCGGAGCACCCAGTACATGAAGCAGTGCCCATATGGGATTCTGGCACTTGCAGGTGGAGGGTTACCCCGCCACCACACCAGCTCCAAGAAGCAATCATCTTAACGCAGATTTTGATTAGTGCTACACTATAAAAATCCATCACTGAACATGTAAAAATGAGACTTGAAGCCTGATAGAACTTAGGGAATTCACAGCACAAGTGTGTTTCTACACATAGAAAACAGCATTATCTCTTTTTTTAAACTGAGACATGCATGCTTTAGGAAGTGCAAATCCAAAGCATCAAATCTATTGAAGCTGGATCATGAACAGGTCAAGGGAATGAGAACACAGAATAAAATGAAACATCTGTTTATCTTTGCATCTTCTCTATGTATATTTATACAGACAGAAATCTGTGCATAAATGTTGCAACATAACATCCAGAGCATATTCTGTGGATTTTTTTTTTATATCAGTGTGGCATCAGCAGGCTCTGTTTTCTTTCTTTATTCATGTGCAAGCTTCTGCGACATGACAACCCCTGGCTGGGGTCAACTTCACAGTCACTAGCTGGTAGACAAATGACAAAGGATAAATGTCTGCGGCTTCCTTTTCTCGCTGAAGTAAGAGGAACAGAGACTAATTTAAGAAACCTCATTGGTAGACTTTGCTGACCAGTTTCCAAAGGCGTGTAAGGTAGCTAGCAGAGGTTTCCATTTTGGAAGGATTTTTCCCTCTTTGTAATCGAAGAGATTGTCTGCTGCAAAGAGCCTCTTGTTTCATTTTTCTTTTAAAGAAATGACTTATTTGGAAAGCACAGTGACAGAGAGAGGGGGCTGGCTGAAAGAGGGAGAAATCTTACTATCCTCTGGTTCGCTCCCCAATTGCCCACAAGAGCCAAAGCTAGACCAGGCAGGAGCTAAAAGTCAGAAACTCCGTTCAAGTCTCTCATGTAGTTGACATGGGCCTAAGTCCTTGGGCTGTCACCTGCCATCTTCCGGGCATATCAGTAGGAAACTGGAACAGAATCAGTGCTTGGCTCAGGAAGTCCAATATAGATACAGGCATCCCAAGCTGTGACTTAGTGCACTGCACACCGATGCCTTTGTCAAGGTTTACTATAATGTTTCTATAATGTTTTGGAAGATTTACTTTTTTGTTAGAGAGAGAGAATGACTCTTCCATCTGTTGTTTGATTCCCCAAAAGGCAATAACAGCTGGGCTCCAACTAGGCTGAAATCAGCAGTCCAGAGCTGATCCATGTTGCCCACATGGTTGGCAGATGCTCAGCTGTTCGGCCATCCTCTGCTGCTTTCCTGGGTACATTAGCAGGGAGCTGGATGAGAAGCAGAGCAGCAGGGCACTGCCTTGACTCAGTGCTCCAATATGTGTTGCTGGTATTGCAGGTTGTGGCTTTGTGGAATCCGGTCACAAAATGGAGTCACTTTGGTTCATGCCAGCATAAGCTTGCTAACTTGCTCTTTATGCTTTTATATAAAATGTTTTGCCAGCATTCAGCTTTTTGGGCCAAAGCACCAGGCGCAACATGCCCTGCCAGCAACCCTTGGTTTCAGGAATATTGTATGTATTGTTACCCTCTGTTCCTGTGACTGTCTCCCATGGCTTCCCCCAAATCACCTGGTTCCCTGGCTGCCTAACTCACCCATTCTATAAAATCCCTGTTAACCCTCTTCCCAGGGTCACTCGCTGAAGGAAAGGAGAGCTGACCCCAGCCAGTTGGTGGGTTTACCTGCCTCCTCCATAGACTTTGCTGCTTTGCAGAGCTGTCTGGGAAACTTTGCATCCTTTCTTGGGAAGAGGCTTGGGTGGGATGCAACAGCTTTGCCTACTGTGTCATAACGGAAGCCTGAAAGTTGCTCATTTTAATTAGCATATAATTACTTCAGATTAGAGAATCTTCCTATGATTCTCCATAGACGTAGTGCACCTGCTTTTCTGCTGATTAATCTTGGTAAAGTTAAGAAAACTCTTTTTCTTCTAAAAGCCAAGACTCCTGAGCCAGCAAAGACTGTGAACCATTTTTCCTCTACCTGCAAAAGCTGCTCAGATTTTAATTTTGAGACACCCAGGGAGGCAGGCCAGTATTACTCCTCAGGGGCAGAGAAGACACTGTCAGCTGATTCTACCAGCATGAGGACTCTGCCTCCCCCTCACAGAAAGAGGCTAAGCCATGCTCGAGATAAACCAAACACCTCTCTCGCCCCAACTCCTAAATCTAACACAGTGTTCCCTCCTCAGGTAGATTGAAGCAGAAGAATAAATTCTTGCCTCTCCTATGCTGTATGGGAAGCAGGATGTTACCTCTGTGGACAAGCTTATCCCTCCTGTGCAGGGTCCTTTTCCAATGAGTTCCACGACCCGATGGTCCCCGGGGCCATTAGTGGGGCAGTTGAGCATGCTGTTACATGCAAGGCTGGAGCTGTGACCACCATGGGGACTGTGGCCACTGTCAACGGACACCGTGCCTCTACTTGCCCAATAATCAACCTCAAGTAGGAGTTGCCCAGAACTTTATATATTTGTGACCAGCAAAGAGACAGTTGGAAGGTGAAGTTCCCTAAAGAAACCGCCCCCTGGTGAAGCAGCTTGCCTGGGCTTTTGGAGCAAGGGTGAGGGGTGTGCCTAGGGGACCTCGGGTGGGGGCTTCCTGCTCAGCCCATAGCCTTCTCCATCTTCATACTTTGCATGTCCGAAACTCTGAGTTGCACTGATCTCGAGCAGTTCTCCTTGTCTGTGGTGGTCTGGCCCTCCTCAGTGTTGGAACGTCCTCTATCTTCCTTGTCATGAGTAAATGAATATTTTCTCTGAGCAACACTTGCTTGAGTCTGGTTATCTGGTGACAATGTGAACAAAGGGACCTCTTGTGTCTGCCAATAGCAACAACAGAGTAACCACGACTCTGGGGTGCAGCACCAAACTGCTGTCCCCTTGTGAGGGTGCCTTCCATGAGAGACAGTGGCTATAACAGCAAGATCACTGCCACCCTCGATGCCACCAGGGCCTTAATGGCTTTCATGGTGGTGCTGGGACAGTGCGGGGCGGGGTGGGGGGGGAGAGGAGAGGGAAAGGGCACATCCTACAGAGCCTGAGCAGACTGCACAGCTGCTGCCCCGTGGGTGAATGCGTGCACAGGCAGGTACTGCAGAGCATTAAGTCAATGCTCTCCTGGGTGTGCGCCTACCAGCAAAATACGGTCTTTGAAAATTTCCAAAAAGCCCGATCCTATCAGCAGTTATTTGACTATTACTGTGACGGGCATCTGTAAGTTAATGCTCTTATCCCAATGAGCTCCTTAAGAGAGAGGTGTATTCATGGGAACTCCTGTTCTCTAATTAAATGTACCAGATGTGCCATGGAGGGCTGGGCACGGAGACAGATGCTTTTCCATTTCTCGCCTGCACAGAAAATGGTGATGGAGCTACCTGAGCCACGTTCACAAGGTAGAAAGGGAAAGAGGGAGAGAGGAAGGACCAAACAGGAAAACAGTTTGGCAGGTGCACTAATGGGGAAGTCTACAGAAGATGAAGCTCAGGTGTTTGAAACCCCAAAGGAAGAGCAGAACAAAGTACTTGGCAGGTCAGCAGGGTGAGAGGCCTCTTCCAGCTGCTGGTTGAGGGAACACCATGTGGGCACAGGTGAATTCCTGATTGGTAGGTGTGGGAGGAGAGATCTGGCTTCATTTGGAGGGAGTGGGGATGATGGGTGCAGAGTTGGACCTGCAGCCAAGTGCATGCAAAGCTTGTGGGAGGGAGGCACAAGAGTGAGGTTGTGTGTGCGTGTGTGTGCAGGTTTCCTTGCTTAAGGTGGAACCGGAGGTGGCATCTCTTTGTATGGGAAAACACAGACATGACAAGGAAAAGCCGCAAGACGTGGCTGGCGGTGGCCGTCTCGCCTCTTCCCTGGGATGCGCTGTGTGTACAGCTGCACCTGCATTGCTGCTGTGTCAGCACGAGGGATCAGCACATCTCCTGCAGGCTTACCACCTGCTGGGCTTCCTGCCGCCTCATCTGAGCATCCTCTCTTCAGGAGACTTCTGGGTGTGTTCTCGGTTGCTCCTCCCTCTGAACAGGAGGCAGGTCAGGCTATACTACTTCCCATCCCTCCCTCCCTCCACTGCTCTCTTGTGGCCCATATTTTCATGACTGGGAGCCACCCAGGCTCAGGGCATGAGCTATGCTACTGTTTTGGAAAAAGGACACAGGTTTCCCCCAGTCACACTGAGATCTGATGAAAGGAAGGCCACAACATGAGGCAGGAAAAGAGGGGCAACTTCCTCCTATTGCTTGCTCTCCTCTCTCGCTCCTACCTTGCCTATCAGTATAAGGAGGATGCTGCCAGGGCAGGGGAGTTTTCTCCTGCACTCCCAAGTCTCCTTGGGTCTGTGTCCAGTGAGTGCCTAGCTGGGGTTGTCATCTGACTGCTCTTGCAGTGGCTGAGCCGTGGACTGCTTCCAGTCAAAACCTCTGGCTTGCATCCATGCCCCTGTCCACAGCTGCTTCTTTGTGTCCCTCCCAAATGCTGGCTGGACCTAGGACATCTCCCAGCGTTATGGCTACCTCTAGTCTGCTGAGGGGTGGCCTGCACTGCACCCTCAGTCTCCTTCTGCAGGAAGTTGAGAGAAATGTCTTTACAGGAGCCACCTGCTTCCACCTCTCCCTGATCTGCACCATGGGCTTGGAGCTCTGTGATGTATTCATTTACTGTCTTGTCTGCCCACCAGGCTGTGTGCATTCCAACACTGGAAGCTGACTTCATTCTGCATCCTGGGAATTAGCCTCTCAAAGGATTGTGCAGACCCTGGGAAGACACCCCAGCCCTGAGAATCAGGAGTCCAGGTTCCTCCGTGTCTCTGTCCTCCAATGAGCTAACACAGCAGAACATCCAGCTCCTAGAGTCATTTTCCAAAGTCAGAGAGGGCATGGCAGCTGTCTGCCAGTGGAGTTGGGTCGCTTATCTCATTCCCATTCTTGTTCAGGTGCAGTGGACTTTGTGGGCAGCCATGCTTTGCCCCTACCACAATATCTAGTGCCCCAGGGTGTAGGACAAGCTCTCCATCTCTTGGTATGGCACGTAAGGTCCTGTGGGACCCAGTGCTGCTTTTCTTTCAGTCTTACCCTATTTGTTGCTCCTTGTTGGTGTAATGCCTGCAGGCCCTGCAGTAAGGGATGGGGAGAGATGCACTCCTCATGAATTATGTATAAGTACAACCTCATCTACTAATGGATACCCGGGGTGCCTGTCTGGGAAGGGCAGTTGGGAGAACGACGTTTTAAAAACTCCTTGATGGGCTGGTGGTACAAATAAGGAGAACATTGTCACTATCGTTGACCATTGATAGGGAGCCTGGATGGCATCAGTCTTCGACTGTAGGAAGGAGAGGCCAAGCCAGCTCTTCAGGTCCGGTCCTCTCTCCTGCCTATCAGTAACAGTGAAGTTGCTGAGTGGGCTAGCTCCCTGGAGCAGGGTCAAGGCCATGGGCACCAGCTGCCTCTCAGGACAGCCAGCTGGCCTGCACTGCAGCAGGGTGCCCAACTGGGGTCTCCCAGGCCTGGTCGTTGCTGACAGTACAGTACCCCTACCCCCGGAGTGGGGAAAGTATTTTTGTTCATCTTTTAGGCATTTCCACAAAAAGGTTATCTCAGTGTTAGATTCGCCACTCGACCAAATGTTAGATTTGCTGACCACAGGGGAAAGAATAACTCAGCCAAATATATAAAAAGAATTTGGATGGTCTTTATTTCAGGGAACCACGGGCTTCCCTTCCCCATGCAGCAGACAGACATGAAGGAGTGGGCTGCAGAGGAAGAAGAGTGTGGAGGAACGGGGAAGGGCCTTTAGAAAGGAGGAGGTTAGGGGAAGGGCAGACAGCCCCAGAGCGGCTGCACCTGTTGATAATTCTGCCATCTCTTCTGGGTTTGGTTGGAAGTAAACTCCACCCTCCTCCAGCCCCCTCGGCAGCCATCACTTAGTTTCCTAGTCCAAATCTCAGCTCCTGACATGTCTCTCCCCGTCCTTACAGGTGCTTGGGCTCACATTTTGGGGGATTCTTTTGTCCTCATAGTCTGATTTGGTCCTTCAGCAAACTCATATGCTTCATCTTTACAATATGACTAGAAGGTAATGCCCTGTGTGCATCTGCTCAGGCGTGGCTTAAATGGACTAGATCGGTCAGCCTGCTACCATGCTGTTCTTCCTCCCAGCCCAGCATGTGGGCAACCTTGTTCTACTCAGAGCCCCCATGCGATGATCCCAAAACCCACTGGTTAGGAATACCCTCTCCCACTGTGTCCACCCCACACTGTCCTGCCTTGAAACTCCTCCACCCACATTGAGTTCAAAAAACCGCACAACGCTGTATGTGGTATAAAAGAGAAATTGCACCAAAGCACTTTTCGGAGAATAATGTGCACTTCAGCAAGCAAATGCCCAGCATGACTCTGCCAGGTGACTTGGTGAGGTCAGGGGCTGCTGGGGCATTGCGACACAGCTGTAGACGGTGGCTGGTGGCAGCTGAGGTCTCCAACAGTGAGCCAGTTGCATGGAAGGCTTGGGTCAGAGAGGTGACAGAGCCTGACACCCCTGGAACATTTGCTGTGTGCTGAGCCCTGACCACATCTGGGAAATTGAACTTGCGGTGCCTGAGTGTCCATGATCTGGAGGTTTTCCTGTACCCCTCGTCCACCAGCCAGCGTTGGCGTTGCTCCCCACCTTTGTGACAGGTGAAACATGCCCCTGCTAGCTTCCGTAGCTCTCCCTAAGGGGCATCCCTGTGCCTCGAAGGCAGCAGCACATTTCAGAAAATCCTAGGAAAGTTAAGAAGCAGGTGTGCAGGTCCTATGCTTGGTTGTCCTTTCTGTCCCCTGGTCTGGGAAGTGTCCTTTCCTTGAAGGCTTTGCACTTGCTGTTCTCTGGATGAGGGTTCTTTTATGTGACTCTTGCTCATTTGTGGCCTATTAGGCTAATCCTCCACCTGTGATAATGGCATCCCATATGGGTGCCGGTTGAGTCCTGGCTGCTCCACTTCTGATCCAGCTCCTTGCCTAGTGGCCTGGGAAAGCAGCAGAGGGTGTTCTGAATGTTTGAGCCCTCTGGCTGTGTCCTGGCCCAGTCCTGGCTGTTGGACGCATTTGGGGAGTGAACTGATAAATGGAAGATTCTCTCTCTCACACACACACAAAATTCATTTCTCCTCCCCTCTCTGTAATTTTGCCCCTCAAATGAGTAAATAATAAATCTTACAAAAAGTCTAGATAATTTTGATAACATAATAAATATATGCATTTAGGGGGTACAGTTTGCTGCTTTAAGACATGCAAATACTGTGTAATAATCAAACCAGTGGCTAGTGGTGTTGTGCTGTGGGTTAAGCTGTGCTTGGTATGTGAGCCATTGTCCCAGATCAGAGTGCCGGTTCAAGTCCTGCCTGCTCTGCCTGAGATCCAGCTCCTGGTAAAACAGTGGAGGTTGGCCCAAGTGCTTGGGCCCCTGCACCCACGTGGGAAATCCAGATAGAGTTCTGGGCTTCTGGTTTTGGCCTGGCGCAGCCCTGACCACTGGAGCTACTTGCGAGAGTGAACCAGCCAGAAGAAGGTCTTTCTCTCCCTGTTTTCTCTCTCTGTCTTTCAGATAAATATAAACAAACAAGCAGATAAATATTTAAAACTGATCAGTAGCAAATTCATCACTTGAACAATGAATAATTTCTTTGTAGGGAAACATTCCAAATCTCTTCCTCTAGCCGTTTTGACACAAGCTTCCAGCACACTCTTGTTTCTGGTGCGATAGAATGCTGGAGCTCATATCTGCCACACTGTTCCCACCAGCCAACCTGTCCCCAAGTCCCTCCCTCCCTCCTCATGCCCTGGTGGCCACCCTTCAACTCCCTGGCGCCACGAGAACACCTGTTTGAGCTAGCTCATATATTCTGTCTTTCTGTGTCTGGCTTATCCACGTAGCACAGTGTCCTCCAGGGACTTAAGCTGTCCTGAGTAACAGGAGGTCGCTGTTGAAGTGCCTAAGCAGCATCCCCCACCTGCCACGCCCTGCTCTCCCAGCACTCCTTGGCCTCTCTCTCTCTGCTCTGATTTCTCACGAAGGCACATCACCTGGACACAGACGGGATCTGGCTTCCTGGTTCATTGATCTTCCACCTCCTCCCAGCACAACAGCCTAAAGCTCCATGAGGGCAGAAGATGTGCCTGTTGATAGAAGAGACTCTGGTACCCAGCAGGCGCTCAATAAATATCCCCGGAGCAGACAAATGGCACAGAGGGAGCTCTCTGTTTCTGGGTCATCTCCCTGTTGGAGTGGGATGTGAGGAGGCAGGGCGGGTGGCTCTTTCGCCTCCGTGCTGGTGGCCTCATTAATCCAGGAGCTGAACCGAATCTGAAAGCGGACAGGGTTACCAAACCAGCCCTGGTGTGTGTGATGGGGAGAGGTGGGGATGGAGGGTGGGGGGCTGACACGTTGGGGAGGGAGCTGAGAGCTGACTCTGGAGCTTTGCTTCGGGGTGAGGTGACCATAGGTCTGGCCTAGGGAGCTAAGAATTTTGCTCTTGATTTCCCTGCATGGAGCACCCCATAAATTGTATTATGTTCATGTGTCGCTTAAGAAAAAAACCCAGTGTGCTTTTTCAGAAGTGGAAACTGTCTTGTCTGTTTCTTCTCTCCCTTGCTGAATTCCCAAGAACTGTTTGCCTCCTCCACCTCCAGTCTTGGGGAAGGGCTAGGTGTCGCTATTGGGCCCCATACCCATGGCCCTTGCAGGCTAGAGGAGGCTGGCTGTCTTCATTCCACACAGGGTTCCTAGCCCAGGAGAGGGGGCAGCTGGGGCAGCTCCACAGAAGGTGACAGTGAACTTGAGAGGCCACAGCAAATCTCCATAAACACGTGGCAGGTGCCTCGTCCATATGCATGATGCTGCTGTTAGGACATCTTTCCATAATGCATTAGGCCAGGACAGAAGATGGCGGCGGGAAGCAGTCAGCTATAAAGGCAGATAACAAGCTGAATGGCGAGGGAACACCCGAGTCTCCCCGGGTCTGGGAAGTGGGCATAGCTGTGGCTGCCTTCTCTTTCACAGAGCTTCTAGATCAGAAAGCCTTCGTGTTTTGGCTTGCCATGGCTCCGGTGGGCACAGGGCTGATCGAGTGTGTGCATGGAGCAGGGGCAAGAACCTGCACACTCACGCGCATACTCACAGATTCATGGACACACACTCACAAGCTCATACAGATGCAAGAACACACACGCCCCAGACAGATACTCCTGGACGCACACATACAAACTCAGGGACGCACACTCACCCAGGCTCACACTCCTGGAGCACATTCACGCAGAGACTCATGTGCACACAGGGACTGATGGACGCGCTCTAGCACTTGGGAACTCACAGAAACTTGCTTACTGACACATTCACTGCCCAGTCACGTTCCAACAGCAGCCCATGCGCCCCAATACACTCGTGCTGAAATGTACTGCTGAGGCTTTCCAGCTCTCTTACACACCCAGGTACCCTTGACCGGGGGGCCTCCTGCGAGGTCTCCAGGGCCTCGGGGGGCAGACACTTGCCCCTGCAGTGTTCCCTGCTGATCCAGGTCCCAGGTGCAGCCACCCTCTGCTCTGATGGCTGTTGGCTGTCCAGGTTTCCAACCAGCTGGTTTCCGCTCCCTTTCCTTGTGCACGAGGTGTTTTGCGCACACATTCACACATTCACAAGGCGCAGTGGGCTTCCTGCTCCTCTCACCAGCCTCTGGCTTTCTGCTCAAGCTTAGCCGCTGGGCTGGGGGCTCTGCAGCGCTTGGGATCCCTTGCGTCCCAGGCCTGGGCACCAATGCCTCAGGGACCCGGCAGTGACCACAGGGGCCGCCGTGGCCCGGAGGGTCAGCAGGGGGCGCCGCAGGACTCTAAACCGCGGCCAGGGGCTCCAGAGGCCAGCCGAGCAGCGTGGTTTCCAGGCGCTGGCTGAAAGTCTTACTTTGGAATTGTGCATTAAATCCTGGAAGTCGCTGCGGTGGCGGCATCCCCTACCCGGTACGTGTTGGATAACTTTACAGCCCGCTAAGCTGTGTCCGTAGTGTTTCATTTTGGCTACAAGGGCGGGGTGCTTATTTTCCTTGCCACCCGCCCCTCCCGGGTGCTTTAAAGAAGCCAATTAGTTCGTAGGATGACCTGAAACTCCTGCCCGTCGTGCATGGTGTCACAGCGTCGCTGGATAAATGGCTCGCATATTTCATTAGTCTTTCTGGAGTAAGCTCCCCACCGAGGCGGAAACGGCAAGCCCGTCTACTAGACGCTGCCATCCCTAGGGAAGGGCGATTGTCACTGGAGAGGGTGCCTGGGGCTTCTCCTTGGGTTCTAAGGGCACTTTTCTCGGATTTCCGTTCCTCCCAGAGCGGTTCCTCCCCTAAAGGACTGCCCACGAGAAATGAGAATTCCCCGTCCATGCAAAGGTTTCCACGTCTGCTCTCTGCAGCGCCAGTGCCTTGTAGTCAGCACCGCCAAGAAGCCAGGTGAGTGGGCGAGGGAAGGTTCAATAGTTCCTGGTGTTGGAGCCTGCTCAGCCATAAGGGAGAGTGGGACAGAGATGCGTGCCACACCTAAGGTTACTGCTTTCAAGGCAGGGTGCTGACTGTGGAGGGAAGCCGAACTCAAGTGACATTTCCATGGAATTCAAGCCTAACAGCCGCAGCTCTCTGGTGGGGTCCCCAGGGGACTGGGAAATAGCCTTGAACAGGCTTCCAGGGTGCTGTGCATGCGTCGTGAGGCTCCGGATCAAGGCCACGTGCACGGAAATGTTTATCAACAAGCTCTTAAGCACTACCCACTTGCATCTGGCATTGTGGCTCAATGGGGTAACCTGAGCGATACCCGTATTCCTCAGGAGCTCTGGTTCGAGTCCTGGTTGTTCCACCTTTGATCCAGGCCCCTGCTGGTGTTCCTGGCAGAGCAGTGGAAGATAGCCCAAGTCTTAGGTAGGAGTCCCAGATGGAGTTCCCGGCTCCTGATTTAGGCCTGGACCAGCTCTGGCTGTTTAACAGTCTTCTGAGGTATAAACCAAGGACTGGAAAATCAATCTTTCAAACTCTGCCTTTTCAGATAAATAAAATATCCTTTTAAAGAAAAACAGCCACACAGTTACTGTACATAAAATCATGCTGAAAACTGCATAGCTAGATGAACCCAGAAGCAAAGCTGAGATGAAATCCATAAAGTAAACGTTTGCCCTGGTTAATAGGAAGCAGGAGGCTGGAGCACCAGGAGGCTGGAGCAGCCGCATTTGTTAAAGTCAGGGTCCCCTGCAGAGGACAGAGTGTCTGCACCATCTCTTCTAGATCACCCCTTCTGTGGCCAATTTGGAGAAGAGCAGCTGTTGGAGGCGTGAGCTAGGAGCCTGAGATTGCAGGGGAACTCAGTTTTCATCATGTAGAAAGGATTGAGAATTGGATTGCTGGGCTACCTGACTACCTCTCTGAGATGCTGGGTACCTGGGGCCTGGCCCCTGTGCTTGCCTCCAAGTACAAGTTAAGCTGAGACTAGAGAAACTCCGTGGCAGCCAGCCTTGCTCAGCATCCTTGTTGGATACCCCAGCTGACAATAGGAGGTTTGTCTCATTTCTTGTGCCAATCTGTAGGATAATAGTAGCAATAATAGTTCCAGTAGCAACAGTAACTTACAAAATGATCTTTAAAAAGTTCATGGAAATTGGGGACCTGTGTGGTAGGCTAGTGGCTAAAGTCCTTGCCTTATAGCACTGGGATCCCATATGGGTGCCACTTCTAATCCTGGGTGCTCCACTTCCCTTCCAGCTCCCTGCTTGTGGTCTGGAAAAATAGTAGAGGATGGCCCAAAATCTTGAGACCCTGTACCCATATGGGAGACTGGGAAGATGCTCCTGGCTCCTGGTTTCAGATTGGCTCAGCTCTGGCAATTATGGCCACTCTGAGAATAAACCAGTGGGTGGAAGATCTTCCTCTCTGTAAATTTGAATTTCCAATAAGAATAAATAAATCTTAAAAAAATAGACATAGGCATTATAAAAAACATCTGTGAATGAATTTCAGCTTTTTAAAATTTGCACCACAATAATCTCTTTAAAAAATGCTTATGTTCATCTACTTGAAAAGCAGGGTCCATACACAGGATGGAGGAGGGGAGTTTTCATTCAAGGGTTCACTTGTCAAAATGTTTGCAACACTCAGGGTTGGTCCGAATTCTGGGCCAGCCTCTGTGTGTTCAGCCATGCTGGTGTCCGTAGGCCTCAGCCATGTCGCTACTGCATTGGGGTGGGGTGAAGGGACCCGTGGGAAGCCAAGCTTGGCTTAGGAAGTCTCATAGATGAAATGGACTCCAGCTTCTCCCTCCCTCCCTCCCCCCTTCCTTCCTTCCCCCCTCCCTCTTTTCCTCTCTCCCTCCTCCCTCCCTTCTTCTCTCCCTCCTCCCTTCCTTCCTCCCTCCCTCCCTCCCTTCCTTCCTTCCTTCCTTCCTTCCTTCCCTTCTTTATTTCTTCTTTATTTCTTCTATCTGGCAAGATAGATTTTTACTGAGAGAAGGAGAGAAAGAGAGGGCTTCCATTCCCTGGATCATTCCCCAAATGGCTGCAATGGCCACGTTAACTGCAATGAGTTAATGTGGAGTCAGGAGGCCGTGGCATCTTTCTGGTCTCTCACTTGGATGCAAAGACCCAAGTCCTGAGCCATCGTTTGCTGCCTTCCCATAAGCATAAGGCCATAAGCAGAAAGCTTGATCAGAAACGGAGCAGCAGAGACATGAACAAGCACCCATATCAGATGCCGGCACCTGCAGACCTGAGAACTACTCACTTGCCATGCCAGTGGTCTGACGCTAGGTTTTAAATAAAACAGGAGCCTCCCTAATGGACTGAAGATGTCCTGGGAGGGGCCAGGGAGGCAGGAGAGCCATGTGGAGGTTTGGACCTGGCAGAATTATGTCCCAGCTTGGTCCTGGACAGGAGGCACATGTGTATCAAAAGGGTCAAGTAGGGCCTGACTACAGAACACAGGAGATCCCACTTGCTCAGCCGTGACTGAGCTCCTCCAGGGGCCACCATTGAGCTTGGGCTGAGATGGCGTGCAGAAACTGAGGGCCAGCTGTGCAGTAGACCTACGAGTCAGCTGCCTGTGTTAACAGCATTTGCTCTTTGTCAGCGAAACCAGGTGACACTCAAAAACATGTTGCAGCCTGATTGTTGGGAGCTATGACAAAAATATGCCTGGGGGTTCCGTGTGTCTTTCATCCAAGTCTCCCCCAGTGTGGATAAATGAGAACCCAGTTCTATCTGCCTTGTTGCCAATGGCAGGATGCTCTTCTTTTGTTTATGAACAAACGAATGTTGTGAATCATAATTTTAAAAACAGATTTTACTGGGATGGCAGATTAGATTTATGGAGAGAAGGAGAAAAAGAGAGAAAGATCTTCTGTCCACTGGTTCATTCTCCAAGTGGCTGCGGTGGCTGAAACTGAGCCAATCTGAAGCTAGGAGCTTCTTCTGGGTCTCCCATGTGGGTGCAGGATCCCAAGCTTTAGGCCATCATTCAATGCTTTCCCAGGCCACCAGCAGGGACCTGGATGGGAAGTGTAGCAGCCTGGATAAGAACTGCAACTGCATTGTGTGTATGAGCCTGAACCAGGATGGCAGCAATGGCCAGACTTCATCTCTGTACCCAGGCTGCCACTTCCAAGGACACATGGGTCCTCTGACCAGTGGAAGGAGGCTTCTCCCTGGAAAAATGGGAATGACAGGAGGCTGAGATGGGGAGACCCAAGCAACGTCAGAGGAGTCCAGATGAGAGCCAGTGTGCCCCTACCCCAAAGGCCTTGGGAAAGGATGGGGCAGGAGGCGAGCCTGGCCAGTGTTCCACAGAGAACTAGGCAGTGCTAAAGATGTTAGGACCTAGCCATAGATGCTCCCAGAAATCAAGCTCAGAAGGCAAGGCGCAGAGCAGGACCCTGAAGCCCTGAAGGGGAGGAAGCAGAGGGTTTGCTTGGTTTTTTTTGTGTGTGTGTGACTAATGAGGGGAGATGGCAGGCCCAGAGGTTCGCACCCCGGGGTGGCAGGTGCCTGGTAATGCTGGGTGCCTGGCATCTGACTTTTGATTTGTTTCTGGAGATGGTCATTCAGCTACTTCTGCTGTGCAGGTGCGTGGAGGGAGGTCCTGCAGCAGGTGCATGGAGGTCCTGGCAGGCAGCAGGTGGAGGAGCCCTCAGCTCTGCATCTGTAAGTACAGGGGGAATCTCTGAAGTCTTGTGATGAGGGTAGGGTATGGGCCTCCAGCATCTCCTTCGCATGAGCTTCATCCAGGTCCTAGCTGATTGGGCTGCCACAGACTTGCCTCTAGATGGGCTCACACCCCCCACAGTTGTGACCTCTGGGTACTTCCAGGACAGCCCATACCCCGAATGAGGACAGCCCCTTCCTGGAATGTTGGTTTGTGTGTTCTTTGCCTGACTCTCTTCAGGCAAGGTGTTGGTGAGTGCGTGAACCACAGAGGGTCACAGACAGACTACAGGCTGCGGATGTACCTGGGGGCAGTCTGCTTTGTTTCGCAGAGTGAAGTGGAACGGAGAAGTCCAAGCATGCAGGATGGGGAGTGAGCTTAGGTGACAGGTGGAAGTCTCCAGGAAAGAGGGTAGACAGTAGCTCTAGCAATGCTTGATGGTGCTTCCAGAGATCAACCAATGGACTAAAAGACAGATGGCCCAGGGGGTGAACAAGCCGTGTGTGGGTGAGGACTCTCTGCTACACTTCAGCGTTGAGCGTGTGGACAAGGGGTTTAAAAATCAAGGAAAGATGATGTCTTTGAGGTCAGATATTTGCGCCTTAGTCTTGAAATCTCAGCCCATCTATGTCCCTGACCACTGTCCTGGAGTGTTGCTGGGAGGGTTGGATGGACTGCAGGAAGACCACAAAGGATGGTCACTCCTACAGAGCTGGTGTCCGGGATCTCTCTCTGCCCTCGGAAGCCTGCATTCTCCCGACTTGCAGGTGCACAGAGGGCAAGGAGCCAGGAGTTCCGTCTGCATCTCCCATGTGGGCAGCAGGGGTCCAAGCACTTAGGTCATCTGCTGCTGCCTTCCCAGCTGCATTACCAGGAAGCAGGGTTGGAAGTGGAATAGATAGGACTCAAACCAGTGCTCCCTTGGAATGTCGACATTATAGGAGGTGGCTTACACTGCAGTGCTACAATCCTGGCCCCTCCTCTGGTGTTCTCAAGGCCACTTCATGCCAGGCTGAATCCTGTGAGCTCCACCAGAGGCCCTCAGATGGTGGTTCCCCAAGGTTCCCGTTAGAGGCCCACCCACTGTCTTCCTGTGGTCACTGATAATTGACAAGGCCACACACCATCTGGGTGATGGGGAGCTTTAAGGTGATCCCCCACCCCCACGCAGCTCATGCCTTTCCTCCCATAAGAAAGCTCTGGCTGTGCCTTGGAGCAATTGCAAATTCTAACCATGCACGGGCTCTGGGACAGCGTGCCCATGCCCAGCAGGTTCCCAGGCAGGTGCTGTTCTAAATGGAAGGGGCCATGGTTTGATGCTTCCTCATGCTGGCCTGGCAAACTTGCCATGACCTTTACCTGGTACACGAGGTGATTTGCAAATAAGCAAATCCAGAGGAGCAACGTTCATCGTGCTTTTATTCGCATTCCACTCAGCTGCAGTAAAAAAGTTCTGCTGGGGAGCTCACCATGTTCAATGGAGACATCCCCGGCAGCCATGCATCTGGCCTTTAATTACCCTTCCGTGTTGCTTCCGTCCCCTAAATATTTTGACTCCTATGCCTGATTATCTTAGAGCGCGGGGAGATACGAGCCAATAAAGAGAGAAACTCACAAATTTGTTGGCAGATGGATTGCAAAAAAAAATGTGATTATACACAAAATGCTTTTGCTTTTCAAAAGCATTCATACATAAATGAGACTGTCAGCAAAAACATGCAGTTAATTGCATGAAAAAAAAACCTCCAGTGCTACAAGGATGTCATCTACATATAGTCCCTTCTTGCATGTTATTAATGGAGTAAAAGTCAGACTGTACTCATGAAATTGCTTTATTGGGGAGGGGGAGAAAGAAGCCTATTAGAGTGCATTTTATCACATATTTACTCCCTGTTACAATTTAATCAGTGTTTAACTCTTGTTTGCAGACCAGCTACTAGAGTCACGATTTTGCCATGTCTGGAGGAGGAAAAATTAGAAATGCAAAGTAGAGTGTACTTAGCAGAGTGGTCAGACCAGATGGAATGCAAGGCAACTCAGGGCTCAGTTTTCTTTGCATGGAGACCTGACGCAGGCTGCTGCCCAGTGGCCACCATGAACTTCAGGCTGCACTGGAGCAAGCCAGAGAAAAGGGCTGACTCCACTACAACCATCACTGCAACATGTATGTGGCTTAGGGAGCCATGCTCCTCACCAGGGCTGTGCAAATCTGCCAGCCCCTGGGGTGTGGACGGCAAATCAGCCAAAGCTATTTCATGTTGTGCAGATCACAGCTGTGACCAATAAACAATTCACCTGTTAGTGTTTTGCATTTTCTAAGCCCTTCTTGGCACTTTCAGCCTTTGCAAAATCCCACCTGTCTTGCGGTATTTTTCCCAGAGAGAGGCTCGGGAGGGAGCCCTGTGTAGCTTTTGAAGCAAAGCCTCTTGGCCTATTTGAGTGCTCGGCGTTGGGAGACACCTTTCCACACATCTCTGCATCTCGAGAGGTCAGCTTGGGACTCCTGGGGGCGGGGGGCAGCATTCTGGGAAGGCAGCTTCCTGGGTGAGGAATGAAACAGACAAGGACAGTCAGGGGGACTGCAGGTATAAGGCTTAGAGGCTGGGGGCACTTGGGGACATGGCACAGGGGGTTCAGGACTGCGGCAGGTCAGACAGGAGCCGCACCACAGATCTGTGCACCTGGGAGCAGGCAGGGAGGGTGGCCTAGAGGCAGAGCGCCTGTGCCTTCTCAGCCCACATCCATCCGCAGGTATCAGCAATTCCTTCAGAACCATCCCCTCATCTCCTGTGAACTTGGGATTGTGTTGACAAATGCTGACCCCCAGCAGTGTCTACAAGTTAACAAAGATGAGCGTGTGGATGAATCAGAAGACTCGTCAGGTGTTAGGCCAGGCTGCTGCTGTTCCCCGAGAAAGGCAGCCACCCCGTGTATTTTATTGCCTCCTCACCTGCAGCACAGCCTGGGAAGACTGAAGGCCGACTTGCTGAGCTGGCAGAATGGTCCCTTTGTGGATGAGAAGATCAGCTATTATTAAGATGAACCCATTAACCAAGATGCTTTATACACTCCTGCTGATCTCTTGCCTATTATTGTCTCAGAAGAGGCACATTTTTTGGGCACTGTTTTAGAAATGAAGTTTTGAGGAGGGACAGATAACCTAAGGTTATATCAAAGCATCTTTTCTGATCTTGTTGCTTTAATTTTCTTAATTTGAGCTTGTAGCCACATGCAAGATATGCACCCACAGATGCATTTTCCAAGTCTCGCCAAATGTTGGGGGAGGTGTCTCTGATGCCTGAATTGTTCATTCATGGAAGAAATGTTTGTTGAGTGATTATTAAAGTGCCAAGCACAAAATTTATGACCGGATAAAGGAAAGCAGAAATGTGGGATGAGCACATTCAGAAATTGGAAGAATCAATGTTTTTCAAACGTACATTTTGCAAAAGAGGACGGACTCACTTCAATCCCTAAGAGAATTCCAATGTTTTTTTACAGACATGAAAAAAAAAATGCTAAAATTTGTACAGAGTGAAAAAGATCCCAAATGGTCAAAATGATCTTGAACACGAATTTTTAAAAAAGAAATGGTGCAGCAACACTTCATTTCAAAGTGTTCCATAAAGCTACAGTCATTAGCAAAGTTTGTTATTGGAGTGAAAACAGCTCTCTTGCTCGACATGCAAGAGAGAGAACCCAGAAATAAACCACAGAGTTTTTGTCCATTGATTTTTGGCAGAAGTGCTGAGAACACACAATGGAGAGAGGATGCTCTCTTTGGTAAATGGTGTTGGCGTAACTGGATATTTACATGCAGAAGTATGCAATATTTGATCTTTCTCACTCCACATACAAACACCGACACAACACACAGCACATTACTTGGTACATCAGCAATAAATCCACTGGGAGAAAATATTCCAAATTTCTACATCTGCTAAGGAGCTAATACCCAGAATGCATAAAGAACTCAAACTCCTAAACATTCAGGAAACCGTGTCATCTGCTACATCATGGCTACATCTAGAGGGTGAAGTGTAGAATAAGCTACACTCAGAAAGACAAATCCTCACCAAAGAGACGAATCCCTGAAGGAGAGGGTGGGGGGCAGTTGTCAAGGCTGCAGTGGGCGAGGCCTGGTGTGGTGGTGGTGGAGGAGCACAGAGTGTGAGCTGGTCAGGAGGAATGTGTTTTGGTGATGTGTTGTGCAACACATTAACTATATTGTGCTATGCGTTTGAAAATTGATAAAGGAAGGTTTGAATGTTCTGACCCTGAAAACACTGCTATGTGGGGGACTCGATGTTTTTAACTAGCCTGACTAAATCAGTCCACGATGCATTTGTATATATAAATACACTGTATCCCCATGAATATATGCACTTATTATTTGTCAAAGAAAGCAAAATTGAGCTTGATAGCTTAATTGGCTCAATCCTTACCTTGCAAGTGCCAGGATCCTATATGGGTACCAGTTTGTGTCCCGGTTGCTCCATTTCTGATCCAGCTGCCTGCTTATGGCCTGGGAAGGCAGTGGAGGATGCCCCAATACTTTGGGATCCTGCACCCATGTGGGAGACCTGAAAGGAGCTCCTGACTCCTGGCTTTGGATCAACTCAGCTCTGGCTGTTGTTGCCATTTGGAGAGTAAACCAGGGTTTACTGGACAATCTCTCTCTCTGTCTCTCCTTCTCTCTGTAAATCTGATCTGTGTTTCCAATAAAAATTAACACATCTTTAAAGAAAAGTGAAATGTGAAGTAGCCTTGGTGTAGCTTTAATTAAAGTGCATGGGATGAATTTTGTAGAGAAGCTGATAGGTGGGCAAAGAGTTGAAACGATTGAATGGCTGGCCCTGAGGACCTAGATGGGCTTGATTTGCTGATGTAGTGTGCATTTTCCTGCTTCTTTATCTGTCTGGTAACTTCTGATTGGCTGCCAGACACTGTGAATTGGACAGTGTGAACTACTTTCCCTCTTCTTGAAATTGTACTATGGGATGGAATTCAACGACACAGGAACAATTCAATCTTTTTGGATCTTGACATTTGTTTGGTAGGAACAGAAAAGTGTTCAGTTTAAGATGAATTGGTTCATTCCCGTGAAACCAGACCCTTCTGGGTGCTCTCTCCAGTGTCCCGTGGACCAAGAGAGGAGTTTGTGTGGCTGGTGGGAACAGGCAACGTTCCTTATCCTGTGTGGGCTTTGGGTACTATGGCCTTTGATTTTTGCAGGTGGTTCCTCCCTGGTCTTGGGTGTTTTCCTGACAGGTACATGCTAATGGCAGTGTAGGGAGAGTCCTGGGCTGCTCTTGATCCATTGGCAACCTGAGACTTCTCTTCAGGCATTAAGCTGGGGTCAACGTTGGACTCTAGCTTGTTGACCACCCCTAGGGACACCGGTCCTTTGCTACCTGATTTCAAGTATCTTGAAAACAGGGGTTTCATCTATTTTATTGATTGGGTGTTTTAGGCACAGGAAAGATCTGGTCTTTTTACAGGCTGAGGAGTTGAGACTCACAGAATGTTAAGTGGCTTGCCCAGGCTGATAGACACTGGAACCAAGATGCAAGCCTCAGGCGTTTTTAGGGGAAAGTAAGTGACATGGTCTTGGACTTGCTATTAATTTTCTTTCAAACTTAATGTTTCCTTTTGTAAAATGGAACAAGGATGAGGCACATGTGAATAGCAATGAGTCTGACACCTGCCCCAGTCATGCTCCCTATATATTTGTTCCTTCCTGTCTCTCAGCTGCATGTTCAATCTGCAAGCGTCTCAAACCTGGGAGAGGAGCAGGCTTGAGCGGCATCCTGGGCTCCTGTGGGAACTCAGCTCTGGGTCTCTGCCAGAGCCCAGGCCCTCAGCAGGAGGTTGTTCTGAGGACACCTTCTGTAGCCTCCCCCAGGTTCCGCTCTTGATGCTTATGCTCACTAGAGCCCACTGCTTTTGGCTGAGTACTGACTTGTTGGTTTTCATAAAAGCAAGTGGAGAAGCCAGTGCTGAATCTGCTGTGTAACGAACTCCTGGGGCAGGTGCCTGTGATATAGCAAGTTAAGCCTCCATGTGTGGCACCAGCATCTTTCAGCATGCTGGTTCAAGTCCTAGTGGCCCCATCTCCATCCAGCTTCCTGCTTGTGGTCTGGGAAAAAAGCAAAGGATGTATCCTCATATGGGAGAACCAGAAGAAGCTCCAGGCTCCTAACTTGGGACTAGCCCAACTCCAACCATTGTGAGAGTATAATTGGAGAGTGAACCAGTGGAAGGAAGTTCTTTCTTTTTCTTTTTGTCTCACTCTTGCTGTCTGTCTCTTCTTCTCTCTTCATAACTCTGCCTTTCAAATAAAAATAAGTAAGTCTTTTAAAAAAGATGCAAGTATTTCTCCATCTCATAAATGCTTCTATGGACAAGTCCTTGTTGGTGGGATGTGGCAAAATCTCCAGAGGAGAAGAAAGAGTGCCTAGAGACTCATACACACCTGCTGTCCTTGGCAGGTGGCAGGTTTTGAGATTAGAGACTCATGGATGGATCTAGCTGTAGATGTGTGGGCTTGGCCAGACCACTGCTCCTCTCTGCCATTTTGCTCGTAAATGAAAAGGGGATCTTTTTAATTAAGTTTGTGGAGCTCTTATGAGGTTTGGATGTAAGATATGTAAAGTGAGTAGTACATAGTATATATCCAATGAAAGTTAATTGAACTAGAAACCCGCAGTCTGTGCTCCATGCAGATAGTCAAACTAGAAAACATAAATTTAATCTAAACAGCAGGTTTCCAAAAAGAGATTTTGGTATAAGGAATAAGGAAGGATTCGGAGATGTTGCAAGGTCTTGAGACATTACGAGGCTGCCAGGATCCATGTATAAAGTCAATTTTAGGAGCTGGCAGGGTGACTCAGCATGCTGATCCTCTTCCTTTTAGCACCAGCATCCCATATGGGCTCCAGCTCATGACCCAGCTGCTCCACTTCCAATCCAGCTCCTGCTAATGCACCTGGAAAAGCAATGGAAGATGGCCCAAGTCCTTGAACCCCTGTTCCCCTAGGGGAAATCTGGAAGAAGCTCTGTCTTCCAACTTCAGAAAAGTCTAGTTCTGGTTGTTGCAGACATTTGGGGAGTGAACCAACGTATGGAGGATCTTTCTCCCTCTTATTCTCTCTATGAGTTTGTCTTTCAAATAAAAAAAAAGTAAGTCTTTGAAAAAAAAAACTGATCTTAACTGACTAGGGCCTGCCACTGGTTTGTGTGATGAAGATTTCCTTCTACTTTGTGGTATAAAAGAGTGGAGGAACATGAGGAAGTCTGCAAGGCTCTCTGGGTTAAGGCTGGGTTAGGGCAGCTGAGCTTATTTCAGCAGAGGCAGAATCAAATTACAGTACATTAGGCTTTCAGCTCAGCACCTCAGGTGTCAGAGCCTGGAAAGAATGTGTGAGAGGTCCCACAGCCCAGTGTGCCTTGTTGCATGTCCTGTACCTGTCTTTGGGGTACTCGTGATGTGCCAGGCACCCAAATGGGAGATGCTTACATTATGTCCTCCTTGATTCTCACAGCAGTCCTGTGAGATGCTGTGTGCACCTGCATGAGGGCATGGTGCAAAGGACACATGTAGCACCAGCAGCTCACAGAGCTGGGGTAAGGGCCTCTGGCTCGAGACTCTGTTGCTTCAGGGCAATGTGGGGGCAGGTGTCTGCAGACTGTGTCCTCACAGTGTGATGGGGGAAGGTGGGCAGGCAAAGAGCTGGCCAGGGAGTGCATGCAATACTTTCTGGGACAAGGCCAGAAAGGCTGCTAACTGGAAGTGGTGCCTGAGGACCAGGGATACCAGTGGTTCCCCAGCCTCATGCTGAGCACACTGTGAGGGAGCAGAGGGCACATTCCGGAGGTGGAGCCAGCGGTGCTGAGGTCCCAGCACTGAGGTGTGCTAGGGGAGAGATGGACTTTGCCTGGAGGAAGCTGACTCCTGATTAATCTGGGGAGAACAGCCATGCTTCCATGATACAGGCTTCTACCTCCCAGTATCATTGTTCATTCATTTGCACCTTTTCAAGATTTTTTGCAATGCCTTGTACTTTTCTGGATAGAGGACTTATTTCATGTTTGTTACATATGAGCTTAGACATTGGATGTTTTTCTGGGCTACTGTTCTATGATTGGATATCCTTGGCTGGTATGACTCTACCCTGTGGCACTGTTATCCTGCATGGCTACTGGTTCATGTCCCGGCTGCTCCAGTTCTGATCCAGCTCCCTGCTTGTGGCCTGGGAAAGCAGCAGATGGTGGCCCAAAGCCTTGGGACCCTGCACCAGCATGGGAGACCTGGAAGAAGCTTCTGGCTTCAGATTGCCCAGCTCCAGCCATTGCTGGAGTCATTTAAATGATTTCAATCATTTCTCCTCCTCCTTCTTCTCCTTCTCCCTTTCTTTACCCCTCCATCCTCCTCCCCCTCCCCACCCTCTCCCTGTGTGGTTAGCTGATTTACTTCATGCTTTTCTAGTTTCTTAACATAAGCATTGATTGAGATGGACTTTTCTCTTAACACTACCTTGATTGTGTCCTGTAAGTTTTGATATGTTGTGTTAATAACTTCATTTATTTCAAGCAATTTTTAAAATTTCTGCTTTGAGTTCCTCTCTAACCCATTGCTCATTTAGTAGTGTATTTTTTCAATCTCCTTGTGTTTGTATGTCTTCCTGGGTGTTTTGACTTATTGGTCTCTAGTTTCACTTCATGATGATCTAAGAAGATACATGATATATTTTTGATTTTTAAAAAAATTCTGAGGCTTGTTTTGTGGCCTATAACATGGTCAGTTCTGGAGAAGTTTCTATGTGTTGATGGAAAAAAGAATGTATTCTCTATAGGATGAAAGGTTCGGTAGATATCAACTAAGTCCATTTGCTCTAGTGTCTGGGTGAGTTCTGTTGTTTCTTTGCTGAGTTTGTCTCTTTGATCTGTCCGTTGATGTTAATGAGGTATTAAGGTCCCCCACTATTACTGAGTTGGAGTCTATTTCTCCCTTTAAATCCATTAATATTTGTTTCATGTAGCCAGATGCCTTGGCACTTGGCACATATATGTTTATTATGGTGATCTCTTCTTGATGAATGGCTCCTTTGATCATATGTGGTATCCTTCTTCATCTCTTTTAATGTTTTTCACATCAAAGTCTATATCATCTGATATAAGAATGGTTACACCTGCATATTTTTTCTTACCATTAGCTGAGAATATCTTTTTCAATCGTTTCACTTTGAGTTTCCACTAATCTTTGTTGGTGAGATGTGCCTCCTGTAAGCAGCAGATAGATGGGTTTTGTTTTTTGATCCAGTCCTCTATTCTATGATATTTGATCAATGAGTTTAAGCCATTTGCATTCAGTGTTAACATAGATAGGTGGCAGTTTGGTCCTGTCATTTTAACAATGGGTTGCTCTTTCATTTAGTCTTCTGTTAGCCTTTTCCTGGGATGTTCTCCACATTTACCTTTTGTTTTAGTAGTTGCTATTCCCTTTTTCTTTTATGAGAACATCTTTGAGTATCAATTGTAGGGCAGGTTTAGAAGAGATGAATGCTTGCAGTTTTTCTTTACTGTGGAAAAATTTCATTTCATTTTCAAAGACAAAGGGGAGCTTTGCTGGATACATTATTCTGGGCTGAAAATTTTCCCCTTTTAGGATCTGGAATGTGTCACTCCATTCTCTTCTGAACTATAGTGTTTCCTCTGAGAGGTCAGCTGTGAGTTTCATTGGGGTTCCCCTATAGGTCACTTGTTTTTTTTTCCATGAGCACTTTTAAGGATTTTTTTCTTTATGTTCAACTGCAAAGAGCTCGATTATCATGTGTCATGGTGAAATTTGCTTTTGATCAACTCTGTATATTGTTTTCCAATTCTTTCTTTAGATTAGGGAAGTTTTCATTTATTATTTCATTGAATGTACCTTTAATCACAGCTTCTCTTTCTGTGCCTTCTGGAATTCCCATAACTCTTATATTGGACCCTTTAATCATGTCTTTTAATTCTTGGATACTTTTTTTAGCTTGGCCAGATCCACTTTCAGCTTTTTGTTTGTTTCTCTCTGGTGACAAGAAATATATTCCAATTCTGAGAGTCTTTCTTCTGCTTCATTCACTGTTTTAAGGAGACTCCCCATTACACTTTTAATTTCTGATATATCAGCTTTCATTTGAATTCATTTCCTGTGTGACATATTCCTTAAATTGCTTGAATTCCTGTATTACATACTTCTCATTGTTGGTCGAAAGCTTTACAACAAGTGTTTTGAAATCTGTGTCCTCCATTTTCTCAATGTCTTCCTCAGTTAACTCTGAGGGTAGTAGAGGCTTTTGCTCCTTTGCTGAACAAGCTTCGGCAACATTCATAGTGCCTCTGTCTCTTTACCTTTTGTCATTGCCATTCTGGTTGGCTGATTCTTCATCTTAGGGCAGGTTTCTAAGTTGTAACACCTATAGGTCTACAAGTCAATTTTTATGTTCAATCAGTGTCCTGAATTAGGAAGACACAAGCTGTCCCAGATAACTGGGTTGCCGGCAGCACTGATCTTGCCGACGTGTTGGCCATTAAGTCTGAGTGCCACCGGGAGTTACTTTGGATGGAGTCTGTAGGGAGCCATGATGGAAATGTTTTTTTCTGAGGAGCCTGTGCAGTGCTCTAAGCTGGAAGTGATGTGTTCCCAGTTTAGCTCTTGTGCAGCTCTGCTGTCCTCCCTTCTGTCTAACAGTGTCTGGTCCAGTGAAAATGGCATCTGAGCTCTACTGATTTAGTGCAGGCACAGTTTACCACTGCGCCTCCCATCCTCTGAGCCCTGCCCCTCTGTGCAAGACAGCGCCCTGTGGGGGCACTGACAGAGATTTGGAGCTGCTGGCCGTCAGATCAGAGGACCACCTGGACACTGCAGGGTGTGAATCTGCCACTGCTTTCCCTGTGGGCTCAGCTCAGTACGATTAGCTAGAAATGAGCTCTCTCTAGGCCATCCCTTCAGATTTGCAGTCTCTGCCCCACTACACAAGATGATGCCAGTGGGACACTGAAGGAGAATCAACGACACTGTTGACTTTCAGAGTTGGGGACCACACAGACCCTGCAGGACACGAAGCTGGTGCTGCTCTCCCCATGGGATCAGCCAGAAAGGGGCCCATTCTACGTCATTCCCTCAGATCTGCACATTCTGTCCCACCACACAAGCTGGCGCCTGATCTTCATGCTTTGAATTCTGCCCTGCCACTGGTCCGCCCCCTGGAGTCTGCTTCCCTTTCTCTGCTTGTTGTTGGGCCATACTATTCAGCAGGATGGGCTGGTCTCAGTCTGCATTCGCCTCCCAAGCTCCCTGTATGACCCCACACTTCTCCCTGGCTGACACAAGAGTTGTGGCTGCCACTGGATCCCTGGCTGCTGCTGGAGCCTGGATTGCTGGAGTCTGGATCACTGCTGGCTGACGACTGTGGTTGGTTTTCTGTTGTTGCCGCCACTTCCCTGTGTCCTGGGGGTCTCCAGGCACCCCCTGCTAGCTGCCTGACCCCTATCTTTTCCTGTAATCTTCTCTTTGTGTTCACCCAGTCTGATGATGCTCCGTCTTTCCAAATCTGTCTGCACCCTGTACCTCCATCTTGCCCCTCTGCTGGTTGTTCTTGATTCTGCACATGCACAGACTGTTACTAAGAAGGAAATCAGCACTGAGAATCCATTCCTGACTCATTTGCCTTTTTTTTTCTAAAAGTCTTTATTATTTACTTTCCTGATCCTGTTGCTTTCAACTATTCTAATATCTCTCTGGTGGCCTCAATGCTGTCTCTTTTCTCCTTTGGCTTCTTTCTGTTCTTATCCTTTTGCTCAGTTTATATTTTCTTATTGGAGGCTAGGTGCCTGATCGCATCATGGATAGGGGCTGGCATGGCTTATGTAACAGGTAAAGCCTGCTCTTATGACATGAGCATCCCACATGGGTGTCCTTTGGGTCCCAGTTGCTCCACTTCTCATCCAATTCCAGCTAATGCAGCTGGGAGAGCAGCAGAAGGTGGCCCAAGAGCTTGGGTTCCTGCAACCCATGCAAGACACCTGGATCAAGCTTAGGTTCAGGCTTCAGCCTGGTCCAGCTCTGGCCATTATGGCTATTTGGGGAGTGCACCAGCAGGTGGAAGATCTCTAGTTCTCTGCCTTTGCCTCTCTTTCTGTAACTCTGCTTAAATAAATATAAAAAGAATCACAGACAGAACTTGGAGTTCGCATTGCGGGGATTCACTTTTCTAGAAGCTCAGCCAGCACAGCCCTTGAAGCTCAGTATGGCATTGGGAGATGAGCCTATTTCCTTATGCCCCGTCCTCCTTATGTGTTCAACATGACCCAATACTGTGTTTGTTCCCCCGGCACCTCAAGAGATGTTAATGTATTTTTCCAGTTCCCTATCCTTCACCGTAGTTGCTTGAAAGTGGCTACTGTGGGAAGAAGGGGAGATGAGAAACTGTGCCCAGCAGGTGAGGTTGGGACTCCCAGGCCTCCGCTTGCGTGATGGGGATTCTGCATCAAACCTGTAGTTTCTCTTACATTGGACCGCCCAGGTAGCGAAAAGGAAAGGCCCGGCTTCTCTTCGCCCTGCTGCAGGGATTCATCGTGTCTTGTAGCCACAGAGGGTATCGCACCTGGAAGTGATGGCCAGGTATGGGCATGGTCCTGGACAGCAACCAGGACTCCTGTGCTTTTTTAAGTGTCCCCAGCTGTCCCAGGTTTTGAGTCAGGAATGCATGCCTCTGGTTCTGCAGCCGTCCCTTTGGCATGCTCCCCGAGTCTCCGTCAAGGAAGACTTTTTCCTGTAGATTTCTTTGTGGATTATTTATTTTATTCCTTCTTTAAAATTAAAAAAAAATTTATTGGAAAGTCAGATATATAGACAGGAGGAGAGACAGAGGAAGATCTTCCATTCGATGATTCACTCCCCAAGTCGCCACAATGGCTGGAGCTGAGCCAATCCTATACCAGGAGCCAGGAGCCTCCTCCGGGTCTCCCATGTGAGTGCAGGGTCCCAAGGCTTTGGGCCATCCTTGACTGCTTTCCCAGGGCACAAGCAGGGAGCTGGATGGGAAGCGGGACCACCGGGATTAGAACCAGTGTCCATATGGGATCCTGGCGTGTATGAGGCAAGGACTTTAGCCACTAGGTTGTTGTGCTGGGCCCTGTTTTACTCCTTCTTTCCCCACAAAAGTTGAAACCCAAATTGAAATTTAAATCACTTCGGAGAGCCAAAAGCGGTGCTGTGTTTTTTCTTCTGCGAAGAGCATAGATCTTGCTGTTTGGAGAGGTGGGTTTAATATTTTACTCTACAAGCTAATTTTGCAGCTCCAGAAAAGCAATTTGTTTCAGCAGTGCGAGCTGCTGGGTCTGATCTTCGGTGAGCTGAGCTCAGAGGGGGTGGCCCAGGCACAGCAGGTTCAGGCAGGGGTGCCCCAGGCCACGCTCGAGCTCTTTTCTGGAGGCTGGCAGACAATATCCTCTGGGGTCACTGTCTCTCACCGTGTCACGTGTCCCACCTTCTGTGGGTGAACCATCTGTTCACAGATTCAGAGGCACTTGGTCCCTCCATAGCTGCACCCATGAATTCAACAAACCAGGGGTAAGAAATATTTCAAAATAAAATTACACCTATAGGGAACATGTGCGGGCTCTTGGCTCATCATTAGCTCCCTAAACGATACATTATCACAAACAAGTCCACAGTAGGTATGTTGCATTATATATATATATATTTCGGGATGCCAGTTGTCTCTTTATTCCATCAGTGGCCAATACAACAGCATGTTACGTTATATGTTGTAAATACTCTAGGAGTATATAGGGGCTAGGAGCTATAGGAGAAGGTGTGCACAAGTTAAATGCAAATACTGGCCTCTTTTTCTTAAAAAAAGATTTATTATTATTTTTATTGGAAAGGCAGATTTATAGAGAAAAGAAGAGCTAGAAACAGATCTCCCATCCACTGGTTCAAGCCCTGGAAGCAGGTGCACTTGGCTGGGGTCCCGGGTGACCACACCCCCTGATTTCCCAGTGGGGCTCCCGTAAGGGTGCTCCTAGGAGGCATGGGGGCATTTGCATGCAGCGCAGCAAGGGGACATGCGAAGAGTGCCAAGGGGTTCGTGCTGCACGGTCCTCCTTGCCTGTGTTGATTCTGATGGTGTCACCATCAGTAGCCTCCTGGCAGAGGTTGGCACTGCCCCGTGTCTCCCTCAGTACTCCCTACTCCGTCCCTATGGATGTGCAAAGTGCTGTCCATAACTCCTGCTCCCAGGGCTTGCAGGTGGAGGTGAGCTCTTCCAGGCTGGGTGGGGTACTTCCCTATGTGTCCAGGATTGGGTCCTGAACACACGGTGGCTGAGCCCCCAGGTCTAGGGCTGCGCCAAGGTCCTGATGTGCAGCCACGGGGTCGTTCTCCTCTGGAGTCCTTCAATGGCTGTGGACAGGAACTGCACACTCACGTTTGCTAAGACAAAGTGGACTGAAGGCAGTATAACTGCTCATCAGCCAGGGTCCTTCCCTAATCCTTTTTTAAGGTTTTATTTATTTCACTTGAAAGTCAGTTATGAAGAGAGAAAAAGAACAAGAGAGAGAGATATCTTCCATCTGTAGGCTCAATCCTAAAATGACTGGAACAGGCAGAGCTGGGCTAGTTGAAAGCTGGCAGCCACGAGCTGTTTTCAGATCTTTCACATGGATGCAGGGACCCAAGCAGTGGGCCACCTTCTGCTACTTTCCCAGGGACATTATCAACGAGCTGGTTCAGAAGTGAATGGGTACACACAAGAGATGCTGGAACTGCAGGTGGAGGATTAACCTATGAGCCACTGTGCCAGCTCTGATTCTCACACCAACTCCATCAGGCTGACTTGAAGTCATGCCCAGTGGCAAGTCTCCAAAACCCTATTCCTCTTGCTGCAAATATTCCTGAACCTGACACTGCCTATGCTTGCTGGGGGGCTGGTGGGGAGCAGCTATGGAAGATTCCCCCAAGGTCCCTGCGCACCCCTTGGATCCTCAATCACACTGGAGTGTGGGGGATGGTAAAATTGGGAGCCCACTCTACAGGGAAAAAGGGAGTGGAGAGGGAGGACAGCAGGGGAGGGGCCTGCAGGGTACTGGGGTGGATGAGAGGGGCCCCTTTGCTGAAGAGCGATCGCCCAGTCCATCCAGAGGGCTGATGCCCCTTCCTGAGAGCAGGCACTAAAGTAGCTTCCTGTGGCTGCCAGGACAGAGCAGGTGCTGGAGATGACAGAACTTGGGTCTCACACAGCTCTGATCTGGACTGAATGCAGGCGGGAGCAGGGCCACATGCGCCATCAGGAGCCTCCAGGCAGAATCTGCTCCTCCTCTTGTTCAGCCTCCTGGGGCTGTGCAGATGGCATTCCTGCAGTCTTCAGCCCTGTGGTTGTGCCAAGCCCACCTAGCAAATGCAGTGTGATCTTCTCCAGCTTGATCTCAAACTAGCTGCAGAATCCTTTGCGAGGCACAGAGTGGACTGAAGCAGGTGTGAAAACACACACACACATACACACACACGTATGTTGTTCACATACGCTCAAGGTCATGGATGATGGAATTAAAACACTATGATCATTTTCCAGGAACTTTTTGAAGCCCCTGTGGTGGGTGTGTTGTGTGTGTGTGTGTGAATGTGTGGAGGCAGAGAGAGAGAGAAAAGAGGGAGAGATCCCTGTGAGGAGCTGGGTCATATCACAGTAGAAATCTGGCAAGTGCAAAATCCCGCAAGACCACCTGCTGGCAGAATCCCCTTCGAGTGGGGAGCCTCAGGCTTTATTCTGAACACTGCTGCCCGAGTCTTTTTGGACAGTCAACTGCTTTGCTTTACTTACCGTTTGTAGATTGAAATCCTTCTCATCTAAATAATGTCTTGGGGCAACTCACATGAGCTCTTCTTTGCTCCATTCTGGATCCAGCTCTCTGCTAACACACCTGTGAAGGTAGCAGAAAATGACCCAAGTTCCTGGGCCCTTGCCATCCACATGGGAGACCTTGGTGGAGTTCTGGGGTCCTGGCTTTGACCTGGCCTAACGCACAACACTGTGGCCATTTAGGGAGTGAACCAGATGGAAGATTCTCTCTGGAACTCTTTTTTATTTTTATATATTTGCAATATATCAAATTTATAATGTATATATTTAAAAACATATTTTACACATGGGCTGGCACTGTGGTATAGTAGGCTAAGACTTCAGTTGAGGCACCAACATTTCTTATTGTTACTGGTTGGTATCCTTGCTGCCCCATTCTATCCAGTTCCCTGCTCACGGACCTGGGAATGCAATGCAGTTGAGGGTGGCCCAAGGGCTTGGGCCCTTGCACCCATGGGGGAGACCTGGAAGAGGTTCATGGCTCCTTTCTTCAGATAGGCTCAACTCCAGTCATTGTGGCCAGTAGATAGCAGATCTTTCTGTCTCTGCTCTCTGTAACTTTGTCTTTCAGGTTAAAAATAAAATACATTTTTAAAAAGGAAGATGGAGATCCAAACAACTGGGTGTGAAGGCCTTGCCATGGTGAGCTGTCACATAGGGACCTCGCCTGGGTCCTGGGATTAGGATGTAAGCGTTTCTTGGGGAAACCTGAGCTGCTGTCCTTGTCTGGGCTCTGGCATTTGTCTTCTCTAGTCATATCTCCATCACCTAGATGGTGAGGAAAGAGCAGACCTACGCAGGCTGCCCAAGGTGATGTCACAGTAGGACTTGGTAGCAGATGGCCTGGTCTGCAACCCAAGTCTGCCAACCATGACTGGTGTGTGGCCTTGTGCAAGTCACTTGCTGCCTCTGCCTGCTCCCTGCCCTCTCCACCCCCACCAGGCTCTGCATCCTCATGTGGAAGGCAGGACCAGTGGTCACGCAGTCCTTGTGAACCTCAAACGGAGTCAGACAAGGCCCCCTTCCGTATCCAGCAGCTCCAGAGAGCCTGCTGTTGGACGGGCACCCACCTGGCCAGACTGGCCATCTCACTGTGGCAATGGCGTAGCTGCCCCAAGAGTTTTTATGATTTTCATTTGACTTAGCTGAAGAAGCAGTAAATTTATTTTAAGGTAATGATTTTGCTCTTTTCCTCTGGTCCCCATAAATTACGACCCAACAGGTCGTGCACAAACAGTTTGGTTTGATGTCGCCCATTAATCTTTGCCGTGTTTTGTAAGTGAACTTCGGCGCGGTGAACCGGGTTTTAATTAAACCTTGAAATTCCCACTATTTCACACCTCGCTCTTGCATCAGACCGTAAAAGGAGGAGTCCATAAAATTTCATGGGGAGCAACTCCCTTTGACTACAAATAGACGGAGTAGAACTTGCTTCCTTTACGGTTTTTCTTCCAGGTCATTTTGTTTTCCTGGGAGCACCCCTTCTGTTTTTTTGAAATAGATGGGAGCACCAGAGGACTCCAAGGAGAGGAGAGGAGAGGCAAGGCCCTTTGACACAAGAAGGTGGTGAGGAGGCCTACTGAGGGCCCTGGTGCTGGGAGGTGGCCACCGTCTGTGCCAGCACAGGTGCAAACGCAGGTGCTTGGTGGGAAGCCCTAAGGGTACTTTGGAGGGTGCAGCCTCAGGCCCATCCTCTCCTAGACCCATCATCCTCCCACCCACAGGGTGCTAACCTTGCAGTGGGCCCTGGAGGTCAGTCCTGAGGTGGGTCATCTAAGGCCTCATGGGCACCATGGTGGTGGTGGTGGTGGGGAACCGCTTGAATTGCATGGGTGATAGTGGCTTCCAGCAAGGTTTTTGCAAGTGCATGGCTGGTAAGAGTCACATTTCTACAAGGTTGGGTGGGAGGTGCCCTCTTGGATGGACTAAAAAGGCTCTTATCATGGGGGTGACTCAGTTCCTGGGGGAGTGAGTCCCTGATCGTTGGGTTTGATTTTCTCATGTGAGCCGGCCCTTCTGCCAAGTTCAGATGCAGCAAGAAGTCCCTTCAACTTCCCCACATCCAGCACCCCATAACCTTCTGCTATCGATAGTTTATCTGTGGATTGAGACATATGGGGAGATCTGCTTTCTGTCCCTGCACCTCCTGCCCCAGTTATACAATCCACTCAAACCCAAAGCCAGGACTGTGGTGAACAGGGTCCTTCTTGCCACCAGCCCTGCACAGGCCTGGTCACACTGGTGTGTGAGAGAGGAGTTCATGGTGATGGCAGTGTGGCCAGCACTTAGGGCATACTCATTGGATTTGTCTTGAGCACTGAGTCTGATCTGCACTCCCTGGGGACTTGTGTATCTTGGGCTAGCAGGCTTTTTGGGTGTGAGACACGGGATGCCTTTCTCCTGCTCCCAGAGCTGTTGATATGGAGAAGGTGTGTGTTCTGAATGATTAAATAGGGATGTCTGCCCTAACAATGGGCATGCCTTCAGAAACCCAATGTGCTCACTGTGGGGAGTGTCCACGAGGGACTTGTCTTTGTGGAGGCGTGGAGAGGGTTGGCACTTCCTAGGCACAGTGGATGATGCTGGCTGTGTCCTCACTTAGCACTCCAGGAATTCAGAGTGCCCCTATCTTAAGGAAGGGGATGAACCCTGCCTCCTGCTCTGTTGCTGTGCGGCCACTTGCAGGGTATGAAGCTGTGGGTATCACTCTGGACCCTCCAAGAAGGATTCTCAGTAGGGGAGGCCTCAGTGAATGGGGCTTGGAAATGCAAGCTCTGCAATGATCATATGCCAACCAGGAAACCCCCGCCCCCTGGCAAGCAGGCATGGGGACTGGAAGGGACGTGGCACCAGCAGGCACAAGGCTGCTTGCTCCTTGGCTGCCCCCACCTTGCCGCAAGGATGATATCTACAGCAACAGCGCTTTTCTTTTTATCATTCTCAGCCAAAAATTACAGGTTTTCATTCACGTCAGGATCATTTACAGGTCTCTTATTCGCTCAGAGCTGCTTCCTTAAAATCCAATTCTGTATATACATATATTCTCCTAGATGAACTATATAATGGAGACTAGCGTACTGAGACATGAAGACATGTTTCACGAGGTATCTTTTCTCCCAAATAAAAGGACTCCTGCTACTGAAACAGTTAAATACACCTTGACAATAGGATACCAGCTTTCCTGCCTTTGCCTATGCCTACAATGCCATGATGTGCTCCAATAGCAGTATGTTAAACTTGTAACTTACGAAAAGACTATGCTACTGTAATAATCCTGGGGGGAAATGGCAGGAGGGGAGAAAGGGGTGGGAAGGGGAAAATCCCTGTACCTACAGAATTGTATCATGGAAAATAAAAATAATTAACAAAACCCCATGGCCACTTAATCATATTCTCTGAGGCTGCCAGTGTTGTGGGGTAAGCAGCTAGTTGAGGGTCAGGAGCTTGGAAGTCACGCCTTCCCCACCCACATAGTCCTTCCTACCCATCTGTGATGCTTGCTTGTCATCACTTGGAACCGAGAGGGGCTTCATGGCGTGGTTGCATAACCACTCCCCTCCCAAGACCCCGTAAAGGTCCACGTTAGTGGCTCTTTCTCTCTCTGGGTCATGGGCTTCTGTTGCTTTGGTACTCCGACCCTTGGCCTCCCCAGGACCTGCTTCCTCTCTGGCTTCCTGTAGCCCCTGAGCATGGCTCCTGCTTGTCTGTATTCCTCACCCTCTGTTCACTGCTTGGGCAGGACAGTGAAGATGTTAATGCTAAGCTTCATTGTATAGAAATACAAGCTGTGTGCTTTCAAGAGTTCCAAGAGAGATGAAGCCTAGCGGTAATGGAATGTGGACACAGAAGCCAAGAAAAGGTGGATATTTACAGTTCTGTAAATGTGTCCAGGTTGTTTGTTGTATGCCTCTACTAGGGAAACCGGGACATAGGGCTTCAGGATAATGACCATTGTTTGTCATGGGTTTTGATTCAGACTGGATTGCCATTTGCACTTGTCATTTACCATTTTCTAGTGGGCCCTGCCATTACCAGGCTTGGTTAATAAAGACTCCTTAATATATTTTCGACTTGTCTGGCATGATCTCTCTCGCACCCCACAACACCAGGAAGGATCTGAGAGGTGTGGATGCTGCTGCTGAGAGCCAGGTAATTAAAAACCCTATATTCTCCAGCTAGGGGGAGAAAAAAAAAAACCAAACAAAACAGAATTAGGATGGTCTGAAGTAAGCATGCTTCCAAAAAAGTGTTCTTTCGCAAGGAATTAACATCTAATCCCTGTTCTCCTGCTTCATGCTGCTGAGGTGTGGAAACTGTCTCTCCCTGATCTGGGGCTGAATGTCAAAATTTCCATTTAAATGGGCCTGCCTTGTGCAGAACCGGAGCTACTCTGAGCCCTAATGAGGGTGTTAATTGATAGCGTTTTGGAGGTGCAGGCTTGATTAGAGTTCAGCTTTGAAATAAGTCGTTATGGCCAGTTTTTAAAGCTCCTTCACGGGGAGATAGAAGCTGCTCTTGCTCTTCTTCAGAGCCCAGCCTTGTACAGGGAAGAGTCTGTCCTTGGGAACTAACCGTTTCATGATATTTTTCATCCTTGGTTCTCTGAATGCTGAACAGAAATGCAAGCAGCAACAAGAGTAGGACCTGCAGTCCCCAAAGTGCTTCCCTAAGCACATACCAGGAGGTTGGAGAGAGGCTGTGTGTCCACTCCCCACCCCTCCCACTGTCATCACCCCCTGCTCTCCAGGGACCTGGGCGAGCCAGGTGCACTTAAGCTTCTTTAAGGAAGAATGGCTTAGCTGATTCCAAAGCCTTCGAAAATCCTGCATTGACTTTTCAGAGAAAATGACCACCTTAAACCCAGCGTGACAAGCGTTGTTGTGGATCTTGGTTAAAATCCTTTGGATCAGGATGAGGAAAAGGAGGTTAAGCTGGGACACCCTCCCAGACAACCCCTCCAGGAGTTCATTGAATGCACGTGGGAAGCCCTGACACAGGAACCTGAGACATTGCAACCCCGCGTCCACCGCGCACCGGTGGATGCGGGGTAGTGTTTGATGCCAGGAGAGATTTCAAGGTGTCAGTGTGACACACTACCAAGCTCCTCCCCCCCTCCCCACCAGGGGCCACGGCCAAAAATCCCAGTCAGAGCTGAGCTTTCAATGAAAGCTGGCAGAGGCCCGGAGCCCAGTGGGGCATGGTCATTTTGGGGCACAATGCCAGCTCACTCCGTGCTCTTTCTCTACAGCGTAGAGATGGATATGTGGGA
Source organism: Ochotona curzoniae (assembly GCF_017591425.1). Lineage (NCBI taxonomy): Eukaryota > Metazoa > Chordata > Mammalia > Lagomorpha > Ochotonidae > Ochotona > Ochotona curzoniae. The sequence continues at coordinate 6,127,226 of NW_024465699.1, forward strand.
GACTTTGTTCAGGTTGAGGAACTGGTGCCCATCACGCTGCCCATGATGCAACAATTGTGTTAGATCTGTCGATCTAGCTGCTTCTCGTTTCTCCTCAACAACAACTCAAGATGCTTGCGTGGTTTTCTTTGGCAGGGCACTGCTCCTCCTACTTCTCAGGGAAGGTAGAGCCATCAGGGTGTATCCTCACCCTCTTGGCACCCGCAGCCACTCTTTCTCCTTGTCCTATTATGGCTTCCCTTTTCTGAGCCCTACATCCTCTTCTGCTCTGTACTCCTCCGTGTTTTTTTTTTTTTTTCTTTTTTCTGTTTGGGGACCTTACCCACCACCCTGCCACCTCCATCCATGAACTTCTTACTGCTGCAGTTCAGTTTCACCCTTTCTGGTGTGAGCAGGACAGTAGCAAGGAGAAGTTGAGGATGGCACCACCCAACCTCTACCCTCTTCCATGATGATTCAACATGGCTGTGGGCTTGGCATACCCACTCCCCAATGTATGCTTGTGCCTCACTTCCCATCATGCACCTGAGCCTCACTTCCTATCATGTGCCAGATGCCTTGACACTTCCTAGATCTCAAGAAATTTCATGATCAGCAACGACATGTGCACTGCACGACATGAAACTTGGAGAGGTCACCGTTCACCCTACACACTGCAGCTGCCTCAGGCTCCATTTCTTCCAATGTTCACATGCCAGGCGCCGCCCCATCCTATCCTGTTAATCATAACATTCACTCTCTCTTGAGGTTGCTCCCAATCCTGAGTGAGTACTTTCCCTTTGTTTTTGGATAAATCTTTATGTCTCCTCTTTGAATACTAAACATGGAGACAAAAGCCCAGGAACCAATCTGACACATGTGGGGAAATTCTTTTTGTCCCTGCCAGACTCCTACTCTGAAATCGCTTGCCAACAACTACAGGCCAACCAAGAAGGCATGTCTTTCAGCTCATCTCAGGTGCCCAGTCCCCTGCACCGCCTCCAGCCACGGCCAACTGTGCCTGCTTGCATATTGTCCCTACATGCTTCCTGAAAACAAAGGCAGTCATTTGCTGCTCATCTTTAGCCCTCTTTCCAATGGTTGCAGCTCACATAGCCTGTTGTAATTTACACATCTCCACTTGGCACTCCCCTAGGCACCTTGATTCAATAAATGTTAGACTTCTTGGGCCCTGGGTCATGTCCAGTTCCAATTTGGAGTACATGGAAGGCTCCCTTTCTTCTCTTCCCCCCATGCACCTGCCTGTGATCAGTAGGTGCCCACAGCTGGATGTGCAGTGTCTGCAGATGGGGCTGCCATGTTAGTGCCAATGTCAGTTCTATGACTGCTTCCCTAGCTCTCAGCCTAGCTTGCAAGTGTGTGTGTGTGTGTGTGTGTGTGTGTGTGTGAGAGAGAGAGAGAGAGAGAGAGAGAGAGAGATTGAGAGGGAATGAGAGAGACAAGTAATGTGTTCCTAGGAAACTATTTCTTCCTGCACTGTGAGGAGGAAGCCATGAGACTGGATCTGGGAAATGTGTGTGTGTGTGTACGTGTGTTCACTGTCATGTCCCCAGTTGATCCAGTCCCTGAGATTATTTTCTGAACGCATCAGTAGGTTTAAAAAATAATTAATTTGGATTTGGCATGATGACTCTATCAGCTAATCCTCCCCTTGTAAGTGCCAGGATCCCATATGGGCACCAGTTTGTGTCCCACTGGCTGTACTTCTGATCCAGCTCCCTATTTGTGGCCTGAGAAAGCAGTGCAAGGCAGCCCCAATCCTTGGGACCATGTAGCCATGTGGGAGTCCCTGAAGAGGCTCCTGGCTTTTGGCTTTGGATTGGCTCAGCTTCAACTGTTGCAGGCTTTGGGGAGTGAACCAGTGGGTGGAAGCTCTTTGTCTCTCCTCCTCTCTGTAAATCTACCTTTTCAATAAAAATAAATAAATCTCTTACAAAATTAATTGAGAGCCATAGACAGTGAGAGAACTTGCGCTCTGCAACAGCTGATGCTGGGTTAGGCCAAAGCCAGCAACGCAACCTCAGACTTGTGTGTATTTGAGTCATCACTGCTGTGTCCCAGTGCAGCTATTATCTGCAAACTGGAATGAGATACGCAACTCCTTGCCAGTGTGGAACATGTGGGAACCGAGTTGTCACTCAAAGTTGCCAGATTAATTTATTCACCTGTGAAGAGAAGTGCGCAGCTGGCATCTAAATTGAAATGTCCAACTGGGATATTGGCAGGAACAACTGTAGCCGATCCATTTCCTTGCAAGAAAATTAGCAGAGTTCCCTCTAGACACTGCAAAGACACCAGTTAATAACAATCCTGGGCAATGGAATGGATGGAACATTCGCTTGGCAGGAGACTGTGATTTCTGACGTATAAACAGCACTTACTGCACGTTGGCCAGTAGCCCGGTGTCAGTGTATGTGAGTTTATCCAGCCTGAACATCAACAGCCCCCAGAGGTGGAGCGTGGGGATCTTTTTATCAATGCTCTACGGGGAAGGAAGCTGAGGCACGGGAAGGTTCAATGACTCCTCTGAGGTCACAGACACACACCCGAAGGCTGTGAGAATCCACTGAATGCTGGAGGATCAGCACTGGGGAGGGCTGGAATCCAGATGTGGTCATCATCCTTTTCTCCCCCTGGGGGTGTCCCTTCCCTGTGTGTCTTAACAACTTGATTGAGAGGACTATCAGTTCTCAGAAGAGAGCCTGGAGCAGAGGGCTGATTTGCCGTCTTCAGAATCAGCACTGGTTGGATGCTTCTCTTGGCAAATGGTCTCTTCCTGTCTTCTCTGATGGCAGAGGGTCAGAGCTGGTCCCACAATGGGCTCACCTGATGGGGAACCAGCTGACAAACCATTCTTCAGCGGAAGGGAACTGTCCCCTCCACGTTGGCCTCAGGAGGAAGGAGGTCAAGGAGAATGGCATTCTTTGGAGCGCTCTCGAAAGAATGGGCCTAGATCTAGAGAACTCTCGCATCCCTGGTTGTTTTTTTGGCAGCTGTGGTGTGCAGGGACTCATGGTGTGGGCTGTCGTCGTGAGTTATCAGATAACGTCACTTCTTCACTCCTGGAACTTCCTCCTATGTCCGCCCATACTTCTGTTTAGGATGGCACTTTTCTTGGATCTGTCCACCTGAGACTCTTGGTAGTATAGGGGATGGCGGGGTCCTGGCACAACCTGCTCATTCCAACATCAAACTCCTTGAATTCCAGGCTATTCTTCCTCAACAATGTGTCAGAGCCTGTCAGATATTTGCATCTTAATCTTCCTTGAATATATGAGGTAACCCAAAATGCCTATGGAAAATGAAATAAAAAGTAAATTTGCTTTGGTACCAAAAATATTGAGGGGCTAATGTTTGGGCATAGTGGATTAAGCCACACCTTGTGGTGCCTGCGTTCTGTATTGGAATGGTTTGAGTCCCAGTGGTTTTGTTTCCAATCCGTCTCCCTGCTAACATGCCTGGGAAGATGGTAGAAGGCGACCCGGGTACCTGGCCTCCTGCCAGCCACATGGGAGACCCAGATGGAGTTCCAGGATTTGCTTTTTATTCCTACACAAATAAATCTTTAACACATTGGTATCCATGCATGTCAGGGGTCTTCAAAAAGGTTGAGGGAAATTTACATTACAAAGCATCCATGCACAGATTTCAAACTTCTGTATCAAAATAAAGTTTCGCTCTCCTTGCACTTTGTGTGTAAGCTTTCTGAGTACCCTTGTCAATGCTCTGTATTCTTGAATTACACGTGTGCGACAGCCAGTATGTTGCAGGGTTGCCTGACAGAAGCCCAGTCATGGGGAATGAAGAGATTCATATCTGCCAGGCCCATTAAGCTATCAAGTGCATTTAAAAATTGAAAATAACGGGCAAAAGTCATTCCTGCTGTCTCAGAATGTTCCAGTTAATTGGCTCTTCATCTGGCGTCACAGCCTGTCTGGAAGTGCTTTGTGGATGTTCTGATGCAATGGTGTGATCCCTGCTCCTTGGACATGGCCAAGCATGCCCAAGCAAGGCTGGTGTTCAGCATATTAATGATCTGAAACCGCACAGGAACAGACAAGCTATCTCACCCACACCAGTCAACTGGCCAAGTGTGTATTCTTCCTTTTCTCCTTTGCCTCCTCCTTTCTCTTCCTCAACCTCTTTTTCCTTCTTTAGATTCATCTACTTGTTTTCAAGGCAGAGTGATGGGCCCAGCAATGTAACCTAACGGCTAAAGTCCTTGCCTTGCATGTGCTGGGATTCCATATGAGCGCTGGTTTGTGTACCGGCAGCCCTACTTCCCATCCAATTCCCTGCCTGTGGCCTGGAAAAGCAGTGGAAGATGGGTAAGGCCTTGGGACCCTACACCCGTGTGGGAGATCCGGAAGAAGCTCCTGAATCCTGGCTTCAGATCAACTCAGCTCTGGCAGTTGCAGCCATGTGGGAAGTGAGCATCGGACTGAAGATCTTCCTGTCTGTCTCTCCTCCTCTCTGTATATCTAACTATCCAATGAAAACCAAACCAAACCAAACCAACAAACAAAAAATCAGATTCTTAAAAAAATAATAATAAAGGCAGAGTGACAGAAGGGAGAAGATAGACATCCTGTATCCATGGGTTCACTCCCAAAATGGCTACACTGGCCCAGACAGGGCCAGGGAAGAAGCCGGGAGACTGTAACCTTCCCACCCTTCGGCTTTCCCATATGGGTAAAAGAGGTCCAAGTACTTTGGCTATCTTTGCTGCCTTCCCAGGATCCTTAGCAAGGAGTTGGATAGGAATCCAAGCAGTCAGGACTTGCACTTGCCCTCCAGTACTGGATGTGGGTGTTTCAAGCTGCATCACACTCTTCCCACGGCTCCTGTATACTTTCTCCTTTACCCGTCTTTCACCGTGACGTGTATAAATCACTCCATCACTTTGCCACTACAGCCTCCAGTGTGTTTCAAGATATTTTCTAATTTTGCCAAGAACATCTGTAATTGCTGGGAAGTCTCTGGGTGCACTTAGAAATCCCAAGGGGATAAAGAACTCATTTTCTTAAGCTACCCTAAGCGGAAAGTGTTTGCTATTATGATGCTTGAGTGTTAACTTTCAAAACCATTTACATAGATTATAATGAAAGTTTAAAAATCAGGCCTGGAGGGGGTGTTGAAAATGTTCGCATTCTTGCATGGTTGAGGTTTTGTTTTGTTTTCATCTGTCTTCTTCACGGCAGGTTTTACTGCATTTCATTAAATGTATCTGAAAAATCTATCCTTACCCAAATTGTGCCTTCCATATTATGCTGAATCAAATGGTGCTCTCCATCTCTCCCAACCTTTGGCAATTGATCCTTACAGGAAATCATGTTCATTTCTTTAGCTCTTTCTTGTGGCATTTGACTCCATATACAGCCTGTGTAAGATGATCTTTTTTAAAAACTTAAGATGTGTGTCCTGAGGCTGGTCTTGTGGCACAATGGGTTAGACCGCCACTTGCAATGCCAGCAGCTCATACACACAGTGCTGACTTCCATGTGAGCCGCTCTGTTTCTGATCCAGCTCCCTGCTAATGTGCGTGGGAGAGCATCAGAGGATGGCCCACAGACCTGGATTTCTGCCACCCGCACTGGAGACCTGGATGAAGTTCCAAGTTCCTGACTTTGGATAGAATCAGCTCTGGTTACTGTGACCACTGGGAAAGTGAACCAGTGGATGGAAGATTTCTATCCTCTTCAAACAAACAAATAAATAGATCAACAAATAAATAAAGCTTTAGAAAATGGAATTTATTTTGGTGTCAAAAACTAGAAACCCATGCGTAGTTTCCATAATATGCGTGTTCTCCTTTTGGAAGATTCCTTGATGATGACACACAGCAGCACCTCCTACACATTTTCTTGAACGTTCCACTTTCCTTCATTCTGATCCCTTTGCTGGACTGGCCACAAGGAAAGCGTGTTAACTTTGTCCATCTGCTTGTAGGAGCAGAGGGGAATGTGTCTGGGAGCTAGGATCTTCTTCGTGGGCTTCTCACGGGCTCACCGCAGGGTGGCTGGGAGCTTGCTCACTGCTGATTCAGGCTGTCCCTTAGCCACATGAGGGAAGCGGCAGCTCAGCTCAACACAGCCCTCCCTGCAGATGGAGCCCCGCCCTGGACTGGGGCTGACTCTTGGCACCTACTCCAAGCAGCTCTCTGAACAGACAGCTGTTTGTTATCATGTTCAGACTGGCTTCTCGACTGGCCTTTGCGAGAACTGGTCAGAGGTGTCAGCTGGTTCCATGTGAGTGTCTCTCCATTCACAAAGCTGGTTTACTAGCAAATACTTCTGAAGTGTGTATTGTGGATCTGGCTTACATGACATCATGATTTTTTTTTTGTAACGGATTGAATATTTATGTCTCTTTAAAATTTAAATGCTGGGGCCAGCATTGTAGTACAGCTGACAAAGCCATATGCCTGAAATATCCACACACGATTGGGGTGCCTATTTGAATCCTGGCTGCTCCTCTTCTAATCAAACTCCCTGGGAAAAGCAGCAGAAGATGGTCCAAGTGCTTGGGTCCCCACATCCAACTTGGAGACCTGGATGAAGCGCCTGACTTCTGTATGGTTCAGCTCTGGCTGTTGTGGCCACTTGGGAAGTGAATCAGCAGATGGGAAGTCTCTGTCTCTCACTATCTCTGTGTGTCTCTACTCAATAAACTTTTAAAAAACATACAGATCCTCACTTTTATTGTGATGGCCTTAGCATGTGGAGTTTGGGCAGGCAATAATCCATGAATGTGGGACTTGCATACTCAGGGTCAATGTCCTTAGAGAAGGGACCTGAAAGACATTTTTTCCCTTTCCTACTGGGAGGGCACAGCAGGGAGCAGGTCCTAGCAGACATTGTATCTGCTGGCATCATGGTCTTAGACTTTGCAGATCCCCAGACTAAGCAACAAGTAGTGTTTGTAAGCCATCCAGCTTATATGAGTTTGTTCAAGTAGACCAGGAGGATGTACATTTGGGAAGTGCATCTGAAGTGGTTGAGGCCAGGTGGAGAGTTGGGGGAGAGGTGGACACATGGAAAAATGTAATGAACTAGTGGAATCCGGAGCTAAAATGTTGTTGGAGTTAAAATGGGCTCTACGGGGCTGGAGAGGCTAAGGAGCTTTGGCTGGGCCTAGGTCAAAACAGCTTATGAGCCGCACTGAGATCTTGGGACTGCACTGGGGGCCTGCCCAGAGGCATGGGAGGGTTTAAAAAGCTGAGATGTGGTCAATCTTTCAGCAGGTGCTGCATGGAGGGAGTTGGGAAAAGGCTGAAGAGTCCAGGCTGGAGGTGGGAGCTGGATGAAATCCAGGATGCTCAAAAAGACGTGACTCCAGGGCCATCCTCCTCATACCTAAAAGATGACCTGATTGGGGTCAGTGTGGTAGTGCAGTAGGGTAGTACTCCAGTTGCAACCACCAGCTCTGATATGGGCATTGGTGGTGTGTGTCCTGGCTGCTGTTCCACTTCCCATCCAGCTCCCTGCCTGTGACTTGGGAAAGCAGAGGAGAAATGGCCCAAAGCCTTGAGACCCTGCACCTGTGTGGGAGACCCAGAAGAAGCTCTTGGCCTCAGATCGGCTCAGCTCTGGCCATTGTGGCCATTTCAGGAGTGAACTAGCAGATGAAAGACATCTCTCCCTTTCTCTGTTTTCTCTCTCTCTCTTTTTCCTCCTTCTCTCTGTGAATCTGCCTTTCCAATAAAAATAATTAAATATTTAAGGAGGAAAAAAGAAACCTAAAAAAGATGACCTTATTTAGGTGTATCTTTTTTGTAAAGAAAATCCTCTCCGACCTCTTCGAGGAAGGCTGCGTTATCTGTGTGCTGAAGACTGCTGCCCCCGTCTGCTGCGATAATGAACTCCTTTGCTAGCCTGTGCTGCTACGCTTCAGGTGTCCATCTTTCATATAACGAAAGCTGTTACGTCTGTATTTCCCCAAGTTTCCCTAATTGCTTATGCCTCAGGCCTGTCTCTAATCCCTTTAAAATGTACCAGGCAATGGGCAGTGTATTATCTGCAGTGGACATATTGATACTTTCCCGAAATTAACATTTTGCATGTCTTCAGCAGATTTGAGCCGTGAAAAATCTCCCAATAGAATCTTATTGTTCTGTTAATTAAAGTGTTTCTCTCCTGAATATAGAAATCAATGGTTAGCAGACCTATGAATAATCTTTGGGATATAATGAAAACCTGGATGGAAAAGGCGGGGTAGCAGAGAAGTTTTAGAAGAGGGCTTTGGCTGGAGGAGCCATGGGAGAGGGAGGGAAGAACTGGGGTTGCTCCTGATCCCAGTGTTTGGGGTGTCTCTCTGATGGAAGGAGCTTCTTCACTCTGTTACCAGAATCAGCACATTTTCCTGAGCACATCCGTGGTTTAGTGGCTCAGAGGATGAATTATGGAAATAATAGGTTGGCTGACCTGCCTGACACTGCTAGATTGAATCACAATTTTCTTTTTGTTCAAGTTCATTTTTTTGGGGGTGGGTCCTAAGTCATTCATTTTTTCCTCAATCAATTTCATTGACCAAGATCTGCTGATTACATTAGAGAGTTAATGGTTGCATCCATTCATCCTTGCTGTGCGTGATGTGATTTGAATCCAGCAATACATCTGTAAAGTTTGAAAGAGGAGTTAAAGCTGCCACATGATGAATGGTGAAAGGGGTTGTGGGTGGGGGAAGTTACGCATTCTTTAAAAAAAAGTTTATTGGAAAGGCAGAGTGACACAGAGAGGGACAGAGCAAGCTCTTTCTCGTGCTGGGTTACTCTCCAGTTGGCCGTGACATATGGTCCTGCTGAAGCTAGGAACAGAGGGTCCATCAGGGTCTCCTAAGTGGCTGGCAGGGTCCCACGTCTGATGTTTTCCCAGGTGCAATAGCTGAAAGCTGGATCCCAAGGGCAGTAAGCAGGACTTGAACCAGTGCTCTCATACGGGATGCTGTCACTGCAGGCTGTGCCACCAAGCTGGTCTCAGGTGTGTGTTTTTCCAAGATTGCAGATAGCTAGTCAGGCTCCATTGTCTGCTACAGAGTTTCCCTGCCTCACCCCTCATGTCATATTCCAGGGACACACAGGTGCTTCCCCTGTGAGGTTCAGCATCTGTGTAAGCATGAGACGTCTCAGCTTCACAGCTGTGCAGGGATGTTGATGGGACTGAGGCTTGTTCACGGAAGGCACGAGCTTCCTGTTTATGCCTGCTATGATTTGGGGCTATTTCCCAAGGTCTTGTGTGCCATTGTGGTGGTGTTGAGAGGTGGGACCCTTAAGAGCTGGAGCCTAGGAGGAGGGGATTTGTTCACGTGCGCTGCACTCTCCAAAGGGATTAATGCAGATCTCCTGGTGCTGAATTACTCCCCACAAGAACAGGTGTCAGAACAAAGCATGTGTTGGGCTGCTCCCTGGATTCTGATCTTTCTTCCTCACATGCAACCCTTCTCCCACTCTGCCCTGGGTAAGACACCTGCTGAACTCTTGAGTGCCCAGCATTGTGAACCAAAGATCTACTTGACAGCCGAAGCTACTCAGCCTTGGGAATGTTGCTGCAGCTGTATGATGTGGACAAGACAGTCTGTTACCACTGACTTTTATCTTTGTTACATAGTGATGGCCATGGATGGGCCATTCGAGCTAATGTTCTGGGGAATCCCAAACGCAGGACCCACAGGTAGGAAGACACTCTTCTTCAGCCCCTCGAACTTGGCTCTGAAGTCAGGTGGAGGAAGGGCAGTGTGGAATGTGTGCTCAGGTTGGTTCTCCCCTCCCCTCACCAGCTGTGTGACACCCTCCATGTGACCACAGCTAGTAAGGGCACCACCCTGACTAATGAAGCCCTGCGCCAGCAAGCCTGGCAGGGGTAGGGCTGTTCTGCAAAGCTGGGCTGAGGGCTGGGGTGGAAGAGGCTCCTTGAGATCCTTAGTGGAGACACCCCATGGCTGGCCAGTTGGAAGACCGGCCTCTCGAGGAGATCTGCCCTCCGACTTTGGCTAAAGATGATGGTGGAGCTTCAGATATTGAGGTTGCCCTGTTGGAAAGTGGCACCAGTGATGCTACGCCAAGCGAGGCTGGAACAGGTCTCTCAGGTGTTAACTGGTTGCTAGCTCTGGTGAGTAGAGAATTGAAAGGTTGCATTGCGTGTAATATGCCCATGGCAGACCACAGTGCCCTGCCTAGGCATGCAGGGCTGAGTCTGTGCTGCTGCCAGCACCTGAGCTGGAGCCCAGCTGGAGACTAAGCCTGCTGCCTCTTTGTCCCTCCAGTGCATTCTGTCCCGGCCCTTTGGAAGTAACTGATAGTGCGGCGACTACCTGGCAGGGAAAGCAGCACAGGTACAGCAGCCGGAGCAGCAGCGAGAGGAGGGGCTGTGCAGGTGGGGAGGAGGGGCCAGACCCTCTAAATCTGTCTGTGTTCAACAGGAGAGCGATCTGCCCAGGACAGGGCTTCCTTAGGTGGACAAGACAGAGGGCGAGGCAGGACGGGAGGATATGAGATGAGAGAGGAAGAGGTTGTATTAGCTGTGTTTTTCCTTTCTGTATTCTGATGCTTCGCCTTCTGGAGACTAGGGGATCCTCAAAGGCAAGGGACTGTATCCCAGTCACTTCCTGAGTTGAGGGAGTGAATAACCTGTCTGGTCTTTGCCATGCGACCAACCAGCTCAGAGGCTCCTCCCAAAGTCTTCTGTAGAACCAACCCAGAGCCCTACTCCATAGGCCCATTATTTGCCCATTCACCGTTCCTGTCCTATTTGCTGCCCTTCCTTGGCCATGTGCTGGGTTATTAGACAACCTGCTACAGGAATCTGAACCAGCTTGTGTACTCTGCCCATGGAAAGCACCACAAAGGCACTTGCCCACATTTTTCTTTTGCCCCCTCAGCCTCCTGAGGACCCTGGCATTTCCCTATCCATATTACCATCTCATGATGTGTCATGTCCCCTCTGCTTGGGAAGGAAGAGTGACAAATGGTCTTTCCAATGGTAGCTGTGTCCTGATTGGGTGACCTCACTGTTTCTCAAACTTCCTGCTAATGCACTGTATTTTAAGACAGGGTAGAAGGGATTTGAGCCTAGGAGTCCGCCTTTCCCTTTGTCTAGCAGCTCCCTGGCCCAGTGCGTGCCTCATTTCCCTTCTAAGTTTTGCTGTGCCAATCACTTTCAGTTATTGAAGAAGAGTTGACTCCATCTTCAAAATGTGGCTTGACCATGGTCACTGCTGATTCTCACCATCTCACTACAGCCATCTAGCCCTTCTTTGGGACTCTAGCAATGATTCCGCTGGTTCCCATCCCCCCATTTGTTGTGTACTGGGGTCCATTTCTTGTCTAGGAGCTAGGGAGTTCTTAGCGAAACTTGAAGGAAACACTACACAGCTTCCTTATTGTGTCCTGCAGGACTCTGTCCACACTCTAGCCTCACACCCATCCATACCCATCTCCTTATTCTCCAATGAAGATGTCAAGGCAGTGCCACTACCTGCTACCCTTGCTGCTTGCTTTGCCTTTCCCTTGCAGCTGCACAAGAGTTTTGCTTCTCATCAATCTGGTCTCCTTTCAAAGCTTACCACCTCCCTGAGGTCTTCCTTGGCCGTTCCAATGGGGGCAGCTGCATTAATGCACTTTCTATGCTTTCTCCATAGAACTCCATATGAGAAGACTTCAGAAGGTGTGTGGAAGATGAGGGCTATTGAAAAAACTACATGAATTTCATTTTTGCAACTAAATAAACACTTCTAACTCAATCTTCATGCACTAAAATAGACTTGTTTAATTATTTGAAAAGGTGATATACACACAGGAAGAGAGAGAGAGAGAGAGAGAGAGAGAGAGAGAGACTCACATAGCCAAGGCTAGACCATCCTGGAACTCTAGCCAGGTCCTTTACACAGATGATGGGGGCCCAAGCACCTGGGCTATCTTCTGTCTTCCCAGGTGCATTAACAGGGAAGCAGAGCAGCCGGGGCTTGAACTGACACTCCACTGTGTGATGCTGGCGTCTCAGGCAGCAACTTAGTCCACATGCCACATCACTGGCTTCTCCGTGTACCTCTCCAAGTAGAAGGTTTGGACATAACTTGGTTGATGTTCATGAGTAAATGTATACCCAACTGCTTTGTGCATGACTGCATACTCTGGGATTCGTGCAAGTGATCCTTGCATTGCGTTGACTTCTTTAAAAATGCAACGCCATGAAGATTTCCACAAATGCACCTGTGCTTCTAGTATGTGGCTCTGGCTTCCTGCCTGGAGAAAGAGTTGATGCTCTCTTATTACCCACTTCGTTGAATACAACCACAGTGAAGGTGGAGGGCTGCCCAGGGGCCTCCCGGCCCTGCAGGTGCAACGTTTAACAGCTCAGAATGCATGTCCACTGCATGTGGCTCCATCCATCCCCAGACGTGCCAGCTCAGGTGCAGGGAGCCCCTACCCTGAGAGAAGAGAAACAAACATTGTGTCTTGAAGACAAATCGTCACCTGGCCATAGGATCTATAAAACAAAGTGAGGTCTTAATAAAGCAGAAGGGAACTAGATCAAATACGAAGATGAATGGAGTGCTTTCTGCAGCCTTTATATTCCCTTGGCTCTGGAGAGCTCTGTAATTAAAAAAAAAGTCAATGTATGTGGGACTTTAAATAATTGATTGATGTTTAAAATCCTGTCAGAGAGCTCTGTGGTAAGGTGTCAAGTAATATTTTGTTTTCCCATCAAAAGTGTCGCCCAAATAGCCCTGCCAACCATTAATATGCACTCAGTACCTTGATAAACAGTTGTGGTTCTTTTTAATTAGTCAATAATTACAGAGTCTGTAAAACAGTGAGCTGTCACCTGCTTTCACAATTCAGTTAACCTTCTCCATGCCACACGGGATTGCAGAACGTCCCAGATACTTGCAGGACAGGTTGTGGGGACAGACATGTCCTGTGGATGCTTGCAATGTGGGGAGCAAGGGAGCGGGGAAGAGAGAGTCTGTGAAACAGAGAAGAAGGAGAGGGAGTGATGTGGAGACAGGAGGAGAGGAAAGGAGAGGAAGAAGGAGAGAGTATGCAGCACATTTGCTAGTCCCCTCCCGAAATGCCCAGGATGCCTAAGATTGAGGCTGGGAGCTGGGACCCAATGATCTGGGCTACTATTTGCTGCCTCCCAAAGTTTGTACCAGAAGGGAGCTGAAGACAGGAGCCAAAGCTGGGAACTGAACCTGGACAGTGCAATCTGGGATCTTCACTTATGCCTTGACTTTAGAACAAATACCTAGCTCCATCTTCACACTTTTCTGAGGAGCCTTCTGAAAACATCTCTGCTCAGGCTGAGGAGATAGTGATTTGGGGTGTGCTGAATTTGAAGTCTGGGGTGGTGGGAAGGAGATGGAGAGGAGGGGCTGTGAACTCGACTTGCTTCTCCGGACCACAGGGGTGTGCAGCTGGAGTAAAGAAAGAGCTGGGCTAGGAAAGCGCTGCATTTCTTTTCTTTTAAGACTTTTTTTGTCTTGGGAGGTAAAATTATACAGAGAGAGAAGGAGAGAGAGGAGGGGGATAAGAAGGAGGAGAGAGAGAAAGAGAGAAGGAGAGAGGAATGAAAGGGAGATTCTTTCATACTCTGGTTCACTCTTTAATGGCCACAACAGCTGGGATGGGCCAGGTCAAGGTTAGGAGCCATGAGCTTCATCCATGTCTCCATGTTGTGTTCAGAGCCCAAGCACCTGGGCCATCTTCTGTTGCATTTCTGGGGACATTAGCAGGGAACTGGATCGGAAATGGAGCATCTGGGACAGGAAACGGTACTTATACATGATGCTGGGGCTGCAGAAGGCAATTTCATTTGCTGCGCCACAGCACTGGCCCCAAGAGCTCATGTTTTTAATTGTTCACTTGCAACGTTTTCTCCCTGGCAGGGTGATGTTCATGGTGATTTTTCAGCAGGGTGATCTCTTCCCCACAGGAGTGATAATCAGTTCTTGAGAGGCCAAAGCCACCTAGGTATTATAGTGATGTACAGCTCTGCAAAACTCAACTCTACCAGACAGGCTGTCACTCCTCAGTGCTTCATTTCTTGCTTATTGAATTAGATTAATGTGCCCTTGACATAGATTGATTGTTACGTTATTTTTGTGTCCTGCTAACAACTCTGATGACTCCCACTCTTTTTTAAGGATTTATTTATTTAATTGGAAAGGCATATTTACAGAGAAAAGAAGAGACAGAAAGATCTTCCAACTACTGGTTGACTCCCCAGGTTGTTGCAATGGGCAGGAGCTGAGCCTATCTGAAACTAGTAGCCGGGAGCCTCTTTTGGGTCTCCCACTTGGGAACAGGGTCTCAAGGCTTTGGGCCATTCTTCTACTGCATTCTCAGACTGTAAGCAGGTAGCTAGATGGTAAGTGGAGCAGCCAGAACATGAGCTTATGCCCATATGGGATCATGGGACTTGCAAAAGGAGTTGAGCCATTGTGCTGGACTCATGACCCACACTTATTTCCTATGAGTTCTCTTTTAGTTCTCACATTAAAATTAATGCTATGCTTTCTTCCTGGGGTGTGGGTGATGCTGATGATGATAGTGATGCTGCTGCTGAGCACAATGATGATGACGATGGTGGTGGTGGCGATGACGATGACGCGTCAAGAAACACTGCTCTTATGGGTGGTTGGATTAGGTTTCCACCTGTAGTCCAGTGGCAAGGCACAGCAGTCTTAGAGAGTAGGATCTGCTCTGAAGCCACATCCCCGGAGGGTTTGGGCTAGTTGAGTTGTTTGTGTGTGTGTGTGTTTAAGGTTTATTACATTTGTTTCAAAGGCAGAATTATAGCAAAAGAGTGATAGGGGGTGGGCTACAGAGAAACACAGAGACAACTTCTATCCACTGGATTACTTCCCAAATGGTAGCAATGGCCAGAGCTAGGCCAGGGTGATGCCAGGAGACAAAAGTTTCATTTGGATCTGCCATTTAGTCCAGGGACCTAAGCACTTTGACCGTCTTCTGCTCTTCTCCTGGATACATTAGCAGGGAGCTGGATTGGAAATGGAGCAGCTGGGACACAAACTGATATCTATATGAGATGAGGGCACTGTAGGTAGAAGATTAGCTTGCTGTGCCACAATGCTGGCCCCAAAGTGATCTTAAGCTGCTTTAAGTTTGGGGGCTGAGGGAGGTATCTGTTCTGGGACAGGGCAGAGAGGCAGGAGATAGGATTCTGAGTGCTGGAGAGTCTCTGATTTCCAAGGAGTTTCCAAGTCAAGGCTGATGCAAAGGACTGGATCTCCAGGTCACCTACTCAGTGCTGCCTTGTTTATAGCAGTAACAGATCCATGTGGTGAGTTTAGGCGGATGGGGTTTCATGGATGCTCTCCACCCAGGTGAAACCCTGGTGAATTCAACATTGGTGCCACATCCTGCAGGAGTTCTGCATGCCACTCGGCCATGGGCAACAGTGCTGCTGGCCCAGGGTAGAGGTGCAGGCATCTTGGCTCCTCCGATCCTTAAAGGCTATAATTTAAGTCCTTGGTACCAGCTGCTTCATAAAGGTTTGTTCAGTTGAATGGAATTGAATATTCTTTAACGTTTTAGTTTATTTCACTTAACCACTATTTCAAAGACTAAAGGGAAAAGAGCCATCTGTGTGTGGCCCATAATTAAAGATGCTCAGGTGAAGCTACATCTCTGGGGATGAAGCAGGACAGTAGTGGCTCAGCTGGCTTATGTTCCCAGCAGGGACAATGGGGCCCAGGGAGGCAGCTGTGGGTGGCATGTAGGAGCCACCGCCTTTGGGGTTGGGGATTTGGTATGGGCTCAGTCCTGCTCCTCTGTGCTTATTTATTCAATGATGATAATGATGGTACTAATAATGATAATTCCAGGAGACTTACACACCCTAAGGACTTTTTATGAGCCCCAAATAAGTTAATGTGAATGAACTCCCCATATCGATTTTGCACCAGGACTAACATCTAAGGAATCTCCACCAACGGAAGAGAGAGAGCTCTTGTGAAAGTGCAGAAACACCAACAAGGGCTCACAAGGATGGCTCAGGGGAGCTCCATGGGACCTGGGCAATGCTGTGCACCTGTTTGTTTTTTTCGGGTACCCATCCCAGGTTACAGAAAGAACTCGCATTCAAAGTTGTTCCTTTGCTTCATTGAACCTGATAAGGGAAAATGGGATCTTTTTGAAAACCAGAATTATTCATAAATATCTAGCTCCTTAAGTAAACTTAAAATAGAATTTAATTTTCAAACACTGATTTGATTTTTCAAGGACTATAGCATGTTAATTTACATATTGTGTAAATTGAAGTACATTATTCATCTTGCTCACACAAGAGCCCTAAAGAGAATATGAAATGTATTCAGGCACATCTTTCTTCCTTCACTGTGGAGTGAGGGCAAGAGACCAAGGCGAATTCCCAATTATCTTACAGAGATTTCAGAACACTGCCATCATTTCTCATTAGTCTTGCAAAGTTTTACACTTACAAAAGACAGATGGATGGAAGCACTGTTTTCCTTCTTTCAAATGAAGACCTCAATTATTATGAAGTTACACTTTGAACGCTTTCAACAATTTTTCACACAATTAAACCACACTGATGAACATTGCCACTACCACAATCTTCCCTGATACTACTTTAGATATTACCATTGTCACAATTACCACCATCATCACCATGACTGCCATTAAGACCAACACCAGCATCATCACTGTCCCTGTTACCATTGTCCTCATCACCACCACTATGACCAGCACCAGTATCACCACCCCCTCCACTGTGACCATCACCACTACCACCACTGCCATTACCACTACCATCAGTTCAACCATAGCCTTTACCACTAACACCATCACTATCACTACTGCCAACACCACCAAACCAACCGTAACCATCACCACTGCCATCAACATGAGCCGTACCATCACCATGACCGCTAAATCCACCTCTCGAACGCTATAACAGGCAAGATGTTATAACTGACTACTTTTGTATAATATGGCAGAACACTAGACCTGCTTACTCTAACTCCGTAACTTTGTATTCACTAATGAACCTTCCTTCCTTGCTCGTGTCTCCCTCAGCTCCCCAGCATCTGGTAACCACTATTCTACTCTCCACTCACATAGGATCAATTTTTTAGATTTCACATGGATAACTTGATGTAGTTTTTATCTTTTGGTGCTGGCTTATTTCACGTAGCACAGTGCCTTCTGAGTTCATTTGGATTGTCACAAACAGCATGATTTCATCTGTTTGTGTAATTAATGGTATTTCCTCTTTTTGTTCTTTGGTATTCTGAGGTTTGATAATGATGCTCTTCTTTTCTGGTGTATTTTTATTTATCTGAATTGTGGAAACATTGTAATTACTGAATCTTAGAATTCATATATTAAATCAATTCCAAACAATAACCATTCTCCAATCCTTGCATGGTGCTGCTTTTCAGTTTCCTATTATCTGTTTCTGGGACTCTAATTAGATATTTGTTAAAATTACTCATTTTATTGGACTCATTTCCTAATTTGTTATATTTCTCATGTATTTCTGTCTTGTAGCGTAGCAAATTACTTCAGTTCTATAATTAACTCACATATCTTGCCTTGAGTTGAAAACACTGCTATTTAAAACATTCATTGAATTTTTTATTCTTATGCCTTTTATCTGTAGAAGTGTTATTTAATCACTTTGTTTCTTGTGTATTTCCTATCCTTTTCAATTATGATAAAATGTACACAGCATAAATTTACCATTTGGTATACTCCTAATCTTGTGTATCATAATCTACATTTTTTGATTTAGGTATTCAGTTTTCATTGGAAAATCAGATTTATAGAGAGAAGGAGAGACAGAAAGATCTGTTTGCTGGTTCACTCCCCATGTAGCCACAATGGCTGGAGCTGAGCCAATCTGAAGCCAGGGGCTTCTTTCCGGTCTCCCACTTGGGTGCAGGGTTCCAAGCCTTTGGGCCATCCTCTGCTGCTTTCCCAGTCCATAAACAGGGAGCTGGATGGGGAGTGGAGCAGCTGGGACATAAATCAGTGCCCACAGGGGATCCTGGTGCATGTAAAGAGAGGACTTAGCGACTGAGCCATCGCGCTGGGCCCTATACTATACTATTCCTTTTTAAAAAGTCATGGTAATTGAAAATGCTTAGAGTCTACATTGTGACTTCTCAACACTTGTGTATCATATGAATTGATTAAATCCGTGTCCTAACTTGAGTCTTGGAGCTCCTTTTAGAGGGGTGTAGTTAACAAGCTAGGCTGTATACACTAAAAAGTAGAGCTACTTCAGATCGGGAAATGATTAGGTCAGAGAAGACAAGGACTGAGGAATGTGAATGCTGTATTTTGTATGCAGAATGAGGTGCAGCCCTGTGCAAGGGTGCTGGCCAGCCCACTAAGAACAGATACCTCAGACATAAAGAAAATGATTCAGAACTGTTACAAGCAACTATATGCGAACAAATCAGAATATCTAGAAGGGATGGATAGATTTTTGGAAACATACAATTCATCAAAATTGAATCAAAAAGCAATTAACAATCTAAGTAGACCTATAAAACTGACTGAGATCGAATCAGTGATTAAACCCCTGCCAACCAAAAGTCCTGGGCCAGATGCCTTCACTGCTGAATTTTACCAAAAATTTCAAGAGGAACTTACCCCAGTCCTCCACAAGCTTTTCCAAATAATAGAAAAGGAAGCAATCCTTCCAAATGCTTTCTATGAAGGCCAATATCACCTTTGAACCAAAGCCAGATAGAGACACAACAGAAAAAGAGAACTACAGACCGATATCCTTGATGAACACAGACGCAAAAACCCTCAATAAAATACTAGCCAACAGGATCCAACAGTATATCAGCAGGTCATTCACCTGGACCAGGTGGGATTCATCCCAGGCATGCAGGGATGGTTCAACATTTGCAAAACAATGTGATACATCACATCAACAAATTGAAAAATAAAAACCATATGATCATCTCAATAGATGCAGAGAAGGCATTTGATAAAATCCAACACCACTTCATGCTGAAAACCCTAAGCAAGATAGGCATAGAAGGAACATTCTATAACATAATCAAAGCAATTTACTAAAAACCTAACGCCAGCATCATACTAAATGGGTAAAGACTGGAAGCCTTTCCACTAAAATCTGGAATTAGAACAGATGCCCTTTATCACCACTACTCTTCAATGTAGTATTGGAAGTCTTTGCCAAAGCTATTAGGCAAGAAAAAGGAATTAAAAAAATTCAAATTGGAAACAAGGAACTGAAATTATCCCTATCTGCGATGACATGATTCTCTACATAGGAGAATCAAAAGACTTAGTCAAGAGATTATTGGGACTCATAAGAGACTTTGGCAGAGTAGCAGGATACAAAATTAATGAACACAAATAGATGGCAAGAGTGTACACAAATAATTCCATGACTGAAAAAGAAATTGTAAGTACAATCCCCTTTAAAATACCGAAGAGGAATCTTAAATACCTAGGAATTAAGCTTACTAAATATGTGGAAGACCTCTATAATGAAAACTAGAATTTTTTTTTTAAAGATTTATGTATTGGAAAGGCAGATGTACAGAGAGCAGGAGAGACAGAGAGGAAGATCTTCTGTCTGATGATTCACTCCCCAAGCAGCTGCAACGGCTGGTGCTGTGTCAATCCGAGGTCAGGAGCCAGGAATATCTTTCTGGGTGTCCAATGTGGGTGCAGGGTCTCAAGGCCTTGGGCCGTCCTCAACTGCTTTCCCAGGCCACATTCAGGGAGCTGGATGGGAAGTGGAGCTGCACCCATATGGGGTCCCAGCACGTACAAGGCGAGGACCTTAACCATCATGCCATCACACTAGACTCTAGAAAACATTTTTAAAAGGAATGGAAGAAGGATCTGCTGTGATAGCGTAGTGGTTAAAGTCCTCTCCTTGAATGTGCCGGGATCGCAGATGGGTGCTGACTCTAATCCTGTCAGCCCTGCTTCCCATCCAGCTCCCTGCCTGTGGCCTGGGAAAGCAGTTGAGGGCAGCCCAAGGCTTTGGGAACCTGCACCTGCGTGGGAGACCTGGAAGAGCTCCTGGCTCCTGGCTTCAGATTGGCTCAGCTCCAGCTGTGGCGGCCACTTGGGGAGTGAACCATCGGACAGAAGATCTTCCTCTTTGTCTCTCCTTCTCTCTGTATATCAGCCGTTCCAATAGAAATAAATATATCTTTTTTTTTTTTTTTTAAAAAAAGGAATAGAAGAAGACATTGAAAAATGGAGAAACTTACCATGTTCCTGGATTGGCAGGATCAACATCATCAAAATGTCCGTATTACCAAAAGTAATGTACAGATTCAACGCAATCCCAGTCAAAGTCCCAACAACTTTATTTTGTGGCTTCTCATTTAAGGGAATATATAATGAGGGTATAGTAGAGACTGCCATATTGAGATGTGAAGATACAATACAATTTGCATCCCTACTTGCAAATCAAAGATGGACTCTCAGTGAAAGTGTTGGACATACCTGGACAATGGGATTCTGGACTGTCTGTACCAGCAATGTCAGGCACACTTAAATAACAGACTGATTGAATTATGGCCCTTATGAAGGACTACACTATTGGAACAAGATGGGGAAGATCAGCCGGGTGTGGGAATTTGGGGGAAGGGGGTGAAATCTCAGACCTTATAGAATTGTACCATAAAATTCAAACTTCAAATTAAAAAAATTAAAAAAATTTCTTCTACTTTTATTTGAAAGGCAGAGTTACAGAGAAAAGGAGAGACAGAGCAAGATCTACCTGCTAGTTCATTCCTCAAATGGTCACAATGGCCAGAGCTGAACTGATCTGAAGCCAGCAGTCAGGAGCCAGGAGCTTCTTCTGGATTTCCCACGTAAGTGCAGGGTCCAAAGTTCTGAGAGTCCTCTTCTACTGTTTTCCCAGGCCACAAACAGGGAGCTGTATCAGAAGTAGATAAGCCAGTACAAGAACAGGGCCCAACTTGCATGTTGGTGCCACAGGTGGAGGCGTAACACACTTTGCCACAGCATTAGCCTTTGTGTTTATGATTTTTACACTTACATTCTTAAACGAAATTGGCATTGATTGGTGAGTTGTCCTCATGTGTTCTGTCTCTAGTTGAACGCAGGAAGGAACTTGTACCTTTTTCTTACATCTGTAGGTTTGGCTATATAGTAGTCCTACTGTTAATTTCTATAAGCAGTTTTACATTCAATTTTGATTTCTTTCTATTTTGAGATTAACAATTAAAACATTTTTTTTTCTGTTTAGACTAGCATTTTTTTTTTTTTTAATTTGCTCATTTGTGGTCAGTTTAACTTTCACTGCACCATAGCCAATGAGTATAGTCCATTTGGTTTCTGCTATAGGGAACTATTTTCTTTGGGGAACTTAGACATGGCAAGTCTTGGAGATTATGTGTTCTCTTGAAAATGCTATACATTCATCACTTCTCGGCCTTTTGGCTAAGATCAAGTGAAAATATATTCACCATTTATATAATTGGAACAAAAGCGATTTACGCACTTAACTAAGGAGCCAGTGTCTAATGATGAACTGGTTGGCTACGGAATGAAGAAGGAGAAATTCCGGCTTGTGCAACTGACTTGAGTTGGGGATACTGGGGAAAGGAACTGCGCGGTGTGCAATCCAGAACGGACTAAGCTAAATGTGAGGAGCTGGCAGTATTTTGCACAAATTCTGTAAGTCCAGAGGCTGAGGTAGGGCAGGGTGGGTGGGTCAACCAGCCCTGAAGATGAAGGTGAGATCAGCACAGGGTTAGTAAAGGAGTCTGATGTGTACATCTTATCAATGACTGGGGTGACCAGAGTGAGGCAAATAGGGCAGAGAAATGGGAACACAGGGTCAGGGACTGAGTGGCTGATACTTAAGATTAACACATGGGGCCCAGTGTGATGGCTCCATGGCCAAATCCTCACCTTGCAAATGATGGGCACCCATATGGCTGCCTGCTTCTGTCCTAGTTGCTCCACTCTCCATCCAGCTTCTTGCCTATACTCTGGGAAAGCAATAGAGGATGGCACCCAACCATGGGACTCTGCACCCATGGCTCCTGGCTGCAGCTTGCCTCAGCTCGGGCTGTTGTAACCATTTGGGGAATGAACCAATGATTGGAACATCTTTGTCTCTCCTTCTCTCTGTAAGTCTGATCTGTCTTTCCAATGAAAATAAACAAATGTTTTTTAAAAAATTAAAAATCAACACCCAGCAGGGTAAGGACAGAGGCAGTTGAGACGGCTAGGCTGGGAGGTGATAGGATCCTTGAGAGACAGCTTGTGAGAGCTGCTGTCGCAGGAGCTGGGGGAGATGCTCTTTGCAGACACACCAGACGTTGCTGAGCTTCAGCTGCAGTTTTTATGCTTTTTTTTCAGGGGGCGGAGAGGCATTCTTTTGATTAAATAGGGATTGATATTGTTCCATTGCTCTTTCCTTTTTGTAGCTGTGATTTTTCTTGCCAGAATTCTGGACAGCTTTTCCATAAAACGAAGAGGGTTTTTGAGAGAACTGCTGGGAAGGGGGCACTTTTCATTACATTCATTAGTAGCTGAAGTGAGTAGCAGGCATTTGAAGTTCTGCTAATGAGAATTTGCATGGTTGTGGGGCTGGCTGGGTGGGAGGCAGCAAACACACCGGGCTCCGGGACTCTTCTGTCCTTCAGCTGATTTGGCATTCATCAGGCACCTTCTGCTCGTGGTCTGTCCCAGACCCACCACTGTTAATGACAGCAGGGACTGAGATCTGGGCAGGAAATTCAAGGGGGAGCGTGTCAGTCATTCACCAGCAACAGCCCGGATGGAGTCATGGTGGCAGACACACCATTTAAAGTCTCATTTAGCATTTTTAATTACTTCGCCTTGGGTGGCAAATGTAGTTTTCATGACTCACAAGAAGGGCTGTGCGGGAAGATTCCCAACCTAAGGATGGGAGCAGGAGCAAAGTGGTTTTGGTTCTGAGGCAATGCAAAACAGCTGGTTGGAAGAAGCCACGTAGCATCAAAATGAGAGCAGTTATGTCTGAGTGCAGAGGGACCTTGGAGAGCCATACCTGGGCTTGCTACCCTTGTTACACACTCAGGCAACTAAAATAGTGGTGTGATGGGCCAAGTCACCCCGGGACCTCCGAGTACATCTAGTCTGAAACTCTAGTCTGTTGCCCCCTGGCCCAGCACTGTGTACATGGCAGCGTGCACAGCAGACCTGTGCTGCCTGCTGTTGTGTCTCTTCCCTCGGCTGAGAATGGCTTCCTGCTCTTGTCCATCTCAGCGAGGTGCTGTGTGCTCACTTGTGGCTCTATATGGTCCTTTGTGTACCAGCCCTTCCCTTCCAGATCTCACCCAGTGTCTCTCATGCTGCTGTTCTCAACACCACACCTCTGCCTGCAGTGATGGAGAGGTTTGCTGGCTTGGACTCAGGGCCAACCTGTCTTGCACTGGACTTGCAGGAGATAGTGGTGCCCGCTTCGGGATTCAAGCCATGAACATGCATGCCCCTATGGACTTCAAACTGAGGGTACTTGGGGTGCAGCAAAAGCAGCGAATAACTTTTCCCCAAATTCTTTCATTTTCTGAAAGTCTGGGTATGTCAAAGAGGAAGACAATTGCTTTCAATTTCTTACTGAAGTGAAATTAACCCAGGGAGATCAAATTTGTATCCCAGAGGAAGACACTGCAAGTCATGCATTGCAAAAAAGGCCTGGAGGAACTCGCTCTCAGGCCATTGCCTATTTTACTTTTTTTTAAAAAAGATTTATTTATTTTATTTGAAAGGTAGATTTACAGAGAATAGGAGTGACACAGAAAAAGATCTTCTATCTGCTGGTTCACTCCCTAAAAATACTAGAATGGCCGGAGCTGAGCCAATCTGCAGCCAGGAGTCAGGAGCTTTTTCTGGGTCCCCCACATGGGTTCAGAGGCCCAAGAACTTGAGCCATCCTCTCAAGGATGGCTCCCAGTCCATAAACATGGAGCTGTATTGGAAATGGAGCAACCAGGACATGAGCTGGCTTCCATATGGGATGCAGTCACTTGCAGGTGGAGGATTAGACTGTTGAGCCGCCATGGCAGCTTCCATTGCGTATTGTCTAGGCTCATTTATTTCCCACTCCCCAAACCTCTCTGTCTCTCAACGTGCCTTCACTTCCCGATTCCCTCATCCAGCGAACAGAGCATTTGCATTTCAAAGTGGTTCTCCTTTCAGTTGCATATTTTTGGGTGGTTCCTGGACAAACACACATATTCACAAATTTGTGTGCATTTTCTTCTTTGTTTATTAATAATTTATTTTAGCAGACTCAAATTTTGAACCTTCAGAGGGAAAGTGTTCTGGTCCAAACGTCAGAACATGAACACATATGTGTTTTTGTGGGTCACAGGCTGACCTCCTGGGTCATGTTCACAATGTGTCCAGCAGCCAATGCTGCCTGGAAACACAAAGTCAAGGATTTTGGGGAGTGTAGTTCCGGATTCATTCCATTGATACAGTGCAGGCTACCCCAGGCATGCTGGGAAGAGAAAGTTGCATAGACTTCCAGGCAGACAGAGAGTGTAGTTTTGAGTATCTTGAACTTGAGTTGCCTGCAGGGTCACACTAGTAGACAGAAGACAGTTACAGAAAACAGTAATAGTTGTAGGAGACACTATATGGGTTGAAACATCAAAGGGTTAAATTGTTTCGGGGAAGAGTTCTGGAAAGTTCTGGAAATTTCGGCGTTTATTAATTCAATTTGTGGCCTAAACAAATCCAACCCTACAGTGTCAA
Organism: Ochotona curzoniae; assembly: GCF_017591425.1. Lineage (NCBI taxonomy): Eukaryota > Metazoa > Chordata > Mammalia > Lagomorpha > Ochotonidae > Ochotona > Ochotona curzoniae. The sequence continues at coordinate 6,151,992 of NW_024465699.1, forward strand.
TGGCTTGTAATAGCACTACTTAGAGCTCATGTTGCCTGTTGATGTATCAATTCTCAGAAAAGACTCCAGAGCAAAAGACAGATTAATAAGAGAAAAACAACCAGGACTTCCTTAACTTTATTTCTTTTATGCATAGAAGAGGCCTGGATGGTGAGCCATTCTCAAAGAGATGGCTTTGAATTTCAGCTTAGGGGGCGTCTTCAAACAAAGGACAGTCACTTCTTAGGAGAAGTTCAAGGTAAAAAGGAAGCATCTAGAGGAAAGGACAGGAGGGGTTGGAAGGAATCCAGAAAGAAGCTGGTGCCTAAATTGGGAGGGAGAGTCCACACGTAAGGTGAGTAGGTTGTGCTGATGGGGGAGACAGGGATGCAGGCCTGCTGATTCCTAGTGCAAATTTCATCTGCTGTAAAATGGGCCTCAGAGTGGTCTTATGCATCAGGGTTAATCCTGGGAAGAAATCCCTTTAGGCATTAAGTGTGATTACTTGGCTGAATGTGAGTTGTAAATAATTAATTTCTCCCCAGGCTCTAATTTCCAAAGGAACCCTGTGATTTTCTTATTACTGTGTGGACTGGATGAGGAGGAAGTGAAGAGAGCCCTGACTTTCTCGGGGACACCTCGAACCACTTGTTAGAAACAGTCACAGATATTCGTATCTCGAACTGCCTGTTTTCTCACAGGTCATGTAGCGAAGCCTAAATGTGGAAGAAATTGGGTGTGGCCAATTCTGGGGAGAAAAATGGGAGGGAGGAGTTGCCCAGAGAGTGGGGGAAAACAATGGGAAGTTGGAAGGTGTCACCACTCCACCTGCAAGTTACACAGCATCTTTCCAACAGTTCACAGACATGGAATGAAGTGGAAAAGTGATGGTCCAAGTGCTTGGGATCTCTTCCAGCGATTTTGGAGACCCAGATGGAGTTTTAGGCTGCTGGGTTTGTTTGGCTTGGCCCAGCCCCGGCTGCTATAGGCATTTGGGGAATGAACTCAGGGATGGAAGATCGCTCTCTGTCATTTGGCTTCTCAAATACATACGCACATATATACATAAATAACATCAGTATAAACACATACATCTTACAAAGTTTCAGACAAAAAAATTTCAAAGTCTATGTCCACATTTCCCCCCATGTATTACACATTTTCCACGTACTTTTAGAAGCTCGCTTAGGCAATCATTTGTTAAGGCAGGCTAGATTCTCTGCCAGGGCTGGTGGATTTTTTTTTCTTTTCTCTTTTTAAAATTTGATTTTTCATGATAGAGTTCCATAGGCTCAGAGATTTCTCCTTCAACCCTCCCCATTAGCTTTCCCCCTACTGTTCCTCTTTATGTTATTACCATAGTACAGCCCTTCAGCATCAGTCACAAGTGCATCATTCTCCTGTTTTAAGTGTTTCATGACATTGTAGGTACAGGCAATGGTAGACAGTCCGGCACTCAATGTCAAAATAAATGTAACAGTTTCATTGGGAGTCCATCTTTGATTCTGGAGTAGAGATGCAACCTGCACTGCGTCTTCGCTTCTCAGTAAGCTAGTCTCCTTTACACACTTTCTCTAGGGGAATAAATGTATATACATCTTCACCTATATATCTATCTGTTTTGCGTGAAGGTTGCCTTATATTAGAAGGAACATATGCTATTTGTGCTTTTGGGATTGGTTTATTTCACTGAGCATAATGTTCTGTGGTTAGGACCATTTTGTTGCAAATGGTATAATTTCATTCTTTTCAATGGCTGACTAGTATCTCATGGAGTAGATGCGCCACAGTTTCTTTATCCATTCCTTTTTCAATGGGCATCTGTGCTGTTTGCGTGTCTTTGCTATTAGGTTATGCTGCTATAAGTATAAGATTACAGGTCACTTTCTCATATGCAGATCTCATTTCCTTTTGATATATTTCCAGATGTGGGATAGCTGAGTCATACAGTAGATCCATTTTGAATTGTCTTAGCACTCTCCATACTGACTTCCATAGTGGTTGTACTAGCCTACATTCCCACCAACAGTGAAGTAGGTTACCTTTCTCCACATAGGTGGATTTTTTTCTATATACACTTTAGGTTTTATGGGCCTTCTACTTTATATTTTACATGGTGCCAGACTCAGTTCTGCTGCTGTAGTCTTAAAGTAGCCACAGACTACATGTTAGTGAGTGGGCATGAACCAATACAACTTTACCTGCAAAGCACATAGTTGGCAGGCTTCGGTCTTAATGTCCCTGTTCTTGGTGCATGAGGGAGGCAATGGTGCGCTGGAGACGTGGAAGCTGGAAGGTAGTATAGGGCACCAGCCTAAAGCTTTGAGATGACCCTGGGACAAGCAGGCCTGTGCTGAGGCCTTGGGTCCTATTCATCCTCTTCCACTGTCTTGGGCCAGTAGGTATAATCCCATCTTTCAGGCAGCTCTGTGCAAACTGGGCATCAGGGAAGAGCAACATACAGTCCAGCTCTGTTACCACCTGCCTCCAGGAAGCAGGCTTTCATAGCACCTGTGCCTAACGAATGGCCCTGTCTTCTCACTTCTAATGTTTCCCCTGCAGCCTGCGCTGTGATGCCCAGGTTGTCTGGGTGCTGTGCTGTCCCAATCTAGGCTGCCCTGCTGAGCTCTCTTTTGGGTATTAAATCTTATCCCCAGCCCACCCTGATAGTCAAGGAGTTAGGCTGTTGAGGGTCAAGTTCAGGTGCTGGTTCTGTTACCCAAGACAATGCCCTTGTTTTCACTCAAACCCTAACAGGATTTCTCTTTAAGGACATGGTGATTGAAAGGAAGAAGTTCCTCCTCAGACCAACTTGTTTAAATGGGCAAAGATCCAAGTTGGCAGCCCATGCAACCTCCAGTCCATTTATAATCTCATTCTTCGGCTAAAAGTCACACCCACCAGTGTTATTACAGTGGGCAAGCTTGACACCCAGTGGAAGAAAACATTGGATTACAAAGAGAAGGCAGTTCCTGATTCCAAGAATGATACTGTCTCTCTCCCAGAAAATCCATGTATCTTCCTCCCTACTACTAGCACATTTCTTTTGGCATATTTCTAACTCTTCAGTTCCCAGTAGATGGGGCAGGAGCTTGGCTTTGCTGCTGTGTTTTTCGTCCTCTGTTTTATAGTAGAGTAAGGTGACAGTAGTTCACACTGAGCAAGGCTCAGTTTTGGTTTCATTATTAACTTCAGCTCCCTCAAATGGACAAAGGACCCAATTTGGGGGCCCCTTGTCTTTTTTTTTTATTGGTTATATTGCATCATGCCACACAGTTTTATAGGCACTGGGATTCCCCACCCCCTCCCAAAAACCCGCTCCCCACCCCCATGGTGAGGCCCCTTGTCTTTTAAAGAAAACAGGTTGATGTGGTAGATATATCGTTCACTCTGCTTTGATCATAATACATCATATACATTTGTGGAGATAATATTCCATAACCCATAAGCATGTAGATTTGCTATGAGTCAGTTTACTCAAACGGGGGGATCTATTCCTGGAAGTGGGATAGCTGGGTCGTGTATGGGTATAGCAGGTGTATTTTCACTTTTTTTTTTTCGAGAAATCTTCATGCTGTTTTGCATACTGGCTGTACCATATCTGTTCTTACCAACAATGTATTGGTTCCCTTATCTCCGTGACTTTGTCATTAAAAAAATTTTTTTGTTAATAGCCATTTCAATTGGAGTGAGATGATATGTCATTGTGATTCTGATTTGCATTTCATGCTATTGGGCATGAATCAATTTCAGTCCCCAAGATTTCTTTTCTTTTCTTTTTTTAATTTTTATTTTTGTTTGACAAATACTCATAGCATATATTCATAGGATTCTCTGAAGATGATAAAGAGAACAAAGGGCTTCTCCTACTTCATGTTCATGGGGCCCTTCTCTGATGCCCCAATGAAGGGACTTTGTCTATATTAGCAAGCAAACCAGCACTCAGTTTTGTAACAGATCCTGGCTGGTAGTCCTCTAATTCTGTTCAGCTTCCAGACCATCTAACTGGAGATGACACTGGATTCTTGTGGAATTGAGAGTTCTGTTCCCACAGGGCTGCCTCCGGGTCAGATGTGAGTTGTGAGTCTGGGTTTCTGGAATTTCTGGCTATGAATTGGGGTTCTAAAGGACCACACCCACCCTTAGTAGGCTCAACTCATTTGCTAGAGAAGCTCATAGAACTCAGAGAAACGCATAGTTTAGTATAAAGGATGTTTTGCAGAACACAGACAAATAGCCAGATGTAGAGATGCTTAGGGCAAGGTCTGGAAGAGTTTCTAGTGCTGCCATTTCACGCCCTGAGAATTTGGTGTAAGCCACCCTCCCGGCACAGGTGTGTGCTTGATTCACCAACTGTGAGCCTCCACATGTTCAGCTTTCCCGACCCTTTGAGATTCTGATGGCGACTGCAGTGCACAAAAGCAGTTGAAACATGGTGCTGACTGTGCAGAAATGGGAAGAACAGGGAAAGTGGGATGAGATATTCATCAACCGAGACTTCTCTGTGCAGAGTCCCTTCCTCCTGGAGAAGGTGCCTTCTGAAGGGGTTGGACAAGGCAGGTCAAGAATATCTTTCTGGCCAGTTCCAAGACAGAAAGGGAAGATGAGAATCTATAGTTTTGATGACCTGCGTCAGCGAAGAAGGTGCTAGAGTCTGTGACCTGCCTTGGGGAGAAACACAAGCAGATTAAAGTAGGGCAAGGGGAGGCCACACAGAGAGAAGGGATGTTGCTTTCTGAAGACCAAAGTACCTCGTGTTCTAAGAGGACTTGGTTTTGATGGCTTGGAAGCTATTCCAGAGCTGCTCCAGAAACCAAGACAAAAGGCCAAATACTTTAACAGAAGATATGCCTACTGTTCTAGTTTTAGAAAATAACAAGCGCTATGGACGTCAAGAACCAGGAACCCTGGGCAGGAGCCAAAAATATATCTGTTATCACAGGCACATTGTCGTGTCTCCGTATAGAATGGGCAAATAAAACTAATGAACATATTCATTATTTCACATCTTTTCCTTGTGGTGAGAATATTGAAAATCCATTCTCTTACCAATATTGAAAGGTATAACACATTATTAGCGCTAGTCACCTTGCTGTTCATGAGAAATTAACCTTCCTTACTGATTTTATAGTCTTGGACCAACACTTCCTTTTTGCACACAGCCTTCCAACCGACCCTACCCTGCCCTTACCCTCTCCATTCCTCTGACTTTGATTTTAAAATTCCATGTACAGGTAAGATCACGTGGTAATTGTCTGCCTGTACCTGGCTAGTTTAGCTTAGCACAACATGCTCCAGATTCACCTGCACTGTCCAAACTGACAGAATTTTATTCATTTTTAAGGCTCAATACTATTTTGTGCTGTACTTAGGAGCATATAGACCTCTCTCCAACCTGCTTGTGTTTCTCTTTTCCTTTTTCTTTTTCTTTTTTAAAATTTTCTTTATATTTAGTTTTGATGATGTTTACATGGTTGATCAGGGTGGGAAGGATCGAAGGTTAGGAAAAGTGGGTATAATCATTGTTTTCAGATTTGATATTTCTTCTTCCTGTACCTGGGGGAAGAGAGAAGCTATACCCAGCCTCCCAACTGCCCCAGTATCCTGGGTTGGGGAATGGCCACCTGGTATCAACCCAGGGTTCTGGATGTGGCTCATGCTCTGAGGGTTCTGCTCAAGTGGTTTCAATAGTTCTGAAATGCTATCGAACTTGGCGATCCAAGGATGAGGAATCACTTTCAATGTCCTTTGGATGATATAGTTGACCTTATAGTCTCATTCACCCAAATGTTTCCTGTCATCATTTGGCTAGGGTAGTTGTCCAATTTGTTCTGTCCTCCTTCCTCTGCTATGGTACCAGATGTCCTGATGGGCTGCTGTATCCTCTGTGTGCATCTGGGCCAGCTATTCACTGCTCTGTCTTTTCCACTGAAGAAATCTATTTCTGCCATATGCATTTTACAGTCAGACCAACAATCCTGGATGTGAGACCCCAGCCCCTGCATGCTGCACCTGTGCCATCCCCAGACTTCCGTAAGTCCACACACCAAGTTCCTAGAAGCTTGCTGCTAAATGGCCAGTGAGACTCCTCCAGTGTCATTGGGTTGCCTCCAGTGCACCCTGGGCTGCCTGACCCAGGTCCTGCCCAAGCCCCTGCACCCAGAACTTATGGACCTGGAACCCACTGTACAAGTGGACCCAAGGACTTGGGCCAGGCACCTACTTAACTCCAGGGCTCACAGATCCAGCACCCACCATGAATGCTGGCCCAAGGACCTGGGCCAGGCTACCTGGGCCCTGATGGACCCCCTACCCTTGGGGCTCATGAATCAGGTACCTACTGCACCTAGACTGGCATGGCTCGCCTCACCCTGACATCTACCAATGGCTCAGTCCAGCATGTCCCTAGTCCAACTCCTGCTCTTGGGTGCTGCAGCCTAGCCTGGCCAAGCTAGCCCTGTCCCAGCCCTAATGTGGAATGGCTGGTGTTGCAGCCCAACCAGGCTATCCTGCCCCCCACCTCCCCAGCCTGCTTCTCTGCCAGTGGATGTTATGAACTGGCCCAGGCACACTGGCTCCAGATTTGACCCACGTGTATGTTGGCAGGTAAAGTAACCTAGCTTGGTCTGAACTGCTCTTTGCCTTGATTCTTGCACTCATCTGCAGGTACCGTGTCTTGACAAAGAAGTTTCGTTTACTTTTTTTTTTTTAAAGACATTTACTTATTTGAATGCTAGAGCTACACACAGAGAGAGATTGAGAGGGAGAGAGAGAGAGAAAGATCTTCCTCAAGTGACTGCAACAGCTGGGGCTGGCCCAGGTTGATGGCAAGATCCTGAAACTCTATCTGTGTCTCCCACATGGCTCCGGGGGTCCAAGCGCTTGGGCCATCTTCTGCTACCTTCCCAAACACATTAGCAAGGAGCTGGATGGAAGCAGAGCAGCTAGAACTTGAAGCAGGTGTTCCTATGAGATGTCAGCACGCTGGGTGGGTGGCAGTCACAAGATTGGCCCCGATCCCCTGCCCTCTTGTGACTACACTTTCGTGCTGTGCTACATTTCAGCAAGGTACGGCTCAGCAAGAAGGCCCTCTCCAGATGTGGCCCCCTTTATCTTGGACATCCCTACCTCTACTCATTTAAGAAACACATTTCCTGGTAAATCACTCAGGGTGTGATATTCTGTGATAACAAAGGTTGATGAAGGCAGCAAATTAGTGTCAGGACTAATTATAGTTCTGGTATATATAACGGCTGTATATTATACACACATATATATAATGGTATATATAACAGCTCTTTTATATATATTTATATCAGACATTATATATATACACACATATAATATATATATATATATCTGATAAAAATGGTGATATAAATAACTGTTGCTATCACAAATACCTGAACATGAGTAACCAGATTTGGAACTAGGAAAAGGCGATGGGGATGTTGAAGCGGTTGGAAGGCTAGGAAAAGCCTCCTTGCTTCAGACTCCCCACAGGACTGAGCAGAAGACAAGAGCTGCAGGGAAAGCCCAGAACATCTCACAGGACATTTAGTGGTCATGATCACAATGGAGGCAGACAGAGGGACAGCTGAGGGCATGCTGATGAGGCACTCAGATGGAAATGAGCAGCAAGTAAAGGCTACTGGAGGAAAGGCCAATCTTGTCATAAAACAGCAAAGAACTCGGCTGAATTGTGTCCATGCCGGAGGGCTCTCTGGAAGGTAGAATTTAAGATGAATGAACTGGTATATCTTATTGAAAGCAATTGCTAAGCAAAATATTGAAAGAGCTGAGTGGCTACTTTTAACTGCATGCAGTAAAATGAGAGCAGAGAGGAATGACTTAGAGGCAGAATTTATAATTAGAAGGGAAACAGAGTGGAAAGAATTTGAAAAATCTGCAGCCTTGACTGTTGAGCAAGTGAAAAGGCGTCTTATGGGGCAGCAAACTGAAGTTGTTCATCAGTTATCATTATCTGGAGACTGCGGATGAAAAGGAAGCTAGGACCAGGTGCTAGTCCTCAAGACACTGGGAGAATAGTCCTGAAGGGTTCAGAGAGCACCGAGGCTCCTCCTCCCATGGTGGACTTGGGACATGACCTTGAGGCCAGGTTTTCAGACGGATGCCTGGTGGACTTTGGCATTTATTGCTCCGTGCTGGCCCAGAAGTGTCCTCCTTGCTCCTTGGCTACTACGACTGTGGCTCCAGCTGATCCATAGGTGGCTTGACTGTCCATTCTGGATGGCCATACATTCTGGTATTGTTGATTTTAGAGGTACAAATGCAAGAGCTTTGGGGCCACTGTGCTTCCATCTAGGTCTCAAAGGCTGTTGTGGGATCTGCGTTACCAAGGGGCGAACCCATTAGGGTCATGGCCAGCAGGGGATGTGTTGGCCCCTTCCCTCCGTTCTCTTGCTCTTTCACTTTCTGCTATGGAATCATGCAGCCAGAAGATCTGCATCCTGGCAGATGTGTGTACCTCAACCTTGAACTTGCCAGCCTCTACAACTGTAAGAAATAAATTGCTTCTTACATAGCCTGCTGTTTTCGAGACCTAAAATATTGTCTCTTCGTTCTGTTGATTGCTTCCTTTGCTGTATAGATTTCTTTCTTTCTTTTTTTTGATACAATCTCATTTTCATTTTTGTGCTTTTGTTGCCTACACTTTTCAGGTCACATCCAAGAAATCGTTTCCAAGACTAATACAACTTTTCCTCTTTTTTTTTTTTTTTGCTATAGTTTCAGTTTCTAGTCTCATGCTTAAGCCTTTGATCCATTTCGAGGTGATTCTGACACCAAATTAATGTGAGCTAAGTGTCTGCCCAGTTTCAGACTGGGGTGAGATAAGGGTTGAATTTCATTCCTCTGCACATAGATACTCAGTTTTTTTCAATAATATTTATTGAAGAGTATGTCGTTTTCCTATTGTGTGGTTCTGGAATCTTGGGTAAAAATCAATCGACCATGGGTGCACAGGTATATTTCTGGGCTCTCTGTCCTGTTCCATTGGTCGATGTGCCTTTCTGACCCTTTTTGCCTCTCACTTTTCAATAGGCTTTGTTGCTGCCTGGAGAGCCGTTGATGTCTTGCACATGAAGCAGAGTTTAAAAAATCAGCAACAGGAGATAAAAGCAATGACAATAAAGCACAACCCAGGAGGAGGAGGGCGTGGCAATAAAAGCTCTCACAAGAGAGATCCGGATCGTTTTCCCTGAAGCTAAGGCACGTGGAGAAGGCCGTTATTCTAGGGGCAGTAGAAGGTGCTGTCAGACCTGGGTGTGGAGTGACTGTGGAGGGTGCAATGTGTTACGGTGGGGCCAAGGTCAAGTGTTTGATTCCATCTCTGTTACGTGCTGTGCTTGAGGTTTTCTGCGAAGCAGGCTAGCTGATGCCTCCCATCACGTGAAGTCCCAAGTAAACCTGCCGTGACACTGACTGATGAGAGACACCTCCCTGGATCTGCCACAGGCCTGGCAGGAAGCAGACGGCCCTCTCAGCACTGTAGCTTGAAGTGCGTTTATAATGAAGATGTTGCTCACAAAGATACAACCAGGGAATCTATCAAAGATTGAGCTAGATGCTGGGGGCTGGGAGCTGTGGGGAACTCTTAATCATCCTTGGCGCAGGGAACAAGAGGCAGCCACAATCCAGGAGGGGGCTGGTGTAGACAGCTTCCTGGCAGGGGCTGTTGCCTCTGGGAGGGGGAGGTAGCCTTCTCCATTGTTACTCTGAAGAGATGGCCAGAATTACAATTTCGTAGCATTTGGTGGTCCTAAGAACTTCAATCAGCTGATGGTTTTAAGGCAAAGCCTGATCCAGGAGAGGGGTGTGGCCCACTAAGAGGCACTATACTGGAAATCTTGTGGGAACCACCTACTACTGTCTTTCAGCTTAACCAGGATGCTTGGTCTGGAATGGTTGTGGTGAGCTGGGATGCTCCACAGGCACCAGCAGGACCAGGAACATCCCAGGCATTTAACAAATGGCCTTGGAATTAGGCATTATAATCATCCGATTTTGGCCTACTTTGGGACTCCTTGCATGGGGACTCATAGCAGAACAGGTTGGAAGAATATCTTATGGGGACTAAGCATCAGCATTGACATGTGTGTGCACCCACGCACATACTTCCATTTAAACTGCACACTAGCATTAAATCTGCCCTTGTTCCTGTCTCTTTTGCACATTTCCCCCTTTTGATCAATCCCAAAGAGCCATGGTTCTTTGCTCATCCCCATTCATCCCATGGATGCAGTTTTGTGGCCGAGGGTCTCCTGGTGCCAGCCAATGTTTTCACTCTGATTTGCTTCCCTTTGAGCACCTGTTAGTACCTTGAGGATGCTTGTTTTCATCTTCAGTGCCCTCAAGATCAAGATGCCATGTGCATCATTTCCATCCCTAGCCTGTGCTGTGGACTTTGAACTGTCTGTTGACCATTCTGTCAGCCCTCTGGTTCTCAGGCCAGGACACTGAAAGCCAACCAAATTTTGACGTTATTGAACTGCTCTTTCTAATCACTTGGTGTATCAGTCTCTGATGATTGCTTCTCTAATGCCAATTAATTAAACATTTTTATCTGAAAAGATAATTTAGAAAATTCTCTTGAATATTGCTTATTTACTTTTTTTTTTTAAGACAAGGGATTTTACCATTGCTCTATAGGTTGAAATTGCTCTTCAGGCTTTTAATATTCTGATAAATTGGATTTTCATCTTTAATTTCTGCTCTATCTAGCCAGCACACAGCTACAATTTTCCTGACCTTTTTTAATTAAACTGTGTTTTATAATATTCAAATAGTGTTCTCCATAAAACTACTAAAAATTTGGAAAAGTAGAACAGATTCTTTGATTTAGAAATTTCTTAAAAATATTTCTTAAAAGATGCTTATTCTTATTTATTTGAGAGAGAATGACAGAAAAAGACATGTACACATAATCTGAGAATAAGAGAGAGAGAGAGAGAGAGATTTTCTACTTGCTTGTTCATTCCCTAAATGTCCACATTATCCAGGGTGGGACCAGGTTGAAAGCAGGAGACAGGGATCTGTTGTACTTGCATGTGGGTGGCAGAGATCCAGCACTTGAGCCATCACCCACTCCCTCCCAGGCCTGTGAGCAGGAAGCGGGATTGGAAGAGGAGGCAGAGACAGGACTCCATTCTGGGCACTCTGATATGGGATGTGGGTGTGCCAAGTTCTGCCTATGCTTTGTGCTACATGCCTTGCCCTGGAGAACAGATTGAGAAGATACATTCATAATCTTTATATCCAGAGACAAAATTTGTTAAAATTCTGGTCAGTTTTTTACAGATGATCATAATATATTTAGAATGCTTGAAAAGTATGGAATATTTTCTTACATGTATATTTTGGTCCCAAAGGAGTCCTTATATTGATGAGTCAATCTTTATTCATTCATTTATTCATTTATTTTCTGTCAGTGTTGGCCATTGGGGATCTGGCTGCAACATAGCACATCTTTCTGACCCTATCTCCAGCATATGTGTGAAATTGTATGTGTCCATCCATTCACCCATCTATTTGCTCAGTACACACTTAACAGAACACCTGACATATACCAGGAAAACCACTGCTTGCCGTTGGACATCAACAGGCATGCAGATAAATACATGTCGGTGGTGGCTCATGCTATAAAACAGGATCTGGGCAGGGGCACGCTAGTACAAATAAAGTCATCCAAAACACTGCTCTGTGGCAGGTGGACGAAGCTGCCACCAAGTACGAAAAGGAATGACCATGACAGTGTTGCAGAGGGCTCTCTTCCCTAAGATTTTAAGTAGCTTATTCACTTTCCTCTCCCTTCAGAGCAATTGTTCATATTCTCCTTCATTTTGTGCATTGTATGGAATTATAACTTTTCTTCCTGTTGCTTTATTTCCTCTGCAAAGGTAAGCTTCTTTAGGTCTGTACTGTGCCCTAATGTTTCAGTGTTCCATTTCTGCAAGTGCAGGGCCACTAAAGGTGCTGTATCGGCATTGTCTGAATGGAGTACTACTGTCAGCCTCAAACCAGTGCAAGAGGTCTGTGCGGAGGAGGAAACCCTCTCCACATTATAAAGTTCATAAACGACAAACTGCAATAACGCTACACTCAATGGCAGAAGCTCAAAAGCTTTTTTTCTCTAAAAGCAAGAACTAGAAAGATATTCATTTTATTCAATACAGTGGTATAGAATGTAATTGTATTCAATAGGCTGAAAGAACTTGAAATCAGAGGAAATAAAAAAAAGAAGAAAAGAAAAAACCTGTTTAAATTGGAAAGCAGGTAGCACATTTTTTTTTTCTGTTTGCAAATGACATGTCTACAAGTAGACAGCCTGAAGAAGTCATGTTGGAAAAGCTGTTAGAACAAATAAATAAATTTAACAAAGCTGTTGGAAGCAAAATCGAAACACAAGAAGTCAGTTGCACTTCTATCCACTAACAATGAGCAATTCAAATAGAAAACTAAGAGGACGATTCCATTAGTGTCAACAGGGCTTAACATATTTAGGAAGAAACTTAATTCAGGAAATAAAGGAGTTGTGCACTGGAAAAAAGAAGAAACACTGCTGGGAGAAAAATGATGCACACAGCCAAAGGAAAGCTATCTTATGTTTATGGATGGGCAGACTTAATATTATTAGGATGTTAATACTTGCCAACATGCTCTGCAGACTCTGCATTCTCTGATCCTAAACCACAGTGCGTTTTTATTTCTATTTATGAAAAAAAAACTTTATTAAAAACCCCCCTTATTCTTTAACTCATTTGGAACCTTGAGGGACCCCAGACGTTCAAAATTGTCTTGGACAAGAATAAATTTGTAGGACTCACATTTTCTGATTTCCAAGAAGGGCAGTTTCCCTGGCTGCCTCCACAGGAGATGCCTTCATGTAAAGGACTTTGTCTTCATTCAAAGGGGGAGGTTGGGATGGTTTTGGAGACAGACATCTCTGAGTTCAAATTCTACTGCATCCTCGGCAAGTTGTGTGACCTTGTGGAAGTTCACCCTTTCAACTGAGTTTTCTTTACTATAAGAAGAGGGAAATAATGTTTTCTCAATGGGACTTTCTGGGACACAGTGGCAATTAAGGGCTAGAACGGAAGGATGCTGAAGTGTGGGTGAGCCCAGGGGGCCAGCGTGTGTCCTTCCACTTTGTTCAGTCTTTTGCAAATACCTTCTGTGGATTCTCATTGGGAAATTAAAATTTCATATAACATTACAGGCCTAGCTAATGGATTTGGAGTAGAATGAATGAATTAATCTCTGCTTGTAAATGTTCACATTTGGTGTCTATAGATTTCCTTTTTAATTAAAATTACCTGCAATTAGAATTCCTATGGAGGGTAAAAATTACAGAGGAAAATGACAGACCATTAAATTTATATCTTCATTAAAGAAATCACCTTGGTTAATTTAGGTCTCACCTCTCGTTCTTTACTCGTCCCTGGTGGACTCAGACAAGCTCAATACCCCTTACCCTCATCACCACCATAATGTTTCTGGTTGACGACAGGTGTCAAGTGATCATTTTTGGTTGCTGGAACGTCTGTCTCCAGAGGAGGCTGACCACGTGGACTAATGAAAGCTCTGTTTGTCAACGAAGGTTTGAGAAACTCAGCTGATGGTCATTTTTCTCCTTCTATCTACTCTTGACTGTTGTCCCCTGTACCTTGTGTTGGTGCTAGCATGACACATCTCTGTTTAATCATAATTTTGCCAGTGTTGATAATGTATAGGGGCTCTTTCCTCTCCCAGTAACAGGTATAGTGAAGATGGCACAGCCTACACTCTCAAGAAGAAAGGTGTATGCCAGGCCAGGCAAAAGCATTTCATATTTATTGGTGGGAGGAGCAACTTACCATCAAGGAGATGAATATTGGACACCTCCAATAGGACAGGCTGCAAGTGCTGTGCCATGTTGCCTTTTTGAAAGTGCAGTGCAACATAACCAAGATCTCATAGTTGTAACGAACGGACTGAGTCTCTTGTGCTTGTGGTCCTGGTGTGGGAACTTAGCCTCCTGGATTGTGTGTCTCTCACTTCTAACTGGAAAGTTATGAAAATGGGAATCCTGACACTTTCCAGTTAACTTATTTCCTTCCTGGAACATCAGATATGCTTAGGAAACGGCCTTGTTCCTACTGGGCTATTGGTCACCAACTGAGCTGCTACTATTGGGAAGTCAATGATGCCATTTGAAGACTGGCAGTTGGTAAGAGCTGCCTCGGGTCACCTAACAAGCAGAATAGTTAGCTTACTGAAAAAAAGTGGTATTTTAAAAAATAACAGTATGAATAGCAATATAGTTACAATGGCATGTAAGCATGCAAATTGAATATAAAGGTATCTAACATAAACAAAATGGGAAAACACATTCCTTAAAAAAATTTTTGTAAGGAAACAGCAATTTTCAGAAATACATATTTATTATTATTGTTTATTTTGAAAGCAGAAAGACTGGGAGAGGTAGACAAGGAGATCTTGGCTGACTCACTGTCCAAATGCTACGATAGTCAAGTCTAGGTCAGGGTGAATTAGCAGTTATGAACTTCATGCTGGTTTTCCACCTGAGTGGTAGAGGTCCAAGTACTTGGGCCCTCTTCTGTTGCCTCTGCAGGTGCATCAGCATGAAGCTGGATTGGATGTGAAACTCAAACTGGTGTTCTGATATCAGATACCAGCATTGCAAGTGGTGGCTTATCCTGCTGCAGCACAATGTCAGTCTCGAAAACATCAGCTGTTACTGATTCTTTTTGCATCTTACATTTGATCTAAAGATTTGCAGATTAATCATTGGGTGTTTGGCATTACTTTTCCAATACAATGTTCTTACCCCTTTTCAGAAAAATGTGCGTTGTTTTTCCAAGGTAGAAACAGATTTTTTTCTCACCCAATTTCCTGTGATTTTTTTGGTGACAAAATTACATACACATATAGTGCCGTGACTGAGAAAGAATTTTTAAGATTAGTATCATTCACAAAAGCTACAAAATTTTTCAATACCTTGGAATGGATTTAACTAAGGATGAGAAAGGTCTTTGCAATAAAATTTATAAAATATTAAAGAAGGAAACAGAAGAAGACACAAAATGGGAAAATATTTCATATTTATAGGTTGAAAGACTTTAAATGTTATTAAATGTCCAAAATACACAAAGCAATTTATAAATCAATATGACCCAATCAGATATCAGACAAATTCCCCTTTCATATCTAGAAAAGATGATGCTGAATTTCATATGGAAACACAAGAGCCCCGAAGCGCCTTAAACATCCTTAAATAACAAAAACAGCATCAAACCTATGACTATCCCAGATTTCAAAACATCCCACAGGATGGTTAGAATCAAAACACCCTGGTTAACCAGAAGAAAAATGGACAGGTGGACCAATGGAACAGAATAGAAACCACAGAAATTAATCCACATAGCCATGACCAGCAAATCTTTGATAAATAGGCTCAAATCAAGTCCTGGGTTCAAGGACACACAGAGCTCAGAAATTGGATTTATGCATGCAGAAGCATGCAAGAAGATTCCTCTATCAGACCTTATAAAAATTAACTCTAAATGGATGAAGAACCAACATCTACAACCTGATACCATTCACTTACTAGAGGAAACCATTGATTCTCCCAGTCCGTTACAGTTAACGTCTTGGAACGACCCAGACATTTTCCCCTCACCTCCCACCCTCCCCACCATCCCCACCCCCTCCCCCCCCCCCATGCGCACCCTCCCTCCCCTATCCTAACCATCCCCCAATCTTCCCCTTCACGCCTCCCTCTCTTCCCTACCGCTACATTCCTCCCATGAAATCCCCCCCCCCCCATCCCTTAAACTACTACACCACCTCCCTATCACCTCCCCACCATCCCCCACCCCCCTCCCGCCCCCTCCCCAACGCACCTCTGCCTCTCACATTCCCATGAAACAAACGCCAACTTCAAGAACAATCCTCACCCCAGAAACCCATTCACAAAAAACCTATTCTTTATTCCTAAGATCATTAGACGACTGTTCAAATGAGCATCCCCCCCCCCCCCCCCTCCCCCCCCCATAACAAGCCACCCCCCCCCCCCCCCCCCCCCCCCCCCCCCCCCCCCCCCCCCCCCCCGAACTCAGGGGCCGGGGTAGCCGAGAGCATAACACAGAAAGACCTCAGTTCCATTAGTCATTAAGGAAATGCAAAGCAAAACCTCAGTAAGTTTTCACCTCATCCTGATTAGCACAAATATCATCCAAAAATCAAAAACCAATAAACGTGGCTGAAGGGGAAAAGGTCTCACAATACCTTGCTGGTAGGAGTGTAAGCTAGTACTGTTCTGGAAAACAGCATGGAGATTTCTCTGAGATCTGAAAGTAGATCTACTCTATGACCCAACCATCCAACTCCTGGGAATTTAGCCAAATGAAATGAAATCAGCTTATAAAAAGAGTGATCTGTATTCTCACATTTTAAAGCTCACTTCACAATAACTAATAAAATTGAACCCAGATGTCCCATCAAGGGACTGGATAAAGAGAATATGGTCTGTACACACTGTGGAACACGACTCAGCCCTAAAAAATGAACACTTGCCTTTTACTTCAAAACGCCCGTTACTGGAAATAAATATGCTTATGAAATGAGCCAGTCTCCATAAGACAAGTGGCATCTGTTTTTCCTGATCCCCGGTCATTGATACACGGAGTACAGAAAGATGGCGTGTCTACGGGTGAAAATGACATTTTGAGATTTGATTATTGTTTCAAGCGCTTGTCTGTATTCCTGGGGAACATTGATTTTCCTACTTACTAGTTGTTGAAGTCTTTATTTGGTGGAGGGTTAATCTTGTGATTATAAAATAAACTCAAAGTACATGATTGTGAAAATTAAAAGAAAGAATTAGAAAGGAGGAAGGGAGGAGGGGAATAGAGGAGAAAAGGAGTGGAGTAACATTATGGTCTTAAATCTGTGCATATGAAATGCATGAAATTTGTTCATCTCATACAAATGAAAATATTCAAAAATGGAATTTTATGGAAAGTAAAATTGGATCACTTTCACTGTATTTTTTGTGTACAAATGATATGTTTTAATTGGGAAATTTTTATGAGTATTAAGATGTCTCGCAAACTTAATAGAAACTGCAAGATATTACTTTTTAAAGAGTTTTTTTTGTTTGTTTTGTTTTTAGCAAGTCAGATGTACAGAGAGGAGGAGAGACAGAGAGCAAGATCTTCCATTCTCTACAAGTAGCTGCAATGGCTGGAGCTCAGTTGATCTAAAGCCAGGAGCTTCTTCTGGGTCTCCCGTGTGGGTGCAAGGTCCTAAGACTTTGGGCCATCCTTGAATGCTTTCCCAGGCCACAAGCAGGGAGCTGGATGAGAAGCGGGGCCACTGGGATTAGAACCCAGTGCCCATATGGGATCCCAGCATGTGCAAGGTGAGGACACTAGCTACTAGGCTACTGTACCTGGCCCAAGATGTTATTACTTTTAATTGGCATACATTTGTCAGTCCAAACACATCAACAGATTTTGTACATAGCTTTACTTCAGAGAGCCTTCTTAAATTTTTTTAAATTTCAAATTGCAAAATATGTTCTCTATGATTCAAGATTTTGCCAAATTTGAATGTTACACAATTTTGAGCCTTCTGCGTTTTATTTCCTTGCAGTTCAGAGAATAAATTTACCCAATTAAAACTACAGCTATATCAAAAGTATCTCCTTACCAACTGAGATAATCCAAAGCACAATTACAAAATTTCAGAATAAATCCTTATACCAATGCAGCTTCCTTGCTTAATTTGTTCAACTCATTTTGCAGGTGGACAAGTTTTAATGGCTTTATCCTTGTTTTCAGTAATCACATTTTGCCAAAAATTTTAGGAAATAGATTTTCTGGAGAACCAAGATGGTGGGATAGGGCAAGGACACATTGAAGCAGATGGAGAAACATTAGCCATTGTGAAGCAGAGAGGGCACATTCCAGGAAACAGGAGAGGATAGAATGGCAGCAGAGGGGAACCTGGAGACTGACAGACGTGGGAAAGCAATGGACACAATGGTGTCGCAGTGGCCAAAACTCCAACAGCATTCAGTGAGTGGCGATCTGTGTAAAAGAATGGCGAAAATACAGAAGACCTCTCACAGGAAACTCCTCAGGCCAGAAGAGAATGGAGCAACATATTCCAGATTCTCAAAGCAAAAAATTATCAGCCCAGGATAACATACCCAGCAAAACTTTCCTTTGTCTTTAAAAATGAAATAAAATTCTTCTACAGGAAAGAAAAGATAAAGGAATATGCTTCTGTCAAACCTGATCTACAATGGATACTTAAAGATGTTCTCTTGACCGAGAAGAGGAATAGCACCCACCAAAACCAAAGGCAAATGGGAAGGACATCCCAGTAAAATGACAACAGAAGACTAAATCAATGAATAACCCATTCCTAACACGACAGGACCAAAGTACCACTCATTCATAATAACCCTGAATGTAAATGGCTTAAACTCATCAATCAAGCATCATAGATTAGTAGACTGGATTAAAACACAAAACCATCTCTTTGTTGCCTACCGGAGACATATCTCACCAACAAAGATCAGTGGAAACTATATCTCATGGATTTTGATTTTCTTTTTTCTTTAGTTTCATATCTTTAAAACACTTTCTCATTCAATTCTTTTTTTAAAAAGATTTGTTTATTTATTGGAAAGGCAGATGTACAGAGAGGAGGAGAGACAGAGAGGAAGATCTTCCATCTGATGATTCACCTCGCAGTTGGCCGCAACGGCTGGTGCTATGCCGATCCGAGGTCAGGAGCCAGGAACTTCTTTCCGGGTCTCCCAGGTGGGTGCAGGGTCTCAAGGCTCTGGGCTGTCCTCGACTGCTTTCCCAGGCCAAAAGCAGGGAGCTGGATGGCAAGTGGAACTGCCGGGATTAGAACCGGTGCCCATATGGGATCCTGGGGAGCTCAAGGCAAGTAGTTGAACTACTAAGCCACCATGCCATGCCCTATCATTAAATTCTTCACTGACTCATGGACCATACAGTAGCATCATTTTCTTGAAGATTCTTGATTTTCTTTTGCATTTCTTCAGTGACATATTAGTCATTCAGTAGCATGCTATTTAACTTCATGCTGTTGTTAATTTCATTTTTTTTTTGTATTGTGGCTTTTCATTTAAGGGAATGTACAGTAACAGTGTAATGGAGACTATCATATCCAGTAGCATGTTGTTTAACTTCATTGCATTGTAAATTTCTATTTTTCTTCCTGTTGTTGATTTTGTTAAGTCACTTTTTATTTAAGAGGATGTATAGTAACTGTGTAGTGGAGACTCTCATATCCAAATGTGAGGATACAATGCAGTATGCATCTCTACTTTTAGATCCAAGATGGGCTCCCAATGAAACTGTTAACAATGTCTTGAAAATAAGATGCTGGACTCTCAGCCATTGTCCATGCCGGCTATGATGGACATATGACTGTGTGTGAAGAACTATGCTACAGTAATAATATAGGGGAACTCACTGTGTGTCGGGGGGAAGGAGACTTGGGGACTTGGGGAGGGCGTAAGGGAAATCCCAGGACATATGGAACTATATATCATAAAATGGTAATAATTTTAAAAAGAAGTAAAAAAATAGTTTTCCTGTTTGCTGCTTTTCTTTTGGTTAAGTACTTTAATAACTTTGAATTACTTTTGATCTAAATGCAAGTAGAATTTCAGTGACTCACAAAATCGTTCAATAATACTGTCAGTTATGTAGGTTGGTTTATAAACTAGTTTATGAAGATGCAAACATTTCTAATAGCAGGTTAAGAACAAGCAGAAAAGAGAAAGATGTAGTAATTCTTTTTCTGATATTCCTCATTATTTATTTATTTATTTATTTATTTATTTATTTTGCCGTGCAAATTGTGAAGTTCAGTTTCTGTATGTATAAATACAATGTTTTAAACATAAGAGGTACAGTTTGTATTTGAAAAAAAGCTGTGCAATTGGCTTGAGTTCTGTGATCATTTTTTTTTGTATTCCAAAATGTTTTCCAAGTATCTTTTGCTGTTCACAGTTTTTAATTTAAAGAGAATATTACTGGTGCTTCACACGGAGCTCCACCAATTTTTTTTTCTTTATGTAGATACTGTAAAACCTTTATTTTATCCTGAGTGTTGAACTTTTAAATGGTATTGCTAATGGGCTTTACTATAATTGTAAAATCTTTTGTCTTCGAAAGCTTAATGTCGATGCCGTAGATTGGTGAAAGGTGGAAATGCAACTGGAGTTATCTTTCTGTTGGATGCATGGAGTACATAAACCTAGGCTCAACTTACCCCTTTCCTCAGGAACCCTCCCTTTATATTGTGTAACTACACAGACTCTGGACTCCTGACGAAGGCGATGTTTTCTAGAACAAGTCTGCAGCTCTTGACGGGCAGCTGAGCTTCACAGAGTGGTACTGTTATGTTTTCTGCTCCGGTGGATTTAAACCTCACCTTCTCACCGCTGTTGTTGGTTCTGAGCTCTGGCATTAGGACAGGGACCCCAGAAGTTTTAGACTTCGTTCTACCACCGGGTTCCAAAATGTGTCAGAGGGTGGTCTCCATGTGGAGACTGGGTCTTTTTGCTTATGAATGGTTTTATTTGTTTGAAAGGCAGTTACAAAGAGCAAGATAGAGAAAGAGAGGAAGTTTTTCCACCTGCTGGTTCACTCTCCAATTTTCTGCAACAGCCGGAGATGGGCTGGTCCAAAAGCAGGAGCCAGGAGCTTCTTCTGGGTCTCCCACAAGGGTGCAGGGAGATGGATGCAAAGTGGAGCAGCCAAGATTTGAACTGATACCTTTATGGGATGAAGGCATTGCAGGAGGCTGCTTTACCCATTATACACCACAGTGACAGCTGCTCACGACTGTTTGAGGAGCCACGGAGGCAGTTTTCCGGTCTTCTGTTCCTCTGGCCACTCCATGTAGAGTAGTTGGACTCCGGTATGTTCTCCATCCTTCCTCATCACGATGCAGTTCCTTGGGTGACCACCAGCAGGTGCCAGAGTTCTCAGCTTTGGAGGTGCCCTTTGCTATGGCGGTGAGCCTGAAGATTCTCAGTGGAACACTGGTTTTTTTAATGTTGTGTGTGTGTGTGTGTTTAAACAGAGCCACCTGTCCGTTTCTGTGGCATTTGAAGCATCCTGGAACACTAGTGGAGGCCACTTTTTTTTTTTTTTTCCTGCTGAGCCATGGGATACATTGCAGGAAGCATGATGTCTGGATCAGATGACATGAATGTCTTTCAAACTCCCATAGCACTTTTTAAAACTTCCCTGTAAGCTGTCCCAGGCCCTCAGAGAATATGACCATCAGAACGTGTGCCCTGGCCCCAGGTAGGCAATGGTGAGGCTGCTTGTCTTTGGGAGCTGAGTTAAAATGCTTAGAGCATGGAGCGCCCAGTCCCCTGTTTTTGCTTCCCTTACTCCCTGACTCATAGGCTCTGCCATGTGACCCGCGGCACCGGGGCTCCTGGCCTGCTGAGGTCACACCGTTCGTGTGGGCTGGAAGCAGCTGCTGACATTGAAGTCCTCCCCCGACTCCTTTTTCAGGGACTTGGTCACAGGCTTTTCTTCAGAGAGATGTACTTGGAGCCCAGAGAAAGAGCAGATGCTAATGTGTTTTTGTAACATCGAAAAGAACCGCACTGTTGAAAAGCATCACTGTAATTGATAATAGTAATATTTCAACACACGAGTTCCCCACTGAGCCTCTTTCCATCACATTTTGGAAGGCAGATGAGGGTATTCTTAGATCTCGCCACCTGTCTTGCTCCCTAGGCACCCTCTCAACTACAAGAAATGTGTCACGAGAGTCCCTGCTCACCCAGGATGGAGGGGCGTGAATGATGAAGAGATGTGTGTGACAAGCATCACAAGCTTGTCACAGGAGGAGGCTGTCAGGCCATCTTTGGGCTTCATCTTTATTCATGCTCCTTCTGGGGCAAATTCTGTCTACCTGCCAGTGACCATGGACCAGTCAGTGGTCTCCTCATCTCTCCCTTGGTCTCCAACATCCAGTTCCTGGGAGACTAAAACAAAAACTGGGACCCCAACTTGCAGTGGATCTGAAGGTTCCTAAGACAAGTCTTTGCAGAAACAGAGGCACAAGATAAATTATTGGGGTAAGCATGGATGGCCTTTTCCCAAGCGTCCAGGCCCAGCTGCACTGACTCAACCGAATACCCAAGCACCACCCAAATATGTTACTATAAGGTAACTTAAAAGAAAAGTTCAGGGCCCTGCCCAGTAGCCTAGTGGCTAAAGTCCTCACCTTGCACATGCTGAGATCCCATATGAGTGCTGGTTCTAATCCCAGTGGCCCCGCTTCCCATCCGGCTCCCTGCTTGTGGCCTGGGAAAGCAGTCAGGATGACCCAAAGCCTTGGGACCCTGCACCCACGTGGGAGACCCCAAAGAGGCTCTGGGCTCCTGGCTTTGGATCAAATCAGCTCCGGCCATTGAGGCTGCTTGGGGAGTGAAAATAAAAGCTCTTCCTCTTTCTATCCCCTCCTCTCTGTATATATGAATTTCCAATAAAAAATTATAAAAAAAAGTTCAGGGAAAATGGAATTTAAAGGAATATTGGTTTGGATGCCAAAAAAATATTAAAATGCATGCCCAGTTTCTTTTCCGTAATATGCTTTTCCTGTGAGCTAATTGAAGATGCCTGTTTTCATCAGGTTCTGGCAGTGGTGACAACAACAATCATAGCGACAGTGGTAGGGAAGGTGGATCTTGTGGCTGACCTGAGATGTCTACACTTGACATCTGCTAGAGGTGCAGGGCCCCTCAGAATTCAGTTTTGTATGCAGTTCAGAAGTAGAGACCATGCCTCTCTCTTGGGCTACCTACCCAATGAGGGAGCAGATTAGCACGCAGCCCATTTCTGAGCATGGCAATTTGGGCAGGAATATCATTTTCTTATGAAAATGCCCCTTCCATGAGACAGGTTCCTTTGGTTGATAGTACTGCATTTGCTCGCTTGCTGAATGAGCGTGTAAACTAAACATCTTCACTCGGATCCTGCTGCTGCAGGCACTCAAGGAAGAAATCGAATAGAATGCAGCTACGTGGTGCAGGATGTTACAAGTGCACGCAGGTACATATGTATCTATGTATGTGCACACACATGTATGTGCATTCCCCATTCAGACCCAAATTGGTGAAGGGTGTCTCTCGTTTTGCTGGATGACAAGTGGAGACTGCAGAACACCAGAACCAGAGCATTTGGGGCTGCAGAGTGGGAAAGAGAACAAGAGGAGGAGGCTGGTCACTAGGCAACAGCAGGGTACTGTGGCTGCCGAAGAGAGACCAGGGGGCTTGCTGTTGCCTCAGCTGTTGGCTCTTGGAATGGACTGTGTTGGTTGGCTGAGGAAGCTTGCATGAACCTTGGGCAGTTCCGGGTCATAGGATTTCCCACAGCCCAGAATAAGGAGGGTCATGGGAACAAGCAGGAGTAGGGCCAGCAGGTTGAATCTTGCCACTTTAGATGGTAGAGGTGGGGGGAAGACCTGCAAGGTTTGATAAGGATGTCAGTGAAAGGGAAGGAGATGCTAAAGAAATGGGTTTTCTTGGGGGGGGGGAGCAGGGGGAGGCTTTTGGGAAGCTATCACACCTGGGGATTAAGGTTCCTAAATGGCAGAGCTGTGATGCCAGGCACTGCAGACCTCCAGAGGGCTGGACTGGGGGAGGGTTGTGAGAAGGGAGATAACAATGAGGAGGAGCACTTGCACTGTTCATCCCACCTGTGTTCTCAACAAGGACAAAGCTTAGAAAACAACCATCCCTACAACAGCAGAGGCCCTAGATCCTTGTCGAGCTGTGCCCCTTGCCACCATACAAGCTTGGCACCCTCCCTCGGGCGTTCTGCATGACGTCAATGACATGGAAAGCCTCTGTGAAAGCTAAAAAGAAGAAGAAGCCAATTTTTCCCAGAACACCCCGCTTAGCTGCCTGGCAAGCTCCCCACACAGGGGTCTCTGACACCTGCTGGCCCTGCCTATACCTATACCTTTATTTATCATTATTTCTCGGCCTCTGCTTACTAAGGTTTCCCCACAACATTAGTGCCTCCTCCCCACCACGTTTCCCTTTTTCCTCCGCTTCCCCCCCACCCATCCTCATCCTAATCACCAACCCATCCTCTATCCTGTTTATACCGTTCCCCCCCCCCACCATTTTTCCATTAAACCCCAAATCCCCCCACCCTCTTCCTTCTATTTACATTTTCCCTCCCCCTCCATCTCATATTCCCCATCCCCCCTCCCTTCCATCTATACATACCCCCCTCCCCCCCCCTCCTTCATCATAATTATACACTATCCTTTACACCCCCATAAAAAATTATCATATATTGCGCCTCCACCTCCACAGCCGCCCTTCACCGTATACCCTTATTCATCTATTATTACTACTCCCACCCCACCCCCCTCCGACCCTTCCCCCCCTCACCCCCACACCCACCCCCTCTCACCACCAGACCCCCACTACCCCGACCGTTCCACTGCATTGCACCAAACCTCCAAAATCATCATTACCACACCACTTGTATTCTTATTCCTTACATATAAGACCTCAAACATACTTTTCATTCCATTTTCAAAATCCTTACCTTCCACATCAGCTCCTGGGCCCCTATCCAGAGCTTCACAAGCTACCTCCTCTCACTATTCTATGCTAAGTCTCCTCGTGGACTCGCTCATTCATCCATCCCTTTCTTACTCATTTCTACCCAGGGGTCCTAGCATCGTAATTTGCTGAATGAACAAAGGAGTGAATGAATGAATAAAGGCATTTTTGTTTCATTCAGAGTACCAATAATGGATTCTAGCTGATTAAAGCAGAAAGCGATTCTATGAAATGGAGCCCAGGGCCTCTCAGGTAGTTAGGGGAGGGAGGCTGTAGCCAGGCTCCTGGAACTAGCCTTGGTCTTAAGCTTCACACACCCCTCCTATGCCCTGTGGCTACTTGTTGCTTGGCACAGTGTTGAGCCCTGAGGGTGCAGTGTGGATGGGGATTCTGCATGTCTCACCATTCCAGGCTACACCTTGTGAGCTGGAGAAACTGGTTGTGACTGAGCCTGTCAGGAAGGGCTGGGCTGCCTCCAAGGCTCATGTGGTGGGTAATTTTTCAAATATGCCAAGGAGGCTGTGGGTTTGGCAGAAAGAGCAAAGAGTCATGAGCTATGGGAGGACGGGAGTTTGTAGGAAGGCTCTGCCCGCTGGAGATTTGGCAAGTGGCTGCCAAGCATCGCGTTCTTGCCATTTCTTATTTTTCTGTCTCAAATACTCTTCGTAGACTGTTCTTTTGGAAAAACTGTAATTATTAGCCAGCCCAGCATAGTGCCTGCGCCATAAGAATTAAACAAATGGGAGCACTGCCGTAGTGCTGTGGAAATGTGGATGGCTAGGGAGAGGAGCTGAGGTCTGACTGCCTAGACGAACCATTGCTGGACAGCTTCCTGCCTGCCTGCCCCGCCACCTTGTGGATGGCTGATTGACAGCTCTTGCCCATCCTTGTGAGATGCTGATTGACAACTTCAAATGATCCCTGTCTTTTTTTTCCCCCCTTAAGATTTATTTATCTGAAAAGCAGAGTGACAGAGGGAGGAAGAGACAGAGACTGGTGGTTTGAAAGCTGTGGCTGACCTCACCAGGACAGCTGAGAGCCAGCCCCAGGAAGCTTGGCCCAGCAGATGCCTCCCTCTTTTGGACCTCCGTTTCTGTGCACCATCCAAACCTACACGCAGCCAAGGCTCCCTGCTCCCTTGAGAGCCTGTGAGACTGTGAGCTCCGCAACATTGCAAGTGCAGAACCGGTGCTGGCTAGAAACATCCAGCGTGGCTGCAGCATACGTCCCCAGAATGGTCATTTTGTCATCGTAATGTCATCATAATGAAAGTTTTATGGGTGTGGGCAAACCTACTCCAATCATCCAATCAGATACCACTTCCTCCATTTAAAAAAAATGCCAGATATGGGTAAGGACACATTTAAACAGATGGAGAAACAGCCGATGTGAAGCAGAGGAAGCATACTCCAGGAAATAGGAGAGGATAGAATGACAGCAGAGGGGCACCTGGAGACTGACAGACGTGGGAAAGCAACGGACACAATGGTGTCTCAGTGTCGCAGTGCCCAATACTCCAACAGCATCCAGTGAGTGGCGATCTGAACTGCACCAGCAGCCAGATTTCCACCAGCAACAAGATGGGAAGGGGCGTTCACTGGGAGCTCAGGAGGTGAACCCAGACAAAGAACTGCCTGTCCTGCTGGTCTGTTTGATTTGACCAGGAACAGAGACAGAACGGCAGGTCCCAGATGGGTAGTGTGGGAACAGGGTGGACTTCACAGCCCAGTCTGCTCCCTACAGCTGAATCGGATGCCACTTTATGTAGGGAGACAAAAGCTAAGGGACAGTATTGTGCATGTGCTGAGTTGGGAGTGAACTCATTTCTGGCTCAGTGAGCTGCAACAACGTGGTAGGTCCCTTTAGCCTTCAGACCTGAGGCCAACAGATCAAGAACTCTAGTAGTGGCACATTAGGCACCATTTTGTACAGTGTGGAAAAGCTTTAAGACTGCAGGGACAAGCTGTGCATGCACCTGTCTGGGAGTGAGCTCACAGAGCTCAGTGCATTGCAGTGGTTTCACAGGGAAAATAATCCCAACTTTGGCATCAGATGAGTCAGAATGGGTCCGTGTGGTCCTTAGACCTAACAGGAGATTAAATCAATGAATAACCCATTGCTAAATGACAGGACCAAATTACCACCCATTAATATTAACCCTGAATGTAAATGGCTTAAACTCATCAATCAAACATCATAGACTAGTAGACTGGATTTTAAAAAAACAAAACCCATCTCTTTGTTGCCCACAGGAGATATATCTCATGAACAAAGATTGGTAGAAACTATACCTCATGGATTTTGATTTATTTTTAAGGTTTCAATTCTTCAAAACCCTTTCTGATTAAATTCTTCAGACTTAAGGATCATATAGTAGCATCATTTTCTTTACGAAGAGTTCTTGATTTTCTTTTTCATTTCTTCAGTGACACATTAGTCATTTAGTAGCGTGTTTTTTAACTTCATTAAATTTTTTTTCTTCCTGTTGTTGATTTTGTATTGTGGTTTTTCATTTAAGGGGATATACAGTAACAGTGTAATGGAGACTCTCATATCCAAATGTGAGGATACAGTGCAGTATGCATCTCTACTTCTAGATTAAAAATGGACTTCCAATGAAACTGTTTACTACATCTTGACAATAGGGTGCTGGACTCTGCCATTGTCCACGCCCGCTATTATGGACATATGGTTGTTTATGAAGAACTATACTATAGTAATGATATAGGGAAATTCAGTGGAGTCGGGGAGGGGACTTGGAGAAGGGGCAAGGGAAATCCAAGGCCTGTGGATGTTGTTGATGATGATGATAATAATAAAAGGGTATGGAAAGTTGTATGAGATCTACCCACCTGAGACTCCATCCTTTTTTTGAATATTCAATTGAGCTCCTCCCCAGAGACCACCCCCTATGCCTCTAGGTGGTAAAAGGAAGGCCTACATTTGAATGGAGGGATTTCTTTGTTGGATTTTTTTCCATTGTGTTTTATAACATGTAATTTTTACTGTTCTCACTTTGAATCTACCTATGTTGTTTGACGTGAGTTTCTTACAATCTAAATATATCGAGATTGTGTTTTATATTCACTCTGCATATCTCTCTTTTAATAGTCCATTTTGATTGTTTGAATTTAATATAATTATAGGTATGCTACACAGCTTTTTTGGGGTTGATTTCCTCTGGTTTGTGTTCTGTCACCTCTCTTTTCTTGCCTTCCTGTGTGTGACTTGAACAAGATAACTTTCAGGCTGTTGTGATTGATTCATGGTGCTTTTGAGCGTCTCTGATTAGTTTAGTTGGTTGCTGCTCTTCTTACAGTATACATTTTTGGTCTACAACAATCTGATGGTATTCCCATTTTTTTGTGTCACTTTGAGTAAAATACTAAAACATGACTTCCCTTTAAGTCCCTTTGTCTCATTACTTTGATATATAACTGTCCTGGGTATTTGATGGTATTGCAATTTTATTCAGTTCTAGGATGTGGTTTGTGGAATTGTGAATAAAATTATAGCATAACATTTTTTTAATCTATCTTTATGATTTTTGTATGGTTTCTTCTTTTCTCTGATGCACCAGGATTCTTTCATTTATATTTTCTTTCTGTTTAGAGAACTCTCTTTAGCTAGCCTTCAAGGTTAGATATGCAAACTACAAACTCTTTTGTCCTGCTTCTCTGAGAAGTTTTGATTTTCTCCTTATTCCCAAAGGATAGTTTTGCTGGATACTGAACTTCCAGTTGTCAGTTGATTCCTTCCAGCACTTGATGCATGATGTGTCACTTCCTTTTGGCACTCCGTGATTAGATAAGAAATATGTAATTCATGTTGTTATTCTCCTATAGGTAATGCGTTGTGTCTCCCTGGCTATCCTCAAGATTTTTAGCATCCTTGGTTTTTCTCATGTAGCTTGGTGTGAATTTCTTTTGGCTTACCCTGTTTTTTGGATTCATGCAGCTTTCAACTGTATTTAAACATTAATTCAGTTTGATTTTCTTTGTCTTATCTTTCTAGGACTTCACTGATGATGAATTTTGGATTTTTTTTGGTTCTTGTCATTTTTACGATGTGCCTGAGGCTTTTGGTTTTCCAGCTTCTTTTCTCAGTTGCTCTGACTGGGTAAACAATACTGATCCAGTCTCCAGTTGATTGATGATATGCTCACTTATCTCTACTCCACTTTCAAATAAGTAAAGCAAAATTTTAAGATTTCCATTATTTGAGGCCAGCGTGATGGCCTAGCAGGCCTTCACCTTTCCATATGGGTACTGGTTCATGTCCCGATTGCCCTGCTTCTGATCCAGCTCCCTGTTTTATAACCCGGGAAGGCAGTGCAGAATGGCTCAAATCCTTGGGCCCCTGCATCCACATATGAGACCTGAAAGAAGCTCCTGCCTCCTGACTTTGACTCAGTTTGGTGTGGCCACTGTGGTCATTTGAGGAGTGAACTAGAGGCTGGGAAAATTTTCTTTCTGTAAGTCTGCCTTTCTGCAAAACTAAATACATCTTAACAAATTTCCATTATTTAATTTTCAGATGTGTGATTTCCATTTGCTTTGTAACTTATATTTTTCTGCTGAGATTTTTCTACAAAGAGAATTTGTGGTTAATTAAACCTTTTCTTATGACAGCTGCTTTAACATTCTTAGCACATAATTTTAACACATCACAATTGGGCTCCCTTGTCTTTACTCACTCAAGATGTAAGTTTCTTGGCTTTTGGCTTGATTGGTCATTTTCATTTGTATCCTGCATATTTTATCTATTGTGTTAGAATATGGTATGTGCTGCTGGAATCTGTAATTAGAGGTTACGATGACCATGCATGTTTTAGAGACTTTGTAGGGTTGTTTTATTCACACGATGGATCTGGAGTGCCTGGGACTCCAGTTGAACTTTCTTCAGGAAATATCTTCCTGGGCTAAGCAGCTGAGTCTTTCTTACGGGAGGGCACCACTAAACATGACATGGGTTAGGCTTTTTCTTGCCAGTTCTGTTCATCTGCCCATGCGCTCTAGGAGGCAGGAGTGGGAAGCTGTGTTTTAGGCTACTCTGCTTGCTGTGATTGGGTCCTTGTCACTGTCTCTACTTCCTCATTTAGCATGGTTCCTGACAAAATTAAATTCTGGGTCCACACACCAGATTAGCACAGCCTCTTGGACCATGCTGGTTGAGGCTGACCCTCCCGCTGGCCCCTTCTGCCTTTCCTGGTAGGTCTTGACAGTGCAGGGAAGTCTCTGCGTTGGCAGGAAAGGATGCTGTTTTACTTAGCCTCTTGCTGATGGAAGCGTCAATCAAAGTTCTTTAGTTATGTCAAGCCATCGTTTCAATTCCTGTTGGTGGACTGCCTCAAGTTGCTAAATAGAGGGCAGAGAAATGGGGTGCCTCCTTTTGTTGGGTGGAAGATATAAGATCTTTCCCCCAACCCTTGGCCTGTACCATAGCATCCCAAACCAGTTTGCAGAATTCTCCCCTCCTCTACCTTCCAGTCTGTACTGTGCCTCTGGTCCTGGTATGTCAAATCAGTTTGTTTTCCTTTTTACCACCTTCCTGAGTTCTCCTCGGTTCTCTTTTGAGACTTGCCAGGATGGTTCTTACTCAAGAGAATCAGAGATGAATGAATATGTTAGTACTATGTGTTTCTCATTCTATCATTTTAAGGCATGTTGTATTTGATTGTAGTCCAAATGTCAACTGGTCAACCTAGGCCTTGAAGGTCTTTTCCCTTAGGAGTCTTGCTAGACACTTCTGTTTGTGCCATCTTGACTGCTGTACTTATGCAGCATGGTCAGTGTTTATCTAGTTATCTGTGTCTCTCATTAGCTGTGACTAGCGTGTTGGTGTTGCTCACAGCTGTATCCCCAGGGTCTGGCAGCAATACCTATAACAATAATAATAATAACACTTACACAGCTGGGTTATTAAAGAATAATAAATTAACATTTATTAATATTTAGGATAGCATCTGTTTTATGCTAGGTACTATGTGGATTTGTTAAATCAGGCAATTAGAAATTTATCATGGGATATACATTTAACCTAGTGGTTACAGTTCTATAGAAGATGCTTATGCTTCATATTGAAGTACCGGGGTTCAATGCCGGCTGCCAACTTCTGACTCCAACTCCTTGGGAGACAATATGGCTCAAGTAATGAATTCCTTACTGCCCACATGGGAGACCAGATTTGAGTTTCTGGCTCCTGGATCTGACCTCCGTCCAGTCCCAGGTATTGTAAGAAGCTGGGGAGTGAAATAGCAGATACAAACTCTATCTCTTGTTCCGTCTCAAATAAATAAAATGCAATGCAGAACTGATCCTGATAATATCAAAGGAAGAGTTGGGTCCATCAGTGTGCATCTCTGTGTCTGAATGATGGCTATTTATTTTTGTTTTATTTTAAAATATTTTATATGCCATTATTATACCAAACATCATCATAATAATGAACCAAAAAAAGTAAAAGGAACTAATTCTGTTTTTAAAAGATGTTAATTTTATTTTTATTGCAAAGTTAGATATACAGAGAGGAGAGGAAAAATAGAAGAAAATCTTCTGTCTGATGATTCACTCCCCAAGTGACTGCAATGGCCAGAGCTGCACAGATCTGAAGCCAGGAGCCTGGAACTTCTTTTGGGTCTCCTTCTTCTGGTCTTCTTCTGGGTCTTCTTCTGGTGCAGGGCCCAAGGCTTTCGGCTGTTGTAGACTGCTTTCCCAGACCTCAAGCAGGTAGCTGGATGGGAAGTGGGGCTGCTAGAACTCGAACCGGTGTCCATATGGTGTCCCAGCAAGGCAAGGACTTTAGCCGCTAGGCCATTGTGCTGGGGCCATACTAATTTTTTTTTTAACGTTGGCTTATGATCATTTTCTGTATTTAGGTGGTGCAATATGGTACCTCAATAGATGTATATATGATACAATGATCAAACTAGGATTGTTAGCAGGTCTATGATCTTGAACATCATTTCGTGATGTTAAGATATTTGAAAGTCTCTTCTTTTTTCAGCTATTCTGAGTTAAACACATGGCAGTCTTCCCAACTATGGTCATCCTGCTGTGTAATGGTCCATTAGAAGTGATTCCTCCTGTGTAACTGCAACCTCCTATCCCCTGAATGATCTCTCTCTGACCTACTTTTTCATCCTACTCTTCTTAGTCATTGGTAACTCTTTTTCTATTCTTTATTTGTAGAATAGTTTTTAAGAGTTCATATGTGAGTGAAATCACATGGTTTTTGTCTTGTCTGTGCCCGACTTACTTCACTTTTTTTTTTAAAGATTTATTTTATTTTTATTGGAAAGGCAGATATACAGAGAGGAGAGACAGAGAGGAAGATCTTCTCCCCGATGGTTCACTCCCCAGGCGGCCCCAACGGCTGGAGCTGAGCCAATCCGAAGCCAGGAGCCTCTTCCGGGTCTCCCACCCGGGTGCAGGGTCCCAAAGCTTTGGGCCGTCCTCGATTGCTTTCCCGGGCCACAGGCAGGGAGCTGGATGGGAAGCAGGGCTGCTGGGATAGAACCGGTGCCCATATGGGATCCCAGGCGTGCAAGGCGGGGACCTTAACCACTGTGCCATCGTGCTGGGCCCCAGGCTTACTTCACTTTACACAGTAATCTTCTAGTTCCATCCATATTGTTGAAAAATGAAATGGTTTAACCTCTTTTGATGGCTACATATCATTTCATAGTACTCATGTATCACATTTTTATTGTTACTTCATCCGTTGATGGAAATAGGCTGATTCTATTTCTTGTGAATCTTGTGGAAGTGCAGGTATCTCTTCAACGTATTGATATCATTCTCATGGCGTATTTACCCAGCAGTAGAACTCCTACATCATAGGCAGCTCTAATTTTGATTTGTTTGGGAAATTTCCATACTCTTCCACCATCACTGTCCATCATTTATATTCTCTCCAGCAAAGGGGGAAGAGTTCTGTTTTTGCTATATCCTCACCGACACATATCTCTAGTCTTTTTCTCAATGTATTTTCCTTTTCTTGTAACTACGCAACACAGACTGCTGAATGATGTGCACAGTCATGTTTCTGCATATGAGGACTTGCTGATCTGCAAAGGCTGCACCTGGGCAACTTCTGCCTCAAGGCTTTTGTGCCTGTCCTGATTTCTCCCAGCAAGTCAAAGATTAAGGCTGCTGTGCTGTGAATGTCGGTGGCATTCACTTGCTCCCACATGTAGGTTAGAAGACTGACCTGTCAGCTGATTCTGGGTGCTCTGCTACCACCCTACCTTCTCCTTTCTCCTAGAATTTGATCTCCACGCCTCCCAGATTTGACTGACCTCCAAACAGAAAACCACTGTCTTTCACAGATGTGGTGGAACTGTCCAGGGACAAGTGATTTTGTTCTTGCTCAGCTGTGTGTTAAGACTTCCAGTTTCCAACCATATGACAATGACAAGCCAGACGCATGACAAGTTTTGTGTATCTTACCCCATTACTCAGACCCTCTCCCATGAATGCTAACCTGCAGGAAATTGATGGATTTTGTGATGTTGCCATTCCTGTCCTCAGCATAATGATTTGTTCATGGGTGACAGATCTCTTTCTACTGGCTTTTTATCACATTAGAATGGGATGTGCTGCTTTTTTCTGGATTTCTGCTCCTGGGAAGAGGAAGTGAACCTGCTTTCCCTGTGATTCCTGTGTGGTACAACTGAAATCCCAGGATGTTGTGGATAAAACAAATGAGACAAGAAGGTAGGTTGGCTGAAGATCATAAAGCACAAGGTGGTGAGATCTGTTTAGTCCAGGTTCAAAGCTGAACCAGCAACCTGGCATGCCAGTGGGAGCAGAGCTAAGTAGCCACCGAATGTCTGCTCCCTGGGATCCAACAACCCAGAGGTTGTTGGATGCATGACAAATGCATTTTAGACAGCAACTGCTCTACCCCAGTCAAATAACAGAAAAATCTGCTGCCCCAGGCCCACCCCACTCATAGTCTGAGTACGCAGTTTGTAGGTTCAACCATCATCGCACAGTAAGGAGACCCTCCTGTTGTGGATACTGGGGTGTGTCAGAGGGGTAATTTTATGCACTGCTAGCATAGCTGATGCTACGAGAGAGTCATAGATGTTTCTATTTCTATTGGCAAAGGATTTTATCAGTAAGCTGAAAGACATGCACAGATGTAATTCACAAAATAAGTTACCGATACCATAAAAATACCCCCAGACCAATAGCTGTTGGGCAAGTGCAAGCAAAGGGCACAGTGCACTATTGTGATATGCCTGTCAGTATTGATCCAACCTGACCTCAATGACAGTAGCGTATGCTGCTGAGAAAGAGAAGATGCCGAATCTCTCCCACGAAATTGGTGTGAGTGTTTGGCAGGGTGCAGTGACTCTGGAAAACAGTTTGCTGGTTCCCTATAAAATCCTGCATGCAGCATGTGACCTAGCAGTTGGCCTCCCTGCTATTAAGCTGAAGAAATGAAAGCTCATGTTTATAAAAGTACCTGTGTGTGAATGTTTGTAGCACCTTTTTACAGTCAAGTCGAAAACTCCTACCTACATGGGAACACTTAGACAAAAGGTTAAATCCATTCCAGGGGAATCACTCTTTAATAAAAAGAAACACATTCTTGCAACAATCTGATTCAATCTCATGGAAATTACAGTGGGTAAAAAAATGCCAACCCACAAATATTACCTTTTATACAATCTCATTTCTTAAACACTGCAAAAAAAAATTGTAGACATGAGCAGCACATTGCTGGAGATTAAAACCATACTCCGGAGAGAATGAGGGGGTAGTTGCTCCAAAACAAAGGAAAAGGAACTGAGTGTGTGGGTATATCCTGGCTGCAAGGGAGTTGGCATGAGTGTGTTCTCTAAGGAGAGAGGATGAGGATTCTTGCCCAGGGAGGAGAGACAGAGGGATGGGGAGGGAACCTGGTAATGATGGGCAGAGCTGAAACACAACAGGAAAACCACATGCTTTTTGACTGTGGTGTGCATGAATGCAAGAGTGGGATGAAATTGTGGGTATTTGGTCCCCTGCACTGTGGCAGCCGTAGAGTAGTGGTTTCCACTCTGCCCCTTTTCATTCCTTGGCCACCATTTACCCCACCTCTTTCAGGCCCTTGGGCTTGGCTCAGAAGCCTGCGCTGGGGGCAAGAGAGATCCTGAAGTGAGCTAAATCCTGGAATGTAAGGGATACTTTTCTGTGCCAGGCTGGATCATGCACTTTGGTAACCACGCTCTGTGCCTGCCACCTGCTCCAAGGGTCAACAAGATCTCTAAAGAGAATACATCTCATTTGCTATCCTAATGTGAACTTGAGAAGATCTATAGGGATGTGGAATTAATCTGGAGTTCATTGTCAGCAGCATAAACAATATTTAGTAGATCAGAAGTAGACCTTTGGGTCTTGTTACTTTGCAGGCATGTTACAAGCATGTAGAATCTGTATATTAAACAAATAGAAACAATTGGTCCTGATTATGGACAACTTTGCAAAAACATACCATGCAGGGATGTGCCACGTTCATTTGTTGTCTCTCTTATTGAACACTGGGAATTAGGTGGTGTTATTCTTATCTTACAGATAAGGAAACTGAAGCCTAATTACCCATAAACATACCTCTATAAAGTGAGTTGCATGCCCAGTTCTGTCCAGCCCCATCCCAATGTTCTGTCCACTATACCACCAGCACTCCGCTGGCCTGATAATGCCACGCACCAGGAGAGCTGAGTTGTGTGGCTGGCCTCCTTCTCCCAAAAAGCTGTCAATTGCCAGACAAAAGCAGATCTAACATATGGAGGACAATTAAGTGTGAATCAATGGGTATCGATTTTTTTTGGAACACAACGAGAGCAAACACAGCATATAATTGTGTTCTTAGGGCTGACCTGCCAGGATGTTTTGTGCTAATTTGAGTGGCTGGTGTACTCTCCACAAGGTAAAATTGAGCCAAAAAGCTTCCGCAGCGTGACGGGCCATCTCCTTGTGCTGACACTTGTCTCTGCGAATGAGAAATGGGAAGCATGCGCCCTTATCTCTGTCCCCAGGGGAGGGCATGCATGTGAAGGGGTCAGTCATTTCACCCTGGCAGTGCAGCTTTTGCCTGTTCTCCCAGGGCTGCCTCTGACAGCCATGGAACAGGCTGCTACTGGGCACACCAGGAGAGCGACAGGCCCCATTCACGCTGGGCTCCTGATAAATAGCCAGGGTTAATTTGTAGACGCCATCACAATTCGGTGATGTCAGAGGTAGAAGGGGAAAGCGCATTTGTTTTGCACGCTCTGTTGGTTTTGAAGCATTTTCTCCCAATATATATTTTAGAACTTGACATGTATTAGGGCGGGAAAATGGCCCCTGACAGGGATGTCAAAGAAAGGAGAGAAGAGTGTCAAGTCCAATCACACACCTGCCTCAGAGGAAGGAGGCTTCTCTTTGTGTCTTCCTTCAGCGGGCACTGTGAGCATTCTCTGGCATGGTGACCTGATTGTGTGCCACACCTTGCTCAAATGTCAGGTCCTGTGTACTTCGAAATATGTAAAGAAGAAATTTTAAGGTTGTGTGTATTTAAAAAGTTATGTATTTAAAAAGATCTCCAGGAAAGCCAAAATATGTCATTTTGAAACCTGCAAATGGGAGAAAAAAAAATGTGTGCTTAACTCGAAGCACATCTGTGTCTACTTTCGCTCAAAATATTCCCATAAAATGTGCGTATCAGGCCAAGACCAGAGTTTTCCAAACAGGGTCAGCGCGGCTGCCACCAACGGACTTCCTTTTGAAGCTGGCTATTTGGGATCATGGCAATTTGAGGTTGTGTCCAGGATACTGGTGCTTCTCATTCACTGCCTGCTCTCCCTTGGGACCCCCATGGTACACAGCGACGGCTGGCGGCCTTCCGGTGCTAGTGATTGCTGTCTGTGCCTTACATTAACCATGACAGCTCCAACTGTTCACGTCTTTCCTGAAGTCACTCACGCACAGCACTTCCTGCCACTCTGCCCTCCAGCTCTGACTCTTTCCTTCAGCTCTATTTTTGGCTCTGTGACAGACAGAAGTATTGCCTCTATCGAGTCTATGTTCTCCGGGGCAGTGTTCGTCATGATCCTACCGTGCATACAATCCTGAAAGCAGTGACTTCAAAGGTTGAAATCTAAGATTTCCAAAATCAGATCCAGAAAGATGAACATCCTGCATGATGAAATCCGGAAAGTCCACATCCCCCAAAGCACAGCTTCTGCTCTGGAAGAAAGGTTGCGGCTGGAAGAGGTAGAAAGCAGAATTCGGGGACAGGGATCAACGCAAGCTCCCTCATCCTCAGGGTGACTGTGGTGTCAGGTGTCATGAAGACCTTGAAGAAGGACTTGAGCTAACTTCAGTTCCGCTCCCAGGGATCTGCGAACCTTTCAAGGTCTGGGGGATAGTGAAATCCAGCCATTTCTTCCCATGACCCCCAACGTTGACCTTTTTCCACTCTACGCAAGTGGTTGACACTCAGGGATCCCAGCACCTGGAGCGTGCAAAGCCTGCTCTCTTTTGTAGCAAATTCTGTTCTGTTGCATGAAGGTCCCCGTCTGTTCCTCTAGTGCTTGGTGCTGGCTACTTTCTCTGGCTAATCTCCCAGGTTGGCAGCAGCTATGCCTTGACCTGGCCCCTGCTGCTGATGGCCATGGGAGGGCAGTGGGGAGTTGGGGGACTATGGGTTGGTTGGTTAAAGGCGAAGCTCCTGCACTTGGAGGCGGCCCCTTCATGAGTGTGCTGCCAAGCCTTGGAAAGGTTATAGGCTTGATTCACAGCTGGAGTTGATGCTGGGAATGTGGCAGGTGTGCTCCTGAGGCTGTTGGTGTGGTGTGATGTGGATACTTTCATTTTGGGGTTACTCACTGGAGCTTCCTGTGTTTACCTGCATGTGCGACCACTCCGCGGGCACTGATTTACCTTCCTCCCTTCAATGAACGAAGTCCTGCTAGTGTTTCCCAGCATGTACCTCCTTCCCTTCTGACTGGCAGCATGGCTCTCTGTGGGGCAGGCACCCTCCAGCTCAGAGAAACGCCCTCACACTGAGCTTGTAGATTAGTTATGTTTTTTTTTTTTCCCTGTGAATCCTTGTTCCTCTGGAAGCAGCACAAATATATTCAGCTCTTTTTATAAGCATTGCACATGTGTAATGGATGGTGTTCAAAAGAAGCATATTTGAGGGATTGCTAAGGAGATGGTATAGGCATATGCCCCAAATTTCAAATTGATGTTAATACATAAAGTGAATGTCTGCCCAATACCTTGGATCTTTCTGTCACTGTCCACAGTTACCAGGAGAAAAATGTCTTTCAATCTTACAGCAGCGCATAGACACCGAAAAGCTGTTTAGCATTATACAACAGAATCCTATTATGTGCATGGGTGAGTACTTTGCTTTTGTTCATCTCTTCTTTGTCCTTGGACGAATGTTGGCACCCTTGGGGGTCATGAGTTGGTGTAGCATGTGGATCACCACACCAAGGAGCCAAATGCAAAGGAGGTTTTCTTGTTGCTTGTGTGAAGTCCCAGGCAGGTGACAGGCCACGCTCCTCCATGTAGGGCAGCACTTTTCACACTGCTTCTCCATCCTCACACACTCCCAAGGCCTCTGTGGTAACCAGCCTCAGATGGCAGCAGGTGGCACACAGTGGCATCAAGTGCAGGGAGTTTGCTAGGAGGCAGCATTGCTGTGGCCACATTCATTCTGTAAGTTGGAACTAATCCCACATCTGGCTATTCCTACCTGTAAATACACCTGGGGCTGAGATTCAGTGCTGTGTCCAGGACAAAAGATAAGATGGATTAGCTAAGCAGCTGGCAGTCTGCCACCATGTGCCTCTCTGCTCCTCATTCATTCCATCATTGAAGATGGAGAAAATGTGGTGTATTTGTAGGAAAGAGTTTTCGATGGGCTACCTAGGTATTTTGTTCTACGGAAAGGCTGGGGTACACAGTGCTTTTCACTAAGTCTAGAGGGGTTCCCTGTAAATTGGCCTCCTATGGACTAAAAAGAAAGTTCATCTCAACCCACTTGGTCCTATTGCAGCATCCAACATTGGGATAGGGTGGACTCATAATCCAAAAGGCAGCTTAAAGCTCCGCCTTTCAAAATCTGCTTCAGGGCCCGGCGCAGTGGCGCAGTGGTTAAGGTCCTCGCCTTGCACGCCCGGGATCCCATATGGGTGCGGGTTCTATCCCGGCAGCCCCGCTTCCCTTCCAGCTCCCTGCCTGTGTCCCGGGACGGCCCAAAGCTTTGGGACTCTTCCCCCCGGGTGAGAGACCCGGAAGAGTCTCCTGGCTTCGGATCGGCATAGCATCGGCCGTTGCGCTCACTTGGGGAGTGAATCATCGGAAAGAAGATCTTCTTCTCTGTCTCTCCTCTCTGTATACCCGCCTTTCCAATAAAAAAAGATAATAAAAATAAATCTTAAAAAAAATCTGCTTCAGATCGGGCCCTTGATTTCCTTGGCAATGCAGATCTCACAATACACTTGGTTACTTATTGATGTTTTTGCCTTTGGTCAGTTCTTAGTGCTTTTACATCTCTGGGCTGTTCTTTTTTAGATGCTGGAGTTTTGGCTTGTCTCACCTGCACGTACTTGTCCTGCTCTTGCAAGTTGAGGACCTACGAATCAAAACTGCGCTGGTTTCTCATCTGGTCTTCACATGAAGTTGGGTGGGAGGAGCAAATGGCTTGTGCAAATCTTCCTGTGATTCATCTCTTATCTTGGGGGAAGGGTGTAGAACCCATCTTCCTTTCTAAAATGTTTGACTCCAAGCATCTCTGAGCCTTCTTTCCTTCATTTCTGCTTGCAACCTGCAAATTCTTCCCAGAACTCTGAAAATATTTGTTAAAAGCAGAAAGTAAAAGCAGCTTTTATTTTATTTTATTTTTTGTCATTTGGGGCTCCTCTTTCCTATTTATCCCCCAAACCACTGGCATGTTTAAAGTTGGTGGGAGATTTTTAAGCCATTAAGAATCCTTCAAGGTAAAAATTTTAGTTTGAGTTAAGCTGATTCTTCAGAGACCTCAAATTCCCAGAAGACATTTGTTTTGTTCATTGTAGAAAAAAAAAATTGACATGGAGGTCAGAGGAAATGACATTTATTTGGAAAACAAAGCATTCCAAGTGTGCTGAATTACAGCTGCTTTAGGTAGTGTCCCATGCCCCATCACACAAAGGCAGGGGAGGGTGGTGGTGGTGGTGGTGGTGGTGTGTGTGTGTGATTTCTGCAGTAATTGATGTCAAAAGCAGCTCATTGGTTGGGCAGAAATTCCAGATTGCAAGCCTGTGCTGATTGGTCGGTTTGTTAGAGTACTGCCAGCTGAGAAGTGGAAGGCTGTCAGATGCTGACTTTAATTCTGTATTCAAGTCTATCAACAGTTTCTGTGGTTTAACCTTTAGCAGGTGCACATCCTCTAGCCATTTCACAAGTCTGCTTTGGAAAGTCTTGGCCTCCATTCTCTTCCACTGACTCCTAGTTACTTACCATCCGTGGGGACTGCTCTTGCTCGCCAGGTGGCTCTTGATCAAGCATTGATCTTGGTTCCTTCCCTTTTCTGGAGTTGATTTCCAAGTCCTGTTGATGGCTTGCATCAGCTGGAGCTGGTCAGGGGTCATAGCATGCACTGCTCCACATCTGACTGCAGGAAGGTAAGGGACAGATCCAGTCGTATGCTCATGGAAAAGGGCAGCAAAGCAAGCAGAACCTGTCTGCCATCTGTACCATCTCACTTAGCAGCTAGTGTTTATTCTTTGAATACAATGTGGGCGTAAATGGGATATGTATGGAGGAAGGGGCATCATGGATAATAAGGTTGCTTGCCTAACTACCACCCTGAGCAATTCCTTGCATGACCTTCTGGAGACTGTATATATGTGTTTGTGGGCATACAAGGGAATTTCAAAGAATCCATGGCAAATTTGTGTTACCTTCTCATTCCACTTTTCTGCAAACTTTTTGCGATGCCCTTGTGTATGGAAGAATGAGTGTGTGTGTGTGCAGCTGTACACATTTCCAAAATGATTTTTCCCAGGAGCTCTTCACTCTTAACAGCTGTGTGACATTCCAGGAAGGATGTGTGGATTTTGAATTCGTCATCCCCCCTTTTTCACACATGGTAACTATTGCAGTGAGCTTCCTTGAAATCTCTCACTGGCTGTATCTGTGGGGCATATTTCTAGTGCTATAGTCTGCATATTTCATTTCTCTGTGTCACAATATTAACAGTGAAGACACAGCTTAGATAATGTTCTTCCCTGGGAACATGCACATATTTTTTGGGGGGGGGCTCTGAAGGGTGTTCTTTTAATTCAGTTTCTACTACGAATTTGTGATGCATCTAAAGGAATTTCTAGAAAATATCAAGAAGCCACCACCGCAGGTTGTCCGTTTCCTTCTTCCCCTGTTATTCATGACCTGCAGAATCTGGATGCCTTACATCTTCTCTCTGAGGGATTTTCTGGTATTCTCCGGCTCTGGGACTTAGAAATCTCAGAACGCTGTAGAGACTCGGCTGAGGTTGCACTGGAAAGGCAAGGGACCCCACCTTCTCTTGCGATGCAACATGCAGCTTGCTTTCTTTCTTTCTTTCTTTCTTTCTTTCTTTCTTTCTTTCTTTCTTTCTTTCTTTCTTTCTTTCTTTCTTTCTTTCTTTCTTCCTTTCTTTTTAAGGATTTATTTATTTTTATCGGAAAGTCAGATATATAGAGAAGGAGATACAGAGAGAAAGATCTTCCATTTGCTGGTTCACTCCCCAAGTGGCTGCAATGCCTGGGGCTGAGCTGATCTGAAGCCAGGAGCCAGGAGGTTTCTTCAGGTCTCCCACACAGCTGCGGGGTCCTAAGGTTTTGGGCTGCCCTTGACCACTCTCCCAGGCCACAGACAGGGAGCTGGATGGGAAGTGGAGCAGCTGGGATTAGAACCGTATGGGATCCTGGCACATGCAAGAGGACTGCAGCCACTAGGCTACTGTGCCAGGCCCACAACCCTCCTTCTTATATGCCAATTCCATTTTACTTGGGTGTATTGCCAAGAATGGGATAGCTGGGTCATTTGGTAGATCAATTTTCAGTTCTGTTAGTACTCACTCTGCACACTGAATTCCACAGTGGTTGCACTAGTCTACATTCCAGCTAGTGATGGAGGAAGGTAACTTTTCCCCTACATCCTCACCTGAAGCTCTTTTTAGTTGACTTCTGAATGTAGGCCAGTCTCATTGGAGTTAGTCATTGTGGTTTTTTTATTTGCATTTCCGTAATAGCTATGGAGCGTGAGCCTTTTTCGCATATCTATTAGCAATTTGGATTTGTTCTTTTGAAAAAAATATCTCTTCATTTCCTTCACCCACTTCTTTGCTAGGTGGTTGGTCTGGCTCTTACTGAGTTTCTGAAGCTCCTTGTAAATCCTACATATTAGTTCCCTATTGGTTGTGTAGTGTGCAAAGATTTTCTCCCTTTCTGTTGGTTGCTTCTTTGTTGATCATTTGCTTAGCTGTACAGAAACTTTTTAGTTTGATATGGTTCCATTTGTTTACTTTGGCTTTGATTGCTTGGGCTGTTGGTGTCTTTTTAAGAAGTCTTTGCCAAAGCCTGTATCTTGTAGAGTGTTTTCTAAGCTTTCCTCTAGTAATTTGATGGTGTCAGGGAATAGCACATGATTTCGGTGTATTCTTCAGGCCTAATGGGTTAGGATTTTCCACTTGACTGGAGTGAACAATGTCACCTCAGGATACTTCGGACAGGAGTTCGGTGTAGCACTGTGTGGATCACCTGCATTCCTATTGGAGTGCCTGGATTCCAGTTCAGCTCCACTCCTTATTCCAGATTCATGCTAATGCACATGCTGGAAGGCATCAGGTGATGAATCTAATAGTTGAGCCTCTGCCACCCTTGTAGGAGACCTCCCCAGCTCCTGGGCTGAGTATGGGAGATCTCCTATCTCATCTCTTTCACCTGTCTCTTTTGCGTGCTCTCTCTGCCTTTAAAATCAAAAACGTTAATGCCTACCCCAACGGTGTGACCTTAGCTGGAAGTTGTTTTTCCATATGCAATCAAGTTAAGATGGGGTTTCACTGGACTAGGGTGGTCCTTTACATGACTCGTGTCGTTATAAGAGGAGCAGAGGAGGATGCCGTCTGCAGATGGAAGCAGAGATGAGGTACTGTGTCAGCAAGCCAAGAAACATCAGGGATTATTGGCAACCACCACAAACAAACAAACAGCAAGCACAAATCCTCCCCTAAAGCCTTCTGAGAGAGCATGGTCCTAATGACACATTATGTTAGGCTTTAGAGCCTGAATGTGTTCCAAGAGAATAGATTTCTATTCTTTTAAACCATCTGGCTTGTGGCACTTGGTTACTATGATGCTGGGAAAAGTAGTATTCTGATTTAGTGTGAGTGGTTGGAGTGGTCACCAGATGCTGCCTGTAATCAGAGGTAGAGCACAAATAGCAAGGATGTGCATGAAGAAGCACTGCCAAAGGCACGGCTGTGAGGAGCCCTGTTCTCGAGCATACTGACTCTCAGGAACGTGGCTGTCCTGGACATGCTCACCAAGGATGTGTATGTCAAAGGGTGTGAGTGCCAAGAGACAGGGATCATCTTAGAGGCTGCCCACTACACTAGTCAGCTTTCTGCATTTGGGCCGCTTGGCTTTACCTAAGCATCACTTGCAGGCTTCATTGTGGTAATGCAACTCTGTGAGCAGGTGGGAAGATTTGATTATTCCCAAGTCACAGAGGAGTGAACTAAATTTCAGAAAGTTTTGCTGATGTTTCCACGGCCCTGTTGCTTCAAAAGCTGGAACTAAATCCCCAAAATATTAAATCTGGCCTCTCAGATAGGGAGATCCTGTGTATATCGACTCAGTCACAGTTCAGTTCTTTTATCAAGTCACAGATGACCTAGAAAATCATTCCACTAGAGTTCTGTTAAGAGTATGACATACTGGGAGGGGGGAGGATAGACATAACTAGTTGCTGATTATCGTGCCTATTTTTCATGGGGCGGCTTCATTTCTCACAGCTGGGCTGAGATGGACCGCATGAAGCCATAGTGATGGCATATAGCTGCAATGGGCTGCTTCAAGTAAGACGCCACACGCTCTTGCATCAAAGGCGTGAGCCTTCAGCTTCCAGCCATGCACGCTCTCTTCTGAAATAAAATTAATCGATTAAGCCATGATGAGCAACTATAGGTTTTATATGGCATCATAAATCCCAGGAAATTAACTTGCTCTGAGTCTTGGCCTGGGGCAACTCAGCAATGAAGGTGCTTGGTGAAAATTAATTGCTGCCTAAATGTTTCCTGCCAGTTCCCCCAACCTCCCCTGACTCTCTCTTCTTCTAGCCAACTAAAAAGGGAAACCCATAGAGGGAGGAAAAAAATAATGTTTGGTTTCACTTTTATCAGAAAAGCAAATTCTTCTCACTGCAGGTATGAAGTATTAGAAATGGTCTATGCCCCAGGGAGAAAATAAGAGAGAATTTTCTCTTTTGGAGTGGGCAGATGAGCACCACAACAAAAAGCCAGCTTGGGGAGCTGGTGAG
The DNA here is from genome assembly GCF_017591425.1 of Ochotona curzoniae. NCBI lineage: Eukaryota > Metazoa > Chordata > Mammalia > Lagomorpha > Ochotonidae > Ochotona > Ochotona curzoniae. The sequence continues at coordinate 6,196,197 of NW_024465699.1, forward strand.
CAAGTGTGGGGTTGGAGTCGGCGCAAAGTCTGCGGCAGGTGCAGGAGCTGGAACCCTCAACTGTCATGTCATTTGGGACTCACCCCCTTCCTCCTCATGGTGGCACTTCTCATTCTCTCAGTTAAACAACACAGAGGAAGAACAGCCTAGCTTGTCCATGATCATGTTACTGGCAAGGGTTGGAGAGAAGTCGAACACTACTCTCAAGTTCACCTCTATTGTTGAGCTCAACATTATAAAAAAAGAGTGACTTTTCTCAGTTGCAAATTTTATAGATCCACGCAGGTAAGTAACTGCACATTCAGTGCAGTTTGACCTGGAAATGTTTTACTTGGAAAAAAAAAGCTACTATAAATTTCACAGCAGATTTTCCTGTTCTCAGGTCAACATCTCTTTCTACATTTGGAGGATGACTATACTTCTTTCCAGTTGTCTTGTAGAAAGTGTTTGATGCACGCCTGCAGTGCTGGCATCCCTTATGAGTGCTGGTTAGAATTTGGGCTACTGCACTTCCAATATAGCTCCCTGTTAATGTGCCTGGGAAAGTAGCAGAAGAAGGTCCCAATGCTTGGATTTCTGTATACACGTGGGAGATGCCTGTATGAGTATCTGGCTCCTGGATTTGTCCTGGTCCAACTCTGATTGTTGCAGCTGCTTGGAGAATTAAGCTCTGGATAGAAAATTCTTTCTCTGCCTTTTTGTTAGAAAGACTTCCTGTCTTTATTATTTCAAATAAAACATAATTTAAAAATGAGAGAGAGTGAGAGAGAGAGAGAGAGAGAAGCAGCAATGCTGCAGGTGGCTTGTGTGCAGGCTAGCGGGACTCCCGAGATCTCTTACCTGGTTCTGGCTCTTGGACCCAGGAGAATATGTCAGGGCTCTGCTGACGTGGACCCTGCTCTAGGCCCACGGTCTTTGTATGGAGGCATTTGTATGGAGACAGTTCAGGGCTGGGTTGTCTTGGGGTCCTTTTCCAGGCCCACTTATCCTCTGGCTGTAGGGGCACACTTCAGACTCTGTAGATTAAGGTGCTTCTTCAAGGCCCAGTGTCTGTGTGAATGGCTGGGCACAGGTCAGGCTTCTCTCAGATTTAGTGCTGCTGTTAGGAGAGCAACAGCCACTCTCATTTGACGACCTCTTTTTTTTTTTAAGATCTATTTATTTTTATTGCAAAGTCAGATATATCTATATCTATATCTATATCTATATCTATATCTATATCTATATCTATATCTATATCTATATCTATATCTATATCTATGTCTATAGATAGGTAGAGAGAGAGAGAAGGAGAAACAGAAAGGGAGATCTTTGGTCCAATGATTCACTCCACAAATGACTGCAATGGCCAAAGCTGAGCAGATCCAAAGCCAAGAGCCAGGAGCTTTTCTGGGTCTCCCACGTGAGTGCAGGATTCCAAGGCTTTGGGCCATCCTCAACTGCTTTTCCAGGCCACAAGCAGGGAGCTGGATGGGAAGTGGGGCTGTCGGGATTAGAACTGGCACCCATATGGGATACCGGCATGTTCAATGTGGGGACTTTAGCCGCTAGGTCACTGTGCTGGGCTGACGTCTTTCTTTTGAGCTGAAAACTGAGTTAGCCATGATGAATAATCATGGTGTTAGTCCAAGTTCTGCAGGTTTTTTTTTTGCTTTTAACAGAGCAGACACACTTTACAAGATGGGCATTTGTAATTTTTAAGTCATGCTTTTGAGAATGCCAAGTCAGCCTAGTTAAATGTAAAACTGGCTTGCCAAGTGGCAGGAGGCTTCTGCAACTGCCTGAAAGAATAGAATGGCTCACTTTCATCCTTTAAAGCCACTCTAGGCAGCAGATAGTGTTCTTACCTCCATCTAAACAGGCAGGAATGGAGTTCTGAGGAGGAAAACAACTGGCTCCAGTTGATACAGTGGGACTCCTGTTTATTTCTAAACATCTGACTTCTGTGTCTCGAAGATGATGCAGACCTGGCCATCTCCACCAAAACCTTCCTTGTGGGCACTGAGGAACAGTTCCCAGAACTCTTATTCTTTGGTTTGTGGATGGGAACGAACCAGGTTGCCACCACTCTAGAGAAGACAGCACCCAGGGTGTGGACTCAACCCCAGCCCAGTAGAAGCCTGTAGCCAATGGGCTAATCCATGCAGGGGTATCACGGCTTGTCCTCCTTGCCTGGGCTCTGGGGCGTCTCAGTGGCAGAGCTGACCATGGAAAGCCTGGCCTGCATGTGTTTGCTGCTACTGCCACGTGGACCCTCTTGTCAGTTTTCCAATCTTGCTGCATCACTGCCATAAGGTCTGCTCAGGGCATCAGCCTGTGGTATAAAAGTCAATATGACTGTCTCCTGGGGCACTGGATCTGCCCCAGAAGAGGACACATGGAGAGGAAGCACCATTTCTGCTTTGGAACAGACATGAAGTTATGCCAGCGGATACCCCCAAACCCCTGACTTTGCCCTATTTTCTGCTCTAATCTTTTCAGCCTTTAGAGAAATAGCACCTTGAGCAGAAACAAGATTGAGCGACAGGAAAAGAGAAACAATGAGTATTCCTTCATTGGATAGGAAAGACACCAACCAATTTCTGTATCCTGATGTTTCCAAATTTCCATCTTACTTTAACTAATAGAATCAAAGGAAGGCACACAGCTCATCTTGCTTGTCCTTCTCCTAATGATTTGCTTCAGGAAGTACTGTTTGATTTCCATACTTTTAATTTTGCTTGATGAAGACTCAGAATTTCAATAGATGTCCTAAAAAGTGGTATTTGCAAGGTCCTATCTCACAAGGGTAGCTCACAACTCATTTTATTACCAGCAGACTCTATTAAGTAGCACACTAGTAGATTGAATGTATTGCTAAATAACATTCTTTTGTGTATGGATGTTACTATTCATTAATATTTTTGCCTCTAGACGTAACCTTTAAGATTTAATACCTACAGACATGTTGACATATTCTTTTTGAGCATACATATATAAAAGAAAAAATATATCACATAAATTTATGTTTATTAATTTATTTTAAGATACAGTTCCATAGGCTCTTGAATTTCTCTCCTCTCCCACAAACCCCTCCTTTTCCCTACTAAATTCCCCTATATTATTAAATAGTATAGTTCTCCAAAAACAGTTATAAGTCCATCATCCTGCTGTTGAAGTGTATCCTGACATTGTAGGTATGGACTATGGTGGAGAGCCCAGCATCCTATTGTCAAAATATATTTAACACTTTCATTGGGAATCCATCTTTGATTTGGAAGTAAAGATGCATGCTGCATTGTATCTTCACATCTGGATATAATAATCTGTATTATACAATTCCATTAGATGACTATCTATAATACATATTTACCTGTATATTTACTGATCTTGTATTTTACATGAGGGCTGCCTTACATCAGAGAAAACCTATGATATTTGTCCTTTGGGGATTATTTTACTGTATTCTAAGTAGCCCAGTTTTATTGTTTCCTTTTCTTATCTACTGCTTCCCTTGTTCTACTTTCTTCGGGATTAATTAGCTGTTAATTTTCTAGGGGTTCTTCTCAAATAGAAGTTTGCCTCTTTCTTTTTCAGTACCTACACTTAAGGTTATATTTGTTCTGAGCATTTTAGGTTGCATCTCACACATTTTAATGTGATTTATTCACCTCTCAGTGTTCTAAATATTTTCCAATTTCGCTTTGCAATTTCCTTTTATTCATGAGTTATTTAGAGGTTAATTGCTTAGTCGTGAAACAACTGTGGATGTTCTGCCATTGCACGTCTGCTGTTGATTTCAAACTTAATTCCAATGTGCTTAGAGAAAACTTTCTGAGTGGTTTTAATCTTTTGAATACTTTCTTATTAATTGACATATGACCAAATTGTATAATGTTCCATTTGTTCTTCAAAACGATAGTTACTCTTCCATTGCCAAGTTCAGTATTCTGTAATTGTCAATTAATTTTTTCCACTCATGGGCAACATTACTCAGATTTGGACCCTTGTGTTCAAAGTGAAGAGTTCACTCATTTAGCTGTTAGCCTCATCTGTCTTCTCTAAGGTTCCTAAGTAAGCACCACATGGTGAGGCATCATATCAGGGATGCTGTGTTTGGGAACATGAAACTTGAAGGAAATAATGCATTGTTCAACAGTCATTGTAGGGCGTATGATAAGAAAAAGTCAGCAAATGCGGTCATGAGATGAACAAGGATTCCCAAGAGAATACAAATGGCCAATAATCAAACGGAACTGTTTCATTCTACGCTGTCATTAAGAAAATACAAGTTACAATAGTGATGTTCTAATTGTCGCAGTTAGAAAATCAAGTAGACAATAAATGCCCTTTTCCTTAAGTGAGTTTCACTTGGGACCATGAAGTCACTTCAAGAGTACCAGCCCCTCTAGACTCACCCTGAGGGGCAGGTGTTTCAGAACATCCGATGTTGGATGTCCTGCTCAGTGACACTGCAGGCTGCAGGGCTGGCACCTAGCATTGGTGCTTCAGGTTATCTGATCCCAGAGCTGGACAGGCCCAGGCAGAACTGGTAGGCAGCACTTTGCGTTCTTTCTAGAGAATGTGTGTGTGTGTTGCTCTCAACCATGCCATTTCAAGTGTCTCACACTTCATGAATAGAACATGGAACCAAACAGAACTTTCAAAAAAGAAAGATCAGTTCTGGGTAATTGCTAATATTTGCTATGTACATAATTTTCAGCCTTAGTCTATTTTATTATGTAAAATGGGGACTGGAGTAGGCATTTAGTCTGGGAGCTAACATGTCAGTTGAGACGCCCATATCTAAGAGCCTCTTCTTGATACATCCTCCACCTACTGGCTCCAGCTTCCTGCCATTGCCGACTCTGGGACAAGTGGTGATGGTGATGGAGTAATTGAGTTCCTGGATTGTTTTCCTGATATCCTGCCTTGGGAATCAGTTTTAGATATGCTAGACATTTGAGTAGTGAGCCAGATGATCAGAGTACTCTTTTTCACCTTTTAAATAAATAAAAAAATTAAGTCAGTATTTCCTCTTGTTGTATTAAACACAATGACACAGTAGTGATTTTATTCTGTGTAATAAATTGGATAAAGTTACAATGCAAGAAGGAAACATTCTATGCACAAACTATGTACTCAAATTGGATTCCCGCTAATAATCTTGCTTTAAAATACATGTTTGAAAAACACGTTTCCAAGCTGAAAAAGTAAAAGAAAATCTGCAGGAATTAATATCTGCTATAGGCCAGAATGAACACTGACACATTTTTAATTTGAAGCCTTCCTTCCACAGTGACTGTGCCTGCAAAGAGACCCCCTATGATCACCCCACTCTTGCTCTTCATTTCTCTTATGCCTTTTGTACTTATCCCAGCTGCCTCTTCGGTTGAGTAGGTTGTGGATTTCATCACCCAATGAATCTTCCACTGGCCAAGCTGTCCTCTGACAAAGCTTTACTGTAAGAAGCATGGTCTCAAGGTCCTTTTCCCACATATTGATAACAAGGAAGAGATACTTCCACACTTTGAACTTACCTACACGGGGATGACTTGAGTCCTTACACTGCCCATATGTTCCCCCAGGTGCCAGTCAGGCTGCCTTCCCTAGACACGTTTTGTCATTCCAAACATCATTTCTTCCAGACACAGCCTTCTAGAATTTCAGTTCCCAGCCAGACTAGGAGAGAAGGAACAAAGATCATTTCTCCAATCAACCAACCAACCAACCAACCAACCAACCAACCAACGAACCCTTTCCAATTACTTTCAGAAGAACATTTCAGAAGAAAATTTAATTGCTCCAGAAGGTGCTATTAGAATCCACAGAATGTTTGAGAAGGCTTGTATTAAATATAATCACCCAAGTTCCCTTGTGCTAGAGACATCCCACTTCTGGAGTTCTAGTAGTACAATCAATCCAGTGGGTGGTCTTTCTTTCTTTCTTTCTTTCTTTCTTTCTTTCTTTCTTTCTTTCTTTCTTTCTTTCTTTCTTTCTTTCTTTCTTTCTTTCTTTCTCTCTCTCTCTCTTTCTTTCTTTCTCTCTCTTTCTTTCTTTCTTTCTTTCTTTCTTTCTTTCTTTCTTTCTTTCTTTCTCTCTCTCTCTTTCTTTCTTTCTGTGTTAGCTACACTGTATCAAGAAACAGAACTCATTATACAAGAACCATTTTAGAAATAAAGTAGAGGAGTAGGGATAGCTGACAGTGAGTACTATGTGTCAGAATCTGTCTTCGTGTATACCAACATACCATTTCACAGTCTCCAAGGATTATTATTACTATTATTATTATCTATTATTAACTTATATCAAACAGATACAGAGACTGGGAGTGTTTGAGTTTCAAGATGATTTGCATTTTAAGTATCAATAACAACCAATATTGGAAGTGACCACTGCAAAACTAAAGCTTGTGGCTGGGAATCTTCATAACTGAGTCCATGAGACTGAACTGAAAGGCAGGGGCAGTGAGTTTGTAAATGGACAGAGTGGTGATCCAAGGGAAGAGGGGAGTTGATGCTGCTGAAAGCTGAGCTGGACCTGGCACCATTATGCAGCTTACCCAGTTTAGATCAAGTCCTCGCAGTGGGAGCTCCGGTCATGTGACTCTTCTTCATGAGCCCTCCTGATGCAGCGTTGGTGAATTGTCTTCATTGATTACAATCAGTCTTCTGTGTTCTAGGTGACAGGTCAGGAGAGGGTTTCCGGAGGGATCTGTGCAGTTGACCAAGGTGTCTGGTAGCAGAAGATCCAGAGGCTTCTCAGCTGCGGAGCCCTGCTGAGCCTCCCACTGGTAGCCGTATGATTGATATCTATGGTTTAGAGGTGTGTAGTATGTCTCCATCACCAGCAATCAACTCTCCTGAGTGTAGGGAACCACAGCGCTGGGAGGAGATGGAAGTCTCTTGGTGCATGCCCTGGATATTTATTTATTTTAATATTTTAGACTAACATATACTATTTATACATTGTAAGGAATACATGCAACATGTCCATGCCCACGCACATAGATGCAACCAACCATACCAGTAAGCCAGCTTCTCCATTTCCTTATATCTTTTTTGTGCTTTGGAACTTACCGGCCCCCCTTGTTCACGGAGTATGTTTTATGTCTTCATTAGCCAAGGTCAACTGATTATATTGCAAAGCATCAGATCCTGTTGTGTCTATCCCATTGTATTGGGCAATGAGTAGCCATTGTCCCATTTCTTTCCATTTCTCCAATCCTTTCCTAGCCTGTAGTAGTCATTATTTTCATTTTTATTATTTAGTTACATGTGTGTGAGAGAGAAGAAGAAGAAGAAGAAGAGAGAGAAAGGGAGAGAGAGAGAGAGAGGGAGAGAGAGAGCGCGAGCGAGAGAGAGAAAGTACATATACTGGGTTCACACTCCAAATTTCCACACTAGCTTAAGCTGAATCAGGCTGAAGCCAGAACACAGGAACGTAGTCTGTGTCTCTGTGCAGATGGCAAGGGCCTTATCAACTTGAGCCTTTACCTACTATTTTAAAATGCATGCATTAGCAGGAAGCTGGGACACAAACTCAGGCATTCCAATATGGGATATGAATATCCCAAGCAGTGTCTCAATCATGGCACCAGATGCCATCCCCAAATTGCTAAATTCATGTCCATATATACACACACACAATACTATATATATGATATATACGATCTATGATATATATACACAATCTGAAGCTATGTATGCTACAGAACATGCAGCATATATCTTTCTGTGTTTTACTTAACATATTGATTTCTAGTTACACCTGTTTTGATGCACACATCAAGATTTTATTCTTTCTTATGGCAAGATAATGCTTTATTATGTATATATATGTATCACATTTTTTCTGTTCATCCATTGATGAGCACTCAGTGGATTCTAGATCTTACCTTTTGTGAACAGAACTGCAGTGAACATGAGACAGCAGGCATTTCTTTCATATTCTGATTTCATTTCCTTTGGATATATTCAGGGAAGTAGGATAGCTGAGTCACATGGTAGATCTATAGTTCAGGTTTTTTTTTTTAACAAAAAATATTTTAAAGGCAGAGAGACACAGAGCAAGAGACAAAGACAGACACACAGAGAGGTCTTCGATCTGCTGTTTTATTTTCCAAATGACATCAATGGCTACTGCTGGATCATCCTGAAGCCTGGAGCCAGGAGCTCAAACCAGGTCTCTCACCTGGGTAGCAGTGACTCAAGTGTTTAGATTGTCACCTGCTCTCTCCAGGGTGTGCATTAGCAACAAGCTGGAACTGGGAACAGAGCTGACACTCAGACCCAAGCACTTCAAATGAGAGGGGGGCAGTCCAAAGGTACACCTTCAGTGAAGTGCCAAATACCTTGCTCTGTGTCTTTGAACCCCCAACTGTTCTTCCTAACAATTGTGCTAATCTACATTCTCACCAAAAATGTGTCATCCATCAGTTTTCTCCATATCTTCAGCACTTTGGGGGAAGTTTTTTTTTTTTTAAATACTAACTGTTATAGCTGGAATAAGAAGATACTTATTTATGGTTTTGACTTGCATTTTCTTAATGGCTGGTGTTACCAGGCAGTTGTCCTTGCATGTGTTGGTCATTTGCATTTATTCTTCCGAGATATATCTATGCAGAGCATTTCAGCATTTCTTGACAGGATTAGTTACTGCTTTGTCATTCAATATTTTTAGTTCCTTATGTGTGCTGGGTAGTAATACTTTTGGAAATGACTGGTTTGCAAAGATTTTTTCCCATTCTGATGATTTTCTCACTGCTGTTAATTGTTTCCTTTTCTTTGTACAAGCATGTTGTCTTAATATAACCTTATCCGTTTTTGCTTTTGTTGTCTTACCTGGTCAATGTTTTGAAGAGTTTTCCCTACATCGCCGTCTAATAGTTTCATGGTTTCAGTGTCATCCTTACGTCTTTGATCCATTTGCAGTTCAGTTTTGATGTTGAGAAGGGTTTTGTTTCCGTCTTTGGCACACAGATAGAGCTTGCTTTCTTAGCACCATTTATTGGAGAGACTATTTCTTGTTCAGAATATGCTTTTGGCTCCTTTGTTTAAAATCACTTGGCTGTAGATGTATAGATTTATTTCTGGGGTTTCTATTATCTTCCATTGGCCTATATGTCAATTTTCATGCAGGTGAATGGCTTTAGTAATTGTGCCAGAGCTGCTAGAAATAGCAATAACCTGATGTGCAGCTCTGCTGATCCTCGCTGCCATCATGAATAGGAAGGCCACACAAAGAAGGGTTATATTTGATAAGGTGGGTTAGGATATTAGTTACCCAGGAAACACTGAGGAAGACATCTTTATTTGCCCACCGTCCCCACCATCTGTCTCATTCCTGCCAAATGATGGGGAAACTGACAGTGTTATGATCAGTGACAAGCTGATACAGATTCCGCTCACTATAAGTGGATGTGGCTATAGAGTGCTTGAAGCATGGAATGGGGTCTGTGTGAAGTCAGGAAGGGCTGGGGAAACAATACTGTAGAGGAGAAAGAAAGCAAGCCACAGTTCCCATAGAATTATCAAGAAAGTGACTTAGGGAAGTGCTTCTGCAGGTGGCAAACAAAATGCTTTGTGATGACTCTTCGATGGTCAATTTCAGGAGATTTATGTGGATAGAAAATCTAATCAGAGATACCTATAAATGCCTACTCAGGTGTTGGGATGTGAACCAGGTCACAAGTTATGAGAACAGGTGAGTGAGAATTAAGGTGCACTGTGCTTTTGGTCACATTTCTCCTGGGAGCTCACTTGGTTAGGAGTTTATACTTTCCTGTGGTCATTTACACAGAGTTCACTTACATGGCAGTGGGGAGAAAGGTTGTCATAGGATATTTCATAAATGAATGCAGAAGGAACCTGAGGAAGGGTGAGAAAAGCCAATTAATAAACCAATCCCAATTCCTAGTAATGCTCTTTTTTGTGTCTATCTCCACAATTGACAGGGAAAGTTTGTGACAGATCGACATTCTGAAGTTTTACAACTTTTTTTCGGTAATGGCCTATAGCATTGTTGCACAATCTTTGAGGGCACCACAAATACTACAAAGTAGAGAAGCTTGTATTTCTGTCAGATGAAAGCCAATTCTGTAGGAAACCAGTTGATATCATAATCCAGAGAGAGTTTTTTTTTCTATTTTTGATATTTTTATATAGTTGATCAGGGTGGGAGGGATTGAGGGTTAGAAGAAAGTGGGTGAGACTATTGTTTCCAAATTTTCTTTTTCTTCTTCCTGTATCTGTGGGAAGGAGCAAGATAAGGGGCAAAGCCACACCCAGCCTCCCAACCACCCCAGTACCAGGGATGGGGAATGGCCACCTGATATCAACCCAGAGTCCCTGATGTGGACCATGTTCTGCTTAAGTGGTTCTGAAGGTTCTAAAAGTCTATCTCACCAATCCAAGGATGAAGAAATCCTTCCAGTGTCCTTTGGCTGCGGACATAGTTGACCTTGGAGTCTCCATTTGCCCAGATATTTGCTGTCATTGCTTGGTTGAAGCAGTTGTCCAATTTGTTATGCTCTCCTTCCTCTGGTATTGTACCAGATGTCTTCTGCAGGCTCTGATGGGCTGCCATATCCTCCATGTGCTCTGGGCCTGCCATCCAGTGCTCCATTTTTTCCACGGAGAAGGCCCAGTTCTGACACATACATTCTATGGTCAGATCATCAGTCCTGGGCGTGAGGCTTCATGTCTCCACACACCCCAACCTGTGCCATCCCTTATACTCCTGCAACCCCACACACCAAGTCCCCTCATCAGGTGGCTAGTGGGCTCTACCTGACCCCTGCCCTGGGGCTCATGGACCTGGAATCAATGGTATAGGTGGGTCAAAGGACCCAAGCCAGGGAAAATGGGCCCTGCTGGACCCTCTGGCCCTGTTAGATCCCTACCCAGCATGTGGGCCAGAAGACCCAGGCCAGGTGACCCAGGCCCTGTTAGATCCCCAATCCCCAAGGATCATGGACCTTGGTACCCACCATGTAAGGAAGGCCTAAGGACCCAGACCAGATGACCCAGGCCCCACTGGAACCCCCACCATGGGGATCATGGACACGACACCTCTCCTACATATCCTTAGGGGAAAAAAAAAAGAATAGGCTAGATGACTATTCTGCTACATTGGTATGCTACATTATGATTTGGTATTAACCTGGCTCAGAATGCCTGCTAGCCATTAGCTGCTTTCTCCTTAGCAGTGTTAGCATTTGCCTAGGTACAATGCAACCTAGGCTGTTGCCCACAGTTAGGGCAGAGAGTCTTTTCATCTTTTTATGGAATGGAGCTTGTTTTAAGATTGGTCTATAAATTAGTTAATTGTTTAGATAACTTGGCTGCAAATTCATGTGTTTTATCAACACAGAATAAGATATATTGTCATACAAAATATGCATATAAAATGCATGTTAGGTTTTGAGTGATTTTTGAATGACGTTAGTGCAGTACTCATCTCATGCAAGTAGATATTTTAGTTTCATGTTTCTTCCTTTGCAAACAACCTTATTGGTCTCCGCTGTTCCTTTCTTGCAGTCTTGAACTTCACAGTGTCTGAGGACAAGGACGGATGGGTCCGCTGTCAGGGACAGAAACTGGTGAGTGCACACATTGTTGGATTTTCCTCTCATGATGAAGTAGCTATTTAAGTTTTACTGATTATTTATTTCTTATACCTGTGTGTGGGTCACCACAATTGGAATTATCCAAGTTGTGATAAGTTGTCATGAAGAACATTCATACGGGTATAACAGAATTTTAAAAATCTTCTAATGGGGACTGGTTAGACACACAAAGTGTATGCAGACCATTTTGATGCATATTGCAGTGGTTAGCCATTAATCTTATAACCAGCTTTGTTAGGTGACAAGGTAGATGTTAGTCTAAGTGCATAACGGTGGGCTGAAAAGAGCAGGAATTTTTTAAAAGGGAATTTGTGCACCATTGAATGAGGAAAAGATATAGGAGCAGCCTTGGAAGCAGGCCAGCATGTGGTCATTAAAAGTCTGGTGCTTGTTCTAACACCTTCCTAGGTCTGGCTCTCTCCTGGGAGCAGCTTAAAATAATCCTCCTAGCCCTGCACCTTGAGGGCTACCAGGTCCAATAGATTGTGCTGCTGAATTTGTGGGATGAATCTCAGGAATTCCCCTCCCAGGGATCTCTCTACCCAGCAATATCCCAGGAGAAGGATGGGGAGGAGAAGCAGGTGGCCTTCACCGATGAATGCAGACCTGGTTCAGTTCTTTCCTGGGATGTCCTCCTGGTCTTCAGGTGTATTTTCTGATGCCTTGTTCACCACTACTCTGCCATGTGTGAATTCATTCTTGAGCAAAGATAAGAACTTCTAATTAGCTGCCTCAAACACAGGAAGTGGAACAATCCACACATGACATGGTGTAGCTAGTAAGTGGAAAAAGGACATGTATGTAACAAAGCTGACAGTACTTGCAGACAACTAGCTGAACAGCTGAAAAAGGAAGTGAAGCTTGGTGCCTACCAGCATGAATTCCAGGTGGAGTCAAGGTCTAAATTTTTAATACGTGATGATAATAGACTTAGAAAAAAGAAAATAGAGGTAAATATTCCCATAATCCTGAGAGAGAGATTTCTAAGATAGAAAGCAGAAGATGGTAAAGGTTGATTTGAGGACAAGGGCATTCTAAATACTCACACGTAACAATTAATCTAAGCAAAGTTAATAACTGAAGACTAACTCTGCTATCAAGTAGAAGTCAGTGACTTTTTCAAACTTTAAGAGGTCTGGATGATCATTAAGAAGACAAACACCACAGTGCAAAGATGAATGTAAAGAATATGCATGGGCAATTACCAGAACGAGAAGTACAGATAAGTAATAAGCATGTCAAATTCATTGTAATAAAAATACAACCATCAATGAGATAGCATTATTTTGCCCATTAAGTTGTCACCAGTTTCTTAAATCACAAAAACAGAGTGTGGTATATGCGAATGAGTCTGCCAGGAAACGGGCAAGGGCAGGAGAGTCAGTTAAGAATAAAGGTCAAAATCCCACGTGTTTGTTGACCTGGAGCTTCTTCACAGCAGAATTTATCCCAAGAACAATTAGAATGCTTTACCACTTGATCCAATAACCTTGCCAGCGTGTCTATATCCAAAGAGAAGAAAACCAGCATCTCCAAGACACATACGAGCTCCCATTTTTTCCAGTACAATAGGCAAAATGTGGAATCAGTTGAACTGCTCACAGAAGTTGAGTGGATACAGAAAATGTGAGCACACACACACACACACACACACACACACACACACACCACAGTGGGATGTTGTTTAGACTACTTCTCATATGTTGAATTCTTTATGTAAAGGGTGAAGGTTTGATTGTGAGGTGAACTGAGAGTACGTCAGTGTAAATTTTTTTTTTTTTTAAAAAGGTAGAGAAAGAGGAGAAAGGCTGGGTATAAGGGCAGGAGCCAGGGTAGGGTCGGGTGGGAAGTATCAGTACGTTCCTAAACCTGTAGTGTGAATACCTGAAATTTGTTCTCCTTATGTAAATAAATAAATAAATAAATAAAGATGTAAATCATTTCATTTGTGAATACATGGATGATCCTGATATAGATGTTTTATGTTCTCATCACATATGTGCACACACACACACACACACACACACACACACACACACCGCACACAATGATACCCACCTAAAGTGAATACAATCAGATTCATGGTAGATATCAGATCCAAATGTCATTTATGAACAGGCATTTGGTTTAGTACTCATGTTAACTCTGAGAACACCCAGATCCTGAACTTGAGTGCTAGGATTCAAGCCCCGACTCTGCACTCAATTCCAGCTTCTGGCTAGGCTGAACCCTGGGTGGCAGCAGCTCGTGCATCTGGCAGTCGGGGTCTTACCAGTCACCTCTGAGACCTGGGTTGGGCTTCTAGCTCCTGTCTGTAATCTCATACATCCCCACCTTGGTGAGCACCTGGGGACGGAACCAGTGGATGAAAAGTCTCCTCTGTCTTTCTTTCACCATCTCTCTCTCAATTTCTCAAACAAGTATCTATTTTATAAAAAAAAATAAATAAAAAGAGGGGTTCAGTACAATGACTCAATGACGGAAGTCCTTGTCTTACTTGTGCCGGGATCCTATATGGGTGCCAGTTCATGTCCCAGCTGCTCCACTTCCCATCTAGCTCCCTGCTTGTGGCCTGGGAGAGCAGTCGAGGATGTCCCAAGGTCTTGGGATCCTGCACCCATGTGGAGACCCAGAAGAAGCTCGTGGCTTTGGATCAGCTCAACTCTGGCCCTTGAAGTTACTTGGAATATGAATCAGCAGACGGAAGATTTTTCTCTCTGAATCTCATTTTCGTAAATCTGACTTTGCAATAAAAATAAAATAATTATTGCAGAAAAAATGTTTTAAGATGCAAATTCCAGAATACATGGAAAGTGACTTATAGATGTAGATGAGCTTTTCTCATGTGGAGACAAAGCCAAAGGTTTGAGATTGCAGGAATGGTTCAGTGGCAAATGTTTGGGGGATTCCAAGGTTTGCCTCTGTCCAGTTCTCATGGTTCCTTTGATGGTCACATGGCAGCTACTAAAGGCATGTGAAAGGAAGTGGTCTTTCCTGGGGTATTTAAAAATTTTTTAAATAAAATCTAGTTATACCTACCTGTTGAGCTTATTGGCCAGTTCAGATATATGTCACATGTCCATTTTCTAGCTACAAGGGAGGCTATTACATGAGCGTTTGAAATGTTTAGAATTAATCATGTGATCCACACTCCCAACCAAGAGGATAGGCAAGGGAGAACAAATGAACACCAGGGTTGCCAACAGGAAATAAAATTTACATTAAGGTTTTGTATGGTCACTGCAATATTACTAGAGTAGGAAGTGAACATGATTGACCAAGAATACGGACTTGTCATAAAAAAAAAAACATGATGGCAAGATATTGCTGCTATAGTGAAAGCAATAATGCCATTGATTGTTGTGGGAGAATGTTCATGGCATATGGAACGGGCTATCAAAAGTCATCTATGTCACTTGTGAAAGATTTATTGACCTTAAATCATATGGGAGAGCTGGATATAGAGACAGAGATAGGCAGATCTTCCATTCACTCTCCAAATGGCTACACCATTTGGGGCTGGACCAGGCTGAAGCCGGAGACCAGGAGCTTTGTCTGGGTCAACGATGTGGTTTGGGACCAAGGCTAGTAAGACATTCCTTTGCTGCTGTCTCAGGTTCGCTAACAGGCAGCTGGATTGGAGTCAGAGCAAGGGATTCAAATCAGTGCTCCCATATGGGATACTGGCATTTCAAAAATCAGACTAACCTACTGTGCCACAAGACTGACCTCTTTCTGTACTATTTTAATCCACAAAGATACATATACACAGTCTTTCACACACACACACAGGGACAGCTGTGCATAAATCATTAAAATTATCCACAGATCATTTGAAATCCTGTTTTATTGAGATGTGGAGGCTCATTGCTGCAATCTTTACGTCTAAGTTTGATGTGACTGTTTCAAAAACAGACAAAATAGAAATGACTGAAAGCCAGCCCCAGGCTGAGACTTTAGGCAGATGTTTAGCTCCACATGGGTCTCTTTAGAGCCAGTTCATTCCTGCACAAAGATGCCAAGTGTTAAATTTTGAGGAATGTGTAACCATGGTGTACACTGTGTGGACAGTTTGTCACTGGCAGCCTTTGTCAGGACACTTCTGCCTCGAGCCATTTACTGGGAAAAAAGTGAGGCTCAACTGCTGCAGAGGTCCCATGCCAACCTCAACCCCAAGCTGAACTCAGGCTTCCAGCTGTCCCCATTCTCAAAGACCCCACCCAGACCAAGCTGTCTTCTGAATGACGCAAGGTCATTGTAAGTGACCCCACATGGAGTGAAATAATTTCTCAGATGAACTCTCCCCAAATATCTCATCAACAGATAGTGAGACATAATAAAATGATCATTGTTAAACTTTTAAATTTAAAAACATACGGCCTGATCTAACCAGCATATCTGTAAGTAGTGACTTTTGCTGAAATATGTGTTAATATTTATGTCCGGAGAATCAAGTTGGAAGAATAGGGCAAAACATGTTTAAACAGATGGAGATATATTAGCCAGTGTGAAGCAGAGAGGAAATAGGAGAGGACAGAACAACAGCAGGGGACACCTGGAGATCGACAGGCACAGGAAAACAGTAATCACAATGATGCAGCATTGCAGTGACTGATACCCCAACAGCATTCAGTGAGTGGCAATCTGAACTGCACCAGCAGCCAGCACTACAGCAGCAACGAGGAGGAAGGGGCTTTCACCAGGACTTACGAGGTGAACTCAGACTCGAACTGCCTGCTCTGCTTGATTTGACCAGGAGCAGAGACAGAGCAGCAGATCACAGATGGGCAGTGTGGGAACGGGGTAGATTTCACAGACAAATCTGCCCCCTATAGTAGAATTGGGCACCATTTTGTTAGGGAGACAAAGACTATGGGACAGTATTGCCTGTGCTCTGAGCTGGGAGTGAACCTCATTTCTGGCTCAGTGAACTGCAATAACATGGTATCCTACAGGTTCTACCCAAGATGGGTCCAGTAGCCCACAAACCTGGTGGCCAGCAGATCAAGAACTCTAGTAAAGACATATCAGGTACCATATTGTACAGTGTGGCAGAGGCTTTAAAACTGCAGGGACAACAGCAAGCTGTGCATGTGCTAAACTGGGAGAGAACCCACTGAGCTCTGTGCATTGCACTGGTCCTACATGAAAAATCGTACCAACTTCAGGATTGTATGGGTTGAAATAGGTCGATATGGCCTTCAGACCTAATGGCTAACAGGTTCTGGCAAGATCAGCACCACCAACAACCTAGCTATACAGGACTACTGGTGTCTCCCTAATCCTGGAACCTGCTCCAACCAGTAGTGGGAGAAAGGCTGTACAGACAGTGGTGCAGCCTCAGTATGATATCACACAAGGTAGAGAGTGGTGAGCCAGGAGCTGGGGCAATGGAGACCATGGTGGAAGTCTAACGTAAGAACCCAGACCTGGAACTCGCTGGAGGGAGTGGCACAATTGACTGCAAACAAAGAGCCATGTATCAATTGCAATAAGTAAAATCAAACTGTAGACCTGTGGGTGACAAAGCTTAGAAACTCACCCCAAGGAGAAGACTCTGCTAACCAGAAGTACAATGACCAAGAGCACAAGAAAAGACAAAGTCACAATGAATATTACTGAAGACTCCCCTGCAAAGGAGCAAAAACCCTTAGCCAAACTCAGAGCTCGCTGAGGAAGACATCGAGAAAATGGGAGCTACAGAATTAAAAACACTTGTTATAGAACTTCTTATCAACAATGAGAAGCATGTAAAGCAGACATTCAAGGAATTCAAGGATTATGTCACACAGGAAATGAATCAAATGAAAGCTGATGCATTAGAAATGAAAAATACAGTGGAGCAAGTGGAAAGTACATTGGAGAGTCTCGTACATTGGAGAGTCTCCAAAATAGAATGAATGAAGCAGAAGAAAGAATCTCAAATTTACAAGATATTTCCTGTCACCAAGGGAAAACAAACAAAAAGCTGGAAGCAGAGTTGAATTAGGATAAAAAAAGTATTCAAGAATTGAAAGACACTATAGAAAGGCCAAATATAAGAATTATGGGAGTTGCATAAGGTACAGAAAGAGAAGCTGGGCTTACCAATATATTTCATGAAATAATAAGGGAAAACATTCCTAATCTAGAGAAAGAATTGGGAAACAACATCCAGGAGGGATACAGAACTCCCAATAGGCTTGACCAAAGATGATCTTCACCAAGAGACATAATCATCAAACTCTCTTCAATTGAACATAAGGAAAAGATCTTTAAGTGTGCACGTGAAAAAAATCAATTGACATATAAAGGAATGCCAGTTAAACTCACAGGAGACCTCTCATAGGAAACTCTACAGGCCAGAAGAGAATGGAGTGACATATTCCAGATTCTAAAAGCAAAAAATTGTCAGCCCAGGATACTATACCCAGCAAAGTTTTCCTTTGTCTTTGAAAAGGAAATAAAATTCTTCCGCAGTCAAGAAAAGTTAAAAGAATATGCCTCTTCCAAACCTGCCCTACAAAGCATACTTAGATGTTCCCTTGACAGAAAAGAGGAATAGTACCCACCAAGGGCAAATGTGAAGGACATCCCAGTAAAATAGCAGAAGACTAAATCAATGAACAACCCATTGTTGAAATGACAGGACTAAATGATCACCCATTCATAATAACCCTGAATGTAAACAGCTTAAACTCATCAATCAAATGTCATAGATTAGTAGACTGGATTAAAAAACAAAGCCCATCTATTTGTTGCCTACAGGAGACACATTTCACCAACAAAGATCAGTGGACACTATATCTCATGGATTTTTAATTTTCTTGTTTCATCTCTTCAAAACACTTTCTTCTCAATAAATTCTTCAATGACTCAGAGATCATACAGTAGCATTGTTTTCTTTAAGAAGGTTCTTGATTTTCTTTTTCATTTCTTCAGTGACACATTAATCATTCAGTAGCATGTTATTTAACTTAATGGCAATGTAAGCTTCTATTTTTGTTCCTGTTGTTGATTTTGTTTTGTGGCTTTTCATTTAAGGGGATATACAGTAACTGTGCAATGGAAACTATCATATCCTAATGAGAGGCTACAATGTAGTATGCATCTTTACTCCCAGACAAAGATGGACTCCCAATGAAGCTGTTCACTATATCTTGACAATAGGATGGACAATAGGATGCTGGACTCTCTGTCATTGTCCATGCCCACAGTGATGGACATATGACTGTGTATGATGAACTGTATTACAGTAATAATATAGGGGAACTCAGCGAGCAGGGATGGGACTTGGAGAAGGGGTAAGGGAACTGTATCATAAAATGATACTAATAAAAAGAGGTAAAATTAAAAAATTATTTTCATTGTTTGCCTTTATCCTTGTTTTGCATTATCACTAATTTTGGGTATGATTAATATAATAAGCCAAGTGTTAAAGGGGTCACCTGTAGGAGCAGCAACCCTCTCAGTGTGTATGTTTTCTTCCATGAGAATAAAGTGTGGCTTCCACATTCGGATTCCATAAGTCCCTACTTGTGAGCCTTCTCTATGCTGCGTGTGGTGTCAATGTCAGGACCAAAAGGAGAGGAAGCTTTTCACAGCTGTGGAAAGAATCTTGGCTCCCAAATTGCAAGTGGCAGATTAGTTCCTCACTTTACAATGCTAATCCCTGCTTTACCTAACTTAACAAGAATGTTCTGCTCACTTGTCTACAACTCACCATCATGTTCTATTTGCACAAATTTGTAAACACTGCGGGAGACATCAGGGCCATTTGGAAAGGTCCTGGAGTAAATATGGTCAGCCAGGAAACATGGGCTATGGAGAACTTCATACCTGATGAAATTAAAAAAAAAAAACAAACAAAACTGTGAGAGGGAGAATGAGAGACAGTGTATGTGAGAGAGCACTCCCATCATTCATAATAATAATAATAATAATAATAATAATAACTATGAGAGGCAAATGAAAGATGAAAGAGGGTAAATAAGGGAGAGGGAGTTTGATCTTCAAATGTCTACAACAGCTAGGACTGGGCTTGGGCCAGGGTTTGAAGCCAGGAACCCAGTCCAGGTTCCTCATATGGGTGGCAGGAACACAATAACACGATCCACATCCATTGCTTCCTAGTGTACACATTAGCAGAAAGCTGAACTTAGGAGCCAGAGCTGGGAATTGAACTTAGGCCCTACACACACACACACACACACACACACACACACATACACACCCACCATGAGTGTTTGTTGTTGGTGGGTCAAGTCCTAAACCAGCAAGGTTATCTGCCTCCTTTGGTTCAATCTAGCCATTTGCATTCAGAGCAGCCTAATGCTAATGGTACTGAGACAGGGCCTGTGCTCCTCAAGCTTAGGCAGGTGAAGCCAGATGTGGGTAGAGCTGGTGGAGAAGGCATGGAGGCTGCTGCCGCTGTGGGACTGCCTACTGCCAGTCAGGTGTGGCATTTGCTCAGCAAGGATGATTTTTAATTAAAACATCTAATTGTGATTCTGTAATTGGAGATGGAAAGAAACATTTAGGATGTGTTCAATTCCAAATGGCAAAAGGTCACAGAGAGAAGCTCTTTGATCTCATTTTCTCCAGGGGGAGCTCATGCGTGGGCTATACACTGCAAAAGACAATATAAATATCTTAAATATAAAAGGTACTTTTGTGATGGGAAGGGTAATTGTAGGCATATGCCTTATTGCTGACAGTAACAGTTCATATTCAGTGTAAAAAAATAGAATAAAAGCAAAGTGAAATTAAACAAAAAACTAACTTAATGCAGAAGTTTGTAAATATCCTGTCCTAGGGACTTTCACTGTTGAAAGATGGAGAGGACGTTCTTTCCCCTAGTCTTCCTGTGAAGCTGCAGGGGTCCTTGTCATGATGCTCAAACAAGCACAGGAGACTCTGAATGGCAGAGAGAAGGTGGCCGATGAGTGGAGACATGAGGACCACGAGAGAACCAGTTTTGTCCCCCCAGACTGGGTAATGGAGAAACCAGCAATCTGCTGATGGCAATGAACAACAACAACAACAAAAAAACAAAAAGCTGCAAGAAAACCCTGCTGCCTTTACCCAAAGAACCAGGAAAGGAAGAGCCTGGTAGGATGGAAACTTTCATAAACTAACTCCCTGTTATGACCAAATGCTATAGAGACACAGTGTCCACACTCTCTTCACTCCAACAGAACATAAACGTGTACCTGAACATCTATGCTGGCCAGACCAGAATCAGGTACACACTATCCTGAACCTGGTCAT
Source organism: Ochotona curzoniae (assembly GCF_017591425.1). Lineage (NCBI taxonomy): Eukaryota > Metazoa > Chordata > Mammalia > Lagomorpha > Ochotonidae > Ochotona > Ochotona curzoniae. Next base: position 6,217,054 of record NW_024465699.1, read on the forward strand.
GTCAATCAGGCCTTGCAGAAGCCCAGGATTACCATGCTCTGGGCAGTGACAAGGTCCTGCCTGCAGTGTCAGTGAGGCTAAATGAGACTGGACTTCCACCCACAGTGGACAGTAAGGAGATGCAAGGAACGCCTCCCTTTGGGGGTGTGTGTGTACTGTCAGAGTGAGACAGGGCATTTACCACCAGCAGAGAGCAAGGCCCCATACATATAGTGTCAGAGCAAACTGTGGAGGGACCCAAGCTACCATTGGATCTCATAATGCCCCAAAGGCCAAGAAAACTGCCATCAATGAATCCAAGTGTTGGAAAGTTATCAGGCTGGCTAGGACAAGAGGGTTGGTAGACACCGATGTTCAGAGGACAGATGTCAGAATCAGAATCAGCTGAGAAGGGACCTCACGGTGTCAACTCCAAACTAAGTGCTCCTGCTACACATTGAAGAAAAAAAAAAAAGAAAAAAAGGAGATTAGAAAAAAGAACAATGGAAGTTTTAGGATGGGAAAATACAGTGACCAAAAAAAAAAAAAAAAAAAACCACGAAACAGTCACCAGAGAGCCTCAAAAGCAGAAGACAGGAGACAGAGAAAGGAAACCTCACAGTAAGGCAGAAGACAAAATTAATCCAATCTGAGCAACAGTGAGGAAATAGATGGAGAGAACAAAGGACTAGACCCACTGGGAGCTGTGAGAGTAAAGTAGATGACTCAGGCATCAGAGGCCTGGAAGCAGGAGTGAAAGATAAGAGGACTGGAAAACTGCTTGAAGGATGCCCGGATAAAAGCTCTGCAAGTCTGGCAAAAACTGCAAAGCTCCAGATTCCCGAAGCTTAGAAAAACCCAGACAGGACAGTCCCAAAGAAACCCACACCAAGACAAACCAGAGCCAAACTTCTGACAAGGCAGACAAAGAGAAAATCCCAAAAGCAGATGGAGAAAGGCAACTTCTCCATAGAAGGAAAGTCAAATGATGGAGGAATTCTCCGGAAGCCTGGGATACAGAGCACATGACAGAATGTGTTTCAAAGGCTGAAAGAACTGCCACCCCAGGGTCCTGTGACTATACACATCTTCTTCAGCAACAGAGAGGAATCCAAGGCATTTGCAGGTCAGGGGAGCCTGAGAGAGGTGGTCGTTGGTACACCTACCCTGAGGAAAATGGCTAATGGTAAGTCCTCCTAACAGGAAGGAAGCCATAATGGAAAGAAAATAAACCAAACCAAACCAAAACCCCACACACATTAGGCAAAAAACTGATAAATATACTTGAGAAATACTGTTAGATATTGGATATAGTCTCTACCTCATCCTGAGATTCTAACGGTTCTGTTTGGTCCTGTCACATTGGGCAGAGCAGGATGCTGGCCTGAGGTCAACTGAGAGTCCACAATGGACTATCCTGCTCTTTTCTGTTCTAGAATGTCTGGAATGCCCAACAGGAACCACTCAGGCCTCATCTCAGTCCACCATGTGAGTACTTTGTGCTATAGGTCACTTGTTAAGGTCGCTCACATGTGTAAGCTCAGGAGCTGCTATTGTCTGCCATCCCCTGCACCTGAGATGTATAACAGCCAAGCACGCCATACCCTGGGTGGCCATTTCCCTCTCATAGTCACCCTGCCATGTGGAAGTGGTCCTGGGCCATCTCCCACCATGGAATGGTCCTCCGGATTCTCTACTAAACTAAAATTCTTTCTCTCTCCCAAGTTCCTTTACATCTAACAGATTACTGAAACATAATCGATCCCACTAATACCCATCTAAATTATGCATGAGAACATTTAAGACATTTCTGTTATAAAGGGGGAGGAGGGTCAAGAGCATAAAGGGAGGTGAGGTTCCCACAATATACTTGGGCTGGTGAAATCACAACGCTGCAAGGCTCCGGTTGTGTTAAAGGGAGTGTGTATATACAGCCACAAGGGGACACACGCAGGGTAAATCTGGAGAAATGATTCCAAAGACTGGAAACCATGGTAGACCAATCAAAACAGCAAAATCAAAACAACAAAATCAAATTCAAGTAATGCAAAGAAAGGCAGAAAAGATATAAGAATGACATGAAACAAAACAAAGCAACAAAATTTAAAAAAAAGAAAAACTCAAAAACAGAAAAAGCAAAAATAAGGAGGAAAAGGCAGTGTCCATTTGAAATGGATGCCAGACTATATGGTTGGGTGAGAAAACAAGCTTAGAGTACCACTTATTTTGGCTAAACTGATTGAGAGAGAGAGACTAATAAAACCCGGGCAATACTTTATGCTTGTGTTTTGTTGCATTTGAAAAATGAGACCCGACAATGGGGCATGAATGAGGGTAGAACGTAAGGATGGAAGGAAGCACAGCTGAGGTTCTTCTACCCTCATTTTTTACATTCTGCTAGCTTTGAAAGACAAGTGCCATATTTACACAAAACTAAATGACATGGAATCTTCCACATTCGAAACAATAAGAAGTTAGGGAAGGATGCAGGCCTTGATGGATAGTCTGCTTGCCCTACCCAGCAGCCCTTTACTCTGTCCCAGGGAGCCTGTGAGTGAGCTTGTGATCCTTCTCAGCATGGGATTCTCTGGTTTCCCTGCTGAGTGGCTCTGAACCTGCAACAGCAAGGGTATGGGGGGGTCTAGATCTCCCTGTGGCCCAAAACCAGAATTCACATTTGACCTTGGCCATGAGAAGGCAGGCTATCTAAGACCATGAGACGGGCCCGGCGCGGTGGCGCAAGTGGTTAAAGTCCTCGCCTTGCACGCCCGGGATCCCATATGGGCGCCGGTTCTAATCCCGGCAGCCCCGCTTCCCTTCCAGCTCCCTGCTTGTGGCCTGGGAAAGCAGTCGAGGATGGCCCAAAGCTTTGGGAACCTGCACCCGCGTGGGAGACCCAGAAGAGGCTCCTGGCTTCGGATCGGCGTAGTATCGACCCGTTGTGGCTCACTTGGGGAGTGAATCATCGGATGGAAGATCTTCCTCTCTGTCTCTCCTCTCTGTACATCCGCCTTTCCAATAACAAAATAATAAAAATAAATCTTTAAAAAAAAAAAAAGACCATGAGACTTTAGTGTCTGGGCTTTTTTTCAGCAGTGATTTTAGGGAGTCCAACAGGTGGCATAAATTCAAGACATGCACTGAAGGTTGGAATACATAAAGCCAGGAAGAAAAGGAGGAACAGGATTCCCATAAGACATTGATGGGAGAGATAAAACGTGTAAGTGGGCTCAGGAATTCGAGGGAGGACCTGGCCATATCACAGGTTCAGTGGGTCTTCTCTTGGAGATAATAGCACTCAAAAAGTTCATGTGATAAAAGAGTGTAAAGCAAAAAGGTCCTGCAGGCAGTAGGTTGTCAATCAGTAATGATTACTTTGGTTGAAGAGAGATTGATGGCAGGATTTCCTTTTGCGCCATTAAATTCCCTCTCTGCTTTCCTCCAGTTTGGAGAGCCACACAAGGAGGCAGTTATACCAGAAGCAAAGTCCCCATGGGGAAAAAGAGGAAGACCTGGGGTAGAGCAGGGTGCAGGGGAGAGGAAGGGCCAGTGGTGAGACTCAAATGGATGAAAGAGATGGGATGAAGCATCTGCTTTTCCATGGCCTGAGTCCTGAGGGACCAGTGTGTATGGGGGATGGAGGGAGAGCTAAAATATCACGAGAGAAGTGAAGAGTGCAAGAATAAGAGGGAATCAGGTTTCTGCCCTAGGGCTCTCCCTGTCAGCAGAAGGTGTTCACAGGCAACTGGAGCTGAGAAGGAGCTGCACTGTCCCCGGAGACTTGTTAGGCTCCAAAGAGCTGTGAGAGATGCCCGCAGAATATTCTTCAGCCCATGGAAACTTAAGGAAGACAAAGGAAGCCACTTCTGCAGAGGCCTTGCGATATGGGGCCAGGGAGAAAATGTGTGTGAATAATGTTCCAAAACCATGGTGGGACAGAGAACTGGAGAGGAGGAAATGAGGCCTAGTCCAAGTAAACAGGTGCAGCAGAGGATGGACAGAGCTGAGCACAACCTGCCCCTTCCCACTGATGTGCACTTGGCTGCTTAAGCTACAGGATAGTATGGGCTCGTGGAGGGAGGTTCAATAGCTGATCTGGCAATGACGGACAAACCAATGGAAGCTCTGAAGTCAGCTTAGCTAGAGGGAACAGAGGTGAACTGACAGACTTACCTGCTGATTGGACCAATAAGTTGGCCAAGGTCTTTGCGTTTGTGTCTCTGGGATCCGGTTAGCCACCTCTCCCCATTTCCCACTTCTAGGATGCACAAGTTACAGAAGGTCTCTTGTTGTCCGCTATTCTCTCTCTGCTCTGTAGAAGGATTCCATACCCCTGTCACTTCACAGGCATGGTGGGATGTGACATTGAACTTGGCTGTGTCTGAGCAGAGCTTTAAGAGCTACCATGTACTCTGTCTCCTGCTATTTCAGCAGTGCGTGAGGCCAGGTTGGAACAGGTGGGGACTGTTCTTTAATCTTGATCAGTCTCAGAGGAAGAAAGATGGAGAACAGCGCTTCGCAGTTCATCCAAAGTTGGCCAGACAGTCATATGAGCAAGAACATAGAATTTGTATGATGAAAACTCTGGGCTAATGACCACATTTTTCTAGAGAGAATGTTAAACTATGTACTAGGAAAGGAGATAAAATGGAATCATGTCAACAGTTCAAAGAAAATGAGAGGGAACTTAAAAGAGGTTAAGATATAAAGACAACAAAAGAAAGCTAAAAAGATAATAGATGTTAATCCAACTATATCAATAATTACTTTAGATGTGACTAGGCCCAGCATAGTAATTAAATGACTGAAATTTTCAAAGTGGGTAATATAATAGGGCCCAAGTACATGCTGCTTAAAAGAAAATCACTTAAATATGAAGACTCAGATGGCTCAAAAGTAAAATGATGGGGAATAATACACTTGTTAGCCGTAATCAAAAGAAATCTGGAGTAGCTGTATTAATCTCAGACAAAGCATTCTTTAGAACAAGGACAATTAATGGGAACAAAGTGAGGCACTGCGTAATTATAAAGGGGTCAGTTTGCTAAGACATAGAAAATTCTTTAATGGCAGGCACCTTAACAATAGAGCATCGAAATTCATAGGAGCTGATAGAACTGAGAAAAGGAGCAGATGAAACCACTGTTGCAGGCAAGACTCCCTCAGTAATTGATAGAGAAAACACATAGCAAATTGGTAGGGATGCAGATAGCTTGCTAGGTCCCATCAGTCAACATGATCAAATTGACATGTATGGAACCCAGCATCCAATAAACACAGGACATGCTTTTCTTGAGCTGCATGGAATGTCCACTAGGACAGAACACATTCTGTGTCCTAAGTACAGTGGCAAAAAGTAAAAAAAAGAAGTCACACAAACTACTTTTTAGGCCACAATGGATTCAAACTACAAGTAGCAACAGGTAAGTGCAAAAACTCCCAAATATTTGGAAATGAAATCTTAACCTGCCCAAGTGATCCACAGGTCACAGAAGTTTTAAGATAAAGCTAAAAATATTTGGTATTAACAAAAACCAAGGCACAATTTATCCAACTATATTGAAAGTGGGTTCATCAATACATGGAAAGGAAATTACGGAATTAATACATGTATTACTAGAGGAGAAAGATATAAAATACAGAATTAGGTTTTTAGCCTGGACAACTAGAGGAAGAAGAAGAAAAAAAAGAACTTACTCCAACTGTAGGCGACTGCCTGTTTTACCTTGTGCCTAGGCAAGTGTTACACTGCTGGTAGAAAAGCAGCCAATAGCTGGTGAGCACTCTGGGCCCAGTTAGTGCCAAATTTGTGTTAACTGTGCCAGTGTGCCAATGTAGTTGCCTAGTCTTATTTTCTTAAGGATGTGTGTGGAAATTAAGGAACACTGAGCTCCAAAATGATGCCACCCAGCTACCAGATGGTAATGGGGGGATGCTGCAGATTGTCTAGGGAAGCATGAGTCTGGGGGACATGTTGGAGTGGGAACAGCTAAGGACATGTTTGACAGGGGAGGAATGTCCTCTGGGCACTTTCATGGTCGAGGCCACTGCACTCACAGGTAGGCAAGGGAGCTGAGACAAAGTGGTGGAGAGGTAGGAAACTGGAGGGCATGCGTGGGTCAGGCCAAGGCATCCACTCGTGTGGGAGACCTGGGCTGCACTAAGTAGCATCATGTGCTGGTGTTGTGTGTGGGGGGGGAAGGACATGATTGGTTGGGCTAGGCTCTAGTACCCAACCACAAGGCAATATCTGCCTGTGAGAGCTGAGACTACAGATGGGTCATGCCAGGTTGAGTTGAAGCATCTGCTAGCATGCACAAGATTTGGGACTTGGAATGGGCCTGGTAGAGGGAACTTTGGGGAAATCTCTACTAGGCTGCACCTCCAACTGGTCGGTGTGGGCGTCAGGGCCATGGACTAGGCTACAGCTCTTTTCAGCCTGCATGTAGGCTGAATCTGGGGGGGGGGGGGGTGGGCCAGACAAGGCTAGTTTTTGGCATCTTCTGGTGATCGTGAGAGTCAGAATGGGTTTGGGGCATGCCAGGATAGGCTGCAGTACCATCCAGGTCACATGAGAATCAGGTTTAGAAATGGGGTAGGCTGGGTTAGGCTGGGCTAGGCTGTAGCACCCAATGGTGAGGGCTGGAATGAGCATGGGCCATTCAGGCCATGCTGTAATACCTGCTGGTGAGTGCTAGGACTGGAGTCTAGCCATGTCAGGCTGGGCTGTAACACCATTAACACATGTGAGCTCTGAGGCTGGGAGTGGGCCTTGTGAGGAACTTGGAGAATTATCCTGATGAGCACAGTTGCTGCTATTGAGTGTGAGAGCTGGGGCTAAGGACAGGCCAGGACAGGCTAAGATCAGCACCCATTGACATATGTGTAGATTGGGTCTGAGGGCAGACGAGGCAGGGTCAGTCCACAGCATACACTGTCATGAGTTAGAGGCAGGATGAGGTACAGGTCAGTCTGGGTTTGACTATGACACCTGGCAGTTCACTTGAGGGCCTGGGCTTGGATTGAGCTAGGCTGGGCTGGACTGTTGGATTTGTTGGAAAATGCCAAGACTATGGGACAGGCCATCTCAGACTGTGCTGCAGCACTTGCTGGCTTGTGCAAAACCTGGGGCTGGGATTGGGCATGATAGGAGATGATCCTATTGGGCTGCTGTTTCTACTGGTGAGCAAAGGAGCTGGGACTGGGGACGAGTCCATCTGAGGCGGGCTGCAGCACTGGTCAGCCAGCATGTGGGTTGGATCTGGGGTTTGGGTCTGGAGGTGGACCATATTGGGCTAAATTGCCGTACCCACTGGAAAAAGAGACAGACAAGAATGGGTTCAGGCTGGCCAGGTTGAGCTGCATCACTTACTGGCAAGTGCCATGAATGTGAGTCATGTCAGGCTTGGCTGCACATGCTTTTCAAGATCTGGGGCTGGGAGTATGCCTTGTGGGGGACCTGTGGGCATTCCCCTGCCGGGCTGCAGCTCTTACTGGCCAAGGCAACAGCACCTGTCTACAGACATGTGGGCTGGGTCTGAGGGTAGTTTGGGCTGAGCTAAACTGCATGGATATGCCTGAGAGTCAGATGGGATAAAGAACAGACTGAGCTAGGCTGAAGCATATGCTGGCACATGCGGAATAAAATTAAAAATTAAAAAAATAAACTTAAATCAGAAAAAAAGATGGCAAACATCACAAAAAAGGTACTTGAGATTACCAGCAATATGTTGTTTGAAATGATCAAAATCCTTGATAATCCTCTGTCTGATTTTCACAGAAATAAGAGAGAAGGCAAAAATTACAATATCACGATGAAAGAGAGATCCTCACTGCTGATGCCATGGATGTTTCAACAATAATAAAGGGACACAAAATGATCCATAGAGGTTAGGGCAAGAAGCAAGAGAAAGAAGGGGAATCTAGTTAAAAAGCTAGTAACGAGGCCCTGTGGAGTGCTGGAGTTCTCCAGTATCTTGACAGAGTATTAGTAACAGATGATAAAATTCTATATTTAATGCAGACATGCACATAAGTGAAACAATGAGTCTGGGTAAGATGGATGGGTTGTATCTTTGCCAATATCCTGGATTGAATATTATATAGGTATTTTCAAAATATTACCATTGGATAAAACTGGGGAAAGCACACAAGGAGTCTATGATGTTTTGCAATGATACGTGGCTACAGGTCTCTCAAGTAGATTCATATTCAAGTTTCTCTCTTTGTGAAACAGATGTTACTTACATTTTAAAAAAGATTTATCTATTTATTTGAAAGGCAGAGTTACAGACACAGAGAGAAGAAGAGACAGAGAGATCCTCCATCCATGGGTTCACTCCTTCAAATGGCTACATTGGCCATTTCTGGGCAAGGCCAGAGCCAAGAGCCTGGAGCTTCATCTGGGTCTCCCTTGTGTCTGTGGGGGCCCAAGCACTTGGAGCATCTCCTGCTGCTTTCCCAGGTGGATTATCAGGTATCTGGGTCATAACTGAAAGCAGCCAGGACATGAACAAGTGCCCATATTGGATGCTGTCACTGCAGGCTACAGGTCACAGTGCCAATCCCAATTAGCTACTATTGTCATACTGTAACCGATAACATTTGAAGCATTCCATACTCTAATGTTACACAGCACTCCAATTAAAATAAAATTGTTTAACATTACAAACAAAATTTCACCTACTCATGAGTGTTTGTAGAAACCACCCAGATGTATATGTGCAGATGAATGCATAAACAAAATATGACAGTGATACACTGGAATATTGTTTGTCAATGAAAGAGAATGAGGCATGGATACGTGCAAGAACCAGGATGAAAATGTAAAACCTCATATCGAGTGAAAAAGCCAAGCAGAAGGGATTCACATCACAGAGCTTCACTTATACTGAATGCCTAGACTTCAAGACATACCACAGATCTACCTATATCAAAAACAGTTTGGTACTAGCACATTAGTAGACATGTGGACCAATGGAAAGGTGTAGAAACCCCAGAAGTTATTCCAGGTATCAAACACCAACCAATATTTGACAAAGTAGTTAAAATCAGTCTCTGGAGAAAGGACATACTCTTCAATAACTGGTGTTGGTAAAATTGAATTTTCACATGCAGAGGTAAAAAAATAAAACAGTTACCTTACACTCTGCAAAAACCACCTCACAAGGGATTAAGAAGCTAAACCTAAGACTTGACCATCAAATTTCTAGGACAATCATGAAGAGACACTCTAGGACATTGGCTTAAGATCCCAGAAGCACAGATAATGAGGGAAAAAAAGACAAATGCAATTATGGGATTATATGAAGCTCGGAAATGTTTGCACCAAAAATGAAATAATTAATATAATGAAGATGCATTAATAGAATCTGAGAGAATATTGGGAAACATTGCAATGATAGCCATTAGTATCCAGGATCTATAAAGAGTTCAGAAAACTCAGCGACAGCAACAAAAGAGACAAAAATAGGGCCTGGTGCAATAGCCTACCTTGAACTTCCTTGGCTATACCCCTGAAAATCATATGTTCCGGGAAATCACTGGCATTTGGGTGTTGGAGATGATTGGCACCCAATGGATGGGATAGTTGTGCCTTGAAGCAAATGTGGGTCATTCTGCGTCTTTCGGTCTCATGTCATCTGAAATAACACTACTGTTTTCTCCAAAATCCTGATTTTACCCACTGCCTACATTCACTAAAAATTTAATTCGAAGGCCAGTGTTGTGCTACAATGCTTGCATCCCATAATGGAGTGCTAGTCCAAGTGTCTGCCGCTCCACTTCCTGTACAGTCACTGCCACTGTTTCTGGTAATGCAACGGAAGACGGCTCAATGACTTAGGCTCCTGCTACCCAGATGGAATGGGAGTCCCAGATGGAGTCCACACTTCTGGCTTCAACCTGATCCAGCTGCAGGGAGTGAACCAATGGGTGTAGGACCTCTATGTGTGTGTGTGACTTTGTCTTTCAAATACATAAAGTAAATCTTTAAAAACCATAGAGAGGGAGAAGGAGGGACGGAGAGAGAGAGAGAGAGAGAGAGAGAGAGAGAGAGAGAGAGAGAGAGAGAGAGACTCACTGAACCAGTCTGGGATGAAGCCACTATCCTGAAACTCACTGCAGGTCTTCACATGGGTGCAATTACTCAGCTGTTTGAAGCATCCCTGCTGCCTGCTGGGGTCTACAGGAAGCTGGATTGAAGAGCTGGAGCCAGGAATCAAATATCAGCACTTTGGTGGGTGCCTTACCTGCTGGGCTAGAAGCCCTCTCCCCACATGTATGCTGATGCATGCACGATGCATCTGAATCAGGTTCTCCTCATCTGCAGTGTGCCACTCCCAACTTACCAACCCACTCAGGTGTAAGCTGAAGCCCTCTATAATGTTGCAAGGAAGGAAAAAAATGATGTTGCACTAATTTGAGATATCAAGAGTTGTTCATTAATAGAAACAGAAGAGAGCAAGTTCTAGCATAAGCCCAATTCCCTAGTCTATCCCCCCAACAAAGCAAAGCAACTAAAAATAGGTGGCAATTGTGTCTCATGAGATTTCACAATACAATACTTCCAAAAGCTCGTGAACATGGAATTGAAAAATAGATTTACTTTGGTGCAAAACTTTTAAAATCCATGAATAAGTTTGAAGGGATCCTCCAAAAGTCCATGAACAGCGTGTATTATGAAATAGACTTTGTGGTTTTGAATAATTTTAGCATTTTGATAAGCTCTTAATTGCTACATTTGCCATGGACTTTGTGAAATCTCCCCATAATTCTCTATAAGAAATTCTGCAAATGAATGATTTCTCATGTTTGGTCATAGCTATTACTCTCCTGGGCTGCAGAAATCGTCTATGTGGGTGTGTTCTTCTTGCTGAAGTGTGTGCAGCTTCCCCAGACACGCATGGTTTGTTCTTTGTACCCTCCTCTAAGTCATCCCCTTGCTGTATGCCCCTTGGGAACCAAAGTTCTCTGGAGTCAGACAAGTTGTCTCAGTTTATCTAACCAGCATTTATTGAATACTTACTACACTATCTTCAAAAAGTTAATTTTATTTTAAATTGCAAAGTGTTCTAATTTTCTCATTCATGATATTGAATGTATGATAGTTTTAAAATCCAGTTAGAGTTGGTCTGCATAATGTATCTATATATTAATTATTTTATTGAAACGAGTTTGAGCCACATTTTCCAGGATATAATGCAATGTAGCAACAAATATATACAGAATAAATTAATCAAGCCAGACAACTAACCTTTCCTTTTCTTTGCATTTGTAGTTTGTCAGCTCCTCTCTTCCAGTTCTTTACACAATATATGATCTCTTATTGTGAACTTGAGTTCCCCTCCTGTGCTGTGGAACATTAGAACTTGCGCTCCCTTCTGGGGACGTTTGGTTCCTGTAACTCAGCATTCTTCTAGTCCTCCTCACCCAGTCTTCCTGTATTATCTAGTAATATTCTACTATCTACTATTCTAGCTCAGATTGATCATGTTGTTTTAAGAAATAGTTATTTGAATATTGGAAAAACGGAAGGAGGAGGAGAGGTAGGAGGGGAGAGACAGAGAAGGAGTGAGGGGAAGAAAGAGGGAGAAAGGGGGAGAGAGAGAAGAGAGAGGGAGAAAAGGAGAGGGAGAGAGTCAGGTAGAGCGGGGAGGGAGAGACGGAAGAGAGGGGAAAGGCAGAGAGGGGAAAAGCAGAGGGGACAGGCAGAGAGGGGAAAGGCCGAGAGGGGAAAGGCAGAGAGGGGAAAAGCAGAGGGGGGAAAGGCAGAGGGGGGAAAGGTAGAGAGGGGAAAGGCAGAGAGGGGAAAGAGAGAAAGGGAGATGGAGAGGGAGAAGAGGGGAAAGGAAGCGGAGGGGAAGAAGAGCAGAGGGAGGGGGAAAGAGAAAAGGGGAAAACGAGAGAGAGAGACACACACACACACACACACACACACACAGAGAGAGAGAGAGAGAGAGAGAGAGAGAGAGAGAGAGAGAGAGAGAGAGACCTGAGAGTTCCCACACTCTGCAGTGAAGGTCTTGGGCAACCCCGGCAGCTCTCACACAGAGCTGCAGGTCTGTAAAGGCCACAGAACTCTCCCACCACTAGGTTTGCTGCTGGCTGCTGTGATGGCCTGCTGGGACTTCTGCATCACCTGCTCTCCCGCCCTTAGAAGGGGCTAATGCCACACCATCTCTCTGATATAAGGCAGCCTTCATGCAAATTGTAAGGTCAATAACCCTTTCCATACTGTTTTTGATGCACCCCATGTGTTTTGATGCTTTTGTTTTTATATTCATTTCATTCAAATAGTTTATTTTCTTTTGTCGAATTCACTGCTGGCTCATGGATCACACAGTGGTGTCATTTTACCCAAGAAGCTCTTATGTTTTCCTTTCCATTTCTTCACCCATGCGTTGGTTATTCGACTCTATGGTGCTGTAAATCTTGTTTTGACTTCATACCTGTTGTTGACTTTGTTTCATGGATTCTTGTTTGATGGAATATATAGCTATGACATAACAGAGACTATCATATCTGGATGTGAAGATGCAATGCAGTATGCATCTCTACTTCCACATCAAAGATGGACTCCCAGGGAAACTGTTGGACTTATCTAGACAATGGGGTGCTGGATTATCTGACATTGTCTGTACCAGCAATGCCAGGGCACACTTCAATGGCAGACTAATGGACTTCTGATTGGTTATGTAGGACTATACTATTGTAATAATATGGGGAAAATCAGTTAGGGGTGGGAAGTTGGAGGGGAGGTAGGGAAATCCCAGATCCTATGGAATTGTACCATAAAATTCAAAATTAAAAAGAAAAGGTGGGGAGGGGGCTAGTGCACTTTGCTCCTCTTTCCATTCTGCCGTCCCAAGCTGCTATTCCACAGCAGGCTCCCTTGCTGGGTTCCAGTGCCTGCCCTCAGTCGCTCTCCACAAAAATACAGCTGTCAATCATTGCTGTGCTTTGTGTGTAGGAGAAAGTGGGTGAAGCAGCGCCACGTGGCTGTCTTGGATGCAGACTCCTCTGAGCTCACTCTGCGATCAAATTTAATTTTTTTCCTTTCATAGCAGCCCCCACCCTCAGTTTATTAAAACATGATTGACAAATGTAAATATGAATGTGCAATTGACATCTCAATGTGTGTATGTATTCTGTCATGATCGAATACATCTCTGTGTGTACATGCATATACACACATATATGTGTGTGTGTGTGTGTGTGTATGTGTGTAAATATAACCTCCCATATTTGTCTTTCTTAGATGGTAAGAACATTTAAAATATTCACTGCAGTGTTGTGAACTATTGTCAAAGTTATAAAACCCAACATGTTTAACTACACTTACCATGAATTCCAAGAGCTCCCATAATTTATTCATCTTACCTTAATTGAATTGTGTTCCATTTGACAAATGTCCCCAAAACAAGTCCTTCCCCTACCCCCAGTAAACATCATTGTTTTCTCTGTTTCTTTGAATTTGGCAATTTTTCATTTCATGTTTCACAGAGAAGTGAGATATATATATATATATATATATATACACACATATATATACATACATATATATATCTCCAATAGTGAGGTTTGGGATTACATGGTAGCTCTGTTTCTAATGTCTTGAGGCCCTTCTGTCCTATTCTGTACATGCCCATTGTGCCTATTTGCATTCCCATGAACAGCATTGAAGTTCTATTTTCTGGAACAGGCACTGTGGCCAAGCAGGGAGACTCTGCTTTGAGCACTTGAATTCCAAGTGGGAGCACCTGATTCAAGTCCAGACTGCTCCATGCTTCTGATCCAGTGACCTGGCTTACTGCTTATGTACCTGTTGAGACTCAGGTACTTGGGTCCTTGACAACTGTCGGTGAGACTTGACTGAAGTTCCAGGCTCCTACGTCCACATGGACTACTTGAAGTGTTGTAAGCATTTGAAGAGTGGGCTAGTGGGTGGAAGATCTCTCTCTCCCTCTCTGTTTCTTCTTTTTTCTGTTAGTCTGCCTTTCAACCAACTAAATACATCTTTAACTACAAAGAGGAATGTTTTCTTTATGTTCTTTCCCACAACTATTTTTAGCTCTTTCCTTTCATTTTTTTATGTATGAAAAAGGGAGAGAGAAAGAGAAAGAGAGAGATTGAGAAAGGGGGAGACTGAGGTCTTCTATCTGATGGTTCACTCCCCAAATGGCTGCAAAGACCACAATTGGGCTAGGATGAAGTTAGGAGTCAGGAGATTCATCTGGGCCTCCCATGTGGATTCAGGGGTTCAAACACTTGGACCATCTTTTGCTGCTTTCCCTGGTGAATTAGCAGGTAACTGAATCAGAAGTGAGCCAAGAGACTCGAACTGGTGTGCCCATTTGGGATGCCAGTGCCTCAGACAACGACCTTATTGACTGGACACACCCTGACCACTTGTTTCTTCTTCTTTTTTTTTTTTTTTTTCTTTTTATAGTCACATTAGTGTACAGGCAATTTCTTTATCAGGCACTGAAATAAGGTCTGAGGCCTCTCGACACGAAATCAAGGCCAGAGCTGGATTCAGTATGTCTGTGATAAAATCTTAGATCCATTCCTCTTGGGGCAGAAATTTCTAATTAGTCATTTAACCTCTGGTTCTCAAATTTCTTGCCATCTCATAGCTGTAAATTGCAAGGGCAGTGCTCATGCTGTGGAGGATGTTTACACTGATTTGTCCACTTTTTGTCCAAGTGGCCCCAGGCTGACCTATGTGGCTTCATTAGATAAGACAGAAGCAAAAGTTGCCTGGCCAGGTCCTCTGTATTGTGGTCAACTTGTTCCAATTCTATGTTTCTTTACATTGTCCATTGGCTCAGATGTCAGAGTGACCCCTGCGTTACCCTCACAGTCAGACAGGAGGATGGAATTTTCCAGTGAGCTTCCAGGCTTAATTAAGGAGAATGGCTTTATTTAATGATCACTGTGTCTAGATAGCAAATGCAAACAAGTGAGAATGCATGCAAGTACCAGCAAGAGGAACATCTGTTCCTAAAATTGGAACCATAGGAACTTGAGGGCATCATCTGTATATTTTCGGCTTGTTTATAAGTAGAATTTCCCCCTTCCTTCTAATGCCTGTAGTGATTGCATGCATATTGCATAGCTTTTGAAATTGCTAAAATAAACAGTCATTCATGATGAATTCCTTGGGACTCATTTTAAGGACAATTCTGGTGAACTCACCTACTATTAATTTACATGCAAACTGCTATTCTATGGTCATGCTAATATAATTTGGGGATAATTTCACAGCTAATCGCTTTAATGTTGCTCATTCTAGCATATCTACGCAAAACAAAGATGAAGAGTCAGGCTTCTAAATCAGCTTAAGATGTTTATTGAGTCAGAGAAAACACCTTTCAATTTCAAATGTCTTCATTATAAAAGAGCTGCGCTGGGATTGGGAACAGGTGATTATGGAAGCACATAGGCTATGAAACAAAGGATGCTTTCTGGAAACCATGGGGCTACTTACTTCAAGCCTCAGAATGTTCTAGAAACCATGGAATCCACTTACCTCGAGCCTTAGAATGTTCTGGAAGCCATGGGGCCACTGACCTTGAGCCTCAGAATGCTCTGGAAACCATGGGGCGCTCTTACCTTGAGCTTTGGAATGTCCCTCTGCACATTAGGACTTGTGACAACAAGGCCTGCATGTCCCGAGACAGATGGCTTTCCATCACCACCCTTGATCTCATATACTCTTTAGAGCAGTCCTATGTGTCAGGAGCTCTTTTGTTTGACAAAACAAAGGAAATTCAGTGGTGCTGCTTCACCCTGCACCGCTTTCTCCTCTAGCTGCCCATCCTCCTCCACCTGCTAAGAGCACCATCTTGTAGGGCAGCCCACAGACTCGTAGGGCGGGGTCCAGCCCTTTTCACGCCCACATGGCTGGCTCTGTTCCGTAAAGGGAGCAGACACTGCAACAGGCTCTCCCTGTTTTTCCCACCAACAACAATGAAGGGAAGGTGAGCTTTTCTCTTTCTCCAGATAAAGAACCTTTCTCGACCCTGACCATGCTGTCATGGAAGATTTCATTTCATGATTTTTTTTCTGAGATTTGCAGAATGTTCACTGTGACCCTGCACTCCCTCTCCTTCTAATAGCCTCTTATTTACACAGACTCATTTCATGCTCCCTGGTATGTGGCATAGACCTTGATAGGGCCACATGGCATCAAACGTCAAAGGTGCTTCAAGGGATGTTAAGGTGAAACTCTCAGAAATGAGGCTCTGAGCTTGAGGACTTCTTTCTATCCCTGGGATTGGTTGGGTAGGAGTTAAGCCCTGGTATTCCGGACACCTGTGGGTTTGCAAAGACATTTTCTTCCCTTGCTCCCTCGTCTGGAGGAACATTGCCAGGTGTTTCATATAGCATTCAATCAGCAAGCAGCAGGTGCTTGTTAAGTGCCTGTTGAATGCCAGGTGTTTAATGGAACAAGTTTAAACATCTGCCTCCCTCCCCTCCCCAAACCAGGGCCAGGATCCCATTTCAGTCATGATTGCCTTTTAGTTCTGGAGAAAATGGAAACAAAACAACAACAACAAAAAAAGCATGCTGATCCCGCTGGTCCCATGGAGTACTAGGTGGTAATTGTCTTGTTTCTGTTTAGTTTATAATCAGTGTCCTGCTGTTTATGAAGCTGAGAAGGAAAATGAGAACTGGTCTCAGATACCACTGGCTTCATGAACCAAAGGGGACATTGTGACTAGATGGTGAAGAAGCAAGGAAAAGGTTGTTCCTCACTCCCACATCTCTTCATTCCTTCTGTTCCTGGCTCCCTTCTCAGCTCTTGACTTCTCATTATGATATGGTTCAGGAGCATGAGAAGAAGGCCTAGGTCAGGTCAACCCTGGGAGTTTTATCATAGCCTCTTTTTGCGGCCCCTGGTGTGTTGGGACCCTGTACTTATGAGGACATTCAGGCACCCACGAGCCCAGGGACCTCCCCTCTCATCTAGCATTTAGGCAGTGCATGTGGCAAATGCTGAAACTCCAAAAACCATGGGCTTACATTAGGAAGAATGAAAATGGAGCTGGCGCTGTAGCTCAGTGACTAAAACCTCACCTTGCATGATGCCCTGGCATCCCATGTGGTAGCTAGTTCATGTCCCAGCTGCTTCACTTCCCATCCAGCTCCCTGATTATGGCCTGGAAAAGCAGTTGAGGATGTCATAAAGCCTTGGGACCCTGTACCTGTGTGGGAGTCCTGGAGGAAGTTCCTGGCTCCTGGCTTTGGATTGACTCAGCTCTGGACACCCTGGCCACTTGGAGAGTGAACCAGCAGACAGAGATCTTTCTCTCTGTCTCTCCTTCTCTCTATAAATCTGAATCTTAAAAAAAGAAGAAGGCAAACAACCCATGACAAGGAGGCTGTGCATTATGTGGCTCTGCTTCATATAAGACTCACAGGAGACTCCAGACTTTCCTTGGGAAGGTGGGAGCGTAGCACACTCGCGAGAGTGCAGACTCCACCAAGCCCTGTGTGGCTCAAGGCTATGTTCTCTGTCCAGAAGCCTGGCTAGCAGAGAGCACTGGTTCTCTTCAAGGTGGCTCACGAGAGAGGAGACAAAACAAGGCACCCTCTGGTTTCACTTCCAGACACTTTCAAATTAAGTAGTTGCTAACATGAAGTTGTTTGGAAGATGGTCAGAGTAGAACAGTGATGATATGATGTTGGCAAAGCAAGATGTAAAAGGAGGATGGTTGGTCTCCCTGCGCTATAGACACTAACGCGTGTATAATTCAAAAGGACCCTCACTTCTCTCCAGCTGATTGTCCTACATGAAAGTGTAGGTTCCGGCGTCCTCTGCTGCTCCTAATCTGAGCACACCTGATGGTGTAGATCACTTCCCATTTCATTGGTTGCCCCAGGAGCTGCTGAATTTCTTTATGTGTGACACAGCACAGATAATTCTGCTGACTCATTCTTGTTTTTATGCTCCAAGTTAACCAAACCCAGAGTGTTTGGGTATGACTGAAAATACCTGAATTCCTTTTTATCTTTTCTCCTGCTACACCTGTATGACTGAAGTATATGCAGTTTTGCTAAGAACTCTGGGCCAGGTAGTCAAATGCAGAAACAAAACAAAGCAAAACAAAAAACACAAAAACAAGGCAACAAAAACCATCCATAATTCTTGGTCTAAAAGAGTAAAACTAATTTAAGAATGTTATTAGTCAAGGGTTCATCATTGTGGCACAGTGTGTTAAGCTGTTGTTTGGGCTGCTGCTTTTCCAATCTGGCTTCCAGCTAATGTGCTTGGAAAGGCAGCATGGGGAGGTCCCAGGGCTTGACTCCTTTTCATTCAAGTGGAAGAACCAGATGCAGTCGCTACTTCTTGGTTTTTTTCCTGGCCTGGCTTGGTTGTTGAGGGCATTTGGGGGATAAACCAATGCATGGAGACATTTTTTGTTTTTCTGTCATGCTGCCTTTCTCATACATAATATTTCTACAAAATGCTATCATTCTAAGAAGCATTGAAGTAAAAAATAAAGTCTTATTGTTCATTCAAATGTATCACCTTAAAATCATTAGATTCTTGGATCCAAAACGTCTCCCATGCTGCAGAGGCACCTGTGCACTTATTTGGAAAGCTTTGATCAACTTCAGACATAAATTGAATTGGAGAGCCTTTCTCATTTGGAAGTAAACTCAATTTCAATAACCTGATGGAAATTGGATGATAAGACTATCTCTGTCTATGAATTACATTGTCAGAATGGTTCTATTTTTTTCTTTCTTTCTATTATCTTGGACAAAGAAGAGAGCACTTCTGGTGTTTTACAAACCTTGGATGCTGTTGTGCTTGTCTCCTTATATCTGTAGCCACAAAACACTCCTTTCTTCATGAGCTCAACATTCGTTAAGGCTGCCAGGGAAATTGGGTGATCTGAGCACACAGGTGAGGTGGGTCGCATGGTTCCTGTGGCATGTTTCAGGTCAGCTGAGGACAAACTCTTTTGACTAGGGGGCATGGTCTGCTGCCTGCAGCTTGCCTGCTTGGAATTCCTCAGGGATGGCTTCCCACTGTGGGCAGCAGGGTTGGCTGTGCCGTCGCGGGAGGAGGAACCAGGGAAGGCAGAATGAAGGCTGCTTGAGACCAAAGCTCACAGGAGACATTCACCTGCCAGGTGCCAACTGAGGAGAGCGAGGAGCACCTGCCACTAGCACCTTGTTGACAACCCTGAGGAAAGCGCCACTCCTGTGGGTCTGTTTGCTTCTCTTGGGCACTTCTGCCTTTTTGACTTTTACCCACCTGCTCACTTCCATCATTTCCACACAATCCCTCCTCAGCGTCTCAAAGAAAAGGACATTTTCCACTCTCATTTGCAGGGATGGGGTGGATCCCCCAATAGTTGTCACTTAGTATCATCATCTATAATTTTAACATTTTGCATTTAATTCTCATTTTATTTCAGAGAGACCCAGACAGAGTGAGATCTTTAATCCACTGACTTGCTCCCTAAATTTCTGCAACAGCTAAAGCTGTGCCAGGCTGAAGCCCGGAACCTGGAATGCAAGCGAGGTCTACCCCTGTAAGTGCTGAAGGAGGTATGGGGCTCAGAAGCCACCTGAAGGTGTGGAGTCTGCAGAAGAGGTTTGCTGGAATCCCCATAAAGGCTAAATAAGGAATTTTAATCCTTGCATAAGCCCCAGGGAGTGTGTGGCTAATCACTTACTGTTTATTACCAATGCCCACACCAAATGGATGATTTTTCCCATTGGGACTGTGGATGACAACATAGGAGAGTACTAGTGGAATCTCCATTCCAGACATGACTGCACACCCCCTGTATCCTGCCCTTCTGCAGGGTGCACATGGCCAGTGGGCTCTGAGCTCTGGCGGCATCAATGCCTGGCTGTCCACGGAAATGAGGATGTAACACACCTCCTACCCTGCTTCCCCATCTTCTTCGGGATTTCATCCAGAAACGTCCTTGATAGAGTGAACCTCCCTCTTTTTCATGTATTTTCCTAGGCAAAAATATTGCCCTTGCTGAGTGTTATCAAAGCAAGTGTTTATTCCTAAATGAGTGTTCTTTTCATAACAGTTGCTGTCACAGGACATAAGCCTATGCTGAAAGCAAACTGAGGATTCAACAACAAAATCTGAGTGTGGCCAAAGAAATGACATGGACTCATGGAGAAGCATGCTGTCCCATGGTCATGTTACGGCCGCTGGGAGCTAAGTACAGCTGTCAGGCTGGGTTGTAGCCTGGGTCTCAAGGCTGGTGCTACAGACAGTTGTGGGATTGCCCCCAGCTTCCAGCTAGGGGCTGTGAGTCTCACTGCTCATCAGCTGACTTGCATCCACAAGAAAAA
The DNA here is from genome assembly GCF_017591425.1 of Ochotona curzoniae. Classification (NCBI taxonomy): domain Eukaryota; kingdom Metazoa; phylum Chordata; class Mammalia; order Lagomorpha; family Ochotonidae; genus Ochotona; species Ochotona curzoniae. The sequence goes on from NW_024465699.1 coordinate 6,237,373, forward strand.
ATGGTGTTTTTGAATGATATGATTTCTTCTGGAACTAGGGACTTTTGTGTTTTTGGCAGACAGAGAAGACAGAGTAGAAAAGAACTGTGCCAGAGAAGTGTAAGCTTCTGTTGTACTAATGTGTGCAGTTTGCTCTTATTTTTTTAAACCACTTTTGCACCACATATACTTGCAGTTCTTTGGGCTCATTGCCTTCCTAAGCTTAAGAATGTACCTTGGTAGTTACACACCCTCCTGACAATGGCTCTCCTTGATGCTGCATGGAAGAATTCTGACCTCTCTAGCACCACGTGCACCTCTTCTGTATTCAGATTCTCAACTCTGTTAGGGCAAGCACCTGCTTCCTAACACCAACAATCAGAAAACAAGAGGCAGGTCAGCTCTATGCACACTTTTAACGAGATGAAGTTCAGACTGCATACATTAGTCCAAAAGATAGAAAGAGGCTGGATTTAGATGTAAGTTGGATGGTCCAAATACTGCTTTAATCAGGGAACATGGAGGCAGGGTCACCTGATCTTGGTCCAGCTGGTCACACTTGTAAATATTAGGGTTTGACTGTATCAGGAAGAGTTTATCCACTAGCATGAACTGCAGAGAAAAGCCTGTCTTCATGGTGTTTATGGGAATGGTCTTTGCCTACAATCACAAGGCATACAGTCATTGTGGGAACTTTCTGATCTTGAAACTTAGTGCCCTCAGCTCTGGAAGTTATTACGCAGTAACATCCCCCAGAGCCTCATTGCAAAATAAAATAAATAGTGATTTATCACCATCCAGGCTGAGATGGCTTTGCCTCCAGTGTTATGCTGTCACAGGTTCCATACTGAAGCAACCCTTAACCAGGTTTCTCTCTTCTCGAGTCTCCTAGTAATCAGGAAAATGTGTGCCATGCCAGGTCCATAAGAAGTAACCACCGCTCCGATTGTCTTTGCAAAATTTCACAAAGTTGCAGTGGCTCCAAAGCAGAAATCTCCCTCATGTCCTTTTGTCCTTTCACCACTGTGACCATGCAGGAGGCCCTCAGTAACCCAGACCCATTCACAGGCCTTCCCTCACACCCTGAGCAATCACAGTGGACTGGCCTGGTTCGCTTCTAGACAGCCACCCCAGCCCTTCCTCCTTTTGAGCACAACTCCACTTTTTAAGGAATCTAGCCTTTTCTGTGAAGTCATGGTTATCTGGTAAATCTGGCAGGAGACACAGGGAGAGTTCTGGAAAGTGCATGCCTGGGACCAAGTTCTTTCTCCTACAGAGAAAAATGAGGATTAAATAATGCTGAAAGTTACACCAAAGTTTCTAAAGGCTGGACATGTTGCCAAAAACTGGCATCCTAGGATTCATTCTTGAGAATGAAAAAATATGCATTCTTGTTAGTGTGTGGTTCAGAGCTTCAGGGTGTGCATTACATTTTTAAGCCATTTGAATTTAGTTTGTGTTGAATAATGACAGGCGTTTTCACTCATTCTTTTGCATGTGAATATCCAATTTTTCAATCACTGCTTATTGAAGAGACTTGTACTTTCCTTAATGGGTGTTCTGAGCCCCTTCTGTCATGGGATTTGCTTCTGGGATGTCCAATCTCATCCATTGATTCTATGTCTGCCTTTGTGGCAATAACACACTGGGCAATGAGAAGATGAAACACAAGTGCTGTGTTTGGGGTGATAATTTTGAGCCTCTGCACTGACGAACCAGCATCTCTAAAACAGATTTTCGTTGAGCTGATGTGCATTTTCCTATATTTGGGTTAAATAAAACAGACTTTTCTATTGCTTATAGTTGAGGCAGAGAAAATGATCATTTTGCTAAAAGCAAGCGGATAACTGTTACTTATTATTTTCAATATCTCCATCACCCCCCACCCCCGATATCCCAGGAAAAACCATCTTCTGTCGCTTTCCCAGGCACATTAGCAGGGAGTTGGATTAGAAGTGGAACAATGGGGACTTGAACTGGTGCTCATATGGGATGCCAGTGATGCAGACAGTAATTTGATCTGCTTTGCCACAATACTGGACCCAACAAAACTCATCCTGTGACCGTTAATCCACTCCATGAGATGTGGCTTTCATTTCAGAACCCTGTGGCTTCATTATGTCCCCTTTGGGCTCTTAGCTCTTAAAGGTTCCAGTTCCCAATGCCTTCACATTGGAGACTTAAACACAGGAAACTTGGAAACAAATTGAAGCTATAGCTCAGAGAAACCCAGTTTATCATCTCATTGTAATCTTTGATCATCTAAGTAGGGAGGGTTATCTGCCTTACAATGGTTACTGGTTAGCACGGGCTAAGTGGGAATACTGTCAGTGGAATTATTTGGAGTGGAAAATGCATTGAATACCCTTAACCTATTGTACACCTGACTTACAAACTGACTGTGATGCTGGTTGCTTACTCTCATGACCTCAGGGTTGACTTGGATCTGTGAGTACTGCTACTGCCCAGTATCATGAGGGATGGTGGGACTGAAAACCACAAGTCCAGGAAAAGATCAAAATATGAAATTTGATATTTGAACTCATAACCCTTTGGCTTCATTGCTCACAGTCAGTGCCACTGTAGGACACAGAGTTACCTAGTAAATGCAAGATGGCTGGCCTTATTGGTGGAATCCCAGAATGATAGATATGATGGTGTCATGGGGAGTTTGGGGGAAAATTCAAGAGAGGAAGGGATGTAGGAGCTGTACTTTAAGGGAGAAGCAGATTGGAAGTTGGGAGAAGGTAGAACTGGGAGTGAAAACAGTAGAGGAAAGGGCGTGCGTATAAAAGGGCTAAAGCCAAATGCAGGTTTTTTTTTCACCCAACTTCCCCAGACAAATGTCACCTCTATACCCATTGATGTCCAATTGGTGCTCAGGTGAGTGTGTGATCTAATGGCATCCACCCCAACTCCCTTACAACTTCTACCTTGCAAGCAAAAGCAAACAGAGAAACTACCGCGAGGATAAAGATCGAGCCGTGCTCCTGGGGAGTCAGGAGCAACGAAGCAGGTGTGCACACACAATCAGAAGTGATTGTTTGTGTTGATTCCCCCTTGACTCAGGAGTGTATCAGCTCACTTGGAGTTACATGGCTTCTCCAAGGTCACAGAGTTTACAAGCAGGAAGGTGAAGGCTGTAATTCAGAGCCCCCTGATGCCAGAACCCACATGGATGGTAAGACACCCATTCCCCAAACAAACAAACAAAAAAAGACAGCAAATACAAACAGCAGGGGCAAAATGGTACTTATTGCTCTCCAAATGGATACACAGTGGCATATGAGGAGATAGAGGATCCTCTCTAAGTGTAAAACTGATGTCAGTATTTGTCACAACAATAGCTAACATTTATTGAGTATATCCTCTGTGCCAAGCACTGTTGTAACTACTTCATGTGAATGATCTTATTTTAGGAGATTTTATGGCCTACCCCATTCTTGCGCTTATCTTTCCATAAGTTACTCCCCAGGAATCGAGGTTGATTGCTAAAGTGCCGTAGTTAAGTTTTCAGAGCAGCCTCTGGTTTGATGCAGTTGCCAAGTGTGTGTGTGTGTGTGTGTGTGTGTGTGTGTGTGTGTGTGTGTGTGTGTAGTTCCAGAATTTATGCACATTTCACTTCATTTCTCCACCAAAGCTTCCATAGAAACCAGGACTTAGACCCAGCATATCACAATTAAGTATTAAAGTGTTTGGTATTTTCAAAGTATTTTTACAATTATCATATTATTTCAGTTACAGAGCTCTGTGAGTTATTGTGTCATCGTGATTCACTTATTTTCTTTTTTATTTTTTTAAGTTATACTTTTTTTTTATTATATTTGATTTTATAACACAGTTTCATAGGCTCTGGGATTCCCCCAACCCCTCTCTGTACCCTCCCCCCATGGTGGATTTCTCCACATAGTTGCAGTATTACAGTTCAAATTCAATCCTCATTCTTTCATTGCAAGCATATACTTTGCATAGTGTCCAGCATCTTATTGTCTAGATAAATTCAGCAGTTTCTTGGGCAGACCATCTCTGGTCTGAAGGCAGAGCTGGCAGAATATCATCCCAACCAATTAAAAGCCACAACATAACATCAACAACTGCTTACAACCTTATGGAGTTAAATGACATGGTATTGAGTGACCAATATGTTAGAAAATGCAAGTTCTTAATCACATCCTGTGATTACTTCATTAACATTTCAATTTTAGTTTGTACACAATTGGCTGCTATACACCTTAAAATGGCTATAGAGTACTACTCAGCTGTCTCATGTCTATTTTCATTTTTGTATTTAGTAATTTATAATGTTGAAGCATTATTTTTACTGAACTTGGCAGATTTTGGGATAGTCCATGTTGACTTATAACTCTAACAAGGCATATGTCAACAGTTGAGGTGCAGAACAGTTTTAGGAGGGGTGTGCAGAGAAATCTTCAATACCCTAGTGAGGAGTAACTTATGTTCAATACCCTAGTGAGGAGTAACTTACCTAACTAGTAAGGTATATGTGAGTCCAGGCTAACCGTTTCCTGTCTGATACTAAGCTTTCCTTTTTGTTCTCTGTCTATCCAATCCTATTTTTTTTGGATGGGGGGGGCGGGTGGGCTTTGGAGCGACCCTGATGGTCATTGCAGGAGAGGGTGGGGATCCAAAGTTGGAACTAAGTAAGGACCAGAGAAGTCTCCTCTCCCTAATCCTGAAGGAAGCTTACTGTTCTGTTTCTGAGGACCACTCAGGGCTCCGGACTGTTGCTCTGATGACCTTGGCTCTTGTAGGGTAGGATTTGGGCTTCTTCCATCCCATGTGGGAGATCCAAATGGGAGTGAATGATCTTAGAGTTCTCAGCGTCCGAAGGCACTCCAATTCTCTGTGGTCTCCTTGGCAGTTGGGATATAGTCCTTGGTACCCATGCTGATAGTCCTTGGTGGCGATCTGTGAGTGACTCATTTATTTTCATAGAAACAATGGGCAAGAAGGGGATGCATTTGTCTTGGAGGATGGGTGTCATGCAGCTTGTGGGGTGGTCCGTGGGGGTAAATGGCTGTCTGGATTCCCTGGTTATGGAGGCAGCTCCTGTGATAGTTATAGGGGACTCTCTGTGGTCTATCACACAGCCAGTCCGTATTGTGTTGCTAATTTTTTTCCTGGTTTGTGGAAACTCCTTGGAACTGGCACTCAAGTCAGACTGACTGAATCTTTGTACGCTCTGTCTCCTGATACGGTCATCTAACTCATGTTTCTCCTTGAAGGATTGCACAGCATCAGGACCTTGGGTAGTCCCAAATGCTAATGAAACTATTCAAGAACATGGTTAGAAACATGAAAAGATGAACTACAGTGAAGCCAGCCCTGGGCCTGAACAAAGTTTCCTAAATCTTCACACCAGCTCTATCACCCAATGCCCTTGTGTGGAGATCCCTGGGTACATCAGCCTTATTCCCACTGCCCATCCTAAGCAAGTGGAAGTTCTCCATGAGTAAGCTGCCCTGTTGGTCACATTGGATTGAGGACCCTGGCATTTTATGCTGCTTGTTATTTATTTTTATTTGGAAGGTAGATTTTTACAGAGAGAAGAGACAGGGAGAGAAGGTTTTCTATCTAATGGTTGATGCTCCAAATAGCCAGGGTGGCGCTGATCTAAAGCCAGGACCTAGGAGCTTCTTCTGGGTCTCCCATGTGGGTGCAGGGTCTCAACGACTTGAGTCCCTCTCTGATGTGTTCCCAGGCCATAAGCAAAGAGCTGGATCAGAAGTAGAGCAGCGGGGACACAAAGCGGCACCCCTATGGATGCTGATGCCTGGGAGGACTAACTGGCTATGCCACAGCACCACCCCCAGAATAATCTGTGATAGCTGATTTTAAATGCCACCCAAGAAATAATGGCACTGTTGTCATACACCTGCTATTAGATGATTCATGGCTAGGAGTGTGCAAGTTAAGCTATCACTGCTTGAAGAAGAAGTTAAAGAAAAAAATTCTCACAATGTGGTGTGAGAATAAACATATGCTTCTGTTAGCTAATGTTGGAACACAATGACTTCCTTACAGACAGAAGTTGGGTGAAAACAGTCAGTTATCTCACAGTGATGGGAATATCTCAAAGAGACACAGAAGCAAACAGAAGAGCACATAGTTGATTAGGTGGGAACCAATTGTGGCTGAGAACAACTAAGGGAAGATTGGTTTGTGACAACACATAAAAAGAAAGAGAAATCAATAATTTTGTAAATAAACAAATGGAAGAGAATAGAAACACTCCATACAGAAGATGAGAAGTGATTCATGGGGTTGTTTTATGCTTGAACAGGTGGAAGGTGATGTTCTACCCTGGAAATGTGAGCTATGCACAATGACTTTGTCCAATAGGGTGTAAAAAACTGGGGAACAAGAGAGACAGCTCAGCATTGGAGGAAACTGACAAAACCAGCCTCAGCCAGTCCAGCATCCACTGATCCATAATGCTTTCTGATACCATGGGATGGGAATGGTGTTTAATTCTGTGGTCTTTCTCCAATGATCCCAGTCTTATTACAAGAAAACACCAGTGATGGGCCACAGAGATACCTGACCAGCAGTCTTCATCATTGACAGAATTATCAAAGACAAGGAAAGAAATGAGCCAATGTCATGGTCATAAGGGACCTGGAGAGACCTGGTGGCTAGCTCTAATGGTGAATGCTGCATGGCAAAGGAGAATAGAGCTGATATTCAGAGAAGAATAGGGGTGTGCTAAGGAAGTAGGCGAGTCTTAATAATACCTTCCTATTTTCTTTATCCAGTTTCCGGCCATGGACACATTGGTCAATTTCCTGTTTTGGCTATTGTAGACATGATGGTGTAGGTATCTTGTTGACACAAAGTGTTCATGTCTTTTGAGTATATAGGAAGCATCATTGTGATCATGTGTGATTAATGTAAGAATTTTATTTATTCATTTGAGAGGCAGAGCTATGAAAGGGAAAGAGAAACACTTGTGAGTGCCAGCTTCACTCTGCTAATTCATTCCGCAAATAGCAGCAATGGCCAGGGATAGGCATGGCTGAAGCCAGGGGCTTCTTGTAGGTCTCCCACATGCACGGCAGGGGACCAAACTCTTGGGTCATCGCCTGTTGCTTTCCCAGGCGGATCCTGACTGGGAGACATCCTAACAGCTCATTTGACACAGAAAACGTGAAGTGAAGAATTATTAACCAGATATAAGGCTGTGAACTGGATAACAAGGGGTGAAAAGAAGACTCCTTAATGTCATGGGTGTTAACTGTAGGATGCAGCTGCCAAGTGTAGAGCACGGGGGACAAGGAGAAGATACTTGGAAAGGTAGGGATGAGGCTGGGTGCATCTCACATGTTTGAGAAAGGATCTGCTGGGCTGGGATTGGCCTGGGGTGTTGACCATGGTCCAGATTTCAATGAAGAAGGTATGTCCCTGAGCCATTGTTGGGAAATCTTCAGGCAAGAATTCTAAGCCATCCTCCAGCCTTACAGCCCTATTTAGTGCCCCTGTAGGCAGCACCACAGCCAAAGCAGAAAAGTGACTGGTGGAGTCCCTGCCTTAGCACCATAGAGCAGAATGTAGACGGGGATGCTTGCCACTAGGAGGAAAGAACTGAGGAGTTGGTACCAGACGAGGCTTTGCCTTCTTAGGACTACAAGATCACCTTGGAGTGTTCCTGGTCGCCAGGGACACCAGGAAGCAGCCTTTCCAGGGAGCAGTGAATGCTGGTCAGTTTTAGGTAACTGGCTGTTGAATCAATGAATGGTAATACCAAGATTTGTGGTTGGCTTATCATCCTTTAGCTCATCCATAGCTAACCTCAGTGCCAGTCACCACCCTGTCCTGCATATGGGAGGTTGAATTTCCTCAGACTTGGTGGACAGACACTTCCCAGCCCCTCTCTTCCATGCAAGCTTATCTTCTTTCTCTTTTCAACAGCCTAAGCCTCATCTATCCCTAGCAAAGAGGAAGGCACCCTCTTACAATCACGCATCTGTATCTGTGCAGAATATCAGCCATGGATGTACTGCTTTGCATCTGTTTCAGCATTTAAGCAGGTGCCTCCTGATTCTAGGAGGCAACTCTAGGGGAAACACATACCGGGCCTATCAGTGAGAGAGAAGTGGGGAATGCAGAGCTTGTGGCAGATGTTCAGGCAACACTGTGAAATACAACCCTGCCACATAAGAATCAATTTTCTTTATTTTTTTTAAGAAATTTTCTCATGATACAGTTCCACAGACTCAGGGATTTCCCCTTCCATCTTCCCCATCTTCTTTTCCCTGCACTGTTTTCCCCCTATATTATTATAATAGCATAGTCCTTCAGCAATAGCCACAAGTCCATCATTCCGCTATTTAATTGTATCATGACATTGTAGATATAGACAATGGTAGAAAGTCTAGCATCCTAAAGTCGAGGTCTACTTAAGTTTCATTGGGAGTCCTTTTATTTATACTGCAATGCATCTCTACTTCTCGGAATGCTCATCTCCACTATACAGTTCTTCTGGGTGAATAGATGTTTATACATGTTTATCTATATATCTATCAAGAGTCAGCTTTCAAGAACTGGATAGAAGGATCTATACCCAGAGATGGATAGAAGGCTAGCATGAAGCTATCACCTAGAAGCCAAAGGATGAAACATCCCAAAGAAAAGATGAGCAAAAGATCAGTGTGAGACTCGCATGTCCACTTCATTACAGCTATGAGGATTGAGTGTGATCATTTAAATTAATCATGAACACAAACATGGGAAAGCAGTCAATACACTGGACCTTTACATCTTAGTCTCAAGAGATACGTAGAGTCCATTTACTAAAATATCAGCTTGAAATGGAACAGCGGGTCAAGATATTTTAATATCTTAGCAGCCTTGCTTATATGGGTCAAGATCAGAAGAAATAATTACAGAATGATGATAACAGTATAGGCATACATTTATAATCTCTTCAAATCCTCTGCACAAACAGAGCAACATGATAGTATTTGCAATCTAATGAGCTGCAGGTTTTATCTAGAAATGTCAGGATGGAAGCTGAGAGGAGCAATTCTCCCGTGACTAGGTCTACATAGCAGCACAGAGGAAGCCGCAGGACACCATACGGCATCCTACAGGACCGGGAATGGCATCTTGAAAACTGTGCTAAGTAACTACTGGGAGGCAGAGTGGGGCTACTTGTAGGCAGCAGCTTAACTGGAAAAACCCGCGTTGTTTCAGTTTGCAGGTGATTGTACACAGTGCAAGGTAAGTGTTCATTCTTGTGATTGGGTCAAATTCTTGTATTTGTGATGGGTTTGGGTTTCAACAATGTGCAGTGCCAAGTATCTGCCGTACAGTTTCACAGGCCTTGCAGTTGCTGTTCTCAGGATCCTCTGTGTGTCTTTTCATCCCTTCTCCCCACCTCTGGAGACCACCAATCTGTTCAACTCATAGTTCTACCTTTCTCAGAATCTCAAACATTTAGAACTCACACAGTATGTGGCCTTTTCAAATTGGATTTATTTCCTTAGCAGTTTTTGTTATAAGTTTGTTTATTGATTTGAAAATCAGAGTTACACAGAAAGGAAAGATATAAAGAAAAAGGTCTTCTATTCACTGGTTCACTCGCCAAGTGGTCAGAGAGGGGAGGGCTGGACCAGATGGCAGCAAGGAGCTAAGGACTCTGTCTGGGTCCCCCTGTGCCCAAGCACCTAGATGAAGGCTCTACACAAGTCTTAGATTGCTTCAGAATCTAGAAAAAAGTAAGAACAAAGCTGGGTAAGTTTGGCTAATAAAAAATTTAGAGTAGTTTTCAGGACTACACTAAAAGTAAGAAAAAAGTCACATAACAGACATGAAAAGAGAATTTTAAAGTTATATTTTAAGGAAAGGGGTTTTGTTATTAAAATACAGATGGTTTTTCGTATTCAAAGAAAATCGCATGAAAAGATGCTCATATTTGCTAATCAATAAGCCATATTAAATCTGGATGAAATTGTTACTTTATATCCTACCAGGTTAGCAAAAATCCCGATTCTAACAATATGCATTTACTTTCTTGGTTAGCTTGAATTCAGGCACTGCTGTATATTGCTAGCCGAACTAAATGAACGTGAACCATCTATTTTTTTTTAAAAAAAGATTTATTTATTTACAAAGTGGAAAGAGAGCTTGGTAAAAGAAATGTTTTATCCACTGGTTCACTGCCAAGATGGCTGCTCCAGTTTGAAGCCAAGAGTCAGCAAATCCTGGGTCTCCCATGTAAGAGGCAGAAACCCAGGTGCCTGAGCCATCCCCTGTTGAGTACCAGGCATGTTCACAGGAAGCTGGATTGGCTGTTGAGTAGCTGGGACTTGGAGTGGCACTCTGGAAAAGAATATAGATATCCCAAGGAACAGCGTAACCTACTTCGCCACTGCACCTATCCTGGTGGGAATCTTTCTATATGAGTAAGGAAAAGGAAAAATTGGATTTGTTTCTCAGACTATACATCAGGAGTAGCATTTGGAAATTTGTAACAAAACTAGATGCACCTTTATCGTTATACACAGAAATTGCATGAATCCACAGCACAGATTCCCTGACAGAAATTTCAAAACATACATCATTCTAAGGATTATTCCCTTCAAAATTCTCTAGGAGCAAGACTAGGAATTACTTAAGTGTCTATGTATGAGGTTCATTGTGTTTATATACACAATGTCATGCCATGGAACTGCATAAAATCAGTGAGTTGTGTCTCTATTGACCTCTAGTAGTTATGTTGCATGAAATAAAACCAAAGCAAGGTAGAAGAAAAATGCATTTAGTGTGCAGCTGTCAAGCTGTGGAAGGGAAGATGGTCGTTCACCCACATCCGACCACAGAATACAAACACACCGCCACAGAAGGATATGCTTACCTATGATAGGGACAGAATCAAGACTTTAAGGGTAAAAGCTAGATTTCTTGAAGATCTTACTTTGTAGATCTGACTTGAGCGCTATGAAAATATTTTCTTTTTTAATTAAAAGATTAATATTGTTTACATAGTTCAGGGATGTGCTCTTATGTGGGCTTCCGATTAGAGCAGGGAGGGTCAGATACAACATTGAAAGAATTAAATGCAAACCTTATAACTATGTGTTTGAATTTGCTAACATTTTAAAAACATTCCAAATACATGTCTTTTTATTTTTCGACTACAATGGTCTGGAGAATAGCGATTCAAGAAATAAGGGGGTAAACATAGAGCTCAAAATGTGGGTTTTAGGCTTGAAATATTATACTTCATTAAAAGGCACCAAATTTCTGGGAACAAATGATTGATTCAACATTTGAGGTAAGAACTTTAACCATGGCAGCTGTCACAAATGACGGACTGTAAGAACTACTCAGGAAATGGGGAGTGTGTTCATCCTGGCAATAGGGATTGCATGTTTAAGACACTGTCATCTGATATTGGAGTGCTGGGTTGTATATGTGCTTCCAGATCCTGACTCCAGCTTCCAGCTAATGCAGACTTCTGGATGCAGCAGGTGATGCGGTGGTAATTTGCTTCTTGCACCCCTACAGATATGGCTCCAGGCTTCAGCCTGGCCTAGTCTTGGCTACTGAAGGCAATTGGAAAACAAATGAATGGAATCGCTTTCTCTCTGCCCCTCAAGAAAAGAAAAACCCCAAGATGAACCTTGAAAATAGTCAAACTAGCCACAGATAAAATACTAGTTACGGTGGACTAAAGCAAATTAAAATGCGATGAAATCCATGTCACCTATCATGACACTTTGAAATCAAGTATATGCTAGGCTTAATGTTGGAGGAGGAGAGTGAAGCAACATGTATGTATGTAAAGAGAAGCAAATGTTTCCCGGACTATACTACATGCTAGGCAACAATTCTCTTTGTGAAAGATTTCAACATATAAATGAAAAAGAAATAATAGCCCTAGAATGTCATCTTGTTGACAGGTGGGTATTTGGTGTGGTGATTGAAAAGCTGTTGGGACACACCCATTCTGTTTGGGTTCAAATCCATGACTTGATGATCTGGCATTCTGCTATCACACATCCCAGGAGGCAGCAGGCTATGGCTCAAGGATGTGGGCCTGTGAAACCCACATGTGAGACTAGAATTGAATTCTGGGTTCTTGAGTTCTGCCTGACAGAGCTTCAGGTGTTGGTAATGTATGGGAATTGAACCCATGATGGATGATCTCTGTCACACCTTGGCTTTCAAATAAAATAAATAAAATATTTCTAAAAAAATTCTACCATTGTTTCATTACTAATGAACCTGTATGTCTAACGGTTGATGATCAATGGCTGCTATTGTCCTGAATAGAGAGACAAATTATAACCCAGTGGAAGGATAAAACAGTCTTACAGAGAAAATGAGTTGGGGTGAGATAGAGAAGTGGGGGAAAACAAGCCAAATTTAGTCAAAACCCTATATTCAAATTTGCCAAAAATAAAGAGGATTTCATAACATACAACACAGCACCCCGGGGATGCAATCAGGAAACCCCAATTGTGTAATATCTGTGGACCAAACAACTTAGTTCCTTTGACAAATGAGCCACAAACATAAAGAAGAGATGAAGGAAAAATATTCAGGGGTGAGAGAAATTTCAGAAGTATATCATCCATTCACAATACATAGACTTTATTTGTCTATTGGTATAAATATGTAAATCACTGGGGGAGAAAAACCCCAGCTTTTATGACTCAATTAAGAATATGAACTCCCATTGGGAAGAGGATGATCTGAAAGAATTATTGTCAGTTGTTAAGACTTGGTGTGCCTACCAAAAACCCCCTCTTGTTCTGGAGAAACATTAAAATGCTCATGAATAAAATTATATGATGTCCTAGATTTTCTTCTGAATAATTTGGAAATGGAAGCACCAAGGAAAAGAATCAATAAAGCAAGACTGGTCAAGAATGGACAGCAGCTGAACTTAGAAGCTGGGTACAAACAGGGTCCCTACAAGCCGTCATTGTTTGCATTTGCATAGCACATGGCTCTTGCATTTGTACACAAATGACATATTCTAAAATAAAAATACCGAGAATGGATTTCACAAGGAGTTTACTCTTGTTCACTCAGGTCTTTATAAGCATCTGACTTTGTGAGCAACTCAGTAGATTCTGAGACATTTTGTGGTATTGTTTTTTTGGCATATTCAGAGAAAATCAGAAGGAATTTTTGTTTGTAATGGCCTCTTTTGCAAGAATACGTCCACCTGTGTTAGCTTTTCATGGCTCCAAAATTGCTCTCCAGGTTTGGGTAGAGACATCTGGCCCTTTCAGAAAAGTATGCTTGTTGGCAGGTGGACAGTTTTCTCCATATGGACCATACCATTACCATAAATCCATATGCATAAACATACATGTAATAGGTGCCATATGTTGGCTTGCTGCTTAACATTCATAGAGCAGACTTCTGCTGATAGCCCTTCTTTCTCTTCTTTCATTTTTCCTTTTTCTTTAGTCACTGGGACACCTGATCCCATTCTTTGCTGTTATATCTTATTTCTTGCTTTTGTGCTGCTTTTCCCCTTTTGTTGCATAACAAGTTGTCCTTATTCTTAAGGTCTGAAAATTTGAATCCTTTCAGTGTAGCGGTCAATGGGGTTGTTGTTCTGCACTGGAAGGTGTTAAGCTGGGGATGCACTTCTCTGACATCCACCTAGCCTAGAAAACCTCCACTTTCCATCCAGCTCCCTGCTTGTGACCTGGGAAAAGCAATAGAGGACGGTCCAAAGCCTTGGGACACTGCATCTGCATGAAAGACCTGGAAGAAGCTTCTGGTGCCTGGCTTCAGATAGGCTCAGCTCCTGACGTTGTCGCCACTTAACCAGTGGAGAGAGATATATGTCTCTGCCTTTCCTTCTCTCTGTAAATCTGCCTTTCCAAAAACAAACAAACAAATAAATTTAAAGAAAGAAAGTCATTTCTGACCTACTTAACAGTGCAAGGTAATGCTGCTTCAGGAGACAGAACTAAGCCTTGGTTCTAATGCTGAAACAATTATAAACATACTTTGGTGTTTTAGAAATAGATCCAGTCTTCTTAGGATAAGCCTGGTTGTTATGGGAATGAAATGACTTAGTAAATAGGGCATACTTGGGATCTTGCCTGTGGCACAATCGAGGAATCACCATCTTTATAGGTGATGGATGCATTCGCATCAGGTGTAGGCAGTGTTGTGAATGCCTTTCCTAGCTCAGGCTGTCCCTTCTAAACTTATTTAGTTGGTAGGACTCTGGATGCCCATTGTTTCTGTTGACTTCTGATTTCCCTCTGGGATCTGAAGCTAAGTACTGGCTTAGAATGTGGGTAGCACACTCTCTATTTTCTGCTACTAGAGGATATACCTCTGTTTCAATGCCTAATATCTATTTAAAACTTGCAATTCACACAGTAGCTAGCATAGAATCCTACATTAGCAATTTCTGTCATGCTCTGAGAGGTGATCCGGACTCTCGAAATCCATATAAAGAAGCCGGAGGGGTTGCTGAAGTAAGGACATTGTTGAAACTCATTGGGTAAAAGCACTATTCAACAGATGTACTATGCACCCAATGCACTTGATTAATCTCAAACATTCTCTTGAATTCATAATTATAATTAGTCTTAAAGATACCCAATATTAAATGAATGGATTTTCCCCTTTAGTACAGCAAAGTCACCCATGAAAATTTCTAGTGTGTCAAAGGTACAGACATCTGTCCTAAGTAATTTTTGATTACCTTTTTTGTACTTTTCACACAGGAAAACCTTGAATCACCTTAAAATTGCTGGTGAAATGCAGCTCCACATGTTTGTTCTCCTCTCCCCATGGCATTTGTTAGTTGTCCGACAATAGAATTGGGTGTCACACTGTGTGAAGGCAGGAAAAAAAAGTTTTTATGATTCTATTCTTGGTAGATACCTTAGGGTGTAAAGTGAATTATCAGGCTACCTGCCTGGCACTTTATCTAAAAAGCTAGACTCAAATGACTATTCCTACATATAAGAATATGAAATTTATGTCTTCAGGTTTGGGATGAGATAGCCTGGCTGATTTCAGAGCAGGGAAGTTTCCAGATCATTCTACATCAGGTTTACATTCAGTTTGACTGTTAGTCTCATTATCATTATCTTAAATGAGAAGACCAAGTGTTGGAACTAAGTAAGGATATGTTTAAGAAAATATTCAACACAGTCACAGTAGAGGGAAAATGGGTTAACATTTCTTGCCACAATGCTGTAGGAAGTATTGGCCCAACCCTTTCATTGCACCTGCACTATTAATAAACAGAAACCTGTGAAGATGTGAGCAAGGCAGCCAGCATTGCAGAGGCAACACTCGAAGGAAGGAGATGGTGACTGTCAACATCACGTTCTTTTCAAGGGCACATGCTGGTCCTTGCTGTGGGAGACTCAGCTGGGGGAAACAGAAGCCTCCTTCGATTCTGGGGACCGAAAGGTTGAATGTAGAGATCGCCATAGTGACATATGGTGAAGTAGAAAGACCTTGGAGATGCCAGAAACACGAAATTGAGACAGAGCTTTTGTTTGCAATTTCCCTTTGAGAAGTTAAAGGAAACATTTGAGACAAAATAAGTATAATTGTTTCATGGAATAAGAAGATTGTAGAATTGTGGTGGAATCAGAGAAGATTCAGGAAGAGTCCCCTTTGCAATGGGGTCTGGAGAACATTCTTGGACGGAATAGGAGAAGTAGGGAATAGAGAATACCGGATTGAGTACTGATTCAATATTGCCTTATGTGAACATGGGTTGAAGACTTGGTTGCCTGGGATTGGTTGTGACTGTCTGGTCCTTATTCCTAAGTGAGGTTTTTAGCTTGCTCAGGACAAAAACTGGATTGCAGTTTTATATGGAAGGACTCAGGGATGCAAGTACAGGTATCCTCCAAGGTCAAGTTAGTGTTATTTCAGAGATGTTTGCCCAACAGATAGTCCCATAGGCCCAAGATGATGAGAAACAGCACATCACTCAGGAGTCCTGTGAGCTCTGAAGGCTCCTACTGAGACCAGGGAAAACCAGAACTGGGGTGAGATCCAATCCTACTGGGAAATATTGGGAACAGGTGCAGCAAAACCCCAAGGCAGCCTGAGCAGGTTTAGGGCCATCTATTCAGTCAGAGCCCAGCTGTCTCTCAGAAGAGAGAAATCCTCTCTGGAGGAAGATATTATTCAGAAAACTGGCATTTATTTCATGTACAGTATGTGGGCAGTGAGTGCAAAAAAAATGATCAGGTGTGTTAGGAAACAGGCTCAAATGACTAAAACATCTACAGGGAAAGAATCAACAACGGAAGCAATTCTGAGATTGGAGTTATCACATATTGGACTTTAAAAGGACTATGATTTAAATGGTTAAGAAAATAGAGAGTCAGCATCTATTGAAACCATCTATTAAATAACTCTGTAACTAAAAGACACATAGTTGAAAATAAGATATTTTTAAAAAACGACTTTATTTTTATTAGAAATGCAGATGTACAGAGACAAAGATCTTTAGTCCACTGATTCACTCCCCAAATGGCCATAACAGCTAGACCTGAGCTATTCTGTAGCCAGGAGCTTCTTAGAGGTCTCCCACATGGATGCAGGGTCCACAGGCTTTGGGCCATCCTTCACTCCTTTCCCAGGCCACAAGCAGAAAGCTGGATGGGAAGGGAAATAGCTAGGACATGAGCCTGTTCCTGTATGAGATCCCAGTGGTTGCAAGGTGAGGATTTAGCTACTGAGCCAATGCACTGGGCCCAACTCTCAGTCTTTAAAAGTGTTTTGCTGTTAATAAACTTTGGCTATTGACCATCAGTGGTTTGTGTGTGTGAATACTGACTCCAAGCTTCAAGTCCCTCGCTGTTGGACAATGACACTCGTGTGCTTTCATGAATCATACTTTATCCTGATTAATGCATCATGCTCTGATATCTTCTTTGAAGTGGCAACATGCTTTTGGTTGGTGTTTGCACGTAACTTGTTACTTCTGCTAATGGCAAATGTTTCTGTGTCTTCACGGTGAAACTGTGGCTTTTGAAAAAAAGTTAATAGTTGCGTGTTAGTTTTTAACTTGTCTGATGATTTCCCATTTATTTTTCTTTAATTTTTTAAAAATTGTTTTATTTGTATAAGGTGAACAAATTTCATGTGTTTCACAATAAAGATTTAGGAGCATAGTGATAATTCCCACCCTAACTCTCCTCCTATGCCCCCATCTATTCCTTCCTTCCTTCCTTCCTTCCTTCCTTCCTTCCTTCCTTCCTTCCTTCCTTCCTTCCTTCCTTCTCTCTTTTTTCCTCTTTTCTCTTTTAAAATTTTACAATTGTGCTTTTTAATTTTATTTTATGCTTTTAGTTTATTTCACATTCACAGGCTTAACGCTGCATTAGGCAAAGCATTCAACAAATAGCAAGCAGAAAAACCCACTGTTCATCAAGGGTGCGTGCAAAGGCTATAAACATGGAAGACACAAAAGAAGCTCCTCTTTCCTGGCTTCAGATCGGCTTACCTCCAGCCATTGTGGCCACTTGGGGAGTGAATCAGCAGATGGAAGATCTTCCTCTTTGTCTCTCTTCCTCTCTGTATATCTAATTTTCCAAAATAAATAAATAAATCTTTTTTTAAAGAGTTACACAGAGGGTCTCAATCAGTCTTCACACTAGCCCTCTGCCATAGGCCCCCTTTCTTCTCAGAGATGAATCGCTTGGCCGGGGCTGCAAGGGAATGAGATTCTATGCCTGGTGGTATAATAAGTAATTATCATTACCGTCTGACTTCTAAGCCAGTGTTCATTACATGTTTTCCATGTGCTGCTGTGACAGTGAAGAGATTCAAGCAGGCCAAAATTAGGAACTGAGAACTGAGCAATACTCAAAATTGTGGTAATACTTGACAGTCCCCACAAGCAAGGAGGGAATTCAGAGAAGACAAGTTTGTCAGTGACAGTGCTAGACTGGTAGGGTGGATATGGTCTGGGCAGGCAGCTGGAATGGAAGTCACATGGATGGGGAGGGGTACATTTGCTTGTTTGCATTGGGCTTGTCTACTCAGCTGCATCGACTGTGAGGAGCAGAAGAATTCAATTTAAAAAAAATCTTGTACTTTCGAGTTTCTGTTTGGAGAGCATTTTCATTTACACATTGTATCTATTTGATTGATAGGGAAATACGCAGCTCTGTTGGCTGGTGTTCTCATGGAATTTGTTTCTCCTTTGTGCTACCAATTTTTCTGTGTCTTAGCAGTTAAGGTGAGGCTTTTAGTTAGGTTTTGTTTTCTCCTATGTCTGTAGTAGTGAGCTTACCAATAGTTATTTCAGTAGAACGATCCAAAACTCTGGTTTTTAAATCTGTAGACTATGTTTGGTCTCTGCCTGATGGATACTTAGAGTGCATTTGATGTCACATGAATCACTTAAGTAAGAAAAGGAACAAGGACCACTTGCCAACCAGGGCAAATTGGGCAGATGGCAGTTGGAGCAAAGGGAAGAGTACAACGTGGTTTGGAAGTGATGTCAGCTTGTGCCATTTGAATGCCAGAACCCTCTCTGTTATCCACATGAGCCAGGTTAAACTAAATCAAAACTACATATCCTGATAGTCCTGATTCATTCTTACAGCTACTGCAGGACAAAAAAAAAAAAAAAAAAAACCCAAACCAACCAACCAACCAATCAACCAACCAACCAACCAACCAACAAAAAAAACCAAAATAAAACACAAAACCCTGAAGTGATTGAGATCTTGGGCATCTGAATAACTTCTTAACATTTTCTGAGAATGTCTAAGACCTTGACTACTCTTGAAGTATTTTGCTCTGGTCAATCGCAGTGGCTGGTGATTGTGATCCAGATGCTCTGGTTGCCAACTTCTTTGGGCACTGTGAGATAGAATGCACACACTGAATAATGCAAAAGATCCATTCGTTACATATAAGCATCAAAGGACCAAAGAAACCTAGGTGAACTGAACTATCATGGCTGAAGAAAACTTTCAGGGTACATTAAGTAGTATCTGCACAAGCTCTACTTGTAGCACTACTGAGGAATTGTAGAAAGCAGCCCGCCCCGGGGTTCATACCCTGATGTTGTATGGCTCGCTGTGCATGGCAGAGCATCCTTTGCTAGGACCCTAGGTTGTCCTGGTTAGTCTCTCCCCTGATTTCAAGCCATGGCATTACCAGCAAATTCTAAAGTTGTTTTTGAGTGCTGTGAGTGAGATAGAGAGCAGGGTTGGTCCAAGGTCACCTGGAGAATTTCGTGCAATGTTCATGTGCAGAGACCACCAGGAGCTGCACAGATAATCAGATGTATGCAGTGATTCCCATCAGAGGTGTCAAAGGGAAGCTAATGGAGAATGTAATCAGCTGACCCTTGACAGGTGCAGAGTGAGTCAGCTCTTGGCTAGCATGCACCTACTGAGTGGCAGCCAGTGGAAGTCCTTCCAAAGAATCCTCTCAAGAAAGGGACTCACAGGGCCAAGGGCCAGCTGCAGCCGTCACAGCTGCTGCCACCCCTGATTCACTCCTCAGAGTGACCCATGGCTCACCAGAACCAGACGTTGGATTTGAGGCTCATCACTGACCCGTGCCATCGGCACTGTTGTAGTGGGCAAGTTAAGCTCCCGCCTGTGACACTGCCATCTCATAGAAGAGAATGGACTCTCTGTTAATATGCTGGCTTAAGCAACATAAGATGGCGCCAGTAGTTGGGCCTCTGGCTGTCCATATGAGTATCCAGAATGGAATTCTTGGCTCCTGGATTTGGCCTGGCCCAGCCTTAGCCTTTGTGACCATCTGGGAAGTGAAGCAGAAGATGAACAAGTCCTTCTCTTTCCCTTCCTGCCTCCCTGCCTCTTTCTTTATCCCTATCAAATAAGACAAATTATTTTTTAAAAAAAGTCTCCCATAATAAAACTAAGAGCATTAGAATGAGAAAGCCAATTTTTGTTTTGTATGTTGGCTAAGTATGTTTTTAGGCTATTTGATCTCCATTATGCTCCAATATCAAGAGAATACTGTGAATATACTTAAATAGATTTCCAGATTTCTTACTCTATAAATGTTTCATAACAAATTTGTCTTGGCCTGGTAACACTCTCTGTGTTTCTCCTGTTGTGTTGCTTTTATTTTAGTTCTGATATCAAGTTGAAATCAGCAGATCAGGAATCTCTGAAACTCCACCGTCATTTCAGTGATGTACCATCCCTAGAAATATGGCATCCAACACTGTTAAGTATATGAAATGTAAAAAGGGTTGATTCACAGTTGATAAATAGATAATAAATAGATATTGATCTAAGCTGTGATGATTACGAAGAGTTCTTGCTCTAAGAGGTATATATCGACTTTAAAGTGTAAGGCCAAATTTTGACATTGAGTTAGCAATAAATATTGATGTAAATATGTGAGGGCCAAATGGCAGCAGGTGTAAATAATGCTCTCAGCAGGTTGAGTCTAAAAATGAAATTATTTCTTTTTTAAGTTCCCAATAAGCACTCAAACAACGACTCGTTAAGATGCAAGGAAGGAGACTCCCTGGACATGGAGTCATTCAGACATCATCCATGACAGCTACAACGTGACAATATTAGGATAATCGCCCAAATATTAATCCCCACATGGCTGAGAGAACGCAGCTGCTCCCAGCTTCATCTCACTCAGACACTGGGTTGGACTTAAAATCTTGACAGGAGATTTTACCTAATGCTGGTTAACTGGAGGAAACCATGCTATTCTCTACACTGTGTCAGAGGCCCACTGGATTCTATCTAGAAATGCCACTCTTAGGACACACAGGGGATGCACGCATAGATCAGGTGCCTACATGAAAGTCAAGGATAGTGGTCACAGAACAGAGAATGGGTAAAGCTGGATGCAAAGGCAGCAGATGGCCAAGGCAAGGTGCTGTTCCCAATCTTTGACCTTTAACCTCCCTAGGATTCCAGCCTTCTAGGACCACTGATCACACTGCATCACACTTTTCAGGAAGGAAGTAGCATCACAGGTCTGCATGTTGTGGCTGAGCACTGTGACACAAAGGGCATTTCCCTTTTCTCTCGGGAGGAGTCTTTTCTCACGGTTTATCCACAATCTTCTTGCTTTTCTGACTTTCTTCCCCTTGTGATGTGACATTGCTAGATCCTTGAAATGTGGTTCAGCATGATGTCCGTAGGCAGTGTTATGGGGTGCAGCCAGCCATAGTCAGCACCCCTTGACAGCGGGCAAATGAAATGTGGCTGTGTCCCCTACTCTCTGTCCAGAAGGTGGAGCCTACAGCAATGGAATGTTGATTCCATCCTCAGCTACTCCCCGCTACCACCTAGGTGTTCCCTCCTGCTCACCTGTGACTCTTACCTATCATCTGAGAGGGGGCGATATGCATTGTTGTATAACTACTCCCCTCACAAGCTCCTATAAAGGCTCATGATAAGAACAGATTCACTCTCTTGGTTGAGTGCTTCCTCATTGTTCTGGCACTCCAACTCTTGGCCATTCCAGGACAGGTATCCCCTGAGCATGGCCACTGCGTGTCTGTATTCCTCAGCCTCTGTTTACTGCTTAGGTGGGACAATGAAGATAGCAATGCAAAGATGCTTTGCATTTCTGGCTTGTGCGTTGTCAGGAATTCCAGGAAAGGAGAGGTGAGGTCTAGCAGTAGAGGAATGTGAGCAGAGAGGCCAGGCAGGGATGAATGTCTATAGCTTTGTGGGTGAGTCCAGGTCATTCGTTGCATGCCTGTTAGAATAACTTATACTATTGTGGAAGCTGGGACATAGGTCTTCAGCTTAACGAATGCACTTGAGGATAGTGACCATTTGTTCCTCTTAGAGTTATGACTGATTGGATTATGATAGGTTGGATCCCCATATGGAATTGTGGTTTGCTATTTATAGTATGCTCTATTATCACTAAGCTTAGTTAATAAAGACTTCTTAATCATCTTAGACATGTCTGGTGTGATCTCACTTGCACCCCGTAACACTGTAAATCTAATAAGATAGTATAAAAATGAATATAGTATTCTGTGTAATATGTACATGTGTTTTTCTCCATGTGGTCTTTAGTGCCTGATACAGTCTAAAGAGGCTTATATCCCGGAGGAGAAAATTTTAATGTAATTTGCTAAAAGAGACAATGCCAACAGGTTTAGTTTTGTAGTCTTCATGGGTTTTGTTTGGGATTCTAGTAGTGTTGTAGGACTTTTGGCACAAAATACGGCAGCAACCTCAATTCTTGTCTCGCTGGAAATAATGTTCTTGCGGGCACAGTTTAGTTTTACAGCAAGATTTATTCGAACAAAGCAGAAAAGAAGCTCTAATTCTAATGACAGGAAGGGGCTTCAAGAAAGAGACCCCTACCTCCTGCCATAGTGGCAGGAGAAAGGAAGAAAAAGCACGAATCAGTGGTGGGGCTAGTGTCTTTTAAAACTTCACTTCAAATGAATTTCTCCATCAACAAAGGAAAATTCCTGGTTTCCATGACTTCCTCAGTTTCTAACAATAAAGAGACCAGTCTGACACTACCCCCTTGGCAATGACCTGGAGATGGCGCTTTAGATGGGGAACTCTTGGGGAAAGCATGTTCTTGATATGTTCATTATGTACTTGTCTCTTGGGAGAATTTAAGACTTGGTGGAGCAAATACCATTTTATAATTGAGAAAAATGACTCGTGGACCTAGCACACCCTAACTGCCTACCACTCAGTCTGACTCCTCACACAGCAGGAGGTGGCGATCCAGACCCATGCGGTTCAGAAAGCCCTCCCTTCCACCGTGGCTCATTGCATTTATGTACAGAGAAAGATGTTACCTGTGGAAGCCTGGTAGAGACCTACAGCTCCCCTCTGTCTTAGTTGAGCACGATTCACTAAGGTATGGCTACTAGTTACAAAGACAGCTGTCAGTCTGTTCACACACTGTTGAGCTGCATTCACTATGCATGAGAAAACGGGCTCAAACTTAATGTACATAAGGAAGCCACTTTGTGACCATTCAACTTAATAGAATGATAATGGAAGCAGAGATGGCTGAAGTATCACTGAGTTACACAAAGGCTTTCCCAACATGCTTTCCTACTGGACAGACAGCAGCAGGAAGTGTCTGCAGCTGTGGCAGGGCACTGGTGTTTCAATCATGTTTCATTTTGGTATTTGGAAGTGGATTGCTTTCCTGTCTTCTTTGGGTCCACTCCTGACTTTCTGGATAACCCCAGTGTAGGGCCTAGCATGGTAGCCTAGTGGCTAAAGTACTTGCCTTGCATGTGTTGGGATCCCATATGGGTACCAGGATTAAGGGCGGCCCTGCTTCCCATCCAGCTCCCTGCATGTGGCCTGGGAAGGCAGTCAAGGATGGCTCAAAGCCTTGGGGTCATGCACCTGTGTGGGAGACCCAGAAGAAGCTCCTGGTTTCTGGTTTCAGATCTGCTCAGCTTTGGCCATTGCCGCCACTTGGGGAGTGAATCATCAGATGGAAGATCTTCCTCTCTGTCTCGCCTCCTCTCTTTATATTTAACTTTCCAATAAAAAAAAAACTCTTAAAAAAAAAAAGAAAACATAACATGGATTCAGAGGTGGTCACAGTATATCTCCTCTTGGTTTTACCTGCTCTTTGCAGCGTCTTGGTTTTTCTGTCTAGGATGCATTGCCTTTCCTTTTATGAGGGTGTCAACACCATTATTTCTTTCAAAGATGTCAAAGATTCAAAGATTCAAGAAGCACTTTGGGAAAGCCTTGGTTCTCATTCTGCTCCTCAGCAGTGAGTCCCTCTCATCTTGTTCTCTTTCTGTCCTTACAGGACTGACCTGACTCTGCTGTCATCAAACGATGTGTCTTTGCCCTTCTCTAGGCTGTGAGCACCTTCAAGGCATTAGGTACATTTCGAGTGGATGTTTACCCAACCTTAAGGGTAGGCCCTTGCACTGAGAAGAAGCCCAGGAAATGCTGAGTGGAAGAGGTGTGAATGTGGAACCTTCAGACCGGGTCAGATCACCTCGTATACAAAGACCAATGACTGACATTGCGGGGGTGGAAGAAAGTGGGTGCTGTTTGCAAAGTGCAGAGCAAGCAGAGCAAGCAGCTGGGGGAGCTATTGCTTAACTCCTGAGGAGTTAGGAGTGATGGTTCCCATAGACAAATTGGGGCTGAGACTTCTATGATCAACTTGTATCCAAGTTCCTGGTTGGTCAATGGAGCTCACGACCTTCTTTTGGTCAGTGATGCAGTGCTCCTTAGGGAGTTTCTGATGGCCCCATGGGCTCCAGTTAGACCGAGGATTATGTTGATTCAACCCAGACCTGGAATTGTCAATTATAAACCATGCCAGGACAACACTGTCCATCAAGACTTTCTCTAGTAGAGAAGTAAATGACTCATTGAGTCCAGTGACTAGAATCTTGTAGGGCCAGCTAGATCACTCCTTTAGGTCAGTGAATTTCTTTTGATAAAGGACAGCTGAGGACATCTAGGGCCAAGGGAGATGGACAGGAGGTTGGGTATTTTATGGGACTTTGGTTTCACCTGCTACCTGAGGCCATCCAAGTCCACGAAAATCTTGTGGCAGATCCAGGGCAAACTTAAGGAGACTTCCATCTCACTGCCCCATGTTTGCACTAATATTGGAAATATCAACAAAACAAACAAACAAGCACTGGAGAAGACTTCTCAGTGAGAAGAGAAGCATGATGTTCACTGGAAAGACCACTTTTTGTCCCTCACCATGAGGCCAGGAAATCACACTTCCAAGTGGGCAGCATGGGAACTGCCTACCCATTTTCTAATAGAGAGACTGCCAATGGGAATGTCTTCCCCATAGGTTCCTGCCCAGGCAAGGAAGCCTCAGGCAATGCTTAAAAACCCAGAACACTTGCTAAACACCGCCCCCCACCCTCTCCTTTCTAGAGTCTCTCCCTATGGACAGGTGCTTTCCCCTTTCTTCCTCTTTTCCAATTTGCTGGTTCACTTTACAAATGTAACTTCTCTGTCTGCAACCTATTCCTGGCCTTTAATATTTTATATTAACCTGAGGAAAGATTGCACCGAGCTTTGCCAGTAATGCAGCCCACTGCCAGTTCTGCCTTCTCCAAACTACTTTTGTTGAGGGCTTGGTGCATCACAAACCTGTTGATGCTCTCTGTTGGTTGCCTCCTGGTTCTGTGTGGGAATTATTTCCAACAGAGGTGCATGGAAGCTGCCTTGGAAGCCAATGCTGTTTTAACAATCTCTAGCTCATAAAAAGCCCACTTCACTTAATCTAATTGGTGAGGGTTAGAGTAGGCACTAGACAGATGGGAGCCAAGAAATAGGGAATCCCTCTGGGAAGCAACTACTGACTCCCACACTTACAAAGGTGGAATGAAGGAAAGACACAACAGTTCCCAGGAGGAATGCTTGGGGTTTATGCTTCACGTCTTCAAGTAAGTCTAACTGGGCTCTTGCTGTGAACTACAATGAAACTGCAAAAGAGGATCAGGATGGGAGCACCTGCCACAGTAGGGTTTAGCAATCCTCATCCTCAGAGTTTGTTTCCTGTGCAGGTCTAGGGTAACCTGCAAGGGATTCCCTCCCTTTCCACTCCCAGGTTTTCATTTTCCTCACTATGAGGCAACAGGCAACCAGCCTGGAAGTTACTCCTCCCGGCCCCTCAAGCAGCATTAGCAGGGACCCAAGAGATTGCTGGCCAGTGCCTAAATAAATTAAAGAAAATCTAAATAACTGGAAAAACATTCCATTTTAATGGATTGGGAGAGTGGTTTTGTTATTACAGCATGGCTTTCCAAATCTATCTACAGATCCAAGGCAATCCCCATGAGAATGTCAGGTGCCTCCTTTACAAAAATTGAGGTTTTCTGATTCATCTGGACTCAGAAGAGAAAAAAGGGAAGAAAGGAAGAAAAGTAAAAAGGAAGGGATGAAATTAAAAAGTGAGGAAGAACTGACAAAATGGAAGAGTGAAGCAAGAAAACGTGATGACAACTTATGCAACCCTTAGGAACCATTAAATTAACTAACAATATCCAAGCAAGGAGACTTTCAGAGAAGGTGGAGATAATAAAGGCACAGAAAGCTTTTTTAATGAAATAGCAGAAAACTTCCCCAATCTGTAGAAAAATACGCACCTTCAAATACCATGTACCTTTTCAAACCACAATGAAATAAGGTTAGCATTTAACAATAAAGGAATTCTGGATATTATACAAACTAAATGCACCTAAATGAAGAGTTTGTTAACAAAGAAACTAAAGGGGTTCAACATGATTGCTCAGGGCTAAATCCTCGCCCTGCAAACATCGTGAAATACAACATACCAAAATTTATGAAAAACAGTGAAAGCAACACTAATTGGTAAGTTTACATCAGTGAGTCTTCAATGAAATAAACCAAACCCTAATGCCAATAACAGAAAAGTAACATATAAACAATTTGAAAGTATACTTAAAAGGGCCTAGTGAAACAAGAAGAAACCCAACACAGGGCCCTTAGAAGGATGGAGATAGGACAGAGCTGAATGAAATAGACGTAAGAAAGCCATACAAAGTATAAATGAAACAATTTTTTGAGATGATAAGTAAGACAGACAAACCTTTACTTATATTAACTAAGATCAAAAACCAAAAAGTGCAGATTCATAAAATAAGAGATGAAAAATAAGACATTACCTGATGTGGTAGAAATACAAAGATTCATTAGGGGCTACAGTGAACAACTATTAGCCAACAAGTGAAATCTAGAGGAAATGTACAAATTTACTAAATTTGAACCATGAATACACAGAACACATACACAGACCAATTAGGAGTAGATATTGAATTAATAAAGAAATATCTCTTTTAAAGAGAAAGAGAAAGTAGAAGGAAAAAAAAGAAAGCTCCAAGACCAAATGGCTTCATTGCAAAATTCTGTGAGAATTATCCTCCAAAAGTTTATGGAAAGGAGCTCTTTCAGCTCATTCAAGAAGATCAGAAATCATTTTGATTCCAAAACCAAGAAAAATGGCACAACAAAAAAGAAAACAATAGACCCACATCTCTGATGAGTGTTGATGAAACATTTTCAACAAACTATTAGTCAGTAGAAATTAAAACACATAAAAAGATCACCAATTGGAGGATTTCACTGATGGAAGCAGGAACAGCATATGCAAATCAATGTAATACCGAACATCCACAAGAAGAGGGAAGATCATGTGACAAATGCAGAGAAATCATTCAATAAAACCAGTATCCATTGACAATAAAAAAAAAAGAAAGAAAGGAAAAAGAAAAAGGAAAAAAACCAACTATCAGAGGAAAAATACCCTAGCATAGTAAGGCTATGAATGACAGAATCAAGCCAATATCATGTTAAATGGGGAAAAGCAGAAAGCATTTCATCTAAGATACAGAACCACTCCAGGACATCCACCATCGTCATTGATACTGGATAAGGTACTAGGAGTTTTAGTCTTTGGTCACCAAAGAAATACAAGACATGAATGTAGAAGAAATCTGTAGATGACATGATTCTGTAGGTTAAGACTCCACGGACCAACAGCCAACAGCGCGGCTGGCTACATCTCTGTACTGTGTTTTGGTATCACCCCACACACCCTCCCTGCTGATCATCAGGATTTCAAACGCTGATGCAGTATGTGAGAGAGAACACGTGGTATTGCAAAGGCCAGGATTTTATTCTTTTTTTTTTTTTTTTCCCTGACAGGATGATGCTCCATTTTGTACACGCCAAGTTCTCTTTATCAGGAACCTAAGAATCCAGGTTGATTCTATACTGTGTCTATTATGAACAGTGACAGAATCTATGTGAGAATGCAGATGCTCTTTCGTAGGCTGACTCCATTTGTTTGATAGATAAATCGGAGGTGAGATAACTGGATCCTAGGGTACATCTATTCTCAGTTTCTTCAAGAACCTCCTTATTCCTCATAATGGTTGTCCTAATTTACATCTCAACAGAATATCTGCATCCCTTTTTCTCCACAACTTGCATTTGTGATTTTGTGTATTTTTGATAGGAGTTGCTCCAACAGGGGTGAGATAATGTTTTGTAGTGATTTCTGTTTGCATTTTCTCGACAGGTCATGATATAGAGCTTCATTTTCCCCATGTTTTTGTTGGCCACTTTTTTTTCTCCTTCTTAGAGAAAGATCCGTTTCAATCCTTTGCCCACTGATGATCATTTTTGAGATTTTTGAAATTCTTAGATATTCTGGATACTAATCCACTGTCAAATGCACTCTTAGCAGATGTTTTCTTACGCTCTGTTGGTTGCTTCTTCATTCTATTGATTGCCTCCTTTGTAGGACAGCCTGACATAATCTGATTTGCCTATTCTTATTTTTGTTGCTTGTGCTTTTGGGCTCTATGCCAATGCCCTTAGGTGTTTCACTATGCTTTCTAGTTATTTCCAGTGACTTTAATACAGAGTGAGAGGTGGGGTAGGGATTCTTGTTTCAATGTTTTGCATACACAAATCCATTGTTCCCAGAGCTATGCTTTTCTTTTCACTTGATGAACCTTTAATTTAGTGAAGCATTAAGCCTTGATTATAGGATAAATTAAAATAAATGATCTTAAAGACTAAAGGGAAAGGAAAGGACTTAAAAAGAAAGGAGGAGAGAAGAAGGGAGGAGAGGAGAAGGAGAGGGAGGGGAGGAAGAAAGGAGGAGGAGAGAAAGAGAAAGGAAGGATGGGAGATAGTGGGAAGCAGATGGGGAGAAGGGAATATTACTATTTTCTTAGAATTGCATCTATGAACTACGTTGAATCTGTATTTGTATTGATACTACATTGACATAATTTTTTAAAATTATTAAATAGAAAACAGAAGGCTGATGATTCTCTAGTGATGTGTTTTGGCTACTCTGTCAAAGATAAATTGGTTGTATATGTGTGGAATTCCTTTTTTAAAAATACATTTATTTATTTTTATTGCAAAGTCAGATATTCAGAGAGGTGCAGAGACAGGAAGATCTTCCATCCAATTATTCACTCCCCAAGTTATCGCAATGGCCAGTGCTACACCAATCTGAAGCCAGGAGTCAGAAATTTCCTCCAGGTCTCCAACATGGGTGCAGGATCCCAAGGTTTTGGGCTGTCCTCGACTGCTTCCCCAGGACACAGGTAGGGAGCTGGATTGGAAGTAGAGCTGCCAAGATTAGAACCGGTGCCAAATGGGATGCTGGCGCATTCGAGGTGAAAACTTTAGCCAGTAGGCCACCACGCTGGGCCCAATGTGTGTGGAATATTTTCTGAGATTTTTTTCTCTGTTCCATTGGCTTATGAGTCTATTTGTATGTGAATGTCAAACATTTTTGGTAACAGAAGTTCTACAATGTTTTGAAATCTGGTGTTGTGATGTGTTCATACTATTCAGTCTTTTCTGTTTATGGCTAGATTTAAGGATTTTTTTTTCTAGGTCTGTGATGAGTATCAGTGGTATTTTTATTGTGATTTTGTTGAGTCTGCAAATTTCTTTGGGTAAGATAGATATTTGAACAATATCAATTCTTACAGTTGATAAAAATGAGAATTGTTTCCATTCTTTTATATATCCTGTCAAATTTCTTTCATACGTATTCTCTCATTTTCATAAAAAATATCTTTCACATACTTGGTTAAATTTATTCTAAGGCATTTTATTTTTCAGTAGTTATCGTGAATGGAATTTCTCTTTTGGTTTCTCTCTCAACGAGTTCATTCCTGGCATGTAGAGATAATGCTGTTTTAGATGCTGATTTTGTATTCTGTAACTTTACTGAACTTGTGTATCAGTTCTAATGGTCTACGGAATCTTTTCTCTACCTTTAGGTCATGCCATCTACAGACGATGGTAATTATTGGACAGTGGGTTGACTGGTTTATGATCCTGTGAAATAATACTCTGTATAAGGAATTGGAAGAGAGGCGTTTGTAGGCTGCCAAGACATGAAAATAGAGAGCCTGGTTATCTGATATGGTTCATTTAAGCTACATGCATGCGGCAAAATTGCATGCGGCAAAATTGCATTGCATTCCTTAAAAATGTTCACGAATACCATGTCAATCAATAATTTAAACATAATTTTTGACAAAGGAAAGGAGGTCCAGGAAACTCGAAATGGTTTCACCTACCTGGAGTATAAGATGCAGTGGAAATGACACGGAGTGTATAGCTGGAGAGGAAGGGTTCTGCCAGATGGGGCCTCTGGACACTGCCCTGGGTCCACAGGGAACACAGGACCTGAACGAAGGACTGCTCCTTTGGTCAGATTTCAGGGAGAGTGGCTGTTAACAAGAGGATGAGCAGCACATTTCATAGTTGCATTTCCATAGTTTCCCAAGATCTATTCGCCCTGAAAAGTTCTACTTTGTTTCTTTCCAACTCCTGGCTGTACCTGTCTCATCACCCCTCCCACACTCGGCTTCTTTACTGAAGCTACTAAATGCTATCTCCTATATGTGGCACTAGCTAATCCACTAGTGTTTCCTTGGCTAGAAAGCAATTATTCCTTAATGCCTTGGGGTGGCAGTGGGGTGGGATTTTCCTGATTGTAGACATATTTTGCCTCTCAGGGACAAAGCCAGCATTCTCTTCTGTAATTCTCTTTTTTTTTCTGGGAACCTGGGGACGGAGGAAGATTATTGGGGTTGCATGACAAGTGACAATCATTCCTCCAATTGAAATTTAAAAAAAAATTTACTTATCTTATTAAGTATAAATAAGAGAGGAGAGGAGAGGTGGGGAGGAGAGGTGAGAAGAGAGAAGGGATAGGGGAGGAGAAGATAGAGACCCATTAACTGATTCACTTTCCAAATGGCTGCAATAGCAAGGGCTGGGCCAGGCTAAAGCCAGGAGCTACAGACTTCATCCAGGTCTCCCAGTTGGTTGCAGGAGCCCAGGTGTTTGGGTCATCTTCTGCTGTTTCCCCAGGCACATTTAGCAGGGAGTTGGATCAGATGTGAACCATCCAAGACGTTGAACTGGTGGTCATATGGGATGTCAGGCATTGCAGGCAGTGGTCTAGCCCTCTGTGCCACAACATCAGCTTCCTAATTAGGTTTCTTATAAAAAAAATTTTTTTTGGTATCTTTTTAAAGTAAAGGACTTTGTGCTGGTTTTAGCAGGACTAGAAAAACACAAAATGTGAAACTGCTGTATAAGCAGCCCAGATGACACCCAGGATGCATAAGCACAATGAGTGAAATGTAACAATTACCCTATGGGTTACCAAAACCCCAAGATGGATTCTTCCACAGGCTCGTTGTCCAGACCTGCTGCCTTGGAAGTGGCCTAACCCCATTATCTGTTGCCTTGCAGTATCCCTATATCAGTACTGGGGCTACCTGGAACGGCAGGCAGAGCATTTTTGGGTGAGGAGAAGTGAGTGGAAACTCATGCAGACAGCCAGTAGAAAAGAGTGTTGGAAATCCAGCCACACTATGGGAACTGGAGGTTCTCCTACTGCGAATGGACCAAGCATGTCATGCATTGGTTGGTGTTAGTCTCTTCAATCCCTTTGTCTTTTATGACCAACAATTTTCGGTGTGTGTGTGTGTGTTGGGGGGTGGCGGCGATGACTGGTATCTTCTTCTGGGCAATCGCACTGATCACTGGGGTTTTCTAATTACACCATAACCTCTCCTCCTAGCCCCACTGTCACTCAAGTGTGTGATCAGCCCTTTGCTGCACTGTTCCATGTCAGCCAGTCCTCCCTGCTCTTGTGAGAGCGCCAGGCCTGGGCTGCCTGTACCAACCAGGAGCATGCCTGGTCCAGAGTCACCTCACTCTCCAGGAGTCGTCCAGGAGAAGCACACATGCCAACAAATAAGCCCAAGAGGGAGAGGTGGCTCTGCCTTGGCTCATGGGGAATGGGAAGTCACGATTAACCCAGGGGCTATGCTGACCTTTGACCTTGAGAATGCTACACGCAGGAGATTCTAAATGTAAGGGTTCACATGAATTCGCTGTGCAGACAAGGTGAGTTGGAGTAGCATCTTCAGGCCCTCTGGACTACCAGCTACAGCATTTGACTGGCTTTCTTTATGTAAGAAAACCAAGCA
This sequence comes from Ochotona curzoniae, assembly GCF_017591425.1. Lineage (NCBI taxonomy): Eukaryota > Metazoa > Chordata > Mammalia > Lagomorpha > Ochotonidae > Ochotona > Ochotona curzoniae. The sequence goes on from NW_024465699.1 coordinate 6,269,354, forward strand.
AACATAAATCACCCCTTCATGCAACTCTTAATTATTTTTCATCCAGGAGTCAAGACATTGTCAATAAATGAGCTATTCCTTCCTCTGCATGCATAACTGAAATGATCTTCATTGCATGCTAACAGAATTATTGATGTGGGTGCTGAGCTGTCTAGGAGGAACACAGCAATAAAACAACATTACGTGGGTAGACATGGAGCATTTTACAGCTTTTAAAGCATTTGGAAATCTATTAGCTTTTTCAATGCTTAAAAATTCCCAGAAGATCTGATGTGATCCTCATTGTACAATGGCAAAATCAAGTCTCACAGAGATGCTGGTTCGTCAAGCCTTTCAGGTGTGATGGGACGTAACTGGACAGGCGGGGTCATCTCATCCTCGAGTCCACTGCTTTCTTCTCTTAATCAGGGGCCGTGAGCCTCAATTTGGTAGTGAATTCCACTTAGTCCAGCACATCTGGGCTCTGAGAATCTGGGAATTGGGCTGCCAGCCTGCCAAGGGTCTGTCATAAATGTACAAAATGGGATTTGTCACCCAACTCAGGACTCATGAGAGGGACACATACATATGCACAGAGAAAGTCTGTTTCCTGGTTCACTCCCCATGGCTATAGTTTTGTCTGAATCTCCTGCGTAGGTGGTAGGGGCCCAAACCCTTGGACACTCTTCTGCTGTTTTTCTCAGGCTGTTAGCAGGGAGTTGGACTGGAAGTAAGACAGAAGATATTTAAACCAGTGCCCAGATTGGATGCTGGCATTGTAGGCAGGGCTTTACCTGCTGTGCCACAATGCTTACCACAAGAATTGTAACTTTTTTTTGCAAGTCTGTGAAGAGGCTTCTCTCTCATCTCCCCTCTTTTTTTTTTTCTTTGTTTTCTGCACTTTATGCCACTTTGGAGTTAAGAAACCAAAATGGAAAAAAAAAAATACTTCTGTCTATTTTCACTTGCAGGTGTTGTCTAATATAAATAGTCTCTAACAGCTTCCTAAAATACTCCGAATTGTCAACTCACGGCTCACAGGATATTGTTGGTTTATAACAAAGTTGGGGCCAGGACTGAACATGTATTTCCAAGACATCTACAGGGACCGTAAAATGATCAGAGTTCAGTTATTCCTTGTAGAACACCTTCAAGTGTGAAAAGCATTTTAGGAGACAGTGGATGATTTCGTAGCTTTCTCCAATTACCAAGCATTTCTTCCATCTTGATGTATTGGTGTGGAATGATACTGATGTCAAAGGCAGGTATGAGAGGAGCAGTCACACTAGCATTCAACTCACAGAACGGTGGAACCATAGAATACTTCCAAAAATTCAGATAAAAAGGAAGTTTAACATGAAAGCTTATTTAGGTGGAAAAATGCACATTATGCAAAAATTGTATGGATTTCAAAAATTCTTGCAACGAAAGAAATTCATAGCATTTATTTTACTTTCAATGAAAATTTAGTTGTGTTCATTCTATACTTGGAATTTGTGGCATTGCCTTTCCCCCTTCTTTATATTTTAATGTATTTTATTTTACTTAATTTTTTTAAAATGTTTTTATCAGAGAGGCAGATTTACAGAAATAAGGAGAGTCAGAAAAAGTGAGAATTTTGCAACTGCTAACTAACTCCCCAAACAGCTGTCATGTCCAGACATGGGCTGATCTGAAGCCAGGAGCCAGGAACTGCTTTCGAATCCCCCAACTGCGTGTATGGGCCTAAGGACTTGGACCTTCCTCCATGGCTTTCCCAGGCCAGAAGCAGAGAGCTGGATGGGAAGTGAAGCAACCAGAACAAGACCTGGAGCTCATATGAGAAGATGGTACTTGCAGGTAGAGGATTAGCCTATTAAGCCACTGCACTGGCCCCACTTTCATGTAATTTAAATTCTGCTAACAATAAGCACATTAAGTTTTTTTTAAAAAATTCTGTACAAATGATGGAAGGTAAATGCATGTTTTTCAGGGTCTAGCACAATGGCTTAGTGGTTAAATCCTCAATCATTTTAAGAAAAGATTTATTTATTTTCATTGCAAAGTCAGATACACAGACAGGAGGAGAGACAGAGGAAGATCTTCCGTCCGATGATTCACTCCCCAAGTGACTGCAATGGCCAGTGCTGCACCAATCTGAAGCCAGGACCCAGGAACTTTTTCTGTTGCTTCCACATGGGTGCAGGGTCCCAAGGCTTTGGGTCATCCTCAACTGCTTTCCCAGGACACAGGCAGGGAGGTGGATGGGAAATGGAGCCTCCAGGATTAGAACTGGTGTCTATATGGGATCTTGGTGCATTCAAGGTGAGGGTTTTAGCCGCTAGGCCATTGTGCTGGGCCCTAAAAAGAAATCCTTAAAAAAAAAAACCCAAAATAATTAAAAATAAAACAAAACGAAACAAAACAATGTCAAGCTGTTGGGAAAAAACCAAGCATGCATTTCTATTATATTTTCTTAGGTTGAGGATTTTCACGGAGAGTGTTAATGCAGAGTGGAAATGAACCTTTTTGGAATCTGATTGTGTAAAGTCAATCGGAGTGTCGTGTATAGGAAATAAACCACTACTCCACTCATTTGTGTATGAGTAGCTGGTGAAAACAGAAGCCTGCCACAAATACTGAGGAAGGTGGAGGAGTTTTTAGGCACAAATTTTACAACCTGGCAGAGTTCAGGGGTTTGCACCTTGATATGCAGTGTTTATGCGGCAGAAGCTGTTTAGGGATGGATAGAAGAACAGAGCCCAGGTGTGGATACCAGTAAGTGGAAAATGGGGTACAGAAAAAGAGGCCAGTACATTATTGAAATTGGGATGGACAGCACCCTTTATCTACTTACTTTCTTTTCAACTTCCTGGAAATGGCATCTAGAAACAGAAAGTGGTGGGCCTGCAATTGTGGTAAAGTGAGTTAAGCCACTGCCTGCCATGCTGGTATCCAATATGAGTGCTGGTTTGGGTCTTTGCTGCTCCATTTCCAATCTAGCTCCACATGAAGAGTCCTGGGAAAACAGCCAAAGATGGTCTAAATGCCTGGAATCCTGTTACCCACTTGGGAGACCTGGATGGAGATATTAGCTCTTCGCTTGGTTCTGGTCCTGGCATGCCACTGCAGCTATTTGGGGAGTGAATCAGTGGCCAAAAGATTTCTCTATCTCCTTTTTGTTTTCTTTCTGTATCTCTGCCTTCCCAATAAATATATGCTTCAAAAACCAGGCTATTAAATCTTCAATAGTGGAAAATAAGAGGGACACACCCAGTGGACTGAAACACTGGTATATTATGAAAAGCAGGTGGCAGGTGGTAGTGCAGAAGGAAGTCATTGCCCAAAATATGAGGTAGAATAAAGATAAAGGTGGAGGAATCACAATTCCAGACCTCAAGACATGCTACAAGGCAGTGGTCATCGAAACAGTCTGGGACAAGTACAGAAACAGAGGACAAGATCAATGGAACAGAAACCCAAGAAGTGAGCCCACATGCATGCAACCAATTAACATTCAACAAGAGAACTGAAATTAACCCGGGGAAAAGGTTGTTCACTTCAACAAATGCTATTGAAGTAACTGGGTATCAACCTGCAGAAGCGAAAACAAGATTCCCATCTGTCTGTCACCTTACACAAAAAAATCATATGTAAATGGATCAAGGATCTGGATCTGTATCCAGAAACCATCCAACTATTAGAGAAAAACACAGGAAGCACTCTACGAGATTTAGGTATTGGTAAAGACTTCTTAGCAAAGCAGAGGCAATCAAAGCCAAAATAAGCAAACAGGGCTGTATCAAACCAAGAAGCTTCCATATAGCAAAGGAAATGATCAACAAAGCAAAGAGACAACCAACATGACAGGAAAAAAATCTTTGCCCACCACACAACAGATAGGGGGCTAATATCCATGCTGTACAAAGATCTTCACGAACTCAGCAAGAGCAAAGCTAACAAGCCTGTTAAGAAATGGATGAAGGGAATAAGCAGGCACTTTTCAGAAGGACAAATTCAGATGGGTAATAGATATATGAAGAAAATGGTCATGCCTCTTAGCTATTAGCAAAATGCAAATAAAAACTGCATCGAGATTTCATCTAACTCCAGTGAGAATGGCCTACATTCAGAAATCTTTGAACAACACCTGCTGGCATGACTGTGGGGGAAAAGGTACCTTACTCCACTGTTGGTAGGAGTGTAGACCTGTACAGCTGCTACGGAAGTCAGTATGGAGAGAGCTAACACAAGTGAACACTGATATGGCCCAACTAACCCATTGCTGGGAATATATCCATATGAAGTGAAATCTGCATATGAGAAAGTGACCTGCAACCCTCCATATACAGCAGCACAATTCACAATAATGAAGACATGGAAATAAATGCCCATTGAAAGAGGAATGGTTAAGGAAACTATGTTACATGTACTTCATGGAATACTACTCAGCCACTAAAAAGAACAAAATGCTACCATTTTCAACAAAAGGTTTCTAGCTAGAGACCATGATGCTCAGTGAAATAAGGCCATTTCAAATGGACAAATATATGTTCTTTCTGACGCAAGGCAATGTTTGTACAACATATAAAACAAATAGGTGTATGGGTGAACAAGTATTTATATATTTTTTAATAGATAAACTGTATAATGGAGACTAGCATATCTGAAAGTGAAGATAAGTCACAGTGAAACAGTTAAATACACCTTGGCAATATGATACTAGATTTTGTGTTTTGTCTATACTTACAATTCCGTGACATATCTAAAGAGCGGAATGTTAAGCTTATAATTGTTATTAAAGATCTCTACTTCTGTAATAATATGGGGCAGAATAATGGGAGGGGAAATGGAGAGAAAGAAAGGGAAGGGCAAGGGGAGAAACCCCCATATCTACAGAAATATAATTGAAAAGAATAGAAATAATTTAAAGAAGAGAAGTAGCTTTAGAAAGTGTGGCATAGCATCGTCGGTTCCAGGTGTGGCTTGCAGGGTTTGCAGGGTGTTAGGGAAGCTGGTACCCATGCAAGGGTGTGTTTTGTTAGAAGTGCAGCCTGTCCCTTCTCTCATTTGCTTCAAATCAGACCCTAAGATCGTCTTTTGTTTCTGGGTCTTCCTAGGCTCAGGCTGTCTTTGTGCATGTGTCACCTGTGATACTGGCACATCCTCACCTTCCTGCACAGCTTAACAAGAGGCTGGGAAGGCATGTCTTGGTCAGGATAAGCACACAGCCAAGGCCATTCCAGCATCTATAAAGTGCCATTATAAGGGCTGGTGTGTTGGCCCAACTTGCTAACTCTTCACCTCCAACCGCTAGCATCCCATGTGTGCTTTGGTTCATTTCCTGGCTACCTATCCAGCTCCCTGCTTGTGGTCTGGGAAAGTAGCAGAGGATAACCCAAAGCCCTGCACCTGTGTGGGAGACCCAGAAGAAGCTCCTGGCTCCAGATCTCCTCACTCCTGCCATTGCAACCATTTAGGAAGCGATCCAGCAGTTGGAAGATGCATCTCTCTGTCTTTCCTTCTTTCTGTGAATCTGCCTTTCCCATAAAAATAAAGGGATCTTTGAAAAAAAAAACAAAAATGACATTATAAAGAGGAGACAGCAGAAAGAAAGTAGGACCAATCCAACAAAGTTCAGGAGTGTAGGGATAATGAATGTGAAAGCATACTTAAGTAGAAAGAGTAATGATTTTCTCACCCTTTAGTCAGTAATACACAGAGAGATGAAATAGGAAAAAATATCAATTACTGTGGTTACAGAGTTTATGAAAAGAGCTGATACAAACCTAAAATGCATAGTGAAGACTCTGTAAGCCATTTCAAGAAAGCATCAAAAGGAGACCCAAGCAAAGTCTTGAAGGGGGAAGTTCATGGTTGTAAAACGTTGACTATAGTCAACTGTGCCTCTAAATTCAATGCTATCTCTCTGGAAAATAAAAAAAAATAAAAGGCATGATCAGTTAGAGGAAATAATTACAAAGTTTATTTAGAAAGTCTAATGTTCAATAAAGCTAAACTTATGCAAAATGGCCACAGAGGCATGGTAGCAATAGAGAAATAGGCCAATAGAACAGAATATCCCAGAAATAGACTCATTCATATTTGAGAATTCAGTTTATAACAAATGTAGCAGTTCAAATCAATGGTAAAAAAAAATCCATATTGCAAAAGTTATGAGGACATTTGACTATTTTTGGTTTCTCAATCTCTAGAGTTATGAAAAATACATCCAGGATGAATTTTAAAAACCTTGAACAAAAATTATTTTGCATATATCTCTGTGCATATGTGCACCATAAAGCTATTAAACATAATATATGCAAATATATTTATAACATTGGAGAATGTCTTCTTAAATTAAATAGTAACATTACATAGGCACGTATCCTTAAGCAGACATAAAATTGCTTAAAAAGCCATAAAGTAGAAGATAGATAGTTTGATAGACTGAATATTCAAACTTTCCACATCAAGATTGCATGAACTAAATTAAAAGGTAAGATATCATCTTCCACTCCCAGCCAAGTTAATGAACATGGCTTGGTTTCAGCTCTACTACCTGAACCAAAACAACACAAACCAGGAGTTGATGCATAAAGCCAGGTGTTCACACTGCAGACAACAGGTAGCTCAGAGCTGTCATCCTTGAGAGGAAGGGAACTGATGAGATAGTCACCGAGAGTTCTCCAGATTATTAAATGGAAGCTTTCAGACCAAAACTTAAGAAAGAGAACCTGGGTGAAGTCCCGAATTAAGAGGAGACAGTGAGCAAGATTCAGCTGTCCCTCCCAATGTCTGCCGAAACTCTGTGCCGAGTCAATTCTTCATCAGTGATAGAGGAGATAGTTCTGAGGTGTAGGCTTCAAGTTGGGGTGAAATTTAAATTTGTCTCAGAACTTTTCAGAGCAACTTTTGAAAGTTTTTTAAATGTTATTTTTGTTTATATTTAAATAGTTGATCAAGGGTTAGTGAAAAGTGGGTGTGATACCATGCCATCATTTTACCCAAGAGACTCGTGTTTTCTTTTTCACCCATGTGTTGGTATTCAGTGGAGCGTTTAATCATGGTGCTGTAATCTTGTTGTTGTGGTAGCTATTGTTCTAATTCATACAGGTTGTTGACCTTATTTCATGTCTTCCTGTTTATAGGAATGTATAGTGATGGAGTATTAGGGTCTACCATATCCAGATGTAGGGATACAATGCAATATGCGTCCCTGCTTCCAAATCACGATCTGAGGGTTCTTCCCAGGTCTATGTGATAGTTCTGAAATGCTCTCTCTCTTAATGCCAGGATGAAGAAACCCTTCCAGTGTCCATTGGCTGACATAGTCAACCTTACAGTCTCCATTTGACCAGATGTTTGCTGTCACTGGTTGGCCAGTTTGTTCTGTTCTCACTTTTCTGCTATGGTATCAGATGTCCTCTGCTGGTCCCAATGGGCTGCCTTCTCCTCCATGTGCATCTGGTTCTGTCATCCACTGCTCTGCCTTTTGTATTGAGGAGGACCAGCTCTTGCAGGTGGACCCAAGGGCCCCGGCTGGGTGATATGGGCCCTGCCAGACCCCTGTCCCTGAGGCTCATGGACTCAGTACCCACCGTGCCCAGACTGGCATGGTTTGCCTAAACTCAGCAACCATCAGTGGATGTTGCAGCCTGATTCTGTCCAGCCTGCTCTCATTTCCACCTCCTGCTGGTGGGTGGTGCAATCTGCCCGGCCCCGCCAGTCCCCAATCCTGGCCCTAATGTTGCCTGGCTGCAGTTGCAATTCGACCCTGCCCATCCTGCACCCTGCCCTGGTTCTCAGATCTACCAGTGGATGTTATGAATTGACTCAGCCAGGCCCAGCCCCATAGGTATGCTGGTTACAGTAACCTGGCCTGCTCTGGGGTGCTGCCTGCCTTGGTTCTTGCACTCACCTGCAAGGATTATGCCCTGACGAAGGAGTTCCCCAAGCTCCTCTGTCAGATCTCCTCCCAGCGGCAGATCTTGCACATATAGGTGGGCTCCTGGCCCAAGTTAACTTAGTCTACCTCTTATCCTGACAGGTACAGTGTCCTTGCCCAGCTGGTCCACACCCATTCTGGTTGTTACTGTTGGAAGTTAGAGCCCAGCCTTACCTGATCTACTCCCTACCCTGACTCTCACATTGTTCAGCAGAGCTGAGACCTAGCCCAGTCCATTTTAGACCCACATTGCCTCTCATGAGTACCAGTGGGTGCTGGAATCTGGCCTAGTCTGATGCTCCCCAACCCAGCCCACACCCATGCCAAGGGAGACTGCAGCCATGTCCAGCCCAAACTACCACCCTCAGTCCAGCCCCCATGTTCACCAGTGGGAACCCCATCCCAGCCAGGGGGTCCCCTTAGCTCTTCAACCAGGCCAGTTCCCAGCCACAGGTCTTGTGTGTGCCAGCAAAGATTGCAGTTCCATAGGGGTGAGCCTATCTGCCCATACCCTACCTCATGATTCTGCCGCAGACCTAATTCTCTTGCATGTTGGTTAGTGTCATGGGCTAGCCCAACATTCCCTGTCCCCTTATTCTGAATCTCACTCATCGGTTCTCACTCATCGGTACTGTGATATAATCCCATCAGGTAGGCCCCAGCCCTAGCTTTAGTGTGCACCATCAAATGATATTTGGTGGTGGTCAATGTTAATAACCAACTCAGGTCTCCCATGTGTGCTGGTACTTTGGTCTGAATCTTAAAACTCCTAACATTCTCCCTTCAAAAGGCTTGGTCTCAGCCTCCTCACTTATGTGCAAATATGTTGGCCTTGTCTATGGAAGTTCTACAGTCATCATTTCTTACTTGGACATGAACACTCAGGTCCCCGCTCGCCCCAACCTGTGCCATCCTCCAGACCTCCTGTAAGCCCATTCTCCAAGTCACCAGAGTTCTAGGATGCCAGAGGGCTTCACCTGGCGCCATTGGCATCCCAAGTGACCAGGTCCTTCCTTCCCATGAGGAGTCATGCCACGCAGCTGTCTGTACCTGTGCTGGTCCCAAAAGTACCCAGGCCCAGGGGCCCTGGGGCATTATCCGGCCTCCCCTCTCCTGGGGAGGAGCGTTTTAATTTCTCGTGTACATCACCCCTGATCCTCCCCCAGACTTTAAATGACTTATTGCGTGTCTCCAGCTGGGTCTTTTTGGATCCAGCAGTTGGTGAGTTTGTTGTCTCCTGGCAACTTTACTTCCTTACCTGTGCTGCACATCAATGGGATGGAGATGAATGAGTCAGTCCTTCCAGTACCACCCAGCATGGTACTTACAACAATGTTCTAACAAGATAGGTTCTTTCCTGCTCTGTTTGATGGTGGGGTCCGGGAACCTAGCCATTGCTGTTCAAGACTAAGTTTGCCATCATGTTTGGGGAGGAAAGGTACATGAGGTCATTGCAACAATTTCCTACTGATTTGAAGATGGATTTTTTTTTTTTTTTGAGCAGCCATTTTCTCAGGTGGTATAAACTTACTTTCAAGAACTCCTTTAAATCTGGTTTGGAACACTTCTGGTTGCTTTTTATAATGTTGGGTCATCATTCTTTGGATGAAAAAGAGCTTCAGGATTCCATTTTGCTCAAAGTAACTCTGTTAAAATCCTTCCTTGGTTTAAACAGCTTTTTGTGGATTCTTTAGGGATATGAATATGTTTCTCCATAGGTGTGACATCATGCATACCCACACACGTGTGATTGCAACAATTTCTTTTTACGCATTAAATCAATATTTATCATTTTTTAAGTCCAGCCAAAATACTGTCAACTTGATTGGTATTTCCAAATATACAACTTTTGTTGTGTCTTAAGTTGGATGAATAACTTACTGGTTGAGCTTCTTATTTTTAGTGTAGATATCTAATGCTTAAAAAGCTTAGCAAAGTTTTACTGAATTATAGAGAATTTGATATGTTTCAGTTCAATTTTCATTCATCTAAAATATTTTAAAATCTCCTTTGTGATTTCTTTGGTCCAATAATTAAGAATGTGATATCTATCTTTTATCACCTTTGTGCTATTAACAATGCTCTTTTTTTAAAATTCCCAACTTTTTCTGCTTTATTGATGTCAGATTTTTCTAATTTTGTTTCATTATATAACTGTAAAATAGGGACGGATATCATATTTTATCTGATGTCAGTTTTTTAAGTTCACTGGACCATTATACTATCCTAACATGTTTTCTTCTGAGAATGTTGCACGTAAACTCCAGGGGAATGTACATTCTGTTGCTGTAGAACAGACTGGTTTTTATTTATTTATTTATTTATTTATTTATTGGAAAGGCAGATATACAAAGAGGAGAGATAGAGAGGAAGATCTTCCGTCCGATGATTCACTCCCCAGGCGGCCGCAACAGCTGAAGCTGAGCCAATCCGAAGCCAGGAGCCTCTTCCAGGTCTCCCACGCGGGTGCAGGGTCCCAAAGCTTTGGGCCGTCCTCGACTGCTTTCCCAGGCCACAGGCAGGGAGCCGGAAGGGAAGCGGGGCTGCCGGGATTAGAACCGGCGCCCATATGGGATCCTGGGCGTGCAAGGTGAGAACCTTAACCACTGCGCTACTGCGCCGGGCCCTTTAAATCCAGTAATTCTAAAAGACCCACCTACAAGGAAGGATCGTCTTCTTCACTCAATCTACAAATTTAATGTTAGCTGACCCAGAAATACTCTCACAGCCACAGTGAGAACACTGTTTAACCAAATATCTGAACACTCCATGGCCCAGTCTGATGGGTATTAAGTCATCTGTCATGGACTTAAGCAAGAATTTGGAAACTTATCTTAAAATAGGAAGAAGGATTCATAATTTAGGGATAGGCAGAGTTCTTAGCGTTCCTAACAAAAAAAAGCCTTAAAGGAAAAATTGATATATTTTCCCATTAAGCTGATTAACCTGTGGTTTCGGAAAAGATCCAAGGAATGCGCAAACCAAGTTAAAAACTGGGAAGAAATATTTTCAAATCATGGATTCAACAATGGAGCACACTTCTGAAAACCTCACAAAAACTCAAAAGGTAAAGGGGAAAAGATGCTAACTGACGTTCTGCCAGAGAGAATATGTGGATGGCAGACAAGTGAAAGATGCTCAGCATAAGGAGAGACCAGTAAATGCCAGTTAAGCATTGCTACATAACTATCACAATGGCTAAAATAAAAATCATGATATCAATAGGGCTCTGTGAGAAATCAAAGGAAATGGCTCACTCACATATTCATTTTGCTGGTAGGAACATAAAATCGTACAACCCTGGAGAGAGTTTAGGAGGGTGTTGTTCAACTAATGTGAAATTACTGTATTTTCCTACAATTGCCCTCTTAGGTTTACACCAATAGAATCAAAATCTGTATTTACACGAGAAACTTCAACTTATTTGTGAAGGTAAAAAACCTGGAATCAGCACAGTGGTACCCCAACTGGTAAACCTTTAGAAAAGACTTTGGAGCACACAGGCCATATAATAAAAAGAATGAAAAGGAAAGGCCTTTTGATAGACACAGCTTGGTTGAATTTCCAGGGAATTATGATGCATGAAGAAAACTCATCCCCAAATTAAATATTGTGCTTCTATTTATATCATTGCATGGAAATAACATTTTGGAGGTAAACAAGAGATTACTGGCTTCCAGGGACCAGCTGTAGGGAGCTGTGGTTATACAGATGTGTGTGTATAAACACACATATATATACAAACCCACAAATGATCCCATAGTAATGATATCATTTAGCTGTACTCATCAGAGAAGTTCACGGGGCCGATGAGTTCACGGGGCAGGGGATCTCCTTAGAATCATGAGAGACAGGTGGAACTCTGAGATCACAATGAAGATCTGGAACAGAACTTGCAGGATACATGAATCAGTAGGAATACTGAAATAGTAAGCGTGATGACTACAAGGTAGATAGTCAAGAGAGATTTGGCGTGGTGGGTTGGTGTGGTGGTTAAGCTAGCACTTGGTGTATCTGCATCAGATGCAGAGTGCTTGCAATGGAGTCTAATTTCCTGCTGTTGGACACTCCAAGAAGCAACAGATGATGGCCCAGCTCCCAAGGTTCCTGTCATTCATATTACTTTCTGAATTCCTAGCTTTGACTTACCTATGTCTTAACTGTTGTGGCACCCTGAGGAGTGAACGGGTAAATGGAAGATCTTTCCCTTTTAGTATCCTTCAGTTGCTTTTCACGTTAAATGAAGTGAACATACATTTAAGAATTCACAAAAAGAAACCCACAAAAATTCCCTCATGACTTTGGTAAAGGGAAGCGAAGATCATCATTTTGAAGTACATCCGGAACCTTTTTCATAAGCCACGTCTAGGAAGAATGTTACTTCTTTCTCGTTAGATCCAGTCAGTACAGGGTCATCAACATATCCACAAAATGATATAACGGACCCGTGTGATCTTTGGTGGGAAGTAAGGGTGCTGCCTAGGGGGTGGATACACTCGTTGAAGTAGGACAGTGAAGCTGAGTTGCTGTCCTGGCCGGTTGAAAGTCAGTCGCTTCCTGTTGTCTTAATGATGTCAATGGAGAGCAAAGAGTTTGCTGGATGGGTAACTGCATGCTAGGTGCCGGGGAATGTGTTCATCTTCTCAAGCAGTGGAACCACATCTGGCTCCAGCACTGTATGTGGAATCACTATGGTCTGTTTGAATTTAAGATGATTTCCTGGTTACTGACGATTTATTGATCATCCATTCAGAGCAAATGGGTGAACTGAATGAGGTTGGACTCAGTATCAACACCCCTGTATTCTTCAAGTATAGGATGAGGGCACTAATCTTTGAAATCTCTATAGGAAGGCAGGATTATTTTTGTTCAAGGCTTATGTAGAATTTTTCCCCCCTTCCCGCTCTTCACTTCCTCTCTCTCTCTCTCTCTCTCTCTCTCTCTCTCTCTCTCTCTCTCTCTCACACACACACACACACACACACACACACACACACACACACACACGGGTCTTCCATCTATTGATTCATTCTCCAAGTGGCTCCAAGGGCTGATTTAGACCAGGTCAAAATCAGGAGCTAAGAACTCTCTCCAGGCCTCCCATGTGGGTGGCAGGAATTCAAAACTCTTGAACCATTATCCGGTGCTTCCCACAGGCACAGTATCAGGGAGCTGTGTTGGAAGCAGAGCATCCGGGACTCAAACTTGTGCTTAACATGTAAGGCAGTCATCCCAAGTGGCAGAATAGCTTGCTGTACCACAACACGTCTTTCCTTTTTTCGCTATTTTCCAAGATTGAGGGAGTTCCAGCGACCAACAGTGATGCTTACCATAATAGTCTCTGCCCTAAAAGGGCAAAATGAGAACTCTGCCTGCTGTTGGGTGTGTGCCTAGTCATCGGGCATTCTGTAACAGGAATTCATGACACCTTGTGTCTTGTCAAATGAAGATGAGTTAAACTCCATTGACAACCTGACACGCCTCCCTCTGTAGAAGGAAAGCCATTAATTCCCCAGGTCCCACCTGCAGATGGAGAGCTTAGTGATATTTAGGTCTCCCAAGACTAGTTCAGCACCAGTGTCCAGCAGTTCCCCCTTTCCTACAACCTGTAGTTACCTTGGTAAAAGGCAATAATCCACTTGAGAAAACCTGGGGGAGAGACTGTGTTGAAAACTAGTGCAGCTCTGGGAACTGACTGAGGAGTCATGATAGTAAGCCTCCCTTCACATGACCTAGAAAAAGCTGTTCTGTTTATACAGATCAACTAAGGACTTAGTAGACATTCCATCTTTTTTTTTTTTTGTACTTCTTTGAGCATAATGATCATTCACTCTGTGCCACCAATGTGTATGAGTGGGACTATTTTGCCTGCTTGCTTGCTTGCTATGCGACCTTGCTGGCTTTTATGGGAACCATACCCTCCTGGCCTTTGGTGATTCAGGACCAGCAATTAGCCCCAGTACATTTGGGATCTAACTATTCCTACTTTGTCAAAATCTCACGATTCAGGGAAGTAGTCTTCACCGTTATAACTAACCTGCATTAGCTCTGTGACCACAGAGGTATTCAACCTTTCCTCATAGGTCTGTTTCTTCCAATCATGGTGAAAATTACATCCTTCAGAACTCCCAAAGGTAGGTGAGAATGAAATCAGGAATTTCTGCTTGATTCTGATTTACCATCTTCCTGAAGGTTCCCCTCACTCTTAATATCCGTTCCTCCACATGTTCCTTCGTGACTGTTGGCATTGACTGGGAGAACACTGTAATTCTACTGGATTATAGTATTACCTCCTCATGGTTCCACATCCCTCTTTTTAAGGGTCTTTTGGATGGAATTGTGGTTCCCGTCGGGAAGAAAAGAGTGGTGGGGCAGTAGGGACATGGGAGCATCAGCATGATATTTCCAAGCAGTTGCTATACGGAGGACATGGCAAACTCTCAGAACAACACTAAGCTCCTCAGACAAGGGTTTAGTGAATGTTTCTGTGGCCAAAAAATCAGAAATTAGGAACCCAGTGTCTCCAGCTATATCAGGGTCTCTCCACATGCCTCATCTACAGTGCTCAGGGATCCGTTCTTTCTCAGTCAATATCCTCATGTTCACACAAAGAGACAACAAAGTTGGCAAGAACCAGAGAAAGCTCCTCTCCCTCGTCCTGAAGGAAGTTTACTGTTTTGTTTCTGCAGAGCGCTCAGTGCTCCTGGTTGTCATTCCGATGACCTTGGATCCTGCAAGGTGGGGTATGGGCTTCTTCCATCCCATGTGGGAGTCCCAAATGGAAATGGGTGACCTCAGAGTTCTCGGCCTCCGAAGGCACTCCAATTCCCTGTGGTCTCCTTGGTGGTTGGGATGTAGTCCTCAGAGCTCGTACTGATAGTCCTTGGTGAGGATCTAGGAGTCTTCAGAGTTGGGATACAAGCCTCCTCCTATCCCCCTGCTCCACTCTGGGGTCCCCCCCTGCTCTGTGCATATGACCTCCTGTTAAGAGGTTGTTGGGATTGCTCCTAATTCCCCCCATATGCCTTCGTAGTTTTGCTATTGTCTAATGCTGATTTGAGTCTGTTGTCTATGAATTACCAGTTATGATCCTGATAGGTAATACTTCCCGTCTTCCTCACACCTTCTAGGGTGATGTAAGATTTCTCTGCTCTCCCTCCCCCTTTCCGAGTAGCATAAGGCCTTACAAGTATATTAGGTTTTACAATTCTTTGATGTAGATCAGAAGCAGTCTGACTCATATCAATTATTGATTCACTGATTACTTCACAATATCTTATTGCATGACATACAGGCTGTTTGGGGTTGAAATAATATTACTGTTTCAGATTGACATCAATTCATAACAGCCACATCAACAACAACAGCAACAACATCGACAACAAAGTATATCACCCTGAAAAAAAGTAACACCACTGAATAGCCAACACATGCATGACAAAAAGGAAACACAGAAGTCTCTTGGGAAAAATGGTGCCATCATATACTTCATGAGCACGTGATGAATTCTACTAGAGAATAGAGATTATTTGGAAGCAACCAAACTGAAATAAAAACATCAAAACACTGCCTACAGTCGTTCATCTGGGTATATGCCTCACTGCTGTCTCTTAGAGTCTGCAATAAAGTGAAGCTGGACTCAGAAGAGCCAGGACCTGAATCTGGGAACTCTGAGAGGAGGACACAAATAGCATCTCAGTTCTTTGGTCAAACATCTGCCCCAGTGTTCCTGTCTTAAGTCTGAATTCCACATGCCATGGGTGAGAATTGAGGCAGGATGCTCAAGTGGTCCTCTTAGGGAAATTCTTCAGAAAGATGTTTTTTCTTCATACTTACTTCATGTCATCGGATAACAACCTACTGATATAATGAAGGACAGTTTGTTATTTCCAACCTCACTTTGTCTGTTGGTTTAAATATTAATCATGTATCAAGAATATCTTAATAATAATATCTGAGCCTATGTTCATAGAAAATTGATCTACAAAATTAGCCATAACAGATATTAAACTGTATCCTTCTTATATTTGTACTCCTGGAATGCTGAAAAGTGTCTGAAAAATAGTATATGTGAAAGAAATACTAAATAATGAATAGTCTGCTGTTGCTGACTAAATGCTGGCCTTTTAGGGTAATGAGTTCTCTGTTTCTGTGTCTACAGATAGGAAGAAATATGGAGTGCCTGTGAAATAAGTTGAGTGCACCTGCTTAGAGGAAAGTTTGTGATGTCTGGAAACTATGGAAAAAATGCTGTTCTTTGTGGGGGGTATAACACAGGGATTTTAAAAATTGCATTCTACATGTGCCAAAAGCTTAAAAATCTTCATTAGAAAGGAGTGTGAGGGAGGACGAGATTTGCAATAAATTTAGAAACCAAAATTAATGACAAGTGCACTCAAGCCACTCACCTGCCTAACTTCTTTTCTTAAGCAATCACATGTTCCCTGTGGGGGCATATGCATGCGGCGTATGTCTTTTTCTCTCCCTGTACTTTATTTGAAAACCTATCCAGAAGGGATGTTGGAATAGCAATGAGGAAGGAGCTGCCAAATGTAGTGATTCATTTCTATGTAGCTTGAGGCCATTTATATCCCCCGGAGCCCACACAAGAATCATCATCTATGGCTGTTCTTTCATTTCTTGCAGCACTGCCTTCAGGAAACAGGCAGGGAGGATTTGGTGAAATCTGAGGGCAATCCAAGAGTGTAAGGAATACAGAAACTCTCCCTCCCACCTGCAAATACCACCCCTTAAGCCCCTATATCCTAGGAAAAATGAAACAGTCATTACAGGATTTGTGAAAAGTCTCATAATCCAGAGATCCTTTTGTAGTCCCCAATAAATCTGGAGAGACATGGGCAGGGATTGTAGGTGCACAACTGAAAAAAAATGCAGAGAGCTTTAAACCCAGAGGCCAAAGACAAGCCTTCCTTGGTTGGTGTGAGACAAGAGAAAATCTGGGTCCTTGGGGCTTCAATTCATTGGCTACCATAGAGACACCGAGCTGAAGTGATTTTAGAACTCCAGGCACGGAGAGGGAGTTGACTAACATCCAGCAAGAAAATGGGGAGCTCTTTACTTGCACACAGACCAAAGAGTTCCCTAAAGAGGAGACTCAGCTAGACCAAGCCTGGGCTGCTAACTTAACACAGGTTGGTTTGAATTGGTGGCATTGTGTTAGTTCACGAGGCAGCAAAAATTCCTTTCTCTCTGCTTCACTTGAATGGGCTCTCGTCCTTCTAGTTTCTAGCTTTTTTCAGTTAGTGAAAGATACCAGGAGACCAGAGGGTGATGGGCCAAGTAGGGTTGGGATATTCATTCTCCCTGTTCATTTTGCTCCATGCAAGCAGCCTTGGCTATATTGCTTTTTTCTCTCTGGATTCAGGAAACTGCACCTTCTCTTTGTTGTGTAAGGTTTGCCTAAAGTTGTTATAACCCCTGGCTCCCATACCATTTGTTGCTTACGCTTTTCCTACACCATGACCCACTCCTGGAAGCATTATGCTTGTTGACCACCTGGAGAATCCACAGAGATTCTCCAGGTGGTCACTGTCTTCTCGTGGGGTGTGATGGAGGTAAGATGCCTTCAAGTCACATGCATGAAATTTCTCTTTAAAAAATCTTAACAAACGAAAAAAAAAATGAAATTAGAGCATCAGTGACAAGTGGCTTTTATGTTTATGGACGAGTGAGGAATTGTCAGATTACTTTTCTAGACCATTGTAAAATAATTGCCTTAAACTTTTTAAGCCTAGAGACCTATGAGGGCACTTTAAACAGTGCACACAATGAGGAAAAACTGTATTTTTCATGTTGCACCAAAATAAACATCACTTAATTCCATACACTCTTATTTGTGAAAATCAAATTTGGGCATTCTTGCAACAAAATCAGTGACAAACAAGCTCCAGATTAAGACCCTATTTCTACGTGTGTAATGAAAAGTGATCAGAGAAGAAGGAAAGCAAAAAGGCCATTGGTGGATTCTGTTTGCTGCTTTGTGCTGAAATGAGCTTATTCCACATTTGTGGCCAGGATGGATTATTTAATGTTGTCACAGCTGTCATGTATTGGGCACCAGTTATGTACTGTGGTGCTCCAGTGCCTTTTCAGGACCCCACCCGTAGGTGAAGAGGCAGCTGGGACTCAGAGAGGTGGCACCATTTGTCCAGCTTCTCAAAGCAGGTAACTGACAACCTTTGTATGACTGACTGGCTCTTTGTGCTGAGTACCCTGAACTAATTCATGTTATTACACACTTCCTCCATGGGAAAGTGAGAGTGTATGTTAGGCCTTGCCTTATGATTTGGAAGATTATTACTTATTTATAACAGCAATGACTTCCATCTCAGTAAATGTTGCTTGAAATAAATAATATGCCATTGTTATAGACATGCAAATATGACCTTGTTTCATGAAAATCCACATCACTGTTTCTGCTACCTGTGATAAACTGCAATGAGTTCCTAAGGACCAGCATGTATAGTGAGATGCATGTTCTGAACATATATTGTGCCTTTAAAAAAAATCATGATGCTGGGCCCGGCGCAATAGCATAATGGTTAGGGTCCTCAGCTTGAACGTGCCAGGATCCCGTATGGGCACCGGTTCTAATCCCAGCAGCTCCACTTGCCATCCAGCTCCCTGCTTGTGGCCTGGGAAAGTCATTGAGGAGGGACCCTGCACCCACCTGGGAGACCCGGAAAGAAGTTCCTGGCGCCTAGCTTTGGGTCGGCGCAGCACTGGCTGTTGCGTTCACTTGGGGAGTGAATCATCAGATGGAAGATCTTCCTCTCTGTCTCTCTTCCTCTCTGTACATCTGCCTTTCCAACAAAATAAACAAATCTTTAAAAAGAATCATGATGCTTATGGATTCAAAGAAATGTTAATTAAAATTTGCCTTCATTAGGAACTTCAAAGCTCACGAAGAAATGATTAATTTTGGTCACTGCTTCCAATGCCAAGCAGAGTCCATTGCTGTTGCATTTGTTCTTTTGAAACATTTTTTCCCCAATTATATTTTTACCAACTCTGTATGAATCCAAACCCTTGCTCTTTGGTGGCAGTATGTCAATGTCTCACTGAGTTTTCAGAACATTCTTTTAACCATGAAGTTTAACAGTTTATCTTACAGTCATTCTGAATGCAAGAAAGACCAGCAAAGAAGTGGACATCTTGTCTTTTTCTCTATTTGGCAACTCCCTTCCCTGCTGTGTCCCTAAAGAATGAGGAACAAGGACTTGCTGTCATCCCTGGCGTGAGTTCGCTGATGATCTGACTTTGAGTATTTATTCTGACATGTAGTGAATGGCTACTGAGGAAGTAGGTGGCTCTGCTTTCTGGAAAGTGGGTGTGTTGACACATGAATTTGGGGATTCTGTGCTTTCCTAGAACACCTGAGATGAAGGTTACAAGTATGGACTTCTAGCAGGGGGTTGCAATTTGCTTGCCAAAGACAGCAGGTTGATCGTGGTGAATTTCGCAAATTTTCATTTACTGAAGGGCAGATTTACCAGGTTTATTGACACTACCAATGCTTTGTAAAGCTTTGCTCATGTAAGTGTGACGTTAACACAGAAACACATTGATGAGTTGGTAAAAATCCAGGACAACATGGGCGTTAGCACAGCAATGCGTGAGCATGACCATTCCCAGCTTGACCGTTGCTGTTCGCGTCCTTGTCTCGTCATCCAGCCCTAAGCTTTTCTCTGTCTCTTGATGCCGTCTTTCTGTTGCCCATATATTCCTTACCTGCCTGATGCTCAGAAATCTACTTCCCCTTACTAGCCATTGGTCTCCAAGGGGTGTACTTTAGAGAGGTGCGGGACTCCTGGCATGTTGCAGGTCTCCTTCTTTAGGACCTATTTAGAAAAAAATTAAACCCGGTCTCTATGCTAATGTCCAGACTCTTAGGATAATTGAGAGAACTCTATGTTGCATTCCAAACTGTGTTTGTTACTTGATCTTTGATATAAAGTTCTAGCAAATGCAAAAAAAAAAAAAAAAGGAATAGTCACACTATCAGATAAAATGACCTATAATAAGTTTTTATAACTGAACAATTCATGATCCTGTTAGAGCATGTATGAGAAAAGGAGCTCTTAGCTTCACGGAAAAGACACAATATTAGTGTTGGATTGGGAAATAAGATATTTTATTGGTTTTTAGTAATGGAAGTATAGTGGTAGGTTGGAAGTCATGGGCAGCCTGATTAAGAGATTTTTCTTAGATCTCTCAGTCTGAGTTCTTCTCCCTGTAGAAGAGTTCTTCTCCCTGCCTTCAGCAGCAGCAGTTGGGCCCCCAAGGTTTCTGATACTGCCTAAGTAGCAAGGGAGTTTCCCATTCTGAAATTACTGGCAAACATGCTCATTCTTTCATTGAGTCTATTTTTCTAGTTGTTTGCATTCCTATATCAAAACAGAAGGGTAGGTCCACCCTCTCTGTAGTAGCCTAGTGGCTAATTCCTCACCTTGCTCCCATATGGGCCCCGGCTTGTGTCCTGGCTGCTCCACTTCCCATCCAGCTCCCTGCTTGCGGCCTGGGAAAGCAGCAGTGGATGACCCAAGGCCTTGGGTCCCTGTGCCCACCTGAGGCCAGGAGAAGGATCCTGGCTCCTGGCTTTGGATTGTCTTAACTCTAGCTGTTTCAGTCATTTGAGGAGAGAATCAGCAGATGAAAGATCTTTCTTTTTGTCTCTCCTTCTCTCTGAATATCTGTTTTACAATAAAAAACTAAATAGATCTTGAAAAAAAGAAGGGTAGATAAAACGAGTTTCATTGCTACATGCAAATCAGGATCCAATTCTGAACCTTGTGCTTGATTTCTCCATATCTCCTGTTGCTACAGGATAGGGGAGGATAAAGCAGATTTGGGGGCAATCCCACATAATGTCACAAGTATTTCTTAGAAATGCTCCATCTCGGGGCCCGGCGCCGTGGTGCAAGTGGTTAAGGTCCTCCCCTTGCACGCCCGGGATCCCATATGGGCGCCGGTTCTAATCCCGGCAGCCCCGCTTCCCTTCCAGCTCCCTGCCTGTGGCCCAGGAAAGCAGTCGAGGACGGCCCAAAGCTTTGGGAACCTGCAGCCGCGTGGGAGACCTGGAAGAGGCTCCTGGCTTCGGATCGACATAGTATCGGCCGTTGCGCTCACTTGGGGAGTGAATCATCGGATGGAAGATCTTCCTCTCTGTCTCTCCTTTCTGTATATCCGCCTTTCCAATAAAAAAATAATAAAAATAAATCTTAAAAAAAAGAAATGCTCCATCTCCCACTGGATAAGAGTTCAAATATTTATCATGCTGTTCATATGATGCAACACCTACTTAAGCCCATCACCATCACCGTCATCATCACCATCACTGTCATCATCACCATCACCGTCACCTTAACTCCTTTTGTGTGTGTGTGTGTGTACACAGGTTGGTTCCACTTCACTCATACTACTGCACCATGTAGAGCAGCAATGTGTGCTCTTCTGTGATATGGGCTTTCTTTGCCGAGAGAGAGAGAGAGAGAGAGAGAGAGAGAGAGAGAGAGAGAGAGAGAGAGAGAGAGAAAGAGTAAATGAATCCATGATTTCTCTCCAAATGCTTAAAACTGTCGGGTCAAGAGACTGTGCCTGCAACCCAAAGATGGGAAGCCAGTTCGGATCCCCCATCGTGTGGGTTACAGGAACTCAGTCATTTGAGACTTCACTGTTGCTTCCGAAGTCTCAGGCAGCTGGAATCTGTAGTGGAGTCACGTATTAAATCCAGCACTCTGATGGGAGACCTGGCTGTCTTAACTGGCATCTTAACTGTTAGGCCAAGTGCCTGTGCCATAATTAAGCATTTAAACAGTATATAGGTAGACAGCTTGGCAGAAGTGTACCTTAAGAATGATTAGATGAACATATTCTCAAAGAAATTTATGCATAAGAAGATTGGGTGACATCTGTGTTTGGAAAAAAACCCAGCTGGCTTTTTTTTTTTTTGTCTTTTCTGCTTCACTTCAGACTTATATTTATTTTTTATTTTGAGTCTATTTACAGTCTCAGAAAATTTGAGAAGACACTATAGAGAGCTTCTGTCCACACTACATCCAGTGTCTCCTTTTATTAACATTAGTAGGATACATTTGTCACAGTTAATGAACCAACACGGATACACAGTTATTAGCTAACACTCATAGCTTGTTAAGATCTCTTGTGTTTTTTCAAATGCCTTTTTCCATGTTTCCTATTGCCTATCAGGGTGTTGCATCGCATTTTAATCATCACATCTCCCAAGGCTGTGCGAGGCTGTGACAGGTTCTCAGCCTTTCCTATTGACGGTGACTGTTTTGAAAAGCACCAGTCAGGTATTTTATAGCATGTCCCCCAGCTGGGATCTGTCTGATTTATTTTTCCCTGGGTTATACTGGGATTACGGGTTTTTGCAAGGAAGACCGCAGAGGGGAAGTGCCATTTTCACTGCATCATTTCAAGGATGCTTGCTCTCAGTGTCACTTACCTCTGTTGATATTGACCTTGATCACGTAACAGAGGCAGCATTTGTTAGGCTCCTATTCACTAAATTTATTCTTGTCCTCTTTTCCAATTCTGTAACTTCTGAAAGAATTTCTCAATGCACAATCCACATGTTAAGAATAGGTAGTTAACTACACATTCTTGAAGAAAGAATATCTATATAAATTATTTGGAATTCTGTTGCAAGGTAGATTTGTAAATTCTCTGTTGTTTGTGTATTACTGTGGACTGAATTGTGTTTCCCTCAAGTTCGTCTTGAAATTCCAGTCCCCAGTATGACTTTGGAGATAAAGCTTCTAAAATACAATCAGCGTTTTAAAAATTTATGTTACTTTTCCTAAAGGGCAATGTGACAGAGAGATAGATAGATAGATAGATAGATAGAGAGAGAGAGAATCTTTCTTCTGTTGGCTTATTTCCAAAATGACAACAGTGGCTGGGACCAAGCCAGACTGAAGCCTGGAACTCTAGCTGGGTCTTCCATGTGGGTGACAGGGTCCCAACTATTTGGGTGCCTTCTTCTCTTTTCCCAGGAGCATTAGTAGGGAATGGATGGAAATCAGAGTAAATGGAACTCAAACCAGCACTCCAAAGTGGGGTGTTGGCAGAGCAGCCAGTGCCTCAACTCACTGTGCCAAACCTTCATGTTAGTGGCTTTAGATGGTGACATAAAAGTGGGGCTTTTGAAGTGAGATTATTGTCTTCATAAGAAGTACTAGAGTCTCCTGCCCCCTCAGGCACAGTGAGAGGGCGGTCACCTATATGATTGGGAGAAAGTCCATTCTAAAAACTGAGTCATGGTGTCACTTTACCCTGCAAGGTCTATATATCGCTGTAACAGTTCAAGCTGACTAAAACATTTATATAGGGAAGGACGAATGGTTATTTATTTTATACTTTGGGTTACGGTCAATACTACATTTTGTCGCCCAACTTTGACACCCTTGACCCTAGGACACACTTCGAGTTGGTTCCTTTGTCCATTTGCCATACCTCCAGCATGTATATGTGTTTCATTTTAGAGCCAGCTATTTACTCTATGATTTTTATAGGGGAGATGCTTTCCAGTCAGCTGCATATACAACAGGGAGTGTAATTATTCTGTCACATGGTAAGACTGTGTTTACATTTGTGGCAAACTTCCAAACTATTTTATAAAGTTTTTGCAGCATTTTGAATTCCCAGTGGTAGTGAGTACATTTTCATTGCTCTGTATTCTCATTAGCAGTCAATATTCAATATTGTCACTAGTTCTTAAATTCAATCATTTTATTTGATGTGGGAGGTTATATGATATTATAAAATGTTTGAACTGTGTACCTCCCTTTTTTTTTCCTATTGATTGAGACATCCAGTATATTGTAATGATAAAGAGTGAAAGGGGAAATTTTTGCCCTTTTCCCCATTAGGAAGGGAACTCTAAATCCAGGTCTGAGTAGTCCAAAAGCCCTTGACTTTAACCGTGGGATCTGGATACTTTAGCAAGCAAATCTGAAATGCTCACACACCCCAGGACCAGAGCCCTTAGCACAGAGCATGGAACCCGGGCTGAGAAGGCAAGGAAAGAACAGAAACTGCTATAGGCATGATGTAATCCAATGCAGGAGACTGAGACACTGCCCCCAAGAGTTTGCACTTTTCCTAAAAGCAATGGGGAAACCACTGGAGTGCTTTATGTAGGAGGCGTTGTTTACGGCTTCACTGGGAGCAAAATAAAACCAAAGGCAGCACTAAAGAAAGATAGGATCAGGAAACACATCCATTCATCTCTATCTTCCACGCCTGTTTCAATGCCTGGTTCCTAGAAGATGCTTTGTAAATGGTTTTTAAAACTTGATTCACAGAATAAAGGAGATAATGAGGAATTGTGTCAGTTGAGAATCAAGAAAAAATACCATTTCCCCATTTATTCAAAGATACTTACTAGGTTGATGATGATAAAACAGCACCGTAAGTATCACCGTTTTCTTCTTTTTCTTCTTCTTTTATTTTCCCTGTCCTGGTCACCTTGTGAACCCTACAGAGAAAAGCTATTTGTCTCTTCTCTGTAAGTGGAGGCTAAAAATCTAATCAGTCCTAGGAAGTCTAGCCCCATTATTTTTGCCACTTCCCCTGGTATTTTGATAAATGGTTTCAGGAGTTGATAATTGCAAATTCTCAGCAGTTTTTGAGTAAGGCTGCCCAATGCAGTCAATTAGATTAACTGCCAGGAAATTGGTCACTGAATAATCCATTATCCCCCATAATCAGGATGGAAGTCTTTCCCGAGGCTGGAAGGCTGGGATATTAAACACTGGAGAATTGATCTACTTCCGGGCAGCCGTGGTGACTGTGAGGTCCACCGGTCTAGTGCATGTGGTTGGATTAATGGTCACAGGTGGGCACAACCTGAATTACTTTCTCCTTGAGCTCGTCCCTCTTTCTGCCTCGTTGAATTCTGGCCTGGAGTTTTAGATACAAAGACTTACTCTACTCTTCTGTTCCATTCAGATCCTTTCCTCTCCCAACAGCGGGGCCCCTCACGCAACCCTCTTCACTTCCTTCTGCTGCTCATATGCTCCATTCCCACAAACACACATTCACTTAAGTTCTTAGGGTTGCATGCACGCCAGGATCTGTTTAGTTGGTGTATAGACAGGCCAGAAGGAAACTAACACAAGATAAATCCTGACTTTCAAATTGATTGTTCTGCTTTAAAGCGTATGTCCATTTCTCTGCTCCCATCGCTAGTTTCAGTCTGACTTTCCTTGGTCTAATCACCTTTGATGTTTGCATTCTGTACATGCAAGGTAATGTTTAGTGCATTACACTATAGAACGTTCACACCCTGAAGCTTTGCATGTGTGTATGCATGTGTATCTAGTCCATCTGTCTAGATCCTCCCTTTTCTGATGCACACGTGACTTGTAGTATAGGGTGAGGTACCCAGTTTGGACAGAGCATGTCCATGTGCCCAATTTCAGTGCCTTGTCACTAGGCAGAATGGTTGCTCTCGCCTGTCATAGCTATTTTAGCTGTTTCGATTCTTAGAAGAAATCAATCAATCTGCTGGTAATAGACGAGGTTCACTAATTAGTAAATAATCGTTATGTAAATGGATTGGGGTGCAGACTTTCAAGACAGAATTTGGGATGGAGTCCAGGATTCTTAGCTTCTAGTGTGGGGTTTGATACTTCCCCAAACGGGTGCATCTATAGAAACCCCAACCCTCTGTCCCCCACTAGGAGTTTCATTTCACACTCCGTGGTAGGTTGTGTCTTCCAAAAACTGTCTTCCATCAGTTTTTTCAGGTTCCATTTTCTCAGATCTCAGAATTTGCCCATTTCTAGTGTCTAAGAAATTAGACACTAATGTCTAAGAAATTACCGGAAAACTCTAGATCATGAAGATTTACTGCGTTCTTCTAAGCCTTTTCCAGTGTCAGTTTCTACATTTGGGAGTATTATGCATTGGAAGTTAATTTTTGTATATGCTGTGAAGTGAGTTTTGTTTCTCAGGACCAATTGTGGATTATCTTGACACCCTCGTCAAGAAATCAATTAGCTATAAATGTAAGTGGTCCTTGGCGTCTCAGTTCTGCCTTGATAATTTATAGGTCTATACTTACGCCTACTTTTATTTACTGTAGACGAGTACCAGCTTTTGAAACAGGGGAATGAGAGTTCTTCACCTTTCTTCATTTTTTTCAGGATCAGTTTGGCTCTTCATTCATTGCATTTCCATTTGAATTTTAGGATCAAAATTTCTATTTCTGCAAAATACACAACTGGGATTTTGGTAACGCTTGTGCTGAATCTAGATCGATTTGTCAGTTTTAAATCTAGATGATGGAGCTGGCATTGTCGTAAAGCGAGTAAAGCTGCCAATTGCAGTGCTGGCTGCTCCACTTCTGATCCAGCTCTCGGCTAACGTCCCTGGGAGAGTGACAAAGGGTGACCTTACTGCTGTGGTCCCTGCACTCCCAGAAGAGGCTCCTGGATACTGGCTCCTGGCTTTGGACTGGTTCCGCTTTGGCAGCTATCAGTCATTTGGGGAGTGAACCAGCAGATGGAAGATCTCTCTCTCGCCCCCCTCCCACCAACTCTTCCTATAACTGTTTAAAAAAACAAATTAACCTTTAAAAGAAATCTAGCTGATGGGCCTGGCATGATAGCTTAGTGGCTAAAGTCGTGTATGTGCTGGGATCCCACATGGATGTCAGTTCATATCCCAGTGGTTTTGCTTCCCATCCAGCTTCCTGCTTGTGGCCTGGAAAAGCAATAGAGGATGGCCCAAAATCTTAGGACCCTGCACTCATGTGGGAGATGCAGAAGACGCTCCTGACTCCTGGCTTTGGATCAGCTCAGCTCCAGCCATTGCTGCCACTTGGGGAGTGAGTCAGCTGGATGGAAGATCTTCCATTCTGTCTCTCCTTCTCTCTATATATCTGATTTCCAAATAAAAATAAATACATCTTTAAAAATAAAATGTAGATAAGGAAGTTGAACTTTTAAAAAAAAAAACTAGTTGATAAATTTAAATGTTGAATCTAGATTAATATATCACCTTGAAAATATTATCTTTTTATCCATAAACCTGTTTGTTTTTATGTATTTATATCTTTGATTTCTGCCAATAATATTTTATAGTCTCTAGTGTGCAAATTTTATTCAACTTCTGTTTGGTTTATTTGACAATATTTTATCTTTTTTGATGGCATTGTGAACATAATTTTTACTTTGTAAATTTTATTTCAAAAGTGAGCAAATCACAGGAACATGTTTAGGAAGAGTATGGGCAGAGAAAGAAAAGGTGGAAGATGTTTCTCCTTTGATCTTGTGTCCACAGGGACACAGAGGGTGCCCCTCTCTGTTGCCTGGGAAGGGGAGTGGCTATGTGATAGCATCCTCCAGCCCCAGATGAGGCTGGGAAAGAGGTCATTTGATTGACAAGTAGGCAGACTGTGTACTACATAGGGCAGGGGAAACTACAGCTTCCTGAGTGAGAGTCTAAGCTTGCTACCTGTCTGTCCCGTTTTGTTGCCTCCTGACAACTAAGTCTTATTCCTGATGGTTGTACCTGAGTTTATTTCTTTGTTCTAACAGGGTGTAAACATGCTTCCTTTAGAGTTCCCTGCAGATTACTGTGTAATCCAAAGAGATAGATTTGTATTATTTGTTTTAATATTGAAGCTTTTTTTTTTGTTATTATCTTCCTTTCCAAATTAGCCTAGACTGCCTCCGGGACAAAGTTCAATAGAAATGATGAGAGGGGACTTGAAATCTAAGATTTTCATACAGAAAGTCCCTTTCTGTTGCTATGCATGGATTTTTGTTTGTAACTCTCCTAGTGGTAGTAGGTGTTTGTCAGATGTTTTTGAGATGGGTTTTGGACATGGATTATGTTCTTGGTTCTGTTAGGACCACTTATTCCATCAACTAATTTTCAGATGTTATACCCAGCTGCAACTTACATTCCTGGGATAATCTGTATGTGAGTCTGATCTTTCCCTGCGTTTTTGAAGTCCTTTAGCCACTGATTGATTGAAGGTCTTGGCATCTATAGTCACACGGCATGTTGGTCTACTTTTCCCTGCAATACTTGTCTCATTCTGCTATCTGAGCACCCTGGGTCTCATGTAATGAGATGAAAAATGTTCTCTTAGCCAAGAAAGACGTCGTGAAAGATAGTAACTCATTCCTTTTAAAAGTTTGATAAAAATCACCCGTGAAGCCATTTCCCCCTGGGGTCTTTGTGGGAATTTAAAAAATGATGAGTTTAGTATTTTCACTTGTAGATTTATTCACATTTCTGATTTTTCCCTTTAATCAGTTTTGGCAGCTAATTATTTCTAGGCATTTGTCTATTCTATCTAGCTTTTCTATTTGGTTCTCTTTTTTAAAATTATTATTGCCATGGGCAGTAGAGTTCTTGCCTATATTTAATCCAGCCTCTTCCCCAGGCTCATGAAATAATCCACATGGATGAATAAAAATGTGTAGGAAAACAGAACTTATTGAAAGCAAAGGAAAGTGCAGGCCAGTGCAAGAGAAACAAGTCCACACACACACAAAAGAAGAAAATTCCCAACCAAAGTAAACCACTCCCACAAGTATCAGGCTGGGCAGTACTATTCGGAGACAGCGAGGATGGAGCTAAACTGAATACTCGGAAGGACGTGGGGTCTGACCAATGCTCTTCTCCATGCCCTTTCTTGGAATACTGGAAGTGCTACAGCATCAGAGGCACAAGGGGAGTGGGATGCGATGCTGGCTACAGTAATTCCATTACAGTGACATAATGACTTCAGGGTTGTGGCAGGGACACATCCTGCAACCATATTGAATATTTTGAGTTAGTGTTGCTTCTGTTTACAACCTTGTAGAACATGTGGTTTCCACCTCACGATAGGAAATGGGGCTTAGTCATCCCAGGAAAGCAGGCTGGGAAGGTGCACAGACAGGGTATTTCCAGGTGGGTTAGCTGGGCTGTTTCACTGGCTGGGCTGGGTTGCTGCAGGCATTGGCCACTCTGTCCTGCAGGGGCTTGGGTCCAGGCAGGGCCGATCCTGGAAACTGCAGGCTGCTAAGCACTGTCAGGACAGCAGGACCTGCTGCTAAATGTGCTGGCTGGGGCTGTCCACCAGTGGCCTGCACTGATGCTCAGTCAGATCCTTGCTCCCTCCCTCTCTACCTTCTAATAGCATTCTTTATCTCTGCTTGCTTTACATCCTATGAAGTCAGTAAGGATACCCTGTCTTCCATTCTGAATTTTATTATTTTGGGTTTTCTCTATTGCTACTCTACATGGTTTGTGGACTTTGGTCTTTTCTTAGAACCTTTGACATCTTTTTTTGTTCTCTCTTTCACCTGATACTTGCTTTGCCTTTGCTTCAGGCTCAGTTTGTTCTTTTTTCTTTTCCCTGTAGTTTGTAAAGAATGAAAGTTAACATTGATTTTCACATCTTTTAAATTTTTGTTGTATATATTTAAGTCATTCCGCACGATATTTTGACTTATGTGGTGAAATGAGTATTATAGCCAAGTAAATTAGAATATCCATCACATGCTGTTACCTTTGTGTGCTGGAGGGGGTCGTTAATAGCAGCTAAACTCCTCTCTCTTACCAAATTTTCATTACATAGTACAATAATATTGACTAGTCCTAATGGAGTGCATTCGTCTCTAGTCATCTAGAGATGAATATAAATGCAATTTGAGTCCTTTTATTTGCCCCTCTCCATTCTCCCTCTTCACTGTAACCAGCATTGTACTTGTTGTATGTATCAGTGCCCTCTGGCTTATGATGAGATTATATCTGGGCAGACCCAGTGTAAGTTGAAAACTTACAATATCAGCATGCCTTGCATATACAGGATCCATTGTCCATCCCAGGTTAACTGTGGCTTCCAGCTGCTTTCTGGTATCACAAGAAAGCATTCTGCATCCTATCCCAAATTCAGAAAAATATCAAAATTCAAAACTAAAGCAAAGGGTTTTTTTTTGGTGAAATTATGTGAATTTTGTGCACCAACATTGAAAAATCATAGGTCAAAATGTTCCCATTTGGATATCATTTATATTTGACTTCCCAGTTTTTTAAGCTTTTGTGTTGTAGGCATGAAATTCTCTTAGGTGCCTACTGTAAGTTTTAGGATACTGTATTTTCATTTTCAACCAATCCAAAACAGTGTTCGAACTTCCCTGCGATTTATTGTTTGACCTGCTTGTTATTTGGGATTGTGCTACCACTTTCCTTACGTAGTGAATTTACCAGCTATCTTGGTATTGATCTCTGTTTTACTCCGGTGGTGGAGCTGCAGTGTTTTAAACTGACCGGGATATGGTTTGTACTGAAGTGTTGTTCCATGAGTTTTTAGAACACCTTGCACTCTGCTGTCAGGTGGAATGTTCCATCACTGTTTCCTAGGTCTTAGTTGCTTCGCACTATTATTCAGTTCTTCTCTGCTGCTAAGTCTATCTGAGAAGACCTCTTGTTCGGCTAATATTGAAAGTGAGTTCTTGTGGTCTTTAGCTGTCTTTGTTTCGTTTTATCAGCTTTGTTTTCTGTTGTGTTTTGGGATTACATAATTAGGTATATTTACGTTTAAAATTATGTCTTTCGGGCCCAGCACGGTGGCCTAGAAGCTAAGTCCTCACCTTGAACATGCCAGGATCTCAAATGGGTGCCGGTTCTAATCCCAGCAGTCTCACTTCCCACCCAGCTTCCTGCTTGTGGCTTGGGAGAGCAGTCGAGGATGGCCCAAAACCTTGGGACCCTGCACCCCCATGGAGACTTGGAAGAGCTCATGGCTCCTGGCTTCGGATTGGCTTAGCTCCAGCTGTTGTGGTCACTTGGGGAGTGAATCATTGGATGGGAGATCTTCCTCTCTGTCACTCCTCCTCTCTCTATATATCTGACTTTGCAATAAAAATCAATACATATATATTTAAAAAATTATGTCTTTTGATTGGTGGACAATCCTTATATCTGTAAAAAGTCTTCAGTAGCAATTTTATTAAACTATGGTTTGACTTGTAGAGCTGTTTACTTAAAGGAGCATTAACCTTGCGATTATAAAGCGAATTAAAAGTATGCTCAAAAATTTAAAAGAGAACATGAATTAAAGGAAGGAGGGTGGGAGGCAGTGAGGGGGAGGATGTCATTATATGCTTAGAACGAGTTGTGAATCTATGAAATAAATGCATTCTGCCTTCTTATATTAATAAATAAAATGTAATAAAACATAAATATCTGGTGTAGGTAACTCTGCTTATTGGTTTCATGTTGTATCCCATCATTTCACTGTCAATTATTTTCCTTTCCTTAAAGGCATGTCTCTTAAGGACCACAAATAGGGGATGGTGTTTTTGTATTTACCCATTGTGTTACAATATTTTTATTAATTGAAGTGCTTGATTCATTTACATTTGGTATCGCTACCAACAAAGTAGAATTTGTGTTTATTATTTTTTCTATGTGTCTCATTTCTAATTGTCTGTCTTTCCTTTACTGCCTTTTCTTGAGTAAATATTTTCTAACCTGTTGTTGAAATTTCCTTTTTATTTCCTTTTGCATACTTCTTAAGCTATTCCTAGAGGATGCCCTGGGCATTGTGCTTAACATCTTAATATGTGACAGTCTAATACGGGTTAATTCTAATTTAATTTAATTGTATATAGACATTTGGCTCCTGTTTAGTTGAATATCTTTCCTATCTTCTGAGCTGCTTTTACCACATAATTATATCTTTCTGCAGGCTAAATCAACCAGTGTGTTTGTTTTATGAGGTTTCTCACTTTTCCATCACAGCGTGATGATGGAAACACCAACTCAGTTGCCCCGCCAGGGGAAGACAGGCGTTAACTCCATCTCACACTTGATTTTAGCCAAAAGGCCGAGAAGCGATGAGTAACTCCATCTCCATACTCCCAGTGACTCCAGCCCCTTCTGTCTTCCCAAAACTGCCTGACACAGAGGGGTCTTGGGTTCATGAATCATTAATGGATCGAAGGATTTATAATTATTATTCCTGATGGTTGGGACCCCTCTTTTTAACTGCTGCCATTTGCTTCCGTAAACAACTTGTTACATCCCCTTTTTCTGCCCCAACCACTTTCAGTTGATAATGACCAAATGGTATAGCCAGGACGAGGTAACACCTCCTGGAGGCCTGTGTAAAACAGGGTAGAGTTTAAGCATTTAAAAGCCCTTTGTGGGCTCTGCATGGTAGTCTATCATCATTTTCGTGTATCACTGTTGTCCCAGCCACTCTGCTCAATGAAATAAGCCAGTCCCTAAAGGACAGATAACACACGTTCTCTCTGATATAAGGCAAGCTTCATGCAAAATACAAGATCAATAAATATATAAACAACAGTGCATGTACACATATGAATCTAGCAGAATTACGTAATAGAGACTGTCATACTGAGAAGTGGAGGTATATTGCAGCTCACATCTCTACTCCTGAATCAAAGATGGACTCTTAATGCAGCTGTGAAATGTATCTTGAGCATAGGATGTTGGACTTCTATACCTACAATGTCAGGATACACTTAAATGACAACTTGATGGTCTTGTGATAATTACTGAAGGGGACATCAGTAGGAGCAGGGGAGATAGGGAGAAGGGAGGAAAATTCCCTGACCTTATGAAACTGTATTGTAAAAAAAAAAAAAGAGTTTAATAATAATAAAAAAGAAAGTGGGAAAGAACTTGGTTAAAAGGATATGAGTAAATTTTAGGTACCTGCGGTATAATAGCATGAGTATCGTTAATAACAACGTGTTGTGTATTTTCAGAGTGGGGCTCACATCACAAGCACACACACTAAGGCAGCATGTGAGTCCTGTATGTGTTCATGGGCTTCTTTTCATTATTTCATGCTGTATACATATACCAACACCTCAGACCGTGCATCATAGATTTTGTTGTTGTAAACTGTGTTTCAGTTAAACTGGAAAAAATGTTGGGGTTCTTCCCTAACATGTTCCTAGTACTTTTTCCATGAATTCTCTTTCAGTGTCTTGGCCAAGGTCTCACTTTCCCTAACTCAGTATCATGACCTCCAATAGCTGTGTATTTCAAACCATCGGTGTTTTGATAAATGGCTTGTGAACAGGTTTTCCCATAGCCCTGTGGGAGAGACCAACTAGGGACAATGCTTTGAGGATGCAATTTTGGGGGGGACATGTCTCCCCTGACTCTCATGCCTTTTTTTCCACAAGTGAGAGGGAGTCTACTGGTTCTCTTTCCTGTTTTATTTTTTTAATTTTTATTTAGGAGTTTTCTATATTTACCTTCCTTTTGAAAGGATAATAGGTTTCCTGCAATGGTTCCCAGTATTATTATTATTATTTTTGAAATGGTTTATTGAAAGTCTCCAAGTTACAGAGGAAAGGCAGAGAGAGACAGGCCTGCCTCTGCTGATTCACTCCCAGGATGACTGCAGTAAGTCAGTGTTGGCCAGACCGAAGCTAGGATCTAGGAGCCTCATGTGGGTCTTCCTTGTGAGTGACAGGGCACCAATACCTGGGTCATCTTTTTCTCTTCCCAAGCCATTAGCAAGGAGCTGCATCAGAGCAGCCAGACATGAAGAAGCAGCCACATGGGATGTCACCATCACAGGCGCTATCTTTACCCACAACACCACAAGACCACTCACTGCTCTCCAACATTATTATTTTAATATTGGTTTATTTTGAAGGCATATATATATATATATATATATATATATATAGAGAGAGAGAGAGAGAGAGAGAGAGAGATTGATAAAGGGATTATTCCTCCATGGTTCACTCTACAAATGCCCACAACAGCAACTCCAGGCTGAAACCAGGAGCCAGGTACTTTATCTAGGTCTCCCCTATGGGTGACGGAAGTCCAAACACTTGGGCCATTATATGCTGTCTTCAAGACTCATTATCAGGAATTTGAATCATAAGCAGGGAGTAGCCAGAATTCAAACAGGCACTCTAATGTGGGATGCAGGCATCTTAACCAGTGAGTGAACCTGCACTGCCTGCCTCTGCAATGCCGCTTTTCAAGGTTCTCTATACGTTGGGAGAGGATGAAGGTGTGGCCACACCAAGGCCTTGAGCCCTACTGTTCAATGGATCTTCCCTAGATTAGAACAAACATAGTCAAGGTCCAGATCTCAGCAAACATCTTGTTCAGGCGGCTTCCCCGGAGGGCAACTTCTGCTCAACCCTCAGATGGCTTTTGTAGAACTGGCACTCATCATTTCTTCTCATAGTTGAGATGCACCTGAAGGTCACATAGCCTGTGAATGGCTGACCCGAGATGCTGCCTGTCCATCCTCTTCCACGAATCTGGAGAGCCCAGCGAGTCACAGATGGGTGATCAGTTCATATCTGCCTGCCATGGCAATCGAACCAGTGACTGCTCATCTTGGAGAGTCCTGGAGGCCCCGGGCCTTCTTCTAACTCTGCTCACGCTCCTGGCTAGCTCTAACATCCTGGGTGACGTATTTTTTTTATTCCCTTTTCCTTTATCAGTTGCTGAAAGTGATGAAGTCAGCAGTCTCACACAATCCTGCCGTGGTCGCAGTCACAGCAATACTTCCCACACTGCACCTGGTAAACACATATGTCATTTCTCTCCCGACCTTTCCCTCCCAAGGAGCAAAATCTGTGATGCTAGCATGCATATTTATCCAGCACACTTCCGAACTCTTCTTTGAAGCTGTTCATTTCCCATTTTTTTAAAAAAGGTGGGAAAACTATCTATGTGTGTGCACCATTCGCCATAGAGGGTGCTCTGCCTCTCTGTTCCTCCTTCTTTTTCTTTTTAAAAATTCTTTTTAAAGTGGAAAGACAGAAACTCTCCAATGGACATATCACTCTTGTGTCATTCTCAAATCAGCCTCAAGTGGTGGGGGAGAGGCTCCAAGGAAAATTTCCTTCACTTGTTGCAAGGAAAGGAGATTGTGAGGGAAGTGCCTAAGGGCACTGCCTCCTTGAACCAAAAGTTCCCTGGCCAGAGCAAGTGTTGAGGATGTGTCCAGAATGTAGAAAAGGGGGAGCACGAAGGTCCTGCCTGTTCAAGGAGCACACCTCTTCATGTATTGTCTGCTGACACATCTCTGGTGAAGGCTGCTGTTTGAGAAGTGAGGTCATCGGACCTTACTGAGTGCACTGTTGCATGGTTAGCTTCAGTAGACCGTCTTCTGAATATCAAGGCCAAGGGTGTCTATGGCTTCCGGTCCCCCACCTGTGCCCCACGCCAGAAGCTCTTGGCTATAGTTTAATCTTCTGCTAGGCTCACCTGAAGTTCCCTGACAAGGAGGGACTGTGATGCAGCTGCATGGTCCAAGGGATGCCTTGGCACTTGGGAGGGTTACTGGTCCCTGCATCCACAGCTCTGCTGATTTTTGGATCTTGGCCTGTGCCAAGTTGTGTTGGCCAGGGGAGAAGGAGTGGCATTGTCTCCACCATATGTGCAAATGGGGGGTGGTTTGAGGAAGGATTTTGGCATCTATACCTCAGTGTTTGCATCAGTTTCACTCTGAAGATCTGATCAAGGAACAGGGTCCCTGATATGCTGTTCCCTCAATAGTGTGGTCTTACCCTAAGTAACATTTCATCTCACAGGGTCATAATCCATGAAAACTAGCCTCACCTTTGATTTTGTGCTGCAGATCCCAGCTCAGCGTGTGTAACTCTTGCTCTGGCCCTATTAGAGCAGGGCACCTCGTGGCTTAACATGTTTGCCTGAGCCACCTATACACCTGCAAGCAGGATTCAGTCAGTGTTGAATCCCAAACCCCTCTGGTCCCTCTATGTTAACCTTGGCCCTGCGGATGGATTCATTATTTATGACTGAATGTCCAGACACTTCCCCTGCAATCGGGGATAGAAATATTTTAGTAGTGGTTCTTTCCTCCATGCTCCACTGCTGGCATCCCGTTCTCCCTTCCAATCTCTGCCTCTCTACCTTCCTATCTTCCTCTTTCTCTTCTTCTTTCCCGTCTTCCTTCCTCTCTTTTCTCTCATCCTTCTTTCCTCGAATTTCAAGTGATCACTAACTGTGCAAGTCACTCTGCTGAAATAATTGTGACTCTAAGATGAAGCATGGAGGGACTGACTTGAAGCAACTGCTTTTTCCATGGGAGAGATGAGCAAGCAAGCAGACAATTGATGGAGCTGCAGGGGTGAGAAGTGAGGTGCACTGTGGGTTGGTGATGGCTCTCACCCCCATCAGGATCAGAGAGTGCACAATACTGGGCCAAAACTCCATGGCAATCTGCAAAGAAGTGACTGAGTCCATCTTACAGGTGAGAGGATGAGGAGAAATCCCTGACAGGTGCGAAGACCCCCCAAAAGATGAAAAGACGAATTCGGAGGAAAAGTAGGTGATTCAGCATGGGGTGGGAAAACTCAAGGCCTGAGAAGCTGGGATTGACCTTGAGATATCCCAGGTACCTAGCCCAGGAGTGCTAGAAGGCCTACCAGTGTAAAATTTGCAAAAGCCAAGTTCACTGGTCTTGGAGACCAAAGGGATTGATTGTCATACCCTGGTGGGGGTTGTGTTTCTGGCCAAGTGTTCAGTCAAGAGCATGTGACCTGACTTGTTGCTGCAGTTTTAGGGAATGTGAATGATAATCTATTACAGAAATTCGTGCTTAAGTGGGAGCCTTGTCAAACAGAGGGTGTGTGTAAAGTTAACACTTTCTGGCTAGACTTTGAGGAAGTACTTATCTCAGATGGGCAGGCACACGTTCTCTTCTTTGATGACTTTCTGTCTCTAGTTTCGCCTGGATCTGACACGAATGGTTTCATCTTAGTATCATCTACCTTCACACCTTGTTTACCTTTAAATATCCATGGGATTTGGAACGACTTTTCTGGGTGTATTTTTGGCTAAGATTTTCTTCTTAGTGTGATCCTCTTTCTTAGTGGCTTCCAGGAATCTTAAGACATTTTTGATATGCTAATGATTTCCTTGTGTTTTGTTGAAGTGGTATCATTACCTAAGTAAACTTTTTTTTTTACAACTTTTAATTTATTGTCTTAGTGTTCAAGAGATTTTGCACAAAAAGAGAAAGTAACTAACTTTCTCCTGCAATTGGATTTTTGTTTTGTTTTAGGGTGCATGGGACCTAGCAGATTTCATAACTTTCAAAGTTCATGGAGCATGTCTTTCTGTTGGAACATAGTAGGCATGGAGCATGTCCTTATGCCCAGCACACAGTAGGCATGTGATATTCACCTGCTGAATGCATGTTGTGTATGCCTGTGAGCCTATGGAAAGAGTGTAAGCAGGGGCCAAGGAGTGGCGATGTGGCCTCCAGGCATACATGATTACCCTAGCCTTGACTGCTAAAACTGTGAACTCCCACTCACACTGGGGATGGCATACCCATAAGTGTGTGGTCACATACACAAAAGCTTTAGAATTAGAATTGAAACAGAGTGGCACACATAAATAACAAATGGAACTGCCACACGATCCAGCATGTCCATGTATGGGTTATAGGGACTACCATATGATCTAGCAATGTCCATGTATGGGTTATGTTCAGAGGATTTGGGGTTTCAAAGCAATATCTGTGCTCCCAAGTTGGTGACTGTATTGCTTGCTCCCAATAGTCAAGATATGGGCAAACCTAAGGATACATCAACAGAAAAATAAATAAATAAACTGAAGTGTAAATAGTAGCATGCTATTTAGTCTTCTTTTTAAAATACAATTATTGTTTATTGGAAAGTCAGATTTACAGAGAGAAGGCAATACAGATAGACCTTCCATCTGTTGGTTTATTCCTCAAGTGGCTGCAACAGCCAGAGCTGAGCTGATCTGAAGCCAGGAGCCAGGAGCTTCTTCCTGGTCTCCCTCATAGGTGCAGGGTTCTAAGGCTTTGGGCCAGTCTTGACTGTTTTCCCAGTCCATAAGCAGGGAGCTGGATGGAATGGAGCAACTGGGACATGAACCGGTGCCCATATGGGATCCTGGTGATTGCAAGGCGAGGATTTAGCCACTGAGCTCTCATGCTGGGTCCTTATTTAGCTTTCTAAAGAAAGAAAATTCTGTCATTTTTGACAATGTAATGATCTGGAGGACATTATCTAAGTGAAAGAAGCCAGTCTCATAAAGATTAACAAAGTTGTTTTCATGTAATATGAAATCTGAAAAAAAAAGTGAGCTCATAGAAGCAGAGGGCAGAGTGATGGTTACCTGATGCTTGGGGACAGTTGGGGAGAAGTTGGACAAAGCATGTTGAATTACAGTTAATCAGAAGGGATACATGGAAGAGGTCTGTGGTACACTGTGTTGACCGCAGTTCAACGATGTAATGCATACAGATGTTCCTCTGCTTGCGATGAGACTGTGTGTGTAAAGCCACAGTCGCAGCAAATATCACTTAATGGAATGCATTGGTGTATTTAACCTCCAGAACACCGCAGCTGACACACACAGCCCATGGTGGAGCTCAGTGTTGGGCGGTGTCAGTGGCTGTGTGGATGGCTCAGAGCTGTGGCTGCTATCCTCATCCAGGCTCCCGTGAAAGTGTCATACTGAACACACTGAGCTCCACACTGCAGACTTGGAGTGTAGTTCATACTGAATGCAGATGACACACACGTGCTACAGCTGAGCCACTGCAAGTTAGGGACTGTCTGTAAATGAGTGGGCTTTAAGTGTTCCATCACACACACAAATAGTCTATGAGGTGATAGATATTTTAATTATCTTGGTTTAGACATAGCACAGTGAATTGATATGGAAGCACATGGTTGCACTTGTTAGAAAAAAACTATATCATATCAATTATCTCACCCTGCAAAAAAGACAAAAAAAGACAAAAAAAAAAAGCAGGAGACATTCTTATTTTAACATACCCTGTAGGACACTGGCTCCTGTGTTACTAGAAACATCAACTATTCTTGTAAACCTTGGGTGATTCAATCCACCTGTGCTCAACTTTCTTTTCTGTACAATGGGTATATGAATGACTCCTCTGTGTTCTCCCAGAGAGTTGCTGTAATGATCAAATGAGCTGGAGGAGTTCCTGCACAAACCCGTGTCTCCAGAAATATCAAAGGCCTTGCAGGGACGCCCACGGTCAGTGGCCATCTAGTCCCCATTTTGAATGGCCAGTTCTCAGTGGAGAGCATTTTAGCAGGAGCTCAGACTGCTGTGTGTCTAAAACTGCTGGCTGAGTCAGAACGCTCCAAGTGGTGTTTCCGCAAAACTAGATTGAACTAGACTTATCTGGATTAGTTGTCAGTTCAGTTTCATTTAAGCTTAGTTGAATGAAGCTTTTAATGAAATCAGTTCTTACGATCTCAATGTCCCCCACGGGCACTTAAAGAGTATTATTATTCCAAGCAGAACCATTTGGCATGAAAAATAGAACTGATGGCATGTTAGAATTATGGAGAATAACTGACACTGGAAGACATGGAAAGAAAATCGAAATAAGCCAGGCATTATGGATGGGCAGGGAAAGGGGCGTATTTTATGATGCTCCCAGGAGGCTTCTTACGTCCAGCAGGGGGCGCTGAGGTCAGTAGTGGGTGACAGGCAGGCTTGTCCTGGCCTGGCCTCTGTCCATTCCACGTGAGCAGGCCTGGCGTGGTGTTCCTACTTGGGGCCTGGACTGAGGGTCACGAGTGGAGGTGGTTTTGGAGATGGCCATGGGAATATGAGCTCAAGTACCTGTCTACTTCTTTTCACAGTCACTGCATCGTATTTGGTCCCTTCGGTAGGACCTGTGTGCATGGTGGGGGCCTTACAGATTGTGTGGGGGCTCCGGGACCCCCTGAACACCATCACCAGCTCATTGTTACAAAGGATCCCTTGAACTGCCCAGATAGAGACCACTGGGCTATTATTGTCATTGACCAGGTAAGGAGCGGAGTCTGACAGATCAAGGACTCCTCTAGCATCTTGAAGCTCATTCTCCCCGAGCAGGGCTTCACACTGCATAAACTCTGGGGGACTTGAAAAATCTGTGGTCTGTCCGTGAGAGCCGTGCCGGTTGACCTGGACAAAGAGGACCTTGTTGTTTTGCTTAAGGGCTTCTACTCTGACCTTGTTTTAGCTGTGCCCTACATAGGGCCCAAGAGGTCCTATGGGTCAAAGAAATGTGTCTGCTGGTTCATCCTTCTTCTTAGGTGAAGGTCCATCTTTCTTGTCTGATTATCTCCTTACAAGTGGCTATGCACTTGACGCCAGATGGGTGACGGAGAGGTGGGGCTTAGCCGGGTGTACTCACATGGCTGCACCGGCAGGAGTCAGACGGGGTATACAGAAGGGAACTAGCTTGTTGGAGAGGTAAGGGGCCAGGCCGAGATCAGGAGCTTCTGCTTCTCCCACTTCTGTATTCTGGATCAGATCTCGAAAGAGTCTGAGAATTGGTGGACCGTCTCTCACCTTCCGGGTTGAAGTATAACATTCAAGGAAGAAAGGTAAAATGTGAATTTCTTAGCAGTGCACTTTACCTAGCCTTTAGATTAAAAGGAATGAATGAATTAGAAAGACAGAATGACAGAAACAGAGGGAGTAAGGAGAGAGATGGAGTGAAAGGGAGAGAGATGGAGAGAAAGGGAGAGACCGTCATCCGCTGGTTTACTTTCCTAATGCCTGCGGCATCCAGAGTGGTTCCAGGCTGAATTCAGAAGCCAGGAACTCACACACTATTTTGGTCTTCCATGTGGTGGCAGGGACTCAAGCACTGGAGCCTTAACTTGCTGCTTTGCAGGTTCATTGGCAGGGAGCTGGAATGCAAGCGGAGTAATGAGGACTCAGACTAGCAGGCCAAAGGGGATGCCCACGTCACAGGCAGGGTGGCTCCACCAGCTGTCACAAAGCCTGTGCCTTACTTTAGCATTTTGAAGCATTTGGACACAGAATAAATGGACCACTTATTCTATCTCCTAATGTTCCACACATTTTAGGGAGTCCATTTATACCAAAAGTAGTGGAGCTCTCATTTCAAAAGGTATTTGAGAGTCACAGAGAGACAGGGAGAAATAACATCTATTGTCCAATGCCCCCAATAGCTGGGGATGGGCTAGCTTGGCGCTCACCTGAGCTGGGCATTCAGTCCACATCTCCCAGGTGGGTCACAGGAACCTGGTTACTTGAACCATCACCCCTTTCTCCCAGGTTCTGCATCCACAGGAAGCTGACAGTTACACTTCATCAAACATCAACCTCCAGAAGACACATGTGGGACACATTTCACGACAGGGTTTTCCTATTTGACATTTGTTCTATAAATCTAGAGATGACTGGGCAATTCATAGTCACCCAGTCACCCACTTAAAGGTGTGGCCAAGATTTACGTGGCTTACATTTTATTTCCACTCTTTTTTTTTTTTTGGTCATGTGTTTGGGTTTTTATCTAAAAAACAAATGTTGCCTATGTCGATGTTTAGAGTTTTCTCTGATACTTTCTTCTAGTGATATTGATGCTGCTGTCTCAGTTAAGATATTTGACTCATTTTGAGCTGATTTTTGTGTAAGACGATTTGTGGGAGACATGGGCGAGTTTTTCTATTTGCAAGTTTTTTCATTTTGTCTTTATTGTTTCATTTTATTTTTGGTTGCTACATACTTGCAGCATTCAGGACATGCCATGTGATATTTTGATTCATGTATACATAGTATCATTATCATAAAGTAAGTAGAATATGCATCATCTCAAACATTTATCAGTGTGATGAAAACAAAATCCACTCTTCAAGCTACTTTGAAGCATATATGTTTTTAAAGATTTAGGTTTTAATTTTGATTTGAAAGACAGGGTTACAGAGAGAAGCAGAGACAGAGAGAGCCTCCATCCATTGGGTCACTGCCCAAATGGCTGGGACTGAAGCAATCAGAAGCCAGGAGCATCTTCCGGGTCTCCCACGTGGCTGCGAGAGCTCAAGGACATGAGTCGCTCTCTGCTTCTTTTCCAGCCCCCCCAAACTTACACTGATGTTAACTGTTCACTACAGTGTATGATAGGACACTAGAACTTGTTTTTTCTTATCCAATGGTAAACTTATTTTTAAAGAAAATTTTTTTAAAGTATTTTTTTTTATTACAAAGTTGGATATACAGAGAGGAAGATCTTCTATCCGTCGATTCACTCCTCAAGTAGCCACAATGTCCAGAGCCAAACCAATCTGAAGCCAGGAGCCCAGAGCCTCTTCTGGGTCTCCCATGTGGGTGCAGGGTGCCAAGGCTTTGGGCCGTCCTCGACAGGCCACAAGCAGGGAGCTGGATGGGAAGTGGGGCAGCCTGGATTAGAACTGGCATCCATATGGGTGAGAACTTTAGCCACTAGGCTACCGTGCTGGGTCCTCAGAGAATTTTAAAACTTACTATGTAAAAGATTAGAAACAATTTTAAGAAGACAATGGCATTCCCTTCTCAGTTTCCCCTCTTTTCCTATCTTCTTCCTTCCTCTCCTCCCCCACCTTTTTTTTTTTTTTAAAAAACTTTGATTTGACATACTTTAGATCCACATCGCAGTCAAAGGCTACATACTTCCCCAAATGTGATGACTAAAAAGCAAGAAGTACTTTTTTTTCACTGGAAACATAGGCACTGGCTGTCAACGGTAATTGAACAGAAAAATGACTATTTTACCAATATACAATAAATCACAAAGTAATTTACAGATCATGAAAATTAATAGTAGTGTAACTTTCTGAACACTGGTTTGACAGAGGTACAAAACAAAGCCTTGCAAAAGTAGGCAGCAATACTGATACACACAGATATTTCATTTTTCTTACTTTTTAAGACTACATACGAATGGGATGCCATGGGATTTGTCTTTCTGCACCTGGTTTATTTCACCTAATGTAGTGTAGTTTCACCTAATGTAGGTTTATCCATGTTGTCACCAATGACAGAATTTCAACCTGTTAATGACTGAAAAATCTGTGTGTGGTGAA
Organism: Ochotona curzoniae; assembly: GCF_017591425.1. NCBI lineage: Eukaryota > Metazoa > Chordata > Mammalia > Lagomorpha > Ochotonidae > Ochotona > Ochotona curzoniae. The sequence goes on from NW_024465699.1 coordinate 6,312,164, forward strand.
ATTTACATTTGACGTGTCTTTATTCTTATCTTTCATTTTTCTTTATGACTTTGTTTACTTACTTTTTGTGATTTATAGATATTTTCTAGCACGGCATTTAATGTTTGTCTATTTATTCTGTACTTTCAGCTTTTCGTTTTGTTGCCTTGGGAACTACAATAAGCTTTTTGCCTTAATAACTTACTTGAGTTGGTATCAACTTAATTTCACAGAAGTATTTCTTCTGCTATAATCTCATCTCCTTGTTCCTCATTTGTACTAGTTGTTTCCATTTGTATGTATTATAGTTCTATCATCATGATATTGTAATTATTGCTTTATGCTGTTGTCTGTTTACATCTGACAAGAGTAGAAATGGGTTATATATCAAAACACATGTTCAATGTCTTTGGTATTTCTTTGTGTTGTGACTTTTGCTTGTACTCTTTATGTCTTAATTTGGATTTGAGTTGTTGTATCAAGGCTTTTCTCTTCCTTCTTTCTTTCCCTTCCTCCCTTCCTCTCTCCCTCCCTCCTTTTTCTTTCCTTTCTTTCTTTCTTTCTTTCTTTCTTTCTTTCTTTCTTTCTTTCTTTCTTTCTTTCTTTCTTTCTTTCTTTCTTTCTTTCTTTCCTTCTTTCTTTCTTTCCTTCTTTCTTTCTTTCTTTCCTTCTTTCTTTCTTTCTTTCTTTCCTTCTTTCTTTCTTTCTTTCTTTCTTTCTTTCTTTCTTTCCTTCCTTCTTTCTTTCTTTCTTTCTTTCTTTCTTTCTTTCTTTCTTTCTTTCCTTCCTTCTTTCTTTCTTTCTTTCCTTCTTTCTTTCTTTCTTCCTTCCTTTCTTTCTTTCTTTCTTTCTTTCCTTCCTTCTTCCTTTCTTTCTTTCTTTCCTTCCTTCTTTCTTTCTTTCTTTCTTTCTTTCTTTCTTTCCTTCCTTCTTTCTTTCCTTCCTTCTTTCTTTCTTTCTTTCTTTCTTTCTTTCTCTTCTTTCCTTCTTCTTCTTCTTTCTTTCTTTCTTTCCTTCTTTCTTTCTTTCTTTCTTTCTTTCTTCTTCTTTCTTTCTTTCTTTCTTTCTTCTTCTTCCTTCTTTCTTTCTTTCTTCTTCTTTCTTTCTTCTTCTTTCTTTCTTTCTTTCTTCTTTCTTTCCTTCCTTCTTTCTTTCTTTCTTTCTTTCTTTCTTTCTTTCTTTCTTTCTTTCTTTCTTTCTTTCTTTCTTTCTTTCTTTCTTTCTTTCTTCCTTTCTTTCTTTTGTTCTTTCTTTATTTCTTAGCTCTCTCTCTCTCTTTCTTTATAACTTCAGCCTGAAGTTCTTCTTTGGGTATTTCTTACATGGGTCATCTAATACCAAATTCTCTCAGGTTTCACTCATCTAAAATAAGTCTTTTTTAAAAAAAAATTATAAGGATATATTGATTGGACAGACAGCGAATGAATGACTTCTGGTCAACTTCCCAAATGACTCAACAGTCAGAACTAAGGTAGGCTGAAGGAAGTCAGACACTCCGTCTGTGTCTCCCACATGGTTAGCCAGAACTCAAGCACCTGAGCCATTTTCCACTGCTTCCCAGGCAGAACAGCAGAGATCTGAATTAGTAGCAAGATAGACAGAACTTGAACTTAAATTCTGATACAGGATGATGGTCCTCCAACTGGGTAGCTTAACGTGCTGCACTGAAGTGCTCACCCCTTTTCAACTTTTTAGATATAGTTTAGTTGTTTGAATATATTTATATTAGCTATTTTCATTTTATTGGGAAAAAAAGCACAACAGGTGTTTTGAGCTTTATTTTGAGAAATTTTAATGTCTGATAGCTTCCAGGCCATTTCCTTTTGATGTTTTTAAAGATATGTATGGATTGAACTGTCCCATTTCTTTTCGCAATAGGTTTTGTTTATGTTTTGGCTGTTGTAGGCATTTCAGGAGTGAATCAGCAGATGGAATAGAAGCTAGCACGTGTGGTCCCCTTCCTTCTCTCTCATTCAAGTAAATAAGCAATCTTTAAAAAAGAAAAAGGTAGCAGTTGTCTGCAATAGGGCTTCCTTGGGAGCTCCAAACCTCTCCTTCCTCTTTGGTGATTTCAAGGTTTCTTCGTCCCACAGCTGATGCAGTGGTGAGGCTGTAATTTTCAACACTACTATGGAGCGAGGGCTAGGGAAATACAGTGAGATGAAATAGCACACACCGGTGTTGCCATGCTACTCTGCCTGCAGTAGTAGCATCCCATATGGGCAACAGTTCTTGTCCTGGCTGCTCCACTTTCTATCCAACTCCCTACATGTGGCCTGGGAAAGCAGTAGAGGATGGGCCAAGCCCCTGGGACCCTGCACCGTTGTGAGATATCCACAGTCCATTTTCTGGACTCACATGGTCTCTATCTTGTTTATTTTTCTAAGTATCCTCCCAAAGCTTCATCTCATGACAATATTGATTCCGACTGAAGAGCCAGCATTTTGTTTTCTGCATCAGGTGCAAGTATGGCTGACATCCCTGCTTCTTCCTATGTGTTTTGTTGATTGTCATTCTCATCCATGCAGTAGATGGAGTGTTCTCCCACACCCAGGAGTGCTGTGAGCATGGCTGGGTTCTATTCTAGTAGACAAAAGCTACCACCACAAGCCTTTGCAGGTGACCCTATCTCTTCTGTGAGTTTCTCGTCCTTGTCCTTGTCTTGTAGAATGGTACCCATATACCCATTGTCTAATGAGTATCCGTACACTCCTTACATGGGCTTTTGCATGCCTGAAGGATTTTATAAAAGCATGGCTTTAAATATCATCAGGGTCTTAGAAAAGATTTGCCTTGTTCCAACTTGGAATTGATATTTAATCTAAGGCTCTTCTAATTTGAAAGTTGTTTGTCTTCAGGAGAGACTGAAAATAAACAATCTATTTTCAAACCCAGCAAGTCCTAGCCCATTTGAATTTAACAGTTTAAGTTCCACCTCATATCTGGGCTAGGCATTTTATAATAGGCAGTGAAAAGAAGCTGAGGAGAGCTTTTTGTTTCATGTAGATATCCAATGTTAAACACTTGGAATTTTGAGTAGATTTTCCACTGTGTTCATTTTTGCAACCATTTTTTTTTTGCTTAGATTTCTGTTCTCATATAATAAGGGCTCAATTTCTTTAAATAATATTTTTAAAATTTGTTTGAGCCACACAATGGCTCATTTGGCTAACCCTCTGCATGCAAGTGTTACCATGTCTTATGGGCACTAGTTTTTGTCCTAGCTGCTCCACGTCCCATCCAGCTCCTTGCCTGTGGCCTGGGAAAGCAGTTGAGGACAGCCCAAAGCCTTGGGACCCAGCACCCTTGTGGAAAATGCTGAAGAGGCTCTTGGCTCCTAGCTTCAGATTGGCTCAGCTCTGGCCAGTGCAGCCATTTGCAGGGTGAATCAGCATATGAAACATTTTCCTGTCTCTCTTCTTTGTAAATCTGCCTTTCCAGTGAAAATAAATAAGTCCTTAAAAATTTTATTTGAAAGGTAGAGTTACAGAGAGACACAGAATGAAGTATTCCACGTGCTGATTCAATCTCAGGATGACCACAACTGAAGGACTGAGCCACGCTGAAACTCCAGGAGCCTGGAATTCCATCCAGATCTCCCACATGGGTGGTAGGATCTTAACGACTTGGGCCATATCCCATTGTGTGTGTGTGTTGAGTATTTCCAGAGAGATGGATCAGAAGTGGAGCTGCTGGGATGCCAGTCGGCTGCATATGAAATGTCAACACTGTAGGCTGCGGTTTAATCCACTGTGTGAAAACTGCAGTTTAATGTCCACTGTTGTCACAACTACGTGACAATACTATGTCACAACACACATTTAATCCAATGTGTCACAACACTATGTCACCACATGATATCCTCAGATTCCTTCTCTTTCAGCCTCCAATAGTATTTCTCTTATATTCTTTGAGGTCTCTGACAACCTCTTTGTGACTGCTTAGGTTTATGTTATAAGTTCCTCAATAGCCTTTCGGCTTCTACTCACTACATTGGTCCCAAGTCAAAATGATGCCTTTTTTTTTTAAAAAGAAAAATGTAAACAGTTCACTTTTGCTTGACACATTACCTATTGGTTTCTTTGCTCTACCCCTTATCCTAAAACTCATTAGCTTAGCCAAGCAGCTATTTATGAATTTAACTTAGGAAAGGTTTGCTGGGTTCAGCTCTGTTTTGCTTCATATTGTTTCATCTGAGCTACCCCAGTTGGGATTGGACTGTCTTCTCCTGGAGCAGCTCACCCCTAGATCGGGGGGTGCACTCTGACAGCCATTTCCTGGCCTTGGGCTCATCATGCGATGGCCTGGGTATCCACACTCATATGGTGTCTGGATTCTAAGAGTGAACATCCCAAGAGATGAGAACAAAGACTGCTGCACTTATGTATCCTGTGTTATATTAGTATGATTGGCCATTAAAATACAGATTCAAGGGGAGGAGAAGAGTCAAAGTGTTTTGGAGCCACTTTAAAAAATATTTCAATCTATTTACTTGAAAATCTGAATCAGAGAGAGAGAGACAGAGAGGAAAAAAAAAAAAGATTGTCTACCTGCTGGTTCCTTCTCTGAGTGATCACAAGGGCAAGGTACTGGGCCAGGCTGAATCCAGGAGCCAGGATTCTATGTGGATGCCCCACTTCGGCAAGGATGTTGGGCCCTCTGCAGGGAACTGGACTGGAAATAGAGCAACAGGAATTGAACTGGTATTTCTGTGTGGATACAGGTGATACAGGGATACAGCTTCATACATCGAGCCACCATACCAGTCCCTGGAGCCATGTTTTAAATAATTATCGTGTTAATGAAATTTTTTAAAGAGAAAGGAAAATATAAATGAAGCATCTAGGAGAAAAGCCATGTGTCGGTAATGTCTCTCTTCCTTGCAGAAATTCCACAAGCAGATGTGGGAAGGGCTTAGACTGGGAAAAGGATGGAGTCCCAAGATGGCAGCTGTCAGGTGTAAAGCTAAGGGACTGCTGTGACATGGAAACAGCTGTGATTTTATGGGCCCCTGACAAGCTACTGTATCTCCTGGCATTCAGCTGTGGTTGGCGTTGGTAATTCAGGCTCTCATGGACCACGCTCAGCCTTGCTCTGTGCGATGAGCCATATTGCACTAAAGGAGACCTCGGCACTGCTGATGAAAAACTCCTTTGGCAGATATTAGAAATAAATATTTGTGCAACCCTCTCACCTGTATTGGCAGAAGCTGGGGTATTTGAGTACCAACATATGGAAAATATTCTCTGTTTCTCATTTGGAAATATGTAAAGGAGAGAGAGAGAGAAATGAGAATGGATTTCAGAAAAAGTCATTTTTTGCCCTAACCAATGTCAGTTTGTAGAGGCTCAGAGAGAGACAGCAGAAACCCAGCAAGGCGCATGAAATACATATGTGAGTGAAGACCCTGGGTCCTTCTGGAGTAAGCTGAGATTGGTTGCCATGTTCACCAGTATCCTTATAATTGTAACACCTGGAGTTACAAAGGACAGATCCCAGTGGAGCAGAAGAGTGTCAAACTGTTTTAGAGCTGAGATTTTTTTAAAAGACACTTTATTGATTTAAAAGGTTAACTGACACACAGGAGAGAGGGAGGGACAGAGAGAGAAATGTGTGCTTCACCAGCTGGTTTACTTCCCGACATGGCTGCAACAGCCAGTGAGGAGCCAAGCCAAAGGCAGGAGCTTTGAACTCCATCCCGGTCTTCCACGTCTGTCTTCTACTTTCCCAGGTGTATTAGCAGAGAGCTTGATCAGAAGTGAAACAGCTGGGATTCAAACCAGCACTCCCACAGGGTCCGCTGGTGTCACAGGTGGTGGCTCTAACCTGTCACGTCACAGTGCAGACTCCATCCTTGTACATTTCTTTGTGATTTCCTTGGTTTCCTTCAATGGAGACACCAAAAAGTTCAAGCAGCAAGTATCAGGATTTGGCATTTCATTTTTTTTCTGAGCCAGAAGCCAGCCTTAGAGTGAAGAGTGATCTGGGTCAGAGAAGGAGGCTGCATCCCACCCTCCATTAACTCTCCCTCCAGAGCCCCTTCCAACTGACACCAGAGACCTTGCCCCAGGGAGGCCATAAGCATGAGCACTCTCTCCTGGTCCCTCCTGCAGGCTCTGCAGGAAATTTGCAGCACAGCACGTGGTGCTTTAGTTACACTCCTGTCATTGCCTCTAATGGAAATGGCACAGTTAAATCTTCAGGCTCCACTTTGAAGACCAGCTCCCCTGGTGTTACTAGAACACTCCTTCTTCCCCATTAACTCTCAAGGAGTGCAGTGGAATGTCAAAGAGGCTGTGACATTCCAGGAAGGGGGCCTGGGCCTCTTCAAAAGCTAGAGATGTGTTCACTTTGGGCTCTCTGTAAGGTGAAGTAGCTGATTGAATAAGTCCCAGCTGATTACTTATGGGTACACAGGGAGTAAACAGAGAGGGCCCCACTGTACTGGATGACGTCATTTCTGACAGTAAACCCTCCTCTCCTCCCCGACCCCATCTGTTCTTTAGGACGTGTGGGGGGGGGATGTTTCTTCTTGGGAGGGGAGGGAACTTTTCACGTGAGTTCTATTCCTAGGGACAATAAGAACAGAAAGTTTGTTCAAAAGCCACTTTGAGGGCTTCACCTCTCCTCGGAAGTCACGGATGGAGAGAATTCCACATGGAGGGGAGCCGAGTGTACCGATCAAAGGGCAGAGTGACAGAAATGGCACAGCCACGCTTTGGGGCAAATCTTTCACAATGTCTCTTTCCCAAGAAAAGGCTAATGGCATCATTTCTTTGGCTCCAGAGTGGGAATTATTCCTCTGGAAGCCGACACTGTGAATGTCAGCCTCCTGATGTACGGTCGGACTTGGCAATAACTCTGCTCGCTTGTCAAACGGGAGGAGAGAAGGGACTTGTCATATTCCCAGACTGTTACTTGAAGGAGCCCCCGTCTCCCTGGGAGAAACACTGCCCTGCAGCACAGTGTCTCTTGCACTGAGTTGTTCTGCAGATTTTCTCTGCTGCAAGAACAGCGCGCCAAAAGCAGCAGATGCACAGAGAGCTGAATCCGGCACAAAGCTATTTGCATCTTGTCATGCGGCCTGACAACCCAGAGGTCATGATCAATGCACTCTCTCATCCTTTAGCATCAGGCCTGAGCTCCTAAGGGGCTGGAAGACTCAGCCCACAGTCAGCCATCACTCTCTAAGAGACTGGCATGGACATCCAAAGTGAGTACATCAGAGCTCCCGAGGCGCTGGCAGACAAAGCTCACCTCCAACGGAGCGGGAGGTGTAACGGAGCAGGCAAAGATGGTACTGAGAATGGCTGAGACAGAACTGAAGTTGTATGTCAGCGTTGGCAAGTTCCACCTGAGGAGTTGGGGCCTGTTGTGTTTCCTCTCAAATTTTGATGATGTGTCATGTAGATGTATAAGTTCCTTCTGAATGCCTTTACATTATTAAGGTAAAGGAAAGGATTGAAAAGGAATTGTTTCGAATGCCAGACAAAATGATGGCATCTTGCATGTATTCTGGGTGCTGTGGGCTCTCTCAGGTGGCTAAGAGTTAATGCTTTTCAAGAGGCTTTGTGGAGTTTAGGAGAGCATTGTTCTGGCTACTATTCGTTGACTTGCACCGATACTCCCACCTGGCAAAATTCAGTACTACGACCAGGGCCATATACGCCTTCATTTCCCTATTGCCATTGGGTTTAATCCTTGATTCTCTTTGGAGTTGGTCTGGCTGAGGATGCTCTCAGATACCAGGGCATCAGTCATTGTCAACAGCACATCATTAAGGAACACACCTGTGATATCAGTATGCTGTGCTTCATCTGCGACCCAAAATTACTTGAGCTGTTCTGGGATGATGTATTTAAGATGAAAGTCGTATATTTCAGTGGCACCAGACCAGATGAAGGAATAATTATCATTCCACCTGCCTGTCCGTGGCATTCGGCAGTGAGCATCAGGCAGGTGGGATGACAGCAGTCTGTTGCGAATGGGAAAGAGAAAGAGCCAAAATGTTGAAAACTTCTATTTATTCCTGGCTTCTTATGTTTGCTGTTAGCTTTTACCTGACTCCATCTTTTAATCTAAAATAGCTTGTGGTTATGACTAAACTTCACAAGATGTGTCTATTCGTGTTCACATTTATGTTTTTAATTTTATGGTAGTTTCCGGTTTTAGGAAAAGTTGCAGAATTCTCATATACTGAACACATAGCTTCCTTTATGATTGGCATCTCACATATTAATATTACACACTTACCACAATAAATGTCATCTATTTTATTAACATTTTGTTTTTGCCTCTGTCATTTTTCCATCCTAGACTATTGTACAGGATATCACATTCAGGCTTTGTGTGTCTGTAGGATGCTCCTGGCTGTGCTCACGTCTCATACTTCCTTCTTTTGATGATACTGACAGCGTTGAGGAGCAACTGGTAAGGTGAGTTGCTGGATGCCTTTCCACTGGGATTTGTCTCTTGTCTACCATGATCACACTGACTTACGGATTTGTGGACGGAGATATCACCAAAGCGCTGGCCACATCATGTCAAGGGGCGTGCTGCCACCCCAAGTTGTTGTGTTAGTTTTAAGCACCTCTCCAAGGAGGGATTTGTAGCAGTCTCCCCTGTGATGTTGCTCTTCAGGGCTTCTTGGCCACTACTCTTGGAAAGGAAGCCACAATCAACAGCCCACACGTGCAGTATATGCATGAACTATTTGGAATTAATCTGAGTGAGAAATTTGTCTATTGTCCCGTATTTATCCACTTACTCATTCAATCATTTATTTATATCATTATTAATTCTTGGATATTAATTTTATCCTTTGGGTCAGAATCCAAATTATCCGTTATTTATTTTGATTGAATTTCTCCAGCTTTTGCCATTAAGAGCTCTTTTAGTTTTCCAATGAGTCCCTTTGGCATTGCCCCATCACTATTCTTTTAAAAGTTTGTGTATTTTCTTTCTTTTTTAAAGATTTATTTATTTATCTATTTTTATTAGAAAGTCTGATATACAGAGAGGAGGAGAAACAGAGAGAAAGATCTGTCTGTTGTTTCATTCCTCAAGTGGCTGCAACAGCCAGAGCTGAGCTGATCTGAAGCCAGGAGCCAGGAGCTTCTTCTGGGTCTCCCATGTGGGTGCAGGATCCCTGTGCTTTGGGCTGTCCTCGACTGCTTTCCCAGGCCACAGGCACAGAGATGGATGACAAAGTGGGGCCACCAGGACTAGAACCAGTGCCCATATGGGATCCTGGTGTATGCAAGGTGAGGATTTCAGGCACTTGGCTACTGTGCCAGGCCTGTGTATATTTGTCCTCTCCCTCCTCTATTCCCCCTTCTGCTTCCTCTCTCACACACAAGCATATTTCCTGCCAGTTAACTTTTGTGAACAGTTTCTCAGCAGGACTTTCTGGAATAAGCTAGACCTCCTAAGGTAGCGTGCTAAAGAGAGGTTCCAATTCTACTTGAGCATCTCTGAAATCAATGAAGCTAAGGCCAGTGGCAGCTCCTGCAGCCTCATTGCTATGCTGTGCCAGGCAGGAGCACTGGGCACCATAAGTGATGCATGAATTATGCATATTGGAACTCAGGATAACATTTAGCATGCCAGACGCAGCTTGCATCTTAAGATAAAGTCATGGTGGTGCTGTGATGTCTTCCAAGTGCAAAGGCTTAGCAGAAACCCAAGCAGGAGTTCTCACACAGGCCTGCGTGTGAGAGCTCACTGGGACAAGAGCACAGTATGGTCGCAGTCCTTTGCTCCAGCCCCTGTGGCTGCTCCTTTCAATTTTTTCCCCATGTCCAAATCTGCTCCAGCACCCTTGCTTTCCTCTGGGCTGTGTTTAAAATGTTAACCTTCCTTGCTCTTGGCAACATACTGACATCTCAAGCTTTACAGCAAAGCTTAGTGAAACCCAGGTTGTCCTTCTGATCCTTGTGCGACAGATGGTTCCCAAGCAGCACTTAGCTCTCTGCAGTCTTTCAACATGACAGGTTGACTCACATGAGTGGAATTTGACCTCTTCTCATGCGACGATAGTGCGCTGCACAGGTGGAGACCTGATACAGGCGGTCTTTCTATGGCAATGACCTACTCTCTCCATGGACTGGATGGCCTCAAGAACACTTGTCCCCAACACACCATGCTCTGTTGCCCAGGATTCTTGCCTCTTCCCTTCCTTTTAGGGCCCATTCCCAGCAAATATCCTTCCATCAAGTTCTTATTCTCCCAGTTGTCTGTTTCCACCACCAGCCAGCTTTTCCCAGAAGCAAAAATAGCAATCTCAAGTGAACACCTAAATGACTGTTGTTGAAACGTCACATTCTATTGGAATGTTTTTCTCCCAGTGGTCACTTGGCTTCTGGAACATAGAATTCTGCTGTTTTCTGATCTTTCATTACTAGTCTCTAGCAATGGTGTCTAGTACTGGGGCATTTCACAAAAAGCTGCTCGGGTGATTTATTCAAGTCATAACACTTGCACTCCGTGGTGTCTGACTGGACGCTTTGGGGACTTGAAATTTGCACTCCTTAGTTTCAGAGTAAACCTCACTTTTTACCAGATATATGTCTTTGCAAAGCTGAACTTAAGTACCTTGATTTCTTTAGCAACAAAAGGAACAGATTAATAGAAGTTAGGACATCCACCTTGCCTAACATATAGGTGGATGTGAAAAGCCATCCCCAAGCACAAGTGTATTATCTAAAAAATGTGTTCCACTTTCTCATGTGTTCCTACTTACTATTTCATTGAATTGCCCTAAGAATGGCTCTCAAAAAGCTATCTGTGATACCTAAGAACTACAATTAACATGCTTCAAGATTTCTGGGCTAAACAGATCAAGCCTAAATAACTTGCCAGCTTCACGTTGGACAGTGCTGATCTCTCTCTCTCTCTCTCTCTCTCTCTCTCTCTCTTTTTAATCAACACTGACAGCATATCATTGTTCACTTCACAAGCTTTGTTGTGCCTATGGATCCAAATGCAGAGTCTTTTTCAGTCCCCAGCAGTTCCCTTTCCTGTCAAGCACACCCCAAAGAGATCTGGCCCACATAAAAATTCCCCCAGGGGTCCCCTTTCTGAGATGCTCCTGGGATTCTGTTGATATGGTGGTCTGCTAAACTCAGCTTTGCTTTATCAGCAGGGAGCTACTGCCAACCTAGGGGGAAGTGGGTCTGACTGTTACACTCACCTTGGAGATGTCACATGGTTAGGAAACACTGATGATTAGGAAGGTAGCCATGATAAAGCCCACACATTAAAGTTCATGGGCTTAATTCACCAATCAGAGAACATATCGAGTATCCGTTTTGTCTGACTTCTCCTGTTTCCAAGGTAAATCTAACAGCCTTGGCTGCCTGGAAGGAGACTGCTGAGTGTTTCAGAAAGTGGTTGAGTATCTCAGGAAGTGACTGAGTGATACTAGGAACCTGAGAACTGAATTCAAACTCTGTTCTCTACCCCCATGAATTATGTAAAAATTCCCGTGTATTACTTGCATCATACCTAAATGGACAAAACAAAATTTATTGATTTATCATGGGGAGAAGCCCAGTAATGGTGCAAAGTGCATCAAACTCTTCCCAAGAGGATTTAAACCAGTTTTTCCCCATTTCATTCACCTATTGGATGTTTCTCCAACGTTCTGGAAGATTCCCCTGGGCTGTTATTTAAAATTCAGATTCATATGTCTCCACTTTGAGTTGGTTTTGCAAGCTTAGAGAGAGCCCACTGTGGTGTGTGGTTGTATGTGACTTGTTTCCTTACCTGAAAGGGCAGGTGATGGCTGAGATATCCATGATAATCACTCGGTTCCTCAAAGTTGACGTGGAATTCCCAAAGGAATCTTTTCTGGAAGGTTCCCAAGGTGTGGAATGCCCAGGTACTCATTTTATAAAGCCAGGGAGAACAGAGGGAGAATTTCAGCTGAGGTCTGAAGCCATGCAGATGATAAATGAAAGCAAATGTGTGAGATAGTTGGGCAAGCACGGAGCTAATCTCAAACTGAACAGAAAGAAATGAGCAATTTCACCTCTGTCGGGCATATGTGAGGCTGGGAAAAAAATTCCCTGTGGTGTCACCCTCCTCACAGAGGACATAGAAGGACATGAGACAGTATTGCCCTTGGCCTGTGTATCCGTGCTTAGCTCCACTGGACTCCCCAGAGTCAAGTTTCTGAAGAGGCCATAGGTGGTACGTCTTGACCTCTGCCATCTGATGCCTGGTCCATTGAGCACTTTCATCTAGGTAAAACGGGCCCAGCTAAGTAGAAGGTGTACAATCCTGTTGAAACCTCAGGACAATCCTCCCTCTGGGGTATCCCAGGAGTCAGCTCAATTGCAGTGGGTCATCCAGCCAGGGTACTGACCTGAGGGTCCTCGGTGGCCTTCCTACGTATGATAGCGAGGGACTTGGGATGTGGGAAGCTACTTTATCCTCTCCTGTGTATAGCTCAAGCTTTTATCACTGAATTTATCTTTATTAATTCTACTGATTGGCCTCCTCCATCTCTTTCTGCCTCACAGATACACTTCACTATGCACCTTGTATCCACACCTTCCTCCCCACTCACTTTCCCTCTTGGCTCCTTGCAGCTGACTCATGCAGCTAACCCTGCGAGCTCTGGGTGTGACTCATGGCAGTTTCCATAGTGCAGCCCCTTTTTCCATGTCCTGCCAAATCTGCACCTTGGCTCTGAGCACGTTTCCTGGGAATAGTAGGGTGCTGGCCTCACCTGTATACCAGCCTTCTCCTACGGCATCCTGGGGTCAGAAAGAAGGGCACATGGAGTTGAGGGAGGCAGGTGAACTCCGTGAAGGAAGTGTTGTTGGCCCAAGCCTTGTCTAGATGGGACCTAGACAACACATGGGGTCAGAGTGAGGGTGGCCAGAAAGAACAATCAAAACACATTAGGTCCAGTTCAATAATGGATATTATCTGGTATAATTAGGTTGCTCACAGTACTTGGGATCTACCTTTTGTGCTAAGTAGAATAAACTTCCCACTGATGTCCAAATCCCTTATCTTAGAAACTGTCAACTCATGTTACCTTGCGTGGGCAAGGGTATTACAATAGGTCATCCACCTAAGGCAAAAAAAAAAAAGGGGGGGGCTGGACTTTCTGGATGGTCCCAGTGGAGTCAGAAGTGGGAGACAGAATTGGCAGTACAAGGGCAGGGAAGGGACCAGGAGCTACGGGCTATGTGTGACATCAGGAGCTGGAAAGAGTAAAGGAATGGTTCTTCCCTGGAACCTCTGGAAAAGAATGCAATCCTGCTGGTGCTGTGAATTTGGCCCATGGAGACCCTTTTTGCGTTCTAGCCTCCATCATCATCATCATCGACATCATGGTGTACTGTTGTACAACCTAGGTTCATAGCGATTTGTTTGCACATCAGCAGAAAGCAAACAGACTAAAAGAAAAGGAAGATCACTTATTTAAAAACTATGATTTGTTGGAGTGGCAGGTGTTTTATCTGGAAATTCTACTCAGAGTGTGCCAGAAGATAAATTATATCAGGACCAGAAACAGTCAGAATCTCCACCAAGGGAATGAGCACACAGGAACAGCCTGGGTCACTGGGAGCTAGGGAATTATATTGTGAGTGGTGCCAGGGAAATACTTCCATTACTGTTCCCTCCATGAGGTTTTCTTTTACTTTTTTAAAGATTTATTTATTTTTATCGGGGATGCAGATTCACAGAGAGAAGGAGACACACAGAGAGAAGATCTTCCATCTGCTGGTTCACTCCCCAAATAGCCACAATGGCCAGAGCTGAGCCAATCCAAAGTCAGGAACTGGGAGCTTCTTCCAGGTCTCTCTTGCAGGTACAGGGTCTCAAGGCTTTGGACCATCCTCCAGTGCTTTCCTAGGGTACATGCAGGGAGCTGGATGGGAAGTGGGGCAGTGGAGACACAAATTGGTGCTCATATGGGATCCTGGCACATGAAAGATGTGGATTTAGCCACTGAACCATTGTGCTGGGCTCCTTCCATGAGGTTTTGAAGAGCCTTTGTAGACTTGGATTTTAAGATAATTTTTTTTTTCTGTGTCCACATGGACTTGTCTTTTAGTTCCATTTTCCATGAATATGATGAGGTAGTCTCATGTAGGCTAAGCTTCCAAACAGCTTCAGGCAAATACTAATCCTCGACCCATTCAGTTCTCACCAGGAAGCCCCATGAATAAAGTGAGAATTCTGGGACATGCAGTGGTCTTCACCCTGCTGCTGTAAAAGCCCTGACCACTCTGCAGATCCTTCCCATTCCTGTCTGTCCACTCCCTGCATTCCTTGGACCCTACAGAAATAGTACAGAGAATGCTGAGGCTGGGTGTGCATGCAAAATGGCTATTAAGGCAAAATTCCATCTTGGCCAATCCAATAGTGATTTCTGAGACATTGCTTTCAGTGGGCCTGGATGCAAATCTTCATCTACAAAATTATTGGGCAGGAAAGACAGGCTGACTTTACTTAGAAAATCCTCAAAAATACATCCTCATGTAGGTCTTTGTTTCTCCCTGGTGAACCCGGAGCACCTCTGGGCCAAATGAGCAAAATACAACTCAGGCCAATTAAAAAGAACGCAGGGGCTGCTGTTGAGTCACAGCCAGTTAAGCTGTCGTGGGCAATGCTGGTGTCCCATATGAGAACACTGGCTTCAGGGTAATCTGGGCTTCTTACTAATGTGCCCAGAAAGGTAGCAGATGATGTTCCAGTACTTGGGACTCTGTCACCTTCTGGGAGTCTAGGATGGAGTCCTGGGCTGCTGGACTTTAGATTGCTTAGCCCTGGCCATTGTGGCCATTTGCAGAGTGAACCAGCAATGATAAATCTCTCTCCCTCATTCTCTATTGCTCTTCCCTCTAAGGAAATAATTAAAAGTTTTTGAAAACATCATTTAAAAAATCAGTAAAGACAGAGTGTGAACTTTGCTCAGTTACTGTCTAGGCTTCTGCTGCCCCCTCAAGAATCTCCTCTCCCGGCCTCTGCCCAGTTTCCTAGTTTCATCCCATCCCATTCATGATCACCACTTGGGACTGGAATACCGATGTGCCATGACATAGCTTCCCTGGACCTGATACCATTCTTCCGCAGGTCAGTGCACACATTTGCCCCGTGTTACATGCATATGAAGTGTTTGCTAGGTCCTCCCCTCTGCCTGGCCCAGCTCTTGCTCACAGACAAGTGGACTCCTGCTCTTTACCTGCCTTCATCCTAGCGATGAACATCCCATTTGGTTGCTTGGCTTAGTTCCTTGCACCCTTCTCTGAGTAGTCAGCAGTGAGAAGGAACAGATGTCCACTGTGCAGACAGGAACCCAGCCTATGCACATGACTCCCAGGTGCCCACAGTGAAAGGGGAAATCCTACTGGAGTATCTGGCAAGTGGGGGGAACACACATGAAAATGCCCATGCCCCCTCACTGTGCTCAGATTCTGCATGGATCTGCACCAAGGGGAAGGGTGTTGGTGGGGAGTTCTATCCTCCTTTCTTTCTGGCTCTTAGCAGTCTGGCGGATATTCTTCCTCCTTCTCTGGGTTTCAGTCTTCAGCCTACAAGGTTGACACCAGGGCCCCATACTGACCTTCCCAGTTTCTGCTAGCCTCTGCTCTTCCTTCTTCATGGTCCTAATGTGTACTTGTGCAGGCTGAAGCCTCTGTGCCACCTGGTGCCTCTGGGCCTTCCTGCCGTGGCTTGTGTTGCCTGCCCATAGTGGCTAGGTAAGGTTCTGCCTTCACCACTGGAAGATGTTGCCTTATGGCAAGCCTCGTGGGCTGCTGTAGAGGGAGACTATCTAGTGGATTTCCCAGGTCCTGGAAGTGAGTACCTCCCTTCAGAGGTTTGGAAGTCCAACGATCACACAAGGGCTGTTGTGCTCACTGGGTCTGTGTCCTTGGCAGTGACACTCCATGGCTGGCATCAAGGGAGAGAGGAAGTGGCACACTATCAGATAATGACAGCAGAAGCCAGCTCCCTCTACTGCTCCCTAACCGAGCAGCTCAAGCCCTTACTTCAGAGGTTGCTTTGGGGTCAACACCACATCTGATCTGCTGTTTGATTCAGGAATGGACACAGCACTCCTGATAAATAATTCAGGGGGTTTTGTTTAGACAGACCTTCTTTGAATGCATAAATGAATACATGGAAACTTATCTTGGAACACTTTTATATTTCTGAAGGACAGATTCTCATGCAGTAACTGCTCAGGGGTATACACACTAACTAGGGGCACACTAAACCATGCATACTGTACACACACACACACACACACACACACACACACACACACACACACACACACCAGCTCATGGCAGTTCCAGGCTCCCAGGAAGAAAGACCTTTGTAATAAAAGTCTCCCTGTGCTGGTTAGGGTTGTCTGGGTGGCAGGAAAGCATGCTCATGTCTTTGGGTGCTCAGATGCTCAGGATTCTTACGAGCAGGTGTCAACACAAGGGTGTGAACACAACTGGAGCTGGCACCCAGGATACTATTGGAACTCAGCTGGGAGAAGCTCTGTAGATGGTACTGGGACCTTCTCCAGGATCCTAGCACCTTAAGGATGGACTGCTTGAGCCTGAGCCTCTCTGGAGACAATAAGCTTTCCATGTTGGCTTCAGCTGCTCCCCCAAAGCAATTGGTCAGCTTTACTAAGTCTCTCTTGAGATTGTCCACTAGAATTTGCACCCACCTCCAGATTAGGGCTTATCCACTGTAGCGAACAAGTGGGTCTTTTCCTAACGGGACAAAGATGTGAGATCTGTGTGTTTGAAAGGGACACATCTGAATATCAAAAGAACATCCAGCATTGAACTTGGCTCCTGGAGGCTGAGGTTTTATGCCGATTTCAATGGAGGCAGCTTGCTGGCTCTGAGGCCTCTATAGGGTGCAACTTTGCCCTCTGGTTGCCTGGCCAGGCTAGCATCATCGTGTGAGCGGAGGACTGGAATACTAGATATGATGTGGTAGACATTCTTTGGAAATAGTTGCATGCAGCAACCAACTTAATTTTCTATTGATTTGGACAAAGTCATTAATGTATATTAAAGCACATTAAACCTGCTACATGAGGGATGCATGACGTCAGAAGGTAAGCTGCGTGAAGACACCATGAAGAGTCAGCTGTCTGCAAGAATGGACCCTGATGGCACTTCACCCTTGGACTTATAACTCCAACCTTGTGAGAAAGAGTTCCAGCTAGGACCATTAGGGTGGGAACAAATGCAGGAGGCAGCCAAAGCCAGGTGCACTTCATGAAGGAGCTGGCAATGTGTGTGGACCACAAGAGGTTTGGCCAAAAGGGTGTAGCTGGTGAGCCCGATCCCAGCATTGCCCTCCTCTCCGCACCTCTACTCCATGCTGCAGTTTTCCTTACACTACCTGACCTGTGTGTGCCTCCTACCCACCCTCCCATGTACGGTAGCAGCTTCTCTTTGTGTTTTCTTTTTCCCAGCAATGAAAAACTGAGGTTCAGGGAAGGTGAGACTTGTCAAAGTTTGTAGACTAGGAGTGGCTGTTCTCCTGAGTCTCGTATTGAAGCCCTCACCACAACTCTTCCTGCCTGCCTACTCTGCTGAGCGGAGTCATTCTCAAACTTCTGACAGAAGCGGGTATGCAACAGATTTACCCTGTCAGTTCTGGCCCGAAAGAGGCAAAGCCAAGTACATGCAAATGTCACAGACGGCCAGACTTATGATCTCATCTTGGCAGTTGGCACAATTCACCTGAAGGTGGTAGCATGCCCTGGGCTGGAGCTAGGTTTCTGGGGATGGGGAGCTTGCATCCCAGCCAGCTAGGGGATATGGGACACCACACTTCAAGGAGAACAGAAACAGTTGCAGGGAAGCTAATGCTTCACAGTCTTGTCCCAGTGGCTGGTGGAGAAGCGCCTCTCCCCTCTCCCCTTGAAGAATCTTCAGTAACTGGTTTGAGTGATGCTTAGAATGGTGTGTGTGTGTGTGTGTGTGTGTGTGTGTGTGTGTGTGTGTGTGTAATTGGGAAAACAGAAAAAGCCAACCAGATAGTTAGATTAGTCTAGAGCTAAGCTGACCTCTGGGATAGTAGCACTGATTCTACAAGCTCTCTCCAGAGCTCCACACAACTTTACAACCTAGGAACCCACCCCACTTGAATGGTCCTCACCCAGAGGAACAGCCTGGGCTTGTTTGAGTCTAGTATATTGGCTCTGTGTTACTTTTTTTCTTGGGACAAAGACTGTCTCCAGAAGGGCTTCTGTCTCCCCATCAGCCTGAGCATTGCCTTGGTTCAACAATAGTTCCTGAATCTTTGCCAAACAGCTTCTTTAACCTTGAAGTCTGACCCTGTCTCTGCCCTGAACTGAGTCTCAGTCAGGATAAGGTTTCTGACTGAGCTCCCTGCTCAGCGGCAGGTGTTCCTCCTCTACCTTCTTGTTGCGGCCTGGAACCAGGAGTCAGGCCACAGGGAACGGGAGTGGAGGTGGCCAGAGCAAAGGCATTGCTTTCTTTCCTATTGTCTGTATAGTGGAGGCAGCGGATCTCATGCTGATACAGTCAGATGGGTGTGTATTATCTCTTTACCTAACTAGGTAACTAGATAGGTCTGTGTGAGCTGTGGGCCAGGAAAACTGATGTACTATGATCCTCCTACTTGTCGGTCGAAATGTCCGCTTGCCAAGGTTATCCCTGCTTCATCTAGGACCTCAAGGAAGATGCCATACAAATATGGATGCAGAGCTCTGTGTGAAACTTGTGCAGGTGCTAGCAAATTCCCAGGTGGCCTTATGCCTGTGGAGGCACCATCAGCTACCTCACAAGAGGCCAACAATGAGGGAGCCTTCACTTCCTTGGGACCACAATTGGAGTGGTCATACAGGTGTTCTCTCTCCTCTACACCATCTTTCTTCCCATCTAAAACACATAACAGATGTTTCTCTTAATGGGCGACCCACACTCATGTGCATATGTGTGTTTACATCATCAGATTTATTTTAGTTATTTATTTGAAAGTCCAAGTTACAGAGAGGTGGGACAGGGTGGAAAGGGACACAGAGAGAGAGAGAAAAAAGAGAGAAGGGGGAAAAGAGAGGGGCGAGCAAGAGTGCTAGAGAGTTCTTCTATCTTCAGATTCATTACTGAGCCACATTCAAACCAGGAGCAAGGAGCTGAATCCAGATCTGCCGTGCAGGTGCAGGGGCTCAAGGACTTGTGTTACCTTCTTCTGCTTTTCCAGGCCATTAGCAAGGAGCTGAATTGTAAATGGAGCAACTGGAGTATACCGGAAGCATTTGTCTAAATGGCAGCTTTACCACTGTTCTCCAATGCCAGATCACGCTTTTTTTTTTAAGATTTATTTTATTTTTATTGCAAAGTCAGATTTATAGAGAGGAGGAGAGACAGAGAGGAACATCTTCTGTCTGATGATTTATTCCCCAAGTGAGCACAACGGCCAGTGCTGCGCCAATTTGAAGCCAGGAGCCAGGAACCTCATCCAGGTCTTCCACGTGGGTGCAGGGACCCAAGTCTTTGGGCTGTTCTCAACTGCTTTCCCAGGCCACAAGCAGGGAGCCTGATGGGAAGCTGGGCCTGCCGGGATTAGAACTGGCGCCCATATGGGATCCCAACATGTATGAGGCAAGGACTTTAGCTTGTATGCCACTGTGTCAGGCCCAGCTCACACTGTCTTATCTTTTGAAAAAAATGTGTTCACTTTGTATATCTTAATTTCCTGTATACATTTAGGAATCATATCATTGTGTAAGGCAAAAGCCTGGAATCTCTTTAATATTTCCTTAACTGCATTAACACGCTTTACTAGAGTCTTTGTGAACCAGGACAAGGTCTCTGCAAGTTGCTTAAATCAAAGGTGAGAGGTGGGCTATGCTTTACAAATGAGTACTTGGGGGTAGGAGACCACCTACCAGGCAGTCACAGCCTGATGCTCTGTGTGGGAACTGCTTTTTAACCACTCAATCCCATTCTCTGCGAAAACATAAGTCAAACACATCGTATTTGAAAACAGAAAATGTGCAAAATTAAGATAAGAGCCTGAACTAGGAGCAGTGAGAATTCTCTGCTGTTGTTTTTTTTCCCCTCTTCCAGAATTATCAACATAAATGATCCCTTTTTACATTTAGGAACTCATGTCGACACACAGCAACTTAATTGCGTGTTTGTTATCACAAAGCGATGTCCGTGACCACTGGAACTGCAGAGTTTAATTGGGGAGGGAGTCTCTAACGGTACCTGTGTCAAGCTGTGTGAGCACCAGCCTGTTGACAGCTGCACTTGCCACCCTTAGCCCGGGGCCGGGTTATTCGGGGCAGGGCTGCCTCCTTCTTCCCTCTGGTAGCACCAGAGTGTGCAACAGGTCTCCCATTGGAAGCTTCCGGATGCTTCCCTAGACTTCTCTCTGGAAAGGTGGGATCAAGAGGAGGAAGGGAGATGTGCAGGTCTTTGTAATTCAGCCTCCTTCGTTATCCACTGGGCAGCAGCGATAAGCCTCATTTCCCCTTCGTCTTCAAGACAGGGAGGATGACGGTGTTCACCGTGCACGATGCTCTTTGGAGGAAAGGAATGAACACAAGGGAGACCTGGGCCTGTAGATGCCCTTACCGGTCTCTATGTAGCACTTACACATGTGTGTCACTCAAGTCATGCATCACACGCTTACGTAACAAATGCATTGCAAAGAGGAGCCCTGTGGCTTAGCTGGTCAAAGCACCTGTTTAGTAAACAGGAGATCTTGGGTTCGAAATTCAGCAGGGCCTTGGTTGTTGTGTTCTGCAGTATGCATCTCTACTTCCAAATCAAATGAAGCTGTTGAATATATCTTGATAGTAGGATGCTGGACTCTCCGCCATCGTCCGTACCCGCAATGTCAGGATACACTTAAATAGAATGATGGATTTATGACTGTTGATGAAGGACTATACTATTGTAATAATATAAGGGAAATTAGTAGGGGGAGGGGATTCGGGAAGGCAGAATGGAAAATCCCAGAGCTTATGGAACTGCATCATAAACTTACAAAAAATTAAAAACAAAAACAACCTCCCCCCTCAAAACAAGTGCATTGCTGTCTGCTATTTGGAAGCGATGGTGCTTGGGGTTACTGTGCATTGTACAGAGTACAAAGTTTTGTTCTCTGGCTTTAGCTGGGCTGGGCTGGCCATCCCAAATAATTACCCTAGTCCTGGCATTCCTCATCAAACCCTTGACTTTGAGAAGCAAGCATTCTCATGTAAAGTCTGGCATGACTCAACTTGAAGGCAAGCTCGTTCTTGCACTGGGTGCGTGTGAGTCCCCGACCTTGAAGGTTTCACAGCATAGTTATTCCCAGGATGCTCCATATTTTTCGTAAGTTTAAAGTTTTTCTCTTTGTGTGTAAATTTGACATATGCCAATTGGTCTGATACCATTGAAAGCGACCCTATACTTTTTTTAAAAAAAGATTTATTTTTATTATTTTTTTATTGGAAAGGCAGATATACAGAGAGGAGAGACAGAGAGGAAGATCTTTCCTCTGATGATTCATTCCCTAAGTGAGCCCAATGGCCGATGGCATGTCGATCCAAAGCCAGGAGCCTCTTCCGAGTCTCCCACACGGGTGCAGGGTCCCAAAGCTTTGGGCCATCCTCAACTGCTTTTCCAGGCCACAGGCAGGGAGCTGGAAGGGAAGCGGGGCTGCCGGGATAGAACCGGCGCCCATATGGGATCCCAGGCGTGCAAGGCGAGGACCTTAACCACTTGTGCCACCGCGCTGGGCCCGACCCTATACTTTTTAAAAGGATTTTAGCAAAATCACAGCCTTATATCAAGAGTTTACATACATCTCAGTACATTTTTGGCCCAGTTTATTCCATTGATTTTTTCCACTCTTGCAATAAGTTTTTTTTTTTAAATCACTGAATATTTTATTGAACAAATTAAAAAGTTGCATGAGCAGAGCTCTGTCACCATTTAATCATTTTACGATGTCAGGGCTGATTTTAACAGTTTCTCTGTGAATGTAAGAATTTGTACTTGGAAAAAATGTGGAGTTGCATTGGACAAGATGTATCTACATTTCATAAAGGCTGTTATTTTTAATATTAAAAATTGATGAGACTATGTTTTAAACATAAACACAACTGATTGTAAAATCTTGTGCTTCTATTCAAATGCACTTTTGAAATAAATCATAATTTATCTAGAAAGCGATGTATTATTTCCTAGCGGTATCTAGCTTAAATAATGAAGTAAGACATTTCCTAAAACATCTTAGATGTGCGGTAAATGTAATTGAAATGTCTTATATTAGCACTTTCAATCCTAAAGCTTATTAAACATTTTGAAAGGAAGATGAACTCTATGTGGCTGACATGTTTCTGTTCTGTTACGTATGTTAATTCCGATCTCTCATTTTAGAAAAATGCAGGTTAGTGGTTTCTGACTCTTCCTAATGTATCATGGTCACAAACTAAAACTTCACGTCAAGATATGAATTTGTATTCTTATCTGGGATCTACCTGTAGTAAGAAAAAAAAAATCATGGTGCTATGTTAATCGTCTTTCAGTAAATGCAACTCAAGAGAAATTTAGCAACTTGAGCACACCTGGCTGCCAGCAGCTGACTGTCTGAATCATACGATGCAAGATTCCTCGTGGCATGATCACATTCTGAACTGCTGGCTTTTTCTTTACGTGTCTCAACAGAGAATGGTGAACAGCAATGAAATGCAGTGACAGTGCGATGAATGCCCTTCAGTTAGAGACATGTGTGCCCTGCGAGGACTTCACTGGCCCAGCAGCAGATGTTTGCTCTGCTGGTCCTCTGAAGGGACTGCCCAGACAAAGTAATGAAGGGATGAAGAGAACTCTAAAAAGGAATCAGACATTGTTTTCTTACAGTTCTCAGTGAAAGAGTTGGAAATAAGTGTTTCCGCTAAAAAGTGAATGGCAATGACTCTTGCATGTTTTCTTTCACGATTTTAAGTGAACATCACTCATGATGTTAAAAAGCATCATAGTTCCGTAAGCACTAAAGCCATAGACAGATTCCACCAGTGCACAGCTCCTCTCATAGTCTCCCTGTGTAAATCATCACGTTGTCTTCTCCCCTCTCTGCAAAGCCAGTCAATGCACTTGATGTCAAATTGAGTATTGTGTAAGTCACCTGGAAGTACACAATGTTAATATTTTTTGGAGCTTTCTAAAACAACAATTTTTAAATTCTTCCACTTCCTAACACTCAAGAGTTCTAAGAAATTGAATGGTATTTTTCTTTCTAACCTATGTAAGACCTAACGATATGCAGAGAAATATGTGGATTTTTGTTATGCAGGTAAATACTTGTGCTTTGCTTCAAACAGCATTGCAGTTTTTGTTGCTTTTCCTCTGCAGTAAGGCTAGGGAGAAGAGCGTCCTTTGAAAACACCCGTGGTCCTCTCAAAGGATTATTTTTGTTTGCTGGAACCAAAGAGAAAGGCAACTCCAAAGAGAGATTGAACATCACAGTTTAAAAATTACTATTTATTATAAATTTTATATTTATTAAAGTACTTATCCTTTCTATTATTTTGGGGAAAATCCTTTTTATTCATTGACTTCACATTTCTGCCTAAATACTAGAACCAGGTGACAAATTTCAGAAAAAAAAAAAAAAGCTGTTGTAATTTAGATGCATCACGAATTTTGATTTGTGTTGGGAGAACTGACAAATTCTAACTATTGAGTCTTAACGGTATTAGTATCATTTATTTCCCTTTATTCAGTACCTTGCTGTATCATTCAATGAAGTTATCATTTTTATATGGGTGTCTTGGTTGCATTTGTGTGAAATTATTTCTCTGTGATTGTTATTGCTACTAGGATTGTCTCATTTATTGCTATTTCAATACGTTATTACTAATAAATGGAAGCATTACTAAGTTTTGTATAGTTCACCTTGTAATTAGCTGCTTTTTTTCTAATTGGCATTGGTAGTCCATTACAAAGTTGTGGATTTTCCAAGACAGCAAGAGTGTGTCTAACTGTTCTTCTGTTCTGATTTAGCTAAGTTGCTCATTATCATTTTGTGTTAAAAAGGACTTTTAAACCTATCTGCCATTATTTTAACTGTACTTGATAGATAGTTTATCGATGCAGGGAATGTCCTCTGTTTCTTCCTTGTGCCATTGGCTACTTTTTAAAACCGTCATGAATAAGTGGTAAACTCGATTTGAATGTTTTTGGTGCCTGTTGGTACATTTGGATATGTCTTCTGTTGAAGTGTAAAATGCTAGACTTTTAACGAATCACTGTCATTTTGACATTTGCAAACGTGCGGTTTATCTTACCATCGATAGTCTGTTGGAGAGTTGGAATTTTGTACCTTTTAGTGGATACATTGAATGATTGTGCTGCAAATCATCGCATTTCAGGTTAAATAAAATGCATTAATAGGCTTTTTAATGCCCAAATACATAGTGGTTCTGGCACAAGCCCAATGTAAAATGCTCTATTTTCTTTTTGTGAAGATGGGACATTTTTACTTTCTTCTCTGTATCAATGCAAAATAATTAGTCTCACAAAAATAGCTATGGGAACTTCCTCTTTGTTTCTTCTTGGAGAGTGTATTTATTTCTTTAGTTTTCCATTTTAAGTAGTTTTAAACCTGCTGAACAAAATGGGATAGTCCCAAGCGTTCCCTGTATCCCATATCCAGCTTCCTCTGTTACTAACACCTCATATTCATAGGATGTCAGTGTCACAGTTAATGGACCACATCCACACTCATCTGGTTCTTAAAGCTAAACTTCTGTCCCTCCCACTCCTCTAGTTAAAACCGTGAAGACATATACAAGCCTCTAGTAATTGACATTTTGTGTTCAGATGGGATTTTTCTTATAACATGAGAAGCAGCACAAAGCATTTGTCTTTTTATGTTTGGCTTATTTCATTTACCATGGCATCCTCCCCTTCCATTGCTTTTGCCACAAAATGACAAGATACCATTCCTTCTTTTCACTGAATAGCATCCCTTGTATTTATAGATATCCTCTTTAGGCATTCGTTTTGTGATTCACTTCTTGTTGGATTCCATATCTTGGCTGTTTGGAAAGGCTCTGTGAAAAATATGCTGGGACAGAGATCGCTCTGATACAATGATTTCATGTCTTTTGTGTATCTTTATCTACGTCTATATCTTCAGTCGTGGGATTGCTGGGTCATTTGGCAGTTCTTTTTCCCGTTTCTAAAGATATCTGCATAGTATGTTTTTGGATCAAGGTTTTTGGAGTTTGATGATGTCCAATTAAATGAAACTGTTGTCAAGTTTGGTAATTCTTTACCTAATTGGCTCCCAATTATTTCCTGTTACAGCTTTGTAAAAGAGTTGGAGTTTGATATGTTGCATCTGATTTTTAAGTGTTTTTATTTGACCATGGATTGCCCCAGCACAACTGGTTGAAAAGCTGTTATTTTCCTGCACTGACTTTTGCTGTGTCAAGTTTCATTCAGAAGGATTTGTACCAGACAGTCCATTCCTGGGTTCTCTGTTTTAATCCATTTGTCTTTATAATTATATTTCTGCTAGTATTACTTCTTCTGCATTATTGTAATTATATAGAAAGTCTTAACTATTAATAGTCATGAAACTAATAATACTTAATAGCTTAAATAAATAACTGTTTCTTTTCAAAAGATTTTTAGTGCTCAGAAGCTACTATATATGCTTGTGAATAAGTTTGTCTACATCTATGAAGAACTTTTCCTAGAAATTGCATCAGGGCCTATTAAGTTATTGATGCATTTGGGGAGATTTGATAACTATTATGTTGGACCTTTTAGTCCATGAACTTGGTATATCCTTTCATTCCTTTCAGCCTTATTTGATTTTCTTTGAAGACGTAAAACATTACAATACGATAAGTCAATTTAACTGGTTACTGCTAAGTATATGTTGTGGGATTATTCGTTTCTTAATATCTTTTGATGAATGACAATTTAATTTTGATAAAACCCAATTTATCTTCCTTTGAATTCTTGTGAATTTGTCATATGCAAGAAACAATTCCATATCGAAAGTCATGTAGGTCTGGATTTATGTTTGAGCTGTCTTCTTGTAGTTTTAGCTTTTATATCTGTGATGATAGTACTTGGAGTTATCTTTATACATCTTTGGAAGTGGAGGTCCAAACTGATTCTTTAGCATGTAGTTATTCAGTTTTACCAACATGACTTGATAACAAGTCTGTTTTATCCACACACATGGCTATGATGTGCCTGATAATAATTAGCTCATCATGGATGTTTGGGATTATTTGTGAACTCCCAATTCTATTTTAGCTATTTATGTTTCTGATTTTAGGCCAACATCATGCTTTTAAAATTATTTTAGTTTTATAGTATCTTTTGAAATGGGAAGTATGAATATTTATAGCTTTTTACAAGATTGTTAGGAGATTTTGGTTGATCCTTTGCTGTTCATGCTTATAGGATTATTTCATATAAATTATTGTCTCAACTTTCATATTTTTGTAAAACAAAGCACTTGGAATTTGATAGAACTATATTCAATCTCCTCATCAACTCTGAGATTGTGTCATCATGAAAATATTTAGCTTTCCCTTCATTATGTGAGCCATATTTGCATCTAAAAGATCTTTTTCAAAATTTTCAGCAATGTTTTGCGGTTTTCAATGCACAGGTCATGAATTCTTTTGTTAAATTTTATTATTTTTGGTGCTGGTGCAATGGCTCAACTGGCTAATCCTCCACCTCCAAGTGCAGATTCCATATGGGTGCAGTTCATGTGCTGGCTGTTGGGCATCTCATCCAGTTCCCTGCTTATAGCCTGGGAAAGCAGAAGAGGATGGCCCAAGCTTTTGGAATCCTGCACCTGTGTGGGAGATCCGGAGAAGGATCTGACTCCTGCCTTCAGATGGAGCCATTTGCAGAGGGAACCAGCTGTGTCTCTTTTTCTGTCTGTAAATCTGCCATCCCAATGAAAATAAGCAAATCTTTTTTAAAAAGACAAATTTTATTATTTTTCCATGGGAACCTTTTGTTTATCTTGAGATAGAAATTTTTCATTTACATAAAGAGAAAAAATGTCATTTCTTTTATTAAACTCAAATGGTTTTATGTAATTTTTAAAAGCTGAGGGACTGCACAGGTTATATCATATAAACAAACTCTAAAAAAAAACAAGTCATAGTATGCTCACTAGAGATCCTGCCTAGTTTACCCAAATGTGGATTCCATTTTAATTCAATTTATCACTGTATATACATACAGGTACACATACATATATTGCTAGATAAAATTAATTGTACTACTTTACAGTGTGTTTCTTGCTTCCCTAGTTCCTGATGACTGATTCTACGCTTGTATTGGTCATCTTCTGAGGAATTTTTGGATTCTGTGTTTATCACCGTGCCTCCTATTCATATGTCCTCATTGCTCTGCTGGCCAGAATCAAATGGATAAGAGTGGGCATTTGATTGGATCTTGATCTACTGTATTCTACCCCTTGATAATGTATGATCAGATCTAAGAAATATTACAGTTCTGAGAGCATATGGATACTCACCATACTATCTTTCCTTCTTCACTCCTCGTCATTGCTTATTTTTCTTTTGATGTTTGCAATGACATGTTTCTGATTTACTTTATAATCAAAAGCTTAACCTTCTATTAAATAAAGAAAGCAGCAAGTGAGAAGAAAATCCATGGTTCCTCACAGGTGATTGATTTATTTACTCATTTATGAAGGAGAGAGAGAGAGAGAGAGAGAGCAAGCTATCCATTGCTTCATGCTCCAAATGGCCCAGTTTTTGTCCTAGGGCCACTTGAGGGCATGAAGGCTGGTCCAAAGCCACGAACCTCTTCTGAATCTCCCACACAGAGACTGGTGTTCAGGTACTCGGGGCATTTTTTTGTTGCTTTCCCAAGCCATTAACAGGGAACTTGATTGGAGTTGGAGCAGTCAGCACCCATTTGGGATGCCAGTTTCCTGGGTGGTGGCTTTACTTGCTTTCCCACAGTGCTGGCCACAGGGTAGAATTCCAAAAATGTCAATTTTCACTCATTTTGTTGCAAAAGATAGAATTTGTTCCTTTTATGGCTGAATATTATTCCATTATGTATATATACAATTCCTATACCCAGTTATTAGTTGATGGATATCTGGGCTGATTCCATGTCTTAGCTATTATGACTTGAGCTGCTATAAGCATGAGGGTGCAGATTATTCTTTCATATACAGATTTTTGCCTCCTTTGGGTAAATTCCCAGGGGTGGAGTAGCTGAGTTATATGGTAGTTCACTGCAGTTACCACTCATGTGCCAGAAGCTTCCTCCACTTGAATACATGTCCGTGAGCCCCTTGACTTAGAACAACTCCTGCTTCTGATGCCTTCTGCCTTTGGTTGAGTGCTGCTTTGCGTGCAGAATGGCCTTGCAGAGTTTGTTTCCAGAATGTTCAGTTTGGAACTGCGTGACTCCTTCTCTAATTGTTGATGTCTACCTTGAATGGTTTCCAGCACATGCCTTGAAAATTTTTTGGTCAAATGTTATTATTTTTATGCTATTGTACTAGGAATGTCTTCCTTAATTTCCATTTTGGATCCTTCATTAATAGTACCTAGACATGTAGATTATTTTCTACATTCAACTCAAGGCTGCAGACTTATTGAATGAATTTGTTAGTGCTAATATTTTGGGGGACATTCTTTCAGATTTTCTGAATAAGTTTAGCCATCTGCATAAAGGTAGTTTTACTTTTCTCCTTCAGTTTTGATGTTTTTTCTTTTCTTGACCAATAAGTCTGATTAGGAAGCTCAGGGCAGTGTTGAGCAAATTTGGTTAGAGAGACTATCACTTACTTTTTATCTTATGGAATTGATCTCAATCTGTCTCTATTGGATTTTTTATATATATAATTCTTTTCTGTTAGAGAAAAGAAATTCTTTTCTAACAGAAAAGAATTATACTTTTATCATTTTACTTCCTTTTTAAAATGAAAGAATGTTGTATATATTCAAATTACTTTTCTACATCTCTTGAGATGATTGTGTGTTTTTCTCTTTATCCTATTAATGTGGCATGTAATGTTGATTCATTGTTGTCTGTTTGATCAATATTGCTTTCCTAAGATAAATCTACATTTGCCATGGCACATAATCCTTTTTACATGCTGCTGGATTTAGTTTGAAAATATTTTTTTTTTGTTGAAGATTTTAGTGTCTATATCAATACAGATAATATTGATCTAGTATTTGTCTTATTAGAGATTTCTCTAGCTTATCTTTGTATTAGGCTGGTAGTGGCCTCCTAAAGTACAGTATGTTGCATTTCTGTCTCATATTTTTGAAAGCAGCCATCCAAGATTTAATATTAATTTTTCTGTAAACATTTAGTACATATTTCAATGCAGTCTAATGGTGTTAAGCTTTTCTCGGTAGGAATTCTTAAAAACAAAAAGATTGATTTAGT
This sequence comes from Ochotona curzoniae, assembly GCF_017591425.1. NCBI lineage: Eukaryota > Metazoa > Chordata > Mammalia > Lagomorpha > Ochotonidae > Ochotona > Ochotona curzoniae. The sequence goes on from NW_024465699.1 coordinate 6,341,578, forward strand.
TAATTTACTTCTAGATTTGCTATGATTTCTGCATTCTTGAATCTGTTTTGATAGCTTTTTTGTGTGTGTTTTTCTAGGAATTCTTCATGTTTTTCTTGGATAATCAGCTTATACTTAGTATTGGAATACACCTTTCTTCATTTCTGTAATGTTAATGTTTGCTTATTCCTGGTTGTACTTATTTACTTATTTATCTATTTAAATAAAATGATTATATTTTATGTATTTCACAATGCAGATTTAGGAGTTTAGTGATACACTATCCTCCTTCTTGCCCATATTCCCCACTCATAACTTTCTTCCCTATTTCTTTATTCTTTTTCTCCTTAATCTTCACAGTGACTACTTCCATTTTACAGGCTTAACACTCCATTTAGTTAAAGATACCAACACGTAACAAGTAGAAAGAAGTCAATATAAAAAAACCCACTTTCTCAGGAGTGAAGATTAAGGCTATGAAACAGTAATAAAATCCCAAAATAGCAACTTCGCTGATACAGATTACATTTTTTTTGTACTATATGCATTTGTTAGTACATGTCAGGGAAAACATATCTTTCTGTGATTGGTTTATTTCATTAAGCATAATGGTTTCTCGTTGTATCCATTTAGTTGCAAAAGACAGGATTTCTTTCTTTTTTTTATGGTCGATAAGTATTCCATGGCATAAATATAGCACAGTTTTTTATTTCATCACCAGTTCGTAGACATCTGGGTTGATTCCTTATCCTGGTTATTGTGAACTGAACTGCTGTAAACATGTGTGTACCAGTAACTGTCTCACATGCTGATTTAATTTCGCTGTGTGAATTTCCAGGAGTAGTTTAGCTAGGTCCTGTGGTAGATCTATTTTCAGATCTCTGAGGACTCTGCATATTGTCTTCCATAGTATTTGCACTAATTTACACTCCCACCAACTGTGTATTTGGGTACTTCCCCTCCTAATCCTTGCCAGGATTCATTGTGTTTTGACTTTTGGGTGATAGTCATTTTAACTTGTGCGAAGTGAAACCTCATTGTGGTTTTTATTTGCATTGCCCTGACGGCTAGTGCATTTGAGCATTTTCCATGTTTCTGTGGCTCACTTGTGTTTCATCCTCTGAAAAATGCCTGTTTGTGTCGTTTGTTCATTTCTTAACTGGGTTTGTTGTTGAATTTCTCAAACCCTGCAAGATAGAGGTTTAGGTCAAAGCCTCTTGGAAGAGACCCCAGAAGCTGAGGCAATTAAAGCAAAACCAAACGGGATCACATCAAGCTAAGAAGCTTCTATATTGGAAAGGAACCAACAAAGTTTGGAGGCATCCAACAGGATAGGAGAAAGCATTCACAAACTATGCAGTGGATAGAGGATTGATAATGACTGCCTATACACAGCTCAAGAAACACTATTCCTGATTTTAATAATTTTATTCTTCTCTCTCTTTTTTTTTTCTTGGTCAAGCTAGCCAAAGATTTGTGGGCTTGTGGATTTTTTTCACACTTTTTTCTTTTGCTTTCTTGCACCACTTTACTTTTAGTGTAACCTTTGTATGCTTTCCTCTGTACTACTTACCTTCTAGCTATTTAACTCTTCCTGTATTTTTATTTTCAAGGTGGAAGGTCAAGTTGCTGATTTGAAATCTTTGTGTTATCCCCTTTTTGGCCAAAAAATATTTGGGAGGACCTAGAAGTCACAATTAATAATCCTTTGCCATAACTGACTGAACAACATTGTGGCATTTCATTTTAGCTTTTATGGTTTCAGATGACAGACCCAATGTGATCAAAACAGAATGTCCTCATTATGAATTGACCATCTTTAGTCTAGGTACACCTGACATTTTCTTTCGGTTCTCAGAATTTTAATTGTGTCATGTATTTGGATTTCATGGTGCATATCCATTCTGGAATTTGTTCATGGAGGAGTGCAGTGATGTTTGCCTTACCAAGCAGGGCTTGGCTGGTTTGAGATCCTCCAGATAGTCAAGGAGGAATCACCTAGGGTTCTCATCCGTGTGTTCTGTTTCTGTTGGGTGGGATATTCTATGAATGTCAATGTCAGCCCTGTGGTTACTAGTGCTGTTCAGGTCATTAGCCCCTTACTGATTTTCTGTCCGTTGGTTTTTAATTTATATCAACATAAGGAAAGCGTGTTTTAATCTACCAATTATTGAAATAATGGTGTAGAAACATCCAGGTTCCTTAGTGTATTTGTCTATTTCTTCTTACACTTACAGTCATGCTTGCCTCACTTTTTCTTAGGTGTGAACATGAGAAGTGATGTTAGGCATTCTTTAAGAACTGAATTCCTTTATTGTATATTGTATTTCTTAATAATAGAGGATTTTTTTCTGTTCATAAGTCTCATTTTCTGAGGTGAATAATCTACATTGACTTTATTTAAAAAGACATTTGAAATTGGGCCCAGCGTGGTGGCCTAGAGGCTAAAGTCCTCGCCTTGAACAGGCCAGGATCCCATATGGGTGCCGGTTCTAATCCTGGCTGCCCCACTTCCCATCCAGCTCCTTGTTTGTGGCCTGGGAAAGCAGTTGAGGATGGCCCAGACTTGGGACCCTGCACTCATGTGGGAGACCTAGAAGAGGCTCCTGGCTTCGGACTGGTGCAGCACTGGCATTTGCACTCACTTGGGGAGTGAATCATTAGATGGAAGATCTTCCTTTCTGTCTCTCCTCTTCTTTGTATATCTGACTTTGCAATAAAAATAAATAAATATTAAAAAAAGACATTTGAAATTAAAGAGTCAGACATCTATGTATGTATGTATCTATTTATCTATCTATATATCATCTATCTATCTGTCATCTATCTTACCATCTGAATCATGTCCTTTGATTTTTCTCTCTTTCAAAGGCCTGAGGGCATGAAATGGTGGGAGCTAGTTCAAGGCCAAAGTTAGGAGCTGGAAATGCAGTTTGAGTCTCTCACTTGAGTAGAGGAAACTCAGTCACTTAAGTGATCATTATGGTTGCCCAGGATCTACTTTGCAGGGAGCTGGTATTAGGTGCCAGAGTCAGGACTGAATGAATGTGTTCCGTGTGGCACACAGGTATTTTAAGTGTTAGACTAAATGCCCACTCCTGATTTTATCTTACTAATCATGGTTAATGTTTCTCTAGCCCTTAACTTTTAACCTACCTGTGTTTTTCTATTCAAAGTATAATTCTGATAGATAACACATGATCAATAAAATTCCTTTTTGCCATCTTTGTGTTTATCTATTCATATTCAAAGTAGCTATTTACATAATCAGATTAATATCTCCTACATTAGTAACATTGTCTTTTAAAAGATTCGTTTGTTTTTATTTGAAAGGTAGGTTTTTACAGAGAGAGGAGAGACACAGAGAAAGACGTCTTTCATCCACTGGTTCATTTCTCAAATGGTCACCGTGACCAGAGCTGAGCTATCTGAATCTGGGAGCCAGGAGCTTTGGGGCATTTCCTGTGGGAGCAGGGTACCAAAGCCTTGAGCCATCCTCTGATACTTTTCCAGGCCACAAGCACAGAGCTGAATGGGAAGTGGAGCAGCTGTGACATGAACCAGTGTCCATATGAGATACTGGTGCTTGGAGTGGTAGGATTAGTCAGAAAGGCAACCCAGTAGCATTTTCTAATCATTGAACTTGGCCGTTGGATTTTTCCTGAATTTGAGTGTTTTGCATGATCATATTTTCTCTCTCATCATATCAGATACGATTCTTTTTTCCCTTTTTTTGTTTCTAGTTATTTTAAATTTTAACTTATTTTATTATAATTTAAGCAAATTATAATATTACAAATTTTCATGTATTCTACAATACATACTTAGAAGCATACTGAAACTTCCCAATTACCCTTCCTCTTGCAAATGTAGTTATGGTCCTTTTAGAACTGTTTTATTGGTTGCTTTAGAATTTGCAATATGCATTTAGAGCTAATCTAAGTTCACTTTCTATAAAGCTACACTGTTTCATGAATAGAACAGTTGACTGCAGAATGTTCTCAGGTATTCCCTCCTGTTTCTTACAAGGCTGCTGCACTGTTACATTTTACTCATTCATATGCAAATTGTGTAGCTTGAATTGTACTCCCTTCCCAAAGGGATATATGTTGAAATCTTACCCCTCAATGCTTAACAATGTGATGTGTTTTGGAAAGAGAATCAGTGCGGGTATAATTTGTTAAAATGAGTTAGTTGTATTGGCTGGGCCTTTACTGGAATTTGACTGGTATCCTTACAGGATAATAGATACACACAGGAGCAGTGATCTAGCATGCTCAAGCAGAAATCTGGCATTCTGCAGTGGCAAGCCAAAAATGTCAAGGTTTCTGGCAAACCAAAAATAAAATGGAACCATTGTACTACAATACACTCACAATGTCAGCATCACTACGTTTGCACTTGAGGCCTTACTAAGCAAAACAAGGGTTACCCGAACACCATCACTGCGTTATTATGTCAATTGATGTGGTACTGGATGGCTACTAAGTGACAAATGGGAGATTATTTATACAGTTGGATACCAACAAAGAGATGATATCAAGTTATGGATATCATGGAACTGGACAGTGTGAGAATCTGTCATGCTACTCAGTTTGATGCACAATTTAAAATCCATAAATTACTTGTTTTTGGAATTTTTTGTTTAATATTTTCAGACTATAGTCAATCCTCAATAATTGACTTTTTGGCAAAAAGCACAGCCATGGACCAGGGACTATTGAAGTAGGTGTGAGGGTTACAATGTGCACTGTTGCTAATATGAAGTTGACAGGTGGTATCTTCTAAATCAAGCTAATTAAAAGGAAATATGTGATTTTCTTTTTGCTTTTTTCCCTTTCGTGTTTTCCTTGTTTTCCTCCAACTTAGATTATTTTGAATTGTACTTCCCTTCTCCACACGAAAGTTCTCCCTCATTCTCCAATCCAATATACAGGTGGCATATCTGTTACACTTGATCATCATACCAGGGCACACTATTATCCACCAAGAGTAAATTCTAATGCACTTTAGGGTTCACTCTTGATTTCCTATATTCTAAGGAGTTGGACAAATGTATACCAACACACATCAACAACTGTAGGATTATGCAGAGTACTTTTTGGTACTTTGAAAGTCTTATATGCTTTAGTCCATTTTTCTCACCCATCTTCCTAACACCTGGAAAATACTAATCTCATTATACCGGCTCTATAGTTTTGCCTCTTATAGACTATTACGTGTTTGGAAAAACACAGATTGAAACATTTTTAGATTGGGACTTCCATTTAGAAATATGCTCTTAAACTTTCCCCATTTTTATTATGGTTCAGTAGCTCATTTATTTCTAGTGTGGCGTAAGACTCCATCGTCTGGATAGGTCTCACTTTTTTACCTTCACCTACCAAACGCCATTGTGATTGCTCTGAATTTTGGAAATGAGAAATAAAGTTTGTAAAAGCATCTTTGTGCAAGTGTGGTGTGGACACAGTTTTTAAAGGTATTTGGTGAAACAACACAAGGTCTCATGCAATGAACACTGCTTCGGCTTTGTGAGCAGTTACCAAAATATGTTTTCCAAAGTGGCTTTGCCATGTTCTATTCTTACCAGCCAGCGATGTACAGGATTGTCTCGCTCTGTACTCTTCTCAGTGTTTGGCGTTGTCAGCATCATATGTTTTAGACATTTTAACAGGTGCATGGTGTATTTTCTTGCAGTTTTAGCTTTCCTGGAGACATGTGATATATGACAGTGGTGTTCATATGTTCATTTGCCATCTGTATCTCCTTGGTGAGAAGTCTGTTCAAGTTGTTTCATTTTTTTTTTTTAGTCAGGTAGTTTATTTTTGTCCTGTTGAGTTATAAGAGTCCCCTGGGTGTTTTCTATAACAGCCTTTATAAAATATGTATTTTGCAAATATTTTTCCCCAGCTAAACCATCCCTTAATGTCTTTTGCAAAGCAGGAAAGTTCAAATTCTAACAACATCTAGCTGATCAGTTCTTCCTTTCATAATTTATTTCTCCGATATTGTGTGTAAAAATTCTCACCAAATTCACCATCAGCTAGGCTTTCTCTCAGATAGTTTTCTTTGAGCTTTATAATTTTGCATTTAAGCTTTATGTTTGTCATGTGTTTGGGTTAAGTTTTGTGAGGAGTGTAAGGTCCGAGTGTAGATTTGCACATTCGTATCTGGTAGTTCCACTCTCATTTGTTGAAAGACTCTCTCTGCTCCAGTAGAATTGCCATTGGTTCTTTGCCACATGCCTCTCCACTCCCATTGCTGTGGGTCTACTCCTGGGCCCCTTATCATATTGTATCAATCTATGTGCCTATTATTTTGCAGTATCACATGGGTTTGACTATTGTAGCTTTAGAATAAGCATTGAAGTCAGATATTTTTCTCACGTTTTTCCTTTTTTTTTTCAGTTGAGATTCCTTCATTGCAAGCATATACCTAGCATAAAGTCCAGCATCTTATTGTCCAGATAAGTTCAGTGGCCTCTTGGGGAGACCTTCTCTGGTCTGAAGGTAGAGCTAACAGAGTAAAGTTCCGGTCAGTTAAAAGCCCCAACAAAACCTCAGCATCAATATACAACGTTATGGAATTAATTGACATAGTATTGAGTAAACAATATGTTAAAAATAATGCAAGTTCCAATCTTCAAAACATCTGGGTTGAGACAGTATCAATGACAGGTTCAAAAAATAACAAACAACCAAACAAAAATTACAGGTTAAATCAAGGCAAACATGTGGTATCTAATCTTTTGGGATTCGCTCATTTCCCTTAGCATTATAGTTTCCATTTGGGCCCATTTAGCCGCAAAGAACTGCATTTTGTTTTTTTTTTTTTTAATAGCTGAGTAGTATTCCATGGAGTAGATGAACCAAAGTTTTCTTATCCAATCTTCTGTTGAAGGGCATTTCGGTTGCTTCCATGTTTTTGCAATTACTGATTGTGCTGCTATGAACATAGGGATGCATGTTGGTTTGTCGTGAAACAGGTGTTTTGGATATATTCCTAGGAGTGCTATTGCTGGGTCATATGGTATGCAGATTTTGAGTTGTTTGAGTGTTCTCCAGACTGATTTCCATAAAGGCTGTACCAACTTGCAGCTCCACCAGCAGTGGAGTAGGGTTCCCTTTTCCCCGCATCCTCGCCAACAAGTGTCGTTGGTGTTCTTTTTTATGTGGGCCAATCTTACTGGTGTTAGGTGGTACCTCATCGATGTCTTAATTTGTATTTCCCTTATTGCCAGGGAACTGGAGCATTTTTTCATATGTTTGTTTGCCATTTGGACTTGTTCCTTTGTGAAATGTTTGCCCATTTCCCATGCCCATTTCTTGAGTGGCTTGTTTGTTTTGGTTTTCTGGTTGTTTTGGAGTTCTTTGTATATTCTGGAAATTAGCCCACTATCTCCTACATAGTGCGCAAAGATCTTCTCCCATTCTGTGGGTTGCTTTTTTACTTTGCTGATTGTTTCCCTTGCTGTACAGAAGCTTCTTAGTTTGATGAGGTCCCATTTGTTTATTCTGTTCTTAACTGCTATTGCTTTTGGCGTCCTTCTTAGAAAGTCAGGACCTAATCCTAGGTCTTGCAGTGTATTTCCAACATTTTCTTCCAAGAGTTTGAAGGTTTCTGGATGTAGGTTTAGGTCTTTTATCCATGTAGATTGGATCTTAGTGTATGATGACAGGTGTGGGTCTATCTTTTTGTGTCTGCAGGCTATCAGCCAGTTGCCCCAACAACATTTACTGAAGAGGCCTTCCCATTTGCTTGGACTGTCGTTGGTCTTTTTGTCAAATATTAATTGGCTGTATTTTCTCACATTTTTCTTCTCTTTCAATATTGAATTGGTTATTTCCTTCATCCCTTTTGTGTTCAGCTGAGATGCTGAACAAGATACAAACTAAAGGAGTCTTATTTAGTTTATGATTTTGGAAGCCTCAAAGCCCAAGTTTGGCAGTTCTAGTGAACCCCTGGGGAGTGGTTTCTGGCTGTAACAAAGCATGATGGACAACATCCCAAGGGCAGGAGTGTGTGCAAGCTCAGGGTTGGCTCTCATGGAAGAAGGAGAGGGAAAGTTAGGGTTTATAGGAATCTGCTCTCTGTTTTTAAAGTTTAATTTATTTATTTTAAAGGAAGATGGAGAGAGAGAGAGAATCTTCCATTTGTTGATTTACTCTCCAAATAGCTACAGTGATTGGAGCTAAACCAGACTGAACCTGGGATTGAGGAGTTTCTTCTGATTTTCCCAAATGGATGCTAGGGACCCAGAAACTTGGGCCATCTTCTGCTGCTTTTCCAGATACATTATCAAAGAGCTCAGTCAGAAACAGAACGACTTGGACTTGAATTGGCCCCCAAATGGGACACTATCGCTGCACATAGTGACGCAACTGCTTGAGCCCCACGGGCTGAGCCCAGCAACTTGCTTTTGTGAGTAGCCAGGCCTGTCTCACAATAACTAACCAAACATTCTGACATTCATATGTGATTTCTTCTGGCTGCGTGGTAGCTTCATGTCTTAGGTTTAGATCCTTAAGCCACTGTGCTTTGGTGTTTGTGTGAAGTGTTTGGTAGGGGTCTTTTTCACCCTTCCACATAAGGAGATTCATTCTCCCCCGACATCATTTGTATCCCAGTTTTGAAGTGTTTATACAAATGGTAATGTGTTCAAATTTTCCAGTCACTCCTGTCTATTACAGGTATACATGGAAGCAAGTGGATTTGGTATATTAACCTCATATCCTGCAATCTAGCCGTCTTTGCATATTCAGTCAGGAGTTCCTGATAATCTTTTAAGACTTTTAAGTGGTAAAACTCCTGTAATTCTTACTTTTATACTTTATGGACAAAGTCCTCCCTTCTCCTCTGGGTCTTTACAGCATTTATTTATTTATTTATTTATTTATTTATTTATTTATTTATTTATTTATTTTCATTAGGAAGACAGATCTACAAAGAGGAAAGACAGAAACATTTTCTGTCTGCTGGTTCACTCCCCAAGTAGCTGCAGTGGTTGGAGCTGAGCTGATCTGAAGCCAGGAGCCAGGAGTTCCTTCTGGGTGTCCCACATGTGGGTGCAGGGTTCCAAGGCTTTGGATCATCCTCTGGTGCTTTGCCAAGCCACAAGTATGGTGCTAGATGGGAAGTGGAGCAGCCAGGACATGAACTGGCTCCCATATGGGATCCTGACCTGTACAAGGTGATGAGGATTTAACTGCTGAGCCATTGCTCCAGGCCTGGTCTTTGTAGTTTTAATGTGATATGTAATGTAGGGTTTTTATAGTTGAGCATTTGTCCTGATTGATGTTCTCTGAGCCCATGGATCTGTGGTTTTGTGTCTGCCATGGATTTTGTCTGAAGTGCTGAGCCATTATGACTTCAAATATTTCTTCTGCTCCATCATGCTTTTCATGTCACTGCCATTCCAATTATACATATGTAATATCTTTTGGTATAAGAGTCTGCCGGCTCTTACATATTCGATTTCATTTTTAAGAGTTTTATCTCTCTGCTTATCTTAACTACTTGTTTTTACATGTTGTCTGTGTTTCCATTAGAGTCTTTATATGCTAGTGTGTCTCGTTAAAACTTTTGGTAACTCCAAAATCTGTGTAGGACCTATGGCCTTTTGTTAGCTATATTGCCTCTTCACACTGTGTGCTTTTTGTCTGTATTTATTTGAAAGGCAGAGAAGCATATGCATACACCTACACCTAATGAGAGCAGTCACCCATTTGTTGATTAACTTCGTCTCACACCTGCAATAGCCAGGACTGGACTAGACTGAAGTTACTGGGACCCCCAGGTGGGTGGCCGTGACCCAACTGCCAATCATCACAGGCTGTCTCTAGCAGGAAGCTGGAAGAGAACAGAGCTGGGACTTAAACCCAGGCACTATGATAATGAATGCAAATATCTGAAGTGGGGCTTTAATTACTGTCAAACCCCTGCCTGCCCACTCTGTGTTCCATTGCCTAAAAAGCCAGAGTGTCCGTTTTTGTTGTTGAAAGTTCGGCATGAGACATTTTTTAATACAATAGGAGGAATATAATCTTTGGGATGAGACTTTATGTTGATCTGGCTAGTTGGACTGTTCTTAATATCTATCATAGACCTTTTTATCTTTAATAAATACATTTTAAAATAATTCATGGGGAACGTACAGCATTTCAATCCATGTGTACCTTAGTCAGTATCTCCCTCTAAGGTGCCTTTATGCTGGAGCCCTGTGATTGAAGCCTGCAGTGCCTCTTGTCTGGTTGTTCATTCTGTATATAAAAGGTCATTGTGAGCTATGCTCATGCAACTGTGCTGTGAAGTACTAGGAACTTGGTCCTTTTGTCTAACTGATTTGGCATGTGTTCTCCAACCCCTTTTCATGCCAGTCATTACTATTAGCTTTCTCAAGCTTCTGCGTAGGAGGGAAAATGTGTTATTGTGTTCATCTTATTTTACTTAACATAGCAACATACATTTTGCTGCAAATTATTACATTTGTTTTTCATAGCTGAATAACATTTAATAGTGTTATTTTTTAAAAACACATTGGATGTTGGAAAGCTTGCTTAATTCTATATCCTGACTACTGTGTGAACAGTGCTACAAGAAATACAATGGCTTGATATAGCCAACCTTTGGATATGTGCCCAGTAGTGGAAATGCTAGTTTTGTTTAGCAAAATATCTACAGTTTGCCATCACAGCTATACTAATTTATATTTCCAACCACAGTGTTTTCCAAGAGCATCGTTTTACTTTTTGCCTTCTTGATAATGGCCATTCTAAAGGGAGGACAATATCTCATTGTAGCTTTGATTTTCATGTTCTTTTACGTATTGCATGTGAACAGTCCCAAGAAGACAACTACATTTCCCTTTGACCCTTGTACTCTCAAGGTTCCCTTTCCACTCCCCTCCCTTCATCAGTTTTTGATAAGGCACAATTGTAATGCACTGTACACGTCCAGGCTCAATTAACCACAGATCACTACTTTTGAACAAATAAAAATTAGTAAGATCATGGCTCAAAAGGAAAAACAAGGCATGAAAATGGTGATCATATAAAAATGATGGTTTCATCGTTATACTTTTTTTAACTGCCGTCTATCAGAGGAAACATGATTGTGTGTGTGTGTGTGTGTGTGTGTGTGTGTGTATGTGTCTGGGTTATTTAGCTAAGCATAATGATTCCCAGGTGCATCCATTTGTATCGCAAAGAGGACAATTCCAATATTCTTTTATGGTGGACTAGTATTCTGTAGTGTATAGATTCCAGATTTTCTTTATCCAGTCATTAGCTCATGGACATCTTGGATGATTCCCTTTCTTTGCTATTGTGAATTGAACTGCAGAAAACCTGAGGGCACAAACAGTACTTCAGTGTGCTGGTTTCATTTCGGTTGGGTTGTTTCCCAGGAGTGAAAAGGCTGGGTCAAAAGGTAGATTTATTTGAAAATCTGTGAGGAATCTCCACACTGTCTTCCCTAATGATTGCACTAATTTATATTCCTCCCAACAGGAGATTAGAGTACCTTTTCGTCAACATCCTCACGGAACTCACCGTGTTTCGATTGCGGGTGACACTCATTCTAACTGGGATGAACTGGAGCTTCACTGTGTGTCATGATCATGCACATTTGTTCATTTGTTGTCAGTCATTTGCATCTCGCCCTTCACATCCTTTGCCCATTTGTTAACAGGATTGCGTGCTTTGTTGCTTTTTTGAAATCTTTATAGATACTAGACATTCATTCCTTATCACTCTGTTGATTGTTTCTTTGCTTAACGTTTCTTTTGCTGTGGAGAAGCTTCTTAGCTTGATGGAATCCCATTTGTCTATTTTTTTTTTCTTTCTTGTCTTTCTGTACTTCAAGGGCCTTTTCCAAGAAATCTTTGCCTTGCCAATGATTTTCTGAATTTTCCCAAAGTTTTCCTTTAGTAATTTGATGATATCAGGTTCTAGATTTAGATCCCTAGATGTAGATCAAGTCCATTTTTAATTGATTTTTGTGTAAGGTGTGTGGTAAAGCTCTGCTTTCAATCTTCTGTGTGTCTGGATCTGATTTTCCCAGTACTTTTTGTTGAAGCAGTTACCCTTTCTCCAGGGTTAGATGTCAGTTGGTTTGTCAAAGATGAGTTTGCTGTAGATGTGTGGATTAGCTCCTGCCGATTCTATTTTGTCCTATTGGTCTACATATCTACTTTTGAATGAGTACCAGGTTCCTTTAATTATAAGTGCCCTGAAGTATGTCTTGAAGTTTGATATTGTGAAGTCTCCATCTTTCTTTTTGTTGTTTAAGTTGGCTTTAGTAGTTTGGAATTATGTTTCTATGTGAATTTCAGCATTATTTGTTCTAGACCTAAGAAAAATAATTGGGATTTTTGATTGGGATCACATTGAATCTGTAAATTGGTTTCAGTAGTGTGCATATTTTGCTGATATTAATTCTTCCAATCCTCTTTGATTTTCTTGATGGCTAGTGATTTTCACATGCTTGTTAGCTATTTGTGTCTCTTCTTGTGAAGAAAAGTTCCTTATCCTATTTTTAAAAATCAATTGGTTTTTATCTTGCTGTTATGCTTTTTGAGTTTCACGTATTTTTCCATACATTTTATAGGTATTAACCTTTGTTGGACAGTTCTGTAGAAGGCCTCTTCCCTTTGTTGACCGGTTATTTCACTGTACAGAAGCTCCCTTGTCTAATGCTGTACTGATGGCCTGCTTTGGGTGGCTTTGGAAAAAAAAAAATTGTTTACACCAATGTCTTAAAGTGTTTCCTTTGTGTTTTTCTCCAGTAAGTTCATAGTTTCAGGTCTTACGTTCATCTTGGTTTGACTTATGTGAATGTAAACATGCTGAGAGTTAAGGAACTCATTTCAATATTCTACAAAGATAAGTTCAGTTTTGTCAGCACCATTGGTTGAAAAGACTTTCTTTTCTCTGATGTAGGTTCGTTGTACCTTTGTCAAAAGTCAATTGTATATATGCATGTATGTGTCTTAATTTCTGAATTTTCTATTCTACTCCCTTGGAATAGTTGCTTTTTATGCCAGGACCATGCTTTTTAAAATACTATAGTTCCGTGTGTACGATGCCTTTGAATTTCTCTATTTTTGTTTTTGTCTTCCTTGTTGTCATTTCCTCCCCCCTGCCCGAGAAACCTTTATGACTTATAGTATGTGCCATTTCTTTCCGCTATAATTCACTGTTACCAAAGCCTTGTCAACGTGATGGTCTCAAGCGGGAATGGGATGTGTTCTGGAATATTATAGGGAAACTTCAGTCGAAGCAGGGCTTCATTCCTAGGAAGGGATCCCATATGGGCATTGGTTCATTTCTGGGCAGCAACACTTCCCATCCAGCTCCCTGCCTGTGGCCTGGGAAAGCAGTCGAGGACGGCCCCACACTCTTGGCACCCTGCAACCATGTGGGAGACCCAGAAGAGCTCCTTGCTCCTGGCTTCAGATTGGCTCAGCTCCAGCTATTGTGGCCGCTTGGGGAGTGAAGCATCAGATGGAAGATCTTGCTCTCTGTCTCTCCTTCTCTCTGTATATCCAACTTTCCAAAACAAACAAACAAACAAATAAAGAAAGAAAGAAATCTTTTTTAAAAAAGGGAAACAAACTAGATGCCAGTTAACTGAAAACTGGATAAAGAAATGTGCCCACTCCTTTTCTCCCCTTCCCAGAGGCATATTACTCAGCCCTAAAATTGCTGTTACCCTTGGTTAGCACCGTGGTGTGACAGACTAATCCTTTGCTTGCTAGTGCCAGCATCACATATGGGCACTGGTTCATGTCCTGGTTGCTTCAGTTCTGATCCATCTTACTGTCAATGCCTGGAAAGCAGCACGGGATGACTCAAGTCCTTGAGTTGCTTCACCCGCATGAGAGACCAGCAGGAAGCTCTTGGCTCCCAGCTTCAGCTCAGCTCAGCTGCCAGCCATTGCAACCCTTTGTGGCAGTGAACCAGGGGATGGAAGACCTTTCTCTCTCTCTTTCTGTAACTGTTTTTCAAATAAAAGAAATCTTAAAAAATACTGTGATCCTAACACAACAAAATGGATGCCACTGGAGGCCTTTATGCTAAATTAATAACCCAGTTTCAGAAAGACAGATATCAAACGCTTTCTCTAATTTGTGGACGTTGATATGTGTAGACAGAGTATAACATTGCGGCATGTGTGGTTGTAAATATTGCTTCACTGAATAGTATCACATGAAGAGCAATGCACTCTGCTTCACTATGTTGAAAAGAGAAGGAAGTGGTGGGGGACAGTGAGGACTCTAGGGGTGCCCATAATATTTTGCTCTTAATTTTAGTGTTGGTTGTGAGTGTGCTCAGAAGACAAAAACAAAACAAAATCCCAAACTTTCTTTGTATACTTATGTGTGTTTCTTGGTATGTGCAAGGTCTTCCAGGAAATGGTAAAACGATGATTTTTCTTTTCTCATTGAGAACCTGATGAAGCTACTGTTGGCAAAAACCCGTGGAGCTGTAGCCCCAGAAGCTGTCCCATTGCATTGCCGGTCTGCACTCCTCCTCCAGGGGTTTATCCCAAGCACTGTCCAAGCACTTGTGTTACAACTTCAGCAGCTTCAGCTTCAGGTCAGCTGATCTCACTTCAGTACTCACTTGGCTCCTGAAATGGAGTTGGGGGGATGCTTTATTTTGTAAAATCAATTCTCTGATTGATCCCAAAGCCATTGATTGTTAGTTTACTCAGCTGTTTTTCTATTGTAAGGATGGAAGCATAATTTCCAACCATTTAAATTATTGCACTTGGAAATTGGAAACACACAGCATGTTTTTCACCTCCCGGATATAGATTTCATCTCAACAGTTTGATTCTGGTCCTCATTATAGCTGCTAGGTTTCAGTGTGGCCTTTTGAACACAGGCAGAACAGCTATAATGACTGTTCCCACCACAGTGTCAGAACTAACATCTGCATCCGTTCTGGATTGGTTTCCCTTGATTGATTTTCCTCTTCATTTAGGGTCTCTGATGAGAGGCCAGCCATCGAGCATCATGACTGCTGTTAGATCCTGTGCATTTTATGTTTCCGTGACTAACTTGAGCTTTCCTTGGGGATGCAGTTACATAATCTAGAGCTCTTTTTTTTTTTTTTTTCTGCTGTATTTAGGTGAGTCCTAAGCAGGGCCCAGTCCAAGGCTCATTCTTCCCCACTGCTGAGACAGAGCTCCTCTGTGAACCCTTCGCTGCGATACGTACAACCTGGAGTGTTCTCACTTTTCTGCTGAAATTGTGAGTTTTCTGGGGTTGGCATTCGTGTTTAGCACTCTTTCTAATCTTTTGGGAAGGTCATTGCCTAGCCCCAGATTCTCCATCCATATGTGCCAAATAATTCATATGTGCCCAAAGCACAAGTGCTAAATTCTCTACTATGTTCATGGGGGATCAATGTGAGGTTCTCTCTGCGCATCTCTCGCCTTTCCAGCACTCCATTGTTCCAATTCTGTCGTGGTTTCTCCATAGACTTAGCTCCATCATCTCAGCGTGGGGAATCTCCAAGACCGGTGTCATGCACTGCAAACTCAAAGCTGGAGCAATGCTAGGGTTCACTTCGTGTGTTTCTTTCCTCTCAAGTTTCCCTGCTTTTTGCTGCAAAGCCCTGATATTTCACCTGTTTTCACACGTGTTTTGATGGTGGTGGCTGGATAGCTCCACTCTGTCTACCCTGTGCCATCTTCTTAGAAATGTGTTTTGGGATACTACTTTCCTTGAATGTTTGGTGTAATTTTCTCCTAAAACTCCCTGAGACTTCTTTGTTGACTTTTGATGAGTAAACTTAAGATTAATGACCAATACAATTCATTTTGAGGCAAGAAATCTATTTTCAGAGGGTTGGCATGGCAATATAGAATTTTCAGAGGGTTGGCATGGCTAATCCTCTACCTGCTAATGACAGCATCCTACAGGGATGCTATGTCCTGGCTGCTCCACTTCCTAACCAGCTCTCTCTACCTGGGGAAAGCAGCAGAGGACGGCTTAAATCCTTGGGCCCCTGCACCCACTGGGAGACCAGAAAGTAGCTTCTGATTCCCAACTTCAGATCAATTTGGCTCCAGTTGTTGCAGCCATTTAGGAATGAACCAGTAGATGGAAAATCTTTTTCCATGTTGCTTCTTCTCTCTGTAAATCTGCTTTGCAAATAAGAATAAACAGATCTATTCATAATGCATCCATTTAAGATTACATAAAGGAGACAGATTTTAAATATTTCTTATATATAGTTTTAAGAACACAGTGGTACTTTCCAGCCATCCTTTCTCATTCTCTGAAAAATTTCCTCTCCCTGCCTTTCTCATTTTTCTTTTACTTTTTGTGATGACATACTTTAAATTTGCTTATAATCACAAGCTTAATCCTGAGTAATGAACTTGGTAAGTAGTAAGTGGAAATATCAGCATTCCTCAGGAGTGTAGATAAAGGCTATAAACCATAATTACATTTCAGCATGTCAGTTTCACTCATCTACATTATGATCTTCTGTATTCTCTATATTAGTTACCATAGATCAGAGAAAACGTATTTATCTTTTTGACACTGATTTCACTGAGCATAATGTGTGTGTATATGTATACATATATAATGTTTATTTTTCTAATAATTTTTATACCCGCACATTTAAATGGCATAAAATATCTTATAATGCTATGGCATGAGTGTATGTGCCACTTCAAATGCCCTGGCTGAAAATTAACCCGCATGGCGATTGTGCTAAGAGGTGGAATTTTGGACTGATTTGATCATATAGAAAAAGCCTTCAAGGTTGTGATTAATTACTTGTAAAAGGAGACCCAAGGGAGCTTGTTCAGGGGCCAGTATTGTGTAGTATATTAGGTTAGCTTACTGCTGCAGCCCCAGCAGCATGAATGGCTGCTATCCTGGCTGCTCCACTTCCAAACCACTCTCTGCTAGTGCACCCGGAAGGCAGTGGATGGTAGCCCAAGTGCTTGGCCTCCTGTCACTTGCATGGGAGAACCTGAACCCTGCGTGGAGGTCATGCCTGCTGGCTCCAACCTGGTCCACGCTAGCTGTTATAGACCCTGCGGGATTGAACCAAAGGATACGAGATCTCTGTCTTTCTCTCTCTGTCTCTCTGTCTCTCTGTATTTTGAAGATACAAGCAAACAGATAAGTGTTTTGCAGAAGTAGCTTGCTTGATCCTTTTGCCATGTAAACGCTTACAAGGAGTGCAATCTGTAAAAAGTTTGACCCCCACCAGATAACCCATCTGACGGCCATCTTGCTCTTGACTTTTCCAAACTATGGAGCTGTGAGGCATATTCTCCTTTGTTCACCCAGGGTAAAGTTTTTTGTTCTTCCTCTAACAGGTTAAGTCATGTGCTTTATAACTTCAAAATCACTGTGTTTTTAATATAATTTCTGCTTTATTTCTAATGTTTTTTATTTCTCTTGATTTACAGTCTGCCTATTTTCATGCTATGGGGCTCTGTTAAGTATAGCATCGTGTGTTTTGTGATTTCCTCTATAATTTCCGTTGTTTCTGCCTCGTCACTTTTCACTGATCTCAGTTTGGTACATGGTTCTTTGTTTAATGTTTGTTTCTTGTTAGTTTTTGAACCTCTTAAATTTCAAATTTGAGAAGTCTTTCTTTGTTTATCATGTATTCAACAAAACTAGTATTTAAATCTAGTTTTCTAACTTTCCCTTAGGAAATCTGCGTATGTATTATGTCTGATAAAATATTATTGAGTTATTAACAATTTGTAATTTCCATAAGGATTTCTTTTGTGAGCAATAAACTTATTTCATGTATCATTTTCCAATTTCCCCAAGAAACATAAAGGTTAATATTTTTGTCTTTCTGTTATGAACTTTTAGCTTTACTTGTTGTAATCAAGAAGAATATTATGCAAATGCTTTGCATATGTTTATTCTTGAATGCATTTTTGAATATGAGGCATTTTCTCATTATTGTTTGTTGCATTTTGTATGCCTGTTATTTCAGTGTAATCATATTGCTAGATATTTTTGCTTAGTTTTTGTACACCTGAGGGGGCACTTTTGTACATCTGAGGGGCAATTCAGCGTTCATGTCCTCAATTACTCCTTGTAATTGTCAGTTTTGCCATCAGATATATTTTAAAACAATGTTATGAAATAGCTATGGGTTGAGGATTGCTGTAGTTTTCTGGCAAATCAGTCTTTTATTTTTATCATGCAAGAATCCTATTTTCTCAGTAACAACTGCTTTTTCTTCTAAGTTTATTGAACTCTTTTTTAAACCAATGTTTATTAATTCAATTATAATCTAATAATGAATGTTCTCTATGTTTCTGACATTTGTTTTCTTTATAAAGATTTACCTGGTTTTTAATTTAAATGGTTCAGTTACTGAGAGAGAGGGAGAGACAGGTATCTTCCATTTGCTGGTTTACTTCCCAAATGGCCCCAGTGGCCAGAGCAGGGCCGGGCGGAAGTCAGGAGTCTTTGGGAAAAATGGGATTCTGACAAGGGAGAGAAACAACTGGTGTTGATTTGTGCTAGGCTCCTGCCTGTGCCTTTCTGTTATGGATGCTGCCTCCCAGTACCAGAGGCCCTTCTGGGCTTCTCTGCTGCTCTCTGCACCCAATCCGCTCTTCCTAGTTCAGTCTTATCTTCCACACAGTCTTTCATCTAAAGCACCTGTTGCATCCTTTAATTTCACTCCAAACCACATCTGCTCTATCCCCACCATAAATCACTCTTCATTATCCTGGGCCAGAAGCATGCTTCTATTATGCCATTCTGTTTGTGATTTGTATTCTGAGCTGTGTGCGTTTGGGGACTACAGACAGCTTTTTCTACCTACCTGTGTTCGTTAGCATTCTACAAATAGTTAGATCTATGTTTCCTTTCCGTTTTTTCAAAGTGAACCCCTCCTGGGCATAAGGAGTTGGACCTCAGGGAGGAGGGAGCAGGAGGAGAATAGACAGAAACTCAAGCCTGCTTGTGTTTCCCCCATTCTCAGCTCAGCAGGTGGCACCTAGGGGTGGGGATACAGTAAGTATCTGTGGATGTGAGGAATCACTAAAGTCTATTTCCTCTCTTTCTCTTACACCTCCTCATATAAACTACCTTTTCCCCACGCACCTGCCTTCATTAACAGTAGGATTTCACAGAAATCCTAACTTTTCTGCACAAATCCTGGTGGAAAACAATACAGGAAAAAGTATACCCAAAGACACTTGGAAATTGCTGTCCTAAATGCTTTAACAATTCTCCACTTGCTTAATCAACAATTATAATGTTAAATACTTCTCTTTCTATCCTTCATATAAATTATATCCTCTCCTTTGTTGCTAGTGAAAAATCTCTCCTGGTTCATTTGTGATTTGACGTGCTCTGCATATGAAATTGATAGTTGGATTTTTAAAAAATGGTAGTCAAGATTGGAGCTGTATTCTAGCAGTTTTTTTCTCTCTTGCCATGAGTCATTTTGCTTTTCCCCCAGCTCTGGTCTCTTCCAAGACAGTACCTGAATTATTAATGCCATGCAAGCCACTTGAATGCCCACAAGCATGTGCCCAGCTCATTGGGAAAAGAAGCACTGAGTCACTAAATGCTGGCTGCCCACTGTAAACCCTGAGACCACATCTGTCTTGAGACATTCATTTGCCAAATCATTTCACTAATGTAAGTTTTTTTTTAAATGATTTCACCTTTGGTCCCATTAAATGTAGTTTAACACGCAATTATTGATCACCCATGTTTTCCCTAGCCCTGAAGCGCTGATGAGAGGGGCTTTCATGTGAAGGGAGGGTCATAAATGACACACCCCGGTAAGAACAAAGGAGGAAACTTAAGCTTGAATGTTACTGAGAGCAAGCGGGGCATTTAATAATTCAGCACAGGAAGTATCACATTATCAATGTCTAAGCCACAGGGATTCCTGGAAGAACAAAAGAACGAACAGAGTAATTGTCTGTCCCAAGTATCCCAAGTACTTGGGCCTCTGACCCACAGCAGAGACCTGGATGGAGTTCTAAATCCCTGATCCCAGCCTGGCTGTTGTTAATTGTGGGGTGAACCAAGACATGGAAGATCTTGCTCTCACTCGATGGTCTTTTTCTCTCGTGTACTTTAACGCTGTCTCTGAAATACATAAAATAGATCTTACGGAAAAGTAAAGGACCAGAATCTTCCCTTAGGTACCCCTGTCTCCAGGACTGCACCAGTGAGTGATGGAATGTGTTTAGGAAAACATACTCCCTCTCTTCTTCCTTTAACATTCTTTCTCCAAACCACCCACCCAAGTGATATTGCCTTTGTTTGCTGGGATAACTGAGCAGTCCAGAGTCAGGGTTGGTTTGGCTGAATCTGTACCTGCTAGACTATGGCTCAGGATGCAGTTCCTGCACGGTTGGTTCTGCTCCCCTCCACCTGACACCTACACCCACCTGGAATGCTAGTTGGTTCTGCTCTCCTCCACCTGACACCTACACCCACCTGGAATGCTAGTTGGTTCTGCTCTCCTCCACCTGACAACTACACCCACACTCCAGGCTAGCATCCAACTTCTGTGCACTTTGCAAAAAGAGAGTCTGTGGTCAATGTCATCATAAAACGCACGTGCCTTGATGTGGTCTTGGGTTCATCCCAGGAGCAAACACTGTGGGGAATAAAATAGACTAGTGGGATGAAAGGGTGACTCATGATAAACAAGGGGTGAGAAGGAAGTGAGTGCTGGGTGTTTGTGGGCTTGCCAAAACAAGGCAAAGTTCCCAGTAACAATTTAAAATCCCATTCAAAATTTACCTTCCCCAGGAGGTCCTCTCTGTTTTCTAATTTCCAAGTGTCTAATTTCTTCTGTAGCATTTATCTCTTCCCCATGTGGAACAAGGGTTCACATGAATATGTACTGAACATGCCAAACATACACAGTTGCTGGCGTTGACATACTATACATTCACTGGGGGTAAACATTTGAATACAATTCTTACCAATACTTGTTAAAAGCATAATTTCTTGCAAGTGTATCACCTTCATTTTGCAGGTGTAGCCTATGGAAGGATGAATGAGCACAGCCCTAAACAATGACATAAATAAAAAGAATAACTAATATTTACCAACCAATGTTAAAAAGCTGGTTAATATTTACTTCTACTACTTAAAAAGTATTAAGTGTATATTACATAATTCTGAAGACTATGGGATAGCTTTCTGTTTCTCACAAATCACGGAACTTTTCAAGGAAGCCAGATTTTGCCTCATTTCTATAGGGTAGAAAATGAAGTTCTAAGAGGTCGAGGGACATAGGCAAGGTTGCAGCACAAGTAACGAGGAAGAAGTTGTAATTTAAAGTTTCTGTCTATCCAAAGGCAAGGTTCTAGCCATATGATGAGGATTGCCAAGTATAGTAGGCAGATTTCTCAGAGAGAGAGAGAGGAAAGAGGAGACGGAGAGATATTTCATCCGTTGATTTACTCATCAAGCGGCCACAACAACCAGAACTGGTCAAAAGCCAGCAGCCAAGAGCCAGGAACCTTTCACAGGTTTCCCACAGGGGTGTAGGGTCCTGAGGTCTCAGCCATCCTCTGTTGCTTTCTCAGTTCATAGGCAGAGAGCTGGATTCAAAGTGGAGTAGCTGGGGCTAGAGCCTGTGCCCATTCAGGATGCCACAAGGTGGAGGATTAGCCCGTTGACCCATCATGCTGGCTTTGCAGGAATCTTTGTTAAACACTGCCTTAGGTAGCAGAGTCCGAACTACATGAGTCGTGATTGGAGGAGTGTCTGTGTGCTTGAGGAGAGTGGTCCCTAAGACACTGTGGACTGCAGTGTCTTCCCTGGCATCATTTGCAAGGCATGCGCAATGCCCAGTTGTCTCTGGTTTGGCTGGAATGCCTCCTGGTGACCGCAGTGTTACCGGGTTGCCCAGAAGGTGGGAGGGAGCAGCAGAACCCTGATACTCTGGGATAAAGAAGTCCTCCCAGGTGGAAGTCACCAACTCCTTACTTTTCCTAAAAGAAACTCCACCGGTCCCTCCCAGGATAGCACTAGCTGGGTCTCAGAGCCACAGGGACTGGAGAATGTCAGAGGTTCCCTTTCCAGGCCAAGGGCACCCAAGGCCAATCAGGCCAGAAGTCTTGCTTGGAAACTCCAAACAATGAACCTTGATGAATTTGAGACTTGATACTCCTGGTCTGCCTGCATCTTTGATAACAGAAAATATTTGTAGTTCAAATAATAGTAGTTTCTTATGCTTTGTGCCTGTCTTGAACCTACAATTGAGCAGAAGCTGTTGTCATTATTTAAATATTTATTTACCTATTTGAAGGTCAGATTTAAAATAAGAGATCTTTTATCTGCTGGCTCACTCCTCAATGGTTACAATGGCTTGGGCCAAGGTTATCCTGAATCCAGGAGCCAGGAGCCTTTTTATCTCAGCATCTCCCCTGTAGGTGTCAGAAGCCCAAATACTTTGGCCATCCTCGTTGTTCTTCCCAGACCATTACCAGGGAACTGGACTGGAAGTGGAGCAGCTGGGGCTTGAA
Source organism: Ochotona curzoniae (assembly GCF_017591425.1). Lineage (NCBI taxonomy): Eukaryota > Metazoa > Chordata > Mammalia > Lagomorpha > Ochotonidae > Ochotona > Ochotona curzoniae. The sequence goes on from NW_024465699.1 coordinate 6,364,069, forward strand.
CCCCTATCTGTATGGGATGCCAGTGCTGCAGCATGGGCCCTGCAGGGACATTACTGAACCCTTCTCCATACACGACACCCCTGCTGAGCCTGCTGCTGATGGAACTGCAGGAACAGATATGCTGCTGCGTACCCAGAGCCACCAGAACACCTGCCCTCCTCCTGGAAATAACGGAAAATGCTTCTCTTCATGGCAAGAATCAGTCTCAGAGATGTCCTCATACTTTCTATTTATTTGTTATTTTTCATGGTACAGTTCTACGGTTTCTTAAGGAAGGAGGTCTCATGTATTTTCCGATAGGAATGGCTCACTTTTATCCATTGTCAGAAACATGGCATAAATTCATTGGCAGGAGTGGGTGTAGTCACCTTGTGCAGAATTCCAGATGAGCCAGTGGGTAAACTGTGGCTGGCGAAGCAGTTCCAAACTCTGGCATTCAACTGCGGCTCAGAGAGCTACAACGTCACCACTGAACCCAAGTCAGGACAGCCAGTGGCTGCCAGCACTCTACTGGTCACTGGCGTAGGACCCAGAGTGAGCTGATATCAGTCCCTCCAGCGTCTCTGCAGCAGTGCAAGAAGTGCTGAGGACAAATGGGAGAGTGAGGACTGGGAAGGGAGGTCCGCTCTGGATTGTCAGGGTGTGGCTCCCATTGTTACTGCGCCTTGTCCTGTGCCCTGGTGGACTCTGTGGAAGCCCCTTAGGTGGATGAGGATAAAGGGAGTGAGCCAAGATGGAGTGAGCTACTCCAAGCTCTTATCCCACCACCACCCTCCACCTTCCACCAAAAAAAAAAAAAAAAAAAATAGAAAGAAAAAGGTGCCAGAAGTGTCCAGAAGTGTTTTAATTTCTGGTTTGTTCTGATTTGGAAATATATATATTTTAATTAGTTGCATTGCATTATGGGACACAGTGTTATAGGCACTGGGATTCTCTCCACCCCTCCACAAACCCTCTCCCATGGTGGATTTCTCCACCTTGTTGCATTACCACAGTTCAAATTCAGTTGAGGTTCTTTCATTGGAAGTATTTACTAAGCATAAAGTCCAGCATCGTATTATCCTAGTGAGTTCAATGGTTTCTTGATGAGACCATCTCTGGTCTGAAGGTAAAGCTGGCAAAGTATCATCCCAATCAATTAAAAGCCCCAACATAACATCAACAATAATTTCAACCTTATGGTATTAATTGACATGGTATTGATTAACCAATATGTTAATAGGAAAATGCAGGTTCTTAATTACATCCTGTGACTTCTTCATAGACATTTCAATTTTGGTTTATATTCAACTGGGATCTATACACCTCAAAATGGCTATAGATTACTATTCAGTTGTCTCATGTCTGTTTTTATTTTAGTATTTAGCTGCTTATAGTGTTGAAACATGATTTTGCTGAACTTGGTTGTTTTTTGGATGGTCTGAACTGGCTTATAACTCTATCAAGACATGTGTCATCAGTTTAGGTACAGAACATTTTTTTTTAAGGAGGGGTGTGCAGAGAAATCTCCAATACCCCAGTGAGGCGTAACTAATCTTTGTGTCCTACCTAGTGAGGCATGATTGAATCCACGCTGGACATTTCCTGTCTGATTCTAAGCTTTCCTTGTTGTTGTCTGTCTATTCTAGGTTTTTTGTTTGTATGTTAGTTTGTTTTGAGGAGTTTCTGGAGCGATCCTAATGGTCATCACGCGAGAGGGTGGGGACCCAGAGCCGGAGCTAGGCAAGGACCAGAGAGAGCTCGCCTCCCTAGTCCCGAAGGAAGTTTATTATTCTTCTGTTTCTGCAGACTGCGTTATCCCAACCCTGAAGACTCCCAGTTCCTCACCAAGGACTATCAGTACGGACACCAAGGACTACATCCCAACTGCCAAGGAGACCGCAGGGAATAGGAGTGCCTTCAGAGGCTGAGAATTCTGAGGTCACCCACCCCATCTGGAGCCTCCACAGGGGATAGAAGAAGTCCAAACTCTTCCGTGCAGAAACCAGCGTCATCAGAACGACAACCGGGTTTGGTAATATTTGCATATTAAAGAGAGATCTTGGAAATGAATCCACATCTCAATGCAAAATTCACCTGTTTCTTAGGTGCTTTACACACAGCCTGAAGGCAATTGCATCCCATGTCTACGGAGCACCTGGATTTTGACGATTGTCACTGGAGGTCAGGTTTTTCCACTTTGGACATTGTGTTGGCACTCAAAGTTTTCAGAGTTCAGGTTTTGGATTTCAGACAATCAGTTTAAAGATGCTTAACCCTCTTTACTAAGAATAAATTGTTTTCTGTTGCATGCCTATCTGATAGGCAGGCAAAACTGTCCTGCCCACTATGCACACTTTAAGGGAGAAACAGCTTGCATACTGTGATGAAAGTGGGCTTACCAGTCTCTTACTGAGCCTGCCACAAGGACCCTACGGCTCAGCAAGGCAGCCCTCTAGTGCTTGTGGTTCTGAGCCCTGGTCTCCCCTCTCTCACACCTTCTGTGCCAATAGAACCCCTTACCCCCTGTTGGGGGATGCAACTCAATATTCTTGCTTCAGCCAGAGCCATTCCTCTTGTCCTTGCATATCCCAGCTCAGTCCTCCATGACGTCATCTTGGACTGCCTCAGTCCCTGTTGAATCGTGAACAATTGTCCTTTGAGGAATCCCAAGCAATGATTTCATGGAACACTTTGCTGTGCTCTGCCAGGGCTGATGGGCACTCGTAGGTGACCCGATTCAGACCCAAGTCAGCCTGGATGGAAGCCCATGACGTGTCCACCCCAGACAGAGGCCTGGGTGCAGTCTTACATGGATGTTTACTCAGACCTCTTGGTCATCTCATCCAGTCTCTGGCGCACATCACACTGTCCTGCTGCTGGTGAGGTATTCAGAAACACTGCCTCCCACGCGATGCCCTTTGCACCTGCTTCCTCCATGACACTATCCAGATGAAAGGTGAACCTTGATCTTCAGCCTCCCGACCTAATCTAAATGGATTTTCAAGTTCTGCGCTAGAGCAACAGAAGAAAGACAGAGACAGACGCTGAGAGTCCCAGCAGTGGGGGCACTGAAGGTTCTCCCCTAGCCTTCCTGAAAGCCAGTCCTGCCGAGGAGGCTTCCTGGCAGATATTCTTGGCACTTTGGAATTAAGTACCATTCCCAAAGGCTCTTGAGAGTCTTGGCGCGTTCTAAATGCTGACGTCTGCTGACTGATGAGCTCTGGCATCTTCCCTCCAGTGCTTCTGCCTGCTCTGGGTTCACTCCTCTCTGCCTTTTGCTAGTAGATTCTCCCAGGGTACCTCCACCTCCTTCCTGTCACCAGTTAGGGGTCAGCACTTCACAAAGGCCCATCCGCATTGCCTTTTGGCTCCCCTTCCTTCTCCTCTACATTCCACATCTACTTTCTGCCATGTGTGGGTCATTCCTCTGTGGGCAGTCTGCTTGGTGCCTTACTTCTGCATGTGTTTGAGACTACTCTGCCTCCTTACCCCATGCACATGTGTGAGACCAGCTGCTGAAGACAGGTTTTCCATCCTATGTGATGTCTGTTCTCAGACACATTCAGCAAACCCTTATGTCTACACCATATAGACCAGCTCTTCAGTCTTGCATTCCCCACCCAGGCAGTGTCAGGGCTCTCTGGACCTGCTCCCTGGGGGCTTCCTGCAGGAGACAGAGATTGATGCCAGGCTTAGGGGAAGCAGGCTCAGGTTGTAGCCTGTTTGGTCCCAGTCGTGATCTGTGATTTGACCCCCTGGGACTGAGTTCCCTCCTCTGGCACTCATAGTTGGCGGTCACGTGGTATTGGCTCAGAGCTCCTCCTCTGGGAGTGCCTGGCACTGCGCCTCATCAGATGACTGGTCCATACTTTCAGCCCCATCTCTTGATTTGCTCCTCTCCTCCAGTTTCACACACAGAGACCTCCCTGTGTTTGTGCTTTCTGTGGTTGCTGCCTTGCCTGTGCTGGTCCCCCTGGTCACCCAGGGCTCTGACTCCAGCTTGCAGAGGGTCTGCATGTATATTTCTGAGCCTCCCTTCTGTGCTACCTCTTCTGAGGACAGCTTTCTCACTGAGGTCACACATGCTGATGTCAGGACAGGGACTGAGCAGCTGGTAGCCTGCGCAATGCCGCCAGCAGCCAGAGATTCTACCCGCTCTGCTGTGCAGCATATGACAGGGCCCATTACTGTTCTCTGGGATGGTGGGAGGAATGACAATATGACATGAGAGAGATTCTGAGTCTCTGGAAAGCAAATCCTTCAGGTCCTCTGGCAGGTGGTCATGGCTGCCTAATGTCTGAGTGCAGGGTTCGGGGTCTGGGAGGAGCTTTGGTAGTGGTGGTTGGTGTGTGAGCTGCCTGCACCTGCTTCCTTCAAGGTATGTTGGTAAGAACTCAGAGTGGCATTTTGCAGTCCTTCTTGTTAAGGGAACCAGAATGGGGCTCCCTCAGGCTGCCGTCACTCCCTCCTTGCATTCCTTTCTGCCCAGCCTGTGTTTCTGCCTTACAGCACGATGGAACAAGCTGCTTCATTAACCCATTATAGAGAAGGTAACCAGGAAGGAAACTGGGTGGGAGGTTGGCAGGGGACAGGAAGAGTCAATCCACAAACTGGTTCTTTTTGTATTTTGTGATTACAGCCCCAAGCTCTCTCCCAGCACCACCACCCACACCAGCCCATTAGGAAAGGGATTTTTGTTGTAGATTATGAAATATTGATTGTCCGCCCTCCTTAACATTTTAATTGCATTTTAGGGAAGGCCGAGCTGAAGTAAGCCACAGTCGATATGGGGCTGCCTGGTTTTTCCTTTGCCCCCAGGGAAGTGAGAACCTGCTGAAGCATGAAGGCAGAGAGCAAACTTATAAATAAACCAGAGGAATGAGAGAGAGGACCCATGATCAGACTGACAGTGGCACTGTAGAGCGTTGGTGGCTAAGCTGGGTTGTGGGGTGTAGGAGATGCAGGCAACATCAAGCCAATTCTCTGTTTTTGGAAACTCAAACCACAGCGAGGCATCTATGCTCACTCCTGGCCACCCCCAAAGGCATCTGGGCTGCTTAATGCTGTCCAGCTGCTTCCTGTTGCACCACCTTGGGCAATGGGTGAGTGGAAGTCCCAGATCTCAGTCCGTGGATGGTCCAAGGTGTCTTGCAGAACTGCTTATGTGGAGCCAGGAGGAGCTCTGGAAGTGGAAGCAGGATGAAGAGGCAGTACTGGCATCGCCAACTGAGTACACGGCAAGCGAGATACAGTGACAATATGCAGGTGTGTGCTAGGAGAATGGGGAGGAACTCAGAGAGACTCCAGCAGACTCCCCTTCTGTCACTGCACTGCATCTGTGCTTCTTTGTCATGCCAAGGTCTAGGCCCCAACAAGCTTGCACATCTGGGTTTGTGGATTGAATGTGAGGTTATGAGCACCTTGGGAGGCTGTCCCCAGTCAGGCTCTGCTGAGAGGGACTGCTCAGCTCCTCTCGTGGCTGGTGCTGTGTCTCTAGGCTCCAACCGAGGGCTATGAGCACGGGCTCCATTTACCTGGCATCTAGCGCTTTCTGCTCTGTGATTGATTTTGGCCTGGCCTCTGCTATAATTCTTTAACTTTTCATGAGTATGTGTGTCTCATCTTTCTGCCTGCCTTGCAAGTGCCCCAGGGGCTGTCACTGCACCATCTGCTTCAGAATCAGCACTTGATCTCAATTCTGAAAGGTCCCCTTCTCCCAGGGCCTTCAGCGCTGGTGGAGGCACTTGGCCTGAGACATTGGATTAGTCTCTGGAGGTTGCCTAATGGCTGTCTGTCCCTGATGGGACATCCGGCAATGTTAACCCAGCACAGTGAACCATTGCTTTCCCTCCTCTGGTTGAGAAACTGGCTCTCACGAATGTTCACATGATAAATGGAAAAGCCATTTTTGGGAGGATGTTCTGGAGTGTTAAGATAATTTCTGAAGAAAAAAAGGCAATTCAAATGCAAGATATCATTTCATATATGTATTGAATTTTGCACCTGCAAACAAAAGAAAGTGTATCTTGCTGTCACCCCTGCTTTTCTATGTTATGTGTCTAGCTGAAGTCGAAATTTCACATGGCACACAAAATCACAGGGTTGAAATGACTACAGTTTTTTGTGTTTTCCTTTCTAGTGGCTGTGCTTAGGTTGTGTACAGGGTTGCCACACAGGAACAGCAAACACCACAGGTCTGGGGTCAGAGAGATCGGATGATTTTCATCTTATCATTGGAACTCATGTGAAAGGTTACATTGGCGTGAGGTGCTTAATGGGGAGCCCTTGGAATGGGCTTCTATGTGGAATTTGCTGTTTATTCAAGACTAGGTAGTGGAAATGTGGCTAATTGGCTTCTATTTATCTATCATCTATTGTGCCTGTCACCTATCATACTTAGAGAGGCATAGGTATAAATGTATGTTATTAAAACTCTGTTGTAACCATGGTGATTCATTGGAGCCAAGAACAACACACATGTTTTTGTGGGGAGACAGGCATTTTATTTTTCAGCATTCTTTTCAGAATGGTGGTAATGAAGGACAGATCAATTTTTACTGAACTTTGTTGTTGTTTTAAAATTCTCTTCAGACAATTCCTTTCTTGGGAAGGGTGCTGCTTCCCTAATTTCAGCCTGCCGGTAGCCCTGCCTCTACTACTGGCTTACAAACACTTTCAAATATTACCAGAGCCGTGGGACTCCAAGCACTCGCCTTTCTCCCGGTTAAGCTATATCCACTGGTGCAGTCCCTTATGGAGAATAATGGATAGCCAACAAACTCTTGCTATTGGGCTTCAGCCTGAATATCCTAGGTGTGGATGCAAAGAGAAGAGCTGTAGCAAGTGGAGATTGCCTGTCTGGAGAAGAAGACTGAAGACCCTAGAGTGGAAGCAGTTGTGTGAACCACTCTTTCAATAAACCCAACCAGGGACCTGTGACATCACCTCTGCCAGCAGCAACCATGTAAGCAGGATTGCTGGTGATAGAAGTGAGACTTAAAGAGAGGGGGCAGAGTGTCTATTTGTGTCTGGAGCTTCTCATCTTTATTATTTACAATTTTTAATTTTAGGTGATACATAATTGATCAGGATGGGAAGGATCAAAGGTCAGGGAAAAGTGGGTGTGACCATTGTTTCCAAGTTTTCCATTTCTTTTCCATGTATCTGGAGTGAAGGTGGAAACCAGGGGAGAAGCCACATCTAGCCTCAGAACCTCCCCAGTACCCACGGGTGGGGAACGGCTACCCAATATAGACCCAGGGTCCTGATATGGCCTTTGCTCCGAGGGTTCTACCCAGGTGTTTTTGAAGGATTTGAAATGTTGTCGATTTTGCTGATCCAAGGATGAGTGAATGCTTTCAATGTCCATTGGCTGACGTAGTTGACCTTAGAGTCTCCATTGTCCCAAATATTTGCTGTCTTCATTTGGCTGTCATCATTGGGCTGGGGTATTTGTTCAATTTGTTCTACTCTCCTTCCTCTGCTCTCAGATGTAACAGATGTCTTCTGAAGGCCCCAGTAGACTGCCATATCCTCTATGTGGATCTGGGCATGCCTTCTACTACTCTGTCCTTTCCACTGAGGAGAATCAGTTCTTGTAGGTAGACCCAAGGACTCGAGCTAGGCAACCACGCCCCACTTCTGATCCTGCCTGCTGCTTATGGTCTGGGAAAGCAACAGAGAGGGTTGCTCAGATCCTTGGACCTCTGTATCCATGTAGGAGACCCGAAAGAAATTCCTGGCTTCTGGGTTCAGATTAGCTCAGCTCTGCCAGTGAGACAATCTGGGGAATGAATCAGCAGATGGAGGGTCTCTTTATCACTCTGTCTCTCCTCCTTTCTGTAAATCTGCCTTTCAAATTAAAAAAAAAAAAAAAGAAAATCTAAAACAAACAAAAAACAATCACTGTTTATGCAACAGAAGGAAAATTAGACCCTTGTGGTACAGTCAAGTTACTCTTGGCTGACTCTGAATGAAACCAGCCATCTGAAGTAGCTCCAGCTCAATTATGTCAAGTACTTAGTTCCCCAGCACCTGTTGTTTAAGCACACTCCTCGGTTGGTCTTCTTGTGGAGTCCAGGTGTATCTCACTGCTATAGCTATCAGGAAATTATCGGATAAGTAATTTCTTTGAGGCCATTCCTATCTTCATCACCCCTCTCCTGGCTGTAACACATCACCCGAGGTCCTGGCTGTCTGGGTTGTGTGTTCTAGGCATATGGAAGACTCTACTTTCAAGGACATTAGTTTAATCACTGTTTGGGGCAAAGCAATGATTTTGTGTTTGAATTGCAGGTGATTGGAGCGATTCTGATGCTGTGATGTTGCATAGAGACTCAATGCCCATGAGTTTTACAGCCTGGGAGAAGTCTGGCCCGGAATGTGCCTCTTGTGGCAGCAGTGGCACTCAGTCAAGCAGAGGAAACATCTTGCAATTAGGGAGGCACTATCTTTGTTGGCAAACAGGAGGAAATGGAAATCACAATGTGAGGGCCCTTTCTATACAGATAACACCTCTTGACTTACTGCCCTCACGTTGTAAGTTTCTATTGGTTTTAAATGAGCCAACTCTTACTCTTTAATCTTCTGTTGAGATTATGCGCAATGATTCTTTAGTTGACAGCAAAGGTTTCACTTTCTTTTTTAACAGTCTCTTTATAACTCCCAAGGGCTGTCAATGCTCCCGTATTTGAAAGATGTACTTTAACAGGACTTGCTTTGATCCTTTCCATAAAGTATCATTGCACAATCCTCCCACTGGGTTTTCAGATTTTGGGAAAAGTTTTATGCAATTTAACAAGGAACCTGCCTGAGCTGCTCTTGGCTTTTCCTGTCTCTCATGAGATTCTTGCCATTTCCCACTATGTGGAGTTCAACAACTTTTCTTGGCATCTAATCATGCAACCTAGGAGATGATTTATACTGAAGGTTTCTTTAACTCTTTGGCTTTTTGCACCCCTACATTACAATCAGGCAAGACTTTCGGTTAAGGGTTCTGTTGGGTGTTGCATATAGACTCCACGTTTAGGACTGGACTTAAAAATGACAGGTCAGGGTACTTGAGTTTCCCTGAGCTCCAACCATGGCTATCTTATGAGGGGTTGACAATCAGCAGAGCATATACTGCTTTATTTGTTTGCCAAGGGACAGATGGTGATTCTGGACCCAGCCAGTAGCCATCTCCATGTTTTCAAAGCCACTGCTTGCAGGAAAATGGGAGGTGTGTCCACGGTGGTCAGACAGATATGTCAGCAGAAAGTCATTGCACTCTTTCTGAGGTTGTATAATCCCCAGAATCCTAAGAGCTGAAGTATGGGGGCACTCCTGCACCTGCAGCCAACAGCAGGGCATGGTGCACACAGCTCCTGTTTGTTTCTGCTCCACGTGTGCCGTAGAGCTGGCCTCGGTGATCAAGAAACTGCTCCGAGATGTGTAAATCAGACCCTGGAAGCCATGCATTCAGTTTTGAGGGATTAAGTAGGAAGAGAGCAATTCTGCCTGTTTTGACCTCAATTATTTTTAAGCCTGGTTCACACTCAGCTTCAGGCACAGAGGGTGGTTGAACTTCGTGATGTAATTTACTGATACTTGTCAGAGTCTGGGCTTTGTGTTACCCTCTCCTTGGCCAGGTGCAGGACGTTGGGCTCCACCAGGGGTGCAGGCGCTCCCCTGGGGTCTGGGCAGTGACGGAACTAAAAGGGGGCAATTCAGTTGGCAGTGGCTTCATCTTCAGCACCAAATTCCCCTCATGGAAGTTAAATTTACAACTCAGTTATCTCGCCCATTAAAGACAGAAAATGTGTTTTGTTTTTCATTACATTCATTCATTTCCACTGGCACAGGTGTGATATTTAACATATGCCAAACAGATGAACAAACTTAGTTTACACTCAGTGTGATTTCTCGAGAATTTAGTGCGCAGTGATAATGGTTAGATAGCTAGCATTATGTCATGAATGAGAAAAGTCCTTTACAAATGCCATCCACAGTGACTACAGAAGGAAGAATTATGATCCCCTTTCATAGATACAGACATGAGTGGGACCCACCCAGCAGCACTCAGGGGTGGATGGCACTGTGGGTCCCAAACATTTCAGCCTGTGAACTTATTTCCTTCATTAATGCTTTATTCATCTTGAGATTTGCTGAAGATAGACTACTCTTAAAGCGCCCAGCCATGCCTGAGTCTGTTTGGATTGACTGGAGCAGGTGGGCAAGACAGATTCCTGGGGTTGCAGAGGGAAGTGACCTAGAAAAATGGGAGCTGTGGGCAGAGACAGATACTGAAGGATGGAGCAGAGGATGTAGAAGTGGGTGCAGTCCTGGCTGTCTGGATCCCAGGAATGTGAACTCCAGTGGGGAGAGGAAAAAGGCTGGGTGTCCTGTGCAGCCAGTGCCACTCTCAGAGGCAAGTTCTCTGAGCATTTGGAGAAAATTCGCATGATCAAGCGACCATCCCAGGGGAGTTCTACAAATCCATGACCTGCAGTGAGGAGCCCACATGTGGGAGACTTCGTGCTTTCAACTGGAGAAGATCTTGGAAATAAGCATGTACATAATTGTAGAACTGGACATTCAGCAGGAGACGTATTACCCTGTGTGATATCCCGGGTTGAGTGGATGAGTGGAAATGGCGACTACGATGAGATGCGTGTCTCTGAACCAGTTGATCTCTCATTCTTGATCTCTCATTGTTGATCTCTCATTCTTCATCACAGCCTGACCAATCTGTGTGTTCAGCATGCAGATGGAGGGTAGCTGCTATTTGTACAGTCCTTAGGCAAAAGCGTTGCTAATCAGGTTGCTCCTGAAAATGTGGGACCTTTCACCGCATGTCCAGCTGTCACTCCATCCTTTTCCATCAATATCTCTACCACCTGACAGAGATCAGGTTGAGTGCTTTGCCTATGTATCAGAGAACGCAGCAGCTGGAGTGACTCAAACTGGGGTATGTCTAAAATTCAAGCTCTGCATTTCCACATAATATCAACAATGAGAGCAACAGCTTAAACAACTATGTAACCGAGGGAGAAAAATGAATATGTATGCTTATGACAAGATGATGCAATAAAAATAAGACCTCGTCTAGGATCAGTGCTTACATGGACCAGTGATAGGTTGAAGAGCAGGAGGATCTCCTGGGATGCCAGAAAGCCAGAGGGGTGAGGGGAAGGGCTGAGAATCTCCTCTTGGGGCTCAAGGAACCTCCTGCCTACCTTTGGAAGCCCTGTGGGGTCCACATCTGAAGCAGCTCTCCGGTACCTGTGTTCTGGCTGTCGTGGGTTGGACCAGGACAGGCTGTCTTGAGGATGTGCTGAGAGCAAGGCTGTCTTCAGACCTAAAGTTGTGGCCAAGGAAGGTAGCAAGCTGATTCCAGAAATCACTCGTGCCAGAGACACTCCCAGGATGAGTCACAATGATGAATCTTCTTTCAGAAAGGTTGACCTTAGATGAGAAGCCAAAGAAGAAGTTTGGCCAGTTGGGACTTTGAATAAAGAGTTATGAGCTTCTTGACCACATAATCCAGGGGAAGTCCTTTGGAGGTTTCAGAGCAGCCTCTTTACAGGCTCATTAGTAGCACCAGTGATGGTGGAGGGTTCCCATCACTGGGGAATTGGTATTCTGGTAGTGAAGGCCGCAACTCTGGTAGTGGTCACTGAACAGAACATGGCACTGGGCATATGGCTTCTGCATGAAGTCACACACATGACACACCTTGCCATCCTTGTCTCACTTTAACTTTTTATTATTCATGTCATTTATTTTTGTATTTGCTTACATTATCATATTGTATTATTTTATGATTACTCCTTTCTTGTAAAGGAATTCACAGAGGGACCTCTAGGATAACACTTAAAAATAATAAACCCAAGGCCCTCCAGGATCAAGATGATATCTTTTCATAAATTTTAAACTTCTCAGAAATGGAGCTGCGGGGCACAAACCAGGGCCCATATGAAATGTGGCATCACAGCTTTACCTGCTATGCCATGATATCAGTCTCCCTAAAATGCTTGCTCACGCATTTTGTATAAAGAAAAGGAAAGAAACTTCTTGAGATACCATGTCTCCCAAGACCCTTCTACCACTTCTCTGTGGGTTGAAGAAGTAAGTGCTTGAGTAAAATGGAAACTGATTCTAATCACCTGGAGATGGGAGAAGGCACTCTATGGAACTTAGGATCCCTAAGTGGGGGTGCTCACACTGCTAGAAAACACGAGAGATTTTAAAACTCTGTAGAGGTGGTTAATTTCATACTAATGCATTTTTCTGTGAATTAAATAGATATACATACATATATATATATATTTAAAACATTATGTCACAGGATGAAGCTAAATAAAAGAGCAAGTTAATTTGCAGCAGATGTAAAGAACAATATTCCACCAGGGCATGAACAGGTGGCAAGCTGAGGAATCACCACCAACAAAAATAAATGTGTTCAGTAACAGAATTAGCAAAATTCAGAGTTCTGCTAAACTGCTGGTTTTCGTGTTTTTGTGAGCCTTCATTGCACATGCTAATAAAGAAGACTCAAATTAAGTGTCAGTGGGATCTTGGCTGCGGGTTTCATAGTCCATGCTAGCAGAAGAAAGAATAAGGGGATTATTATGGGATGAGCTCATAGAATTCTTGGGATTGTTGAAGCCACAGACAAGGCAGAGCCTTGGAGAGGCACCGCCGGCAGCACAGAGTTTAGTTGTGTCTCCGCCGGCAGGAGCTGCTGCTCGTGTCATGGTCTGCTTCAATATAATGACCTCCCCAAGGACTCTTGACTCCAGAATCGTGCATGTCCAGGGCCTGCCCGTGCTTAGAAAACTCCAGTTGATGTAAAATCCTCACATGAGTTTAGAATACAAGCTGACCCTAAGTGATACATCTGTTCCCTGGGAGACTGAGAATAGAATTTTCTGCTTCTACATTGCAGAAGTGTGTCTGGCAGTGGTGGGAAAGGGGACTGTTCAAACATGTGTTGCTAAGGTTTCAAGTGGTTGTGATTGATGGTTGGGCACTTCAAAAGACATTGGGTATACCAATAAATTCATTGGAATTTAGAGTCGAATTTCGACATCTATACCACAGAGTCTGTAGGTCAATGGAAATGGAGGGGCAAAACAAAACAACAAAACAAAAAAACAAAAACAAAACAAAACAGAACACCCTTACGGAGGGCCATTTTGGAGTTTGACTTGAACAAAAATTTGCTCAAACTTTAAGGGTTACTTTTCATCAAAGTTTCTTCATATCATTAATCCAAATAATATCTATTATGTGTTGTATTACTGATAAAACAAATTTTACTGATAAATTTGTACTGATAAATTTGTATTACTGATAAAACAAATAAAAACCATATTTTTTTATTTTAAAAAATATGGCAAACCTAAAGTAAAGGCGTAATATTGCCTCAGATCCGTGCATTTTTTGACTTGTCAATTCCACCACTCTGTCAGCTTCGGTAGCCATGACAGAGTGGGGAGCCTCGCACTGAAGAGTCAAAAGCTCTTCTGAAACATTGGACTGGTGTGGTGGTGTAGCATGCCAATTCCACTTGCAAGCACTGACATCCAGTGTCCCAGCTACTCCACTTTTTGATCCAGTTTCTGATTGATAGCAAGGAAGGCTGGTTCAAGTCCCTGGGCTTTTACATCCACATGGATGACCCAGAAGAAGCTCCTGACTCCAGGCTTTGGATTTGTCCAGCTCTGGCTGTTGTAGGCATTTGGAGAGAGTTAGGGAAAGGAAGATCTCTCTTCTCTCTGCCTCTGTCCTCTGTAAATCTGTCTGTCAAACAAATCAGTCTGTGCTAAAGGCTAGGACCTTTTCCATGCCTCTGATGCCTACTCTCTACTTTGGAGGAACACGGGAGTATCTGTAAGTCCTCCTTACTTATCCCACAAAGAGCACTGAGTGTTAACTGTTGTTTTCACAATTCTAGGTCTTAAAGCTGTAAATATGAATGAATTAAGCTGTAAATATGAATGAATTCAGTATCATTCCCTCTTTTGGACCCCATACTCCATGGGGTGTGTGGTCAGGGTGAGTAGGAAGATGGTGCAAGGGAGAAGGCTGCCAATGAGCAGATTGGCCCTTTGTTGGCAGGTGCTCAGAGTCCACGTCCACAGAACCAAGCTATCTTGATAGCCTGCTCTTTTGATGTGATGTGATGAAAATGTCACTTGGCCCCTGAATCTATCATGGTAACTACATACAATGCAATAGAGTTGGAGAGCATGCTACAAAATGCTTTGCTAATACGTCTACCAGCTCTGAGATCAGAAGAATAAACAAAAGATCCAAACTTCTTTTGTACTTGAGGTGATGATGGAGACATATGATGCTTAGTCTTTAACGGAATTCTGTACAAAGAAAAATCATTAAGGACTGGTGTTGCATGCTGGCTGGTGTCCTGGTTGCTCCAATTCCAATCCAGCTTTCTGCTAATGGTTTGAGAAAAGCAGCAAAATTTGGCTCAAGTGTTCTCTTACCTGGGAGAGCCTGAAGAAGCTCCTGGCTCCTGGGTTTGGCTTAGCTCTGCGTCACTCACAAGACCTGGCTCCTGTGGATATTTGAGAAGTGAACCAGTAGATTGAAGAACTCTCTTTCTGTACTCTCTCTCTCTGGCTCATTCTCTCTGTATTTCTAGCTCTCTACAATTCTAACCTTTAAATAAATGAATAAATAAACATTTTGAAATATCAAGAAAACCATTACATTAAAACTAAGGAAATCTAAAGCATGAACTTTGATTAATAGCAATGCAATAATGTTGGTTCATTCATTTAAAGAAAAATATCGTGCTAATTAATATGGTAATAAACATGGGAAGCTGGATGTGGAGTATACAGTTGCATTTTCCAGGAAATTGAAAATAGTTCTAAAATAGAAGCTGTATCACAAATAAGCTCTCACCAACTGTAAATGACAGGACATGAATATTCAAAAAGAGGATAGCATGTATTGTTGTCTCTAGGAAACAACGTAAGAGCAGAGAACATGAGACCAAGGGTGTGCTCTCTGATGGTACATTTAACGGAGTCCTCTGAGTAGAAGACGTGTTTATTTGAAAAACAGAGAGTAAGCGAGAGAGAGCTGTGGTTTACTCTGCAAAAGCCCATAATTCAGCTGTTAATTCAGTCCTGGGAATGGCAGGAACTAAATCACCTGAGCCACCACTGCCAGCTGTCGGGATCTACATAAATGGGTTGTGGGCAGCAGCTGGAAGAGGGCATCCGACATACTCAGACATGTGACATGACGTCTCAAATGGTAACTTCACCCTGGGACAAATATCTACTGCAAGCGAGGGATGTTTGAGAAGAGGATAAATGAGGTGGGGAGCACGTGATATGGCGACTGAAGAGAAACATATTCAAAGGGAGGAAAGAAGAAACCCAAAGCCACTGAGAAAGCAGTGTACTTGGTGTGTCTGAAGGCCGGTAAAGTTGGCACAAAGAGTTAGCTGGGGAGTTGAGAGAGGTGAGTGTGTGTCAGTGATATATGGGGCCTATAAACCACGTACGCTGTTCCCTGCAAGCTGAGTGCAGTGAGGAGACACGGGCATGTCAGGTTTACATTTGCAAAGATTTTTTCTTGCCCTGTGATAGAAAATCCTGTGTGGGTAAAGAGTGGATTCAAGGATACCCAGAACAAGACTCCTTTATCTGTTTATTTGTTTTTTTTTTAAGATTTATTTTTATTATTTTTTTATTGGAAAGGCAGATATACAGAGAGGAGAGACAGAGAGGAAGATCTTCCGTCCGATGATTCACTCCCCAAGTGAGCACAACGGCCGATGCTATGCCGATCCAAAGCCAGGAGCCTCTTCCGGGTCTCCCACGCGGGTGCAGGTTCCCAAAGCTTTGGGCTGTCCTCGACTGCTTTCCCGGGCCACAGGCAGGGAGCTGGAAGGGAAGTGGGGCTGCTGGGATAGAACCGGCGCCGATATGGGATCCCGGGCATGCAAGGCGAGGACCTTAACCACTGTGCCACCGCGCCGGGCCCAAGACTCCTTTATTTGTGAAGATGAGAAGGATGAAGGTGGTAATACACTAGGTGTGCAGTGGTGGAGAGAAGCAGCAAGTTTGCAGAAGCATTTGAAGGCCAGAGTTTGGGATGGAGTATTAACTTCTATGGAAAAGCCAAAGGCAGGTAGTAAAAATGATGGGAGATGGGGTTAAGGAGAAACAGTGAAGAGGAATGACAGCAAGCTGAGATAGGAACCGACTTTAGCACCAAGCACGGCCATGCCCAGGAGTCCCTGGGGGATTGCTTCTGGATTCCTTCACGGCAAATACACTCCATGAATGCTCAAGGAGTTTCTGTAAAGCGACATAGTTTTTTTTTTTTTAAGATTTATTTTTTATTATTATTTTTTTTTTATTGGAAAGGCGGATATACAGAGAGGAGAGACAGAGAGGAAGATCTTCCGTCCGATGTGTCACTCCCTAAGGGTCCCAAAGCTTTGGGCCGTCCTCCACTGCTTTCCCAGGCCACAGGCAGGGAGCTGGAAGGCAAGCGGGGCTGCCGGGATAGAACCGGCGCCCATATGGGATCCCGGGCGTGCAAGGTGAGGACTTAACCACTTGTGCCACCGCGCCGGGTCCAGCGACATAGTTTTTGCACATTAACTTCTATGTGTCTCTGTGTGCTTAAAATTTCACTAGATTACTTAGATTCAATCGAATGCTATGCAAATATTTGTACTGTGTTATTTTCTTTAAATTTCTTTTAAGGTACAGTTCCATACGCGCAGGGGTTTCTCCTTCACTAGTCTCCTTTTCCCACTATATTATTACAATATTTTACACTGTAAAAATATTAGAATTGTTTTATTGTTACAATGATATTCCTTGTATTATTATATTATATTAGTCCTTCAAAAACAGCCATAAGTCCATCATTCTGCTATCTAAGTGTACCCTGACATCTTACAATGACAGACAGTCCAGCACCCTATTTTCTTTCTTTCTTTCTTTTTTTAAGATTTATTTTATTTTTATCACAAAGTCAGATATACAGAGAGGAGGAGAGACAGAGAGGAAGATCTTCTGTCTGATGATTCACTCCTCAAGTGACCGCAATGGCTGGAGCTGAGCCAATCTGAAGTAGTTTTCCCATGTGGGTGCGGGGTCCCAAGGCTTTAGGCCATCCTCGATTGTTTTCCCAGACCACAAGCAGGGAGCTGGATGGGAAATGGAGCTGCTGGGATTAGAACTGGCAGCCCATATGGGAATCCAGCGCATTCAAAGCAAGGACTTTAGCTGCTAGGCCACTACATTGGGCCCAAGCACCCTATTTTCAAAGTGTGCTTAACAGTTTCATTGGGAGTCCATCTTTTATTCGGGAGTAGAGATGCATATTGCAATGTACCTTCACTTCTCAATATGATAGTCTCTGTTGTACCTTTCCTCTAGGTACATGCGTGTTTGTCTCCATCCCTACTGATCTTGTGTTTTGCATGAAAGTTGCCTCAAAGCAGAGAGCAAAGAAGCCCGTATGTTCAGTACAGGCACAGTGTTTCCTTTCTGAATCTTTTTTTAACTGTGGTTGGTCTAAGCTGTGAACGCACAGTCCAGGGATGTAAAGGTCTGGCTGTGCTTTAATGGAACTGAAAAGTTTCAGAGTGGAGGGAAGCAGGGTGCTGTGGGAGTAAGAGTGCAGGGCAAGGCTAAATAAACCACTCCTTTATTTTGAGTCACCAGTGCATGAGGCAGGAGGGGAAGCTCACTGTTTCATATGACTATGAGAGCAGTAAGTATTTTCGGAGCAAGTGCAAGTTTGTTGAAGAACACCAGAGTGAAGGGGCTCTTCAGGGAAGAGCTAGCTCCCTGGAGGATTTTGTTGCTCAGAGTCTGTGGTCCACAGAACAAGTAGGCAGCTTTGGGTGATGAGGACTTGCTGAGAGACTAGATAAGATTACAGGATGGAGAGTACTTCCCAAGATCCCACCAGAAGAGTGCCTTGAGCTGGTTGTTAGGATAACTTGAAGAGAGGTACACAACATGATGGAATTATTTCTAATGGTCTGTTAGGAGCAAGAGAAAAATCAGTTCCAATTATCTTCCTTTTCTGGAACTGGTCTCTCAGGCTGTTTAAGAGTGATGAGGTATAAGTGAATTCCATGTCCTTTAAAATTAAATAGCATCCACTGCAAGTTATCTGAATGCTTATGACAGATGCACAGCCATTCCCTGCGTTTTAGGGAGTCATTGCACAATGTAGTAGCTAGGACTTTTCAGCTACTCTTTCCACTATCGTGATAATGTAGTCATCACCTTGGCTCCTGTCTACAGATTTGTTGTTCTTTATCTGATTTTCAGCTTTCTTTGTCTTTCCTCTTTCATTTATAGTCTTACTCCAGAAACAATGGAAACTTTCCAGACCCAGAGGGTGGAAGGTTTTTCTGTCCTCACTCTGTGGTCATCCGAGGGTTTTACTGTGCATAAGGCAACAGTGAAAAGCCCACAAGAGTGGTTGATACATCATGCCTGCTCCCCTGGCATTAGCCTGTACTTTCATGTCTGTCCTACTAAGGCAGTTTCAATGGTCTCCTCCAAGCTTTCAGTTATCCTTGTGAACCTGCTAGAGAGTCATCGAAGCTTAATTTCTAAGATCATAATCATTGTAAAGAAAGTTTTTAGCAATCAAGAAAGACAGAGGGAGTGATCACCCTTCCTCTAGGTCACTCCCCAAATGTCTGAGACATTCGGGACGGGGTCCAAGCCTAAGCCAGGGTCTTGGAAATCAACCCAGGTTTCCCGAGTGGGTGGCAGGACTGTAAGCATCTGAGTCACCACCACCACCTCCCCAGGGCTGAACTGGCAGGAAGTTGAAGGTAGGAGCCAGAAGTGGATGTCACACTTAGGAACTCCTGGATGGGATTTGTGTGACTTGAAGATGTGGCTCAACTGCTAGGCCAAAATTGGACCCTTCAACCATTTTGATTGATGTAATTATTACATAGGCTTTTTTTTAAAGTAGAAGATTTCTAACTTTTTTCCTCTTAAATTGACGAATGGTAAGTGCATGCATTTGGGGGATACAAGGTGCTAGTTTGATGTACACAATGTAGTAGCGAAATTAGATAAAGTAGCGTGCTTATTCACTGAATATTTTGCTTTTCTTCCCTGGTAAGAGCACTTGAAATCCTTCCTGCCTGCTATTTTGAAATACACGATACACTAATGTCCACAGTGTCACCTCGGTGTGACCAGCAGAGCTACTCATTGTTTTGACTTCACTTTGTTCCTGTTAATCAATGCCTCTTCTCCCTTATCCAGCCTCCGACCACCACTGTCCAACTGTCAACCTGCAGAAGTTCGACATTTTCACATTCTTTATCTATGTGAGACCACCTAATATTTCTCTGCTCGTGCCATCTTTCACTTAATATTCTTTGGGTTTATCCATGCTTCTAGGAACGACAGATGTTTTTTTCCTTTTAAGACTCAATAGCATCCCATTGTGTATAGGTACCACATTTTAAAATCCATTCACCCCTTGATGGACATGTTAGTTGTTTTCATATCTTGGCTGCTCTGAATAATATCGATTTCAATCCCTTTGAGTATATACTCATTCCTGGGATTGCTAGATCATATGGTAAGTCTGCTTTTATATTTTAAAAGAAAAATCAATACTCTTTTCCAAAATGGTCACACAAAATTACACTACCATCAACAATTTATAAAATTTTTTCTTCACACCTTTTCCTGACCAATATTCTTTCTTTTTCATTTTTATCTTTTTTATAGTAATGGATATAATAGATGTGAGGGGGTAGATTGTTATTTGATTTAATTTTTATTTTTCTGATGATATAAAGATATTGCACATTTTTCTGTCGTTGACCACTTAAGTCTTCGTTTCAATGATATCTACTTAAGTCCTCTGTCCATGCTATTTGAAAAGAAAAAAAATGCTATTTGTTTTCTTGTTATAGCAAGAAAAATATTATTTGAGTTCCTTATGTATTTTTAAAAGTATTTATTCATTTATTTGTGATGCACATTTACAGAGAGAAGGAGAGAGAGATTTTCCATCCACTGTCTCACTCCCAAATGTCTGCGATGGCCAGAGCTGAACCAATCTGAAGCCAGGAGCTTCTTCCAGGTCTCCCACATCTTCCACATGTGCGCAGAGACCCAAGGACTTAAGCCTTTCTCTGCTTCCCTCCTAGGCCATAAGCAGGAAATTGGATGAAAAGTGGAGCATCTGAGACATGAACTGGTGCCCATAAGGGATGCCAGTGTTGCAAGGTGGAGGATTAGCCTATGAGCTACCACATTGGCCTCAAATCTCTTACATGTTTTCCATATGAGCCCTACACAAGATATGATTTACAAATGCTTTATACGATTCAATCTGTTGTATTTTTGCTTCATTCATGGTTGTATTTGCTGTGTGAAAGTTTCTAGCTTGATGAAACTCTGTTGAGTTGCATTTTCATTTTATGTGTTCACTGGTTGTCTCTAGAACTTTCCCCATTAATTTTCTTTTAGTTGTGTTAAGATTTTTTCAGAAACTGCATTCCAGACATTAATCCAGCTTGAGCAGATTCTTGTATAAGCAATGAGGTAAAGTTTGGCTTTCATTGTGCTCTGTATGAATGCACAGGCTTCCCATTAGCATTTAAAGAAGAAAATATCATTCTCCCAGTGTTTATTCTTGGCACCTTTATGAAACTAACCATAGCTTTTTGGCCTGGTTATCCCATTACATGACCCAACTTATTTGGTTGTATGTTAACACCATCCTATTTAATTGTTATGGCTTTGTGATATATTCTGATATCAAACAGAGAATATTTTATGCTTGGTATTGGCCATATTTATTTGAGCTATTAGCTTTCTTTTGTTGTTGTAGGCTTTTTCCTTCTATTTACATAAATAATGAAATTGGAATTTTGATGAGGATTTCATTAAATCTGTATATTGCCTTGGGTAGTGTGAATACTTTAATAGAATTGCTTATTTCAACCGATGCACAAGGAATACCTTCTTATTTGTATCATCTTCAATTTGTTTCTTCAAGATTTTAAATCTCATTATGATGTTGTAATTTTTAGTATACAGATATTTTATTTTTTGGTTAAATTTCTTCCAAGTAGAGATGTTTTGACACTGTTATCAATGGGATTGTTCTGTTAGAAATTTTAATTATTAACAATTACTGTGTAGAAATGTTACCTATTTCTGCAAGCAAACTGTAATTTTTCATCATTCATAATTATAACTGTTTTGGGGAGTCTTTGGTACATTCTATGTATAAAATCATGCGATGGGTAAACAAAGACAATATTGATTCTGCCTTTCTTATTTAGATGCATCTGTATTTCTTTTCCTTGTCTTATCTCCAGCCTAGAATTTCCAGTGCTGAAGATAAGTGGTGAGAGTAACACCCTTGACGTATTCTTGATCCTAGAAACGAACATTTTCCACTTTTCATAGTTGAAGATAATGCTAACTGTGGGATTGTCATGACTAGCTTTTTGTGTTGAAAAAAAATTCTTAAAAACTAATCTGTTGAGAATTTTTAGTCCTGAAAGATGTTAAATTTTTCAGACGTTTGTCCTGCATCTCTAAGATGAACATGTGGTTTTTGTCACTGACCCATAGTATTCATTTATCTGTCCGTGTTACTCCAACCTTACCTTCAGGAATAAATTCTACCTGTTTGTGATGAGTGATGATTGAATGTACCGTCGCATGTGGGGTTGAGTGTCTTGTTGCACATTTTGGAATCACTGATGTTGACCTGTAGTTTTCCTACAGTATCTTTGCCCGTATTTGCTAGCAAGGTGATGGTAACTTCACAAAATATTCCTTCCTTTCCTTTTTCTCTTGAAGCTATTGATGATGATTGCTATTATTGGTTCATTTTTTGATAGAACTCAGATGTGATTATGTTTCCTGGGTTTCTTTCTTTGGGGGGAGATTTTTAATTATTGATTTGATCTTTTAAGGATTCTGATCTGCTGACTGCATGAGGTAGACTTCAGACTTAAGACATAATCTTTGGTTTGTCTCTACCTCTGTAAAAATATGCCTTTCAAACAAAAATAAATAGATATTCAAAAAAAAAAAAAAGAAAGAAAAAGTGGGGCTGGTGTGGTGGGACAAAAGGTTATTCCTCCATCCTGTGGCACTGGTATTCCATATGGGCACCGGTTCATGGCCCGGCAGCTTCACTTCCCATCCAGCTCTCTGCCTATGTCCTGGGAGAGCAGTGGAAAATGGTCCAAGTTCTTGTGCCCTGTGTACACATAAGAGACCCAGAAATACCTCCTACCTTTTGGCTTCAGATCAGCTCAGCTCTGGCATTTGCATCTATTTGGTGAGTGAACTGGCAGCTGAAGACCTCCTCTCTGTCTCCTCTCTCTGTAAAAATCTGTCTTTGAAAGAAAATCCAGAAAAGATTTAAGATAATAAATAGGTTTATAAACAAGGATGGGGAAAGGCTATGCCACTTGCCAGACTGAATGTTTTCTTCCAGATCTCAGATGTTGAAACATAATGGATGATGGGATGCTGTTAAGAGATGCATTCATTAAGTGGTCATCAGGCCATGTGGTCTCTTCCCTTGCAAATTATGGTTATTTATTTGAAAGGGGTAGCTATTGGTAGGGAGAGGGAAAAGGCGGAGATCTTTCATTTCCTAGTTCATTTCCCAAAGCTGCACAGCCTGGCCTGGCTCATGCCACAATCAGGAGCCAGGGACTCCATTTGGGTCTCCCACAGAGCTGGCAGGGGTCCAAGCTTTTGTGCGATTATCCACTGCCTTTCCTGGAACATAAGAAGGAGCTGGATTGAAAGCAGAGCATCTGGCAGTCAGGGATGCAGGTATGTGATATAACAAGCAATGATTTTACCTGTGTGTCATAGTGCAGGTACAGCAGTTATAAACGCAGCCTCACAGTGTTAGTCTTTCTGTTCAGACTTCTATTGTATGGTAGTGAAGCAAAACTCCTGATGGGCATCAAATTCTGGTACCTTGATCTCAGAATTCCCAGCCCCCACAATTCTGAGAAAATACATTTCGGCTCTTTCTAAGTTACTGTCTTGAATTTCCTTTGATAACAGCATAACCAAAGTAAAACACTCTTTTTAAGTAGTTGTTAAAAGAGAGTTGGAGTAGATAAATGAATGTCAGCCATATGGACTTTGTTTGAAGTATTGTCACTATAAAAAAATGAGGAGGGCAGTGCTGTGGCTCAACATGCAGGATTACCTCTCCCAGCAGTGCTGGCATCCCACGTGGGTGCCAGTTCTGTCTCCAACTGTTTCAGTTCCAATCCAGCTCCCTGCTTATGGACTAGAAAAGCAGAAGATGATGGTCCAAGTCCTTGGGTCCTTGCACTCAAATGGGAAATCTTGAAGAAGCGCTTGGCTTCTGGTGTTGGTTTGGTTATCTCTGGCCATTTTGGTCATTTGGAGAGTGAACCAGCAGATGGAAGATCTCACTCTCTCTTTCTCCTTCTCTTTGTAAATCTGCCTTTCAAATAAAAATAATCCTTTTAAAAAGGAAATGAGTATTCTACAATGAAAGGAGCATAAAATCAACGAAGCAAGTTTTAATCACAGAATAATCCAGTAATCGATCCCAAAGTCGCATGAAATTGAAAATAAAAGATTTGAAGGAAGCAGAAAACTCAACAATAAAATTGGACTGTAACATTTAATTCCAGTAATGGTTTGAACAACTAGACATGAAACTAAGAAGAAATGAGAAGAGTTGAATGACTGTATGAACCAAGAAAACCTCACAGCTGTTTACAGAACATTAATTTCCGAACAACAGAACAGGCATCTTGCAGAAACACTGTTGGAACTTTATCCAGGGTCTGCCAGGTTCAAGCACATAAAACAAATCTCAGTGACATTGAAAATAATCTAAATCACATTGAGAATTTTATTTGATTATCTCTGGCCATTGAAGAAGCATTAACCAGGGTGAAGCAGAGAGGGCACATCCCATGAAATAGGAGAGGGCAGACCAATGACAGGGGGTTACCTGGAGTCATGGACGCGGAAAAATAGCAGACAGCATTGTGGTGTTGCAGTGACCAAATACCCCAGTAGCAGTCAGCAAGCAGAACTCCATGGGTGGCTGGAACACCACCAGCAGCCAAGTGGGAAGGGAGTTCACCAAGAACTGAACAGGTGCACCCAGGCAAAGAAATGTCTATCTTGCTGGTTTGTTTGATTTGTCCAGGAGCAGAGACAGAGCAGCAGTTCTCAAACAGGCAGTGCGGGAAGAGGTGGATTTCACAAGAGAGACCCCTAACACAACTAACACAAGATGGTGAATCAGGCACCATCTTGTATAGGAAGGCAAAGGTAAAGTGGGACAGAACTGTGATGCACCAAGCTGGGGGCAAACTCATTTCTGGCTCAGTGCATTGCAACAACGTGGCAACCTACAGGTTCAACCAAAAACAGGTCCAGGTAACTCCCAGACCTAACAGATAGCATGCAAGAACTCCACAAGTGGCACATCAGGCACCATTTTGTGCAATGTGGCAAAGGCTTTGAGACTGCAGGGACAACAGTGAGCTATGCACATGCTAAGCTGGGAGCAAACTCACTGAGTTAAGTTCATTTCATTGGTCCCACATCGAAAATAATACCAACTTCGGCATCTTACAACACAAAACAGGTTCATGTGGCCCTCAAACATAACAGACAGCAAGTTCCAGCAAGATCAGTATCTCCTTATTCAGATACATGAACCAGAAGTGGGAGAAAGATTGTATAGATAATGTTGCAGCCTCAGAACAGGATCAGAGGAGGTGAAGCGAGTTGAGCAGGAGCTATGGCTATGGAGACCATGGTGAAAATATAATATAAGGACTCAGACCTGGAACATGCTGGAGGGAGTGGCACGACTAACTGAAAACAGAGAGCTGTGTACCAACTGCAATAAATACAAGAATCTGCTAGCCGGAAGTACAATGACCAAGAGCAAAATAAGAGACAAAGGCACAATGAATATTACTGAAGACTCCCCTGCAAAGGAGCAAAACCCTATGCCAACCTCAGAGTTAACTGAGGAAGACATTGAAAAAATGGGGAATAGAGAATTCAGAAAACTCATTATAAAGCTTCTTATCACCAAGGAGAAGCAAATACAGGAGTTCAAGTAATTTAAGGAGTATGTCAGACAGGGAATAGCAACACTGAAACAAAATGAAGCAGAATTATTGGAAATGAAGAATGCAATAGAGCAATTTTAAAATTCAGTGCAGGGCTCAGCATAGTAGCCTAGTGGTTAAGGTCCTCGCCTTGCATGTGCTGGGATCCCATTTGTGGGCACAGGTTCTAATCCTGGCAACCCTGCTTCCCATCCAGCTCCCTGCTTGTATCCTGGAAAAGCATTCAAGGACGGCCCAAAGCCTTGGGACCCTGCACCTGCTTGGGAGACCCTGAAGAGGTTCTTGGCTCATGCCTTTGAATTGGCTCAGCTCCAGCCATTGTGGCCGCTTGGGACGTGAATGGAAGATCTTTATCTCTGTCTCTCCTACTCTCTGTATATCTGAATTTTCAATAAAAATAATTAAATCTTTAAAAAAATTCAGTGGAAAGTTTCAATAATAGGATGAGGCAGGCAGAAGAAAGAATCTCAGAATTGGAAGATATTTCTTGTCACAATGGAGAACCAACCAAAAAGCTGGAAGTAGGGCTGGGTCGAGCTAAAGTGTATTCAAGAAGTAAGAGACACTAATAAAAGGACAAGCATAAGAGTATGGGAGTTTCAGAGGGTGCAAAAAGAAGAAGCTGGGTTTAAAAATGTACTCAATAAAATAGTAAGTGACAATTTCCCTACTCTGGAGAAAGAATTGGGAAACAGAATAGAGGAGAGGCACAGAATGTCCTACAGGGTTGATGAAAAGTGATCTTCATCATGATACGTGTTAATCAAACTGTTTTTAGTTGAACATAAGAAAAAGATCCTTAAAAATCAATTGAGATCTAGAGGAATGGCAATTTAAATCACAGGAGACCTCTCACAGGAAAATCTACAGGCCAGAAGAGAATGGAGCAACACATTCCGTATTCTTTTTTTTAAGATTATTTTATTATTATTGCAAAGTCAGATATACAGACAGGAGAGACAGAGAGGAAGGTCTTCCATCTGATGATTCAATACTCAAGTGACCTCAACGGCTGGAGCTATGCTGATCCAAAGCCAGGAGCCAGGAGCTCTTCCTTGTCTCCCACATGGGTGCAGGGTCCCAAGGCTTTGGGTCGTCCTCTATTGCTTTCCCAGGCCACAAGAAGGGAGCTGGAAGGGAAGTGGAGCTGCCAGGATTAGAATCGGCAGCCCATATGGAATCCTGGTGCGTTCAAGGCAAGGACTTTAGCTGCCAGGCTACGGCGCTGGGCCCACATTCCATATTCTAAAAGCAAAATAATTATCTGGGTAGAATTAGGTATCCAGCAAAGCTTATTTTGTGCTTCAAAATGAAATAAAATTCTTCCACACTGTAGAAAAAGCTAAAAGAATATAACTCTTCTAACCTTGCCCTATGAAAGATACTTAAATATGTTCTCTTTCTTGAGAGAGAAGAGGAATAGCACTCAACAAAACCAAAGGCAAATGTGAAGAACATCCCAGTAAATAGCAACAGAAGACTAAATCAATGAACAACCCATCGCTAAAATGACAGGACCAAATTACCACCTATTTATATTGACCCTGAATATAAATGGCTTAAACTCATCAATCAAACATCATAGGTTGGTAAACTGGATTATAAAACACAAAACCCATCTCTTTGTTGCCTACAAGAGACACATTTCACTAACAAAGATCAGCAGAAACTATATCTCATGAATTTTGATGCTTTTGTTTTGAGTTTCATTTCTTTAAAACACATTCTTTTTTCTCATTAAATTCTTCACTGACTCATAGATCATACAGTATCGTCACTTTCTGCAAGAATACTCTTGATTTTCTTTTTTCATTTCTTCAGTGACACTTAGTGATTCAGTAGCATGTTATTTAACTGCATGCTGTTGTTAATTTTTTTTTCTTCCTAGTGTTGATTTTGTTTCGTGGCTTTTCATGTAAGGGAATGTATAGTGACAGTGTAATGGATATCTAGATATAGCATACATCTCTACTTATATCAAAGATGGACTCCCAGTGAAATTGTTTACTCTATCTTGACAATAGGAAGCTGGACTCTGCCATTGTCCATTCCCACACTAATGGATATATGACTGCTTATGAAGAACTATACTATAGTAATAAAATAGGGGAACTCAGTGGGGAAGGGATGAGGTTTAGGTAGAGGCAAAGGGAAGTCCCAGGGTCTCTGGAATTGTATCATAAAATGATAATGATAATAATAATAAATGGGGCCTGGCATGGTAAAGTCCTTGCCTTGAATGTGCCAGGATCCCATAAGGGCACAGGTTCTAATCCCGGCAACCCTGCTTCCCATTCAGCTCCCTGCTTGTTTCCAGGAAAAGCAGTTAAGGACGGCCCAAAGCCTTGGGACACACCACCTGCATGTGAGATCCTGAAGAGTTTCTGGACTCCTGGCTTCAGATCAGCCCAACTCCAGTCATTGTGGCCACCTAGGGAGTAAATAAAAAAATGGAAGATCTTCCTCTCTGTCTCTTCTCCTCTCTGTATATCTGCCTTTCCAATAAAAAAATAATGATAATAAATGAAAAAATGAAATAAGTTATATTCTCTTTAGTGGAGATAAAAAACCTGAAGACAAAATTTTAGAAAATTATTCTGTTGACAACAGAGTAAAAACATTTAGGAGTAAGTTTAACAGCAAGCACGATAATTGCACACCCAGAATTACCAAGTGTCATTAAAAACATTAAATGTATAGATAAGTGGATAGACAATTTCACGAATCTGAAGTCCAACTCCAAGGTGACTCAAAAATCCATTATTACCCTGAAATTCACAACTTGTCAATCTTACTCAGAAAACTCACGCACAGAACACAAAAAACCCAAGAAAGGCTATTAGCTTTCTAGACAGCAGATAAAAAACATTGGAAGATCCACATTTTCTGATTCCAATGCTGACCATAAAAGTGCAGTTCTGAAGAAAGGAAGCCAAGACCTATAAGCAGAGCTGACAGTTGGAGGGGAAAAAAAATCCTTCTTTATGGTCAATTGACTTTTGCAAGAAGTGTCAACACATTTTAATGGAAGAAAGAAAGGTCTTTTTATGAAATTGTACTAGGCCAAGCAGCTATCCATACACAAGATCCGAACTGAACCCAAACCTCACTGTACAGGAACAAGCACAAAATCAATACTACCTTTAGAAATAACAGAAAGTATGTGATTCTTAGAATAAGACATAGGGTTAAATCTTGATGATTTGAGATGTGGCTTTTATTTTGTTTCCATAAAATGCTGATGTAAAGACCACAACAACAGTTATTAAAGTGAACCTTTGTCAAAAGCTAGCAATGCTTATTTTCTGTTTTAGAGACACACTTGGTCTTTGTCCTCAGTTCCTAGGCATAGAGTAATTTTTTTAAAAGCACACATTTATTTGTTTATTTAAATGGCAGCATGACAGGGAAGGGGTGCAGTGAGGCAAACATCTTCCACCATCTTGTCCCTTAATGCCATCAGCAGCTTGAGTAGGTCCGGAAACTTCACCCTGGTCTCCTACATGCCTGGCAAGGGCCCCCAACTGCTGGCTTCCCAAGCATCATGCCGAGAAGCTGAAATGCAAGTGGATTTGCCTGGGTTCAATTAGGCACTTTAGTGTGGGACTGTGTCCCCGTGTGTTAGTTTAACCCATGGTGCCACAAAACTCAGCGCACGATTTCTGCCTGAGTTTTGCTTTAAAAACTTGTCAAACATCGTTTATAAGCATCAGGCAAGGCTGTTACTGTGAACTTACACAAGTTACTCCTGGGGCAACACCACATGCCTTTTACAGCAGACTTTTTTTTTTTTTGACATGTTGGAGTACACTCTAAAATCATCCTATGAAGTATATAAGTGATTATGTAAACTAGTATTATTTATTATCATTAAATATTATGCACTGGGTGTACAATCACATGTGTTTTGCTTTTGTATGACTAGCACCACGGGAAGTTTGTCTGTGTGATCATTACTACAAACATGTAGGTGATGTGTTTCTGCTGTGACTTTCGGTAGCCACCATTCCACAAGTTAATAGAAATTTGTCTGCTTGGTTTTAACCTTGTGGGGCCATGGTCATATATGTGGTCAGTAGTTGAGAGGGTTTTGTCCTGATGCAACACAGATTATACAAATAAAGGTTGTTGCTCTGCTCTGTGCAAGAAAAGAGCATAGATTTCCCCCCTAGGCGTCAAATTATACCTATCTTTCCTCCCTGGGAAAAAGCAATCCATAACAAAGCCTTTTGAAACCAGCACCAGGTTTTATTTTACCACCAATTAAACTGTCACTGTATATGGTCCTGTACTGTATTTAAATCTCTTTCATTCTTGGACCATATCAAAATGGAATAAATTATAACTCTGGCCCACTCAAGAGCCTAACAGATACAATTGTTCTATTTTATATCGGTGTCTGAAATGTAACTGAAGAATAGAAGATGTAATCCTTCAGTGCAAGCGATGTTTCGCAATAGGAATCCATGGTTACCTGTCACATTAAAGAAAATATACATACAGCTGCAATCACAGAGCAGAAGGAAGGCAGCAGTGTGAGGGTCACAAGGCAGGTGCTGGGCTCAGCGCTTGCACACTTTTTGCAGGAAGGGCCATTTGCGGTTCATTTTCTCTGAATCCAGCAGCCCAGAGTCCACCTGCAGGAATACTAACCTTGGGAATGCTGAGCTATACCCCTCCCAGCTGCTGCTCTGGCACATGGCGAGTGCGTCTCCTCTCTCACACCATTCCGATGTCCACTCCCGGATGACAGGGAGCTATTGGGTTGATAGGTTCCCATTGCCCTTCAAGAAAGCTTCGATATTATATAGGGGAACACCATCAACTCTAATGTGCAGACAGCGGTGGGTCACTGCAAGCAGTGGCCATGGGATCTTGAGGGCGCACCTGGAAAAAGGAATGTGATTAATGAGCCCTGTCTCCAGTGCCTGCTGGGGTGACAGCTGCAGGGAGCAGGCTATAGACTTGTGATCTAACTGTCTCATTAAATCTGGATGAATTGTGGACAGGCCAGGGCCACTCTCTCCCTCCACACTAGTCTCTCCAGGAACTTCATGTTTGCAGAATGTGCTGCTTATCAGGCCTACCGAACGCTCTGTATGCACAGCAAACACATTCCCATCCCAGGATCATCCAACATCATACCCTACTCCTGGGCCTCCTACTTTTTCTTTGCTCAGATTCTAGTTTACAGTGAAAACTTCCTTGAAGACTCGACTTAAAACAGCCTGCCTCTCCTCTTCTCCACAGCCCTGGATCATTACAGACCACTGACCGGTTCACCATTCTATTGATTTAGTGATGATGACAGTCTGTTCGTCCTGGTGCACCAGGTCCAGTGACTTTTGCCCAAATTTTCTATTGAGTCCCAATGCAAAAAATTTCTTTGGCACAGAGCCACTGCCCTCACTTTTTTTTTTTTTTTGCAATCATTTTTTATTTCTTTGACTTTGTTTGTGTTTGTCTAACTTCTTTGTATCAGGCATTTTCATTGAATCATCGAAACATGCTTTATCCAAGCTCATAGAGTACCGGTAAGGCATTTTGAAGAATGATGGCTATCGGAATTTTTCTGCTGTGTTTTTCCTGTATAATCTTACTGAGTTTATGTTTCCTGGGGAAGAGTTGCAGAGGACTGAAGAGATGCTGATGCCAAGGCCCCAGCTTTCACGCTTACCACTGTTGACCATCCTTCCCGCTTACCATCCTTCCTAAACTTGAAAAGGAAGCCACTGTGTGGACCATGCATTCCAAGAGTGCAGAGTCACATTGTTCTGGCTGGCAGGAGATACACAGAAATATGTTTGAAGTCTTCTGCACAGGAGTTTGCATTGTTATATTTATTCAGTGACGTCCATGAGTGTGGCCTTCTGGACATTTATGTTATATTTTGGGCTAAAGTGCTTACTAGATTATTGATTGTGCAGCTTTGGGAGTCCTTCCGTTCAGTCCTGTGCTCTTGTATGTTCGTTTGAACACTTCTGGCACTCCAAGATGCCCCAGGCCTATGCTGTGTTTCCCCGTCTTCCACCCCTACAATCAGCCTTTCTTCAAGGAAAACTTGAACTATTGTCCCTTTCCTGGACAATAGTAGAACAGACTGAGATGTGGATACTAGCTAGCTTTTTGTGAATGGGGAATTGTTATTTCAGCTGATATATTAAGGAAGGCTCTACATACACATTAATGAGTGCATAAACACAAAACTGTAGTTATTTCTATTGTAGCCGTCCATATTCATATCAAGTTGAAATTCATTCATTCAAAAGTCTCAGAGCCCAGTAATACACCATGTGGATCAATCACTGTAGTTACTCACACCAACAATGAGAAAACAGGCTCTCACTACCTTCTCACCATGCACTCCAGATAAAGTATACACGTGGATAACAGCTTTAGAACTACCAACTTGAACCAGAAAACTGTGCTTATGTATGATTCCTGTTGGCTCTCATTGAATGGTTTTTACTCAATTCCAAACACTTTTAGGTTAGGCTCTTGACACCCCCATGCGTGACGAAGACTCCACACATTTCTAATCCAAGTTAAATTTTATTACCACCATCCGTATGCCATCTGGCAGATCCCCAACCTCCTACATGATGCATTTAAAATGTGCAAATCAGGGTTAGCTTTTTGTTCTTGAAGTTCCATGGGTTGCAATACACACGGACTTCATTCGGCCTTATGGTACAATCTCATGCGGTATCGTACACATGCTGTCCAGAAATGTGCTCCTCTGTGGTTTTATCCAGTGACTTGTCTCTTCTCAGCAGCATCCTTTGCAGAACACAATTTCTCAATTTTAATAGAGTGTAACATATCTATTTATTATTTCATGCACAATGGTTTCGGTGTTCTATCTAAAAACTCATTACCAAACCCAAGGTCACACAGATATTTTTTTTTCGTATGTTTTATTCAAGAAGTTTCGTACTTCTGCATTTTAATTTAGGGCTATGATCCATTTGGAATTCATTTTTGAATAAGGTTTCAGGTCGGTGACTAGGTACACGTTAGCAGTGTTTTGTAGTTTTGTGCATATAGAACCTACACATACACTGAAGTGCTTCATTTTCATTGCATGATGAAAGATAATATTTTATTTCAAGTTCCTGTTGGACATTTCTACTATTTGGGAAAGGCCATTCCATTTGCTGGCCTTGTACAGTGACCTGAAAATTTGCTATTTAGTTGTTTATTATTTCTAGAAACCATTTTGTAGATTTTCTGTGATTTACTATGTGGACAATAATGCTATCAGGGCATAAACACAGCTTTGTTTTTCAATTTTCAGCTTCTTATACTTTTTATTTTTTGTTCTAGGATTATTGCACAAGGTAGGACTTACAGTATGATATTGAACACGGGTATGAGAGATGATAATCTTGCATTTACTCTGTGCTAAAAGGACAGCCTTCCCCTGAACGTTAAGACAGCCAAGCCTTCGCCTTCAATGGGACTACTTCCTGACAAAGTTATTAAACAGAACATATCATAAGTACAAAATTCAGCCAACACCCCTAACCTACAGAACACCATGGCTTAACACTGTCGCACTGGCTAGTGCTGGTTGTCCAACTCCCGAGATCACGTGGCTGATTTTGAGCTGCAGTGCAATGCCACTATCCAGCATGGGTAGGGAGCTTGATAGCACGTAGGGTTAGTTTAGAGAAAGGTTAAAATTCAAGGAACAATTTCTAGTGAATGAATGTTGCCTTTTCCTCCCACAAACAAAACAAAAACTGCTAGGTTCTCTGCTTTGTTTCAGTCACTACCTTTCATTCCAAAATTGAGTCCCAGTGTTCTCTACTCAGCAGCAGCAACAGCAATGCCCTGGTCATTCCATGCTATCCTGGACCAGCGTGCAACAGGAAGCTCCTCAAGCAGTCGGAGAAGGGGGTCCAGGAGTCCTACCCTTCCTTTCCCACATGATGCCAGCTGGAAAGAGCAAGTGCCCTCCCACCATTGCAGGCGGTATCAGCAGAAAATGAGAGGGAGTACCCACGATTTCTGAAGAATGAAGCAAAGAGGGATAAAACTGATTGATATTTCCTAAAACACAACACACTATGCAGAATGTGTAGAATGCACTTGCCATAGACAGAACCAGGGTGCTCCTAGTAGAATGACAGAGACAACTTCATGTCTTGGTATGCTTTCTGCTGCTGCAATGAAGTCCTTGCGAGTGGCAGAATTATCATGAACAGAAGTTTGGGGCCTGGCATGGTAGTCCAGCTGCTAAAGTCTTCACCTTGAACACACGAGGATCCCATATGGGTACTGGTTCTAATCCTGGGGTCCCGCTTTCCATCCAGCTCTGTTTGTGGCCTGGAAAAACAGTCAATGACAGCCCAAAGCATTGAGACCCTGTGATGGGTGTGGAAGACAGGAAGGTGTGGTAGAGTATTGTTCCACTGCAGGCAGGGCCACAAGGAATTTTCCGCTGTATGGCAGGGCCTGGCGGATGTCTCTACAACCACCCGAATGCAACTCCACCTCCTTTTGCATGGACACTGGACAATCCCGTTGAGTATGCTATAATCTATTTAGGCATTGTCTGCCTCTGCGGAGTTAATGTTTACTACAATGGGAGCTTGGAGGTTGATGTTGCTGATACCATTTTAACCAAAGGGCCTTTTATTATTGCTGCCCCCACTGACCATATACTAATCAAGGGTGTTACCCCAGGTGTAGTAGGAATCTATTCTTTCCCTCTTTCTTTGATCTTTAGGTCCTTCCTTCTGTGATGCAGTTTCTCCCTTAACTGATTCAAGATTAAGTTGTAGAACGAGGATTGTAGTAGGAATGTGTTACTGATTGATATGCACCATCTATTGAGAACTTCCTGACCACCAAGTCAGGATGGATAATATCCTTTAAGGTGAAACAAATGGCAGAATTATCCTTAGAAACACCCACTTGACCATGACGTAAAAAGTCTGAGCCAGTTTGACTGGTTCTGTATAAATAAAGCAGACAGTTTTCCTGCATTGTCCACGATGATCATGGAATTGTAGTGATCTATTTTGTTCCTCTTCATGCCTCATCTACACACCCTTCTCGAGTTCTGAACTCAGCTGGAGCAGGACTCCAGCAACCCTGTACCTGTGTGGGAGACTCGAAAGAGGCTCTGGGCTCCTGGCTTCGGATTGACTTAGCTCCAGCCACTGCAGCCACGTGGGGAGTGAATCAACTGATGGAAGATCTTCCTCCAAAAACAGAAGTTTGTGGAGGGCTCGTTTTTGGGAGGCTGGGAAGTCCAACAGAGTGGCTTGGCCATCTGCTCAGAAGCTGGTGAGTGCCCTGCTGCTGCATCATAAGATGATGGAAGGACTCACATGCTGAAACAGAGCATGAATGTACTGGGCAGGTTTGTTCTCATGAAGTCATTAACACTACCACAAGGGGGAATCCCACTCTGATGACAGATCTGCTCCTAACTGTCTCCCAGATACCCCAGCCCCATGTGTTAGTAACATACCAATTTGAGGACTAAGTTTCCAACACATTAACTGACCGAGGATACATGGGAGTCACTTCACTTGTGAAACCAATACTGAAATAACTTACATATTGAAAGTATCAAACAAGGATTTACAAACTTCCATTTTTAGCATTTTTTGAAATCAATTATGAATATCTTAAAACGGATGAAAAACAGAAAATTCAGCCAAGCGGCTGTTTTCATTTAAAAGAAACAACTGCAATAAGACGCTGAACTTTATGCTAGGCATGTGTTTGCAAGCAATGAATCTCAACTGAACTTGAACTATGGTTATGCAACAAGGTGGAGGAATCCACCATGGGGGGAGGGGTATGAGAGGGGTGGGGGGAATCCCCAGCGCCTATAAAACTGTACTACATAATACAATGTAAGCAACAATAAAAATAAATAAATAAATAAATAAAAGGTTACTCTAGAAAAAAAAAAAAAAGAAACAACTGGAGGTTAAAAACAACAACAGCCAAAACTGAAACAGCTATTACAATGTGTTGAAAACACGAAATAGAACAGTCAAGTTGATAACAAAATCAGCAAATTTTAGAATAGATCAATATTACGTATTCTGAAAAACACAGAGAGAAGAGATGTAAAAGACAGTTTCAATAGCAAGTGAGACATTTAAAACGTGGTGCAGTATGTCTTGTATGAATTTCAGAAGGAAAGGATTCTGTGGCTGAAAAATTTGATAGAATACTGTTTTGTAATTCCCCTTCAACGTCATTAGACCCAAAAGATTGATAAAACTTCACATAAGAGGAAAAAAAAAAAGAAATCCATGCCATTGCACAGCAAACCTAAAACATCTGAAAAATGAGGAAGAAGAAAAATACCCTAAGAAAGGAAAGAAAACCCATATAAGAATGATACAATGCCCATAGAACACAATTTGAGTGATAGCACATTTCTCATCTGAAATAATGGAGGATAAAGGAAGTAACATGTTTTCTAGCCGCTTAAAGGAAAGACCTGTTGATACAAGGTACTGTGTTACTGAAAATATCCTTCAAGAATTATGACCAATAAAGATATTCTTAGATGACAAGAGGCACAAGAACTTTGTACTAGCAGACTGGCCTTTTAAAAATGACTAAAGCAAAATATCCCAACCAAACAAAAAGATGAAGCAAGAATGCTAGGGACTTCCGGAAAAGAAAAGTGAATTTTCTTATGAATTCTAATGATGTTTTATGATTGCAGTAAAACTTATGTTATTATGAGTTGCTCAGTGTAATGAAAATACAACTAGGTAACTAAGGAATTTAACTTAAAAGTGGTAAAATAAGAGCACTTAAATGGAAAGAAAGCACACATGTTTAAAATGAAGTGGTGAACTTTGGACACCAGCAGGTTTTGTTAACCAATATATGCAAATAATTTTAAATAGATGAAGCACAAAGAAAAATTTTCAAGGGATCACCGTCAAAATCATTAGAAGCAAATCAAAACTTCAGAATGTTCAACTAACAGAAGCAAAGTATATATATAAAAAAAACCCCAGAGGTATGAGGAGCATAAGGGATAAATAAAGGTAATTAATAAAATGAAACAAATATAGCCTCATTTTAACAGTTTTATATCAGTTGTAAGTTTAAAAATATCAACTAAAAGAGATTGGCAGAGTTGATTAATAACATCCTCCAATGATGTGATACATAGATGTGTGTGTGTGTACTTGACTTAAGACAAACAGAATGGCACAAATTGAAAGTAATGGGGTGGAGAAACATAAATAATGTAAATATCAATCAAAAATCCAAGTGCTGTTCTAACATGGATAAATATATTTTAAAAAGTGTTGGTGAAAACCATGGGCATTTCATAATGAAAAAAAATGGTAATCTTTTGAGAGTATATAGCAATACTAAGTGTACATGTGCCGAACAACAGAGCGTCAAAATTCACAAAAACACCTCATAAACTGAGCTGGGAAACTTCTCTTCTGTATAAAATCAAATCTCTCAGGAACACAGATGCAGAAAATCTTCAACAACATTTTGGCGTATCCAGTGTATATATTGACCTCTCTCAGTGGGATAGATGTATTCTGGATAAATGACTGATCCAGTATCTTTTAAAAAAAAAACTATGTAAGTCATCACACTAACAGGCTGAAGTGGAAAAATTAGGATCATTATAAAAAAATTGATTAAAAAGCATTTGAAAAAATTCAAATTAAGTCACAAGCAAATCTGTAGTGACACAAATAACAGAGGACACTTTCTTCAAACTCAGAACATTTTCAGAAATCTGTAGTGAACGTCATTGTAGTAAGTAAAGCACTGAGTACTTTTTCTTTGTCATCAGGAGGCATAGAAGGACGTCTTACAATACCACTGGGATTAAAGACGATACTAAAGTTCTTATCAGTGAAATAAGGCCCAAGAAAGAAATAAAGAGCATACAAAATGGGAGAGACACATATAAGCCTTTTTTTTTTTCAGGCGATTTAATTGTTCACTAAATACTACGAGCTAGCAATAACAGAACAGAAAGCCCTCAGAACCATTTGGTGAGCTCAGTAGAGCCACAAGATAGAATTCAGAGACATGCAGGAGTATGTTTTCATGTACTGACAAAGAACAAGAGGGAACTTACACCAAAGCTCAATACTTGTTCAAAAACGAAATGTTGCTGTGTAAGTTAAATAAAACATGCACAGGATGTTTAAGAATAAATTGACAAAACTGATGAAAGAATCTAACCACCTAAGACCTTCATGATACATTCGAAGTCCAGGGTTTTAAAACCCCATGCAGTAAAGAAGGCAGCCCTTCTCCATCAGATGCACAGATGTGACACAATTTCTGTCAAACTCCAGCTAAGTTATTTTTGTAGCTGTAGAGAAGTGAGCCCTAATTCTTGTAAGAGAAGTAGAATATTCTAGGCAGATCAAAGTTGAAAAACGCCAAGTGGTTCAGAAATCACTCTGGTTGTCAGCTAGAACCATCAAGATAGAACACACAGAACCGTGAGACAAAGTAGAAACTCAGAAAGATTTGTACAAATATACCCCATTAGCGTTCAACAAAGGGAGAAAAGGCAACTCAGTCGAAGACAAGTTACCTTTTTGAGAAATGATTGCAGAAGGACTGAAGATCCACAGACTGACAGAATCAAACAACAACAAACCAGGAACGGTAACCAGCACTTCCTTTGTTCTATGAAAAAGAACTTAAGATCTATCCTTTGTGCCCAAATATAAAACACAAATTTGTAAGACTTTTAGAGTAAAATACAAGAGATGATACCAAATCTGAAAACACATCTGCAATGTACGAAAAAGACAAGTTAATTGGATCTCATCGGCAGAGTCCCTTGGGAATCAGCTATTAACAGAATGAAAACACAAATCTCAGACTGCAATGAAACATTTTCCTCTCACATACCCAACATAGGATTCATATCTCCCAGGGGTGACGCGGATAAAAGCAGCTTGTATTTTAAAAATTGGGGCGGCTGGGTGTGGCTCATGACAATTATCCCAACATGAGATATCATAGAAGAAATGAATGATGGGTACATAGGAACTCCCCATTGCACGACTTCACAATTGCTACTTGAAAAAAGAGTCAGCCATAGGGGAAAGAAGCGCTCAAAGCTCAATCATTAAACACAAACAATTGAGAAACAAATGGGCAAAAAATCAAGAAAGAGGTGATATAGTTGTCACCGTTTTCTTTTTTTTAAAGATTCATGTATTTTTATTGGAAAGGCAGATTTACAGAGAGAAGGAGACACAGAGATTAAGGTCTGTCTGCTGGCTCACTCCCGAAGAGGCTGTAATGGCTGGAGCCAAACCAATCTGAAGCCAGAAGGCAGGAACCTCTTCCAGGTCTCCTATGTGGATGCGGGATTCCAAGGCTTTGGGCCATCCTCCACTGCTTTCCCAGGCCACACGCAGGGAGCTTATGGGAGTTGAGCATTGGCATATGGACCATTGCCTATATGGGGTTCTGGCGGTATATGCAAAGCAAGGATTTAGTCACTACACCATCACACTGAGCCCAGTTACCAATTTCTTGTCATTGGGGTAAAGCAAATGAAAATTTAATGCCTCTGAATGAGGCATTAAAATAGTCCTAAGAAATGGATTGAGTTAAAAGAAAATCATTAAATTCTGATAGGGCTGTAGGGATAAAGATTAAAAGCATAAAACAAAATACAAAAAACAATCCCCCCCCCCAAAAAAAACCTTTTTCTTAAGAGCTAGCAATTACTCTCCTGACAAAAACCCCAGAAAAAGTAAAATTATTCCTGAGGACAAACCAAGACACAAACCCTCCCAGTAGCGGAGAGTATCCAATGTGTCCTCTTGGTAGTTGAGTTGATAATGAAATGCTCTGTGGTACATCTGCACCGTGAAGTATAATAATAATAATAATGATAATAACATGCTGATACATGTGATGTTAATAAACTGCAGAAGCTATGCTGAGAGGGAAAGGGTCAATGTCCAAATACGACATATTTCATGATGCCTTAGACATGTCATTCATAAAATGTGGACAGCAGAGTAGTAGCTAAGGCAAGTTTGTGATGGGGCAGGATGACTCTACATGGCTAATGTTCCCGGGGACCGTGCTGATGTTGCCACTGGGTCATGGTCATACAATGCTGCACCTGTGACTTACAGATTCAACAGGAAAAACACCTTCATTATGTCCGTGTTGGTTTCCTGGTTGTGAAATTTTACTGTAGTTCTGCTATATTACCTTGGAGGACTCTATATAGGATCTATCTAGAATCCCTCTGGACGCCCTTGCATTATCCTGCAAAACTGCATTTCAAATTCAAGTGGTTTTAAGAGGTGGAAAGCAAGTGTGGTCTTGTGAAAGAACTTTCACTGCTTTCATATTCATCATGGCTCAAATTGCCTCCTAAGAGAGGAAATGAAAACTGCGTGCTGTCTTATTAGACTGCGTGAGAGCGTGAGGGAGAAGGCACTGCAACATCGATCAACCAACACATAATTATTTTTTTTATACATAATCCTCAGAGACTTAGCACTCAATTTTGGAGAAACTGCTCGATGTTTAGCAGATGACATTGCCTCAATTAACTTTACCTTTGGAGAAACTCAAGGAAATGTGGTAATTCAGGAAACTGCTACATCTCTCTTTCTGTTCCACACTTTGTAGGGTAGGCGACCCAACAAAGCAGGGTCATTGGCAGCACAGAAGAAAATGTTTCACAAATCACCAGGTTGAGTAAACTTTAGTAAAGTGCCGTGAAGCTTAAATGGTACCAAGACTCAGGGATCCAGGAGGGGACTGGGGAAGGAAAGAGAGAGACAGAGAGAGAGAGAGAGAGAGAGAATATTGCAGCTCATACCCCTACTCACCAGCTGGGGGAAACTACGTATTATGATGAAAGGTCAGGGAAAACTTGTGACTCCCGACCATTCCTGCAGACCAGCAACCGCTTTGTACAGCAGAAACCCTCAGTCCTTGCTGGCTTGAAATACACTCCTGAGAGATGACTGGAGTCTGAATGACAAAGGAAACTGCGTCATTCCCCATCCACACCCCCAGAACTGAGTTGTTGCTCAAGGATCATTTTATCTTAGAGGGCAATGAGTAGTCTGTTTCTTGGGGCAGCAGCTGATGCACAAGCTCAGAGGAGGCTTCTTCTGCATCTCTCAGCAGAGGGTGCTAGGTGACCAGGATCTAGGCCCCACCATCGTTTTTGCATACCCTAGGAAAGTCAGGGCAAGTCCCTTTTGTGACCTGCAGGTCTGTGGCTGTTGGTGCCACACATTCTGAGTAACTTGCTCTCACTGGTGAGATATGGACAGCCCCTTCTATTTCTCTGCTTCATGCTGACAGCTCCCAGCACACAATTCCCGTCATAACCTTCCCGCCCAGCCCCCATGCCTTATGAGACCTGAAACTGCACCCTGCAGCCCTGGATTAGGACCTTGGGCTCTGTAAGTCCCTGTGGGGACTAGGAAGACTCTGCATTCCTCAACTCCAGACCTGCCCCTGTTAGACACCTGTTAGTGTTTATTGTCCTCAGAGAGTGGGGTCTGTCTCTGTGATTTACACTTTGACTCCTGAAGCTCTGGGACTATGACTGTTCCTTAAACCAGCCCAAGGACACCTGTGCTCACCTCTGTTGCCTGGGATGAGGTCATTGCATCTCATAGATTTAGGCTTGCACCTGCTGATGCATAATCCCTAGTGTAATTGGTGAGCAAACTTTGGGTAGGGTATCCTTTGACTGTGGCAGCTCAATGACTGGGATGATGATGAGGTGATGATTTCATTTTATGACACATTTTAATAGGCACGGGGGTCTCCCTTCCCCCTCTCCAAGTTCCCCACCTCTCTCTTGTTCTCCCCTCCAGTCTTAGAATGGGTATCCTTGAGTTTTCACAACTTCATCGTACTGCCACTGAGGTGTCTCCCAACAATGTGGATTATCAACAGCTTCACTGTGAATGTATTCTTGTACTGCATACATGGGGACATACTTCTCTGTTTCTCTCTCTGGACATATTTATTTCCTCTACATTGCCATTAGGTACAGTTCCCCGTGGGGAAAAAGTAGTGAATCTTTATCCCCATGAAGTTAATGAACTTGTAACAAAAGTATCCTCAGAGGCTCAGATGGAGCAGGTGCACATAGAGGA
Source organism: Ochotona curzoniae (assembly GCF_017591425.1). Taxonomy (NCBI): domain Eukaryota; kingdom Metazoa; phylum Chordata; class Mammalia; order Lagomorpha; family Ochotonidae; genus Ochotona; species Ochotona curzoniae. Next base: position 6,405,346 of record NW_024465699.1, read on the forward strand.
TATGGCAGTCCATCGGAAGCTGCAGAAGACACCTGATACCACAGCAGAGGATGGAGACAGAATAAATCAGTTAACTACTCCAGTCATGTGTTGGTAGTGAAAATCTGGGCAAACAGAGACTCTGAGGTGAACTATGTCAGCCAGTGGATTCTGGAGAGATTTCACCGTGCTTGGAATGGCAAGACTGGCAGCAATTCAAAACTGCTGAAGTATTAAAACCAGCTGAGCAGAGCCCTAGAAGCATACCCAAAGTTGGGGACCCTGGGATGGGGTGAGAGGCTGGGTGGGGCTTCTTCCTTTGTCTCCCTCCTTATCCCAGATCCGAAAAAAAAAATGTGCAACCAATGGTCCTACCCACTTTCCTGTAGCCCTTGACCTTTTTTGCCCTAATCAACTATGTAAGGAGTTTCAAAATAAAATAATAATAAAAAACAAAAGTATCAGGGTGACACTATGGTGGTGAAAAAGAGTGTCCAACATCTTCCTGTGTGTATGACTGGTATTCTTGAAGTCACATTCCACAGAGCCAATTGAATGTATGCCGTGAGACTCTGGAAAGACATTCTCATTTCCCTGCTTCACCCACGCTTGCCAGAGCACAGTCTCCAGCGCAACATGCGACTGAATCATGGGACCTGGGGAAAGTTCTTGTTACACTCTGTGGCTATTGTGTGGATGTTGGTCCTGTAAGTGCTAGGAGCACCTGCACGTGCCTTGTGGGACCCAGAGAAAGCTCTGTTCACATCCCACAGCTACCAGTGCACAGCATGCCAGTGCACAGCATGAGCACAATCTGTACTTTTCCCATCGTACCTAAGCTAGGTGCCCTTTTATTCTTTTTTTTTTTTTAAAGATTTATTTTTATTATTTTTTTTTCATTGGAAAGGCTGATATACAGAGAGGAGAGACAGAGAGGAAGATCCTCCGTCCGATGATTCACTCCCCAAGTGAGCGCAATGGCCGATACTATGCCGATCTGAAGCCAGGAGCCTCTTCTGGACTCCCACACGGGTACAGGGTCCCAAAGCCTTGGGCCGTCCTCGACTGCTTTCCCGGGCCACAGGCAGGGAGCTGGAAGGGAAGCGGGGCTGCCGGGATTAGAACCGGCGCCCATATGGGATCCCGGGCGTGCAAGGTGAGGACCTTTAACCACTTGCGCCACCGCGCCAGGCCTGGTGCCCTTTTATTCTTGCAGTTCTAGGACTGCTGTGACTCTCAGAGTCACCTGAACCTTACAGGCCTTGAGGAAGACTCCACTGCCTTCCATGCTGCAGGACCACAGCTGCTGCTCTCCCCAAATCCTCACCTTGCAGTAGAATTGCAGGACTTCAGTTATCATGTAATACCCTCCCTCCTTCCCTAAGACATATTACAGTGGCTTCACACATTTCCATACACATGTCCATCTTAAAGACCACGCTTGGCACCTGGGGCACAGGGGTACATGAAACCCACTCAAGAACAGCCAAGGAGCAGATGGCATTGACTGAATTCCTTTAGACTTGTCATAAGAAATCCCGCTTCTCAGGTGGATAAAACTTAATGAGATTTCCAGGATGCTTTTCTCCAATGTATTCTGTGTGGAAATGGTGGCATCTTCCTGGGGATTGTAATATGCAAGCTTACATTTCATTATGAAGTCCTGCAGAGGAGCCAAAAATTACATTTGTTAATGCCACAGCTACGAAATGTCACAGCCACTTGACGTCTTTACATATGGACTCCAAATGACTTTGAAAACTTGAAAGATCTTACTGCATTTTCTCTCATGTTTAAGTTTCCAATGGACACATGCTGGTGGAGTCAGGGCCTCTGATAATATACGGCAGGGATGCTATGTCACATCCACAGAGCCCAATTTCCAGGCAGCCTTTGCCTTACCATCAGCTGGTTGGCATGGAGGCATCTGTTCCCGAAACACACCCTCCTCCCTTAAAACGATTTTAAACTGCTGAAAGACCTGTTCCTCTGTGTGAACGCAGAGTTGTCCAATGTTCAATTCACAGTCAAACAACTGTCTTGCATCTCTGAAGTCAAGGCAGGTACTGTGACAGACAGTTAGGTATGTCGGGTGGTTAGGGGGTGTTCCTGCTCGGCTCAGCTCCCAGCGCAGGATACAGGTCACAAAACAGTGCAGGCACAGCAGGGCTGTGGCAGAAAGGCCAGCTCTCTACTCTTCCCTACACCACACACATCGTGTTGAAGAAACTGCCCAACCCAGAGGACAGGTAGCTGAGACTGTGGGTCGGTCTGTACCTTAAAACTCACTCGTCTGAAGTGAAAACTGTTCTGGGGATCAAATCTCCCTCTTCTGGTGTTTGTCACCTTGCCTCTTTGTTTACGAACCCAAGGCAGAACTGCAGAGGTTGATATCACAACGGTTGCCCACACTTCTGCTGCTGCTGGGAGCTGTGGGGAGCACTAGCTGGAGGCTTCTGTCCGTACACAGAAACATACAAGTGATCTGGGACAGGATATACGCTAACCTGACTCCAAGCATGCATCTTTACAGTCATTCAATATGGCTGTGACTGGAGCAACAATATTTTAAAATTCTAAATCCCAAGTCCAGAGGAGTTAGTCCAACAATGATGGCCCTGGGTCCTGGTGCAATAGCCTAGTGGCTAAATCCTTGCCTTACACCCATCAGCCCCCTGTATGGACGCTGGCTGCTCCACTTCCCATGCAGCTACCTGCTTGTGGCCTGGGAAAGCAATAGAGAATGGTCCAAAGCCTTGGGACCCTGCACACACATGGAAGACCCAGAAGAATCTCCTGGCTCCTGGTTTTAGATCGGCTACTTGGGGAGTGAACCAGTGGATGGAAGCTCTTTCTCTCCATCTCTCCTCCTCTCTATAAAGCTACCTTTCCAATAAAAATAAACAAATCTTTAAAAAAAGAGAGAATGGTGGGTTCCGGATCCTGACACATTTCCTCCTCTGGACCCTTTGTCTGGAATGAGCTGAGTTGATTGCTCTGAATGGGTCAGTAGAAACACAGGAGAGGGCCCGGAAGCATGGCCTAGTGGCTGAAGTCCTCACCTTGAACGCACCGGGATCCCATATGGGCTCCGGTTCTAATCCCGGCAGCTCCACTTCCCATACAGCTCTCTGCTTGTGGTCTGGGAAAGCAGTCGAGGACGGTCCAAAGCTTTGGGACCCTGCACCTGCTTGGGAGACTTGGAGGAGGTTCCTGATTCCTGGCTTCGGATCGGCGCAGCACTGGCCATTGTGGTCACTTGGATTCGGATGGAAAATCTTCCTCTCTGTCTCTCCTTCTCTCTGTATATCTGCCTTTCCCACAAAAAAATAAATAAATCTTAAAAAAAAAAGAAGAAACACAGGAGAAAAATGAAGGCAGAAAGGCAGAAAGGCAGAATAAAAGGTTAACACCAAAACTGGCTGGAAATTGACTTCACTGTTTGTGTGATCCAATGTGAAGGATGCCACCCATCAGAGGGGCTGCTGGGGCAGTCCGGCTATACACACAAACACCTGTGCCCACTTTGGATCCACCTGCAAACCCTGGAAACCTCTGCACAGGATATTTACTGGACTCTCAAATCATCCTAAAGAGGCAATGCCATGCTTCTGGTGCAAGCTCCTTACGGCCCTCGTGTGGTTTCTAGAGAGCTTGCCCCATGCTTTGGTCCAGGTACTGATGGTGCTGAGGACCAGGCAGGCCACAAAGCCTCAGTAACTGCAGAACTGAAGACTTGGGTGGCTGTCTTGATAGCTGTGTGGTTCAAGGCCTGTATTTTCATCATGGTATCAAGCCTGTGTCATACACTTTTACTCATTTCATTGCCATAGCAACCTGGGTAGGGCTGTTCTTATATTTTTTCATTGAAGAAGCTGGGATTTAGAAAGGCTATGTGACTTTCCCAAGGCCATTACAGCCAGGTAGAGGTAGCACCGAGATCGGAGCCTCACCCTGAAGCTCTGTCCTTCGGGGTTCTGACACAGGAACCGCTATGAGTGAGCTCTGCCTGCTTTCTATAAGGCCAAGCTGGAAGTAGGACAGACAGCTGGATACCTCGAAAAAGCTGGAGTGATGGTGTGTACAGACATTTTGCACAGAGAAGAAAAAGATTCTCTTGTCTGAAATAGCAACCTGGAAAATTCTTTAGGGGAGCACATTTTGCCCAACATCCAGAATCTAGGATAAAACATGGTGCTAAGCCCACACTTCATAGAATCAGGTGCAGGTGACACCTTAAAGGAAAATCTTCACGGGGCCAGGGAAGTCCCTTGGCCATTCACATGAGCTGTTTGCATTTTAGACCAGGACAAGAAGAATGGTAAGACTGCCAAGGGACTGTATCCAAATCGGGATTATCATAATCATTTAAGGTTGATGTCTCCAGGGAGGATAATGCAGCAGAACCCTCACCCCTTCCAGAGTTTCCTGCCCACAGCATTGGGAGCGAGGGGGTTGACAGTCAAGGAACCATGACTTCTCTCTTGCATCTGATTTCTGCTCTCAGTGGAGTCATGAGTGTTCGGCAGCTGTGATTTGGATGGATAACAGGACAGCGTTCAGCTTCCTCCCCAGTTTCTGCAGATCCATCACTCCCCTGGGGATGCCTCCTGCCACTTGCACATGAAGCACTGAGGCATTTCCTCACACTCAGTGATGTCTGCCGTGCAGCCAGTTTATCATCAATGGTTACGGCTGTTCCCAGTGAGGAGAAGGGGCACACACTGCATTTTACTCTTAGGATGAATGAGTTGAGAACTGGGTGGTTAGGTTCAAATTCCATCTCAGTGTCCTAAAGCTGGGCAACCTTGGGCAAGTCACCTGACTTCCGTGTGAGACTCAGTCACTGTATCTGTAACACAGGGATACGAGGAGTCCCATTTCTAGCACTGTGAAAAGGACTAAGTTTTGTGTATGAAGCGTGATGCCGTGTTAGCAATTTCCATTGCTCCTCATAATGGCATACTATAAAATCATGAACAACATATTTACTCCCTTTTCATGGAGCGTTAATTCTCCTCTTACTAAGAAGGATTATTTTTGTGACGGAAATAGTGCTGAGCTCCCCCTGCTGTGGGCCCTAGTGCATCCACTACATGTCCAACTCCACCAGCTCTGCGCAGCTCCTTCAGGCTTATTGATGTCATGTGGGAGGTGTCAAAGCTGAACTTGAGGCAGCTCAGCGACCTCTTCAATGTCACTTAGGAGAAAAGGGAAGCTACCACATCCTGTGTGTTTCACCTTTAAACTATGCTGCTAACCTGATTCCAGATTTGTTTCCCTAAAAATATGTTCTCTCCTAGAGGACTGTCCCATCCCTACAATGTACTGTGGATAAGCCCATGCTAGGAGCATTCCAGAGAGATCCGGGGGAATCTAGACCTGGAAATGGTCTTGGACCCCAGAGAGCTGAGCTTCCGGTGGATTTAGAGTACTCGGGGGTCTGTGTAGAGTCCTTCTAAGTAAGCCATTCAGAATCTTTTTGAGCTGCAGGGAGGTAGAGAAAGAGAGAAGCTATGTAGTGCAAGCCTTGTATGTTTCATGTATTCCTTCCATACTATTTATTTAGCTCAGTTTGGCCAACATCCCAGGGCCAATAGCCAGGGATAACTATGGCTCCAAAGGGCCATCTCAGCTTCCCACATGACACTTCAGTTGACACAGTCTAGTGGGGGAAGCAGACAAGTGTGCACAGCAATGAGTATAGCAGACAGAGGCCCAGGGCAGCCAGGTATGACAATGGGCTTCCTGTAGCGCTTGGTGCTTTGAAGAGGGGAATGAGACAAGTGATACAAACTGTGCATTGTGCTGACTGGGTAGCTGAGTGGGACCATAAGCAGTGCCCATTGAATGAACGGCGAAAAGCCCATGGATTTCCAAGAGGAAGACTTGGGCATGGACCAGAGAGGAGAAGTGGACCCTGCTTCTGCTTAACTTCAGTGGTTCAGAGATAGAGTCTCTGACAAAAGCAAGGAATCCTGAAGGCCACTGGAAACATAGAAGTCTGTATTTAGACACTCTTGATATGTGAGGTCCTGTTGGACACCTGGGGTGCAGCACTTACTCAGAGTAGGAAGAGGGTATTTGGCCAGACTTGGTTGTACCTTTCCTTGCCCTGCGACCAGCCCTGTACAGTCAGCACCACATAGTGGTCGCTGAAGATGTGGTTCCTGCTTTATGTGCACAGGTTTTGCCAGCTACCATTGCACCAGACAACCATGATCTTCCAGCCACTAGCTGAAGACCATTGTTCCTATCATAAGCCTTGGCCTATGGTCTCATGCTGGTGTTTTGAACTTGAGAACTTGAAAGCCACTTCCTGAAAATATATAAGACATAGCTATTGTTGGTAGCTCTGTCTTTACATTTTTGACTGTAGAGTCAGGTCAGCTCCAGCACAGGAAGCTAAGGCAGCATCCTATGATGGCCACAATGTGGGACAGAACTGGGACGGGGAGGTGTCAGTCCTGACTGTGAAGGGGCGGACCCTTTGCTCTAGCAGAACAACCCTCTGCTCCTTCTCTGGCTGCTGTGTGATGCTTTTTGGATTTTGTGAACCTGCTTCCCATTTTCAGCATTGCCTAACCACCCACTTTTATTTTTACAAAAGTGTCGCATATTCTGGTTGTATTGGCTCATAGGTATAGATTAGTTTGCTCAGGGGTAACTTGGCAGAACCAACACTCTAAGTCAGATCACTGATCCTGTGCTCACCACGATGCTTCACACTGGATGTTGCGATAAGCAGCTAGAAAACCTCAATACCTTGTCAGAACAACTTCTTCTTTCCTCCTGCTGAGTACAGGATGAGTGTTGTTGAACAAAGAGTCTTCTTTCAGATTGTCTCATTTTGTGGCTTTACTGTACTGTGGTTTTAGATTGTCTCCGCATCTCATTGTTGGATGGCGAAAGAGGGAGGATACATCCCACACAGAGACACAGATACACTTGTCACCCAGAATGCTCTTGTCACCCAGTTGTTTGTACTTACAAGTGGTGATGCCAAGAGATCTGAGAGGTTAGCACTTGGCCAGGTTGCTCTGGCCAGCCACAGTGGCTTTCATGGGCAGGAAACCCAGTTCTTTCAAGTCTTTGCTGTTTCTTCTGCAGCATCAGAGACCTGAGCTGCCTGTAGACCACCACCTTGAGAGTGTTCTGGGATCCTGGATTCTGCCTGAGTTTCTAATGTGGGCTGAAGTAAAAGCCTTCCAAAATCTGGCACTTGCCAACTCATCACATTCACTCAAGCACATGTGTATGCCAATGCTTGCATGTGTGCACACTCACCATCCTCTAACAGAAACCTTGCTTGCCTGCATTGTAGACATGAACCTTTTCAGAGTGATCTCCTCCAAATAGCTTATTTTGCTTTTCCTTGAACAGAAGGGATGGAGCCTGCTCTAATGACCTTGGGACAAGTGTTCACCTTGAAGCAATGTGAAGTCACTACTTTCTGAGGGTCTGGGTGTCTGTTTACAACATAATTAACATGGTAATTCATAAAGGCACTCAATGGAACATAAGAAACAATTACTCATTTAAACTGTTTGCCATTAAAAAAATAAAACTTTGGAAATAAGCACAAGTCATATTTTCCAGTGAACTGCCAGGCACACTATCTCTTGTGAGGCTTTGAAGCAAAAAAAATCCATAATCAATTTATCTCTGCCTGAGCCCTTAGTTTATAAACATCCATGAATGGCGAGAAGCCAAGACCACTATTGCAAAGCTTCTACTAAAGCAAAGACTATTTTTTTTTCCACGCAATTTCTAAGGAATGGTGGTTGATTTATTTCTGGGGTAAATATCTGTTAAAATATATTTATTCTTCAACCAGAATGTGGCTTCTACCCTGTTCCTAAAAGGAACTGATGGCATCTGGTGAAGCTCCATCCCAGCAATACCCTAGTTGCCCCTGATGGTGACAGTCCTCGATCTGAGGACTGGAAGAAACGGGTGGGTGTACAGACCACAGCCTCCCCTGGGATATGATGAGGGCGAAAGCAAGGGAGAGTCTACCTGACTTGCACAAAGTGAAAAAGGGGGCTTGTATGAAAACTCATAAAAATGGGATAGGAACATGTTATAGAGTTAGCTCTCTAGACAATGGCTCTGGCACTGATTTGCAGACTTAGTTCATGCTACATGGGGTCTAGTAAGATAGGAGAATTGCATTCAGTTTCCAAACAGAAAGATACACTTGTGATGCCGAAGTGGCTTGCTCTATGTTATAAGCAAGTAGGACATAGTGCATCCCACACTTTCCGTTAGTTGATGCAGGGACAGTGGGTTTTACTTTTCTTTCCAGATTATTGAGTTGATTATGAATAGTCTGATTGTTGCTTTGTAATTTTGCATTGGTGACTCTATTGAAGTTCAATAAAAATGATTTAAGTCCATGAAAACTTTTGGCTGTATGCTTGAAAACACAGATGAAAACTGGCCACAGTTTGCAACATGGGAAACACGGCTGCAGTTGCTCCAGTTCTATCCAGGGGTATCATGATAGAAGTATGGCAAGGATGTTGAGAGCAGGGGCACATCCATGTCAAGGGGGGGCGTGCTCTAGCACTTTCTGGGTATCCTTCCCATCATCTGTGCCTAACCTCTCTTTAAGAAATTCTGAGAGCATGTGTTCCAGTCAAATTTATATCCCTTAGGTCTTTACTACTATAATACATGAATGTAGTCAAATGGCCATCTCATTTCTCTCAATGCAACCTAATGGGTATATATTACTATTCATATTTTAGGTTATATGCATGTATTCTAAACAAATTTAAACTGATATTAATTTTCTAAGCAGTAGAAAAAGATCAATGAAAAATGAAATATTCCCGTACTGTACCTAAATTTGATTTTCTATCACAAACTACAACATTCCTAAACCACAGAACAAAGATCCTAGAACTCCTGCCCTCTTGGTCAGTTCAGATATGGGTCAGCCAAGAGGTTTTCAAAAATAAAATATGTGTATTATTTAACTACATGAATACTTCATGTTTTGGCACCAGAATAAAGTTAATACTAGCTTGTTGTAATATGTGCAAACAGGATCTAGTCTAAGACACTCAGAGGAATAACACATAGGTTGGAAAAGAGCCTTTAACACTGCAACATGGATTTGGATAAACTTGAAGTCAAAGCAAGCAACACATTTATGATGAAGTTTGGGGTCGTACATGGCAACATCACTGATACTTTATGAAAGGTTTATGGGGACATTTCCCCAAAGCAAGCAACAGAAGGCATGAGATGAAGTTGAGGTTGAAGATAGCACTGGTCGACCATTCACGTCAGTTTGTGAGGAACAAAAATGATCTCATTGTGCCTTGACTGAGGAAAACAGATAACGAATAGAAACAGCAGCCAAACACTGGAGACATCTTAGTGGTCTCAGCTTACATAATTACGACAGGTAAAGCAGAGGGTACTCCACTTGATGGGTGTCAAACTTTTAGATTTTACTAACTGATGAGCTTTTAACGCGAGCAGAGCTTTACAGATCTTGTAGCATTTCTTTAATATGCCTTTATCCATATGACCTTGAAGACAAAGCATGATTCAAGCATTTACTCCCAAGAGGTCAAAGTGGCCTAGCCTACATAACAGCGGAGAAGACGGTGGCCAACATTCTTGGGATGCTCACGGTGTGTTGCTTAGGAGTTTGTTGAAGAGCCAAAGACAAGACAGCGCCTCTTTATTGGGGAGTGTTTGGACAATGTTATCCAAAGTTTGGGCAGGAACCTCTGGGAGATAAGAGTCTTTATCACAACCAAGAGCGTAATTACTCTCCTTCACAGAAGGAGGATTTGTAAGAAGCCAAATGGGAGATGATTAGGCAACCACACTTAGGGCATAATTTTCTTTATTCTTGTTTATAAACCTAGGAAAAGAATCAACATTAAAAAAAACTGGTAATGATACAAAATTGACTTCATTGACATGGTTAAACCCCCATAACCCTTAATTCTTTAGGGTTAAACTACATGGCTGTTAGCATCGCATTCAAAGGTCTTGAACCATGAGGTAAATCATGTTCAGAAAATATTATGTACCTTTTGATTTTTACCTGTGTCTTCCGTTTTCCATGCACCTCTTTTGAAGTCTCAGGGACTAGTAATGAATCTCACTAGAAGAAAAAAAAATGGAATGATTATTCCCATTAACATCACTTCCATGTCTTCTTAAATTGATCTGCCAAAATTCCTCTTATTGCTTTTGTCTCTGCTCTAGAACACAGGAGTTTTTGAAATCCCTTCTGTGTTCACCTACTCTTTATTCTTGTTAAAATGAAAGGCCAGTGCACCTTGTCTTACCCACAGTCACTTTTTGATAAAGCTTTATTTATTTGAAATGCAGAGTCATGGAGAGAGGGGAAAAGAAAGAAAAATAGATCTTCCATTCACTGGTCCATTGCCCCAAATATCTCTAAGGCTAAGTTGGGTCCAAGACTCAGAGCCAGAGTTTATTCCTGGTTTCTCATGTGAAGGTATATTCTTTAGCCCTTTGGAAATCCTCTGCTACTTCCTCTGGTGCATTAGCAGGGAATAAGACTGGAAGTGGAGCAGCTGGGATTCAAATCTGTGCTTTATGGGATACTGCTATCATCACAAGCAGTGGCTTTATCCACTATGCTACAACATCAGCTCCCAGTCATGTTTTTGGAGCAGATGTTGGCTGGGCTTCCATACTAAACAAGGGCACCTTTCAGAGGATCCCATTTTTTTCTCTGCTTTGACTTGCCTAAGTGCTTTTAATAAGTATTTTCTCTTTCTGTCTCTCTCCTTTTCACAAACCTCTGTGGTTAGCGTGCTTATTATGTGGTGAGCAGAGTGAACAAGAGGGTAATTTGTGTTTTATTTAATGAGGACATAAGAATATAAAATTGCTCAGAAACTCATTCTCTGATTAGGAAAGCAGTGGATGAGTGCTTCCTACGCCACACTTGACCCATTGCAATGCCTGCATTCCACACTAGTTCTCTGGATACCAATTTCCCATGGGCTCCTTGAGGATGGTCTATCGAAATCATGACCATTACTGATGCTTCTTGGGTGTCTGCTGCAGGCTGTGTTGGTTGTGTGCTGTCTGCTTTACATGATCTGTGAGGTAGGCATCCTTTTCACTCCCATTTCAAAGGAGGGAATGGAGTGTCAGCAGGCAATGCAACATACTCAGAGTCTTGTGGCTATGAGGTGGGAGAGTCAAGTTAGCTTAGTGTTTGAGGGTCCCTGCTGTTGATGCACATGATGTACTGGCTGCCCAGTGTGGATCTCAAATCTCCCTGAAAGGGAGTTTATGGACCTTATAAACCAGGAGCTCCAAGCTCCCAGTGACGTTATGGGAGGAAAGCCATTGTGAAGTCCCAGCTCCAGTCCTCTGAAGATGGTGTTCCTTCCATCATGCAGCCTCTCGAGCCCCTTCGCCACTGCAGTCCCAGAACTACCAGACCCTGCCCTTTGTCCTCTCCTAATACTGTTGTGTGTCCAGCCACTGCTCCTTGAAATGGCCCCTTTTGCCCCGTATCTTCCTGCCTAGCAATTTCCTCCCTCTGCACATTGAGAGGGCTCTCTGATTCGAAGCTAGACTTTCTTAAATATGTTCCCCCTATAACTGCTGTTTTTTGCTTTGAGTGATTTGGTACATACAAGTGCACACAGACAAGTGCACCTACAACCATCTTATGAATGTGTCACTTGCCCTTTAATCTAATGGCTCTGCAGAGAACTGGGCGACAATGGGACTGATGCTGTGATGCAGTGGGTTGAACCACCTGTAACAGCAGCACCCCACATGAGCACCAGATCGAGTCCTATTATGCTTTACAATCAGTCCCCTGTTTATGCACCTGGGAAAGCGGCTCTAGATGACTCAGGTGCTTGACCCTCAACCACCCATGTGGCTCCAGCCCTGCCCAGACCAGTATTTGAAGAGTGAGCCAATTGATGAAAGAAATTCCCTATGCTGCTCCATTTCTCTCTCCCTCCATCTCTTTATCTCTGTCTGTCCTACTCTCTGTAACTCTACCTTTCAAGTAAGTACATCTTGAACGAATTAATTTACTTGGAGGATTCTAGTTATCATGATTCCTCCAATACTTTCCACGTTAACTAGGAAATGCTGAATAGTTCCTTATTGAATAAATGTCTACGTCTGCATTAAAATAGAATGAGCACAAGTTTTGGATGAGTCTCAGGTACTGGTGCCTATACAATCTTAAGCAAATCACAGAATGCTTTGGAGCCTTCTCACTCTTTTGTGAAATGGGGTTATAACACTCAAAAGTGTCCCCTGACATTTCACATCCATGCTCCTAATGTACCATTGGCACTTATGTGGCACAAGAGGCAATGTGAGGCAAAACATTCCAATTGTAACCACAAGGCAATGTATTCATTTTCTTCTGCTTCCTCCTCGTATTAATGCAATGGATCTGATTTCTCTGTTGCCATTGGGGCAACCTATAATCTTTCTGTCACCTTTTGTTAGTGAGATACTTTATAGTCATGTTAAGTTATACAACACTGCATATTTCAGTAATTACAGATTTATAATCTCATATATTAATCAAAACTCCTGATTAACTATATTCTAAAATAAGACATCTCCTCCTCCATTGGAAGTCAGGTGTATTTCTCTGCAAAAATGAGGTGTCATCTCTCTGCACTTCTGCTCTTCCATGTATTCTCATCCAGTGTCCTTCTAAGAAAGCGGTAATGAATGGGGAGTAAGAAAATGATTCAGAAATGGAGCAGTTGGGGCTGTGCATTGGACTTCTCTTGAGAGAATCAAAAAGAGTGTAAGTAGATACTTGAAGAATAATAATATTTGAAGAATATCTAGTGAAGAATTGCCTCACCAGTCCCATGGCAGTGTGTCCACACGCTGGAGAATGTGTAATCCTGGTGTTACGGCTCATTTAGAAACAGGGAAGCTAAAGGTGACACTCCCAGTTCCAGGAAGAGTCCTAGATACACAGGGCCCAACTGTATGAGCCCCGGAGACCCCCTGGGATTCTTACATCCAAGGCAAGAGATGTGCGCACCTTGGCTCTCAAACAAAATCCCCTTCTGTATGTGCTGTCTTGGTCCCCCAGCCAACACTTACACTTGCCTCCATTGGGGTGGGTCCCTCTCCATCTCCTCCATCTAGTTGCACATGCTAATCTCTTCTGGAAACACCTTCACATCTGTACTTAGAGAAGTGCTTTCCCAGGTTTTGAGTATTTCTTAATCCAGTGAACCTGGCACCTAACATTAGCTGTCACAGGGCAGAAGGATATAATAGAAAGCTTCTGAGAGCTCATCCATGACTTCACTCAGAACTGAAGCAACCATCAACTGTGGATGAGTTCTGGCAGACATACATTCACCATTCAGGCAAATGCTTGCTTTATTATTTTTGTTATTATTAGTTAGCATGATATGGTTTTGTAGCTATGGGAATTCCTGCTTCCCCCTTCCCTTTCTCCCTTTCTAATTTCCTCTTCCAATACTCTTCCTATATTATTACAGTAGTATAGTCCTTCAGTAACAGTTACAAGCTTAACATTCTGCTATTTGAGTACATCATGACATTGTAGATATAAACAAAGATAGAATATCTAGTACCCTACCTTCAAGGTATATTTAACTGTTTCATTGGGAGTCCTCATTTCATTCTGGAATACAGATACCTACTGCAATGTGTCTTCTCAGTATGCTAGTCTGCATTAAACAGCTCATCTGTAAGAATATATACATCTACATTCTTACATATAGATAGATAGATAGATAGATAGATAGATAGATAGACAGATAGATATTTGTTTTGTATTTTGCATGAAGGTTGCTTTGTATCAAAAAGAACATATGGGGCCCGGCGCGGTGGCGCAAGTGGTTAAAGGTCCTCGCCTTGCACGCCCGGGATCCCATATGGGCGCCGGTTCTAATCCTGCCAGCCCTGCTTCCCTTCCAGCTCCCTGCCTGTGGCCCGGGAAAGCAGTCGAGGATGGCCCAAAGCTTTGGGACCCTGCACCCGTGTGGGAGACCCAGAAGAGGCTCCTGGCTTCGGATCGGCATAGTATCGGCCGTTGCGCTCACTTGGGGAGTGAATCATCGGACGGAAGATCTTCCTCTCTGTCTCTCCTCTCTGTATATCTGCCTTTCCAATGAAAAAATAATAAAAATAAATCTTTAAAAAAAAAAAAGAACATGATATTTGTTCCATCCCTCTGAAAACAACATAAAGGGCCCTTACTAACATATTTACTATTATTTTTAAGGATCCATTCAATATGGTTGAGTTGTAAAGGACCAAAATGCATATTACATCTGAAATACACATAAAAACATTTTTGAATATGTATGTACACATCTTCATTTTCATGTAAAATTTCGTTTTGGAGAACAGCTGTTGATTGTCCACCCTACATTACCTTGGCAGACAAAATGGGAGTAATGACGTCGAGATCAGCTGTGATACGAAGCCACTCCAGTCTAGCCCACAAGTCTCCAGTTTCTGGATATTATTTTAAACACAGACAAAACTCAGAGAAATTACCAGTTTTGTTTCAGACCACAATAATAAAGTAAAGCTCAAAATACAGTCAGTTTGTTTTTGCTTCCCACTGCATAGGAAAATCATGTTTATTCCATATTGTAGGAAAAAAAAAACAACACATAACTTGTGAGTGAAGATCTTATCTCTTGAAAAAGGATAAAAAATCACCAGAGCCTTTGCCAAGTCATAATTGGTTTGCTGGTAGATGGTCTGGGCTTGATGTTGGTTGCTACTGACTGATGAGGATGGTGGTTGCTGAAAGTGGGGGTGGCCGTAGCAATTTCTTAAGCTAAGCCAATGTTTGTCACATTAATTGACTTCTCCACTCATGAAAGATTTCTCTGTTGCAAGTGATGCAATTTGATAGCATTTTCTGCAGAGGAGAATTGGAGGTGGTTCTCCCAAATCCTGCTGTTGTTCTGCCAATCATTGTTCAGGTAACAAGCCAAGTTGCTTGTTGTCACTTTCACAGTGGCCTCAGCACGTCTTCACAGGGAGTAGATTCTGTCTCAACAACCCACTTTCTACTCACCTACAGAAAGTGACTCGTCATCCTTCAATGTTCTCCCTTGAAAGCCGCACGATGCAGCCATGTGTTCACACTGCACTCTGAACACTAAGTCTTTTGCAATTCTCACCACAACTACAGCTCTCCCCTGTGTGGATGATTCAGATCCCTCAAAGTTGACTTGAGAGTTGGAACTAACTTCTTCCAAACTCCTGTGAATGTTGACATTTTGACCTCCTTCATGAATAACAAATGTTCCTAATGTCATCTTTAGAGTGGTGAATTTTTTCCATAAGGTTTTCAGTTTACATTGCCCATTTCCATCAGGGACAATCCCCTTCTAGAGCAGCTACAGCCTTACAAATGGAATGTCTTAAATGATAACAATTTAAAGCTACACTTGCGCCATGGCAGTGGCGTGAGTGCTGTGTTGGAAGATATGAAACCCACTTGAATCGTGGTATGCATCTTCTTCGGAGCTCTTGAGTGATTATCATTCAAGCTTTGTTATTCTACTTATAGAGAACAGGACAAATAGATTCAGTATACTTCTTAAGGGACCCTGGGTTTTTAGAAGGGTAAATGAAAGGCAATTTAACTAAAAGTTATCAACTGTATTCACCGTTAGCAAGAGACTCAGTCTGTCTTTTGAAACTTTAAACCCAGGAGCTGAATTCTTTCCACCTATGAAAGCACTGGATGGAATCTTTTCCCAATAGAAGTAGCCACATTCATTCATCAGTTATCTTAAGATTTTCCAAGAAAGCTTGCTGTAGCTTCTATAGCAGCTCCTGCTGTCCAACCTTGCACTTCAATAGGAAGAAGATGGCTTCCTTCCTCAAAATCCATGAGTCAACCTCTGTGAACTTCAAAACCTTCTGCAATTTCTTCAACTCTTTCAGTCTTGACGGAATTAGGTCTTGCTCTGGACTGCAACGCCTAAGCGAATGAGGCTGTGATTTGATCTTTTATCTAGATGATTAAGCTTTCTCCATATAAAAGCATTAAAGCTATTTCACTGTCTTATCATTTATCTGTTCACGAAAGCAGCATTTTAAAATTCATCTGAGAACTTTTTTATTGTATTCACAACTTGGATATTTGTCACAAGAGTGAACTGACAGTGTACCATGACTTCTTCGTTAAGCTAAATCACTTCCAGCTTCTGATATAAAATGAAATATGTGTAATTCTTTCACTTATTTGGACACTTAGAGAGCATTATAGGGTTATCAGTTGGTCGACTTCAAATATTATTGTGTTTCAGGAACTAGGGAGGTCTGAAGAGAGACAGAAAGAAGGGGGAATGACCACTAAGTGCAACAGTGAGAGCACTCAGTATTTTTCCTTTGCCCTACTGCGTGGGCATAGTTGGCAGCACCCCAAAACAATTGCAGTCCTAATGTTAGAGACAAATAATTGCAGATCAGCAAGAAAGAGAACCCTTTGGCCATCCTGTTTTTGAAAATTCCTTCTTGTGTCTTTCTCTTTTCTCTTTGCATCATTCCCCACTTCAACCCTGGTAGAAGCTGTGCTGACTGTGGCAAGTGGTGCCGAAACAGGAACTTGAAGAGGAAGGATAGCTCCGAGCTAGCAAACTAAAAGCTGTGCTGAAGTAAAGGGAAAAAGGGAGACAGTGCAAGAACACAATGTCCCAGGGTCACGACCGTGAGTTTTGTGAATGCTGATCTTTATTAGCCAGAGTAATGGAATAGGATGCTATTGTTGAAAGTCGCCAATAATAGGTAACTACTTAAAGCAAAGGGGATTTGGTATTCAAGAAAAATGCTTGGTAGAGTTGTCTACAGTCTGCATGTAATGCTTGGTTTTATACATAGAGCCCGAGGTTTGGCCTTGACCAGACTCCCTGCAGAGCTGTGTTTCCGAATCTCCTACCATTTTTTTCCTGTACATTAATAAGGGTGGGGCATCCTGAGTTGATTCAGAGTTCACATTTTCTCACTTCCGAAAGTATAGAAGTTTTTCTGTTCACCAACTTAAGAATTCTCTTCATTGTTCTATGTCTTGTTCCATCCACAAAGCGATTCTCAAAACTATGTATGTCTTTGAACAAAGTGGTTTCATGCTGAAATATCCTGGGATTCCAGGATAAATACTTACCCTAAACTCTGAAACTGTATAGTTTGGTAAAGTACAATTGTGCAAAAAAAATCATTTACTTATCTGATTAAAAAAAAAGTTCAAAGTTTTCAAAATTCAAAGCTGATTTAAAGTAAATGTGGGTTAAACTTCCACATGTTCTATTAAAAGATGTTTTAACTACAGGCATTGAGGCTTGTTTGTGATGTGGGCCTGAAGGTTTCAATGAGGATAAGAATCCTTTCAATGAAAGGTTTTTAGTACTTTTCTAATAAAGCTTTTTTTTTTTTGCATCTCAAAAAGTTTGTGTTTTATGTTACATTTATGGAGTTTAGTTCTTTAAAAACTTGATTCCTAAGCAAGTAACATTAGAACTGACTAGATCCTGTCCACAGCTTTGTTTAAATGCTCAGGTCTAAACCTTTGCTAATTCTTTTACATCTCAAGCTCTAAAACTGAGCCTTGGGCAAGGAGGCTTCCAGGTGGATCCCTGGAATTCTCAAAAATGACATTCTTCACTGGGAGGAATTGCTATACTTTCTGCCTTTCTATTCAGGACTAAACTTCCAAAAGCCTCCAAGTTCCTGAAGACACCTCAGACACTACTCCTGAGAAAAATCTGCATCTACCAGGGACACTTAACCCAACCCTCCTGAGGGTGACCTGCTGTGCTCTCTGCAGGGCTCCCTCAGCATAAAGAAGCTAGAGTGATCATCCTTGCTATATCACTAGCAGCAATTTAGGTGCATTCTTCTAGGTCAGGGAATGTAAGGAGTTGGCCAAAACTAACGGACAGTTTACCAAAGAACAAAAGTAATGGATCCACTGGCTTATCACCCGCAACAAGTGTGTGTGTGTGTGTGTGTGTTTTCCTTAAACTTTTAGACAAGCAAACAAGGAGAGATGCTGCAGGCACAAACTGGATGTTCCAGGAATAAAATTCTGCTAAGGGCCTTCTAAGTACAAGGCAGCATCGGCCAAAAAGTTAAGGCCTTCAGATGCAAGTGTTGTTCTTAAGGTAACAAGTTCAGATGTGGCAAGTCATTAGGGAAAGATAGCAGCAGCCAGAGAAGGACAGAGACAGGTCAATGCCAGGTGTCTGAGACTGTATGCTGTAGGGACAACACAATGTTAGTGAAGGTTGAGACTGGCAAGGCCAGAGCCTCAGGCACACCCACTCCTAAGGAATGGGGCATGTGATCTGCTCTCCAGCTCCCTGTGAGCATGTGCCAATCCACCAGAGGCTCTCTTGGCTGGGATGGTAGTTAGTCAGAAAACAAAAGACCCACAGGTCGATCACATCAAAGTGCAACGTTTTCCCCAAAATCATGGTGACAGACACTCAGCTGTTTATTTCTCTAAGAGGAACCCTCTGGCCATGCCACTTTCAAAAATTTCTTACTGTGTCTGTTTTCTTATTAGCCACATCCCTTCTTCAACCCTGGTAAAAGCCATTCTGGCCCCAGGAAAAAAGAGAATTTTAAAATTTGATGCTTCTACAATCATTCTCTCCCCCCTTTCTTTGAGATCTCTCTCTCTCTCTCTCTCTGTCTCTCAGTTGGAAATCCTATTGGGGGCATCTGTTTTGGGACCAAGATATGACCTGACATATGCCATCTGTGTATGTTGAGGAAGGAAGGAACCATGAACAATGAGAATCCTATCAGAACATGCTAGAAGCTGGTAGAAGTGCAGCCCTTGACTGCAGGAATTCATGTGGGGCAATTGCTGAGGCCTGCATTTTCCCAGCAGGACTGGGTTTGTGTGCTCCTCCTAACAGCTGTCTGCTTCATTGCTCCAAGTCAGGATTTCCATCCATCATCGCACAGGTCTCCAGGTCCTTGGTATTGTCTCCACTAATTTTCCCTGTGATTCCCATGTGGATTACAGCCTGGCTTCCACTCCACCCATCTTCATACTTGTTTATTATCTCTTTCTCATAAAGACCAAGCTGTGAGCATCTTGCTCACATGGTGAGCTGCAGCAAGAGTCTCCATCCAACTCAAACCTGTGTTCTCAGTACCACTTGCTCAGCCCAGAGCTCTTTGACTTGTCAACACTTAATGTCTCTCAGGACTAATGCACAGAAATGGATAGAATTCCCCAGCTCTTTATCTCTGCCCATCATGGTTGCTGCCATGCCTACTTGCTTCCTGAGGATAGATACCCATCACAGTCTATGTACATGGGTAAAGATGCATGCCAATTAGCAGGCAAAGCTTTAATAAATGCACAGTTGAATAAGGCGCAGGACTTCAGTTCCAAATCCTGGATGACTTCCTGTCACAGCCAGTCAATCTAGAGATATCGTCCTTCAGCAAAGCCAGACCTAAAGACCCATTTGCTTCCTTCTTCCTACATCTCCATCCCAATAATTTTCTGCTGTGCAGAAACTGCAATTAAAGCACAGAACCATCACACTTTCTTTCCAAGCTCAAGCATTGTGCCATCTGTCCCCAGGGCTCCAGGCTAGTCCCACTGTCCTCTAAAACACACACACACACACAGCCCTTCACAAGAGAGGATCTTGCTTAGCCCAGTTACCACCTCCCCTTGAACATTATTGCACCTGTGAGGCACAGTGAAAAGTTGGCCTATTTGCATTTCCGAGAGAGAGGAATGGACCCAGACACAGGACTTTAGGCACAAGGTAGCCTTCAAGGATGTCTTAGCAACTGATGCTACTCCCATCTGTTTGAATCCCATGGCCTTTAGATCATGGCTCCCATCCCTGAGTACCCTGGCTGACTGTAACTTTGCTTTTCTAGAAGAGAATTTTGTGTAAAACAACATTACTGAGACCATGATCCTCCAAACAGAACAGCAAGCCACCTATAGGCTGAGTACTGAATAAAAACAAAGCTTCTCAGCAGCTCCTATTAAATATTCAAATAAACATCATAAATGCTTCAGGGACACATTATGTGATTCTGAGATGGATGTTGTGGAATCATTAAAGATCTCCAACCCAAATCCAACTGCAGAATTTGGATCATTTATTTCAGGATTACATCAGTGCTGGGAAGAGTCAAATATGCAAGTGAACTATGCATACACATACTCACGTGCATACATGCATGTTTAGGTTTCCAGATGCCACAAGACTCTCACAGATGTTTGCCACCCTGCATGGCATTAGCAGCAAACCTACCAAGACAGAATTGCCTGTACAGCAAATAAACCCTAAGTGGTACAACGAATGTCAGGTCACCTGTCTTCACTGTAGGAACACAGCAGTACTGAGCTAGGTAGGGCCAGAGCTTCACAAAAGCAGAGAGGCTTCTTCGAAGGACTTAGCAGAGGTTCCTAGAAACCCAGAGCATGCCATTCTTTCTGGATATTGTAAGCATTTGAGAAGTGAAGCAGCAGCAGGGAATTTTCAGTCTGTCCATTTCTACCTTTCCCTGTTTCTCTGTCTCTGTCTCTGTCTCTGTCTCTGTCTCTCATACACACACACACACACACACACACACACACACACACACACACACACACACACTCATACACCTAAACATGTACTTGGATTCCTTAGCCAAAATCCAAAGGCTTATTATTCCCATAGTACAATGTTTACTCTTGACTCCTATTGAGGAACCCCCCGCTTGCTGCAGTGAAATCCAGCAGGTTTTGCTGAACACGAATACACTTACATTTCCTGAAATAAGGCTCACAGGTCTGCCTTTACTCCTGCAGCCCACCATGCCTCAGTGGTGCCAACCCTCTCCTGAGCAAGGGTGAATGAGGATGGTCACTGGGGTAAGGTGCCTCCTCTCCTGGAGTCTGGTGGTAGAAGAGACAGTGTCCCCAGTGGAGGGGGTCTATGGATGCTAACTAGGCCGGGAGTCACAATGGAGTGACTGTGGAGAGGACAGCTGAACCAGGAGTAGAACAGGAAGTAACTCAATAGAATGGTACCTAGTGGCTAAACCCTGCCTTGCATGTGCTGAGATCTCATATGGGTGCCAGTTACTGTCCTGGCTGTTCTACTTTCCATGTAGCTCCCTGCTTGTGGCCTGGGAAAACAGTTGATGATGGCCCAAAGTCCTGGGACCTTGCACCCATTTGGCAGACCCGAAAGAAGCTCCTGACTTCTGGCTTTGGATTGTCCCAGCTCCAGCTGCTGCAGCCACTTGGGGAGTGAGGCAGCAGGTGGAGGGTGGAATATATCTCAGTCTCTCCTTCTCTCTGTAAACCTGCCTTCCAATAAAAAGAAATGAATTTACTAAATAGTTAATGAGTCAAAATATGTTAGTAAATGCATTGTCTTATGATCAGTTATACAATGAAGAATAAGAAAGAAGTTTGATCTTAATAGGCATGAAAATAATATGGATAGAGATGGTAGCCCGAGACAAACTAGATGAAGTTGTTTAGTGCTTGGATGATAACATCTCATTCTCCCCAAATCTCACCTTTACATTATCCATTAGTCTTCATTGAATGTAAGAATAGATAATAGAGAATTTTCTTTTTATACCAATTTTACCATTTAAAATATATATCAGGATTTAGGAATCAAAACCCTTTGGAGATCTTTCTCTAATGAATATCGTACTTTGCTCCATCTCCTACCCACTCTGTTCATCTATGCAATACAAATGCATCCTTCCATCTGGAGCCTAAGCACTTCACTAAAATACTAGAAATGGAGACACACGGACGAGGCCCTCCACCCTTATTGTCTTCCCTGACAGTGAGTCTTGACTTCCGCTCTCGGCTGTACAAGATCACACTGATTCTGCAAATGGGTGTTTGGTCCATAGCACCTTATCCAGCGATACGGATTCACATTGTCACTCTTCCTCAACACATGCAACATTATTACAAAATCTGACTTTGCAATGCTAACTGGCTTCAAACCACCATGAACAGATACATATGTATATCAAACCACAGGCAGCTGTGATGTATTTCTGATCAATTGCCTTCACCATAAAAATAAGATCACAAATAAAACAGTGGAGCATAACATTAGATTGCTCAAAGAACTTAAAGACATGTCTATTTTGTTAGCTCCTATGAGTTGGAACTTTACAATGCTGAGTGGGTAGTTGGTCTTGGATGGATACTAGCATCCATTGAGTAAATACTATTAGGGTTCACAAGCAAGGCTAGTTCAGGGACGTTTAACACTGAAAGAGTATTACAGAATGAGATAAAAAAAAAGTGAGACATAAAAAAGATATAAAACAAGTTTTTTAATCACAAAGCAAAATTCATCAGGTGAAAAATTGGTTGGATTGGGAGGATTATAGGGGTCCATGAAACCTTGAAGTTGGGGAAATCGGACAAGATAATGTAGGGCTCGGAAGGAGGGATATTTGTTTTTCATGGGTGATTTGGGAAGCGCCTTTGTGGGAAGATGTAAGCGGTTTGGCTGAGCTACTTTACTCAGTGGTTCTCCAGGGCACAACCTCCTCAGCCAGAAAAGCAAGTGAAATCTATCTAGGACCAGTTTCTAGTCTGTTCACCTGATGTGCCTGGAGGGCTGTAGAAGCACATGCCTGAGTCCTCCAGTTAGTAGCTCTGGCATTCCGTACCCATAATATGCTCATCGTATATTCCCCATATAGACTGATCTTTGAGCCCAGTGAGCTTTGCATCGCTGATTGTTGCAGTGTGGGAGAGACATCACTCTAGACCCAAGTATAGGATCTTAGGAGGAATCTTTATTGCTCGAGCTTGGTGAGAGAAGCCCTTGCTACACTCCAGGAGACACTGTGCCAAGTTGGGAAAATCAGGGGTTTTTTGTTTTGTTTTGATTTTTTGTTTTTAGATTTATTGGAAAGTCAGATATACAGAGATGAGGAGAGACAGAGAAGAAAGAGCTTCCATCCACTGATTCATTCCCCAAAGGCCGGAGCTGAGCCAATCTGAAGCCAAGAGCCTCTTCATCTCCCGCATGGGTTCAGTGTCCCAAGGCTTTGGGCCATCCTCACCTGCTTTCCCAGGCTACAGGCAGGGAGCTGGATGGGAAGCCGGGAGCCCAAATATGAACCAGTGCCCATATGGGATCCTGCGCATGTCAGGTGAGGACTTTAGCTGCTAGAGCACCCTGCTGGGCCCAAGTCAAGGGTTTCTAAGCCCTCATCCTCCAGTCAGATTGAGAGCCACACAGTATAAATTTTCCATGTGTAGCAGGCAGGAATGGAGTTATTGGAGCCCAAAGTTTTCCTGTACTTAATTAACATAACCTAGTACAATAGGAAGCAGGAGGGCCAGGTGCGCGGAGCCTCTGGAGTCATTTCCATGCTGTCAATTGTTCTGAATGGTGCACAAGACAGGAAGCGCGGGGCACGCACAAGGAGCCTCTGAAACAAGTTTCACGTCTTCGGTTAACTGGAATGGTGGGAAAGAAGGTAGGAAGTATGGGTGTGGAAACTCTGCTTCTGTTCTGTCCGCTGTCAACTAACCAGTCAAGTGGGTGCTAGTCATTACCACTGCATCCATTACATGACACTGTTTCCTAAAGCAACAGTTACATGAAACATAGGTCTCAGCCTGGCCATTTCCCTCGTAAGTCTGGTTTGGACTTTATCACATTACTGTGCTGAAGCTCCCTTTCTCTGGCCATTCATCAATGTTACCATGGGTTCTTCCCATAGGTTTTAAAACTTACGGTTTTAAAACTTTTTATTTATATAAGGTGAACACATTTCAGGTAGTTTAGGAGTGCAGTTTGAATGTTCCAAGCAGGAAGCATCTAGGAAGGGCTTCTGAAATGAATCATGAGGCTGCAGTTCCACACCCCAGGTCACATAGGAAGCCTATGCCTGAGGCTCATGGGTGAATTTCTGTTGGGAATTTGGGATGCATCTTCTGTTAGGAATTGGCAACAGCTTCTGGCCAAGTAAGCCTGGCTGTAACAAAGTGTGTCTTAAGACAAGGCTGAGAAGAATCTTATTACAAGGTAAGTGTGGAGCTTTGCAGAAAGCTGGGCATTTCAGAACTGGGAGGGCAGAAATAAGATTCTTCCCTACAGTGGTACTGGCTTCATTACGGTAGGAGGCTGTACTTGATGGAGTAATTAAATGAGCAGGTGGTTTATCCTCTTGAGGAAACAGAGAATCCTTCTCTGCTTTGAAAGTCAGACGAATGACCTCCAAGTTTCTCTCCAATGTTATACTTTATTGTTTTATGGTTCTATAACCAAGCCAAGCAGTCACAGAGCAAAGTCTATTACTTTATATTATAATTTGCTGTGAATACTTCAATGATAACCTCAGGATGTTAAAGGAACTCTTAAACCTTTTTAAAATCTAAATACATATTCTACTGGGAGCCACTGGGTTATAAGGTACCTTGTATTTTTATAAAGTTAAAAAGGAAAAAGATGTTCAATGTTAACCTGACAGCACAGTTCCTTTTTTTCATTATTATAAAGTCTCTTTGAAGAAACTGACATAACATTTTGAATCAAAGCCTTTTGTTTCACTCCTGCCAGTTCCTCTAGTCTGCTCTGATGATGGGAGCCCTGGAGCACTTGGGTGCTGACTCAGAGCCAAGTGAGGACATCCACTGGGTCAGGAATCTGAGTGACAGTGCACACAGACCATCCAGTTCTGGAGGTGCAGGTGGAGGCAGCCATCACAGTACAGTAGGGTTTTTTTTTTTAAATTATGTATTTTTATTGCAAAGTCGGATATACAGAGGAGAGACAGAGAGGAAGATCTTCCATCCATTGATTCACTCCCCAAGTGAGCATAATGGCCAATCTGAAGCCAGGAGCCAGGAACTTCCTTCAGGTCTCCCAAGTGGGTGCAGGATCCCAAGGTTTTGGGCCATCCTCCATTGCTTTCCCGGGCCACAAACAGGGAACTGGATGGGAAGTGGGGCTTCTGGGATTAGAACCTGCAACCATATGGGATCCTGGCACGTTTAAGGTGAGGACCTTAGCCGCTAGGCCCCCACACTGGGCCCCAGTACAGCAGATTTGATTGTTGTGAAGCCCATGGTCCATGCTAGAATGCCTGGATTCAAGTCCTGCTTCTGCTTCTAAGCCAGCTTCCTGCTAAGATGTTTTAACAAGGGCATTACTTGATGATTCAAGCACTTGGGTTCTTAAATGTTGGGCAAGGCCTGGATGGAGGTACCTGACTTAGGTACCATGTCTGGCTGTCGTGGGCTTTGGTGAGGGTTGGGGGTGGTAAACCAGCAGATGGAAATCTCTGTTACTCTGTGTTTCTAATAAAGAGATGGATCTTTGAAAGCTTCTAGCACTGGAGAGATGTGGGGAAGTAGTTCTCATAAAGATGGAAAAACTGAGGAGCAGAGCTGGGCAGAGTTGATTCTCTGTGGTAGAGCTGGCCACCCAGTCTCTGTGCATGTATTCTACTCATTAAGATTCCTCTGGTAAGGAGACTCAGTCATTGTCCAAGGCTAACTAGATCGTGTTCTACCAAATTCAATGTTCAGTATTGACCTACCTCAATGATTGACTTTAGACATGTAACATCCCTTGACATCAGACAGGGAGCTGGATACAAGGATGCATCCGTCTCCTGTACGTGTTTGAAGACATATCTAGAACAGAAAGAAGCACATCTGTACTTTATCGACTTATCTGAATAGAGTGAATAGGATGAGTTACTCTAGGTGTATTGCGTGGATATTCCATCTGTAGAGTGTCTGAGGTTGAAAAATGCAAAATAAGTGTGAACGTAACCTACAGTAGGGTTTTCCAAGGAGGGTTAAGGGGACTTAGCTTGGACTCTTCGATTGTAACTGACATGAAACGTGAATTGTCTTCAGAATGCGCATTGGGGATTAGAAATTTCAGCTGAAGGTCAAAGAGCCCTCTGCAATTGAGATGTGGCTGTGAGTAAACAAAAAGCTCTTATCATTCTCATCTTTCATAAATTCTGCAATTAAATCAGGAATAAAGGAACAAAACAGAGGTCTCAATAATTAATGCCATTGGCTAGATTTCATTAACTCTGAAATTTTGTTTAGTTATGTGATTCTGTGTCATTTGCAATGTATGAAATCCTGGGAAAGAATGAAATTTCTTAGAATGCTTTATAGACAAAGTGTGTAGTGAAAATGAACTATTTTTCACTCCCTCAGAATAGCACACTCAATATCCAATACTTCCACAAAATCAAAGTTCTGTGGACTTTTCCCCATTAGCAGAGAAACAAGCACTTCTACGATGGTCACTGCTAGGTCCCCTCAAATTCGACCTTTCTCTCTCTCTCTCTTCTTTATGTGAGCAAATGAAAATATCCCATAATGTCATATAAAGACAAGATTAATTTGCACAAAATGCTCAGGTTAGAGGGAAAAACAGACAATTTTTTATTGCAAACATCATATTCAATGATAAGAAACTGTACTATCATCACCTAATTCAGGAACAAGTCAAAGCATGAGAAACCCTGGCTAATCAATAAATAGGAAAAGAAAATAATGAGTATGAAAATTGGAAAGAGAAATATGCTGTTTTTGTTTTGAGATGACAGAAAATTACAAAGGATCAACAACAGTGACACAGAAGACTCTTACTAAGGTTGCAGAATAAAGCATGTGCCTTTTAAAAGTTAGTGACTTGAATTCAATTGGAGAAGGACAGAGAGAGAGAGAGAGAGAGAGAGAGAGAGAGAGAGATCCTGTCTGCTGTTTCACTTGCCAGATGACAGCCTGAGTTGTGCCGGGCAAAAGTGAGGATCTGGATACTGAATCAATGGTGAGAGACACACCTACTTGAAGCATCATCTGCTGCCTCCTGTGTAGTCATCACCAGGAAACTAGAGTTGAAGCTGGAACTCTCCGTTAGGCACTACGGTATGGGGTATATGGTATCTTAACTGATGTACCAAATGCCTTTCACACTTACTATTTCATACAGTAAAAAGGAGCAGTCAGAATGTGACATTGAAAATTCAATGCCGTTTATGTTAGCATGCGAAACATGAAATCTAATAAAACGTATACAAGATCTGTATTAGGAAAACCACAACATTCTGATAAAATCATGAAAGAATAACTGTAAGTGGGGGAGATTTCTATGTGAAGAAGAAAAACTCAACATTCTCGTGATACCAGTTTTGCTAAATTTAATCTATAGATTCAATGCAATTCTTATCAAAATGTCAGCAAGCTATTTAGTGGATGTCAGTATTGATAAGCTGATTTTGAAGTTTAAGTGGAAAGCAAAGACTCAGAAAAGCATATGTAATATTGAAAGATGAAAACCAAGGCAGAGAACTAACACTACTCCATAGTAATCAAGATAGTGTAATACTGGCACAAATGTTAGGCAAAAAGAACAAAGAAAACATAGACAATCTAGAAATAGCTTAATGTAAATGGTCAACTGCTATTAACAAAGGCAGTACAATTTAAGAAAGAGAGATTTCTCAACAAATAAAGCTGGAACAGTCAGGGCACCTATCTGAATTTTAAAAGGGACAAATCTACCCATAGAATTTCCACCTTTCATAAAAATTGACTCAAAATATACCCTACTGTAGAATGTACAATTATAATTTCCAGGTAGAGAATACAGAAGAAAACCTACAGGGCTTGGGTTTGAAAATTCTTTAGACACAATAGCAAAAGTACATTCCATGAAAGAAAAAGTTACTAACTGAGGTTTTGTTAAAAGCTTTGATCTGTGAAAGACATGATTAAGACAATGAAAAGACAAACCACTGACTTTGAAAAAATTTTTACAAAGCACACATCTGAGCAGTTCTTCATATCATATGTTTTCCCTGATCTGTGAAAATGAATACACTGATACCAAAAATGTAATCTTTATGAATGAGAGTAACATCCTGAGATTTGATTATTGCTGACAGCCTTTGTCCACACTCCTGATGAATAGCAAGGTTGCTATTGCTGCTGTAGTTTATCTACTTACTAGGGGTCGCCATCTTTGCCTGTTAGAGTGTTAAGCTTCTGGTTGTGAAGTGAAAGGAAAATTTGCCATTGTAAAAAATTGGGGTTGGGTGGTAAAGTGAAGGAGGTGGGGCAGTGGGAGATGCCGGCAGGAGGGAGGGTGGGGTGAGAGGTGCTTCTATGTCTGCACAGTGGATTATGTGAAATTTATTCACTTAATATAAATAAGTAACTAATAAAAAAAGAGCTAGTATTAAAATGTGGAAAAATTAAACAAGAAAGCAATCAAATTTAAGAAGTAGGGAGAGATGATATTGTGGCACAGGTATATTAAGTTGCTGCCTGCAACATTAGCTTCTATTCCCGGGTGCTCCACTTCTGATCCAGCTCCTTGCTAATGCTCCTGAAAAACCAAGGAAGCATGCCCTGAGTGCTGGGATCCCAGCAGCCCTGTGGGAAGCCTGAGGGAACCCCAAGACCCAGGTTTCAGCCAGGGCCATTTGGGGATCAAACTAGAGAACGAAAGCTCTCTTCTCTCTCACTCTCTTGGTAACTCTGCCTTCCAGGTAAATTAAAAAAAAAAAAAAAAAGCGGGCAGACTGTGGGGCCCTGTGTGGTGGCCCAGTGGCTAAATCCTCACCTTACAGCTGCCAGGATTCAAAATGGGCGCTGGTTTGTGTCCTGACTTCCCTTCCAGCTCTCTGCTTGTGGCTTGGGAAACCAATAGAGAGAGGTTGGCACAAAACATTTGGACCCTGCACCTGTGTGGGAGACCAGAAGAAGCTGTTGGCACCTGGCTTCAGATCAGCTTGGGTCCTACTGTGGCAACCCCTTGGAGAGTGAACCAGTGGAAGGATCTTTCTGTCTCTTCTTCTCTCTGTAAAATCTGGCTTTCTAGTAAAAATAAACAAATCTTTTTCTTTTTAAAAAATGGACAGACCATCTGAATAAATATCTTAGCAAAGAAGATAGAAATTGCAAATCAGCATATAAGATGACATTTAGCCTCTTGTGTTCAGTGGAAGTAGAATTCCAGAACAATGAAACACTGCTACAAGCTGTCAAAATAACTGAAACCCAGAATACCTATGGTTACAAATGCTGGCTGCAATGTGGAGCCATGGCAGATAATATTTGTGGCTGATGAGAATGGAAATCAGTGGTACAGCCCATGGCCTAAGACAGTTTGCCAGTCAAAAAAAACCAAACATTTCACTGTGGGCTGTCACCATTGTCCTTCCTGACAGTTAAAAACGACATGCACAGGGCCTGGCGCGGTGGCGCAAGTGGTTAAAGGTCCTCGCCTTGCACGCCCAGGATCCCATATGGGCGCTGGTTCTAATCCCGGCAGCCCTGCTTCCCACCCAGCTCCCTGCCTGTGGCCCGGGAAAGCAGTCGAGGACGGCCCAAGGCTTTGGGACCCTGCACCCGCGTGGGAGACCCGGAAGAGGCTCCTGGCTTCGGATCGGCGTAGTATCGGCCCGTTGCGCTCACTTGGGGAGTGAATCATCGGACGGAAGATCTTCCTCTCTGTCTCTCCTCTCTGTATTTCCACCTTTCCAATAAAAAAAAAATAATAAAAATAGATCTTAAAAAAAAAAAAACGACATGCACAGCATGTTTGTAGTGAAAAACTATGCAGACTTGAAAGCAATCGAGGTGTTCAATGGGTGAACAAACTGTGTCATGAAATACAAATGATTCAATGACTTAAAAAAATAAAAATGAGTTAGCCTGTGAAAAACGTGAGGGAAACTCAAACGCATGACATGAAAGACGCCAATCGCAAAGGGCTGCCAACAAGACGTTCTGAATCAGACAAGGGCAAGGAGTTGGCATGGAGGGTGATGATGTAGAATTTTTAGTATGGTATTGTCTGCATGATTTGATAAGGATGAATACTCATCATTCATTTGTTGAAATCCATGGAATGCATGACACAGTGGATGCCAATGTAAACAGTGAAATTTAGTATTAAAGTGTGTCAGTGGTGGCTCGTTGATTACAGCGAACCTATCACACTGATACAAGATGTTAAGAAAGGGAAAAAAAAAACCTGTAGGTTGAGGGATTAAGGATTTATGGGAGCCCATATATATTTCTTGATCTTTTTTTCTTCAAAACCTGAAACTGCCTGAAAATAAATCCATTAATTAAAAATATGAAGAAAAACCATTTATGTGTGACAGGGAGTAAAACGAATTCCTACCTATTTAATAAAAAAGTGTCCCTTAGTACTTTAATCAAAGGCAAAAGCAAAGTGCAAACTATCAATTCAATAGAATTTGCTAAGCCCTGTCTTTGATAGAATGGACTCTGGGGGGTATTTTAATGTACACAGAATTACAGAAAAAACTGAAAGCTCTCAGAACAACATGCTTGCCTCTCAGCAAAGAGAAAGATTAATCCACAAGGTGAAATCTTCTGATAAGTGAAAGCTGCTAGCATGATGCTTGGCGCCTGGTACAGACTTAATGTAGCCAGTAAAATAGTCTGCAGCTTATGCTCTGTACAAAAATGCTTTAGAAAAATAAACTGAGAACTCCCAGTACTGCAATCAAAAGGAAAACTTCAAGAGGGCACCAGAGTTTGATCTCAGATTTAAAAATCTAAAACAAAAAAATAAGAAGATCTGGTTGGCAACTTGAGTAACAAATGCAGGTGGAAGTGTAGAGAGGTGGCAGGATGGTAGACGGGAGTACAAGTGAGCAGACGTGTCAGTAAACAACGCTGGCTCACGGAGAGGGGCTGCATGGGGGTGTTCTTGCTCGTGCGAGTCACGAATCAGGGTTCGTTGTTATGAGGCAAGCACTACCTCAAGGTAGAAGCAGGAAGGGATTGGATGAAGCCATGGTGACAGTGTCTAGACAGACGGGATGGTACAAGACAGGCACACTGCGATGGATCAAGGGCAAGCAGGACTTCCATGAGAGAGAAAAATAATGCAGGGCATCCTTTCTAAGCACAGAATTAATAGCAATCCTAGGGTGCCTCTTTGTACATTTCATACTCTAGCCTGAAGGAAATTTCTTAAGAACAAAATGAAAGATGGTGAATAAATGTTCAGAAATTACTATAATTCCATTGACTTAATAGCTTAAAATGGCTTCAGTGGTACTTCTGTTTTCACGGAACACTATGGTGTTAGCTTTTTTTTTTTTTAATAAACAGTTTGATTAAGATATAACCCATTCCATAGAAGTCACCCTTTCGAAGTGCACAATTCAATGCATCTTTTACAATAACGTATCATGCCAACATCAATACAAACATTTAGAATGTTTTCCCCACCCCCTCACCAAAAGCCCTGTCCCACTGTCTGTCATTATATCCCTAGCTACCGTTCTCCATTCCAACACCCAGCTGGAATGACATCCCATCTGCTTCCTGTCTGGTTTTGCCTATTCTGGGCATTTCACATGAATGAGATCCTGTACAATGTTGTCTTCTTGATTCTTTCAAATAGAGCACTTTCCAAGTCCATCCCCGCTACAGTAGGTATTAATGTCTGTGACTCTTCATTGCCAACTAATGTTCTACTATTTTTATATATCACATGCTCTTTGTCTCTCTTCCAGCTGAAGAACACTTGCATGGTTTCTATACACTCAAAACAAATTCTCCAAGTAACTTCATTTTGCTCCCACTGTTCTCTCTTCTGGGTCAAAAACTTGACCATAAAGCAATGTACAGCTGCATAGTCCATGTTACCAAATGGACGAGTTACTAGAATAACCACTGAGTATGTGGCCAACACATTTGCAGTTGGCTTGGTGCCAACCTATATGCTGTCTCAAAAAATCCTGAAGTCAGCAGCATCCTGCTTCGGTCTGACCACACACACTCAAACCTCCCTCATTCTCGCCTTTTAAAAAGTGCTTATAAACTCTACTGCATCTTCGGGGGGTGATAGTGCTAACAGCATCTGGCCCTTTTGCCCTGCTGAAAAGTAAACAAAACTGATCTCCACTAATCCCTTGGATCTCCTGAAATCTCACAGCTGGAGCATCAGCCATTTGAACCAGCCTGTCATTTTTATCTATTGTGGATACTGCTGTGATGAGCACTTGTGTACAAATTTTTGTGTGAGACATATGTTTTCATTTCTTGTGCCTGTGTGTCTAGCAGTGGAATTGCTGGGTAATAAAGCTAATCTGGATTTAACTACCAGATTGTTTTTCAAGGGATTTTGTCACAACTTATCTCCACCAGCAAGCATGGAGTTCTGATTTGTTCATGTTTTTTCACAGTTTTTGTTGACTTTCTTCTATACTATCTGTGTAGGAATCTTTCATTGAGATTTTAACTTGGATTTCCTTAGCGATTGCGTTGAACAACTTTTCCTATGCTTTATGGTCATTTGCCTATATTTTAAAAGATACATTATGAAAATCCTTCTGTTCATTTTTAATTGTTCTTTTTTCTGCTATTGGACTGCCAGAGGCGTTTTAAGCATGTATTCCAGATAAAATTCCTTAGTAGATGTATTAGTTGCAAACATGTTCTCCAAAAGTCTTTGCATTGTTGATTGATTTTGTTGATGGTCTCTGTATTAGCTGGATTTTCCTTACTATCAATTAATCAATCAAACAGTCATTTGGTCAATCAATCAGTAGAGTGTGTATGGGGGTGGTCTTCTTGTTGGCAGAATGCCAAAGCAGCAGAGAATAACACGGTAAGAGACAGGCGTGTTTGCATCCTTGAGATTCTGTCAAGATTCAGACATTAGGCTGCACACCAAGGATTTATCTAATCCTAACCACCTTCCCTCGGGCCCACCTTTAAACCCACAGCCACGGTTCCACCCTCTTAATACCCCACAAGAGTGATTAAATACCAACACATGAAACCTTGCGGGGGGGGGGGGTGTCAACTCACAGCAGCATCCTTTGGCACAGCAGGCTACCATTGTGATGAACTGTGCACCACCAACTCTGACTTTTGTCAATCATGTTTTTGTTGTCATGGCTAAGATATTGATTCTTTCCCCTAGTTTAAGAATTTTGTCATGTTCTGATTCTAAAACCTATGAATTTTTGGGTAGTTTCAGGCATGATTGCAACTTCATTCATTTGCAGGGGGATGCCTGGTTGACACAGCATTCTATGTTAAAAATAGGTATTCATTTTACCATGACAATTTTGGGGCATCTTTGTTGAAAGTCAACAAAAACTGCCATAAATGTAGAGGCTTACCTCTATACACACAAATCGGATCGCCTAATGACTCTCATCTTTCTGTTAACAACCCGTTGTCTGCATTTGCTGCCTGTGGTACATTTGGAACAAGGATATAAATCCTCGATATTATTTTTCCCCTTGGTTACTTTGAGTCCCTGATATTTTCAGCCAAATTGTAGGACCATTTGTTAATATCGGCCAAGAATCTTGAGAGGTGGGTATGGAATCCGTAGATTAGTTTGGAATGTATTACTATGCCAACACCATCAAGCCTTTGTATCAATACAATGCAGCTTCTTTAAACAGATGGTGCTTGTTTTGTAAGGTTTACCATTCAACATCTAGCCCTTTTTGATGTGATTATGAATGTAGTTACTGCCTTCATGTTATTTTTACCCTGTTCATTAATTCTGATGACCTTATTTATTCATTCTAACATTGTTATTGGATTGTTCTAGATTTTGTGTATGCCACATTGTGTCAACTCTAAGTACAAGAGTTGCTTTCTTATTCCAGTCTCGATGACTTCTTGGAATTATTTTCCTTGACTGAAAATCCTAATACAATCTTCAATAAAACAGACCATATTAGACAGATGACTTCTCTGATCTTAGGCGCAAAGTACACTAAATAGGCTGTTGATTTTTATGGGATTTTTTTTTAAAGATGTTCTTTATTATATTGAGGAAATTGCCTTCAATGATCAGTTTTTCCTTTTTCATGAATGGATGTCATTTGAGTTTTCTGAGTCTATTAAGATGGCCATGTAGATTTCATAGCTCCTTTTATTTATACAATGAATCACTGGAATTGATTTTTTTTTCTGCTAAATCACCCCTGAATTTCTGGGAAAGATTGTGCTGTCATACAAAAATGCTTATATGTTGCTGACTTGGTAGATTTTTAAGAGATCATTGTTTATATTCATATGAAATATCTATAAGGCCTTCAATGAAACTGTGGTATAACATCTCAAGCAGGATATTTATCTTGATACAATCCATTGATTTTCAGATAACCCAGCTTTACTTAACACTATGTGTGTGTGTGTTTGTTTGAATATTCACCATCTCAAACACTTATGAGCTGATCTAGTGTTGAATCAACAAAATAAACACAAAGCTTATTTTTCAAAGGAAATAGTTTACAATCTTTTAGTAAGCCTTGTATCGGGATCTGGGTTCTGGGTCTTAAAAAATTAAAACATACAGGGCCCGGCGTGGTGGCACAAGTGGTTAAGGTCCTCGCCTTGCACGCCCAGGATCCCATATGGGTGCCGGTTCTAATCCTGGCAGCCCCGCTTCCCTTCCAGCTCCCTGCCTGTGGCCTGGAAAAGCAGTCGAGGACGGCCCAAAGCTTTGGGACCCTGCACCCGCGTGGGAGACCTGGAAGAGGCTCCTGGCTTTGGATCGGCATAGTATCGGCCCGTTGCGCTCACTTGGGGAGTGAATCACTGGACGGAAGATCTTCCTCTCTGTCTCTCCTCTCTGTATATCAGCCTTTCCAATGAAAAAATAATAAAAATAAATCTTTAAAAAAAAATTAAAACATACAGAGAATCTGATTGTAAGTTCCTGTTCCATGTAGCTGGAGCAAAGGATGTATATGGTGGGAGAGGAGATGACAGAGCTAGTAAGGACTAAACAGGTTAACCTTTTCTCTGTGGGCAATAGGTTACATGTGAGTAGGGAGTTCCAACTCAGAAAAAAGTAATTTGTTTCTGGACACTGTACATTTCAATACAAGGTGTTACTCTAATATTTAGGTATAGATGTTTGTGGGATTATGAGTTCATGTGCCTGGCACAAATGCCCAGTGGGGTATCTGCTGAACCCTATATAGCCACATGTTAAGTTTTATACAGTTTTTTCAAAATGAATTTCCACAGTGGGTATATAATTCTATCAGCAATATTTTTCTCTCTTTTCTTACTGGCATTTACTGGCATTTGTAATGTTGTCATTGCTCTTTTTTTTTTTGTTTTCTTTTTTTTAGGTTGTTATTTGACATTCCAGTTCCCTAAAAGGTTAGTTTTGCTTTTTCTTTGTGGACTGGGATCATTGGTCTATATCCCTTTTAGTCAAATGCCCACGTCTTCTGCCTCTTTTCTTATTGGACACTCATCATTTTTAACCATTGAGATTAAAAAATGAATCTGTATATGTTTTGATGGCTGCCCAGGGCACTGGAGACTAGGGGCTGGTCTGCTCAGGACCCGCATGTCTCCCAGGCTTCAGCCTGGAACAGGAGGGACCACAGGAGCCAGGTATGTCACCAACCTGGCGGAATTCCAGCTGACCAATGGCACACCTGAATGGACATTCCTTACATAGTTGGAGCACAGACAGCCCCTTTGCCTGCCCACGTGTCTATAGGAGTATAAAACTCCTCAACACGTATCTAAGCTGCCCTTTTCTCCTCCCTCTTCCTTCCCCTCTGTGTGAAGGGGGCCCAGGAGTGGATTTTTCACTAAAGCTTCCATTACAAGTCTGAACAACTTGCTGATATTATTCCACCAGTGGGCGGGTGGTCAGTGGTCATCATCCAACATGTTTTAGATACAAATCCTTAATTAGGTGTAAGATTTGCGATATTTCAATATGTAACTTGCATTATCATCCTCTTTGTTTTGTTTGCTTCTGATTTTGTTTTTGTTTTGAGAAAAACTCCAAATTTTCATAATGAAAATGTTAATCTTTATTGCATGGGACTGGTTTTGGTGTCAGCACTGGGAACACTTTGATTAGACCTGAGTCCTAAAGGTGGTCTTTTTATTTCCTACATTTTTATAGTATTTTAAAATTTTAACAAATTTTTGAGATAATATGCTTTAATTTACTTTACAATCAAGAGGTTAATGCACCACTGGATAAGGAATTCAACAAATAAAGAAAAAAAAAAGACCATAGTTTGGACAGGACTAAAAATAATAACCAAAAGAAAAAAATGAATATTTTATCCAAATATGATAAATTTTGAAATAATAACCATTCATTAAACCTTTTAAGAAACAATTTGTTTATTTGAAATGCAGAATTATGGAGAGAAAAGGGAGGACAGATTGTCCATCCATTGATTGGCTCTGTAAGTGGCTGCAATTGCTGGTGCTGGATCAGGTAAAGCCAGGAGCTTCTTTCAGGTTTCCCATGTGGCTGCAGCGGGCCAGGCACTTGGGCCGTCTTCCACTGCCTTCTTGGCTGCATTACCAGGGATCTGGCTGGGAAGTGGAGCCTCTAGGTTTTGCACCAGTACCGTATGTGTGGCTGGCATCACAGACAGAGGCTTAACAGACTGTCCCCCAGTGCTGGCCCTAGCGTACCATTCTTAACAACTTGTTTCACGAGAATTTAAAGTCAAGTTTGACAGGACAGCACGTTTTACAGTTCTATGCTTACATTTATTTTTATGATTTTTCTTTTTTGGTAAAGTATGACATGCGTTTTGAGTACTTCCTTTTTTCTTTCACTTTGGATGTCCAGTTGTCAACTGCTCAGCTTGCTACTAAAGGCTAAACATTCACCCTGGAGCTAGCTGTGCTCATTTGTCAAAAGTGAGTGGACCTCACGTGTGTGCACGCTCATCTCTAGATTTCCTATTCTTTCCTATTGCTCTGGGCCTACATTTCAGCTAGTATAACACTGCATTAATTACTAACGCTATGTAGTAAGCATGAGCCCTGTGTAGAGTCATTCACAGTATTTTTTTTTGACACTTTTTGATCAAGATTGTACGCATATTTTCAGTAAAAATACCTTCATTTAAAATTTAGAATATGTTTATATCTTCAAAAATGCTCCTGGGATACTAACATTAATATTATGTATAATACATAGTACAAATAATAAAAATATAATAAAATATATAATATTATTAGCTGTATAGACTGTCCTACTTGAGGCATAATTAACATAATGATTATTCTGAGACTTCTAATCAGGAGCACAATATCCAACTTCACTTTGATATTAGATATTTTTAATCAACATTTTATCGTGTTTAGTAGTCAGATGCTATGGGTTTTGTTAAGTGTATTCCCAAGTATTTAATTTTCTTCGGATTGGTTTTCAATGGCATTATTTTTCAATTTCTGCTTATAAAAGCTCGCTGCTAATATACTGAAATGTGATGGATTTTTGTGGTGTGTGCTGATTCTGTATCCGGTCACCTTGCAGACATCACTTATTAGTGTTTGTGCTGATTTATGGAAAATTCTACACAGACAATCATATCATTGGCAAATGCAGATAGTTTTACATATTCCTTTTTAAAAAAAGATTTATTTATTTTTATTACAAAGTCAGATATATAGAGAGAGGAGGAGAGATAGAGAGGAAGATCTTCCATCCAATGATTCACTCCTCAAGTGAGCACAACTGCTGGTGCTGCGCCAATCTGGAGCCAGCAATCAGGAACCTCCTCCAGGTCTCCCACACGGGTGCAGGGTCCCAAGGCTTTGGGTCGTCCTCTATTGCTTTCCCAGGCCACAAGAAGGGAGCTGAATGGCAAGTTGAGCTGCCGGGATTTGAACCAGTGACTATATGGGATCCCGGCACGTTCAAGGTGAGGACTTTAGCTGCTAGGCCACGCCACCAGGCCATACATATTACTTTTTAATCTGTATTCCATTTCTTATTATTATCTTTTGGTCTTATTATATGTGGCCCTAGTTTCAGGTGCAATGTTAAATAAAATATCTGAGCCATTTGGGAAAACAAGTCCAGTTTTCAACATTAAATGTGATGTTGACTGTGGGTTTGTAGAGCTACTTTTTATCAACATGGGATAATTCCTCTACATTCTGAGGTTTAATAATAATATTTCTCATAATCATGTGATTCTATTACTTTTTCCTTTGATTGCTGATGTTTTATTTATATCATACTAATTACTTTTCAAATGTTAAATCTATCCTCATTAAAAATCTAACTAGGTAATAAATTGCATTCGGACATGATCAATACATAAATTTTCATAAACATTGTGGATTTCAACTTGCTGCATTTTGTTGATAGTTTCTGAATCTAATTTTGTGAAACATTATTCTGTTATTTTATTTTGTAATTGCTAGTCTGATTTTGCTATCAGGGAAATAGTGAGAACATAAAATAAGTTGAGATATGATCAGTCATCTTCCATTTTAGGGAAAAATGAGTAAAATTGGTGTTCTGTCATCTTTAAACGTTTACTGCCAACTGAAACCATTTCAATCTGAAAATTGTTTTAGGAATCATAAAGTTATAAAATCAGTATTCTTAATGCTTTATTGCTATTTTGATTTTCTTTTCTATCTGGGTTGAGAAAGATCTCTGTGCTCCTAGTTGACCTGTGCAATACTTACAACACACCAAACCTGGGAGCCAGGAACTCAACCCAGGTTTTCCAGATGGGTAGGGAACTACCTGCATATCACTCGAGACTCTCAGTGCCTTAGTGGCAGCTGGGACTTGAACTCACGTACTTCAGTATGAGATGCAGGATATCCAAACAGCATTTTGCCAGCTGTACCAAATGCTTGACCTCCCATGATTTTATTTTCAATGACGTTAAAGTCTAAAGTGATATTTTTATTCCAATTTTGACGTAGTTGAATTGTATGCTTTCTCTTTATTTTCTCACTCTTTATATTTTCCAATTTGCTAATTTATTTTTCAGAATCAAGTTTTGGACTTCATTGACTTTCCCTTGTGTTGTTTTCAGTTTCATTGAAGTTTTGCTTTGATCTTTTGGTTTCCCTTCCCTCCTTGTTTTGGGTTTGGCTTTCCCACAGTCTCGTTAGTTCTTGCCCTTGGAATTTGTGTTACTGATTTGAGTCCTTTTCCAATGAACTTATTGAGTCCAGTGACACCCCTTCTCAGGACACCTTCCCCACGTTCACAAATTCAGCTGTTTCCACTCCTGCACACCTGCACAGGTGGCTCTCAGTAAGGAAGGCCTCTCGGGATCATCAGGAAAGAAGACAATCTACTTTGGAAATTTCTTTTTTCAGATCAGTTTTCTTGAAAATGGTGTTACTTTCACCTGATTTTGTCAAGAAAACTCTTGCTATGTTTCAGGGAGAAATTGTTCCAGCTCATCACCAGGTAACGGTTCTGGGTATATCTCTTTTGCGTGGGAGGGCAGAAAAAAGTTTGCAATGATGTAAGACCTCAGGTCCAGAACGCCAGGTCACCTGAATTCTTATTTTTTTTAAAGATTTATTATTATTATTATTATTATTATTATTATTGGAAAGGTGGATATACAGAGAGGAGAGACAGAGAGGAAGATCTTCCGTCCGATGATTCACTCCCCAAGTGAGCGCAACAGCCGATGCTATGCCAGTCCGAAGCCAGGAGCCTCTTCCGGGTCTCCCACGCTGGTGCAGGGTCCCAAAGCTTTGGGCCGTCCTCGACTGCTTTCCCAGGCCACAGGCAGGGAGCTGATGGGAAGTGGAGCTGCCGGGATTAGAACCAGCACCCATATGGGATCCTGGGTGTGCAAGGCGAGGACCTTAACCACTGCGCCACTGCGCCGGGCCCTGAACTCTTATTTTTTAAAAGGAGGAGAGACCCATATAAAAGAGGGGGTGAGGAGGGAGAGAGAGAGAGAGAGAGAGAGAGAGAGAGAGAGAGAGAGAGAGAGAGAAAGAGAAAGAGATATCACCTCCACTGTTTCCTCAGGCCCTTGGCAGGGAGCTGAATGCAAAGTGGAGCAACTGGGACTTGAGCCAGTGCCCATAAGTGATGCTGGTGCCACAGACCAAGGATTAGCATGGTGTGCCATTGCTCCAATCTCCCTTTTTCTATTTCTTATAGGAGCTCCTATGTGCTTGCTTTTGTTGCATTTCAACTAAGTTTTTTTTTTTTTTAAGATTTATTTTATTGGAAAGTCAGATTTACAAAAAGGAGAGACAGAGAGAAAGATCTTCCATTCTGTGGTTCACTCCAGTGGCAATGGATGGAGCTGAGCCTATCCAAAGCCAGGAGCCAGCAGCCTTCTCTAGTCTCCCAAGTAAGTGCAGGGTCCCAAGGCTTTGAGCCATTCTCTATAGCTTTCTCAGGCCATAAGCAGATAGCTGGAAGGGAAGTGGGGCAGGCAGGGCGTTAATCTGGCCCATGCAAGACGAGAACTCCATCCACTAGGCTACCGCACTGAGCCCTCAGATAAAATTTTTTTATTATTGCAATGATTGGTTGTTATTTCTTACACATCGCTCCCCCCCCCCTTTTTTTTGGTATATGAGATTGATTCCAATACTCTTTACCCAACATTTCAGCTAAAGATTAATCAATGTTGTTGATATTGTATAGAAATATTTGCTTATTTATGTGGAAGGGAATTACAGTGAGAAAGCACAGGCAGGGGGTGGTGGGGTGGGGGGACAGGGATCTTCTGTCCCCTGGATCTCTCCCCAAGTAGCCACAATGGCCAGGGTTGGACCAACTTGAAAACAAAGGCCAGGAACTCTGTTCTGGTCTCTCAGATGGTGGCAAGATTCCAAGCGTTTGAGTCATCTTCTGCTGCTTTCCAGGCAATTAGCAGGGAGGTGGATCTGAAGCAATAAAGCAGGGGCAAAACCCAGCACTCTGACATGGTATTGCTGGCACAGGCAGCGGCATACCTTGCTGCGCCACATCACTGGACCAAATGTTGATCTATAATGAACTAATTTTTCAGCACGTTGATTTTTTATTTCTCATTTTAAAACGATTTTATCTCCATCTTTGTTTTTATTATTTTCTTTTGTCTACCTAAGTTTAGTTTGCTTTGCTAGTTACCTAAGGTAAACAATTAACTAAATGATGTAAATATTTCTTCCTTTCCAATGGAGGCATTTATTAAGCATAACTTGTCTAGCAGTATCTCCAATTTTGGTGAGCCGTGTTTCCATTTGTATTCGCCTGAAGTTTTCTTAATTTCCAAGTGATTACTTAATTGATCCACTTGTTATTTTTTAATGTATTGTTTGGGACAGGCATTTAGCTTAGCGGTAACCCAGCTTCCACATTGCAGTGTATGAGTTGATTCCAAGCCCTGGCCGTTAACTCCAGTTCATTCTGAGAGTTAGTGATGACAGCTCAGGGACTGAGTGTCTGCCATCCATGTAGGGGACCTGCATTGAGTGCCCAGCATATGCCTTCAGTTCCAACCCAGCCCCAGGCAATAGGGAAAATTAGAGGGAGGCAACAATATATGAGAACTCTCACTGCAATAACTGAACTAATTGGACTTACTATTCTTAACGAATGCATAAATTTCACAAGTCACCCTCTGTTCCTTATATGTTGCTTGATTCCATCCTGCTGTTTGGTGAGTGCTTGGGGAAGGTGTGGTTGTGCTTTTGCTGGGTAGTGTTCTGCAGATGCGCACTTACTAGATTAAACCGTTGCAGAATCTTCTGTGTCCTTGCTGATTCGCCTAGTTATAATCCTCATTGAAAGCTGGTGCCATGGACTTGGGGAAATTCATGACGGACACACATTATGACCCGGAAGGGAGAACAGAGGGGAGGGGAGGGAGTTTGGGTGAGGAGAAGGGGAGAGCCCACCGTCAACTAAATTGTATCAAATAGCAATAAAAAATTGCTGTGAGTTGTCCGTGCTGCACTTTGATTCTCTTGGTTTTGTGGGCTCTGCTTTTTGTGCGCACCCATATTAATGCATGTATATCTCCATGACAAAAGATACCACACATTTTCTTCCATCTCAATAGCAATGCTTGCAGTTTGAAAATACCCTTTCCTCTGCTATTTCTATAGCCACTCAAGCTCTCTTTTGATTGTTTTTTTTTTTTTTTGCATGGTATATATGTTTCCACCCTTTTATTTTCACCTTATTCCTGTTGCATGTAGTCTTCATATAACCCATATAGATAGAAAAGGGTTGGATCTTGTTTTTTATAATGAAATTCACTTTTCTGTGAGGTACTTAATCCATTGATGTTACTGCCCACATGATTACATTTATATATATATTTTTTACCTGTATATGAAATATCCTTTTATGTCTGCATAATCTTCACTGTTTGATCTTTTCTGGGTGCAACCTCTGATATAGGGGCTGGGAAGTGGGGCTTGTTTTCTGCTCTAGGGCCCACTTATGGTTTCCTTATGATTACAAGCAGTGAACTGGAGTTCTCTGCATTTCCAGAAAAAGGGTGACTCCCTGGGCTCACTTATGGATCGTCCATATCCTAGAATCAGAGAAGACAGGCTCTGGTGGGTTTCTAGCTGTCAAATCTACCAAGGACATCTCTTTCATTCCAGGAAGCCATGGGAGAGGAAAGTCACTATTTTCCTGCCAATTACACCCAAAAAGCTCCTGCTAATACACAGGTGTGTGGAAAAGGGCAGTTGAGTTCTTCATCAGTTCACTGAAAAGAGAGCTGCAGGAAGGGCGGGGGAAAACTGTGTTGTGGCTTCTCAGACCATGGAGAAACATCAGCCATTGGAAAGGCAGCAGAATGCATCCCTAGATGGTACAATGCAGCCTTCCACTGCGTTTCTGAGTTTCCCTGGACTTTGTTGGATGAATGCTCATCAATTTGCCTCCAGCCCTTTGATCAGTCTCCACAGAGTTTGAATTATTGCTCTGCTAATGTTTACTAGCTGAGCAGATCTTTCTGTGGGGTGGAGATTTCCCAGAACTGTTTGTGTTATCGTTCTTGAAGTCCTGCCTCCGTGTCATTCGTGTTTGAACATTGCTCCACCTTACAAAATGTGAGAAAAGAGTGTTTCAGCCTCATGCGATGCTACTGTGGCATTACGTTAAACTATTTTGTTTTCAGTGTCTTTCCTCATTGAGCTATTAAGACAAAGCAACATTTCTAGCACCACATCCACTTAGATGGAAATCACTGCTAAGGAGTACTCATGGCCATCTCAAGTGACTTTGATCTTTGGCAAAGCTGTAGTTGATCCATGATGTGACCAACAGACTGAAGCAATATCTTAGATGACAGCCTCTATTTTTCACCCTCTCTCCAGTTTCATTTTCAGAAGTTATTTGATGGAATGCACATTAGTATTCTGGGGATTATCATGCTACAATTTCCTAGTTCCTGAATGATCTATTCTAAAAGGACACCAGAAGCATGACAAGCAGTATTGGGATGTTAGAACTTAATTGGGAATCAAGAACTTGCCTTTTTTTCTGAGCCTGATCCATCTTAGGCGGAGACTTGGAAAACTCACTCCTGTCTTTCCCTGTACTGATGATATCTTTGGGGCAACCAAACCAAGCTGTGTTCAACTCATGGAGTTCACGGAGACTGCTGAGAATGTGGTTAATTATTTTTCTCTGGGAAAGTTACTTAGGTTAGTGGTTATAATGCCCATTTCCCACCTCTGATTTCTTGGGTACAATTCCCAATTTTGTCTCCTGAATTCCAGCTTCATGCTATGTAAAGCCTGGCAGTTAAAATGTTGGCTCAAGTGGTTGGATTCATGTCACCTATGTGAGAGGTCTAGCTTGATTTTCTGGCTTCTAGCTTTGGCATTGACCCAGCTTTGACTGTTGTAGTTATTTGGGAAATGAGTAAGCACGTGTGATCCCTTCCTTTATTCGTCTTTATTCTCTTTCTCTCTCTTTCTGTCTTTCTCTGTCTCTTTTTCCTCTTTCTCT
This sequence comes from Ochotona curzoniae, assembly GCF_017591425.1. Taxonomy (NCBI): domain Eukaryota; kingdom Metazoa; phylum Chordata; class Mammalia; order Lagomorpha; family Ochotonidae; genus Ochotona; species Ochotona curzoniae. Next base: position 6,449,100 of record NW_024465699.1, read on the forward strand.
GTCTCTGTTTCTCCTCACACACATACATGAACATTCAGCACATTAGACTTCCAACTTTATAAAAATCAGAATATTTGAAATGAAAAAAAGTTCATTGTGCTTCCCATATGTCAGTAACAGCGCTCTGTAAGAAGTGTTATTGAAGTGAATCATGCGGCTATGGCTTGCTCATGCCTCGAGTGGTATGCAAGATAACAATGCCAATTTCTGTGCTGTTTGGTACTTCGTACAGAAGCATGATTGGAATCGACATTTTGCTGCAAGAGTAGGAAACTCTGATGGGAAGAGACTGAAAAGTCAAGGGGTGATCCTAATGAAAAGCATGTTGCAGACAGCTTCAACTCTCTCTCTATCCATTCTTAAACCAATATTGAGATCTTCCTAAGGATTCAGCTCCTGGATGAGCTATGTATGTCCTTTGAGTCCCTGTCGCTGGCAATGAAAGGGTTTACTGAGTTATTTTAATGAAATTATGTCAATTAGAAATGACCTTTGCTGATCTAACTTCACGTGAGTTATAAACGCCAGCACTTTTATCTCCTGAGATTTTCAACTCTAGTATGTGACTGAATAGAAACTGGGACGCTGATAGAGGAAAGTGGCACTGACAAGAGAATCTTCCTGGTTTTATCAACTACTTTTGAAATGCTGGAGGACGCACTCTTTTAATTGCTCTTTGCGAAGGTGGTACATCACCCCATGTCACCTGGATCTAGAGTATCCTTCTCACTGAGATATAGCTCATGACCTGATGTGGGATCCCCCTCATGTTGTGAGTTCATCCTGCAGCACACACGTGGGACTGTTTCACTAATTAGGAAGCTATATGGTGAGGATGTGAGAAGATGGTGCCCCAGCTAGAAACTACTAGAAGGGCCATGCCACCTGGGAACACTCTCCAGAATAATAATCCACAAGTCCATCCAACTATAGCCGGGAACATGTCAGAGTGTCATGTGAACAACAAGATATGGAATGTCATCCAGAGACCGGGGGACATCAGCTAAGACCCACCAGGGCCTGCATTTCACAGCTTCCTAATCAGATGGAATGTGACAGCAGCCATTCACACCTGCAATGTGATCCTTTCACAGAACTGTAGACAGCATCTCTTGGGACTTCACGTTGGTCCCCAGTAGTTCAGTTATAGAGATACACTCAGTCTGAACTGAGGAGCAGAGGAGCAGGTGCAGACACCTGACTGGACTATCACAAACTAAGTGTAAAGGCCTGAGAATCAAAGCTCCCTTTGTATTTAGCCAGCTGAGATTGTTCTTCCTTTCCTAAAGGTAATAAGAGATTGCTTCAACCATGATTTTCAGCTTCAGGAACTGGACCTAAATGCATCTAAATAGACACCTCTATTAAAAGGGTTTGGGTGTCTCTTAGACCCACTGAATGAATGAAAGGAGTTAAGTATTCAAGAATAAGCTTTGGAAACCAAACCAACAGGGCTTCCAACATCAAACATGAGATCCTTTGTTTATTAATTCATGCACTCAACAAAATGTAATTGGATAAGCTCTTGAGAATACACTGTTGTAGGCTTTGAAGGTGAAGCAAAGAGTGTACTGACACAGTTACGATTCCAACACTTTCATGCCGGTCAACCTACTTGACTATCACTGCTTCCATTGCCAGCACAGCTCCCGGTCAGTCAATTTCTTCAGTGTCACAGCCCCATGAAGCCAAACTTGTGCTACGAAAGACCTTCAAGACAAACTAGGAGACCAGTATGTAGTATTCTCCTTTTCCATATGGGAAGGAGGCAATTGCTCCATCCAACAGGACTCAACCATTGGTAGATTCCCCCAAATACAGAACAAGATGTTGGAACTGTGTCTAAGATGCAAAGACAACTGCCTGGATGATAGGGGATTAGCCTTGTGAGGGAAGCCATAGAGTGTTGAGTGGGTAGTGAAGAAGACAGTCTAGAATGGCTAGCCATGCTGAGACACCCACCTTGTCAGTAAAAAGCTCGGGATGGGTTAATGGGCATTCAGATGGCTGAGCTAGCCTGGGGCATCATCATCATTATTAGCATTTTAGATTAAGAAAGAAATGATTATATTCTACTTTCATTTACATCTTTTTTGAATCTTTTTTATCTGTTTGTTTAGGTACATCCAAATTTCTGGTGCATAATTTTCCTTCATTTAATTTTCTTTCAACATTTCTTGCAATGAAATTTCTCAACAAATGGCTATTGATGAAGTCTCAATTTCTGCTTTCCATTGAAAAGATAATTTTGCTATAGGTGGAAGACATTATGCTAAGGACAATGAACTCAAAACAGCGGAACAAATACCACGCAGTTTTACTCACATGAGCAATCTAGAAGAGTCAGACACATAAGCAGAGCAGTCTGTGCTGTTCATGACCCTCTGTGTTGCAATTTAGGAAGATTCCATTGACTTATCCTCAAACTCACAGACTCCTCCTTGGCTGTCCACATGTACGGATGAGCATATAGCATCATCTTCATTACAGTATCTATTTTGAGTTTTTTATTGTATTTCCATCTCTTCTCACGTGTTGTGCACTTTTCAATAGGGTTCTTAGCATGCATATTTAGTTATTTATGTTCAGAGTTATTTTGATTCCTTGTCTGACTGCTGCAACATGCATCTGGTTCTGATAGTATCTCTGTCCAGATTGTGGTTTTTTCCTTGTCTTTTCTCACCTCTTTCTTCAAATTTTTGGTTGAAATCTGAACATGATTTCTCAGGCTGCAAAGAACAAGGTAGCACACTCTTCCATTCTTGGGACGATATATGTTCACTTGGCTAGAGTCTGGCCGTATTTGATGTTTATTGTAGGTCTAGAGTCTACAAATTCCTCTACGGTCTTATTCTGTCAATCTTCTTGGCCCAAGGCCTTTGCATTGTACTACTTCTCTGAAGAAGTTTGCTTTGCAGTTCTTTTAGCCTTTATGTATTTTCATTATATACCTGCATAGTGATAGTTCAGCCAACAACAGACCATGTATATGTCAGCTGGTTTTATAAGATTACATTGCTGCCTTAGCCTGTGTAAATAGACTCAGTGAAGCTTACAAAATGATGAAGCCCGCTAACAGCACACTTCTTGCAGTGCACCCACCCTCAGGCAGTGCCTGCCTGTACCGGGAAGTTATTCCTGTGGTAGTGAAGCTGTGGCAACGGGAGCAGCCTGCTAACATGGGAGATTAAGTCGTTGTCTGAATGGGAGCCTGTTTTTCCTCATGACTCTGTGTTTCTCCATGCCCTTGCATTCTGTCCCCACATAATTGTGTTTTTAATTGATTTTTCCCCTTACAGGGAAATCAGAAAAGCTGGAAGTAATAGGAGTAGAGCAGAATCATCTCACCCCCTGGTGACATTGCTTTCCCATATTTCCTTCATGGCAAGACCGTCCATTAGAGGGAAGGATTCTACTGGGGTGAAGGACCTGGGAGGATGATGAAGTGAGTTTAGTCCCACCAGGATCATGAGGGGGGCTTTTAGGAAAGCTCATCATGAGATCCTGGTTGGGTCCTGGGGGAAAGCCTAGGAAGATGTCCTTCTGTCTATGACAAGGGGACAGGGACTTCCCCAGTGTTTCATGGTCACAGCAGTCTGCACTTGACCTCTAGCAGTTGGCCAACCATTTCTAGTTGGGTAAATATTTCTGCCGATGCAGAGCCCCAGGGCCTTTTGTTCTAGCTGAGCACATCTCAGGTCCTCAGTGCCAGGGGATTTGCCTGAGCCCTCAGATCTCAGGGATAAGATTAGCCCTGCAACTTTCTATCTCTCAAAGGGCTAAGCAAAGGTGCTGAGCAGTTTCTTCAAATTTTTTCTATTGTAGGGGCTAAAGTAACAACACCCAAGCTGCTTATTTGTTGAAGCTGCAATGAGAAGTCTAGCCACCATCATTTTCTAGAAGAAGATTCATTTATTTGAGAGCAGGATTTCAAAGCAGGATGGAGCAATCAAGGCAAAAAAGGGCTCTGAATCTGGTTCACTCCCCAAGCTGGCCACAACAGCCTGAGCTGAGCCATGCTGAAGCCAGGAGTCTGAAACTGCATCTGGGTCTCCCACCTGGGCGTTTGGTTCATCTTCTGCTATGTTCCCAGGCACAGAAGTAGGGAGCTGGATTGGAAGCAGAGCAATGGAGACTCAACCACTCGTAGGCAATGCCCTAACTCTCTGTGACACAATGCCAGCCTCCAGTCAGCATCATTTTGTAACCACAGGAATCTCATCCTGGTAGGAGAGAAAGACCTTTCCTAGAGGGGTCAGCTGAAATGAGGCTAACCCATTTTTTAAAAATTGGGGAGCATCCTACTGGAGCACTACAGCTGACTTAACAGAAAAAGTATGTGTTTAGTAAAAAAGGACTTCACACCTCAGTTAACTCAACCTTGATTAGGAGAAAAAAAATAGCAGAACAGCTAAGAATTTGCCTTCAGCAACTGACTAATTGTCCTGGGATTTTCAAGGCAGTGATGGAAGCAGGAAGTCTTGGGTTTTAAAATCAGATAGGCTTGGGTTATTTATAATAGGTCTTTCTTTCACTCTCTGGATGCCTTCTGCAAGTCATGTTTCTTTCATTTTTTAAACAGAGCGAAGTAGTCTCTATAGGTTACAGTAAGGTTAAATGGATTGATATATTTCATGCCACAGGTTTATTGGCCTTCAGCCATCAAACTCTGTGCCATTTCTTTGCCCCCGTAGCCTCATGATCCTGGACATCCTGATCATCACTCACCTGTGCCTTCTGCTGCCCCTTTGGTTGACCCAGTGGCCAGCATGCAGTGCCTCAGCTCAGAGTGCAGGCAATGCTTTCCTAGCTGGTTAGCAAAGTCATTGCTCTTACTAAATTACTGGCAGATCGAATGTCTCATTACCTTTTATTCATTACTGGCTTCTAATTATTCTAAATTGCTTTTTAATTAGAGACTGCCCACTGGAAAAAATGGACGTGTACAGCATGGCACACAGGGCAGCACTCCAGGGTGCAGCAGATCTTTGATCTTGGCCACTTCCTCCAAAGGTTCCATCTCCTTGCAGGGTCTGCCTGCACCCACTCTTCACACTCTGAGGGTGATGCGGGGTTCCTGTCTGGCAAGGTTCTGGGCTAACTTGCCGTCTCAACCTGCCCATGTCTTCTTGCCCTTCGCTGTGCTTGGTCCTCTGTCCCTCCAGCAGAATCTGATTGCACATTGGTCTCTTCCCTTTATATTATGGATCCAACTCTAGTCCAGAAGCCAGAAACCATGTGTGTGGGTGCGTGCGAGCATGTGTATGTGTGTGTGGTCTCATCTGTAATTACAAATCAGAGGTTATTTCTCTTTTGCAGAAATGCAAGCTGACACTTGGACAGCATGCAGTAAATACCCTAAAAGTGTAGCATGGTTATCTCGACTCCTGAGAAATTAATCTAAGAAAACAATCGCCGATGCAGAGAGCTGAAAACAGAAGGCGATCTTATGGGGTGGAGTGGGTTCCTCTGGCATTCGTATACTGAAATCTTGACCCTCAGGACTCCAGAATGTGTTTTCATATTTGAAGAGAGAACCTCTACAAAGATACTTCTGTTCAAATGAAATCATTAGGGTGGGTGTCAGCCCAATACGGCAGATATCCATTTAGCAAAGGGGAAATTCAGAGAGGTACACATAGAGACAGTGATATGAAGTGAGAGAAGGAGGGGGAGCTGTGCACAAGCCTGTAAAGTCTTCTCTCACTGTGCTCAGAAGCAAACAGCTCTGCCAACAACCTGGTTTTAGACTATGCGTCTGCAGAATACTGGTATAGTTCAGGTACCCCAGGGCCATGGCATCCCTAAGCACGTCATAAAGACGGAACAGTTAAAGCAGTAATAAAGTTGATCTAAACATACAGTGACTGGAAGTGATTAAGTGCATATGGAATATCTATTCAATGGCATTGCTTGCAGCAATTAGCATGTTTATTTACAAAAAGATCTCAGTACCATGCAAAATAACTCAAGTGAAAACCAGGTTTTTTTTTTTTATAAAGTAGTGTGGTTATAGTGACATAAACAAGAGCAAAAGAAACCTGCACAGGAAAATTTTGAATCACACTAGTAATTAAAGAATGTGACCATGAACAAAGAGACACATTATCTCCCAACCAAATTGGATTTTTTAAAATCAAACTAAGAACTCCTGTGAGGTGCTGCTAGAGAAGAAAGAGTTGGTATAACTTTGTGGAAACCAATTTGGCTGAAAATGGAACTTGGCATATTATTTATTTATTTATTTTTGTACCATGGGACAAAAACATCAATTACTGGAGACTTGTGCTAAGGGAAATAATCACCACTATGAAAAAGATTAAGAAGCAATGATGTTTCATACACCATAATTCAAGATTAAAAATAGGAGCTGGTGTGACGACTCAATTGGCTAATATGTGCCGGCATCCCATATGGGCTCCAGTTTGTGTCTCAGCTACCCTGCTTCCCATCCAGTTCCCTGATTATAGACTGGGAAAGCAGCGGAGGATAATCTGAAACCTGGATGCCTGCACCTGCATGGGAAACCCAGAAGACTCCTGGCTTCAGATGAGCTCAGCTCCGGCTGTTGCGGCCTTTTGGGGAGTGAACCACTGGATGGTAGGTTTTACTCTTTGTCTTTCCTTCTCTCTGGAAATCTACCTTTTCAGTAAAAAGAAACAAATATTTTTTGAAAGATTGAAAACAACGACAACAGTATCACCCCAGTGAAGAAAGTCTTATAAAATGATTTATTCCCTGGTGAAATTATGTGCTCTAAAAAAATTAAAATGTGTTAAAGAATATAAGCTCTTGTGTGAGAAAGCACTACTTCCTGTATAGAATCAAAACCGCAAAAGGTTATCTTTTAAGGACATGGAACAAGATTGTATAGATACTATCTTCGGTTATATGAAGGTCTATAGTTTTCAAAGTATCTTCTTATCTTCCAAGTAATTTAACATTAAGGAGCAAGCAATATTTGCCTTTGTGTGTTCAGCTTGTTTCCCTCACATTCTATTATATCCCAGGAATATGTACCGTTTTATAACTGTTCAAATTTCAAGTTAAAAATCATTTTAAAACCAAATACAAATATAGAGAAGAGAGAGCTTTGTGTTGTACCGTTGAGGATGCCCACGTGTGCACCTGCATTCTGTAGCAAAGTGTCTGACTTCCAGTTCCTCCTGTTTCCTACCAGTTTCCTTGCAGTGTGTGCTCCTGGACGTAGCAGCTGATACCTCCCACTGCTTTGCACAGTGCTACCCATATGGGAAAGTTTCAGATTCCGTCTGACCCAGGCATTTCTGGAGTGAACCAGTGGATAGGAGATCTCTTTCTTTTTCTCATTGTGCCTTTCAAGTAGATGAAAGCATTTTTAAAATAAATAAAAGGAAAATTTATATCGTTTAGATGAAAATGAATACTTTTGCTGAAAAACGTCATCAATAATATGGAATTTTGTGTTGGAGGGAGGAATGGTTGATATGGACAATCCCAGTGTTCCTTCAATCTATCATGTCCTTAGCTATGTTTATCGACTTTTCAGATCCCAAGCGGAGATAAATAGTTAAACAGAAAAGCCGCGGAGGCTTCAGGAAGGCAAATGATTTACAGGTGGAAGCCACAGAAACATCAGATAGCTTTTGAGTCAGAGAAAATCAATGTCTGGGGTTCATCCTTTATCCCTGCTGGTGGACAGTGGGAAGCCTGTGTGGATCAAGGCAGGCAGCCTGCAGGAGGTGGCAGCAGGGGACAGAGAGCTCAGAAATCAGACAACATGAAGGAGGCTGGACTTGAACAAAAGGAGAGAATATTCACCTGCTCACTCCTCAACTGTCCATGATTGGTTGCAGCTGGGCTGGGGCCAAAGCAGATGTCCAAGGTCACAGCCATCCCCCTCTGCCTCCCAGCACCTGCGTTAGCAGGAGACCAGGAGTGGAACTCAGGTTCTTTGCTGCCAGACATCCACTCCCTGCCACCTCACTCCTCAGGGAGAACTTGAAAGCAAAGACTCCTAAACATCTTAGTCAAACTATATATTCTTAAAATTAGTGAGCGCACTAAAAAAGCTTTGTCTGTTCAACTTTGTTTCGATCCGATCGTGGTTCATAAGCGTGATTATTGGGTTTATACATGTCTGTGTGGCACGTGCCTCCCTTCAACCTTGTTACGACATTGGCACGTGGCCTGTTTGATGTAAAAACAAAACAAAACAAAAACAAGTGTACATTTGGATGTATCCCTGCATCAGTCTACTACAGCTCATTTAAACATCAGAATGAGCACAAATGACAAAGTTGATGAGCATTAACTTAATTTTGTTAAAATGAAGAAATACCGAAGGGTTCAGGGCAATGGGAACTATTTTTTTTTTAAAGATGAGTCTTCAGTGTTGTTGTGAAGTGATTCTGAACTCCTCGACCCATTGGAAGAATTTTAGGAACCTTGCCTGGTCCTGGGATCCCACGTTGACAAACACCGCTACTGCGAGAGGGAGAAAAAGATTTGTAAAATTGTTCTAAGACCCAATGTTTATTCCCTAAAGCTTGTTCACCCCCACTTTAAAGAATCATCAAGCTATCTATATGAATTTGCTCTCAGAGAAATTTGCTATTACTGATTAATGCCTCTATCAATAATAGTTGATAGCTCCATTTTTTCTGTCAGTATTGAGTTGGTATTTGAGGATTCTTATTTGTTTTTTTGTCTGGTCAGAAAAAAGACTGTGATGTCAGGGTTCCCCCTCCCTAATTTTTCATGACAGTGTCCTAGCTTTTCAAATGTTTGTGGTTTTCCACGTGTGTAAATTGTTCCTCACCCTCTCAGGATTTCTATCATGTTTTCTTTCATTGATAATCATGCACTCCCATATACCATGACTATTGGCTTTTTAATTCATCACATGTATTGACAATAGTTTTCCCCAGGTTGTCATAAAATCATTTAGATGATATCTTTCACAGTTCCAAAGGTTTTAATATTTATGAAGTCAAACAATTCACCCTTTTCCCTCCGTCTGGGGTCTGCTTCATGCTTAGCATTTTGAGATTGTGGCTGATTTCATTTCATTTCAAAGATATGTTTTCCTGATGTTAAAGAAAAAAAAAAAGCTTAGAGTTAGGGAAATACTCATCTTAAATGCTTTCCCAGATGGGATGTGCCGGAACTGTGGGCCTCACAAGAGCACAGGCTCAGATTTTGGGTTAAAGCTGGAAAGTCAGGAATGCCTTAGACTGATGGCTCCGTGACTCCACAGCCCTTAATAAACCTTTGCTAACTGATTATTTCTAGACAGAAAGATGAATGGTACTGGCACAGTGCTATAAGTTAGAAAGTGTCCCGTTAGGTGTGTTTGGGTCTCTTCTACCATCCCTCCTGGGAAAGAGGTCAGAGCTGAACACTGATGCCACGTTCAAGGAGACATCTTAAGTCCCAGGATCCTCCTTCTCTGACACAGGACTCTTCTAGGGCCTAGGGTAATAGGGGCCAAGGGCTATCTAACAGTACATGATTGCTAGACCTGAACAAAAGGCACTGAATGGAAGCCAGCATGGTGGTGTAGTGATTAAGTTTCTGCTTCCAACATTAGTGTCCGGCATCAGAGCCAAATTCAAGTCCTAACCACTCCGCTTCCAATCCAGCTCTGTGCTCATCTGCTTGGGAGAGGAGCAGAAAATGGCCATGGGCCAAACACAGTAGCCTGGTGGATAGAGTCCTTGCCTTGCATGCCCGGGATCCCATAAGGTAGCCGGTTTGTGTCCCGGCTGCTCCGCTTCCCATCAAGCTCCTTGCGTGTGGCCCAGGTTTTTGGAACCTTGGGACCTTGCACCCACATGGGAGACCTGGGAAAGAGGTTTCTGATTTCAAATCATCTCAGCTCTGGCCACTGGGGCCACCTGGAGAATGGATCAGCAAATGCAAGATCTTTCTGTCTCTCCTTTTCTCTAAATCTGCCTTTACCCAGATGTAAATCCTGCTCCCTGGCCTGACTCTGTTGTAGCCATATGTGGGATAAACCAGAAGATGGAAGATCTCTCTTGCTGGCTCAGTCTGCATTTTAAATAAATAAATATAAATAAATAAACAAACAAATAAATAAATCAGACAAAAATGTTCTAGATGCCGGGTGCAGAGGCTCCACAACTGGTCCACTTCAAAGCACTGGGTGAACTGGCCAGCTGAGGTGCCTCCATGGACACAGTTCTTGGGAACCAAATGAAATTTTTGGAATCTCACAACTTGTCCCCACTCCCCCTCCCCCAGGAAGCAAAGCAAAACTGGAAACTCAGCCATGCAGGGTTATGTGAAGGTGAGTCCTCATGGGAAGGCTTTGTCTCATGGTCTCTGCTGTCTAGATAGCTCAGTGTTGATATCAAAGCCCCTGAGGCTGCACCTTGAGTCTCTCTCTCTCTCTATTCACCCTTCTGCCAGTGGGTGGCACAGTAAGAAAGCCTTCGCATGGTGCTAGTCCCTTAATTGTGCAGGCTGTCCCAACCTCCAGAACCACAAGGCGCTTGATTCTGTTAGTTATAAATTCCCCAGTCTCAGATATTCCACTACAGTGACACAAAATAGACTAAGACATGTGGTCAATATGTTTTTTTCCTTATTAAAAATAAGACAGTTTCATTATGCATTAACCCTTGCCCCTGCTGACATCTCTGCTCTTCCAATAATGGGCCAGATAGCTCTTCTGCTAGAATAGCTTCATGCCTCTCATAATTTAGATCTCATTGTGCAGCCCATCCGCAAATGAATCAGTGAAAGAAAAAATTCAAAGCAACATAAGCCTCGTTTCTCCAAATGAAGGTCTATTCTTGGAGGGCCTGCAGCACAAGCTAGGCATTCAGAAAGACAATGAGATTTGGGATAAATGGAAGTAATTTCCTTCCAAGAGATTTCCATCAATTGTGGTTGGGTTGGAAAAAACTTCGCCCAAGCTATTTCTTTCAGCCCAAGGCTTTGAAATTCTATCATCCTGTTTACCTAGTGAATGAGGCTGTCATAGAATTACAGTAAAATCTATAACCAGAAGCCATTGAAAGTGTAAGTGGAATTATGAATTTGGACTTGCAAAGAGTAGCGGAAACAGAGCATCAGTGAACAGACAACACCACGAAGAGCTTTGTCGTAGAGAGAAACACGGAGAGGTGTTCAGTTACGCTTTTATTTTCAGTACTCATTGCATTACTTTTTTTTCATTGCTTAACTTAATTTTGGAATAATTTCAGATTTAAGGAACCATTCTGAATAGAATAGAGAGAGCTCCTGTCTTTCTCAGCCTGTCTCCTCCTACATTAGTGTCTTAACCATGGCACACTTCTTAAAACAAATAAGCGTAACACTGTGAACTAAACCCCAGATCGATTGCGGATTTGTATTTGCTTCCCTGTCCTATAAAATGATCCAATGCAGAAAACTCTGTAGCTTTAACTCTATGGCACCTTAGATTTTCCTAGTTTGTGTCTTTCTTGACCTTACCATGTTTAAAGGCCATTGGCTGGGGGGATTTGCAGAATGTCTGTGGAGGATATGCATCTGTCATTGTTTTTTTATGATTAAATATATCTTTCTCAATGCAACACATCAAGTGTATGTCCACATGATTTACTACCGGGCCATAAAAATGCCCATCACTTGGCTAAAGGGCTTTGGGTCAGGATTTTCTACTACAAAGTTATTCTTCCTCTCCTTTTTGTACTGTATTTTGATAGCTCTGAATGGGGATCGAATTTGTTCCACTTACATTGTGCAGGGCCGCCTTGTGACAAAGAATGATGTTGAGTTTGAGAAAGCCTGCTCTTCCTCACAGGCTGCTCTCCACATCCAGATCACACTCCACGGGAGCCAAATGAAGCATAATCTTCTAGAAAGAGTGGTATGTAAGGATTTCTGGACATATGTTACAGCCCGCATGGTGATTAAATGCTTTGGGGGAGGTTCTTTGAGGGTATGCAAATCTTTGTTTCTTCTTAAAGTCCCACCCCTGAATTTTAGCATTCATCAATTGCCTGGAGCAAATTTTACAGTGTTATTCCAACCATAATTCTCTGTTTCCCTCATGGCTTCTACATTTGCATTTTAATTAGCTGTTCATATTTCCATAATTTGAGTATTAAGAATTAGATGTATTTCCTGTGTCAGTGGTAGAACTGTCCCTCTTATTCATTTATACCTTTATTCATTTATCTATTCCTATTTACTCAACAAATGTGCACTGAGGATTTACTTTGCCTGGACAGCCTGAACCCTAGAAATACAGTAAAGAATGAGATCGGCACTAGCCTTGCGTTGCAGAGTTCACCCTTGAATAAGGGAAGGAAGATAATGAGCAAGTGAAAAGATCAGAAATTTTTATTGCAGCTGATGGCGTGCCAGGCAAAGAAAAAGTGAGATTTGAAACCATTCAATACCCATCCTACTTCTGTCTTCAGTTGTACATGGCTGAATTCAAGCTAGAAGAGAAAAAAGTAGCTCCAAGGAATGAAACACCGTGTACCTAGGAAAGTGTAAGAGTATTGGGTTGCTCTTAGCATGCTCTTCCTGAGTCACGAGGGGCTGGCCTGTTGGAGTGCTCAAGAGCCCAAGACAACCTAAGACTACTGAATGTGAGCCATGGGGCTGTCACAGGCTGTCAGATGTAAGTTCACACAAGCTCTGCTGTGGAGTCAGGGAACTGGGGTCAGCCCTTGTGAAGGACCTGGCTTGGCTGGAATGTGCAAGCCAGATGAATGTATTTGAAGAATTGGTCTGTTTCCAGTGAGATTTCCCTCAGGAAACATTATTTCTCCCAGATGGGCCTGTAGCAGGGGTATCAGCAAAGGAAACTTAGCAGTGGTGTAGACAGGGTTAGCAAAACGAAGTGAAATTGTTGGCACAGGATTTTGTGACAAAGTGGAGTCATAGCCATTCTTGGGCTGCAGGAAGCCCAGGAGGGAAACGGGTTTCCACAGCTGGGAGGGGTTGAGTTACAGAGGAGATGCTGTGTGGAAGGATAGGGCTGCTGTCTGAGGGGCATCACCCAGGTAGGGTGTGAGGAGAGAGGAGACCTGGAGTTTCTTCTCTTCTCTCATTGCTGTCTCCCAGGGTGGTGTGCCTGTGGCTGAATCTAATTACAACCTACAAAGGATCCCAGGCAATGCAGCCTCTGTGTGTTGACTTCAGGAAATGCAGAGCATGTAGGGGAGTGAGGACAGGCAAAGAGCTGAACCAACCCAATCAAAGCAAAGGGTCTGAGGTTCCATCTGTTTTACCCAAGACCTATGGATGAGGAGTGTGGCTCTGAGTGACAGAGTCCTTCAACATCACAGTTCCTCAGCCCCAAACTGATCAATCAGGTAGGCTGCAGGCTCCTTCTTCCATCAGTGTCACCTGCTCAGCAGAGCATCCCACAGGGCTGATTCTGAAAGACTCACCTTCCCCTCCTTTCTCTAGGAAAAATGATCTAAGGTTGCATCTTATGAAGTGTCTCCAGGAGTCCATATTTCAGCAAGTAATGTCCCCTACTTGAAATGAAACTAGGTACAGGCTCAAACACAAACAACTGGATTCGGAAAGTATGTACCCAGAGAATTTTCATGTATGCACCCAGACTCTCATATTTAAATAAAAAAAACCCTGTATGTATATATGTCAAGATGATATTCATTAGAAAATACATAGGTAGATTGTGCTCTTGTTTTCTCAAACAGGAAACAGAAGACAAATGGATTTTGAAGAGGAATTCAAGCATCATCAATATTAAGGTCAGTGATTTCACTCCTCTGTAAATACTGCAGATGGTCTTGCCTCTGGCCAAAGCCCCAGAACGTGTTTTTCGGAAAGCCTGACAGATGTCACCCGGCCCTCTGCTGACTATCTCCTGCTCCAGGCAGTGGACGAACCTTAGTGCATCGATTTGTCTGCTAAGAGTGTGCAGGGAACAGTAATCCTCTCAAAGATGCTCTCATTGTCTCTCCCTCCCTCTTTCCTGTCTTTGTTCATTGCAATGGCTATTTTCATGCGCCAACTGGACAGAGCCTGGAGATGCCCAGGGAGCTGACTAAAAATTATTTCTGGGTCAGTTTCACAAAGATGATTCTGGAAGACATGAACATTTGAGTTAGTCAACAGAATAAAGAAGGTATGTCCTTTCCAGTGTTGGTGAGCCACATCCAATCTCTTTTCTTAAGCTGGAGTGTCTGTCTTTTCCTGCCCTAGGAAAAGCTCCTGAAGCTCTTTGTCCCTAGGTTTTCTGATTCACACTGAGACTTATACCCTGGACCCCCTTATCCCCTTGTCTTCACAAATGAAATGGCACCACCAGCTGTCTTGCATCTCCCACTTATAGGGGCAAGATCATGAGATAACTTGGCCTGCAGAAAGGCGTGAGCAAATTCTTATAGCAAATTTTTCTGGCAGGCACCCCTATACAGCTGATAGGTTGTGTTTCTTTGGGCAAGTGTGACTCATACATTCATGTAGAACAAATGATTTTAAATGAAAGTGGGCCCTGAGAGGCAATACAGCCATCCGATAGCTAGGATTTATTTGCTCAGAACCTGCAGGCCAAGTGCTCTGGCCTGTTCTGGGTATGTCTATTGGCAGTAGTGGTGGTGTTTGGATTCAGATAGCCAGGTCTTGCTAGCAGATTTTTATAAGATGTCCTGCAAATGAGCCATGGTCAACATTTTGACAAAGACTCTGTGTTGAACTTACCAATACTCCTGTGTGTTTATTGTTTTCTTTAAGATTTATTTATTTATTTTTTACAAATTCAGACACACACAGGAGAGACAAAGAGGAAGATCTTCCATCCAATGATTCATTCCCCAAAGACCACAATGGCCAGTGCTGTGCTGATCTGAAGCTAGGAGCCAGGAGCTCTTCCGGGTCTCCCAAGTGGGTGCAGGGTTCCAAGTCTGTGGGCCATCCTCTACTGCTTTCCCAGGCCACAAGCAGGAAGCTGGATGGGAAGCGGGGCTGCTGGGATTAGAACTGGCACACATATGGGATCCTGGTGCGTTCAAGGCCAGGACTTTAGTCACTAGGTCTCTGTGCCGGGCACTGTTGTTTTTTAAAACCATTTCCCTCCTAAATACTAAACGCCCAGTGAAACACATACCTTTTACCTATACACCTTGACTAATCTTGCTCTGTTTCTTAGTGGTAAGTCCTCAGATGACAACATGGAACATTTTCTGTGTCTGGAAAGGTCTCCTAGGCCACTTTGCTGGTTAATATCCACTCTCTCATTGTACTTCCAGCTTCCATCTCCAGGATTTCATCACAGCTTATATGAACATTACATGAAATGTAGTGGCGTATGTACACTCATGTCCGGTTTCTTGTGGATGGTAAACAGGAAACTTCATGGTTCCTACCTGATGCTCCATAGGAAAGCAGACTATTTAATTTTGTTAATTTGCATTCAACTTCTGTAACTAGGAAATGAGTACCTTTTATTTTTTAAGTTTATTAATTTTTGGTTGAAAGGCAGATTGACACAAAGAGAGAAATCTTCCACACGCACAGGAATGGAAGAGAGAAGTAGAGAGAGAAATCTTTCCTGCATTGGTTTCTGCCCCCAATGTCCATAACAACTGAAAGTTAGCCAGGCTGAAGCCAGGAGCTAGAAACTCCATCCAGGTGTTCCAAACGGGAGGCAGAAACCCCATATGCTTGAGCCATACCCTGCTTTATCTGAACACCCATTGGCTGGAAGCTGCTCAGTAGCTTTAACTCTATGGCACCTTAGATTTTCCTAGTTTGTGTCTTTCTTGACCTTACCTTGTTTTAAAGCCATTGGCCGGGGGCATTTGCAGAATGTCTGTGGAGGATATGCATCTGTCATTGCTCATCCCAGTTACTCTGATAGGCTTTGCAGGTGTCCAAAATGTTCACAGAACACATTTATTTATTTAGTTAATTATCCAATTAAGTAAGTTGGTAGTTTATGTTGCTGAACTGTAAGCTCTGAACTGCAATCAGAAACAGATGAGAAACCATTTCTCAGAGCCTCACTAGTATTCCTTACTCTCGCGGCTTTAGCTCTCATCAGTCCCAACAGATGTATACTAATAGATCAAGATGATAATACTTCCTACTACCTTCATAGTTAGTGATGTTGTACGTTTTTTATGAGCTTATTTGTCACCTGAACATGCTTTTCAGTGAGAGGTCTTTTCCCGATCAGATCGTTTCGCTAATGTTGACTTTCTTTCTACATAATGGATCTGATATATTTGCAGACATTTTCTTGGTGTCTATAACTGGACATTTATAACTATTCATTCTCTTGGTGAGGTCAGTTTCAGAGGAATCATTTTAATTCTGATAAGTTTTAATTAATCAAAATTAACATACATATCTTCATTTATTTCAATTTTATTTGATGAACTTCACCAGCATTTTGTGCTTTTTAGAATGTAAGTCCCATAAATGTTTTTAACCAATGTATATGGCAATGCTCTTTTCTCTCTTCGGTCAAATAGATGTTTTGTGTTTTTAGTTCAATTTAACCTATACATGAGAAATCCATAAAAAATAAATTACTTTTTGAAAGCTATTTTATTTGGAAGTCAGAGTTGGAGAGAGAGGGAGGCATATATAGAAAGGGCTTCCATCCACTGGTTCACTCCCTCAATGGTTGCAAAGACCAGGGATTGGCCAGGCCAAAACCGGAAGTCAGGAGCTTCTTCCAAGCCTCCCAAGTGAGTTCAAGAGCCCAAGCAGATGGACCTTTCTCTATTGCTTTCTTACATGCATTAGCGGGGAGTTGGATGGGAAGTAGAACAACCAAGTGTGGAACTGTAGCACATTTGGGATGCCGACACTGCAAGTAGTGGCTTAATTCACTGAGCCATGACATTGTCCCTGAAATTGATTTATACAATTGCCTTTGTGTCCTATGAACTTTCTGAACTCCTTTATTAAGCCCACTAACTTGTTTGTAAAACCATCCAAATGTTCTATGTAGAGTCTGTAGCCACTGCAAATAAAAAGCTTTATATTTTTTTCTTTCAATCTATACAGCTTTTTTTCTTTTTCGGCTTTCCCTTGCTTATGTGATTGTTCTAAGATTCACAGCATACTAGGTTGAAGGGCAGGGATGAAAGTGGAGATTCTTCCCTTGCTCTCAATTTAAGGGGGAAGTACATTTAATTTTTCACTAGTATCTGGTATAAGCTGTAGTTCTCTTGTGGATTACATTGTGTTGGAGATACTTGCTTTGTTTCCAGTTTGCTGAGAATTTTAAGAAATTGTGCATGGATGTCGGGTTGCATGAAATGTTCTTGAGCTTCAATCAATACGATCTTTTATTGATCTTCTTCAGCCAGTTGATACGGAGTTCCATCGTTTGCTTTTTGAATGCAAAACAAGCTTGGCATCCTTTCAATAAATCCTACTTGGCCACGGTGTTGCATATTTTGAATGTTGTCACATTAGGTCTTACAACACTTGTTACAGATTTTTTTCACATAAACTGCAAAGAACAATTGTGTATTTTTTTTTTTACTATCTTTATTTTTATTTGGGTTTACTACGATTTATCTGGTTTCACACAGTAAGTTGGGAAAGGATACCTGTTTATTTTCTAAATGAGATGTTTATGAGGAATTTGTGCTAATGACTTACACATTTATATACTTTTAATGAAACCATCTGGGCTTAGTGTTTCTTTCAGAGAAAGTTTCATTATACATTCAATTTTCTTAGTTGTTACGGATTTATTAAATTGTTTTTTTTTCTATGAGGAAGTTGTGATATTTTGAGGTAGATTTTTTTAAAGCAGCTGTTTGATCAATCTAAGTTGTGAAATGTATGTATGGAATTGTTTATGGTATTCTATTATTATTTCAAAAAGAATAGGTACCATAACAATTTAATTTGTGTCATTCTTAATATTGGGTAGTTGGTACCTCTTCTCATTTTGTTGTTGGTACCCTTGCTAGAAGTTTTCTTACACTATTGGTCTTGGCAAGAACCAACTCTTTCACTCATTGGTTTCGTTGTTGCGTTCCTATTTTAGTATTGTAATTTCCTTTTACTTCTATTAGTTCCTTTTTTCTCCTGACCCTCACCTGGGCACAGTGCAACAGGGGTGGCTATAATTTTTCCAGTTCAGACTCCTGCTTATACTACAGCAGGATGCACTGAAAGACCCGATGATCATTTCCATTCTGCTTTGTCATCTTAATTGGCTTCTCTGACATGTAGCAGCTC
The DNA here is from genome assembly GCF_017591425.1 of Ochotona curzoniae. NCBI lineage: Eukaryota > Metazoa > Chordata > Mammalia > Lagomorpha > Ochotonidae > Ochotona > Ochotona curzoniae. The sequence goes on from NW_024465699.1 coordinate 6,467,286, forward strand.
AGCGTGTCCAGCCCAGTTGAGCCCCTGGCAAATTGCCACAGCAAGCAGGTAGTCAATTAGGCACACTTCTGAAAGAGCAAAAATCTGATTAGTCCACAGAGGCACCTTCAGAAGGTGCTAGTAGACAGCTGGTAGGATATTCTAGTGGGGTATTAGCCAATCAAGTGAGAGTCCAAGAGTTGACAATGGATCTTGGGAAGTGCTTAGCAGAATCCTCTGGAGTTCATGGTCACCTTTACCAGTGAGTTTCAGAGACTACCTACAGAAGACATAGGACATATAAGAAACCATTGAGTTATTTATATAAGTTTCTTATTTAGCAGGTGGATTTTGGTCCTTCTCTTCAGACCCCAGTTCTCTAGCTAAGCTTGTCCAGTAGGTCAGATGAGAGATCCTGCAGAAGGATGGAGATAAAGCTAGAGCAGCAGCCACTATGAGACTGCCTTATCCAGAGATTCTACAGACTCCTTAAAGACTTACTTAAATTATCTCCAAGAATAATCCTATTGAGTGTCATAGTGTGGGATGTGCAAGAACAAACCCACCTTTCAGAGTGACTTGAGAGCAGCCTGTGCTGGGAACACAGGGGTCAAACCATGGCCTCCATAGCAGCTGCTGGCACTGCCTTCTGAACTGAGTAGCCATGCTGCCTCATCATGTCTGGTTCCTGCCAGGAACCAGCCATCAGCCTGACCCCTAGTACCACAAGGCTGCCCACTCCTCTCCACTCCTCTGCTGGTCATCCACTAGTTCACTCAAATGACAATGCCCTCCTATTTTTTTTAAGATCCCCCCCCCCTCTTTTTTAGAATCTATTCAAAGTTCTTAGGTCTTTATAAAGGTAACTGAGTTTGTTAACTTCTATTTATAATTGACATTGTCACAGTCCCTCTACCTTATGTCATAGTTGCCTTTTGTAATAGTTCCCAGTTTATCCTCCTCCTCTCGTGCCACTCTTTACTTTTGTTAAATTGACCTTTGAAAACATTCTTCATTTCTTTCTTGTAATCCGACACATTCCTCTTTCGTCTGATTAAATTAGGGGCTAGCTTATTGTTTGATTGAAAATTGATGACCATGCTTTTGTAAATATAGAAACACTCTCGGAGAGTGAAAAGATAATTCACAAATATTAAATCAAGTGCCCTTATAGGAATTAATTTTAATTAATGTTTATTAAATAGCACTCTTGATATCGATGAGAAAATTAGATGAGTAGAACTGAACAAAATGAGCTCATATGAATGTGTCATATTGGATTGAAACAGTGTTTCATCAAAATCAAGCAGCAGTAACAATTAGCAATTGGCTAATTGTCTCTTCACCATAAAAAATAAGTTTCTGAAACATTGTTCTGAAGTCAAAGGGACAAAACAAAGTTAGCGATTCTTTATCGCTAGACTTCATATTAGCTTTGTACAAGTCTTCAGTTGTCCTATGGTGGGTGATGTTGATCCCAGCTCATCCTCTCAGCCACCCCTGGCTAGGTCTCTGACAGAGGCAGGAAGCCATGCCTCCCTTTCCTTTATCATCACAACCATCTTCTGGAGCAGGTTGAGTGGTGGCAATCCTTGCATGGGCTTCCTGCTCATACTGTTCCCTAGGAGTGTGAGGAAGAGAAATTTGCAGGGATTTCTGCCTTGGCTGAAGAAGTGGGAAATGCAGTGTCTGTTTGGAATGTTACCTTCCCTCCCTACACTCTTTCTAAAGCACCAATGCTTCAATTCAATCCTAGTTCCCTTAGCAACTGGCTGGGTGCCCTAGAACAGGTTCCTTCAGGCTCCATTACTAAGTTTTCTAGATGCTTATCCCATTCACAAGCCATTTTCAGGAACAGCGCTTGCAATACCATTTTGAAAGAGCAAAATTCTGATGCACCTGTTTAAGCTAATCACTTGTTTTCATTATTTCTTCCTCCATTCTATTTATTAAATAATAAACAACCCTAGCTTTCCCTGTTTCGTAAGATCACTAAAAATACACCACTTGGAGTCTGCTCTCTCTCTTTTCCTCCACTTTCAAACATTAGGGACTTCAAATGTGATCCTTTTCCCTATTCACATCCCCCCAGCACTCTTCTCTGCAGTGGAACTTGGGGCCTCCAGCCTGAGTTCCTCTGGGCTGGATTCTCTAGGGGAGATAGCCCTATGCATTTCATCCCAGTAGTGATGTTGTGAGCCTTCTGTGCACTTTTGAGCAGAATCATTAGTATAGGTGATACTTCAGTTTGAGGAAGGAGGACATGTAAATGACAAGCAGACATCGTTGGCTGAAGGTTAGGGCAACTTAAGGACAAAACAGATGACAGATTGAAGCACAAATTCAAGTGGAATGAGCTTTAAGAATTCTGAGAATTCTTATGAGGAATACTGTAAAAGTATACGAAGGTTTTGGTCTTTTCTATTCTCCACTCACACACATGTTAAGAAGCTACCCATTAGGGGCCTGACGTGATTACATAGTGGTTTAAGTCCTCGCCTTGCACATCCGGGATCCTATATGGGTGCCGGTTTTAATCCTGGCAGCACCGCTTCCTATCCAGTTCCCCACTTGTGGCCCGGGAAAGCAGTCGAGGATGGCCTAAAGCCTTGGGACCCTGCACCTGCATGGGAGACCCAGAAGAGCTCCTGGCTCCTAGCTACAGATCAGCAAGTACCGGCCGTTGTGGTCACTTGGGGAGTGAATCATCAGACAGAAGATCTTTCTCTCTGTCTCTCCTCCTCTCTGTATATCCGCCTTTCCAACAAAAATAAATAATTTTTTTTATTTTGTTAAAGAAGCTACCCATTAGCCTGCTGGTGGTCCATGTCTCTCTTCTCTAACCATATTCCCTAGTAGCAGCCTGGTTCTCTTTTTTCCGATATCATTACTCTTAATTCCCATCACAACTATGTTACTAAAGCCAACAGCAACATTTTCTTCAATACCAGTGTCACCAACACAACCACCACAGCCTTCCTTTCCACTAAAAACAACATCTATAACCTATGTTCTATATAATAAATAAGTATCCAAAATGATAACAGACTGAAATTGTCATTAAGAACTGATAAAATAATGTAAGTTAAGAGAGCATTTTCATGGGGTTGGTGTCATAGCGTAATAGGTTAAGTCTCCACATGCAGTGCTAGCATTTCATATGGGAGCCAACTGTGTCCTGACTGCTCCACTTTGCATACAGTTCCCTGCTTATGAGCTGAGAAAGCAGGATGGCTCAAATCCTTGGGACCCCGCACCCTTATGGGAGACCCTGAAGGGGCGCCTGGCTTCAGATCAGCTCAGTTCTAGCCATATGGAGGATGAACCTGCAGGTGGAAGATCTTTCTCTGTTCCTCTTTCTCTTTCTGTAAAATATGCCTTTCAAGTGAAAATAAATCGTTTTAAATAATCATAGAAAGTGCAATGAAAATGAAAGTTTATTTCAATGCAAAATGATTTTGAAATACATACCTTTTTCCAAATGAACTATTTTCTATGGATTTTTTGCACACGTTCTATTACAATAAAGCATGTCCCTGTCCCTCTGCTGATAGGCCTCAGTATGGGCAGATTTTTTTATAGAGTACACTGATTTCTTTCACTTCGTTTTTACTTTTCAGATTTCTTTTGGTTATTTTGGTTCTTGAGTCTTTCAATACAATTTTACATGATGTTATAGATATCTACAAAAGTTCCGCTGCAGTTTGAATAGGAATCATCTCAATGCGTGCGTCTACTGAGGAATAACGGTTGCCTTTGCTATTTTAACTTTTCTCGGTCATGATTATACTGTACAGTTGGCCAGTCTTGAATCTTCACTGACATTTCCTAGTGTTCAGAATGGAAGTCCTGTGCATGCCGTGTTAAATTTCTCATGCGATAATAAACTGAAATGCTCTGTCATTGTTAGCTTTAGCATCTGTGTGTTCATTAGCAACATGTATTTGTGAGTACGGGCTGTTAGTCTTTGTATATGAAGCTAATAAATGGCAACCTCGCTATAGTCATTTATTAACTCTACACAGTTTTAATGCATTCTTTAGGATTTAATTTAATGACTAATAAAATATTCATTAATGATAAATAATCTTAATTGAGGATTAATTTTTAGTTTAATAACAGTTAGGGCCAGTGTCATGGCTCAAGAGGCTAATACTCCACCCTGTGGTAGCAATATCTCATGTGGGAACTGGTTTGTGTCCCTTTCACTCCGTTTCTGATCAAGCTCCCTGCGTGTGACCTGGTTGAGGCATAGAGGATGGCCCAAGTTCCTGTACCTCTGCTCCCACATGGGAGACGTAATAGATGCTCCTGGCTTCTGTCTCAGAACACTTCAGCTCCAGCCATTGTGGTCATCTGGGGGAGAGAACAAGTAGATGAAAGACATTCTCTATCTCTCTCCCTTTCTGCAAATCTGCCTTTCCAACAAAAATACAGAAATCTTAAAAAAATAGCTACTGACATATTAGAGTTGAGTGTCTACCAGAGATGACATTAACCCATGTTATGCAGTCTCACCAATGTTCAGTGAGTGTATGTAAATCCTAGCATGTACTCAAACACACCCCTCCTCCTGTAAGTGGCAGTTTTAGATGGTTTCCCACAGAAAGGTGGGAGCCTAGAGGGTACATGTGTCACCTCTTCATGGTGGAAGTCGTGCCTCCCTCGCACAGGCAGCTTCAAGGATTTTAAATGAGTCAGGCATCGATCAGCCAGCATGAAACACACAATTGTCTGTTTCCTTGCAGTGATAAGAGTGAACTCGCGCAAGGTTGTGATCAACTTCTAAATTGGTAAAAGAGCCCTCTGGGTAACATAGGATTTGGTAGCGGGGACTTTCCTTGCCAAGGAAAACTTGGCAAGGCCTCTTGTGTACCAAGGGATCAGGCTTGTAAATGCTTACAGGGCAGAAAATGCCACCTAGGATGGTCACTCTTCTCATTGCCACCATGTATCGATGTGCCTGTTTCTGAGTGTCAGAAACCAGTGCTTTTGAGTTCAATCAAACGGCTACAGTCCTCACACCAAGCAGCTGGGTGTTAGTTGCCCTGTTCATGAATACGTGTGAGATTCTCTACTATTACGAGCTAAGAGTGCGAGCATAACCAATGTTTGGAAGTGGAGTTCAAAAGGTGGAGAAAGGATACAACTACAAGAATCTGCCAAGATTTGTCCACAAATGCTGTGGAATTCTGAAAGCTGCCTGTGGCAAGGAAATGAATGTCTTAGGGGCTCTTCATTCACCACGCTGCTTGGAATTTTTCATAAAACAAAACAAAGAAAAAAGACTTCAGTGTGATAGCTTCTTTGCAATATAATTTTATTCCCAGAGCCACTTTTGATGGAGATACTGCTGTGTAATAATGCCATACGGCCATACTCCAATTTTGAATCACACCCCAAGGTTAGGAAAATGTCTCAACTTTATGTGAAGCAACATCATATCAGAAAAACTAATTTTCAGTTTCTTGTTTGTTCATCAAGGTCATGCTGTTTCTCCTGGGCTCTCTGAGTGTGCACACACACACACACACACACACACACACACACACACCTACACTCACCCATACATCTATGATGGCATCCGTCCTTCTACATTGTGGCACCCCAGTTTCTTTTTGTAGCTCACAAATGTACACACACACACTTAGTCACTCGTAGGCAGGAGGCTGGGAGCCTGAGCAGATCCCCAGCATTTTCCCTGTTGAGTCTCCTGCCTTCTCTCAACTCCCACACAATGGTACCCAATGGAGAAGGGCTAGTCCTATTCCCTGTCCCCATGGGAACCCATCACAGTTAACACATTCAAAAGCCAGTACTGGTGCCACCACTCTAGTGTTAACTCATAGCTTGTGACTTTGGCATCCCATTTAAGAGTGCTGGTTTCACTCTTGACAACCCTGTTTTTGGTTTAGCTTCTAGCTAATGCACCTGGGAAGGCAGTGGATGATGGTTCAGGCGTGGGGTCCTGCCACCCAGGTGGGAAACTACAATTAGGTTCCTGACTCATGGCATTGACCTGGCTTAAACCTGGTTGTTGAGAGGCCTTTTGGGGATAAGCCAGTAGATGAAATCTTTCTCTCTCACTTTCTTACTTACTCTCTTACTTCTTTCTCGCTTTTCCTCCCTCTTGTTCTGACATTCTGTCTTTCAAATACATAATTAAAAAATCAAAGGCAATGTATCTAGTATGAATAGTCCTTTTCTCTTTTTTAGTTAAGCCTTTATTCACAGGACCTTCGCGGTCTATTCTGTTATACCCTCTGGTCCTCTTGCCTAGCATTTCCATAGAGGATAGAAGCACTTCCTTTGCTTGGTGGTTGGGGGAAACCATCTTTGCAGAGGAGAGCTTTGGGCCAAAACTGAAATAATGAGTTTGTCAGTTTGCTGTGTAGCGATCTGGAATGGAAGGCAAACCCACGAACTCCCAGATGGGGCCATGGATCTGCAGGCCAGTGAACCAGGGGACATCTTCAACAAGGGCTGTCGGCACTCAGGCTTCACTGTCAGCTCTGCAGGGACTGCTGCTGCACGCGGTCACTCACTCTAGGCGCTGTGGACAACCTTGTCCCGGATGCTCCAGCCATGAGCGAGAAGTCTGGCCTCCACTGAGACCCAGCTTAGAATTGTCCCCAAGGTCACTCTAGCCTAAGTGGCTCACGGAGTCAGCAGAGGTGGCCTCCAACGCTGCAGAGGACCTCAGCTTGCCCTTTGCCCTCTCCTGTGTTTCTGCCTTTCACTGAAGCTCATAACAGGGCAATCCCTCAATAAGCACTCTTCTCACCCCTCACCACCTGAGTAACTTTCCAGATACCCCAACCTAGAAGTGAGCTTTGAGATCACTGGGTCTGGAGACACGGCTGTGAGATTCTCTGAGATTCACATCAAGAGAAGGAAGTCTTTAGGATGCCATAATGCACATCTAGGGCTTACTCAGGTCTGAACAAGAGGAGGCAGAGACGATAGAGGCAGCAGGCAGAAGCCCTAGGCACCGGCATGGAGGAGCAGCATGCTGGGGCTTCACTATGGGCTCCAATCCCTGTGGGGTGGGTGAAGTAAACAGAATATCATTTTGGCAATAGGGCAGTGGAAATGTGACACTGTTAGGGACATGCTGAGCTTGAGGACAGAGCGAAGGTAGAATGGAATATCAGCAGGAAGCAGCAACAGAGAAGAACCAGGGTGCTGAGCATCCTGCAAGGTGGGTAAGGAGCATTCTCCTGGCTTGGCTGCTGCATCTGCCTGAGACTGGGAAACTTGAGCAGTGGCTAGGCTGCTGTGGAGCACTGTGGGAGCACTCTGGGGAAGGGAGACTTGTTCCAGAAGGTGGAATGGCTTACAGGCCCTAGGCCATACTCGTGAGCATCTGAACTGCATCTAATGCAGTGTTGATGGAGAGATCACTGCCTCATCTGGCCCCTGAAGCACAGGGTGGGCAGCCAGCCTGCCCTGGGCCTCCAAGAGCATGAGCTGAGGGTGTATTAGCATACTAAAGCCAGGGCTCTGGGATCAAACCTCAGCTATTTTGCTGGGGACCTGAGACTTCTTCCATGGCACCCCAACCTGCAGGAACACAGAGCCTCAAGTGGCCAGGGATTCAGTGTGGGAACCCTTGGGCACAAACTTAAAATCTTTAGGAGGAAACATTTCCCCAGGGAATATGGAGTGGAGTAAAAGGTCAAAGGGTGCAAGGGGTCAATTCCCAAGAAAAGGCCCTGGGTGTAGGAAGAGGCATAGAAGGAACCCCTGGAGCCCGTGGAACATTGTGTCTCAGTGAGTCTGAGTCAGACACTTTGGGTGGTTTCAGAAGGATCTGCCTCTGTCCTGCTGCACGGTGTCTACCCCTTAATGTGTCTGTGGGTGTGGCAATTCCCTCTCACTTCTGCAGCCATCAGAAGGAGGCCACTCATGGCTGCACTAGTCTGCTTGCATCGTGAGCTGGCTTTGTGGGTTCAGCAGCCTGCATGGATAAAAAGCATGGGCACAACGAATTTTAAAAAAATTGACTGAAAATGAGAACACTTCTTGTTTATACAAAGCTGGTATTTATCTTTGAAACATTTATTCATAAACATGAGAATGAGTATCAATGTAATGTAAAAACCAGCTAAGTATATTGTCTAATTTTGAATCCACTAGGATAGTCATTTAAAAATACATGGTTTTGTGAGTTAAGAAGCACAGAAAGGAACACGCTAGGAAATTAATTCTGGTGACACTGGATATGATCGTGCTGTCAGTGCTATTCAGTTTTATTTGCAGAGGTACACAATCCCTTGGTCATTCTCTTCCATCTCATAATCAGCTTCGATTAAGGCATCTAGCAGCAATTAGTGACTATTGGCTGCGCATGAGCTCTGTCTGACCCAGTTGTTGCAGTGCGCACCAAGGGCCTCCTGGATGTAACGAAGGAGCAGGGCTTCAGGGATTCCAGTCTGCGTGTCCGCTATCTTACAGACTATGAAAGAGTACATTGATGACTATTTCCTGTTAAACAGGATGCAGTGTATTCAGTCCAATCAACATTTTGCTGAAGCTCTTTACAAAAAGTCAATCAATTGGATTCTTCCTGCAGCACAGAAGGCTCTCCAAAAGAGAGATCCAATTACAGGATACTTTGATTTTACTAGGTCTTCTTAGCCAATTCTCAGAGGCTTGAAAAGAAGGCTCAAGGCAGGCATTAAATAAAATCTCAAGAGCTAGCTGCACCGTGAAAGCAGTTGAGGTGCTTCATGCATCCATTGCTCTACATTTGACTTGCAGGATTTTGATATGCGTTGTGGTAGGTGATGCTGAAATGAACACAGACATGCCGGAGTTCAGGTAGGATCTGATCTGATCTAGATGAGGAGGGATAAGCTGAAGTGTGTTCACTTTCTTTTTCTTTTTTTGCATCAATGTTCAAATTATTTTCCAATCTTACACTGCAATGTTCCTTTACTCTAATAGGTGAGAGGGTTTCTTTTTCTCCTTGAGCCGTTGCCAATTGAGACCAGATCTCCTTAACTATTTTTGACAATCATCATGTGTAGTGCATTAGCTCTGTCATCTGCTTGCCAGATGCCCATTCTTTCCTTTCCTTTGCTAAAGAACTCAGATGTTGCACAGAGTCCTCAGTGACATCTCTAATGACAAATGCCCACCTTCCCCAACTGTGGTGTTGGTACAAGTTGAAGTTCTAGCAGATGAAAGTGTTGGTAGAAATCCTAGGGAATGATGCACCTTCATCAATGAAAACTTCTCCTTATCATAAGAAGGACTTCTGCCCAGGTGACTGTTTTGAAACTGCCTGGGGGAGGATATGATTTAGCTAGACATTCACCTTACCTTGTAGCGTGAGGTGTCATGTGTGAGAAAGAAACCTTGACAAGTGTAGTGGCTCCTCAGATCCACTTTGCCAAGATCTTCTCTGGCAGGTGCACATACCTGTCACCTATCTGTTGGGAATAGTAGCTAAGGTGGCTTTGCTGCTTAGGAATTGCCATGGGCCTGAGGAAGCCAACATCACCCAACGGTGATGGGCTAATGCAGGGATACCCAGGCCCCACAGCAGTGACTCCATCTGAGAGAAATTGAAGGCACTGTTAGGTTGAGAGGCAATTGAAAGAGACAGTTTTAGTTTATGGAAAAGATTTTTATTAGGGAAAAGAGTTCTCTGGCAGGAAACAGCCTGGAACCACTTCCACATTGACAAGATGACCCCATGAGGGAAGTGGCCACTCGCGGTAAATAGCATTGGGCCTCCATACATCTTAGGCATGGGACGTGAGAGAAGTTAGAAGGTCCCTGGTTTGCACTTGCTTGTGATGTGTAACAAGTTACCTATAATGCAGGGTACTGCTCATGATGGGCTGAGAGGTTCCTGTAGGGCATTCCAGGCATTGCTGAGGACATAAGACCTGGGTGATCCCTTGCGGATTTATTCTCCCTCAGACCAGTATCCTGCTCTGCCCAAACCTCACATTCCAGCCTTTTCCTTTATGGTGTTGATAGGTACAGTTTGTCTCTGGCTGCTTGGAGTGAGTAGGGACATCGTAGGAGGGTTAGGCTGGTGCTTTAGTGGGCACAGGCTAGTATTGGCTTAGGAAGAGGTGACTAAAAGATTTATTACTGGGGGCCTTGTAAAGCAAACAGGATGTGAAAAGAAAAAAGAAGCATAATTTGCATGGTTGTGGCAAAGAAATACACCCCTAATTTGGGGAGTATATATGTGTTAGCAAGGAGCCATGGGATGGAAATAGTCTGACCTGCTTCTAGTACCAGGCTCCCTCATTCCCTCCCTCTGCTAATGAGTGGAAAGTCTGGCTTTGTCAAGAATTAGGGTAACTGTTCTAGTTTTTCAAGTTGAGTCAGAGTAAAGTAGGCGTCCTGTGGTCAAGCCAGGACCTCAGCAGAAGGTGAGCTTGAGGGCTGCAGTGCCAAGTGCCAGTTAGCACAAACTGTTTCTAAGGTCCTACTTGTGTGGACACTTGAGTTTCAAGTTTGGAGGAGACAGATCTAACAGGCAGATGAAATAAAGAAACTCACAAAAGCAGTCATTAGAGGACCCAGAAAAACTCTACAGCTGCTTAAATCCAGCTTTCCCCCGAGAAACAAATAGAGGTTGACAGGAATGGTTTGATAATTAGGTGTGTGTTAAGACCTGACCAGGTGTATGTGGAGGCCCAGACCTATTTATTTCTTCACATGGGGTGTTGGAAGAGGCATCATCAGGGAGGTATGAAATTCTTCAGGGGAGACAGCCCGTTGACTCCCATTACTTGATTGGACAGGAGGAGAGCTGGTCTGAATAGAAGGCTAGTACAGATCAGGCAGTGTCTTTAGAGGAGTTTATACAGCTTTACCTATGATGTCACTGACACCTAGGCCTTTTCCTCCACACTGATGATTGCTTGGAAGCTGGGCAGAGTGAAGCGCTGTATTAACTTGTGTCCTGCTGTGCTTCTGAATCAGGAGTCCTTTGATCCCCAGGGGCAGTTTTGTTTTGGTGGCCTGGCTCATGGCAGAGCAGAAAGGTTCTTTGAAAGACACTGCTACATGGGAATCTGTTTGCCCGATTTCCTGGCTTCCCATGTTGCAAACAGGTGCAAACCGAGGGTATAATTGCCATGCCAGGTCTATTTGAGTGTAGATGACTATCTAAAATCATATATTAATGGGCCTCCTTCTGCCTAGTCCACTCCTCTCTCTTTCGGTCTCTGGTAAGTGGACAACAGAGGCAGCCTTCAGGATGGCAGCAAGGGGAACCTCACTTCTACCCCTAAATCCTTAATGAACTGAGCTAGAAATCTGTAGACACAGGCACATTTTGACATTTTTTTTTACTGTGAAATAAGGTAATACCCAAGAGGATACAGTCAGGGTACTTGGTCTTTGATATATGACCAAGCAGTATTTTAGGAATATTTTAGTCATCCCTTGCATAAGGGTCAAATTGTATTTCCCAAGATATCCTTCAGAGTCATAGAGGGAGAGAATAGAAGAGCAGGGAAGAAGTCAGAATCCCCTTTCTGACTCTCATAGTAACATCAAGTGAAAACTATCAACAGCTTTAGAAAACATTTACTCAAAGGTCCAATGCCTGCCATAACTTTGACACAAAAATATATATTTATAGGTACCAACTTACATTATACTTAAATTATCTAAGACACCAAAATATTTGTAACTTTTGATGGACAAATCTAGAAACTAAATTGTACATTAGAAAGAGCAATGAGACTATAACATAATTAACTTATTTGATGAGTGAACTTGAGCACAAATGCAGCTGTGCTTTAAAATATTTTAAAAACAGCCTATCAGAGAATATGTGAACCAAAGAGATTTCATGTTGATTTAGTGTTCTGAGTTCAGATTATAACAATAAAGTAATTTCAGCAATGATTTAAAATATTTAGATCACTATCAGTTGATTAGAATCTATCAGAATTCCTTTCTGTTCTTAGTAACATGAGTTTGTAAGATTTTTTTTTTCCAGATGGTTCACAAATATATGTAGAGTGGAACATAAAACTGTAGATTACCAGGAAGATTTTAAATACATTTCAAACACTCGTGGCTGGAACAATAACGCTCAGCAACAAGAGGCACCTGTTTACTTCACATGGTATTTCAGAAAGTACATCTAGGATTTTATAGAAAGATGTAACTTTTAGGCCTCTGGACTTTTTTTTTTATCTTTTTCTTTTTAATTTATTTTTTTTCATTGTTGTTAACATTGTATTATGTGATCTAAGATAATAATTACCACCGATGACCACATGGAAGATGCTATTAGACTATGCTAACCTTTGGGCATTTGTAGCAGTAGCATTTTGCTCTTGTTACAAAATTTTACACCTTTTTGCACCTTGGCAGTAATTCATATTAGTCCAAATAGCATGATCAGTTGTTATCTCTACAGAATGGGAGATGAATCCTTTGACATTTCTGGGAGCCCTCACTGGAAATACCAATATCCCCAAATTTGAGACTTGAGTTGTATGGATGCCTGTCAAGGACAACAAGAAGGCTTCAAATAAATATCTAGTAGAAATGGGATCTCTTTGGATGACGCAACATAGATCAGGTTTAATTATGGCCATAAAGTGATTGCCCAAATACATGTAAAACAAGTACAGAAGTTGTTCTTAAGCAATGAGAACTTTATGAAAGAAAACATAAAGGCTACCTTAATACAAACTCTTGCAGATAAAAGTTAGCATACTGGCTCAACTGGTACCTTGAAACAATTCCACAGGGTCAGAGTTAGAGTTTACTGGAGTAGACAGAAAATTTACAGATAAAATCATTTCAAAGGAGATGTGAGAGATACATGCATGTGGATAAGAGGACATGGGTTTATCTCATACTTTGGGACAATTTAACAGTGGATCAGATTTCAATTCTGTAGCAGTAGTTTGTCACTGATATTAGTGCTACATTTTTAGAATATGCTATAAATAATATTTTAAGTTATATTTAATCATGCACGAATGTTCATAGAGCATAAGAGGCTAAATGTTCTGAAGTTTACATTTCATTAACATCTCATTTAAATCAAAATTTTTAACTGTAAAAATCACCCTGGGGTCAGATCTGAAACAGGAGTTGAATATCTATTTTTTTGTGGAACTCATTAAATCAAGTTACAGAAGAAGTTTAAAAAAGTAATAAAGCTGCCTTTTTAAAAAGACTTATGTATTTTTATTGGTAAGGCAGATATACAGAGAGGAGGAGGGAACAGAGAGGAAGATCTTCCGTCCGATGATTCACTCCCCAAGTGACCGCAATGGTTGGAGCTGTGATCTGAAGCCAGGAAGTCAGGAACTTTCCCTAGGTCTCCTATGGAGGTGCAGGGTCCCAAGGCTTTGGGCTGTCCTCAACTGCTTTCCCAGGTCACAAACAGGGAGCTGGATGGGAAGCGGGGCTGCCAGGATTAGAACCAGCGCCCGTACAGGATCCCAGCAAGTTCAAGGTGAGGACTTTAGCCACTAGGCCACTGCTCTGGGCCCCAAAGCTGTCTTTTATTAAGTTAATGTTAATTGGCTTCTCTCCAACTCCTATCCTTCCTGACTAAGGAGTGGTGAATGGGAGGGGGTTAAAGTTGGCAAAGAGAGAGAGAGAGAGAGAAAAGATGTTTATACCTGCTTTTGAGAAACTGCAGCCACACAGATTAGCTGGTTTACCAAAGAAAAGAGGGAGGCAATTGTGGCTGTTGCTGGCAGAGTGGGAAAGAGCCAGAGAGAGTTTTGTCCTTGTGGTGCCTGGGCATGAACAGGAGGCAAGTGATTGGGGTTCAGAGTACTGCCAAGGCTGAGCAGCATAGGTGGATTCTCCTGGGTTGGATGTTTGGTTAAAGGAATGATGTGCTTGTTTGAGAACCCACTTGTACTACAAATCTGCTTTGCACATGGATGGGAATCTCTGGGTAAGGAGAGCATCCTCAACAACAAACTGTAATTCAGTCCCATTGGATTTTAGCCAGATTAACACACACCCCATATTGAAGGCCTAATGGGAGAAGATGTATTCATCCTCAACTCCCCGCCCCCCAAAAAGTATTTAACTCAACATGTATTATTCCATAAAACAGGTTTAAATTTCAACCCACTATTGATGAGATGTATTAATAGGGTAAGGCAAATGATGATAATCAGAATGACATGTCGATGTAACCTTTTAGGATTGAGCAATGGAACAGATGATTTTAAAATATTGTTCACTTGAAATGGAGAGAAAGAGATTCCGTTCTGTGGTTCATTCTCCAAATGCTTTCCATAGCCAGGACATAGACAAGTGAAAGACAGGATCCAGAAACTCAATCCACAACTCCCACACACACGTGGCAGAAAAACAGCTACTGGAGCATTCCCGTCAAACCGCTGCCTCCCAGGGAGTACATCAGCAGGAAGCTAAAACTGTGAACAAAGCCTGGAATTGAACCCAGGCACTGCAATATGAGATGCAATCATCACAGGCACTATTGTTAATCACTAGGCCAGATGTCAGGCAACATAAGCTAACTACATGGATATGTTAAACACTGTAACAGAAATGATGGAAAACATGCAAAATCAGATAGGTCATTTCAATAAGAGATGGCAACTGTGAAAATTGGGTGAAAACGTTAGAAACTAGAAGCAGGTTCCTTGAAGAAACCCTTTCATGTTCAGATTTCACACAATGAAGCACAAAATCAGATTGAAGCTAGGTCAGTAGAAATTTCAAGAGCAAACATGAAGAGAGAAAATGAAACACGAAACAAAAACAGAACATTTCAGAACTATGGAACACTTACAGGGCAAAATGTTGGACTTGTGACTGTTGCTGAACGACCAGAGTAATAGTATGGGGAGAAATGATGGTGGCAGAGTGGGGGAAATGAGAGGATATACCTACAAAACCATGTCATGGAAAATAATATTAACAATAAAAAACCAAAAAAAATTTAAAAGCCCATGGAAAAAAATAAAAGTCTAACAGGATCCCAGGAAGAGAATGAGACAGAGGAAATATTTGAAGAAACAATAACATAAAAAGCCCAAATTAGTGACACATGGTAAAGCAGATGTCTTTGAAATTAAAAAAAAAAAAGGATTATTAAAAAATGTTTTACACTATCCCAAACTGAAATCCAAAACTAACCAAGTGTATTGAAAGGATGTAGGCATGGGCATAACAGATTTCAACCTCGTGAAAACCTGAGCTGAGGAAGAAATCTTGAATACACTCTGTGTCCATCAGTATATGTTGCCAACAGCAACACTCTTCACAAACATTTACGGTAACACATGAATACAGCTCTATTGACCACTCTCCAGAAGACATTTATAGGAATGAGGTGGGGATGGGGCATCTAGACCAAGACTGCTTAGAACCCTTCAGAGGGGGTTTCAGGGCCCAGGGGAGAAAATCTGTGTGATCTGGAGTCCACGGAGGTAAGGACCAGAAAGTCTACCCCAGAAGACCTTCTTTCTGGGATACGCATGGCCACACCCCAACACTGCCTACTTCGTTTAAGGCACACAAAATTTCTTATGTTTGGTATCTTCTCTTTTTTCACTTCTTTTCTATACACTTTTCCATAATTCAGATGAAGTAAACTTATGAATCCTCCAAGGACACCACTAAAGGAAGACACTTATGGGAAAGAAAACAAATTCATCAGAATCCTAGAAGTCACCGCATACTCTCTACCACTCTTCCTCCATCCTCTTCAAGGAAATACTAACCCAACATTAAGCCCTATACAATGATTTTCCTAGTTATAAACTTGATGTAGGTAGGACAATTCAGTAATTACTCTTCTTTAGGGAATGTTGTTTATCAAGGCATTTATATTGGATGTGCTTATTGTTTATTTTCAGTGATTAGTATTCTATGGTAAAAAAAAAACAAACGTATTTATTACCCATCATATTAGGAGGGCATCCACTTTGGCTATTTCATACGATGCTTTTAAGAACATCTTTGGGCACATGCAATCGTCCTTTGCAATCCATGCAAGTGTTCATTTCTGTTGAGACTGTGGATGAAACTGCTGCAGCATATGGAATGCACGTGCTTAGCACTAGTGGAGAATGCCAGAAAGTTTCTCCAACTTACATTCTAAGCAGTGGTAAGTGCAATCTCCACTCTCTCTGCCTCCATTCCCAAATTTGATATCAAATGCCAGGCACCAGGATGTCCTCAGATTTTAAGTCTGGTTATGTCGTTTGGCACCTGCAAAGTTATTTGATAATGAAAGGGGAACGAAATCTCATTTTCTTCCTAAGCACTGTTGGAATGTGAATCCAGTAGCTGCAGAGGCAGCAAAGAACAAAGAATGGCAGAGATCATCTTAAGGAAGACGGAGCTTTGAGGAACTCAGGGATATGCCTTGTGTCAAACCAGTGCTGCTAGCACAGACAAAACCAGAGAACACTTCTATATTGCTGTCTTTGCACTGATGAAGTTCTGTAACTCCTCCTCATGACCAAACATGTAACGTTTATCTTCATCATCATGATGAGAGAATCTAACCTCAAGTTTGCTGTTGAGTAAAGCTGAAGCTGAGTCCCATGGCTTTCCATGAAAGAAGAAAACTAGTAATTTTTCTCCAAACATGATGACGTATCAGGGGAGCATAAGCAGTGATTGATTATAGCTTTTATGCACAATGACACTGCCAGCACCTTGCAGCCACTGCATTTCCTTATTCTTGCTCTAAACTGTCCTGTGGCAGATGTTCAAGTGATCTTTGATTGATCAATTGATACAGGTTATACTAAAGTAAGAGGAAAATTTTTACATCTTCCGATGTATAATCATTATAACGACTCTATGATTTCTTTCATTCTTTTTTTTTCTTGCTTTTTTTCTTCTGCCATGAGCAGCTAGTGGGATGGAAATTCCATGAATGTTACATTTATCCGTATTTTACTTAGCATCTCCTTACTACAAACTGACTGCTTATCATGGTGTGAAATTGAACCCGAATAGCAAGTTGATGGACATTCTAAACTTGTGTGCCCTAATGTCAAGGGAGCAAATGAGATGCTAAAATAGCTGCCATAGAATTAGTGTTCAAAAATATTATTTATCGTTCCTTCCAATCTTTGGGTTTCACACTTCTGTTTTAGATGGAGACATTCCCTACGAAACTGCTTTTCTCCGAGTTAGAGAACTCATCAGGGTGAGGCCCCACCATGAAGTCCAGCCGCCACGGTAGACTGTGCTCTCAGCTTCTATTTCAGAAGATTTCATGCACAGTAGGGTACCCAACCAAAGCTGTCACTTCTGAAAGTGACTAGGATTTAATAGTAGTTTTCAAAACTTACAGAGAATTTCTAGAGCCCAATATGCTTAGGCCAGGTGAACCCTCGCCTGAATATTTTTATACTCTCATAAAACTTTCCATCACTCGTGAAATTTAAACATATATAGAAAATGAATCCAATATCAGAGAAATAGTCATCCCTTAATCCTATTGCCTTATTTTTGACCAAACGCCCCAGCTGCTAATGCACATGATTGCCTGAAGGCTTCCTTCCATGCTGCCTTCACATCTCCACCAGATTAATCTTCCTCCAATTTCACTCTTGCAGTTCCACTTCTTGTTCATAATTTCTCAGTGACACACTGTGGCTTAGGATAAATCATTTAATTCTTTAACCTGCCATGGGAGAACTTTCTATTGGGCTGATACAGCTTTCCAACTTCACACCCCATCATTGATTGTATTCATATAGCCCTATGATTGTAGGAATAAAAATTCTCCTCTCTTGTGACTGTACAATTAATGGACCTGATCCATTGTTGTTGCTAATATAATAGGTGCCAGACCCTGAAGTTTAAACACATCACAGAGTGTGTTCCTCATTTAATTTTGACCTGTTTCGGTATAAGAACTTGATGCCTATTGGAAACTGCATTTTTTGGATTAGGAACATTCATTGGGAATGACTGAACCTTCAGAAAGTGACAATAGCACAGATGATTCAACTGTTACATGCAGTATACACCATGTGGGTTTTAATGAAGACTTGGAGCTCCATCCACTTGGCATGCTGTGATAGTCACTGAACTATTGCTGTGAAAGAGATCTTTCAATTGTTAAAGAAAATTAAAGCAAAAATTCTGAGAGAGAGAGACAGACAGAAAGAGTGAGGGGAGGAGAATGCTCTCATTTGTTGGTTAGTCCCAAATGTCCAGAAGGGTTAAGGCTGAGCCAGACCAAAGCCAGGAGCCAGGAAGAGGTCTTCCACGTGGGTGGCAAGGACCCAGCTCCTTAAATCATCACCTGCTATCTTCCAGGATCTGCTTTGGCAGGAAGTTGGAGTCAGGAGCCAGAGACAGGCATTGACATGGATGCTCCAGTACAGAGCCTGGGCATCCTAACTGGTACCACTTGGTGCCACTCCCCAATTTACTGACCCATTGGGGGTGTTTGGTGGTCAGAAATTCACACACTGTCTTAGAATTCCAGCTGGTTAAAAATGTATATTTGGGTCCGGCGGCGTGGCCTAGTGGCTAAACTAGGCCTTGAACATGCCCCGGGATCCCATTTGGCGCCAGTTCTAATCCCGGCAGATCCACTTCCTATCCAGCTCCCTGCTTGTGGCCTGGGAAAGCAGTCAAGGATGGCCCAAAGCTTTGGGACCCTGCACCCATGTGGGATACCCGGAAGAAGTTTCTGGATCCTGGCTTCAGATCGGCACAGCACCGGCCATTGCACTCACTTGGGAAGTGAATCATTGGATGGAAGATCTTTCTCTCTGTGTCTCTTCCTCTCTGTATATCTGACTTTCCAATAAATAAATACATCTTAAAAAATGTATATTTGGAACCCAGTGTGGTAGCCTAGAGGCTAAAGTCCTTGCCTTGCACATGCTGGGATCCCATATGGGCACCAGTTTACCCCCAGCAGCCCGGCTTCCTGTCCAGCTCTCTGCTGTGGCTTGGGAAAGCTGTCAAGGGTGGCCCAAAGCCTTGGGACCCTGCACCTGTGTGGAACAGGCTCCTGGCTCCTGGATTCAGATTACTGCAGCTCTGGCCATGGCAGCTGCTTGAAGAGTGAATCAATACACAGAAGATCTTCTTCTCTGTCTCTCCTCCTCTTTGTATATCTGACTTTCCACTGAAAATCAATAAATCTTTTTAAAAATGTGCTTTTGAATACATTTTCCATGCTAGCAATATTTACAACTGTGGCAGGATTAAAATAAGCCAGATTGGGCTTTGTAAGATGTTATCGTTCTTGTTGTAGGGTTTCACCCAGCATTCTGTACACAAAGTATAGTTAGCATGGTTTAGCAAACATAGTTTTCCAATTCAGAGCACGATTCAAACTGCATCTACCAGCAGCAACAACATCTGCTTCTTTAATTCTCATCCATCTAAGGCTGTAATTAATACCTTCCTTTTGGAGGTCACTATGCAGAAGGTTTGCTGATAAATGAGTTGTGCTTACACCCAATGGCTAGGAACGATTAGAGTGTTGTGGTTTCTGATTTGTGGCTGCTGCTTCCGCCAGTCCCTTGCACCAGTTAGTGCTGTGGCCGAGGTTACCAGCCTCCGGGCTTACAAACTGTAACATCTGCATGCATCGCACCTCATGGCAGGTGGTGTGTATACCAAACATAAAAATAAGAGGTATTGGAATATTTTGGCAATGAGGGTGTACACAGTGATTTGTGTGTACCTGTATTTGCTGCATCATGGAGATACAATTATTAATCATATTTTTGAATAGTATTTTCTTTTTTATTTTATTTATGAATATGAAAGGCTGAGTGATAGAAATAGATAAGAGATAGGGATGATAGAGATGGAGTTGATGGAGATAAAGAAACTCTAAAGAGCCACAATAACCAAGTGTGAGCCAGGTCAAATCCAGGAACTGAACTCCACTGAGATTTTCCCATCTAGTTGATAGGGGCCCACGTGTTCAGGTGATGTTCCACTGCATTCTCAGATGCATTAGCAGAAAACTGAAGTACAATGGCCGGGGCCCCCAACAGTGCTTCAGTACAGCATGCTGGCATTGCAAGGAGCTGCTTCAAGCATGATGGTACAATGCAGGCCACGTAGATAACACTTTTTAGACTGATGAATACAATGGTAGGAAGATAAAAAAGCTAAAATAAATGATGACAAAGCAAATGCAGAAATTATTCTATCAAGGATGGCCGTAAGAATTCACAAAATGCAACATAGCGCTCAGAGGGGCCTTGGTGTTAGTAATGACTGTATAAAAACAGAAAGTTACAATTCTGCAGAAGCTGCATTTATTCTCTATTTCAAAGCTAGTAATTATTTTAAGAAGATTGTGCCCAAAGATACTGGTTTTTAAAAGTATCTGCAGGAGAAATATTTGCATATCACACAAGGAAGCATACTTCTCATTTTGGATGATGGATTCGCATTCTAAACTAAACAAAATTTTAATTCTAATGTTTCTTGCACACATCCTTAAAAGTAAAGTGATTGCAAAAAATGAATTGGCTTATCTATGAGAAAACTTACTTGTCAGTTATATGATGTAATAAATGAGACAAAATGTCTTTGGCAAACCTTTTACAAAGAAAGGGGGGGAAATCATAAATTTAAAAAAAAATGAAGTGCAAAGATACAATGTCAAAGGAAACAGACCTTCAGGAAAAAGAAGTAGAGAACAATAGGAATGAAAACAGCGAACATTGGAAAGGAAGGAGAAAGAGCACACTCCAAGAAGTGGATTAAACCCTACACTGTACACTTAACACAGCAAGCATTCGCGAATGATCATTGTAGATCTATTCTTTTTTTTTAATTATATGATTCAGTTTTATAGGCACTGGGATTCCCTCCATCCCTCCTACAACCCTCCCCCCATGGTGGATTCCTCCACCTTGCTGCATAACCACAGTTCAAGTTCAGTTGAGATTCGTTCGTTGCAAGCATATATACCTAGCATAAAGTCCAGCATCTTATTGTCCAGATAAGTTCAGTGGCCTCTTGGGGAGACCTTCTACTGGTCTGAAGGTAGAGCTAACAGTAAAGTTCTATCAGTTAAAAGCCCCAACAAAACCTCAGCAACAATATACAATGTTATGGAATTAATTGACATAGTATTGAGTAAACAATATGTTAAAGATAATGCAAGTTCAATTTTTCAAAACACATGGGTTCAAAAACTAATAAACAAACAAACAAACAAAAATTACAGGTTAAATCAAGGCAACCATATGGTATCTAACCTTTTGGGATTCGCTCATTTCCCTTAGCACTATAGTTTCCAGTTGGGTCCATTTAGCCACAAGGAACTGCATTCTTAAAAGGCAACAAAGGTAAGCATCAGCATTGGCATCCTACAGGTGCATAGTTCAATAAACTGTGTCACAGAGATGCCATTCAATGCCCATCAGCATTAAAATGAATGGATTGCTCACATGTTCAACATATAGAGAGACATTTCCTTGGAGTTGGGTTGAGTGAAATAAGACAGCTACTTCATAATGGTACATGCTGTGCGACTTCATTTATTGGACTTTTAAAAATAGCATCATTTTTGCTATGAAGAACAGACAAGCAGGTGTAGAAAAACAGTTAAATGATAAATAACGTGACAACTACACTGATTGAATAAATGTAAATGACACAGTTTACACGAAGAAGCATGATTTTTTTCAGGGATGACTATATCAGGTGAGTTTGATACTTTGAAAAAATACTGTTGCTTAGAAAAGTTCATGTGAAGAAAGTGAAAATACAAGTGACAGTCTAGCTGAAGTACTTGGAAACCTCTTTACTGACACAGGTTTTAGATTCTTAAAGTTTAATAGATAAAAGAAAAATATCAGAAAAAAATGCAGAAAACTTTCCAAATGTAGTCGTCAAAGGGGTCTTGAACTGATACTTGGCCACCAAGGAATTGCAAATTAAAACTGCAAGGAGACATGCTCCAAACAGGACATTTCTAAGATAAATAAATAAGTATCCCCGGTGAGAACGCTGAGAACCTGTTCTTACTGTTGGATACAGTGCATATAACAGGAACTGTCACATAACCTTGTTGAGGATATCATTATGGACAATCATTTTGAAAAATAATCGATCAGTTTCTTATAAAATCAGATTAGTACTTACCATACAAACCAGAAATCTACGATCTTCCAGGTGAAATACAACGAAAACTTAAGCTTACGCAAAACATGGTACTCATAGTTTCAACAGCTAGATGAATCTCTGTGGCGTTATTTTTACTATTTATTTATTTGAAAGGCGAAGCTGAGAGAGATCTTCTGTCTGTTGATTGACACCTTACATGATCACAATGGCCAGACTGAACCAGGCCAAATCCAGAAACCAGGAACTCCTTCCTGGTCTTCCCACATAGCTGGCAGGGTCCCACACACTCGGATAATCTGCTGCTGCTTCCCTGGGCTTGTAAGCAGGGAGTCAGATCACAAGTAGAGCAGCTGGAGCACCAACCAGCATCCACATGCCGTATGGGCATCACGGATGGCGGCTTAACCCACAGGTCTAGTCTCTCTACCTGGCTTTGATGAACGAAAAAAACAAACCTAAAGAAGATAATTTGAAAATACATACTGTGTGATTTTTAATCTTTGAAATGGCTTCATTTTAGAAATGAAAAACAGATCAGTTTGGTAAGACATGGGCATGGATAAGGTTGGTTTGGCTATAAGCGGGCAATACAAGGGACCTTGTGGTGATGGAATTGTCTATACAAAACCACACAGAACTATGAATATACAGCTACACAGCTGCAAGTCAGACTGAGGAAATAATAACTGATAAGAAATCCCAGTAGGGTGTATCCTGACTTGACATTATCCTACCATGAAATACAATACTAACCTTTGGAGAAACCTAATGTTTGTACATGGGGTCTCTCTGTATTAACTTTTACAGTTACAGTGAATTTACAATGAAAATCAAGAAGCAAGAGTGCCATGAAGGATGTCCAACAACTCTACTCTAGGAACAATATTATACTATCACTTAAAATAAATAACATGGTTAACGATGGGAGGACTCTATGTTGCTGAGATGGCACTTCCCCAAATTGTTCCATTTCATAATAGACAGTCAAAACCCCAGCTGTTGTTTTCTGGACAGTGATTCAGCAAGGGAAAAATGTTCAGGAAAATATGCAATGTGCCAAGCATATCTGAGACATTTCTGTAGCGCAGAACAATTGTTCTGGAAGATTTACAACATTAGATACCAAGACTTAGTATAAAAATTTGGAAATTTGTCACAGGGGTGCATGAACAAATAGATAAATTTCATTCAAATGAAGGTCCAAAAACAGAACACAGCACAACATATACTCTATCTCTATCTATCCCCATGCATACATGCTAAAGTATATATTTGTGTGTGTGTGTGTGTATTTACTCTATACATACCTGGTAATTTGCTAAGTAACGAAGGTGACATTTCAAGTGCATAGAAATTCTTTTCAATACATTTTCTGAAATAAGTGACTGCTCTTCAGAAAAAAAAGTGAATCTTGATCCCCTATATTCCAGTTTGAGCAAACACAAATTTAGGTGGATTGTTCACATACGTATAAAAAATAACACAATAACACTTTACAAATTAAATGTGAAGTGTCTGTCTCTTTTTGGTAGAAAAGAATCTTAAATAGGAAACACAAGTGCTATTTTTAATGAAACAGTTGAGGGGTTAGCGCGATGACTCAACTGGCTAATCTTCAACTTGCAAGCTCCAGCATCCTGTTTGAGCACCTGTGTGTTCTAGGTGCTCCATTTCCCATCCGGCATCCTGCTTGTGGCCCAGGAAAGCAGCAGAGGATGATTCAGCCCTTGGGGTCCTGTACCCGTGTGGGAGACCTGGGAGAAGCTCCTGGCTCCTGGCTTTAGATTGACTGAGCTCTGACTGTTATGGCCATCTGGAGAGTGAGCTAATGGTTAGAAGATCTTTCTTTCTGTTTCTCTTTGTCACTGTAAATCTGCCTCTCCAATAAAAATAGTTAAATCTTTTTTTTTTAAAAAAAAAAAAAACCCTGCTACCTGTTTCTACTACTCTTATACAAATCCAAGAGTGAAACAACAAAACCACAAAACTAAAAAAAAAAAAAAAAAGGAATTAAAAACTTTAATGTGAAGACATTGAAACTGAGAATTTGTATTTATGAAACAGAACTGAAAAGGCCAGAATGTAAAGCAGATTATGTATGCTTGATTTGCCCTCCAAAGGGTAAGACACATAGGTTTAGTTGCCCAAAGACTGAACAAGCACTTTTATAAAGTAGCAAATGCAAGGATCACAGATTTGTGAAAAAAGGCTAAAATGCAATAGCAACTAGGGTAATGCAAAGTGGTAGCACAACTAGTTGTGGTTAGCTATTCACAAGAGAGGCTTCGTTAATTTCTCACTTCTCTATAAGCATCTTTCTTTACATGGAGGAAGTACTGTTGCGTGTCTCTTTAGGATGCTGCTTTTGCCATGCCCAGGAAGCCAGGCTACCTCTTTCGGGATGAAAGGGCATATGGACAGAGTGGTTAGGGGATCATCCAGTATGAGTCTAGCCTCCAGGCAGCCATAGCAACATGAGTGACTCCTAGGAACATGATCAGAGGTGCTATCCACAATGTCTCAAGCCCAATTGCCAAATGTAGCTGTCCAGTAGGGTCAAACGTTAATTGTTAAGCCTCAAGTATTCCAGTGACTTGTTACTTAGTGTATACTAACTGAAAAACAATGTCATAGCACTCTATATCCATCAGCACAGCTAAAACAGAATATGGAGACAATAGTCCACGTCAACCATGGCTCAGAGCATCTGGAACCTTGCTATCCTCTTGTTGGGGAACAATGAGGTCATCCTGAAACACCATTTGCCGGTTTTCACCGAAGTTGAGCACGCACATGCTTAACAGTCTGCAATTTTATCTCCTGGGTACAAATGCAAGAGGAGTGCATGCGAAACACAGGGAAGGCTGCTAATTGTGGCATTACCCAGGAGTGGTGAAAACTGGAAACAACTCCAACATCTGTCTAAAGTAGATGGATACAACAAACTGGTGTGTTCTCCCATTGTACCATGATGAGAACTGACCACAGCCACGCCTAAACAAATGGATTGAGAACTATCCAAAGGCCATTCTTTGCTTTCCTTTATTTTTTTTTAAAGGTGTGTATGCTTTATTGGACACGCAGATTTTTTTACAGAGAGAGAAGGAGAGACGCAGAGAGAGGTCTTCCTTCTAATTGCTCATTCTACAAATGGACACAGCGGCCAGAGCTGAGCTGATCTGAAGCTGGGGATGAAGAGCTTCTTCCAGGTCTCCCATGCAGCCGCAGGGGCCCAAGGCCTTGAGCCATCCTCTGCTGCTCTCCCTGGCCACAAGCAGAGAGCTGAATCCAAAGTGGAGCAGCTGGGACACAAACCAGTACTCATGTGACATGCTGACACTTGCAGGCAGAGGATTAGCCTGACACGTCATCATGTCAGTGCCCTCTGCTTGACTTTTAATGGGAATATTTCTGACTCAGAAAGCAGTTTAGACCTTAATAACAAAGCACTCATGTGGATTGCTGAATATTTGTGAATGGTGCTGGTGTGAACTTGTACCTATCATCATATGCAATGACAAGAGTTCCCCTCTCATAAATACACTTTCCCCTTAAAAAAATCACTGTGATACCATGACTTTGAAATAATTCCATGTGGCCTTTTTATTTGTTAGAAATAAATGACTTGGAATGACAGCTCCTTCCATTACATTACTCAGAACTCACTAGGAAACAGGTGCAGAAGCTTCGCTCCATGGATGAGGTGTACTTGTAACCTAGTACACCTTTCATTGTTACAAGTACAGCTTTCATTGTTGCGAATATTTGCTGACTCAGGATTGTGGCAACTCCTGTTAACCTATCTTATCCACTACGCAGATGCAGAAGTAGTCTTTATCTGTAACACTGAGAAGCTGAGGGTACTCATCCAGGGTTCCTGGCAGGGATTAGATGAGAAAAGACACAGTCCCTTAAAACCTGGAGCTTTGTATCTAGTTGGTCCCCAGTAAAATGTAACCCTCATTGCTAATGCCAAGCCAAGAGGTCTTCAAAATTGTCCTTGGAGAACGATTATTAGGAAAACAAAGAAAGCTATGCATGGGCTTCAAAAACCTTTGCACCAAAATCAATTTGCCTTTTCATTCCATTCCTCACCCAATTATTTTGAAAACCTCTTGCATCTCAAAAGGGGAGATCACACCAGTGATTGGGCTGGCTTGCACACCTGCACCAGAGGCTCTCCCAGGTACTCCCAGGGACCATTCCGCTCAAGGCCTCCTGTTCAGATTCTTGCCGAGGACTCAGAACCCAGAGATTGTTGTCTCTTCTTAGCATTCTGGAACAATGGGATGCCCCCTCACCATCCTGGTGACATTGGCATCAGCATTCCTAAACTGCACATTGTTTTCTGATCCTCACAGGATGAACATTTTAATCTCTTCCCCCATCTTTTTTTTTTTCTTTTTTGGAAAAACAAATCAAGAACTCAGAGGAAAACAATAGCTGCAGAGTTGGTGTTTTCTGGAAAGCTTCCCTAATTAAGATGTTGAAAGCAATTTTAACACCATTTCTCACCACAGTGACACATCTGACGGGCTTATAAATTAGCATTCCAGAAGTCTCCAACGGAATGTCCCTGTGTTTTGTCAGATTCTGCGACAGATCCCAAACGTGCTTGATAATCACTGCCAGGAACAAAGTCTCACAGAAGACAAAGTCCGCTCTCAGGTTAGTCCAGGAAACTGACCTCTTGGCCAAAGAAGAACGTGGCCCATAACTCTTGTTAGGGCTGACCTCCTCTGAGCGGTGAGGACATACACTAAGAATGCAAGTGCAATTTCAGGGATCTCCACTAAGCAGTCTCCGGCCCTTGGTGTCTGACTCACAGGATGCTCGCCTGTGTCAGCCCAACAAGAATCTCACGCAGCTCTGCACAGCTCTGCACAGCACAGCTGTCTTGGTTGTGTTGCACTTTCTCCCTCCTGGCTTTACCTCAGTGTTTCTGCCTTAAAGCTTAGGGGCCACAAGTGAATGTGCCCTTGGACTTTAACATGGGCCACCTGCTTCTCCTGACACAGGTCATTTTCTTTTGTAGATCACTGCCCAATTGCATGCATCTGCCAAGGCCCTCTAGATCCCCCCCTATGAGATTGTGAGATCATCAAGGCTTGCAAAGATTTGAGCACCACTCTGAGGCACACACGTAGTGGGTGGCTGTTTTGAGTCTCAAAGATGACCCCAGCATGTGGTATGAAGTTGTATCACCAAGGATGAAATAATGTTACCCTCTGGGATTAAGGTCTGGTTCATCTCCATGCATACATGTGGATTTAGAAACCCTGAGTTCTGAAAAGGCAATGGGATCCACTGGGAGAGTGCCCTTAGGACAGACATTCAAAGGAAAGCTTTTTTAATACAGTCAGTTTCCACAAAGTTTGGCTAAGAGCCTAGGTGAGACTGTGCTAGGTACTAGGAATCGATTAAGGAAATAGCAGCAACCAACCAGTTACCCACAGAGGGAGGGAAAGAGAAAGGAGTACTTGGCAATATCAGGAGAGGGAAGTGCTTCACTTAGAATGGAAACCCTCCAGCAGAGTTTGATATCCCATCTCAGGGATACAAGGAGTGGGGGTTTCTGGAGGACCCTGCCCAGGCTATGATTTTCTCAACCTTTAGCCCTTCCTATGTGGATTGGTGTATACAGATGTCATAATCAACAATTTCTTGATACCACGTGGGTTTCTCCATCCCAATAAGCCTTCATGCATTTTGCTGTAAAACAAACCCATTGGAAAAATTATCATCATTGCACTCTGCTGTAGTTGCATCCTAGTTCCTTGTTAGTGTTATGACCGTGAGTTTTAATGGTAAAATGCAGGTAATTTCTATACCTTACAGCTTGTTACAGAGGCTGGAAGGAGATGGGTTCCTGGTAAGTATTTACTATCATGTGAATCCTGGAACATTTTATAAACCAAAGGTTAACAACAATGAAACATTATACCAAGTAACGCTTCTGTTGAAGGAGATCTTGTGTAAATTGCAGATGAGTATAGTTGGCACTGAAGAAAAAATACACACACACTGCATTTAATAAGGCCAGGTAACCAATTTTCCCATTTTCTGTGCCATACATTCAAACCCTGTGGTCTCCATGGAAGGAGATTTAGAACTCCAAATAAAGATGAAATGCATATTTCAGATAGCATGGGGTGTTCTGACTATGTAATCAGCTACCCAATAAACTATTTAAAGCAGTTCTTCATTTTATTATGTGTTGCAGCTGCTCCTGAATCCCCATTCCCCCTAGGACAGAAATGATTCCAGAGGCTGCTCTGAAAGGTCACTCCTGCCAGGAAATTCTTGATAAATTGGCAGATATAAGTGCAATTATTAACTCAATGTTAGAATGACGGTAGTGTCTTCCTATCTTGTCTTTCCCTTTTCTCTTTCTCCTGTTCTTCCTTCTTTTTTCTTCAAGTGAATCCATCCCATGCTGTATGTAACAATATAATAGGAAGAGGGGTTCAGCTTGTGTTTCAGCAATAGGAGGGCACTATTCAAAGCAAAAGCATCAACAAAGATTTAGAAAGTGGAAGCAGAAATCGATGTTGACATTCTTTTCCTAACTATTGCTTATTGCTATGTGCAGATCTTTCTTCTCTCGGTCCTAGGGTAATGACTTTGAGTCTCAAAACTCGCAGTAATATTGACCTCTAGAATACTGTGGATTCCAACTATGCGCTGGGGGAATGATTGTCTCATTTACTTTTATCAACCATGAACATTGACTTATTTCTGCATTTCTGAAAAATACAAAGGGGCTTAGAGAAGTTGATGCTCTGCAGTGTGGTCTTGCACACCAGCCATATTCATATGCAGGTGCTTCCAAAGACTGGTAAGCTGATTCTATTTCTCAATAACATACACTTGTCTTATCAGCCCTTGTGAGCTGAGGCCACCAGTCATGTGTCTGCTCTAGTATCATGCTCTTGATGCACCTGCAACAAATTCTCAAGTGGGTTTATTGGAAGCAGGAACAAATGAAATTGAATAAACAAATGAAAAAGTGAAAGTGTGATTGCCTCGATCCCTCATTTATTGATTCAGCGTGAATTAGGATGGTGTTTCTAGAAGTTGAGCCAGAGACAGGGATTGGCATACAGTAGAAATGTGGAAAAGCTGATCTCAGGTGAAAGAGGAAGAAAGATAAAGGCCTGAGCAAAGGCGTGGTCTCAGCTGAGTCCAGCTTTGGCCTGACTTCACAGGGAGCTCTGTACTTTGTACCACGCAGTGCAATTAAGCAATGGGCCAGGCTTACATTAGTCACATGCTGTGAGCTGATCACAGAGGAGGGCTACAAGCTCCCAACTAGGCACCTTCTGTTAGCCACTGCTAATAATCTGGAGAGGAGCAGCTGTGAGCTAGCAGCAGTCAACACACGAAGGGCCTGGGATTGGCAAACCAGGAAGCAGAAGCCAAGAGCATCTCCAGAAGCAGTTATCACTGGAGCTTCAGGATCATTTCCACAGGAGCCTCTCAATCAGTGTGTACCTCCAGTGTTTGCAGCCACTGTCATGATCAGCCTTTCTGATGAAGTCTGCCTGGACCACTCCAACCCGGAGGGACCTGTCTTGTATAGGGATCATGGCATTTGATTCCCTTCATGTTATTATGCATGCATATCATTTTCCTATTAAAATGGCCCCAGTGCATGGGCTGTGGCTACAAGTGGCAAACATTTTTAGAGCAGTTAGAGCACTATTGGGATGCAATGGAAGGCCTAGATGGAAGGCCTAGATCAATAAATAATGCTAGACTGGATAATACTCAATCATCATACATTCAGCAGCACTTTGTGTTTACCAGGCAATGTGCTAAATACTCAGGAAACATAATTTCTTACATGACACTTTCATGTAGTCTGCTATTAGTAATGCCATCAGCATCAGGTAAGAGAAAACGTTAGCACCAGCAGCTTAGCAAATTGGAGGTGCACTCATCCTATACCCTAGGAAATCCATTGATGGAGCCTCTCTGATAGCAGTTTCATGATTCTTTGTGACTCTCTTGGCTTTTTTCCATTTGCCTGATATCCTGTGGATACACAATGGCTGCTGCTGCCATGAACATAATATTTTGCATTCAAAATGGAATCGATACCCAACTACAGCTATCCTTTTATCAGACAGAGCAAAATCCATCTCAAAAGTTACCAGGAAGCTTCTTTTACCCTGTTACGACTGAAAGTGAGCTATAGCCATGATCCCTTTCAGCAAGAAAGTTTGGAAGAATCCACTTTTTATTTTCTCAGTTGCTTGAGTAGAGCAAGGTGAATTAAAAGATGATACTACAGAAAATGGGACTATCTATCGGGTTAGTCAAGGACACGATCTACAACTTGCAGCTACTAAATTTATCTCCATTTTAGAGATGAGAAAACTGAGGCACGTGAGGGATTTGCCAAGGACTGATGAGCAACGGATCCACTATTTGTGCTCAGCCTGCACTGTTGAGTACCATTCAACGTTATATCCTTGGTTGTTGTCTCTGACTGCCTCATTTCTATCTCAGTATCCCCAAGTAAGAACACCCACAATCAAAGATGATCTGAATATTGAAGCCTTTCCCTGAGCAGAACAGATGTGATAAAGTCAGGCATAGGGAGGAGTCGCCATGACATGGCCACGAAGCTAATACCTGCATGTTGAGGTTAATATAACATCATCCATGCTTCGTACAGAAAAAATGATTATCCGGCAGTCTACACTATGTTTAATCTGGGATAATCTACCAATATTTTGTTTAGCAGCAGAATTCCAGGATTAGTGTTGTAACTCAGCCTTTTCCAGTTCAAACCTTTAGGGTTTATGTAACTTAGTTAATTTTGCTGATCCAAAGACCGTTGGCAGTAGGTCTCTGGCCAAACATAGAGACTAAACTTGAAGTTTATGGAAGGAAGAGTTGCTTTCCTTAAAGTCTGGAGGGAAGTGTGGTTTCCAGGACACATGGAGCATGCATAGGCTAGATGCTGCATTGCCAGGTACAAGATCTTTCATGAGGGTGCACTGGAGTTAGTTTATGCTGACTCACCAAAATTGGTTGTAAGCCTATCCTCCTGGTCTCTGCTCAGGGGCATCACACTGACACCCAGAGATCATTACCAGTGGTAGTTTCTACCACAGACATTGACAAACCCTGGCACAGGGCTGTCTTTTCTCAGATAGTCAATAGTTAAATATTTACTAACACATCACTTGCTGAAGAAATGAGTATCTAGTACCTAGACTCTGATCAGCGGCCCAGAAACAAAAGCAAGAGAAGGGAGAATCAAGATGGCAGAATAGGATAAGGACACGTTTAAACGGATGGAGAAACATTAGCCAGTATGAAGCAGAGAGGGCACATTCCAGGAAATAGGAGAGGTCAGAACAACAGCAGAGGAATAGACTGATAGACACAGGAAAGCAGTGAAAATAACAGTGTGGTGTTGTAATGACTGATACCCCAGTGGCATTCAACGAACTGTGATCTGAACTCCACCAGCAGCTGGAACTCTGCCAGCAACCAAATGGGAAGGGACTTTCACTGGGAGCTCAGTAGGTAAACCCGGACAAAAAACTGCCTGGCCTGCTGGTGTGTTTGATTTGGTAGGAGCAGAGACAGAGTGGCAGTTCCCAGACAGGCAGTACAGGAACAGGGAGGATTTCACAGCACAGTCAGCCCCCTACAGCTGAATTGGGCGCCATTTTATTTAAGGGGGAAAAGGCAAGGGAAAGAACTGAGCAAACGTCAAATTGGGAGTGAATTCACTTATAACTCAGTGAATTGCAACAACGTGGCATCCTACAGGTTCCACCCAAGACAGGTCCAGGTAGCCCTCAAACCTGACAACCAACAGATGAAGAACTCTAGTAGTGGCCCATCAGGAGCCATTTTGTACAGTGTGGCGAAAGTTTTACAACTGCAGGAGATAACAGTGAGCTGCGCATGTACTGAGCTCATGATAACTCACTGAGCTCAGTGCATTGCACTGGTCCCACAGGAAAATAATCCCAACTATTGTATCTTATAGGTCAAAATAAGTCCATGTGGCCCTCAGACCTAACGGCCAACAGGTTCCTGCAAGATTACCACCAAAAACAACCAGGGTATACAGGACTCCTGATGTCATCCTAATCCTGGGACCTGCTCCAAATGAAAGTGGGAGAAAGGTTGTACAGACAACTGTTCAGCCTCAGAACAGTATCACAGGAGGTGGAGAGTGGTGAGCTACAGAGACCATCGTGGAAATCTAAGATAAGAACCCAAACATGGAACTTGCTAGATGGAGTGGCACAAGTGGCTGCAAGCAAAGAACTGTGTACCAACTGCAATAAGTAAAATCAAACTGTAGACCGGTGGGTGATACAGCTTAGAAACCTACTCCAAGGAGAAGATTCTGATAACCAGAAGTACAATGACCAAGAGTATAAGAAGAGACAGAAGTACAATGAATACTATTGAAGACTCCCCTGCAAAGGAGGAAAAATCTTGGC
Organism: Ochotona curzoniae; assembly: GCF_017591425.1. Classification (NCBI taxonomy): domain Eukaryota; kingdom Metazoa; phylum Chordata; class Mammalia; order Lagomorpha; family Ochotonidae; genus Ochotona; species Ochotona curzoniae. Next base: position 6,499,817 of record NW_024465699.1, read on the forward strand.
CAACTTCAGAGTTAACTGAAGAAGACATCGAGAAAATGGGAGATGCAGAATTCAAAACACTTGTTATAAAACTTCTTAGCAATAATGAGAAACATGTAAAGCAGGCATTCAAGGAATCTAAGGAATATGTCACACAAGAAATGAATCAAGTGAAAGCTGATACATCAGAAATGAAGAATACAGTGACGCAAACTAAAGGTACAGTGGAGTGTCTCCAAAATAGAATGAAGGAGGCAGAAGGAAGAATCTCAGAATTGGAAGATATTTCCTGTCACTAGGGCAAAACAAACAAAAATCTGGAAGCAGAGCTGGATCAAACTCCCCCCACCCCGAAAAAAAAAGCATTCAAGAATTGAAAGACATCATTAAGAGGTTTAACATAAGAGTTACGGGAGTTCCAGAACGTGCAGAAAGAGAAGCTGGGCTTACATATATATTTAATGAAATAATAAGGAAAAATGTCCTGAATCTAGAGAAAAAGATGGGAAACAACATACAGGAGGGACACAGAACTCCCAACTTCACCAAGACATTATGATAATCAAGCTCTCTTCAACCAAACATAAGGAAAAGATCCTTAAAAGTGCATGTGAAAAAAAAATTGACATTTAAAGGAATGTTGGACTCTCTGCCATTGTCCATGCCCACGATAATGGACATATGACTGTTTGTGAAGAACTATACTATAGTAATGATATAGGGGAACTGAGTTAGGAGAGAGGGAATTGGGGAGGGATAAGGGAAATCCCAGGGGCCTATGGAATTGTATCATAAAATAGTAATAATGATAAAAGATTTTTTAAAAGAAAAAAAAAAGGAAGAGAAGGAATTTTGGGCAAAATCATTGCTGAGCTTGCCTTCTATCTCTTCCGCCCCTTTTGCTTGCCCACTGCCCATTAGTGAGTACTTTACTTTCTGTATCCCAAAGTCATATTCCAATTCTTGAAGATGGTAATTTCTTCATTTTTCTTCTTTAATTTTGAAAGTTTGAGAGGTACAGAGACAAACAAAGAGCTTCCCAATTACTGTTTAAATGTTAATATGCCCAGAGCGCCCCCAGCCTTGCTAACAGCTGAAGCTGGGATCCAGCTACACAGTCCAGGTCTCCTGCAGAAACCCGCTGGTTGAGCCATCATGATCACTTCGAAAGGTTTTCATTAGCAGGACCAAGATCCTAAACCAGAACCAGGTTTAACTCAGGGACTAGGACAGGGGATGTGCGAGGCTAAATGTCCATTTCATTCTGTTCTTAACCTGCAAATCATATCTTGTTTGCACTGAAATCCCAGAGTTCTGGAAATGCTGGGTAGACCGCTGGCCTTGGTGTTGTTAAACATAATGTGCCCGGTTCTTACTACACCTATGCTGGTACTCAGAAATACAAGTTACATGAATTTCAAGTTTCTTAATACTTGGAGTCACTTTAAATTGTCAAGCTCCTGGAGGCACACTTATGAACTTACTTTGCTTTGCATGTGGGAGCTCAGTTCTTCCATTCATTATCCCTCTGGCGAAATGGCCTTTCACAGGCAATCAATAGCTAAACTGATAAATGGGAAGGCTCCTTAAAAATCCATCGCTTGATTGCTGAGACAAGATGTTTTATTCATTGACAGATGTGATTTATCATGCAGTAGCAAGGAGGAAGATGTTTGTTCCAGCTGTACTCACTAGCATTGTGCAGCACTGGGAGCTGCCCTTCTGCTTCCACAGCACAGACCCAGCTTTGGGTAAGAGAACTGAGGCTATATTTAGCAAATCAGGCCATTAGCTATCTGTAAACAATCTGGGTGCATTATTCTTTCCATTGTTCATAATTAAACTCCTCGTCAGGGGAATTGCAATGCAGAGAGTCTTCCAAAAGCTGTGAAGTGTTTCTGCCCATGTGGAAACTTGACCCAGTTTCCTAGTGAAACCATTAATGCAGCAACCATTGTGGAGAACCCACCATATACTAAGCATTTGGCTTGGCCTTTGCATAGACTAGATTTCTCACAGCTCTCTGTGGAAGCCTACTCAGCACTTACATTTGGCTATTTATTCTGCATGAGATGTTGCACCTGCAGGCAACACGGTTTCAGCTGATAATAGGAAAGAAAAAACAGAAGATAAGAAGAAAGGAAAAAAGAACTTCAGGAGGATCAACCGGATCCTGGGAACATGAGTTGGAAGCCACATTGATTTCTCTGCTCCTGTTGCCTTCCTTTTGGCTGTCAAGGGTTGATCTGCTCATCCATAAATCTAAGCATGAATCTGATGTGGAAGTCCAAGAAAATGAGAAGAGCTAGTAAGATCTGGAAGACTTGTAGGATCAATGGTGGCCCCAGAAATGGGAACAGAAGAAGGGGGATGTTAGCAAGATCCAGGGAAGTTGGCTGCTGCTGGCCTGTGCCCAACAGACAGTCAGTAGATCAGCAAGAGCACTGGCAGTTAGCATTGACTCAGCTGGGGGAAGTTAATTGCAGGCTGGCTTCCCTTGTGTTCTCACTCCCTTGGCAGCAGGTGAATGGCACAGTTCGCCCCTGCTGTCCAGTTTCTTCTGGAAAGCTAATCCCTCAGAAAGGCACAGAATCCAGCTGGTCCGCAAGCCCAGAGGATTTTAGGAGTACTAATGCAAGGGCATGGGCTCAGGAGCCCAGAGAAGGTTAGCATCTCTCTCCCAGTTTCTGGGATGGCATTGCGTGTGTGGAGTGCTCTGATTGCAGTTCTATAAAATGTAAAAAGGAGCAGTAAAAGATGTTCTTTGGCTTGTGAGAGGGAGGGTTTGAAGCGAAAATGTTTACAAGGCAGCCTGCTTGGTATTAGGGATGTGACATGAACTGCACACATGCACACTGAATACACGCTGGCTACTTTCTCTGTTGTAACCTAGCTCTGGCTTTGGGTCCCTGTACTGACATGCCCAGCCCTCACTCACTGCCCTTTGTTCAGGATATCCTTCTTTCACCGTTGCTTTGATTCAGCACACCATCTTCCCTATCTTCGGTTTGGTGCAGCTGGCACTGAGACAGGCACCATCTAGGGGCTATTTTCCTGGAACTCCCAATAGAAGTCCTTCTGTTACTTGCATCGGTGGCTTTCCCACCGGCTTGGCCACAGAACTGCTCTAGTGTTGTCATGGGCCTCTGAAAAGAGCCAGACATCCGCTTCGAATACACAGCCAACTCTGTCTTTATCACCAATCCCATGACAAGTTGGAGCCCTGTGGTAGGGTCTGGACCCTGTGGATCTTCTCTTCTGGGAGTTTACCAACTGGAACCCATACCATACATATATTTGTCAAAGGAAGTCAATTAATTTTGGGGAATTTTCTGGTCATGAGGTATCCTTATTTTTATTGTGTATATGTAGTTACAACTTAGTTGTTTGATAAGCATTGCTAAAACAATCACTACAATCAAGGCAATAATTATATCCATCTGTGTGTGTGTGTGTGTGTGTGTGTGTGTGTGTGTGTGTGTGTGTGATAGGAATCCTCTTAGCAATTATCAAGAATATGGTATTGTTGCTTACCTTGTACTGACTGAAAGTATAACATGATATATATTGGATCTCCAATAGACATTTACCTGCATAAATGAAATTTTTTACCTTTTGGGTCCACATCTCCCCCATTTTCACCATCTTTCCCAACTTGAGAAACCAACATTCTGTTCACTGCTACCATGAGCTCAGCTATTTTAGATTCCAGGTGTGAAGTCATACAATGCTTATCCCTGGCTTATTTCATTGCTCGAATGTCTTCACAATTCACCTATGTCATCACACATGATGTGATTTCTTAAAGATTTGTTTATTTTAATTGGAAAGTCAGATTTACAGAGAGAGAGAGAGAAAAAAAGATATTTTGCCTGCTGGTTCAACTCCCCAAATGGTTACAATGGCCAAAGCTGAACCAATCCAAAGTCAGGGGCCCCTTCTGGGCCTCCCCTGCAGGTACTGAGTTCCAAGGTTTTGGGCTGCCCTCTGCTGCTTTCCTGGCCACAAGCAGGGAGCTGGAAGGGAACTGGAGAATCTGGAATAAGAACCAGAACCCATATGGAGTCCTGGCTCATGCAATAGGTGACCACACTGGGCCCAATGATTTATAATTTCTAATGCTAGTGTTCTACTTCATGTATAACAAACCCTCCCATCATTCATTCTTTTGGCATACTGACTTCATTTCTTTTGGATATGTATCTGACAAATGTGTGTGTGTTTGTGTGTCTTGCTGAATAATATAGCAATTCTATCTTTAATTTTTGAGAAAATGACACCCTGTCTTCTACCATGTTTGGAATAATTTGAATTTGTGCTAACAATTTATCAGGGTTCCTTTCTCCCCATAGTCTCTCTCACTCTCTCAGTGTGTGTTCATCCAAATAGGCTCAAGTGATAACTTGTTAAAATTTAGATTGCAGGTACATTATGTGAGGCCTTGCTCACATATCTGTTAGCTATTCGCCTTTCTTCCTTACCTATGCAATTACTTTGCCTATTTTACCCGTCTACTCAACTTGTTATTTAAGTGTTGGTATTCTCTGTATATATTGAACATTTAAACGTTTTTAATACTTTTGTCTGTTAGTATACAGAAGACATATTTCATGAATTTCACATACGATTCTGAGAATACACCAATGCTATCCTCTCTTGTTCCCTCCCCTTTCCTTTCTTTCACTTTCTTGCAGTAACATACTTTCAATTTATGACCACAGGCTCAATGCTGGAAAGAGCTCTCTAAATAAAAGGTGTTTTATTTATCTCTATCCCTGTTCTGCAGCGGGTAGAGGCAAGAGTGACAGACACTCAAATTTCAAGATGTCAGTTTAGCTGGATATTAACATTTATCCTACAACTGATTTTAAGATATTTCTCTATTAGCTGTTTCCTTTGCTGTGGTCTTGTTTAATGTGTTCCTACTTGCTTGTTTTTGCATTTGTGCTTTTGGCTTCTTGTCCAAAAGATTATTGCCAAAACCAATGTCAAGGAGCTTTGGTTGATGTGCCGTCCTAGGAGTTTTATGTTTTCATATCTTCCCTTGAAACCTTAAGTTTCTTTTAAGTAGTGCAATGTGTGAGATAAGGTTCCAGTGCCTTTTTTTTTTTGAGTGTGGATAATCATTTTATTCAGCATAACTTATTGAGGAGACAATCCTGTCCCCATTGTGTCTTCCTGGTATGCTCTTGAAATGAGTTGCCTTATATGTTTGAGCTTCTTTCTCTTCTGTAGCATTAGTCTGCATATCTGTTCTTATGCCAGTGCCACGCTGCTATAGCAGAGGTTATAGCATTATAATTTTAAATCAAAGAATATAATAGTTTCAACTTTCTTTTTCTTTCAGGATTGCATTGGCAACTCAAGATGTCTTACAATTCTGTACATTTCTGTTTCTGCGAAAAGTATCACTGGAATTTTGATAGATATTGTGTTAAATTTGCATATTGTTACAGAGAATATGGGCTTATTCATTTTGCGCGTCAGGTTTTGGGGGTCTGTGCTATGCTATAATAGGTTAAGCATCCACTAGCAGTGCTGACATCCCTCAAGGGTTTCGCTTAGATGCATCTTGTTTTTATTGTATATTCCAGTTACTACAAATCAGAGCCAATATGATAATTGTCTGTCCTGTTTGGCTTATTTCACCAAACATAAGGATATCCAGTTAGTCTTTGCCTATATCGGTGTCTCCCAGCGGCCCACTTGTGTTTCCCTCTGGCAATACAATGGTTTTCGGCCTTAGGTTTAGATCCTTAATCCACTGTGAGTTAAGTTTTTGCATAGAGTTAGGTGCTGTTTCATAGGTCTGCATGCAGAGATGCATTTTTTTCCAACACCATTTGTTAAAGAGAGCATTCATTCTCCAAGGAGAGTTTTTGGGTTATAGATGTCTGGGCTAAGTTCTGGTGTTTCTGTTCTTTCCATTGGGCCACATGTCTATTTTTGTATCAGCACCGGGATATTTTGATCGTCACTATTTTGTAATATGTCTTTAAATTTGGTATTGTGATATGCCCAACCTTGTTTTTATTATTTAAGATTGCTTTAGCTATTACAGATTTCTTGTGTTTCCATACGAATGCTGTTTTTCCCCCTATTTCTGATAAGAATTCCCTTCATACTTAGAATCATTTTGAGTGGGTAAAATATTTTTTTGGAATTAAATCTTTATTTACAAGACATTAAGATATAAAATTTCACAGAAATAAGAAACACATTCAGAGGACAAGCTTCATACTGTATGTACAGTTTGGAATTGTTCAAATACAGTTTTGCTGTAAAATTAATGCAAGAACAAACCTCATTTAAAGAAGTCTCAGTAGAGAAACAGAAAGACAAACTTTTACCCAACAGTGCACAAACAAAACAGTGCATGCCTTGGATGTACAGCTTGAAGGTTAAAGGTCCCAGTGTTGTATCCTGCACTCGGAAGGTGTGACCTTCAGAGCTAGTGTCTGGCACATTTTGATCTTCCTCTTCTGCAGATAGATGTTTCTCAATCAAGTTTAGTGAAGTCCTGTACACAGTTTCATTTTCATGGTTTTGAAGAGATTCAATTTTGTCCAAGCCGCAACATTTTTTCACTCATTCCTAAGATTCTCAGTTTCACCTAATTTCTCAGCAGCCTAAAAATCTTGAAATGGCATCCAGAATAACCAGAATAATTTTGGTATCTTTCACAGTTTAAATGTTCATCAATGGTCCTGTTATAGCACACATATTAGATATAAAATCATAAGGTACACACATTTGTTGAACTGTCTCACCACTTTTATAGTTGTGTACAGCCCAGACAGCTTGTTTTTGTGTTTTGAAGTCTGCCTTTGAGGGAACACTGCTGAGGAATGGGACTGATCCATGACTCATGACTTCCTGCATCTGATCCCGTTGTCCATCTGTGATGTTTCACGCTGTCCATGTAGCCTCTTTCTGAATGTTACTTTTGGGGTTAGTCAGCAGGCTGGGAAACATGACAAGTGCTCCTGTATTGATCACAAGCTGTGTCTGTTCGTCTTGGTCTCTGTGACAATATTCCCTTTGGTGCTCAGTGCACAAATCACAACTGGCAACTCATTAACTTCTAGAAGCATCGCAAGCTGGGGCACAACTCTTGTTTTCACAACCATTTTGATCCCTTCATTTGGACCATCAGTAAGGTAGGAAGTCACCCAGCTAATACTTCTGGGTCATCATGATGCAGGAGGCAAATTAAATTAGAAAAAAAATCTGACCAATAACATTTAATGGGGTGAGGTAGTCCTGTGAAGACAATTGCTTAAAAGTGTCCACATAAGTTACATAAGTAACCTCATGCCAAGAGGACATATCAGGAATAGCTGACTTCCGATTCCCCAAGAGGCCGTGCAGGTCCTATAGTATGAACTTTTTAAAAATTAACTTTTAAATTTTATGATACAGTTCCAAAGGCTCGGGTATTTCGCTTTCCCACATCCTTACTGAGATCCCCTATTTTTTCTATTCTTTTTTTTTTTTCAATATTATAGTCCTTCTGAAACAGTTATCAGCCCACCGTTCTGCTATTTAAGGGTATAGTATGAACTTTTCAGGATATTATTTCTTCCAATCCAGGAACATGGAAGATATTTCCATCTTTCTGTGTGCATCTTCAAAGAACTCCTTTCCTTTATGTTTTGCAATTTTCATTATCGATATCTTTCCAGCCACTGGTTAAATTTATCTAAAGGTGATTTGATCTTTTATAGCTATTGGGAATGCCACTGATCTTCCACATTTCTTTTCTTAGTTATGACTTGTGTGTGTTGTATGCAAATGTTATTTATTTTTATGTTTTGATTTTATATCACATGACTTTTCCAAACACTTTCATGAGTACCAATGGCATCTTGGTGTGGTCTTTTGATTCACCTATATATAGGATCATGTCCTCTGCACACAGGGATAATTTGGCTGGTTCCTTTCTGATTTGTATCCCTTTCATTTCTTGTTCTTGCCTACTGGCTCTGACTAAAGCTCACAGAACTATGTTTGAATAGTAATAATGGCATCTTTGTGTGACTCCAGATCTTAGAGGAAATGCTTCCAGCTTTTCCTCATTCACTATGATGCTGTCTGTGGGTTTGTCATTCATTGTAGTCACTGCATTCAAGGACGATCCTTCTATACCAAATTTTCTTTAGGTTTGTATCTTGAAAGGATGTTCTATTTTGTGAAATGCCTTCTCTGCCTCCATTGAGATAATCATATAGTTTTCATTCTTTTGTTTCTAAATGTCATCTGTCTTATTTTTTGAATTATGTATGTCAAACCATCCCCACATCCTTGGGACAAATCCCACCTGGTCTGTGTGGAAGGTCTTTCTGATGTGATGTTGGATTCAATTAGCTAGCATTTTGTTTGGGATTTTTGCTTGCATGTTCACCAAAGATATTGGTCTGTTATTCTTTTTTTAAAATAATACAGCAATTATATTATTTTCTGGTTTTAGAATTAAGGTGATTCTGGCATTATAGAAAGAGTTTAAATTATTTTTTAAGAGTTTAGGCATATGAATCATTTCTTCTTGTAAATTTGGTGTGAATTCAAGAGTTAAGCCATCTGGGGGTGGGGAGCAGTATGAGAATTTTTGCATATTCTCCAATGATATTGGCCTGGTCTTTTCTGGAGAGCATCCTTAACTGACTTTGCCATCTTGGCAATGCTGGTAACATGAGTTTGGAAGTGTTGTATAGTCTTCGTATTTTTTGAAGTACCTGAAAAAGATTGGCATAGTTTTGAGTATTTGGTCGATTTCAACAGTGAAGCCATCTGGTCTTGGAGACTTTTACTGAGAAGTTTCTAATTACATATCCAGAATTCTTTCTCATTACTTGCCTAGCCACATTTTCAATTTCTTTATGATTCAGTTTGGGCAAGTTATAAATTTGAAAGAATGTGTTCATTTGTTCTAAAATATCCAATGGGTCAGAACAGAATTGTTTGTAACAGTTCAATTGAGCCTTTACAATTCTTAGCTATCAGTGATAACAGATTCTCTTTTATTAATGATTTTATTTATTGACTCTCTTTCTTAATCTAACTAAAGGCTTTTCAAACATCTTTATGTTATCAGAGAAGCAACTCTTTCGTCTGTTGATCTGTTCCATTGTTTTTTTCATCCATACTTCATTTCTGCACTAATATTTGTCATTCTCTTCTATCTGTCATTTTTTTTAATCTATTCACATTTAAAATACTGATTAGTACAGAAAGGTTTGCTTTCATCAGTGAATTAATTTTTCAACTGTTTGTTTCTTTTTTGTAATCTTTGTCATTTAATTTTTGATAAGGTAAAATCTTCATCTATTATTTGTAATCTATTTACAAAAAAAATAAGCAAGATTGCACCTATTTCACACTGCAGATTTAAGAGCATAGTGAAACTGTCCATCCCATTCTCCTTCCTGCCAGCTTTCCCACCCTTCTTCCTTCCCTCCTTCTGATTTTTCTTTTTCATTTTACAACGGCATATTTTCATTTCACTTCGAAATCATAGGCTTAACACTCCATTAGGTAAAGATTTCAACACAGAGCAAGACGAAAATAAAGCCACTCTCCATTCCTCTAGAGTGTCGACAAAAGCTGTCAGCAATAATCAAATCTTGAAAAGTCAACCTCACTCACATAAATTGTGCTTTTGTACCAAGTGTGTTGGTTACCACCGATCAGAGAAAATATGATGCCATTACAGCCTTTATTTCTTTCTGTGTTGCTGTCATGAAAGGTACATAAATCCTTTATAATTATAACACTATTTTAAGCTGATGTCAACTAAACTTCTATCAAACAGAAAAATTTTATATTTTACTTCCATTCCTTCCCAGATTTTGATACTGATATGTATGGCTTTGTACAATGTATGGCCTCCTAATGCATTTCTCTGGTTAGGTTAATCCCAAGTTTCATGTCTAAACTTCTTAGTAGTGACTTTTATACTTGTTTTCCTTATTGAAAGGCAAAGTTACAGAGAGATGGAGAGAGAGAGGGACTCGTCCATCTGCTTCTTCACTTCCTTCTTCCTTCTTCACTTCTTCACTTCCCAGCACTAGCTGGGAGCCAAAACCTCCTTTGGTTTGCCACATGGCTTGTAGTCACAAGCACACAGCTATCTTCTGTAGCTTTCCTAGGTGCAAAGCAGAGAAACCAAACTAGTGTCAAATATGGTGTCTTAACCCATTGTCATACAATGTCAAGCCTTCATGCTAGTATTTAAAATGATTATCACATTGTAGCAGCTTTAGAGATTCTGACATTCAGCTTATACCTAACTTTGCCAGTGAGTTTGATATTTTTATAACTTTTCTTTTTAATTTTTTGTGTCATCTTATTTCAACCTGAAGGACCCCCTTACCTTTTCTTATGATGTATGCTTCATGGCCATCAATTTCCTCAGCTTTTGTTTCTCTGGCAAAGCCCTGTCTCTCCTTCTTTTCTTAAGGATAACTTTGCTGTATCAAATATTCTTGTCTTGCAGGTTCTCCTTCTCAGCATGTTAATTTTCTATCCCATCCTCCTGACCTGCAAGATTTCAGCTGGGAAATGCAGACTGGTCAACAGAAATTCTTTTATATGATGACACATATTTCTTCATTGTCTGCAGAAATTTTTAACTTTTCACGTTAAAAATATAACATGAGAATATAATGTGTTTATTTATGTCATTGGCATGTCCTTTTAAAAAAAGATTTATTTATTTTTATTGAAAAGGCAGATATACAGAGAGAAGGAGAGACAAAGAGGAAGACCTTCTATCTGATGATTCACTCCCCAATTGACCACAACGGCTGGACCTGAGCATATCCAAAGCCAGGAACCAGAAGCCAGGAGCCTCTTCCAGGTCTCCCATGCGGGTGCAGGGTCCCAAGGCTTTGGGCCATCCTTGACTGCTTTCCCAGGCCAGAAGCAGGGAGCTGGATCAGAAGTGCAGCAGCCAGGCTTAGAATTGACGCCCATACGAGATGCTGGCCTGTTTAAGGTGAGGACTTTAGCCGCTATGCTATCATGCCATACCCTGGTATGTCCTTTTTTTTTTTTTTGCTTTGGCTCCATGGATCTGCCTGCTTATTTCTGCCTCTAGGTTTGGAAATTCATGTATTTTAAAAAAACTAACCCAAACACGTGCTACCTTTTCCTTGTTCTTTTAAATTCCCCAAATATATACACTTTTTCTCCATAAAGTTTCATGAGTTACATAAATTTCTTCACTCTTATTTATGATTTTCCCAATGTTCCCAGCCTCAATAATTCCAAGTGATCTGTCTTCACGTTAACTGATTATCTACTTTGCTGAAACTTTCCACTGAGTTTTTCATTTCAGTCATCATATTCTTTAGCTTCAGAAACTATTTCATTTCTGTTTATATTGTCTACCTATTTCTGAAACTTCCAATTTTTATTCACATATTGCTTTCCCTCAAACACTCAGCTGTCTATATTCATTCTTTCTTTTAAGACACATATTGTGAATTCTTTGAGATTATTCTTTTGGGTGTTATTGTGCTGACATGATTTTTCATATCTTTAGATGTCTTTCCTTGTTTTTTATACAGTTGAAGAATATATTCTCTGCTGCAGAATTTACTGACTGACTGTGGGAGAGACAGATGTCAGTAATTGGTGTAGCTAGAGTGCTGGGAGTCCATCGCTGCTTTCACTCAATGCACTCGTCTACTCTTCATTATTCCTGTTGGGGTGGAGTCCTAGGATTGTGTGCCATCCTGTAGGATTGGGCCGGCTATCTATTCACCTATGACCGTATACACTCTGGTCCCGAGTCTGGTATGTGCCATGACAGGGTCCCTTTGGAATGGCAAGAGCCAGAGCTCAGCTAATCTGAAGCCCATAGCCAGGAATGAAAGCAGGGTCCCAAGGACTTGGACTATCCTCCACTGCCTTTCCAGGCCACACGCAGGGAACTGGATGGGGGCTGGAGCATGCAAGATGAGGATTTAGCCACTGAGCCATTGCATTGTGCCTGGCTGCTCCTTTTTCTGATTCAGTTTCCTGAAAATGATCTGGGAAAGGCAACAACACTAGATGGTACAATTATGTGGATTCCTGATACCTATATGGTAGACCCAGATAAAGCTCCTGGCTGATGACTTCAGCCTGGGCCAGCTCTGACCATAGTAGCCATTTAGGGAATGAATCATTGAATGGAAGATTTCTATGTTTACCTGTATTTCCCTCTTTCTGTGTTACTCTGGCTTTTAAATGAATTGAAATACTTTAAATAAATTCGATGTTACTTCTATTATGAAGCATTTAGTCCAATTTTACATCTGTAAAAATTTTACAAAATTCTCAGTTGTGAGCCTATATTATAAACAGATGTGCCTACCATTCTAGCCTATCACTTTGTGGTGACTGTGGTTGCACTCATCCTAGAAATTTTTATGACTAGCTTTTGCAAGTCTTTAGTTATTTTTCCTATCTTCATTTTGTGTTTCTACTACTGACATAGAGAATGAAAAATATGTGTTGTCTACTTATTTCAGAGTTTGAAGATGATGAATAGGAAAGGGAACGGTGAGATTGTCTCTTGGTTGGTAAAGCCCACGTTGCAACAGCTGATCTTGTTTTCTGCTGATCTCTTCCCTTAAAGCACACGCTCATCTCTCAGTTTCAGACTACACAGCCAAGAATAAATTAGAGGAAGCCTGGAAACCTTATCCCTTACTCCTTGCAAATAGAAGCAACTCCTTGACTACTATCGGGTCTAACTCTCTAGATGCCCATGATGTAGTTTATCTCCTTCAAAACTGTTGAGAAATTAACATGATGGTTCAATGCATTGGGATGTTATTTCAGCATAACGAATTTTGGTTTCTTATCCTTTATCCTGAAATTCCCAAGAGTGAGCTGTACCAGAGATAGCAGCTATGGAGTCATGTTGCCACAGGCAAGTTCTGAGTGCCCTGTTTTCCCTGGCTAGATAATATTACTTAAACTGACATGAGGTAAGGGTGGGGCTGATGTGGTATAGATGGTTAAGCTGCCTTCTGTGATATTGGCATCTTGCATTTGTTCTGGTTTTAGACCTGTATGTTCCATTTTCAATCCAGCACCTGGGAAAGCAGCAGCATGTGGACAAGGCACTTGGGTTCCTGGAGAGAGGGATGAAGCTCCCTGTTGCAGATTTTGGCTGGCCTAGATTTGACTGTGTAGCCAAGTGGGAAGTAGAACAGACCATCATGATCCCAGCCCCGCTACTGCATCACACAAAAACACACACGCTTCCCTGGACCATGAGGATCTGTAAGTGATTCCTTATGACCCATGCAGATAATTCATAATATGTCTTACCGTAAATTTCTACCCTCTATTGTTATCTCATCATGGTATCCTTCAAGAAGAAATTTCAGAGACGGCAGTTACTATTCACTAACCTGATGCATATATGTGCTTGTTTATTTCCATGAACCTCCATTTCTGAGTGTCCCATCCTGCTGCCCACTGCCTGGTTACCACTTTTATAGCACACAAGTGTGTAGGTATGAACACATTGGCAAATAAAGCTTATATCAATGTTCTCAACCCCCTAGGAAGTATGTATTGTTATCCACTCTCAATATGTATGAGAAGCTGCAACACAGGCAAACGAAGCAGCTCAGGGCATCCAGAAATTACACTGCAGAACCAAAGCAAATTAGCTCCTGGAAAGTTGTGCCTCTCCCCTGCTTTACCTGTGAGGGTCTTTCTCCAAGTGAGTTTCGTAAACAGCAGGAGTCACTTCTTGCAAGCCCTCCCTAGATAAGCACATTGCAAAAGTCATTGTGATTAATGACAAATGACTTCATTTCTTCGCTCATCATATATTTGCAAAAGAAGTATTTGAAAGAAAATCTTCAAAAATGTCCTCTTGGGGGATTTTCAAGGAAATTTTGCAGCATACAATTTAATTTCACAAGCATAAAAAAGCACGTTGACGACTCCCTTCTGGTTGCCTACTGACACTCTTTGTAACTACTTCGAACAGAATTGGAATGAACCCTCACATGGAGAGCAGGACAAGAGGGATGGTCTGTGCTAGAGTTAAAAATAGAGTGCAGATTGTGGAGATTCTGTTAGAACTGGCTGGCAATGCCAGGGTTGCAAACAGAATAAATAATTAGTGCAATGAAAGGCATCCAAAGAAATGCAGGCCGTGAGGGAGAAGCAGTGTGTTATTGATGTTGTGGCTATAAAATCTCTAAACTAGAGCAGTTTTGTCTGTGAGCTTCCCATTAATTGAGAATTCCCACTTAATTAGGTCACTTTTCACACTCTTCCACAGAGTGTAAAGAAATTGGGCAGATAGAAGGTGGACGGGTTGGGGGGCACACCAGTAGGACAAGGGCAACACCAATCAGCCTCTGTTCACAAAAGGGCTGCTCTCTTTGACTTTTGCGTTTGCATTCCAGCTCACTGTTCAGGCTGCAATGCTTGACTATCAACAAATTCAGTTACAAGCCACAGAGCTCCTGGTTGGAAGCTTGCTGTTAGGTTTCATGTATGTATTCACAATCTATAAATTCTTAATATGGAAGAAATTCAACACATAAGAATACAGATATCGGTCATTATCATCTTCATATCAAGAGCTCTTGTGAGTCATAAATTTCTTAAGAATAAAGATAATCACAGAACAAGTCAATCAACCACCTCAGCTATATGTTGGCAATGAAAATAATGGGCCAACAGAGATGCTATGATAGACTATGTCGATCAGTGGAATCTCCAACAACCACATCATGCATGGAGTGGTGAGAGTGGCAGCAATTCAGAACTGTTGAATTATCAGAACCATTTGAGCAAGACCCTCGGAGCATGCCCCACATCTGGGACCTGGGGTGGGTGGGAGACTGGGCGGGGCTTCTCCCTTAAAATCTCCTTTTACATCAGGTATATTAAGGAAATAATACGGAACTAATTGTCTTCCTGTAGTATTTGAACCTTTTTATTCTAATTATGTCAAGATTGTAAAAAAAAAAAAAAGATACTCAAAAAATATACATAATTTAAGCACAGAGATACAACAATAACTGTTGTCAGGCGAACATGATAACCACTACACTACAGAAACCACGTACAAATGACTGTTGTATAAATAAATGAAGTAGTATTCCCCTATCTGCCACATAAATTCTAAGTCACTTAGGAAATAAACTAGCAAAATTAGCAGAGGAGGTGTGCTGCCATCACCGCTCATCCTAGCATCTGAGATGTTGCCAAGGCATACCTGAGAGGAAGCCTAGAGAGCCTCCCATATAGTCAGTCCCTGGCTTGGATAAGGAAAGAGCAGGTGCTTTGTTCACCAGCTCCACTCAGCTAACCAATGTTGAAGTTGCTATTGACGCGCATCTTATCATGAAAATAATACAGGATGGAAAAGAACAAGAGTATTTAGAGGAAAACATTTTCTATAGGAAACAAGCATGTGGGATAATAGTTCTTCAGAATATTTTTGGAGATTGGAAATGCACAAATCACACAGGTGTTGTGGTACTGTGCATTACCTGCTGCTTGCAACACTGACATCCCACATGGAACACTGATTCTGGTTCTAGCCACCTGGTTTTTGGTTCAGCTCTTTGTTAATGCTTTTGGGAAGTTGGCGGGGATACATAAAATGTTTGGTTTCTTGTCACACGTGTGGGAAATTGTGATGGAGTTCCAGACTTTTGGCTTTGACCTGACCCACCTTGGCTGTTGGGGCCAGCTGGAGAATGAGCCACCAGATGAAAGATTTCTCTATGGCTCTTTCTGTTACTCTGCCTTTCAAATAAATAAGTAAATTAATCTTAAAAAAGAAAATATGTGACTCAACATAATGATACAATCCCGTTTTTCCTAACTGAACTCTGAAGTTATGATAACAACACTACATCTATGTTAACATGAGTAAATAATCAATAACATCACGCATACAAGAGTGTGAAATAATATCATTTTTATAAGAAAACTTCATAGCGAAGGACATAAAAATAAAAGCAATTCACATAACATTGGCACAGTATCTTTTTTTCCTACAGAAATTTGTCAGGATTTTTAAAAAGATTTGTTTATTTTCATTGAAAAGACAGATTTACTTAAGGTTTTGGGCCATTCTCTGCTACTTACCCAGGCCACAAGCAGGGAGCTGGATGGGAAGTGGAGCAGCCTGGACATGAATCCCATGTGGGATGGCTGCACTTGGAAGTGGAGAACTGGCCAGTTAGGATAACGTGCCGGCACTTGTTAAAAATTTTTCAAAGGATAAAATCATGACTGTCACTCAGGAATAAAATAAATACACATGGAAAAACTTGTTTATATCATTATTAATGAGGAAATAATGAAGATGTTACAGTTGGTCCAAAAGAGAATGAAAAAGCTATACATCTATTGGCCATTACAGAAGGTGATATTTAATTACGAGGATATCCTTCACTGGCTACAGTGACACACTGTCATTATTTTCCATAAGAT
The DNA here is from genome assembly GCF_017591425.1 of Ochotona curzoniae. NCBI lineage: Eukaryota > Metazoa > Chordata > Mammalia > Lagomorpha > Ochotonidae > Ochotona > Ochotona curzoniae. Next base: position 6,516,266 of record NW_024465699.1, read on the forward strand.
AGATAGTGCATCCACATCTGTACAGAAAGCCCACAGACCCCCAAAAACTGTTCTCAATAGGCCACTCAGCAGCCATTGCCATCTCTTTCCAGTTATTTCATGAGCACGCTGGGAAATGGATTCTCCAGATTGAAAAAAAAATATGTATTTATTTATTTTTATTTCAACGGAAGATATTCTAGAGAGACACGGAAAAACAGAGAGAGATCTTCAATCCACTGGTTCACTCCTCAAATGTCCACAAGGGCTAAAGTTGGCCTCGTCCAAAGTAGGGAGCTAGAAGCTTCTTCCAGGTCTCTTACATGGGAACAGGGTACCACACACTTGAGCCATCCCCCACTGCCCTCCCACGCCTTAAACAGAGAGTTGGATTCAGAGTGGAAAAGCCAGGACACAAACCGTTGCACGTATAGGATGCTGGCCCTGGCAGGCAGAAGATTATCCCACTGCATCACTACACGATCTCCAATAAAAGCCAGTAAAATGATAAAAAGCCAGTCATTTTATAACCCCATAATGATAAGAACAAGGGAAATAAGTTAATTTCCAGTTTAGATATTGCTAAACTCTAACTTACCAGTTATACAATGAAGAGTCACAATTTTTTTTAAAGTTGTGTTATAAGGAACATTTAATTCAGTGAGGGAAAATGTGTAGAGAAAATAATTATATGTTCCAGTGTTGTTTGTAGATTGAGTCTGATATAAGGAAAATATAAGGTTTTTTTTTTTCCTGATTTTTGTTGGGTTCATTATTTATGTGTATATGTGAGTTTTTCCAGATGTTCAGATTGCATCTAGGCCTGAACCTTGTTTGGGTTTGAAAGAATAGGAATTCACTGCTTCTTATAACAAAGAAACAAGAATACTATGGACCAGAACAGATGCAAGAAAGGAAAGAGAAAAATCAGTATTCTAAGATAAAGCCACATAGTGACAGTAAACCAGGTTTAAGGGCAGCCCGAGAGACCAGTAACCAGGTATACATTCCTCGTGGCTGGAGAGAAGAGGGCCACAGTGAGGAGTAACACAGAAGCTGGGCCACAGCACGTGTGAGGTAAGCCACAAGGTAATCTTCTGCTGTCTAACCAAGCTAGTGATGCCACAGAGAGACAAGCCATAAGATAAGGGGAAACAAGAAAACATGGGACAAACGCCGAAGGGGCAGAAAAAAATGGTTGGTACAGAGTGTCTGGGTTTGATGCTCTGCTCCAGCTCCCACTCCAGCTTCCTCCCAATGCATCGCTGGGGAGCAGGGTGATAACTCTGATAGCTGGGTTACTGCCACCTACACTGGAAACCCACACTGAGTTCCCGTGTCCTGGCTGTGGTCTCAGCCTTGGTTGTTGCAAACCTATGGCATGTCTTCCCCTGGTGTTCCTCCCAGGATCCTCCATCATTTGAACCCAGTCTCTCTTAGTCATTGCTCCTGTCATTTCACACTCTCCCCCTGACTCTTAATTTACTTGTCTATTCCCTAGGGTCATCTGAAAGCTGAATGTGCTAAATATGCCAGCCCAAATTAAATAAAGGCTCTTTTAGCCCTTGTAACCCAGTGGCTAGCATAAAGAAGGCAGCTCTAGTAGGACACTCTACTAAATCCTTCAGGGAATGGAGAGAGGGCTGCTGAATCCCTTCCATCTGGAAAACACACTGACCCAGCACCGAAGAATTACAGACAGCAGGAGACAGACATGCATACAGAGAGACCCGAGGACATTGTGATTCACACAAAAATGAACTCAGAGGCAGCATCCAGTGCACCTGTGCCTGTTAGGACCCGGCTCAGAGCTGGGAGAGCCATGACTGTGAAATGAGAGGTCGGGGAAAAGGGCCCTTCACCATGGGATAATCCATTAGAGGAAGCATCTGCATTTCTGAACACAATGTCCTAGCCCGTTTACTGGAAATCCTGTAGGCATCAAATACTATATCACCATGGGTTTTGTAAAAGAAATTATAAATGAAAAACTCTGAGCATTAAAAAGAATTATGTCAAATTGGAATGGTGCCAGAATCAGCGCTCCTAATAATACTAAATTCATATGCTGTACCAGTGGGGAAAGAATGGCTGTTTCCCCAAAGGTGGAACCTTGAGGAAAACACATTTTGAAAGTTAATGAGGGGAGAAAGAGGCAAAAAGAAGCACAAGTTGTTTCAAAAACATATGGAGAGAAGAATTCTCAACAGATTCACAAGGACCATTTGTAATCCTGACTGTCGGGTATCTGTGTGGCAAGAACAGACCACGGGGTGCTTGAGCTTATCTGCATTTATAAAATGACATTGATACGAAATCACAGATTTCACCAGTTTTATCAACAACTTGGAATGCTGTTGATTTGGTGAACTACAGTTCCAGCCATGAACACACCGGAACTGCAGTCATGTTAGTCAGTTGGTAAATCCAGTGATAGGGCCACAGCCATCCTTAGAAGGGACATATCAGCATGTGCTGTGGAAGGAACAGGATTGGAGCATTAGGTGTTCTCCTGTTTATAGGTGTTTACTTCATTCATGAGGGTGGGAGAGAAGAACCCGTGGCAGGGAGCCATTGCCTTCCCCATTAGGAGGAAGCTGGGGTTGGCAGTGTGCCTAGGATTTAAACCCAAGCACTGGGTATACATAGATAGGATGCAGATGTCTCCAGCAATGTCCTAATGACTGGATGAGTTACACACCTTGAAGCATTGTTGAAAAGATGACCCGGTTTATTCCCCTGGGACTTCTCACTCACCCATCTTCTATGGAAGGGATGACAAGACTTCCCTGAGTTCTCATGTGTGAATATGACGTTGGGGGAGGAACCCAACCTGTTGTGCACCTGTGGTTTAAGCAAGTTGTCCAAATGAGCTCTGTGATAGGGCTATACATTGAGCTATACATTGCTTCTCCAGATTTAATAGTAGAGCCAACTCAGGTTAGCATGATCTACCTGATCCTATCCCTTGATGAAACTGTGGCCTTTCTATCCATCAGCCACCATGCCTAACGGAAGCTACCCTTTTCCAGAGCTTTCTGCAACATCTGGGTGGTAAACTAAAAAACCTAAGAAAAAGGAGCCACAGTTTGCATTTCCACCAAGTGTTTGTGTTTCTTGCCAGCCCTGTTGTCTCTGGCATAAGCCACTGGATTGTGGACATCTGCTGACAAATTTCAGATCACATTTCAAACTACAAGTGTCTCACAAGTCAGCATGTCCTCCAAGCAGAGCCAAGCCACGGGCAATCATCATGACCTGTGCCTCTCTTCACAGCAGCTTCTACTTCAGTCACAACTAATATATACACATATATATTTAGTTTGTAGCTTTCCTTGCAAGTAACACACTGGGTGTAATCACCATCTGGCCCCTTTACTTCCCAGTGGGGCTCTGAGTGCTTGTTGTTGACCTTGCTGGCCTTGTATTGGGATGAAAGCCACCCTCTTATTAAATCAGAAGCTGAACAGGACCCTTGACCCCAGATTCCAAGACAAGTCTGAGGCAGGCCTCGTCATGACTTCAGACTGTGTGGCATTTAAATGCCGACATCTCTCCAAAAATCCAACTGATGCAGGCAGGAGGCTGTGCATGGCTTTTCATATCTGAGTTCTTATTTGTATATATAAAAATAAAAGGAATATGTCACGGGAAATTCAGAGCTGACATGCAGGGAAGAGAACTGGTAGGGAGAGAGGGAAGTTGCCCAGGACGTGGGACCTGAAGGGTTCCTGGAGTGGCTAGGGCGTCTCCTAGGTGACCACCATGGCTAATATGCTGCCTGTCATCTCACTATTCACATGGCTTGCCAGCCTCTGCAGATCCTCTGTTGTGCGTTAAAGATTGTGAGTCGTTGAGCATGCCCTGTCTCAACCCTCGTCTGTCCTGAAAAGCTCACAGTGTAGCAACTCTGAATGAGACAGGTTGGGCAAGGTGAGAATGTCTGCTGTCCTCAGGCCTGTGTGCAGGGCTTGGTGAATTCTCCGGTGCCTGGAACCTAGTGGCCAGTGAACTCTGTACCCTAAGATCAGAGGGAATGAGAGATTCCCTTAGAATCAAGTGCACTCTTGACTCCCAGGTAGGAGAGGTCAGCATAGCATTACATGTCCACATTGGTTTCCAGCTGAGCCAGTTTGGGGTCTCCTACTGCCCTGGGGATATCTGCATGTTGCTCATATTTTTTTTTCTCACTAATAATCAGAAAGAGAGGTCAACAGAGTTTATTCTACTTCTGATTTCCAACTCACGACTCATCTCCTTAACTTTGTCCACTGTGCTGGTAAAGGCCTCACCTTTCCCATGCTGTTTTTTACTACATTTTTTTTTTAATATTTTAGTTTTAGAAACTCAGTTTAATTATTGTGGATGCATTCTAATTATCTGGTAGATTTCTTTCACATCTGTTTTCTTGACCTAAATTTCTCTTGGTGTGTTTTCCATTAATTGATTTTCATTGTTAACTTTTTCCTCTGGGTCTGGTTTCCTGTGCTTTGTGATGTTGGGTGAAAGCCAGCCCAAGGCAGCAAACTCTACAAAGACACTGGACGACGTCATCTCTCCATAGCTGCTCTATATTACCTAGCAGGTGGTTATAGCCAGATCACACCTGTACAAGCCTGAACATTCCATGACCATGGCCTTTTCAAGCCTGGTCTACTTCTGAGTCAACCTCACAGGAGAGTAAAATCCACCAACATCTCAACCAAACGCTTCAAATCTTTTGACTGTCTTGGCTTTGCCACCTTCTACTCATCTTTTATATTGCAGCTTGAGAATACCTCAATTTCTTGAGAGTGGGCTTGTCTCCCTTCACCTCTCATCTTTCTAGGGTGAGTTGTTGGGCTTTAGTTAAGCATTTATTATTTATTTATTGGAAGTCAGAGTTACAAACAGAGGGAGCAACAGACAGAGCTTTTATGTGCTGCTTCACTACCCAGTTGGCTGCTCCAAAGCCAGGAACCAGGAACTTTGTACTACTCTCTCACATGAACCTCAGGGGCTCAAATACTTGGACGGTCTTGTGCTGTTTTTCTCAGGCCATTAGCAGGGAGCTGGATTGGAAGTGGAGCAGACATGACTGGAACCTACCATCCCTACGCATCACCCATCACATTTCTAGTTGTTGAACTCTTTGCTTAAGAGAGTGTTAAGCTGTGAGGACTGATTTTGAACATCCCATCTTGGACTCTGTGCCATTTCCTGTTTCCCTCCTACCCACAGCCCTCGAAATTCACGTCTTTCTGATTATCCACCAATCAGATGTAACCTCCTGCCTTACCTGAGAATCCCACTCCCTAATCTCTCCATCCCCTAATTTATGGTCACATAATTTCTGTCCCCAATGCCAGCGGCCAGCACATAGCTCACATGGCCCCTCCCATCTCCTTCTTGCTCTTTCTTCCTTTCCTTTCTTACCTGGCTCTTCCTGGTCCCCCTCCGTCTTGTCCCTTCTCCTGCCCTGGAAGCCCCCACCCTGCCATGATGGCAGGAGATGTTTCCCTACTTTTTCCCTCTCCACCCCAACTCCCGTTCCTATCCTGCTGAAATAAAGGACCTCCTAACACTTCATCATCTCTGGGATTTTGGCTTGTGGTAAACTCATCGTGAAAAGAGGACTTGGCTGCGGGAATTAGCCGCATGTAACAAGGTAAGAACTTTAGGAACTTTAAGTGCATTTAAAACCTAACATAAGCCTGTGACTGCAAGGTATGGCTTTACCCATCACACCATAAAATAGCCCTCCATGGGCTGAGACTGGACTCTAATTCAATTCTGCTATTCTCAGAAGGGTTCTTGTGGGAGCTTCTGATTAGCTTTTTTCTTTTTGAGTTTTGTCTATACTTCTCATCCTTCGTTGTTGCAGGCTCCAGGGTATCAGAATTATCTCTTGAGCTTCCTTTTGTTCCAGACTCTCCAATCCTCAAGCCTGCCTCAGTCCAGGGCCACAGACTAGGTCCTTAACAGTCTTTCCCCATCTTTACAGGTAAGAAATCATCCACATGAGCTGTGCATGGGCCAAGTTTGGGAGTAGTACATGCTCCTTTTGCTTATGATTCATTGACTGTATTTAGTCACACGAGCAGTCCAGCTTCAGGAAGGCTGGGAGGTGTGTTCAGGCTCAGAAGGAAGGGGTAGGTCTTAGGAGCACATATTCAATGGCATGACCTACATCTGATGAGGGGAGGGCCTTGATTTGTGAAGGTCAATAACAGCAGAGATGTGGAAGATGAATCAGAAGGCCTCTGAAGATGTCTTCAGGCTCAGTCATTGCTGTCTAGTTCTGAATGGGGTTTATTAAAGAGTTGCCTACAGCACACTGATATGCAGGCGCATAAGAAGACGAAGTCACCCTAGTCATTTGCAAGGAGTTAAAAACAACATCCACAGTAAGTGTGCATTTTGCTGTCTGAAGACCCAAGCAGTCGTTGTCTGCAGAATTTACAATAGCTTCCCTAAAAAACACTATTTCTGCACAAATTAATTCAGTGAGTCCTCTAAATATTCAGCTTCAATGAGCTGGAATAAGTGTTCGCTGCATATCAGATAACTAACTGAGAACTCTGCTCCAGCGTAAGGTGCAAGTGCTTTTGTAGCCAAGGATACTACGAGCTTATTTCAAATTTTTGAGTGTTGTTAAATTTCATTTTATGTCTTCACTCCATGAATTAACCTACCACCTCAGGATTTTTAGTAGGAATTTGGGAGATATAGGGAAAGCAAAATCAATGTATTTTTCCTTAAAGATATTATAATCTGGCTAATAAAGTTTAGGCACAGAGAAAGATGATGAAGTCAGGCAGCTGGAAAACATCAACATGTAAGTCAAAGCAAGAAGCACATAACGAGGGCTATTATTAGCGATTCTTGCAGAAAATGAATAGAATTTCTTTTCCGAGCAAATATAAGTTTATGGAAAAATCAAGCAGAAAGTACAAAGACTTCCCATACATGCTTTTGTCCTTCACCTCTCCCCCCAACCCTCCTCACCGTCTTGCACTGGAATACATTCATTACCATTATCTAATTCTACAGTTTACGTCAGGATTACCGTACAGTTATACAAGCTTTGGCAAATTCATGATGTCATGTGTCTATCACCTTAATCTTACAAGTCACGGATTTAATTTTACAGTTTAATTTAAGGTTCCCTGATGACTTGCAGTGTTGAACATATTTTTGTGTGTGAAGAATATAGTTTCAGAAATATAGTGGTATATCCTGTCCTACCCTCCCGTTCAACTGCCACCGTTCCCCACTCACCTTCTCTCTCCTCACTTTTTTTTTTAAGTTTTGCAATGACATACTTTCAGTTCACTTTGCAATCACAAGCTTAATATTGCATTAGGTAAAGAGTTCAACAACTAGAAAGCAGAAAAAAAAAAATCTGTTCCATAAGAGCTTTTGCTTCTGGAAGCAAAAATTGCATTTCACGATGTCGATCTGGCCCCTAGTAGATTCTGTTTTGATGCTCTCTGTAGTAGTTACCACAAATCAGAGAAAAGACAAGGTATTTGTCTTTTGGTGACTGGCTTACTTTACAAAGCATAATGATTTCCACTTGCACCCCTTGTGTTGCACAAGACAAAGTTTAATTGCTTTTTATGGCTCAGTAGCATTCCATGGTGTGTGTATATACCACCTTTTAAACCAGTCATCCGTTGATGTATATCTGGGATGATTCTATATCTTAGCTATTGTGCACTAAGCTGCAGTGAACAGGGGTGGGTCAGTAACTGTCCCCTGTGCTGGTTTCATTTTGTTTGGGTAAATTCCTAGGAGTGGAACGGCTGGCTCATTGGGCAACTCTTTGTGTGTTTAATTCCATCTGTTTACTTTTGAGGAATGAGGTCTTTATTTATCTCCTTTGTTTCATTTTTGGTTTTTATCTTTTAAAAATAATTATTTTAGAGGCCCGGTGGCATGGCCTGGTGGCTAAAGTCCTTGCCTTGAACACGCCAGTATCCCATATGGACACTGGTTCTAATCCCGGCAGCCCCGCTTCCCTTCCAGCTCCCTGCTTGTGGCCTGGGAAAGCAGTCGAGGATGGCCCAAAGCTTTGGGACCCTGCACCTGCGTGGGAGACCCAGAAGATGTTCCTGGATGCTGGCTTCGGATTGGCATAGCATCGACCGTTGCGCTCACTTGGGGAATGAATCATCGGACGGAAGATCTTCCTCTCTGTCTCTCCTCTCTGTATATCTGACTTCCCAATAAATAAATAACTAAATCTTTTTCAAAAATAATTATTTTGGGAAACATTTAAAACATTTATTCATTTGAGAATCCAAGTGGAGAGGGAGAGAGAAGGTGGGGGTGGGGAATTCTAGTTTATTCCTTGAATTGTCTATGAGACCTGCAACCAGGCAGGGGCCAAAAGTGGAAGCTAGAGCTTAGCACAGGGTTCCCAAACAGGTGGCATGGACCCAGTCACTCAGATCATCACATGGCCTTCGACAGTGTGCTTCTTCAGCCCCTTCTACAGTACTCCTGCTAAGAGACCTGGGTATCTTAAGCATTACGCCAAATTCTCATCCCTCAGGTTATTTCTTAGTATTGACTTTTCAGGGCATTGATGTGTTTTAAACACCCATCCTTTGTTGTGTGTTTTGCAAACATTTTCTCCCAGTCTGTGAATTGCCTTTTTATTCCCTTATCTCTGAAATTCACAGGTCAGAAGGGTTTTTTCTCCTTCAAATTTTATTGAAATGTTTCTTAACACTGAACAGATCACGGTTTTGTTTCTGAATCAATAAATGAAACCCAAGGTCACCTCGAATTTTGTGCAAATGTTTCTAAACAGTGAGAAGTGTACCTTTAGATAGCTTTGGGGGCATGTGGACGTCCAGTTATTTCAGTACTATGTGTTGAAAAGTCTCCTTTCTCTCCATTTAATTTTCTTAGTTGTTGGTCAAAGATCAGTTGACTTTATCTATGTGGGTTTATTCCAGGGCTCTCTGTTTTGTTCCATCGATCTATTTGTCCATGCTTCATCAGTATCACATTGGCTTAATTAGTGTAGTTTCAGGAGTAAGTCTTGAAGTCAAGCAGTGTCAACTTACTGCTCGGATCTTTAATTGGGGATTTTTCTTTTCCCCCTTTGGTACGTGGGGTGGCTGATTAGAGGTTAATTTTGTCCTAAATGAATTTTTCGGAGGACATACACAATTTGGAGTGGCTTGACGCCTGTGATGACATCCAGATGCCCACTCTAGATAGTCATGGCCTTCATAGCTGATCCCCTGCTGACTGACTTGCAAAACATCACTTATCACTCTCACCGTACCTGCCTACTCCCTCCTCCTCACACTGCTGGCCCACTCTAAGACTTCTGTGCCTTGTGCATGCTGCTCTGCCTAATTAGAATGCCCTTCTGCCCTTGTTCACAGGGACACATGGCTCTGGGGACTCTGAGGACAGACAAGCATCCACAAGAGACCAGTGACCTTGAGAACAGCAATGTCTATAAGCAGAACATAAAAACCTGTTAAGGAAAGAATATGTGTGGATCGCAGACACAAAGGTGAGGAAGGTTTTCATGAAGAGCAAAGAAGAAAGAAGAGGGGAGTTGTAGCCAGATGGAGACCATGACCTTAAGGACCTACTTTTGTTGGTGGGAATGAATATGATGTGTTCCTTTTCTGATGTAGACCATGGCAACCTGTTTGCTTGGATATATCCTCCACTTCCCTTTAAAGTTGAAATATTACAGGGCCACAAGAATTTACCACAATGACTTATGCTAACCATTCTCTCTGTTGATGTTCTTGAAAGGGAAGGAACTCCCTGAAGGTCAGACACCCTGCACCAGGCTCAGGAGACCATACATCAGTGACAGAAGTGTTTGCAGCAGACAGCATCTTCAGGTGCACACAGAACAGACATCCAGGATCATCTGGGTGATCTCAATTCACACTTAAGACACGGCTCTGGGGCTTGTGTTGTTGGGCAATGGGTTAAGCCAGCACTTGCAATGCCAGCATCCCCTATCGGAATGTAGAAGACAGCAGAAAATAATTCAAATGCTTGGGATCCTGTCACCTATGTTGGCAAACTGGAACAGAGGTCCAGGTCTCTCTTTAACACTCTCTCTTGAACTCTGCCTTTCAAAAACATGGAACATTAAAAATGAGACATGAGTCTAGGAAGGAACTCACCAATGTTCAATTTTCAGCAGAATCTATGTGGCTGTATCACGCCTTTTCAAAAGTGGATTTCAAAAGCCATTGTTCTATTTTCTTGTTGAATAAACCAACTTCATTTGAAACAACAGTGTATCTGAAGTCATTGAATAATCCTTAAGCTGTTCAATGTATGACTTACTATAAAGTGAATAATTGCTCTTCTAAGGACCAGAACACTGGTGAAGCAAGTTAAGCTTCCGCCTGCATAGCCAGCATACAAAATGGTGCTAGTTCCTGTCCCAGCTGCTCTACTTCTGATGCAGCTCCCTGCTTATGAACTGTGAAAGCAGGGGAGGAGGACTCAAGTCCTTGGGTCCCTGCACTCACATAGGAGACCTAGCTCCTGGCTTCTGATTTTGGACCTGCCCAGATCCAGCCACCACACCCATTTGGGAGAGTGGGCCACCAGATGGAAGATCTCTCTGTGTGTTACTCCTTCTCTCTGGGAGCCTGCCTTTCCAACAAAAATAAATGAATCTCTAAATATATATAAAGTTTTTCCTAAGGTTTAAGACAGTTGCTTGTCTATTTCTTGTAGCTGAATATATTCTAACTCACCTCATTCTTTTCCCCAATGCAATGAATCAAAAGAAGGATGTGGAAGGGAAAGTGAAAATGGCCTGAAGCATTACTAACTGAAACCCTTGTCAAACTTGGTTAAATTCCTTAAACTTTTAACAATAACAGCTACAAAAAAAGGAAAAGCCATGAAATGAACATAATTAGAATATTCTAGTACTAAGGGTGAATTTCATTTCCTACCAGCAATTTCTGAATCAGTGGAATTTCCAATCAGTACATCTACTTATTGTATTTTATTTATAACTGAGACATGCATGTAAATTTATGTTAGGAAAAGTCATCCAGGTCTCTTGAACAGTTAGAGCAGATATCGGCTTGATCCACAAGGGGAACTGAGCGTCTCAGTTCAAGCTCCGCCAAGCTTCTGCAAGGACCTGTGGTCAGAGCCATGAGCAGCACCAGCTCCCCAGGATAAGATGCAAAGTCACCTGCTTAGCTTAGTCATGCTAGATCATGGGTTTATCTCAACTTCCTCTCTGAGCAAGCAGGGGCAGAGAACCTTCCTGATGCATTGATTTAGGCAGCTGCCTTCAGTGCTCATTGACTAACTCAGAATGGAGTCTGCAGCAGTGGTGAGGGAAGCATGAGCAGTCAGTGTTGTTTGGAAGTGTCAGGTGTCTGTGCTCTGAAAACTGCAAGCCAAGGATGGAGCTGTGAGGGTCCGACTTTGGCAAAAATAGAGCCAGGGAAGGCCTTTCATGAACATTTTGCCTCGTAACAGGAAGCATCAAAGGGAAAGATGTGCCCAGCACAGCTTGCTCTATGAGCCGCATTAGCACAGTTGGCAGCAATGGGACATCCAGCCACTTACATGAGACTATTGACCATCACACTATTTTACAAGCCCAGACCAACCAAACAGCATGCCTTGACTTGAAGATTACAAGTTTTGTCTATCAGCTGTCTCTATTCACAAGGTAAAAGCTCACCAGCTTCCAAAAGTTCTCTCCAGCCCCAATCAATGTTGTGTTTCCCAATAAATCTCCAACATTATCTTCTGTGGTCTGGAGAAAACAATTCAGTTGTGTGTGTGTGTGTGTGTGTGTGTGTGTGTGTGATGAATTACAATTCTAATTTTTATATCCAATACTGACAGTGGCAAGCTGACAACATGCGCAAGGACCACACTCAGTTTCCTGAGTGTTAAGATCCTTTTCTCCCAAACAAGCAGGCCAACTTCTTGTTTGTACTTGAAAATATAAAGCTGTGATCTCTATGCTAATGTTTTGAGAAAACGGGTTATGAAGCAGAATAGGAACGCACAGCACACAATCAGGTCTAGAGTGTGAGCAGGACTCAGTTCTCAGTCACAGTGGCTGGTGTTCATTGATCCTTCCTTCATTTCCTCTCCCACATGTAGAAACCCCAATAAGCCCAAGCAGAAAGAATACAAGTAAATCTAGACTGAGGTCGATGATAAGGAAATCATAGTTTGCATCCAGGAAAGAGAACAAGCTGGAGTGCTTCCAGAGGAATGACAAGCTGAATAACAGCGGACTTCTCCCATAGAAGCTGAAAGATGGCACTCACAGGTCATATCAAGTTACAGAAGGTTGCAGAAGCAAAGGTTCAGTCATTCGCAAACTGAAAGATCTTCTACAACTATGCTTCAGGGCAAAAGAAAGAGAACCATTGTGGTGTGTGTGTATGTGGGTGGAGAGACAAACACACAACAACAACAAACAAAACAAAACAAAATCAAAAATTAAAACTAGATAGAGACCCAAGAAAAGGAAGTGGCTAAGATGGGGTATGTCTAATAAGTAGGAATCAGCTGAAAGTGTTGTGGCACCCTAGCTTAACTCACTGGTTCCAAGGCCCCAAAGCAAGTGCTGGTTCAAGTCAGAGCTGTTCAGCTTCTCAACCAGCTCTTTGGTAAGGTGCCTGGAATAGACCAAGTACTTGGGACCCTGCAGCCATGCGGGTGATCCTGACAGACTTCCAGGGTTCTAGCTTCAACCTGGTCCATCCCTAACTGGTGCAGCCTTTTAGGGAGCAAAACTCTGCCTTTATCTTACTAAAAAGAGAAATACCCAGGAAACAACGTAGAATGGTAAGTATTAAGTAGGAATAAAAGCAAGAGGGATGAGTCATTAGATTTTCAAGAAGTAGATTGCAAAGTTGCAACCTTTTTCTGATTAAAGTTATAGTTAGTAGGTCAACTTTACAGACGATGAGATAAAAAAAAAAACGCATCCTTCAAGCTTAGCTGTGACTATCAAAGGAACAAAATGGAGATTTGTAATTGCTAAATAGTGAAAACTTTAATTATAGAAACTTTGATCAAGCTAGTAGAAGGCCAAAAAGATCAAAGTTGAGAGAGTAAATATTTCAGAAATTTCATGGAAAATAGTTCAGAATAGTTACAAGAATAATTATAGAATGTCAACAATCAAAATACAAATTGGTTGAAATTTTCAATTAATGAATATTTGTTCTCAATTGAAAAATGTTTTAAAGATTTTTTAAATTTTAAAGGCAGAGTTACAGGCACACACACACACACACACAGAGGGAGAGGGAGAGAGAGAGAGAGAAAGAGAGAGAGAGAGAAGGAGATAGATACAGATTTTCCACGTACTGGCTCATTTTCCAAATGGCCCCAACAGCCAAGGCATGGTTTCCTATGTGGCTGCACTGGCCCAAGCAGTTGGCCATCCTCCACTGCTTTCCTGAGCTCATTAGCAGGGAGCTGGATTGAGAGTGGAGAAGCTGGGACTCTGATTGTAGGTTGTGGACTAACCCTCCAAGCCACAATGTTGGCCTCATCCAATTATACATGTAAAACAATGTCTAACTGTGTGCAAATAATGGGAAAGTCATGCTTAAAACACAAGGACAAAGATAGGCTGGGACTCAACCTGTGCCAAAACATAGTCAAGAAAAATAAGGATTTTTTTTTGTTCAAAAAGAAGCAGCATGAATGAATTAGCAAAATACGAAGATTCCAAATCATTGTGAGAAATTCTAACATAAGTCTTCAGTGATTGATTTACTTCACAGGAAAAAAATCAGCACAGTGGCATAGCACACTAAGGCTCTACCTGAACTGTTGGCGATCCATATGAGTGGCAGTTACCCCCATTTGTTCCACTTCTGATCCAGCTCTCTGCTGGGAAAGCAGTGAAGGATGACCCAAAGCCTTGGGACCCTGCCCCCATGTGGGAGACCCAGAAGAAGCTGCTGACTCCTGGCTTCGGATTGGCTCAGCTGTGGCAATGGGAAGTGAACCAGCAGATTGGAGATCTCTCTCTCTCTCTCTCTCCCTCTTTCTGATACTCTGACTTTCATTAAAAAAAAAAAAAAAAGGAAGCAAAGTTAGGAGCTGTCTTAACAGCTTTATTGAAGTCTAAGTTATATATTCAAATTCACATTTGGTGGATACAATGTGATGAACGTGGACATACACATATGTTCCTGTAGCCCCCGTGGCCACTAGATGTGCCCACTACCTCCAGATGGTTCCCATGTTTCTTCCTCCGGTGCCTCAGGCTGTGGTCTCTTCTTTCCCTGGAACACAATCTCTGAGAGGGTAGAAGTCGACATTTTTGCTTGCTGCTGTGTCCTCAGCACCCAGGACCAGACATTAGAGGGTGCCTAATGAGTGTCTGTGGACTGAAGACAGTAAGTGAGGCTGTGAATGCTGTGCAGGAATATGTGGGATTCAGGTGAACAATACCTGAAACAAAATTGTCTTAAATGTTTGTATTAGTGACACATTATCATTGAGCACTAACAGACTAAGCATTTGCGTGTGTCTATTTGTTTTGTAACTGGAGCTGGTATCGACCAATGGATTGGCTAATCCTCTGCCTTTAAGAGCCCATATGGGTAGTGATTTGTTTCCAGACTGCTCTACTTCCATCCAGCTCCTGGAAAAGCAGCAGGGGATGGCCCAAAGGCTTGGAACCCCTGCATCCAATGGGAGACACAGATGAAGCACTTGACTTCTGATTAGCCTAGCTCTGGATATGGCAGCCATTTGGGGAGTGAACCAGTAGATTCTCCATCTCTGCTCTGTATCAGTGTGCCTCTCCAATATAATTAATTAATTGACTAATTAATTAATTAAACTAGGTTCATTTTTGAGAAAGAGAGGGGGAGGGAGAGAGAACTCACTCACTCACTCTGATTCATGACCCACTTGACCACCATTGTTAAGGTGAGGCCAGGTGAAAGCCAGAAGTTGGGGATTCATTGAGATCTCCCAGGTGGATGACAGGGATATTCCTGCACCTATCAGGAAGGTAGAACAGAGAGCTGCCGCTGGGGATTCACCCCTTAATAGGGTGTGTGGGCATTTAACTGTCGGGCGAAGCATCCACCCGCTTTTGAGTACTTTCAGCATGACGCTCACTTGACACAAGACTTACACTTTAAATCATTTTCTATTTTAATTAATTTGAATAACCATAGATAGCTGATGATACTGCATTTGACGACACAGCACTAGAATATTCTTGTATCACATTCCCAAGTTGAAATATATAATAATTATTATGGCAACGTAATGGGGAATCATTAGCTCTACTCTAAATGACCATCAGCCGTAAAAAGTAGAAATAATCAAGATATATTTATGCACTATAAAGTTATTTTAGAATGAAATTTATTAACTAAAACTGTTGGATTAAATGATATACAAATGCCAATATTCAATAGCTTGGTGCTTGCAACACTGATTTCAAAGATTTTAAACAACTATGTCCATGAATACATATATTTACATTTCAAAACTAGCCTACTGAGTGAAAGAATGAATTATATAGTAATGATTAGGGTATCTTGTTTTATACTTATTGCTTAAATTAGGACTATTGTACTAATTATTGTTGTTCAAATTAGTGCCTTTATCTTATGGATAAGAAATGCTTGAGAAAAGTTGTTTTAAAGTACACAGGTTATTAACTTCGGAAGTGAGGCAGAAATTATCTCAGAAGAAAATGCAGGGCCTTTCCATCACTTCGTTTCTTAACAATCTGAAGCCAGTGGACAACATATTAGAACTTGCCAATGCAAGAAGTAGGCCAATGAGAGCTCATTAGAGCATCATGTCCAATCTTTCAACCACCTACAAATATTTCATAATACAAGAATACAAAGGTGAAGAGGGCAAATGAACAACAAAGTGTCCTAGGTCCCTTTTTCCAAACCTCTGTCACACACCCCCTGGACACTTGATTGCTATTGAACCTGCTTGGGAGAGGCAGCTGGCCCCAAGGGTTAAAGGGCACTAAAGGCTTAGTCCTGTTGTCCGCTGAGTTGGGTCAGGAATGCAGGAGGAACTGGCAGGGGATACTTACACTGGCTGGATGCCTTCTGATGGATTCCTCAAGTCTCCCTGGAAGGCATAGCAAAGGCCTGAGGTCATCTGGCTTGAGTCTTGCATGACAGTGAGCAGCATGGCTGAGCCTGCCACCTCCACCTCCATGGGACTATTTCCTCTGTCATGAATGGCCAGGAGTCAGCAGCCCATAATGTACTTCCCAACCCTTAGTCCTGTCTCTTCCAGGAAATCATTTATTTCTTTTCCCTTTTCTCTCTGCAAAGTCTGTTTGCCTTTTCCCAGCTACACTTGCTGATGATGGCAACCGGCTCCCATTCTTGCCTCTCTAGAGAATGTGGCATGGCAGCCCAGGGCAATGAGTCTTCTCATGCAATATATTTGTAGGTGGCTATATATTATATATATTTATTATTTTTTATATATAATATATTTGTAGGTGGTTGAAAGATTGGACATGATGCTCTAATGAGCTCTCATTGGCCTACTTATATAGTTTCATATATATGCATATGTATAGTTATATATATGTATATTATTGCTACTATTTTGTTTTGATTATTCTTTTGATTATCTTAACTGTTGTTTTGGTGTCCATCATGGCCAAAAATGTGGTAGGAAATGCATACTTATTTCTCTTTTAATCGTTCTTCTCATAGCATGAGGTAGGAACATACTTCCCTGTAGTAAAGATGATAGTACAATGAGTGACAAAGATCAGGGAAGTATCCATCCCTAACACATGGTCAGGGCTCTTTTCAGTCAGCAGGCTGTCTCCAATACTGTAATTGTATTGGCAGGAATGAGGAACTCTTAGGAGCTGGGGATAGACTCCATGCATGTGCCTGGACCTGGCTCTTCCTCTGGTCCCAAGAGTTTGGCTCTTGCCCCTATTGTGGGATTCCCCCAATGAACAGGCAGGCACTTTCTGGTTTGAGCCCTCTGCATTAGGGAGGGTAAGAGGAAGAGGAAGAGCTGGCTAGCAGAGTCAGGTGCAGGACTGTCACCATTGGCTCTGGTAGATTGTTAGGGCTAAGCCAACGCAGCCCTCTTGCTAAGACTCAGTCCTTCTAGCACCCAAGGTCCACAGTCACATCACAAGTCAGTTGAGGAAACATACATATTCTGTTTGGAGCACAAGAAACTGGATCTCCATGAAATGCTTTCAGCTCATCTTCCCAAGCTCTAGGATTCTACTTTTTCAGTCTTCTGAAAAAAAAAAAAAAGTTTTACCTTTCCGTATTGATTTCAATGATGCCTCTTCCTTGATCTTGTGTTTTATGTTTGTTTCTGCATCCTGGCATGGAAAGCTCAGACTCTGTGACTCTATCCCTTTTCCTCAGTCCATCAGGGTGTCCAGGAATGGCCACACAGGCTCCGCCAGCACCTGGCAGCACGCCGGCGGCAGCACTAGGGTGATTCTGACTTGTTTTACTGCCTACTGGTGCCTGTGTATGAGTGAACACACTGCCTGCCACTCAGGCTTTGGCGGGCATTTGTGTATTATGACACAGAATAGACAAACAGAAAACACATGTTATCTCCCTTGTCCAACACAAGGCCACAATGCACAGGGATGTCAAACACTGGCCGCTGCATGTCAGACTCTAGCTATTGCATGCACCACGTTTTTGCACAAAATGCCACTTTCATTGGGATACCGCATGTTCTCAATTACTTGTGTAAACCACACAACTGACCTCACAGAAGACAAAAGTGGAATGGTGGAGAAAATGCCAGAATAGGCAGGGACAAGGTAAGATAAAGGCAGGTTGATGATGAAAACCGAAGTATAGACAGGAGGGAAAAAATTCCAGTTGTCTACAACACAGTGGTGCGACCACCTTAATGGAGTACCTGAGTTGAAGTTCTTATTTCCTGCTCAAGAGAAGAATTTGGGTGTAAGATGTAGGAAAATTGCAGCAGAGATACAAACTGTATCTACATACGGCTGCTGTGGCATTGTCAGTACAGCTGCAGCCTGTGGCACCAACATCCATCCCATGTGAGTGCTAGTTCAAGTCTCAGGTGCTCTGCTTTAGATCTAGGTCCTTGCTATTTAACCTGGAAAAGTAGTGGTGGATGACCCAAGTGTTTGGGCCCTTGCACCAATGTGAGATACCTGGAAGTAGCTCCTGACTTCAAACTAACCCAGTTCTAGCCACTGAGGTCATTCAGGGGAATGAACTAGAGGATACAAAATCTCTGTCTCTCCCTCCGTTGCTGCAAAAGGGAAGTTATTTATTTATTTGCCTTGCGATTAATTAATTAATTGGAATCCTTTCAAAAGTACTTATTTAAATTCAAGGCAACAGTACATGCTCAGGAAAAAGTGCAAACCTGCTAAGCGATAACTGCACTCGATAAAGGCCTGTCTCTGTTTACGATCTGTAAAGCAAAGTGCTTGGTGTCTGGCACATGACTTAACTGAATATCCAAAGAAGGCAGAGTTTGGGACCTGAGTACTGTTTATTTCTTGCCTTTTTGGGGAAATCTCAGAGGTGCCATCACATCAGGTGCATGATGGGTCTGTAGGTATGTCATCATGTTCATTTTATTATAAAGACCATCTAATGAGCTGAGGTCACCTCAGGGATGTAGCAGGTAACCATCTGCGTGGTTTTAGCGGGGGGGCTGACATAAGTAATTAAACCATGGGAGCTGTGGTTTCCACTGCACAGAAGTCAGGGGATGGTGTGAGTGAACAGGTAAGACACTGCAAGCTTCAGCTCCTTCTGGCTAGCTACCTCCCTGCCTACAGCAAGTACAGCAGGCAAAATTGTCTTACAGATTTTTATAAGGAATTAGGATCAAATGGAGGAGGAGAAAATTTTCAGGCTTCGGGAGGGGTGGGGGCAGGTCCCTCAAAGTAGAAGGTCCCTGTTCACTTCCAAGGTTCACTGTCTATGATAAGGCTGATAAGGTTTTCACCCCAAGGATATGACCTCTGTGTCAAGGAGGAAGTTGAGTTGGAGGTAGGAAGGACCACAGGTCTGGAGAACTACAGGGTACGTGTCTACGTGTGACAGCAGAGGTCAAGGTCAGATGGAAGGACATAGCTAACACAGCCACTGTGGGCCAACTCTCAAAGCCCAGGGAGAAGCCAGCAATAAGCTCACATTTGGACACACAGCTCCAAAGCACCCAGTATGCACAGAATAGCACATTTCCACAGCCTCTGTGAGAGGCGCTGCCACAGAGCCAGGAACGTGATGCAGCAGAATCAAGATTGTTTCAGTGGCCATTGTGCTGCAGGGAGCTGGGCTCAGTTTTGCTTTTGTACCACCACTCCAAGATGACCACAGTTTACTGAGAAGAGGCAGACATGACCGGACCCACAGTTCCACCTCTTTTGTCTGTGGAAGCACCTGCTGCTCCCTGCAATCTATGTCTCCAGTATACTTGTGCTGGAACCATCCATTCACACACACACACACACACACACACACACACACACACACACACACACAGAGAGAGAACCAGGATCTGGGCAGTGTAGCCTCATCTTCCCTCCCCAGTGTAGCCTTGGCAGAGATTTCTGATCCGAAGCAAACACAGCCACTATGAGTCACACACAATGAAAGTGAGGTCCCAGTCCTGAATTCTAACTGGAATCCCCACACCCTTTGACTGTGTAGCTTTTGCATCTCTCCTCTTCTGGCAACTTGTAGGATAATGTGAGCAAGTGCATCAGCAGCTCACTCTACCCTACTGCCTGTTGCAGCGCAACATGTGTCAAGCACTGAATGACCATGACCCCTTTTAGCTTCTAAATGATGGGAAGAGTGGCCATAGCATGTACCCAGACACACCAGGAGTGAGGGCTGGTGAGCATGCTGAGGAGCAGGTCTCCATTCTGCAGATTCTCACTGACATCACAGCCCTGGGCAGATCTCATATAGTGAGTTCCAGACAGGGCAGCCCAAGTCTCCAAGTTCCTCTTCTGTTGTCTTTTAAGGGGGTACAGTATATGGGACATTTAAAAACCTCTGATGAACTTCCATTTGTCACATATATGTGTATTATATATGTGTATTTGTCATATATATGTGTATTATGTATACACATATATGTAACAAATTGAAGATGTATCTATATAATCTATATCTATACCTATATCTGTACCTATATCTTTATCTATAGCTATATCTAAGTCTACATCTATATCTGCGTCTACATCGAGTCAGGAGCAGAGCTGGAACTTAAACCCTGTGACTGATACAGAACATCAGCATTCCATGTGGTATCTCCAACCTTATGCCAAATACTGACCTGCAGAGTATTCTTTTGGATAAATGTAGCTAGCTACAGTTGAAGAGTTGATTCAGCTCTTGGTGCTTGGTCAGAACAGCGGTCACTGGGCATGAAAGGCACTAGCTGGGAGGCAGAGCTGAGATTCTGTGTAGGCATTGCTCTTAGAGAAACAAGAAGGTCACAGCTGGCAGTGAGTGTGTGCAGCAAGGGATTCAGACCTAAGGGAATCCATTTTGGTCACATTTGTCATTCCCTAATGCCCCCATCCTAACTCCAATTCATGAAAAAAGGCATCACCTGGGAGGAGAAACCCCTTACTAGCACAAGGACTACAAATGCCTGTGTCCGTTGTGGCCATTTTTATTCTTCCACGTCTGTAGGCACACATGATTGGCTAAGTAGGTCATTTTGCTTTGTGCCCCCACCAAATATGTGCATGTGCATCAGAACCTGGGCAGAAAACTCAGTAGGAAAAAGAAAGCAGCTATTCTATGAAGCAAGCGACCACTGTTCTGAGGCCCATGTATTTACCTGTGGAAAGGCAACACAATTGTGTTACCCGTAGAATTCCCAAGGGAATCAGAGAGTGGCTTGCAAGCTTTCAGGCAGGAGGGGTCACCGTGTTGACTGTGCCCAGAACCACGCTGCTGCAGCAGGGGCCAGTGGAATCCCCATTGCAGGCTTTCTGCCCGTGTAGCAGCAGCTGGCATCCTGTGCTCTCTGGAGGGTTCAGATTCAAGACTGAGCTGCCAGCCTCTCTCTAGTCCCCAGCTGAATAAATGTCTTTCTTGTCTTAATTACCTCCCTGGGGACTGGGAATGTGGTTCTCCTGTGAAAGGGCCATAGAATTGAGAAAGGGGAATTTTAATGAAAAAGCCACCCAGCCTTGCTATGCCTGCCCTTATCTTGTCAACAGCTCCTACCCATGCCCCTCATGCCCTACTCTTTCTGAGCCTGTGCTTTAAGGGGGTTTTGTTGAAAAGCTTTTATTTTCCTGCAGAAACACAATGGAGACAACAAGGAATAAGCAGACTGCTATGGTTTTTTTTTTTTTTCTTGCTGCTGGAAAGGAAAAAGGGCCGAGACAATAGAAGAATCAAGTCGGCTGAGCCCCAAATCTTTAAGACACTATGACTGAGAAATGCCAGGTAATGCAGCAATGACAGAGGCAAGACCAGACAGGAATCTTTCTGTCACGAATCCATCCCATCTGTGACCCCTTACTCCAAAATCCCACCTGATTTGCTGCTCAATGAACAAAGCAAGGACCTTGGCAGCTTTCTCACACAAATAACCCAGTGGCCTCCACTAATAAATGTACACCCCAAGTTTGCCTGGTGACTTAGAGACATGTGGTTTGGAATCAAGACTCCAGATCCCAAATGTAGAAAAGAGACCCATGAGTGATGAAAATCACTGACATTTTAAAAGCATATACTTTTCCCAAGCACCGTGCTAAATATACTAGACCACATGCATCCTTTGAAGAACGCTGTATGGCAACCACATGCACTAACCTCATTTCACAGAGTCATTCAGAAACGTGGAAGCAATTATGTATGTTTAGATGCTGCAAAGCAAGGGGCTGGGATTATCCCAGTGGCTTGTGCCAAAGCCTGCATCTTTATCCACTCTGCTAAGACAGTAATCTGATTGTGATGACAGTTGCTGCTCTATTAAATGGGGCTGACTGCCCTGTATGTACTCTCCTCCAGTCTTTAGATCTTTATTATTTATTCTTAATTCATTTGAATAGCAGTGAGTCTGTTCATCAGCATCAGAATAGCTTCCTGGAAAGGAAAATGTTTCTTCCAACTCACAGTTCACGATCAGGTGACACCATTAGACTGGTGTCTGCCACAGGATGGGGAGGACAGAGGCTGTGCCCTGGAACAACCACCTGGTGAGCCAGGAGGCAGAGAAGCTAGCCCGAACCAACCCTCCCATGAGAACCACATCCTCCAGCAGTCCCCGATGACCTGAAGACCTCCAATTAAACCCACTTCTCAAACAAGTCTCTATCCTTTACTCATCAACCCCTCATGCAAGGCTTCCATTGAAGTGCCTGCAAGATTCTGCCAAGCCAAGTCTTGTTTAGTCCATCTGTGATACAGAAAGACAAAGAACCACCTTCTAGCCACTAGTTGACTCTTCAAATGCCTGCTGGAGATGGTTGACGCTGAAATCAGGACTCTGAAGCCCAATCTGGGACTCTTATGGAAGACATTCATGTGTTTGAACCATACCTGTCACCTCCCATCACATGCATTAGCAGCAAGCTGGAATCTGAAGTGGAGCTGGGATTGCCATTGGGCACTCCAATATCAGATGTGGGCATTTTAAGCAGCATTCAGTGCTGAGTACCAAATGCCCATCCTTCACTGAGTGTCTAAATCAGCCTGGTAGCATTTCTACTCTGCAAAAGAGTAGATTTGAAATGCCAATCTAAATGTCTGACCTGCGTGCATTTACTTCAGGTGCCCATGGAGGCAGCGTAGCTTGGAAGAGTCAGGACAGACACTTGATTTTGTACTTTCCTTGATCCCCTCTTCTCAGCTCCTTGCAGACGAATATCTTTATTGTATAAAGACTCCTTTGGATCATTTTCAGCCTTGTAGGATCAAAGAAAGACAGTGAGAAATGCGTCATTAGCCATAGTGTTTCTATAGCTTAAGATCTTTTTAGATTTGGCTTAGGATGTCAAAGAGAACAATCAAAGCCTATTGGAATGTCAAGGAATGAGATAAAGTTACTAACAGGGTAAGAACAGAAATCTCCTGTAGCATTAAAAAGAATCTGGCCAGCCTTTATGCCCATTCCTGGAAGGGGTTCTCTAAGCCCTTGGAGTGATAGGGGTATCTTTGTTACTCATGGTGGTGGTCCCTTAAAATCAGAGCTGAACTGAGTTTATGCTAATGAAGTGAGTCAGGTGGATTTCTATGATAAAGGATGGCTGTTCTGGAAGCAAGCCAACCCTTGTGAACTGAATGAGGTCAGGACAAGCTCTGTGGGGAGGAAAGAAAGATAGAGTTCAAGCATATGGCTAGTGATTCAGTCATGTTGGGATAACTGTATTGCCATAAAGGCTTGGGCCATGAAGACTTGGACAAGCTTCCCTGGAGAGTGACCCAGAGTGACCCACACTGAAGCGCTTCTTACACACATGCAAACTCCATGTTTGAGACCCTCAAACATGTGCCGTTTTACGGTTGCTGATGCAGATTTATATTTATATATCTTTGGCTAGTATAAAACTATAATTACAAGTAGAGTATTTCCTTGAGTTCTATAAAGAGTTCTATACAGTGTTCTTAGATAGGGCTTGGTATGATGGCTCAATTAGCTAATCGCTCCCTTCCAAGCGCCAGGATTTCATATGGGTGCTGGCTCATATCCTAGTTGCTCTACTTCCCATCTAGCTCACTGCTTGTGGCCTGGGAAAGCAGCAGAGGACAGCCCAAAGCCTTGGGACCCTGCACCCAGATGGGAGACCTGGAAGAAGTTCCTGACTCCTAGGCTTGGATCGACTCAACTCTGGCTGTTTCAGCCATTTGAAGAGTGAATCAGCAGAAGGAAGATCTTTGTCTCTCCTTCTCTCTGTAAATTTGCCTTTCCAATGAAAAATAAGTATATCTTAAGGAATAATAATAAATACATTGTTCCAGGATATTTTCAAGCTGCAGGGGGCAGTAGGAATCACCAAATTATATAGTTGGTCAGAAGTATGCATGGCCTGGGGATCCATGAGCTTGCAAACTTATGTCCAAAGTGAAGGAAATCTGGCTAAAAGGTGTAGGCCTCTCACCTGTGAAGTCTGGCCTAACTCTGGGCAGGGTCAGAAATGCATTTTGTTCCCTCTATTTGCCAAAAGAAATGGGCAAAAAGCCTTCCAGAACACACAACAAAGCATGAAACTTCATTTGCCTCATCTCCTGGGAATATTCTTTTCACCCTCAAACAACAACAACAACAACAACAAATAGATTCAAAAAACTAACTTGCTTGCTGCTACAACAATTTACATAGATAATGGATGCTATAAGCCTAATGGATCACTTAGCACACATTATATCTTTTAAAAATCTGTAAATAAGAGATTGGCATAGTGGCATTGCAAGTTAAATCTTTGTACCCCATATGGGTACCAGTTTGAGTCCTGGCTGCTCAAATTCTGATTCAGCTCACTGCTGATAGACTGGGATGGCACATAGCCTGGGAAAGCATTGGATGCTGGCCCACAGTCCTGAGACTCTGTACCTACATGGAAGACCTGGAAGAAGATCCTGGCTCTTGCCTCAGAGCAGTCCAGCTCTGGCCATTGTAGTCATCTGGGGAGTGAACCAGTGACTGGAATATCTGGGGTGTGTGTGTGTGTGTGTGTGTGTGTGTGTGTGTGTGTGTGTGACTTTGACTTTCAGCTAAAATAAAAATAAATACATATTTTTAAAAAATCTGCCACTGAGAAAACATGGCTCAATTCCCACAGCACATTGAAAGTTTACAGTCATGAGCATCCTTTCAAAATCCAATTTGCAAGACTTCCATTTGAACTGAAAACTCTCTCAAGGACCTTCAGAAGAGTCAGTCCTTCACTGGCAGGTTCCAGCGTCAGTTAGGAAAAAATAGACTATGGGTGCCAGCAGGTCCCTGGAAATGCAAGTGGAATCTTGCCTAAGACATATGCCCAGGGAGGGAGCCAGGTTGTTAAGTGCATGAGATAAGAGCATTGAGAGTGTAGCACCAAGGAATATCAACAGATGCTTCCAGATTCTCAGCTGAAAAGAGAGCCCTCTGGCGGTAGGGTGGTGGCTCACAACAGGAAGAAGGTCAACTATTGGTTAAAGTGATTCCACGGGACGGTGTAACTTAACCTCATTGTTTCAAATGATTCCTGCAAATGAGTGACTTTCTATAATCATCTCCAAGCTGGCTTTGCAACGAGTATAGAGTGCTTGTAAACATCATACAATCCTGCACCATCCATACCTAGGATCCCTGGTTTCAGTGCCAGGAGGAAACTTACAGTAAATAACATGCATTCATCAGCCAAGACTTGTCAAACATCATATGTGCTTTTTTCAATTAGAAGACGGCAGCAACTCTTCCAGGAGGAAATTACTAGCTCTGTTTTATAGGTCATACCCCTGAGGTTGCAATCACAATGGAGTTAACAGATGGGTCTCTTGGATTTCCTCCCATCTTTTCACTAAGCTACAATTTTGCTGTTTAGTTGGCAAAAGAAGATGTGAATACTCGAGCAAATAATTCAGATTCTTTAGCCCATGAGAATGGAAGAGGAAAGTGTCTTGTGTAATTATAAAGACATGAAAAGGGCCCAGTGCAATGGCCTAGTGACTAAATCCTCGGCTTACCTGTGCCAGGATCCTATGTTGTTATCAGTTCACATCCCAGCTGCTCCACTTCCCATCCAGCTCCCTGCTTGTGGCCTGGAAAGGCAATAGAGAACGGCCCAAAGACTAGGGACCCTGCACCCGCATGGGAGACCTGAAAGAGGCTCCTGGCTCCTGCCTTTGGATCAGCTTAGCTCAAGCACTTGCAGCCACTTGGAGAGTAAACCACAGATGGAGGATCTTTCTTTCTGTCTCTCCTTCTCTCCGTGGATCTGACATTCCAATGAAAATAAAATAAATTTAAGAGAGAGAGAGAGAAGAGAAGGAAGACTGAAAGCTTTTCTTCTTCCTCTTCTTCTTCTTTCTTTTTCTTTTGGTCTCAACTCTTAGAGCTCCTTTTGTGGTTACAGACCCACCAAAATAATTACATTTAAGAAGTGCCAAAAGTTAGAAACTCTGAACAGATTCAATTTATTGTTTCGTTAAGCAAATTCACAACTGAATTACCAGCGATTGATAAGGAGATTTGGTTTGTGTTTGAGATAGCTCTTTGACATGTTTCAGCAAAGTCATGAGCATTCACATGAGGTTGGATGTGAGGCTACTTTCAAAACTTCTTGGAGAATGGGATCAAAAGGTGGGTCTACTTCAACCCCAAAGTGGCTTAAATCGTGTCTTGTCTTTTCATAAATCCACACTTTCCATGAACTTTCTGAAGATTCCTCTTGTGCCCTGGTTTCGATGATTTGTTTGTTTTTTTTTTTTAATCCATTTTTGGAAATGTCACACCCAGAAAGATGGGATTTTTAATTGCAGTTAAATGAAGATAGGTTTTCCAAACCTTACGAATCTACTTACGAATAGCTATAATATCCTGGTATTTAAGTTAAGACCTCAATAAAGTGCAGAATGGAAGTGAATACCCAGTGATTTTCATATATAATGAAAACTTCCCATTGAAGTTGATTTTCTCATCCAGTGTTCAGGGGGCCAGGGTGGTGAGGACAAAGCTGATATAACTGATTTCCATCATCCCCAGGATGACTGGGCTGGATTCCCACATGTTTAGAGATCAGGAGTCAACATGCTGAGACTGGAGGAAGAGCCCAAAGTTGCCTGTAAAGGCCGGATCAGGACTGACAGTCGAGAGGTCATTGAGCAAGCAGGAGCCAGATGGGGTACTGCTCATGAGACTGTGATTGGGATGACCACTGCAGGGTATGGGGCTGTTTTCAACAGACTCAGATTTCCAACCCAACTGGTTTTCATGGTGCCGAGTGGCTACAGTCCCATTGCCCAGGCTTCAGTATTTCATCCCCGTAAACACTCCGCATCTTCTCTTTTTAACTTCTCTGTATTGCAGGTAGCCCTAACTGCATCAATCATCATGTTTTCATTTCTGAGTCAGTGATGAAATAGTAGCTTGTCTTATACCAATTTCAAGAAACTGGGGAGCTGAACTTCAATTCTTTTCTGTAAAAGGAAGAAGGAGTTACAATCTCACTCAAGGAATCCATGAAAGGGGAAAAAAAAAAACCAATGTATGCGATTATCTTTTTGCCCAAAAAAGCACATATGACTGTTACTGCTTTGCTATGACTATTAGGAAGCATTCACTGTTACAGCCATCAGAGTAACTACAGTTAATGAGGTTGACTAACAAAGGCCACTGCACTGACAGGGAAAATTTTCAACAACTGGGTTGTTAACCCAAAGTTTCTTTGTCATAGTTGAACATCGTCAATTACACATCAGGTCATAGGTGTGGTTTCCATCAATAACAGACCCACCAATCTACTCACCCCATATCTATCTAACCACCTGTGCATTCATACATTTGTTCATCTATCCATCCAACCAGCTAATACCTGTCCACTTTTATTTTCAGTTTCTTTTCATACTTTGCCTTTGAATGCACGAGTTGATTTTTTTTTTAAGTTCATGAACTTAAAAAAAGCCAGTCTCAGAAAGACAAATATGCTTTCCCTGATCTATGGTAGCTAAAATGTGGGCTACACACGACAATGGGATCAATATGGGCAAATTTGACATTTTGACATTTGATGATTATTTAGAACCTTTGACGAGACTCAAGGAATGTCTCTTTCTTTCTTTCTTTCTTTCTTTCTTTCTTTCTTTCTTTCTTTCTTTCTTTCTTTCTTTCTTTCTTTCCTTCCTTCCTTCCTTCCTTCCTTCCTTCCTTCCTTCCTTCCTTCCTTCTTTCCTTCTTCCTTCCTACTCTTTGTTGAACTCCTTACTTAATGGATTGTTAAGCTTGCGACAGGGTAGCCAACTATATCCACATCATTGTAAAAGTTTAAAAACAGCAATCAAGCAGAGGTAGCGTGGATGAGGAATGCAGGCAGGAGGTGGGGAGGGTTGGAGAATATCAATATTCTCTTAAATCTGTGCTGTGGAATACATGAAATTGTCCACTTTACATTAAGTAGAATAATTTAATAAAAAAAGGAAAATAATAAAATTAAAAGTTCAGTTTGATACAAAAGCTATATGTGAGGGTCTTCAAAGAGTTCATGGAAAAACTCTATTATGAAAAAAAAAACCATGAATTTTTAAAATGCTTACACAAAATAATTCCATTTTCCACCAAGTGTTTGAAATAACCTCACACTTCATGTGGAGGCAATTCTCAGGCGTCCAGTTCCATTTGCTAATGAAAATAAACAGCCCCCTCTTTGGCTAACCTCTCTTGGCCCTTGGAGACAGTTATTTTATCACCTTTCTCCTTTTATCATCCTTCAGATTGAAGGGAACCCATTTCTTTCACCTTTTCAGAAAGGTCTTCTCTCACCACCTATTTCTCATTTTAAAAAATAAGCCCTGGGAGCAAAGGTGAGGGAAAATAATATCTGTGGTTTTGCTGAAGGAAGGGGCACAGAGAGCCAGCACCTGGTCTTCCCGGGAGTTCCTTTCCTGAGATGGAGGCAAGCGCGGCAGGAGTGTCCATAGGTTAATAGCCTGGCAGAGGAGGCAGCGGAGTAACTCATTCAAGAGTGTTATTACCCGGGGAAATGAAAAGCAATGAGAGAGCTCCCCCTTTCACCCGACTGCTTAGTTTTGAAAACCAGCCCAAGGCAGAGACCTTCTATGCGGGGGGTGGGGGGTACCTGCGGGATGCATTTGACATTTCCATGGAAGGACTTTCATCCCCTCTTTCAAAAAACAGCAATTAAGTCTTGCTTCTCACACTGAAAATATTGAATGTTTTCTACTCCCCACTTGCAAGAATGATATACAGGATAACATGGGGAATTTTCACACCAGCTGCCTCCTCAAGCAGCCACTCCGGCTACCAGTGCAACTCAGATGCGTGTTGGGTTGACCCGATTTCCCAGCCCAGTTTCTTTGCTGCTTCGCACATGGCCTCTGGTACTTAGAGCCTCTGTTCTCACATTAAGTCAAGAGATGTTGGGATGAAGGTAATTCCACTGAAAGAATTTTCAGGACTTTGTAACATCCATGTTCATCTTCCATCTCCCAGAAGAAAGGATAATTCAAATTATTCATGAAGTTATTTGAACTTTGCACTTTTTTTTTCTGGCATTGCTATCAGCATTTTCTAAGAGCAAAGTGGTAAGTATTCTTATATACCGACTCTCTGGTTTTATAGTGCAGTTGAGTTAGCTTGACTTTTGAGCAGGTGGATTTGTGTTACCTGGCCACATTTCCCTGAGTAGATCAGAAAAGAGCTGTAGTGAAAACCCAACTCTTGTGCCCTGCTTGACTCATGCAGTCATCTGCTTTTGGCAAATGTGTCACTGATGGCATATTTCTAAGAGGGAGGAAATTCAAGAATGTCAACATCTCCTTTACTATTTCATTGCAGCCAAGAGAAAGGAGAAAGTAACACGGATTATAACAACAACCCCAGTCGCTCTGTGTGCTGAAAATCCTTATCTTTGGCTACTTTTTCCAACCCCCTTGTCCTTGCAACTGCAACTTTCGGAAGTCAACACGTAAGTCTATCCCAGCAAATTCTAGAATTATCTTTTCAGTTGGCTGCTTGCTTTTTGTTTTTCTCTTCCCAATTCTTCCCAGGTACAATGACAATAGATAATATTTACACATATATAAGCGATTTCATATATATATATATATATATATATTGGCTCGAAAGGAGCTCATCTTTTCATCACACTTCCATGGACTTTGTAAACCACCATTTAAGTAAGTACTTATTAGTGATCACACTATTCTAAGAGATTCCAATATAAAATCTCAATTAGTGCTTCCAACAGCCCTTTGGGGTAGCTGTTTTACTTTGGTTTTACGTTGTGTGTAAGTATGTGAATACACAAAGAGTTTTAGCAGATTGCCCAGGTTCCTAAGGATGGTGGGAAGCAGAGGCTGAGAGTTAAATCTACACAGTTGGTGCTCTTGGCTATGATATAGCTGATCTTAATCTTCCTCCAACCCTCCCGGGGATCCCTATTGCTTATAAGACATCTCATACTGGGCTTCAGTGTCCTCCACAGTCTGAGCCAAACATCCTTTCCTATTGTGTCGCCTGTCTGCATCCTTAACTGCAAACCAAGACTTGTCCATGGCTTTGAGACCCTGAACTGTCCTATTGCTGACTCCATGTTACCTAGTGTGCTTTCTCCCCCCACTCTCCCACTTGCCATGCACAGACTGGGTAAAGCCTCCTCCTTGAAGTATCTGATAACCTCAACCTGCATTACTACGTCCCTGTTCTGAAATCCTCTGGTCCCTGAGAGAATGGACAGCTTCGGCCATTTGCCCTCTTAATGTCACATCCATTCAGTTATTATTATTATTTTTTGGCATCATTGTTCTCTGCAAGACCCTATTCATATATATAATGGGGAGTAGACACTGAGAAAATATTTCCTGAACAAATCAATGAATTGCTGCTGTAAAATGTATCCCCTTGCACTCATATGTCATACTGCAGGGTGTGAATGCACTCAGAATAAGGACAGCCCTACAGAAGTGATGATGATAATGAGGACATTGGTGGCAACAAGAACAGAAACAATGATACTGTGCTGACCATGGCAATTACTGGCAGTCGCTGCTGTAGTTCCCTTTTATCATGGGTGGCTCCTGTGTCAGGTCTAGGATACCCAGACAAGCAGCACCCACATTTCACAGACTATGACACTGACTCAGTGAGACTGTGCTTGATCACAAGGAGTCAAAAGGCAAGAGCCTCAAGTTGAGCATCGGATTTCTAAATATCACCATGCTGCTAATTTTTCTGTGTTCCTGACTTCTTGAGACAATAGTTTCTCATGGGGCTGGTGTGGAAGCACAAAAGACTAATCCTCCATCCGTGGTGCTGGCATCCCATAAGGATACCAGTTCATGACCAAGACAGAGCTCCCACATCATGGTTCATTGATTGACTGCCTGTAGCAAACTGAAGTAGGGATGTGCCAATGAATTCCATCCAGAATTCCATCCAGGATCTCCCACATGGGTGGCAGGGACCCAATCAACGGTGTCTCCCAGCGTGTGTGTTAGCAGGAAATTGGAATCAGGAGACAGGGCAAAATATCCTTCCAGGAATATGGATATGAATGTGGACATCTTAAGTGGCGTGTTAACCAGTCGGCAGAATGTCCACCTCAAATACACCTTTTTAAGGTTTTTAGTTATTGTGATAAAAAAAAAACAAAAGCACAAAATTGATCACACTAAAGATTTTTAGCTGTGCAGCTTTGTGACATTAAGTAAATTCACACCGTCCATCTATCTTCAGAAATTTTGATCTGCCTAGGACTACCTCCCCATCCTCCCCAAACCCCTGGAAATCACCTTACTTTCCAGCTATGAATTTGCTTAGTCCTGATACCTCACCTAAATGCAGCCATACAATATTCGTCCTTTTGTGACTGGTTTATTGCACTTAGTGTAAAGTCTTCCAGGTTCTTTCATGCCGTAGCATGTCTCAAAGTGATGTTTCATCTAGTCAATTTCTAAATTAGATTTGTAAGGAAGAGAAACAGACAAGAAAAAAAATCTTGCCTTCACTTTAAGCCAAAACCAGGAGCCTGGAATTCAATTCAGGTTTCCTACATGAGTGGCAGGTGTTCAGGTGTTTGTGTCATCATCATCAGCTGCTTCTTAGGACACATGGACAAGAAGCTCCATTTGAAGAGGAGGATCCAGGTCTTGAACACGGCACTTCACCATGGAATGTGGAGAACCCACGGACCAGCTTGGTGATGGTACCAAATGCTTCCTTCCCCTTGTTTATAAGGAGGTGTGATGTTAACATCTCAGGTATGTACTACTTATCCACACATCTGTCAACATGTGTTTGCTCTAATTCCACTTTTTGGCTATTGTGACTGATGACGCTGAAATGGATGCACAAGCATCTTTTGCAGTCCCTGTATTTGGTTCTTTTGGATACATACTCAGAAATGAATGTTGTTAAAACATTTATTTGTTTTTATTGCAAAGTCAGATTTACAGAGAGAAAGATCTTCCCGTCCAGTGACTCCCTCCCCAAGTGACTGCACAGCTGGAGCAGAGCCAATCCGAAGCCAGGGACCAGGAGCCTCTTCTGGGTCACCTACTTTGGGTGCAGGGTCCCAAGGTTTTGGGCCACCTCTGAATGCTTTCCCAGGCCACAAGCAGGGAGCTGGATGGGAAGCGGGGACACTGGGATTAGAACCGGCAACCATATGGGATCCCAGCACATTCAAGGCGAGGACTTTAACCACTGGGGCACTGCGCCAGGCCCAGAAATTTATTTTTTAAAGACTTGTTTACTTTAATTGAAAGTTAGAATTGCAGAGACAGAGAGAGAGAGAGAGAGAGAATGAGAGAGGGAGAGATCTTCCATCTACCGGATTAATTTCCAAATGGTTGTGGTGGTCAGAGCTGGATCAGTCTGAAGCCAGAAGCTAGGAGTTTCTTCTAGGTCTTCCAACATGAGCACAGGGGCCAAAGTCATCGGACCATCCTTTGTTGCTTTCCTAGGCCATAAAAAGGGAGCTGAATTGGTTGCAGAGCAGCCAGGACTAGGACTGGCACCCATATGGGATGTTGGCGCAGCAGGTGGAAGATTAGCCCACAATGCCACCATGCTGCCCTCTAATCGTTGCTTTCTGTAGTAAATCTATTTGTGCATCTTATATAGGTAGTAATTAATTTTTGAGATGGCGATTATATTACTCTCCATAGTAACCGAACCATTTTACACTCCCACCTACAACACACAAAGGCTTCAATTTCTCCACACCCTTAGCAACATGTTATTTTTTATTTTCTATTTTTAGCAACACTTTCTTCAGTAACAGCTACTAAGGACTGATGTTGTGGCACCATGGTCTAACCCACTGCCCTTAATGCCAGCATCCCATTTGAGGGTAGAATCATGTTCCTGCTGCTCCACTTCTGATCAAGTTTCCTACTAACATACTGGGAAAGAGTGGAAGACGGACCAATTACTTAGTCCCCTGCTGCCCACATGGGAAACCTGGGTGGAGTGCCAGACATCTGGCTCTGGCTTAGCCCAGACCCTGTCACTGTGACCACATGGAGAATAAGCCAGTGAATGAAAATTCTCCCTGTGTGTGTCTCCCCCTCCCTCTCTCTATAACTCTGCCTTTCAAATAAATGAATACATGTTTAAAATAAATAATCACTAATTAGATGAGGTAGTATCTTCTTGTGGTGTGGATTGTTTTTACAAACAACTGCATGCTACTAGACATGTGTTTTGTATGTGAGAATAGCATCGGAATCAATAGACTGAGTAAAACCAATTCCTCTGCTTGGTGTGGATTAATCTCATCTCGTCATGTCTAAGCTACAGAAACAAACAAGCAAGCATGAGACTTCAGTCCCCTTCCCATTCGCTAATGGGGAGTGTATGAGCAACCTGCCTTCAGCTTTAAGCTTTAATATCCACTCCCTCCTGGGCTCCGGGTCTCCAGGCAGAGATCCTACGTGATGTTAATAACGGGGAAAGCCAGGTGTGTTTCCTAGATCGTGACAAAAGCCTCATGAGATTAACAGTAAGGATTTTTCAGAACTCTATACTTCATCATTTTACCTTTGTAAATATAAAATTATCCCAATATTTAAAGAGTTTTTTAAAAAATGCACTGAAAAATTCTAGATTTGCCAGTCTCCACAATTGCAGGAACCAAATTTGAGAAACATATCACTCTCTGTGCACATATTGTGTCTGCTCTTTTCTTTTCTGCAGGACTCTGAGTTTTGCTCTCTGTGAGTGATTGATAATTCATTGTATGGATGGACCACATGATGCTTATCCACTCACCAGCTGACGGATATTTGGGCTATGATGCTTCCTCCTTTGACGATTGTGGCTAAGGCTTCTGTTAGCATCCATGTGCAAGAGTGTGATAGAAATCTGTTTACATTCTTTAGGGAATATACAAAAATAAAAAAGGACTGTTGAGTCACATTGTAATTTATTGAGGCTCCTTTCTTTCCAGCCATGACTGCACCATTTCACATTGCCACTAGCCAGCATCTCTGCCACCATTCTGCTTCCTTTTTTCTTTAAGAAAAAAATAGAGCTCTTCCATTAGTTGTGAAGTGGCTTTTCTTCATGATTTTCTCCTTTAATGAACATATCAGCATGGTACATGTTGATGTGTGCAGTGCAGATATAATGTCCGATGGCCAAATTAGGTCAATTTGCATTTCCCTCTTGTC
Source organism: Ochotona curzoniae (assembly GCF_017591425.1). NCBI lineage: Eukaryota > Metazoa > Chordata > Mammalia > Lagomorpha > Ochotonidae > Ochotona > Ochotona curzoniae. The sequence continues at coordinate 6,550,582 of NW_024465699.1, forward strand.
ATTCTTCATGTTTGGAAACTTAAAACTTCTTTTCTCTAGTGCTCCATAAACTCATAGGAAGTTATCATGAACTGTAGTTACCCTCTTGTGTTGTAGGACATTAGAACATATCTCTTTGATATAGCTGTATTTTGATTTCCATGTCTAATTCTATCCCCTCCCACACTTTCTGCCCATTCTCAATATCTGGTAGTCAATCTTCAGATTAGCATTTGTTTTCCACATATAAGATTAAACGCACTGTACTCATCTTTCTGCGAGGACCTTATTTCATTTAGCATGTTTACTGACTCCATCCATTTGTTTCCAAATACGGGATTTTACTGCATCTTTGGCTGACTACTAGTCCAGTGTCTGTCTATACCACATTTTCTGCATCCATTCATGCATCAATGGATACCATGTGTGGACTTATGTGAATAGTGCTATTGGTTGCAGTTTTGGGTTTGCATTTCCTAAGGAGTGATGAGGTTGAACTTTTGAAGTGCTTGTTACCCATTTGTATAGCTTTGTTAGAGAAACACCTTCTTATAATGTCTAATTTTACTAGGGGTTTAGGAAAAAAAACACTCCTTTTACTTCTTTAGCAAATTCAGAGGAGGGAGGTATCCACGCTTTGCACTGCGATCTTCCTACATTGAGGTCCTCCAGAGACTTGTCCCATTTTTCCAATGACTCTCCTTACCCTCTCCACATTTTGAAAAACGAATTGTCAGCACAAGAGCTATGGTTCATACAAAACCCACTCTAGAACCCATGTAGATATTATTTAATCTTAACTACCATCCTGCAGGATTGTATGGTCATAATTACAGTTGAGAAAATTGATACAGAGCCCAGTGTTACGGCTCAGTGTGTCAATCCTCACCATGTCCTAGCTCATATTCCGGCTACTCCACTTCTCACCAGCTCCCTGCTTGTGGCCTGGGAAAGCAGCAGAAGACGGCCCAAAGCCTTGGGACCCTGCACCTGTGTGGGAGACACAGAGGAGGCTCTTGGCTCCTGGCTTTGGATTGGCTCAGTGCTGCCTGTTGTGGCCACTTGTGGAGTGAGCCAGCAGATAGAGAATCTCTCTGTCTCCCCTTTGTTCTGTAAATCTGTCTTTCTAGCAAAAAATTAAATAGATCTTTAAAAAGCTGATTCAGAGTTTACAGAAAATTAGGAATATTGTAGAGAAGAAAAATCTTATCACCCTCATTTCTAGAATGCTTTGAGTCTCACCCCATCAGTTAAAGGCTATAAGAAAAAGACTGAGGTTCCCCAGAAGAAGCTATAGCAAACAAACCCAATACTTTTATTGATGCATTTATTTATTTTGTTTGTTTTTAAAGAGTCTTGGGTCTCAGGCACAGCACTATGGTTCAATTGGCTAATCATCACCTCACAGTGCCAGGATCCTAAGTGGGCCCTGGTTCATGTCCCGGCTGTTCCATTCCCCATCCAGCTCTCTACTTGTGGCCTGGAAAAGCAGCAGATGATGGCCCAAAGCCTTGAGCTTCTGTGCCCTCGTGGGCAACCTAGAAGAAGCTTCTGGCTCCTGGCTTCAGATTAGCTCAGCTCCAGCTATTGTGGTCATGTGGGAAGTACATCATCAAATGGAACATCTTTTTCTCTGTCTCTCCTTCTCTCTGGAAATCTGCCTTTCCAATAAAATAAATAAATCTTTAAAACAAAAGAGTCTTTTGATGTAATCCACATATCATGCAACTCATTCATTCCAAATTTTATTATATTCATAGAAATCTGCAAACATGATCATTATCAATTTTAAAACATTCTCATCACTTCCAAAGTAACACCATGCCCTTTGAAAATTATTCCCAAGTTCTAGACAACTGCTTACCTACAGTCTTTACAGACATTTCATAAAAATGGATCCCACAAAATTAGCTTCTTTCCACTTACAAAATGTTTTCAAGGCTCACTAATTTTGTGGTACATGCTAAAAAGAATATAGCTTATTCTTATTTTTAATTGCAGACTAATACGTGATGGTACAGATGTCCCTCGTTGTGTTTGTTCATTCATAAACCGATCAGCATTGAAGAATTTTACAATTTGGAGCTGTTATAAAGAATGCTCTGGACAAGCTCCTATAACAATATGCGCTTTCATTTCTCTTGAATATATACAATAGGAGTGAGATTCTGAGTCATTATAAATCTCTATGTAACCTTTAACATTGATTGGGCTCTTTCACAATGTCACCAGGGACACATAAGAGCTCAAATGTCTGTTGAGTCTTTACCAACATACTATTCTAGCCATTCTAGTGTGTGTGAATATTTCAATGAAGCCTCAATTTGCATTTTCCTAATATATAATAACATTCAGCATCTTGACAAGTGTAGTTTCATTAGAGAAATTTTGATTCATATCTATTGCCTATTTTTAATTGGGTTATTTATTTTGTGCTTGGATCATAAGTATTTTTTTATATTATGGGTAAAATTCCCTAATGACGTGGCTGAAACTCTCAAATTATATTATTAGTCTGTTGTTTTAAACTTTTTTTAATAGTATCATGTGCAGCACAACTATTTTTTTTGGAAACTTTTGATAGAGTTCTATTTATATTCACCATGTCCCCCCATTCCAATGTGATTTTTATTGTCTTAGAAATAATGGCTTTGTATAATCCTGAATCATAAATATATGAACCACCATGCTTTGTACTTTTAGTTCATTGTTTTGCCTGTTATGTTACATGAAAAATTGATAGCCCTTGCACATTCAGGCTTATTTTTGAATTTTTATTGATATTCCACTTACCTCCATGTCTACTCTAACGCCCCTAGCACACTCTTTAAATTATAGTAGCTTTACTGCAAGTTTTGAAACTGAGAAATATGACTCATCCAATTTTTTTTCAGTAGACTCTTGATTATAATAAAAATAAGTAAGTATCAGAGAGAGGGCAAGACATCTAAACCGAGATCTTCCATATATTGCTTTAATCCCCGAATGGCTGCAACAGCCAGGTCTGGGTCTAGTCTGAATCAAAACCCAGGAGCTACATTTATGTCTCCTGTATAAGTGGCAAGGTCCCATTTGTTGCTGCGTTCCCAGGCATGTTTATAGGAAACTGAATTGGAAACAGAGAAGCCAGGACCTGAACCAGTGCTCTGATGTGGGTTGCCACCATCACAAGCAGTGTCATAACCTGCAGTACCACAACGCAGTCCTGTAGCCCCCAATGCATGAATTCTTTTCCAGATTGTTTTCACTGTTTTGTTCTCTCTAAATTACCACTTGAATGTTGCAACTATCTTGTCTGTTTTCCCCAAAAACGTATGCAAGGGATTTTGAAAGATTCTATTGGATGTATAAATCAATTTGCAGAGCACAGCTATCCAAAAACATCATAAATCTTCTACACCATGAGGAGGAAGTGGTTTCCTGTTTATTTAGATCCTGCAGTTCCTAATGAGAGTTAGCAGATATTTCTAGAATCTGTATTTTTGCATTTTCTGTGTGAAATTTATTTAATCTCATAGATTTTATGATGTATTTAAAAGGATTTTCATGGACCCATCATGGTAGCCTAGTGGCTAAAGTCCTCGTCTTGAACAGGCAAGGATATCATATGGGTGCCGGTTCTAATCCCGGTGGCCCTAGTTCCCATCCAATTCCCTGAGTGTGGCTAGGGAAAGCAGTCAAGGATGGCCCAAAGCCTTGGGAGCCTGCATCCACTTGGGAAACTCGGAAGAGGCTCTGGACTTCTGGCTTGGATTGGCTCAGCTCCAGCCGTGCAGTCACTTGGGGAGTGAACTATCAGACGGAAGATCTTCCTCTCTGTCTCTCCTCCTCTGTATATATTTGACTTTGCAATAAAAATAAATAATAATAAAAGGATTTTCATTTGTGCGACTAATTAATTGGTAACAGAGCCTATGGAGTAAAGGATATAGTTACTGTGTGATGATGTCTGCAAGAACAGTGGCCAGTGGAAGTCCTCAGGCTCTGATGTTCCAATATAGGAAATCTGACAAGAGCTTTATGGACAATTACTTAGCATAATGGCATTATCCAGGTTTCTTCAGAGGCAGAACCAATAGGATCCACAGATCTGGAGAGAAAAAAAAAGAACAGTTTAAGGAGTGGAGTCGCAGTCTATGGCTAGAGACCTCGGCACATCCAGATATCTGAAGACTCAAGCCAGGAAGAGCCGCTTTGCCACTTGTGTATACAGAGCTTGCTGGAGGGCTTCCTTTGGCTTGAGAGAGCATTAGCCTTTTTCTCTGTTAGGATCTTCAATGGATTAAGTGGAGCTCATCCCCATATTATGGGGGACGAGGGGAATCTGATTTAGGAAGAGCTCAATAAAACATCCAGAAACATCTTCAACATGAAGTCCAGCAGATGCTTAGGCAAGCTACCGTATAAAATGAGCCATCATCGGCATCAATTCATACATTTTGTGAGAACAGTGTAGTGGAGACCATTGAGGTAGTCACAGCTGAGATTCAGGCCTCTAGAGGATGTGGTCTGAGTTTTTGGCCACATCCCTAAAAGAAATTAAACAGTTGGCTTGGATATGGCATTTCTAAATGTCACATGAGGAAAATGCACAGGTTCTTAAGAAGGCTTATGTTAGAGTTAAGTCTGATACATACTCGCTGAATTACCTTGGCCCCTTAATGTTCTGAGTTGGGAAATGATCCCTATTTTTAACATCCTGAGAATTTAATAAAACCCTAAAAAAGCACCTGTATAATCCAAGATTCACAGCTGCCAACAACAGCTCAATGGTCGTATGCATTTGTAGGTCTGTGTATATGCCCACAAATAAGTCTATAAAGTGATCCCTCAGGTTAACCTTGAGATTTTCACAGGAAGGAAGTGAAGGCTAAGGTAGAGTCAGGCTACATTGTCTAAAGTGACAGGTGTGTCTTTTGCTGTACCCAGTGCCCCTGGAACAGGCTGCATGAAGTATCAGCTCAAAATATACAAAGAAGCATCCGTAAAATCTGTAGCTAATCACAAAGACTGGAGGGAAAAAAACCAACATTTCCCAGAATTAGTTTAGGAAAAATTACCAAACACATAAATAATAGTCACATGATGTTTTCATGAAGGTAGGCATGGAAGTCAATGTTTCCTTGCTGGGAGTATTTATGTAAACCCTTAGGTAGGTTCAACTGGGTTTCAATAAGGGTGCCGAAGTGATAAACACTGAAAAACACAGTAGTGTTTTCTACATATTTTATTAGAGGTTTAGACATCCCTATAACCTCACCATATCATCTGAACACTTCCTTCTACTTCACTTTACTCTAGATCAAGATTCCAAGTAATGTTACCTCAGATGTAAAGTTGTAGTGTCTATAAAATGTGAACACTCTTGTTTAAAACATTGCCACAATATCAGCAATATAGTTTGGAAGACAGGGAACTCTTTAAAATCATCAGATTTTTGCTCACTATTCAAAGTTTTGCAGGTTCCATGGTGTGACCGTGGAGTGCATGTGTCAGAGTTGGGCCTCCTCAGTGGCTTAGATGGAGCAGTGAACAGCATATCCAGATACACATAGAGGACATGACAGAACATTGGAACCTGCAGACGCACCTGGTACCATAACACAAGACAGAGCCAAGTTTTGGCAGTGAATATCTGGGCAAACGGAAACTCTAGGGTAGATTATGTCAACCAGTGGGTTCTAGAGTGATTTTGTCATGCTTGGAGTGGCAAGATTTGCATTAATTCATAACCACTGAACTATCAAAAACCTCTTGGGTAGAACCCTCAGAGCCTGTTCCACATCGGGAATCCTGGGGTGGTGTCCGGGTGGCTGTCCTCCATCCCAGGATATGGAGATGTTTGGGAGGCTGAGTGTGGATTCTCTGTTCCCACCCCATCCCCGGACCTCCGTCCCCCAGATACAGGAAGCAAAAAAAGAGAGAGAGAATGTGGAAATGGTGATCTCACTCACCTTCCTGTATCCCTTGACCCTTACCACCCTAATCAACTATCATCAAAAATAAATAAAATTAATTTAAAAAAATGGAAAAACAAAACCCCACAAAGTTTCTCTGTTTTTTATAAGATAATTTAAACCAAGAGTTATAGTTTGCGTTTTGTCAGTTATCTCAGCAAGTTTCTCTTCCAAATTCCTCGTTTTTCTTGGTAGTTTACTTGTTGGAACAGGTCATCAGTCCTGTTGGATTCACCACCTGACGCATTTCACTTATTTAATACTCACGATCGAGTGCAGACAACTGAACATTCGTGCGTACCTCTATGTGTTTCCATCCACTTCTTGGGATATCACTGAAATAGCTCCTAACGTCTTCATGCTTTCACCTTTTCCATTCCTCTCCTCTCTTCCTTGGAATCAGGAGACAGGCATCCTATGTTTTCTGGTATTGTTTCACAGGTATTTGAGCCTCTATTCATTTTATTTCTTATTATCTTTCTCTCTTGATATTTATATCTGTTTGTTTTTAGAAATAAGTCTTCAGGATTATTTCTTCTGCTATTGTACTATTTCAATAGGATTATTTACCAGAATTTTATTTCAAAAAATCATTTACATTTCCTTTTTACTTATTATTATTTGAAAAGCAGATACACAGAGAGAAGGAGACATGTAAAGAGGATTTTCCATCTTCTGGTTCACTCCCCAAAACGGCCAGAACAGCTGGAGCTGAACTGATCTGAAGCCAGGAGCCCAGAGCTCATTCCAGGTCTCTCATGCAGGTGCAGGATTCCAAGGTTTTGAGCCATCCTCCACCGTTTTCCCAGGCCATAAGCTGAGGATGGATTGGAAGTGATCCAGCTGGGAAGTGAAGTGGTATCCACATGGGCTGCTGGCACATGCAGGCAGAGGATCAGCCTATTGAGCCACTGTGCCACCCTTAATAGTTTTCATTTATATGCTTTTATAATTTCCTTTATCTTCTACAAATGCTTATTTTCTATTTGAAAATTATTTTGTTTATTGTTGGTTTGTTTTAACAGTACCATATGGAGATAAATTCTAACAGCCATTTTACAATTGTTCAGATCTGTGTATTTCAGCATGTGGGTCATTTCAGTGTTGTCATCTATTGATTGCCTTTCCTCAGAGATTTGGTCACATTTTCAGTTTTTTGCTGTTTGTATACTATTCAATTTCAGATTGTTAACAGTGTTAGTATTCTGCTGTATACACTCTGGATTCTGTTCTACTGCCCTGGAAATTCTTTCCATTGCCATTTTGCCTGGTTTGAGTTCAATTTTTGTAATGCCTTTGCTCTGCAGTTATAGATCTGCCCGACGCTTGTATCACACGGGGTGTTGTCTGACACTTGGGCTGTTGTTCAAATACTAGTTCAACTCTGGCAACCTGTACTATGCAGTTTGGATCATATCATTTCAGTATAAATCAGAAGTGGTGCTGACACTAGTGTGAGTTTATGCAGAGACCAGTGCCATCCTTTCTCAGTGCTCCCTGCTCTGGGGTAATCCAATCAACTCTCAAGCCACAGGAGGCTTATGGTTCCTACTGAGCACCTTACAGTCAGGAGTTGGCACAGTCTTGTGAGAAAAGAAACAATATTCTCAGTCTTACAAAGGTCACTTCTTTCAGTCCTAGCTTCTTTCCATGGTTTTGATTTTCATTTCTTGAGTCTCAAAAATTGGCTTCAATAATTTTTCTTGAGGGTTCAGCTATAATGCGCAAGATGGAACAGCCATAGTGTGTTTGTTATCAGAGCTGCAGTTTCACTAGACGGTATTTATTTTGTCTAATTTGTATTTCTGTTTAGAGCTTTCCTAAGAGTAAATTTCTTTTCCTTAAGCCTTTCTTGAATATAGGCTTCTTATATATTTGTATTTATGCCACTCTTGCATATTAGATTGCTCTTATTCATCCCATCTTCAATTTTTCTTTCTTCTCTTATGGAATATTGAAGCATAAATGATTTAAACTTTTTACTATATACTCTGAATTTTTATCATTGTTCTCAGTTGTTCCTTACTTACTTTTCTTTGTGTGTTTCGTTCTACCTAATTTTATTTATTTTTCCACTTGTGTCTAAGGATTAATGGAACGCATCCATTGAAGTCATCCTTTTAGCTATTTCATTTTTATTTCTCAACTTTCTATTTCACTTTGCTTTATTGGCTTCTAATTTATAACTAAGTTTCATTTTCACTTTTTACAGGAAAATTTTGCTTTACTTTCATATATAGAAAACTCAATAATGTATGTTTAACCCAGTGTAGTGGCAGTTTCTTTAGCCTATGTGTTTTCCAGCTTGGCAATGCCACACATTTTTTTTTTAAAGATTTATTTTTATTATTTTTTATTGTAAAGGCAGATATACAGAGAGGAGAGACAGGGAGGAAGATCTTCCGTCCGATGATTCACTCCCCAAGTGAGCGCAACGGGCCGATGCTATGCCGATCCAAAGCCAGGAGACTCTTCCGGGTCTCCCACGCGGGTGCAGGGTCCCAAAGCTTTGGGCCGTCCTGGACTGCTTTTCCCAGGCCACAGGCAGGGAGCTGGAAGGGAAGCGGGGCTGCTGGGATAGAACCGGCGCCCATATGGGATCCCGGGTGTGCAAGGCGAGGACCTTTAACCACTGCGCTACCGCGCCAGGCCCAATGCCACGCATTTTTTAACCTAGGAGGTTGGCACCCTATGGGAACTGATCTCACCAGATCTGTCATTATTCTTGATGCTGATAGCTTCGATTCATTTCATCAAAGCACCTGCTACCTCTGAGTTAATCTGCTGCATGTTGGCTAAATACTATAGCCTGGCTTTCTTGACAGGTATACCAGGAGGCCCCATTTTATGACACAAGACAGGCAGTATGGCCAGGTCAGTGGAATTCAAGTCACAAACTGCCGAGCATCACTAAAGTGGTGATGCTATTAATACCCACTGAAGGGAGTAGTGGTCCCTTTGCAACAGCTTTCTTCTAGGACAGACCACAAGTTTCAGCTTCTACTTTGTCATTATTCTGTGCTTGATGGCAGCATCCATATTTGGTTGTGTGGCAAAGCTGAGGTGAATTGGAGACTCCATCACCCACTTACAGGAACCCCTCTGTTGCTGTCAGGTGTTGTAAAGCCATTTGACAAAACAAGTGAGGTGGAGATCTTAGCTGGAGGAAAGTTCACTGTTTTGTCCATCTACTCAATGTATGGTTTAACATTTTTATCTGGCTGATTCATGCATTATTTGTATTCTCTTGCGCTTGCTTATTTTTCATTACGTGATATATATTTTGTCAGTTTGTCTGTGAAAAGGATGTGAGCCCTGGGAGGATGTTATATTCCTCCTGGAAGTGCTTGTACTTTTCAATTTTCCAGGTTAAAAGAGGTCACCTCAATACAATTTCAGGATGTGAAGTTGCTTAAAGTTGAGCTGCAGTTCCAATACATTTTGTAGTTCATTGTTATTGCCAAGGACCATTCTTTCTGTGTTCAAGCCCAGACTGAGTAGGCTTATCATGATCCCATTTGGGTGATCATACAAAGGATATTGGTGAACTACCCCCTTGGAATTTAACAGACAATACCCAGGGGGAATCATGGACCCAAATATTGTAATTACTTAAAACCTTTGGCCTAACCACCAGACCCTAACAAAATAGTTTCTTAAATTATGACTTTAGTCTCTCCAATACCTTTCACAATATTTCCTTTTGCTTTTATTATTGTTCACAGTGGAAGGTTTTACCTGATCTTAGCTCATCACAGATGCAGAAATCATAACAAAGGACCTTGAGGAAAAACTTGAATACCAGACTACATTCTGTTTCATTCAGAGATTTGTGGTTGTTTGCTATTCCTCTCCCTTTTTCAACATTGTCTTCAAAATTTTATGTAGAATATGTCCTTCCCAGTTCCTTTTCCATGCCCTTTTGTGATGTTGCTTTGGAGGAAATATTCATACTGTACTTCTGTTTTCATTAGCTGAAATGAAAATGTGACACTTGGCTCTCTCACTGTTGGGACAAAACCATATTCTAAAGATACATGTTACTGTTTAGAAACAAAATAGAGCATTGATGCTGTGAAATTCTCACATTGGCCTTAAGCTACGATCTGTCTGTTATATGAGAGATGAGTGTATTTACCTTTGTTTAAGCCAATGTATTTTGAAACTTATTTTGCCTGTCTTACTTGTACCCTGAAAAATGCAAAATTTATTACCAAGAGGGAGTTGCTGTGAAAATCGAACTGCCTGTAATGCTGGTTCAGTAGTTGCAGCCATTTGTGGAGTCAGAGTGGATGGGAGAGCTTTCTGTCTTCCTCTCTTTCTGATGTTGCCTTTCAAATAAGTAAATCTTAAAACAAACAGATAAAAATCTCCATCATCTTATCTCCCAACATAGTCACCTATGCTTTTTTTCCCCTTTCATTTTTTCCCTTTCATTTTTTTTTTCTTTTTGATGATGTTAACATAATCGACCAGGGTGAGACCATTGTTTCCAAATTCCCCCCTGCCCCCATTCCTCCTATATCTGGGGGAAGGGGATCACCTAATCTGAGGTGATCCCAAACCTGACCCTTGTGCGTGCTTGCCAGTATGAGGTCTGGCTCAGTCCATCACCCTTATCAGCCTATGCACACACTGGTAGTTCTAATCGCTGGGTCAGTTTTATCTGTAACCCCATCTCTTATGTAAACCAACGGACGCTGTGGCCCAGTTCAACACTTCCTACCACACATTCATCCCTCATTTATACCAGCAGGACCTGCAACATAGTCCAGGCAACCCCCAATAACTCCCACTAGACCCGGTTTCAGTCCTAGTTCCTAAGCTTGCCAGTATATACAGTAGACTGGCGCAATCTGCTCTGTATCCCATTCAGTTCTTATCTACATCAATGGACGGTGAAACTTAGCTCAACCCAACCAACCCCACTATCCAGCTCACATTCATGCCAGCAGGTGCTACCGCTTGTCTAGCCAGACCTTTCCCCAACCCTGAATCTCACGTTCATCAATGGGAGTAGTTTCCTATTCTGTCTCAGCTTCTGCATAAGTCTATTCTGGGTGCGCCTGCACGTGTTACAGCCTGGACCTGCCCAGCCTGTTTCCAACCTCCATACCCATGAGTATTGGAGGGTTCCATGGTCATGCTTAGCTCAGTCTGTCACCACCCCAGTTCTTAAACAAGCCAACATAAGCTTTAGTTCCACAGCTGTGGGCCCACATATACCTCCCAGAATCTGTCCCCATACCTTGCTCTTTCACGTACTGGTTAGTGTTATGACTCGGCTTAAAATTTCCTGTCCCAACTCTCACTGGCTATGATCTAGCTTTGCCGGGCAGGCCCCTACCCTTATCTTTAGTGTGATCGGTGGGTGATAGTCAGGTGTAGTCCATGCTAAGTAGCCCAGCTGGGATCTCCCACGTGGACTGGTGCATCAGCCTGACCTATGAAAGTCCTGTAGCTTTCACCCTCTCAAACCATTCTGATTCAGACCCCTCTCTTACCTGCAAGCACAGTAGCTTTGCCGAGAGGAGACCCTCAGTAGTCATTCCTTGCCTGCGGCATATTCCCACAATGGTCTTCCCACTCATACGTCTCCTTACCCCCTCCCTAAGCAATTCACACATCACGCACATGCAGGGGTCCCCAGATTTGCTCTGCCTGCCTGGATGCCAAGCCCCAGGTCTCCCTAAACCCCTGCTGGCACCATCCCCCAGATCCACCACAAGCCTGCACGTCCTGATCACCACTCAGAACCCTTGTGGGTAACCAGTCTGCATGACTACTCCTGAATTAATGGGGAGCTCAGTGCAAATCTAAACTTTAGCACTCTAGAAACTGGATAAAAATAAGAAAATGGCCCACCCCCTCCAGTTTCTTTAGTCAGAAGCACAACCCTTTCAGCTTCTTGACTTTAGTCTGGTTTGAGCTATAATTATTCCGAGTTTCTGACTTTCAGAGCGTTAAAGCATTACTTTTATACTCTTTTTAAGTTACATGATGTGTGGTCACTTGTTAAAGAAGTGCATTCTAGATCCTTTTTTTTTGCTCGAGGACTTTTAGAACATCATAAAAATCATTTGGTAAAGCTCTCTACAGAGTCTGCTGATAATATTCTGAATTCTTGCATGTGTTTTGCTGTTTTTTATCGTAGCTAAGGAGCCTTTCAAAAAAATAACACATTTAAGCTTTTGAATAAATGTCTGAAGAAACCACCTACCTCAGTCAGCTTTTCACTATTTCATCTAAACATCTGAAGTAAGATAATTACAAAGAGAGTTTAGCCTTGCTCAAATTTTACTTTTTTAAAAAATGATGTCATCATATAATTCATGAGCCCGTGATGAATTTGACTAGAGAAAAGAGATGATTTGGAATGAACCAAACTAAAACAAACAAACAAAAACATCAAAACACATGGGATACAGCCAAAAAAAAAAGTCTTGCTCAAAGTTTAGAGGTTAATAGCATAAGATCAGGTTGGCCCTTAGGGTTGGACCTTCTGGTCAGGTGAGTTGGAAAGGTAGTAATGGAAAATGATCCCATGGCAAACCAAGAGATGACAAGGCCAAACTCAAAGAGCTACTTTCAGAGTACTTATTCCTAATTACCTAAGAACTTCCCACTCCCTCACCATTAGACACGTTGGGTTCACCCTCCTTGATACCATGGGTTCAGGGACCATGTTTAATAGACAGCGTTGCTTTTTCAGTAGATGTCTTACGGCTTAAAGCAGCACAAATTTTGGTTAGGGGCTAACTCTTTGAGTCCAAGCTGCTCTGCTTCCAATCTAGCTCCATGTTAGTGTTCTTAGAAATGCAGCTACTGATGGCCCAAATTTTGAGACCCTGACACTTATGTGAAATCCTAGCTGGAATTCCTAGCTCCTGGTTTTTGCCTTACCAAACCCTATATTGCAGCAATTTGGGAAATAAATCAGTAGATGGAAATTTCTTTGTGTGTCTCTCCTTTTTTTCTGTGTCACTATGACTTTCGAATAAATAAATGAGAAATAAGTCTCTTGTGAAACAATGAACTGGATTGTAGGGATAATATTGGGGTGTAATCTTGAAAAGCAATGTTAATTCCTAACAGAAATCCATGGTTTTAGATGGCTTCAAGAAAGTCACTAGTAAGAGAGGGAGGTGAGGAAAGACACACACACACACACACAGAGAGAGAGAGAGAGAGAGAGAGAGAGAGTAGCATTCTACTGAACAGGCATATTTAACAAAAGTCTGTAGATACAGGTTGACTAGATTTGTCTTTTTAAAAAGGATTTATTTGTTTTTATTTGAAAGGCAGTTTATACAGAGAGGACAGATAGAGAGGTCATCCATCTACTGGTTCACTCCTTAAATGGCTGCAACAGCCAGAGAGGAGCTGATCCAAAGCCAGGAACTTTCTCCAGGTCTTCCATGTGGATGCAGGGTCCCAAAGCTTCCTGAGCCCTAAACAGGGAGCTGGATGGGAAATGGAGCAACCAAGACATGAACCAGTACTCATATGTGCATGTGTTGGCACCACAAGGAGGAAGATTAGTCTGTTAAGCCACTGTGCCCCACTAGATAGGGCTTTGAGTTATGTTCATGGATGGTGGGTGTGAGTGATATATAATTGGGCCAGAGGATTCATAGGTAATTTAGTGTTTGAAAAGGTGGACTGGCCTCAGTATTCCCACCAGATCCCCATGCTTCTCTCAGTCGTAACTGGCCCATTTCATGTTGCATGGCTCAGTCTTCTCTGGAGCTGGATGTAGCCATGGTACTAAGTTTTCCCCACTGTTGTCCCACTGTTGTGTGTATTACTACTGTCTTCCTGGTCTATTCCCACTCCTATGTGGCCAGAGCATGGGTTCCGGAGCTCACCTGAGATGTGCCTGGGAGCAGGGTACACACAGCCTGGCATTCACCTTCTCCGATCTGTCAGTCGGGTCAACTTTTGTTCCATTTGGGCAGCTCTGTTGTGGAGCCTTTTGCTGCAGCAACCCAGTTTGTAATCCAACAGCATCTACAAATCAACACGATGTGCTCTATTTCCAATTCAGTAAAGAAGAAAATAGTTAAATTTGAGAGCACTTCAAATTGTTGTTACTAAATGTATGTGTTTGTATTCAGCATCTTCTTCCAAAAAATGGGCAGTGAATATAAAAAATACCGCTACACCACATAAAAGAACACTGGTGTCTGGCAGAAAGTTGTTTATATGACTTTTTTAGAATGAGGACTGAGATAAAAAGATATCTTTTCCAGATATTGAAAATGTCAGCCAAAGTCATTTATATGATTTCAGGATGTGCGCTTGAGTGCAATAGCACATTGGCTGATTGAACAGTTTCAGAAACCTCAGACTATCACTTTTAGAGCTGAAGTTTTAAGCCAGGATAATCAGGTTTTTGTTAGAAGATGAAAGTGTGGTCCACACGGCTCAGTCATTGAGTCTGGCTTATTCTCAGGACTTGACACTTTCTTTATTCATCTAATAAAGAGATGGAGGATGTCTTCTTACGGGAAATATTTAATAGCTACTTCCAATTCCTGCAGTAGCTCTTAAGGAAGTTGAGTCTCTACTTAATGCACTTGTGCAGAGGAATCACAAGATAATATATTAAGCAATTTGAAATTCTAGCCTTCATTTCTTTACATTTTTTCTGAGATAAAGAGAACAGTACAGTTTTAATAATCATATTACCCTCCCTCTGCCTATTCTTCCCTCAGTCCCCTCCTCCCTTCCTTTCTTCTTTGTTTTGTCACTTTTCTCAAAAAAAATATAATTTCAATCCTTCCATAACCAAGGGCTTACTGCACCAACAGCCATAATTTTCAACAAGTACAGTTAGTGCCTAATGAATCTCTCAAAGTTATAGGAATAGTTTTGGGCCTGATGTGGTAGTCTAGTAGCTAAAGTCCTCACCTTGCATGCACTGGAATCCTTGCATGCACTGGAATCCAAGTTCTAATGCTGGCAGCCCTGCTTCTCATTCAGCTCCCTGCTTGTGGCTTGGCAAAGCAGTTGAGGATGGCCTAAAGCCCACAGGGAGACCCTGAAGAGACTCCTGGCTCCTGGCTCTGGATCTGTGCAGCTCTGGTCATTGCGGCCCGTTGGGGAGTGAATCATTGGATAGGAGTTCTTACTCTGTGTCTCTCCTCCTCTCTGTATATATGACTTTCCAATAAAAATAAGATACATCTTTAAAAAAAAAGAACAGTTTCGACTTAGCATTGAAAAATTAAAACCTGATGTGTTAGTATTTGCATGTGTGTTTGTGTATGTGTGAGCATGTACATGTGTTTCATGTGTGCATGTATCTCCCTGTAGGTGTGTTCATGTGCATGTCCACATGTACATGTGTACGTACATGTATGAGTGTTCATGTGTGTATGTGTGTCCATTTGTACAGGTATGTTCTTACTATGTATTTGTGGCTGTGTTAATGTGTCTAGGTGCGTTCATGTTTGTGTGCATTTGATGTGTTTGTGTGTGTTCATGTGTGGTCATGTAAGTTCATGTGCATTTGTATATGTATGTGCGTGTGAGTGAGTTCATAAGAAATCTGTTTTGCAGTTCCTGAAGTGACCATCAACAATCCTTACCTCTCTGCCATCACACCTCCCCCTCCCATGCATTATGGACAAAATTCATTCTGAAAAGTGACAAGGTGACATATTGATGATGAGGTTAAACAGGTTGATGATTTCCATCTCACTAGCAGACTCACCTTGGGAGCTTTTACTAAATCAAACTAACATATTGTGAAACTGTGTGTGTGTGTGTGTGAATGTGTGCAGGTGTGTGTGTGTGTGTGTGTGTGTGTGTGTGTGTGTGTGTGTGTGTGTGTGTTCAAAAACTCGGGGCAGCCTCCAGTAGTCAGCTAGGGGCTGGGTGAGTCACTAACTGGTGCATAATACATTACACAAGAAGCATGGAGGCTCACGACAACTCACATGTACTGTTTTATGATTGATGTGGGTAACTGATGTGGGTAACTGATGTGGTCCCTCTGGCTCAGTGTCTTTGATGCTGTGGTCAGTTTTGACACCAGCTGGGGCCTCACCTAGAGTCCCCTTGAGGTACATGCTGCTGCTGTCTTTGCTTCGTGTCTAACATGGGAGCGTGGTTTTGACTGTAGGATGTTCTCAGTGCTACACCACATGGGCCTCTTGCAAATGTCAACCCGTTTCATGAAATTCAGCAAAAGAGATAGTCTGTTAGCAAGAAGGAAGTCAACATTTTATTTGGCCCAATTGCAGAAGTGGCATCTCATCACCTCCCCCTTTAGAAGTAAACCCTGTTGTAAATTTTGCTAAAAGTTCCCAACTACTCTTAATTTGATCAAAACTGCCAATGTTCCATTATATTTTGCTTTACTTGGGATACCATGTTTTAGACTTTATACAAATAGAAGCACAATACATAAGACAATTCCCTGACTTGCTCTTTTGTTGCAAAGAAATCATTTATCCTTGAAATTACTGTGTGTTGTTAGAAGTCACTGAACCTACTCATTTTCACTACAGAACGCTATTCCATCAAAGGGTCTGACACTGTTTAGTGGTGACTAGCAATTGGTTTATATCTAGCTGTTTCTTATTAAAACATGCAATCACATGGTCATGCTATATGTGCATAGTCATAAGCCTTTGACTATGCACATATAGCATGGTAGGTCTTAGAATTTTAAGTATTTCATACAGATTATAAAAAGCTAACATCTCACAGGATAGAAAAGTTTATGAGCATAAACAATGAAGAAGAATTCTGGATATATATACACGCATATATATATATATACAATACACACACACACACATATATATCTCAATATCAGGAGATATATATATATCCCCTCAACCAAATTTGCTATTGTCGTACTTATCATTTTGTTTCTAAGTGGCTGAGGGTAAAGGCATCTTGTTTTGACTTTAATTTGCTGATGTTTTATTGGCCTTTGTACTATTCCAAGAACATTTCTGATTAAAGCTTTTCTCCTCCTCTTCCTCTCTGTTGCTGTTAGCATTGTTTCGTCTGTATTACAGAGGTTTATATATTCTAGAACACGATCTTTGACGAAGTGTAGATATTGTAAATAATTGTCATCTGTCTGTAGCTTGCATATCATTTGTGTTGTGAAATATATCTTGGTAGAACTTATGAATTATACCTTTTAGGACTTCAGATTTATTATTACCTAAGATATTCGAATTCCCTTGCTCCAAAAGAAACTGAATCTTTCTCAGTGTAATCTTTCAGATTTTTCAGTCCTTTTTCTAAGCTAATCCTTTTATATATCTGGAATTGTGTGGGCAATGGATGAAACGGAGTGGTGTGCCATGAGACATGGAATTGTAGTTCATTTTGCTATGTAGATTAACACCATTTATTATATTCTTCATCATTTCAACCTTATATCTACTGTAACATTTTCTCTTCATGATGAAATCCACCCAAATGACTGCAATGACAGGAGCTGGGCCAGGACAAAGCAAGGAGCTGGAAGTTCCATCTGGGCTCCCACATAGGCAGCAGGTGTCCCTCCTTGCTGTCGCCCCAAGTGTTGACTGGGGTTCAGAGAATTGAGTTGGAGGCTGAACATCCAGGACTGAAACTGGTGTTCCATTGTGAGATAATAACATTGCAAGTGATAGCTAACCTACTGTCCATCAACACCAGTACCTACGTGAGTCTTGATACCTGATAGAGCGAGGGGTTTTGATCTTCTTCCGGAATGCTTAGAATAAGTTAAGGGCTGTGTAGCTCTTCATTTGTTTTAGAGCTTGGCTTTGAAAGCACACACACACACACACACACACCCATCCAAAATTATTTCAGGCTGGAGTTGCTGTGAGTTTACGACAGATCAGTTTCATTTGATGCTGAGTTTCCTTACCACTGGAAACAAAGTGAAGCTCCGTTCATCCCAAACCTAACTGATATCTTTCAGTAAATGTAGGCATTTTGCTCCTTTTTTTGGTATCGATCTACTAACTGTAGTGAATTGTTTTTATTATGCACTGTACTTTTTAATGCGAACAATGCTTTTCTCTTTTAAAATCCGTTGAGTAGTAAAACTGGTTGAAGCAAATTTCTTTTGTGCTTATGCCTTGAGTATGGCATTATGATACTCAAGCATTTTTTAAAAAGCATATATACTACCTATGTGCTTCTTGCATAAAAAATGCAAGCGACTTTATATCTAAAAATATAAGGTTAAGGTTACATTATTCTCATTTTTCTTGGAATATTTTCACATTTTCTAAATGGTTTATCATAAGATAGAAACCTAATGATAGTTCTCTTTTATAATTTCAAAGCATTTTATATTTCCTCACTTAATGAATAACCCAGAAGATTCCATGTAGTTTTTTGTGTTTAGTACAATTAGTGCATATAGTACATACATTAGTGCAGTAGAAGCTTTAGTACAATTTACAACAATTTAACGCAATGACAGTGAAAATTTACTTATTTAATGAGAAATTTTCTTTTTTAAAATTTTATTTTTGATGATGTTTTTTACACAGTTGATTAGGGTGGGAAGGATCAAGGGCTAGAGGAAAGTGGGTGGAATCTTTGTTTCCACATGATTTTTTGTCTCCCTGTATCTAGGGGAGGGGGAAAAAGGAGGGGAGAAGCCATACTCAGCCTTCCCACCTCCTCTGTTCCCTGGAATGAGGGATGGCCACCAGATGGATCCCTGATGTGGGGTATGTTCCAAAGGTCCTGTTCAATTGGTTTTGATGATTCAATAGTCCTGAACTGATGTTGATGTCACCATCCTAAGCATGATAAAATAGTTCACTGTAGAGTCTCCGTTTGTCCAGATAATCACTGCCAACTCTTGGCTGGGTGAGTTGATCAATTTATTCTGTCCTTCATCCTCTGTTATGGTACCAGGTGGCCTCTGCAGGCTCCAATGGACTGCCATATTCTCCATGCGCATCTGCATATGCTGTCCACTCCTTTGTCTAAGCCACTCAGGAGGTCCAGCTCTGACACATGCACTCCACAGTCAGACCATGGAACCTGCAATTCTCTCCATGGTTGGAGTTCTGAATCCAGCAGTTTACTTGGAGGAATCCCCATGGAAACCTCATCTGAGGTCATCCCAGACCTGATTCTTGTGTGTGCTTGCCGATACATGGTCTGGTTCAGTCCAATGCCCAGATCAGCCTACGCGCACACTAGTGGTTGCAATTGCTGGATCAGTTATTTCTCCAGTCCTGTCTTCTATGCACACCAAAAATGGGTGTTGTGGCCTAGCCCAATCTGGCCTACCACACACTCAGCCATCACGTAAACCAGCAGGAGCTGAAGCCTAGTCAGAGTAACCTGCAGCAACCCACCAGGCCTGCCTCCTGTCCTGGTCCCCATGCTTGCCAGCTTGTACAGCGCACTGCTCAAGTCTGTCCCACGTTCCATTTAGCTCTCTTACATGTCAATGGACATTGAAACCTAGTTCAACCGGACCAGCCCCTCTATCCAGCACAAGTGCCAACATCTGTCTAATTATGCCCGCCCCAGCCCTGGTTCTTATGCTCGCCAGCCCGAGTGACAACCCAAGAGAGAGGTGCCCATTGTTTCTCTCCTGGACCCACTCCCACATCTTGTGCTTTCCAGGTACTTCTGCAGTTTAGCCTGAGAGAATTTGTCCCCAGTATCAGCACCTGCCAGCTGATGCTGTGGCAAAGCCCAACCAACTTGCACCCTCTATGGCCTATGCATGTACCAGTGGGTACAGCCAACCCAGTCTGGTTTCCCCTCTAATGCAGGTGACATCAAGGACAACAGGTGTTGTGGCCTTGCCTGGCCTTGTCTTCATCTGTTCCCACTCTCATGCTCACCAGTTGGAGTCATGGCCAAGCAGGGGAACACCCCCACAGCTTCCCTACATGGCTAATACCCCTCCCCCTCTCTGCCCCAGACCTCACATGTGCTGGCTGAGCTCTGAGGCCCAATCTGGCATGGTTGCCTCACCTCAGCATTTGTCAGGCTGTAGCCTGACCTGGTCCTGCCCATCCCCAGTTCCAGCTCATGCTGGTGTGGGATAAAGCCAAACCCAGGCCAGCTGGTCCCCAGTCCTGGTATTAATGTGAACTGGCTGGTGCTGCTGCCCAATCCAGCTTGACCTGCACCCCATTCTTGGCCAGTGGGTGATACGAACTGTCCCAGCTTGACTCGCCCCAGACCTGAGCCAAATGTATGCAGGCTTGCACTATAACCTGGCCTGATCTGGGCTGCTCCATATCATGCCCCTTGGGTCCCAACAGTTCCCCAAGCTCCTCCATCAGAACTTCTCCCAGTGCCAGATCTCTTACACTCAGGTGAGCCTGTGTCCCAACCCAACTTAGTCCACCTACTGTCCTAATAGAACAGTGGCCTGCACCCATTCTGGCTCTTACCATTGGGTGTTACAGCCCAGCCAAAATTGGTCCACACCCAAGCAAACTCACGTATGACTCAGGGGCAGACCTAGCCCATTCTACACCCACCCTGGTTCTCATGAGCACCAGTGGGTTCTGGAATCTAGCCCAATCTGGCACACCCCAGACCCAGTCCACATCTGTGCCAACGGACCCTGCAGCCATGTCCGGACCAGGTTGCAGCCCCTAC
Source organism: Ochotona curzoniae (assembly GCF_017591425.1). Taxonomy (NCBI): domain Eukaryota; kingdom Metazoa; phylum Chordata; class Mammalia; order Lagomorpha; family Ochotonidae; genus Ochotona; species Ochotona curzoniae. Next base: position 6,571,128 of record NW_024465699.1, read on the forward strand.
TCTGGTCCTTGAGCTCACCAGTGGGAACCACCACCCAGCTGGGGCATCCCGTTAGCTGCCCAACAAGGCCTGCTCCCAATGGTTGCTGCCCAACAAGGCCTCCCATGCCATTGGTTGCTCTGACCCAGCTTGGCATAACCCCTCACCTATCTTGGCTCTTGCCTCCAGATGCTTGCAGTCTGGCCTGATTCAGCTGGTCCCCAATCCCAATTCTTGCTGGTGGGAGCTGCAATCTGGTCCTGCTGTCTGTTCCCATCGCTGGCTCATGCACACCTATAGGTGTGATAGTCTAGCCTGGCATGACCTGCACTCCAGGCTGGCATTTTTTTGCTTTCAATGGGCTAATGTTTGCTTGGCCCTGTTCAGTCTACCCCCTTGCTGACGCACTCATACACTTGTCTAGTGGTTGAGCTACCTTGTCTGGCTTCTCCAACACCCAGGCCTGAACCATGCGTTCACCAGCAGGAGCCATGGCCCACTAGGGGAGTTTTCCAAGCTCCCTATGAGGCTCACTACCAGACCTAGATCTCCTGCATGCCAGAGGGTGCTAGGCCCTTAACTGACACAGCCTGAGCTAGTGGATGTTGCAGCATGGCCTGCTCCACACCTTGTTTTAGGGTATGCACGTGAGTGCTACAACCTGGACCTGCCAAGCCCCGGTACCCATGAGTGTCTGTGGGTTCCATGGTCATGCTTAACTAAGCCCATTGCCATCCCAACCATTGAGTTAACCAGTAGGACTTGCAATTCTGCAGAGTTAGGTCCACATATCCCCCACAGAATCTACCCCTTAATCCAGTTCTCTCATATGTTGGTTAGTGTCCTGGTCCAAACTAATGTGACCTATCCTATGCTCTGACATTCACTGTCAGGTACTGGTATCTAACCCTGTTACACAGGCCCCCAGCCTTAGCTTTTGTGTAGACTGGTGAGTTCTGGTCAGCAGTGTTCCATCATAACAAACCCAGCTCAGGTCTTCCATGTAGGCTGGTATGTCAGTCTGATCCATAAAGGTCCTCCAGCGTCTCTCCTCCAAACTTCCAGGTCTCAGTTCTCTTACATATCTTCAAGTACAGTAGGCTTGTCATTGGCAGTCCCTTGGGAGTCATTCCTCACCTGCAACACACTCCCACAGCAGTCTTTCCTCCCCTGCATTCCTTTGCTCCTTTCCCTAGTCAATCCACAATCCAGGCCCATTGAAGTTCTCCAGGCCGGAACCACTAGCATATCAGGCCAGCATGCTGACCTGGGACTCTCCCCACCCCTCCCTTCGCCATACCCAGGACCAAGCACATGGGCGGAAATTCCCATGAGTCACTCCACCTGCCTAGACATGAGCTCCCAGGAACCCACATGCTCCACCATTGCTATGCCCCTAGCATTCCCCCACAAGCCTGCATCCTCAGGTCCCCACTAAGCCTAGACTGCCCCTCCCCCCTCAACCTGGCAGAGGGATATATATTTAATGAAAAATTTTCACTTTCACTTGGTATAGAATTCCTGCTCTACTGTGTGTTTTCTGGTTTGGGTTTTTTTGTTTTGTTTTGTTTTTAGATGATGTTTATGTAGTCAGTCAGAGTGGGAAGGACCTAGGGTTAGGGAGAAGTGGATTTGGTCATTGTTTCCAAGCTTTCTATTTCTTCTTTAGCATTTCTGGGGGGAGAGGAGAGATAATGGGATAGGCCATACCCAGCCTCCCAACCATCCCAGTACCTCAGGATGGGGAACAGCTACCTGATATCAACCCAGGATCACAATGGCACATGTTCTGAAAGTTCTGACCAGGTGAAACTGATAGTCTTGAAATTCTGTTGATCTTGCCCATCTATGGCTGAAGAATCCTGTCCAATGTCCATTGGCTGACACCATCAACCTTATATAGTCTCCAATCACCCAGACATTTGCTGTCATTGTTTGGCTGAGGTAGTTGTCCATATGTCCTGCTCTCCAGTCTCTGCTATGGTACCAGATGTTCTTCTGCAGGCCCCAATGAGCTACTATGTCCTCCAAGTACACCATGGTCTGCTGACCAGCACTCCATCCTCTACACTGTGGAGGATATTCTTCTAGATGGTCGCATGGACCAGAGTCAGGCAACCTGGGCCAAGCTGGACCTCTCACCCTTGAGGCTTATGGATCCAGCAAAAAATCACAGGCATGTTCATAGCCCCAGGCCATGCAAACCAGGACCTGCCAGACCCTCCAGCCTGGAGTTCACAAATCCAGCCCCAACCACACAGGCAGGTTCAGTGACCTGGACCAGGAAACTCAGGCTCCTCTGGGACCCCCACCTCAGGGATTCACAGGTTTAGCACCTACCACGCAGGTGGGCCCAAGGCCCTGGACCATGAGACCCAGGACTTGTCTGACCTCCACCACTGGGACTCTCAGACCTAGCCCCCATCACACAGGTAGGTTCAGTGATCTGGGCCAGGAGACCCAGACCCCTCCAGGTCCCCTACTCATGGGGATCATGGATCCAGCACCCACTACCTCCAGACTGACATGGCTTATCTTTCTTCACCATCCTCCAGTGGATGCTTAAGCCTAGTTCAATTCAACCTGCTCCTAGTTCCAGCTTGTGCTAGTTGGTGCTGAAGCCTAGCTTTTCCCAGTCAGTCCCCACTCCTGGCTCCAGTATGAACTGGGTGGTGTTGCGGCCTGATTAGTCTCTTCTGCACCCTACACTGGTTCTTGGATTTGTCAGTGGATGCTATGAAATGACCCAGCCTATCTCACCTTATGACCTGATCCACACATATGCTGGCAGGTATTTTAACCTGGTCTGCTTTGGACTGCTTTTTGCCTTGGTTCTTGCGCTCACCTGCAGGGACTGCAACCTGATAAAGAACTTTACTAAGCTCCTATATCTGGTCTCCTCCCAGTGGCAGATCTTGCACATACCAGTGGGTCCCTGGCCCCGGCTGACTTTGTCCATTTGTGGTTCTGGCAGGAATGGTGTCCTTGCCCAGTTGGCTCATACTCTTTCCGGTTTTTACAGTTGGGTGTTGTAGCCCACCTGTACCTGGTCCATACCCAGACACAGCTCTCAAATGGTTCAGTGGGAGCTGAGACCTAACCCAGCCTGTTCTACACCCACACTGATTCTCATAGGTACCAGTTTGTGCTGGAATGAAGCCCAGCCTGGCCCTCCCCAGACACAAGCCCCACCTGTGCTGAGGGAGATTGCAGCCATGTTCAGCCTGGGATAATGCACCGGTTCTGACATTCACGTTCACCAATGGGCATTCAAGCCCAGCCAGGGCATCCTCTTAGCTCCCAAACCAGGCCTGTTCCCAGCTACAGTTCTTGCACATGCCAACAGAGATTACTATTCCATATATGTGAGCCCACATATTCTGCAGATTCTACCCCCAGACCTAATTCACTCACGTATTTGTTGACTTAATGTCCCAACCTCACAGTACCTGTTCTCTTTTCTGACACTCTCTGGTGGGTTCCATGTTGTAGCCCTTTAAGTAAAGTGGTCTTATTCATGGAAATTCCAGAGAAGTTCTTTCTCACATGGACCTGACATTGCTAACGGTCCTTACAAGGACTGGTCCTTGCTAATGCCCACCTGTGCCATCTCTCAGACTCCCTGTAAGCCGACATACCCAAGATCCCAGAGAGTATTTCAGGGCAGCCAACGAACTTTGCCCATCTCCATTGGTGCCCAGGCTGCCCAGTCCGGCGGGGTCGGCCCTCTAGCAGCCATCTTGTGGCCAAGAGGACCTCGCTCCCATGCTCCCTCTACTGTGTGCTTAAAATAAACTTTTGGTTTTAAAGTAGCTTTATATTTACATAAAGGTTGCAAAGAGGTACAAAGAGTTGTCTTGTATCCCAAACCCAATTTTCTCACAGTTAGCATCTTATGTTAATTTGCAATATTTCCCATGATTTCTTGCTGCTTGCTTTTTTATTCCCTGGATGGCTTGAAGGAGTACTATCTTGATATTTTTTACAATTTCCTTCGGGTGAAAATTATCTGATAGATTTTTGGGCAATTATGGATGAATATGGATTTGTGGAAAGGAAGATCACAGAGCTAAAACAGCATTCCTGTCTAATCATACCAAGAGTGTTTGCGCACTGTTGGTTCTGACCTTGAACACTTGGCTGAGGTAGCATTCACCTGCTTTCTCCACTGTGAATTTATTCTTTTTATATTACTCTTTATTTTTATTGTATCCTTGGCACAAAACCCTTGTATATTCTCAGGGGCTTATGCTGTATCCCCTGAGACGGAAATATCTACATTAATTATTTGGAAGCTTTTTGCAAAGGAGCTCTTTTTTTTTTTTAAATCATCTTCCATGTGTTTATTCATCCCATCATTTACCTACATCAGTACAGACTTGTGGACATTTATTTGATCCTTGGAGTTACAATCCACTACTACATTGTTCCTGTTTTGCTCAAGTTATTCATGCTTTGTCATTGTGAGCTGTTTCAGTTGGTTGATTACGTTATCCCTCCGACATATTCCTGTCATTGTGTACATGTATATGTGTGTGTGTGCTTGCAGTGAGCACTTTCTTCCTCTCTGTCACTATACGTTGCTCCAAGTTCATCTTGTATACGCCTTACATCAATTCTAGACTCAGACTTTATTTTCCAAAAAGTTCTTGTCCCTAATAGTAAAAATGATGTTACAAACCAAAGTCTGGACCCTGAACATGCCCAACTGTCCCAATACCTTTGCTACTGTTCAATTGTGTCTTTGTTGTTAGGTTGCCTCAACTGTTTGAACAACTAAATGTGTAAGTTTGTATTATCTAATGTAATATATTCCTTTCTTCCAACACTTTTACACATAACCAGCCATCCCTATGTATCTTAAGCTGAACATGAGTTCACGCTGATTCCCTCAACTTTACCCACTGCTGTATCAATTATTCTGCTATCCTAGTTCCATTTCCCCTTGCTGGTGTATCCTCCCAGTGAAACAGAAAGGAAGTTGACTCTGACCATCTGGCTTCCATTTGTCTAATTGTTCCAACCGCTATAGAGGGCTTTTAGAATTGTTAATCTGAATGCACAGGAGAAATAACTTCATCAACTAGTGCGCATGTACAGATTCTCTAGCCTTTTGTTTTTGAAATGATGGCTCATTTCACTGGATAACTAAGTTGCCTTTCCATGCCAGTGGTTTCAACATTTGTAACACATTTACATTGTGTCACCAGGACACACTACACTCCTTCCAGGATTTCCCCAATCTCCTAAATTATTTTACATAAAAGTTCACCTGTGCTGTAAAGTTCTATGGGCTTTGGCAAATGCAGTATCCTATATGAGAGTGCTTCCAACAATTCATGGAAAATAGGAATTCAAAGTTGAAGGTTACTACTTGTAGTTTTTCTGGAGCTGGAAGAGGTTTTGGATTGGTGACAGTGTCTCTGAGTGTATGAGTGACTTTTTTTACAAACCAGTTGCTTGAAGTTCTGCTTTTTTTTTTTTTTAAAAAAAATCTATTTGAAAGAATTACATGCAGGGAGAGAGAGAAAGAGAGAGAGAGAGAGAGAGAGAGAGGCTTTCATTGGTTGATTCACTCCACAAGGAGCTAAAATGGCCAGGAATGAGGTAGGCTGAAGCCAGGAGCTCAGAGCTTCTTCCAGGTCTCTCATGTGAATGGACGGCCCACGTACTTTACCCTCTTCTGCTGCTTTCCCCCAGGCCATTAGCAGGGCTCTGGATTAGAACTGGAGCAGTCATTGGCACGCACGTGAGACCAGGCATCAGAGATGCAGCTTAACCTGCTGCACTGTAATGTCAACCCCTGTTAGTTTACTCTTGATGATCAAGTACTACCGTTATTGAGCTATTGTTTTAAAGACTTATTTTATTGTTATTACAAAGATACACAGAGAGGAGGAGAGATAGAGAGGAAGATCTTCCATCCAATGATTCACTCCCCAAGTGAGTGCAACGGCTGATACTATGCCAATCCAAAGCCAGGATCCAGGAACTTCTTCCGGGTATCCCACATGGGTGCAGGGTCCCAAGGCTTTGGGCCATCCTCGACTGCTTTCCCAGGCCACAAGCAGGGAACTGGTGCCCATATGAGATCCTGGGCATACAAGGTGAGGACCCTAGCTGCTAGTCTACCATGCCAGCTGCTCCACTTCTTAGACATCTCCCTGGTTATGGCCCAGAAAAGCAGCTGAGGATGACTCAAGTCCTTAGGGCCCTGCACCCACATGGGAAACCCCAGAAGAAGCTCCTGGCTTCAAATCAGCTCAGCCCTGGCCATTATGGCCATTTAGGGAGTGAAACAGTGGATAAAGAACTTTGCCTTTGTCTTTCCTCTCTGTAAATCTGCCTTTCCAATAAAATAAATATTAAAAAAAAGAAAAGATACTACACTTGATCTTAGCCAAAAGGCCGAGAAGCGATGGGGGGAATTCCCAGTGCCTGTAAAACTGTATCACATAATGCAATGTTAATAACAATAAAAAAAAAAAGAAAAGAAAAGAAGGAAAGGAAGAAAGAAAGCAAGCAAGCAAGAAAGAACAGATGCTAGTGATATTAACCAATGGAGAAAAAAGACAGAAAACCCCTCGTAACCTACATTAAGAAAAGTAGTTCAGAAAGTATTAAATGGAAAATAAATTAACAGAAGGAAATGAATATAGTGTAGCAACATAACTCTTTAGCCACAAATGGGAATTTGCTTTATTTTGGAATATGTTTTAAAAGTCCCATTATTTAAAAAACAGTCCCGGGCCCGGCGCGTTGGCGCAAATGATTAAAGGTCCTCGCCTTGCACGCCCGGGATCCCATATGGGCGCCGGTTCTAATCCCAGCAGCCCCGCTTCCCTTCCAGCTCCCTGCCTGTGGCCCGGGAAAGCAGTCGAGGACGGCCCAAAGCTTTGGGACCCTGCACCCGCGTGGGAGACCTGGAAGAGGCTCCTGGCTTCAGATCGGCATAGTATCGGCCGTTGCGCTCACTTGGGGAGTGAATCATCGGACGGAAGATCTTCCTCTCTCTCTCTCCTCTCTGTATATCCGCCTTTCCAATAAGAAAATAATAAAAATAAATCTAAAAAAAAAAAACAGTCCCATTATTTGGCTTACCACTTTAATTGTGAAAATTTCATAAAATTGACATAAGCATTTACCTTTTAAGGCAGTTTGTGAAACTTTCTTAGGATTTTCCTATGCCTAGGATATGCATATTATGAAAGCATCTAGAGCTTTTAAAAAAAAGTTAATGGAAATATGTATTATTAAAAAAGAAAATCCTTGGGTTTCAATTCTTCATCCCAAAATGGTTTTGTCCTTTAATTGCATTTTCTATGAACTTTTTTGGATGCACCCTTGTATTCGTCTTATATAATGTTATGTAAAATGAATTTGCTTTGGAAAACATCCCCAGTGCTTTACATATTCAAAGCCTGTCACCCACATTGAAACCTGGAAACCCCTGGTGCCTGACTTCATTTCACCTGAGTGTTAATGTGATTGTATCCCAGGCAGTATGTAGCCATTTCAGATTCTTTTTTCACTTAGCAGAACACATTTAGAATTCATCTGGCTTTGCCTACTTTGATAATCCATTTCTTTTACTTTTGAATAGCATTCTATTGCAGTATTTTGTTTAGTCACATACCTGTTAAAGTACATCTTGGATGTAGTCATTTTGTTGTTTATTCAAGCTGCAGGGAGAGTGGGAAGAGAGAAAGACAAAGGCAAAGACAGAGTCAGGGAAAGACAGGCAGGCAGATCTCCCAAATGGTGACTCAATTCCCAAATGCCTGCAATGGCTGGGCTTAGGAGTGGTGCCATGATCTGAGAATTCAAGCCAGGTCTCCTTCTGGGTGGTAGGAACTTCGCTTGTTTGAGCCCTCATGCTGCCTCAGAGGTTCTACAAGAGCAAAAAGCTGGAGTTAGGAAATGAGGCTGTCAATCAAACCTGAATGTGCCAACGTAACACATGGGTATATTCAGGGGGCGTCTTAACTACCAGATAAAACATCCATCCCACAAGCAACTTTTTCACAATTATGAATAAAACTTCTGCAAGCCTTCGCCTGTTAGCTTTTTGAAAGCATTAGTTTTGAACTAAATTGGGTAGTGCCTAGAAATATTATCGTTGTATTCTACAGTAAGCTCATGTTTAGCTTTGCGCTGTTCTTTATAAAGAAATCTTTACTTACTTTGGGGCCAGCACTGGTGCCCAAATGGGATGCCTGCATTGCAGGGTTTACCCACTATGCCACAACACCAGCACCATAGCTTTGTAAAAACCTTTCCTACCTCCTTTCAGAATGGCTTTACCATGTTACATTTCCATTAGCAAAGCATGAGCATTCTTGTTGCAGGGCATGCTTGCCAGAAATCACTATTACACCTGTTGTGCTGTAGCCATTTGAACAGATGCGAAGTAGGTGTCATTGCTTCAATCAGCAATTCCCTAATACAAATTATATTCACCAATATTTCATATTTTAATTGTAGGTATTTAGATGTTTCAAAATTATTGTGCATATATTTTTAATTGTAATATTTTTATAATAAATTATTAGAATATAAGTGAAGTTATATATTTTCTGGAAATTTGTCAAGTTTGTCTAAGAGGAAATTGTAGATACGTTGGTATGAAATTGCCCAAAATATCCTTTTTTAATCTTTTGGTCTGCTTCCTGTTTTAACTTCATATCCTCTTAAAAATACATATTTATTTGAGAGAGAGGAGAGGGACAATGGACGGATAAGAGAGAGAGATGCCTGTAGAGGATGGAGCTGAATCAGGCCCAAGGCAGGAGCCAGCAACATAATCCAGGTCTCCCAAGCAGATGTCAGGAACTCAACTCTGGAGCCATCACTGCTGCATCCAGGGTTGGCCTTAGGGGGCGCTGGAGCTGAAACTCCAACCCACATACTTGAATGTATCTTAACCAGGACATGCTAGGCCATACCACGACCCCCACTCCCACCCTGCCCCATATCCTCTTTGGGATTTGTAAAAATTGCCTGTAAATTCCTGTTTTGTTATTGCCCTTGGTCAAACTCATTAGAGGTTTAACAATTTTTCTGGTTATTTTGTGAAAGGAAAAAAAAAAATCATTCAATGACATGTAGCAAAAAGCAAAGTCCAGCAGACTTGACTCAGGACCATAGTGATAGGTGTAGGAAATATGACTATGTCATTTTCCAGATTCTGCTCTGCCTACAGCATGGGGAGGTGGAATTTCAGTGACAAGGAGCAGGGAGGGGATCTACTGATGGAAAAGCAAGCCAACAATAAGAGGGATTCCTGTTGAATGTACGTAACAGGAGTCTGGCTGACTGCAGGCAAGGGCACCAGGCATCACTAAGGGGTGAATGGGAGGTGAAAAATCCCAGCAGACATCAAAAGTCACATAGAGGCCAGGGTATAGTCACCACCTGTTGTGCCAGCATCACATATAGGCACTAGCTTGAGTTTCAGCTGCTCTATTTCTGATCCAGCTCACTGTACGTGTACTTGGGAAATCAGCAGAGGATTACCCTAGGGCCCTAGCACCCATGTGGGACACCCAAGAGAAACCCCTGACTCCTGGTTTCACACCAGCCCAGTTTGGCTGCTGCTGTGGCCATTGGGAAGTAAACAACTTTCTCTCTCTCTCGCTCTCTCTCTCTCTCTCTCTCTCTCTCTCTCTCTCTCCCTCCCTCCCAATCTAACCTTTAAATAAATAGGTAAATCTCTTTTTAAGTAAACACTTATGGGAGAGCAGTGGTGATATTTTATAACAAATCTTACTTTGAATTCTTTTGGTAAGCCTGGAGTTTCAAGAAAGATAGAAGAAGATTCAGGAGTCTGATGGTGAGTTTTGTTGCTTTTCAACAACACACTTACAAGCTTATTGTTCTGTGCTGCTTGCTTTCTTTTTGTGTAATTAATCTACACTTACATCCTTCCTTCTATCTTCTTTGTATCTTTTTAATTGCTCTAACTTTTAAACACTTATTTAAAACATTATTGCCTTTCAGAATACTATGCATGGTGAAAACAACTTCTTTAAAATTCCATACATATAATTTTATATCTCTTATGCTCTAAAGTTTTAAATTTTTCATTATCACTTTTATGTGACTTATAAATTCTTTAAAAGAATGTTTCTTAATTTCCTATGTATGAGTTTTCAACGTTACTTTTATGACTCCTGAATTACTTTCATTTTGATCCGAGGGTGTATTTAATATGCATAGGTGTTATCTATGCCTGAATTGTGCAATATAATAAAACCCTTCAGAACTTAGAGGTTTATAGTAATAAACTTTTATTCAACTCGTGGGGCTACTGGTTAGTTCAGAAGTTTGGAGTCTTTCTTTAAAATATATACATATATATGAAACAGATATGTATATATATATTTGTGTGTATATATGCACATACATATATAGATATGTGTGTATATACGTATATACATACATATAGATATATATGTGTATCTATCTACCTATCTATCTATCTGAAAGGCAGAATGTGGTGAAGGGAGAGAGAACAAGAGACATTTCCCATTTGCTGACTCACTGCCCAAATGGTCCCAGCAGCCTGAGTTGGACCAGGCTGAATCTAGAAGCCAGGAGCTCCAACTCGTCCTCCCACATGGGTGGCAGGAGCCCAGGTCCTTGGGTCCCTGTTGGATGCCTCTCTGGTGAACTAGCAGAAAGCTGCATTGGAAGCAAAGCAGCTAGGGCTCCAGTTGGTGCTGATAAAGAATGCCAGAATTTTAAGTGGCACTACCAACTTTTCTCTGTGATTGGCTTTCACACATTTTTGGAGCCTGTCTGTTGCTTATGCTCTTTGTATGGACTTCATTGGGCCGACAGCTGCATGGGTTCCAAGTTCACATGCTTCTCAGCCCCAGCAGGCTGGTCCAGGTAGGTTTTCAGGACAGTGGGAATGATTGAGAGTTACTTATATGTGTATATCTATACAATTGTATGCACATGCAATTAAAAGAGTTATGTTGAATTCTCCGCTAATAGAAGAAATTGTTTTGTCTTCTACCGGTTAGCTTTGATTGAGGATGTGCTTGCTGGTGAAAGTTTAGAAGTGTTAAGCTTTCATGTTGAACTGAACCTCCTCATTATGTAAGAATTCCATTTCTACCTAGGAATGCCTTTTTCTCTTTTAGTCTATTTAATCTATAAATACAGCACATTTGGTTTTATGCTGGTAGTATTTTTGTCATATGTTTTTCCATCATCCTATTTTCAACTGCTCTACATTCTTACGTCTTGAATGTTAAGAATCAATCATGCAAATTACAAATATACTACTTGCAAATTTTGTTTTACAATCCTAGTGTAGAGTCATATATGTATGTATATATATATATAATTATTTAGTTCCCAAAGGTTTATGAAAAAATGGAATTAATGCTATGAGCAACAGGTTGTCAAAATGTGGTTGCACTAAAAATATTGTATAAAATTACCTTTAGGCTATGAGTATAACATGTATATGAAACAAATTTCTTTTTTAGATTTGGATTCTGTTTCCAACATAACTCATAATGGACATGCAAGTATTTTGAAATTTGAAGACTGTGAAATCCAAGGTTCTCTGGTCCCAAGTATTTTGGATAAAGGAGTGTATTTATTTCACTTTTCTGTACACTTTGTTTAATCAACCCTTTTCTCCTTTTACATCAATCATTACTTATTTTTAAGGTTTATCATATAGAAGAAGGAGAGGGATCTTCCATTTATTTATTCCCTGCAGAAATCCTGTCAGTAGCTGGGGCTTGGCCAGGCTGACACCAAGAGGCCACATCCAGGTCAGGCAGACAGGGAGTGGAGTGCTTGCACCATCGCCTTCTGCCTTCCAGGAATCACATGAGCAGGATGCTGGGTCAGAGGCAGGACCTGATCCCAAGCACTCTAACAGGGAATATGGACATCGCTAACAGTGCTTTAACCCACTGTGTCACCATGTCCACCCATCGATTATTATTTTTTAAGTATTCTCACTTTCTACTTTTCATTGGCACAATGACACTTCATGTTTGATATTTTAAATGCAAACACACACATTTTTAACTTCAGTCTTAATGTACGAGTATCAAAGTTCAGTCAATATACAACTAACTTGAGAAATTATATCACTATGTATCACATTTGTTAACACTATTATCACTGTGAAAGTAATATCAGCTGTGGCTCGGTGAGCTGAGCTGCCATTCGGGACACCCACATCTCCTACCAGAGCACAGACTGGAGTCCAGGCTGCTTTGCTTCCAATTCAACCTCCTGCTAAGGTACCCTGGGAGGTGGTAGGTAATTCAGGTGCTTGGCCCCAGCTACCAATGTGGAAGATCTAGAGATGGCGCTGGATGGCGCTGGGCTTCTGGCTTCACTAGAGTCCAACTTGGCTGTTGTATTTGTTCTCCCTCCTTCTCTCTCTCTATTTGCTCTTCAAGTAGATAAAAATTAAACAAACATTAACAAATGAAAAAATAAGACTTTTAGAACCACTTTAACTACTCATTCACAATTTATATGAGTACTGTTTCATCACGTGTTTTAGCTCTAACTTTAAAAAATTCACAAGTTATTATCACTATTGCTTGATAGATCAATATTTGCTTCCAGATATCTTTAATTGCTTTTGAGCATTTTCTTCCTTTGCTTCAAAATTTCCATCAGATGTCACTTTTCTTTGCTGTAATTCACATCTCTTAGAAATTCTTTAGTGAGGTTTAGCTGGTGACAAAACTTCTCATTATTCTTAAATACGAAGATATCTTTATTTTGCTCTCTTTCTGTGAAGATATTTTGCTAAATTTACAATTCCTGCTGAAGAGCTAGTTCCGCTCATTAGGCTGAAAGTATGTAATTCTCTTATCTTTTGGTTTCCGTTGCCATAATTGAGTGTCTGATTGCCACTAATTTTGGAGAAAATTTCATTCTTCTCTGCCTCCTTTGAAATCTTTATCTGCAGAGTTAACATGATGCAGCAAGTAATGAATCAGTTCATCAGGCAACATTTATAGAGCCATGACGGCTTAAACACCAGTGATGTAGAGATGGCTAGTCCTTTAAGAAGTTCATGGGCACCAATAAAGATGAACAAAGTCACCAAAGCATGCAGAAAACCCAGCCCAGCCCTGATCCAGGAAAGCCTCTTGGATGAAGAGACTAGCGATTTGGCAGGAAGAGCAGCAGGTAGAGTGATTTGCAGAATGGATTTATGGCTGGGAAGTAACCATCAGTTTGACACATCACAAAATCCAGTGCCTGTTGCATGTAGCTGGGGAAGAAGACTGTTTTGTTTATCTAGTTTTCATTTCCAAATATATCTTTAAGATGTACTGAATTCAGAATTGGCTCCATTATTATATTTTATGCATATAATTTGTCTAGAACTTAATCCCAAGTGTTAAGGCAGTTACGCAAACACAAATGCAGAAATAGTTAGAAATAAAGAGCCTGGTGGGCACTTGACATGGGATGCCTGCAATCTGTATTAGAGTGGAATCCTCATTCCACAGTCTATTCCTTCTATTGCGCACCTAGCAGGCAGCAGGTGGTGGCTCAGCAGGTAAGTCTCTGCCACTCATGTTGGAGATCTGGATTCCAGACTTGGGGCTAGCTAGGCTCTGGTGTGTCTGTGTGGAGTGAGTCAACCCATGGAAACTCCTCTCCTCCCCTCTTCTCTTTTCGCCCCTATTCTCCCCTCCCCTCCATTCCCTCTCTCCTCTCCTTCCCTCCCCCCTCTCCTTCTCTCCCCTTTTTTCTTTCCTCCTGTTCGCTCTTCCCTTCACTCCCCTTGGCCCTTCCCTTCCCCTCACTCTCTCCTCTTTCTTCTCCCCTCCCTTTCCTTTCCTTTCCTTTCCTTTCCTTTCCTTTCCTTTCCTTTCCTTTCCTTTCCTTTCCTTTCCTTTCCTTTCCTTTCCTTTCCTTTCCTTTCCTTTCCTTTCCTTTCCTTTCCTTTCCTTTCCTTTCCTTTCCGTAACCTTCTTACCTTCTCTCTCTCCCATTCCATCCTGTAAAATAAGTTGAATACACAAATAAAAACTATGCATATAGCACAAAACTGCAGATCAAACACAAACTGGAATCTAAAATGAGAAAGGAGGTACAGCTCAGCCCAAAAGGAGATGAGGGGTTATAACTATACATTCAATGAAGCACTGAGCTTCCCAGAAATCCAGAAACAAAGGAATCTACTCTGACGCTGAACATCCATTTCAGCACATCAGAGAAGGTACTCTTCTCCCCAAAGCTATCGTTTTAGAACAAGCCTATGTTAATGCCATTCACTCCACTGCAATGGGAGGAAGAAATGATGAGAGAGACATGCTCAGAGGCTGCATAATCTCTGCAAGGCACTGAGTAATGTGCACACCAGTAATGTGCAGGAATCCCTCCCTACCTGCCCAGGCCCACAGGTGGCATATCCAGGTGCTGTTTATTGATTTCTAAGACATGATCATGGGGAAAAACTTGCTCAACCCAGGCAGCTTGTCAGGTCTGGAGAGCAGTACATGTTTCAGTGGGCACACAGATGCCACAGGCTTAACCTGGAAAGTGATCTTCATTGTTGAAGTAGGAGCAGCAGAGCAAACTCATGAGAAGTAGCATCTCGGGGGATGCCCAGAAGCAGAGCAAGGAGAAACACAACTTGCACCGTGAAGTCACAAAGGACTAGTGAGCCAGATGAGGCGGGAATTCAAGAGCGGGTGGCAGTCAGTGCTGGCAGCTGGAAGTATGGTGCTTGGTGGGAACCGTTCCCAAGACAATGAGCAGTTGAGTGCAAGGAGGGATGCATTTGCTCACACTGCTGCTTCTGTTCTTCAGGATCTGTGAGAGAAAAAGAGACAGAGAGAGAGAGGGAGGGAAAGGGAGGGAGAGAATATCCTTCTGCTTACTTCTTCCCCAGTAGCCCATAACGGCAGGAGCTGGTCCAGACCAAAGGCAGGAGGTTGGTTCTCTGTGTGGCTTCTAAGGGCCCAAGTGGATGAGCCATCATCTGTTGCTTTAGCAGGGAGCTGAATTGAAAAACGGGGTAGCCAAGACTCAAACAGGTTCATGGGCAGGAGATGATCTGCTAACAGCCGATCTGCTCCCTAAGCTTCAATGCCAGCCTCAGACCTAGAGTTTCTGAATGCTAAATTTCCCCATAATATGCAGAAGGTGGGAAAGGGCAAGTAATCTTGAAAACCTTGCATTATACAAAATCACACATATAATAAAAAAAAAAAAACAATTTGGGATTGTATCACTGAAAGCGATACCATTTTGTAACCAGACCCCAGAAGAGAACATAGCAATCCGAATGAAAATGCTGATCTCATTTTAAGGACCTAGTGGTTTCCTAATGCGTAGAGACACTGTAATCAAGATTTTACTTGGAATGAGTACTTGAAGGTCGTTCAATGGACACGGGTGTAAGGATCAAGCGAAGCTGTGGAGTTACTGAGACAAGGGAAGCATCATCAGAAGATGGAGCTCGCTGAGCAGCTGCTGGCCACGCAGAAGATGTTTGGCACACGGCTTTGGGACCATTTCTTACCTCATCATCAGTTTTCTGAGACAAAGCACACAGCCAAACTTGGTCAAGAAACGGGCTGCTGGGAGTAACTCATCCACAGAGCATGCGTTCTGCACAACTGGCTGGCGTCCACGTTTCTTAGCACTCAGCTGTCATGAATGCGAGGCACAGAACAGCAGAGTGTTCAGGAAAATCACACGAGAACCAAAGTAACTCTAAAACATTCTGACGTCATTATCTTATTTACTTCATCCAGTGTGAGTTAATCTTCTTTACCAAAAAGCAACATCAAGCCTTCTAACAAGTCTTCTAAACATGTTCCATTAAAACTACGTTTTCAAAGTGGGCATTTGGAGCAGTGACTAAGATGCTGCTTGGGATGCATGCATCCTTAGTGGAATGCCAGACCCTCTGCTTCCAGTTCAGCTTCCTCCTGTTGCACATCCTAGGAAGTGGCTGCTGATGGCTCAGGTAATCAATGCCCCTGCTACCCGCATGGGAGAACCGGTTGATGAGGGTCATTTGAGGAGTGAACCAACAGATTCAAGATCACACATTGTATTTCTCCCTGAAATGGCCAAAAAATGATATTTAAAATAAATAAAATAATTAGTTTTTCTAAAAACTGTAAGTTAGTTTACTTTTGGCTAACCAATCCACAACTTCTCATCGTTAACAGATTACCCTAAACATACTTTAATTTCTACCTTACAAACTTACACTTTCTGATATCATTCGTTTTTATTGTCATTCTTCTACACCAAATATGAACTTCTTGAGTGTGGCCCCATGCACCCCCATGGGACCAAGTGGAGAGAGGTTTAGTGAAATGCCTATGGGATAAACACATATACGGCTCACTGGGCAATCTGTGTTTCCCTTCCCTCAAGCATGCACTTTGTGAGGTGTGACAGTAGAAGTTGTGCTGTTGCCTCTGTGGAGCAGTTGTTATGCACCGAACGGTAGTGCAGGTTACAACTCTATTATCTATCCACTGTCTCTGTAGCTCCCAACGTGGGGTACCACTTACAGAGGAGGAGCCAAGACAAAGAGCAAAATGACTTCACCTGTGTCCCACCATGGCTTGCAGAGAACCCGTGAAGCTCTCTCACCTCTGTGTGGCAACACTTGCCTAGTGTTTATTCTCTACTTACACTCATCATCCCTAATAATGAATGGCAGCTCATCAGTTGCTCCCTTTTGCCAGTAGCCAAAACGCATTCAGTAGGAAGACAGACACATTTTAATGAGACAGATAAGATCATAGAGCAGAAAGGAAACAAACTGTGGATTCAAACGTGAATTTGCGTTCCAGATAACCTTCCATAACTTTGTGTAGTCATTCATGGTCACCGTTGGTCAGCCCACAGGTAGTCATTGGGCCAAGATCACCCCCAAACTTCTTCTGTACTTAGAGTCTTCTCTTTGAGATGATCTGTAAGATTCCTCCTGGGCGTATCCACTGCATTGCCTTTCCTGTGAATATACCCCCGCCAAGTCCTGGCACGTATCTTTAAGTTGTCTAAAAGTTGTCACCATCAACTCTCAACTGTATCAGTTAGTTGAGAAATGGGATATTCACTTGATTATCATCCCAGTCCTTTCCACTTCACTGAGTGGCCAGGATAGTGCATGGTAGTTTCCATACAACAGTGATTTTGTCATTTATGTAATAGTGGTAAGTAATAAGACTTACCAGCTGTTCATCCATGATGTGTTTTGTTTTTAACGAAGTTTGAAAGAAGTCTGACACTGGGACTAAAAAACCGTAAGATCAAACCTAAGTATGCTTTAACAGCATGCAAACAGATATGAAAAGTGAGCCTCGTTCCTAGGCAGCACTGGCAGCTGCTCGTGGCTGCGGCAGCTTCACACTGCTCACCTGGGGGAAGGTGAAGCTTTGCCACTGGCTCCTATCAGCTCTAATCTGGATTGAGCATGTCGCACCATGCTCATTGACATTTTGCAGGGTTTTCAGGCCAGCCTGGAAAGCCACAATGCAGACCACTCCAGAGGAAATCAGTTCTGGCCAGGATAGTATTCATTTTCCAGCAAGGCACTGATGATATAAAGAGGAACCCAACACAGACTTTTTTTAATTGAAGTTTGTGGACCTCCTGATTCCTTTCATTAAATTTTAAAAATCTAATTTAAAATTAAAAAATTAAATTAAGTTATTTATTAAATTTTTCCAATGGTGCATCCCTGCTTCCCCAAATCCAATCAGGGAACTAGACATTCCAGCTGCATCTCATTCAGATGGCTCACATGGAACTGCAGCCATTGCTTGAGCATCCACATCAGGCTCCAGTGCCCAACATTGTCTCCCATCCTGCTTGTCCCACAGAACTTCTTCCAGATCCTCCAGTGAGGCACACTTTTTCCAAGTACCTATTCACGCTCTTCCATACGCCTAGAGTTCTCTCCACTGTGCACTCCTCAGGGTAGATCTCCCTTCTGGCAGTTACCACTCCCTCTGGGACCTAATATTACCTTCCTGAGCTAGGACTCAGACATTCCTTTTCTGGCAACCTAGTGTCGTATTAACTCTTAAGTCCGTGTTATCTGCATCTATTCCTGAGTGCTACCATCACAAACCATTGCACACTTTGTAGTTTAAAACTATGCAACTGAACTCATTCCAGACTGGAGATTAGGAGATCAACATCATGGTAATGCTAGATAACTCTGTTCCTAAAAGCTCCAGAAGAGAATCCTTCCTGGTCTCTCCCGACTTCTGGTGGCTACCGGCAGTAACTGACATCCCAAAACTTACATGCGCATCACTCCAATCTCCACCCCACTTCCCTTGGCTTTTTCTGTTGACCTCTTCTACCTAGACCATATCTCTATTGGGATCAGGTTGGGGATCCCTGGGTTCATTAATATAACCAATGTGCTTAGGATTCCCTATGCATCAAGATCAATATTAACTAAAGGAATAAATCAATGGCAGCTCAGGCTTAGAGTCTCAGGGGATCAGGACTGAGGTAGAAACTGGATCTGAATAGGAAGACCCAAGTAGGCAGCTAAGTCTTCCCTCCACAAGCCTGGGCTGCCCAAGCCCTGTATACCCCTGGACATTCAAGATTGTTCCCATGAACTATCCTGGAGATCACCTCAAAGTTTTTGGAATATCCCTCCTAGTAAGAGTGTTGCCATCTGCCTAAGGTTCTGGGCTAGAAATGTGAGCTTTATCAGATAGTGTGTGTAAAATCTCGGTCTCCAAGTGAATGCCTGGATCCCTGGGATATATGCACAGGCTTGACCTGTAAGGGTGTTTTGAGTTTCAACATCTAAAGGCAGTCACATAGATGTACAAATACTTCTATGTAATGGAACCCCAGTAAAACACTGAGTTCCATGACTTGGGTGGGCTTCTCTGTATGGGGAACCCTTCACACCTGTCACTACACATTGTGTGTGCCTCCAGTGAGAAGGGACACTTGGGAGTTGGTGCCTCATCTCCTCTGCATTTTACCTTTGCTCTTTGTGTGTCTCTGTCTGAATCCTTTCACTGAGATAAACCATAGCAATGAAAGGAACAGATTTTTTTTTTCTGAATCCTAGTAGTCCTACTAGCAAATTACAGGGCTTGAGTGTGGTCTTAACGAGTCTTAATGCATAAAGAACACATTTGTTGGATACAAAATGATTTGGGTCGGGAGAGTGGTTCATGGGTCATTCTTGTTGATGCTGGAGGCTGGCCCAAGGCTTCAGTCAAGTTGATTTCCAGGTCTGGGGCTTCAGGATGCCCTGCACCTAAGCAAGCAGTGAAGACTCACTTCACAGGGCTATGCTGCTGAAACCCCGGCCATTCCAGAAAAGGCTATTCAGCATTGGCCTCATGGAATCTCTCCAGGCTGAGCTGGTAACTCCTTCCCTCTCTATTTCCTTCTGTGTACAAAACCCTTTATTGCTGACTGTGGGAGGCTCTTGGGTAGGTGTAGCATGGTGCCTCCTCCTGGGCCAGATAGAGTTGCAGTCAGCTCACAGAGGCACCCCCCAGAAAGTCTGACTGTCCATCCAGCTCTGCTTGCGCTACAACTTAATCTTCAGATTTTCCCTGGATTGGGGATTGGGATGTCCACTGTGGGTTGAGGAGTCACTGAGGACAAGGCAGATCCAGTGGCAGGAGAATTTAAGTGGTCTATTGTCTGCCACATGTGTGACAACTTGGCAATCATGGCTGAATTCTGGCAGAGACCTCAGCTTTAAAGGGCGAGCTTGGCCCCAAGCCTTCCTTAGCGTTTGAGCTAGTGTCCTATTTTGCCCTTTGCTTCCCTTATTGCAGGAGTTTAAGAACTCAGTGTGACCTTTCCCCAAATGTGTCCTAAGGTTATACAGAGACTTCCTAAAAGATGGCCTGTGACTTACTGCACAGGAACACCAAGAGGGGGCTGGAATCAGATCTCAGGCTGCAGACAGCGGAAATATGACCAAGGACACATTTTCATCAATTCTTATCCTTTCAGGATGTTCTTTGTGTATTCTGGCCACACAGGGAGGCATGGACAAGGCACAGGGAGAAAATGTGCAGGAATCTCAGGCGGAATCATGGTCCCTAGAATCCATTCCTTGTATAATTTCCAGGGACATTTGGTCACGTGAGTGTATGTTCTGAGGATAGGAGGAACACAGGACCCTGCAGTAGGTCTGGCACGATGTCCTTGCCTTTAAGCTCCTCTGGTAGGCATGGGACTGCACCTGTACCTGTACCTGTATGGCTGTAGTCCCTGTAGAGTCTCTTCCTGCAGCTTTGCCAAGATCCGGGCCTGGCACAGAAACAGAATCATAGCCATGGAGCTGAGGTCTCTACAAACTGCCAACAGCATCAAGGGCGAAGGCAGCAGAGACAAATGTGCATTCCAGTGGGTGCTTCTGGTTCCAGCTCATGCTCGGTTCTCTTCACTCTTGCCTCCTGGTTGCCCCTACCTTGCCCAGCCTCTCCATAGGTGGACTCAACCAAGATTCAGAAACAGCAGTGTTTCCTGTAGCCTTGCCATCATCCATGTTGGGCAAGGTCCAGGACTTGCTGTGAATCCGTTATTGTCCATTGCTGCATGGGAAGTCTGTTTCTTTGACTTCCTATCACTACAACATGGAGAAACCACTGCATTGGGCAGGGGTGGAGCACTTGGAATTGGAAGAAGGCATGAAAATTGCAGAGAAAGGCATCAGAGCCTCTATAGCTGTTTTCCCAGCTATCCAGGGCTCTGCGGTGTGAAAACATCGCTTCTGACGTCTCATTCTCTGCTCTGATCCAGTGCACGAGTGGCTGCTTTCCCAGACCCCACTCCCAGCCCCCAGGAGTAATGCCTGCACCCTCTTCCCCAGGACCCAGAAGGAGAAGTTGTAACTGCAGAAGCTGCGGTGAAGTCTGAGCCCTCGGCACATACGCTCTCCTTCAGCTCAGGAATAATTCGCAGCCCGACGGGAGCCATAATTGATGAGCTCTGTCAGCCAGCATGCTTCCCCACTGCAAATGGGCTCTGCTTGCAGAGGGTGATTTATTTGCGTTTTATGGCTTATTTGGAGGTGGAGAAAAAAAAATCAATAAAGGCGTTCATTTTTACATTTTAAATGTGCCAGGCAGAATCAAACCATCATCAAACCTGTGCTTTACGTTCACTATTTTCAAAGGTGAACTGGTATAAATGAAATTAAACTTGGACTTGCAAATTACCTCCAGGGCTTTTCCTGTCTGAAGCTGGGCTCCTGGCGTTGAAATAGACAGGAAAGAGGCCAGCCGAGTGGCCATGGCAGAGCCTCCTGCTTGCTTTAGTCACAGGTGCCTTCCAGCTCAAGAGTTCACTGGACTGACCAAGGCTACAGGTGAAAGCACTGTGGAGAAAAGGCTCACCCTCCTCCCCGTGGTCCCCACTCAGGGAGCAGGTACAAGGCTGAGACTGGGCAAGAGTAGAGCTATTGGGTTTTTGGCTACATGACTTCATGGTCACCATGCTTCCTATGCCGTGACACTCCTTCCCATATCTCCAGAACAAAGGAAATGAAGACGGATTTGCTCTGCCGCTGGGAAAGTGTTCACTGAGGGTCTGTGAGAGGTCACTACCACTCTCCAAGAAGCCAGCCTCACATAGAGGAGAAGAAGACCCCTCCTTGTCCTTGTCCTTGTCCTTACTCTCCTGTATCTTTTCTCTCTGTCTCTTCCTATGTCAGTTTTCTTATGTCTCTTTCTACCCCTTTCTCTTTCTATCCCTCTGCTTGTTTCTCACTTTATCTACCTATACGTTATCACCTTGTCTATTTCCCTGTATTTCTTCTTTGTTTTAAAGATTTATTTTATTTTTATTGGAAAGTCAGATATACAGAGAGGAGGAGAGACAAAGAAGAAGATCTTCTGCCTGCTGATTCACTCCTCAAGCGGTCTCAATAGCCAGAGCTGCACCCATCTGAAGGCAGGAGCCCAGAGCCTCTTCCAGGTCTCCCACGTGGGTACAGGGTCCCAAGGCTTTGGGCTGTGTCCACTTCTTCTCCAGGCCACAGCAGGGTGCTAAATGGGGAGCAGGGCAACTGAGATAAAAATCAGCAGCCTTATAGGATCCTGGTTTCCGCAAGGCACAAGGACTTTAGCTGCTAGGTTACCACACCTAGGTCCTGTATTTCTTATTCTTGTCTCTGTCTTTCTTTCCTGCTGTATCTTTCTCCATATTCTTGCTTGTCTCCCACCTCTCTCTCTCTCTCTCTCTCTCTCTCTTTCCCTGTCACTTACTTTTTCTCTGTGCTTCTCGTTCAATTTTCCTTTCCATTTCTTTCTCTGCCTCTCTCCCTTGTCTATCACCCCTGCTGACTCCATCTCTCCCTCCCTGGCTTCTCCCTCTGCACCTGGTACCTGAAAACCCTCCATTCACAGTGGAGATTTTCCCCCAGAGCACCTTTCTTGTCAAGTCCCGTAAACACTTCTCAACCTCTGCTATCTTGGTACTCCTGAGATGAGCATAGCTGAGCTCCCAAATGGAACATCCAATGCAGTCACATCCCTATCTTACTGCTTTTTTTTCCCCACCCCAATCCTCCTTTCAGTGTTAGATTCCTTGGGGATTATCTCCCAGTCTCTGCTTCTTTCTTCATCTAGGTGAGTTAGTTTACCCTTAGAGCTGCAAGTGTTTGTGCATAATTCTCCAGTGCATTCTCCCTGTGACCTTGTACATATGAACAGACACTCAGGTCCCCAGATACTTGGCAACCTCAGAGAAAATGGGTCTTTGCTGAGTACTGCCTTCCCAGCACCCTACTGCTCTGAAGTCCTCATATTCGCAAATGGCACAGCTTTCTGGGTAGGTCTGTTACTCAGGAATACCCACCCGCCTGAGTCACCAGGCACTCCCTACAGGCTCCCTTGCATTAAAGGCTTGCAACTCCCTTCTCAACACCTTTTGGCTCTCTTGTTTAACATTTCTTCTTCCCAACAAGCTGCATACTGGCCCAATGCTGGACCATACCTGAGAACTTCAATTGCCAGTATTAGAAGTGCATGAAATGTCTTCTGCTGACACGAGTATGCAAAGGACAAGACAAATCCAATCCTCAGGAAAAGTGTCAGGTGATAGGTCATCGATTTATATTCCCAGGTGTCACTGGAGAACCAAGACAGGGGGACTAATTCTACTAGAAGGAGATAAGAGAGCTTTCACCACAGAAGGGAGAACTGAAACACGATGCGACTGACAAGGAGGCAACTAGGCAGAGAAAGCAAAACCTGCATTTCAGGGGGAAATGGCAAAATGACCACAGCAACTGGAAACTTTTGCATATCCAGGGCTCTCACTGCCTCATGAGTTAGCAGGTGTCTGAAGGGGGTAAGTGCTTCTCCCCTCTTAAGCCTTGAACCCGAAAGAGAGCATGTTCATGCTCTGAGTAGCTAGCCCTATCCCTAATCCTAACCCTAACTTTAACCTAGTTTCAATGAGAAGGATGATGGGGTGGTGGTGTGTGAATGGAATATATGGTATGCTGTACATGCACACCAGGGTCAGATATCACAGGTGCCTCTTAGCTTACCTAGACATGGAGAGAGCATAACACCCAGATAGCAGTGTGGAGAGGAGGCGCTAAGAACACAAAGGTTATGCTGCTTCGAAACACACAGGAACTGCCCTTAGAGGTGAGAAGGATGGGCAAATATGAGAAACCTTGGAGCATTGCATAGTTGGGAAATAGCTGCATCCCAAACCAGGGTGGTGAAGACTCCCTCAGGCATTGCCCAGTGTCATTGTCAGGATCATTTCCTAACTGAGATGCTGCTGGAAAAGTCAACTGTGGGAAGAATATAGAGTAGATTGAGGCATTGTCCCATGTAGATGTACCCATCAGGGTCTCCAGAAGCCCAAAAGCCCGGTTCTTGGGCACTAGCTTGTCCTGGGGAGCTGGGTGCACTCAGCTGAGACTTTCCAAGTTGTAGCAGATGCTGTGGGTGTGGTGTTCCAGCGTCTTCTGCACAAAAGTTGCAAAAGTACAACACATGGGGAAAGTGAGAATGTTGGTTGCAAAGTCCCTATGAGTAGGAAGACACAGGGCAGTCAGAAAGGAACGGAAAGGGTATTTGAGACACCTGGAATCTGGAGGGCTGAGGAGGCGAGTGTTTCCAGAGAGAAACTCTGGAGTCCGGATATGCTGCAGAAAGCTGCCCTGGGCTAGGGACAAAGCACTAATGGTTTCCTTCTGTCTTTTAGCTTCATCTAGAAGGAACATGTTCCTGGCTTAGCTGGTAAAGTCAGTTCCACACGAATGGAGGTATTGGTGTCCCAAGTTGGACAGTAATCTTATATGCACACTTTGGAAGAGCGCTAGAACTAGAAAACTCCCCTACCAAGATTGTCAGCCAATCATTGCCCAACCTGGGAATATCTCCCACAGGAGCCAGAGAGCTGAGGGAGTCTGCAAAGGAGCAGACTGCCATTTCCAGCACCCAGCTCAGGGGTCTCAGAACCTGTGAGTGCAGCAAGAAGCTAGAGAACACTCCACTGTGGTGGTACTGGAGACAGGCTCCGGTCCATGTCATCACTCCTCCAATCACCCCAACTCCGCCATGGCTGAACCTTGCTTTCACACCTTACCCTCAGATGACCTCCCAGTCTCCAAGGAGACAGAGTGGAGCTGACCAGCCATGGTGTGCTGCTGCCGTGGTGAAAGTTGTAAAATAGAAGTGTGAGTGGGCTGATGGCAGGCCAGGAGAGGGTGATGATCATGTGTGCTGGGTGCATAGCACCTCCTTCCTTTTGATGTTTCAGAAAACACAACCCTGAGGTTTTGGCCAATATTCCATTACTTCCATGTACCCTGGCAGGGTCATGCAAGCATGGTTACCGTGCCCCGCCTCAGAAGGAACCAGGGCCCCCCCTTAGAGACAGATGGGATTTTGACACATCCAGAGGAACAAAACAAGGGACTGGGCAAACTGCACAGGTTGGCTGTTGAACTGGATAGAATGTTCCTTTGTTCGGGATTGATAAATTGTGAAAATAATGCCATATTGAACATTGCAAACAAAGGAATATGGAGGAAATATTCACTGGGATGTTTTGGGGAAATGTTTGGCTTTTGATTAACATGGAAAGAGGTAGTGACAATGGTCCAGAACGAACTTCTACGGAGGCATAGGGTGACCTCATGAAAGCAACAAGGTGACATGGGAGGGTCTCAGGGCAGAACCCTGGGAGTATGAAGCAACAGGTGTCATTCAGAGGACCTATTTGAGAAAGAGAGGAGATAGGTAGCAGGCACTGAGGAGAACTGAAGCGGTAATCAAAACTACATGGCTCTTCACAAGGCAGTGTGAAAGTACAAAGAGAGAGGGAGGGGCCATGCACAGTGGGGACAGGGTGCTTCCAGGACTCAAAAGGACCAACACACAACATGAGCAATCTAAGAGACAAAAGGCTGGGCCACCTTCTGCTGCTTTTCCCATACCGGGATCAGGAAGCTAGATGAGAAGTGAAGCAGCTGGGACATGAACTGGTACCCACGTTGAATGTAGGTTTTGCAGGTGGCAGCCTTACATGCTACACCACTATGCCAACCCCATCTTTGTTTATTTATCAAAGCATAGGACAAATGGTTAGAGACTAGATGTTTAGCTTTCACAGGCAGTTTTAGTTTCCAATTTAATTACAAAAAATGTCCAAAAAAAAAACTACATCATGCATATTTTAAGACGCATAATGGAAACAACAGGGGAAAAGAAGTTTTATAAAAACACGGAACAATGTGTTAGCACTCAAACTAAACTTGCAGTTACAGGTCCTGGCACAGTGGCTGAAGTCCTTGCCTTGCACTCACTGGGGACCCTTTTGGGTGCCGGTTCATGTCCTGGAGGCCCTGTTTCGCATCCAGCTCTCTGCTTGTGGCCTGCGAAAGCAGTCGAGGATAACCCAGAGCCTTGGGACTCTGCACCCGCGTGGGAGACCTGGATGAAGCTCTGGGATCCCGGCTTTGGATCAGCTCAGCACTGGCTATTGCTGCCACTTAGGGAGTAAACTAGCAGACGAAAGATCTCCGTCTCTCCTCTCTGTATATCTGACTTTGCAATTTAAAAAGAAAAAAAACCTTTTTTTTTTTTTAAAGCAGTGTAAAGTTAAAAAGAAGTCTAATTTAAGGTTGAGATCTTGAAAAACAAAAAAGCAGATTTTTGCTGCTTAGAGAAAGCACGAGTGGAGAGAAGAGCAGGTTTGCAGTGTGAAGGTCAAGCCACTGGTTGTCTTTCAACTCCTACACTTGGGTACCACGTTGCTTCGCTGACATGTTAGTCACAATCCACTCCAACACAATCAACCACAGGCATCTGTTTGATCTTCCCGTCCAATGAGCATACATAGAATTAAATTTGCTCTGAGAAATGCCTGGTATTTGTAGACCCACCTACTACTGACACACGGCATATGTGTTTCACAGGATTTTAGTCGCTGGGTCTGGTGCTGTGGACTAGAAGGTTAAGCCAGTGCTTATAAGGTTGGCATCCCATGTGGATGTCATTTCGTATTCTGGCTGTTCCACTTCCCACATAACTCCCTGCTGATGCACCTGAGAAAGCAGTAGAAGATGGCTCAAGTGCTTGAGTCCCTGCACCCATATGGGAGACGTGGAAGAAGCTCCTGACCCCTGGCTTTTTTCTTGCACCATCCCAGTTCTTATAGGCATCTGGAGAGTGAACCAGCAGATTTCCCCTCCATCTCCCCTTCATTGTCCCTCTCTGTAATTCTGTCTTATAAATAAATATTAAGTAAAAAAAAATGTAGTCCCAGAGAGACACAGAAAATATAAGAATACCCATGGGCTAGTACTATGGCAATGAGTTAGGATGTTGCTGGTACCAGCAGCATCCCACATCAGAGTGCCAGTTCCCGTCCGTGTCTTTCCTCTTCCAATTCAGTTCTTTGTTAACATGCCTGGGAAGCAAGCAGAAGACGCTGCAGGCTCTTGGACCCCTGCCATCTGTGTGTGTATCCTGCCTTCAGCCTGACCCAATCCTGACTGTTGTGTCCAGTTAAGGAGTAATACATCAAATGGAAGATCTCCCCTCATGCCCTCTCTCCCTCTGGCACTCTGCCTTTAAAAGGGATTCCTCTTAACTTTTATCTCAGCAATATAGTACCTACACTTGTCATGTGCCTGCTCCTCTCTTGAGTGGGATTGCATGTGAACTGACTACAATCAAGGAAGCAAGGCTCCAACCAGACAGAAAGCAAGGGTGGCAGTGGCTGGCAGGGTGGCTCAGGTAACTAATCTCCTGCCTGTAAGCGCTGTCATCCCATGGCACTGGTTCTAATCCTGGCTATGCCACTTCCTATCCAGCTCCCTACTTGTGGAATGGAAAGCAGCAGAGGACGGCCCAAAGCCGGGGGACCCTGCACCCTTGTGGCAGACCGAGAAGCAGCTCCTGGCTCCTTGCTTTGGAATAGCTTAGCTCTGGCCATTGTAGGCATTTGAGGAGTGAGCCAGCAGATGGAAGATCTTTATCTCTGTCTCTCCTTCTCTCTGCAAACCTGAATTTCCAATAAAAATAAATCTTTCAAAAGAAATGTTGGTGACTCTGGCCTGGCTCATAAAACACCGAATGCATGTGACACTGGGGACGGTTGGATCTGTTGTGGTTGTCTTTGCTAGCACAGAGCATTTCTACGTTTTGTTTCTTTGCTTGTTTTTAACTGGGTGAGTTGAGCTCCAGGTCTCTTCTGCCTCTCTCCAGCCCTTTCTACAAATCGCTTTGGGTGATTGGACACTAGGAGAACTAGGTTTTTTAGGTGAGTGGTCTGCGGAGCTTCCCAGGAAGATGGTGCCCTCATTGCTTGCTCAGACAGTGCCTCCGTGGAGCAGAACCCTTGGGCTTATATGTGATGATCTCTGTGTCTCTGTTTATCGCCCTCAGTGACTCTGCCTGCCCATCCTTGTGCACAACACGTGGTAGGCCGTTCCTCTCAGGAGGGATGTACTTGGATGACATTAGCAGACCCATGATGAGGAGCCAAGACCTGGCTGACCACCAAGAGGGTGATTGCTGTGAGGCTGGTTGAGACTCAACCCTGAAACAAAGCACTTGGATGGGCCTTGATACTGTTCTTGAGGACACACTGCCTTGGCCCCAGGCTGAGCTGGTGGTCCCTGTCCACACTTCCATCTCAAGTTTACAGGAAGAATTGGAAGTAGACAAAGGCAGAAGGAGTGGAGGATGGCAGGAGAAGATGCATTTGGGACTTGAAGATACTCCCTGGGATGCTGAACAGCATGTATAACATACAATCCTATGGACTTCTAGAACACAGATGGAGTTTAGTGTTACCAATACCAAGGAACATAGAATATTGACTGGGCAAGATGGAGAAGGCTGAAGAGGGCAGAAATGGACGGAAGCCTACTGCCAGGCCCTTACTTCAATAATGTTATTGTACACATGGAGCTCCAAATGTGTTCTCACCTAATGCTTGGTGTGAAAAATTACAGGGAAGGATCAAAGACTCTGGACATGTTTGACATGGAATAAATCCAATTGCAGCTCATTAGGAAGCAGAGTATCTCTCGAGGGGCCTGAGGCAAGACTCTACCTCACAGTGTGAACATTTTATGAAACTCACAGTTACAAAACCAAACACAGGAGAGTCCTGCCCACTCCTTGGAGGATTCTGTATCTATTTACAGCCTAACCCATAGACCCAGCTATAGCACAGGTTACACGATCCCCAGGGGACTGTCCACGGAGCAGGACCCCACATCATTCCTAGATGTGGCCTCCTACTTTGAGCAGGGGACCCTGAAAGCACACAAAGTTCTATCTCCGGAAGTTTTAGTGAAAACAGAGGCGGGAATGTGAACGGTATGTTGTCAGTCTCTAGTTTTAGCTTGACTGGGGCCAAGTAAAAATGTTTCAGAGGCACCATCAAGCATTAGACAAAAAGACAGTCTTGTGGGATTACCTTATGAGATAGTAGGATGAAAATATGTTTCCTTAAGAAACAAAATGGTTTTCATTCTTTACATGTCCAAGTCAAAGGCCAAATATTATGTTCCCCTCCACGTGTTACTGGTAGCAGTGTATTTCCTGGAGATAGGCTGATGCCAAAAAAATCTACATGAGGAGCCAGCTGCTGCAATTCCCTACTGGGGCCACAGGCACACTTCTAAAGAGTGCAGTGCTAGAGAAATTACACAGATTTGTTTGAATTTTTCATTTATATTTTCATCAATATTACAGAAAGCAAATGCAACTTGTGCATTACCGTGGTATCCTACAGCCTTGCTAAACTCACTTAGGATGTCTAGCCCTTCGTCAGATCTTCTGCAGCATAGATATTGTCTGTGAGTAGTTCTACCTTTGCAAGTGCTTCCCTTTCAATCTTAGTGACTTTTGCATCTGTTCCCATGCATTTCTCTGCTGTTTCCTGTTTTTACAATGCCTTAGATTGATTTTGATATCAAAGTAAGGAAACCAGCACACAATGAAATATTTCTAATTTCAATTTTCTGGAAGTTTATGTTGCTTTGGATTATTTTTCGGTGTTTCACTTGACTTGCCTTGTGAGATTGCTTTAAAATATACATGTAAAATATTTAATTCACAGGGCCACTGTTGCTGCAATTATTATTTGAGCAATTTTGCTAGTTCGTATCTTTCCAATAATGTGAAAATTGTTGAATGTGTTGTCTGAAAGTTTTTATACTGCACTCATTCTGTCTTAAGACATCTGTAGAAATTATACTGATGTAATCCTTTCCTGTTAATAATGGCAATTTTTGTCTCCCCTTTTTCTCCAGAAGTTGATCAACTGTGTTAATCATCTCAAAGAAACAAGTGTTGAGTTTGCTGATTTTCTGCTTTTCATTGCTTTTCTGCTTGGATCTTTATCAGTTTTTCCCCTTTGTTTATTCTGATCTTTTTTTTTTGCTTTTTTCCTATTTTCCTCATTTTCTAGTTAAGTTGATTTAAGACCATTCTCTTCTACTACGAATTAAATACTGTAAGGTTTCCTATGGATAGTTCATTGTCCCTATCTGAGTTTGATATATTGTATCTTGTATTTTTGAAGTTCTGTTTGATTTCCTCTTATTTAGAATTTTGCTCATTTTAAAATATTTTCATTTTTCAGCACTATTTCTGTTATCTATTTCTACATAATTCAATGGGGGAGAAGAACAAACTTCTATGAATTTTTTTTGGATTTATTAACACTTCTTCAATACCCTATAGAGCAGAGTATATTGATCAATATTCTGCTGCTACTTGAGAAGAATATTTCTGACTTTGAGAGATAGTAGGAACATCAATCAAGGCAAGGTGTTTGAAATTGTTTCCCAATGTTTTATATTTCTCCTGATTTTTCTACTTAGTTTATTAATTATTGAAAAGAGAGGGAAATGTCACAGATATTTACTACATTATAGATTTGTTATTGTAATTCAATCCATTTTGTGATCATATACTTTGAAACTATTTTGCTCATATAAAGTTCTTATGTCCTCTTAATGAATTAGGTTTATGGCAACTATAAAATAAACCCTTTTAACTTTAGTAATCTTATTTACTTTGAAATGACTCTACCTGGGATTACTGTGCGCTGTAAGTTTTCCTTTTAGGCGTATCATCTAACAATCTCTTTTTCAACCCTTTTGTTTTTAACCTAGTAAGTCTTTCCTTCATATCATTACAATAATATAGACTTTCAGCAAAAGCCACAAGTCCAAGATTCTGCTATTTTTGTTGGGGGTCCTCTTTTTATTCAGAAGTAGATGTGCACATTACAATATATCTTCGCTTCCCCAGTATGCTAGTCTCCATTCTACAGTTTATCTGTGAGAATGTATATATATACATGTTTACCTATATGTCTTATTTGTTTTGTGTTTTGCATGAAGGTTGCTTTATATCAGACAGGATACATGAAATTCATCCTTTGGGGATTGGCTCATTTCACTGAGCATAATGGTCTCCGGTTGGGGCCATTTTGTTGCAAATGGTAGAATTCCATTCTTTTAAATGGCTGAGTAGTATTCCTTGGAATGAAACTAGATGAGTATTCCTCTTTCAGTGGCCATCTGGGCTGTTTCCACGTTGTTGCTATTGTGGATTGTGCTGCTATAAATATAGGGCTGCAGGTCACTTCCTTATATGCAGATTTCATGTCCTTTTGATAGATTCCCAGCAGTGGGACAACTGGATCATATTGTACATCTGTTTTCAGATGTTTTGCTCTCTCCATACTGACTTCCACAGTGATTGTATAATTTTTATAGCGCTTTATATATTCCAATTGTGATCACTTTAATAGCTAGCCAATTTTCTCAAAAGGTATTTTTTCTTTTTAACTGTTCAGAAGATTACAAAGGACAAAAATTTTCAACTCTGATTAAACTCAACTGAGATACTTCTACAATTCATCGTGTTGTTGATGTCCTGAATCACTCTCCCTTAATTGTTAGGATTCAAAGGCTTTTCAACTGTATTTTCTTATCAAAGGTATATATTTGCATGTCTCTAGTTGGAAATAGGGAGTATTTTGAGTCCTTTTATCCCTGACTGAATTGGTTTTACACTCTTACGAAGTATCCTTCTTCAACAATCGTGTATGCTGATTTCTGGGTTTTCTATTATATTCCATTGACACATGTGCCATCTTTTCTAGTTCCAGTAGGAATTTAATCAACTGCTAGTCAGGTACTCTTGTTTCATTAGCTTTTGTTCTCCTTTTTCAAAGCAGGTTTTTAAATCTCTTCCACTCCCTTGGCCTTTACAAATGTATTTTTATACAACCTTGTCTAAATCTACAGAAAAGTAACCTGCTGAGATTTTGATAAGAGTTACTTAAATCTATATTGCAATTTTGAGAAAATTGTTATTTTCCACGCCAAGTTCTCCAATCCAAGAAGATAATGTAACTATTCAATTATTTAACTCCTTTTTTTATGCCTTTCATGAGAATTTTGACAAATGCATCCTACCTATTCCTAGTTATATTTATACCTTGTTTTTAGTGATACCTAATTTTATAGCTATTTAAAATTCCACTTCTGCATGTTTGTTCCAGGGGCACAAAAATCTGATTTATTTGTGTATAATAATGATGTGTCCTATAACTTTTTTCATCTACATATCAGTTTCAGCTGGAAAGTTTTTGTGGTTGTATATTATAAAGTTGAGGATGTTTCCCTCTATTCCTATGTTTTGGTTGACTGTTTTTTAAAACAATCACAATAGGTAAGTGTTGAGTCTCATGCTCTCTCTCTTTTTCTCTCTCTCTGTTAGAAAAGAGAGAGAGAATTGTGTTGGTCACATCATAAAATGCATTGGTTGATTTTTTTTTAATACCAAACTAGCTTTACAACCCCTAGTACTAACTCCCTTATGTTTTAGTGTGTAACTAGGTGTAACATTGATTTTCATAATCTGGCCCTTTCTTAAGAATTTTTGCATCCGTAATCTTGAATAACGCTGGTCTCTGGTTCCCTTTCAGGCTTGCTGGTCTTTTGCTCGGTGTCAAGGCAGTGTGAGCTCAGACACTGCACTGGAAAGTGGTCTCTCACCTGTCAGTCTTGCAGGAAGATATGTGGAATTCTTGTCATTTGTCTACAATTCCCCAATAAAACCTGGGCCTGGAGATTTTCTTTCCACTTGGTTTTTAAGTCACATAATTAGTTTTCTTAGTTACAAAGCTACTTAAATGATATATTTCACACTGTGAGAGTTTTGAGTCAGTTTTTTAAAAAGAATTAATCCAGTTTGTGTATATGTCACATAATTATTTGTGTAGGTATTCATAGCACTTTTAAAATTATCCTCTTGATGGGTACAGCATCTGTTGGAATGTCTCCTTTGTTATTTTACTATTGATAATTAATTCCAACCCTCCCTCTCTTTCCATGGTCGATCCTCCCTGTTTTGCTGAAGAATTTAATATTTCATCAATTTTTTCTCCCAAAGAGTGATTTTTGTGTGTGTATGTAATTGATTTTCTATTTTTATTATGTTTTCATCTTTTGAAAAAAACGCTTTTCCTTTGTAACTGAAGGGAATTTCAAAATTTTAACAAAAGTCAATGTTGGCAATTCTTTCACTACTTCAGAAAAACACACTCCTTGCTTCAGATCTCCATGGCTCATAATGATATAGCTACTACAACCCAATTTCTTTCATTTTAAAGGTTTACTTATCTATTAAATACTTATTTATTTTTATTGGAAGTTTAGATATACAGAGGGAAGGAGAGACAGAGGAAGACCTTCTGTCCATTGATTCACTCCCCAAGTAGAGTCACAACAGCCAGTGCTGAGCTGATTCAAAGCCAGGGACTTGGAGCTTCTTCTGGGTCTCCTATGTGAGTGCAGAGTTCCAAGTGTTTGGGCCATCTGCAATTGCTTTCCCAGTCAATAAGCAGGGAGCAGAATGGGAAGCAGAGCATGGGGATATGAACCAGTGCCCAAAAGGGTTCCCAGCACCTGCAGGAGAGGATTTTGGCCACTAGGCGCTGGACCGACTGATTGATGGATTGATTGATCGATTTGCAATGGAGAAAGAGAGAGAACTTCCATTTGTTACTTTACTGGCTAAATGCCCACAAAAATAAGAGTGAGCCAAACTCTAACCAGGAATCAGAACCCATCCCAGTCTCCCATGTGGATGGCAGGGACCTCAGGACCCAAACTATCTCTTGCTCTGTGCCAGTTGATGTTAGCAGGAAGAGCCATCAGTGGGGAAGTTCACACTCAAACGCAGGCATTTCTATATGGAATGCAGGTGCTCCATGGTGTCCTTTCCTTTCCTTCTTTTTGTTTTTTTTAAAGATTTATTTATTTCTATTGAAAAGGCAGATTTGTAGAAAGAAGGAGAGAAGAGAGAAAGATCATGTGTCCACTGCTGGCACACTCTCCAAGTGGCCATAACTGCCGGAGCTGAGCCAATCCAAAGCCAGAAGCCAGAAGTTTCTTCTGGGTCTCCCATGTTAGGACAGGTTCCCAAGGCCTTGTTCTGTCCTCTACTACTTTCCCAGGCCACAAGCAAGGAGCTGGATGGGGAGGGAAGAAGCTGGGACACCAACTGGCACCCATATGGGGTGCAGCCATATGTACCCATATGGGAGTATACAAGGCAGGGATTTAACCAATGAGCCATTGCCCCAGTGGTGGGTGGTGATTTTTATTTTTTGTTGTTGTTGTTTTGCTTGTTTGTTTTTTTCTGTTGTTGTTTTGATGTTTCCCATAGTTGATTAGAATAAGAAGGGTCGAGGATGTGGGAAAATTGGATGAGATCATTGGTTCCAAATTTTCTTCTTCCTGTGTCTGGGGGGAAGAGGGAAATAAGGGGAGAAGCCACACCCAGCCTCCCAACCACCTCAGCACCTATGGATGGGGAATAGCCATTTGATGTCATCCCAGGGTCCCCAGTGTGGAGCATACCCCAAGAGTGTCTTAATCACTACACCACAATGCTTGCTTTCAGTTTGTTTTTTTCAATGCTTAAGCATTCTGTGTGTGTGCAGCACACATATGTGTGTTTAAGTGTTTAGTTTCCAAGCTCTATTAGTTTTTTGCTTGTTGTTTGTCTTGATGTGGCAGTCTTGATTTCCTTGCATTTAGCCACTTGGGTTTCATTCATCTTCTTGAACTTGCAAATGAATGCATTTTTTTGGAGAAGTTTCTAGATGTCATCTTCTTTAGCATCAGTCTGGAATATATTATGTGGCTAAAAAAGAACCTGCCTGTTTCACTGTTTCTTGATTCCTCAGGCTCCTAGCCTTTCCATCTCCTCCTTTTGTCATAACTGTAATGTCTAGTGTATTTAGCTGTACTCACAGACAGAAGTGGGCAGAATGATGTCAAATCCATCTTGTCTCTTGAACCAGAAATCCATGTAAGTTTTGATTGGTTGGTTTTTCTCTTCATTTATGGGGTATGATTTTCCATAGTGAATGGATGCCAAAAAACTATAAATTTTGACATTTTGTGTGCTAAATGCTTTTGTACCCCTATAAATATTCCTGATTTTTCTTTTTCTTATCTTGGACATGGTTAATTTGAAAAGTCTGAATATTGACAGCCTATTTTTGTGTTTCCTGAGGTAGTACCTACCGAGTATTGATCAAAGTACAACTAGAATAAGAAACATTTTTAGGGCTTAACTTATGTTTCATTAATCTTAAGGTTTTCTATTTTGTCTTCTCAGAACAATCAGTATACTTTTGCACTATTTGAACTTTTGAATACCTAGTACTTCAGAGAGTTCACAGAAAAGTGGAATTAAAAGATAACCTGAACTTGATCGGGAGTATTTTTGAAACCACACATTCAGTCACTGAGTCTTATATAAATTCCTGGAACTCTTCCTTCTCATCTTTTCAGTACACTCACTGGGCAGGATGCAACTGAGTGCTTGAAGATCACTTTAAACCCCTCTCTTGGAGATCTCCCGTCTTTGACATTCTGCACTCTTAGCTTCATCTGCCTTCCCTCCTTTGACTTCCAGTCCTCTATAACCAGCTCAGGGCAAACACGCGGTTCTGCTTGGCTCCCATTAACAGTATACAGACCTAGATTCTGTCATAACCAGTTAAGACAAATGTGGGGCTCAGCTTGTTGTTCGCTGGACTCCCCATTTCTCGCGTGTTCCTTTTTCTCACTGCCTTGTTGTTCATTGTGTTGAGAGTGAAAGCTTTGTGCACTCTCTGTTCTTTTTAGCAGTTTCAGAATGCAAGACAAAGCCAATCTCTGTAACTGTTGTCATCTGAAATGAAAGTCCAAAAGGGGGGGTTTTAATCCTGGTTAGAGCACCCCCAGTCAATATAATGAGGCAGCAAAAGTCAGATGTGATGAAACAGCAGGAAACCATCTGAGAGTCTTGGATCTTTGCTCTTGGACCCTTCTGTTTTCATAGCTCCTCACTCATTCACTCTCCCACAAGGCATATCAACATTCATGCAGGTTCATGAGACTGGGATACCACTTTCTAATTATGTTAAGATAGGAAGAAGAAAAAAGAATCTTGTCATATGTGTTTCCACTGAAGTGATACTTTCCTACATGGAATCATATATTGTGGGGTTCTCAAATAGAGTTTGAACATCTGAGGTGAAGTCTTTCTGTTTCCAAGGTGACTGACTAATGGGACAGGCATTCAGAAGATGCTCCCAGAGAGATGCCCCAACCCAAACCCTCAGTTCCTGACTTCTCTGACAGTGCACCCAGAAAACACAAGGAAAAGGTGAATGATATATGTTGAAGGCAGGAAGAAAGAGGTAGAATAATAAAGATAGATTTATTTTTCTCCATGTATCACCCATGCATTCATCCATCTATTGATTGCTACCAGTTACAGTGTAAGGTTTTCATCACAGCTTTGACACAGAAAGGAAATGTTGACATTTTTTTTGTCCCTTTGACCTCCACTCTGTGGTCTCCAGGACCCCTCCTGATCACTGCCTTTCCTGAATACCTACATGGAAGTCCTCCCTTGTCTGTTCTGCTATAACACCATGCAATGCCTTTACTGCAGGTCTGGCCCAAGATGAGGTCTGAATCTCTCAAGTCTAACAGTCACCCCTGGAGCCCAAGTCTGTGTTAGAATTTCTCCACTTGTGAATCAAGACTTGGAGCTCTGAAAGGACTTTTCTATAAATGGAGGAGTGCCAAGAGTAACTTGAGGCTGAGGATCTGTCTGAGTAACTCCAGCCAAGCCCACACAGATGGCAGATGGATTGCTCATCCTGATAAAAGAGTGGAATCTTCAAATTTCAAAGCACATAGATTGAAATCTCCAACTCCAATCTGATTGTATTAAGAACAGGGTCTTTGGGAAGTGCTAAGTCATGAGTTCCCAGCAAGGGAATTGGTGCCTTTAAGGGGACTCCACAGACCTTTCTATGAGAACACCAGGAGACATCAGCCAGCTGCACTCGAGAGGGAACTCACCAGAACCTGACCACTCTGACCCCCTGGTCTTGGGCTTCTAGCCTGCCGGCTATGTGAAATAAACATCTGTTGTTCATTAACCTCTCAGTTGATTGTCATTGGTCAGAGCAGCATGAATTTATCAACACAACTTGTTTTTCCAGATTTCTCTTGTTCAGTTTCCTGTTTTGGTTGGGGGTAGGGAAAAGCATGTGTTTCTTCATGGAACAAATAATAAGTCCTAATTACTAAATTATTCATTAAAAAATTAAGTGAACTGACCCACCTCAAACTCTTGGAACACAGTGAGAGGTTTCGGTTTGTCCACTTGGATTTTAGCCAAAGGAAAACAAACAACACATCATCCTGCATCTTTGCCCAGGTGTAAATTTTCCAAACTGATGAGGTTCCTCTAACAACCAAAGGCAATAATGAGCCCACGTGATGAATTTCCTTCTGCTGTTGAGCAGTTGGGAGCTACCACGGTGCACTGTGGGTAGAATGCAGGGAACCAGGGAACTGCCAATTTTCCAGCAGACTCCAAATCTGGGCATCAAATGAAGAAAAGTGAAAACTGCCAGGTAGCCCAGACCAGCTGTGCCTCTACACCACTAGCTCAGCCACAAAGGAAGTGAATAACATGGCCAGTCTCCTGAGTGTGCCACTAACAGCCAGGCATGTGGGTGGGTAGATGCTGTCGGATAGAGACCTTAGCTGCCTACCTCTTTCATGGAGATGACTCCAGTTCATGCCACCACCAGCTCTTCAGTCCTAAAGTTGCAACAATAAAGGCCTCACCAGACATTGGCTATGGCTTTAATGTAATGGCATAGAATATCCGGGTGTGTGTGGGGGGGGGGGGGGGGGGAGGCAAAACACAACAACAACAAACAAAAATTTAGTAGTGCATTACTGGTCCAGAAAATTCATTTGCACGTGTTACTATTTGGTGTGTCTAGCTTCTTCCATCTATACATGCACTTCATTTTGGTTGAATATTATCTGCTTATTTCTGTCTTGTGCTGGAAACTGCTCCACCTCTGCTGCCTCCTCACACACACACCTGGAGAGAGGGTCCTGTCCTTGCACAGGATCAGAAGGGAGGCAATTTTTCCACCTTTTCTACAGAATCCCTTGCCTTGGACAGCCAGCATCCTAGGCTCTCCATCCTCATGTTCTGATTACTATGGTGTTCAGCAGTCAACTCTGCTCTTTCTGCTCTGCCTTTCCAGCTTTGGACATGTATGGGACATAGTGTGATCTGATAAAGAATCCACTCTCTGGTCCCAGATACAACTGGGCTCGTAGGTCAAACCAATTCTAATTCTACTAAAGAACATAATCTCTCAAATTTTCCTTTGCTTCTCAATTAAATGGTCATGTCAAAGGATGACTCACTGGCAGCTCTGTTGAGAATGGAGATAATAGTACCCAAGGTGCAATGTCCAATACTGTTCTTTTCCCTTGATTCCCTCTTTTGTCTTAAGCATGGGTATAGAATCCATGGTGCTGTGCAACTCCCACCATGGATGCACCTACCTATGTGTGCTACTGTGGAGGTCTTTGAGGCTGCAAACACTTGTCTACTAATGGCCATCGGAAGACCATGCCTCCTAGTCACTTGCCAATCATACCTGCTTCCCAAGGACAGACACCAGGGTCCCTTTAACCATATACCTTACCATCTAGCACATGATAGCCACTGTGTGTTGGCTGAATCCTTCATGAAATAACTAGTAGTTGCATGAAGCAGTCTCCAGATGGGAGATGGATAGACAGCTGAGTAGATAGTAAACGAATGAGCTCTCACATAGATCTCTGTCTTCTGCTCCCTATCTCTAACATTAGACCTTTGGTATCTAAATCTGCAGCAGCATGCTTGCCTCCGTAAGGCCATGTTGTGTATTGACCCAGACAATTCTAAGCAAACTCTCCCCTGGCCTCCCTGGCCATCCAGTCTGAGCACTGGCCATTCAAGATCATGTTTCTGGGAACAAAGGGGATATCTTAGAGATGACAAGGGCACAATGACTTGACTCTGATGATAGCAAAAGGAGCCACTTCCTTGAATTATACATTCTGGCTGTTTGTGACTTGTGCATGATCCAATGCTACCATTACAGCTAACCCCAAATCCCAGCCTGGCTCAGAGGAGACTGTGAGTTTGGCATAAAAGCCATCAGCGCAGTGGCTTCCAAGCCCAACTCTCTGACAAGCTGGTTCTGAGAAGATCTGTTTGAAGGGGTTCATGAAAAATAAGGCTTCCTTGGTCCCCATGCCTAGAGATTATAACTCTTGGGATCTCTCTATTCAACAAGTTCCCAAGGGAGTATGATGGGTGACCAGGCCTCTAGGTCCCTGGAGGACATGAGACTCTAAGACCTAGTCCATCTCTATCATCAACAAAACTCTACTTTCAAGAAGGATGAGTTTTCCCAACTATAAAACTCTACCTGATTAGATTCCCAGAAACAAACCTTTTAGCACAAAGGGCCAGCATCAGGTCCCTCTCACACATTCCCATCTCCATGTGAGTTGGAGCCTAGCCCCTCACTGCCCTCACCTCAGTCATTCAGCTTGTACCAGGCAGAGGATAAATTGCTGGCACCTAGAAGTCTGTATTTAAATGCTAATTTTCTGCCACACAAGGGAGCTGGTTTCCACCATTTCTTTCAATATGAATATTTCTTTTTTGATGACATTCTTCCCCTGGGGGCTTGCTATCTCTTCTCCCGGAACATGTCTCAGAGACCCACAGTGGCAGAAATACACCCACGGAGAGAATAATTTTTATCAGCCCTGGGGCGGTAGCCATAATAAATGGCCTCCTCTTCTATTGCAGTTCAATGTGAGAACTATTTTCTGGACTGGAATGTTTATAGGCCCTTTGGTTACCTAGACAGGTGTAGAGCCCCAGTTGATACATGAGTGTTGTGAGGCATATCCAGCACCACCAAGGATACAGGAACGGTCCTATACAAGGGTCACTGAGAACCAGGGCTCAGCAACACACACAAGCTGAGAATCTGGACCAGAGTTAGAGACTTGGCGTTACTCATGGAAACTGTCTTTAAATTTATTTACCCATTTGTCTGAGTGATACAGAAAGATAGGGATGTTGGAACGGAGAGAGAAAGAAAGACTGAAAATCTATCCCTTGATTCTTTCTCCAAATGACCACACTATCCAGGGCTGGTCCAGTTGAATGAAGCCAAGAGTCCAGAATTCCATCTGAGTCTCATACATGGGTGGGAGGGGGTTCTAGTACTAGTGCTATCTGACATTCCTTCCCAGGCACATTAGCCAGGGAGTTGGATTGCAAGTGCAACAACTGGGACTAGATCTAAGAATCACAAGCAGCAGTTAACTTGCTACACCACAACACTGGTCTCCCTGCAAACTTTCACCCCAGCAAAGCCTAGACACAACATAGTCATGTGGATGTGAGTTTCATGTTGGCTGAAGGGGTGGTCATCAAGTGACACATACAAAGGAAGACCTGGCATAGGCATCCATTAGATCATGGGTAGTTTAAGAGCAGATAGAGGGCTTATAGATCCCAGCAAGGGACATGATGCCAGGGCAAGTCCTGAGAGCAATAGCGGCAGCTTGGGAAGCGGTGTGCAGAGCAGGAGCCAGAAGAGGGTACTGCAGCAAGGCTGGACAAAGGGCAGGGACAGTGTTTGGCAGGCTGAGCGTGGAGATAGGAGAGAGGCTCAGACTGAAGTGAGTGTTTCCTAGGCAGGTCTCTTAGTGTAGGAGGACTTGAGGCATGAAGCTGGACCCTATGTGGATGACAACAATGTAGAATGAAAATAAGGTGAAGAACTTGAATTTGGAGCTTGGAGCAAAGTATTTCAATTGCTTTTGTTAGTGTCAACACAACATGTATTTTCCTATTAATTTGACTTTTTTGACATGGGAGTAGGGGTGGAGGTGGTCATTCTTTCAAATTCTATGAACCCAATCTGACTGCATGTCTTTTTAGTGGGATGCTTGGCCATTCCTGCTCCATCAAATTGTTGATTGTATCTCCCTTTAAATCTATTATATTGCTGTCTGCTCTCTATTCGTCTCATCTTTTTGGGGGGTTGATGCTTCTCCCTTTTTTCTTCTTCTGGATTTGAGATCTTTCTTTCTAATTCTGTGCTTTATTGTTTGTTGGTTGACTACTGTTTTGTTACATCAGTGACTGCTTTAAGAATTGAGTTATAAATCTTACTGCAACATAGCTTCAAGTGATGCTGTGACACTTCTTGGGCTCATGTAAATATTATTCCCTGTTCTCCCACCCAGGTTTTGTGCTGTTTTTGAGCTGTATTCTGTAGTAACAGGTGTTATTAATCACAAGATATATGGTCATTATTTTTGTTAAATGATCATTTATCATTTAGAGAGATTGAAGTGGAAAAATAACCTCATACTTTTCCCCATGTGGTTATCACTCCAAGTGTTCTTAATTCTTTGGGTGGACTCATAAGATCATACGCTATATTTTCATTTAAATAAAGGACTTATTTGAACATTTCCTGCACACGTTATGTGCTAGGAATACATTCTCCATTCCATAGGACTAGAGGAAGTTTTAAATTTAGCTTTTCAACAGCTTTTTAAAATGGTTTATTTAAATGGCAGTTACATATGGGGTGGGTGACACAGAGACAGAGGTCTTCCGTTAGCTGATTTACTCTCCAAATGTCCACAACAACTGGGGCTGGGCCAGGCTAACCCACGAGTCTGGAATTCAGTTACGGTCTCCTGATGGGTAGCAGGGAACAAAATATTCTTGTGTGATCTTTGGCTGCTACTGCATTCATATCTGCAGAAGGCAGGATCAGAAACACAGAAGCAAGGACTCACACCTACACACATGCGGGATCTGGCGTGGCAGGCAGTAGCTTTAACAGGTTGCACCATCGTCTCAGTCCCTTGAACCGTTTTTTCTGGGTCTAACAGTTCTTTATGTTGCATCACTGTCTCTTGACTGCATTATTTGCAGTGATAAGTCTGCTGCAACCGATCACCTTTGTTTAACTATTTCAATGAAATATCTGAAGTAGAACAATTTGTAAAGAGTAGAGGTTTATCCCTCACAAGTGTGGCAATTGGAAATCCAAGACCTAGGTGATGGCATTCTGTGCCTGAAGAGAGCCTCTCTCTACTTCCAAGCTGGTGCTTTGTTACAGCATCCTCATGTGGCAGGACTGATGCTATGAATTCACATGATGCAAAAGTCACCCTTTAGGAGGTACAATCCATTCAACAGGGTAAAGTCATCACGGACGAATCATACCCAATAGTCCCCTTAATATCATCACAGTAAGGATTAAATTTCATTATAAATATTGAAGAAAACACTTCCATTCAACAACAAACCTTTCCTCCCATGTGCATATAAAGTGTCTTTTTCCGTTTTATTTGAGATATTTTCTTTTTTTCTCAAGTTATTTTTAAAATTTATTTATCTTTATTGGAAAATCAGATATATACAAAGGAGAAGAGACAGAGAGGGAGATCGTCAGTCCAATGATTCACTCCCCAAGTAAGTGCAACGGCCAGAGCCAGTCCGAAGCCAGGGGTTTCTACTGGGTCTCCCACGTGGGTGCACAGTCCCAAGGCTTTGGGCCATCCTCAACTGCTTTCCCAGACCACTAGCAGGGAGCTGGATGGGGAGTGGGGCTGCCAGGATTAGAATCGATGCCCATATGGGATCCTGGTGCGTTCAAGGCAAGGACTTAGCTGCTAGACCACAGCTGGGCCTTGAAGATTTTTTATAAATTTTACTTAAAAGTCAGAGTAGCAGAGGAAGAGGCACAGTGAAAACAAAAGTCTTCCATCTGCTGATTCACTGTACAAATGACCATAATGACCCCAACTGCACTAAGTGGAAGCCAGCGGCCTGCCACTCCATCTGGATCTCACATGCGTGACAGGAACCCTTGCACTTGACCCATCTCACCTGATACTTTCCCAGGTACATTACCAGGGAGCTGGATTGGCATTGGAGCAGCCGGAACTTGAACAGCTACTCGGATAGTGGATTGCTAACACCACAGAGCGTGCCTTGGACTCTTGTGCCAAAATACAGTCCTTTTTTCCAAAGATAATATTTATGTTTATTTCTTCACTTGCTTTCATCTACTTGGAATGCAGAGTAACACAGAGTGGTAGACAGACTGACAGAGATCTTCCTTTTGGCTGATTCACCCCTCAAACCCCCAAAGAACCAGGCCTAGGCTAGGTTAAAGCTAGGAACCAAAAACTCTATTCATGCCTCCACTGTGGTGAGCAGGCGCTCCTGGAACTTGAGCCGGTATGTGCCACCTCCCCGGTGCTCAGAAACACAGAACATCTGTGCTGTAGACTGGCTGTGCTCTAACACCTGCTCTTGGAATTTTGGTTGTTCATCGTTGATTAGGAATAACTTAATTACGATACATCTTCATGCAGTTTTATTTGTTTTATTACTCATGAGTTTGAGGTTTAAGATCTTTTGGGTTTGTAATTTTATGTATTTCATCAAGCTTGACAACTTTCTACACTTAACTATTTTTCTTCCCCTTTTCTGTTGTTTCTCGTCTTGGCATTTCCAGTCGCATGCGTGTTTAGCAGCTTAAATTGTTTGTAAGATCATTGACATCTTTTTATACTTCCTGACTTTTTTTTCTCTTCTTGATCCACTTCTCAGTGTCTAGGACTAGTTCTTAAAACTAATGATTTTATACCATATTTAATACTGTTATAGCAGGATTCGGGAACAAAGAGATGAGACTCCAAAGCCATCACCAAGAGGCAAAATTTCTCCTCCTCCTTGTTATTCTTGCTCTTATTCTTACTCTTTCTTACTCTTATTCTGCTTAAATAAGGTTTGGATGAATCATATCTAAAAAGACGGACCTTCCAAAAAGAAGGAACACCTCTTTTGGTTTTTTTGTTTGTTAGTTTGTTTTTTGGCAGGTGGGCCATGGAGGAAAGGCCTCTATCATACTGTGACTGTCACCAATTCTACTGTCACTGCAAGCACTGCTATTTTAAACTCTACGTGTCTAGTTTGGATGTTTGTAATATCTTCCATGCCTCGTCTCATTTTATTAACCCATGAAATGATTATATAACTTCCTAGCAAACTTTCCTGCTCATCCTAAGATCTTTGTCAGCTTTTTTGGATGATTTTTTTTTCTTTATTACGGGTTTATTTTTACTCCATTATTGGCATACTATGTAGTTTCTGACTGAATGCCATATGTG
Source organism: Ochotona curzoniae (assembly GCF_017591425.1). Lineage (NCBI taxonomy): Eukaryota > Metazoa > Chordata > Mammalia > Lagomorpha > Ochotonidae > Ochotona > Ochotona curzoniae. The sequence continues at coordinate 6,615,250 of NW_024465699.1, forward strand.
AATTTTAAACTTCAGAGTCTTGGATATTTTTCGTATCTATGTGTTTCTGCAACTGTTTTGATTTGATAAAGTCTGATTGGTCGACGCTGTTTGCACATCTCCATCCTTGATGCTTTTGTTGTCGGTTACTTGAGCTTGTGCTTTGTACCAGTTGGCTAATCTTACCTCAGGAATTCCCCGAGGGCTGCTTTAGCCTGGAAATACACTGCACTTTCTCAGAGACCACACTGAGGTTCTAAGCTCGTTAATGGAAGCTTCCTCACAGGATTTGTCACACGTAATCTTTTTCTTTTAAACTTTTTAATTTATTTTTGATAATGTTTACATGATTGAATTTGATGGGACAGACTGAGGGTCAAGAAAATGTGGGTGCCGTCATGGTCTCCAAACTTTCTATCTTTTCCTCCTGTTTCTGTGCAAAGGGAGGAGATAAGAGAAGTGATACCCAGCCTCCCAAACATCCTGATACCCCGGTAAGGGGAATGGCCACCCAATATCAACCCAGGATCCCAATGTGACATACACTCCGAGTGTTCTGCCCAGGCAGCTTCAATAGTTCTGAGATGTTGTCAATCTCGCAGATGCAAGGATGAGGAAATCCTTCCAATGTCCAGTGACTGACATGGTCAGTCTTCCAGTCTGCATTCATCCAGAGTTTTGCTGTCATCATTGGGCTGCGGTAATTGACCAGTTTGCTCCACTCTCCTTCCTCTACTCGATGTTCTCTGCAGACCCCAATGAGCTGCCAGCTCCTCCATGTGCATCATGGCCTGCCATCCACTGTCCCGTCTTTTCTACTGAAGACAAGTTCTTGCAGGTGGGCCCAAAAACCCAGGCCAGGCAACCTGGGCCCCACCAGACCCCCAGTACTGGGGCTCAGAGACCCAACACCCATTACACAGGCAGAACCAAGGACCCAGGCCAGGAGATCTGGGTCCTGCCAGCTTCCCTGCCCCCATGGCTCTGAGCAACTTTTCCAAACAAGACTGGGTGATTGAACTTGTGTCCAAACTCTGCCTTTGAATCATTTGCCTTCTCGGTATTGGCTCCAGATTTTTGTACAGGGTCTTCATTTTTGTTGTTAATCTTTCCAGCATCTTTGTTTTTGTCATTTTCGGTCAACATAGCCAAGTTCAGAGAGCAGTAGTGACCAATACAGAATAAAATTCCTAATATCTTGGGTAAAAAGCTCTGGTTTCTCAATTTTGAATATCTCACTCTCCTCTGCCCCCTCCACCTTCTCCTCCTTGTCTCTGTGTGTGTGGAAAGGCAGATTTACAGAGAGAAGGAGAAACAGAAAGAATGATTTTCTGTTTGCTCAAGTGTCCATAATAGCCGGAGCTGAGCCTATCTGAAGCCAGGAGCCAGGAGCTTCTTCTGGTCTCCCACGTGGCTGCAGGGTTCCAAGGTTTGGGTCATCATCAGCTGCTTTTCCAGGCCGCAAGCAGGAAGCTGGATGGGGAGTAGAGCAACTGGTATAAGAACCGGCATCCATAGGGGATCCCAGTGGCTGCAAGGTGAGGATTTAGCCACTGAGCCATGGTACTGCAACCCCTATAGATACTGTTTCTCTTGCTTTTGTTCATTTATCATTCCTGCTTCTGATGAGAGCATCACACCAGCTCTCTTGAAAACAAGACAGAAGTCCCAAAGACTCACTTCTGCATTGTAATTCATGATGGGTTTTGGGGAACACATCAACTAAATTCTCACTTAAGTGTGTATTGCCTATCTACATGACCACAGGCACCGTCATCCTCTTACCAAGTGACATTATTCCAGCTCTTGTGGACAACTGTGTGATTAAAAACACTGCTATCCTCTCTTTGTTAACGAGAAAGCTGGAGCCTCAGCAGGCTATGCAGTGTGTGGGTAATCAATGTCAAGAGTGGTTCAGTTGCCAGCATCACTGTCGATTTGAAACTAGGTCTCATCGCTTACACTAGATCACCTGAGTTGTAAGTTAACTGCTTTCTGGATTCCAATGTGCCATGACACAGTACAAGAAACTTAAAGCTGCCAGCAACCTCCAAGTGAGAGAAATGAGAGAGCACTGAGGATCAGCCAGGAGGTTATGCCTAGGCATGCCCAAGGTGCAGGTGCAGCCTGGAGAACTCCTCTCTCAACTGGAGGGCAATGATACAGAGTAGGTGTCTGTCAACAAGCATAGGGATGCTCCACGAGCCTGCCTTGGCACAGCTTTTACAGCCCAGTCTTTAAGAACACGTGTTGGGTGTCTCTCTGCCAGTGAAGAGGAGGTTGCCAGCTGCAGCCCATGCAGCCTCATATTAGCAGCTGAGTTAGGAGAAAGACCCATTAGCACCTGCCATTTAGCACCACATCTGAGCCCAACAGGCCACTAGCATGGTTAGAATCTGGGGGGGGACAGTTTTCCCTGTGCCTCATTTTATATATTTATTTATTTATTGCAAGTTGATTTCCTGTGAATGACACTCATGGATTCTTACTTCTCACATGCTGAATCTCATCACAGCTGCAGTGTCACCTCCATAGAAGGCTCCTCTTTCAGGGAGAGGCCTCTAGGAGACTGGCCAGGCTCGTGGTTCAGCTTCTGGGTCTGGATTTTCTGTTTGAATATAACTGGAGGAGAAAGCTCATTGTACTCGTTTTGTTCCCTGGTCATGGAGTTTAATGAGATGTTTACCCATTCGTCTGCTTACCAAAGGCTTACCAGATCCTTTGGCTTCTTTCAGCTCTGTGAGCAGGAAAGAGGAAGAGAAGAAATGAGTCCTTCGACTGTGGAATTTCACAGTCAGCAAAGTCACAGGGCAGCAAATGGGTTATGTATTTGCGTCATAATCTAAGTTACCTTAAAGGACTACAGAGAGACTGGGGAAAAGATAATATTTCAGGGAGATTTCTGGAGGACTACTACCCCAAGCTGATATTTCAGCTGGCTGTGCAAAAAGGAGCTGGAGTGAGCAGGAGCAGGTGCAAAGGGTTGGAGGTCTGTCAGAGTTCTTGATGCGTGTGCAGAGGACTTCATCCCTTTCTTCTCCTACCTCAGGCAGTAGCACTGGTAGCAGTAGCAAACTCTTCCTCTCCTGGTGCAGGAGAAAGTGGCAGAGTCCTCAAGTGGGGTAAATATAGGCTGTCAAAAAGGTGGAGACCACAATCCATCGTGGCTGCCGCAGCACTAAGGTCTATCCTGCTTGCTGATCCTGTGATGATCATGCATGCTTGAGCTGATTTAGCCTTTCCCCTCTTGCAGAATCTCAGTCCTCAGGATTATCTTGAGTAAAGGCAAGAGGCCAGAGAAAGCTTCTCTCCTTTCCTCTTGGGTACAGGACTCTACGCCCCAGCATCCTGGCCAGGCCATTGCACCACTGCAGCTCATGTCTCCCACCTAACCCCAACCACCACCCAGAATAAGAATTCACTGCTTCTTGTTGAGGACGGTCCAAAGCTTTGGGACCCTGCACCCGCGTGGGAGACCCGGAAGAGGCTCCTGTCTTCGGATCAGCATAGTATCGGCCCGTTGCGCTCACTTGGGGAGTGAATCATCGGACGGAAGATCTTCCTCTCTGTCTCTCCTCTCTGTACATCCGCCTTTCCAATAAAAAAAAAATAATAAAGAATTCACTGCTTCTTGAGCCACATCCTGGAGAGACAATTTGCCTCCCAGACACAAATTGCTGGGTCTTGTTTATGGGTCTAGGGATCACAAGGCATTATTTTTTGCTTCCCCTGCAGTGGCCATCTGGAAGGCAGCACTGGATATTTCTCAGCAGCTATTGATCAAATGCCAGTGACTCATCACGTTCTCTGTGAGCCCTGCAGAAGGCAGTGGACAGAACTTGAAGACCCAGCTTTCATTATTTAGTGATTTCAAAACTTCTGGTTCACCCACCAGAGTATCTATGTCCCTGATGCCTCTAGTGGCTGGAAATGTTTTCCTAAAAACTCAAATTTCCCTCCTGCTCCACCTCCCACTCACTTTCTTGTCCAGAGGCTTTGCAGGCTCCAGTGTAAGGTCTGCAGATGGCTCAGCTATAAGTCCAGGGGAAAGAGTAGTAGCTGCAGAAATGGAGTCAGGATTAGGAATGTGTGTCCCCACTGCCCATCTCCTGAGGAAGGGGGCAGCCCCAGGGAGCGTTCTGTCTGCTTTTTCACTTCTATTAGTCATCCCTGCAGTTGTCAGCAGCTGCATGAGCAGCGTCCTTTCTATGTTCTTTCTTCCTCCTCTAACCTCTCACACTGCATTCCCTCTCCCCGATTCCTGGTTCTCTTAAATACACCACTTCTCCCCTAGCCCTTGGCTCAGACTCTTCTTCCAAAGAACCCATGGAGTTCCCCTGATGGGAGGAAGAAGCTGCACAGCCTCAGCATGCTTTCTTGTGCCCCCAGTGGGGATCTTCATCTAACAGCGCACATGTGCACCTGCTGTTGGGCTGGCGGGAGGCAGCCTCTTCTCGGCATCTGAGGAAACAGTTTCTCTCAGCACCAGGAGCACTGATTTGCAGCGACAATCAGCGAAGACATCGGTGCAGCGACTGCTCTCCAGTATGGCCTGTCACCTCTTTCATCTGCAGCTTACTTTGTGATCTTTACTCATGTGTGCGTATTATAGATTCATGGTAAAAGAAATACATACTCTCAGCATGATCCAGGATAGGATAACTTCACCGGCTTCATGTGTAGGAAGCTGGAGATTGCCTGTTGACAGGCCTTCCTCCACAATGCTCAAACCCTTGCCAGTTTCATATCAGGTTAATATTGGAGCATTGCTACTGTCATATATTTCACAGCAGTAAGAATACATCTAAACAATTGAAAATCAAAAACAAGGAAAGGTGTCACATCCTACAACAGCCAGGAAGGTCTCATAACTAAGTTGAAGTTCAGCAAGTATAGTCAGTGGGGAGGGGAACACACTGCCCTGATGACACCTGTTTTCATTGCCTCTCTCCTGCCCCCACAGGGTGGTCTCTAGGGAGACCCCCTATACCCAAGTCTTGGCAGTATTCTCAGGCTTCTAAGCCATCAGGAATATTCCCAGGAATTGCACAAGGTTCTGAGATAAACAAGTCATCATTCCACATTCATTATTTTTCTTTCAATTTCCTGTTTGGGAAAAGCGTGTCCTATTTTCATTTTTGTTTTTAATTTACTCAGCTATCTTTCACTTTGGGAATCCCATGAACTTGAATGAGACCCTGAGGAAGTCATGGAGAAGGAAGGAGAAAGAAGTAAGTCTCATGGAGTGGACAGATTCCACGTCCCCTTTGACATGTGCGGAGCGCTTGAGGACCTGGGTCTGATTTCCAGCACGAGCTTGATTTTCTCAAGGGAGTGTTCCAGGCCCCTTTCATATTTGTGAGGGGTACTGGTGTGCATATATGATTTCAAATTTTCAGCCTTAATGCTGATGAGAAACTGACTTGGAATAAGGCACACAGAATTGATTGCACTGAGCAACCCTGTGGCAACTCCGTGGCTGATTGCAGATACAGCTGATGGCTGATCACCGGCAGAGTGACCGACTGTGGGCTCCCTGAACCAGCTCTGACCCAGGCCTGCTGTATCTCCTCAGGGCCCCGCTCTTGCACTGAGACACACCAGGAGGGGTGAGTGCCTTCCTAGAGTGATCCTCCAGTGTCCTTGCCAGCCATTTGTACCTAATGAGTCCTGGTGATACTCATTTTGGGCATGATCCAAGACAAAAACACATAGGTATGTGTGGCTTTCAGAAAGTTTCTTTTGAAAAGAGAAGAAAAATCAATTCAAACTGTTTTCCATAAGGAACTTCTGACCTTCTGTCTGAAAGAGGCTGTGTGAGTCTCTGGCTAGCTCAGGCTGGCCTCAGTTCCGCAGTTCCCACCTCTGTCCTTTCTCTGTGAACCCATGACTTATCAGGCTAATTGTACCTGGGCTGGAGAGTGGCCGCACACATCTCAGGGGAGAAAGGGCCACTCCTCCTGCAGCTGACTCCTCCTCAGCATCATTGGAAATGAACCAAAATCTAAACCTGAGCCATTGAAATTCCATGCACCAAATTGGCCAGGACCTTGTATTGTGAGCATAAACAGGCCTTAAACCCAGAAACTTCAACACAGATCCTGGGCATCTCAACCTGCAACTTAACCACTGCACCAAACGCCCATCCCTGCCAACACTGCTTTGATGCAATGTTTGGATGCACTGAGGTGGAGATGGAGGGCCAGGCAGGAATCAGGGTTATTACACTTGAACCCTGGATGCCATTACATCATCATGGCCCACCTTCTGAGCAAGTTCAGTGAGGGGGACCACAGGGGCATGCTTTAAAATCACAGACACCAGTACCCTTGCAGACTGCAGAGTCCACTCCTATGTCATTGAGTGTAAGGATCAGAGGCAGAAACAGGAGCCAGATTCAAACATGGGACCCTGGATACCAAATCATAGATGTTTCTAAGACACACAGAGTCAAAGAACAACCAGTAAGAAGTTATTAGCATGAATTGCTGTGATTTGTGTTAAAAAGTGTTTTTCATTGAAATTTTATGCAGATAATTATAGACTCACTATCAGTCACAACAAACAACAAAGAGCTTCTGCTTATCCAATTTTCCTCCACAGCACATTTTGAAAAAAATTATAGTGTAGTGTTCCAAGGGGGGCATTGACATCGATTCATCTTATTCAGATTAACCCAGTTTTATATTTATTCCATTTGTGTGTGTGTGTAAGGGTTTAGTTTTATGCAGTTTTATCAGATTTCCAGGTTCATGTCCTCATCAGCAGAGTCAATTACACAACATGGCGGGGGAGCTGGGCCAAAGCTTCCTCCTGTTGCTCTTTTCAAGCCACACCCCTCTCTTGCCATGACTTCCACGCTGAACTACATCCCCAACTCCTGGCAACCACTTCTCTGGTCTCCAATTGCACAGCTCTTTCATTCCAAGCAGGTTGTGGAAGTGAAGCTGAACAGAATATAACCTGCTGGCACTGGCCTTGCTTCACTCAGAAGTCATTCCCTCAAGTTTATTCTCTCAAGATTCATCCAGCCGGGCCCCCAAGTATCTGCAGCCTGTTACTTTCTGCCACTGAATCTATGCACTACTCCACTTCTGAACTATTATAACTAACAATTCGTGGACCCTTTGCAATGCCTCAGTTGGCTAAATCCTCACCTTGCGAGCGCCATGATCCCATATTGGCAATGGTTTGTGTCCTAATTTTTCTACTTCCCATCCAGCTCCGTGCCTGGGAAAGTAATAGAAAGCTTCCTCTGTCTCTCTTTCTCCCCTAAATCTGATTTGCCTTTCCAATAAAAATGAGCAAATCTTAGAAAGAAAACAATTTGTGTGTAATTTTTAACCTCCCTGAGACAAACATAAAGGTGTAATCATAAATTCACATGGTAATCTTGCGTGTTGTGGAAGTTGTCAAAGCATTGTTGAGAATCCCTGTGCTAGTTCGCATTCCCAGTGATGTCTCAGGGACCCAGCTTTCCCGGAGGCTTCACCAGCAGCTGGCTTTGACACTGCTTCTGTTATTGTTGTCTTTTTTATTTTATCTTAAACTTTAGCTATTCTGAGAAATGCATGAAGATAGCTTATAGTGACTTTAATTTGTATTTCTCACATGGTTAACTACGTTGAATGCCTTATGACAATATTCGTGTTTGGCCCATTCCTTGACTGACTCATTTGCGTTTTGCTGCTCAATTTTGAAAGAACTTTTGTTCGAGAAAAGAAGTACAGAAGCAAATGTTTTCTCCCAGGTGGCAGCTTGCCATTTCATGTTCTTCAGGTGGCCTTTCGCTGAAGCAAACACTGGGATGACATCAGTTATTCCTGTTTCCCGTGCTGGATCATGCTTTTGGTTAAATCTACCAATGCCGTATCCTTGGTGACTTAAGCTTTATAGTAAGTTCAAGTATTGGTAGAGTGATCCCTTCCACTGTATTCTTTCTCAGGTTTCTTTAACTGCCATGCCTTTTCACACACATTTTAGTTAAGATTACTTTTTTGTATGAAAAACTTTGCTGCGATTTAATATGCGTTGCATGAAACATTCAGATTGTTTCATTGGGAATTGACATCTCTGTGTAAACTCTTCAAAACATGAATGAATACATCCTATTTTTGTGCTTCGGTTATCTGAGTCCTTTTATCAACGTCCTTTCTGTAAATTTGTAACATATAATTTCTCTACATATTTGGTTACAGATGGCCTAAGCATTTTGATTTCTTCAGAGAAATTCATGGTTTCCGTACGTTGTTAATTTTAAGTATACATTGATGTGATTCACTTTCATGAAAAGGTGTACACACTGTAAGCTGGCTGAACTTGTTGTCAGTGGGTTTTCCTTTGCTTTTTTTAAGGATCTTTGGGATTTTTCTAGAAAACAACCACATCACTCTAGAACAGGAAGAATTCTAAGCATTCTTCTCCATCTTCATGCTTCACCTGCCACCTTTTATCTAAAATCTTGTTTTTCTTTCATTCATTCATTTATTATTTTTTTTTAAGTTTCTGGAGGCAAAAAAATCAGGTTGCATTTTTGAGAATTTGTTAACTAAATGTTTGTCAGTTGTGATTTATAATTAAAATGTGTGCAGGCATGGATATCTTTTTGTGCAGCCTACTTTGTTCTGTTTCAAGTTACAGATTTATGTATTTTTGATTTGAAGATATCTTCAGCCTTCCCCAAATACTCTTTTATCCCACTACATTTCTGGGGCCACTGATGGGTAGTCCTTTGCTATCGACACAGATCCTTGAGGCTCTGTCTGGGCATTGTGTTTTAGAATCTGCTTTCTCTGTGTTTCTCAAACTGGGTACACTTCATTGTGTCCTCAAGTTTGTCCAAGACCCTCTCCCATCTCCTCCACATAGAACTAAGTCCACCCCGTGATAGTTTCTTCCTTCCATTGTCATAAACTTCAGCTCTTTAGTTTCCATCTTTTGGGTAGCTTTCCTTTCTAAGAGTTTCCATTTTTCACTTGTTTCAAGAAAATGTATGGATACCTACTGAGGTACTTTTAAGACGCTTGCTTTGAAACCCTTTTCAAATAATCCCAACATCTACTTAAATCTCAAGATTGGCCTCCATGGATGGAGTTTACTAAGCTGTGATTTTTTCTGAATCATGAAATCACGAGTAATTTCACAGGGAGAGTAACAAAGAGAGAGAGATCTACTGGTTCATAGATATATGTGACCATAATGACTGGGGCCAGGCCAGATTGAAGTCAGAAGCCAGGAGTTCCACCCGGGCCTTTCATATGGGTGGCAGGGACCTAAGCCACTTGAGCCATCTTTTACTGTTTTCTCAGGTACATCACCAGGAAGATGGATCAGAAGTGAAGTAGCAAGATCTCCAACTGGTGCTCTTATAGGACGCTGCTGATACAAGGAGCCTACTGTACCACAATGCTGGTGCCATGGTTGATCTCTCCTATTATTTTACAGACACTGCGTCTACCATGTTGAATGATTATAGATTCTGTCAAGACTACATTTTAGCAACCAGACCAACTGTCTAGGTGTGGTATGGTTCTGGCCTGTATTGTAAGCTGTAATTTCAAGAGCATTTGGGTATTCAGAGGCGTGAAATCTTGTTTTGTCATTGGTTTATTTAGTGTGGATGGGTCAACAACCATAGCTCCCTGTTGATCTCTATAAGTTGGTTGTTGGTTGTGGTGGTTGATTTTTTTGGAAAGGCAGATTTACAGAAAGAAGGTGATACAGAGAGAAAGATCTTCCACCTGCCTGCTCACTCCGCAAGTATCACAATGGCCAGAGCTGAAATGATCTGAAGCCAGGAACTGGGAGCTTCTTCCAGGTCTCCCACACAGGATTAGGGGCCTAAGACTTTGGGCCATCCTCTACTTCTTTCTCAAACCTCAAGCAGCAGGGAGCTGGATGGTGAGTGGAGCAGCCTGGATACAAACCAATACTCATATGTAATTCAGGCATGTGCAAGGTGAGGATGTAGACATGAGCCATTGCCCCAAGCCTTTCCTGAGAGCTTTGAGATCATCTCCAGTGAGAAACACATTGCGTACAGAAATGGACTTTGATAGGAACAGCTGGCTACTAGTGCTCTCTGTCTGCCAGGTAAGTATGCCAAACTTGTATGCTTCTGGGTGTGAGTGCCTTCTCATGCCACCACTGACTCAGGGAGTCTCAGTGGGGAAAGATGGGTAATGAAAGAGTATTGCCTTGGCCACCTATCAGTAGGGCTCCAGTCCCTGGATCCCTCTTGCCAGCAGAGGAGCAAACACTTGATTCAAAAAGGAAGGATTAGCCAAACTGGTTAGCAACTGTTGCTCACTAAGGGTCCTGAAACAAGGACTGGGATCCTCTTCTGCTGGCGGAGTAGCTGTCCCATTACTCAGAACTCAATTCCCAAACCAATTTAACTTCCTCTCCTAACATACAGAGTTCTCCTCAGTTGCCTCTGACCTCCTCTCCAGGGTCTGTAGTTGTACCAAGCAGGAAGAAGCCACAGCAATGAGTCCTTGTTGCGTTGTCCAGAATGGAATCCCAAAGGTTTCAAAAATGCTTTCTGCAATGAGCACAATCTCTTTTTACAAAAGCATACCACTTTTAGCTTTAATTAGATATACTTGATAGACAAAAAATATAAACATACCGTGCAAAGGTACTTCAAAAAGTTTGTGGGAAATGACATTTTTATTTTGAGTGCTAAACTTTTATTTTTTAATTCCTGTGTAGTTTTTTTTTTTCATACTGTACACACACACACACACACACACACACACACACACACACACATCATCATCATCATCCATTATGGGTTTTTGTTTTGTTTTGTTTTGTTTTGCAAGGGAAAATTCCTGAGACAGAAGGAGGGAGAGAGAGAGAGAGATGTTTCCACTGCTGGTTCACTTGCCAAGTGACAGCAACAGCTGCAATCAGGGCTGGACCAGGCTGGAACCAGGAGCCAGGAGCTTCTTCTGGGTCTCCCATTTGGGTGAAGGAGCAAAGCACTGCAGCAATCCTCTGTCACTTCCCCAGTCCATTAGCAGGGAGCCAGATCAGAAGTGCAACAGCCAGGAGTCAAAAGGACAATCAAATGAGGTGCTGGCATTGCAGGCAGACTTACCCAGCTGGACTACAATGCTGGTCATAATACATATTTTTTTATTTGGTTTAAATATTTTTTTTGCAAAATTTTAATTTATTGGAAAGGCAGATATATAGAAAGAAAGAGATACAGAAAGAAAGATCATCTGTCTGCTGGTTTACTTCCCAGAGCTCAGCCAGAGCTGAGCTGACCTGAAGCCAGCAGCCAAGAGCTTCTTCCCAGTCTCCCACACAGGCACAGGATCTGAAGGCTTTGGGCCATCCTTGACTGCTGTCCCAGCCCATAAGCAGGGAACTGGATGGGAAGTGGAGCAGCCAAGACAGGAACCAGCACCCATATGGGCTCCTGACAGATGCGAAGTGAGGATTTAGACACTAGGCCCAAATCATTTGTTATTTTAAACTTAAGTTTTTAATAAATTGAGTGTGATTTGTAGATACAATTCTTAGAACATAATGGCATTGCCTTTCTTCATGAACTTTTGATGCTGAGCCAGTGCCGCTGGGCTTGGCTACTGCGGAGCTGGTCTGTGTATTCAGTTTGCAGACTCCTTAACCAGTGTGGCTTCTCAGGTGGATGCTCGACTCAGCTTCCTTGCCACCAGTGCACGGGAAAGGAAGTGCAGGTGCTCAAAGGGGCTGCAGTGGACCAACACAGGAGGCAGGTTATTTATAGAACAGAAGGAATGGAGATGTGACAAGTGTGATGTTGAAATAGGAATCTTTTCAGAGTCACATCAACAACAAAAGCAAGAATGACAGCACGCTCAGACTTCTTCTTCTTTTTTTTGTTTTTTTTTTTTGCTTCCTGGAGTGAATGTATGAATGTGGTTTTGTGAGTGTTCCTTTCATTTTCTCGATAAAATTGGAGAGGACCTGGTAGCACCACAGGCCCCACATCTGCTGCACAGACCAGCTCTGCAATTTGACATCTTCTTTGTCCTTTCAAAATGACTGAGAGCAACAACCGCTACTGGACCTAGCCCTCACTGGATAGCCCGCTCGCTTTAGTGCTGGTTTTATCGGTACCTACTTCAACATGATTCAAGTCTGCAAGAACAATTTGAGCATCCCTTAGGTAGAAAGGCAACAGACAAATCATGCAGGATTAAGGGTACTGAGGCAGGCAGAAGGACAGCCAGACACATCACACAGTAGACCGGAGTGGGCAGAGGGAGGCCTGTGAAGGTACCAGTGAGGACAAGCAGTGCAGCAGGCACAGGGCACACTCCCTGGAAGAAGTGGCAGGAAATTTGTGCTGAGAAAATGATAGATTGAGGACTGATGCGTTGGAAAGACAAGGCAACAGGTATTTTTCTCTGTAAGGCCAACCGAAGACATAGCCAACATGCAGTGATACAACAATTCAGGGTCTATTGAAGTAATAGGGACAATTTTCAGTACAATGCAAGCTAAATTAGGTTTTCAAATTTCCATGAAAACACAAAACTCATGCATGTTTAATAGACATACAAGGGTACTCCATTGATGGCCGTGGATAATATTTGCAAAAGAAACTTTGCACAAATTTCAACACTCCTTGGCAGCAAAATCAATTATTTTAATTCGGTTTTTCATGAGGTAATACCCTCATTTAAGGCTTGAATGCAGAAAAGGAAATACTATATGGGAAGAAAAAACAGCTGTCACACCTGGGAAGGGCACTCACAGCAGGAAAAATGAATGACAAGAGAAACAAATGTGATTTCTTCCTATTTCTCTTGTCCATCTTTATATTCATGGAAAGAAAGAAAAGGGGAGAACAGATGGGGAGCGCAGGGTGGAGACAAACCTCTATAGAATCCTAATGATGTCATGAGGAGTTGAACCCTATTTCCCATGGACCCATTACTGGTACCTTTGCCATCCAAAAAAGGCTATTGCATTAGCATAAACTCATAAAGGCATGCCTTATGACTCCATGGCCAGGGGCAAAAATGCAGGAAGGTGTATGAAGATTAGCACAAAGGTGCACAGTGAACCAGACAGAACAAGCTTTTGGTAAAGCTGTTAAGATGCCGCTTGGGTTGGCCACATCCGTTATCAGAGTGCCGGCATTTGAGTTGTCCTCCTTTTCTCCAGCACAGAATTTTGTGAATTGGCATTCAGGGAGGCAGAAGGCATTACCCCAGGTAGTTGGGTCCCTGTCATCTTATAGGAAACCTAAACTGAGATCCCCAAGCTCCTGATACCTCGTTCAGCCCTGGCTGTAATTGTTAGAAAGTGAATTAAATGATGAGGACTTTTTTTTTTTTTCTTCCTCTTTCCTGTCTTTCAAAATAAAATAAATAAATAAATGCATTTTTTTAAGTAGACCAATTTTGGACTTATGAGAATCAACTTTGCTACTAATGGATCGTGTGGACTTGGGCTAGGCATTTGGACCTGACTTTTCAAAAGAACCTCCACTGTGAGATGAGGATTTCCACAGATGGCTGTCTTACTCACTACACAGTATATATACTGTTGGGTGTCTGCAATGGAGAGATTTCTGAGTTTGTGGTTTCCAAGAGGAAAGCTTCCTTCAGCCTCTCTCCTAGCAATGAACTGTGGCCAAGTGACCCAGGATTGACCCAGCCAAACTCACACCTAGGTCTTTGGTTTTTACAGTAATGATGTGTATCTGGAAGAGCCAAGGTATTCCTCAGGGCAGCAAAGGCGCAACGCTCATTTATGGCACCTGTTCTGGGTCATGTTCTGTGTTGGTTCTGGGACTCCAGTCCCATGAGTGTCCTGTGTTTTTTGCAGGCCTATTACGTTCTCTATTCTTCCCAGGAGTTTGGTGAGGAGCCACCCAACAACCTCCTGTTCCTTTTTCATTGAGTACATGGAGACATTTGCTTTTTCTGCTCGGAACTAAGAACTCTGACTAATACAGAATACACATGAGAACTGTGTATTATCTATAAAGTTATTTTATCAATGTCAGCCACTTTTCTGTGGGCTGAATTCTTGTTAAGCTTCTGAGTGTTGGCCATTTGGAATAAGAGTGATTTGTTTAATTTAATAAAAGAGGTTTAGAAGCATTTCCAGGGAAGTAGAACAAAATTGTTTTCAGATGTACTGAGTTTGAAGCACCACTGGGAAAAACCCATCAGGCAGATGAGAAAAAAAAAATCAATGTATTCATTAGGATTGATTAGACTGTGCCTTAATAACCAATAAACTTCAATGTGATGGTACAACAAAATTATACTCTTTACCAGCGCAGCAGGGACAGAATAGGGGAGGCAAACTGTGTAAACACAAGACTGTGTGTCCTCAGGGAGATGAGACACACACTTTCCGAGTGGGAGCAGGGCTTGGTGACTGCTGCCTCTGATGCTAGCCTGGCGAATAAGGAGTCACTTACAGCAGAAACACCTGACTCTGCCTCAGCGAAATGACTATCAGCATAACAGTGCTTGTAGGATGTATTCTGTGTTGAGAACAGCATTTCCTCTCCTGCAAACCAGCAGCCAAGGCTCCAATAATAACAAAGTATACCTGTGGGATGGTGAGAATGACGATCAGGCTGTCATCTGCAGCGTCATGGAGCCATTGCATAGCGCCAGTTTGGACCCTGGCCGCCGTACTTCTGACCCAGTCCCTGATAATGTGCCTGAGAAAGCAAATGAAGATGATCCAATTTTCTCGGTTCCTACCGCTGCCGTGGACAGCAGGATGAACGTCCTGGCTTCCTGGTTTTCACCTGTCCCATCCCTGATCCACTGTGGCCACTTGGAGAAGGAAATAGCAGACGAAATCTTTTTTAAGCAGAGGGAAAACAAATGCTGGCTGAGGAATTATCTTAAAAATGTCCCATCAGAGGGCCCTGGGTGGTAGCCTAGTGGCTAACGTCCTTGCCTTGCACATACTGAAATGGATGCTGGATCTAATTCCAGCGGCCCAACATCCCATCTGGCTCTGCTTATGGCCTGGAAAAACATTTGAGGATGGCCCAAAGCTTTTCGACCCTGCATCCAAGTGGGAGACTAGAAAGAGGCTCCTGGGTCCTGACTTTGATGCTCAGCTCCAGTTGTGGCCACTTGCAGAGTGAGCCAATGGACAGAAGATCTTTCTCTCTGTATCTTCTTCTGACTGTAAATCTGCCTTTCCAATAAAAATAAATAAATCTTTAAGAAAAAAAAAGTTGCCTTTCAACTGTCAGCTCCTTGACTGCACATCTCCAGCAACTGTCAACCATCATCATTCAACACTCTGAGTCATGATAATAAAGAGGAACTTGTGTTGAGGTGGTGGGCATGATTATGGCATAGACTGTGGAAGCAGTTTCACAATTGCATCCAATGAAGCTTAAAGAGAAAATGAATTAACACAATTTTGGTCACTGCATGAAATTCTGGAACAGATGAAGGCTATTAGGTAAAAATTAAGGAAATCTGAATAAAATATGGACTTAGGTTAATCATGATGTGTCAACACAGGTTCATTAACTGTGACAAATGTATCTTGCTAATGTAAGGAGTTCATGATTGGGGATTATGGATGTCTACACCCATTTGCTGTTGCTATAACAAAATACCTGAGCCTGGGTGATTTATGAAGAGTAAGCATGTATTTGGCTCACAATGCTGGAAGCTGGGATTTCCAAGATGCCGGTGGTGCCAGCATCTGGTCAGCATCTGTTGGGGGCCTTGTGCCTGCATCATAACACCACAGAAACCAACACATGGCAAGGCAGCCACTGTGCCAGGGAGAGCTGGCTCTTTAACCAAATCAGTCTCAATATCCTGTGTGGAGCATGGCTGCCAAGGCTCAACTAGCCATCCAATGCGAGGAAGATGCTGATGAAATCAACACTGCCAAGGAATAAGGGATTTATGAAGAAGAAAGAGAAGCAAGCATTCCGATACAGGAAGCCCTCAGAAGGAGAGTGAATGAGAGAAGGATGTAAAATTGTTCTCTGGGGCAGACCTGGGAACCCTGGAGAGCTTGCTTTAGGTAACAGCAGGGGACAGTCCTCAGAGGTGGTTGAGCATTTGGAAAAGAGCAAGGAAAAGGCAAGTGTGTGACTATAGACTTAGATTTCAAGGAAGATGAAACGTATAGCAGTTAGCAGTGCAAAATGCCAGAATATTTTCACCAGAAGGCTTAAATAGCTGATCTTGGAGGAACAAAAGCTAAGCCTGAGATGCCAGTTGCACACTTGACCTCACCCCTTATAACAATGAGATCAAAGAGTATTTGAAGGGGCGTGGCATTATGGCACAAAGGCTAAATTCTGGCTTTACGAGCATCAGGATCCCATATGGGTGCCAGTTGTGGCACAGCTGCTCCGTTCCCCATCTAGATCCCTGCTTGTGGTCTGGGAAAGCAGCAGAGGATGGCTTAAAGCCTTTGTGATTGGGGCAATGTGATATCAAATACAACAAAAGCAAAAACAGACAAGTAGGGTTGCATTAAGCTGAAACTCTTCCATAAAGCAAAGAAAACAATCATCTGAGTGAAAAGGCAGTGTACAGAAGGAAACAAATATTTGCAAACCATGGACCTGATAAATGACTTGTATCCAAATTGTACAAGGAGTTCATATAATTCAACAACAAAATAAACATCCCAATTCAGCATGAGCAAAAGATTGAACAGACAGTTCTCAAAACAAGACAAGCAGATGGCTGACAGATGAAGTAAAAAGTACCTTATACCACCAATCACCAGAGTTGGGAAAATCAAAACCATAGTGTTGCAATCACCCCCACCTGCTGGGATGAATATTATGACAGAGGCAGAAGATAGGGCGTAGACATTCGGCTTAATGGTTAAAATGCTGGCTAAAATGTCTGTGAAGGATTCAGGTTCATCCCCCACCTGCAGCTCCTGACTCCAAGTGCTTGCTTGCCGATCCCCAGGAATCAGGAGTGCTGGCTCCAGTGCTGCCCAGACAGGAGACCTGGATTGAGTCCCCCAGTTTCTGGCCCCAGCCTGAGCCATTGTAGACACTTGGGGAGTGAGTCAGGGTCTGGGAGATCTTTGTCTCTCTCGACCTCTTTTCTTCCTTACTTTTCAAGTAACTACATACACATTCCAGAGGAAAAAAAAATGAAAGACATATACATGACTACGTGGAAAAAATAACTTTTGCCCACTGTTAGTGAACACTTAAACTGGTATACTCATGCTAATGAACACTAAGGCATTTCATCAAAAATTACAAGTAGAATTAATTGACCTTGCAATCTCCCTTTTAGGCACATATGAAATTAGCATTGTGAAGAGCTTACCTGTGTTCTGATGTTCATGACAGCACTGGTCACAAAATAGCCAAGCAACGTGTCCATCAATGGATAAATGGATAAGGAAAACCACACACACACAGTTGTATATGAAGAAGAAAGACAGAAAGACTATGAATTCTGAAAAAGAAATCCCTGTCATTTGTATCAGCAAGGGAGCACCTGGAAGGCATTAGACAGTGAAACAAGGCAGACACAGGAAGAACAAACAGTGCATGCTGTCATTCACCTGGGGAATGGGAAAATATCAAACCAGTAGAAGCACAGACTAGAACGTGAAACCTGGAGAGGAGACTCTGAGAGGGTGTTGGAGGAGGGACTCGCAGTTCAGCTACATAAGATGAACAATTCTCTGGATCTAATGGGCAGCACGATGACCACAGCTAACAATACCATATTGCATACGCTGAGTTGGTTAGGAAACCAGATCTTAGGTTAAATGTTCTCATTACCAAAGGAAAAAAGATGTTACAATGGCAGCTGTGTGCGTGTGAGGCAGTGGCGATGCTAATTACGTTGACTATGGTGAACATTTCAAAATGCATGTGCATATTCAATCCTCAGACGGTGCATTTTAAATGCATTCACTCTTTATTTGCCCTTTATATCTCAAAGAGAGAGCCATGCGCCATCTCCCTCAGAGTTTTGCTTTGTCTTTGCCACATCACTCTCAGCTGTGAAAATCGACTGAAGACCTCTCTCCACTCTCAGAAGACAGTAAGCAGGGTAGGCTGCAGTGCACTGACCACCACAGGTTACAGCTGAACTCCTGGGGGCTGTGGGTGTGGGAACATCTGGATGGATCCTGGGGCAACACAGACGGAGTGTGCCAAAACTTTACAATGTTCATCAGCGTAAGGCACCAGGCCGTGGAGTTAAGACTATTTCCGTGACCTGGACACATTGCAGGATTCTAAGCAGTGGGGTCACAACATAATTTATATTATAATTAGATTTGTCTACCACATATTAACCAAGGGAGAACAGAGACTAGAAGAGACAGACATCCTGGCTGGGTTTCTAAAGTGCGATTAGAAGACTGGAATATTTTATTAGCATCCAGAGATAGACAAGTCACAACCACATTCACATCTGATTGGCACCAGATCTCTTCTCCAAGATACAGGAGGAAATGGAGAATCTTAGGAAGTTTTGAGTCCACCACACAACTCGAGCAGCAAGTTATGCAGCCCCTCAACCTTCTCTCTACCTGTACTGTCCATCTGCCTGGTCACTCATTCAGCAGTGACCATTGCTGTGACCTTGTGCTATTAGTACCCATCTCTGTGCATCTCAGCTTCCCAACCACAGAGGAGACAGGCGCTATGTTCTCCTTTATGTTTTCCCGTTCAGGGCTCCTCCTGGAATACTCTGGGTGTTGCGGTCTTCAACAGTGCTTCCGTTACTTTTGTTCTGACTCACAAACAAATGGGGATCACTTAGCTTGTGAAGGCAAGCACCTGAACAGGGAATTCATTGGGAGACGAAGTCTCCCAACTGTACTTACATAATAGACAGAAACTGACAAACTTCACGAAGGTAGGCCCTGCTTTGTTGTGGGCTCTTAATCACTGGTATCCCTGAGTCTCCCAAGGAATAGTCCAAGTTGATGTTGTCATCTCCATGATCTTTTATTCGCTTGAAAGGCAGAATTGCAGAGAGAGGAACTCACACACACACACACACACACACACACACACACACACACACACACACACACATTGAAACAGATTGAGAGATTTTCATTTGGGGAGTTAGTTCACTTCCCAAATGGTCCCAGTAACTGAATCTGGGCTAGGCCAAAACTAGCCTTTGGCTTCTTCTGGGTCTTCCACCTGAGTGTGTGGGGCCAGGTACTTCTGCTGCTTTCCCAGGTGCATTAGCCAAGAACTAGATTGGAAGTGGGGCAGCAGGATCTCCATCTGGCATCCTTAAGCAAAGCAGCTCAGCAGGCAGTGGTTTAACCTGTAAGGCTACAACCCTGGCCAACATTTTCATGTTTAACGGAGAGAGAAATTGGGGGCTAGAGAGGTGAACTAGCCTCTCCAAGACGTGACGATATGGACTGATCCTGACAGCCCTGCGGAAGATGATCTATGTCCACCTGGCAGAGACCCGGGAGAGGTTCACTGTCACGAAGGTGTATTCCCAAGGAAGAGAAAGCTCCCGAGACTCAGGAACCCGATGTCGTATGTGGAACCGAAAAGCACGCTGGGGACAAGTGAGATCTGATTCCACAGTGCCATTGCGCACACCACTTAGATCAGGGCGCAGGAAGTCACTGGCATTGGTTGACTCTACTTCACCAATATGAAAGTGCTTGGTTAAACATTCTTTATGTTCACACACCACACACACACACACACACACATGTTTTGTTACATTTTTTCAAAATGAGTATTACTAGTGGTTTCTTTGTACCAACAACATTCATGAGTACCTTGACACCCTCTCTCCTTTTTAAAAAAAAAATATTTTTCATGATACAGTTCCATAGGCTCAGGGATTTCCCCTTCCACTTTCCTTATCCCTCCTCTCCCTCCCACCCCAACTGCATTCCCTACATTACTATAATAGTATAATCCTTCAGCAACAGTTACAACCCCATCCTTCTGCCGTTTAAGTGTATCATGACCTACAATAGATAATGGCAAAAAGTCTAGCATCCTATACTCAAGATCTGTTTAACAGTTTTCCATCCTGTATGCAGCTTCAGTTATCCACGGATTCAATCCCGCCCTGTTGAGATGACCAGGCCCTAACCACCAGAAAATTGCCCTGAGAAAGCAAACTCCAGAGGGAGGAAGTGCACAAATGAATAGCCAGTGACACTTTGACTGAAATCTGTGACTCCACACTCGAAACAGCACCAAGAGACATTTGAGCAAAGTCACCACTGGCTTTTGGGGAAGGCAAAAACAATGGTTTAATTCCTGCTCTGCCAGTGCTCTCTCCTGCCTTGCAGCATGTTTTGACCCACTCCCTCAACGGGCGATAATAGTACAGGGTCGGGCTGAGGTCCTGTGGGTGTGGAGGAACTACATATGAGTGCATCATCTGTGTCGCTAACTGGAACTGAAGCCCTGATGGCTAAACGCTGTGGGATCAGCAACCAGCAGCAAGCAGGCAAACCTTGAAGTAGCTGTGTGCCCTACAGAGGAGAGGTCAGCTACTTCAACAAGACACAATGCAGTCTAGCCTGGGTCTGCACATGGCATTCCTAATCCACAAGGGGTATCTTGGAACCATAGTACTTGAAAGAAGAGCTTTGTTGAGTCTTGTCTTTTGAAACACCTGAAGTGCAATGAGCATTTTGAGCAGCTGAAACAATTTTTGAGGGTTAAATGAAGAAGGTTGTTTGGATCCAGTGCAATGACTCAATTGGGTAACTGCACCCCCTCGCCCGCAAGTGCCAGGATCCCATATGGGTGCAGGTTCATGTCCTAGCAGCTCCATTTTCCATCTAGCTCCCTGCTTGTGGTCTGGGAAAGCAGCAGAGGATGGTCCAAGTGTGGCTATTTGTGAAGCGAACAAGCAGAGGATAATCTTTCCCTGTCTCTCCTTCTCTCTGTAAACCTACCTTTCCAATACAAATCAATAAGATTTTTTAAAAAAATAAAGTTATTTGCTAACAGGCAATATATTGGAGACTAGCTACATTGGACATATGAATGTCACTCTTCAGACCTGCACACTTCATTACCTGTGTCAGTATACCCAGCGGTTTGGCATACGTAAGATGAAAATCTGTTACATATGAGTCTTTTTCAGTAAATCAGACCAAGGAAGAACGGAGCTACTCAAAGTCTACAAGATACCCAGTTTGCGAATGTTCTAATCGTCAGGAGATGAATGAACACTGCTAAACAATTCTTAAAGTACAAAAGAGAAGCATAGTATTTTCAGGTTTGTACATGGATGTCTATGAAGTCAAGATGGGAAGCAGCTGCCAAGCCAAAACAGGACTATCTAGGAGAAGAAGTCTTTCAATAATTTTCTTTTTTTAAAAAAATGTTTTATTTAATTTTATTGGAAAGACAGATTTTCAGAGAGGATAAGACATTGGAGAGAAAGATTCTCCATCTGTTGGTTCACTCTCCAAGTAGTCGCAATAGCCAGAGCTGAGCCCATACTAAAACAGGAGCCAGGACCTTCTTTCGGGTTCCCCACGTGGCATCCTATTTAGGTGCTGAGTGAAGTCCTGATTGTTGCATTTCCAATCCAGCTAGCTGTGAATGCTCCTAGGGAGGCGGAGCAGACAGCTTAAATGCTAGGGCCCCTGCACCCACTTGGGTGACACTGAAGCACCTCTTGGCTTCAGCCAGCTCAACTCTGGCTCTTGCACCTATTTGGGAAAGATCTCTCCCTCTTTCCTCCTTTCCTTGCTCCTTCTCTCAGCTTCCTTTTCCTCTTGCTCCTTCTCCTGCTTCTTAATCCCTCTTTCTCTGCCTTTCAAATAAAGGGAATCTTTAAAAAAAAAAACAGAAATATGTGCTGTAGGAAATAAAGAATGGCAATGCTCAAAACTAAGAAAGACATGACTCCTTGTATGGGAGTCATGTCACCCAAATAGATCAAGGTTAAAGACATAAAGGCAAAAGAAAAAAGACAAAAAGCACAAGAGAGAAAAATATTACTAACAAGGAAATGACAGCAGATTGCTCTTAAGTACTTTATCAACATAGAAAGCGCTCAGATAATATTGAGAGATGAACTTAAACTTGTAAGGAGAAACATCTGTCAGACTTGGATTCGAAGCCAAATAAACTCAATTACGGTTAGTCCTATGGGGGGAAAAAACTAACAGAGAATTAGTAGACTCTTGATGACATGGGACAAAATGAAAGCATCAATGAAGACAAAAATTATTTTAAAGATAGGAATTTGAGAATTGAAGAAAACAATGGCCAACTTAAGAATCTCAGTAGATCTGACAGTCATGTGTTGAAGCGTGCAGAATAAAGGATGGGCAGAACAGAAGTTAAGACAACCAAAACTGATAGGACAAAGGAAAAAGTGAAGAAGGGTGGCTAAAGGGTGGCTGAAATACCTTCAAATTCTATTTTGCTGATTATATTGCTCATTAATACTTTTTTTAAATCTCGGGGGTGGAATAATATCTAAAGAGAAAATTATCTGGAAATTATCTGGAGAGATTTTAATCCCCCTATCTTAAAGGAAGTCCTATTCTCTCCTTTATAATCACTTTTAAAACCATTTCCAAGCATATTTGGTCACATTTATTTCATTCTCATTCTTTCCACATTTTAAAAAATCTTTCCTTTTGTCCACATGGTTTAAAATTTTTGCAATTTTTATAACCCATTGGGAATGGCTTTGTGTTTTAACTTGTGGTCAATGCTGAAGAACATTCAAGGAACTATGAAGACTGCATTCTGCTGGGTGTGAGGGTCACTGCCTGTCTACCTTGGCTGACAAGTCTTGTGTTATTAGATTTTTGTCTCATTTTATCTGTGACTACAGATGGAGTCGTGAAGTCTGCAAATACGCTATAGAATTATTTTTCCCTTCAGTTTTGTCTGTGTTTGCATTGCCTGTTCTTGGACTGCACTGCTTACTTCATAAATGTATACAGTTATTTTATCAACTTTGACAAATATGTATCCTTTTTCTTATAAAGGTTTTAGACTTAAGTTCCCATGGTGTCTGGTGTTAGCATAGACAATCTCATATCTCTTCTGCTTATACTTGTCATGGGCTATCTTTTCTCATCCTTTAACTTTCCACTTACTTGTTTATTGTAGCTCTTTGAAGCAGCAAACAGTTGGACCATGTTTTTCATTTTTAGCCCATTCCATCAACATCTGACTTCAATTCGTGAATTCATTCTATTCAATGCAAAATAGCAATTGATCAGAAATAACTTCTTACTACTATTTTTCTATTACATATATGTGTGTGTGTCTGTGTGTATCTTTGCAAGAGGTTTTTTTTTTAATTTATCTAAACAGACTTCATGTGTTTATACAGTTTTTTTTAATGATCCTTCCCACCCCACAACCTCTTCCAGCCAGTCTCACTCTTCAAAGGAGGAAAAATAAGCTGTAGAAAAGCAAGAGCACTTCAGAGCATTCACAGGAGGGAGACAGCCCGGTCTTAGATGAGCATTTGATCGTAAGATGACAGAGTGTTTCTTCCACGCCGTTCACTGCAGTGATGAAGGCTTCCAGCTCCAAGAACTGGCAAAGAGCTATTGCAGAGAAGCCCAATTTCAAATCAACAGAACACAACCAAGAAAACTGCAACGCTGAAGCTTAGCACTTTCATCAACTAGAAACATTCAGCACTGTCCAACTCCCAGCCAGATTGCTATAATTCCTCACAGTAAAGGTTCATGACCTCGTATTGTACCTGATACAATGAGTCTAACACAAAAACATGGGACAGGGAAGGGCAGGTGACAGAGACAGAGAAAGCACAGCCTGAAGAATCAAGGCCTGTCACAAAGCCAGACTCAGCTGTGCTACAGGGTGTTGACATTACCACAGAAAGTTGGAAAGAATCAGTCATCTAAGGGTTCTAATGGAAAAAAGTGGTCCTCCTATAAAACCCAGTAACATAAAAGAAACTCTTAAGAAAGCACTGACAGAAAATGTTACTGCAAAAGAAATGAAAAATGTCTTCGACGGATGCATAGTTACTGGACAAGCTGAGGAAAGCATTAGTGAAATTGAAAACAAGTTCACAGGAATTTCTCAGAATTCAATGTCAGGAGAAGAGTGGCATTGTGGCACAGCGGGTGAGGGCACCGCCAGGACACCCACTTCAGAGTGGCAGTTTGGGACTCAGCTCTTCCACTTCTGATCCAGCTTTCAGCAAATGCACGCTGGGAGGCCACAGGTGATGGCTTCAGTGCTTGGTCCTGTGCCACCCACATTACAGGAGGCACAGTATCTACGTTATGGAACAGACTACGGGTTCTAGCTTCAAGCCTAGCCTAGCCTTGGCTGCTCTAGGTGTTTAAGAAGTAAGCTACAAGACAGAAAATATCCCTTTCCCTCAAGCTATCTCTCTCTAAGTAGGTGAAATATGCATAGCGATACTTTTAAATACATGGAATAAGTCATAACTTTAGACATCAGTACAGCCATACACTAAGCAAAGGGAAATATTAGTAGAGTGGGAAAATTGAAGAACTGTATTACAGCTTCAAAAGGTGTACCTGGATTACTAGAAGAAGCGGGAAGAGACAAGAAGCAGAAAAAAATCTCTGAAGGTAGAAAGGCTAGAGGGTTTTGAAATATCGATGATCAGCCCCAAGTCCATTTGAGATGTTCAGAGGAACACTAGTTAGTACAATTCTCCAAGAATACCACAGTTAAACTTCACAATCAAACCAAAGAGGAAACATTTTAAAAAGTTACAAGAAGGAAACAGGACCTCATGCAATGACAAACAAGTGTAACATGTTAGGAATCATGCAAACATGAAAGTAGAGGAAATATTTAAAATGTCAGTAACAAAGACTCCCCAACCTAAAATTCTATATTTAGCGAAGCGACTCTTTTCACAGAGAAACAGTGATTGGTTGCAAGCAGAATTGGCCTGTAAGAGATGGGTCAGCAAGTCAGAAATGTGGTGTTGGAGGACGAGTGATTCCCATTTGTAACAACTAATCCAAAAGATGATTGCCAAAGTAAAGACCCTCATGAACAAGTTAGCCATAACACAAGGGGAAATACAGAAACAAAACCATGAGAAGGAGGTGTTGGGATCAGTCTGCTATAACGTAACCAACCATTTGGGGTGTTGCACTATTGAAAGAGAATCAACATTCTGGAGCAACCAATTCACTAACTTTTAACACATAATCAGCATGCAAAGAAAATACAGAATCTTCTGTATAAAATAAATTATACAGAATCTTCAGCTAAGGATACAGGGGAGGCACAAAAGGAAGGAGGAAAATCAAGAACAGATGGAATACACAAAGTTACAAACATCACAGAGAGATTAATTCAGGGCTACCAATAACCAAAGTGGGATTAAAAATAATTACAGTATCCATATCTACAGGAAACTCAGGCAATTATAACTCAGGTAAGAAAAGGATGGCAAAGTTTACAGGGTGTTGATACTAACTAGAAGATGTGCAATAGCTGTGTTAATTTCATGCAGAAAGGCTTCAGCATGGAGAGATTTAACGGCATGAAGAGGGGCCTTATGTTATGGCAACAACATGATCAGTCCATTGAGAAGACAGAGTCATCCTGTGGACATGCCTAACAAGAACGTAGAAGATATGTGAGGCTAAACTTAGCGAATCATGAAGAGAAGTAGTTAGTTCTACTATTCCACCTGGAGGCTTCAGTTCCCTTCAATAGCTGATGGATCTAGGCAGGAAACAAAACGAAACAAAACAAACAAAAAACAACTACAGAAATAGTTGACCCATGTCTTCAGCATCAATCAACCTGATTCAATAAAGTTTATAGAAAAATCCACCTAAAGCACTAGAATAAATGTTCTCCTCAGGCTCACACGAGACATTCACCAAGACAGATCAGAACCTGGGCCTCAAATGTGTCTCAAAACTGGCGAGAACGGAAGTAATACAATGTGTGAGTCTGTTCTCATTGCACTCAAGATAGAAATTAAACTACAGAAATATAGTTGGAACCCTTCTAAATATCTGAAATTATCATTTAACATATGGATGAAAGAAATCTGCAAAGAATTTTTTTTAACAAAATTGAACTAAATGAGTATGAAAATACAAGTTATTAAAATTTTTGGCCTGGAGCAAAATCGGTACTTTGATGACAATTATAACATCAAAGATGCACATTTTACAAAATAAAGAAGGAAAGGTGCTGTGGCTAAAATATTCTTGGAACCTCCATATCCCATGGTGGAGTATCTGGTTCAAATCCCTGCTCCTCTACTTCCAAGGAAAGTGTTCTGTATACTCTAAGAGGCAGCAGGCAAGGCAGTTAATGCCATCCACATTGGCAACCCAAGTGGAGATTTGAGCTCCTGGCTTTGGACTGGTGCAGCCCTGACTCTTGAAACATTTGGGAAGTGAACCAAGAGCGGAAGATCTCTCTTTCTCTCGCTCTAGTTCTATAATCTCTATCTCTCACTATCTCTGTTTCTCTGTGTCTGTCACTCTCTGAGAAAAAAAAATGAAAGTAAACATTTTAATGGAGACTCATTTAGAAAATAAAAAAGACTGAAGGTACATAATCTGGGTTGCTACCCTAGAAAAGTAGGGAGAAAGCAAAGTGTAAGCATAAAGCAAGAAGAGAACCATGAAAAATAAACAAACAGAAATGAGCAAAAATGAAAACTATAGAGAAGAATCAATAAAATGTACATCTGATTCTTTGAAAAGCTCAATAGCAACTGAGTGGGTGTTGACCAGTAGGTAAATTATCCAAGAAAAAAAAAAGAAAGAATGGCACAAATTACTGATACTAGAAATGAATGAGACTTGATGATTTAGTAAATAAATCCTCATCTTGCTGCACTGGGATTCTATATGGGTTCCTCATTCCTGTCCTGACTGCTTCACTTCCCATCCAGTTCCCTGCCTATAGTGTGGATAAGCAGTGGAGGAAGGCCCAAAGCTGTGGGAACCTGCACCCATGTGTAAGACCAGAAGAAGCTCCTGACTTCCTCAGTATCAGCTCTGGCTGTTGAAGACACCTAAAGAGCTGACCATCACACAGAGCTTTTTCTCTGTCTAAATCTGTCTCTCCAACAACAACAACAAAAAAAAAACAAAAAAAAACAAGATAAAACAAAAACTTTTTAAAAATCAATGAGAGATATCACCATTGAGCTAATGAAGGATAAAAGTACAATGGAGGAAAAATAACTATGATGTTATCCACATATTGGATGCACTAAATGAAACATTATCAATGGCTTAAAAAAAACCATTTTGGGACAAATAATCTGACTGGGTCTATGTCCACTGAACAATGGGAATCAATCATTTAAAATCTCTAAAAGAAGAGCTCTTACTCTGTAGCATGTATTGCATATCTGTTTTTTCTCTGTGTGTGTAACTGCCCCGCTCCCTCTCGGTGTGTCTCTCTCCCTTCATGCCTCCCTTTCATTGTGAAATTCTGCAATATATTTAACTTCAGGTTTATGTAATATATTCCAGAAACGTTAAATGGAAATAATATTTTCTGATTGAATCCAAGTTTTCCTGCTCTCAAAATCCTATAAAACATCACAAGGAGGGAGAAAAGTACATATCAGCATCACTGATGAAAAAGTCCACAACAAAATATTAAAAACAGAATCAAAAAGGTATAATGATAAACATGGACCACAAGCAAGTAGGATTTATTCTAGATACACAAGCTGTTTCAACACTGAAATATCAATTCGAGTATTCCCAGCAACACTGAGAGACTAACAGGAAGTCCTTAGAGACAAATAAGTAATGCAAAAAAATAAAATTCACAGGATAAAAATAATATGCATTATTAAAACTCTCAACAAACCAGGAGAAGAGATTTCATGAGCTTGGGAAAGCTAGTGCAAAACCCAAAGCTAACCTTCACACCTATTAATATGAAAATGGAATTGTGTGCCTGAGTTTGTGACAAAGCAATGTGGATCTTGTCTTTATAGTTACATATTTAATTTATTTATTATTTTTTATTTTGAAGATGCTTACATAGTTGATCAGAGTGGGAAGGATCGAGGATTAGGGGAAAGTGTATGAGACCATCGTTTGCTTCTGAGAGAAGGAGAGATATAAGGGGAGAAGCCACACCCAGCCTCCCAATGCCTCTGCACCCAGGGATGAGGAATGGTCACTCGATGTCATCCCAGGGTCTCTGATGTGGAGCATGCTCTTAGGGTTATGCTCAAGTGGTTTCAATAGTTCCGAAATGCTATACATCTCACCAATCCAAGAATGGGGAAATTCTTCCAAGTTTCATTGGCTGACATAGTCTGCCTTCGAGTCTCCATTCACCTAGATAGTTACTGTAATCACTTGGCTGAGGTAGTTGTCCAATTTGCTCTGCCCTCTTTCCTCTGCTATGGTAAAAGATGTCATCTGCAGACCCCAGTGGGCTGCCATGTCCTTCATGTGCATGTGAACATGCCATCCACTGCTCCATCTTTTCCACTAAGGAAGTGCAGTTCTGACACACACACTCCGTGGGCAGTCCACAGATTCTACGATTCTCCTCCACATGGTTGGAGTTCTAAGTCCAGCAGATCACTTGGGAGGATCCCCAAAGAGAATTCATCTTATGTGATCCCAGACCTGACGCTTTGCATATGCTTGACAGTATGCGGTTTGGCTCAATCTGTTACTCTCATCAGCCTATGAACACTCTGATAGTTGCAATTGCTAGATCTTTTTTGTTTCCAGGCCACACTCTCTTATGCAAACCAATGAATGCTGAAGTCCAGACCAACCCAACCTACTACATATTCAGTGCTCATGTACACCAGTGGGAACTGTAGTCTAATCAGAGTGACCCCTAATAATCCCTACCAAGCCCAACCCTGCCCTGGTTCCCATGTTTGCCAATATGTACAATAGACTGGTTCAGTCTGTCCCACATCCCATTCAGCTTTTGTACACAATAATGGGCATTGGAACCTAGTTCAACTCAACTGACCCCACTATCCAGTCCACACATGCTGGCGAGTACCACCCCCTATCTAGCCAGGCCCACCCTAGCCCTAGTTCTCATGCTCACCAGTGGACATATCAGGCCATCAGAGAGGTGTCCACAGTTTCCTTACTGAACCCAATCCTATTTTCTGCATCTTGCACTCTCCAGGTGGTTCTGCAATCTAGCTTGATAGGACCTACCCCCAGTCCTAGCATGTGACAGCTTCTGCAGCAAAGCCCAACCAGCCTGCACTTACTCTGGCTCATGCATGCAACAGTGGACACAGTTGGATAGTTTAGCCTGGCTCTTCCTCAGCCCAGTTCACATGCAGGCCAACCAGTGTTGTATCCCTGCCCAGCTTGATCTGCCTTCAGTCCCGCTTCTCAAATTCATCAGTGGAAGCATTTGCTTAGCAGGGGAACCTGTGCTGCTCCCCTACCAGGCTTGTACCCCTCTCACTGGATGTTACATGAACTGGTGAGTGTTGTGGCCCAGTCTGGCATAGTCCATCCCACCTTAGCACTTGACGGTGGGTGCTACAGTTTAGTCAAGCCCAGCCAGCCCCAGTCCCAGCCCTATTGTGAACTGGTTGGTGTTGCAGCTGGGACTGGCCTGTCCTGCACCCCATCTGGTTGTCATATCTGTCAGTGGATGTTATGAATTTGCCTAACCTGGCCCATCCCCATACCTGACACACGTACATGCTGGTGGGTAACTTAATCTGGCCTGGCCTGGGCTGCTATCAGCCTTGGTTCTTGTGCTTACCTACAAGAACTGTGTCCTGACAGAGGAGTTCCCCAAGCTCTTCTATCAGGTCTCATCCCATTGGCAGATGTCACTCACACTGTGGATTCTTGGCCGAGTTCAATTTAGTCCACCTCCTGTCCTGGCAGCAACAGTGACTGCCCAACTGGTCCACGCCCACTCAGTTTTTACTGTTGTGTGCTATAGCTCAGCTATACCTGGTGCACATCCAGACACAGCTCTTGTATTATTCAGTTGAGCAAGAGAATTAATGCAGCCCACCCTACACTCACTCTGGCTCTCATGAGAACCAGCAGTCCAGGAGTCCAGCCCAGTCTGGCACACCCCAGACCCAGTCCACATCCATGCTGAGGGAGACTGCAGCCATACCCAGTCCAGATTGCTACTCCTATTCTGGCTCTTGCATTCACCAGTGGGAGTCAAAAACCAGTCATGGCATCCCTTAGCTCCCAACCAGACTTGTACCCAGTCACAGACTTTACACATGCTAGTGTTGCTCTGACCCAGCCTGGCATTCCCCATTCACTGTCTTGACCTTTGCCATTGGATGCTGCATCTTGAACTGTCTCAGTCTACCCCCAGTCCCAACTCTTGCATGCTACAATCTTGCCCTGCCCAGTCTTCTTCCATCCCTACCTTTCATGCAAAGCTGTAGGTGTTATAACCTAGTTCAGCATGCCCTATACTCCAGCCTGGCTCCTGCACATGACAGTATATTAAGGTTTCGTTAAACCTGCCCAATCTACTGGGTGGAACCACTTTGTCCACCCTGACCAACACCAAAGCTTGCGTCACATGCTCACCAACAGAAGTGATGGCCCGCTAGGAGAGTTCTTCAAATACCCCACACCCCAGTCACACTCTCACACCCAGATCTCACATGTACCATTGGGTGCTAGGCCCTTACCTGGCACAGTCTGCACGCTCCTTCCTGACCTATGTATGAGCCAGTGGTTGTTGCAGCCTGGCCCTTCCCATACCTTATTCTTGGGTTTGTTGTGGGTAGTGCAGCTTGGACCAGCCCAGTCTGTATCAAACCCCAGTACCCATGAGTGTTGGAGGGTTCTGTGGATATGCCTAGCTCACTCCAACATCACCCCCAGCTCTTAAGCAAGCCAGCAGAAATTGCAGTTCCACAGGGGTGGGCCCACATAACCCCCACAGAATCTGCTTCAGACCTAATTCTCTCATGTGCTGGTTAGTGTCATGGCCCAACCTAACATCATCCATCCCCTGTTCTGACTCTTACTGGCAGGTACTGTGGTGTGGCCCTGCCAGGCAGGCTCCCAGTCCTAGCTTTATTCTGCACCAGTGAGTGGTACACAGAGATGATCGATCCTATCTAGCCCAGCTCAGGTCTCCTATGTGGGCTGGCACATCAGTCTGACTTTTAAGGGCCTTCAGCTCCTCGTTCCAAATTGTTCAGTCTCAGTCCTCTTATTTATCTGCAAGAACAGTGGCCTTGTTGATGCATGTCCCTTAGAGGTCATTCCTCACCTGGATGTGAGTTCCTAGGTCACCTGGATGTGAACTCCCAGGTCCCTGCATGCCCCAACCTGTGCCACCCACCAGACTCCTTGCAAGCCTCTAAAAATGTGCAGCTGGGAAGCCCAGGGGCTTTGCCCAGCACCATTGGTGCCCCAGGCCACTCAACCTGAATTGTCCCTCCAAGGCTCAGGGCCCTGCCTTCCACTGTGCACGCTGGCCAAATGACTAGATTGTGTCTTACCTAACATCATACTAAACATCTGAACTGGTTCAGCAAATTGAAACGAAGGAAATCAAAGTGATAGAGGCTGGAAAAGTCTGATTTCTGATTTGAGGATAGTGTTAGAAGCTGTGATCTAAGCACCATGCTCACTGCTACCAGGCCCTCTCAGCAGGCACATCAGGGGCAGGAATGTGAATAGTAAGCTGTGTAAACACAGATCTCAGTGCATGTTGGCATAGCTGTGCTGAAAACAGCCACTGTCTTCAGCTCTAACCTATGGGTCACTTGAGCCCACTCATCTTGCACATTTCCTTCTCCAGCCATGAGCTACCTGGCTCCCACTGTATGCCAGGTATTTCATTTTCTCTCTTATCTTTTTCCTGTTTCCTTCCTTCCCTCTGTATGTTTCCTTTTCTTTCTTCACGATCCAGTTAGCTAAACTCCCATTAGGGAAACCTAGCATAAAGGGAGGCTGAGCGTGTGCTGAGGGAGATGTGGAACATGCAATGATGACACTGCATCAGCTAGAGTTTGTCTACAATCACTTTATTGCATGGCTATAGTAGGTCACATGAATCTCCACAGCTCAGGCTTTGAGGTACACTTATTTGTTGATCTCTTTTGCCATTGAATGGTGGCTTTGCACACACTGTGAGCTGAGCACTTTGCAAGGAACTAGAGTGTTAAGTCCATATGACATGATGTCTGTCTGGAATAAGTTGACTGGAAAAAATTCCCAGTGTAAGTAAATCACGCATGGGTAGGTTCAAAGTGGGAACTGCAGGCAGC
The DNA here is from genome assembly GCF_017591425.1 of Ochotona curzoniae. Taxonomy (NCBI): domain Eukaryota; kingdom Metazoa; phylum Chordata; class Mammalia; order Lagomorpha; family Ochotonidae; genus Ochotona; species Ochotona curzoniae. The sequence goes on from NW_024465699.1 coordinate 6,647,430, forward strand.
TGTCACTGGGCAAAGCAGCAGTGACTACACAAAAGGTCTGGGCAGGGTCTTCAAAACAAGACACCTTCCAGGAGAAATACATCACCTGGGCATCCCATGCCCTAAGAGTACAGGTGAGGAGCAGAGTATGATGGCATAGAGATGAATTGGTTAGTCTGCCTGGGATGGGACTGGGATATCTAGAAGCTCATGTGCAATGTGTGTGTGCACGTATATGTGTGTAAGTTGCACAGAGCATATTTTATCCCTAAATACTTTCTAAATATTTCCTAACTACAAGGACATTCTCTTAGATAACAATACTACTATTATCATACCATAAAAAGTACCATAATTCTTTGTTGTGCATAACTAGTCCTTAACCAGATTTCTTCAGTTTCCAAATACAAGCTTTCATAGTTATTTGCTTTCAAACCAAGATCCAATCGAGTCATGTGCCCTGCATTCCAATGTCCCGTCTCTTAAAGTCCCTAACAGAAATACCTAATCCCTTTAAATTGAGGGTGTTGATTTTTTAATAAAACCAGAATGGACGTACTTTATAAAATGTTCCCCTGATAATTCTCACTTTTGAAATATATGTTTTCTTCCACCATAGCCTATGTTTTTCATATCCATGAAAGTTAAAGATTTGACTGGATTCAGGTTAAGTATTCTGGCACATCTCTCTCTACCACTGGCACTACACCCTGTACATTGCATCACATCAATATGGATGGGATGTGCCTTTGGCCCATGATCAGTGATGCTCAATTGATTACTTGGCTAACAGGGAAATGTGTAACTATCCCCTTTTTGAAGATACACATTTTGGTATTATTCAAATATAGTTTCTGAATCAATACCTCACTTGATGCACTTGAACCTGTAATGATCCTACTGTGGTATTGAAAACATAATCTTTGACAGAGAGCCTTCCCATTCTACTCCATTCCTATAGCGGCCACACAATGACTTATTACTTTCCCTTTAATTACCAATTGCAGAACAAAATAAGAAGTTCATGCAAAACAATGAATTTTGTTTTTGTGGATACATTTTTAATGTCATTATGACTTGATGGTTTGTTTTACTTACTATGTTGTAATGGAAATATGTTTATAAAGACAGTTTGGCTAAATGATACTGAACTTCTCTCCAATTTGGCAAGCAGGAACCCCTCCAGTCGGGTCCCTCATCCATCACTGAACGTCTTTTTGCTCTCTTGCACAGGGTCTCTTGAACTCCCTGTGCACTTTCTTTGTCCCAGATGTTCAATGAGCCATTTCTTCCAAGAGCTTTTTTCCCCTTAATAGGATCTGATGTTTTGAAACCAAACTGCCCATTGTTACTGTGGTGTTATGGCTTCATTTGGAGAAGTGAAGGAGGTATTAATTAATAAACTGCAGTAGAAATACATAGATCTGAGAAAATATGAGAGTATTATAAAAAACTTTAATATGTTTGACAGTGTACCAAATTTGACAAATAGAGCAAAACAGTAATAATGACAACAACAAATGATCATGGAATACAGTTGAATTAACATCCCAGTTTTAACCAGAAGCCATGAATCTAATTCCTGGCTTGGACACCTACCAGCTTTATGAACCAACTTTATGAAGTGTTTATGCCTCTGAGTTCAATCTATTAAAGTGAATAATAATATTCTCCCTAGTGGTGAAAAGTTGAATGAGATGATGTCTAAGCATTTTTCAAAGTGTCAAGTTCTATATAAACATTAAAAAAAACTATTATTACAATTCATTTCCCCTGTCTTCTAGGCTCGATACACTCCAAGACGGACAATGGAATCAACTAGCTGGAGAAAAGGAAAGAAAATAATTGACTAGGAGAGATAAAAGAAAGCAGAAGAGTAACCTTGGTGAGTCCCCCAACACTGCTGGGGTGTGGAGCTGGCTGGGGTGTGGAGCTGGCTGGGGTGTGTTTTCCACCTAATTGAGTCCTGTTGGCATGCAGCAAGAGGGGCCTTTATGTGCGGTCACAGGTGCAGGCACAAGTCAGGTTCTAGCCTAAGTACATGGCAGCACTCCAGAAAAGCACGCCTACTTGTTTTCTGGGATCCCCAGAGCCTCAAGAAAGAAGCTGGATGGACAGAACGGGAAGGAAGGCAAGTCACGGTGCTTATCTTTAAGAGCTTGGTCTCTTCACCTTGTTGGCAGGAGTCACAGAAGAGAGACGAGCAGTTCCATGTCCAGCTCCAGTTCTTGTTGCAAGGACTTGCTGTGAAACCAAGCGCCACTCCACCCCCCTGAGCCATCAATTTTTGTGATCGACACTGAGTTCTTTTGCAACCTTGATCTTCCAGTCAATGAGACTGTGACTTTCCAGTGTCATTTTCCTCTTTTCGAGAACTTCAAGAGGTTGCTCAGTCATAACCAAGACAAATATCAGAGCTGTGTCCCGTCCTCAAACGGCTACTAAACTGGTAAACACATAGCAAGACAGTTGACAGCACAATAGAACAGACAAAACAGAAATGTATTAATTCTTGAGAAACAGTAATTGCACAGAAATTTTCACATTCACCTCAGCTTTGTCCATGGGGAGATTTTGCAAACCATAGTACAGGGAACAGAAGCTGGGGAAAAGACACAAAGGTTGGACTTGGAAACAAATGGAGATGGTTGGAGTTTCTAAGATATAAAGTAGGAGTTCCCTCAGGCTTTGGCTGATGCCAGGACTGAATGGGAGGTGTGAGGTTCTTTGAGGCCCAGAGTGGAGGGCTGCAGCAAATGCTTGCATTTGGCAGGGTTGGGAGATGAGAATTGATATCAGTCAGATTAGAGAGGACTTACTGAACTTTCTGTGCTTCACTGCAGACACCAGCAAAGCAGGACTGTAAGAGTGAGCAGTTACCCAGAAAACATCTGAGCATGTCTTCATGAGAGAACATAGGATGGGAGACTCACTATGATGGATGATGTGATGGAAGGTACCATCCATCATGCTTATCAGAAAATAAAAACATGATAACTAGGGCTGGAGTCAGGTTGGGGAGCCAATCTTAAGAGCAAAAAAAAAAAAAAAAGGATGGGAAAAAGTAGGAATGAAGGTCAATACTATGCTAATGAAATAGCTCAAAAACAAAAGGTAGCTGTGTAAGTGAAGGAAGAAATAAGCTGTGATATAGTCAAATGATGGGCTAATCTTCAGTGCTAAAGTGAAATGAGCTGTGAAGCCAGAAAACGACATGGGGGAATGAATTAAAGGCATTCTACTTAGTAAAGGACACAAGATGAAAAGGCATCACATAATGCATTATCACAAAAAGATGACGATTAAAAAATACAAATGCATAAATACGAATATAAAATATAAATATATAAAAGTGATAGAGGCAATAAAAGTTATAGATCAGTGATTTCCAGGGGCTAGTGGTAAATAACATCAGTGGTTAGGGCATAGGCAAACTACGTAGCATCTTAGGGCAGTGGAAGTGCCCTGTAGGGTACTGTAATGCTGGGTACATGTCATCATGCACAAAAGAGTGAACCCAAGGAGGACAGTTGGGAGATTTCTCGGAGATTTGACAACAGCTCTAGCCATCCCATGGTTAAACCTAGGTATCATATTCCGGGGAATTTACCTAAGTGCAATGAAACCAGTGTACAATAGAGTTATTTATAAGCCACGTTCATTGCAACTCACTCACAACAGCTTAAATGTGAAATTAACCTGGATATCCACCAATGAATGACTAGATAACACGTTCCATACACATTCTGAAATACTAATCAATCAAAGAATGAAATCCCATATTTTGCAACAAAACAGATGTAGCTTTTGAATTGTATAGTTAAATAAACCAATCTCAAATATCATGGTTTTTTCCCCCTTATTTGTGGTAACTAATACACAAAGTACAAAAAATTATGATCTGTAGGACCAAGATTGATAGTTTGAGAACCAATTATTGTTTATAGTCCTTGCCTATACTCTTAAGGTACAGTATATTTTTCTACTCTCTAGCTGTTAAATTCTTCACCTAATGGATCGTTAAGCCTGTGATTGATAAATGAAGTGGAAATACACTGTTGTAAATGTAAGGGATGATTCGAACATCTCATCTTGGACCCTGCGCCATTTCCTCTTCCTCACAGCTCACAAAATTCGCACCAGTCCATCTGTCCAGCAATCAGATGTGACCCTGCGTTTCACCTGAAAATCCTACCCCCAATCTCCCAACCCCTCCTCCAACCCCGCCCACTGACCAATCATCCCTAGGCAATCATTTGTGACTGTCCCAGGCACCAATTTCCCGGGGTCTACCCTTAATCCACCCCCTCACCTTGGGGCTCACCTCAATTGCATAAAGAGCCCCCAGGTGCTACTCTTTCTCTCTTCCTCTCTTCTCCACTCTTCCACCACCCTCATCCCGTTCCTGCCCTGCTGGAATAAACCTCGTACCTTGTTGTGTCTGGTATTTTGGGCTCACAGTAAAAGAACTTGGCTGCAGGAATTAGCTGTGCATAACCACGTAAGGACTTTAAGAACTTGAAGTGCTTTTAAATAACTAACAGTAAAACTTTGGGAAAAATAAGGAAGGAGGAGGAGAAGTGGGGGACATTAGTAGGTGTAAGGGTAGGGTGGGAAGTAGCATGATGCTTCAAAAATTGTATTGTGAAATACGTGAAATTTTCTCACTTTGAGTAAATTTTTTTCATGGTCAAATCAGAATTATTGTTAAATATTAGTGAATTCAGCAGAGGTGGCAAGCAGGTGTGAAAGATTGAGAAAACATAGAATAGTGGCCCAGTCTTTGAATAGGCAAGGCCTTGTATAGTTTAAGGGTCCTGGGATGTTTGGAGAAGTTGGGGAGTCTGGGAAACAGACAGAGGAGTGGACACTGCTGAGGTAACTTTCCCAGGGCATTCATTTCAAAACTCAGTATACCTTTCCTCTCTGGGGATTAGGTGAGTGGAAAGGAATGCAGAGGGTTGGGAGGGGAACAACCCAAGCCACAAGTTAGGCTGGTCTTTCGAAATGCAGGAGTTGAGTCCCTGAGGTGAATGTCTCTGTCAGTTTAGGAGGGTTTTGGCTGAACCCTGTGTTTCTGCTCCATTGGTCTTGATTCAGAATAGATAGGGAGGTGGTGGCATTGGTTTCTTTCTGGCTGCTTCTTGAAGATTTTTTTTTTTTTTTTTTGGCAAAGTTGTAGCATCAGGAGTAGAATCTGTCCTCATCAGTTTAATAAAATAATAATAATAATAATAAAATTACAGACTTTGAGTCACACTGATGTACACTGATGTATCAACACATGTTCTGTGATTGTTAAAAAAACAACCAAAAAATAAACCAGTCAAAATGAAGACAGTAATTGATTATGAGCCAGACAGCAAACTTTTTTTTTTTAAGATTTATTGATTTTTATTACAAAGTCAGATATACAGAGAGGAGGAGAGACAGAGAGGAAGATCTTCCATCCCATGATTCATTCCCCAAGTGAGCGCAACGGCCAATGCTATGCCGATCCAAAGCCAGGCTCCAGGAACTTCTTCCGAGGATCCCACACAGGTACAGGATTCCAAAGCTTTGGACCATCCTCGATTGCTTTCCCAGGCCACAAGCAGGGAGCTGGATGGGAAGTGTGGTGGCCGGGATTAGAACCGGTGCCTATATAGGATCCCTGTTTGTTCAAGGTGAGGACTTTAGCCACTAGGCCACACCGCCAGGCCCCCAGACAGCAAACTTTTAAGCTAGGTAAGGATTACTGATTTTTCTTTTTGCCTGGGGCTCTAATGTGGCTCAACTGCCTGGCATGTGATGAATAAGAAAAAGCAACTTTTTTTTCATTCTGCTATTTGTTTAAAAGACAGGTGGTGGACTAAAACACGATAACAAAGTGGGAAGAACCCGTGGCACAGTGGGTAAGCTACTGCTCGGCATCCCATGTTCCATTCCAGAGTAGCTGGAATTGAGTCATTGTGCTGCTTCTGATCCAGCTTCCTGCTAATGCATGTCCAGGGAGTCAGAAGTGATGGCTCAGGTGCTTGGGTCCTTGCCACCCACAGATGAGACCCTGATTGAGTTTCAAGCTCCTGGCTTTTTCCTGGCCCAGCCCCAGGTATTGCAGGCATGAACACTTCTGTCTCTCTTTGACTCTGTCTTTCAAATAAGAATAAACAAATAGATACATATCTTTAAATATAGGAAATAAAATATAATAACTAAGATTTATAACATGGAAGCAAGAGGTATGTGAACAATTGTAAAAGGAAGTCAGATGAGAGAAACCCATGGAGAGATGGGCGTTTGAAACAGCAGTGAAGTCATTGCTTGGGATGTTCATATTCTGTCTCGGTGCCAGGTTAAAACCTCAGCTCCTCTAAATGTCTGATTTAGCTTCAGGTCAGCATGCACGCTGGGAGTTGTGGAATCCCTGCTACCCACATGAAGGAGCCAGCAGATTCTATGTGGCACAGCCAGGATGTTGTAGGCATTGGGGAATGAACCAGTAGAGGTAAGATCTCTGTTGCCCCTACACTGCCTTTGTGTCTCTCATTTCAGGTAAAATAAAAGCAAATTTAAAATTTTAAATATAGTATTTAAAATAGTATATATCAAAACCAAAGTGAAGAGAGAGAGAGCAAGAGGGACATGAGCATGGACTGATTTGTTTAGGGCTATAGAACAGAATGCTTTCTGACACAGAAAAGCTCATATTAAATGACTGCTGGTTGAATGAAGGCAAAATCAAAGCACAGTTAAATTCAAGGAACTGGGATTCTTAAGTTGAATCAAAGTATGCCTCGGCTGCAAACTTGCCAAGGTCAAACTCAAGAATCTTGAGCTAAATAACAACAGAATTTTAGGGAACCTGAAGCTACTGGTGCAAGTGTGTCCAGACTTTATATATCAAATGTGAGAGGCAACCAAATGAAAAGACCCCAGCCCACTAGAGCCATTGGAAAAGTTAGGAAGACCAACAAGCTTAGATATTTTCATTTGTAATGAATCCCTTGCCCATGACTTGCAGAAACACAAGTGCAACCTCCATGTGCCTTGATGGCTGTGACCGGGTTGACAAGGAGGCCCCTGACTGGGACCCTGAAGGTTATCAATGGGGCCTTAACTGTGAGAAGTGTGGTGAAGATGTTCAGGTCATTCAAGGTGAGGGGGAGACAGTGGAGGACAAAGGCGAAGAGGGGGTTTTGAGTAAAAAGGAGAAGGAAGAAGAAGTTTATATGGATTGTGAAGTAGATGATGAGGAAGATGAAGAAGATCTTGATGAAGTAGATACATAAGGGAAGTAAAAATGGGAACCTCAAGCTAAGGGGAAAGATAATGATTCCCATATCAAATATAAGTCCTCTACCACATTGCCTCCTCTCTCTCCAGATCCTGTCCCCTGGAAAAGTCTTTTTCTTGGATTCTAATGTTGCTTGGGGAAGGAGAGAGGGAAAGTGTTTGAAGGATAGTCAATGGAGCAAGGGTGAATGGCGGCAGAATGAAATGTTATTTTTAATGCCACAGAAGTCAATGTAGGAGAAACAACGGAACACCACAACTGGCAGGTTGACACCAAAGTAAACAGAAAAAGAGGAAGATCCCAGAAAGCCAACAGTGTGGGGAAGGCTCCCCCAGGAGTCCCAGCTGGGGTGTGCACCCTGTGTAACCTCCTCCCACTGCCTTGTGGGAAAATCCTGGGAATGAGATGCAAACCCTTTCACTATGTTGTATTAGGTAACAAGAATTTTGTGAATCCCCTTCGGTCAACTGGTGAATTAGCTTTGAACTGATCAAAAAAAATTTTTTTTTGAAGTGAGTTAATCTGATCTAAAAACCTAACAAGAAAATATAGCTGACTTTCTCCTGCTACCTGTAAAAAATGCATACAGCCAATTTGAGAGTGGCAAAGCTAGATTCATGCAAGTCGCTTCTACGAACTGAGAACACTCTGGAAAGCTGGGACCTTCAGCCACACAACGACAAGGAACTACACTCTAGACTGTTCATGAGTCTGCAACAATGCCCAAATCCCAAGAGGAGACTATTTCTCACTCCCACCCAATTTCAGCCCTGTGACACCCTGAAAAAAGAACCCTGATACTGCCCCCTTTTTTTTGGGATTCTTGATTTACATACCCTGTAATGGTGGTTGTTATTTGCAATTGCTATTTTTTTCGTGTTGATTCATTATATAACAGGGGAAAAGCAATACACAAATATAAATTGTAAGAAAGATTACTAAAAAAAATATCAAACTATGCTTCAAGATGAAATTCCCATAATTATATAAAGTGAATCCTATGCCAATTATGGCATTTAATTGTCAGTATTGGCTCATCAATTGTGAAATATGTGCCAATGTAACAAGGCGTGATGTTAATTGTAGGGGTCATTGGAAGAAAGTGAGAAAATATTACATATTCCTTCAATAGCATTCACTAAGAATTTGTGTACTTCTACATATCTGAGTAAATCTTGTGGAAAACAATATGTCACTGAGAGCAAATCTTTTAAAAATGGAAAAATTAAAACAATACATTTTCTGAAGGTGCAGGAGAATAAGAAAAGGAAGAATGGGTGTGGAAGTTGGTGTTTAGAGAACAAGGACCACATGAAGTGAGTACAGCCTTCCAATACGAAGGAAAAATCAGTGCAATGTTTGACAGCTGATTAAACAAAGTAAAAACACACGTTTTCTGGAACGATGAGGAGACGGGGAATCAGAGAAACCAGGGTTCCTGAAAAGTGAAGGAAAAGTTATAGAAAAGAGGGAACGTGACTGGGAGAAGCTTGAATTCTGTGCCTGCACTCTGACCTAATTTCTGCCTTCCTGCTGGATCCTGCAAGCACTCAGGATACAGCGAAGCAGGTGGAATAAGAACTCTGTCCAAGAGAAGCTGACAATTCATCGGGACAAAATAATTGCCTGAAAAGAAACAACCAAACCCAAATAAAATATGACTTTAAAAGTTGAAGAGCAAAATAACAAGACAGCATCCAACAATTGTGGATCAGAAGATTTAATATTGTGAACATAGCAGCATTTTGCAAAATTATTTATAGGTGAAATACAATCCCTAATAAGATCTCAAGTGGACTTTCAGCAGAAATTGGTAAGCTCTTCCTACAGTTAATTAGTGCAGAAATGCAGTACTCTCAAAACAGTACTGAAAACACAAACCAAGGGAGTCCCACCTCACTATTCCAAAACCTACTGTAAATCTATAATAATGAAGATAGTGTACTTATGAAATAAGTTTAAGGATACAAGTCAACAAAGTATTATTGGCAGCCTAGAAATATGGTCAGAATTTTTTTTCTTAAAGATTCATTTTTATTAAGGTACATTTATACAAGGAAGTAGAAACGAAGAAAGCCAGGAGCTTGTTGTGGGTCTCACACACAGGTGCAGGGTCCCAAGGACTTTGACCATCCTCCTCTGCCTTCCCAGGATCACTCAGGGAGCTGGATGGGAAATGGAGCAGCCAGGACCTGAACTGGCCCCCATATGGGATGCTGGTGCTTGGAGGTAGGAGATTTGCTTATTGAGCCACCACACTAACCTCCTAGTGAGTTATTTTTTAAAGAAAATGAAATTGTACCACATAATTCAAAATTTGAAATAAAAAATTTTCAAAAAAAGATTAATATTTGAATAGTTGGTTTGAAAGACAAAATGAGAGAAATAGAGAGAAAAAGAGGTTGAAAAAGAGGAGAGAAAGAGGGAGAGCCCCTCAGCAGGCAGAGCTGGGCCAGGCTGAAACCAAGATCCAGTAATGCTAATGGAGTCATGCGCATGGCAGTCAGGAACTCAAGCATTTGAGCCATCACCCACTGCTTTCCAGGCACAGTAGCACGAAGTTGCATGGGAACTGGGACAGGTGCTCAAATGAGGGATGTGGGCAACTTCACCAGCTTTAGTCCGAAGAGTTTAATTAAGAAAAGCGATCTTTTACTAAATAATGCTATGACCAACTAACGCATAATTAATTAATTTAGACCCTTCCTCATGCCATACAAAAATTATATACTCAAAGTGTATCATGACACTAAAGGTGAGGGTAAAAGTAATAAAACCTTAGGAAAAAACAGAAATAATCACTTATGATGACTTTGTATTAGGCAAAAGCACTCTTAGAAATTACAGAAAGGAAAAATGCACAAGTCCATAGAACAACAACAAAAAAAAAAAGAGACAAGAATTACCGTCCCAATGTTTCTTATTAGTTTATTTTGTAATAAATTCCTTTTATTTTTGATGATGCTTACATAGTTGAGAGGGATGTATGCCCATGTGGACCTCCAATTAGTGTAAGGAGGTCAAGGAATGGTGGTAATGGATGAGACAGTTATTGCATAACTCTTCATGCACCTGAGGAAAGTAGGGAGCGAGGGGAAAGGGCAGCTCCCAGCAGCCCAACCACATTAGTACTTGGGGATGGGGGATTTCCACCCGATGTCATCGCAGGGTCCTTGAGGTGGAGTATGGTCTGAGGATACTGTTTAAGTGGTATTGATAGTTCTGAGATGCTGTTGATTTCATTGAAGAACGCTTCCAAGGTCCGTTTGCTACAGCCTGGCTTGGTTTGGGCTGCTCCCAGCCTTGGTTCTTGTGCTTACCTGCAGGGACCACATCCTGACAGAGGAGTTCCCCAAGCTCCTCCGACATGTCTCTTCCCTGTCACAGATATCACACACAATGGTGGGTCCTTGGCCCAGGTTGAGTTGGCCCACCTACTGTGCTGGCAGAAACAGCGGCCTTGTCTGTCCAGCCCACTCCATCCTGGCTCTTACTGATGAGTGCTACAGCCCAGCCATGACCCACAGACCCAGCTCTCATGGTTCAGCAGGTGCAGAGACCTAGCCCAGGCTGTCCAGCACCCACTCTGGCTCTTGCAAGCGCCAGCAGGTGCTGTAGCCTAGCCTATGTGGCATACCTTAGACCAAGTCTGCACTCAAAACCAGGGGTGCTTCAGCCATGTCCAGCCAAGTTCATGGCCCCGATGTCAGCTCTCACACTCACCAGTGGTAACCACAATCCAGCAGGGGTGCCCTCTTAACTCTCCAAACAGACCCCTGAAGTCACAGATCTTGCATGTGCCAGTGGCTGTTCTGACCCAACCCGGTATAACCCATCAACCAGCTTGGCCTTTGCCCTAAAATGCTTCAGTCTGGCCTAACCTGGCTTACTCCAAGTCCCAACTCTCACTGGTAGGTGCTGCAGCCTAGTCCTACCCAGTCTGCCCCCTTCCCTGACTTTCATGCAAACCAATAGATGTGATAGCCTAGCCTAGTCCAGCAAGGCCCACACTCCATCCTGGCTCCTGCAGATGCCAGCATGCTACTATTTGTCCTGGTCCTGCCAGGTCTGCCTCCTGAGAGACAGCCCACATCCCTGACAAGTGAAGCAACCCTGGTCGGCCTGACCAACACCCAAGTCCTGACTCAAGCATTCACCACCAGCAGCAACAACCCACCAGGGGAGTTCTCCAAGTTCCCCCACACGGCCCAACTCCAAGATCTAGATCTCATGCGTGCCAGCAGGTGCTAGACCCTTACCCATCAGAGTCTGCCTCCTCGGTATTGGCTTTTGTATGTGGTGGTGGATGATGCAGCCAGGCCCACTTCACACCCAATTCTTAAGTGTTCCTATGGGTGCTACAGCCTGGACCATCCCAACTCCAGCACCCATGAGTACGCTTTAAATGAAATCACTAGGAAAGTGTAAAGACAACTTGTAGAAATGTAAAATACTTGTAAACACCATGTTTGAAATGACAGTTGTAGGTTTAAAAACCAATGCCCTGGGGCCAGTGCTGTGGGATAACTGGCTATGGCGGCAGCATCACATTTCAGTGCTGGTTTGCATCCAGGCTGCTCCACTTCTAGCTCCCTCCTAATGCACCTGGGAAAGCAGAGGAAAATGCACTTGGGAAGGTACATCCTTGGGCCCCTGTATGAACCTAGGAGACCGAGAAGAGGCTCCTGCCTTCAGATCAACTCAGCTTCAGCTTTTGTGGTCGTTTAGGGAATGAGCCAGCAGTTAGAAGCACTTTCTCTCTCTGTTCCTCTTTATCTATATTACTCTGTCTTTCAAACAAACTTAAAGCAAATCTTTATAAAGAATAAAATTCAGGAAGAAAAATCTCTTTTATAAAGATTTATTATTTATTTTTATTGGAAAGGCAGATGTACAGAGAGAAAGACCTTCCATCTGATGATTCACTCCCCAAGCAGCTGCAACAGCTGGAGCTGAGCCAATCCGAAGCCAGGAGCTTCTTCCAGATCTCCCACATGGATGCAGGGTCCCAAAGCTTTGGGCCATCCCCGACTGCTTTCCCAGGCCACAAGCAGGGAGCTGGATGGGAAGCGGGACCACTGAGATTAGAACTGGTGCCCATATGGGATCCCAGCACCTTCAAGGAGTGAAGTTTAACTGCTATGCTATCATATCAGGGCTGAAAAAAAATTTTTTAATCAAAAAACTATGAAAAAAAAACTATGAAATATATCTTAATAGATACTTCTCTAATGAAGATATAAAAGCACCCAATAAGCACATGAGAGGGCGTTCACAGTCATTCATCATTAAGGAACTATAAGTCAAATGATACTGAGATGTCACTTCTTGTTTGCTGGAATGGATGGAACAGATCAAGTGTTGCTGAGGATGTGTGGACATGGGAACCCAAGAGCAATGCAGTTTAACCAGACCTCAACCAACGGAGTACACTTAGCATACAATCCAGCCATTCCACTGTCAGTTATATCCTGAACAGACTCAAGATTGTTCTTCAAGTTACCAAGGAGTTGCACCTGGTCCACATTGTAAGTAAAAACACCCAAAGTGAAAAATGCATTTATTATATCTAATCTACTGAATATCAGTTGGGTCTACCACAAACATGCTCAGAACACCTGAGTCAGAATAGGGTTGGGTAAAGTCATCTAATACAAACTCTGTTTAATAATCAACTGCTGAGTATCTTAGGAACACACACAAAAGGCCATTTTGCAGACATAATGAGATGCAAAATCACAAACCACAATCTCCTCTAGTGATCTCATAGCTGATGGCGACTGTGGCTCAAGGCTTGTAACGAGCACCCCACGGAACGTCACCATCCCCCAAATGAATCAAAATCCAAAATCCTGAGTACTGACTGCACATCTTCCTGCACACAATGGTGAAGTCAGAAAGCATAAGTCAAATCATTGAAAACTGGTCAGTGGCTGTATGCTTACACAAGCATTTATAAACAAATGTCCCTAATTGCACGAGTAGGTCCTGAAAAGGAGCAACAACCCTGTACACACTGGGGAAGGGACAGAATCTGCTGTTTCCGTAGAACGCCAGAGTTAAGCAGGAGTGATGCATCGATTCATGAAAGAACGTGAGTATACCTTGAAAACACAGCAGGACAAGGGAAAGAAAACAGTCACATACTGTCAGGAAACAGAACATTACTGCATTTTTCTAGATGAAACCGATTCATCAGGAAAGTAGTTTAGATTTCACCTGAAACCGTGAGAATGGGAAATGGAGACTGACAGTGAAGGATCATGGGATCCTTCTGGGGGTAATAAGAAAGCTCTAAAATTAGTGAAAAAATTGAGAGGATAGCGAAACAACTTTTTTTAATATGCTGAATTCCATTGACTTCAAACTGATGGGTTCCATAGTACGTGTGTTAACTCTCACTAAATCTGTGTACTGCCACTACCACAGGGCCAAGACTCACAGCACTCTTCCGAAAAATAGGACAGGGCCCTGATTCTCCACAGAATTATATTTAGAATATCAGAATGCACAGTATGTCAGAAAACTATCTGATACTTGAATTGCCACAAATGTGTGATCATTCTCAAGCAAAAAGTCATGAATATAAATTCAGACCAGTGTTGGAGTTAACTAAAAGTTTTAAATAGATACTAGGATTAATGATCAATGATGTAAAGACTCCTCAGTGAAAAGAGGATATTTCTGCAGAGAAATAGAAAATATAGAATTAATCAGAATGTATTTTTAGAACTGAACAAGACAGAATCTGCAGTAAAAATTCACCAAGTCGATTTAATAACAAGCTGACTCTAAATGGAATGTCTACAGAACATTCCAAGGTGATAGAAACAGGTCCAGGATACCATGGCAGCAGCACCCATCCTGGCAAAAGCCAAGGCTGGACCTGCATAAAGAACTACAATCAGCTGACACCAACATCAAGAGGAATCAGATGCTAGGGTGATGTGAAAGATATTTTAAACCACAGTTATGAAATTACAAGTCCTTTGAAAACCAAAGAAAATTCTAGAAAGCCACACCAAAAGAATAAGCAAGTCATTACGATGAATCAAATAGAAATGACAGAAACTTTCAACAAGAAAGGAGGAGAAAACCTCACAGGATGTGCTCCACAGAGGAGCAGATATTAGAGAAAACAATTGAATAAGATGATGGGTTGGTGCGCAGTGGTAAGGGATGACCACAACAACCTGTGGAACAACAACAAGAGACTTTTTTACTATGAAAGTCCCAGGAAATTGGGGGAAGAATACTCTTTTATTCTCCTTTCATTAGGACCGAACACTTACAGACAAGGCAAAGACACAAACTTGCAGTTGCAAGAATTTCAGCAATGCCACGCAAGTAAACCCCAAGTAGTCTGTTCCCAAGGAGGGGCCAGCATGTGGCACAGCACCTTGAGCCACACTGCCTGTGCTGTCATCTCCTTTGATGGCTGGGTTGAGCCCCAGCTGCTTCACCTTTACTCCCGCTGTTTCGTAACTCTGCTTTTCAAACAAATAAAATAAATCTTCAACAACAAAGTAAAAGCAAAAACCTGAGTGAAAAACGCAAAAAAAAAAAAAATAGGTTAAAAAATAATTAACAGAAATGACACCTTACATACAAGGGAACCTGAATGTGAAAAACAGCAGATTTGCCACATGGGGCAGTAGAGGATCAATATTTAAGTGTTGAACATAAACAATAATCAGCCACAAATTATATAGCCAGTGGAATTAAAAAGATTAAAAGCATTCTCAGCTGAAAGGGGACTAAAAAGAATCTATTGTTAACAGACCTAATCTTTAAGATTGGTTTGAGAAAATTCTCCAAATAGAAAATAAATGAAAAAGGAAAGAAGTTTGGATCACGGGGACAAAAGCAACAGAAATATCAGGTTTCTTGGTAAACATACTAAGTTGTCAATTTTCTTATGAACTTCAACAAGCATCCTTGATGATTTAAGCAAAAAAAAAAAAAAATGTATGTGCGGATCTAATAAAGTCCATCAAAGGCAACGGCAGTTAAGTATAGGGAAGCGAAATGTTGAAGCAAAAATGAGATTGATCACACTTAATGTGAGGTGTTACAGTATGGGTCCCGTCACTACACCTGCATGAATACCTGCAATGAACAGGGGAACTTCAAATGCTCCCTAAGTGACTGGCATCATGATGCAGCCAACAAAGCACCCTTCCCACCCACACACACACACACACAATGCTGGCATTCCAGCTCTAGATGCCACTCTGCATCCGGCTCTCCACTTCTGATCCTGCTCCCTGCTAATGCGCCTGCAAGCAGAGGAGGACCCAAGTCCGCAGGCTCCTGCCACCCATGTGGAAGATCAGGATGGAATTCCTGGTTCCTGATCCAATTCCGGCTGCTCAGGGAATGAGGCTGCAAATGGAGGCTTGCCCTCTCTTCGTCTCTCTCTTCCTTTCAAATGGATGAAAATTGATGAACATTTTCAAAACTAGAGGAAAACATCTTTAAGCAGTCCTTTCTGACATGGTTTTAAAGGCAACTAAAGCATGCACAGAAATAAATGAAATGGAAGCAATATATCAACATGCAGGTGACGTAACTCTAGCAGTGATGAAACGGAAATGCACAGCATCCAGTGTTCACAGTAAAAGTGATAAAAGCTCAAGCCAGTAGTCTACACTGCTACCTAGCAAAACACTGTAAACACAAACCCACGCAAGCAGAAGGAAGGAAATACAAAGAAGGTAAATCTATGACGTTTTAAGATAAGGAAAATGAAATAACTGGATCTAAGTGAATTCTTTGTTGAGTGGAGGGTTAAGCTTGTGATTACAAAGTAAACTGAATATAAATTATTGCAAAAATTATAAGAAAATAAAAAAGGAACGTAGAGGGAGGGTGGGAGTTATTGAGTATCATTAGTCTCTTAAAACTGTGTGTGTAAACAATACAAAATTCATTCCTTTTCATATAAATAAAAACATTTAAATGATTCTTAAGGAGAATGTCATAGTTCTAAGAAGATTGCATATTTAATAAAAGGAATGAATATTTCTGAGAAGATTGATAAACATAAAAATAACACACAATTTTCTCATATTAGGAGAAAAACTGTGACTATCACTTCAGCTCACGCAGCCATTAATTATTAATGAGGTAATAAGAGAATTCATTATTAACAACACTCATAAATTTACCCTCCTAGAATAAATGAGCCAAGTCCTTGAAAAACCCAAATAACTTAATCTCAACTAGGATGATATAGACAATCTGATTTATAGAGCAAATTAAAGCAAACATACAAAAAAATAGTAAGGACAAATAAAATAATAGACAAACAGAATCAATGAAACCAGAAAGTTGTTCTTTAGAAAGATCAATGAATTGCACAAGTACAATGGTTATCAAGACAGAAAAACACGAGGATTATCAATAGCAATAATGACATGAAAGCCATCACTACTAATGACTTATCAACAAAAAGGAGATCATTTCCTTATGGTAAATGAAAACACTTAAAACAAAACAGATGTATTCTTTCAAAGACAAACTATTCAAGAAGAAAAATGTGGGCTGAATAGCCATATATCTATTGGAATAAAATTAGCTGAAATATTTCTCGCAAAGAAAATTTCTGACCTACATATCTTCTTTGATGAACTTCATCAAATATTTAAGGAAGCAAGTAAGACAATTTCTCTGTAATTTACATTGCAAGCTCTCCCTGAAAAATAGCAGAATTGGAAATTATTTAAATATACCATGAGTTTGTGCACTGGCACAAACTGTGCCACTGTGGCACTGGCATCCCATTTGGGTGTTGGTCTATGTCCCAGGGGCTCCACTTCTGATCCAGCTCTCTGCTTAGAGCCTGGCGAGGCAGCAGAGGATGGCATAGGTCCTTGGGCCCCTACTCCCATGTAAGACCCAAAAGAAGCTCCTGCCTTTAGATTGGGTCAGCTCTGGCTATCACAGCCTTTTGGGATGTTAACCAGCTCATGGAAGATCTCCCTCTGCATGTGTCTTTTTCTCTGTGTGGAATGCTTTTTAAATAAAAAATAAATACATAAATCTCTTCAAAAGTCTTCAAAGCATTAAAAAAATACATATAATTGAATTCAGCAGATAAAATACCATAAGAAATGGTTCAACACCCCCAAATATTCTCATTTCAATAGAAAATTATATAAATATCTCCACAAATAGGATAGCGCATTTTATTAAATTTAGCCTTCATTTATCAAAAAGCATCTTCGGTTACTTAGCAATATTAGAGCCTTTTGAATCTTTTCTTACTCTGAGTGGAAGATTTATGAAAACCTTAGGCTATCATCATATTTAATTCTAAACAATTTGGTATTTTTGCCCTAATGTAAGACACAAGAAAATAATGTCTACCTTCATCATCTAATTCAATATTGTGTTAGACTCCGGTTCAGTGGAATAAGCCAGCAAAACAACCCAAAATTCATCTAGCTACAAAAGAAAGATACAAAACCACATTTATTTGCAGGTAACATGGTTATCTGAAATGAAAATCAGGAAGAAAATACAAGAAACTAGTAGACATAGTATAACAGTGCCAGCAACTGCAAGGTGAATATGAAAAGCAAGTTTTACTTTTCACATTAGTGACAAACATTCAAGATTGAATTTAAAAAGCAACACTATCCGTAACATTATCAAAAACATGTGGAACCTCGTGGATATTGCGGCTCAGCAGCTGACACTACTCCTGACAGCCACACTCCATACCAGAATGCTGCTTGGAGTGTCAGCTGTTCTGATTCCCTGGGGAGGTCTCTGGGGAGCCGAGGGATGAAGTCCAGGTGAGTTGATTCCCTGCCAGCCAGTGGGGGACCCAGATGGAGCTTCTGCCTAAGTGCTTGGGCTTAGCCCAGCTCTGGTTGTTCATGGCATTAGGTAAGTGAAAGTGTGGATAAAGGTCTTTTTCTATTTCTCTCTCTCTCTCTGACTTTCAAATAAATATTTTTTTAAAAAAAATAAATTGAATAAAATAAAAGATGTGTAATTTTTGTGTACCACTGACACAAAATGCTAGTGTTGAACTGAAAATCTCAGTGAATGGAGGAAAATCATAAGGCTCAATGTTTTAAGGTATGACAGATCTCTCTAAAGTTATCTACAGATCCAGCACAGTTCTAATTTTTTTTTGAAAAATTATACTTTTTTGCAGAATATGATATGCTGACTCTAAAGTTTGCAAAGCAAAATCAAGGACAAAGCATGTTGAAAGCAACAGGGAAGGTATCACAGTGAAGGATTCATTTCTGATTTCAAGACTTTAAAATCTTTAATACTCAAAGCAGTATAGTATGTGACTAAGGACACAGACAAGAGACTAAAGAATTGGAAGGGAAATCCAGAAAGAGTCTCAAAATAAACCGCTTTTTTGGCAAAGGTCACAAGGCAATTC
Organism: Ochotona curzoniae; assembly: GCF_017591425.1. NCBI lineage: Eukaryota > Metazoa > Chordata > Mammalia > Lagomorpha > Ochotonidae > Ochotona > Ochotona curzoniae. Next base: position 6,666,095 of record NW_024465699.1, read on the forward strand.
CAAAGAAAAAAATCTCAGGAAGCTGGCTGAACATTCAGAAAATAAATAAAATGTGTGTGGACAGAATTAGTCATTTATCACATACTTCAAAAGTGTTATGGCAGATTTTTAATGTTCTCGCCACACACTCAAAAAATGGATAACTTGGTGAGGTGACGGATATGACAGCTAGGTCAATTGAATATTTCTATAATGTATACATGGATTGAAATAGATTGTGCCCTCGGTTGGGAGACAATTGATCATTAGAGGACAAAGGGGTCCTCACTGGTGTAAAACCTAAACCAGCTGTAGAACTCAGAGAAAACTTAGGGAACTCAGGGCAAAGGTCTTGAGGCAGTTGGAATGGAAGTGAATGGGCCAGGAATTCCCTAAGCCTCGGGTATGGATAACAGACCAAAGGGCAGAGCCTGCTAGAAGAACACATTGTTTATTGACTGACCTCCATTACACATTTCACATCCCCTCTGCATCGCTCCTTCCTTATGCCTACGTGACGTCGTCTCAGTCTATAAAAGTCTTTGGCTGTTAATAAACTTTGGCCATTGACGCTCAATCAGTAGTCTATTTATATATGATTATTGGCTCCATGTACCAAGTCCCCTCATTTTTGGATGGAGAACATCCCTCACAGATATACACAAGCTTTATTTTTCAACAAAATTAATTTTACACATTAATAATTAAAAAAAATCTTGGGACCAGCATGGTGGTGCAGCAAGCTAATAAGCTAACCCTCTGCCCACATGGTATCCCATATGAGTGCTGATTCATATCTTGGTTGCTCCACTTTTTTCTTAAGATTTACTTTATTTTTATTGGAAAGGCAGATATGCAGATAGAAGAGACAGAGAGGAAGATCTTATGTCCGATGCTTCACTCCCCAAGTGGTCGCAACAGCCAAAGTTGAGCCAATCCAAAGCCAGGAGCCTGAAGCCTCTTCCAGATCTCCCACACGGGTGTAGGGTCCCAAGGCTTTGGGCTGTCCTCGACTGCTTTCCCAGATTGCAAGCAGGGAGCTGGATGGGAAGTGGAGCTGCCGGGATTAGAACCAACGCCCATATGGGATCCCGGCACATACAAGGCGAGGACTTTAATTGCTACGCTATTATGCTGGGCCCGATTGCTCCACTTTCAATCCAGCTCACTAATAATGTGTTTGGGAAACCAGTGGAGGATGGCTCAAGTCCTTGGGCCGCTGCATCCATGTAAGAGAAAAGAAAGCCATTTGGGAAGTGAATCAGTGCATAGCAGCTCTCTCTTTCTCTCCCCCTCTCTCTTTGTAACTTGGACTTTCAAATAAAACAAGCGAATTGTTGTTTTTTTTTCATTTTTTTTCATATTCATTCTCTGCACTCACATACTAGCAGAGGCTGACTCCCTGGGGTGCCCTAAATCCATTTTCAGGAGGATTCACTCTAAGGAACCAATCATTTCCCAAAGTCCTCACCAGCTAATACTGCTGCCTGGGAGATTTGGCCTCAATGTCTAAGATTCAGAGGGGCCCACAAATAGGTCTAATAATCCTTTAATTCTGTTCAGTCCCAGCAAATCATTTGTATTCAATCAAATTATTTGTCTAAGCCAATGACAAGGAGGTTGGATCTTTCACTTTGTTTCACAGATGCATTGTTTCAAGGATCTGCATTTAGGTTCCTGATCCGTTTTAGTTTAGTGTTTGCATGTAGCATAAGGTAAGGCTGACAGTTTGTTGAAATGCAGTGGAGTGTGTGCTGAAACATGAACAGTTTATATCAGGAAGAGCACCAATGGTCCCATGGGGAAAGGTCCGCACTGTTTGATAGTTTTAAAGACTCTGGTGCTGCTGCTAGAGTCACAGGACTCTGTCCCCGACATTAGCTGTGACTGAGGTCTGAAACTACATTCAAGGGCTATACACTAAATACTCAGTTGATTGTTCTCAAAGTCAGGATGTAAAGTATACAGGAGAGCAGGCAAAGAGATTATGCATAGGCTCCTTTCATGGTTAGATTTATAAATTTAGGGCAATAAGGAAACAAACTCTTCTTAAAGATCGGCATAGTGCTTTCAAGCACTCCATAGGTACGCACATCCGTCCTTCCCTTGCTGTCTCCCCAATCTCCTTCATCTTCCCCTCTCTTGATCAGTTTTCGCTGAGAACCAAGTTTAATCCAATCTGTATTTACAGGCTTAATTTACCATCAATCATAATTTTGAACAAAAGTAGGTAGAACCCAGTTCCACAGGAGTTCAATGAACTGAAAATGGCAATCATACCCCAAAAGGTAGAAAGCAATCTGTTCTCTGGGAATCCATTCATCTGAAATTCAACGAATAGACAGTCATCTTCGGTAAGAGAAATCATAATGGCCGTTGTCTTTCAGAAGATGAGTGAAACTGAATGTGAAACATAATGAGGAATCTCTGTGTAGTTAAAATAATTTTTGTATAATAGAGAGCTTCATCATAAGCTATGCATTACAAGGACGTTTGCATTTTTAAATAACATACTTTAAATTTTGCTAACTTTATTCTATATTAGAACTTGACAGTAAAGGGAAAAATATCTACAAAACGAAATACCTCCCAAAGACCATATACAAACATCAATTCGAAATGAATCAAAGATGGAAATTATGACTTGATACCATCAAATTATAGAGGAGAACATGGGGACACCCTGCAAGACATAGGTGTGAGCAAAGACTGCTCGGAAAAGACCCCAGGAACACAGGCAAATAGAAACAGATGGGACTACATCAAGCTAAGAAGCTTCTGCACTGCAAAGGAACACTCCTCAAAATTAACAGGCAGCCAACAAAATAGTAGAAAATATTTGCAAACTCTAAAGCTGATAGAGATTTAATATCCAAAATCTGTAAGGATTTCAAGATACTCAATAATAGCCCAACAAATAATCCAGTTAAGAAATGATAAAGAAGAGGAACAAGCAATTTTCAAGGGACAAATACAAATGGGCAACAGACACAGGTGCTTAGGATCACCTGTCAATAAGGAAATTCCAGTGCAAACCACAGTGAGGTTTCACCTCACTGTCAGTTGGAAGAGCATCACATGACAATCAAAACTATATAAAGGGTGGCGAGGATACAGGGAAAAAATCCTCCAATCCGCTGTTGCTGAGAATTCAAATTAGTACAACCATTATAGAAGACAGTTGGAGATTCCTCAGAGATCTAAAAATATATCTACTATATGATCTAGCCATCTCACTCCTATGATTGGACCCAAACAAAATCAAACAGGCACATGAAAGAACTGTTTGTGCCTCCCATGTCATTGTAACTCAGACACGGAGCACAGAACACGGAATAGCTGAGATACAGAATCCATCCAGACACCCATCAACAGAAGACAAGATAAAGAAGATGTGGTGCTACTCAGCCATAAAAAAGATGGAATCCCACCTTTTACCACAAAATGGATGCAACTAGAAATCATTACACATAGAGAAACAAGCCAGTCTCAAAGAGACACGTGTATCAAGTTTTCTCTGATAGGTGACAGCCAATATAGAGCACGCAGAAGGGGCAGAAATGAAATGGTCACGTAGGAATCAGATTATCATTTTTGGCCCATCTTATATTCCAGTGGAAATGTGCTCTCACAGACTTTTTAGTTTTTACTCGCTGAATATTATCAGTTATGGCAAATTAAGTCTTGAATATAGAGTGGATTAAAGTTATAATTGTGCAAACACTGTTGAGAGAGGGACAGGAAGGAGAGGTATGGGGGAAAGTCGGGGAGTGAGGGAACCGTGGTTTCCTGTCTTCTTGGAGTTGTGCCAGTGGAATGCATAGAATTTGGCCTTTTTATATTACGAAAACCTTAAAGGAAATTTCTTAAAAAGATTCATGCTAATCACTCTTTGATCACGCATAAATTTGCATGTGCTTCAAACAGATCACATGCTTGCTCTTCTAAATAAAACAAATTTTAGAAAACAGTTCGAAATAAAGCTGCCGCAGAAGTTCCCCTTAGGATTGAATGCATTTATTACCTCATAAATATTAACACCAGATGGCTGAACATATCACTTTTGTTGGTTGGGATTCTCGCCTCACTGGGTGTGCAGCCTATGTTCAGAGCCAATCAGAGTGCTGAGTTATGATCCAACACCCAACTTCCTGTGTTACCCAGGAGGACACATTGGAAGACTTCAAGGGGCATTCCTTTTGGACACTGAACAGTGGGAAATTGCCTAACCCCACAAATCTTGCAGACATTGCTGGAGGAAATAGACGAAGTCTCTTCTAGAGTGCCGGGAGTCCACAGCTACCTTGGAGTTACACTGAAAGGAGAGAAGAAATGGAAAAATACAAATGTCAAAGGAAAACTTTCTGTGGTATGTTTTCAATTTTGTTTTTTTGTTTTGTTTTTTTTTTTTTTTAGTTTGAAGGGCCGAGAGAGATCCCTTCCTCCAGCTGGCTCACTCCATAACTGTTGGCAACAGGCCCAAGTCAGGAATCAAGATGCCATCCAAGTCTCCCATGTGAACAGCAGGGTCCTAACCACCTAAATCCTTGCCTCTCCTCTCTCAGAATGTGCCTTAACAAGAAGCTGGAGCTGGGGCTGGATGCAGGACTCAGACCCAAACACTTTGATATAAAAGCTCGTCCTCTTCACCAACATCTAACACTGGCCACTTTTGTTGACGTGGATGATAAGATAAAGGAATTAATTGTCTAAATGCAGGTTTTCTGCTTGACATTAGCAACCGACTGTGGACATCGCCAAGAGTGTCCTTTGTGGGATTCTAAACGTGTAGCCATGAAGGTCAGGAACCCAGCCCCGCTCAGCCTGTTGGCACCACAGAGTGCTACTGAGCAATGCTAATCGGTGTCAGCACTCTTAAATGACTCCTTCAAATACTGCCTGACACAGAGGAGTTGTGCAAATCTTATTTGCAGCATGGTAAATTGAATCAGAGAGTCACAAAGCGAATGAGCTAATGTGTCATCACCAAGATGAAGCTGAGAAGTTGCTCTGGGCAGATCTGCCATGTCCCTTTAAGATCACTGGTCCACGTCTCAGGGCAGGTCCAAACTCCAGTCACCACTGCATACACAAGCAGTGTGTGCCTTGGTGCTTACCCTCCACTCTGACCTTTCTTTGCCTACAAAACATAGCACGGTTGCAAGCCTGGGGCAATGGCTCAATTGGCTAATCCCCACTTCCAAGCACTGGGCTCCTATATGGACAGCAGTTTGTGTCCTAGCTGTTACATTTCCCATCCTGCTGTGGCCTGGGAAAGCTTATGAGGCTACCCCAAAGCCTTGGGACCCTGCACCCACATGGGATTTATAAAAGAAGCTCCTGCATCTGGCTGTTGCTGCTGCCGTTTGGGCAGGGAACAAGCAGATGGAAAATTTTGCTTTCTGTCTCTCCTTCCTTTCATAAATCTGCCTTTCCAATAAAAATACATTGATGTTAAAAAAAATACAAGTAGTGAATCCTAACCTTGGTCTAACATAGCAGAGATACTCCTTAACGACAGCTACTAAGTTCAGCAACGTGAAATTTACTATTTTCTACAATTTTGACTTGGAGCAAATAAAATTTCACGTAAATTTTAATTCACGCTAATTCTGTCAAGTTAAATGCCAGAACCACCTGGAGAGTGCATAATCTGGGAGTGGCCTGGGAGGGAGATAGTGGGCACCTCCCTCTTGGGTTACCATTCCCACTGGAGAGCATGAAAACCAGGACAGGGCTGGGGTGGCTAGACAGAAAGGCACCTGCCAGTATGTGTGCGGGCTGAATAGCAGGTTGGTTGGGTTGAACTAGGCTTCAGTGCCCACTGACAAGTATCAGAGCTAAATGGGATGTGGGACAGACTGGACAAGCCTGTGGTACATACTCGCAAGCATGGGAACCAGGGTAGGCAGCAGGCCTGGTGGGGATTATGGGAAGTTGCCCCAACTAGTCTGCAGCTCCCATTGGTTTGCATGAGGACCGAATATGAAGTGGGTAGGATCAAGCTGGACTAAAACACCCATTGGTTCAAATGGAAGACAGGGCTGGAAACAAAACTGATCCAGCAATTGCAACTACCAGCATGTGCTTAAGCTGATTGACGGTGTTGGACCCTGTACTGGCAAACTCACACAAGAATCAGGCTTGGGATCATCTCAGATGAAGTTTCTTTGGAGATCCCTCCAACTGAACTGCTCATCTCAGAACCCCAGCGATGAAGAGACTATGTCAGCCAGTGGACTCTGATTAGGTTTCATTGCGATTGGCATGGAGAGATTGGCAGCAATTCAGAACCGTTGAACTATCAAAACTGCTTGAGCAGGACCTTTGGAGCATGCCTCACATCGGAGACCTGTGGAAGGCTGGGTGGGGCTTTTCCCTTTGTTTCTCCCCTGGCCCCAGGAAAGGGAAAAAATGATGATATTAGTATGGAAACAATGGTATATACCCACTTTCCTGTAGCCCTTGGCCCTTTGTATCCTAATCAATTAAGTAAGATTATTTAAAAATAAATAATAAAATAAAATAAATTACTATTACTGATGCCATTGCAATCTCCAATGTGTAACTGGTTACATCATAACTCCCAGTGCCAGGACATGCTTAGTAAATATCCACTTCGTATTCATTTTTCCTCAGAAAGTCCATGAAGTATATGCATAATTAGTGTTTTGAAAAAGAAAAGACTAGCAAATGGAGATTATTGTCATTGCTTTGTGAAGATCTTAGAATCATTAAAATAAAAGGAGGAAGATTTGAGGGTCCCTCTTCCCCAAATTTGAGGCCAAACAAGAAAATGCTGAGAGGATGGCACCACAGTATGGCAGGCTAAGCCTCTATCTGCAGCACTGACATCCCATATGATTGCTTGTTTGTGGCCTGCCTGCTTCACTTCTGATCCAGTTCATTGCTTATCACCTGGGAAAGCAGCAAAGAGTATGCCAAGTCCTTAAGACCTTTTAAACACATGGGAGACACACAAGAAGATCCTGACTCAGTTCCAGCCATCACACCCATCTGGTGTCAACCAGCAGATGAAAGATCTTTCTCTCTCTCTTTCTCTCTCCTCTCTGTAACTCTGCTTTTCAAATAAATATAACATAAAATCTTGAAAAAATACTATGAAACAGATCATGAAGTGAATGCAACTGAATAACTTCCCTGGGTCACTGATGTGTTTCTAAGGGACCTATACTAAGAAACCTAGCCTGGCGCCCATGATGGGAGAAGTATTTTAGGGGTGAGCATAGCACCTCAACTCAGGGGTTCACCTTCCAAGTCCACTTGACAACAGATGGGGAAACCATGTTTTACACGTTGGAAAAAATCTTCATCTGAGTTATGTATTTCATCCCAGAATACATTCCCAACGACTTTGATGTAAAAATACTGTTCTTCATACCTTTATCAAGGCTGAGCAGTGAGGAGTTCCACTTGCTTGTGGTTCATCACCTGTTGGCTCCTTTACTTTTTACTTCTGGAAAACAGAGAACTTCAGGCTTAAGGAAAAGGAGACTTCCTCCTTCTCATGATTTTCTATCAGCCAATCTGGTGCCTCGGAATATAAACACCTCTCCCTTTCCTCCTTTGCTTCTCCTCCTTCATTCCCATTGTCTTTGTCCGTTCTGCATCTAACATTGACTTCTGTGTGCTGGGTTACCCAATGCCAGTGCATGCGCCTTGACCTAATGAAGCTCATTTGCCTAGGTAGGAAGAAGCAATACAGCGGAGTAGAGGAAATCCAGAAATCATTTGGTGCTAATAGAGCAATTATGGTAAATAAATGGGTTGTATACATGCTCAAAGCATTACAAGTTAACTAGAACTATTGCATAGAAACAGGATACCCGGAGGTGGTTGAGTAATAGCGTTAAGACTTGAGAATCCAGGAAAAGGTAGATTTTGCCGGAAGAAGGACAGAAAAGGAAGAGGCTGTAGACATGAATACCCCGCAGGAGTGGTACGAAGTAGACGGCAGGGAGGACCCACACAAGTGGCTAGACGATTCTGACCTTCACCTCCTCAGTAGTCTACAAAGCTGCCCTGTGGCCAGAGATAGACCGCAAGCGTTGAAGAAGCAGCTGAGCCTCCACTCCTGTCCAGGCACAGTAAGATTAACAAGGTGTTGTTCCTGATCATAGGAATTGGGTTCCCAAGAGCGAGGATAAGAAAAGAGTGAAAAGAGGAAAGATAAACAACCCCCAAAATCCTACTGCAAAGTCTTGAGTACTAGAGAGAGCATTCTCACTCAATACCCAGGCAAACATCCTATAGTCACTTACTAAGGAACTAGGAGGTTCCAGGCCTATTCTGGGAATGTAATTCATATGGGCTGCAAATTCTGACCAGTGAAAGAATGTGGAAGTTGATAAACGGAATAACGCCCTTCTTCAAAGACCCATATCCTGATCCCCAGGATTCACAATTACATAATCATTTTTTAAGCATAATCTCTTTTTTCTGTTATTTTAAAGTCTGTAATAGCAAAAACATGGAAACAACCCAGAGGCTGAGAGGAGGAGGGTAAGACTACACGGGGCAGAAGGGTAAGGAGATCAAGCCCCCTTCATCTAGCTGAGTCAGTGGGCACAAAGCAACACAACAGCACATGAAGCTTGCTAACAGCTTGAGCAGATGCCCACCCCATGTTCCCAAAATCTCTCTGACATTTTCCTTCCCAGTCCTGCCTTTGGCTGCAGACTTTGTGTTTGGGCTGTACCTTGAGTGTCTCCACGGATTCTCCTGCCTTGAGATTCACCCCCAGTCTGATCTTTACACACTTCATATTCTCTCAGAGGCTGGGAAGTTTTCAACTCCTCTCTGTGCCTTTCCTGCAGGAATAAACACCAGATAAGATTTCACAATGTTTTGGCAGGGAGAGGGAGGAATTCAGTTGCTTTTACAGAGTGTTAAATATCTAGCATTGCTGATGTAAACTCCCAGACTTCCTGCCCACTGACTGCGACTAAGAAATGCTCAGGACCAATCACTAGTGGCTCCTCCAGCAAGTCAATCAACTCTCCTGCATACCTGCATTTGGGAAGGTGACAGCAATGGCCGGCTGACTACCCAGTGCCAACGGAACAAACATGGAACTGTACTGGGGAAGACATACACAGGGGACTCCCCGGTACCATGGTGAACTACAACCCGGGGCAATGCAGAGCAGTCAGTAAGAACTTCTCCAGCATCACAACTCTGAGGCAGGTTTCACTCTGGGATCCAGTGGACAGAAGGCTCCTTCCATGGCTGTTAGATATGAAGAACTCTGAATCAATTACCCCGGACTTCTAGTTTTATATAACAGGGGACTTCAAAAAAGGTCATGGAAATTTTGTATAATGAAAATACTATGTTTGGGTTTCAAACTTTTTTTGTAATAAAAATAATATTTGTTCAAAAGTATCTTTTAAAGATTGAGTTTATTTTTATTTGAAGGCACAGTTAAAGGAAAGAGAGAGAGAGTGTGTGGGAGAGAGAGAAATCCACTGGCTCACTCTCTGAATGGCCAAAATAACCTGAGGTGAGCACATCAAAAAATTAGTAGCTGGGAGTTTCTTCTTGGCTTCCCACATGGGTGCAGGGGTCCAAGCACTCGACCCACCCTTGGCTGCTTTCTCAGGCCATAAGTAGAGAATTGGATCAGAACTGGAGCATCCAGGACTTGAACTGATATTCACATGGGATGCTGCTGTTGCTGCTGCAGGCACAGGCCTAGCTTACAATACCATCATGTTTGCCCCAAAATAGACTTACATTTTAATACAATTTTTTTTTCAGGAACTTGGAAAAATACCTTCAATGCAGAAAACTCAGGGTTGAAAACATATTTCCAATGTCACTTAGCGAAAGAGGAGGCCCCCACCCACCATGTAGCCAGCACAGCATAAGTTTTCTCCTCCATTTCTGCTTCTGGGAGGATTCTGTTCAGGAAGTCTTACAAACTGTGCCACTTTCCACTGGTGGGAGTTAGGGCAAAGCAAGCTGTACGAAAGCAGTTCTCTGATGCCATCAAACAGTCACAGAACTGTGCAATCTCACTTGTGTCCAGGTGAATGAAGGGAAACCACTGCACCTGGAATTTTATCCTCACCGTTAGACAAGAGCTCTAAGCACTGATGAAAGTGGATGAGAGAGTGAAGAGAAGCAGCGGTCAGATCTGGCAGGAATGAAGGTGGTAGGTTACACTGCACCTCCCTTCCCCTGCCCCATTCCAGCTGTGACTGCAGAGCTCATGGAATAGCTACCTATCCGAGAATGTTCATTATCATCTCGGCCTCTTCTGCACTGGGCAGGTCGTAGTGTTCAACTTCACATCCTAGAAACTAGGTCTGCATCTGTTTGGTCCCTACAGATTTTACACATTAAAAAAAAATGGCATCTGGAGAAGGCCGTGCTTAGCTTGGGGTTCCTGACTGCTTGTTGAGGTTACTAGCTGTTAGATCATTACTTGCACAGGCATAATTTTCTGCTGCCCAAAGACTGTACATTTTCGAAGCATTATCTTTACACACAGGAGGATCAGGGCCACAACACCATCTTCATTCAGCATGACTTTCCCCAGCAATGCATGCTGGCATGCGACCATAAAGGATCACTTGGTTTCTAGTGCATTAGCGGAGTAGTCCCTGCTTGTCTTACTCTGTGAGGACTCTTCACAGAAGCAGGAGAAAGAGCTCCAGGAAGAACACAGCAGCTGCTTTTGCATTCATGCAGCAGCCAACCGGTGTTGCTTAATGAACCAATCACCCACTCCAGTTCCCTCAGCCTTTCACAGTTCATCGAGGACACATCCGTGTTATCTCTGATCCTTTGCAACTCCAGTTAAGGAAAATATGCATTCTTCATTTCTGGTACCTAAAAAATCAAGGTTTCTTGAGAACAGGGAAAGTTTGTTTTTGTATTCTGCTGGCAAAGATGGAAGCACAAGGTAATTAACAACAGATCACAAATGTCCTGGGATGAGATGAACCCTGCATTATAGCTCATTCAGTGTCAGATGCACCCAATTTCCTGCAAGTTCCCCGAGATTGATAAGAAGATCATCTAGAAGAAAGATGTCCAATGGTCTAAATCTCAAACCAAAATCACTCCAAATGTGATGAAACTAAAGAATAATCAGCGATGGGCCCGGCGCGATGGCGCAGTGGTTAAGGTTCCCACCTTGCACACCCGGGATCCCATATGGGCCCAGGTTCTATCCCGGCAGCCCTGCTTCCCTTCCAGCTCCCTGCCTGTGGCCCGAGAAAGCAGTCGAGGAGGGCCCAAAAAAAGCCTATGGACCCTGCACCCACGTGGGAGACCCGGAAGAAGCTCCTGGCTTCGGATCGGCATAGCATTGGCCGTTGCGCTCACTTGGGGAGTGAATCATCGGACGGAAGATCTTCCTCTCTGTCTCTCCTCTCTGTATATCCACCTTTCCAATAAAAAAATAATAAAAATAAATCTTAAAAAAAAAGAATTAGCAAATATTCATTGCAAGATTTATTTCTGTTTGTATTGTCAGACCTATTTGTGGGTTTAAGGCAATGTGTTGAAAGTGTAATTGCTGACCTTGTCATAGAGTGACACCTGTGATAAAACTGCACTGAAAAAAATAATGAGGACAATAAAATATATGCACCAGTTTTGATTGCTGTAAAATAGAAGGTCTTAAATGTGAAAAAAAGAGGAATGTTTGAAAATAGAAGTTGTTTCCAGAAGTGGTTTCTAAAAAATTTTCTCTCCGTTAAAGTGATGACAAAAATTTGGAGAATCTTCAAAATAAACTTATCGGAACTTTTAAGGTGAGGTAATGGATCGTAGCAAGTTAGAAAGTATTTATGGAAAAAAAATGACACCTGACTACATTGAGCTTTGCGGTGTTTTATTCTGGAATGATCACTTCTTACCAACTCTTTGGTAGCCTTGAAACTAACGACTTTTATTACTGGTCCTGGAGGTTGCAGAAAGAACATAATTCCTAGAGGATCTTTATTTTTTCCATCTACCTGGTGCTTTCTGAGATACTTCACTTGTAATGACTGTATTTATTGGCAGTTCAGACTGAACAGCTTTTTTTTTTTTTCCTGGGCAGTAGTGGCGTTTATTGTAATATTCCCAGGCAAGTGTTTGAAAGCTATGGATCCAACAAAGCAATGGATAATCAAGAGGGCAGATGACAGAAGAACAACAAAAAAAAAAAGATTGGAGTAAGATAACACCCACATGGGCTGTGTTTTTTGTTTGTTTGTTTGTTTGTTTTAGGAAATATAGAAAACACACATACAGAGTTACTTGTATGATAAAGAAAATCCTGAAAATTCCGCACAGCCAGCAGGCACCTCTGGCTGAGCTGAGACACTGCACAAGCAGGGAAAACAAGTGTAAGGTAAAGCTCTCAAGTGCTTCCCCAGGGGTTAAAGGTATACTCCAACATGCACACAGAGACCCCTGGGGAATCTGAGATTTTTCTAAGTCCAGACATTCTAGGAAATCTCAGGTGTTGTTAGCTGAGCGTTAGTCTAACCAAGTACTGACTTCAACAGCCATACACAATAAAGAACACAGATTATACTGAGCTAGTTCAGAAAAACCTTTTCATAATACCCACCTCCACAATGAGTGGGACTAAGAGGAAACGGCTGAACAGGGAGAATCTCCATTCCAGAGGCACTGTATTCTTTGATTTGCAATGCTCACGGTTCCACCAAAAAACTGCAAAATACGAAAAGCAACTTGGAGTGTTGTCCCTACACAGGTGTGCCCGAGTGTGCGCGTGCGTACACACACACACACACACACACACACACGAGTCGCTAAAACAGTCCTAGGGAAGATCAAATGCTGTACTTACTAAATGAGAAGTGTAAGTAACCAGCTATAATTATCCAAAGAAAATCATATCCCAAGATGCAAATAAAGTATGAGGATAGTTACTCTTTGTGTGGGAAGTATCACTAAAGAGAAACCATAAAAGGGAAACCAAATAGAAATTCTGGAATTAGAGAATATAATAACTGAAATTAAAAAAAAAATACACTCAAGGGACTCTGCAGCAGCAGAAACAGAAGCAACAATTTGGAGACTGACAGTAACTCGAATCAACATGCAAAGATATTAAAGAATGAAAGAGGAGTTCATCTAAGGAGCTATATAACAGCAGGCATAAACAGCATTTCAGAACTATCAAACCACTTAACGCAGTATCCACAGAGCATGCTCCACCCCGGGGACCCTTGGATGACGTCCCCGGCTACTGACGTCCCTGGCTACTAACGTCCCCGGCTACGTCCCCGGTTACTCTCCTTCCCCCAGACACAAGAATAAGAAAAAGAAATAATGGTCCCATCTACCTTCCCCTGTTCCTCCACCCTTCCACCCTAATCAGTGGTCCACTGATTAACGTATCCTTCTCAACCATGTAAACATCATCAAAAACAAAATTTTACATAAATAAACCCAAAGAATATTTATGCTGCACTTTCTGTACATAATTCTGTGCTTGTAGCACTCTTTTCTACAAAGTTTTTGTAGACTGTTTAAACTGCATTGGTAGTAATCGAAATTAAATTCTTATAAGTTAACATGGAAATGTATGTTAATTTATTCGGGAAAATCATCAAGAAAATACCACACCAATATACAGCAAATCAAGGGACAATGGAATTAAAGAGCTACACTGGAAAATATTTAACTTAAAAGAAGGCAATAACAGGTTAAAATGTTCTTGAGACTTGATATGAGCAAAACAGATCGTTTGTAATCACAATTCAGCTTCATGAAAGCTATAGGATTTCTGACTTTCAAAATAAATAAACCTTATAAAAATTCTTAGGATGACAAATTACCAAAATTACCCAAAAGAAGTAAATATGAAAGACGAGGAGACCTATAATAAGGACAGATAATCCAGCAATAGCACAAAAACCCTCAAGGAAAGTCCCACAACCAGAAGGTTTTACTAGTAAATTTTACAGCATGTTTAAAGAATTAAACCAATTCATCATAAACTCTTGAAAGAATTTCAGAGGAGGAAATGCTTCCAGAGTCATTCCATATGGTTATTTTTACCCTAATAACAAAGCCAGACAAAAACATCTCAAAGAAAGAAAGCTACAGACCAAAATCTCTTACAAATAGAAATAGAAAAGTTCGCCAAAACAATAGGCAACTGAAGTTAGCAACAAATAGAAATGATAACATTCTTGAACAAGTGAGATTTATCGCTAATAATTAAAGGTTGGTTTAACATGACCACAATCAGCTCCTGAGAACACACAGTCAAATCTAACCATGAAATAAAAGATGAAGAAAATAGTTATGCAAACAGATCAAGATTAAACATTTGAGAAGTTTCAACATCCTTCATCATAAAACCATTCAACAAGCCAGTAACTAAACAAACTTTTTCAACTTGAGAAAGGCTTTTTAGAAACCCACAGTTAAGATCACACTTAATACGAATGCCTGAAAGTGTTCTCCTAAAATCAGTAAGAAAACATTAGTGTCTGGCCTTATTATTTCTTCAGCACTATACTGGAGATTTTGATCATAAAGATTAGATGACAAAAATAAATAAAATCATCCAGAAGTAAGATAAAAAAGAAAAGCAATCTTTACTTTTAGATGATATGATCTTATGTAGTGACAACCCTAAGGTATCCACCAAAAAATGACAAAAACAAAACACAAAAGCTCAAACTTGTAAGAGAAATAACATCAGACCAAAGAGCTATTAGAATTGAGCATTATGGCAGGATGCAAGATTATTAGTCAAAACAGAGCTGTAGCCCTACCAATTAGCAATGGAAAATCTGAAATAAAATTAAAGAAATATTTTTTTTACAATAGTATCACAGATTTAAGAAACATACTATAAATTTTACCCAAGAGGTAAAGGGGGTAAACACTGAGAGCAGCAAAATGTTGACAAAAGGAAATGCAGAGAATCTACATAAATGGAACAACATTCTATTTTCATGAAGTGGAAGATTTGATATTTTGACATTGCACCACTGTCCAAAGCGATCCCCAGGGTTAATAAAATCGCTTTAAAAATTCTAATGATATGTGTTATTTGTCTTTCTGTAACTGTTTTACACTCAACATTATGTCCCTCATTATATTCATGAAAATGGAAATGGTAGAATTGTATTTTTAAGTAACTGATTGATATTATAGTGTGCACATACGCCACATTTTTCTTTACCCATTCAGCTGATGGTAAACCTTGTGGATGAGTCCACAATTTGACCGTTGTGTGCAGTGGTCCAAGTGTTCCTGAAAGAATGTGCTCATGTGTTTGAGCATGCACCCAGTAGTGGGGCTGCCGGGATCGTCTGTACCTGGTTTCTAAAGAACTCTCTGTTCTATTTTCCGCAGTGGCTAAGCTTGTTTTCATGACCATCAATGATGTATCAGTGTCCCACTAAACAGATACTGAATGTTTTCCCTTATTTGTGGAAACTAAAACAAAAAAATATAAAAAATATAAAGATATAAAATATTTTATATATAAATATTAAAATATAAAAAATAAAAATAAGCCCGACACCTGACCAGAATGCCTCTGCATTTCAGAATTGCTGCAAATAGAATTCTGTCAAACTTTATCTTTGTCAAGCCAACGATTGGAAGTGGTATACTACCTACAGCTTTAAAGATCTGCAATTATTTTTAAATTGGTTGTATTAGAATGAAATGTTCATTTTCACTTGATTATTATTTGTTATCCTTACCTATATTCCTGCTGGACAATGTTTTTTTTTAACTTATCATTTTTATATTTAGTATTACTTAGTGGACTACAGAGCCTTTAAAATGTTGCCTTAGAAATTAAAGAATAGAGAAACGAAGAAGAAATGAGAAAGGGAAATATCGTTATATTGTTAGAATTGTATCGTTATATTGTTAGAACTACCCCAATTCTGCTTTCTTTGTGTGAACATTACATTAGCATGATAATTGTGTTGTAGTAATTTTTATGCATTTTCTGTAACTCTAATGCAAAAATAAATTCTTTTAAAAATGAGACATGAAAATAAAATCTGGTAATATTTTATTTCAGAAATTGAAAGGTACATTCTAAAATGAATACGCAAAGGAAAGGAGATCAAAATAACCAAAATATTTCTACAAAAGAACACATTTCTCAATTGTAAAAGTTACTACATAGCTACATTAATTAAGAAAGAATAATGCTGGTCCAAGGATAGATATATAGATCAACACAAAACATAGATCCCGGAAGTAAAACCACGTGCAAGTCAATTGATATTTGTCAACGAGGAAAAGACCAATCAATGGAAGAGAAATAGTCTTTTCATCAAATATGCACAAGTAAGAGGTGAAAGTTGGATCTCCACCTCATGGGATCTGCAAAAGTCAACTCAAAATCAATTAAAGAACTCAGACAGAGTATGAGAAGCATAAAATTAGCTATTAGAAGAAAGTATTGATGTAAATATTGACCTTACACCGGGCAGCAAGGCTGGCCTTTTGGCATGATGTATTAACCCATTGCTAATGATGTCACCATCCCAGCTCAGAGTGTTGGTTCAAGCCCTAGCTGTTCCAATTCCAATCTGGCTTCCTGCTAATACACCTGCGAAGGCAATGGAAGATCACCCAAGTCCTTAGATTCCTGCACTCCTGTGGGAGACCCAGATGGAGCTTCTAGTTCCTGTCCTCAGGCTGACCTAGACCATTGTTGCAGTCATTTAAGGAGTGAACCGATGAAGAAGAATCTCTCTCCCTCCCTGTCTCTTCCTTTCTCTGTCTCAGTTGTTCCCTGTCACTCTGCCTTTAAAACAAATCAATTTTTTAAAATACACGATTTGTCACTATAGAAAACATTTCATCAAGTACTCCAAGTTATTCAATGTAGTGTTAATGTGACAACTTCACTCCTAGGTAAGCATCAAGGCGCAGTGAAAATACCCATCCTTACAAAAACTTGCACATGAATATTCACAACAGCCAAAATATGGGGACAACTGAAGAGGACATACAACAAATGGAGAACAGAGAGTGAACAATAAAGGAGGTGGGGTTCCTTTTTGATTTGGCAGAAATATTCTTTTTGATATAATCATTTCTCTTATTAATATAGAAAGTGATTTCATGTATTATGTAAGTGCATTGAATCATAAGATAAATAAAATAAAAATAAAATAAATTTTAAAAAACTTAGTTGTGCAATTTACACCATGCTAGTCTTTAAATGCATAACTTATATCCTGTGTGAACTATATCTCACTAAGGCTGTTTAAATAAGTATATATACCTGGGCATCAGAATCAGAAATCAGAAAGATTCCACAAGTGCAATTTATGTCACTGTTGTTGGCTACATGCTGATATTGTCTGGGTGATAACCATGTGGCACAAGGTATCAACTCTGACTTAGCAAACTGAAGACAGGGTTCAGAGATGGCAAAAGTACTTGGGAGAGGCAACTCGGGCTGGCAGCTGAGTTTTGGGGTGATTGTAAGCACAGCTCCCAAGCAAGTGATGAGAAAGATTGTGGCAGCTGTGGCTAGGAAGAGGGCAAGTTTTGTGGACTCGGCATCAGCCCAACAAGCATGTTTTACAAGACCCAATGACATAGCAGTACACATCCCAGGACCTGATTGGAAAGGGTCCATACTCCCACAACTTTGAGCTGGGGTGTTCCTGCTCTGTACAGGCCATATGACTGCACAAAAGCAACTTCCCAATTCATGAAGTCTCACAGCCTCAACAGTCAGCTAGGAACTGAAATTCACCCCTAAACCTGCCAGGAATTACCAGTCTCTCTTTTGCTCCTTCCCTAATTGAAACTGACCACTTCTTGGATGGCCACTAGATCCCTGTGCAATCCTGTTACAATGTCCTTTGATGTGTTACATTTGTTTCCTTTACTCTCTAAGTAACAGGAATCTTTTAAGTGTCTTTATATCCTGTGCATAAGCAGAGTACCAGGGGTGTTTACAGAGGGGCCCTAGAACCAGGATAGTCCAGGAATAGGGGCTCATTAGACCCAGGAAATTCAAAAATTCTAAACACCAAAGGTCCAGTAAGTTCATTGTTTCAACACCAGCCCCATCCCAATAGCTGTGTGCTAATACATCCCTTCTTTATTATGGCTCCCCTGCCCCAGAGTGTCTGATCTTTTCCCCTTTGAATCTCCCTTTCCAGAGCCCCAGAATATGTGCCACAGACAGAGGCAGCATAGAAGGTAAATGTGAGGATAAAGTCTGCCAAGGGCCACCCACACGTAGATTCCTTTCTCCAGCTGCCAGCCACAGGACTTGGGCAAGTGACTTGAATTTTACAGTCACTAGGCAACAGGGACAATTGGTCCCACCTCATGAAATATTGCAGGGGTGAAACGAGTTAGTATATATAAGGTGTTAGTCATAATCACATTTGTATTAGCTATTATTAGGATGATGACTTATAAAGAATCTATAATAATAGGTCTTTCTTCTAAAGCTGTTATTAGGTCCACACAATGTCTTGTCCCTTGAGAATGTGATAAATATTGTCTGCAATTATTGCCTAATTCTGAGGATTTTCAGCTCTGCCTGTTTGTACAAGTCAAGAGAAAAATTAGGATCACATTTAACAAGGACTTTCACGTCGGTCCAACCTCTAAAAACACAGAGTGTAACTGAAATAAGCTCCTCACACTCCACCCTGAAGGAGCAACTTCGGATGAGCACTGAGCTGTGCTCTACTGCATAGCAGCTGTCTTCAAGGCACCCCATGGAATCCTAGAAGAAAAGCAATGGCTATGCAAGCCATTACAGAGGCAAGGAGACTCAGGATTGTCACTGTTCTCTGCTCCTCCATGTCAGCTATTCACAAAGGCAAGAACATTGACCAGCATTGTACATCATCCTGAGGGTACTGTCCCTTGTTATGAAACAGTTGACATCAGGGTAAGCTGTAGGCTTTGTGGGCAGATGGACTGGATTCAAGTTGGACATTAACCCTTTGAGGCAGTTTAAAATGAGTGTCATGGGAGTTCTTATGCTAGAAGACTAGTCCCCACTGCTTAGAGGTGGTGCAGTGCTTTTCAATTTTTTTTTTTTAACATTTATTGATTTTTGTTTGAAAGGCAGACTCTACAGAGAGGGAGGGTATAGAGAGAAGGTCTTCCATCTCCTGGTTCACTCCCCATACGACCACAACGGCCAGAGCTGAGCTGATCTAAAGCCAGGAGCCAAGACCTTCCCCCAGGTCACACACATGGGCACAAGGTCCCAAGGACTTGGGCCAACCTCTGCCTTTCCTAGGTCATAAGCAGATAACTGGATTGGAAGTGAAGCAACAGAAAAATAAACCTGCACCCATGTGGGATGCCAGTATCACAGAACAGGGTCAGGCCCCAAGGTGGTTTTTAGGATGAGGAGCTTCATGGAAATGCACCACCCTTGGAAGGTGTTAGCGTGGTTCTCGAAGGCCCCAGTCTTGCTACAGGCTTCTGTCTCACTATGCATTCATTCCATCTGATGCACATTACATCACTATGAGACTGTTGACATGATATGATAGGGAAGGGGAACTTCACTGGGCCTAATCCTATTTCTTTTAGATTCCAAGTTCCAAAACTTGTCTGTGTAAATTACCCCGCCCCTGGTAATTTACTACAGTAACAGAAAATGGACAAACACACTAACATAGACTACTAGGCAAGTTATTTTTTCCAAGTCTCCTTTCTTCTGAAATACTGACACCTTGGAATTGTTATGGAAAAATGAGACAATGACCATTAGGAGATTGAGATAGTGGCCACTATTTTATGAGGAATTGAAAGATAACTGTTTCAAGGTGGAAGGTTTGTGCTGTTCACTGCCCCAGCATAGACTTGAGATTTTTCCAAATGGGGCAAATCATAATATCCTTCATCCCACGTTAAAAAAATAAATGGAGAGGACAAGTAAGCTAGGGGAGACAGCGTGCTGTGGATTAAACATTGGGGGTGTAAAAGGCAATGCTAAGTACCAGTGCTTGGGTTTCAGATGTAGTCAGCAGAGTGACGGCAACCTCCAAAATACCAAGTCATGAAGAACCTGCAAGCATGGGCATGGGTCTCCTGGAGAAGCTCACAGCTCACCTCTGAGGTCCAGGGACATGCTGCAGGGCAGAGAAAGTGATCTGGGCATCCCAGACAAGGTAAGCCCTCATGTGGAAAGGTATCCGGCTGGTGAGAAGAGGAGCAGCAAGCACCAGGAAAATGTCTACCAAACAAAGCACCCCCCACAATGGAGGATTTGCATCCATGGGAGCTGACCATGGAGCTCTTAAGGACGGCAGGAAAAGGCCAGTGGAAGCATTTTGCAGGGGAATCAGCAAGTGGACGGACTGTGTCATCTCTGGAGCCAATGTCCACGGGTGGGACTGGGCAAGATGGAAGGTGTGAGAGAAGGAGATCGGGCAGCGGGCAGCAGGCAAGGGGGCTGGCAATGCCAACAGTCATGTCCATGCTGCAGACATGTGAACCGAAATAAGGATAATGGCCTGAAATATACAGGGTAACAGGAAATATCGTAAAACGTAATGAATGTAGACTAAGTACTAAAGTGTGCTTTAAAGCAGAAAAATAAAGGTTTTATAGCAGAAGAGATTGAACTTGCAGAAGAGTTCAAGCAGGAATAAGAAAGCAAATGCTACTGGCCACAGCAGCATGTGAAGTAGTCACAAAGAGTGCCCTGCAGTAGGAGGACTTGGATTTTTTCTGTGTTGTCTTTGGTTTCACATTCCTTTTTTTTTTTTTCCTTTGGCATAAATGGACTTGTGAATGAGGCTATTTTCCCACGTTGCGTCAATGGCTGGAAAAGACCCTAGAAATGCCCATTCTTTTTTTTCTTCGTTTCTATTCTATGTGTTGTGGTTTCAAAAGCAGATTTTACACATAGAGAAAGAGCTATAGAGAAATCTTCCATCCATTGGTTTACCCTCTAAATGGCTATAACAACAAAAGCCAGGAGCCAGGAGGCTCTTCTGGGTCTCCCATGTGACTGCAGGGTTCCACAGACCCAAGCCATTCTCTACTACTTTCCCAGGCCTTAAGCAGGAAGCTGAATTGGAGGTGGGATAGCCAGGATACAAACTAGTGCCCATATGGGATGTCAGTGACACAGAGTGGAGATTAGCTTGCTATGCCACCATGCCAGCCCCTTCATTCAGTTTTGACGAGAGTTAAGAAAAAAGTCTCCTCTGGGGGAAAATGCAAAGAACAGTTAACTGGTCAGCGGAAAACTAAAATTTAATTTTCATCCGCACAGAGGGTGTGATAATGTGTGTGTCCTAAAGCTGTGACTGTGAAATAGAACAGTGATTTGCAAACCATAGAATCCAGTGTTTGGCGCAGGTGGGGTTCTCCCCCACCCACCCCTTGGAGGCTGGTGCTCAGCGAAGGTGAGGTGTGTCCCTGCAGAGGCCAGTGCCTGGCGCAGGAGGGGCGTTCCCCCACAGAGGCTCTGCTCAGCGGAAGTGGGCTGTCTACGCAGAGGCCGATGCTCGGCGGAGATGGAGGACTCCCCATACAGGGTCATTGCTCCTAATTTAAAATTCTCTAAGAAGTAATACATGCTTGTGGCAACAAAACCTATCATAAACAAACAAAAAATAGCACTGTGAGGGAATATCTGTAATATATAAAGAAATGCTGCCTAAACCACACACTTCCCAAATAGGTAAGAAAAATATTGGCAAGACATAAATTCAACCAAATACAGAAAAGGAAGAACACTTTCTGGGGCCAGTGTTGTGGTGGTGTAACAGAAGTTGAAACCTCTAGCACCACCATTTCCGGTCTTGGCTGCTTCACTTGCTATCTAGCTCCTTGCTAATGAGCCTGGGTTTTCCCAGCTGATGATGGCTCAATTGGGCCCCTGTCTCCCAGGTGAGATACCTGCGTCCTGGCACCTGGATTAGGCCTGGCTTCACATGCAACTCCACCTTTCAAATAAATACACATATATTTTTTTAAAAAGGGCTGCTGACTGTAACAGAACCAGCTGAATTTCCAGAATAATGTGTGCAAGAGGAATGATTTCCTCCCTTCACTTCCTCCTCGTCCAGGATGCAACCCTCAACCTTCTGAGCCAGGATCAGGAGGTCAGGTTGGTTTCAAGAAGTTTATGCTGCCTGAATTTCCTGCTGGGAAAGCTCCAGCGAGCCTGTCCTTGGACCCCTGTGATACTGAAGAGGTTGACTTTGAAGAGAACAACATAATTCCTTTGTCCTGCCCTGACAGCATTTGCCTGGGAATCAGGGCTCCTGGACATGAATTTTAACATGAACCCTGTGTGTGGACCTGAAGTTTTCTCATTTATAATTCTTTTCATTTCTTATGTTCTATGGCTCTCTGCCTACTGTGTATATATTTGTGTAGACACATATGATTATCCTATCACTACATTTTCTTTATTTTTAGATGATTCTTGTCGTATAGAATTTTAATAATCATAGCTAGTAAACTTTCAAAAAAAATAAAAAGGGCTGCTTCCCAACTGAATTTATAAGGCTCTCAAAAATCTGTATATAGATATGTGGCAGGTGAGAGTATGGGCTACTCGTTAAGATGTAAACTATAATGCCCACATCCCATACCTGAGTGCCTGGATTCAATTCCTGGCTCCAGCTGTCACTGAGTTTCCTGCTGATGTGGAACCTGGGAAGTGTGAGTGATGTTTGAGTACTTGAGTCCCTGACACTCATGTGGGAGACCCGCATTGAAATGCTACCTCCTGGCTTTTGCCCAGCCAGTCAGAGGCATTTGAGGAGGAAAATAGTAGTTTGACATTCTCCCTCCCTCCCTCCTTTCTCTTCCCCAATCCTAAATAAATTCTGAAAGTCTGACAAAGATGTGATGTCGCCTTCTTACATCCCCCAGCTGATTCCTTATGTTGCATAGCCTCATTCCACTGGTCTCTGGGGTGACCTCTTTTGCAGGGTCCCCTGGGCTCATAGCTAATGCCATGTGATGCTCTCAACGTATAACATTCAGTTGCAATTTTAGACGTTAGCAAGAGAAATTAGCCAAGGACATTTTAAGAGCATAATACCATTTAGAGTGCCATAGAACTCAATGTCTTGGGAATACATGTAAAAAAAAAAAAGTCTCTAAAACTGTCACAAAGAAAACCAAAATTAAAGAAAAATAAGACCCTGAGCAAATGGAATAATAAGCCATATTCATGTATTAAAGGAGTCACTATTAAAAGATGATAATTATGGGTGATTTATAAAATGAGAACTCCAATCAAGCTCTCCTCTGGTAGAAAATTTACACAGGAATGCAGCCATTTCAAGAGCAGTCTTGAAGAAAAACAAGCTGAAGGACTTACACTACAGTGCATCAAGACTTTTAATAACTTGCAGCAATGAAAACAATGCAGCCATAGCACACAAAGAGAAAACAGATCAATTCGATGGACTTATACATATACCAAGAGCCAATAAAAGATACTGCCAAGCATAGTGAGCTCAAGAATTGTAAAGGTGACAACACAAGGTCAAGCAGATGTTCATATCACAACCCAGAAATGTTGGGCTACCCAACAACAAGAGCAAAAATTAATTTTTGGAATGTCATTTCCATGAATATGAAAGATAAATCCAGGCCTGTATTGTGGAACAGTAAGCTAAACTCCTGCCTATCACATTGCGTCTCCTATGGAAGCAGGTTCATGTCCCAGCTGCTTCACTTCTGGTTTAGCTCCCTGTTAATGACCTGAGAAAAACAGCAAGAGACGGCCCCAGGGCTCAAGGGACCTAGGAGAAGCTCCTGATTCCTGGGTTCTGCTGGCTAGCCCTTCCCAATGCAGCCATTCAGGGAGTGAACCTGCAGATGGAAGGTTCTCTCTCTCTCTCTCTGCTTCTCTCTCTCTCTTTGATTTCCAAATTAATTAGCTAGTTAACTAACACAAAAATAATGTGGTCAATCTTATTGGTCACCAGGAAAAAACAAATTAAACAAGACTTCAACGAGAGAGAATGCACCTGGCAACTTGGTTAAACTGTTTTATAAAATGGTAGTATTGAATATTATCAAAAACATGGAACTATAATCTTTCTCAGTTTGTGGGAATATATGTTAAACATTTCCATTTAGAAAATGATTCATCAATACACACTAAAGGTAAATACATACAAATATTTTTTCGCAATTTCTTGCTTCTAGGCAAAGGACAGCAGGCCAGCTACAAGGCAAGACATCTCTTTATGGACAGCACAGACTCGATTTGCAGAAAAGCAAAAAAGTTTGAATCAACACCATTTTCCAAAACTCATTTACTGGCCACAGCAGTTGTATTTGTAGCAGATAGAAAAAATATGTGGCTATGGTCAGGGAGGATCACTGCTTCTCGAATTAGCTTTCATGTTCTAAATAGTTCCAATAGAGAAATTGGATTGGCACATAAGGCCACAGCTTGTTGCCACTTGACAGTGACTAAGTCAGAGGAATTATCTTTGAGAGATGAGAAGCACGGGGGGAGAATTCCATACTCACCCTGGTTTCCTCCCAGGATACATTTTCCCAATCCAGGATGTTTGGCAATAGAGCCCATACACACGGCCCCATGATAGACTCCAGATCCAACCATTCTGACACCTGCAGGCTTGTGGGTCATTCCTATGCTTGTTGTTCCACAGATATTTAATCACAGTACTCATGTTCATGTGTCTTTGATGAACATATGTATTTTGGTAACACTGGGTTTCTTACTACATTATTATTTATGCAAATTGTCTGAATCCTCTCTACATCTTTTTCTTAGAAGATTCTAAATTTGCTTTTGCTAAGTTCTCCTGGCTTAGGATTACGGAGATGCTCATTCTATTCTGAAATACTCCCTTCTAATGTAGAATGAACAGAGAAGATCCTTTTTATCTCTCTCTAATCTAAATTTTATAGGTAGGAGGATGAGATTTCCTTATGGTCTCCATTATAAGGAAAGGTTGTTTTGCTGTTTTTAAGAGTTGTCACATGGTTGCATTCTTTGCCAGGCTGGAGTGTATGCCAGAATCTTCCATCCAGCTTTCCCCTCTGTGAGAGTCACAGATTCTGTGTCCTGTCCCCTGCAATAGATGTGCAGCTGGTTCCCTAAGGATAAGACCAATTCCAATTGTTTACCTCTGCTTCTTGCTCTGTGCTTTCCTTCCATGCTTTTTCGCTTGAAAGATTTCCTTCATATTTGTTTTCATTGTCCATGTTTTAAAATGATTGTCTCAAGACATTTGATACAGCATTTCTATAATACAAAATGTTACCTTCTAAAAAGTATCATGGAGAAGTCTACCCTTTTGTGTCTCCCCAGGGTGGGACAGCATAGAGGGAACATTCAGAGAGCTTTTGCTGCCCTGTGTCACTTGGGAGTGCTGCAAAAACTCTAGGCAGAGGCGAGGTGTTAGAACAAACACTGATGGCTTAGTAAGTACACAGAGATGGGAAGCACTTTGCCTCCTCTTCTCTGCTGTGGAGCTCCCACCAGAGAAGAAAAACAACAATACAATTATTCCCTGATTCTCTTTTATTTGTTAAGAAGGGTATGCAACTACTGTCATGAGAAGCATATTCATACCTTTCAAAATGTAAAAATATACAATAAGAATTCTTCCATTATTTTCCATAAGTACTTACTTCTTCTTTAAAAAACATCTGTTGTCAATCTGAATGTGTGATTTTAAGTGCAGACACTTTTTCTCAGTTTACAAAACCTTATTTAAAACAGAACAAAGATTTAGACAGGATCTATTTCGTATAAGGGCTTACCTTATTTAATTATCACCTAACAGGTAAAAGTTTAGGAATGGCGAAATTAAATAATATATGAGAGGGCAGGGAACTTGCAGTTGATCAAACAACAGGCCATACTAAGTCCTTCATAATTTTAAGACCCAGATTCTTCCCTTGTCTCCACCCCCTCACTCTAATGTGTGGGTATTTCTCCATCACCATTTGATGAAACAGAAATGAATGTCTCTTATTTCAAGATGCAAGACACAGGTTGTACTTCTAGTTTTCTAAGTTGATGGGAACTTCGATGGTAAGTCAGAATCAAAAGTGCTCCCCTCTTTTGTTATACATTTCAGCAAGTCTTGAAAAAGCCAGATATCCTTCTTTGGAGAGTTCTTATTAACTGCACCTGCTGTCCTGCTGAGACTCCCAGCCTGGACCAGTGCATCACTTTCAGAGTTGAAGCAAGACAAGGCACAAAGAAAGGTGTCTGCTAAGCTATGTCGGCATGATTGCTGTGAGCCATTCAATGTACAGGGCAAATGTTGATATTGACTTTCCTTTACATTGTCCATGTGGCCTTGTAAGAGGCCCTCAGCCATGCCAGGCTTCACTTCCCTTATCTCCAACCTGAAGGGCTGGACCAGCTGGTGTCCAGTTCCTTCTAGAGCATGCTTTTTCACATCAGAAGAGTAAAGAAGAGTATGTTTCCATCGAGTCCCAGAAAGAGGAGAGTTTTTGGATCAAAAGAGCAGAATTTCCCAATTGGAAACAGCCAAGGGTGGGACTACCCAACCCCCTTCACTGAATGGAGCTAAAACTAAGATATTGGAGGATCAAGGGAAAAAGTACCAACTTAAGATTTATATGAAAAGGAAAGTTTCTCAGAAAGATGAGGTGGAGAGAAGGGGTATTGGAGATTATTAAGTGTCCATTTACCCTTATTATTATTTTTAAATTTTTGTTGTTTATTTGTTTGTTGAACATATGAAAAGGTAGAAACTATACCTAAATTCAAAAACTGGTTTCACCAATCACTCCCAATGCAAAATCTCCCAGTTTTACCTTCTTCTGCTGAAAATGAGAATTGGGCAAGTCTCGGGAGTTGATGAAGGTAACAGATGGCAGCCTTTGCCAGTTGTGTGGTGACGGTTTGTATGTTTACTGGTTCCCTGTTCCTGTTCCAGTGCCCCATTCTACCTGCGCCCCTACTCACCTGCCTCTCGAGCTTTGTTCAGGCTGCTTCCAGCTGCACACAAGGACTGCTGGAATCAGTGGCCTTTCCCATCATGTAAAGAAGGGAACACTCAGTAACTGCACGTGTCTGAGCTCTACCTCCAGGAATCACCATTCCATTGCTCTTACATTAGGGCCCTGCTGTGGACTGGATGACGGTGTCTCCTCCACGTGCATTCATTGAAGCCTTAATCTCCAAAGTGATGGCATAAGGAGATGAGGTTTTGGGAGCTGTCTGTGGTTACAGGAGGATCATGAATGAAATGGGTGTCTGTTTAAGAGAAAGAGATATGATTATGATAGAGATTTTTCTCTCTATTATGTGAAGACATAGTGAGAAGACAGCCTTCTGCAAACCAAAAGGAACGATCTTGGCAAACACCAAATCTATAAAGCATCTTGAGCTTGGGCATTGAGTCTCCAGAACTATGAGGAAGAAGTGTGTAACGTTTAAGCCGCCCGTCTATGGTTGTGTGTATAGCAGCTGAACGGCTTAAGTTTGGCCCACTGTGTGCAACTGTAATGCATTGGAGATCACAGCTGGGAAGGCTCTGGGCCTCCAAGGAACGGAAACAGATGACTCAGCGATCACTAGTGTGGCCTTTAGACCCAGCTACATCAGCTACATCAGGATTAGTCATTTTGTGTCACCCACTGGAATCCAAGCAAGACCAACCATAGGTAGTCACATCAAGATCTTGAAGAATCGGGACACATATATACAGCATTTACTATCCTGTCTTTAGGAAAGCTTAGGACAGTGCATCTTATCATGCTGGAAGTGGGGAGGAGGGAGGAAAGCTCCTGTGGCAATTATTATCCTTTCTGTCACATTTCAACTAATACATTTCAGGCCCAGAGAAAAACAAGCCCAGGTGGCTTCTACCAGGTACATGTATGTATGTGTGTATAGGTAGAAGGTAGATGACCCACAACTGGATGGATAGATGATACATGAGATAGAAATAGAGATGGAGTCCTTGGTTAATCCCTACAGGTGTTCCCCTGGAGATAAGTATTATGACTCATGCTTAGAAAGGTAAATTAACATTG
Source organism: Ochotona curzoniae (assembly GCF_017591425.1). Classification (NCBI taxonomy): domain Eukaryota; kingdom Metazoa; phylum Chordata; class Mammalia; order Lagomorpha; family Ochotonidae; genus Ochotona; species Ochotona curzoniae. Next base: position 6,694,076 of record NW_024465699.1, read on the forward strand.
CGGATCATTTGGACAGAAGTTCTGAATTGAAGATTCAGATACAGGTGTTTCTGTCTTCAAAATAGATGTCCTTTCTCTTCTTTTAAATCATATTCTAATGAAGCAGGGAGACCAAACCCCTCTAACTGGTATGTTTTATAAGGAAATATATTTTCTGCAACAAGTCTCAGCAGACATTTAGGCTGTCTTATTTCTGATATTTCCCGTGGGAGCGAGGGCACCCACAACACTCTTAGAGACAAGATTCACACTGTTTTCTTCTCAGATGAATTTATGACTGCAAACCATTTCTGCATATTTGAATATAAGCTTTTGATGCCAATCTGTCCGGACTTGGTAGATTTCAAACTTCATTTCATATCCTCCTTTCACAATCTGCAATGCTTTTATAATTTCTTTAAATTGTCGTAACATCTGAATGATAATCGGCTGAACATATAAATAGATAATGCCAGACCATGTACAGCAACAGAACTCGGATCCCTCACTTCTAGAGCAACCAGTCCAGGCTGTTCAGGATGTGATGTACGGGTGGCTACCCTGGTGTTTGTCCCTTGTGCTACCAAGAACAACCAGAGGAAGTCAAACATGCTCTTCAACCTAACCCTAGAGTTCTCAATCCATGAATGCTACTGTATCAAAATGCTGTAAACCAGGTGGCTTCTAAACAGCAGAAACTCATTTTTCACAGTTCTGAAGGTTTGCAAGCCCATGACTAAGGGTTGGTCCTGCATTACCTGTTCACTTCCTGGCTCACACGGTACCTTCTCACTACACCCTCACATAGCCGAAGAGAGAGACAGATTTCTGGATTCGCATCTTTTTTTTATTTTTAGAGATTTATTTTATTTATCTCAAAGGGAGAAAAAGAGCGAGATCTTCTCTCTGCTAATCCACTCTCCAAACAGCTGCTAGCACTGAGACTGAGTCACCCTGAAGACAGGACTCAGGAATGCCTTCCGAGTCTTGCATTTGGGTGGCAGGGTCTCAGGCACTTGAGTTACCATCTGCTGCTTTTCAGGTGCGTTGGCAGGCACCCAGAACAGAACTGGGGCAGCTGAGACTTTAGCAAGCACTCTGATACACAGTGCCTTAACCCACTGTGCCACAATGTCTGCCCCTGGCCATTCCTCTTTTCTTAGGAGAGTCGTCTATAGCTTAGTCACAGAGATGAAGTGGAAAGTCAGAACCGAGACCCGTCACTGGTCTTACAACCTGGACACACACAGAAGGACAATCCTAACCTGCAGAAGAAAGGGCCCCCAAAGATGGCCTAAACAGAAATGCTGAACCCTTTTGGAAGCAAGGATCCTGGGGAATGTGCAACTATGCAGCCGAAGTTCACCTTCTGATGCTTAATCACCAACAGCTGGCCTGAAGCCCCACCCACCAGAGATGGTCTCACCAGCACTTTCACACGCCAGCTTTTCATATCTAGTTCCTAGAATATTCACTAGAACCCAAACCAGAAGAGGTAAGCCTGAGCTACACCTCCTGTCCCCTTTGCTAACTAGCTAGATAAATAAATTTCTTCTCAAAAGATGGTGACTTGCATTGGTCTCTGTGCACATCAGATAGTGAATTGATTTCCTTTGGCCAATGCAGTGACCCAGATGGGACGGAAGCCTTCTCCTCCTCCCCCTACCCATGAGTGTTCACCCTTAGTGTTGTGTCCATAAGATTTATAATTCCTGTTTCTAGGCCTAACAATAACCTAGACCCTTATTCTCAATGCTCAATCCATGGTATCTCCTCTATTTCACCGTGGGAGGAAGTTCTCAGTGTTGTCCCCTCATTTTGAGAGAAGCCAGTTCTGGAATAGGAAGTCTCACGGCAAGTATGCCCAAAGAACAGTTTTTTCTCCCCTTCACCTGTCTCATTGGTCCCTTTCCTGGATCTTGGTGGAGTGGAACCGCACATCTACTTAGAGGGCAGAGTGGGTGTCGCTCTGGAGAAGGGTTACCGTAGGACGAGCTATAGAGCTATAGTTTCAGTGCTGCCTGATGTTTGCTGTCTGTCCATGGCCCATTATAATTTGCATTGCTCAAGGGCTGTCTGTCACTTTTGTGAAGTGAGAAGGAAAGAGCTCTGATGGAGATGCAACAAAGAAACTCCCTAATTAAGATCTTACACATGGCTAGGCTAATCCTCCCCCTCCAAATGCCAGGATCCCATATGGATGCCAGTTCCTGTCCCAGCTGCTTCACTTTCCATTCAGCTCCATGCCTATGGCCTTGCAAAGCAGTAGAGGATGGCAGAGCCAGAAGAAGCTCATGATTGCTGGCATCAGATCAGCTCAGCTCTGGACATTGTGGCCATCTGGAGAGTGAACCAGCAAATGGAAGATCTGTCTTTCCTTCTTCCTGTAAATCTGCCTTTCCAATAAAAGCAAATAAAGCTTTGAACAATAACAACAACAAAATCTTATGCATGTCCTCAGACTTCAGAGAAAAAGGACTCAGTTCTTGTGGCCCAAGTAGTGTGCTGTAGATGACTAATACCTTGTAAGATGTCCAGGGTGTTAATCCATAATGTATAGTGACCTTCCAGTGATCCTCGAGAAAATAATGTCTATCCCAGGTCAGAGGAAACTGCCCACAGCTTGGCCAGCAGGGTGAATATGAGGGTGTGTTCCTCCTATGCCCTGAGCCCTCCCCCACTTTGTTATACATATGAGACAACCTGGAGACACAGCTGGGAAGATCTGGCTTCGGGGATTCTCAAGAAAGCTGTCCTCACCGCTTGAATCCAACCCCTAGGCCCCCAAGCCCTGTTCTATCAGGTGTTGTAGCATCTCTGTAAAGCACTTATTGTGGCAAACACTGGAAAATACACCAGCCCAGTAGCTTTCATCCTGTAAAACTGAGTAATGTCAGTGCCAAACCAATGAAAAGAAAAGAAGGCATTTTTCTGTAACACAGCTTGCCGACTATTCTCTTTAGGGTGAAATAATAGCTAGCCTAAAAATGGTTCCCTAAATTATAATACTATCCTACTGTGATGCTTGTTCTGTAAAACGAAGAAAAAAGAGGATGAGGTCCCTTATGTATAATTTTTCATATCCCTGTACCAGAATAAGGATTTGCCCAAAGAATGTAAAATTAGCATTCAGAAATTTGGAGAAGGGTTACCTGATTCTAGGACGGAATAAAGGAATGAGCTGGGGCCGTGACTGATGGCTCAGTGGATAAATCCTTACCATGCAAGTGCCAGGATTCCAAATGGGCACCAGTTCATGTCCCAGTGCCCCACTCCCCATCCAGCTTCCTACTTGTAGTCTTGGAAAGCAGTCGAGCTGGCCCAAAGCCTTGGGATCCCACATCCACATGGGAGAACTGGAGGAAGCTCTTGGCTCCTGGCTTTGGATCGACTTAGCTCTGTCCATTGCAGTCACTTGGGGAGTGAACCAGCAGATGAAAGCTTTCTCTCTGTCTCTCCTTCTCTCTGTAAATCTGACTTTCCAATAAAAATAAATACATTTTTTTTTAAATTGAATGAGCTAATTTAATCCCATCACCACCCTCAGAATGGCCCCCACTCCTGAGTTTCATCCTCAACCATGTGGGGATAATGGGGAAGATGATGGAGCCCAGACTACATTGTTAGGGATGCAGAAAAGGAATTCACTGGGTCCTGTGCTCAGGTACACAACAAGAAATAGTCTCTCTCACACACACATTGAAACCGAGCCTCCACACAGGACCTTAGATGCAAATGCTGAATTCTATCAGGTCCCAATCTCCTGCTTCCCTGCTTCCCTCGCTTAGCTCCAAGTCTCCCTGCTCTACTTCTTTATTAAGATGTATTTCATGTACTTGAAACGCACAGTCACATGAGCTGGGGGATGGAGAGAAAAAGATAGATCACTAGTTCACTCCCCAAATGGTCACAGTAGCAAAGCCAGGCACTTCTTCTGAGTCTCCTGCATGAGTACCCACAAGATGTCCCATAAAGATCTGGACCACCACTGTTCCTAAGTGCATTAGCAGGGAGCTGAATCAGAAGTGGAGCAGCCAGGACTCAAACCAGCACCCATATGGAATACTGTCCTTGCAAGTGGTGGCTTCAGTCACTATGACGCAACACCAGCCCTTCTTTGCCTTACTTTGATTATTTGAAATCAGCCTTTTGCTAAAATTAGCTCACTGAAAATTAGCTCCATTTGCTATAGGGTTCCTGATTGTAAGATTCATAGGACCAATTATCTTTCCCAGAGAAGCCCCTTGAAGGGGTTCTTTCCCAGGAACCCCAGGCTCTAAGCACAAAATAACTCCCACTTACACATAGCCTTTAGGTTCACTGGAGCTCACTTTGTCATCATCAGAATTCCCTGAAGAGCATGGCATCACAGGAGGAAGACCATTAGCCCTGCGGGCTAACCAGGAACGTGGACAGGAGCTCAACACGCACTGTCAGCACTCCTTTTGATCTGAGAATCCTTACCGCTAACACCTCAGGGAGGCCAGGAGTTAAGCAATGGTTGCCCAATTCATTTCCCTGCTCTGAAACAAATATCTACTTTTATTTCTATCTCTACAGTGTCAATAATTGAGCAAGAAGACGCATTTTGGGGAAGCAGGTAGTTTTAGGGACTTTTCTGACACAACACCTGCCAAAAATCCTCATTTGGCCAAGGACTTCTCAAAGCCAGATGGAATGTTTTCCACTAAGGCAGCTGATCAAGGTGATCAGAAATGACCTTCTTGTTCTTAACCTCAGATCTACATAATTGAAGGATCCAAATGCTTTCTGATGGAAAGCATCTGAGGAGAATGGATTTATTTACTTTCATCTTGGCTACTTAGTGCCAGTTGGGCTTATATCCACGCTCTTCTAAATATATTATTTACACTGAAGGAGTGAAGAATGGTGTTAGAAAAAAAAAAAACCTGCTAAGAAGCTCGATAGCTTTATGAGCTGAATCGAAACTCCCCTCTTCTGATCAGGCTATTCCTGGGACCCTGCCCAATCAAGGATCCTAAACCACCCAGTTGAGGTCATGAAGTCAAACTGCATTGAAGAATGCCTGACCATTGGTATGCATGAAGGAGTGCCAGGAACATGAAATATATACAGTCATTGCACATTTACATATTACGTGCACTGCACATTTTACATGTTGTGTAATATGCCTAGACAGTAAATTTCCTAAAGAATCTATTGTTAATGAATTACAGGTAAATGTGCATTTACATAAATTAAAAATGTTCCTTTTGGTGCATAGGAATGGAGTAAATCTTTGGTAAGTAAGCTGTTCTGAAATTCGTTGATACAAAGGAAAGAAAAAAGGTTTTCAGAATTCTTAGTCTACATTTATACCCATGTTTACTGACCAGGCAAAATTATAATGCTTTCTGATAGATGCTTAAAGCCGAAAAAGTTACTATTTACCTGAGAATAAATAATCCAATAAATACAGCACAGTGCTTATTTTATTCTTGTATATAAAATGCATTAATTTAGTGTTGTGATTTTCTTTTGACAATAAAATAAAAGGCTAATTATATTTGTCTAATATCTCAGTTTTCACAAGTACCCCAACTATATTTTTGAAAAAAATGAATTGAGCACATGTACATGATATAAATGGTTTAAATATAAATGGAAGTGTTCTGGCTTCTTAAATTGTATACAAAATAATGCATTCAATTATATTAATAAGTGTATTTCATAAGTTATTAATATGACATGTGATTAACCACAATTTTAAAGTTACTAGGAGTTAAAATCTTATATAAAAATAATGTAAGGGTTGAGGAATAATTTTGCAAATTTTTTTGCCCTATGCAAAATAATTAGATTATTTTAGAATGAAAAAAAAATAGGCAGAAATCAAAATATAAGCATGTTGTGGAGGGCCTAAATAGCTCAGAGGAGGATTAAGCAAGATGAATTTCATAAAAAAACAAAATCGTATGCAATCAGATTGGCTGTTATCAGAAAAAAATGATCGTTGACTTACTGACAGATATTAATAACCTACATTTCATTTTAAAAGCAAGTTCTTTACAATATTGATCATTTGCAAATTTGGTGAGAGATTGCATTTTTAATTCCAAAATCTGGTTTTCCTTGATTCTTTCAATCATCTTGTAAAGGGTAAGTTTTAGCTTTTGTAGCTTCAAGTTAATTGCTATTTTCTCTGTCAACTTCATGCTCAGCACCTGCAAGCTTTTTTTTTTAACTCTGCTATTGTGATTGATGCTGAAAATATATATACATATATATATACATATATTTGTCTTAAAAACCTAGTGTAGCTTAATTGTTTATTCTTGGCTGTTTTAAGGGAGATATATTTAAATCACTTGGCATAGGCGTACCATGTTCTTCTTAACAGTTACATAATTCTTCAACTCAGGGTTGAAAAATCCTACATTCTGCTGTTCACACATAACCTTGGGTACACACCACCCAAGGGTCTAATGAAATTCAACCATGCTTCTATTAGTTTTGGCTCCCAGGTTATCTAAACTGATTTTGTCCTAAGGAGAAGCAAATGCACGGAGACTGCCAGCAGAATGTTCTTTGCCTCTTGGCAACTAGCCAAGGAAGCAAAGATGTTATTTTCAGATAACTGCTTATCTTTTCCCATATCTCTATCGGGTTTTGATTGTGAGGGGGAAAATAAAAGAATGAGCCCTGAAATAATTAAATAGTTAAACATCTATTTGTATAAAAGTGTCTTAAATTATCTTAAAATTTTGGTCTTGCTTATAGCTCTGGTTAAATTATTCTGGTTGAGTTTATGACTTACTATTTCACCATGATCAATGAACCTACTTATTTTCCTTTAAAAAAAAAAGTTGATTATGCATTTGAAAGGTTTTCCATTTGCTACTTTGCTCCTGAAATGACCACAACAGGCAGATTTGGACCAACCGAAGATCAGGAGCCCAGGGCTCCATTCAGGACACCCGTGTGGCCTGTTTTCTTACTTTCTTCCCTGATGCATTAGCAGCAAGCTAGACCAGAACTGGAGCTGCAGCCATCATCACAGGCAGACTCTCCATGCCATGGTGCATGTCAACCTTCTGTGACTCCATTCCGATCAAATAGTTTAAGCCTGTCAAGGCTCCTCAAGATCACAGTCTCAAATTGAGTCTTTTTTTTTTTTTTAGATTTCCCAGATGGACTCCTGGAGATCCTAAAGGTTAAATTTCTCGTTGTATACAGCTAATTAATGAATTAGGCCTTTTTTGGTATATTCAGTTTTATGGGAAACATTATCAAACATCAAAGTGAAGCCAGATTTTCATTATTACTTTCACTCTGGATAACTGAATTTCCTTGGCAATTGCTGAGTTCTTGTCAAAATTTCAACCATGGCTTTTCTAAATCCTCTGTCATTCACGGTTTTGATTCTTCTCGAAAGGTATATGCAGTCAGATTCATGGAAGACCCTCTAACAGTTATCATTGGATAAAGGCTTTGGATAGCTTTAAGACCAATGGACATCATTAAACTTTCAGAACTCTAATAAAATAGATAATGAGTTCATGAAACCTCTAGAAAAAAATGTGTATATTCTTATTTTAAGATACCTGTTTACAAAAGTTCAATAAAATTTTCTTTTTAGACAACACAAAATTAGAAATATTAGATATATTGCCAAGGTTTTTACTGGGCTCTCATGGCTAAATTTGTTATAGATAGTGCAAAAGCAATTGGAAGCCTTGATTTGACTCCCTAACTTTGAGAATTTCCTCAGTCTAAAACTAATATGTGTAGCAAATCATTTTTCTTGACATTTTTATGTAGACAATTAACCCCAACTAAATGTATTTTATAATAAAATTGATTTCTTTTTTATTATAAGTCACAAAATTTGCGAAATGGGGAAAGAATCTTTTAAAATTATTTTTATTTCTGATGATTTTTACATAATTGATTAGGGTGCAAAGCTTCGAGGGCTACGGGAAGGTACGTGAGACCATTATTTCCACATTGTCTTTTTTTTTTTCCTTTCTATATCTTGGGGAATTGGGAAAACAAGGGGAGAAGGCACATCCAGCCTCCCAAACTCGTCTCTGCACTCTAAGATGGAGGACAGCTGCTTGACAACATCCCAGTGTCTCCAATGTGGGGTACGCTCTGAGGGTCCTGTTCAAAAAGGTTTGATAGTTCAACACTTCTGTATTACTGCCAATCTTGCCACTCCAAGCATGATTAAGTCTCTTCAGAATCCACTGACTGATATAGTCTAACTTAGAGACTCCGTTTTCCCAGATAATCACTGCCAACACTTGACTGGGGTAGTTGATCAATTTTTTTCTGTCCTCCATCCTCTGTTATGGTACCAGGTGTCCTCTGCAGACTCCAGTGTACTGCCATATCCTCCATGTGTATCTGGATATGCCATCCACTACTCTGTCTAAGCCACTGTGGAGGCCCAGCTCTGACACATGCACTCCACAGTCAGACCATGGAACCTGCAATTCTCCCCATGATTGGGGTTCTGAGTCCAGCGATTCAGTTGGCGGAATCCCCAAAGAAACTTCATCTGAGGTGATCCCAGACCTGATTCTTGTGTGTGCTAGCCAATACAGGGGCCTGGCTCAGTCTGTTACACATAGTGGTAGTTGCAATTACTGGGTCAGTTCTGTCTGCAGCCCTATCTTCTATGCACACCTATGTATGTTGCAGCCCAACCTGATACTGCTGACCACATACTCAGCCCTCATATAAACCAGTAGGAGCTAAAGCCTAGTTGGAGTGACCCGCAATAACCCACATCAGGCCTACCCCTTGCCCTGGTTCCTGTGCTTGCCAATATGTGTTGCAGATGGTCCAGTCTGTCCAGCATCCCATTCAGCTCTTATGCATGTCAATGGGCACTGAAGCCTACTTTAACCCAACCAGCCCCACTATCTGGTCCACACTCATGTTGGCGGGTGCCACTCTCTGTCTAGCCATGCCTGCCGCAGTCCTGGTTCTGATGCTCACCTATGGGAGTCGCATCCTAGTATTTCCCTACTGGGCCCACTCTCACTCCCAGGTCTTGCACTCTCCAGATGGTTCTGCAGTTTAACTTGACAGAATTTGCCCCCATTCCAGCATCTGCCAGCTAATATGGTGGCAAAGCCCAATCAACCATACCCACTCTGGCTTACGCATGTACCAGTAGGAACAGTCAACCCAACCTGGCTTTCCCCTGATACAGCCCATATGAGGTCAACAGTTGTTGTAGCCCTGCCCGGTCTGGTCTGTCCCCATTTCAGCTTTCATGCTCACCAGTGGGAGTGGTGGTCCAGCATGGGAACCCCACACAGCCCTGCTACCACATATACCTCCTCCCCCACTGGGTTTCATGCCAGTCTGGCCTGCCTCTCCTCAACATTTGCCAGGGGGTGCTGTGGCCTGGCCTACACAACCCATCCCCAGTTCCAGCCCATGTTGGTGGGGAATACAGCCTAACCCAGCACATCTGGCTCCCTATCCTGGCCCTCATGTGAACTAACTTCTGTTGTGGCGCAACCCTGCCTGATCTGCACTCTCCATTCTGGTACTCAGATTTGCCAGAGAGTGACATGAATTGCCCCAACCTGAGCCAAATGTGTGCTAGTGGATAACATTCCCTGGCCTGATCTTGGCTGCTCCCTGTCGCAGCTCTTGCACGCCCCTGCAGAGACTGTGTCCCAACAGAAGAGTTGCCAAAGCTCCTCCATCAGAACCTCTCCCAATGCCAGATCTTACACACACTGTTGGGTCCTTGGGCCAGTCCTACTTAGTCCACTTTCTATCCTAGCAGGAACAGTGGCCTTTTCTGAGCAGCCCTCACCCATACTGGTTCTTACTGTTGGGTGTTACAGCCCAGCCAAACCTGGCACATACCCAGACAGCTCACACATGGCTCAGCAGGGGCGGAGACCTAGCCTAATCCATCCTATACCTACCCTGACCCATCCTATACCTACTCTGGTTTTCACGAGCACCAGTGGGTACTGGAATGTAGCCCAGTCTGGCACACCCCAGACCTAGTCCACACTTGGGCCAAGGGATTCTGCAGCCATGTCCAGAGTAGACAGCAGCCCCTATTCCAGCCTTCATAATCACCATGGGAACCACAATCCAGCCAGCCAGGGTGTCCCTTAGCTTCCAAACAGGCCTGTTTCTGGCCACAGATCTTGTATGCCAATGGTTGCTCTGACCCAGCTTGCCATACTCCCTCACCTGTCTTGACTTTTGCCTTTGGATGCTGAAGCCTGGCCTGATCCTGATTTTCCCCTGTTGGCCCACTGCCAGGCCCAGATCTCACACATGCCAGTGGGTACTAGACCTTTACCTGGCTGCTCCATCTTGGCTTTTGTATGGGTTGATGAATGTTCCGGCCCAGTTCACCCCACATCCTGTTTTAGGATGCACATGTGGGTGCTGCAGCCTGGACCTTCCCAGTTTATTCTCAGCCCCAGTACCTGTGAATGTTGGTGGGTTCCATAGTCACACCTAGCTCAGCCCATCACCACCCCAACTCTTGAGCTAACCAGCGGGACTTTTATTTCCACAGCGTTGGACCCACTTATCCCCCACAGAATCTACCCCAGGGCCCGGTTCTCTTGCATACTGGTTAGTGTCATGGCCCAGCCTAATGTGACCCATGCCGTGTTTCAACACTCAGTCAGGTACTGGGATCTAGCCATGCTAGAAAGGCCCCCAACCCTAGCTTTCATGTGGGCTGGTGTTTGGTGGTCAGTGATGTTCTGCTCTAACAAGCCCACCTCAAGACTCCCATGTGAGCTGGTCAATCAGCTTTACCCATACACATCTTCTGGTCTCTCTACTTCAAACCACCAAGTCTCAGTCCTCTCACTTACCTGCAAGTACAGTGGCCCTGTTGTTGGTACTCCCTCAGGATTCATTCCTCACCTACATGTATGGTGGTCTTATTCATGGTGTCCCTTGGCAGTAATTCCTCACCCCTAATCCCCAGGGCTTGTCACCAGGCAGCTAGCAGGCAAGCCAAAAGCAACCGGTACAGTGGAGGTTCCCATACCTGGATGGTGCCGGCTGCTTTTTAGCAGGCAGGCTAGGTAGGCTGTGCCCCCAACCCCCACCAGCCAAAAGTGGCCAGTGGAGTGAAGGTTCCCATTTGCACGCCCAGCCCCAGGAATAACCATTTCTAAAATGCTCTGATAGATGGCCACTGATGTGGTTTTTTAGTAAAGCTACCACTTGTGTCGCTGGCATCCCATATGGGTACCCTTTTATTCCCAGGTTGCTCCACTTAATGTGAATGTAAAATCAACGGAGCATGGCCCAAGTACACATGTGAGAGGCCTGTAAGAGGATCCTTGCTCCTGGTTTGAACCCAGCTCAGCCCTGGTCACCATCATCGTTTGGGTAGGAGGGTAAATCAGTAGATGAAAGATCTCTCTCTCTCTTCCTTTCTCTCTAAAACTCTGCCTTTCAAATAAATATATTTTTAATTGGATGAAACTTATGATACTATATTCAACTCTATTTCTTAATTTTGAGATGCAAGCTTGATTTGTTGTGCTCAGACTTGTTACTTGTCAAAGTTCTGCTGAAGTGTAATTTCCGACAAAAAAAAATTCCTACCTGCTAGTTTGAGTCGGTGATTATTGCCTATTCTGCAGATAAACTGTAAACTGCAGGTAAACTTAGCCTAAGAACCATTTCTTACAAACCTGTTTGCTGGTCACATCTGACTAGAAGTCATTTGTTGCTCCAGTGACACTGACAACTGGTCACCAGTCACCTCTGTCCTGAGGTGGGACCATCAGGCTAAGGACCAGGGTGGGTTCATCCTGGCAAAGTAACACAATCAGAAACCACAGGGTGATCAAGCTTTGATGATTTCAAAACAAGAGCTTGATCACAAGAGGGCACTTTTGAAAGTTGTCAAAATCAAGATGGAGTCACCAGTGTCCCTCCTAATTTATAAATCTACAAAGTTGCATAGAAAGGACCCTTACAGGTGCTTACCTAAAAGCAACTATCACAAAAGATTGGGGGGCCCGGCGCGGTGGCGCAAGTGGTTAAGTCCTCGCCTTGCATGCCCGGGAACCCATATGGGCGTCGGTTCTAATCCCGGCAGCCCCGCTTCCCTTCCAGCTCCCTGCCTGTGGCCTGGGAAAGCAGTCCAGGACGGCCCAAAGCTTTGGGACCCTGCACCCGCGTGGGAGACCCGGAGAGGCTCCTGGCTTCGGATTGGCATAGTATCGGCCCGTTGCGCTCACTTGGGGAGTGAATCATCGGATGGAAGATCTTCCTCTCTGTATATCTGCCTTTCCAATAAAAAAATAATAAAAATAAATCTTTAAAAAAAAAAAAAAGATTGTGGCAAAACTACAACCCATCCAGCAGGCTAAAACATCCAAAAGGAGATGCGAGCAGGTATGCAACTAAGCATTGCTGTAGTCTTACAACCAGAGGTGGGCTCTGCGACAAACCATTGTCAGTTGCTACACAGCTGTAAGGTATGACAACAAAAAACCCCTTCCTTGATCTACTCTTGTGACTACCTTCAAGAGCAGGGAGACTATTTTATAAGCTGCTACAAATTTGAGGTCATTAATAATTAAACTCATGTCTCATGGCTTTCGAAGACTGCACTCAAACCAACCCTCTGAAAGTCAACTATTTGTATCTGTGATCAGTCTGAAGAACCTGCCAGCAGAACTTCTGAGTACTGTTTCACTCCTTATGGAAGACCTTCAGAAGCGTCAGTGCCTCTGCTCACCACACAGGTCCCCTGACTCCCCACGATGGCAAAGCAGGGTCCAGCCGCAGACCTCCTCCTTCCTGTCTCCCTTTGCATCATCAAAAGGCATTCGCTGACTCAAAGGAGTGATGCACCTGACCTTACAGGCTTCTAATTACTAAACTCAAAAACTCATTTGTTTCTCTGATAAATAAGAAAAATATGGGACAATTAGGGCAAATACGGGGAAATGGGGCAAATATAAGGAAGTGAGATGGTGGCTCTGGGAGAATGGCCCTCAACAAGATTCTCCCACAGACCTGACAAGGTTTTTATGAACTTGGATGACCACATCCAGCCCCCTAGTAACAGGCCTGAGCAGCAGCAGCAGTTTTCTGCAGTGTCCTATACTTCCCACTTCTTTTCTTGGAGCTTCTCTGCCTTTGCCTCCGTTATAGGTGCCAACCATACACATCTAATAATACATTGTCAGGTTCCCTTTTCTTAGAAGAGCAACTTTTTCCTTAGTTATGTGGGCACAGAGGCAAACACAAGAACCAAAAACTAGCAAGTCATACAGCCTGCGCATGCACAGTAAAACATATCTTCAGAACTAAAGACACAACAACATGGTCAAAACACAAGTGCTAGAACTCCTTCAGAAACAAGGGGTCTACTGGACAAGGAAACCTAGAATTGCAGCCTATTTTACTATGCTGTGTAGCAAACAGACTGAATCCAAGCCCTTCCAATCAGAACGTGCTTTTGCTAAAATTTACACATGCCAGCCATTCCTAACCTAAGTAGTCAAACTTCCCGCAGGCATCCATCCAGGAAAGGCCAATGTGGGCCATGTCCCCTGCCTCACTTGTAAGCCAATCACTCAAATAAATCCCTTTCCTTCTCAAAAGACCTCGATTGGTCCATGGGTTCATAACACAACAGACGTATCTTGTGTAGTAACACACACCGGCATTTGCACTATCCTTACTCATGGCAGAAAGGAGGTGGGATGGCTTGCCATTGATGGAAGGCACACTTGATAAACTAAAGAAGTTCTAGCAAATGCCATGATGAGGCTCATACCCTAGCCCCCAGGTTGCTCTGCATATTTTCCATGCACACGTTTCTTCTGAGTCTCCCACACAAGTGCACGGTCCCAAGACTTTGGACTATCCTCTACTTCTTTCCAGGACAGAAGCAGGGAGCCGGATGGGAAGTGGTGCAGCTGGAACACGAACCAGTACCCATATGTCATCCTGCTGCATATGCTGGGCCCTGACAATTTTGCTTCTACAACAGGCCTGACAGACATTCCACTGAAATCAGACCAAGTTTTCCAGAGCAAACACATGCTTTCCTCATAAGCATCTGAGCCACAGAGCCCCATCAGCAGCTTCTGTAGGGACATTAAGAATACAAACCTCCGGGCCCGGCGTGGTGGCGCAAGTGGTTAAAGGTCCTCGCCTTGCACCCCCGGGATCCCATATGGGCGCCGGTTCTAATCCCGGCAGCCCCGCTTCCCTTCCAGCTCCCTGCTTGTGGCCTGGGAAAGCAGTCGAGGACGGCCCAAAGCTTTGGGAACCTGCACCCGCGTGGGAGACCCGGAAGAGGCTCCTGGCTTCGGATCGGCATAGTATCGGCCCGTTGCGCTCACTTGGGGAGTGAATCATCGGACGGAAGATCTTCCTCTCTGTCTCTCCTCTCTGTATATCTGCCTTTCCAATGAAAAAATAATAAAAATAAATCTTTACAAAAAAAAAAAAAAAAAAAAGAATACAAACCTCCTAAGTCAGAGGTGTCCTCTCCAGGAAATTTTCACAACCCATGAGACTTTAGTATCTTTTCAACAGCACATGAAAACAACTTGCTTTGACATATCATGTCGTATAGTGCCTGGCTGGCCTCACTACACAGCTCAGCTCTGTTTTTTCTCTTTAGCAGTAAACCTTTGAGAATCATCACTGTCAATAAAATCTTGTCCTCTCCTCTGGTTGCATCAAGGGTGTTTCAATGAGTCATGACGTGGGCCAAGCTCCAGCACAAGGCAGGTGCACAACATTAGGTAGTGCCTTTTAATGCTAATGGCCATTTTTCAACACTGCCACCATTCCCAGGGAGGAAACAAGGATGATTAAGACAGGCTCAAGCTTTCAAAGAGATCCTGGGCACAAGGAATCTAGAGAAACGTATGGTCACAAGTTACAGGCATCCTAACGACATCCTGAAACCTAGTCTACAGAGATTTTGAGCAGAAGAAAGGAACCACAAAGGAGCCGATGGCCGAGCCCCTGAACCTGCAGGCCTTGCAGATCTCCAAACCCCTCCCCACCCTTTAGGAGCATCAGAGGCTGCCCACATGAGTCAAATGTGTTGGGAAAACTCAGTCCTGGTAGCTTAGACTTTACCATCTCAAGAAAACCCATGAGTAAAAACCTATTTCTAATGGGTCCAGAAATAGGAACAAAATGATGATGTAGGGAGCAGGAATTGCCACTGTACACTCTCAGTTGTTGGGTCCTTGGTGGCTAGCAGTTTAAGCATGGCCACTTCAAATGCAATTTAAAGGACGCTGGCAGCCCTAAGGACTCAAGACCTCCTAGCCTGGCATAGAAGTGAGGAAGCAGGCCAGAGGCTTGTCACACCCTTGAGGGGAAATAAATAAACCGGCAAGGCTTATTGCCCATTCAGAGCTCTGACTGAGCTACAGGATCTCTGCTTGATGCTTGGGGAGTGTGTGTTGTGTATGTGTGAATGCTCAGCAGTACTGACCAAAGGAAGGTCACAAAATGACTAACTAAAAACTTGGACATGAATTGATCACATACCTCACAGTCCAATTTCAGCCATAAGAACCTTCACCCCTAACTCCTTGGGGAGCCCAGAAATGAAACAATAGCTGCCCACTCTGATGTGCCTATGTGCACATCTCATACCAGAGGTGACATCACTAGATACCAGTGGTGATGGTTCTCAAAAATAAATGACCTCTCAGAGAAGGAAGCAACTCTAAGAGAAGGAAAATGACTCACAAGTGAACTATAACTCATTTCTTGTCATATATGTTAAAATAGATGCAATCTGTTCTGCTTTAAACATATCATCAGTTGAACTCTGTCTTCTTTTTCACTGTTTCATCAAACATAAAAATAGGGATGTTGCCATAGCAAATAATTTATCTGCGGCTTGGTTCATGAGAAAGAAGAGGGAGAGAGAGGGAGGGGGAGAGAGGGCACTCCCATCCACTGGTTCACTCTCTAACTGTCAGAATTGCTGAGCCTGAGCCAGACTGAGGGCAGAAGTAGGCTGTTCATCCACACCTCTCTCATGGGCATCAGGGGCCAAAGAACCTGCAGCATCGTCTCCTATCTTCCATCTCTTATATCTCTATTAACCCAGAAATCAACCCAGCACTCCAATGCAGGACTCAGGCATCTTAAGCAGCATCTCAGTCACTGTGTTCAACACTTGTCTGTTCACCATTTTTAAATGAGAGAGAGAGAGAGAAGGAGAGAGAGAGAAGGAGAGAGAGAGAGAGAGAGAAGGAGAGAGAGAGAGAGAGAGAATATAAACATCTCAGAGTTGCTGCTTTCAGGGATTGAGCCCCTTAAGTGTGGTTTCCCTATGACAACCCAACACATTTGTATGAAGGACTTGGAAGAACGTGAAAGACAGAGTTACAGATACCTGTCTCAAGAGCATCAGACAGCCTGAGAGCACATCTTTACCTGCAAAAACTGCAGTTGCAGGATAATGGGAGCCAGGCTTCCCATCTCCGAATGAGTCACACCTTTGCCCTGGAGACATATGCTTTTCTGTGAAGGTACTCACTCCTCTTGGCTCTGCCTTATTGTTGCTTTCTAAGCAAAGGTAGCTACTAGAGAGAGCACCTGGACCCTGGGCTCCAGTTGAGTTCATCGCTATACCCCTGTTGGCATGTGCCATCATTCAACTGTGAGAGCTGAGAGGGCAGAGACAAAACAGTATCCTTGCTCTCCAGGGAGCTGAGGATTAAACATACCCTCTCTAGATGCCATGCTGTTGTTCCTGCATTCACTTCTGTGCTCTGTCCAGGGTCCGCTTCTTCTCCATGACTTGGCCAGGGCTCACCTCTGAACACCCAATGTAGACAAGGCCTGCTTTTAGGGACAACGCCCCCAACCCAGCTTGGGCTTATGCCTGTCCTCAGACACACAAAAGTGCTCTTACCCCATGCCTTGCTTGTCCTCTGTGACTCCAGAGCATGTGTGCTGAGTTGGGTGCCCCTAGACCCGCCCTGATCCAGCAGCCACACTGACCAGATCCCCACTGGGGTTGATTGTGTTGGAACTAGACTCAAGCCTACATCTTGCTAACTCATCTCCCTTTCCTTTTCACTCTGCTCTCACTTCCAACCCTCAGTCTGGTGACTGAGTTTGATGAAGAGCTGTATGGCACGGTACTTAATAAAATACAGAAACACCATGTGTTCTTTTTTATTTCCACATCTATGGCTTTATTGCTCCAGGAGAAGCTGAATCTCAAGGAGACATCATCATGTAGTGCAACCCAGGAATACAGATATATTTTTCACTGTCCCAGCAACAGCAGTGCCAGCTCTGAGAACTATGTGTTTCTATAAGACCCAGCATCCATCTGGGATCCGTTACTTTTCTCCCCATGGCAGTCACACTATAATACAGGCTTTTGCTGGTATCTTTTACAGTGATGCTTATTCCTACAATGACAATTGTGTTATCTCACAACCTCCACATACATATGCACACATGTACACATATACACACCTACACACATGCACACGTGCATACACAAAGACACATGTGCCCAGTCACATGTAACCTCACCCCTTAACACACACCCCTTAACTCTTTGATGCTAAGGTACTTTCCCACAATTTTTTAAAATTTTATTTATTTTTATTGGAAAGTCAGGTATACAGAAGAATAGCAGAGACAGAGAGGAAGATTTTTCATCCAATGGTTCATTCCCCAAGTGGCCACAACAGCTGGAGCTGAGCCAATCCGAAGTCAGGAGCCAGGAACTTCCTCCAGGTCTCCCACTTGGGTGCAGGGTCCCAAGGCTTTGGGCCATCCTCAACTGCTTTCCCAGGCCACAAGCAGGGAGCTGGATGGGAAGCAGGGCCGCCAGAATTAGAACCAGCAACCATCTGGGATCCCTGTTTGTGCAAGGCAAGGATTTTAACCACTATGCTGTCATGCCTGGTTCTTTACCATTTTTTAAAGGCTTTCTTTTTCTGTCTACGAGTTTACTCAGTGCAAAATAACCTAACCAAGTTTACTGAAGAGGTTGACCATGTCCACTACCAAATCTACCTCTTGATTTTGATTGCTGATCCAGCCTCAGCCTTGGTTTTCTGGTCAGCACCAGGGCCAGAGCACTGTGTCAGGATCTCTGTTGGCCTCCCCTCTTGGGATGATTACAGGCTACACCCCTTTAGACCTTTGAGCCAAAGGCCTACCTATACCACCCTTCTGTTCTTATAATGCTCTCAAAAGTGAGTATGAAATGCCATCTGCAGTAAAAGGAGCAAAAGGAAGATCAAATCCACAGCAATGGGCTTGGAGAACAGCCACACTTCCCAGGGCTCCACCCAACATCCACACATGTCTGAACAGACCCGCGATCTTGCCTAGGCAGGTTTTTTTTTTTGCCTCTGCTGGCCCTTGGGACTGATGATCCCCACTGTTCATACAAAAAGATCAATTGGCAAGAAGGGTTTAGACACTCAAGCCATAAGGTGCTGTGGTGGGAAGGCACAGTGACCTCAAAGAGAAAAAATTGCGTTGAGATATTAGGAAACAGAAATTCTGTAACTTAGGGATGACATTATATCTAGAGAACACATCTTGCAACAGCTCAAAGCAGCAGGTGCAAGGATACTGACCACAGACACTACAAACAATTCCACTACCTCCTAGGACTGGAGAGCATGCCAAAATTAAGATGTTTCCATTCTATAAAGTTCTATGCCACCCTCCAACTTACCAATATTTATAACAAGCAACTTGCAGGGACATGTGGAGAATAGCCTCGGGTATAAAATACACACATCTATACATGTTATATACTGTATATCTATTGGCACTATTTAATGCTAATCTAGATATTTTTGCAGTGAAATTGCAGTGAGGGTTCATGGAAGAAAATTATGATTTTCACATTTTCCACATAATTTGAACATTTGAAGTGACAATATATTCCTGTGTTGCTTCTCTACATTAGCCAAGAAATGTTTCACTATAGGTAAACATTTTGCCTAATTATAATCAATTTTGTTTAGGCACCAGCTATTTAGCACCTACTACACCCGAGAGACCGAGTACAAATTATTGCTGATTTTCACACACCAGCAGGCAAAGCGAGTGTTATCATCCGTATCTCCCATGAGCCATCTGAGACTACATGTTAAAGAAATTTCCCAAGGTCACACAAGTCAACCAGGCTAGAAGGCCATCCAGGCAAGGCTATCAGGAGTGTGGCGTGAACTTTTTCCATCTCACTCTGTGATTCTTTGAGAACATGGCTCATAAACACTCTTGGGCATAGTTCCATGAGCATTAATCTTGGAGGCTCATAGTCTGATAGAAGATGCTTCAAGACATGGGGGCTTCTCAGTACAGAATTAGAGCATCGCTAAAATACAGTCCTGAAATCTTTTCACTTTTTGAAAGATTTCTTTTATTTTTATTAGAAAGGCGGATTTAAAGAGAGTGAGACAGAAAGATCTATTCTCTGGTTCACTCCCCAAATGATTGCAACAGTCACAGCTGAGCTGATCTGAAGCAGGAGACAGGAGCTTCTTCCATGTTTTCTATGCAGGTGCAGGATCCTAAGGTTTTGGACCATCCTCTGCTATGTTCCCAGGGCACAAACAGGGAGGTGGAAGAGAAGTGGAGCAGCTGAGATATGAACCCATACAGGATCCTGGCACTTTAATGGTGGGGATTTAGCCATTGAGACATTGTGCCCTCTTTCTTTTTGTATTTTTAAAGTTTTTCTCCCCATTTTAATTGGCATCTTTTATATTCTGAAACTTTATGCATCGCCCACATTAAATGTTCTAAAGCAGAACATCAATGCACTAAGTATTTTTCAGGTTCTTTCTCTCTCCCATCTTCCAATATTTGCCAAGTTCTGGGCACTCTGCTAGGTAATGCAACAAAGATAAAGAATATATAACCCTTATTTCTAAGGAGCTTAATGTGTATTGGGAAATAGCTCAAGTTCCATTAAGATATAGATGCATTAATTCACACATACGTACAGGCAAGTATGTGGTAGATGATATGCTAGCAGCAGGGCTACATGAAAAGCTTAAGAATCCTTAAGCTACAACAAGAACTAACCGAGTCTCTGTACCACCCGGGTTTTTATTCTCTAGCAATGCAGTAACTGAAGCAAGTTGATTCTGTGGCTAATACTTGGCTACGCAGCTAAGCTTCATGCCGAGGCCTCATCACATCCAGGAGAAGACAGAGGTGGGGGATAGTATCCACCGATAATAATAGATTCTTACTCCAAGCTCAGGCAGCTGCTTAAGCGTCTGTTTGAGCATTGGACACACAGGGCAGTGAGTGCACCATTGGACAAGGCGGAGTAACTGAAGAGCAACATGACGCATTTCAAAGCCTTCAAGAGCTGGCAGCTGGCTTTAATCAACCTGTTGTCCATTTCTTAGAATCCCAAACATCTGCCCAAATGCTCTGCAGGAATATCTACCCTGTTTGACACTCCACACACTTCCCTGATCTAAACCTTGTCCACCCTGCACCTCCACAGTGCTGGGGCGGATCCTGGCTACTTTTTGGCGGCAGTGGAATCTCTTCAGCTATACACTGAAAGACTGAAACAGTCTCCTTGATGGGCAGATTCCACAACATGACAGCTTTCTCCAGGGCTGATGTGATTCTTCATAACTGGGCCCTCAGCACAGGGAAGGCTGCTGTGGGAGCCCCGTGAAATGCTTATCACTTTTGGATGAACCTAGTTCCGTGATGTTTCCTAACAGTGCTATCAGGCTCCTTTGTGGAATCTTTTCAACGTGGACAAATTGCCTTTGCAGACAGCGTGAAGTGCCTTAGATAACAACGTGAAGAAATGCTGTATAACAAAGGCACCAAATAACAAAACAGTTTTTCCACCCAACTGCCTTCTAATATTGCTCATCACAAATAAGGCAAAGGCTTCATGTACCTTGAGAGCCCTGTTGCCAGCAAGGGTTGGACAACAGAGTGAAAATATTTCCCTTGGGTAGTCCACAGACAGCCATGTATTTGTCACCATTTTTAGAACTCTTAGGATTTCAGTAATATCTTCTCATTGAACATCAACATATATGTCAATCCCAGATCTCGTGCTGTTTCTATTTCTTTTATCACAGTGGGACACTGTGCCATGACAGGTATGCATCTGCCAGCAGTTTTATTGACTTTCCCTGCTGCAGAAGTTTGAAAGTTGGTGATTTAAAATATTTTTTGAAAAATCAGATTTTGTCCTGCACTGATTTTTTTTTAAAAAACTGACATTCTAAAATTATTCATTGTGGCCGTTGGAAGGATGATGTCATTTTATGAGTCCCTCCAAACAGTATTAGGATCACTACATTGCACAGTTGCAAGTAGTTCCAATTCATCTTATCCTTTTCCAAAAATAAGGAATAGAAGAGCAAAGAAAACCACCATCCCCTTTCTACTCTCCTCCCTGTGGACATGTCCTGGGGTGGCTCTCAGTTAAAGGGCTGCACTGCAGAACTGAGAGTGAAAACATTGCTCAGATGCATTTTCTTGGTTAGAGAAAATTATCATCTGAATGCAGTGAAAATCTAGTTTCAAAAGCATTCTGAGGAAGCCTAAAGAAAGAGTTTTATCCAGGTCTCATTGCTGGTTCCAGGTTTCTGCACTTAACTGTAATGTATGTTCTGTCTTACTTGAATGCTCTTGGTCCCATACTCCTCTAGATTTCACTTCATCAGCCAGCCTAGTAACTGGCTCTTAGAGGTGATTCAGAAACACCGATCATTAGCTGCTGCCACTAGCCTTCCACATGGATGCATGGAATAGTCACTCATAAGAAAATGAGTGAATAAACAAATGCAGGAGTAGATGCGTGGATGGATGGATGGATGGATGGATGGATGGATGGATGGATGGATGGATGGACAGACAAATGGATGGATGGATAGGTGGGTGGATAGGTTGTTGATTGGAAAGATATATGAATGAATATGTGGGTAGATGAGTGGCTGGTTGACTGGATGGATGAGTGAGTGGATTAAGAATGGATAGAAGGACTGGTGTAACAGTAGGTGAGCGGATGAGTGCCTAGGTGGATAGGCAAATGGGTCGAGGAAGGTAGCGCTCAGAGAGTGGAAACTTTTGAGTAAAGTAGTGAGTTTGGTTTTGAGGAAGTCAGTTTTCACCTGTGTGTGCTTAACACGATCCCTTCATAAGACACAACTATAACCTAAGATTATGCACACAGAGCGTTGCTTGGCTTAGATTCCCAAGGCATGTGGACTGCTGCCATTGGATTACCCCCATTACCAGGACAGCATACTGTACTCTGCTCTGGTCTCAGAGCTTTCCAGCCTTCAACATTCCTATGCAACTCATATTAGCCTTTTTTATAAAGAAAAATCATTCTACTTTCTGGTGATTTTAGTGTGTTCTCCGAATTTCTCCAAAACTCCATAAATACAAGTTCTGCATTTGTCTCTCCCCTTGAATAGAGCAGGACACACTGTAGTTCATGAAGAATTAAAGGAGTGTGGAGGCTTCAACCAAAAAGGAAGCAGAAGGAAATGGAACCTCGAATCGCCCTGGTCTTGAACAACACACTGTATGCACTGGATTCCCCTGACCATGCACGATTATTACATGTCCCCAAATTAAAATATTTTATTATTTGAATCAAGCTGTGTGTATTATTTTGGATATCACTTTTGATACTCACATATTGGTGTTTGCTGTGATAAACAAAATATCTGCGAGCATTTTTCATGACCTGGTCAGTAAACAGAAGTAGTAGTATAATTACGCACACCCCCCCATGTTGAACATATTGAAGAAAACAAGCAGTGTTTTATGTGATGGCTTTGGTTCAATGTGAACTATCACTATATCAGAATTTATTGTATCCTTTTGACTAACACTTCAAAGTATGTCATTTCCACCGGGAGTGGTTGCCAGTGATCATCTGAACCTGGCTTTTACAATCTGGGTTCATCTCTTTTTCAGATTGAATGGCTTCTTGGCCCTGCTGCTCTCTGCCAATGGTACCCTCAAAGTTCCTCCCGATCACTTAAACTGGGGGAGGTGTAAGGATCACTCAAAGGTCACTTTCAGCTACAGAAATAACACTTATCGAGCCCAGACAATCACGCCCACCCTGGAAGCATTAATAGCAGTCTCTGAGCCCTGTAATCTGGTAACCACAATCTGCTTCCACAAGCAGCCGAGGAGGGGGAATTGGATAGCAGGGGCTGATTGACCAAGGGGTAACCTTGATCCCGAGGGCTCCAGCCAGATCATCTGAGGCTTCTTTGGGATGCTCAAAGGTGGCTCTCGGTACGACTGTTGCTGCTTCTCACTGCTCACAGCAGACACAGAATAAAACCAGTCTTCCGGTCTGTTCACAGCAGGCAAGGGAGAGATGAAGCCCCCCCATAGGCTCCATTCACACCATGTGCTGCTGCTACCGTTGAACTTTGATTGGCATCGAGAGAAATGCCGACATGCCAAAGAGAGCACAGATGAGGTGTAACAGCCCATGCAATGGTTGAAGTATCAGTTTGCATGTTGAATGTGCCCCCCAGAGGTCCACGTGTAAAAGACCTAGTTGCTGCCTTGGTGCTGTTAAGAGATAGTGCATTGATAGTGCTCAGAGCCACAGGAGTTCATGCAAAAGCATGGTTATACAAGCCTGCATTTGGCTTCAACTTCTCTCCCTCTTTGTTTTCTGACTCACATCATCCTCCAACTTCCCCTGAGAACAAACCAATGGGCTGTCTGATTTTGAACTTGAGTTTCCAGGGCCTACATACTAAATACGCCTTGGGGTATTTTGCAACAACAAATTGAAAGGTTGATTAAGACAGCCAGGAGACCACAGCATCCTGGCTCGCTCCTGGCCCAGATGCTCCACAGGATCTCTAGGGCAGGGGACCAGAACCATCTGCCTATGGATGAGGTTTCCAAGGCAAGCATGATGATCTGTCTATTTAAAATACCAACGAAAGAGGACAAGGGGAGAGGTGCAAATGGCAATGAAGACACCCTCGTCCCATTCTGGAATACCTGGGCTTGAAATCCTGGTTGTTTCAGGACTTCCTGACAAAACAATGGTGATGGCTCAAGTAGTGGGTTTCCCGTTCTCCAAGTAATTGACTTAGCTTGTCCCAGTGGAGCCAGACACTGTAAGTACCTGTAGAGAGAGCTGATAGGATCTCTCTCTCTCTGCCTCCCTCCCTCGCTCCCTCTCTGTCTCCCTCCCCTCATTCTCCTCTCCCCTTTGTGCTCACTCTCCCTCCCCCTTCCTTTCTCACTCTCCCTCCCTACCTCATTCTCCCTTACTTTCCCTTCCTTTCTCCCTCCCTTCCCCTCTCTCTCCCCTTCCTCTCTCTATCCCTTCCTCCATCTCTCTCCCCTTCCTCTCTCTCTCTTCCATTCTCTCCCTTTCCCTTCCTTTCTCCATCCCCATCTGTCAGATACATAAACCATTTTTAAATGTCCAGTAGCAATTTTGCCTTTATAATTTATTTTATTTTTATTAGGAAGGCAAATTTACAGAGAGAAGGAGAGACAAACAGAAAGATCTTTCATCCACTGGTATACTTCCCAAGTGTCCTCAATGGTTTGAGTTGAACCGATCTGAAGCCAGCAGCCTGGAGCTCTTCTGGGTCTCCCATGTGGGTACAGGGTCCTAACGCTTTGGGCTGTCCTGGACTGCTTTCCCAAGGCCACAAGCAGGGAACTAGAAGAGAAGTGGAGTAGCCAGGATGCGAACTGGTGCCCATGTGGGATCTTGGTGCATGCAAGGCAAAGACCAGACCAGACCATGCCCTGGTGGTTTTGCTTTCATAACAGGCCTGGCAGATGCTGTGTCCTAGTCTCAGTGTGACTTTCTGGTGATAAGAAACTGTTGCTAGGGACCTCATTTGTGTCCTGCTCATGAAGACTTAATGGGCCAATATGATTTGCCTCCCTAATTAGCCTATCTCCCTGTTTATCCCCAGTCCCATGTCACCCAGAACATCTCATGGATGTGCCAGCAGTGCGCTGTATTTCTGGAGGCTCATTTCTTTCATGGCTGTTCCAAATTTGTATGGAGTAGAGATTGTTTCTCATCTCGCACTATAATCTACTGTAACTGTTAGCTGACAAGAGTCTTTTAAGTGGAATTGCTCTTGTTACTGCTGTAATAAAATCCATCGGGAAGATAAAAAGCCAGCCATTACAGACTTGGGTCCTCTTCTTTCCAGGTGAGAGTCTCCCTTGGAAGGAGGTTTACAGCACATTAACGTGTTTAATGTTGCCCCCAGGTTGGTGCTTTTAATAGCCTGGAGAGCCCTTGACAGCCTGGGAGGAAATCCTTATGGCCACCCAGAGGTACACAGCGTGCAGCACAGGCCTCCTCTCCAGACGGGTAGCAGCACTGCTGGCCCCCAGCAACTTAGACACACAGGCATGGCCTCCAGGAGTCCCGGGGCCTACAGAAGGGTGCCTGGGGATGGGGAAGGGAAAGCTGTCCAACACCAGGACAGTCTAGGAACTCTTGAGTGAGGATATCAAATAAGCTTCAGCTTATACTTAGTGGATGCGGAATGAGTGATAATATCATCGTGCTAAAAGGTGCTGTGCTTAGCATCAGTGTTCAACAGAAAGCACTGTGTCCTGTTGGGGGCAGAGGTGAGGCAGTGCACCTGCTCCTAAGCCCTGCATGTACCATCCCTAATTCAGGAAGGCAGACAAAATATTTCAAATTCTGCACCCACAGGAAGACAAAAAGGACTCAGCTGATACAGCACACGGAGCCTTCTTTATTGCACAGTAGACTGGCACGAGGGTAGCATGCCATAAGAGGTACCAAGAGCAAATCTTTGATAGAATAAGAAAACCTGCATTGTTTCTACCTCCTTTCTTTGTGTTACTCACAAACTGTGCAGGGCTCATTCACTCTACACCACACCATATGTTAAATATAAACATGGACAGAAACACACAATCCTCATTTCAAAACATGGCTGGGTGTGTGTGTGCATTTTTGCTATCACCAACACCGTACCTTGACCCTGAGGTGTGACATGAGGCAATCTCAAGCATCTTTGCCCACCCAGCAAACATCTGTAGAGCCCCCAAGCACAGATTGGAGACCCAGAGATGAGCAATGCAGCACCTTGACTGTCTAGAGGCTCTGTGTGAACAGGTAGCAGGTGCATGAGATGTTCCAAGAGGAAGCTGTAGAGATACAGGAGGACACGGACAGTGGGACAGTTTGCCAGGTGCACAAGTTCATGCCAGAGGGCAGAGTGCGGTCAGTCACATATTGTCTGTGGAAGCTTCCTTACGGAGAGCCTGGAGGCGAGATGGCTGGAGGTGCATGGAGGGAGACAGGCCTAGGAGCCTGCTCATGGCTAAAGTCCAGGAGGAGGCAGATGACCAAGGCCGCATTCGTACATAAGGCATGTAATAACATCCAGCACATATCTGCTGAATGCATGTATTTATAAAGAAAAGGTGGTTCAGAGTAACGGTGCATGGAGAAGTGAACATTGCTACCATCTGTTGGGAATCAGAGACCATAGCCAACCCACCAGGAAGTGGAGCAGAGGCAGGAGATGCACCCTGTATGGGTGGCCCACCTCTCGCTGTGTTTAAGTCAGCAATGCAGGTCTTACTGTTTTATGTTAGTCCCTAAGCTCCAGGCATTTGTCATACACCCAATAACAGGTTGATTATCTGTATGAACTGGCAGAAGTTGTTCCCTTGACAGTAACTCTGTAAGCCAAGCCTCAAGCCAAGTCTACAAGCCCTAAGTCAGTGCTGCTGCTCAAAAACCACCAACAGTGACATTTTGGGCACCTGCCAAAGCACGCACCTCTAACACTACCCTGGCAATGCCAAACTGATAGCCTATACCTCGTGTGTGTGTGTGTGTGTGTGTGTGTTCTGAATCAGCATTAAAGCCTTTAAATTACAGGACTTGTGTGCTGAGCTCAGAGGCAAACTGGATACAGCAAGCTTTCCACTGCACCAAGCTTACAAACAGGACCACCATACACCGGTCCTCTCTCCCTGGAGTGGAGCCAGATGAGAACATCTGTAAGGGAAGAAGAGATCATGGGTTAGAGAGTGGACTGGATTCCTAGGCCTGAGCCAGCCACCCTGATCAGGGCCCAAGAAAAAGATGGGGCTAAGGAGAGGCTTTCTCTGGGGTCCTCTAAGGTAGGTTTCCATGAAGACAGTGAGCTCCCCAGTGTGTGCTTTGGGGAGCAGGGATTTCACACATGAGCAGCGTTTCCCCAGTGCAGAATGTCACCTTGAAGTCCTTTCTCGGGGACTGAAAAGTTTTGCACCAACCTCAGCATGTCCACTTCTATGCAAGGACATTGGCCATCACAGCGACCCACGACAGTGGGGCTACATTTGGTAGGTGAGCTGCAAGTCTTCTGCACATCCCTGGCTCCTGGAAGCTGCTGCTCTCAGCTCAGGCTCAGGGACATTTAT
Source organism: Ochotona curzoniae (assembly GCF_017591425.1). NCBI lineage: Eukaryota > Metazoa > Chordata > Mammalia > Lagomorpha > Ochotonidae > Ochotona > Ochotona curzoniae. The sequence goes on from NW_024465699.1 coordinate 6,721,484, forward strand.
TTCAGAATCAGATCTTGCAACATTATGACCTCCTTTGTGGAAGTTGATCAAGGGCTGTGATCCCTTTAAGCAGGAGAAGTGTCTTTCAATGGCCCACACTTCAGTGAGAATCTGCCTGAGCTCTCTTTTTTAATAAAGCCTGCTCCCAGTTGCACATTGTGTTTATGCCTCTGCTTTGAATTGTTATCTCTGGAAGTGGAGGCAAGAGCTTGAAATCAAAATGAAGATACACATGCCCATTACACTTTTACATTTGGAAATACCCCAGTGTTGATGATGAACTACAGGGTTATCCTGCTTAGGGGATCACGGCTGCCAATCAACCTTCCTGTAGGATGCTGGTGGCGTGGTTCTGCCTCCTAGAGGCTGGGGTCTGTTTAGTCCATGCTGAACCTGTGTCTATACCAGAATTGAAGGATCAGGCCTTCCTCAGGCTACACATTCTCAGGTTATGTCCCACAGGATTCTATTTCCCACTTACCCCCATAACAGCCTGTTACCACTTCAGTGTGCCCCCATCTCACCACCCAACCCCTTCAGTGATGCTCCAGCACCCAGCACACTGATGCCCTCACTGGAGTCAAGGGCCCCTGCTCTGTGTTTTAGCTATTGGGTTTGAGGCCTTAATGAAGGCCCCCTACTGTAGCCCAGGATCTGACAGCCAGAAGAACTTTCCTAAGACTCGCTGAGAAGATGAACGCATGGCTGTTTCTTTGTGTCTCTTGTTTCCTAGAATGTCAAAAACCTTCTTTCGTTGTTTTTTTTCCCTAAATTCATAGCAGTCATGCAAATGCCTATCAGAAACCATCCAGCAAATGCCTGGTAACCCCTGCACCCAGACAGCGGCATCCCACGGGGACCCAGGCAGGCACACGCACTCTGCTGCTTGCCTCCCCGGCTCGCCTGCAGGGAGTAGCTTCCTTTCTCAGAGTCAGCCTGGTACATGGAGAATTGTGTTGCTTTGCATTAGCCAACAGAAATCTTAGGCTTAAGGATTTTTTTTTTACTATGTGGGAGGTGTGACTCTACAAAAATATAATCATCTACACTTACTAGACTTCAGCTGTTAAAAGTGAAGGAATCGTTGTTAAATTCAACCCCAAATGACTTAAAGAACCATGCCGTCTTCCTTCCTCTCCACCTGAAAGGATCCTTAGCTCCCTGCTTCTCGTGAGGGAACCTGGGGTGAGAAGTCTACCAGATTCTTGGAGGGCTGAGCCAGGCTGCTGCAACTGCCAGTCAAGTGAAAACCGTGGATTCACAGGAACTGGGGCTGGAAGCTGGGCTGGTAGGGATTCTGGAGTGAATCCCCTCTCCCCTGCCCCGTTACCAGGCAGACACATCCACAGACACATGTGGAAGACAGGGCTGGTGGAGATCTGACAGGAGCATCCACTAGTGTGTCCAAGAACTGCGGCTGGGAGCAGGTTGGGTAGGATGGCTGGGTGAGCAGTGGGCTTGCTGCATCGCATGAGAGCCTAGATCAACATATTAATGCATGTATAATATAATATCTATAAAATATATTGTATATTATATCATTACATATAATGTATACATATATGTATAAATGTATTTGGATTATTGTATATGTAATGCGTATATACATGTGTACACATATTACATATATGTGTGTGGTATGTATGTAGACATATATGTATGTGTTATATAGATTATGTGCATATATAATAGATACATACATATAAACTGTATATGTAGATCTATTGAGAACTAACTGACCACAGGGTCAGAATGGATAACATCCTGCTTTAAGGCGAAACAAATCATACAATTATCCTTGGAAACACCCACTTGGCCGTGACGTAAAAAGTCTGTGTGAGAGTTTGTTACTGCTTCTGTGTAAATAAAGGGGACAGCTTTCTTGCATTGTCCATTATGATCATGAAACTGTAGTGGTCCATCTTCTTCCTTTACACCGGCTCCACACACCCTTCCTGAGCTCTAACCTTGGCTGGAGCTGGCCTCCTGCAGCCCTTCATGTGTTTTCCTTTAAATCGATCACTCACTTTTTAAACGGTTTTATGTGAGGGGTTTTCTTTATTACTGAGTTTTTGTTAGTTCCTTGTATGTTTTAGCTGTTATCACGTTGCCAGATGTATAACTTACAAACATTTTTCTCTTGTGAGTTATCTTTTCATTCTGTCGATTGTTCCTTTTGTTGTTTGATGAAATATCATTTGTCAGTATCTGCTTTTATTTTCTGTAAGATGGCGGCTTGATTCAAAAAATGTGTGCCCATTCCTGAAGCCTCTCTGTATTTTCTTCCACAGCTAAAATTTCAGCTGTTACATTGAGAGAAACAGAAAGAGAGAGAGATGACAGCACTCTCATTCACTGGCTAACTCCCCACATGGTCAGCGATGAGCACTGGGCAGGCCACAGCTGGGAATCAGGAACTCGGTCCAGGACACCCTCACTCAAGTCCACTCAAAGATGAGCTGAATAGCTCAGACTGGGTATCGGCAGGGGCTGGCACTGAGCGTCCAGGTGGGCTGCAGGGTCAGCAGGGATGAGGCAGGCGAGTAAGCGCATCAGGAATACTCTGATGTCACCTGGTAGGATATTTGAAATGGAAAGGACTGTTCCTGAGCCACAGAACTCACTGCCCCAAAGGTATTTCCTAATTGTCCCCAAAAGATAGCCTAAAACTGTATTTGAAATGTCTCTTTGGCAAGTCTGCGTGCCTGCCCCCTACATGGTGACATATATAAGATGAAAATAGAAAGGTCCACCGTAATGCAATGATCAAGTTGCCCAATTAAAAGAAACCAAAGCAGCTGCTCGGAAAGTCAGCTTTCGTGGCTAATCTGATCCCACCTAGTTTGCCTTGTGCTGAAATACAGGCTAGTTAAACCACGAATTAGTCTGTCTCTTCCATTATCAAGCATGTTTTGTTGTAAGAAAAATCATCTTGTCTGTTCCTACAGTGTGTATACTTAAAGTTATACTCTCATCAATACAATTCCATGTTGTGTCACTCTGGAACTTGTTAAAATACAATGTATGTCTTCACTGTTGAATGTAAGAGTGAAAACTAGTGACCCAAATTAGCTTGACTAAGGTTGAGAGCGAGACGGAGGACTGCGAATCAGCGCACAGCTGCTTCTGGGTAGCCAGGGGGTCTCCCAGAGAGTCCAGGGGAGATTTAACTAATGGTGTTTTGTTTGTTTGTAGCCATCCCTTGTTAAGATAGCAACAAAGCCTGGAAGAATGACTATCCTGTGTGAGTAATGAAGACTGATGGATAAGAGCTACTGTCTGGAAAGTGAGGTCTTTCCGTTGTCCATCCACTAATTTTTATTTGTCTTGGCAATTTCCTTAAGACACAACTTGTGTACAATACGATCTGCCAAGTGGAAGTACACAAACCAATAGTCTTTAGCATGCTCACAGAGTCCTGCTATCAATGGCCACCATGTTTTTAGAAGATTCTCATCACCTCAAAAAGGAAACTGCACTTAAGCAGTTACATCCTGCTCCTCCCAGTCCCAACAAACCTCTCAAGGTATAGGCAAACACTACCACTCGGCCTTCGTGAATGTGTTTATTCTGGACATTTCAAGAAGATGGAAATATTCACTGCATGCTTCTGTGTGACTGTCTCCTTTCATGTAGCATAATTTTTCAGGGTTACCCCATGTTGTAGCATGTCCCACAGCTGCATCCCTTGTCACAGCTGGAAGATATTCTATTAGATGGATGTACATAATTTTATTTATCCACTTGTCATTGATAAACATTTGGGTGTTTCTACTTTCTGGCTATCACAAAAGATGCAGCAATAAAAGTTTATGAATAACTTTTATGAATAAATATGGGCATTTCTCTTACATGCTTAAGAGTAGGCTGTTACTCAGTTGCACGGTAATTCCACACTTAACATTTTGAGGAATTGCCAAACTTTTCCACAATGGTCATGTCATTTCACATTCCCATCAGAAACATCTGAGTGTTTCATTTTGGTTCACATCTTCACAAATATTTGCTATTTTCTGTACCTTTTATCATGCCCGCCATGTATGTCTCTGTAAAGTGATGTCTCATTGCAATTTTGATTAGCATTTTATTAATGATCAATGATGATGATGTACATGTGCGTATTTGCAATGTTTACATATTCTTTGGAAAAATGTCGACTCACTCTTTTCATTGAGTTGTCTACTGACATTTGAGAACTCTTAGTATATTTTAGGTATTAAGCAATTAACAGATACACAATGTGAAATGTTTTCTCTAATATTAAAATGACTATTTTCTCTATGGAGTTAATAGAAACCTTATCAGAAATTAACTGACCAGGCCTGGTGTGGTAGCATAGTGGCTAAAGTCCTCACCTTGCATGCACTGGGATCCTATATGGGCACCAGTTCCTATCCTGGCTGCTCCACTTCCTTGTGGTCTGGGAAAGCAGTAGAGGACAGCCCAAACCTTGGGACCCTGCACCTATGCGGGGGACCCAGAAGAAGCTCCTGACTCCTGCCTTCGCTCCAGTGCAACTCCAGCCATTGTGGCCACTGGGGAGTAAACCAGCTTTTGAAAGACCTTTCTCTCTGTCTCTGCTTCTCTCTTTCTCTCTGTAAATCTGACTTTCCAATATAAATAAATAAATAAATCTTTAAAAATAATCAACTGACCATAAATGTAAGGACTTGCTTCTGGATTATCAATATATTGTGCTGTGCTGTATGTGGTTATTTTACCTACCGTATAGTCTTGATATTTGCAAATAATAACACATTTAAACATTTTTATGCATCTATCTGATAGAGAAAGCTCCTATCTGCTAGCTCACTCCCCCAATACTCCCAAAGGCTGGTGCTGAACTAGGGCCAAAGCCCAGAAAACAACCCAGGTCTCCCACACAGATGATAGGAACCCAACCACCTGAATAATCACTATGGTCTCCCAGGGTCTGCGTTAGCAGGAAATTGGAGCCAGGAGCTGCTGCTGAGCATCAAAGCCAGGCACTGTGGTATGAGAGGTTGACTTCTTAGCTGCAGTCTTAACCACTGCACTAAATCCGCACTCTTGGGAAGGATGAGTCCTCCAATTGGGTTCTTTTTAAAGATTGCTTTGGCTATTCTGGGAGCTTATCCTGTCAAATAAATTTCTGGATGAAGATCAATTTCTATTAAAAAATTAAAACCTTAGAATTTTGATAGGGATTGAATTTATTTTTGATCAATTTTAGAATATTGTCGTCTAGAGAATATTATCCAGATCTCCTTTCCTATCCTTCAACAACGTAGTTATCAAAGTATAGTTGCTGCATTTTTAATTTAATTTGTTTCTACTCCATAAAAGTTCAGTCTTTTATTGCTATTAAAGATGTTTCTTTTCAGCTACATGAAAGGCAAAACAACTGTGAAAGAGAGACAGAGAGAGAAATGGAGAAATCTCCAGATTGTTGGTTCATTCCCCAAATGACCACATCATCCAAGGCTGAACAGGGGTAAAGCAAGGAGCCGGAACAACATTGAGATCTTCCATGTGGGTGGCAGGCATCCAAGCATTTGCATTCAACTGTTGCAAAACAGGATGCATTATTAGGGAGCTGCATCAGAAGTAGAGTAATGGTCACTCCAATCACCAATCAGCACTCTAATATGGGATGACAAAGTCCCAAGCAGTGCCTTGCGCTGATACACCACAACAACTGCCTCTTACACTGTATTTACACTGCATCTTTGTACTGGTTTTCATGCATAGAAATGTGTTTGATTACAATTTTGTTGTAATACAATGTATATGGTAGGATATATCATTGCACTCACTTTTAAGTTGATGTTTTTGTATATCCATCACTATTGTCCATCATCTATCTTACAGCTTGTAAACACAGACACCTGTAACTATTGACTAACAATTCCTTTTTCTTTTCCCCTACTTCTTGCAACTGCCATTCTCTTCTTCGTGATTTTGACTATTCTAAAATGACTCGTGTAGGTGAAATCATAGAGTGTTTGTCTTTTCATGACTTGTTCACTTCACCTAACACAATCCTCAAGATCCATCCAGGCGGTATCTGATGGCAGAGTTCCCTTCCCTTATAACCCTGAACAACATTCCACTGCATTTATATGTCACAATGTGCTTATGTGTCACAATGTGCTTATCTATTCAGTCTTTGCTGGACACTTGAGTTTCTTCTACTACCAGTTAGTTAACTGTGAATGAAGCTGATGTGAATCCAGGTCTCTTGTGTGGGTGGCAGGTGTCCAAGCATTTGAGCCTCCAACTATTGCAAAGCAGGGTGTGTTAGTAGGGAGCTGCATCAGAAGTAGAATGATAGTTACTCCAATCAACACTCTAGTATGGGATGGCAAAATCCTAAACAGGCATGAACATATCCTCCTGAGAACATATTCTCTCTTTTTGGGTGTACTCAGAAGTGGGAAGGCTGGTCAGTCTCTGTTTATTCATTGATTTTTTTTTTTGAGGAATCACCACATTTTGGTATAACAGTAAAAGCATCATGCATTCCCACCAATACTGCATGCAGTTTCAAATTTCTCCACTTCCACAGCAATGCATGTTATTTTCTGTGTGCTTATGTTTTTTTTTTCTGACAGTCACGATCCCAACAGATGTGAAATCCCTATCTCCTAGTTACCAGCTCCACATGAATCTCTCTGCGGATGAGAAATGCTCAATGGAATTATGCTGTCTGCTGCATAGCATGCATCGAGCAGAACAATGTCAGAGATGAGAGGCACACAACTGCTAACTCACGCATTCTAATAAGCAAAAACCACAGGGCTTCTTCTAGGTGGGTGGGGGAAAGGCATTCATCCATAAAGAACAGATACAGTTACCTAAATATTACATATTCTTATCTTCCTACTCTTGCAGAGATGGCTCTGCCTATTCTCACTTTACATATGTCAAAATCAAAGCAAAAGAAGTAGCTACAATGGTTAGTCCAACATCACACACATGTAACAGGCATCTCTCATCACCTTGAGAACCCACTGGGTTCTACCTGTTAGCTCTTGGCATTATAGCATCCTTTCTACAGTCAATATTTGTCACAAAGACAAATGGTTTTTATAGGGGAAAGGTATAGGCTTGCCCCACATTTGAGTGCAAAGGGATGAAAACACCTAATGCCTTCGGTGTCGACATAAAACAAGAAATACAGTGACCATTGTGACAGATAAAAGCAATTCACTGACTACGGAGAGTCGTTGTGTTTTATTGTTAGAGCTGGTGGGACTATAACTTAGATAATGTGTTCTATGTCGTCTCAGGTTTGGAAAGTATGTATTGGGACTGCTAACAAAAACAGATGGAAAGCTTTCCATTCTTTTATGCTACAGTGAGAAAATAGAAAAATATATTATTATGTGACAATAATGAATATGCAATCTGATTTTACAATGCAGAGTACGCAGCAGCCATAAGAAGGCACTCTCTTCTTTCCTGGTATTCCACTGTAGGAAAACTTTAGAAAAGTGACCTAAAAGGCAGCAGAGCATGTGGGCTGAAATATTTACTTGTAATGCTAGATGATGTCATATTCCTGTGGGTCAGAGCTGAAATGGACCTTACCATCTTACTGGGTGCTTTTTTTTTTTTCCTCAGAAAATAAAAAGTTTCATCCATCTGACAAATATTTAGGGAGCAGGGAGCCTGTGCAAAGCTCTGGGAAAAGCAGAGGAGACTGAACTGAGGAGGAGGAGATTTTGGATATCAGAGAATTGAGTGGGTTCAGAAGTAAGAATCACACAGCTGTGAGAATGGATATCGTGGTCTGTATGCTGCACATTTTCAGCAAGCTAGAAGAGGTCAATTGATTTAAAGAACCAAACACACAGATGAGATCTCTGCTAACTGTTGCTTCCTCCTCTTCTTTATAGCCACAACAGGACAACTCAGACGAGTCCAACTTGAGATGACATTGCAAGCACATGCATCACAGGTACAGTGGTCCCACCCTGGCTCTCCCAGGATCCCACATTTCCGTGAACCATGAGCTATAAAGGCATAGCCCAGGGAGCGATGACCTTGGGCACAAACAGTACAAGTTCACGTTTAACCTACAACTTCATCCTTGGATGCCAGTTGACATTCTTAAATGAGTGCTGCAAGGAGTGATTAAATGAATTGGGACAATTCTTAATCACAAGCATTTCTTAATGACAAGTATAATTAAGCAAAGGAAAACGAAGGTAGCATTAAATAATGCCTCATTATTGTACTCCCACATGAAGAAAGAGGCTGCTGTTAATTGAGTGCTCCCTATGGGCTCAGGATGCTTTAGATACATCAGCCCATCTAAATGAGTTTTCACAAGAGACGGTGAGTAAAATATGGCTGTCCCATTTGTTCTGATGGATGGAGGAGAAAATTGTAGGTTAAGGAGTAAAAACCCAGAACAGCTAGCTATACAATGAGTATAGTGACTCATGTTGAAAGGCCCAGGATTTAAAAGACCCAGTGCTTGTTTGGAGTCTAACAAATATCCTTTTTGCCAAGGATGACCCGTACTTGGAAAACCTCAGAGCAACCCAATTTGAGCCACAGTATGACAGGTTGCAAATGTGTAAGTGGCCGAGCAGAGCCTGAAACCTGGGCTCACACATGGGACTGTCTCCTCTATGTTGGCTGCAGATGGTTGTCAATAGCAACTTACGCTTTTAGACAAGGCACCTGATGGGGATTTATGTGTCCTTCATTATTCACTTTTATCTAATTGGGATCTTTTGCCTTCACCGGCCTAAATCTGTCATCTTCCATCCGAATCAGCCTCTGGGCTACATTGTCTCTCCCTTGTCTCTCTTCCACCTGTAGCCTCAGCCATGAGGTTGCCTGGTGGTTACTAAGGGTCTAGGTTCAGGAGGACAGATTGCTAAGGCCTCCTGCAACCTACTTGACCTCTCTGAATTTTACTAGGATGCTGGCCTCCCCATCTCTAGGACCCCCATGAGGACTTGCTCCTACTTTGAAATTGGACAGTCTTTTACAGGGACCATCGCAAGGAAGTAATAAATACTACTGACAACGGTTGACATAAGTACAGTCTTACAGCACAGTAAACATTTATTAAATTGAACCAGAGTACTAAGGCTGATAAAGCAGACTCTAACTGTACCTATCCATGATACAGTAATGATATAGGGGAAATCATTGGGAGGTGGAAATTCAGGGAGGGAGGAAGGGATATCCTTCTAGTCTAATTTAAAAACCTCTAGATTACTTCTAACACCCAATACAATGTAAATGCTAGGTAAATATCTCTCATAGCATACTGCTTATGAAGTAATAAGAGTGTGTATGTTCAGCAGACATACAATTATATTTTTGAAATTTGTGCATCAATGATTGAATTTGTGGAGATACAACACACTGCTAAGAACACCCAATTGTGAATGTGTATGTTTCATTTCAGAAGAATCTGGCAATTTTTTTCCAAAGGGGAAGGAGCGTTTTAAGTCCCCACCATTTGTCAGGAGCCATGTACTATAACCACACTGAAGCTATTTTGAATATAGACCAGTGGGACAGTGGAAACCCCCGGTTGGCTAGATGCTTGGGAAAGAGGTTATGAAACTAATCACACACTTAGCTTCAATTGTTTCTAGCAACTGTTTCAGAATGTGATTTATGCTGTATCTGCCGACATGTTGTTACTGCTATTGTTGATACGTTGGTTACTATTGTTGATATGTTGGTTACTATTGTTGGTATGGTGGTTACTATTGTTGGTATGGTGGTTGCTCAGGAACAATCGGTCTTGAGATCGTGGCCTGCATCCCAGTTTCTCCTTCCTCCCTGAGCCTTAGTTACTGAAGAATATAAAAACCCTCAGTTGAAATCAATAAACTGACAGCTTGATCAGACATCCTGTCTTGCTGTTTCTTGTCTCGTGTCTCTTGTCCAGTCATTCTCTCCTCGGTTGGTTGCGGCCCACATTGACTGTCCTGCTGGATGGGACAACCATTCATCTACCAATAATTCAGTGATTCCACATGCTCATTTGCAATAAGTAGTCAGCGGATGGATACGTCCTGGTATCTCAGTTTGGTTCTACTTTGCATTTCCATAGTGGAGAATGAGCTTCAGCTCTTTTCACATGTTTATGATCTGTACATATGCTTTGGTGGATGGCCACTCAGGTGTTTCTCCCACTGTTCAGTGAACTAGTCCATTTTCTTAATCTTGAGTTTTGACAGTCCTCTATGCAGTTTGGTTACAAGTGTGTGAGCGGCAACTCCATTCTCCCACTCTACAGTCTAATTTTCCTTTTCCTGGCTGTGTCCTCCGTAGAACAAAAGCTGTTCTTTTGGTTTTTATGAATTTCAACGTACTTTTTGCAGATTGTACCTTTGAGGTCTTCTGTACAAGTTTACTGCCTGAGTTCAGGTATGAAAGTGTTTCTACTATGTTCCCTCTCAAAGATTGTGGTTCGAATTAAATACTTGAATTTAATCTCTCTTTATGGATGTTTTATAAGTTTTAAGGTACAGATCAAAGTTATCTTGTCTCCCCTGTCCCATTTTCCTTCCTTTTTTGTTTTAACATATGGATGGCCATTGTTCAATTTTTTTTGTGTGTGAACAAAGCCCTCCTCTTTCCCATTTTGCTTGCACCATCTTTTCAAAAATAATTCAGGGAGTCCGCAAAGCCCCCATTCTATCCTGTTGTTAGTTTGGCTACTCTTTCGGCAAAACTACACAGACTTTATTACTGAAATTTCATAAAAGGACTTGACATTGGGTGGCACAGTTCTGTCAAGTTTGTTTTTCCATTTCAAAATTATTTTGGTCTTTCTAGTTCCTTTGAATTTCAATATGGATCTTATAATAAGGTTTTTGAGAATAATAATTTAAGGAATCCTGCCAGAAGTTTGATTGCCATTGCACTTAGTTTATACATCAATTTTGGGAGAATGTAGTATCTTGAAACCACGGAGTCTTCCAATTCACATATGTGATAGTTCTTCATTTATTTACACCTAAGTAAACTATCAAAGTTTCTTTTCATTGATGCATGTGCTTCCAGTATTCATACACCATGTATATTCTTGTTAGATTTCTAAATGGGCAGTTTGTTTGAGGGGCCATTGTAAAATGTATTGTTTGAATTGTATCATCCAGTTGTGTGTGGTTGAATGGATTCCCTTTTCCCAGTTCTCATCTGCTAGCTATTGTCACCATTTGTTTAATGAAGCATCCTTATAATCTCTCTTTCTCTGTCTCTCTCTCTATCTCTCTCTTCTCTCTCGTGTGTGTGTGTGTGTGTCTGACAAATAAACTGGTACAAAAAATTTCATGATTGATTTCTTTGTGACTTTTAGTTTTGCTTTTTAGCACTCTAGGAGATGTGATGGTGGCCAGGCTGTGTGAGCAACCATACACACACGTGCTGTTGTTAGTCCCTTGACATCTTTTCATAATCATGACTTCGCTTTCTCCCCTTGTTTTATTGGCATAATTACAACCCAATCATGATGGGAACAACGAACTTTGGTTTGTTCTTTTTAGAGGTAAACCATTCCAGCTTTCGCCATTAAACACATTGAGAGTGGAAAGCTTTTACTGGAGTCTCATTATCAAAGGAAGGCCCTAACTATACATAATTTACTTAGACTTTTTGTTATAATAGAGTTGAATATTGTCCCCCCCCCTTTTTTTTTTTGCAACACTGGTGTGATTGTATGTGTCTTTCCCTGTTTCAGAATGTTAACATAAGGAATTTATGCTGTTCGTTTAGAAAAGAATCAGGCACATATCTTACCTGGAAATCTCCGCTTAACTGTGGCATTTTATTCTCTTTATATACAACTAGGTTCTGTTAACTAAAACTTTGGTTGGGAAGTTTTTACAAGCTTTTTTTGTGAGTAATTTTGAGCTATAGTTTTCTCTTTCTGTGTTCCCTTTGTCTGAGTTTAGTGTCAAGATAACTTGCAGCCTCATAAAACAGGATGTAAAGCGTTCTGTTCAAATTCTGAAAAAGATAGGTTGCATTAGTGTGGACTCATTTCCAATGCTTAATAGACATCATATATAAATCATATGAGCTTGAAACTTTTTTGTTATTGGAAGATTTGAAGTAAAAAGTAAATGTCCTTGAAACCTGTAGCAGCATTCAGGTTGTCTGCCCAGTCCTGGGTAAGCTTTAGGAGCCGTGAAAGTTTTGAAGAATGTTCTTTCCTCTCTACTTGCAGAACTTGCTAGTTGTTCACAGTAGTTCTTATTATGCTCTTCATGCGTACACCTTCTGTTGTGACAGCCCTTTTTTCATTCTGAAAAGAAAATATCTGTTTCTGCTCTCTTTTTTGTTAGTCTTGCTAGGCACACCAATTTTATTGAACCTTTCTAAGAACCGACTTTTAGATCTGTTACTTTTATTTTTTTTCCAATTTTCAGTTTTACTGATTTTTACTCTGTTTATTGTGATCATCCTTACACCTGCTTGGAGTTGATTTTGCTTTTCTGTTATAAGTTGATTGAGGTAGGAGCCCAGATTCTTCACTGGAGTCTGTTTCTTTTCCAGTGTAAGCATTACTTGTTTAAATATTCATTTATACTGAGTATTTTCTTCATTCTACAAATATTGATGTTTTACTTTCATTTTTGGTCAGTTCAAAATTGCTTTCTAATTTCCCTTGAGACTTCCTTCTTGATCCTTGCATTAGTTTAAGAATTTATTCCTAAATTTCCACGTTTGGAGAAATTACTTGGCGTTCTCTTATTGATCTCCAGTCTAATTTCATTAACATCACAGCGTATACTTTGTATGGCCTCAGTCTTTTTGCATTTGTAGGGTTTCTTTTCTGACCCAGGATGTGGCTTATGCCAGTGAATGTCGTTGATGCCTTGAGAAGCATCCGTACCCTGCTGTTAAGTTGAGCAACCTGCCAGTGTCCACTAGGTGCAACTGCCCTATGATAACGTCAGATCTGCTATGTTCTTCATGATTCTGTCACTTTCTCTCAGTTACTGAGCGATGGGTACTGAACACACACTTAGATTCCTGTGTCTTCTTGGTCTATTGATCTTTTGTGTGTCAAACTTCTTTTTTCTCGTGGACTCTGATTTCACAGATACCAATTCAGACACCACAGCTTTATTTTGATTAGTGCTGGCAAGGTAGTTCTCTTACTACTATCCTTTTACCTTTTAGAAAATGTGATAAAATAAATATGCCAACATGTATCGCTTCAGCCAGCATGGCTGCCCACTGCCTTCAGATGCACCCACATTGCTGCGTGACCACCATCATCACCCATCTTCAGTTTCATCTTCTCAACATATCCCCATTTTTTTTTTTTTTTTGCTTCTCTGAGGCCCTGGCAACTGTCACTGTATTTTCCAGTTCTAAACGTTTAAGCACTCCATGTACCTTTAAATGGGTGGAGTCACACAGCAGCTGTCCCCTAGTGTCCTCTTCACTTCCCTCAGCATAAAGGCTTTCACACATGTGGTAGCACATGTCAGAATCTCCTCCATTTTTAAGGCCAAATCATTATTTTTCATAGATGTATATTGTACACTTTATTTGGTCATTTATCAGTTAAGGAGCTTTGTACTGTCTAGCTACGGTGAATAATGACAATTAGAATACGAGTGAACAAATGTCTATTCAAATCATAATTTTCAATGTTTTTTGAATGTGTGACATGGTAACTTTCTAGATTATATGGTAATATTTTCCACTCTCTCACTGTCTCTCCTCTCCCTTTCTCTCTCTCATTCTCTTGCTGCCTCTCTCTGTTTCTCTGCACAATGTGACATTCCAGCCAGCATTGCACAGAGCTTCAACTTTTCCCATCGTCTCCAACTCTTGGTATTTTCTTGTGTCTTGATAACAAACGTTCCAGTGGCTGTGAACCGAGCTTCCATTCTTCTTTAATTAGCACTCCTCAATGATGACTAACCTTGAACACACACTCATGTACTTGCTGGTGATCTCCAAACCTTTGAAGAAATATCTATTCAAGGCTTTTTCCCACCTTTAATTGGGTTATTTGGGTTTTGTTGTTGTTGTTATGGAATTACAGCATTTTTTTTATTTGCTCGATACAGTCTTACCCTTCATTTCTAAAATGTGCACTCACGTCTCTCTTTCATGGAATTTTCTAGTCATTTCTTAAGACTTTGCCTTCATTGCAAAAAAAAAATTGTTGGAGACTTTAATTATGCCATTTTTAAGTCTTTTCCAGATAATTCCGGCATGTGTGTCATCTCACTGTTTAGGTGTATTGTGTGATCTTCCTCTTAGAAATTTAGGTTTTCCTATTTTATTCTATGCTGAGTAATTTTAGATACTATTCATGGTAGCATATATATGTGTGTATATATTTGTATGTGTGTATGTATGTGGATACGTGTGTATATAGAGAAAGTAGTATGTGTGTGTATATATATTGGATATATATTGGGTAATACACAGTGTGTAGGTATGTATACGTGTGTGTGTGTGTGTGTGTGTGTGTTGACAGCTCATCGTAAATACATTAGCTGGTGTATGATTTATTCTGGTACAGACTGTAGATTTCAACCAACCTTCTGTGTTTGGCAAATGTTATTCAAAACAGCACTATTTGTGTGTCACCCAGTAGTTAGTCTGTGACTGGAGGCTGTTTTGTTCAGTTGTGTTCTCAAAATTTATCTTATCCTTGTTTGAATTAGATTCACATCCAGGAAGATCAGAAACTTTCCACTGGGGTCAAACAGCTTTGTAAATCCTTTTCTCTTGAGCTTCTACTTCTTTTTGAACCCGCCCAGCCTGTTGCCTAGTACTGACCAGCTTTGGGTGCTTGGCACTTCTGCTTACAATCCTCCAGAAATAAAACTGTCAGTGAAATCTGAATCCGTATCTTTGCTAATCATGGTTTTCCACTTTAAATTTATTATTAAATTTATTAATATAAGAATATATAGAAATATATTTTATGTATTTCTTAGATACAATTCTGAAGACATCTATATTTATCTCTTCTCCCTCCACCCTCCACCTTTCTACCAGTTTTTTTTTTTATAAATATTTGCAAAGGCATAATTTCAAACTACTCTGTAAATCACAGGCTTAATGCACCACTAACTGTAATATTTCACCAGCAAAAAGTAGAAAGATTGCAGTTTCATAGGAGTAAAAATAAAAGTTAAAGATAAAAGTCAAATCACAAGATATCTACATCAGTCCTATATACTTCTGCATTCTGCATTAGCCACCACATATCAGAGAAAACACGATTGGTATTGTCTTTTGAGGACTGGCTTATTTCACTATGTATAATGGTTTCTAGTTTAATTCATTTCACTGCAAAAGACAGGATTTCGTTCTTTTTATGAATAAGAAACATTTCAGGACGTGTGTCTGCGTGTGTGTGTGTGTATCACATTTGCTTTATCCAGTCATCATCATTTTTAAATTTTCCACTGTCAACCACTAGTGAGTTTTTCCCAATGGCTGCCTCTTCCACCTCTCATTTATTAGCTCCTTCTGTTGCTGTCAGAGGGGTGTGGTGCAGGTTTGCAAGAGAGTCCTGGTTTTATCGCTGTCTGATCACAAGCAGGAAAAGAGGCCAGGCACGTTCGAGGTTGGCACCATTCTCTTTCTTGCTTGAGCGCATGTGTGTCAATGCTTAGGAACCTTACTTCCTTTCTCGAATCTATATCTAAGATTCGTTCTCAAGACTTGCTGCAGTCCAGATCTTTATTAGCTATCCCCATCCCCTTGTAACCAACTGAGAAACCAACACAATATCTGGGTCCCTTACCACTCCACTCTTTTAAACTTGTATCCTCAAAAAAATTAATGAACATCTTTCCATTAACAGCTCATTGTAAATCAAAGGCTATGCGTACACCAACTGAGCACAATTTAAATCTGTGTGGTGGTCAGAGCATTTATTATCTCATTTTATAAATATTACAACTGAATTCAGAGGTCTTAGTGTTGCTGAACAGCATCAACCATTACCCCATGTGTGGTCTACCAGACTCAGCATTGTCACCAACATATTCAACCCCAAATCTACTACTTTGAGTGCCCAAGACTCTGTGTACTTATTTAATCCCAAAGTGCCTGCCTTATTTCCTTCCCTGAAAATAACATCAGTAATGTCAGTAGCCTTTATTCCAGTAAATGATAAATGAATAAGTGAGGTTACGGGGGCCATCATGGGAGGCCAAAAGGGCCAGTGTTGTGGTATCAAAGGTTAAGTTTCTGCCTATGCCAGTGGCATTGCATGGTATAGCCCGGCTGCTCCAGTTACAATCCAGTTCTCTGCTAATATGCCCAGAAAAACAGTGGAAGTTGGCCCAAATGCTTGGGCTCCTTCCAACCACAAATGGTAGACACAAATGGAGTTCTAGGCTCCTGATTTCAACCTAGTCTAGCCATGTATGTTGTAGCCACTGGGGGAGTGAACAAGCAAATAGATCATCTCTGTCTCCACCTTATCTTTAAATAAATTAATAGATCTTTAATAAACATACCTGATTTATGTATACTATGCTACTTTAGATACAGAGTTAGTCTCAAGAGCCACTTACTGACCAGCTGGTTCTTGTGAGAGGTCTGATATCCTCCTCAGGACTAGAGCAGGAGGGAAGGTACCAGGCAGTTCAGGACACATGTTTGAGTACTCCCTGTGACCATCTCACCAGTGGCTTGGTGGTTCCCTCGCTGCCTCCTGCTTCACAGCACACAGGTTACATGGCAGGAAGGAACTGACTGGTTTGGCAGCCAGGCCACTGGTCTACCCACTGAGCAGCTCTATCCAGGTCCACCTTGGCTACAGCCTGACCTCCAGCTTCTAGCAAGTGGTTTTCCTAAAGAAGCAGCTGTCTTCCTCCCAACCCCTGCTCATGCCTCTTCCTTCCCTGCTGCTGACACCACCAAGACGTATGCAGATAAAACTGAAATAGCTGTTCTCCAAAACGTGTCATACCGCTCAGCAATTTTGGAGAGGCAGGATGGATGGGGGCCAGGAACCTGACCTACTTTGTGCACTCAGAATCTCATCAGTCTTTCATCTGGCCTGCTACAAAATCTAAGCTATGTCTACGAAGGTTCTTAAAACTGTAGGAAACCTCTCTGTCCTGACAGAGGAATGGGTGGAATTGAGCAGGTCCTTTTATTCTACTGAGTCTAAAGGACACACAAATGCATATATTAAAAGAGAAAAAAATAGGACAGACACTTCCACTCAAACCCTCTAAGGAGAAAGACATCCCACCATGCACATTTTATTCTTCTTAATCACTGCCAGATACCACTTGTGGGACTTTGTTTTTCTTTGTTCCTCTCACACACTTGCACGCTGAGGTGGGATGACGCAGGGGTGGGAGGGTCCCAACTCCTGGACTCCTGCAATCAGCTTGACAAGGGCAGACCAATGCGTGCTTGGCATTTCAGGGGTTTACAGTGTATGGTCAGCTTCTTTAGAACTACCTACAGTGTGCATCTCTTTTTCTTAAAATTAACTCTGCTTATTTGAAAGGCAAAGTGAGTGAGTGAGACAGAGATTGAGAGAGAATCTTTCATCTGCTGGTTTGTTTCCAAAATGGCTTCAATGACTAGGGCTGGACCAGACCAAAACTAGCAGCCCATGTGAAATGGCAGGGGCCCAAGCACTTGGGCTATCCTACACTGCTTTCTCAGGCAGATTAACAGACAGCTGGATCAAAAGTGGAGTAGTTGGGGCTTGAACCAAGGCTCACTTGTGATTTTGGTGTCACAAATGGCAGCTTTATTTGATATGCCACAATGCTGGTCCCAACACCTTGTATTTCCTGAGCACATTCAGAACTTAGGACAAAAACTACTGTTGGATGGAGAAGTCCCAAAGGCTGATCACTGCTCTGCTTCCCTGTTACTCACCCACAGTAGCAAAGCTGCTTCACTTGTTCGCAGCAGGAATGAGTTGCCAGCCCGTGGAGTCTTGTTATCTCAGCTGGGCAGCCTACTGTATTGGAAGCTATTCCTGCAGCATGGACAGACCCTGCACTCCAACTTAGACCAAGCAGGTGGTTAGGCACCCTGAGCCTTCAGGCCACTCCATCCAGACAGAAGAATGGTAGTGCCTGCCTCCCACAGCTTCACTGAGGAGTGATGTGGTCACATAAGCGCAGTGTTCCACACCAGGTTGACGCCGAGCAACACGCCTCCCTTGATGCAGGGGCCTGCGCCTTCATTTCCCACCACAGCACAGGCAGCCTGAAAGCCAGAACAAAGATTCCTGCATTAGCTGCTCCTCCCACTCATCAGGGCCAATCCTCTGATAAAAACATCAGCTTAGAAAAACTGTTGGGAGGTTGGCATTTGGCTCAATGGTGAGGACGCTACCTAGGCCGTCTGCATCCATATCAGGTCACCTGGGCTTGAGGCCTGGCTCAGTTTCCATTTCCAACTTCCTGGTAATGTACACCCTGAGAGGGACCAAGTGATAGCTCAAATCCTTGGGTCCCTGTCATCCGTGTGGGTGACTTAGGTAGGGTATCAGACTCTGGCTCTAAGAGGGCCCAATTCTAGCATAGCTCAGCAGTGGGCCAGTGAGAGGAAAGTCTGTCTGTCTGTCTGTCTCTCTCCCTCTCTCTGTCTCTCTCTCTCAATATGTAAACTTTCTTGTGTATTTTGGAAGCATGAAGACAAACACTGATTTGGTGCCTGGCACCCCGCTGTGCAGCGATAGCCCTCCGTGTGCTACTCAGTATCAAGACCCATCAGATTGCACAGTGTCTCTCGGCTGCGCGTATGCCTCACCTCCCAGACTGCAAGTCTACCGGCCAGACTGAAGCCAAGGCTCCTGCTTCCCCAGAGACACCCCTGGTGTCCTCTATTGTTCCAAAGAGTAGGGATGCTCTCCTGGGATACAATTTCAAGATTACCTTAGTACCAGCAGCAATTTGGCAGTGGCAAGCATACATCCAGGCAACTGTATTGCTTGTAAACAAAATCGTTCATTCCTGGCAAGTTCCAATATTTTCTTTAAAATCAAAACAGTTTGGAGCAGATCAGAGATCATTTTCCACAGGAAGTCATTTGGAGACTGATTCTTTGACAAGTGCTAAGCTCTTCCTGGCCAACAACCACAGACAATTGCTGATAATTTGGTCTACACAGAAACCTCTTCCCTTCGCATGTCCTTCCAATCTAGGTGGATAACTGCATAGAAAGAAAGGCTAGTGCTGGTTTTGAAAAAGGTACTCCCAGGCAAACAGGAAGGTTGTGACCAAGATGTGAGCATGGCACCCTAACATTACCGCTGGTGTGTCATTGTGACTTTTTTTTAAAGATTTATTTATTTTTATTGGGAAATCAGATATACAGAGGAAGAGAGACAGAGAGGAAGATCTTCTGTCCAATGGTTCACTCCTCAAGTGACCACAACGGCTAGAGCTGAGCCAATCCGAAGCCAGGAACCAGGAGCTTCTTCTGGTCTCCTGTGTGGGTCCCAAAGATTTGGGTCATCCTCGACTGCTTTCCCAGGCCACAAGCAGGGAGCTGGGTGGAAAGCGTTGCTGCCGGGACTAGAACCAGCGACTATATGGGATCCTGGCACATACAAGGCGAGGACTTTAACCACTATGCTATCGTGCCGGGTCCGACAATGTGACTTTTTACTTCAGGCACTGATGGGGAGCTCCTGAAGGCTTCAAAGTGGCTTAGTAGCTGGGAAAATGGTTTTGCCAAATGGACAACACAAAGAATGAGGGGTGAATGCACCAAAGGCTACTGATTCTTCTTCATAGAGCATACAGCCATTGCCATGGATGGATGTCTGATGTTTGATCAAGTTCATTGCCTTCAATGCTTTCCCAGGGGCTGAAGTGCTCTGTCTCAGGAGTCTCCTCTTGTGCCTTTTGATGGCTGTGACTTGGAAGCAGAACTTGAGGGACTTACCTACAGTGCAAGCCCCTGAGTTCCTGTCAGCTGACCACTGCTACAGCACTGCCAGGCATGAGCCACCCCCACGCTCTCTGGGAGCTGCTGTTCCACCCAACCCCTGCCTCTGCGAAGGATGCTCTTGCTCATTTCTTTTTTTTTTCTTTCACTTCCTTGGATTTCCATTCATGTTTTACTTTCCCTTACTCTTATTTCTATTTCCTCTTCCTTCCCCCTTATTTATTGTTCTTCAATTTAAAAACAATATCACTGCTCAATTTCTTCGAAAGTCAGGCAATGTCATCTCTGCTCCCAATTCAAAGATAGAGTCCCAATGAAACTGTTTAATGTATCCTGACACTAGGATGCTGTACCTCCTACAGTTGTCTATACCTACATTATCATGACACACTTAAATAGCAAAATGATGGGTTTGTGAGTGATGCTGAAGGACTATACTAGTGTAATAATATGGGGGAGCAGTGGGAGTGGGGAATGAGGGGGGTAGAAAGGAAAATCCTTGAGCCTATAAAATTGTATCATGAAAAACAAAAATTGTTTTAAAAGTCAAGCAATCTTAAAACAGAATAAAGTGCATATAGAACCCTTCATCCCAACACTGGGGCTCCTTTCCTTCCTGCTGGGGGTGCATTATCCAGGAGCAAAGAGAGTGATGGAGTGGTTATTACACACACACACTAGTTCCATGCACATCTGTGTATATAGATCTTGCTCTTTCAACCTAGCAATTTAGTCAATAGAAGATCTCTCTCTCTCTCTCTCTCTCTCTCTCTCTCTCTAACAAGGCTGTGAGAGGAAGACTAGGGCTACCTCTGGGGCCGTGAAGTCTTAGTAAGCCCATGATCAGCACCAAGGCCAGAGTGTGAGATTGAGGCAATGAGAGTCAGGTGTGTGTGAAGTGGAGGCCAGTTTTGTGGCACACCTGGCTAAATCCATTGCCTGCAGGACTGATATCACTTTGGAGCACCAATCCAGTCCTAGCTCCTCTGCTTCTGAGCCAGCTCCTGCTCATGCACCTGGGACATCAGCCAAGGAGGGCACAAGGGCTTGGGTCCCTGCAGCCGCATGGCAGACCAGGATGGAGTTCCTGGACCATGACCTTCGTCCTGGATCAACACAGGCTGTGCAGCCAAGTGGATGCAAATGAAAGAAAGGAAAATCAGTCTCTCTCTCTCTCTCTCTCTCTCTCTCTCTCTCTCTCTCTCACACACACACACACACACACACACATGCAGATAAATAAATGAATAAGCTTTTTTTTCCTTTTCCTTTTTTTTTTTTTTGTTGTTATAGAGAGACATTGAGGAGTAAGTAGAAGGCGTGGCTTAAGTAACTGTTGACACACTGACCCTAAGGTCCCGAAGGGGTCATCTAGAACAGAGGACAGAGTTGGAGCAGAACAAGGGAACTACTTGCCCCTGATTTGTGTCTTTAGACCTTTAATGAACTCCAGCATCAAATACAACTTTGTGGGTATGACTGACCCAGGGAACGGCCTCAACAGGGCTCCAGCTTGGCAAACAGGCTGGGTCCTAAAGCATCTTTTAAGAGAAAAGCTGGGACAGAGCCTGCATGTTAAAATTTCAGTCCCATCCATTTTACTGCGCATATCTGAATTCTTCTTGTTTACTGCAGAATAATACTCCGTTGTGTCTATTCCCTCATTTTCTTCATCCACTCACCCATTCATGGATATCTAGTTGGATTCCATATCTAGGACACTGTGGATGGTGCTACCATGGATATGGCCAAGCAGGAGTGTCTTTCATGTGCTAATTCCATTCCCCTTAGCTTTGCTGCACCTAGGATATCTGGGTCACTTAGCAGATATATTTTTAGGTTTCTGAGGCTCCTCCATATATTCTACATCATCGCTGTACTGTTACTCTTTCCACCATAACACACACAGACTTTTTAACACTCTTTTTAAAAAATCTCTGACCATATTTGCTATTTTCTTTTTTTCTTAACTAGAGTGAAACTAGTACTTCCCTGTGGTTTTGATTTGCATTTTCCTAATAATGAGATGAAGCAATGTTTGCTTGTATTTGTTGACTACTTAAATTTCTTTTTTGAAGAAATCCGTATTCATACCCTTTGGTCATTTCTCGCTTAGATTGACTGTTACTTTGTTGTTGAATCTTTTCAGCTTTTTCTATGTTCTGCCCATTAGTTCTTTTTGCATGTTTTGCATGTTTTCTGCCACCTTGTCCCTTGTTTCCTTGTCTGCGTGGAAGCTTCTTAGCATAGTGTCAACTCCTTTGTCTGTTTTTCCTTTTGTTACCTGTGCTTCTCAGGCCTTAGATGCCACATCGTATTCCCTACATCACAATGTTCATCCAAAGTTAAACATAATGAAATCCTATTCCCCTCTGCACTGAAGGAAGCACAGGGTACAAAGTAGCATGGTGCTATGAAGAAATGCAGCGGATAGCCTAAGCTGGGCTTGTCCTCAGCCTCAAAGATGAGGTGTAAGGAGGCTCATTTCAGCAGACTCTGAAAGCTCAGAGCACCTGCTCTGGGTCCCATAGGGCTGGTCGCTTTCCGGAGCAGAGGAGCAAATGGCAACATGTTGTCATGCTGAGGAAGTCATCTGATCAAGGGCCCCAGGGATGACTCAGGAGCCATTCTCACCGAATGAGCTTCAGAATGGGGCTTAATGCTTTCCAATGGATGACACCCACTCAAGCAGTAATTAATGATTTGATTCACTGTGCTTCAGGGAGCTACTGTCCAACAAAATAAGCCAAGCAATTTAAATCAGCAGCATCGTAGGAGTGATACCACATTTCATGGCTGTGCACAGCAATGATTTGCTGGAGAAGAGAAAAGGCAGGCATTTTTATTAGAGCCACCTCCCAATAATCCAGAGGAAAGCAATATTGAGTTCACAAGTGATTTGATTACATTCTTCCACAATAGTCCTCCAAGGCAGAGGCAAGTCCAAATGCATTTAGGCGAATGTGCATAACACCGAAGGTTCAGTAAACCAACACATTTCATCAGAATTACTCTGTGCGTGTCTGAGATAGAAAATGTTTGCAGAATGTTAACCGCCTTTTTATTCAGAATAAATTTCCTCCACCATTAGCATCTGGCATCTGCAACCGACACAAGCCTAAATACATCCCCCTTGTGGAGTTACGATCAACCCCTGCCAATCTCCCTCTCTCAGTGTCCCTGGGTGGCACTTCATCACTGTCTTTCTGTCCCTCACACATACTCATGCAGGAAATGAGCCTGATTCTGTGTCTTGTGCCTCTCAGGCCAATGGGTGCCTAGGTAAGAAGAAAGCAAACCCACAAGGAAATGAGGCAGTGCAGTGTGGGGCACAGAATCCTGAGAAGCTGCCCAGAGCCGAGTGTAAGGCATTTCTCACAGCACCCAGTGGGCCATATTGGTGGAAAACCAGCACGGTTCTCTTGTAGACAACTGACCTCAGAGCGATGAAGACAATAGCCTTAAATCCAACACACAGTGTTGGCTCAATCAGTCTTCAGAGGTTACGCTGGGGAGTCCTACCAACTTCATCTGTTCCTTCAGTTCATTTGTTGAGTGACTGTTGTATTCCAGGGTCCACCTCAGGTGTCAAGGAGAAAGAACAGAGGAGGACTGCACGCTAGTGTTCCACTGCACAGTGGTGACCACAGTGCAGGGTGTGTTCCCAGGGAACTAGAAGGCAGATTTCTATGCTCTCAACACGAAGAATGCATGAGCTGATGAATAAGCTGATTTCTTCAATTTGACCTTTGTATAATGTATGCACATATCAAATCATCACACCATATACCCAGCCCATCAATGTGCACAATTATTACATTATTATGGAGTAATATGATATAAAAGATATAGTTTTAAAAGGTGAGAACAGGCCACTCGGTCAGTGTCTCCCATTTCCGCAGGGGTAAAGAGACAAATAGCAAATTATCATATTATCAGCCAAGCAGAGAATGGCAGGGAGTAGCCTGGGAAGAGACATCCTTTGAAGAACAGGTGCAGGAGTGCGAGAAGGGCACATTCGAATTGAGGTCAGAGGAGTGAGAAGAAACAAGCAGGGAGTAGCTTGTGGAAGACATGTAAGGGAGAGCAGATGACTAGCAACGGGAACAGTAAGGCCGGCCAGATTCTGCAGCCTGGAGAATGTTTTGGGTGTGAAGGAAAGGAGGAATCGGTAAGGAAGCTGAGTCTCGCCTAGCATCAGGAACTGTGACACATCCCAAACCCTGCACTTCTCCTCAAGTTGCCCAGGTGCCCAGGACAGCACCCTCCTTTCAGGATGCCTTCCCCTCGCTGTTAGTTCTGCTTATCCTCAAGGTAAAAGCATCCTTTCTGCTTTCATTCTTCAACATTGTCTTTGTCTGGATTTTAAGTTTCACAATTACCCTGGCAATGAACAAGGGCACAATTTCCAGTGTGCTTTCTCCTAGCTGGAGGTGGATTTTATATGGTCTTGAAGCCACTCAAGTTAGAACAACTTGATCTACATCAAAGTTCTCTCTTTTTGCCTCTCATGAAATCAGCAGTCACTGGGCCCAACATGGTAACCTAGTGGCTAAATTCTTGCCTTTCATCTGCTGGGAACCCATATCCCAGTTGCTCCACTTCCTATCCAGCCCCCTATTTTTGGCTTGGGAAAACAGTAGGATGGCCCAAGACCTTGAGACCCTTTTCCCATGTGAGAAACCTGGAAAACATCCCTGGCTCCTGGCTTCAGATCAGTTCAGCTCTGACCATCATGAACCTGCCTTTCCAATAAATAATAATAATAGTAATAAAATAGCAGGTGCTGCACTAAATTTTTTTCAACTCCTCAACAGCACCTCTAATAAAGACCCTGTTGTCTTGTTTTATAGATGTGTTGTGAGCCATTGGCTTTATTTGACACCAACTCAAAGTGATCAAGGTTGATTCTGTCTCCTAAGTTAGAAAAAGTAAGTTGAGGCAGGAGTCATCACCTAGAGGAGCCTGCTTGGACATGACAGGAGAATGCCAACCCAGATAGTACAGTGTGTAGTCCCAGGAGCAACAAAACGCTCGCACAACTCTGCACAACTTGAGCTTCCTGGGCCCGGTGCGATGGCACAGTGCTTAAGCTCCTCGCCTTGCATGCCCGGGATCCCATATGGGCGCCAGTTCTAATCCCGGTGGCCCCACTTCCCTTCCAGCTCCCTGCTTGTGGCCTGGGAAAGCAGTCGAGGACGGCCCAAAGCTTTGGGACCCTGCACCCACATGGGAGACCCGGAAGAGGCTCTTGGCTTCGGACCGGCATAGCATCGGCCATTGTGTTCACTTGGGGAGTGAATCATCGGACGGAAGATCTTCCTTTCTATCTCTCTTCTCCGTATATCCACCTTTCAATAAATAAATAAATAAATAAATAAATAAATTAAATAAAATAAAAAAAAAACTTGAGCTTCCTGAGCTATAGAAAAGGAAGAACTCTCAGGGTCTCCCATCCTGCGAAAGAAATCACCCGACACTGGAGAGCATTTCAGAGGCGCTTTATTCAGACCTTCCATTAAAACCGTTATGTCCATTAAATCCGTTATGCAGATGCCCCTCCCATGCCAAGCCCCCCGGCTTATATGTCAATCCTATCTAACCAGCTTAAAGATCACCAAGGCACACCAATCAGGGCAAAGGGCCAGTCACAGGGCAGGAAATTGTCAGTGCCCCCAACAGAGAACTGGCCACAACTGGGTATTTATTGCATACTTGGCCACATGTGCATCCCTGGGGTACATCTTTCATTTCCTTCACAAAGCAGAACCAAGATAGAACCACAACACCGAGCCCCCATGGGGTGATCAGGACACCTTTGAGGCAAGCGCCCTCTGCAAATGAAGGAAAAAGAATTCAAGCAGAGGAGCAGGCAGGTCAAGACTCCTTGGCTACTATGGCAAGAGCTAGATTTTACATTGAGCCCGGTGCCAACTGCCAATACATACTTATGGGTTTGACCTGCCACTGACTGAAAAAAAAAGACAAAAGAAGTTTCCATTCGGAGGGACAGCATGCTCCTTGGCTGGTGCTCAGCAAGGTGCCATTGGTCACCTTCTCAAACATGGGGAAAATGAAAGGCTACAGAGAAGGCTCCTTTTCTACATACAGCTGCCACATTCTTACAGGAAACCAACAGGGGAAAGGGAGAAAAAGGAGAAGAATTGGTTCCATGTGGCAGGGTTGTCTGGCATCCACTCTCTCCAGCCTCCTGCAATACAGAATGTGGACTGCTGGGTAAACAGGCTGGACAGAGCCCTGGAGCTGGGCCTGTCCTTATTCCATCCCTGGAGGCATCTAAACAGTCCTGGGTGTGGTCCTGGAGACCAGGTCCCCAGCTGGAGGTCCTACCAAGCCACCTCCAGGTGGCATCCAAAGCTGAAAGCTGTGACAGGATGAGCTAAGGCTTCAGGAATGTCTTCCTACCCCTGTGTGGCACCTCACCCAACTGCTCACTCCAGAAACCTGGGGACTGTTCTGGAACCTTCTCTCACCTTCCATATTCAATCACTATGACTCTGCCTCCCATGTAGACATAGGGTTGGTGTCTACAGGAGAGCTCCAGACATCATGTGGAGTACCCCAGACTCGGGGTGGGGAGGATGCAAAATCCATCCCCGGGAACAAGGTAGAATGGTGGGAGTAGCACTGTCACAGTCCCATGGGCCTGACTGAGTGGTGCTAGGACTAGTGCTCCCAAGTTATTCCAGATCCAACTACTTCTCACCCACCAAGCGCAGTTTCCCATGCAAGTTTCACCAGAGAACCTCCTGCTACCCTGAGGGCACTCTTCCCCCAACAGCCACAGGCAGTGATGCTGCTTCCCAAACTTATATTCAATTTTAAACTAAGATATAAAAACCATGTGTATTTATGGGAAACTGTGAAAGGTTTCAATAGAGGAATATCAGTGTAATGTCCAAAGTCAGAAAAACATATCTCTTCTCTTCAAACTTTTTTTATAAGAACATCTAAAATCCTTTCTTCGAGCCTTTTTTTTTAAGACTAACATGTTTATTTGAAAAGCAGGGTTACAGAGAGAAAGAGAGAAGGAGAGACAGGGAAGCAAGGTCTTCTGTCCACTGGTTCATTTCCCAAGGACTGCAATAACTTCAACTGAGTTGGTCCAAATCCAGAAGCCAGGACGTTATTCCAGATCTCCTGTGTGAGTACAGGGGTTCAAGCACCTGGGACATCTTTTTCTGCATTTCCAGGCTCATTCGCAAGGAATTGGATCAGAAGTAAAGCAGCCAGGACCCAAACTGGCACCCTTATGAGATGTTGCTACAGATAGAGGCTAAATGTTCTGTGCTACATTATTATTATCTTTCTAGCTTTAAAAAAAAATCATCCTACAGAACAAAAATCCGTAGTCACTTTACATGCACTACACACACAAATATCTTTCTTCTACCGCTCCATAATAGCAGCTTCAGAGCAACATTTCCCATCCCGCCTTCTCCCATCTTCCCCAACCTCTGAAAACCAGCATTCTACTTGCAACCTCTATGAGACCAAATATTTTTAGACTCCACATATAAGCAAGGTTTCCAAATGCTAAATCTTAAAGGAATTGTTGTGGTACTGCAAGTGAAGCTGCTGCTTGAGACACTCACACCTCACACTCAAGTTGCCAGTTCAAGTCGCAGCACACTCCACTTCTGATTTAACTCCTTGCTAAAGTATTCTAGAAGACAGCAGGTGGTAGTTTGAGTGCTTGTGCCCCTGTAACAGTGTGGAAGACCCTCTTCTTGCACATGGGTGACTCATAACCCCTGCTTCCTTGGCTGTAGACTATGACTTGTAGTCCGAATGGCTGCCAATCCTTTCAGGTGTCACCAACCTGACCTGAGTACTTCTCAGCACCCTCACCTGTTTCCACTGGAAACTTTCAATGTGTGTTCTTGATCTGTTGCCTCATTCTTGCAGAAAGCCCCTCCTACTCTGCCCCAGCCAACCACTTTTCTTGGATGATTGGCCTCTCACAGTTCCCTAATATAGGAGTAGAAGGACCTTTTGCAGAAGTTAGGACAAACACTGCATTGCCTCGGCTCAAAACTTTCTCAGACCTTCCTATCTCATTCAGAGAAATACCAGACCAGTGTCCAAGGCCAACTTCAGGGCCATGTAGCCTCAACTCAGTTTCCATCCTTCCTTACTTGCAGGTCCCACCCCCTGAAATTCTGATACCCTGTCCCTTGCATCAGCAGCCTGTGCCCCCCTTTAGGGATCTGGGGCTGGACTTGTCACACTCCAACTGGAGCTGCTAATCTCCCCTCATCTGAGGAATCTCTTATTTGATGTCCCTTTAGTCTGAACCCCAGTTATCCTCTACTCATCCCTCTCATATGTGCTCTTTACTGGCAAGGCCACGTCACACACAGTTAAGTGTTTATCTCTGTGAGCAGCAGTCTTCAGTC
Source organism: Ochotona curzoniae (assembly GCF_017591425.1). Taxonomy (NCBI): domain Eukaryota; kingdom Metazoa; phylum Chordata; class Mammalia; order Lagomorpha; family Ochotonidae; genus Ochotona; species Ochotona curzoniae. The sequence continues at coordinate 6,749,785 of NW_024465699.1, forward strand.
ATCTGGGCATCGTCGGTGCTCCTGCCGAACCCAACACACAGGATAGACTGTCGGTGGATACAGCTCCAATGGGTTAAGCCCTACAATGACTTCAAGAATAAGAACTCAGATCAATGCAGGTCGCTCAGATCTTGCACCCAAAACAAATCTGTTTCTGTATTGACTTCCTTCCCTGCAAGGTCGCAGTGGCTTGCTGGACTCCCTTTTGGCCAGCCCTGCAGCCAGGACACTGGTGGAAGCTAACTACTGGAAGCTGCTGGCTGAGTGGTGTCGGGGGAAAGGACTCCAAGATTCACTCACTGACAATTGAACTGCACTGTATAGTGTCTATCAGCAATAGGCCAGACATTTGCTGAAAATGAAACTAGGCAACCAGGACAGCTAGTTAACATTAGTTAGATTACATGCACATCTGAGCACCTGGGTTCAATTCCCAGCACTAGCTCCCAATTTCAGCTTCCTGCTACTGCAGTTCCTGGGATGAAACCACAATGGTTCAAGAAACTTGCTTCCTGAGACCTCCATGAGAGCCATCTGACATTCCAGCACCATGGAGAGCAGCCCCTGAGAAGGCTGTTTGAAGCCCTTTTGGATGGAGCATGTAAGTGTGCTTTAGCTGTGCTCCGATAAGTCAGGATCTTAACTGATGCTGAGCAAAATTGGAAGCAGGTCAAAGCAACTGTGAAACCACTGCCAAGGACTCCACTGAGCCTGCTCCATTCCCTCAGTGTCATTCTTTTCATGTTGGCAAAAAACACTAGCTTTGACCCTCAAACAAGCAAAGAAAGGCATTGGTGGATAGTCAGCAGGGTGAAATCTCAAAGGGAACAGTGAGGGCTTAAAGTTCTACCATCTAGGGGCAGGGGTTGTGGAAGGAGTAAGAACTGGTTCATCCTCTCCTTTCATGAGGATGATGGAAAGCAGCATGATATCTGGCCTGCACCAAGGGATGACTGTCCTTCCATCAATTCTGGGTAGAGTCCAGTTATTTTTTGCCTATAATGGCTGGAGTGATAGCACTCTTAAGGAGAACGGAGGCTGAGCCCAGCATGGCAAGGAAGAGACCCCCCGGCATCAACTCAGACTACTTAGGCTAAATTGTTTGTTGCTGTCACTCTTGGACCATTTTGTTTTCCCAAATCAATAACTATACATGGTTCAATCTAACGGTTCAAACTGGCTGGATCTGGCACCATGGTATACTAGTCTAAGCCTCTGGCTTAAGCGCTGGCATTGCATATGAGCACTGGTTCAAGTCCTGGTTGTTCCACTTCCAATCCAGCTCCCTACTTATGGCCTGGGAAAGCAGCAAAGGATGGCACAAACTCTTGGATCTCTACTCCCATGTGGGAAACTCAGAAGAAGCTCCTGGCTCCTGCTTTCAGTTTGACTCAGATCCACCTATTGCAGTCATTTGGGGAATGAATCAGCCATTTGGGGAAGGAAGATCTCTGTGTCTCCTTCTTTGTCTTCCTTTCAAATAAAAATAAGCAAATTTTTAAAAAAGAGATTTGCACTAAAATCATGATGACCTCAGCTTGAGGCTCAACCACTGATAGGGTCATCAGAGCCTGCATGCTGGGACATGGCAATTCTGATTCCTTTACACCTGCCCCTTCTGATGACCCCTCCAAGCTCCTGCCCTGTCGATTTTCACCTGGGCTGGATCAGGTGCTTGAAGACCTCTAGAGTCTGTTTGCCTTCTGCAACAGCTCCATGCAGCCCAAAAGGCAGGAATACAGTCCCACTGGTGAGAACCAGTCCCCTGGCCTAATAGTTTTGGAGACCCACCCAACCTACCCGCCCTCCTTCAGGCTTCACAGCAAAGAATACGGGGCCACTTAGACCCCTTCCATATATCTGGGGTACATTCATCAAGATCTCCCACCAGGTCTACACTCCAATTGGATTATTTTTTTCAGTTGTAATGATTTTTTTCCATAATACTGTTTTGAAGGTATAGGATTCCCTCTCCACCTCCCCTTTCTCCCTCTACATTCTTCATACCCCACCATACTGTTAAAAGGGTGTAGTCCTTCAACAACAGCAAGTCCAACATTCTGTTATTTAAGTGTATCATGGCATTATAGGTGTAGACAATGGCAGAAAGTCCAGTATCATATTGTCAAGATATATTTAATAGTCTCATTGGGAGTCCTCCTGTTATTCAGATGTAGAGATGCATGCTGCAATGCATCTTCACTTCCCAGCATGCTAGTCTCCATTATACAGCTCATCTATATGTATATCTATATATTGTGTATTTTGCATGAAAGTTGGCTTATATCAGAGAAACCATATGATGTTTGTCCTTCGGGAATTTGTTCAGTTCACTGAGCATAATGTTCTCCATAATTTTGTTGCAAATGGTAACATTTCATTCATTTTAGAGGCTGAGTAGCATTTGATCTTTAGAAAAACAAAACACTTCAGTTAATCACAGGAAACCTAACATTGCTTGAGTTCCACGGGTAGTACCTGTTAGGTTGGCCACCAGGTGCAACAGAGAGGGAAGGAGGGGAATCTTTTCGGGGGGGTGGGGCAAAGCTGTGTGAGTGACCCTGGTTATTTCATCAACTCTGAACCTGTTTCCATCTCTAAGAAATGCATGTGGGAACAACACCCTTAGGTAGCTGGTAAGAGGGTGTGGAATTGGCGTATCAAGCCTGGGAACTCAGTCCCTCTGTAATTGGTTACTGGTTGGCCAAATGATTGAGTGCAAGAGGGCGACCTTAACAAAGGACAATAAAAATCTATGATCCATTTACGTTGTAGAGGACGACAAAGGCACGGTTTAGACAGCTGCATTCTTGATGGTTGGAGAGATGGAATTCACTCCCTACTTCCGTGAATTCCATAGATGGTCGTCTGTGGTGACCAACCTAAAGATCTCCTACAGAAGAAAGCAGTGATGCAATGCAAGGTTGAGACATACAGCTGTTCCTGGCAGCATTGCTCACAATAGTCATGACCTCAGAGTGACCTACGTAAACAGTGTCACGATCAGAAATATTTTATTGAGTCAGTGTTGTGGCGTAGTAGCTTCAGTGGCCACCTGAAATGTCAGTGTCCCATGTGGGCACTGCTTAGTGTACTAGCCGCTCCACTTCTGCTTCAGCTCCCTGCTAATGCACCTGAGAACGCAGTGGGAGATAGCACAGTTTCTTGGATCCCTGAATCCACATGAGTGATTCAGAAGGAACTCCTGGCTCCTGGCTTCAGCCTGGTTCAGACTTGGCTACTTCTGCCATTTGGAGCGTGACCCAGTGAGTGGAAGTGCTGAATCTCTCTCTCTCTCTCTCTCTCTCTCTCTATCTTTCTCTCTGTCTCTGCCTCTCTGTCTTTCTGTCTCTTTCTTGCTTCGTGTCTCCTCTCAGTCTCGCCCTCAGCTCTTTCTCTCTCTCTCTCTGTAACTCTGCCTTTCAAACAAGTAAAATAAATCTTTGAAAAAGAAAAACATTTTATAATGTAGAAGAAAGGTATAATGTTGGCTAAAAAAGAAAACAAGGCCTTTGATTATTACTATAAAGTCATTCAAAACATAAAACACACACACATTTGAGAAACAGAAAATGCTACCAGTGTTGTGCATGAGGGAAAGAAAAATGAAAGTCTTATTGCCTTTTTTTGCACTTTCTGAATTTTAGACATTTGCTACTTCCATTACTTAACCAATAAAATATAAATCTTTCTAAAGATAAAAACAAACTTTGTGTGGTAACATATTAGGTGCAGAAAGGTTTTTTTCATAAAATATGATTGCGTTTTTAATGTATCCTCCATGGATTCTGAGCTGCTCATGCTTTAGGTAGTAGGGCTAAGATTCAGTTCTAGAAAGGCAAAACCAGTCTTCTAGTGTGTCTTGCAGAATAGCTTGTGATCTGGACATCTTTTCCATAAGGAAGCTCAGCTTAGCATCATATATTGTCTTGACCAGCTGAACTTCAGACAAGATATCAACTGGAGGGTTTCTGAAGAAGAGAAAGATGTGTGTCACAGATCTGGATGCTGCAGGTATAAGACGAGGATCCTTCTCTGGTGAGGACCCTCTGCCCCACTGCAAACATCTGCCTCCCTATATGTCCTCACAGGGCAGGCCAAGGGTGAGAGAGATTTCTGGAGTTTCTTTTATTAGAGTGCTAATCCTAATTATCTCTCTCGATCCCCACCTCTATTTTTGGAGCACCTACTTATCCTTTTCTATTGAAGTTAATTTGTTTTATTTTATTTTTATTGTAAAGTCAGATGTACAAAGAGGAGGAGAGACAGAAAGGGAGAGCTTCCCTCCACTAATTCACTCCCTAAGTAGCTGCGATGGCTAGAGAAACCAATAAAAAGCCAAGAGCCAGGAGCTTCTTTCAGTTCTCCCATGCAGGTTCAGGGTTCCAAGGCTTTGGGTGGATCTTGACTGCTTTCCCAGGCCACAGGCAAGGAGCAGGATCAGAACTGGGGCAGCCAGGATACGAACCGACGCCCATATGGAATCCCTGTGCAAGCAAGGTGAGAATTTAGCAGCTAGGTTGCCACACTGGGCCCTAAGGTTAATTTTTTAATATATGTTTAAAAAGTATTATTAACATGAAGTACGAGCAGGTTTGTACACTCTAATGAACAATGTCACATATCATAAGAGCGAAGTTCTATATACATATCCATTTTGAATGAATACTAAATTCAGTCCATCACATTTATTTAGGAAAACTTGGAAGTTAATGATTTATGCATCAAGATGGATTGAGTATGCTGCAATGCTTTGGTTGTTACCACACTTGCTGGTTACTAAATGCTATCAGCACCTGTAATTTAGATTGCCCTTAGGAAGCTCAGCAAAGATATCACCATTGTGACCATCCCAAGATAACCAAAGCTGGTTAAGCCTGTGTGTAGGCTGATGCTTGAGTCCTCTTGGTAAAGTGGTCCAAGATCAGACATCCAAGTTCAGAAATACTCCAGACTTCCAGTGGCTCTTTCTGTCACTTGTTACAAAAGACACCTGCAGGCTACACCAGAGTTCCTTCTTAACAGACACATACCAGAAAGCACAGATTTAGAGAAAAAAAAAAAATAGTATGTGAGAGATGCGGTGGGAGAGGACACCTGTAGAAACACTTTCATCCTTTGGTTATCAGTGAGTCCCATTACAAAGTCTTTAAACATCTTCCACCACAAGTGGGAAACTCTGTGCTAGTCAGAGCTGACCTCAGGGACCCTCAGGATGGCCACTGCAGCCTCCACCACAGTCAGCAGGCAGGAAGGAAGGCGCAAGAGGCTGAGCAAAGCCTGGGGCAGAAGGCTATGGCATTGGAAGTGACGGTAGCCATGACCTCCAAGGGAACAGACCTAGCCCCTGTACTTTCCCCTCCAGGTCCTGTTACCTCAGTCTACTGTGTGAGCATCAGTTCGTTTCTCCTGCCCAGCCGTCAATCCACTCTGACAGCCCTCTTGCTCCATCAAATTGGAATAAGTAGTTTAAAAAAAAAAATGAAAGTGCGAGTAGGCATTTTCCCTTCCACCGATTTACTCCCCAAATTGACCCCATCTGCCAAGGGGACTAGGATCAGGTGCTGGAACCTCAATGAAGGCTTTCCAGGAGAGTGACAGGGGCTTAACTATTTGAGCTTCACCACTACCTACAAGGGTCTACATCAGTAGGAGCTGAAGCTGGGAATCAAACTCACATACACACATGTAGGACATGCGTGTCCTAACAAGCATCTCTCTTAAGGGTTGGGCCAAATGCCAGCCCTCAAATCAGAAGCATTTTAACAGTTTGCCTATATAGCCTGAGTGGTTTTCTGATGGCTTAGGAACAGGTTTCTCAGAACCATCTTTGCTAAACTAACTCATGCCCCTGTCTTTGCTGTCCTGCTTTGAGATAGATCAAGTAGATGATCACGTTAACGATGAGGCCCCCATCGGCACTAGTACTGTCCTCCAGCTCAGAGGTTTGAGTATGTTGTTCTAATCTGACCAGCCCAACAGGGGTGCTCCCCAGAAGTGGCTCCCTCCTCTGAAGTCGCGATGGGATCCCTGAGAGCCTCGGGCAAGTTGAGTTCACAGTCACCTCACTTAAATATAGCCAGCAAGCCAAATGTTATCAGCTGCTCCAGGAGTGTTGTTCATATTAAGATCAAGTTGCAAAACTAACAGAGATTTGTTTAATGTCAAGGAAACCATAACCTACACAGACAAACATCACCCTAAACCATCATAGATATCCTCAGATACTGAACAGGAGAGCACCACCAGGTTGGAAACTACAAAAATGAAATGTGCCGAGGAAAAAAGAATAGCTCTGCAAAGCTAAAAATACGACATCAGAAATGAAAATATAACAGAAGGGTTCCCCATAAAGCTGAGGAAATCTGCAAGAAAACACAAGAAAATAGGAAGGAGTTAGGAAACGGAGAACCAGCTCTGAACTGCCAGAACAATGGAAACTCCAAGGTGGAAAAAAAAAGTCACCACAAGAGTACCCACAGATATTTCTCAGGGTGCAGGAGACAGAATGTTCAGCTTGAAATGATCCAAGGAGCAGACATCTGGTCATCAAATCATACACTTGCCGAAGCTCATGACCACAAAATTTCAGAACACTGAGGACAAAGAATAAACCCAGTAAAATTCTAGATGGGAAAGCATGGGGTAAGACAGAGAATTTGGGAATAGGATATCTTCTGGGTTTTCAACAGAAGACAAAAGACAGTACATAAATGGGTGTGCTTGGATTTCTAGAGACTGAGTGTGTTAGATAGCAGTGAGTTAAGCCACTGCCTAGGACAATAGCACTTAGTAGCCAAGAGCTAGTTGGAGTCCTGGCTACTCTGCGAAGACAGCAGAAGATGGACCAAGTGTTTGAGTCCCTGCCACTCACATGGGAGATCTGGTTCTGGAATTCAGCCTGGCCCAGCCCATGTTATTGCAGCCATTTGGATAGCGAACCTGTGAGTGGAAGTGTGGAAGTACACACACACTCTCTCATGTCTCCCTCTCTGTCACCCTGCATTTCAAGTAAGTAGATTTTTAAAAATAGAGATAAATTTTGAAAGAATCCTATACTCAGTAAACAGAAATTCACATATGATGGTGAAATAAGCATATTTTCCTCCAAAAAAAAATCTGTCTTGAACCTTTCTCTTAAAGGAGTGACCTCAGGTCACGGTTGTAGGAGTGAAACATGCAGTGGGGAGCACTGCATCCCCAAATGGCAAAGAATGGGTTCACAGACGTGCCATTGGGTAACAGGCATAGACAGAGTCAGCTACCACAGCCTGGAGCGACCAGGGGGCTCTGGGGAGGGTCTTTCTATCAAACAACTCATCCGTCCTAGCATTTCTGGAGAGTTTTGAGTCACATTAATAATTAAATGCATATAAAATAGGGAAAGCAAGACAAAGAGAAGCAAAGATACATATCCTCCAAGGAAAAGAAGGAAAAAAGCAGTGATTCAGAGGGGGAAAATCATGGCATATATTACATGCATTAGCTGGCACTGGTATTTGTATATTTACAATAATACGCCTGTGAGTGAGTGGGGATGCAAAGAGGGTTGTGTGGAGTGGAGGCTGTGTAAAGGGATAGGCCTTCATGGAAAAGAGGGTAAGGGTGGTGTGCAATGCCTAAACCAGACACAATCAAAGAGGCATTGATGTTTACAAGTGTTTTATTTAGGGAGGAAGTAAACAGCAAAATCAAAGCAGAGAACAGAAATGAAACTAATTCAGGTGCCTCTATAGATGTGGAAATCAAAGGAATGACAGATAGATGCACTACTCTGAATAAATGTAGTACAATTTAACCTTTTAAATTACTGTAATGAAAAATGGTTAAATGTGATATTTAAAGTGCCAAATTAATTCAGCAGCAAGGTGGATTTTGTTATATGTGCCTCTTTTTCTTTGCCCTATGGAAAATTCCATGGAAGCAGCTGATTGTCTTTCTCTGGGCATTCCTGGAAACTGTATACTTTTCCTTAGTCTGCCAAACAATGAGACAGATGAACTCATCCCTACAGAATGGCCTTGCCTTATGTCCCTCCTAGACAGATTCATTTTCTCTCATCCCACACCCATTGCATTCTTTCCCTGTACCAGACATAGAGCTAAACCCAACAAATTTGAGCTCATTCACAGTTACGTGGAAGGAGAAAAGTGGGCACACATTGTGTGTGCCAAGTTGACTCAGATGTTACGTGTGACCTCTTATCCCTCTGACCTTCTTCAACAATTCTAACGATCTAAGCAGACACAAGATGCCAGGATTTGTATGTCTGTTCCTACAGCTTTCTCCAGAATGCCTACCCTTCAGCACACATGCAGACATACTTACTAGTGAATGTCAAAAGTTGTTCTTATCCTTGTTGTATTTGCTTCTGAACAAAACTATCGAATTCATAACTAAATCCTAATATGGATGCACAAACCTCCCGGCTCTCCCATTGGCTGGATGTGAACACATTGAGTGGACTACACTGGTCAGGTCACTCCTGAGGGTTTGATTATCCACTGTTATCTGACTTCATGGAGCAGCTTACTGGCTGTCTGTCCTTCCTGGAATCCCCATAGAAGTGCCTTGCTCTCAAATCATTCACTCAGGGGCCTTGACTTGGGGAGCCTATCATAGGCCTTGAGGGTAATTGAGGAGACACATAGATATTTGGAGACCTTGGAGGGGGCATTGAACCTAGGCTAGCTAGGAGAAGGCTGGGTGGTAGGAGTGGGTGGTTCCTAAAGCAAAAAATGAAAGTCTGGTTTGTATCCTGTGGACCCAGAGCCGGGCACAGGGGTGAGTGGTGGCCACAGACATGCAGGGTCAGGAGAAGGGATGCTCCAACAGGTGGTCAGAGAGGCCACATTGTGTGTGGGAGAACAGAAATCACTTTGTGGTGTTACCCACTGACCTGGGCTGACCTGGGCTCTCTTGTGCACTCTCTTCCTTCAGCTGCACTCAGCATTCTTCCAACACAAACCTTCTCAGGAGTGAGTTGCTCTATTCCTGCAGTCCTCACACATTGGTCCCTTGAAGACTTTGTCCTTGGCCTTTTTGTATCTTACAGATTCTGTTCAATTGATTCTATTTGTTCCTGTGGCTTCAGCTATCATCCACAAGCCACAGTTTGTAGCTTACACTTTCATCCCAGAGTTATTCTTCATACTTTGAGTGCCAATATCCAACAACCCATCTGTCCAAGAAACCTCACTACTAGCACCTTGCTTTATCCCCAGCAGGTACTTGAAGCAAGTGTTTGTTGAATGGATATGGACCTCACTATGCCTCTGGCTCATCGCATGTCTTATATTCGGCATGTTCCCATTAGTGGATGGTTTTGCATATTAATCCCTCTTCCTAGAAAAGCTTTCATCCCATGCTTCAAGTTGCACTACTGTTCATAGTAAGCCATTATGATTGCTGCCCTCACTAACAGCTTAATGCCCTTCTTCATGCAGATTGTCAACATAACTCAGGTGTCCTTCTTAGTCCCTGGACCTTCTTCTCAACAAAACCATCACACTTCTAAACCAGAAAAAAGTATTTGAAGTTTTTCTTGTTCACTACAGAGTGCCTACCTGGTGTTCACCTGGGTTGAGTAGATGAATTGATTTGAACTCCACTCACCAAGCACTCAATTTTTATTCTGCATCCAACATGGTCCATGTGCAGGGATTAAGGCAATTTCTATCCCCCAAGAGATTCCAAATTAGTACAACATGGAAAAGTTCAATAGTACGAATAGGTGCAAGATGTAGAGCCAGCAGAGAAAGGAACTGGAGAGTGGGTGTGGGTGCTTGTTGTAGAGAAGGAAGGAGCAGGGAGAGCAGCAGTGAGAGTCAGGAACCGGCCTGACTCAATGTGATGCCCTGGGAGGCTGAGGCCACCCACCCATGCATTCAGTGTATAAAGCAGCACTAAATAAACCCAAGTTTCTAAGAAGCCACAGCACTAATGATGGCATAAAGGGTTTATGAGCAACATGGGTCATGGCCGAAATTTCTCTACAAGAAAATCAATAAAACCTGAATTACCATGCAGAGGGAGAGCATCATATCACTTGTGATGGGACAAGGCTGCCATTTATAACTGCCGGAGAAGAGTGTTAATGCACTCAAAAATGTAAGTAAGAAAGTGGATTCCTTGTAGAGCTGATGTTCCCACCAAAAATGTCAGAATCTCAGCAACAGTGCCATGAGAGTCCTATTGATGGTCGGATATATATATATATATAAACATGTACATATAACCAGAGACTTGAGTATACAGTCTTTATTTCTGACTATAGGATGGGTGGTCAAAGTTACTTTGGGAGGTTTCTGGGTTTCTGGTATGCAGACTGATTCCAATAAGAACCAACACCATTAGCAAATCTGTGTGTCCTACCTAGTACGGTACATGTGAGTCCAAACTAACCATTTCCTGTCTGTTCTAAGCCTTCCTTATTGGTCTCTGTCTATCTAATTTAATTTGGGGGGCCACTCCAGAGCACCCCTAATGGTCATTGCAAGAGAGGTTGTGGATCCAAAGTTGGAACTAAGTAAAGACCAGGGAAAGCTCCTCTCCCAAGTCCCGAAGGAAGTTTACTGTTCTTTTGTTTCTAAGGACCTCTCTGGGCTCCTGGCTGTTGTTCAGTTGACCTTGGGTCCTGTGAGGAAAGATTTGGGCTTCTTCCATCCCACGTGGTAGATTCAAAGGGGGGTGGATGACCTCAGAGTTCTTGGCCTACGAGGGCACTCCAGTTTCCAGTGGTCTCCTTGGCGGTTGGGATATAGCCCTTGGTGCTCGTACTGATAGTCCTTGTTGAGGATCCGGGAGTCTCCAGGGTTGGGATACAAGCCTCCTCCTGTCCTCCTGCTCCACTCCGGGCCCACCCTGCTCTGTGCATGTGACCTCCTGTTAAGAGGCTGTCAGGATCCTTCTTGAATCCCACTGTATGTCTTTATAGTTTTACTAATGTCTAATGCAGATTCGAGTCTGTTGTCTGTAAGTTAGCTGTTATATTCTTGATAAGTTATACTTGACATCTTCACTGAGGATTTTTTTTAACATCATTGCTGAGTATTGTTGAATGTTGCTAAATGTTTTTTCTGCCTCATGTGTCAGAAAAATTCTTGATCGTGTGACTTTCACTATTTAGTTTCCTAGGCTGGCAAATTACATTATTTTCAAATATTAAGCAGCATTCCATCCCTGGGATAAACCTGTTTTGACTTGGTATGTCACTTTTTAATGGTTTGCAAAGGTTTAATTTTGAATATTTTTTTGGGGATATTCACATCTCCATTTCTGTTGCGCCTTGTTTTATTTTTATTGTTTTAATCTCCTTTTAGTATCAGGGTATTAAAAGCTTCATGAAATGAATGGGCAACTGCTTCCTCCTGTGTAATCTATAAGAGATTGTGTCCAACCAGAATTCTTTAGGAGTAGGGAAAACTTGGTCTGTTAGCTATATTAAACCTGTGAAATCAACTTAGTCTGGCCCTCCCAGGGCAACTGTAAGTGGGACTCAGAATTTTATATATTTATGGTAAACTAGTGTTTTTTTAAAGATTAAGTTATTTTTATTTTTTTATTTTTTTAAAGATCTATTTTTATTATTTTTTATTGGAAAGGCGGATATACAGAGAGAAGAGACAGAGAGGAAGATCTTCCGTCCGATGATTCACTCCCCAAGTGAGCGCAACGGCCGATGCTATGCCGATCCGAAGCCAGGAGCCTCTTCCAGGTCTCCCACGCGCGTGCAGGGTCCCAAAGCTTTGGGCTGTCCTTGACTGCTTTCCCGGGCCACAGGCAGGGAGCTGGAAGGGAAGCGGGGCTGCCGGGATTAGAACTGGCACCCATATGGGATCCAGGCGTGCAAGGCGAGGACCTTAACCACTGCGCCACTGCGCCGGGCCCAAGATTAAGTTATTTTTATTTGAAGGGCAGATTTTTCAAAGAGAAGAGAGACAAAGAGATTTCCACCATTTACTGGTTCACTACCCAAATGGCCACAATGGCCAAAGTTGAGTTGATCTGAAGCCAGAAGCCAGGAGCTTCTTTTGGGTCTCCTGCATGGGTGCAGAGTCCCAACAAATTGGACCATTCTCTGTTGTTTTCCCAGACCATTAGCAGGGAGCTAGATAAGAAATGCATCCAAGACATAAACCACCAACTATAAGGAATGCCAGCACTTGAAGGCAGAAGACTGGCCTGATACACTCTGTGCGAGCCCCAAAGGCAGGCTAATGTTTAAATTGATAATTTTTTAAAGATTTATTTATTTTAATTGCCAAGTCAGATATACAGAGAAGAGGAGAGACAGAGAGGAAGATCTTCTGTCTGATGATTGACTCCCCAAGTGAGCGTAACGGTCAGTGCTGTGCCGATCCAAAGCCAGGAGACAGGAATTTCTTCTTGGTCTCCCATGCGGGTGCAGGGTCCCAAAGCTTTGGGCCATCCTCAACTGCTTTCCCAGGCCACAAGCAGGGGCTAAATTAGAAGCAGAACTGCCGGGATTAGAACCGGTGCCCGTATAAGATTGTGGTGCATCCAAGTCGAGGACTTTAGCCACTAGTCCATTGTGCCAGGTCCTAAATTCATGATTTTGAATGATCCACAAGTGATGCTATAATACGCCAAAGGCCCCTGGTATGTTTGGTAGAACTCTCTTCCATACACAAACGAATCCTGGGTAGTTGCAAGGTGTGGGCTCTTTTTAAATGTCAGAGTCAACTTTTTTGAGAGTTGGAGGTCATCCTCACTGTCTATTTCTTACTGGATGAGGTGAGGTGATATAGGGTCTCTTGAGCAATTGGCCAGACTCATCCAAGTCATGTAACTACATTTGAACACTTGTTTGTAATATTACCTTATCATCTCTTGGATGTCTGCAGAACTATGGTGACATCCCCTGTCCACCTCTCAACATGGGAAATACATGGCTTTCATTTTCTTTTTGGTTGGTATTATTGCATATCTGTTAGTTTTGTTTTTGTTTTTGTTTTTTACCTCTCCAAACAACCATCTCTTTCTGTGGGTATTTTCCTACTATGTTTCAATTTCAATGTCATTGATTTCTGACCATTTACTTATTATGGCCTTCTTTGTGCTTGTTTTAGATTCAGTTTGTTCTTCTTTTGCTGGCGTGGTGACAAAGCAAAGATCATTACTTGGTTACTTATTCTCTGTTTTTTATTTTAATGCATCTGTCTTCCTATGCTTTACCATATCTCTGTGGTTCTTTCCTGAATGCCTACAAGAGCTGGGACTGGGCCAGGCCAAAACCAGGAGCCTGGAAAGCAACCTGGATATTCCACATTGTTGGCAGGGAACCAAATGTCTGAGCCATCACCATTTGCTTTCCAGAATGGACACTAGTGGGGGCTGAAATCAGGAGTGGAGTTATGACATAAGCCTGGGTACTGGGATAATGGAATATGAGCATCCCTCATCCTGTCTGTGCCAAACACCTGCTCCCTTTCTCCTGTTTTCTCACAGGTTACGCTTGGTGCTATACCTTCCCATGCAGCTTTGCTAGAAATGTGTCCCATTCTTTTGGCGTATTGTGTCTTTCTTTGTCTGAGTTCAGTGTCTATGCGTGATGTGACATTAAATATTCTTTGGTCCTCTTTGACCTTGAATTATTGGTAAGTAAGTTGTTTGGCTTCAACTCTACCAGAGTCTTTCAATGAACATTTTTTTTTTTAATTTTTGAGGATACAGTTCCATATGCTCAGTGATTTCTCTCTCCATCTTCCCCATTCTCTCTCTTTGCCCACTGATTTCTGCTTTATTATTACAATAGTACAAACTTTCAACAACAGTCACAAGTCTATCATTCTGTAATTTAAGTGTATCCTGACATTGTAGGTATAGACAATGGTAGAAAGTCTAGCATCTAATTGTCAAAATACACTGAACAGTTTCATTGGAAGTTTTTCTATTACTCAGCACTAGACGTGTTTACTGCAGCACATCTTCAGTCCTCGGCATGCTAGTCTCCATTATGCAGTTCCTCTAGATGAACGCATGTATCTACATGTTTACCTATATATCTAGTGATAGATGTGTTTAAATCAGCTGTATTCATGGTAGTTACGGACAGTGTAAGTCACGCATCTGCTGTTTTACTTTTTGACCTGAGCCTCTTTGGAAGTCCCTGTAAATCTGAGACATGAGGCAAAAAGAAAAATTGTCCCATTGTCTCTTGGGTGTACAGGTGCTTAGCCAGCCTACCTTCTTCATGTTTTAAAGTACCCTGATTGTTTTCTGTATAACCCTTGAACTTTTAACTTCACTTGACCATGGAAATGGGGAAAAGATGTGTCTTTTACAACCTCCGAGAAGCACAGGATCTGGAGAACGATTTGCCATTCTCCTGCCTCCCACTCAGCTCAGAATGGTGGCTCATATATTCTAACCCTGAGAGCAACCTACTTTCCGGAGAGGGTTATTACTCTGTGGGCGGCTGGAACACGGACTGTCTGCAGAGCAAGAATGAGAGAATTCCTCCAGCAAGCCCAAAGTTACTGCGACCCAGACCCACCGGATAAACTCTGGCCTCACTTTGTTACTAAGTATGAGCTGTCAACAGAGCTTACGACAATATCACAGTTTTGGCTTCACGTCCACAATTTGAAAGAAAAAACAGTGTCCCCAGCTCTCAGAACGTTCACCTGGGAAGTCTGTGTTCCAAGAGAGGGAAGTGCCAGCCCTCAGTTCCTCAAAGACACTTGACTCAAATTCAATGGGATTTAATGGGAGGCTGGGAAGTGGGTAAAACTCTACTTTGCTGTAGCTTTCCCAGGCACCAGTCCCTCCTTGTTGATTTCTAGAATCTGTTACCTGTCACCAAAGCTCCCTTTTAGATGTGATGGGATACTAGAAAAAGCATGAAAGCAATGGTGAAGCAAGACAGAATTGGTGAAAGAACAGAGACCTTTGAGGAGTAGGGAGCAAAGAAGAAATGTTACGGAGACAGCAGAAGGCAAACCCTGATCTCACAGGCAGCACCTGCTAACACCATAGCAGCATCCCATCTGGAAATCTGACCATGAACATGAGGAGAAAGAAACAAACGTGGAGACGGTGGAATGGGAAGAGAGGCAATAAGGGTTGCCATCCTCCAGTGATAGCTGAGTGTTACTTACTTAGTGACCCAGGCAAACATCAGAGAGGTGAAACAGAAAGCTCAAGGTCAGAGACAAGAGCAACAACAGCTACAGAGATTGCTGAAAGGAGAAGGCCTGACTTCAACCTTGGAAAAAGGGAGCTTCTTGGCCTTGGCAAGTAGGGAGTGTTCTGCTCCAGTCGAGGCATCTGCCTGGGGGGAACATCTCACCACAACTGTACCCAGGATCTGATCAATATCCTAGTGCTCAGCCTGGAGAAGCAGAGCTTATTCCCAGCTCAGAACTGTCCAGGAAGACAGCATAAGCTCTGCCCCAGCCAAGCTCTGCATGCACGGGAACCTGACATTTTGCAAACCTATTCCTTTACTTTCCTCACTGCCAGCACCAACACTATCCAGTCTGAGCCTCTTTCCTTGCCCGCAGGACTGTTGCAACTATCTCTAAAATGGTCCCACCTAGCATTTTACGATCAGTCCTTATCCTGCAGCAAGAACACTTCTTAAAATTAACAAATAGGGGCTGGTAGGGCATACTGCAGTTAAAACTGCCTTCTGCATTGCAGCCATTCCTAAAGGAGCACTGGTTTGTGTCCTGGCTGCTTCCAATTCAGCTCCCCACTAATATGCTTGGGAAAAACAGCAGAAATTGGTCAAAGTGCTTGGGTCCCCAGCACCCTTGTGGGAGATCCAGATGGAGTTCCTGGCTCCTAACTTCAGCCGACTCAGCTGTAGATACTGCAACCATCTAGGGAATAAATCAGAAAATGGAAAATCTCTACCCCTTTCTGTCTCATCCTCCCTCCCTCTCTCTATCTCTCTCTAGCACTGACTTTCTATTAAAAAAATATGCATTTATTTTTATTGGAAGGGCAGATATACAGAGAGAAGGAGAGACAGAAAAAAAAAATCTCCTGTTCACCAGTTCACTCCCAAAGTGGCTGTAATGGCCAGAGTTGAGCTGATCCAAAGCCAGGAGACAGGAGATTCTTCCAGGTCTCCAATGTAACTGCAGGGCTCCAAGGCTTTGGGCCATCCTCGACTGCTTTCCCAGGCCACAAGCAGGGAGCTAGATGGGACGTGGAGCAGCAGGAACACCAACTAGACCCCATATGGGATCCCAGTGCATACAATGTGAAGACTTTAGCCACTGAGTCACCACACTGGGTCCAAATGACTAAATCTTTAAGAAATAGAATTGGAAAACAAGCACATGTGCTAATGTCAGTGATTTACCAAGATTTTTTTTTTTACAGAATGAATATTAATATCAAAGAAGGGATCCAGGCAAAGCAACCTTCTGTGCATGGTGATAATACGCAGGTTCTGTGTGACACATTTTCCTACCTAACTTCTTGCATTCAACCCTCTCTCTGCTCCACCTACATTGGCCTTTAAATCCTTCCAATCGCCTGCTCCTACCTTCCAGGGCTCCATCCAGAATTCATTTCTTCCTTTGTTCACTTAATTAAGTCAGACATCAGTTAAAAAGTCATGTTCTCAGCCCAGTTACCCTAGACCATCTGATCAGGTCAAAATCTAAGTGAGGCTTGTTCAACTGCACATATGAGTGTGTTCCAGAATGTTCTACAGGAACAAAAATTATTTTGTTCTTGCGTGATGGGTACAGCTACTATTCTTAGCTCACAACCCATTACTTAGCAGCTTGTGAGTTACTCTTTTTTTTTTTTTAAAGATTTACTCATTTTCACTAGAAAAGCAGATTTACTAAGAGAAGATGAAGCAGAAAATCATCCATCTGCTGGTTCACTCCATCAATAGCCACAATGGTTGATGCTGAGCTGACCCAAAGTCAGGAGCCAGGAGCTTCTTCTCAATCTCCCACACGAGTGAGGGGTCCCAATAACTTGTCTCATCCTCCACTGCTTTCCCAGGCCATATCAAGAAGTCTGATGGAATATGGGGCAGATGGAACATGAACCTATGCTCAGATGGGATGCCATGCTTGGAGCTTAAGGATTAGCCAATTGAGTCATTGCACTGGTCCTGGAGAGTTAATATTTTTTTTCAGTGAATGAGTGAACAAATGAAACTAAGACAGACCTGTTTGGAATACATGAGCAATCCATTTCTGTGAATGGCTGTTCCTTTGGCACCAAGTTTACATGCAAATAAAGAAAGACAAAATTTTGGTTTATAATCCAGTGTCAAAGCAAGAGTGAGAAATCTGCCCACTTCAATCCATGAATCTAATCATGTCTTCCCACCCACTCAAACAAGGCCATCTATCATCTGTGCTCCCCCTAACCTGGAGAGGCACTAGTTTTAGTTTGAAATGCGATCTCTCTCTGGGTTCAGTCTGGTGCTGAGTCATTGCATCCCTTCTGCTAGCACCCTTGTGCTGGAAGGTGGGTGGCCTGTGTGTGCAGCCTCCAAATCTCTCTCCACATTAAAGGAGGTTCAGTGATAGCCAGTGGGCTCCTCAGATCTACAGAGAGAGGCCCTCCCCTGATGTTTCCCAAGCCCAGGTTGGAAACTAAGAGAACCTCATGGAGCAGGACTCCTGAGCATGCTGGGGACCTGCACCTGAAACTGGTGCCCCAGGTTCTGCAGGGTGAATGTGGGAACTTGTGCACCCTATAACAAGATGGCCCAGTGCCATAAGAGTCTCAGGGGAGTGGCCAGGGCTAAAGATTCAGACACAGAAACACATCTTTGTCTATTATGCTACCTGGCAGCTGAGTTTATCTATCTGAGATGCGCCTTCTTGTCACATAAAATTGATGTGAAATCAGGATTTCCATGGTTGCGCAATGAGCACTGGGAGAAGACCCTGGAGGAGAAGCCCTCGGGCAGTGCTAATACCCACAGACAGAGCAAGTTGCTGAGGTGCAGACAGATCAGGAGACTTTACAGCATCTTAGCAGTGCAGGTAAAGAGAATAGAAGAAGCCCAAACCTGCCTGGAAGATCATAAAAATAACCATAAATATAAACAATCATAATAATAAAAGTAAAGGCCAACGTTCATGCCTCTTATTGCAGTACCAGAACCCTGGACACATGGTTTTACATACCCTCATAAGTCTATCAATGAAAAGCCCTCTGCCCCTTTTTGGGCAGAAGGACACCAAGATACCCAGCCAAGGCCACCAGCGGGGGAAACCCTGGAGCTAGTAGTGGTTCAGTAGCACCCCATGCTGCCCTATATGGCAGTTTGGTAGCCAGCCCAGCCTGAGAGTGTTCAGTCCTCCTTGCTATGTCCAGCATGCCCTGCTACTTGCCTCATTTCCAGCAGTGTGGCAAGAAAGTCCCTCCACGTGGACATGCCTGTTTTCCTCCATCCTGAACAGGTGCATCTCTTCAAGTAGGACTCATTCTAACTACACATCCAACAGGAGCTGCTGAAAAACACGAAGAGAGGGTAAGCTCAGCAGTCATTCATCCCAAGGGAATGTGGGGCCAAGCAGGAGAAACATACCTCCATCTAGACAGAAAAAAAAAATGCTAGAAACCGAATCCCTCTCCTTAATAGCATGGTGTTTTCAGGCCCCTTCTCCCAGTCAGCTTGCAGCTCCTTTGTCATTCCCTTTTACGATGGCAAGTTAGTGCCTTACTAAAGATACACTCAAGGGGCCAGGTTGACACCTGCAGTGCTAGCAGCCCAAATGGGCACCCATTCGAGTCCTGGCTTTTCCACTTCCCATCCAGCTCACTGTTTATAGCCTGGTAAATTAGCAGAGCATGGCTCAGGTCCTTGAGCGCCTGAATTCATGTGGGAGGCTTCTAGCTTCAGAGAAGCTCAGCTATGGCCATCGCAGCCATTTATGGAGTAAATCAGCAGAAGAAAGATCTATATGTAAATCTACTTCTCAAATAAAAATAAATACATCTTTTAAAAAAGATGCACATGGGGCCCAGCGTGATAGCATAGTGGTTAAGGTCCTTGCCTTGCACATGCCAGGATCCCATATGGGCACCGGTTCTAATCCCGGCCACCTTGCTTTCCATCCAGCTCCCTGCTTGTTGCTGGGAAAGCAGTTTAGGGTGGCCCAAAGCCTCGGGACCCTGCACCCGCGTGGGAGACCTGGAAGAAGCTCCTGGCTCCTGGCTTCAGATTGGCTCAGCTCCAGCCGTTACAGTCACTTGGGGAGTGAACCATCAGACGGAAGATCTTCCTCTCTGTCTCTCCTTTCTGTATATCTGCCTTTCCAATAAAAATAAATAAATCTTTACAAAAAAAAAAAAGATGTACTTGCTAATGCTCCTACAGGGTCCCACGGCACAAGACTCAGAACAATGATCCCACCTGCGCTAACATCCCTAACAATGAAGTGTTCCAAAGTGGAAATCAAAGGCGAGCCAGAGCCCTCAGCCATCACAGCATCTTCAGAAAAGCACAGTGACTCCTGCTACTGACCCATCAAAGGAATGCCACAGACACTATGGCAATAGATACCCACACGAAAGCTGACCTCAGCATGCTCAAGCCCAATGTCCACCTGTGCAACTCACCAGCCTTTTCCCTCAAGGAGTGCAGGAATCGAGCAGGAGGCTTTCAGCTCCTGATTCCACACATTGTGAAGCAAATTCTTCCTTCTCTTCCACTACCCCAGTGTCCTGACTGACCTATTGAGTGCAAGGAGAGAGGACCCGAAGTTCAAGAATTCCCCAATTGTGCCTCTCAATGAATCATGGTATAAAAGGAGTTGGAGTTAAACCCTTGATGTATTTATGCTTGCACTCATTTTTTTCATCCACTCACTCAACACACACACTTAGAAAAGTGAGACAGCATGAAGTAGCATACCAAAATTTAAGAGAGGTGTGAAAGAGAGTTGGAACTTTGAAACAGAACTGACCTAGCTTTGAGTTCACCTTTCTGTTTATTTCTAGTTAGCCTGCAGCAAGCTACTTTGTATTTCTGAGTCTTAGTTTTCTCATCTGCAAAGTGGGGATGAGAACGGAGTTTTATACACTCTCAAAGCATCCAATGTCCTATGCAGTATCTAGGGTTCCATAGACTGAAACTGCTGTTCTTTTCATCATTGTTTTCAGCATCAGTATTACCAGATTGTCCTTAAGGAGCTGCTGTTTGCTGTTATGGGCTAGTATTTCATAGACCTCTCTTTCCAGGATGAAAGATGACAATGTAAGAGCGAGGGGAGAGTTGCAGGGCAATGTCTCTGTGGTGTTGGTTCCATGCATGGGTTAACCTTTCTCTTGGATCTCACATGCCGCATACTCACAGTGTTGAAATTTTGATCACAATCCACAGGAAATGAAACCTGGTAGGTTTGGCAAGTGAGGACCTGGAGGAGGAAGGGGTGTGCACAGCCAGTCCCCATAGAGGAGCAGCCTCAAAATCCCACGTGCTCCAGTTCACAGGTGAGGAGCCCCCAGTAGCTGTGTACCCAAGCCCTCCAGGACAGCTGCATGGCTGCTACCTTCTCACCTCTGTCCAGGACCGTCACCATGGGAACATAGTACTTACCACTCAGCTTTGTGATGCTCAGCACACATAAGGCAGGAAGCCTGTGGGGGAAGCACAACCCCATTCACGTAGGCAGGATGAGAGCACATCTCAGATGCAGGTGGGCGTGAATGGGCAGCCTGTGGATGCAGAGGCAAGAGAACCTGCAGATGTACCAACAGGGTGATGACCCAGCTTCTCCACTGGGTCCTGACTCAGCATACAAGCATAATTTTTACAATAAGATCACTTGATGTGGTGGTGAAGGAAGATCCACCCTGCGTGTTTGTTGTGCATCTCATAGTTCTGACAGTTATAAAAATGTCAAGCCATTATATTATGCAAAATTCACAGCTACCCTGTGAGCCCTTATCATCCTCATTTTACATGTAAGGACTCAGGAGGATCAGAGAGGGAAGTAAGGTGCTCAAAGTTGCACAGCTGGTCAAGACCAGGTTTGATCAGAGCCTTCCAACTCTGAGTCGGTTTTCCCAGGGAAACCAGTGCTTGGATTCTGAGCTTCTAAACTGAGATGCTACATGGTTTGTGCTGTGTGGGTGGACATGATGTACAGAAAATGCTTAATCAAGAGCTGCCTTTATCTGACTTCCCTATGCAGGGCTTGGAACTCCATTAATCCTGGCTGTTGCCTGAATCCTTGCTCTTTCACAGGCATTTTTTTTTTCTTCACTAAGAAGGATGAATTCTTAATCCAATTTGAAAGTGTTTGAAACTATTCAGGCACACATTCCTGCCAGAGACAGATGAGCCACTTTCCAATTTCAATGTGTAAACCGGTGTTATCTCTACAAAAGGAGTGTCCTTGGACCAACTTAACTTGTCCCAAAATGCATTTGGACAGGCACTCCAGCCCTGCTTGACAGGTGAGGACATTGGGGCTCCCAGGAGCCGACAGCTTTGGATCTCAACAGGATTTGGCTCCTGAACTCATGCAAACCTTGCATTCCCCTAAGTTATAAGTAAATAGTCCTAAGGGAGCAGAACTATATCACTCACCATGTTCTGGAAGTGGGGTCTTTTGGGAATGTTGTGGGCTAGATTCTTGCCTCATACTGAGAAAGCACCTTAAGCACAGGTACCAATATAGTTTACACAGTGATAAAGTTTCTTGAAAAGGTGAGAACTCCCCAGACGCATGTGGGTCATGAAAACAGAGTGGGCCAGGAAAGGGAAGGTGAAAGAGAGAGAAATATTTATGCACTGTCCTCTGAGTTCACAGAAACAGAGGGAGCCCTCCTCCCTGTGGACTCTTCCGAGACTTGGAAGGGAAGTGTGACATGACACTAAACCAGATCCCAAGTGCAGGGAATTCTTCCTGGGGAAGGAGCCATTTCATTGACAGGTTAGGCACTAGGCTCACACAGAGCTGGGACAGGAGGTAGCTTCCAGCTTGTGACGTGGAACTAGCTAGCAACCTGTCCCACATCACAAGGGTCCTAGGTCACCGGAAGTATATCCTTAAAAGGTGGAGAATTGGCTATAAAACCCCAGTGGGTCCAGCTTCTCTCTCTGCCTCTCAGACTGCCAAGTAATCCTCCCTCCCTGACCATCATTTCCATCTTCCACCCTCACCAGTGGTTGCCTAAAATTGACCTTGAACCTCCAAAACTGAAAGCTAAATAAATATTTTCTCTTCATTAGTTACACAAGTCTTGTTTTAAACATTTAAACAGTTATTTATTTATGTTTTATTTGAAATGCAGATTACAAAAGAAGGAGAGACAGAGAGATCTTCCCCTTACCGGTTCAAGCCCCCAATGGCTGCAGTGGCCAGAGCTGAGCTGATCTGAAGCAGGGAGCTAGATTGGAAGTGTGGCAGCCGAGACTCACCTGGGATGCTGGTGCCAAAGGCAGAAGCCTAGCATACCGTGCCACAACATCAGCCCCTGCATCTTTCTTTACAATGACAGCGTTAACACAGAATTTCTCCCATAAGCTCTCACGTTGATTAGCTCATGGAGTTGAATGTGAGCGCAAAACAGACTGACACTCTGCACTACTGAGCATCCTCCCTTTAGGCATATACGTTTTCCTTTTAGAAGAAATCCTAGCAGCATCATAACATTTTGGAAATATTGTTGAGTACGATCCACCTCACCACTGTAAACATTCTCTAGCCTTTGGGACAATAACCAATCCAGCCAATCTCCTCAGAGGCAGAGCCGACCTCTCCTCTGGGGTCCTGTAGGATGACCATTGACAGCCACCTGGCTGAAGACCAGACTATTGCCATGACAAGGCCCTCACATCTTTGTATAGTGCCCTTCTCACCTCAAAGTACCCGCCTTTCTTTCATTTCAGCTCCGGCTGGGCCAGGGTAAAGCTGAAGCCACTTGGATCATCATGCATCTTCCAGCCATCACCACCAACCACTGCCTTGTGTCACTGGGATACGGACTAAGGTGGACACATTTCTTCAGGACTGGGAGGACTGGTGAGGAAAGATGAGCTGAGGCTTACCAACCCTGGGTCCACACACAGGCAAACATCACCCAAATTCCTCCCCCCTCCCTGTCAATCCAGATTGCAGGCTGGGTACATAATGACCTGAGCCTCTCTTCCCATCAGACAACAGCCCATGACCTTTCCCTAAGAATCACTATGTATGCTGGAGCCCCACCCCAGACTCTACCTCCTGTGTATGTCCAATGAGTCCCAGCCCTGGGCACCATCCCAGATCCTGTAACCTTCGTTAATTAGAGTTTATTGGCTTTCCCAAGCTTGCGCGCATGCCTATCTAAGTGGGCTCTATCCTTTAAAGATGTCTTGCTTTACTCAGGAAATGCTGAGATTCACCAGGAAGCCCTGACCCCCACCTCTCAGGAATCTGGCTCTTATCCCACTCCTGTCCTCCTTTCTGGTGACATTGACTTGATTTCTATGCTTTCTTTATATATTTCTCTAATTAATAATAATAAAGACAAGGTATAGAATTTCACTTAAGTAGTGTTGTGGTCTTAGGCAGCTAGTTCAGAGTCACAAGTTTAGAAACCATAGCTCCTGCACCTATGTGATCCTTTCTGCCCACCCGTGAGTCAAATGACACTCACCTAGCAGCACCTGGAACCTGAGGTGGGGTTGGTATTGCCTTGTTGCATAACCACTGCATAAAGGCACCCATAAAGGCCCATGAAAAGGAGGGGCTCAATCTCTTGGTCCTGCATTTCTGTGATTCCTGCACTCTGCTCCTGGCCTCCCTGGCTGCTCTCTGGCTTTCTGCAGAAAGAATCCGAGGACAGATAGCCCCTGAGCATACCCCTGTGTGTCTGTATTCTTTACCCTCTGTTCACTGCTTGGGCAAGTCAGTGAAGATGCAAATACTAAGATGCTTTGTATTTCTAATCTGTGTACTTTGAAGAGTTCCAGGAGAGGTGAGGCCTGGCAGTGATGGGATGTGGGCAGAGAAGCCAGGAAAGGTGAATCTCTGCAGCTTTCTAAGTGTGTCCAGGTTGTTTACTCTTAGGATAGCTTACGTTGCTGGGGAAGCTGGGACATAGGTCTTCAGTGTAACGGATGGACTTCACGGTAATGATCATTTGTCCCTCTCAGGGCTTGGATTTGGACTGGATGGCCACTAATCGTTGCCCAGTCCCTGCAACTAGTAATCAGGAAGGTGGGTCTCAGCACTTCGGTGATTCCTAGACTAATGACATTGCCCTCACGAAACTTGGCCTTAACTTGTATGGGGTATGATTTCTTTCACACCCAACAACAGATATCATCTAATCAGATACTCTGGGCAATTTCATCTTCAGTTGTGAGCTGCTTCCCACACCAAGAAGGAGACACGGGAACGAAGACAAGAAAGACAGGTACCGCAATCCAAAGCCAAGGGTGGGGGGGCAGGAACATTTTTTTTCTACCCTCTGAGAGTCCCTGGAATAAGCTAACAAAGGTAGACTCATTAGAGAAAAGATAACACAAATTTGTTAAGAGCATGAAGGCAATCACAATGTGTAATTAGGCACTAGCTCAGCACCATACAGCAGCTCTTGCATCCCTTTATCAGGGAAGATGGGGGATGCAGACAATTTGCAGGGATTGTGAAGGATTGTTAGGAGGAATAGATGGTTCCAAGGCAGAAATGAGCTTGTGAAAAGATTCTCTTTGGCATCTGAATGAGCCCAAGGAACAGGCATTATCTTGTAATGGAAATCCATCTAGGTACCATTCAATTCTTCAGTCTTCCTTTGAGATAGATAATGAGATCGCAAGAGAAGGAGTGGAAAGCAGTTCTAGCCTCTTTTGCAGATCTGGGCTTAATGCAGATGGGGGAACTCTAGCATACCTCCCTGTGCTGGGGGTGAAGAGAAGCAATGAAAGGTTAGAGAGACCTTGATTGGGGTTTGCCTCTAATTTCCTCTAGAAAAAGAAAGCTTCTTCTTGCCAAAACATCCCACACTTTGGAGGGGGAGGTCGGGTTATTACCACTGTCTGAGCCCCTTACGGTTTCACAGTAGTTCTCTTTGCCTTCAAATCCTGCCCTCCAAGTCTCCAAGCTGAGCATAAAAGTGTAAGGATGAAAATTAACCAAAAGGGGTCCTTAAGGCCCAGGGATGGAGGGCCCATGAATGTTAGGTTGTCTGTCCTTCTGAATTGGTAGTTGTTGCTGCATTACTTAGGTTGTCTGCCCTTCAGTTGTTGCCGCATTACCAACATCCCCAAGTTAATTTTATATACCAGGCAAAGGTCGCTAGACCCTTAACAAGAGGGCTACACTTGTAAGGCAATGCATTGCAAATTGCTCCCTAGGTCATTTTAAGAATGCAAATCCACCCAGGGAACCATAGAACTTGGTGAGGGGAGAGATCTTAAAGCCCGATGTTCACCTACAGGTTTTGTGTCAGTTATTTTATAGTTACCCATACATGTAAAGCTCATTTCTATGAATGGGAGTCAGATCAGCCAGGGGCTAAAATTGGGCCAAATATTTGTTTACTAGGGTCTTGCCTCTTACTTAAAAATTATTTTAAGCACAGGCAGCTGTAAGCAGTGATTCAAACATCCCGTTTTGGACTCTGCACCATTTCCTGCTTCCCTTTCCCCACAACAGGTGGTCAGAAAGGATTACACAGGTGTCCAAACTCTGGACTAGCTGCCTAGGACTGTATCACTTCGTGTGCTTTTGATGAGCTCAAGGGGTTTTGAGATATGTATATATATTTTTTGCTCCAAGCTCTTGCCATGTACAATTACAAGCACTCAAAGCATACAAAATGATAACATTTATTTAAAAGGTGACCAAGTGGGCACATAAACACCCAGGAGCAAGGGCTACCCCACAGAGATACTCCCAGATGGAGAAGGGGCGGGGGAGGCAAGACAGAGGACAAGGTAGGCCCTCCAGTTGGGGTCTGAAGCAGAAGAAAGGGAGAGGACCCTTGCCAGTTATTGGTGCCTTATGCAGTGGAGGAAGTATCTCCAGATGTGCACTCATCTGCAACCTGTGTGGCCCCTCCAAAGGTTCCACATGCAACTCAATATCCTATTCCTGATGTCTTACTCCGGCCCTGGAAGAAGCAGATGCATCCTTGGACAGGGAGCATTTTCACTGACAATAGGAGCGTAGAATTACACATGGGGGATTGTGACTTCCAGCCCAACGGACCTAGCTACTTGTGCAAATGGGTGTACAGTCACTGGCTGTATTGGTAAGCTTTTTCCTGCTAACGCAAAGACTCAGAGGAACAACTGGTGAATGAAGAAAATTGGTTTTGTCAGGAAGATTTGGCGCTTCACAGCCCCAGCTCAGGAGGCCCCACTATGTTAACTGTTGGTGGTAATATTCTTACTGGCAGGATCCAAGGCAGATCATAACATCATATGGTAGAAGTAGTGTGTGTGCACATGTTTCTGTGTATGTATGTGTGTCCTTATAAATCCACCACAGTCCAGTCAGCTTTAAATTTCAAACATCTGGGACCAGTGCTGTGATATAGCAGGTCAAGCCGCTGCCTGTGGTTCCAGCATCTAAATAAGAGTCAGCTTGCATCTCATCCTCCAATTTTGATCCAGCTATTAATGTGGCTGGGAAAGCAAGCGAGGATGGCCCCAGTAGTTGGACCCCTGCATCCACATGAGCTGGGAAAAGCTCCTGACTTCCAACCAGTTTAGCAGCGACCATTTGGGGAATGAACCAGCAGATGGAAAATCTCTCTCTCACCATTTCAAATAAATAAAATGAAACTTAAGACAAAAATTTAAATTGCTGTGTAGGGGTCAGGAGCCACACCCTATGCAAATAAAGTCTCAAAACATGGTTAAAGAAAAGCAGATTGCTAAGATTCTTTCTTTTAGGGTTATAAGGGGATTTAAGCATAGAAAAGGCTAGGAGAAGTACTGCCAAAAGTTCTTTACTGCTGATGAGAGTTCATCACAGGCCTTCAATCCACCAAACATAGCTGCAACCTTCTCCCCCTTTGCGTCCTCTAACCCTCTGCCCAGCCATGCACTTGTACCTTAAGAGAATACTCTCTGCTTTCCTTCTTACATTCTCATCAACAAGACTACTAATCTTGTAGCTGATCACAATTCGTGTTTGTTGAACAGATGTGGACCTAAGAGCTTCAGCAGCTGATTACTGGGAGATGGCTACAACAACAGACCCCATAGAAGGAGAAACCCACAAACACCGACAGAAAGTGACCAGCTTCCCTATCCTCAAGGAAGCACCTGCCAGGTTTCCTATCAGAGTTCTGCTCACCTGAATGGCATCAGCATGGACCTTAGAAAACTAACACCCTTCCCTGGTTCTACCCCAACCTGCCTTTCTCTGTATTCTCTTTTCAGAAGTCCTCCTGCTAGCTTGCAAATTGGGAAGAGCACTTTCAGGACCAAAGATCCTATGAACGCTGGTTTCCTGAGTAAACCTCTGCTCCCTTGAGTCTACTCCCATCTCTGATGTACTTGCTGTCTAGCATTGGGCAGTACAGGCCTCGATGTAAACAGTACTGATGTAGGTGGGAGGATATTAACTTGTGACGCCAGGTTCTTAGTAAGCACAGAGAGAAGTTTTCCAAGTTGTAACACAATTCAGTGTACAACACGATAAAAATGTGTTTAAAAGGTGAGGGCATGAACACACACACAGATGCATACATACACACGTAAACACACACACACACAGACGTGCATATACACAGGTGCCTGTGGGTTATCTCACATAGGGATAAGTCATGAATAGGTAGGTAGCAGACCAGAAGATTTGACTGAAAGAAGGATTTGAAAAGGAAAGATAGAAGGAACACCTGGCCGTCCATCCAGCCATGGTTGTCGTGGACGAGAGCAAGAGAGAGCTCCACCCCGTTGGCCTTTGTGAGGTCAGAGCTGGTGGCTCCCCAGGCATGAAGCACCTCCACAGGTTCCACAGAGACCTCAATATCCGCATCTTCATGTTATCCCTGCCCAGGTCCTGGATGAAGCAGGCACCTCCCAGGAAAGGGACCTGATGGACAAGGAGAATTGAATAACACACGGGAGCTTGTGGCTTTCATCAGAGCAAATGCTGAACTAACTTTCTGGGGATTTATCCTACATCAGCATTCATGCCTCCCCAATCGAAGGCCACTTCTCTGGGTCAACAAGCTTGAGAAAAGTACCCAGGAGTTGACTGATCCATGGTATGTGACTCCAGGAAGACACCTGGGTTGAACCAGACACCCAGGTCCAGGAGCTGTACACACACACGCACACACACATACACACACGTACATGAGGGCTCAAATCTGAATTACAGTCAATGATTATCAAGCAAAATAAAAACTCCATCCACATTTTAAGTTTACAAAAGCTATATGCAGCTGGTGAATACCAGTAAAAATTTTCTCCTTGGCCAAAGACTACCCCAGGCCTTCTGAGTTGTTTTTCTAGCAGTCTCAAATGTTAAGCTTCATCTTGGCATTGTTGAATTTTAGCAAGAATCCTTCTGAGTCAGTTTAGTCAAAATCTCCACTCCCTATATGTAATCCCTCTCTTGAGATGGAACCCCTATATTGTAAACACAGGACTCGGCCTCTGATCTTTCCTCCTTAGCCGAAGGTGTCCTTATCTGTCTTTTATCAAAGGGAATTCACTGACTTGATGGAGTGATACAACTTGTTTGACGAGATAGTAATCAGCAGTTTCAAGTCATTTGTTTCTCCAGTGGATGAAAACCTTAATGTCCATTGCTGTCTGTAAAGTTTTGCTTAGCATAATTCTAGGTACAGACAGGGGATTTCTAGGTCTGGTGTAGAAGGAATGTTAACCACCTTCCCCAGATCAACAGCAGTGCACCTAACTATCATAAATTCTACAAAAGCCATGTCCTAACTGGACAATCAACAGAAGGTCACAAACACCAATGACCAACCAGAAGAACAAGAGCTGATCTTACACGTCTGGGTCCTGTTTACCATCTACAGGAACCTTCACCTGACTCCACAGAGAGCCCAGGACTCAAGCAACAGCTGCCCAGCTTCTTGTTCTGCACTTGGTCATCAACACCTACCTTTGTTTACCAACCTGATGTCAGCGACTGCTTTTCTATGTGTCAGGTGAGTAGACTCAGATTTGGAGGCTCAACAACCACATCTTCAACTGGCTTGTGGCGGTGGCAGGGTCACTCAGCAATGCCCTTGCTCTTCACTATTCCACAGCTGCTGTCTGGTCTCCCCGACCTGCAGCAGAAATCCTGTTAGGTTGTTTCAGTCGGCCTCCCACCATCCTTCAACTCTCCCCTTATCACTGATCATCGACTACAAAGGATCACTTTTTCTTATTTGCATAATTGAGTCGAATCGCTCCCCATCCACTATAAAATCCTGTTGCAGTGGTCCTTGTGCCTGTCACCATGGCTGCCCTTGAGAAAGATTGCCTACTGAATCATTTCCCACCCCCCTCTCCCTTAGAAACACCATAAAGAACAAGAGAGATGTGTAATTCCCCATGATGGCTTACAGTCCTGACGAATGGGACTGGGCCGGAAACTCAGATTTTTGGCCTCTATGTGGAAAGCAGAGGCCACTTGATAAAACTAGTCCCACATACTTGGTTTTTTTTACTCTGTCTTTTGTGGGCCATCCACTAGCATGAGAAGGGACTTACATCCTGGCTCACTATCTGCTTAAAAACAGGACTGTCACCTACGGTTTCTCCTTTCTTAAAGGCAATGGGAATAGCATGTGATAATCCATGCAGAAGCGATTTAGATCCATAGGATACCTTTCTGACTAAAGCTCAG
Organism: Ochotona curzoniae; assembly: GCF_017591425.1. NCBI lineage: Eukaryota > Metazoa > Chordata > Mammalia > Lagomorpha > Ochotonidae > Ochotona > Ochotona curzoniae. Next base: position 6,779,559 of record NW_024465699.1, read on the forward strand.
AAATATCATCATGTCCTCTGGGCACTGGGCTTCCTCCATCTTTAGAAACATAAATATTCAGATAGCTGTACAATCCCTTTTGAATGAAGACCTACATTTACAGGTAATGGTTTTAAAAATTCCTACTGCTTTATCCTGCCTCCATTATCAAGATGATGCTCTTACAGCTATCTTGCCAACCCCTGCCAGGCCAATTTTCCTGAAGAATCCATTTTTCCATGCCCACATTACTCAAAACCTACAGGTATCTGCCTCCCAAGTCTAATTTTTGCCCCTGCTCACTTTTGCTTCGGAGGCAGCAGTGATGTGGCCTCCCTCTCGTCCCTCTGCCCACTCCCTACCTTCATCCCATCACTTAGATGCTCATCATCTCTCATCTTGAGGAGCTAGCAAGGCAGAGCTCAGTGCCTGGGCTGCCTGCCCACCCAGGGATGCTAATGGTCAAGGAAAAGGACTTCAGAACAAGATGGGATATGTGTCGGTGAGTGGCATCATTCAGTGGATGTGTGCTAGCCTCAAGGCAGTATCACAGGGGAGTTGGGACCACATCACTGTCATCTTTGGGAAGAACATTTGGTGAACATTCCTGTGCTTTGATAATCAGACACTTAGGGCCCCATGCAACAGCTCAATTGGCTAATCTGCTACTTGTAAGCACTGGGATCTCCTATGTGCACTAGTTTGTGTCCTAGTTGTTCTACTTCTCATGCAGCTTCCTGTTTGTGCCTGAGAAGGCAGCAGAAGATGGCAAATCTTGGGATGCTGCACTCATGTAGGGGACCTGGCAAAAGTTCCTGGCTCCTGGCTTTGGATGGGCGCAGCTCCATCCATTGCGACCATTTGGGGAGTGAACCAGCAGCTAGAAGTTCTTTCTCTCTGTCTCCTCTCTGTAAATCTGCCTTCCCAATAAAAAACAATTAGACACTTAATGGGTGCTCAATAAAGATATTTGCAATAAGCAACTGGAGCTGCAAAGGAAACAGCAGGAGTTCCCTTTATTTAATTTGTCTGTGTATTGCATAATAACCAAGGATCTTGTAACTAAGCCAGCTGTGAGAGTCCATGGCACTTGGCTAACCTGAACCCCCCAAGACTATGTATGCGTCCACTGAAGGATGGGCAGCATCCTGGTCAGGCCTCTTCCTGTTGCTTGCATAGTGTCTGATGGTGGAGGCTCAAAACCACATGACTTGCAAAAGTAGCAAGATAATTAAGTAGTGACCAAGTGGTCTGCTTCTGGCCAGGATCTGGAGAGGAAAAAGGAGACACATAAATAAATCTAACACATTAAAGGTACAAAATTTGTTTTAGTTATGCGCTGTACAAAGCTTTCAGATATATTAATACTGATGAATAAAGCAAGTTAGGCTAATTATGTAAACTGAGTTCCTATATGTAAAGTTCAAATGCTGAAGTGGGTCTATAGCCATTTTCCTGTTAATCACATTGGCATTGAGCATTTCTTCACAAGCTTACAGACATTTATTCAGATCCCCTTTCTGGTAGACATTTTTCTATGCCCTTTGTCCATTTCGTAATTGGAAAAGTTGTTTTCTCTCTTTCCAGCTCATTAGCCATAGGGGTTCTTACTTATTCTAAATACCAGCCCTTTACTGTGCATATGGTTTGCAAATATTTTATTCCAGTCTAAAATTATTCATCCTTTTATCCTTCTGTAGGCTCTTTCAGGGAACAAAAATTTCTGATTTTGATTAATTGTCTTTGAAAATTTTAAACATTGTGCTTTTGGTATCAACTTTAAGAACTCTTTGTCCAAAAGTTCTCTTCTGTGATTATTTTTTAAGACTTGTTTTATTTGTTTGAAATTCAGTTATGGAGCTAGCATGGTGGCATAATAGCATGCCAATCTTCCACCTGTGGCATCAACATCCCATATGGGTGCCAGTTCAAGTCCTGGCTACTCCACTTCAAATTCTGTTCCCTACTCATGGCCTGGAAAAGAGGCAGAGGGTAACTGAAGTTCTTGGGCTTCTAATCCACATGGGAGAAGCTCCTGGCTCCTGACTTTGCATCTGCTTAGCTCTAGCTATTGTGACCATCTAGGGAGTGAACCAGCAAATAGAAAATTTCTCTGTCTCTCTTTTTCTTTCTGTATGTCTGTCTTCAAAAAAAAAAGCAAACAAATCTTGAAAAATCAGAATTACACTCTGACCTGATTCACTCCCCAGATGGCTGCAAAGTCAGGGACCTGTCCAAGCGGGAGCTGGGACCCTGGAACTCCATCACAGGAACTGGCTTAACCCACTGTACTACAATTACTATGATAGCGGCTCATCTCCTAAGATTCTTTACAGACACTTGATTGTTTCGTAACTCTGTGATAACATTTATATAAGATGTAACGTTTAAGTAGCTTATTTGTTGTCATTGTTATAGTTATGTGTTGCTTAAGGATGGGAAGAAATTGTGGTAAGTGCATCAGCAGGCATTTTTTTCATTACAGAGTAACTTAAGCAAATCTAGATCACCACTGTAGGTTAATACCTCAATGCAGCCCTTTGACGCAATCAAGAGACTCCGGAAACATGAGCTATGAGTGATAGCTACAGATTGTAGGTGTAATGCAGTGTGGAGTACCATAGGAAATATTTATCTAAGTAGGACCGTATTACAAAGTGGCAGTCCAATATGTAGAACAGCAGACATAAAGCAGTAACATAGTAGTCTGATATCATTGTCAGGTGATGCATACTATACGTAGCTGCTATACTTCTATGTGGCTGCTAGCAGCAACATCACCACAGATAGGTGTGAGCAACGTGTCGTGCTATTACATTATGCTGGCTACAGCATCAATGCACAATAGGTAATTTTCAACTCCATAATTCTGCGGGATGGCCATCACTCACTGAACTCTCATCAAGCCGCACCTGGCTGCTTCCCTACTAATATCTACAGCTGTGGATATCTGTCTGAGTCTTTGTTGCATTGCTCTAACGGAGTCCTGCAGCACGGGCCATCTGTAAAGGGCAGCAGCTGACTGGCTCACAGTCCTGCAGGTTGGCAACCCAAGATGGAAGCACTGGTGTCAAGTGAGGGCCTTGCTGCTGTGTCATGTAACTCGATGGGAGGCAGAGAGACAGCAGAGCAGGGGGCCAGGTGCACCCTTTGATAAGGAACTCTGTCTCACACCAATACTATTGATCCATTATGAGGCCAGAGCCATCAAGGCAAATGACCTCTTCAACATCCCGCTTCTCAGTGTTGTTCTGATGGCAGCTGCATTTCCAACATACGCTTTGGCAGGGGAAGTGTTCCAGCTATAGCCGTATCCATTTGCTCCATTTGTTGAGTTGCTTTTGTATGTTAGTCAAACATTAGTTGAGCATTTGTGTGGGTGTAACTCTGAATGATCTGTTCTATTGTGTCAGTCCATCTCCTTCTATTATGCCACGATAAATCAGTGCCTTTCGTTATCAAGATTGTTTCAGCGGTTTCTAATACTTCTGCTTCTCATGTAGATTATAGAATAAACCTGTCAGGAGCTACTGAAATTTTTTCTTCTTTCTCATGTTTCACAAGTTTTTTATTTAGTGTATTCATTTGAAGAATTTCCTTCACCCGGTCTTTGAGCGTGTGCCTGCTTTTAGTTTTTCTTCATTCAGGAATGTCTGTATTCCCATTCATTCTTAAGGCACTGCAGGATACAGAATTTGTTGTTGACACTCTTTTTTTTTTCTCTTAGCACTTAAAAAACACTGTATCATTTTGTAAGGCCTCCATGTTTTCAAATTAAACATTCACTTTTATACACGTTTGTGTTGCCTCATAGGCAATGTGTCACTATCTCTGGCTCCTGTCACAATTTGTTTTTGCCTTTAAGTATTTTGAATTTTAGTAACTACACTTTGTGATGTAATTATTTTTTTAAAGATTTATTTATTTTTTGGAAAGTCAGATATTAGGAGAGGAGGAGAGACAGAGAGGAAGATCTTCTGTCAGATGATTCACTCCCCAAGTGAGTGGAATGGCCAGTACTGCACCAATCTGAAACCAGGATCCAGGAACCTCTTCCAGGTCTCCCACATGGGTGCAGGGTCCCAAAGCTTTGGGCCATCCTCGACAAGCAGGAAGCTGGATGGGAAGTGGAGCTGCCAGGATTAGAACCGGTGCCCATATGAGATCCCTGCACGTTCAAGGCGAGGACTTTAGACGCTAGGCCATGCTGCCAGGCCCTCGTGATGTAATTATAAAAGCTTACAAGAAAAGCTTTTAAATCTTATTTCTTTAAAAGGGAGACAAAGAAAAACATTCCATCTGCTGGTTCACTCCCTATAAATGCATACAAGTGTTAAGGCAGGACCAGACCAGACCAAAACCGGGAACTTAGAACTCAGTCTGTCTCCCATATGGGTGGCAGGCACCTAAGGACTTGAGCCATCAACTATTGCCTCCCAGGGTGTGTACTGGCAGGGCCTGTGATTGAGTGTGGAGCCAGGGCTCAGATCCAGACCAGCTGATGCAGTTGTGCCAAGCTGTGTCTTGACTAACATACCAAGCCTCCACTCTGTTAAAAACATCTTGACTGAGGCTTTAGCTTCTTTAAAAATAGATTTATTTATTGTTATTTCAAAGTCATGTTTCACAGAGAGAGAGAAGAGAAAGAGAGCAAGAGGCCTTCTATCTCCTAATTTACTGGTTAACTCCCCAAACAGCTGCAATGACCAGAACTAGGCCATCATGGAGCCAGGAGCCTGGGTATTCTTCCAGGTCTCCCATGTGGGTTGGCTCCAAGGACTTGGGCCATCTTCTACTGCTTCCCAGACACTTTAGCAGGGAGCTGGATCAGAAGTAGAGCAAAGGGGACATGAACTGGGGCCCCTAAGCAATGTTAGAACCATAGCTGCTATATTAATGCTGTACTACCATGCAGGCCCCTGTAGTTATTTGTTCACAGAGATTTTCATGTGTCTCAATAGAATATGCTGTGCTTTCGTTTTATCAGCTGCTTTAAAATCTCGATCAGATGCAAAATCTGATGGATCTGGTATTGGTATCAGTGAATTGCCTTCCTCCACTGAAGTCGGGATTTGTCCTAAATGGTGTTATGACAGGTACTGGCTTATTGAGTCCTGGACCTTTTTGCCATTACACAGGAAACTGTGGATGCCCTATCAATCACCAGTGTAACAAGTAATCACTCTGCTTAGATTTAGCACATAGCCTCTTCGTTTCTTTTGTAAAGAAGTTCTGATTCAATTATAGGGACCTTTGTGGGGTTATTTTAAATCTACTAAAGTGGGGAGGGGTCTCTGAAGCACCTACTGATAGGTAAAAAGGGTTTCCCCCAGCCAGAATAACTGAGATCTCTTGGGACAGAGGGAAGCTGAGGCTCTGAAGCAGTTCCCTGGCCAGGAGTCTGCGATGGGCTCCCACTGAGTTGTGGAGTGCAGACCAGTTCCTGGGTCCCTCCCCATCTCAGGATGCATCTTGCCAATGGCCTTCAGCCATGCTGGGGTCACAGGACAGTGCATTAATGTCAGTTCTGATACATTAACCATGTTTGGTGTGAGTAGCCACCCTAAAGGAAGGACCTGGCAGGTTAAGCAGGCACAGTTTACTGAACATGTCACTTCCTGTAGCTGAGGTCTTCTCAGACATCTCCTGAAAGCAGAGAACTTGAAGCCAGCAAGACAAAGTTGGCCTGTCAGCACAGCTTGCAGGTGCCTTGTGGTTCCACTGGAACCAGAAGATACTGGTCAGACTTAATGGCAAAGTGATCCATTGGGCATTACCTCACCACGCTTGCTGTGTCTGCCTCTGAGTGTGACCACCTTGCAAGAATCTGTGGTACTAATCACTTGGGTTCTAATTTCACTCATGGGGCCCGGTGCAATAGCTTAGCACTTAAAGTCCTCACCTGGAAAGCACAGGAATCCCATATGGGCACCAGTTCTAATCCCGGCCACCCTGCTTCCCATCCAGCTCCCTGCTTGTGACCTGGGAAAGCAGTCAAGAATGTTCCACAGCCTTGGGACCCTGCATCCTTGTGGGAAACCTGGAAGAGGTTCCTGGCTCTTGGCTTCAGATTAGCTCAGCTCCAGCTGTTGCGGCTGCTTGGGGAGTAAAGCATCAGATGGAAGACCTTCCTCTCTGTCTCTTCTTCTCTCTGTATATCTGCCTTTCCAATAAAAATATAAATAAATCTCTAAAATAAATAAAAGTAACAAATTTCACTCGTGACCACAAAGAAGGGGCATGGATAAAAAGGGAGAACAAAGAAAGTGTATTGCAGCAAGGCAAAAGGGATCCAAAGCAGGATCACTGTCGGAGGGACTTGTCCAGCAGTTTATACCCTTTGGGCTCTAAGGAGGTTTTGCACAAGGTTTTACAGACACATCAGCTGCTCATCCATGACCACCTTCTTGCTGGTGGATGTGCTCACATCCTCTTCATCTCTAGTTCCTCTCTCTTGTTTCTGGAGTAGTGAGCCATTTTGTTCAGGTGCGTCCTTCTCTGTCAGACTGGAGGGAATGGGCCCTCAGCAACTCATCCAGTTTAGACTTCTCCTGCCTCCTTTCTCCTTTCCGATACAATGTCATCTTCAGCTGAATTTCTTTTCCCAACAGCATTCTGTTAGGAACACGAGACATGAGAGCCTTAATTCTCATGTCTACAATATGATTAACATCAGCGAGTACTGATTGCTTCCTACGTGAAAACCCTTGTGCTGTGACCAGGACATGGCTCTGTACTGTGAAAGCTTTCAGCAAGATGGCTGGGGCCAAGTTGCTGCCCCCAGAGACCTATTTTCAGGACAGAATGAGAAGAAGAAAGAACATCAGAACAAGACCGGCTTCATGGAAAAAACTGTGTTTCAGCTGCATATTGGCTCTAGCCTCCATCTCATATACTCATATACAGATATATATATATACATATATATATATCTCCACAACTGCTTTTAAAATAAACACATCTTTGAAAAACAAGTTTAAAAAGAATGTCCAGTTTCAAAAGGCTTCCTGTGGAGTCTGTCAAACTGATCTTCACATAGAAAGAGTTAAGTAAAAGTCTTGGAGTTGCATTTATTTGGTGGACCCCACTTCAAAATCAGCTTGCAAGTCATTATTCATGTGTTCTTAGGAACAAAACATCAGGCAACAACATAGTGCTTCCATGTTCTTCCAGTACCAAAATGTGACCATAATATGTGACTTGCCAACTTCGCAAAGTGCTGGTGGGAATCAAACTAACTCATGCAGAATGCAATCTCTTAATAAGACAAGGGCCTGTCATAATTTACCATTACTACGTTATATGCACCTGCTCCCCACTCCATGGCTCTGTTTTCATGGATGCACTTGTCTTGATTTCAAATAAAGAAAAACTTGACAGTATGAGGGTCCGAATGCCAGGTTGCTACCTCACGCTTCTTTGTCATGATAAGAATAGATAGGGGCACAGTTTGGGGTGATTCAATGCAAACACAGAGATGTTCAGCTGGCACAAACAGAGAAGGAGAAAGCAGAAGTGAGACATGTCCAAGCAGGTTTAGCTGGAAGGAAGAAATGACCAAGCTTTGTCAATTGCCATTGACCTTCTTGCTGGAGATCATCTATTTCTTCTGCTCTAGCCTATCACAAAGGCTGTGCATCCAAGCCAAATGGAGATGCACTGCAGATGGCCCCACAGGGAAATTGTTCACCTACTCTCCATGACTCCTTTTGTCACTGCTGTGGTGAGGAGCACTCTGTCACCTGAGACCGTCCCGAGCTACTGAGCAAGTACAAATCATCAACGGCGGAAGAACCCACAGTGGAGCAAGAACAAAGCATCCGTGATGGAAATACCTGCAATGGGGCAGGCAAGGCAACACAATCACTCCTAAGCAGCGCGGGCAGCCTCAGCAGGAATTTGCTGAAGTAGATTGTGTTATTGTGCACTTCAGGGAAGCCAGTGACTGCTTCAGGGAGCTTAGACAACGCATCATGGCTTCCCATGGCATCGGTTTTACTGTCCTTTAGAGCCCTGCTCTTAGTTGAGTGCTGTCATTTTTTAGACTGATTTATTTTTATTGGAAAGTCAGATTTACAGAGAGAATGAGAGACAGAAAGATCTTCCATCTGCTGATTCACTGCCCAAGGGGCTGTAAAGGCCAGAGCTGAGCTGACCCAAAGCCAGGAGCTTCCTCTGGGTCTCCCACATGGGTGCAGGGTTCCAAGGGTTTGGGGCCATCCTCTTTTCCAGGCCACAAGCAGGGAGCTGTAAGGGAAGGGGAGCAGCCAGGACAAGACCAGTGCTCATATGGGATCCGGGCACATGCAAGGTGAGGAGAAGGCTACCGCACTAGGCCCGATGCTGTCATTTTGCTGGAGTTCTTATAACTCATTAGATAGGTCTCAGAGCATATGGCTATATAGGGCTACCTTGCAGCCCAGGGGGCTTCTCCCTTGGAGATGCAATTGAGAGCAGAGACTAGTAGTTCACACGAAGACCCAGCATCTAGGGATGGCAGAGGTGTTTGCTTCAGACTGCACAAGAAGAGGTTTTGCAAAGAGCCAGGGAAGTCTGCAAGCAGAGAATGTGTTTGCACCAGAATAGGTTTCCCAAAGCTGCTGAGAGCAACGTGTTCTTCACAGTTATTTTCCTGACCCCTTAAGCATCTCATTTCATCATCTGGGAAGTCTAACAGTTACCTAGCATGTGCCAGCCCGGAGGTGGGGTATCTTCAAGATCCCTCCAGTTCATTTGATGAATTGTTCTGAAAAAGTTTCAGTGTTAGGTGACCAAGCCTGACCCATTCAAAGGGATCCCACAGGATCTAAAAAAAAAAAAAAAAAAAAAAAAAAAGCAGCAATTTTCTTTCTTACACTAAGAGACCCAGGGATCAGTCAATAGAGGAGCAAGCAGTCTACATCTTGCTGTGCACAGACAGGTGCACCATTACCATCAGCCTCTGACCTCCCTCCACTGTGAGTTGGAGCAGACCTGGTACCCAAGCGCAGGCCACTCCCCATCCTCAGTCTGTCCGCTCCAGGAGCCAGAGCCAGGCATTCAGTTTTCTTTGAAGGGGGAGGGGGAAGAGAAAAGAACACGACTGAATTGCACAGAACCAAGATAAGACCCGTTGTCCATCTGTAGCAAACAGGTTGCTTTGGCCACTTGCTGCACTGTTGAGCAGAGAAGGACACGTTGAACACAGGCACTGGGAAACACCACAAGTATCTTATAGATCAGAGCCAGGACTGGCATTCTCCCACCATCCCAGCTTCATTCATCAGCAATGTTCTGCTCTACTGTGTTCTGAACTCCTGGAGGGCTAACCCCGTGTCTGCATCATCTCTCAGCCACTGAGCAGAAGCTATCTGTATCTCTTCTGTGTCTCCAGTTTCTAAAGTGGGATCAAGTACAAATGAGTCTATTAACAGTAAAAACTACGAAAGACCAGCCATGCATAATGTTCTTTCAAATAAGCCTTCCTCCCAGCCCATGGGACCTGGGAATGTTTTCGTTCCAACTGCAAAAGGACTTTGTAGGTGTGAAACATGAAAATTCTTCAGATGGAGAAGCAAATACCACTTCACTCCCCCATCCCTCTTGGAGCCCCAGCAGCAATTTGGTCCTGCCACAACAACTTGATTTGGAATTTCTGGCTATGAGAATTGGAAAATAACAAATCTGGGCACTGATAAGCGAACTGAAACTCCACTGCACCTTCTATCAACACTGCACACGAGAAGCCAGAAGAAAAATGTTCAGAGTGTCTAGGACCCTACCCCTTCAACAGAAACTTCATTGGTAAATAAGAAGCAAAGGCTTGCCCATTGCTGTGTTTATATTCCACCATGACTCTCACGTGGGAACTTGTGCTCCATGGACGTTGACTTTCTCACTCAAGTGTCTGCAATAGTCCTTTATAGCTTTCACCTCAGCACCATGAGCTCCTTGCTCTCAGTCCTTGGAGATATTTTTGGCAGTTTCTTTTTTTCTTCCCCCCTTCTCTGTTTCCTCTAAATGTATTTTCCTATTTGTTTTGGTCTGTTGATTAGAGGCACAATCCTATTCCTAATGAGCCCGGCGTCTCTGCATGTGCTTAAGAGAGCTAGCGGAGCAGTGGGTGAAGTTGTCTTTGGGGATGCCCTCAATCCCACACATACTGAGTACCAGTTAGAGTCCAAGCTGCTCTGCTTCGGACTCTGCTTCCTGCTCAAGCATCCACTAGACAACAGATGTTGGTTCAAGTAGTTAAATACCTGTCACACACGTGGGAGGTCAGGATGGAGCTCCTGCTTCCTGGCTTCTGCCTGGAACACGATCCTGGTTCCTCTGATCACTTAGGGAGTGAACCAGCAAGCGGAGTAAGATGTTGGAAGTGCCAGAAGGCTGTGAGAACTGAAGGGCTGGATTGCCAACCTTGCCACAGCCAATGCTTTGAAACAAGCAAACCCAGGTAAAGCCATTCAAGTAAGTTCTTTTTCTGAAACTCGCAGTAGAACAACAGAGGGAGGGGAAGGAAGGGGTGGGAAGAGACCTGACGTAGTCTAACTAGCCATGTCCCTGTCAGAACCAGTAAATACCAAAGAATACTGAACTCTGGCTAAGGGAGAGGCTCTTGGAGCTGTTCCACCAGTAGAAGAGGAGGAAATGCCTGGCACAGACAGGGATGCTTGAGTACACCAATTTCAGAGAATTGTATGAACCTGAACTCTGTCTTCCAGCCCCACAGCTGAGCACTCGCAAGCCTAGGGCCCTGCAAGTAGAAGAGTCGCTATGCAGACTAGGCTCACCACGCTTACCACGCCCCCACGCCCCACTCACCATCCAGCTTCATAACACGTGGCAGCCACTGCAGACAATGCTACTGCGTAAGAAGCCTCTGATTCTACACGGGCAATGCAAACAATTTAACAACCCACCTGCTTTTCTGGACAACAGCAAAGCTCTTTGTTGGGCTGAGCAAGACCCCCATGGCTTGGAACTGTGTGGACTCCCGAAGCTTCCACTACAGTTCCTTATGCCAGTCTGCATTTGGATTGACGGCAAGAAGATACCAGGGACTTCTGCGAGCATATCCTTCCCCACTTCCTCTGTAACCATCTCATCCTGCAGCTTCCCTTCCACTATTCCTCAGGTACCCCTTACTACAGTGCACACTTGTAACCATATCCTTAGCCTCCTCCCATCTAACAACACCTGGATACCATTGTAATTATCTGCTTATTTTTTCAGCCTCCCAGCTAGAATGATATAAATACCTTTGAAGATTTATTTACTTGAAAGCCAAAGTGCTAGCATAAGAGTAAGACAGAGAGAGACTTCCAACTACTGGTTTCCTGGTTCGCTCCTCAAAGCCTACAAAACTCAGGGCAAAGGTAGGTCTTCCACATGATGGGAGAGATGCGAGCTTTGGCATCATCACCCTTTGGCTTCCCAAACATATTAGCAAGAAGCTGGAATGGAAGCAGAGATACTTGGGCTTGAATCAGGTTCTGGTAGGGCATGCTCTTGTTGTAAATGGCAATTTAATGTGATGCATCACAATGCCCACTCCCCAAAATATTTTAATTCTTCCTTTCCAGTATGGAGATTTAAAATGTTGTTTAATTATGTCATTGCTCTGCATAAAATTTGCAGCATGACATTAGATAGAATTGGAAAGATTGGAGATCTTTGTTTTATTCCTAACCTTGTCTTGCACCCCTAACTGCAAGGCCACCTGTGGGACTTTCATTGATGTCCGTTATGAAATTAAGAAAGTTATCTTTACTTTTAGTTTTAGTTTGTCATTTTTTTATTGTCATGGAAAGGTACTAGATTTAATCAAATTATCTTTCCACATGTATGAAAATAGCCATTTTCTCCCTTTTATCCTGTCAACATTATAAATTACAATGATTGATTTTTGTACACTGAACCAAACTTTGACTCCTTGAGCAATCTAACTCAATCACAGTGCACAATACTTTTTATCTCTCTGTTTTATCAATTTGTTAGCATTTTGTTAAATATTCGCCCCCCCCTCCCGTGTTTTAATGTGATATTTGTCCATCATTTTCTTCTTTTGTGATATTTTTGTCTCTCTTTATATTAGGGTTAAGACTGACTCAACAGTGAGTTGGAAAGAGACCAACTCCTCTCTTTGTTGAAAGTGTGCTGGAAGGTTGTGCTATTTACTTACCTGTTATTGAATTCACCAGTGAGGCCATCTGGGGCTAGTTTTTCTTTTAAGGTCATTTTCATTTTTTTATGTTTTTTTTACCTTTAATTTTTTTTTATTTTTGATGATTTTTACATAGATGATTAGGGTGCAAAGGATCAAGGGTTACAGGAAAGTGGGTGAGATCATTGTTTGCACATTCTCTCTCTCTCTTTCTCTCTCTCTCTCTCTCTCTCTGTTTTTTCCTTCCTTCTTCTGGGAGAAGGAGAGGGAAAAGGGGAGAAACCACCAGCCTCCCAAATTATAAGGCCATTTTTAAGATGACTTGTTAAGGGCTGGCATTGTGGCACATCAAGTTAAGCCTCCTGGTACAGCACCAGCATGACAGAGTGCCAGTTTGAGTCCTGGTCACTTTTTCTCTGACTGACCTTGCTGCTGCACCTGGAAAGCCAACGGAAGATGAGCCACGTTCTTGTCCCATGTTGCCCATTCGGTAGAGAATGGGTCAGGATGGAGTTTCTGGCTCGTGGCTTTGGCCTGGTCCATATCTGGCTGTTGTGGCTGTTCAGTGAGTGAATCAGTAGATGGAAGATCTCTCCTCTTTTTCACTCTTTCTCTCCTGCCCTCTCTTTGTCACTCACACTGCCTTTCAAATGCATAAATAAAACGGAGTAAAATTACTGATTAAATGTCTTTGCCTGCTACAGGCTTACTGAGATTTTCTTTTTCTTCCTGAGTCAATGTCCATGGTTTCATTGCAATTTGAGCATTTCACCTAACTTATCTAATCTATGGAAGTATAGTTTTTCAAAGTGTTCATTTATATCTTTTGAAATTTTGTAAAGCTCAGTAGTGATGTCATTTCTTTCACTTCTGAGCTGGGTAACCTGAGAATTATCTCTTTTCCTCATAAGAGTATATCTTAATGTTTGTCAATTCTGTGAATTTTCACAAAGAACGCAGTTTTGCCTCATGCATTTTTCTTCATTGTTATTTATTTTCACTCTCACTTTCATAATTCCCTTGCTTCTGTTTGTCTCTTAGTAGTTTTTTAGGATGAAAGTTCAGGTTATTGAACTTTATGCAGTTCTTTTTTCTACTTTTTCAAAATGAAATTTATTTCTTTTACTTGAAGTTAGAGTTTCAGAGAGAGAAAGAAAGAGACAGAGAAGAGAGATCTTCCATCTGTTGGTTCACTCCCTAGATTGCTGCAATGGTGAGAGCTGCGCCAGTTGAAAACCCAGATCTAGGAGCTTTTTCCAGGTCTCCCACATGGTTGCAGGGTCCCACGACTTTGGGTCATCCTCTGCTGCTTTCTCAGGCCATGAGCAGGGAGCTAGTGGAGCAGCTGGGACATGAACTAGTGCCCATAAAGGATCCTGAGATTTGCAAGGTGAGGATTTAGCCATTGAGCCATTATGCTGGGCTCAATATTGTTCATTTTCTACCTATTTGCAAACCTCCCTAATTGCCTTCGGAGGTGATTTCATCTGGGTGCAGCTATCAGCACATCACACTTCCAGTGCGTTAGGAGGCAAACCATGGAGGAAGAGCCCTTATCCACAGGGGTGACCTTTACCTGCTCTCAGCCCTGGCTGCAGTGGCCACATGCCAAGCTTGGGGATTAGTACTTCAGCCTGTCAACTTGAGAGTGACACAGCTCAGCCCAACTTAATGAAAATTACAAGTGGCTCTTGCTTTGAATCAGGTTTCCGAGGTAGATCCCAACAAACAACACTAGGAATCAAAGCACAGTCACCATGCTAACAATCCACAACCTCTCTGACCTTTAATAAAAGGAGACTGAAAACAACTAAGTGCCCACAAATAGGCTAGCTCCCATCTGCTTGGTAATAAAGTTCTGTCTGCCTCATCCTTACACATAGAGAGAGGGGTGGAATGGTTAGAGAGAGAAAGAGAAGTTATGACAATTTGATGTCGGGGCTAGTGTAGCATTATAGCAGGTTATATTACAGGCTGTAAAGTTGACATGTTGTGTGAGTGCCTGTTTAACTCCCAATGGCTCCATTTTCCATCCATCTCTCTAGAAACACCCCTGGGAAAGCAGCAGCAGATGGCCCAAGTGGTAGCATCTCTGCCATCCATGTGGGTCACCTACGTGGAGTTCCTGACTCCTGGCTTTGGCCTAACCCAACCCTGATCACTATAGCCATTTGGGGAATGAAGCAGCAATGGAAGATCCCTCTCTCTCTTCTCCCACACACACTCTCTCTGTAACTCTTTCGAAGTAACTTTGTGATGATGTCTACTTTCCATTCTGTTTCTGCTTGCTCCAGCTCTTCTGGCTAAAAGTTACCTCCTCAGTTCAGCTCAGGAGGGCACTCATTTATTCTATTTCATGGAATGCAGTGTCAGTCAACTCTAGGATGGTGAGTAAAAATGATGAAGATTTTCAAACTCAATTCTTTTTCTTAAAAAAAATTATTTATTTTTACTGGGAAGACAGATATGCAGAGAGGAGGAGAGACACAGAGGAAGATCTTCCATCTGATGGTTCATTCCCCAAGTGGCCACAAGAGCCGGAGCTGAGCCAATCTGAAGGCAGGAGCCAGGAGCTTCTTCCAGGTCTCCCACACAAGTGCAGGGTCCTAAAGCTTTGGGCTGTCCTTGACTGCTTTTCCAGACCACAAGCAGGGAGCTGGATGGGAAGCGGGATGGCCGGGATTAGAACCGGCACCCATATGGGATCCTGGCTAAAGCTGAGGACTTTAGCTGGGCCCCTCAAACTCAATTCTTGTTGTGTTATCTTTGAAATCCATTGAGCTAACTCTGCAGACAATCTGAAGGCAGAAGAGATTGGCACGCACAGTGTTTGGAAAGCCAAGGAGCCAAGGAGCCAAGGAGGAGGGTTGGAACCATACCTGGAATGGCTCATCTCCCACTCTCCCTTTATCCTAGCTCTGGGGTACTGCTGGACTGCACGGCACAGGAGCGCCATAGCCCTGGACTTAGCCAGAGGCTGTCACTCCAACAGCCATTTTCACCTCCCCTGAGAGCCTGTTTGGCATTCCTGCTGCTAACAGTCCCGCACAAGACAGCAAGCCCAAAGCTTTGATGGAGAAGAGACCACACAGTCTTTTCAGGTCCCCTGGGCTTCCTTCTAATGGCCACTCCTGCTCTCTATCACTCCCTCTCCTTTATTCTCTCTCTCTTACTCAATTACTGTGAATGTCCTGCCAACCTTTTACAAGCCTGGAAAAACTATGACATGATGCTTCCCTCCACAAAAAAAAAAAAAAAATGTCCTCAACAGGCTGACACCACAGAGCATAGCACCTCTGTCTGCACCAGCCATGGCCACCTTTGGGCTGAATACCAAATTGTGACTAAACAACAGACCTAGTGGGGGTCTTGTGATTGGTTGTAAAAGGATCCTAAATATAAGCTAATCACATCCCAACCCAGTGAGAGTAGAAGGTCGCAAATTGGTGTAAGACCCATGGTTGTATCCCTGCTCCTCTTCTATTGCCATCATCAGGGTGTGTATGCTATGGGGGCACAGAGCTTTTATCGGAGGCAGACGGGCAGACTTCTGGTCCAAATAGGTGTCATCCTTTCCTTGATAGTACTAGAGAAAAAGTGCAGAAACATAATTCCTGTATAACAGACTGCTTCCTACAATTTGATGGTTGGGTGCCTTTGCTCAAAAGTGGGACATCCGTCTCCCTCTCCTCTAGCTCTTTCCCCAGTGACATGAAGCGGAGCTGGATGCCTGCATGGGACTGTGACCTGAAACCTGCTTCTCAGAGGCAGAGATAAAGAGGGAAGTCCATTTGAGTGAGCAGCTCCAAGGGATATGAGCTGTCCAGTTGGTGTTGCAGAGACTTAATGACTACAATCTAAGCAACTCTCGTGCAATTATTTCCCAGTGATGGATGACAAGTTGCTGTTTGTACAGCCTTATAAAATGCTACAGAGTTTCATTAATTTGCCCTTCATTAGCTATGTAATTTTGCTAATGATCCCAGCTACATGGAGTGTCTGCCCATGGAGACGCCAGCTCACTGATGAAGCTGGATAAAGAACAGCACATCAAGCCCTGGCTCATGTGACACCTAGACACAGCTCAGCCCCGGCACCCCCTCCCCAGGTGCTTTACTTCTGCTTCCAAGTGGAGCAATCTCATACTGACAAGTGAATAATAACTCTGCATATGAAATTGCACGTTCATGGCCGGGTAGGAATGGGAAATTAGTAAATCTGCTAATTGTGTCTGATTGCCCTGGGGGAATGAGACCATTCATCATTAGCCGCCCCAGTCTCTAAGCTGGCCTAGACACATCTCTGCTACTGGTGTGCATCTGCTGTGCTGGTTCAATCCCAGACAAAAAGGCCAGTGGCCCCCAGGAAGCAGGTGTCATGCATGTGGGAGCTGCAGTGAGAAGATGCAGAGCCTCACTCCTTCCTGAGAATTTCCGCCCTATTGAGTGACCGCACAGGCTCATTCGAATGTCTATCTGCTCATCTGGGAGACGGAGACACACTTCCCAGGGGCGCTGCAAAGATACAGTGATTAACGAATAGACTGAGAAAAGCATGGAGATACATGAGAATGAGCTGTAGCCTTTAACTGTGGTGCAAGAAAAACACTGATTTCTGTCCCCTGAAAGGGACAAAAGCCCTCTACAAATGCCTAACATTGAAGCATAAATGGAGAGCATTTTTTAAAAAGTAAAGAAGGTTTCCTACGTGAAGAAACCAGGTCAGCTCTGCTGGCAGCACTTTCAGCTGTAGGCAAACAACTGTCACCCACATACACTGGCCAGGGCAGGTCTCAGAGCTGTGGGACAGTGCTCCCCTCAAAGCAGGGCTATCTAGAGCTGGCAAGCAGTGTGGGTGCATGAGGCCACATCTCTGAGCTCTATGAACACTTTCCTAGCCTCCCCCTGGGTTCTAGGCTGAACTGTGTATGTAAGCTTACACCCAAGCCCAGCTCTCTGCCTGAAGGTAGACAATGGCAAACAGTTGTGACAACCATCACAGTGATGCTCAGTTTGGATTGGCTTTAGGACACCTGATGGGAGGGTCACGCTCTTGTAAGATGTGAACATGGAGGTCTCAGCAGGATTGGCTAGGAGGAGCCTGTGTGAATCCTCAGCAGTGCGTGCTGCAGGGGCACTGAAGCCACTGGAGCTAGCAGGGCAACAAAAGCCTGCACTCCGAGGCTGGTGAAGTTTGCCCCAGGAACTTCAGCTGGTCTCAGTCCCTTGCCTCTCTGCTTCCTGAGTCTTAGTAAAAGTTTTGAAGGAACTGGAAAGCAGAGCGCCTGCTATGGCAGATGTTCACACCTTGCCTCCAGGTATTGAATGTTTGACTTCCGATTTCATGGTAGCAGCTTTTGTAGCTGACCAGGTCCTCCTCCTCCCAGTTCCTTCCTCCCTTGTTCTGGGACAGTCCCAAGCCTGAGGTTGACATTTTCACCATTACATCTCCAGCTATGCACCCTTAGGGAGCATACAGCATGGGACTAGGTGTTTGCAAAATCCACAAAATAGCACATTGGATTTTTTTCTGCATCCATCTTCCTGCTCCATGCATTATTTTCAGATTATTGGTGTAAATATCTACAATACGGGAGAGAATCAAGATGGCAGAATAGGGTAAAAACATGGTTAAACCTGTGGAGAAATATTAGCCAATGTGAAGCAGAGAGGACAAATTCCAGGAAATAGGAGAGGACAGAACAAGAGCAGAGGGGTACCTGGAGACTGACAGACACAGGAAAGCAGTAGACACGATGGTGTGGTGTTGCAGTGACTGATACCCCAGCAGCATTCAGCGAATGGTGATCTGAGCTCCACCGGCAGCCGGAACTCCACCAGCAGCAAGGTTCAACCCAAGACAGATCCGGGTAGCCCTCAGACCTGACAGCCAGCAGATCAAGAACTCTAGTAGTGGCAGTCAGGTGCCATTTCTTACACGTGGCAAAAAATTTAAGACTGCAGGGGAGTACAATGAGGTGCACATATGCTGAGCTCGGCAAGAACTCACTGAGCCCAGTGCATTGCACTGGTCCCACAGGAAAATAATACCGACTATTGTTACCAGAAATGCCCGGTGGTCAGCTTAGTACAGAAATAAAAAGCTGGGAATCTATTGCAGACAGAAAAGTTTATTTGTGAAGGGACCAGGTGAGCAGGGAAGGGAGAGGGCAGGGGAAAGCACCTCCAGGAGGTGGGGTGCCTCTCGAAAGAGGAGGGAGAGACACCAAAGGTTTGAGGAAGGGTCTTGGGATTTTAAGCATTCCCTGATCGCTCCTTGTTGGGTGGGGAACCTACAGGTAAGATGTTTCCCATTGATGACCTCCTAATGAGTTAGGAAATGGGTGGGCAATGCTGGTGCTGCCCACCTAAAGGTGTGGTCAAGACCTCAGCAGTCCTGGATGGTCTCAACTATGACATTGTATGGGTCAAAATAGGTCCATGTGACCCTCAAACCTAACGGTCAACAGATCCCTGCAAGATAAACACCACCAACAACCTAGCTATATAGGACACCTGGTGGCTCCCTAATCCTGACACCTGCTCCAAATGAAAGTAGGAGAAAGGTTATACAGACAATGGTGCAGCCTCAGCACTCTATCAGGAGGTAGAGAATGGTGAGCCAGGAGCTGGGACTCTGGAGACCATGGTGGAAATATAACATAAGAACCCAGACCTGGAACTCACTGGAGGAAGTTGCACAAGTGACTACAAGCAAAGAGCCTTGTGCCAACTGCAATAAGTAAAATTGAACTGTAGACCTGTGGGTGACAGAGTTTAGAAACCTGCCCCAAGGAGAAGACTCTGCTAACCAGAAGTACAATGCTCAAGAACAAAAGAAGAGACAAAGACACAATGAATATTACTGAAGATTCCCCTGCAAAGGAACAAAACCCTTTGGCAACCTCAGAGTTAACTGAGGAAGACATCGAGAAAATGGGGAATACAGAATTCAAAATACTTGTTACAAAACTTCTTATCCACAAGGAGAAACACATAAAGCCGGCATTCAAGCAATCAAGCAATGTGTCACACTGGAAATGAATTAAATAAAAGCTGATACATCAGAAATGAAGAATACAGTGAAGCAAATTCAAAGTGCAGTGAAGAATCTCCAAAATAGAATGAAGGAGGCAGAAGAAAGAATATCGGAATTAGAAAATATCCCTGTCACCAAGGGAAACAAACAAAAAGCTGGAAGCAGAGCTGGGTCAAGCTAAAAAAAAAGCAACCTGGCACAATAGCGTAATGGTCAAAGTCCTCGCCTTGAACGCACAGGGATCCCATATGGGCACTGGTTCTAATCCCAGCAGCTCCACTTCCCATCCAGCTCCCTGCTTGTGGCCTGGGAAAGCAGTTGAGGACAGCTTTGGGACCCTGCACCCATGTGGGAGACCCAGGAAGTTCCTGGCTCCTGGCTTCAGATCGGCACAGCACCGACCGTTGCTCTCACTTGGGGAGTGAATCATCGGACAGAAGATCTTCCTCTCTGTCTCTCCTCATCTATGTACACCTGCCTTTCCAATAAAAATAAATTAAAAAAAAAAACAAGCTAAAAAAGCATTCAAAAATTGATATACACTATTAAAAGGCCAAATATAAGAGTTATGGGACTCCCAGAAGGTGCAGAAAGAGAAACTTGGATTAAAAGTGTATTCAATGAAATAATAAGGGAAAAAGTCCCTAATCCTGGGGAAGAATTGGGAAAAACATCCAGGCGTGTCGCAGAACTCCCAACAGGTTTAACCAAAAGTGATCTTCACCAAGTCATATGATAATCAAGCTCTCTTCAATCGAACAGAAGAAAAGGATCCTTAAATGTGCGTGTAAAAAAATCAACTGACATATAAAGGAATGCCAATTAAATTCACAGGAACTCTCTCATAGGAAACTATACAAGCCAAAAGAGAATGGAGTGACATATTCCAGATTCTCAAAACCAAAAACTGTCAGCCCAGGATAACATACCCAGCAAAACTTTCCTTTGTCTTTGAGAATGAAATAAAATTCTTCCACAGTCAAGAAAAGTTGAAAGAATATGCCTCTTCCAAACCTGCCCAACAAATGATACTTAAACATGCTCTCTTGACAGAGAAAAGGAATAGTACCCACCAAAACCAAAGGCAAATGTGAAGTAAAATAACAACAGAAGACTAAATCAATGAACAACCCATTGCTAAAATGACAGAACCAATTTGTGTTAACACCTATTTGTGTTAACCCTGAGTGTTTTAACAGCTTAAACTCATCAATCAAACGTCATAGATTAGTAGACTGGATTAAAAAACAAAGCCCATCTATTTGTTGCCTACAGGAGACACATCTCACCAGCAAAGATCAGTGGAAACTGTATCTCATGGATTTTGATTTTGTTTTGTTAGTTTCATCTCTTCAAAACACTTTCTTCTGATTAAATTCTTCAGTGACTCACAGATCATACAAAAGCACCATTTTCTTCCAGAAGATCCTTTATTTTCTTTTTCATTTCCTCAGCGACATGTTAGTCATTCAGTAGCATGTTATTTAACTTCATAGTGTTGTGAATTTCTTTTTTCTTTTTTCTTCCTGTTGTTGATTTTGTATTATGACTTTTCATTTAAGGGGATGTATAGTAGCTGTGTAATGGACACTATCATATCCAGATGTGAGGATACAATGCTGTATGCATCTCTACTTCCAGACAAAGATGGACTCCCGATATGACTGTTTACTCTATCTTGACAATAGGATGCTGGACTCTGCCATTGTCCATGCCCACAATAATGGACATATGATTGTGTATGAAGAACTATACTATAGTAATAATATAGGGGAACTCAGTGAGAAGGGAGGGAACTGGGGAGGGGATAAGGGAAATCCCACAGTCTATGGAACTGTGTCAAAATATAACAATAAAAAGAAATAAAATTTTAAAATAAGTAAATATCTACAATACTTCGTTGTGTTATCTTAGCACACAATACTTGGCTAATCTCTCACTGATGAGCATTGAAGCTCCATTTGATCTTTTCCTTTATTGCAAACAGGTCTATAATGAACCCCTGGGAATGGCTTCCCCCTTGCACAGCTAAAGGAGCACTTGGAGGGAACTTACCTGCCAGGAGTGGAAGAGGGTGCAGGAGTGGGCAGCTTCGGATGGTGGTGGGGATATCGTGGTGGGGACTATGTGGTCTCTGATGAACCTCTACCCCTTGTACTTACACCAGCCTACTTTGCCTGCTTCTTTTCCAACACTTGTGGCTACAATATCTATATTAGTCCCCAGTCTGACAAGGAGATGATATTTTTCTAACGTTCTCATGTTGATTACCTGACTCCCAAGGAGTTTAAGACTCTTAAATGTGCATGGGCCAGCCTGGTTTCCTCTTCTCTTGCCCCCACCCCTCTGTGATGACTTGGGGGCTTCTACCTGATTTGTAGATGTTTTGCCTGTGTTATTATCACCACTGTAAATTTTCTTGGCAAACGTCTCTTCCTACCCAGTGGCTTTTTCTCTTTATTTTGTTTTGTTTATTCTGAACTTTCTAAGTATAATCATTTTGTTAGTCTGATATATGCACTTCATCATTGGCTTCCTGCCTGTGTGTGCTATTTGGTCTTGTTCGTTAATTATTTTCTTAACCCAATGTAACAAACATGCATTTCCTCCTAAATGTCTAAGTTTCCTTTTTTGGACTTAAATGTTTATCTCACAGATGAGTGTGTAGCAGTTAAGATGCTGGCTTCCAGAGGACCTGAGTTCAGCACTCACCTCCAGTTCCTGATCCCAGCTTCCTCCTAACACAGACCCTGGGGGGACACCAGGTGATGGTTCCAGTAACTGGATCCAAGTAGGAGATCCAAACTGAGTACCTGATTCTGGGCTTCAGCCACAGCCCAGCCCTGGCCAATCCAAGAACTGAAGAAGTGGCCAGTGGATGCCTGTTTGTGTCTTTCTCTCTGCCTCTCAAACAGATGCGTCACTCCTTCATCTATAGTGCATCAAGAGCATTCACATCACACAGCACAGTTTAGCAATCTAGTCTGACTTGTTTTTCTGTAACATAGCTGGCGGTCACCAATGCATGTATTTGACAGTTTTGGCATTCCTTCACCCGTTTGTAATGCCACATCTCTGCATGGCTCATCTTCCGGGGAGTCTTTGGACTAGGGCTGCTGCTCAGTACTGGGGGCTCTGGGAGCCCCTGGGAGACTAGAGAGATTAGGAGGACCCGGCTGATGAGGGGGTGAGCCCCCTATGCTTTCTTTACATGAGGTACAATCACTCCCATTTGCCTTTCCCATTACAGAACCAGGTGACTCTCTTACGAAATCTCCAGTTACTTCTATCCCCTCTGCCTGGCAGGGTCTGGTGGATTCCCTTCCCCACCCATCTTAGGAGGCATTACACTTTAAACTGTTTGCTTATTGTGAAGAAAAGGAAATAAAAAAAAGACAAATGAGATGTCTGGATAGAGCTATTGAAGAATGCTTCTAAGTCTGGAAGAGAGTGGGTCCCCTAACAGGAAGAGGAGGCGAGCCTAGGGAGTGGGGGTGGTGGATAAATGACCTGCCATCAGTGCCTTCCAGGAGGTTCCAGAGGGAAGCAGACACCCTTCCAGATGACTTCATCATTTCTGCATCTGCAATGCAGCCATGCTTCGGAAATGAGCCACAGAGGTATCGATTCCGTGAAAACGTTCCTGTCCAAGACGACTTGATGGTTAAAATGACAGATGGCAATTGTACCAGCACAGTGAGACTGACCAACGGCAGCTATGGATGGCTGAGTAATAGCACAACACAATAAATTGCAAAGACTACAGAAAGAAATATCCTGAGGGCTAATCCTGTTCCCACATCCCTGAAGCCCATTCGTCCTGAAAATGTGCCCCAGTAACCTCAGAGCTAAAGAGAAGTAGAGTGAATGATTAGCCTTGTTCTTTTTCTTTTCTTATGAATGCAGGGAGGTGGGGTGGTTTGGGGAGAAATGAGTGAGAGAGAGAAGCAGTGCTGGCTCTGCCTTCAGTCTGAGGTTTGCCAGGGTAAGGTCTAAGACCCAGATGTAGGCCAACAGGCAAAGGACATTTATGCCTTACCTGCGGGAGGGACTTCTGGGGGTCTAGTGCAAGACACTGGACAAATCTCGCAGGAAGAGCGACTTGTAGGTCACCCACCTAAGGTGACTCCCCAAGGCACTCACCGCGCCTTATCCTCTGCCTTCCTGCTGTAAGAAAGCCCAGGTAACACCTGCCATCAGGGAGAGCGCTTGAGGCGGAACTAATCACTCACTCCTCATGCTTGAGCAGGAGGAAGAGAAATAACACAGCCCCCATGTGAACTCACTGTGTGAGCAAATGAGTGAGTAGAAATATTCATAGTGCATTATGCAAATGAAACATTATAAAGCTATGGAGGAAAAGAAGTCAGCAGAGAAGTAAAGGAAAGTCCTTTCCCGAACAAATGGCTTGTTAGGGACACAAACCCAGAGTATCAAAGAGACGATAAACGCATCGAGTCAGAATGAAAGAAATGTGGGGTGGCCAGAGTCCAAACAGGCACCAGCATTGTATCTCAGAGCCATCAGGAAAGCACTGAAAAAAAAAAAAAAAAGGCCATGAGAGAGAGGGTGAAAGAGAAACACAGATGATGTCATCCAAAAGTAGCTGGGTCTCTGAAAGGGTGTCCCCAACAAGATGGAACAAAACTCCTGTCCCAGCACACAAGGAAATGCATCCTGCAACGAGAAACCCACTCCTGATACAGAAACTCAAAGAGCAGGCGATCCAGTAACTCAATGGGCCTCAAAGAAACCCCTTCAAAGGGAGGAGGCGGAGGGGTGAGAGGGAGAAACTGCTTCAGATTTCTCTTTGGAGTCACTCAGTACTACAAGGATATAAAATTAGCTCTAAATACTCAGAAGGAAATAAAGACGCGGGGACTAACTGCAGAGGGCATTCAGATGCAATGACTCAAACGTCATTGATCTTGAGACAGGCGATACCCTGAGTTGACCGTAAGAAAACAGTCAAAGAAAAAGCTGCCCACAAAGGTAAGGCATTCCCATGGAAACTCTAGAATAAGAATGCCAAAGCAGGGTATGTTCTCTCTGCACCCTGCACCTGTGCGAAAGAACTATGGGAGTCGGGAGAACAGGATGCAGCTCTGAATGTGAACAAATACAGAAACGATGTGTTCATGAGCTACAAGGAGGGGAGTGGATGAAATGAGAGGATGGCGTCCTCCTCTTGCCTGGCAGGTGCTAAAACATCAAGTCCCTAAAATCAAAACATGATCTATAGCTAAAACTCATTAATCACAACCTCTTAACATTTTTCATGATCATATAATAATCATGGTTCTTGTAGAGAAGAAATGCACATTTGGAAACCTGTTGATTTTACTCCTTTCTTTTTCTGTTTTTTGTTTTGTTTTGTTTTGTTTTAAGGATTATTTTCTTTGTTTGACAGAGTTGTAGAGAGGGAGAGACAGAGAGAGGAGAGAGAAAGTGGCTGCAGTGATTGAGGCTGGAGCTGGACCAGGTTGAAGCCAGATATCTGGAACTTCACTCAGGTTTCCCACATGGGCTTCAGGAGTTTAGGCACCTAGGGTGCCATCTGCTACTTTCCTAGGTGCACTGTTATGGAGTTAGATTGGAAGTGGAGCAGCCAGGACTTGAACCAGGCTCTGCTGGTGTCATGGTGACATCTTAATCTGCTGAGTCATAGCATATCTGCCCCATTTTGTATCACTTTAGTTGTTGTTTGTTTGTTTGTTTGTTAATAAGAAGGAGTGTTTGATAGAATGGTTTAGATGATACTTGGGACACCCATACCACAGATTGTTGGAATTCAAGTTGTCACTCCATTCCCAATTCTCCCTTTGTGCTAACGTGTACATTGGGAATCAGCAGACGAAGGCTGGATTAATTAGGTTCCTGACAACCAACTGAGAGTCTCAGATTGACTTTGGTCTGACTCTGGCTTTTGCAGGCATTTGGAGAATGAACCACTGAATGGGAAATTCTCTGTTCATCTTGACAAGTTTAAAAATCACACCTTGAGTACAATCACCTACTTTTCCAAGACTCTCACTGTATTTATCAATATATCACCGTGCCTTCCATCTGTTATCCGTATTTCTCATAACAAGATGTCTGATACATTTGATTACTTTGGAAAGCTATTTCTAAGCTGTGAGAATTTAGGTCAACTGCCATATTTTCCTAATACTTGAGCTTGTGTACCTTGATTAAAATCTTCATAATAAAAAAAAACAGTATTGGGATGAGAAATAAAGCAATTAGTTTTACTTAAAGGAAAAGCATAAAAATGCAATAACTTTGATGAGGGATAAGTCACAGTATAGAAAAGACACAATCATGTTTCCTTTTCATGTTTCTAAAAGTCACCACCCCCAATGACCACACATGTGCAACTGCTGAGGCACCAGGTGGAGTGCATTCAGGAATTTATGGGTCATCTCCTTGCTAAGCAACTGTGAGGTCCCTGCCATCCCAGTGCCAAGTGCAACACACTCCATGGTCCCACCTCAAGACCACAGGTATCATCTGCCTTGGCCCCAGGGGTCAGCTGCTGTGTCTACATCACTAAAGGAAGGTGTTGTCCCTCATTCCTTACATTCAATGTCCTTGTGCAAAGAAATGAGAGCTGCCCAATGAGACTGGCAAGTGCTGCTTCTCCAGGGCTTGTCCAAGCCACGGGAGTCAGCTGTTGTCATCTGTGCTCAGTAGAGACTTCAGATAGGGAAGAGAGAACTCTTAAAAAGTGGCTCAGGTCACAATAGCACAGATAAGGAGTCAACCTAGATGCCCACCAACTGACACTTGGAGCAACAGAGCAACAAGATGTGGTATATAGTCACGGTGGAATGCCACTCGTCCATGCAAAGGAATGTAATTCTGACACTTGGGGGAAGGAAAGGGAAGGATGGAACTGAAGATCATTATATGAAGAAATAAACCAGACCTAGAAAGACAAATACCACATGATGCCACATGTTTTATTGGCAAGCAATAGGCAGATACCTGGAAGTGGGGTATCTGATAGGATTGCTTGGGGCTGTGTATTTGGCTGCTTCTGCTTGGTCCCCATTTGGAAGGCCAAATCATGATGCAATCTGGTTGCTCTAAGTGCCTCAATGCAAAGAGATGGTCTGGTTCCCAAAGGCCTGCAGGATGTGCGTCAAAGGGCATCTGCTGCATGCATGCAACAAGGTGCAGTCACTGCCCCTCCACGTACAGCCTCACCTCTGAGATGACCCTTATGCCTTGCCCTGCTCCCACCTCCTTGTGCTGATGGTGAAAATCAAACCAAACTTACAAGGGCTGTTCCGACGTGTGTGGAGGCAAGGTGGCTGACCCGGACATCTATCAGGAAAGGTAGTCACACAGGTAAGTCAACAAGAACAGCATGCTCAGGGGACATTGCCGAATGCTTAAGAGAGCCTAATGCGGGGACTGGAGCAGACAAGAGCCATTGTATCTAGCAGCACACCTGGGGGCAGGTGAAGCCTTTTTAGGAGAGGGGACTGCAGGGTCTGAGTACTAGAGGATGAGGAGGGAAGGTTGCAGAGAAGGGAGAGAGGAAGGCATGGTGGAGCCCTGGGCTCCCTGCGCCAGGACAAGCATGAGGAATGGAATTGGGGATGAAGTGTGGCTGCCGTTTAGGGAATGTCAACCAGAGAAGTAATTCCCTAAAAGAGGAGCCAGTCAGAAGAGAAGGATGAGAGGAAAACCAAGGGAGGCTGAAGAGACATGAGCGGGCAAGTACAGAAGCAGAGATGAGGAGTGGAAGTAGAAGACTTGAAGGAGACAAAACTCAGAGTATACACTGAGGGCTCACCAAGGACCCCTGTGGGACCAGGACAGGATCAATGACCAAAAAGCAAAGGCAAGCCAAAGAGAGGCATGGTGAAGGGCAGTACTGAGGTGCGTGAATCTTGCACTCCGGTCAGGAGCCACTGAAAGTCATGGGTGTCTGGCAACTGCCCCCTGCCCTTGGAACTGGGAATCTGCAGTGGGAAGACTTTCTTTTGTGCCCACCAGGTGTCAGGTCCGTCCAGCTGCAGGTGAGCAAGCAGACCTGCTCAAAGTTGACTCATTTGTCTGCCTGCAAGGCCACGTAGAAGACAACCCCCAGGCGACAGCTCAGTGAATCCTGGTCCCTGCTAATGTGAGCGCACTGAGACTGTGCATGCCCTCTGGAACTCCATTCCAACCAGGATGACTCTCCCTCAAGAACAATCAGCATGGGTTGACCTAATGCACCTGCAGCCACTTTGTAAGCAACACACTGGTGTCCTTGTCTTTCTCCTCATCACACCTGGGCGGATGCTGCCCAGCCCAGTTTTGGTTACCTATCCCGGTACAGTTTCTGCCTTGTAGGACCTTACAATGCAGGTTCCAAGTAAACGAATGCATTATGGCCTCCTACTCTCTCTGCTTCAACTCTCTCAAGTCTGGAAGAATACACTGCAGTCCATCTCTCCCCAGGGTGCAGCAATGCTCCTCCATCCAGGAGGGCTGCAGTTATTGCTCAACAGTCTGCTGGGACAGCATTACTGTCACCAAAGGCTCTGGACAAGAGAGACACACAGGAACAGCGTATTCACGCTCTTGAGCCTGAGTTTCAGACGATGGTCCAGGAAAACTCATCTTGCAGCACAGCCCTGAGCTACAGCATCCCATGGAGCCCATTCTGAATGTGACCTACAGAAGAGATGAAAGAAAATGAGATGAAAGATACAGCTGTAAACCACTACATGGGACAGCCAAATACCTTTACATGGGTACTTGTGTACTACCCTGCTAATCAGTGAGGAAATTGAGGACGACAAAGTAAGGAAGTCCCCCAAGATAATGTATCGCAAGTGGCATAGCTGTGAATTTCATCCCCCTCTGTCCAGCTCCAGAAGTCTGCTCTAACCAGCATCTTCTGACACCAAACACGAGGCAGGAAGGGTTGACCCAGGATGGCTCGTTCTTTGCTGGGACCTTCTCCCTTCCAATACCAATTCTGACAAGCACCTGCTGCTGCCACAATCGTGGGGTCAGCGTGTAACCCTCACCCTGCCCTTCACTCACCCTGTGCCAGCTGAAGGTCTTTCTTTCCGACAGCTGCATTGTCTGTCTCCTTAAAGGACAAGAGATAGCATAAAACCTACTCAGAAAAAAAAATACATGATCACATTGTGTGTGAGTTTTTTTAAACAGACTCTCAGGAGCAATCAGCACCAAATTAGGCAAGGGTAATCACAGGTGGAGAGGTCCCTGTTTGTCCTCAGGGTCACGCCTCACCCAGGGAACGATGTAACAGGGACCTGCATGGAGCTGAGGGTAAAGCCAAGCGGTACGTCTAAATGGAGCCACACCAACCAGGCATGGCTTGGGATCTGTCTGCTTCACTAAGGTTCAGCAGCACCATCCTCAAGCCCAAGATTAGCTCGTGTTTGCACTGCAGAACCCACAGTGGAGGCAGCACCTGTTCCACAGCCCTTCCCTGCCACCAGGGTGTCGCCACTGCTCCACCACAGAGCTGTCCTCGGGTAGTTCTTGTTTTCTTAAGTGTTAAAATTAGATCTTATCCTTCTTTTTGAATGTCCACAGTATGAAGAGAAACAGTTTATATTTTGTTCTGTGTTTGGGAACATGAACCCCCAGGCAGATCCATTGCTTTCACAGAGGCGAGGGATAAGGAAGAAGTGGAAGGGGCCAGCAATGTGGCATACAACAAGGAAAATGTTTAAGGTAGCAGATCTTACACTTGCGGTTGTGCAAACACAATTTAGTTTCTTGTTATGTATTGCAAATATCCCTTTAAAAAGATTTATTTATTCATTTGAAAGACAATTACAGAGAGAGAGGGAGAGAGAGAACATAAAGCCTACAAGGAAACTTGTCGCACAAAGGAAAACAGAGAAAAGTCTTCCATCTGCTGGCTTATCCCTCAAATGGTCTCAAGGGCCAAGGATTGAACCAGACCAGTGCCAGGACTATAGAGCTCCATCTGACTCTCCCACATGGGTGGCAAAGACCCAAGCATCTGGGCCTTCTTGCACTGCCTTCCTAGGTTTAGCACCAGGCAGCTGGATTAGAAACTGAACAGCTGGATAAGAAGCAGGTCACTGACACAGGCTGCCTATGTTGTAAGCAGTGGCTTAGCTTGCTATGCCACAGCACAGGCCACAAGATGTTCTTCTGCCTTTCCTAGAGATCTTGCACACAGCATGCTGCTGCTGGAGTTGGGATCAGGGTCCCCGTGTGTTTGTCATGGTGATGGATACAGCAGAAATGCTAACCCTGACCTTCTCCTGATTGTGGGGAAGGGGCTACCCACAGGAATCTGTCATCTTCAACTCACTCTGATTAGCCAATGAATCATTTGTGATGGTGGGGACAGATCTCACTTCCATGAACCGTGTGTCCATGGTCTCGCTTTGTTGGCAGCTACAGCACAATATATCACTGTTTTATGTTTAATTGTGAGATCGTTTTTCATACTGAAATAATTTTGTAAGTAACGCTCAATTCTGTTATTGTGGAGTAGCAATTGCCATTTAGGTTGGTGATGTAATGTCCTTACTTAAAAACTGCTGTTTTTGGAGTCAGCGCCATGGTATAGCTCCATGGTATAGCCATCTTTGGTGCTGGCATCTCATGGAGCAACCAGCTTGAGCCCCGGCAGCTGCACTTCCTATCCAGCTCCCTGCTAACGCATCTGGAAAAGCAGCAGATGATGGAACAAGTGCTTGGGCTCCTGCACCTATGTGGGAGACCTGGAGGAAACGAAAGGCTCCTGGCTTCAGGCAGGCTCCGCCAAGGTGTGGCAAAGGGAGGAGAGGAGTTGCCACAGCAGACCTGTACCACAGGTCAGGGGTCAATTGGGCATTTCCGGTGGCTGTTCCAAGATGCAAAATGGAATTACCCCCACTCCAACCACCTGCAAGACACAAATCTCACCCAGGGGAAAAAGTAAGCCAACAGGGTCAGTACTTCAAGGTAAACTGCTTGGGAATCCTGAAGCCAGGAATGGCATAGGAGACAGGGCTTAAAACACAAACTCAACAGAGAAATATTTGTGAAGATCCAAGAACACAAACCACACACACACGAGTAAATTATACAATGGGAAAAATCATCCATTGCTGCCTCTAACCCTCACTTTACCTCTATATCAAGAAGATGCCAGAGGTGGTCAGTCAGTTAAACTACCTCTGGGGATACCTACATCCCAAGTCAGAATACCTATTTGATTCCTGGCTACTCTGCTTCCGGTCCTGATCCCTAATGATGAGCTTGGAAAGCCACAGATGATGGCTGAACCATGTGGCATAACTGAATTGACCTGTTTTAACCCAACTCTGGTTCTTGTGTTCACTTAGGAACTGAACCAGTGAATAGAATCCATCTCTCTCTCCCACTCCCTGTCCCTCCTTCCCCTACAACCTTTGTCACTCTACCTTTCAATCGGCCAATCATTTTGCAAAGAAAGATTTTAGTAGAGTATCGTGCTAGAAATTTAAAACCATAGGAGTTTCAAAACACATAGTCCCTATAGGGACAGAACAAGGAGACACAAAATCAAATGGAGTCCAAAAAAGAACTGAGAAAAATTTGAGGTCCCTTATACCCATAGCCACCACAAACATTAAACATAGCCAAATAACTGAACTGCTTAAAATAAATCCTCACTCTAAAGGCCATTTTTTCTCATTTCTTATTGCCTAAATAAGATAATCAGATTTCAACAAAAAATGCAATTCGTGTCAAAAGCAAAGGGAAAAAAAATCACACAAAAGGAAAATAATTTTAGAACCTGACTTTGATACAACATAGAGGTTGTTTATAAGAGTTATAGTACATTTACTGAAGTCTCTAGTTGACTAAATAGACAACATATAAAATATACATTAATGTAAGCAAAAATCCTAAGAACCAAAAGGTAAGGTTATAAATCCAAAACATTGTTATAAAAACAAGAAGTATCCTGACTGGTCTGACTAACAGCACAGCCAAGGAAAGAAGTCACTGATCTTGGTCACAAGGCAGCAGATACTTCACAAATTAACTTGTAAAAATAAAACATAATGAAAGGGGAAAATTAACAACAAAGTACAACAGAACATCCAGGAGATATGAGACAGTATCTGGAGATGTAACAGGAGGGACTGGCAAAGGACATGGCAGAAAAACTATTTGACAGAATAATGACTAAGAATCTTCCAAAATGTCCATTAGACATGCTCCCATAGATCCAGGAAGATCAGAGAAAACACAGTAGGGCAAGTACTTCCTTCAAACACACATGGACATGGATTGAACCAGGAGAAAGGACAGATCCAACATGACTGAATAGCAATGTCAGCTGATCTGAGATACGAAAAGAACAAAGGAGGGACCAGGTTTCCAGGGGTCTGACTGCTAGAAACGGTTCAGAAGAAGTGGGAAAACAAACAAAATAAAACAAAAAGCGATGAAGACAGAGACACAATTGCAGCCTGCATTAGCCAGCCTTCTGGTGCAGCCAGCTGCCGGTTGCAAGCCTCCATCTTACCACACCATGATAGGAAGATGTTGCCAAGTGCAGTCCTGCGGGAATTCCACAGTCTCACACTTTTAGCCCAGCCTGGGAGCTAAATGGGAGATGAGCATCTGCCAGCCTTGAAGCAAGGAAGCTACATCTCTTCCCTCCCTTTTCCCATCCTGCAGAGCGACATATTCAGCAGCCAGAAGTCAGCACACCTCTGGTCCACTCCTACCCACACCAAAGTCAGGGTCAGGGTAGCATATGGGGCCAATGATGGACATCCACACCTCGTAACTGGGAATTTTGGGGCCTGAAGCCCAAAAGTTACATTCACACATTCTATGTGACCCAGGAGCTTTAGCTTTCATGAGTAAATACAAGAGATAGCTCATTAAGAATCTGCTCTGGGAGCCAGCACTGTAGGGTAGCAGCTAAAGACACTACCTGCAGTGCCAGCATCGCATACAGCTACCAGTTCATGTCTCAGCTGCTCCGCTTACAATCAAGTCCCCTGCTTATGGCCTGGGAAAGCAGCAGAGGATGGCCCAGGTCCTTGGGACCCTGCATGTGGGAGAACCAGAAGTAGTTTGGGGCTGGTCCAGAGCAGCTATTTCAGCAGTAAAATATTGGATGAGAGCTCTCTCCTTAACTCTTTCAAATAAGTAAGATAGATCTATCAAATCCATCCACTCTGACCCAAAGAAATCTGGATAACAACCCCACTATACTCTGCAACACCAGGACTATAACCATCTGTTTTAAATTTTCTAATGTCACCAGGTGCACCTAGGGATGAACCTGCCTGCATTCCATCGCTCTGGACTCTTGTGTACCTTATAGTCTTCTTGTAGGAATGGAGCAGGATTCAGTTCCAGGACTAAGGCTCTGGTGATAAGCTACAGCACAGCTGGCCTCTCCTAGCCAGGCCTGCATCACACCATCCTAGAGTCACAGACACTGCAAGCCCAGCCATCACTTAGGTTTGCCAGTAAACAAGGGGAGATTATAAGGAAACTCAGTAAGATATAAGCAAATACAGGTAAAGAAATGACAAAGTTCATAAGTGATATGAAAGAAAATATTAGTAGGAAGACAAAGCTCATTCAAAAGAAGCAAATCTAAGTTTTAGAGAGAGGAATCTTTAATCAGTGAAATAAACAAGCATGATTAAGACTTTCAACAGCAGAATAGACCAAGCAGAGGAAAGAATTTCTCATTTAGAGGGTATCACTTTTGAAATAACACAATAATGGAGCTTGCACAGTAGCAATGTAGGCTAAGCCTTTGCTTACTAACGCCAACATTCATGTGGCCCCTGGTTCGTGTCCCAACTGCTCCATTCCCAATCCAATTCTCTTCTTATGGCTTCAAAAAGCAGCTAAGGATTCTCACACTGGTGACCAAGGGGCAGTCATCCACTACCATTCCCACACCAGCGACCCAGTGGCTGGGGAACAGCGACCTGTCACCATTTCTGCACTAGTGGCATGTGGCAGGGAGCCTGTGGGGTCCTATGGAAGTAGGCTTGGAGGGTGGGAGGGCTAGGGGTATAGCAATGCTGGGCATGTGGGGACCCAGGAGCTCACCTCTTTGCAGGTGTAGTGAACTAGGGATTCCCCATGTGCTTGGTCCTGGGTGAGTAGAAGGGTAGGGGAGAGCCCCAAGTCAGCATGCTGCCCTAGTGTGTTAGTGGACCAGCCCTAGAGATGGGCCTAGACCTCAAGTGTGTGCAAGGGTAAGGCACCAGGCCAGTACATGTACCAGGACCCTGGGATTCTGGAGGGTGGGGAGAGCTTTGGATCAGGACACCACCTGCTGGGCTTCCACAGGCTAGGCTGCAAAACCCATGCACTCCTGGACACAAAGATTATTGATTGGATAGGGAAAGGAGCAAGAGGATATGGGACAGGGAGGACCACCATCGGAGTATCTTGCAATAAAGGAGGACCCCTAAGGGACTCCCAATGACAAGACCACTATACTTGCAGATAAGTGAGGGGACTGAGACCTGGTGATGTGGAGGGGAGAGACTGGAAGTCCTATATGGGTCAGACTGATGCACCAACCCACGTGTAGACCTGAGCTAGGCTTGTTCTGAGAGGTGTTCCACACTAGAAATAAATATGAAAACACATGACACTACTAAATTGATTGTTAGAACAATAGAGTCAGTATTCTACCAACCAACGACACGTGTTAGTTCTTACCTACCAACACTAACTTTGAATTAAAGAGATTAAACTCTCCAACCAAGATTTGCAGATTTTCTAAACAGATAAATAATCCCCCACTATACACTGTCCATAAAAAAATCCTCTTCAAAAGCAAAGATGCACACAGAGAGAAAGTTAAGGTCTGGAAAAAGATACACCAGGTAAACAAGAGCCAAAAATGGGAAGGAGTGGCTGTTCCAGTAGAAGACAAAACAAGCTCTACATCAAAAAGTGTAAAAAGAGATAAAGAAGGATGTTCAGTTTTGATCAACTCAATTCAGCAAGAAGACATAGCCATTAGAAACATATATGCATAAAACACAAGACAATGCAGATAAATATAACAAATATTCCTGAAGCTAAATTCTTATACAATCCCACTCTCATCAATGCAAAATCAATAAAGATGCATCAAAGTTGAAACATGCCATGAATCCAATGGACATAAGACTGCTATAGGACATTTCACTCAACAGCAACAGAAAACCCGTTCTTCTCAGCACATAGGACACCATCTAGGACTCACCATGCCCCATTTCCAGAAAATGTAGAAGGACAGAGATCACATCACGTATCTTCTCAGATGACAAAGTAAAGCTAGATATCAAAGACAATAAATACAGAACACTCATAAGTACTCACAAATTAAACATTACGCTTGAATGAGCAATGGGTGGTTGAAGAAATTTAAAAGGAAATTTAAAACTTTCTTGAAATAAATGAAAATGAACGCAGTACATCAAAATGTGTGGGATGCAGCAAAACAGTACTAAGAGGGAAGTGTAGAGCATTAAATGGCTTCCATGAAAAAGGAGAGGCTCAAATTGAAGATGTAATGAAGCATCTTGAAGACTTGAAAAATCAAGAAGCCAGCACCCAAATCAATAGGAGATGAGACATAACAAGGACCCGAGCACAAATAAATAAAATTGAAAGGAAAAAAGATACAAGGGATCAACGAAGCAGAAAGTTGTGTGTTTTTGAGAAGATATGCAAAATAGATAAACTTCCCAACAGTCTAACAAAAGAGAGAAACTCAAGTAAGTAATATTAGAAGTGAAAAGGAAGACATCACAACTGACACCACTGAAGTTCAAAGGATCGTAAGTAACAACTGTGAAAAGCTGCATGTTAACAGACGGAAAAACCTCAAGGAAATAGATAAATTCCTGGATTCAAGTAACCTACCAAGATTAAATCACGAAGATATAGATGAGCTAAATTGATTTATAACAAGCAAAAAGAGGCAGTAAATGAAAACCTCCATTTAAGGAAATATCTGGAATGATGGATTTACCATCAGTTTTGATTTAACCAAATTCTCCAAAAAATTCGAAGGAGAAATAATTCTAATAGCCTTCAAATTATTCCTAAATGTTGAACAGAATGGAATTCTTCCAAACTGTTTCTATGAGAACAGCATTACTTTGATGCCTAAATCAAAGACATAAACACACACCACACACACAAAACCTACAAACTTTATCCTTCATGAAAGCCGTTGGCAAACATACCAGCAAGTCAAATCCAAAAACATGCCAAAAAGATCATACATAATGATCAGGTAGGATTTATCCCAGAAACATAAAAGCGGCTTAACAGTCACAAATCCTTAGATGTCATAAACCACACTGGTGTAGAATGAACAAGAGCCATATGCTTACCTCAATAAAGGCAGAGAAAACAGGTATAGAAGAAATATTCCTCAAAATTTAAGGGTCATATATCACAAAACCACAGTGAATGTACTTCTGAGTGAGAAACAGTTCAACAGGCTCTTGTTGATTGCAGTACTGGAAGTTTTAAACAGAGTAATTACGGAGGAGAAAGAAGTCAAGAACATCAAAACTGGAAAAGAGGAAGTCAAATTATCCATTTGCAGATGACATCATGTTGTACAAGGAACAACCTTAACACTACACCAAAAAAAAAAAAACCTGATAAATCAATTTCAGTGGCATCTCAGGTTATTAAATAAAGAAATAGTCATTTTATATGCTAATGAGGAACTCAATGAAAAAGAAAACTCATTCACAATAGCCACCATGAAAGATCAAATATTCAGGAATAAATGTAATGAAAGAAGTAGAAGTTTCTACAATGAAACTATCAAACATTGATGAAAGAAATCAGTAAGGACACAAAAACAGAAAGATATCTTTTGCTCATGGATCAGAAGAACCAACACTATTAAAATTCCTATGCTATCTAACACAATCTACACATTCAATACAATATCAAAATATCCACGATATTATTTACAAAATTAGAAAAAGAAATCCTAACATTCACAGGGAATCACAAAGCCAAAGCAATCGACAGAAAGAAAACAAAAAGACTGAAAACATGATGTGACTTCAAAATATAGCAAAACTTGAGGTATCAAACCAAGTTGGTACAGGCATAAAAATCAGTACATATATCAATGGAACTGAATAGAAAGCCCAGAAACTAATCCACATACATACAGCCATCTTGTTTTTGACAAAAGTATTCAGACCATACAGTGGATAAAGATAATTTCTTCCACTAATGGTGTTGGTGAAACCAGATTTCTGTATGTAGAAGAATAAAATTACACCTGTCACATGTATAAAAACGAACTCAGGCTGGATCCAAGATCTACATTTCAGGCCTGACCTACGAAGTTGTTAGAAGAAAATATAGAAAAAAGACTCTGAGACATCAGCGTGGGAGATGCTTTTCTTGGACGAAGCCCTCAAAGCACGGGCCATAAAGGCCAAACGAGGTAAACGGAGATACAGCAAACTCAGAAGATTTTGCACAACAAAGGAAATGATCAGTAGAGTGAAGAATGTTCCACGGAATGAGAAAAAAAGTTACAAGTTATCTGACCATATCCGGAGTATATTAAGAGATTCCATGGGAAAATTGCCATTTCACTTATGAATGGCGAATTTTAAAGTGATCACAGATCATTAAAACTGCAGTAGCAGAACATTCCTAACCATTCGTTTGACTAAGTGTAAAACCAAGTTTCACAAAACTATGTTTGCAGCAATGCTGATACAGTCTGGCATTTCTGTTTCCTTTCCCTTCCTTCTTTCTTTTCATTTAAAAAACGTTAGCTCCCATATGTAAGAGAAAACACGCAGTATTTGTGTCTGGCTTATCTCATTCGACATTATGTCCTCCAGTTGCATCCATTTTGCTGCAAATGGCAGAGGTTCATTCAGTTGGCAGCTGAAAACAGAAATGCCTGGATGGCAGTGCTGCTTCAAGTTTATTCATACTTTCATCAACCAAGAGGTTAAGAATACGCATCCAATTCAATTAATGAATTTGAAAGGTAAATAGAGGGAAGGTCTCCAGACACCCGCAGCAGCCAGGCTGAGTCAGGCTGACCGCACCAGCTGGGCATTCCAATCCAACTGTCCAGACCACTTGAGTAGGAGTTGGGAACTCAACTGCTGCACATTAGAAGGGAGAGTGTAGCCAGGAACCTAATAAGCCTCTCTGGTATGGGATGTGGGCAATCCAAGAAGCTTCATAGTCAATTGATCTATAACCATCTTTTTGTCTAAGGCATTCATATTAACAAAATACTGTACAATTACAGTTTCCAAAAAGGTGAAACGAGTGACACTTTAATGTAAAAGAATGAGAGGAAAGAATAATGAATGCTGGGTCCAGCACAGTAGCCTAGTGGCTAAAGTCCTTGCTTTGAATGCTCCGGGATCCCATATGGACACCAGTTCTAATCCCGGCTGCCCTACTTCCCATCCAGCTCTCTGCTTGTGGCCTGGGAAAGCAGTTGAAGACAGCTCAAAAACTTGCGACT
The DNA here is from genome assembly GCF_017591425.1 of Ochotona curzoniae. Taxonomy (NCBI): domain Eukaryota; kingdom Metazoa; phylum Chordata; class Mammalia; order Lagomorpha; family Ochotonidae; genus Ochotona; species Ochotona curzoniae. Next base: position 6,817,223 of record NW_024465699.1, read on the forward strand.
CTGCACGTGCGTGGGACACCCAGTAGAGACTTCAGGATCCAGGCTCCTAGCTTTGGATCGGCTCAGCTCCAGCTATTATGGCTGCTTGGGGAGTAAATCAGTGGATGAAAGCTCTTCCTCTCTGTATCTGCTCCTCTCAGTATATCTGTCTTTCCAATAAAAATAAATAAATATTTTTTTCTAAAGAATAATGAATGATCTGTTAAAGGTACCTATGTTATATATGCAGTGGTTTCTCGGTATTTGAAAAATGCAAAAAGAACAACTAATGAAATGTAATCTTTTTTTAGAAGAAAATGTTCAACAAGAAAGGTATGGAAAAAATTTACTCCAATAAAATAAAAGTGTCTATACATAATATTTTCAGAGGCAAAAAAAAAAATTGAAATCTTTTCTTCTAGGTTCTGGAAGATAAGGAGGCACACTGCCACTACTTGGATACAACAAGGTCTTGGAAATCCTCACTGAAATAACACTCAGGATAAACAAATAAAAAATATTCCAACACGAAAGGAAAGTGTTAAAGTACCTTTGCTGATGATAGAAAGCTTTAAAACTGCACCAAAAACGAAAATGTTTATAACTGAAAAATGTGATAAAGTTGAAAAAATCTTAACAACAAATTGTCCCAGAGTAATTTTTTAAAAATCTCTTTATTTCAGCATCAGAAAAAGTAAAATAAATCCCTTTGAAATTAACAAAGAATGTGAAGGATCTACATGCCGAAAAACCATCAAACACTGATGACGGAAATTGAAGCTAACACCATCTATCGAACTAACCACACAAAATAACAGATAAAAAGTCCATACTACGCACAGTAATCTACAGACACAGTGTAACCCATACTAAGAATCCAAACATGAGGCCTCATAATGGCTCAACTGTCAAATCCTCCTCCTCCAAGCACAGGCATCCCATGTGGGCATCAACTTAACCCTCTGGCTGCTTTGTTTCCCACCCAGCTCCCTGATGGTGACCTGGAAAAGCAAGAGGGGATGTCCCAAACCCTTGGGACTCTGTACCCAACTGGGAGCCCCTGTTTCGGATCAGCTCAGCTCCAGTCATTGCGACATCTGGGGAGAGAACCAGCAGATGGAAGATCTCTCCCTTTCTGTCTCTCCTTCTCTCTGTAAATATGCCTTGCCAATAAAAATGAATTTTTAAAAATTTCAGCATCATTTTTCACAAAAATAGAAAAAGTAACACCACAATTTATATGAAACCAAAAGACCATCACTATCCAAAACATCTGGACAGAAAGAACAAACCTGGGCACATAATGCCACCTTATCTCAAGGTTGAGTCATCCAAATGGCACTGTACTGGTTGGCAGACAGTGTAACGGGAGAACTACAAGTAAGTCCAGAGATGTTCAGTTAATTGATTTTCAACAAAGGTGCCAAGAACACACAAAGGGACAAAATAGGCTCTCTAACCAATAACGTTGTGGGAAATGTGATGCAGAAGGTGAAATCGGTCCACTCTCTGGCACCGCAAACAAATATCAACTCGTGACGTGACTATAAGATCTGAGATCACAAAACTATGACAAGAAAACGTGGGAGGGAAATTAGATGACATTGGTCTGGGCAATCCTAAAGTATGGGAAGCAAGCAAAAATACACAAATGAAATTCAATCAGACTGTAAAGGAAATGATCAGTAGCATGAAAAGACAACCAACCATACTGAAAAAAGAAATAGCTGCAAACTGTACAGTTGATAAGGGGATAAGAGCCAAAACCTACAAGAAACTCAAACAACTTAGGCACAAAAATGCATAAGGCAATTACAAATGGACAAAGACTTGTGAGTAGTAATTTCTCTAAAGAAGGCCATCAGGGTCAGTAAGAATGAGAAAAAAAAAATCCTTGACATGACCAATCATTCAAGAAATATAAATTAAAACCACAAGAAACTGCCTGCCATTTCACGCCTGCTAGAATGGCTTCTATCAGAAAGACGAAGTGTTAGAAGGATTTGGAGAAAAGGGAACCATTGTTTTTTTTTTTTTTATGGGAAAATCCGTTAAGCACAGCTTTTCTGAAGAAGCAATATGAAGGTTCCTCAAAGAAACCAAAGCACTCTTATCACATTGTGATTTAGAAGCCCTGATTCTGAACATCTGTCCAAAGGAAATGAAATAAGGATGTTGAAGGAACACCTTCACTCCTGTGTCCACTGTAGCAATATTCACCACACCCATGACAGGGTGACAGCCCAGGGGCCCACCGGGAGGATGAATAGAAAAGGGGAATGTGAGCCTTTCAGAAAGAAAACTATCATCTATAATGAGTCCAGGAAATCGGAGGACACTGTTAAATAAACCAGGCTCCAAGAAACAACTATTGCATATTCCTTGCTAACTATGGAATCTAAAAAACATCGGGCTCACAGCAGCAGAGGGAGCAGTAGTCATTCAGGACTAGGGCAAGAGGAGTGGGTAGCACCACACAGATGTCAGCTGGAAGAAACTGTGTTTGTATGGAGGAAGCAAATTCTAGTGATCCACTGTGAAGCGTGGTGATGATAGTGAAAACGGTATTCCTTCAAAGTCGCTGAAGGACTTTCAAAGGACTTTCTTACTCTCACCTCATCCCAACTGGGGCCAAGACTGGGCCAAGACCTGAGCTTGGAAACAGGAACATACTCCAGATGCTGGCAGGAACCCAATTGTTTAAGCCACTATCAGTGCCTCCCACAGTCTATAGTATCTGAAAGCATGGAGGCAGAGCTGGGAACTGAACCTGGGAACTTCAATACAGGGGTGTGTGTGTGTGTGTGTGTGTGTGTGTGTGTGTGTGTGTGTGCGTGTACAAACTAAGCTCCCAGATCACAGGGAAATTAACCAGAAATTAGTAACAGAGAGAGCTGGAAAGTCCTCAGACATTTGGAAATTAAGCATACTTACACATAATATGTCAGCCAAAGAAAAATTCTCAGTATATTCAACTAACTAAAAACAAACAGAGCCCAGTGTGTTAGCCTAGAGGCTAAAGTCCTCACCTTGCACGCACAGTGATTGAGTATTGATTCTAATCCTGGCAGCTCCACTTCCCATCCAGTTCCCTGCTTGTGGCCCGGGAAAGCAATTGAGAACATCTCAAAGCCTTGGAACCCTGCACCCACGTGGGAGACCTGGAAGAGATTTCTGGTTCCTGGCTTCACATTAGTTCAGTTCTGGGCGTTGCAGCCACATGGGTAGTGAATCATCAGGTGGAAGATCTTCCTCTCTGTCCCGCTGTATATCTGACTGTCCATTAAAAATAATCTTTTAAAACATTCATCAAAATTAGTAGAGTACAATGAAACCAGGACGACTTATAGCAAAAGAAAAGTTGTTACAGATTAAAAATAACTTTTAGAGATATATTTGGTTCATTTTTAAGTCATGGTTACAGAGAGAGAGAGAGAGAGAGAGAGAGAGAGAGAGAGAGAGAGAGGGATCTTCCTTCCACTGGTTCACTCGGTAGATGGCTTCAACTGCCAAGGTTGGGCCAGGATAAAATCAGGTACTTTCTCTGATTTTCCCACACATATGTGCCCAAATATATGGACACTTTTCCATTGCTTTTCTCAGGCTGTTGGTAAGGAGCTTGATCAGGAATGGAAGAGCAGAAAACATGAACCAATGCCAAAAGAGCAAGCCGGCATTGCAGTCAGTGGCTTTTCATGCTACACCACAATGCCAGTCTTGAAGAATAATTTTAAGCTCATATCTCAACTCCCTAACTCACAAAGCTAGAAGAAAAATAGCTGACGACTAATGTGAGCAGAAGAAAACAAAGAATACAAATTAGAGAACAATTAAAGTAAAAGGAGAATAGCAGAGAAAGCCAATGAACGCAAACATAATGTCATTTTTGGAAAAAAAAAAAGGTAACAAAACGTATCATACCAGCCAGGAACAAAAAGAAAAAAAAGATGTAATAAATTATTGTCACAGAAATGAAAACAGATCATTGCAATGTTACGGATGTTAGTAATTCTTTTAAAAGGAGCAGTCTGAGTAACACTGTTCTCTCAAATATTACAATTTTAACAGAGACAAATATTTCTTGAAAGTTGTAAACTACCAAAACTCATGCAAGGGCACAAAAAATGATTACCGATATATTTACTAAAGAAATTGAGTTTAAAATGAATTGCTGTCATAAAAGATATCACTAGATTAGGACAGTCTCACGTGTGAATTCTTGTAAACCAAGAACAAATCACACCAATTCTCTACGATTGCTTTTTGAAAATAAGGTGGAGCATTTGTAACTCATTCTAAGAAGCAAGCATTCCCCAAAATGAAAATCAGATAACACTCAAGGAAAGAAAACCAGCACCTCACATAACACAGATGTGAAAATCCTCACCCAATATTAACAGATCAAAAAAAAAACTAAAGAATAATAACATTCCACAAATGTAATACTGTAACAGAGCAAGTTCAATCCTTCTTTCGAAAACCAATTGGTGTCAACTCCCACAGCAAGCATCAAGAAGAAAAATTGTGGGCCTGGCACAATATCCTAGTGGCTAAATCTTCACCTTGCATGCCGAAGATCCCATATGGGCACCGGTTCATGTCTTAGTTGCTTTGCTTCCCATCCAGCTCCCTGCTTGTGGGCTGAGAAAGCAGTCAAGGACCACCTGAGGTCTTGGGACCCTGCACCTGTGTGGGAGACCTGGAGGAAACTCCTGGCTCCTGGCTTTGGATCAACTCAGCTCTGGCAGTTCTGGCCACTTAGGGAGTGAGCCAGTAGACCGAAGATCTTTCTCTCCGCATTTCCTTCTCTCTGTGTATCTGCCTTTCCAATAAAAGCAAATAAGTCTTAAATAAGAAAAAAAAATTGTATCAATTCACACAATTTTGACAAAATCCAACACCTGATCATGTTAAAACGGTAGGCAAATTAGGTATATAGATCACATTGGAAATATCACCAAAAAATAAAAAGAAGAAGAAGAAAGGAAAAAGCCCTTTATAGCTAATATACTTAATGAGAAAAAAAAATAAACAACTTTTTTTTCTGCTAAGGTCAGGAAAAATTAAGAGTGTGCTGTGCCACCACTGCCATTTTGTGGTCAGTAAGAAAAGACAAGAAAAAGCAAAGATGCATGAAGGACATCGTGTAAAGATAAGACAAACAAGAAAGACACACAAATTGAAGAGAAAAGAAGACTTACCTTTATTTTCAGAAGATTTGCGGCCTACCTACCCAAGAAACCACCAACAATCTGTAAAAACAAGAAAACACACACAAAAAAATGTTTAGGGGAATACAGCGAGATCAAAGGACACAAGGTCAGCATTAAAATGTCAATTACAAATGAACAAATAGAACTGAACATTTTTCAAATACTCATTAAAATAGTGCTTCAAAAACAATTAGTACATTGCTTACCTCTAACAAAATACACATCAATCTGTATGCAAAAAAGTTATAAAATGTTTAGGAAAGGAACCAAAGATCTAAACAAATGAGGAGATTTCTCACATTCAAGTGTTGAAAGACTATATTGTTACGCTCCTCAGCCTGATAAATGGAATGCAATATAAATAAAAATCTCAACAACTGTTTTGTAGATCTTGACAAGTTGGTTCTGAAATGTATAAACAAAGTTGAAAGACCTTCCTGAGGCGGACCAAAATTGGAGAACTCACTCTACACAATACACATGATATGGGCAAGAAAGTCGATTTTTAAAAATGGATAAGTCATATAGATACACAATATACCAACGTTGTTGTTTTGGTAGTACGTAGACTCAATCCAGTGGTCAAATGATTGTGGTAGTGAAATATAATGATTTCATCTGCGTTTGATGGCCTTTTAAACCGCATTCGTGAGAAAAGGATTCTCACCCCAAGGCTGCAGGAGTACCAGATCCGAGACCTAGACAGATGAGCTTGGCATCAATCTGTTAGTGACAGACACCAACAGCCTCACAGCAAAGGACACTGAACTGTGAAGAGGCTGTGCTTCAAAAGAGGGCAAAGGGAGGAGCCGTGAGAAGCAGCCTTTAACAGCAGCAGGACAGTAGGGTCACCCTGCTTCTCTCTGGAACGTGTGATCTGCTTGCCTGACCATACAGATCCTTGGGGAAAACCTCAGGGTTCCTTTTACTGGAGAATTCTAGTAGAAACGAAGATCTGAGCGCTTGAGGTGCTCATCGCTCACTGCTCACTGTGCAGCATTGCGCCTAGGCACTTCCAGGTGACGGAGCAAGCATGGATAAGCACACGCTATTGATACACACATCTATCCAAACCGCCTGCATCTGTATACAGAGAAACACCATTCACACTGACAACTCCAAGTTCAACTCCTATTAGTGCTCACATGCGAGACTCCTTGTCACCCTTCTCTCCTGCAGCTTCCCATCGAGATGAGAAGAGCAGGGAATACGTGTCTGAGTTCAGAAAGTAAAGAGACGGTCAATGATAGGGCTGGGTAAACAAAGATCATAGGAGCCAAAGGAGAGCTTCCAGTGACCGCAGTTGAACACGCTGAGTAAAAAAAAAACAGGGGAGAAGTATATATATGCTAACACAAATGATTGAATTGTTAATCAATGAACACAAATTTCTCAAGTAGAAGAATCCCACCCCGTACCTCACCCAGGCAGACAACAAAACAAAACCTTTCATTACATGCAGCGTGGTTTCCCACACATCAGCTACTGAGTGGGCATGATGACTTGGAAAGAGAAGAAAACAACTTTATGGTATGAGCTTAGGTTGTAAATGAACTCCGTAGTGATGTCGTGTTGTTAGCATGTACTTTGGATGGGATGTGATGAGAACAGTCCTTTATGTTTGTGGTCTGCATTCCAGAAAGTCATAATCCCAGTCTAAGCAAAAGACCAACAACAACAGGCAAATCCTAGCTGCCCAGCACTCCAAAAATCTCTCACTATCATTGTCATTCGAAAAACAAAGGGAAAAGGAAATCTGAAAGCATTTCACCGCCCAAAAGAGCCTGAAGGGAAGTGATGACTCTGTGTGGGGTGTGGGCCTGCATGCGATCTCAGAACCATAAGGTTAAAAACAAGGAATTCCAATCCATCCTATGAAAACGATCCAGCAGATGAAAAATTCCCATCATAATGTCAACACTAGTCATGGGAAATTAGGTCTAGGACATATGTGAATTCTCTGCATTAACTTGTAACTTTTCTAAAAATGAAAGCTACATTATCCAATAGAAAATTAGAGGGAAATTAGCCCAAATGTTAGTTTCCTGAGCATCGCAAGAAACTCTGAGCTATTTCTCTTAGGTCTGGAATAATCATCTCCTCTGCCAATAGTCTGCTGGCAACCACATTTCCACAGTTTCCCAGTTGGATTCCCCAGCTCCTGTGAGCTTCATCTCTGCGGTGAATTCCTGCATTCAGCAATCTTTCCTCGCTCTGAAAGATCCAACCAGCCCCAGAATCTAATTAAAAATTTCCATTCGGGGACTCGGCAGCAATTGCGGTCAGAAGAATTTCATCATTTAGTGTCCAGGGTGACCATCAGGCGATAACACCTGATCTTCAGGAAAGAAATGCTCATTTCCTCTGTTGACTCTGTAAACAAAAGCTGCTATCCATCAAGTCGGTAACAAAACTGTAAAGCTTGCATTTTTGTTTTCCCAGAACTGTTCTAAAAACCTGAAACATGGATTCTCTTGGTATGAAACAGGAAAAGCTCACTTTTAAAAATCACAGTTGCACAGTTGAGAATAAACGAAGGAGAAGTGGATGCCTCTGAATGGTCACACACAATCAAATGAAACCCTGCGGGTGAGCCTTTTGCCTTGTGGTCAAGATGTCAGTGGGAACACCTGTGTCTCAGTTTTGCAGAGCCTGGGTTGGATTTGCAGCTCCAGCTCCTGACTCCTCTCTTCCGCTGCTGGGAACCCTGTAAGACAACGGCGATGCCTCAAATGACTAGCGGAATGAAGTTATCCGTCTCCTTGGAGACTTCGGTTAAGTTTCTGGCTCCTTGTTTCCATCCTGGCCAGGGGCTATTATGAGCATTTTGGGGAGCAAGTCCCAAGACAGGATATGAATCTGTACGTTTCTCTAGGACTCAAGTAAGTAAAAGCCAAAAAACCCCAAAAGTTTAGTTGTTAAACTGTGCCTGTTTTGAAGGACCAAACTGGGAAATGCTGCATTAAAGAAAGGAAGTTGAATGAGATGCTGATTTGGTTCGTATGTTTTTAGGAAGTATTGTTTCTGCTCCACTGACTTTAGAATTTGGCAATACTATATTTGTGTACACACCAGTTACCAAAATTGCTCCCCAAATGATCACAATAATTGCTCCACATCTGGAGTATCAGCCTAATAGAACACCAAGGATGATAACAGTCTCCTGCTACAGGTACCTAGAAATGCTAGGAAAATGCTTTTGTAACACTTCCATTAAGTGTAGAATGGAAAACTCCTTGGGCTCAAAGAGAATTGAAGGCAAATGGAAGCAAGGAACACTGAGCAACAAGTGACCTTGGGAGAGGACTAGGGTGAGTGGGTCGGTCATCTGTGAACTGAGATGTAACAACATTTTTTTAAATTTTGAATTTTATGGTACAATTCCATAGGGTCTGGAATCCCCCTCCCCCAACTTCCCACTTCCCGACTGGTTTCACCATATTATTACAATAGTATACTCCTTCCTAAGAAGTCGTAATTCCATCAGTCTGTTATTTAAGGGTGTCCCAACGTTGCTGGTACAGACAATGCCAGACAACCCAGCAGCGCATTGTCTGAATATGTCTAATAGTTTTACTGGAAATCCATCTTTCTTTCGGTAGTAAGGATACATATACATTGTATCTTGACATGTGAATATGGTAACCTCTATTATGCCACAACTATACATGCCCTTAAAAGAGAAGGCATGAAACAACGACAGGTTTGCAGTTAATACAAAACAAAAACAAAGCAAAATTTAAAAATTACAGCACCATTGATTTGAAAAAAAAAATACTGAATAACCAATGCATGGGTGACAAAAATGATGACACCATACAATTCATGAGCAGTGATAAACTTGACAAGTGAAAAGAGACTATTCGGAAGACATGAAAATGAAGTTAAAAATATCAAAACACATGGAATGCAGCAAAAACATTATGGAAATGGTTATTGAACTTATTTTTGTGTGATGGCTTCCTTATACTACAGAGAAGATACGGTATTTGTCCTTTGGGGATTGACCTATTTCACTGATCATACTAGTCTCTAGCTGAGACCATCTAGTTGCAAATGGTATAATTTCATTCTTTTTAATGGCCGAGTAATATTCCACAGAGTAGATGAGCCAGTTTCTTTAACCACTCCTCCTCCTCGGATTGGCATCTGGATTGTTTCCATGACTTTGTTATTGTAGATTGTGCTGCTGTAAATATAGGATTACAGATCCCTTTCTCATATGCAGTTTTCATTTCCTTTGGCTATATTCTTAGAAGCAGGATAGCTAGGTCATATTGGCAGGTTTATTTGCAATTCTCTAAGTACTCTCCAGGCTGATTTCCTTAGTGGTTGCACTAGCCCACATTCCCACCGTCAGTGAAGGAGGGTACCTTTCTCTCCACATCCATGTCAGCAGGTGTTGTTAGTAGTGTTTTGAATGTAAGTTGGTTGGCACCTCAATGTGGTTTTCACTTGTATCTCCCTGATGGCTAGGGAGCCTGAACATCTTTTCATATGTCTGCTAGCCATTTTAATCTGTTCTTTTGGAAAAACATCTGTTCATTTCCTTTGCACATTTATTTACAGGGTTATTGATTGATTGATTGACTGACTGACTGATTTTACTGTCCTTTGGTTTCTGTAGCTCTTTGTAAATCCTGGATATTAGTCCCCTATCACTTGTGTAGTGTGTAAAGATTTTCTCCCATTCTGTTGGTTGCTTCTTAACCTTGTTGTTTCCTTTGATGTACAGAAGCCTTTTGGTTTGATGTAGTTCCATTTGTTTATTTTGTATTTGACTGTCTGTGTTTTTGGCATCTTTGCTAAGAAGTCTTTCCCTGTTCCTTTATCTTGGAGTGTGCTTCCTATGTTTTCCTTTAATAGTTGGATGGTTTCTGGGTGTAGAGTCCTTGATCCATTTAGAGCTGATTTTTGCATAATGTTACAGGTGCAGATCTTGCTTCTCAGTTCTTCTGCAAGCTGCTATCCAATTGTCCCAACAGCATTTGTTGAAGAGACCAGGATTGTTTTCAGTTTTCTTGTCAAATATTAGGTGGCTATACATGTGTGGGCTTCCTTCTGGTGTTTCTATTCTGTTCCACTGATCTTCTCTGTTTCTGTACCAGTAACAGACTGTTTTGATGACCACTACCCAGTAGTATGTCTTGAAGTCTGGAATTGTGATTCCTCCAGCGTGGTTTTTGTTCTTCAGGATAGCTTTGGCTATTTGTGGTCTCTTGTGTTTCCAAATGAACATTTGTATCTTCTTTTCTATTTCTGAGAAGAATGTTGTTGGGATATTTTGACTGGGATTGCATTGAATCTGTATATTACTTTTGGTAATATGGACATTTTGATGATGTTGGTCCTGCCAATCCAGGAACATGGTAAATTTCTCCTATTTTTTTTTTTTTAGTATTTTATAGTGTTCATTATAGAGGTCTTCCACATATTTAGTTCGTTTAATTCCTAGGTATTTAAGATTGCTCTCCACTGTTTTAAAGTGGACTGTACTTACAATTTCCTTCTCAGCCACGGAATTACTCGTGTACACTAATGTCACTGATTTGTGTTCATTAATTTTGTATCCTGCTCCCCTGCCAAAGTCTCTTATGAGTCCCAATAGTCTCTTCACTGAGTCTTTGGTTCTCCTCTGTAGAGAATCATGCTATCTGCAAATAGAGATCATGTCAGTTCTTTATTTTCAATTTCAATTCCTTTAATTCCTTTTTCTTGCCAAATCGCTCTTTAACACCTTCTAGAGACAGCAGATCCACTGTCTCTTGGAATAGCCTATGAACGGGAGTTGGAACTAAGACTATTATCTGAATATACTTACATTTTGAGTGAATGGTTGAATCTGAACAGGTTCACTCACCAGAAAAAAAAAACAAAAAACGCTACAACCTTCCTCCCTCCCCAAACTTACAACCTTCCTCCCTCCCCAAACTTAGTTCATTTTGTCAGCACTCTGAGCAAAACAGTAGAAGACAGGAGAAATTTCCCCTAAGAATGTACAATATACACTATCTCAAATTGAAATGCGGGCATGCATCTCAAATGCAGTAAAAGAAACTGAGTTTCATTCATGTTGCCAATAGGACAGTTTGGGAAAGCTAATTTTAGTCTCAGCTTGACTGGATTATGGGGTGCCCAGATATCTAATCATACATGATCCTGAGAATTTCCGTGAAGATATATTTGGGTCAGATTAACATTTATATTGGTCCTGGAGTAAGACAGATTGCCTCCTAGACTTTGGATGCATGTTATCCAATCAGTGAACACCGAATAGAATATAAGGGTAGTATTTCTTCAATCATGGTTTTTAAACTGCGACACCAGCTCTCCCTGCCTAATAGCCTTGAAACTGACATATCAGCTCCACCTGGTTCCAAAGCAGCTTTAGGTTCAAGAAAAGATCATAAGTGGAAAGAGAACAGAGGGAGAAGAAATTGGTACAGAGTTGAGTAAATCCTAACAGCTTTATACAAAAAAATACTAACAATAACGCCAATTTTGAGACTTATAAAATGAGGTGACAGCCTACATGCATGTGTATAACAGCGGAATAACCAAAACCAAACATAAAAGTTTGGTTATTTTAAAAATATATGTTTTTTCAAGAAGTTTGCAATTTTTAGGAAATGCTCCAAATTATCAATAAATGTAGAATTTTCTAGGTCACGTATGAATATTGAAAACACAATGATAGGTATAAACAGCAAGAAAGAAGTCATAGGGTAGGTAAGAAGGATCAAATGGGAGAGCAAATGCAGCCATGCATCTCAAATTCAGTAAAAGAAATTAAAGTTGAGGGAGAAGAAAACATCTTGCTATGACCTGTGAAAACAGAAAGATGATATTAGAGAAGAGAGGGGAAAAAACAGCATAAATGAAGAGTAACCATAAGCAAGGGGAAAGATTCCAAACCTATTCAGACAGGGCCATGAGCTGACACATCAGTCTCTCCTCTCCTTCCCTGTCTGCCACAGGCACACAGCAGTGACAGATAATCCATCAAAATTGATTTCAATATGACTCAAAAATCATAATTAGACTGATGTAAGATATATCAACACTAACAACAAAATCTAGAAGAACATGTGCAAATGTGCAGAAAAACAAAATGGTCAACCAAGTTAGAAAATTCTTAATATTGGAAGGAACCGTTTCTACAGCCTAGACAGTTTGGTCACTTCTAATAAAATATTACAAGGCATGCCAAAAAAGCAAGCTTGGCCAGGATTCTTGGGGCTACCCTTAGGTTCAGTGACATGCTAGAAGGCCCACTGAGCTCAGCAAAGGTATTGTACCAGGGGTTGTGGTTTGCCACTGTGGCTTGATAGAGATAATAATCTGCAAAAGGAAAGTACACAGATCAAGTACAAGGTATATATGGATGTGCCTAACTCTCCTCGTCTTGATGTCTGCCAACACAGCTGAAGTTTTGTCAAAGTTGGAGTTCCCCCAAACAAGGTTGGTCCAGGTGCTTGTGATAAGCCATGCAAGTTGTATAGGTTTTGGTTACACAAAGCTTCTTTATGACACACCTCAGCCACTCCAGTCTCCCAAAGCAAAAACAAGTGTTCACCCTAAAAGACCTTCCAGCATGAACTATCTCATCAAGTTAGAACCACAGAGCCCAGCACCTCCGTCATATCAACATATCCTATCAGGCAGAGTATGCATAAACACATAGCTCATCTAGGAGTTGGCTTACCACCTTTCAGAAACACCGACCTGTCCTGGGAATGTATAGAATTTGATTCACCTAATCTGCTAAACTAACTCTCAGTAGGGTCGGGGGTGAAAGACAGAGAAGGCAACCATTAGATCTATACTCAGACAACAGTGAAACTAGAATAATCACTTTAAAAATTATGGTTGACAAATTAAAAACTTGAAATGGGCATAATTGTGTTATTTAAACAGAAAGTTGGAGAATTTCAGAAAGAATAAAGTGAAAATATTATAAGACAAAACCCCTATGCCCTCAGTGAAGAAGTTCTTCGATAATATAATCAAGAGATGACAGAGAATGGAGATTTATTACATTTGAAGATAGATTACCAAAGATTTCTCACAATCAAGGCAAATCCAAGGAACAGGGAGAAGGGGAGGAAGATGAGGTAGCAGGAGGAGATAAAAGGGGTAAAGAAAGGAAAACAAAAGGAAAAAAACATACAAAAATGTAGGACAATTGTGAAGGGTGTAACATGCAAATAATTGGAAAACCAGAAGATGGAAAAAAGAGAAAATGAAATAGAAAAAAAAAAAACACATGCTTGAAGAACCAAGGACCAAAAATGTATGAAAACAAATGACAGATACCAAATAGCATATCCAGACAGACCAAAGCTAGTAGCTAGAAACTCATTGTGGATCTGTCACATTGGTGGCAGGGACCCAAGTAATTGTGCCATCAACTTCTGTCTCCTAGGTTATATCTTAGCAGGATGCTGTATTGGAAGAGGAGCTGGGACATCATCCAGTAGGATATGCAAGTGCCCTAACCTTGTGCTGGACACCTGTCCCCAGGTGACAGTCCGCTCTTTCCTAGTAGAGCCTGAGTGATTTGGTTTACACTCTGATCTATGCCTGGCCCTGCAGCTGGCATCCTAATCTCCCAGGCACAAACACGTTACTCCAGAAAGGGAGAGCAAACCTTGTGCACAAGGACCTGCATTTGTCTGTTTTGACCTCTGTGGGGATTCCCTGAGAGTTCATTCAAGGCATGTGCCTTTCCTTTGGCCCAACTCAAAACTCTCCAAGAATAGAAGCAGCTGTGTAAAGGATGCCCTTTTGAAAGCTTGAAGTGCAAACGGTAAGTCTGTCACAAGAGAGGAAAAAGTACAAGGGAGAAAAAAGGGTGAGAAAAGCAATGGACAAATCAATAAATGCCATCCATCACATCAACAGAATGAAAGATTTAAAAAAAGTATATTATCATCTCAATAGATGCAGAAAAAGCATTTGACAAAATTCAACATCTATGCATGACAAACATCTTGATAAATTTGGTGTAGAAGAAACTTAACTCAACTTAATAAAGGCTAAATACAGAAAAATCCAGAGTGAACATGATATTAAATGGAGAAATACTTTCCCTAGAGTCCAGACCAGGTGAGGAAGTCCATTCTTACTGTTCTTCAGTATAACCCTGAAGTCTTAGCAAGAGCCATTATGCAAAGAGCTAAAAAGCGAATAAACAAAGGAATTCAACTTAACCCCCTACTTGCAAATGGAATGACTCTATACATAAAGACACTAAAAGACCAAGGCGCTATTGGAACAGGTTAAAAAAAAAAAAAGTTGAGTAACATTTAAGGACACAACCAACAGATAAAATTTAGTAGCCTTTTTACATACCAAGAAAAAACTTACTAAGAAAAAAAAACCCTAAAAGTGCAACCACAGTGACAGTAGCTACAAAAATACATAATACTTTAGAATAAATTTAGCCAAGACTTTCACTATGAAAGTCATACACCACTTAGAAAAGACATAGAATGTGACATCAAAAAGTGGAAAGATTTCCCAAGGTCATGAAGCAGAATAATAAATATTGTTAAAATACCCAAAGCAATTTATACATTCGACACAATTCTCATGAAATGCCAATGGTATTCCTCACAGAACTAGAAAAATAATCCTAAGATTCATATGGTAACACAACAGACCCTAGATAGCCCGACCAATTTTAATAAATAGGAGGGCAAAGCTTAGATACCACAATAGCAGATTTCAAAGCATTATGCTACTGGTATAAAAATCAGCACATAGGTCAGTGGAACAGAACAGAGTACTCAGAAATTAACTCACATGCAAACCATCCTTTGAGACTTTTTACAAAGGTGACAAGAACATACATTGAAGAAAAGCTAGGCTTTTTCAATAAATGTTGCTGCTGAAACTGCTCATACAATTGTAGAAAAATGAAAGTAGATCCCTACCTCTCACCATATGAGAAGAATAAGTCGAGAAGATCAATGACCTAAATAGAAGTCATAATAATATTTTGAAATTGCTATAAGAAAACAGCAATACTTTTGGGGTAACTTTCCCAAATCACAGACAATTAGAGCAAAAATAGCCAAATAGGAGTATGGTAAATTCAAAAAACTTCTGGATAGCAAAGAAAACAATACAATACAGTGAAGAGACACATGAGAAAATGGGGAAAAATATCTTCAAGCAACTTATTCAACAAAGGTTTATATCAGAAGCTCAAACAAACAAACAAAAAAAAAGCAGCCAATCCTTTTAAAAAATAGGCAAAGGATGTGAATAGACATTTGTCAAAACAAGAAAAATGTTCAATACCACCAGCCATGAAGGAAATGCAAATCTGAATCACCATGGAGTATCACCTCACCTCTGCTAGGATGGCTATTATCAAAAAGACAGAAAGCAAGTAACGTGAGAACGTGGGAAAGGGGAATTCATATTCTGTCATTGGGAATGTAGATTCATACAGCTCTAGCCGAATGAATACACGAATGGTACCCCAACTGTTGGGGAGATCACGGACAAGAAAGGGGAGACTAGAACAACCTGTGGGGTTACACCCATCAAAATATGATCTGAATCCTTGTTTGGGTCGATGTAGACACAGAAGGATAGTTACAGGAATATTGTCAGGTATGTGTACACACATGGGTTGTGCGGGATTAACAATGCAGTCTCCTCAATACTGTAGCAGTAAGCATAGCTGGCAGACAGATCTTGGTTCCTAATGCAGTTCTTCAATGAAAGAAACCATGGTCCTCAGAGAAGCAGCAGAATCGAGGATTCAAACAGGAAATATGTAAGGTTTGTTAAGAGACTCCTGTAGGGCCACACAGTACTGTACCCCCAGCTACACTCACAAGAGAGAGCATGCATGCCAAATGGGATCACAAAGAACTGGACTAGCTCCACATGGTTAAAACTGAAATAACTTATACCAAAAAAAAAATTGATTATCACCATAGAATAAAATAAATATCTATGATTGCATAGAATTTAAATTATTCCCCAAAAAAATAGAGGATGCGCAAATTACCTATGCCTAGCTAAGCAATTCACCTGCAGACTCCACACGTGTAGAGGTGGAGCGTGCTCCCTGATTCTTAACTGCAGGTGGCATGTTCTGGCTTCCATCAGAAAGCACAGAGAGGGAACAATAAATAAATAAAAACTGAAAAACTCTGCAGTGCGGAAGACTATCTGCTTCAACTCTGCAATTCAGAAACACAAAGAAACCTCCCCAACCTCATGAAAAACAGTAGCAGAGCTGACACCTAACACAGTACTTAATGGCGAGGGAAAGAATGTTTTCCGTCTAAGATCTGGAATAAGACAAGTACACCTTCGTAACACTTCTCTTCAACACCTTATGGGACAATGCTAGATTTTCCAAAACATAATCCAGTGAAAATAAAATCATAGATGAGAAACAAACACATCTTCATGGAAGTCTCTAAACAATCAAAGACAGGGCCGGGCGCCGCTAAAGTCCTTGCCTTGCACCCCAGGATCCCATATGGGCACTGGTTCTAATCCCAGCGGCCCTGCTTCCCATTCAGCTCCCTGCTTGTGGCCTGGGAAAGCAGTCCAGGAAGGTCCAAAGCCTTGGGACCCTGCACCCGCATGGGAGATCCGGAAGAGCTCTTGGCTCCTGGCTTTGGATCGGCAAAGCATTGGCCATTGCAGTCACTTGGGGAGTAAATCATCAAACGGAAGATCTTTTTCTCTATCTCTCCTCCTCTCTGTATATCTGACTTTGCAATAAAAATTAAAATGACAGATTTCTTGGAATATCAGTCTGAGTCCAAATACAAGCTAAATGTATAAAATATCTTTTTAAAAATACTAAAAGCAAAAAATAAAGTG
This sequence comes from Ochotona curzoniae, assembly GCF_017591425.1. NCBI lineage: Eukaryota > Metazoa > Chordata > Mammalia > Lagomorpha > Ochotonidae > Ochotona > Ochotona curzoniae. The sequence goes on from NW_024465699.1 coordinate 6,834,274, forward strand.
TCTTTGTTTATAAGATATGAAATGGAATTTGAAACATTTTATACTGAACAGTGAAAAAGGAACTACATAATCTAAAAAAATAGATTCAAGCTCTATATGTAGAATATGAACATTGATAAAAGAAATCAGAGACAATCTAACCAAATAAATAAATACTCTGTGTAAAATCTTGGCAAATCTCAGTACAAACCTATCAGTTTCTCCAATATTGGTCTATACATTTACCATAATCTCAATCAACTTGTAAAGCTTCACTATGTTTTAAATTGGGGTGACTTCTTTTTTTTTTAAAGATTTATTTATTTTTATTGGAAAGGCAGATATATAGAGAGAGGAGGAGAGACAGAAATATCTTCTGTCCGATGATTCACTTCCCAAGTGACCGCAATAGTCGGTGCTGCACTGATCCAAAGCCAGAGCTCAGACACTCCTCCGGGTGTCCCATGCAGGTGCAGGGTCCCAAGGCTTTGGGCCATCCTGGACTGCTTTCTCAGGCCACAAGCAGGGAGCTGGATGGGAAGTGGAGCCGCCGGGATTAGAACCAGCACCCACATGGGATCTTGGGTGCATTCAAGGCAAGGACTTTAGCTGCTAGGCCACGATGCAGGATAAATTGGGGTGACTTCTTAACATTGAATGAACCATTTCAAAGACCACAATTCAACTGCAGGACTCATGAAAGTAAATTACATGGGAGCTATTATTTTTTTGAATGAAACAACCAAAAACTCACAAAGAAATATCTATGTGTATAAATTTTCCTATAGAGTTTTGCCAAACTTTTAAATCCATGCCAAATTGTTAAGAATGACATATCACTCTAGTTTTAATGAGCTATATTTTTTCCTATATTTCAGTGAGACATTTTTGTTTGATTATTATTTATATTTTTGCCTCTAATCCTGCTAAAGTTATGATCTTTTTACATTTTGTTTGTTAAACTTTGTATTTGGTGGAGCACTGAACTGTTCACCATAACATAAACTATAAATGTATTATCTCAGAATTCTTAAAAAAAACAAAGATGAAGATTATAAAAGTGAAGACACTAATTCAGTGGCTTTTAGAACATTCACAATATTGTGCAACTATTATTACCATTCATGTCCACAAAATGCCTCCAGAACTTGTCATTCCCAAAGACCTTCGACCCTTTTTTTTACCTCCTATGCCAGTTCCCATTATCTCTGGCATTCCCCAGTAATAATTAGCATGTTTGCTGTCACTATAGATTTACCTTCCAGAGTATTTCAGATAAAGTAAACCATATCCTAATACGGATCTGGCTTCTTCCACTGACCATATGAATTCACAGTTAAGCCTGGGTTGGTACTTGTTTTCTTCGTAGGAATAAACAATATTCCATTGTATGAATATACCATGTTTCATTCAGCCATTGATGCACACTGGATCATTTCCACATTTATCATGAACACTGTTGCTGTGAACATTTGTGGAATATTTTTAAAGATCTATTTATTTATTTGAAAGGCAAGATTACAGAAAAAGAGTGGAGAAGACAGAGAAAGAGATCTTCCATCATCTGGTTCACTCCGCAAATGGCAGCAAGGGTCAGGGGCGAGGTCACACTGAAGCCAGAAGCCCGAAGTTCATCCAAGGTTTCCCACATGTACAGAGGCCCATCTTCTGCTGATTTTCCAGGCATATGAACTGGGAGCTGAATGAGGAGTGGAGCATCTGGGACTTGAGCTGGTGCCCACATGGAATGCTGGCACCATAGACAGCTTTTTTACATGTTACTTGCCATAGCAGCAACCCTTTGTGGATGCCCCTTTGAAATTCTTTTAGATGTATTTGCATGAAAGTGATTGTTGGTTGTGCAGTAGTTTTAGGTTTAATTGTTCTCCATATCAGCTGTCCATTCTACCTTTCCAGCGACAGTGTACAAAAATTCCAAATACTCCAAGTTTTTACATTTGTTGTCTTTTGAAAATTATTATTATTGAAGCTCTCCTGCAATAAAACCAATTCTGGTTATGATTTGTAAATTTGTAATGATTAATGACATTGAGCATCTTTTCAAGTGCAAGTGGATGTATATTACCTTTGGAAAAATACCTATTCACATGATTTGCTCAGGTTTTACTTGAGTTTTCTACCTTCTTGTCTTGGGATTCTAAGACTTTTTTATATATTCCAGAAATTGGATTGTTTTCAGATGCGTTACTTGCAAATACTCCCCTTAACACTGCAGATTGCGTTTTCACATTCTCTTTTTTATATAAAAAAGATTTATTTTTTATTGCAAAGTCAAATATTTAGAGAGAGGAGGAGAAACAGAGAGAAATATCTTCCGTCCGATGATTCACTCCCCAAGTGACCACAATAGCTGATGCTGCACCAATCCGATCCAGGAACCCAGATCCTCTTCCGGGTCTCCCACAAGGATGCTGCGTCCCCAGGCTTTAGGTTGTCCTCAACTGCTTTAACACGCCACATGCAGGGAGCTGGATGGGAAGCGGGGCTGCCAGGATTAGAATCGGCGCCCATATGGGATCCCAGCATGTTCAAGACAAGAACTTTAGCTCCTAGGTCACAGTGCTGGGCCCCTTTTCACATTCTTGATAACGTCCTTTGACATGTGGAAGTTTTTAAGTTTAATGAAATCAAAATTCTATTTTCGGTGTCATATTGAAGAATTCATTACCAAATCCAAGGTCAACAATGATGCTCTTGTATTTTCTTCTAGGAGTTTTATAATTTAGCTCTTACATTTAGGTGCTTGAATACTTTGGATTCGTTTATATATGTGATGTTAGACAGGAGTCTAACTCACCATACTGATGGTAGACATGCTACTTTCCCAGCAATATCTGCTCAAGGGACTATTCTTCCCTCCCTGAATGGTCCCTGTTGAAATTCACTGACCATTAATATAAGGTTTGTGTGTTCTTCATTTTATTTTATGGGTCCATTGAGTCATTCTCATGCCAGCACCAAACTGTTTAGATCAAAGTCATGTAGTAATGTATTTTAAATCTAAGAAGTTAGTCCTCCAACTTTGTACATTTTTTTTAAAGATTCTTTTGACAATTTGGGGTTATAAAATTCTATGTGCAAGTAGACTCCTTTGGCAGATAATGACACGCTGTAAAATACATATAGAAAGACAAAAAAACAGAATAATCAGTACAATACTGAAAAACAATGTTGGAGGACACAGCTATCTGATTGAGACTTACTGCAAAGGCTAAAGTAATGAAGATAGTGTGGTATTGGTGATGGAGCTTGTGTATAGATTAATGGAATCAAATAGAAAGCTCAGGGAAAACAACACATGAAAATAGGTAAGTGATCTTGAAAAAAAGACTATTGAACAGGAAGGATATATTTTCCACTAATATTATCTCACCAATCAGCCATTCATATACAAAGGCAAAAGCAATGATCCAATACACAAACCTCGCAACTTTCACAAGATTTAACTCTGGGGCTAGTGGTCATGAATCATGCTTGGAGTACATATATCCTATAATAAAGAGCCTTCAATCTGAGGCCTGGTTCCCTCCCAGTGCCAGCTTCTCAGAGCAATATTGGCATCCCTGTCACCTGTATGGAAGACCCAGATTGAAGTCCATCCCAGTCTTTAAAAATAACATCATACTGTGATCATACCCTTAGATGAAAAAGTGCACAACCTGTTGAAGACAAATTTAGGTAACTGACTTCGGTGGTGTATTTCATATCTACAAAGAATGCCCTTGCAAGACAAAGATTAAGAAGCATAACTTCACAAAATTCAGGTTCTCTCTGAAAACAACAGCTAACAGCCTGTAAAAGCATGTCATTAGCTGGGATAAGCATTTGTAAGGCCCAGATCTGCTAAAAGACTGGCATCCAAAATATGTGAAAAGCCTTGAAACTCAACAAAAGATATTCCAGAAAGAGGCGAATGATCTGAACAGACACCTCAGCAGGGAGGATGCATGATCACTGGCACATAGAGGCATTAAAAGATGTTCTCCCACTAGTTAGCATTAGGGAATGTATAACAAAACCAGACATCATCCCATATATATTTACATCACTAAACTTCAAAAATTACCCATACCACCTGCAAATCAGGATGTGGAGAAAAAGAATACCTCTCTCAATCATTACCAGTAGGAATGAGGCATGGTTCAATGACTTTGAAGCAGTTTGGCAATTTCTGACGAACTTACACTTAGCATTAACAAACCATCCAACCATTGTGCTTCTAGGGACTTACCCACCTGCTTTGAAAACCACGTCGACATCCAAACCTATGCAGAAATATTTCTAACAGTCTTATTCACAACCACAAAAAAAGGCTCTAGATAACCAAGAGGCTCTGTGTGTTTGAACGGAGAAGCAAACTATAGCACATTCGTCAAATGTATAAAAAGAATCTGCAATAGCAAGAAACGAACTATTGGGCCACAAAAAAACAGGAATGGATCTTAAAGGCACATAGTCAAAACCAAGCTGACAAGATTACATATGGTATATACTTCCATTATATGTAATTTCAGAAAAAGCAAAACATAGAGATCATAAAAGGCTGCCAAGAGATCAGATTGATGGGGCATAGGAAAGTTTTACTTTATTTTTTGTTTTGGTTTTGGTTTTTTTAGGGCAAAGCAACTATTGCCTGATACCATAATGATAGATGCTTTGGGCTATTAGGATGCATCTGCTTCAATCGCCTTTTGATGATTAAAGGAAATCATTAGAGTGAGCTCTTATCCAATCTCACTCGTGTTTTTAGAAGAGAAGATTTATACACAGATTCTTTTGATAATTTGGGGTTATAAAATTCTATGTGCAGAGGGAAGACCATGCAAGCACATACAGGGAAGCTGCCCCTGCACCCCCAGGAGAGGGTCCTCAAAGCAGCTGGGGACTCCTTGGTCTCCAACTTCCAGATTCCAGATCTGTGGGAACATAAGCAAATGCTTTTTCAGCCAGTGGTCTGAAGTATGTCTTTAAGGCAGTCTATATAAATGAATAGTGGTGGAACCATAACATACATTCATTTTTTAAAACCATAGAGCTTTACTAAATAGAGAGCAAGCCTTCATACATGCAAAATTTAAGAGACAAACAACAAGCATTTAGGAGGTTGGAGATTGCAGTGTCAGATACGGATTATGGCAAAACAACATAAAGCTGTTGCAGATGCATGAAACTACCTCACCATATAGAATGGGTACAAACTGTGGCCCAAATGGTTTGAGGACTGGAGTGCTCCGACTCACAAAAGATCTTGCCCGGAAGCATTCACATTGAGAAAGTGCTGCTCATGGACACGGCCACACAGCCTTCATGTTTCCTTTAGCCTGAGCAAGCTTCCGACTTCTTTTTCCTCCAAGCTCCATCTTGCTTTTCCTCAGGACATTGACTGCAGGCAATTGCAGCTATTAATTCTTTTCCTGGTCCTTTGGAAATGTACATGTATCTTCCTTCAACTTCCTGCCGATTTCCACAACCTCTAAATAATGTGCTTCCAAGCACGTAGGAACATGATGGTTATTAGAAATGGAAGAAACAAGGTGCAGAGCGCTCCATCTCCCACTCTCTGTGAGCAGGGAGGGGCTAAGCTATGATGGATGCCTGTGAGCAACCATAGAGGGCCTAATGAGACAAACTAGGGAATCATTGTGCACACCGTGCCCCAGAGACTGGCCATGACATCTCCCAAGACTCATCCGCTGGCTCTCCCTGGCACTCAGGGGCACTCCCACCTTGCCACACAGAGTGGCATTCACTTCCTGCCCTCTCTTGCAGGAGTAGTGCGAAATGTCTTCTATGATCACAACCTCATCTTGAAGAGCATGCATGAACTAATGTGTTATCATCAAATACATTGTCATGGCACCATGAGGGGAGCTGATGGTGGGAGCCAGGTTTCTCACGATCTGAGCGATAATGGGCTGGAGCTAGAAGCATCATTATGGACTCATGGCTAGTGCCACACACATTTAGGCAGTTGCCTTTGAAAGTATGTGTAAACACACAGCTTAAGATACACACATGGGTTCTCTCATTCCATCACTTACAAATAATGGTTATTGGCAACAAAGCCCTCAGAATAATGAGCACAGTTTGTTATCTGGTGTTCTTTATATAAATATACTTATTATTGGAAAGTCAGATATACAGAGAAGAGGAAAGACAGGGAAATCTCCAGCCAGATGATTCACTCACCAATTGGTCACAATGGCTGGAGTTTAGCCAATCCAAAGTCAGGAGCCAGGAGCCTCTTCCAGGTCTCCCAAGTGGGTATGGAGTCCCAAAACTTTGGGCCATCCTCAACTGCTTTCCCATGCCACAAGCAGGGAGCTGGATGGGAAGTGGGGACTAGAACTGGTACCCATATGGGATCCTGGCATGTGCAAGGCGAGGACTTAAACTGCTAGACTTTTGTTCTGGACCATGTCTGGTGTTTTTATTTATTCATTTGGAAGTCAGAGTTAATAGAGGGAGACAGAAAATCTTCCATGTGCTGGTTCATTCCTCAGATGACTCACTGGCCAGGGCTCAGCCAGGCCCAAACCAGAAACCAGGAGCTTCTTTTGCATCTCCCACATGCACACAAGGGCCCAAACACTCAGGCCACCTTGCTCTGCTTTCTCAGGCCATTAACATGGAGTTGGATTGGAAGTGGAACAGCTAGGACTCAAACCAATGCCCACCTGGGATACCGGCATCACAGACAGTGACCTTGCCTGCTATACCACAAGGCTGGCTCCTCAGATCACAGTTTTTGACACCACTCTGCAGGTTTTCCTAGAGAAATGACTGATGCAAGGACCGAGGCAGGAAATACACAAGGTTAGCACAAAGTTCCTCACAGTGCCAGAAGAGACAGCAACATCTAACATGGCACAATTGTGGGAGCCCTGGAAGTTCAAAGAGATACAAGAGCCAAGTCAAAGGATTCCCAGTTTCCAAACAAGAACACATTCAGGGGCAGACATTGTGAGTCAGTGGGTTCAGCTGCCATCTGCAATGCCAGCATCCCATAGGAGTGCTAATTCAAGTCCCAGATGCTCAACCTCAGAACCAGCGCCCTGTGAACACACCTGGGAAGGCAGTGGAAAAGAGCCCATGAGGTCGGGGCCCTGACAACCACATAGTAAATGAGGGCAAGTGCCTACCTATTGGCCCAGCCCTCGCCATCATGACCCTTCACGGAGTGACACAGTGGATGGTAGTCTCTCTCTGGCTCTCTCCCTCTCTCACTTTCTCTCTTTCCACCTTTCAAACAAAATAAATAAGTACATTTACAAAAACCAAAAACAAACAAATAAACCAAGCAGAGGTGAAGATGGTATTTGTCTTGGAAGTCTTCTTCCCAGAGAAGGTCTCTCCAAAAAGCCGTTGAACTTATCTGGGCAATAAGATGAGGGTCTCTATGCTTGGTATATGCTTGCAATGAAGGAATTTCAATTGAACTTGAACTGTGGTCATACAACACGGTGGAGGAATCCACCATGGGGGGAGGGTTATGGGAGGGGTGGTGGGAATTCCAGTACCTATAAAACTGTGTCACATAATAAAAATATATATATATATATATTTTAAATATATAAATATAAATATATATATATATTAGATAAATTAAGCAAATAACCTACCTTGAAGTTTCAGGCTTGCACACAGGGGGTGGGGTACACAAACGGTGGCCTCCCTACTGCCTACCCTGAGTTTCCCTCATCTAGGACACTGCCTGTAAACTCCAGAGGGAGACACACAAGGCTGTGAGGTCCCACTCTGAGCTGGGAGCACCACAGTGGATGTGGCATTTTCCCGTCCCTGAACCCAGGGAAACAGAGATCGTATGCCCCAAGCCTTCTCCACCCATGGGAAACCTCAGAACTTGCACCAAGAAGCTTCCTGGCATCACTGGTTTCACAGAAAATGCGGGCCTCATGGGCTCAAGCCCCCACCTTCACAAAGGTGGTCTTCATGAAGAGATACACTCAAATGGCATGCAGAACATCAAAAGTCTGGGGCAGGTACCTGGACCCAGCAGCGAAGATGCCTGGATTCCATTTCAGAGTGCTTGGGTTCTGTTAGCTTACTGGCTCCCAGCTCCCAACTAATGCAGGCCCTGGAATGGGCCAGGGATGTGGGCTAAACATGCTCCTCTGCCTTCCACTTGGTCTTACTTACAAAGCCACCACAGTTTGGTGGTGGGACTCCTTCCAAGCCACCTCACACCATCGCTTCCCAAGGTCCTGCCTTCAGATAGCACTCTTGAGCTCTCGGCTTCTTCAGACAACACAGCTCAAACACCGTCTCTCTTTCTCAGGTCAGGAATCACCCCCAACATGGTCTAGCTACAAATGTTGATTGGAATCTCCTTTTCACGCATTTTTGCAAGCAGCTTGAAGAAGGGCACCCCCTGCATCATCCCAACTGTGCTGGTGAAAGGTCCAGGGCTTCGGTGGAGGTGCTTAGCACGTCTTGATGACTGACTGATGAATGAGCCTGAGAGCGGATGACAGCAGAAGCCAAATGGACATCCTCCTTCAGTATCCATGAGAAACTGAATAAAGGATCCCTGCACATCCCAAGGGCCTTGTTGCCGTCCACAGCTTCAGGCAACTGCTGAAGGTCTCGGACTGTATCCAGCACCAAAATGGGAGGATTGTTCTGTCAGATTTGGGATTACATTTAGCAGTTACACAGGTAGGTCATGGGAGCGAGGGAAATGAGGAGCTCCCTGGAAAGCTGGCTGCCGTGAGCAAACTGCGGGAGACAGACACAGGCTGAAAGGAAGGCAGAGCTGAGAGACAATGGAATTAAACAGGGCCCTATGCCACATGGAAGGAGGCCTTGTGGTACCACTAGAAGCAATGGTTACGCAAAGCTTTTCATCATTTCCTTCTGTGCGTTTATTCTACTCACAGTGTTTATGACCACTTCCTGGTACCAGAGACATCTCAAAATGCTCCCCAGTCAGAGGCAAGTTTCTGCAAGGGCAGCCCACTGCTTCATTCACGCTCACATCCCATAACTGTGACACGGGGAGGAGCCCAGTTAAACCGCATTGCATGCACGTGTAAAGGACTCAACCAGGATGCAGCATCCAGGTCAACGTCCAGGCCTATTTTTTCTTTCCATGTATTCCTAACTTTCCTTGACTGCCAGCAACAAGAGGCCCTGGGATGCCATTCAGACTCCTCAGCCAGCCATCATGTGATGCTCTGGGAGCCAGGGAAGCTTGCTACCAAGAGAAATTTGAACATAAAGTCAAGGCAAATAATATTAGACTTTGATTAGCTGTGTGCTTCAGAGTCCCTGTGCGCTGACCTGGATGAGGATGCTAGCTAACGCCTGGTCCCAGTCTCCCAGGCTTCCTCTCTCAACTTTACTCTCCTTTAAGGTTAAAAATCTACCAAAATCAACTCACCTGCTGAATTCTGGGAACAGCGCAGCTGAACACAAGCTCCAGGAGGCTGTGTATCTGGATGCTTCTCCTCGTTTTCAGGGATTTTGTATGCTGAAATGCCAGGCTTCAGACAAAAAAGCTGCCACCACCTGCGTGCATTCCCTGGAATGACTGGCTCCCGCTTTGCTGTGCCCCAATTTCTCTAAAGTACACAGTATCACTGACCAAAGGCCTGCAGATGAACCAGGAATTTGGGCATCAGCTAAACTTGACCCTCCCCCCGTCAGCTTCAGTGTGCAATGGACTCTCCTCCCTTACCCTTCAGAGAGCCCAGAATTGAGCTGATATCTGCCCAGCTCCTTGCCCCATGCTTTGCCTATAACTCAATATTGTGAAGGTTTTATATTGCTCAACAGAATGTATGCAATGATGCCTACTATTCTAACCACATGTGACAACTTCGGGTAATTTCTATTCTGTGTTTTCATAGTATTCTTGGTAATCTCCTGAACTGATGGCAAGAGCCGCTTCAACAGTACTGCATATAGTCTGAAAAATGTGGGTAGAGGCAGCTTTTTATCCTGAATTTTCTACACTAAATGGTTTCATGGAAGCTCCTGATGCATTAAAATCATTGTAAGAGGGCCCGGCGCAATAGTGTAGTCTAGTGGCTAAAGTCCTCACCTTGAATGCACAGGGATCCCGGCAGCTCCACTTCCCATCCAGCTCCCTGCTTGTGGTCTGGGAAAGCAGTCAAGGACAGCCCAAAGCCTTGGGATCCTGTACCCACAGGGGAGACCCAGAAAGAAGTTCCTGGCTCCTGCCTTCAGATTGGCTCAGCTCCAGCTCTTGTGGTCACTTGGGGAGTGAGTCATCGGACAGAAGATCTTCCTCTCTGTCTCTCCTCCTCTCTGTACACCTGCCTTTCCAATAAAAATAAATAAATCTTTAAAAAAAATCATTGTAAGCACATAATTATCGCTTAGCCTTCACAGCAGATGAGCTATAGGACCCACCCTGTGGATGCCACAGTCTACAGAGGTTCAAATCCCCTGTAAAAGAAAAAAAAATGGTGGTGGGGGTGTGCTGTTTTTCATATCACTTTCACACAGCCTCCTGTCTAGTTTAAACTGTCTCTAGCCTAATTGTAACGCCTGACACAATTAAATGCTATGTAAATAGTTGTCAATCACATAGTGTAGGAATAATAGCATGAAACTAAAGTCTGCAATACTCAATTTATTTTTTTTTGAAAGTTTTTGATCCATGGTTGGTTGAATCTGCAAATTTAGAATCCACGGATAATAAGGGTCAATTGTACTTGTAAGATATTTAAGTCTTTTGGAGTATCATATTTGTGTCATGTTTAAATATTAGGTTGTTCCATGTTTTTTAAAACAAAATAAACCATTTTATTTTTTTTTCTGGCCATTAATCCTTTCTCTGGTCCTTACACAGAAGTGCAAGAAGTGAAATTGTGAGAATGATGATGTTTTTGTCTCCCTACTTAGTGATGTTGAACAAGACAAGCAGCCTGAGTCATTGCGTGCCATCCGCCCTTGCACTTGCCTAATTTGCAAGGCACAATAGGGCATGAAAGATGTTATCCTTCTCTGAAAGTGTTTAGCCTAATTATTGGAGACCCTGGTAGAGGACCTATGGTTCTGAACCAGATAGGGGAGACCAGAAGGTCCTTCAGGGAAGGGTAGCTATCTGTTGGCACACTTAGCTCTCCAACAGCCATCACATATCTAGTGTGCATGACCTCCTAGCACCTACCCTTACTTCTAATAAACTATGACTCTCATGGCTGCTCAAACCACTAGCACCCTCTGCTCCCATACATTTGGTTTCTTCAACAGCCAATCTTCAGCATAAACACCCTTCAGGGGCCTAGGGGCTGCCTCTCCAACACCTGCTACCCCACATTTTCCCTCCTCCCCACGCTCAAGGGCAACCAAACACCTTTCCGTCCATCCTGGTTTGATGAGCTCCCTCTAGCATAGTCTCTGGCCTGTATCTCCCACTCAATGCAAGACTTCAAGTAGAAAATCCACCTACACAATCCACCTGCCCAGACAAGCAGGTTAGGTGATTCCGTGGCCACACCATGTCTCTGTGTATGCTACTTGGTGGCACACATCACGCCATGCCTGGCCCCTGCACAAGGCTGGCTGTGTCTCCAACCCTAAGGCTATGAGTGTCTTGGGATGCAGGGAGGGTGAAGGCAAGGGTTGGTCTAAGTGTCTGTGTTCATTTCAGCACCTGTCCCATCACTGCTTCCCTTCTCACTGGGGTGCTGTGCACGAACCTGCCCTTTTGGCTCATTTTTCCTTGAGTTCCCAACCTTACACAGATGTCTTCTCCAGGAACTTTTCCATTGGCATCTATTCTCTTGGCTCTAAAAGCAGCTCATGAGCCTCTCACACAGTTGTAGCATTGCTTCTTTGCTTTTCTAGATCATGTATCTGTATTTTCTTTTCTATCACCACTGAGCGCCTGACACAGACTATATGCCTACTCTTATTGCACTTAACTGGAAAGGCATGGGATAAAGCTACTCACAACCTTGAGGTTGCTGAAGGAAAGCAGACACATCTCCCAGTTTTCACATGGCCTTTCATCCTGGCCTTTAGGAACGAAAGCTGCCATTGGTTCAAGCAGAGGGTAGAGAATGTTTCCACTCTGTCTCACACACTCACCCTTGAGAGATCTTGAAACAAATTCTTGGAAAACACATAGTATGGGAAAATCACCTGAAGATTTCAATATGTCTGCATCAAAACAGACTTATCTTTGATTCTGCATCTCCAAAACCACCTGAAATATCCTCATCTGTATCTTTCCAGTTTACAACAGTTCTGGAGGTCTAATCAAGGTTAGTAGGTCAGCATGCTGGGACCATCAGAGGGTTGTGAGGATGGGGGATCTGCTCCAGGTCTCTGTCCTTGGCTGACAGATGACTGTCTCGCCCTATGTCTGCACACCATCTTCTCTTCATGCCAAGTGTGATCTCCCCTTCCTGTATCTACTCCAGTCACACCACCCTGGGGCCATCCATGAACTCAGGCTCTGTCGTAGGCTGTACTGGTGTCTTCCATCATGAACCCATGCTCCATTGTAGGTCCCTGGGCAGCATTGCTCTTTGTTAATGACACAGTTTATCCATCACAGCTGCAGTGATGCTATTTCTAAGTAAGGTTACTTTTTGAGTTGCCAAGAAACCTCATTAGAAAATTTGGGGAAAAGGGCACCAATAACCCAGAACACAGGCTAGCTAAGAGGGGGAATATGTGCTTAACACTACATAATCCTTGTTAAATGCATGGCGGTTAGGAGCTTACTATTGTAGGGGTTCTTGGACTAAAAGGAACAGAAGAGCCACAAGGTTCTCTCTGAGGGTCAGGATAGGATTATTTGGTATCACTGTGTCTAGCACAGTTCTGAGCTTAAAGAAGTCAGTCCTATGGTGACAGTCAGAGCACCAGGACATTTTTTTAACAATGTTCTTATTCAGCTGTTGTTGTGGCCTAACAGTTTAAGCTGCTGTCTGCAAACTCAGCAACCCACATGGGTATCAGTTTAAGTTCCAGTTTCCTACTAATGCACCTGGGAAAGTAACAGAGAATGGCCCAAGTGATTAGACCCCTGCACCCTCATGAGCATCAGTTCAAGTCCCAGGTGCTCCACTTTCAGTCCAGCTTCCTACTAATGCACTTGGGAAAGCAACAGAGAATGGTCCAAGTGCTTGGACCCCTGCATGCACATGAGCGATCGAAAGAAGCTCCAGGCTCCTGGCTTTGCAACTGGCTAAGTCCTGACCATTGGGGTCATTTAGGAAGCAAATCCAGCAGATGGAATATCCCCCTGTCTCTCTTCCCTGCAATTCTAACTTTCAAATAAATAAAATAAATCTTTTTTTAAAAAAGAGAAAGAGATTTACTTTTTATTTATTTTTAAAAATTTATCTTGAAAAAAGAGAGAGAGGGAAAGAGAGAAAGAGAGAGATGCTCCATGCACAGGTTCACTCTCCAATTAACTGCAATGGCCAGTGAAAGGCTAGGCTGAAAGCAGCAGCCAAGAGCTTATTCTGGGTTTGCCATGTGGGCATAGTAGCCCAGACAGTCAGGCTACCTTCTGTTGCTTTTCCCAGGCCATTAGCAGGCAGCTGATTGCAAGTGTAGATCCAGGACTCCACAGTGTTTATAAGGAATGATGCCTGTGTAGGCAACAGCTTTACCCACTCTGCCATGAGGCCAGCTCCCTAGAATGCTAGGTTGTAAACACCGGCTTTGCCACATGTTTTCTGTGCAGTATTAGAAAGCTCCTAGCAGCCTTTGGGGCTTTGTCCTGACTCCCACTGCACATTGTGTTCTTACAATTATTTAGATCCAATAAGGAGTGGAATAATTGCCAGAGGCCTCATCAGCAACAGAAATGTAGAACTGGCCTGAGGAGGAGAGCGCATTGCTGCCCAGGACACCAATCAGCTTGGAGGTCATGCTTACTAAACAGATGCTAATTTCCTTCTGCCAAGTCAAGTTATAATTTGTATTTTTCGTAATCACATTTTAAAAAAAAATCGACATGTATCTCTCTGCCTTTAAGATGTGCATTCCATTGCTGGCATCTCACTCATGCTCAGTCTCCAGAATAATGTTAAGTGGTGCCGAGGACTGTTAGCCCATGGAGTTGGCCTTGAACATGGGAAGTCTGGCCACGTGCCTCCTGTAGTGGGCTACTGTGACCCATCCTTATAAGTGGTGCTGGGAGACTTTCAGCAGGCAGAAGTGAGCATTCTCTGACATCCACTGAAACAAAACAAACCCTGCCAATCACTGGAACTTCCTAACCAAAATGGATAGGTCTCCTCCACTCGCCATGTTGATGCCTCATCATTTCCAGAAACAGAATGAATGTGAAGCATGAGAAATTCCCATTCCCAACAGCACTGTGAGGAAGACTTTCAGCTGCAGCTAAAAATATGTATAAGGCCAAGACAGATCAGTCTCCCCTCTCCTGTCCCCAATGCACACATACTGTATAGACTGGAAAACATTGGGGAGAAAGTAAAACTTCATATATCTCAATAACATATGGAAGAAGTTTGGATGCAAGGCAGTGAGGCAGAAAGTCAGAAAGAAGTAAGGAACTAGGGACTGCCAACATCCAAGCCGTGTGCACCGCCCACATCACATCAGCGTCCATGCTGAAGGCTCAGCACACCCACTCCTCCCCTTGCAGTTGAGTTGCACTTTCCATCAAGGACAAGATACCTCCCTGCAGCCCCTGTCTCCTTCGGCTCTCAGCCATGCCCTGCCCTGAGCGCTGTCCTAACTACGCTACTACCAGTGTCCACATGATTGTGGGGGAGGGGTGCCTCCCTTTCTGGGGTTGCCCATGCTCAGATCTGAGTGGACATGAACCTTTTTTTCCTTGTGGTGAGTGGACATTGCTGTGCTGTTCACCTCTGCCCACGCTTCCTGGATGTGGTCTTTCCTACAGGGAGAGAACCTGGACTAAGGTCTCTCTCTGCCCCAGGTGGGGATCTTGATCTGCACAAGATAATGTGAACCAGGCAGAGCTCTCAATCTCCAACGCGACAATAGGAAACTAAGAGGTCTCGGCTCCTCCGGGGACGAGCAGAGGCATTTGCTGAGCTGCCACAGGGGTGCCCCGAGAATCAGGCTTAATTAAGGTGCAGAGTGAGCTTCCCCGCTACGTACTTCTTCCCAAAAGATAGTTGCCAAGTGTGACATGGGAGCACCGATCGGAGGGCTAGAGCTCAAACCATGGTAAGGAAGAGGAAAGTATTGGGATTCCTGAGTACCCCAGTCCTATCACAGAAAGAGCCCTGTAATACACACAGGCGAGATTTCACTCTCAACAAACTGAGGCAGAGGGAGTTAAAGTTAACTGATCTTGTCACTATATGAGCTTTTCATTAGTGTAAAGAAAATCCTGAGACGGGCTGCTTAGGAAGAAAAGGTTAGCTCACAGACTGTTGGAGGTTTAAGGGCAGGAGCCTCATAGAGGATCCATCTCGCTGGGAAGAAAGCACAAAACTAATGAACAAAAATAGTTCACACCAATGTAAAGATGGAATTTACAAAAGTAAGCATTCCAGAATTAATACAAAATTAATAAATCATTACCGGTGTTTAGCCAAAGGAGGACATAAAGAGAAGCGCCAGTGAACTAGAAAACTATTCAGAGAACAGAGTGTTTTCAGACTGAGGCTAAAAGACGAACAAAGTAAAATATCAACGCACGAGAGGGATGGAGGCGAAGTGAAGGAAGGAGAGTGGCATTATTTAAAGAGATAACAGCTGAGCATTTTTCTCAAACAGATAAAATGCCAGCCAATTGATTCAAGCAGCGCAGTAATAAGAAAAACACAGATAGGCACAGTCTACTCAAACTTAAGAACACTAAAAATAATAAGAGCTGAAAAGTCACACTCTCTTCCTTCCCCCAAAATGATATGCTAGCTGAGAGCAAACAACAATGAGGATTTCAAGTGTCGTGACAACAGGAAGAACAGAAGCCACAATGAAGTGGCATCTTCATTGAATCTTCTGAACTGGAGTGCCACAAATGTATTCTTCAAACTCACCATTGAAACGCAGGCATTTTCAGGCAAAGCTAAGCCAAGAGCCTCTGTTTGCCAGCGGAGCTTGCCCTGGAAGAACTTTTTAAAAGCTCTTCAATCTGTCTGCTCTCTGTACTGATGAGTTCTGAGTTTAGGGATTGAGCCAAACATAGGTTGAAAACGTTATTGACTGCACCTGAATTAAACACGTGCAGACTTCTTTTCTTGTCATTATTCCCTAAACAAGAGAGTAGTGCAATTACTGTGACGTTGCACAGTGCTGGACACCAGGAAGTCCTTAACAGGTGTGTGCTTCATCCTCAAACTGGTTGCGTTTTACCATAGCAAATGTGAGTATTCTGCGGATGGTGTTCAAAGAGGTCCCAGAAATGATATCATTCAGAACCCAAGACATGACTGTTTTTGGTCATTTCTGTTGTAGTTCACTTTGGACCTTCAGACATCAGCAAATCTTTTGCTTTTCTCCTGGTGAGAAAACGTCATCTCAATTGCATGCAACATCTTCAGACTTGGGTCTGTTTGTTGTTGTTGTTGTTGTTCAGTGATTCATTGAGGTTATTCCACCACTTTTTAGTGTTCAGTGATGCAAATGAAAAAAACAATAAATAAATAAACAAACAAACAAGGTGGGAGAGGATCCAAGTTCTTGGAGACTGGATGAACTTCTCCTTGTTCCATAACTGTTTTTCCTCTCTGAGTGCATGCAAATTTTCTAACACCCTTGGACTTCACAAATTTACCAGGAGATGCATCTGTGCTGCCTGGAGCCCATCTTTTGCAGTTGCCAGCAGTGGAAATGTCCTCCAGTGTTTGTCTCACCATTGCCTTTCTTCCACTGCTTCCTCTACTCCCCCGAACTGTTGCTTGCCATATGCCAGAGTGCCTGGGTGTGTCCTCTGGGTCTCTTTCTTTCTCCCTCCAGATTTTCATAGCTCTGTATTTTCCTGTGAGATTAGAAATACCACCTCTAGCAGATCTTCCCAAGCTACCATGTCTGCTCACTTGCAATGATGAGAATCGATCCCAGAAATGGCAGAGGGAGCAACCTAGGGATCCAGCCAGTTCTCTAGAGCCAGCAAGATCTCTGCTGATCCTGCCAAAAAAATGAGTGTGCCCCAACATACACAAGGATACACAGACACACACATGCACATACAAATACAAATGCATGGACACACATGCACACATGTGGACATACATACAGACACACAGACATACATAGACACAAATAGACAACCTGAACACAGACACACACACAGAGATACACACAGACACACACGGACACACATGCACACAAATATACACACATGGACACACATGCACACACACACTTCAAACTCACAAGCGTTCTGTGTACACATACACAGCTCAGAACCTTCTGCAAAGGGATTCCATGAAGGTTTAGTTTCATTCTTGGGAACCTGGTCTTCATTCCTGCACTTGACCAATTAGCCCCAAGTTACTCAAGTCCCAGTTCCACTCCCAAGTCCACATTCCTGTTAGTGCACACTCTAGGGGGCAACAGGTTTTAGGTCAAGTGCTTCTTGCCTTCCTGGCTCCTGAGCATTTAGGGAGTGAAGTGGCAGGTGGTAGGTCTTTCTCTGTCTCTCTGTTATATTAAATAAAAATGAATAGTTCAGCAAAAATGAAATAGTAAATTAGACTAGGACATTCTATCATGTCACGGCCGACCAAAACCTGTCAGTTCTCTTCCTATGTCTTCTTTTCCTATTTTTAGATTATTTAGTTTGAAGTCAGCATTACAGAGACAGAACGAGAAATTCTCCATCCATTCCTACACTCCCTCAAATGGCTGCAACAGTCTGGTTGGGTCAGCTGAAAGCCAGAAGCCGGGAGCTTCATATAGGTCCCCACACAGGTGGCAGGGGCTCAAGCATCTGGACCATCCTCTACCGCCTCTCCCAGGCCATGAGCAGGAAAGCAGATAAGAAGTGGAGCAGCTGGGATAAGAACTGGAGTCCATATGCGATGGCCACATCTCAGATTGTAGTTTTACTGGCCCTTGTTAGCATCTTTCTTGACACAGGAACAATGTCCAGAATATGTTCCTTCTGAGTGCATAGGCATGGGAGGGTCTCCTTTGTACAAATAGCAAGCCATTGTGTGGTTTGTAGCCACTCACAGCTTTGTCACCTGTGTTATCATCTTGCCCGAAATAATACTTGACACAGGACACACACACATGCGCAAACACAGCAGGGACGGGACTCTTTTACAGCAGCCTTCAGCTCTCGGTGTTGGCTCCATCCATGTGATTTATTCCATAATTCGGGCTTCCAGATGACAGTGCATGCAAATTGGTGCATCCACAAGATGTATTCTACTTGTTGTCCGATGCATCAAGATTGTTTATTAGGAGGGAGATTAACATGGTGAAAAGGATGCAATAGACACATTTTGCTAATTGAAATGAGAGAGGCATAAAGTGTGAGTTATGGATTTGCCTGCTCTTGCAGGCTCCTTGAGCCTCGGTTCTGCGCACTGTCTCATGTGTTTCCTGGAAGACATGTGTTGGTGATGCATGGTGGAGCTTTGGATTCAATTCAGTACCAACATTAGCAAGTAAATTGGCTTTCATAAAAAAGGGCAACAAATAATCCCTATAGGACTTCATGTAAAGTACTAAGTATCTCGTTCATAGCTAAAGGATATCGTCTCTGCCACAAACACTTACATAAGCAAACCAGGGCAGGCTCCGTGGTAGGTTATTTTTAAGGGGCTGGATTTTTTTAAAAGGGAATGAGAAAGAAACGACTTAAGTGATGGTGCAGCACGACGGGGACCCATGTGGAAAATCACACCTTTAATGAATGCATCTGGCTAACGGGCCATCTGGGAGGCAAAGCTCGGATGCAAACGGAACAGTTTTCCTGGAACTCTGCACAAATGTGCTTCTACTTCTGTTCTGCTGGGGGCCACCAACCCTAACATTTTGGCTTTTCTTTGAAGTCATTAACGCCCGTGATTGTACACTCCTTAAACCCAAGGCCAGGTTTCTAATCACAGGTGTTAAAGACTGTGTAGGGGAGACCATTTCTGGTTCAGAAGCAAACATGCATGCTGTGATGTGTCTCCACTTCACAGCATACATGCCAGATTCCCAAAGAAACTGTTCAACAAGTCTTGACAATAGAATGCTGAACTTCATGTCATTATCTATACCTACAATGTCAGAATACACTTAAATAGAAGGGACTGTTGTTGAAGGACTATAGTATAGGAGTATAGTATAGGAGTATACTCTTGCTATAATACGGGGGCGGGGAGAGGAAACACTAGCGGTGGGAGAGAAAAAATGAGGAAGGCTGAAGGGAAAATTCCTGTATCACTAAAAGACAAAAAATATTTTAAAAGCTAAAATGGAAAAAAAAAAAAACCTATGTCCTATTTTAAAGAAAATCATTATTTAGTGCTCTTTTCCTTTCTTTTTTAAACACTTATTTTTATGTCGTTTTCAAAATTTATTTCTTTGAAGGGAACAATGGCACAGAGAGGGGTGGAGGAGAGAGAGTTCTAGTTCTTCCATCACTGATTCACTACCCTAATGGCTGGCCCACGGTGTAGTCAGGAGCCTGGAACTCTGTCCAGCTCCCTCATGTGTGTGGCAGGGACACAGCACTTGGACTGCCTTCTGATTTTTCCCAGGCACATTAGCAGGGAGCAGACTCAGAAGTGGAGTAACAGGGACTGAAACCAACGCTGTGATATGGGACGTAGGCATCTGCTGTGTCACAATGCAGACCCCTTTACCTCTCCTAGTAGAACTTCTAATGATGTTCATGGAGAATGCAAGATATCCTAGGAAATGCGAGTCAAAATTCCAGAATCCAGTAGCCCCATGTCTCGTTTTTGGCCCCAGTCAAGATTGACCAGTCAGGATCCTTATGGATCAAGGAAGCAGGACCCCTTCTTCTGCAGCTTTCAGGGGGCTACAGAGACAAAGAGCTTCTTGTATCACCCAAGAAAGAGCAGAAACAGGCCCCAGGTGAACAGAGAGCTTGCCTGACATAGGAGCACCTGTTCTGGATAGGTTGGGTTGGCTGGGGCAGTTCCTGTTTGAGACACTGTAGCTGCTGCTTCTGGGGCCATTCCTCAATTCCTCTCTTTTTGGTTCCAAAGCCCTTGTGCTGATCATAACTGTGGCCTGTTGATCCAGGTCCAGATGTCTTGTAAGACTGCATTCTCTCACGTACAGCATTACAATCCAAGGACAGAGACAGCACCAAAGCAGGTGTCATCAGAGAAATGATGGGTACATTGCTCTAATGGAAAAAAATGAACGTGAGAGAGCAGGGAGAGCAGGCCCTATCTCCTCCTGCTACCTGGAAGACACACCTGCTGGATGAGACATAGAAATGTCTGGCCAAAGAAAAGAAATGTATCATGCCAGTGTGTATACCATGTCCTACCCAAAGCTAGATCTTATCTATGGACATCTGAAAAACCTGGTCTCCCTGTAGCTAAAAGGCTTTGAGTTTCTGACACTTAAAAATCTGAAGAGTCCTCTTTCATCAATTTCTAGCTCCTGGATTCCAATCATGGATGATTCAAGCCACATAGCCGGCAGTCCTTACAAGGGACGTCTTTGATGAAAGATGGCACAGAGTCTCTAACTTATCAAACCCAACACTGGAAGATATGAGGTGCATGTCTTATTGGACTTCCATGCTTAGGAAGAAATACTTGAGACAACCAACTTTACAAAGAGAAAGTGCTTTTTTGGGGTGTGCCTATGGGTTTGTCATCTGGGGATGGTAGCAAATGATGATGGCACCTGTGGAGGGAGAATCACATGGAGAAGGAGGGAGCAGAGAGACAGAGAGAGAGAGAGAGAGAAAAGGAATGAAGGAAGGAAGGAAGGAAGGAAAGAAGGAAGGAGAGAAGGAAGAAAGGAAGGAAGGAAGGGAGGGAGGGAGGAGAGAGAGAAGGAAGGAAGACTGTTCAGTTTAAGCTTTTGAACAATCATTTTGTGAGAATGACCTTTGGAAGTCACAGTTCTATGACTCACAGCCTTCCCACTAGGCCCTTAACACCACATTTGGGTCAATTTCCACCCCCTTAGCATCAATAACTTACAATGGTATGGTTTAAATATCTGAAGGACTTCAGGGGCCCAATCATGGTCAAATTGTAGCACCAAGTAAGAAACCACGAGCAGGGATTGGAACAGCAGCTCAAGAAGATAATGTTCTCTCTTAAAACACTACCATACCATATGGCCACTTGCTCATGTCCCAGCTGCTCCAGTCCTCATGCAGGTATCTGCTTATGGCCAGGGAAAGCAACAGAGGATGGCTCAAGGCCTTGGAAACCTACACACATGTGGGAGACTCAGAAGAAGCTCTGACTCCTGGCTTCATTTCGGCTTGGCTCTAGCCATTGCAGGCATTTGGGCAGTGAACTAGTGGATGAAGATCTTTCCGTTTCTCCTATTCTCTGTAAATCTTCCTTTCTAATACAAATAAATCAAGCTTCCAAAAGGAAAGCCATTGAGCAATAATTCCCCATCACAAAGAGCAGATTGGATCTTGAACCCAGCCTGCAAAGTCTTACCCTGCAGCAAGATCAGAGTGACTGAGCTGACACCACCATGTGGCAAAGAACGGCTCATATCTGATCAAGATTGGAGATAAGGAGAGAGGGGAGCCAAGATGCTGACATCAGCAGTATTGCAGGATCCCAAATCAAGTATGTATAAATCTGGAAGAAGAGAAATCTCAGAGGCAGAAATCAACATGAGGCATTCAGAACTAGGGGCTAAGCAATCAAGCATAACTCAGGAATAAATGTGGTCAGCCGTGGAAAATTGACAAACGGGTGGTATTGTCTGCTGTCACTTTCTGAAAGGCCCTTGGGGGTGATGGTGTGTCTGAGAATCTGAGCTTTGGGAGTGGAAGAGAAGAGGAAGGGTGGAGAAGCCTGTGCTGCCAGGTGTCTTTTAATAAGGGAGGCATTCAGCAACGCTCTTGATAGACTCAGATGCAACATGGAAGCCCCTCCAGAGTGACAGGAACATACGGAAGGAGTCTCCGGGGATTGAAAGAAAAAGCATGATGTGCAGAAAGCACTGGTCCACAGCCTGGTTTCCTCAGGGCTGCCTGCGCGAGCAAGCAATGATCAATTGTCACAAGGACAGGAAAGCCCGTTCTGGTGGTCATTGATGCTGCAGCATTACAGAAGTGTTCATGGTGCAGCTGTGATTCTTTCGAGCATAAAGCTCACCGCACCGTGAGGAAGCTCTGGGCCGGAATGGATGGCCTCAGCCAGCCAGGCTGATTCCTGTTCATCTGTAGTCAATATGGCAGATTGGTACAGGAAACATGGGGATAAAGAGTAGAATCGTGCTCACAGTCCGTGTGTTTCTGATAGCCTGGAAGGAGTCCACTGTGTCCACCTGCGGTGTGGCCATGGAACATACACCTGCCCATAAGTGCATCTTGCCTCACAGACTTGTCCACAGGGAACCTCACAGGACAGGAAGCATAGCTCCAGCAAAGAGTAGCTTTATACTGGAAGAGGACAATGAACTGGGAGTAGGTACCTGTGAGTGAGGTCCCCTATGTGCAGTTGCCCACGGGAAGGATCCCACAAGTTACTTAAACAAGCCCTTCCCAGGCAAGCGAATGGGCAGTGGCCGCATTCCCAAGTGCCTTTCCTAACCATGGAGAAGCTTGTGAAGCACCAGCATGCACGCTGGAGAAAGCAGAGGAGGACCAGTCGGACAGTCGAGCAGGGCAAAGGAGCAAGGAAAGTGTGTGCAAGCTGGGCTTGCTGCACAGTCTCACCTATCCCTGAGCATGCTGAGCCTAGACCTGCAGCTTGTCATTGCTCTCACACCCAGCACTGAGGCTCACATGCCGGCATGTGACTCCCTGCCACGTAGGCTCATACCCTGCGTACTCCACGCACTCCTGGGAATTAAGGTTTCTGCTGTCACAGACAGAGCATGGCCACAACATTCTGCACAGAGCATACCCAGTGGCCTAAATAATTGCCACATCAGAGGATTCCGGGAACCTTGGGACATTGGCCACTGACCTCAAAATTTCACGATTCTAACCTAGAGCCAAAGACATGGAAACAGGCTGAGTCAGATTTCCACAGGCTCTACTGTTGTCATTAGTGGGAGTTTGGGTAAGTTGCCCCGCGTTTAGATTGCTTCCCTGAAAATGGCCAATAATCCCTAATGGATTGTTAGATATGAAATGCTTGGGAACCATCAAGCAAGAAACAAATCCATCATAAAAGTTACCAAGTTACTATCCAAAGTAGTATTTCAGCAGATGGTAGATCTCTCTCTCGCGCGCGCTCTGCCCCTCGGTCTGGCCTCTCAAGTAAATGAATTATCCCTTGAAAGACACAAAGGCAATATTTCAATATTGGTTAAGATGAATATCCCTGTGAAAGGAGTGGGTATTGATGTACAGAGTCACAAAACATAAGACCCAGAGAAAACCTTGACCGTTCGTGTACGGCTTTGGGCAACAGCACCATCTGAGGGCAGTAAAATCACTGTCTGTGCCTCAGCCTGCCCTCTCTTTTCTCTCCTCTGGGACTCAACATTTGCCATTCTAAGGGGCTGCTTCTGTAGAGCCAGAAAAGCTGGCAGGAGAAGAGCCTGCTGGGAGACATCAGTGAGCTGGATTCTGCTGCCTGGCTGTTGTTTGATGTGAAATTTTGATCATGTGACCTACGTGGGCTGTGATGTGCACTTTTGACAGATGAAGGGGTTGAGCCAGAAAAACACACAGGGCCTAGTCTGTAACCATGTAATCTGCAGGTGTGGAGAGAGCTTGTGCTGTACGGGACCAGTGATTCAACTGAGCCATGACAGCCCT
Source organism: Ochotona curzoniae (assembly GCF_017591425.1). Taxonomy (NCBI): domain Eukaryota; kingdom Metazoa; phylum Chordata; class Mammalia; order Lagomorpha; family Ochotonidae; genus Ochotona; species Ochotona curzoniae. The sequence goes on from NW_024465699.1 coordinate 6,858,128, forward strand.
CCCCTCCATGCACTGAGATGGGGATCGATCCACTTTGCTTTGATAACTGCTGGACATCAGTGCCTCTCTGTGAGGACAGGGATCACACACACACACACACACACACACACACCAGACTCCACAAAAATACGTACTGTAAGACACCTTTGCTTTAAGAGGCCTCCAGAATTTTCTGTCAAACTCAGGCAATCTTAGTGCAACACGGGCCATGGAATGGAGGAATGCCAGATCCTCTGTCTGGTTGGTGTGAGCTATCTCCAATAGCAGCTCACTGAACCGCTGAATTGCACTAAAATTTAAAAAGAAGAAGAAGAAAGAGAGTGGAGTCAGGGGTCAGCATGTCCTGGGAGCAGTGAAGCATGTTTCACACTCCAGCATTTCCCGGTGGCAGCTCTGCAATCTGGCAAAAGTTACAGGATCCTGTCCGACACAGCACAAACGATGAAGACCTTGCAGTCTTTGTGGGAGTTGGAGGTATTTTAGTTCACTTATTATCCTATAAGTGATAAATAACCAACCTCCTCAATAAGGGCACCCCAGGACCGATGCTGTGATCCAACGGGTTAAGCAACCAGCGAGACGTAGCATACATCTCAACTTTTGATCCAAATCAGCAGGGAGTGTCCCAAATACTTGAGCCTGTGTCATCCATGTGGAAAATCCAGATGGAGCTCTGGCCTCCCAACGTTGGCTTCATCTGGACCATTGTGGCCACTTGAGGAGTAACTATATTCACTTGCTCTCTACCCCCTCCCTCTGTCACTCGTATTTTCAAATAATTAAGTAAGTATCTACGCTTTGCATCCCTTCTTCCTTATTCTCCTTCATAGCAGTCGTGATAGAACTCAGTCAATGGTGTTTCACAAAGTTTGTGAAACAATGGAATTAAAGATAGATGCTTCTGGCACAAAACAATTTTGAAACCCATGTACATGAAGACTACTTTTTTTAAAATATAAAAAATTACACCTTAAATCTTTCATCTGTGATGCTGGCATCCCACATAGAGGCCGGTTCATGTCCTGGTTGCCCCACTTTTGATCTAACTCCCTACTTATGACCTGGGAAAGCAGCAAAAGGTGGCCCAGGTGCCTGGGTCCCTGCACCTACAGGGGTGGAATGGAGAAAGCTCCTGGTTCCTGGCTTCAGATCAGCTCAGCTCTGGCCATTGTGACCATTTATGGAGTGAACCAGCAGTGAACCAGCAGTTAGATTTCTTTGTGTCTTTCCTTCTCTCTATAAAATCTGTCTTTCAAATAAAAATTAATAAATCTTTAAAAAAAAAAAAGAGAGAGAGGGAGAGAGAGAGTCCTGGCCTTTGTGACATTTCAGGTTTGGAGTCTTTGGATCAGGACTTTTCCACCTGTGGGAGTTAACCTAATCAAATGCTGTCTTGCCAACATCCTGTGGAGTACTGCTTCAGAGAGCCCCGTGTCCATAACAGCAGGGCTCAGGCCGTGGTCAGGCAGCCCGAGCAGGATTTAAACCCAACCACTGGGCTTGCTGCAATACTCATAGAGGATAAAAGGGAAGTGCACTATTTCTTTCTTAAAAGACAACCCACCGCAAAAGGCAAACAAACAAAAAGAGAAAAAAAAAATGCCATGTCTTATCTGATACTACTTCCAAGATACAACTCTTGCTAAAAATGGTCAAAAATGCTCAACCTGATTGGGAGGAAATATAATATCCTGGCGGGGGCGGGATATTGAAGATTTTTCTAAAAAAAAAAATGCTACCACCTTCCCAAAATATCCCCCAAACTCATCTGTGTTTGCTCCTGATTTGCATGTTCTGGTTTCCACGGCAGTGCCTCTTTCTGTGCCACTAACAGATCACTTCCATTTCTGAAAAGGCCAGGTCGGCTGGGGACACGAGGCACAGCTGCACCTCGCTTCCCGTCTCCAAATGTGCCACACAATTGGCTTCTCATGGATGGGGAGTTGGCATCACCCCCAGGGACGACTTCTCAGAGCACCTGCCTCACTCAGGTTGCCCTTGCTCTCTCGCTCTCAGTAGCACTATGATAGAAGCACATAACAAAATGTACTATTCTAATCATGTTTAGGCATACAGTGCAGGAGTATTAAGCACATTCCTGTTGCTGGACAGGCGACAGGGCCATCCATCTCAGAACTCATTACACCTTCCTAGACTAAACAAGAACTCCCTTTTTCCTCTCCCCTCCACCTCCGCAAACCACCTGTTTGCAGTTTTCTGTCCCTGAACTGCATTCATCTAAGCCCCTCACATAAGAGTTCTCAGGTTTTGTGATGTTGGCTTATTTTTGCTTAGCATAATGTCCCCAAGGCTCATCCAGCTTATAGCATTGTCAGAATTTTCTTTATTTCTCTCTCTCTCTTTTTTTTTAAGCTGGACTATAAATTTTATAGGACCACATCATTTTAATCAATGAATAGGTTGATGAGGAACCCTTGGGCTATTTACATCTTTTATTTAAAATAATTTTACTCGAAAGAGAGAGAGAGAGAGAGAGAGAGAATGAGCTTCCGTCCACAAGTTCATTCTCCGATGCCTGTGGCAGCCAGGGCTGGGCCAGGGCAGTTAGGCATCCTTTGGACCTCTCACGTGGTAGAGCGATCTAAGTATTTGAGCTATCACTGTTGCCTCCTAGGGTGTGTGTTAGCAGGGAGCTGGGCTCAGAAGCAGGTCCAAGGCTTAAACCCAGACACTCCAATATGGAATACAGGTGTCCCCGGCGGTCTCCTAACCACTATGCAAATGACCACTCTGTTTCCACTTTCTGACTATCATGAATAGTGCTACTACAAACACGGAGTGCAAATATCTGCTCAAGTGCATACCTTCTGTTGTTTGGGGATGCAGAGTGTCTGGATCACATGGCAGATAATTCTGATATTTAGAGGAACAGTCATACTGCTTTCCACAGCAGCCATACCAATTCCATATTCCTACCAGCTGTGCACACAATTTCCTCTTATTTTCATCAATACCCTTTATATTTTTTCTAGGGGTTTTGTGCGTGTGCATGTGTGTGTGTGTGGTGATGCTCCATCTTGTTTCCAACACTCACCTTAATGTACATAAAGGGGTCTCTTGTTGTGGCTTTGCTTTCCATTCCTTTTCAGGTGAATATGGGGTTTTGTATACCTCTCTGAAGAAGCAGCCATTCAAATACTCTACAATTTTAGATTGAAATCTTTGTCGGAGGTACGGAGCTACGTTGTGTTGCTGCTGCAGGAGTTCTTTACATTCTCTGGATATGAAACCCTCGTCAGATACATGGTTGACAAATAAGTTCTCCCATCCCATAGGTTACCTTTTCAGGATATTGAGTGCCTCCTGTGCTGCACCTCTGTTTTAATGATTACACAGCCCAACCTGTCTACTTCGTTGCCTTTTCCTGGCTGAGGGTTCTCATCCACAGTTCTGGAGGCTGGAAGTGCAGCAGATAAAGTGGCTGCTTCTTCCTCAATTCCAGTTTTCTCACTGGATGCTGGGGGCGCAGGTGGGGTGGGTTTCTGTAGTTGGTGGGAATGGAGAGAGAGAAAGCTCTCCTGGCTCTGGCTCCTTCTTCTTCCTCTTCTTCCTCTTGCTCTTTTTCTCCCTCTTCTTGTAAGATTCACTTCTCAACTTGAAAGGAAAAAAGCCACAGACATGCAAAGAGACAGAGAGAAATATGTTTTTTTCTTAAAGGGTTATTTATTTTTACTGAGATAGAGAGAGGGAGGGAGACGCATAGAGGGATAGAGGTCTTCCATCTGCTGGCTCACTCCCCAAATGGCTGTGATGGCCAGAGCTGGGCTGGTCCAAAACAGAGACGCAGGAGCTTCCTCCAGGTCTAAATGCTCCAGTCATCTTCTTCTAGGATCCCGCCTTCCCCGAGTACTTCCTGTTAGCATTCATGTCAGAGGAAGTCTGTGCCTCACAAATTCATTTTCTTTCATGTAAGAATATCTACAGCTTTCCTTGACTCCCGAAAGATAATTTCACTGATTCTAGAATTTTTGGTTTGCACCTTTTCTTCTTATTTTTATTCTTTATTGTAAATACTGTCCTCACTGCTTCTGCTTCTACGTTTTGGAATTAAATTATTTACATTTGTAAAAATTGTTGTTCCCAAGCTCAGCACAATGGCTCAGTGGCTAGATCCTCACTTTGCAAGTACTGGAATCCTATATGGGCACTGGTTTGTGTCCCAGCTGCTCCACTTTCCATCCAGCACTCTGTTTATGGCCTGGGAAACAATAGGGGATGGTCCAAAGCCTTGGGATCCTGTACCCACAGGGGAGATTCAGAAGATGCTCCTGACTTCTGGCTTCGGAATAGCTTAGCTCTTGCCACTGAGGCCCTATGGGGGTAAACCAGTGGGTGGAAGATATTTCTTTGTGTCTCCTTCTCTGTAAATCTGATCTGTTTTTCCAATTTAAAAAAATGTTCCCCAGGAGCAATGTGTTCGATTTTTTTTCTCCACAGATGCACTGAAGATCTCAATCTTTTTAGCCATTTGACTATAATGTGACCAAGAACGGTGCTTTCTCTTATTTAACAGCTTTAATGAGATATGATTCATGTATCTTACAACTCACCCAATTACTATAACTCAATGGACTTTAATATATTCACAAGGTTGTACAACCATCATCGTAGTCAATTATAGAACACATTCATTACCCCATGAGGAAACCCTGCTCCTTGTGGCTGGTTCTCCCTCAAGTCTCTCTCTCCTCTCATGGGCAGCCACTAATGCACCTTCAGCCTGCATTGACCGGCCCATTCTGGACACTTCATACAAATGGAGCCCTACATTATGTGGTCCTCAAAAACTATGTGGACTTTTTTTTTCACTTAGTACAAAAGTTTGAATCCTTTTCCATGTTGTAGGCATATATCTGTTTTTCATTTTTTATCAAATAATACTTCATCATGTGGACATATCGCACTTTATTTATCCATCATCAAATCATGAACTTTGGGATAATTTCCAGTTTGGGGCTATTACATATGAGTGATGCTGCTAAGATCATCCGTGTGCAAGTTTGTGTTTCTGTACACTTTCATTTCTCTTGGGATACATCTAAGAGAGAGACTCCTGAATCATATGGGAACTTTATTTAATCATTTGAGCAACTGCCAGACTGTGTTCCAAAGCAGCTGCCCTTTATCCACTCCCACCAACAGCATGTGAAGGTCCCAACTTCTCTGCATCCTTGCCAACCCTTGATAGCTCTGGTCCTCCAGATTCCAGTCATCCCAGCGGAGATGAAGTGGAACCTCCTTGTGATTTTGATTTGCATCTCCTTAAGGGCTGATACTATTGAGCAGCTTCTTTTACACTTGTTGAGAAGTTGGAATCTTCTTTGCAGAAATGGCTATTAGGATCTTTTTTCCCATTTCTGAAAAAAACAAAAGTTGTCCTTTATTAAATTGTAGTTATTCTCTGCATATTTTTGATACAAGTCTCATATCAGATACATAACTTGAAAATACTTTTTCTTGATTCTATGCATTATCTTTTCCCTTTCTTAATACTGTCCTCTGTAAAGCAAGGTTTTTTTTTTTACTATCAACAATGCTAGAGTATTTGTTTTTGCTTCTGTTGTTTGTGTGTGTTTTTTTAACCATGTTCAGAAACCACTTCTGAATGTTCTAGGATTATGAATATGTTTTCCTGTGTTTTCTTCTAAAAGTCTTAATAGTTTTAACTTGCACATGGAGGTCTACAATCCAGGCTGGGTTAACTTTTGCATCTGATTTTCAGTTGAGGTCCTGCTCCATTAGCTCATGGGAATGGTAGTCTTCGAATTGAGCCTGTTTGGATTTTACTGAGATTCTTGAATTTATGAGTTCACATTTGATCAATCCATACAAAGATACCTTTTTAAAAATTACGGAAAATGAAATTAAGGGATATGCTTCTATTGGTGAAAAAAAAATCCTTGGAATCCATGCAAAATTTCACCAAGCAAATTTTTCGTGAACAGTTTAAAGACACCTCATGCCTTCCTGCAGCTGAGAAACGGCTAATGTACCTCTCTCTCTACTTCCTTGTCCTTGGAGTTTTTCTGTCCCTTGATCTTATATGCATTCAGCTGAGTTGGCCATTAATTTGTTAAATTCCAGAGTTTGCACATTGCAGTCCTAAAATTCACATTTGGTTGTGTTTCCATCATCTCTATCGTTCCCCTGAGAATTCCTCTATTCCTACCTGCCTCGAAAGCATCCACCTTCACCTTGGAAACTGATGTCACCGTGGTGGCTTCCCAAGTTGTGTGGCTCATATAGAGTTGGTTTCTCTAGATGGCATTTTCTCTTGGAAATTGCTCATGTTTTCTGAGAATTCCGACTGTGAGGTTGTACAATTCCAGGTCCTGTTAAAACCCTCTGAAGAAAGTTGATTTTCCATTTGTTTGGCAAGCAATCAGGCCATTTACATATAGGGTGCCAGTTCTGTCTTCCACCTGGGAAGGAGGTTCCAGTGTCAGCTCTATATGTCCACAGCCTTGGCTATACAGCTTGCTGGTTGCCTGCACTCAAGCTTTGATGTAGGAACTGGGTTTGTGGCTTGATGGCACCTAGTTCTCAAAGCTTTGCTAGATTCATCTGGATGTGATTTCTGTGTAAATTAGCAGGCTCCTTCGTGGCGACTTCCCTCGGAGTTCTACTCAACTCAAAGCATCCTTTTCTTGGCTCTCCCGGCCAGAAAACACAGCTTTCTCTACGCTTTAACTTCCTGTGCTAGTCTAAATCCTCAGGGACTGTGTAGATATAGGAAGACGTGGGAAGGGGATCTGTGATTCCTTACATGTGCTCTGTAAAATCTTATTTTCCCAGACCCTGTATCCTTGTATGTCCTCAAGCACTCGTGACAACTCCACAGCTGTATATTCTACACTGAGGGCTGGCCTTAGGGCAGGGCCAAAATAGAAATATATATATATATGAGAGAAAAACAGAGAAGCAACCCCCTGTAAGAGGTCCCTCGAGGTCAGTGTCATGATACAGCAGCTTAAACCATCCCTATGACACCAGATTCCATTTGAGCTCTGGCTCAAGCCCTGGAGGCTCCACTTTTGGTTCAGCTCCCTGCTAACGAGCCTGGGAAGCAAATGATATCCTAAGAGCATGGGTTCCTGCCACCCTTGGGGGGGACTAGATGATATTTTCAATTTCTGGTTTGGTCTGGCCCAGCCCTAGCTCTTGAGGTTATTTGGAGAGTGAACCAGCAGACAAAAGATCTCTCTCTCTCTCTCTCCCCCTCTCTCCCCTCTCTCTCCCCGCACCTCTCTCTGCCTCTCTCTCCCTCTCTCCCCCATCTCTCTCTCTCTCTCTCTCTGTCTGGCACTCTGCCTTTCAAACAAAAAGCTATTTTATAAATTTTTTAATACACTCCAATTTGCCTGGTTCTGTGGGGTCTTTTTGCCTCACCTCTTGTCCAGAGGTGCAGAGTCCTCTTGCAGGTCTTACTAATGTCCACTGCTATACAGCCGCATAGACCATGCCTTTGGACCTGTCCTTGGGTCAAAACTAAGAACAAAGGGGAAAAGCCTAGGAAAGTCTCATCCAACACATGGACCTTCTCTGTCTTCCCTAATCTACCTGCTACCCCATCAGTTAATCCTCAGGGTCCTTAGTAGCTGATTCCTATATTTTGGCCACACATTCATTTATAACTGCTGTTAAAAAGTAAGCTACTGGGGTTAATCCCATGGCAGTGTTGGCTGGGCCTCTGCCTGTGGTGCCAGTATCCCATGAAGGCACCTGTCTGTGTCCCAGCTGCTCTATTCTTCACCCAGTTCCTTGCTTATGACCTGAAAAAGTAGCACAAGATGGCTCAAGATCTGAGAGGTTCTCCTCTCTCCTGGCTTTGGATTTGCTCAGCTCTGGCCATTCAGCCATCTGGGGAGTGAACTGCTGATGGAAGCTATTTCCCTCTGTATCTCTCCTTCTTTCTCCCTGTGAATCTGCCCTTTAAGTAAAAATAAATCTTTAAAAAAAAATGAAAGTTGCCACAGGGGATGGCTTTGTAGCACAGCCACTAAAGCCACTGCATGTAATGCTGGCAACCCGTATGGGCATTGGTTTATGTCCTGGCTGCTTCTGTTTTTATACAGCTCCCTATAAAAAAAAGCAGTGCAAGATGGCCCAAGTGTTTAGGCCTCTGCACCCTCATGGGAAACCTAGAAAAAGCTCCTGGGTCCTGGTTTATTTTGTTTGTTTGTTTTTGTTTTGTTTTGGTGACCATCTGGATGGATAGTCAGCAGAGAGAAGACCTCCCACTCCACCCACCCAGACTTCTCTGTACCTCTGACTTTGAAGCAAATAAATACATCTTAAAGAAAGAAAAACAAAAATAAGCTATCAGGGGCTCAGGTATTTTGGGCAGAAGCAGAGTGCCAGAAAGCACCTTTATTAATATGCCATCTCCTCAGTTTGCCCTTTGGCTGCTGGCTGACCTGCCCCCACCGAGAAGGAGCACCTAGTAGCTAGATTTTTTTGTTCTTCATTCGCTGCCACATTCCTAGCACCTAGAAAAATACCTGGTCCATTATAAGCTGAAAGTAAACACTTACCCAGTAAATGCATCCTTAAGTATAGTGTTCTTTTTGCATTTTAGATTTCACTTAGGATAATTTCCTGGAAGTTAAATTATAGGCCAAAAGGTATAATTATCTTGAAGGTTGCATTCATGCTGTCAGGTTTTTCCCAAACAGGCTACACTCCACGGTAATAAATGAGAGTGTTTTTCTTCACAGGAGAGAATGGATTTTTTTTAACATTTTTCTAATTTATCAGCAGAGATGTTATCTCATTGTTATTTTTATCTCTACCTGATCCTTTTCACTGAATCTTCTACAAAATTCTCCATTATTGGAGAGGAGGCCATTCTGCTGGGTGCATGCCCTTCTGTGCCCCTTATGGGGTTCTCTATAGATTCTCTCCCTAGAGGAAGGAACAGCAAATTGAGCAATACTTCGCAATAACTATCCTAAATTCCACTGCCTTGCTAACTGTCCCTATCCCAAGCAGGCTGTCCATTCTCTTCAAAGCTTATTTTAAAGATTTCTTCTACCTAAAAAGCAGTTACACAGAGAGAGAGAGTAGAAGAAGAATGAGAATAAAAGATTGTCCATAAGCTGGTTCATTTCCCAAGTAACCGCAACAACCAAGGCTGCAACAGGACAATGCCAGGAGCCGGGATCCCGTCTGGGTCTCCCATGTCAGTCAGTGGCAGAGACCCAAGCACTTGGGTCATCTTCCTCTGCTTTCTCGGGTATAATAGCAGGGAGCAGACTCGGAAAGAGAGCAGCTGGGACTTAAACCAGCACCCCTACAGGAGCCAACATTACAAGTGGCAGCTGAACTTGCTGCCCCATACAATGCCAGCCCCTGCAAGGATGGGTCCCAAGTAACAGGGAGGGGTTACCTGAACCAATCTTCTTGTTAAAACAAATTCTAAAGACTGGATTGAAACTCTTCTTGAAAATCATGTGGCAGAACATTTACAAGCTAATGATGGGACAACTCACAAAATTTTGTTTTATTTTGTTTTTAAATTAAAGGCTTTTACTTAGAAAATATGCCAAATGTTGGAGCTGCCAGGTCCTGCAGGGATTTCCAAGGCCAAGGACTCAGGATCCTTTGGAATGCGAAGGATGACTCAGGGTGAGTTAAGGTTGGAAAAGCTTTGAAAAGATGTCCTTGTCACCCTCACTATCTCTCAGTAGTCACAAAACAAGGCTTCCCCCCAACATCAAGACCTTCCTGAGCCCAAAATATAGCGACAGTGTCTTGGGAGGAGCTCAGCAGAAAAGGCAGAAAAAGCAAGGACAAAGCCATGTCCCTGGGCTTTCTGGTCTTCATATACGCTGGAAACCCACCATCTACCTCTGGTGTATGGGACCCAGGTGACTGATGAACAACAAACATGACACAAAGCAACTTCCAAGCATCCAAGGAAAAATAGAATGTCAGAAGGTAAGTTCATGTTGATGCCAAAAGAGAGAGAGAGAGAGAGAGAGAGAGACATTCACAAAGTTTCTTTTTTTTTTTTCCTCATGCAATACCATTAAGTTTTCAAAGGATCCTGGCATGCATGGCATTCATCTTTTCATTCACTTTTGATTTATTTATAGGAGAGAAGAGAGGAGAGAGAGAGAACTCTTCCATCTATGGGTTCACTCCACAAATGGCCACAATGACCAGAATTACTCAAGGTTGATGCAGGCATAAGTGAGGAAACAGAAACTGGAGCTCCATCTGTGTCTCCCACATGGGTGCCAGGGGCCCACGCACTTGGGGTATCCTCAGCTTCTTTCCCAGGCACACCAGTAGGGAACTGATCAGAAGTGTAGCAGCAGGACTTGAACCGGTGCTTTGACATGGGGTGCTGCCATTACACACAGCATGTCAGTTTGCTGTGTAGCCATGATGGTTCATCCAGAGACTTTATGGGGTTCCCCTACACTCCTCTGCATCAGGGCATATCCATTTTGTCTCCAGGATATCTCTACAAAACCTTTGCAGAATCACTGTTGCCTGACAGTCAGATGCTACTCCCGCATTTGTGGAGGCACTGCCTGAAGCTGAGTTGGACGTTGCAACAAACAGGCAAGAGACCTGTGGTATGCTCATCTCAGTCACATTCCTCTCCCTCATCTGATCTGGACTCCTTTGGCCCAACACTGAATGAGAAATCTTATCCAGGCAGTTTGTGGGGATCAGCTTCACAGGGTACTAAGCAAGTGATAAAATGAAGGGGACTGCACGGGTGGAGTGAGAGACAGGGACCACAGAATACAGAATGCTGAGCACACTTAGAAAATGCGTCCAACCAAGTGCTACACTCACATCAACATTACCACCTTGAAAGCTTCCAGAAAGCCCATTGTTGAACTTTTGGCCTGTATTCCTATGTAGAGAAGCTAGCACAGTAATGTAACATTGTCAATAAGTGCACATTTCCCTTAAGCCTACTCTATTTTATGGGTTAAGCTATCACCCACAATGCTGGCATCCCATATCTGAGTGCCAGTTTGAATCCTGGCTGCTCCACTTCCAATCCAGCTCCTTGTTAATGTACCTGGGAAAACCATAGAAAATGGCCCAAGTGCTTTGACCCCCTGCGGCCCACATAAGAGACCCTGGATGGATTTCTGGGCTCCTGGCTTCAGCGTGGCTCAGTTCCAGCTGCTGTAGTCATTTGCAGGAGTGAATAGCAGATAAAAGAATCTCTTCCATCTCCATCTTTCCTTCTCTTTTCCTGTCACTCTGCCTTTCAAATAAATAAACCTGTGAAATAAAACACAACATTATCTGTCAGAGTGAAAGTACATTGCATTTCTAACCATCTGTAGAGATATCACCTTTCTCCCTTTTCATTCTTCAGAACGAGGGAAACTGATCAAGTGGGCCCTTACTCTTTGGGACCACGTTGACCAGGATGATGTTTTCAAATTGCATGCCATTGGCTGAGAACATCTCTAACATCTCTGCCACCCAGGACACCTGATCAAGCAGTGGGCCAGAGGATACCCCAGGCTCAGACACCAGTAACTTGCGCTCACTTTACTTCATTGCAGTGCATTAAGCCTTTTCACTGCTTCTGGCCACAGGCTTGGCTGGCTGGAAAAACTACACAGTCAGCCTCAATCCTAAGCAATGCACTTTGCCTTGAGAATCCACAAACACTCAGTAAGTTACTGAAGCACTGACTTTCCTAGAATTTGCTAAAAAGAAAGGATATAAGAAGTTGGAAAATCTTGGGAGCCAGCACACTGGCTAATCCTAATGCCTGAAGTACCAGCAACACATATGAGCATTGATTCTTGTCCCAGCCGTTCCGCCTCCAAACCAGCTCTTTCCTTGTGGACTGGGAAAGCAGTAGAGGATGGTTCAGGGTCTCAGACCTCTACATCTACGTGGGAGACCTGGAAAAAGCTCCTGGCTGCTCAACTCTGGCCATTGTGGCCATTTGGGGAATGAACCAGCAGGTATAAGATTCTCTAACTCTTCACTCTTTCTTTCTGTAAATCTGCTTTTCTAATGCAAATAAATAAATATTTAAAAAAAAAAAAACCCCGAGACATCTAGGATGTCTTGGTAAAACACTATTAAATACAGAATTACAACCCCATTCACATGAGAATCAAGCAACTCTAATGTTTAAATCTGATTTTGATTATTTTCCTATGTTCTTAACTTTACCAAGCGCTACCTCAATTTAGACTCCATTTCATCATACTGAAAAATCTTATCTTCACCTATAAACAAATGTCAAAATCAAGGGCAGTGTCTAATTCTGCGTCTCCCAAAGTACCAATGACCTTCAGCTGACAGCATGGGACCCACCAGCCTTATCTGCTTTCCTCAGAGCGCACTAATTTAGGTATAAGTCTCATGTTAAAAAGAAATTTAAAAAAAAAAGACCTTCACAGAAACATCTGGAATAGTTTTTCACCAATTATCTGAGCGCTATGGCTGTTTAGCACATAAAATTAAGCATCATAGGGTGTATTTGAGCAAAAACTGAAATGAAGCAAGGAAGCCAGGCCCTGTGGCCGCCAGAAGAAAGAACATTCCCAGCAAGGGTTGCACCAAGCGTGAGTGATGGCATCAAGCAGGATGGCAGTGGGAAATGAGGCCAGAGGCGATCTCTCCAGTCCTTGTGGGTCACCACGAAGACTTTGACTTCTATTCCCAGGGAGAGATAATCATCAGGTGATGACATGAGCCAATGGACATTCCCACAGGCTCAACTCCAGTGGACTTACTGAGAATGAACCTATGTGGGAAAGGATCGGAGAAGCAGGCCCAGGAGACATCTGCTGTGGTGACCCACATGACCCACACCAAGGGTAGCAGGTGCTCCAAATGGAAGTGGTGTGGGAAGGGTAGGGGGATGAATAGCTTCTAACGCTCTGTAACACAGCAGGATGACTGTGATTGACCGTGGTTAATGTTCATGCTTTCCAAGATAGAGAGTAGAATAAGTAACCATTGCTTGAGCAGATGGCTATACCAGTTATCCCAATCTGATCCTTATACAGTGCTTATAGGTATGCAAATGTCACACACCGTCTCTTTCTCTCCATACATATATATCCAATGATTATTTGTCACGAAATATGCATTTAGAAATTAGTATCCAAAATGATTGTTGAGCCTAGTGTTAACACACTGGTTGAGATGTCTATACCCCACGCTGGAGTAACTAGGTATGACACCCAGCTCTGACTCCTGACTCTAACTTCCTCCCAGTGCAGACCCTGGGGTCTACAGTGATGGCTCAAACAGTCAGACTCCTCTCACCCATGAGGAAGACCTACGCTGATTTCCCCAGCTCCTGGCTTTGGCCTCAGACCATCTCTGCTCATTGTGGGCATCTGGGGACTGAACCAATAGGAACATTTTCTCTGTCTCTCAGGCACACTTAGAAGTGCATGAGGGCTTACATGTTGTTTTTATACTGGAAGCTGTGTGGTTGACTGAGAAATCCAGTGACTCCAAATTTTCTTTTGCTGCTGAAGAGTCAGGTCTGAGAACAGATTATAACATGAGATTGGGGCACAGCATTGGGCAGCTTCATCAGCTATCCTGTTAGAAGATGCCTTTAACTTGACACCTGCGTTACAACACACACAGACTGCCCTCCGGATTCTGCATGGGCTCCCTCCCTGGCATGGTGGCCTGCAGATGATTAACCCTCCTGTGTGTTGGGAGAAACCAAGTAATGAGGCACTCTGCTTTTTCTGTCCCAGATGGCTCTGGTCAGCTTGTATCCCTGACAGACCCTTCATTCTGTTTCGAGTGAGTCCAGGCTTGTGGGGCTGGGAGCCACTGATGACTGCACTAACCTTGAGAAAAGCATCCTTCAGCCTGCCAAGTTTTAATTTGGCCCTGGGAAGGGAAGGGAGGATGTGGCCATGGGTATGAACCTCTGATTGATGAGTCTGCGGTGACCCTACTGGGAGGACTGCCCAGAGTCTGTTCAGAAGACTCCCCACCCACTCCCCCCGCCCCAACCAAGGACAGCTGGCCGCAAGCCCACATCAAAAATTGAGGCACTGGGGCGGAAGAGTCTCATCCGCACAGAGAAAAACCATGAGAAGTCAAATGGGATGTGGTGGAGAGGCAGCTCCTAGGCTGAAGATTGCGTGAGTCAGTGTGTGTGTCCTCGCAGCATCCATCTCACTGTCACCCCGTTTCTAACCTTGGGGCGACAGAGGGGAGGAGAGGAAAAGATTAACGTGCAGCTGGAGTCTTAGACCTCCGTGCTGTGTGTCAATTAATCAAAGGTTTGCCATAAAACTGAACCCACAGTGCTCCCACACCCAGGCAAGTCATAAAAAAGGAGTTGATGAATCTCCTCCTCATTTGTATGATAATTAACATTCTAACTTTGATTCTGTTCGTTGTCCTCACACAAGGAGTCTGAGTGGTGTGGGGAGGGGGGCTCTCAGGACACTGGGTGAGGAAGCTCTTTCCACAGGGTGCTGTGTATTCTGTTTGGAATAGCGCTCTCCCTGCCAGTCACCAAGGCCCAGGGATGGTCGTGTGCTTATCACTTCAACCCGCACTGACGTGAGCCGGCAAGGAACTGAGCGGTGTTCGTAAATCAAACACTGAAAGTCGTCTGCTGTTTTATCAGCGTGTCAAGCCAGCTCTGCCAATGTCCCTTTCTCTTAATGAACAATTAACTTGCTAAGTGCAGTGAGGCCCCGAGTACATCTGAACCCCGCAGGGCTTGGCTGAACATGTCCTGATGCACCAGGAGGTGGCTTTCCCAGTGCTTTGCTGCTGTGCCTGGGATGAGCCTCTGATGGACAAGACATGTGTCCAACCCTACCTTGGCCCACAGACAGGACGGAGGGATGGACAGCATCAAGGTTACCAGTCTCGGGAGTTTGTTTGTTTGTTTGTTTGACTCTCAGATTACCTAGTAAATTCATAGATTGCGAAGAGTCTGGAACAATGGTTCAATGGCTAAATCCTCCCCTTGCAAGCACCAGGATCCCATATGGGTGCTGATTCACATTCCAGCTGCTCTACTTCCCATTCAGCTCCCTGCTTATGGCCTGGGAAAGAAGAAAAGATAGCCCAAAGCCTTGGGACCGCACACTCATATGGGAGATCCAGAAGAAGCTCTTGGCTTCAGACTGGGTTCACTTCTAGCTGTTTCTGTCATTCAGAGAGTGAGCCAGCAGATGGAAGATCTTTCTGCCTCTCCTTCTCTCCATCGATCTGATCTGCTTTTCCAGTAAAAATAAACACATACTTAAAAACAAAAATCATAAACCTCCTATTCCATGAAAGGAGATTTTTTAAAATTCTGTTCATTTTGCATTTGAGGAAACTGAGGTACAACCTCCTTAAGTGACGCTCTAAGATCCCATGGATCAAAAAGTACAGGACATGAATCCAACTATATAACATCAGAGGTCTGAAATTGACAGCCTTCCCATCTGAGCAGAGAACTCCCTCCTTTACAGGGCACCACCTACTATGTGGCAGATGCAAGTCCGGCACTTTGTATCCAATCCCCATCATGGTTCTCATACTTCACCGTCTATAAGCCAAGCCACCTCTGAGCTATCCCACTCTAGCCTGTAAGTAGATTTCCAACATAAAGCTGGGCCATGCTTTAAGAACAGGCAGTCCTGGAGCAGTCAGCCTAGTACTGAAGATGCCTATGTTCTAAATCAAAGTCCCAGGGTTCAATTCTCTGTTCTGGCTCCTGACACCAGCTTTCTGCTAAGACAGACCCTGGACGGCAGCAATGATGGTTCAAGTAACTGGATGTCTGCCACCTGTGTGGGAGAGCTGGCTTGCGGCTTCAGCTCTAGTTCAGTGCTGGCAATGGTGGAATGAACCAGCAGACTATGGGATTGGCTGCCCCTCTCCTCCTTCCCCTACTCCCTCCTTCTCATTCTCTTTCCCTTTCAAATAAATAAATAGATAAATTATTTGGTGGCTTAGCAAGCAAATCTTCCATCTTGAGTGCTAGCATCTGGCACTGGTTCGTGTCCCAGCTGCCCCACTTCCAGTCCAGCTCCCTGCTTATGGCCTGAGAAAAGCAACAGAAGATGACTCAAGTACTTGAGCTCTTACAGTTATGTGGGAGAACTAGAAGAAGCTCCTGGTTCCTCACTCCTGGCTTCAAACTGGCCTAACTCTAGCCATTGCAGCCATTTTGAGGAGTGAATGAGCAAATGGGAGATCTCTACCTCTCTGTCTCTCCCTCTCTTTCTGTAACTCTAACTTTCAAGTAATGTAAATAAATAAACCCTAAATGCACAAATAAATAGATAAAACGGCTACAAAAGGATAACCAGTTGTGTAGCAAATTAAGATTCAACTCTCCAGAAGTTCTACAAGTTCTCACTATACAATTTCTTAGAGCTTTTATTCTGCTAACAAGCACTACGAAACCTCATTTTAAGGCTCATACAACGTGGTCGGTGACATCAACGCTCACTATCAGAGCTACTGGACATTAAAGTCGTGAAGGACCCTGACAGGAAAGAATCTCTCCAAGACATCTCCTCAACCTGTTCCTGCTGCCTCCACTTCAGCTAAGACCTTGTCTTCACTTCCTGGATGGCTACTGTGGCCAGCTCCCTCCAGCAAGCCACTTCCTTTACTGCCAGGGGCAGGTGGACAACATTCCTAGCTCCCACTCAAGCCCTTGACATGGAGCAACTGCATGGTCTCTGTCAAGGTGCCCAACCTGACTATAACTTGACTTCCCCATATTGTGTGGGTTTTGTTTTTTGTTTTTGAGAGGCAGAGAGAGAGAGAAAAACACCTCCAATGGACAGGGCTGGTCTGGATTGTGGGAGCCAGGAGCCAGGAACTCAACTCAGGTCTCCCACATGGGTCACAAGGACCAATCACATGGATCATCACCACTAACTGGCAGGAAGCTGGGGACAGGAGTCAGAGCCAGGTATACCAAACCCAAGCACACAGCTATGGCACAGTGTCTTAGCTGCTGGGCAAAGCACATGCTCCCTGTGGCATGGTTAGTGGATTGACTGCTACATGATGCTATTATTACACATTCCATTATATAATTTTTATCAACTGTATTATTGTATGTGAACACAGACTTTGTTGAAAATAAGTAAATTATAAAATGATCTCTGTGATAACAAAATAAGGAGTTACAGCTAATAAAACAAAGAAAATATAGCAGATCCATTACAGCCCTCAATTGACAAAACATAAATAAAAAGGAAAAAGTTAAAGGAAACAATGGAATAAATGAAAAGGTGATTTAAAAAACTTAATCATATCATAATTTATCACATGATTGCATGGACATATGTAAGTAACCCCCCCAAAAAAGTAGAACTTATCACACCAAATTGCAAAGCAAGAGCCACGTGTATGCTGACTCCAGGAAGTACATTTCATGTATAAAGAAACAAATTGGTTAAAAGAGAAAGAATGAGGAAAAACAAACACCTCCAAACAATGGCTTAGCTACTTTACTGTCACACAACGTGAGTTTCCATTGCAAAGCATACCCCTATCAAGAAGATAATTTTAGAGTGAGAAAATAGGCAATTAATTGAGACACAATATTCCTCAACAATTACACATTTAAAAACATAGCTCTAATAAATGTGAGGCCCAAACTGGCAGAACTATCCTAATAACGTCTGACTGTTTCAGCGCCCGCTCTCGGCAGCTGAGGGAACGGTGTGATGCACAGCTGGGTTCCATATGCACCTATGAAAGCCAGCACTGTGTCTGAGAGCGTGAACATAGCCGGTACCCCCGAAAGATGTCTTAGGTTTCTTTCTATTGTTGCTATGTATTAATTTAGAAAAAAATTTCACTTATTTCATGACTCCATTTCTGGAGATGATTATGCTTAGTGAAATAAAGTAGACGCCAAAAGACAAATATGACATGTTTTCTCTGATATGTGGTAGCTAATTAGAATACAATAAATAAACTGACCTCTTTAGGAGTTCATTATTCCTTATAGCCCTTGTCTACATTCCTATGGGACAGTGGTCTTTCCATTTTTTTACTTGTTGAACATGAGAGCTAGTGGTGCCTTACGTCTGTGATTATCAAGTGAGCTGAATATATGTTATTGTAAAAATTAAAGAAAAAAAAGAGAAAAAACAAAATAAAGTCAACCTTCTTCATAATCTCATACTCCACTCGCCCTAGAAATCTCTAATCTTCTATCTGTCACTACTGGTTTGTTGACCTTTTCTACACTTTTATCTAACAGGGATATTGTGTTTGTGCATGTTTAACGTATTATAAGTGAGTTGCACAGAGCTCCCAGTAGACCTGTTGAAGATCCACGCAGGACCAAGCCGACTCCTCTGATTCACAGAGCTCACTTAGCTGTTCTTCTACCCTGCCTGAGCACCTGGAAGGCTACCAGCTTTGCCTCCTGTTGTAAGCATTTCCCTTAATTTTGATGCCTTATAAGTTGTGTATGCTTTGGGTAGTTCTGAAAATGAGAAACCAAAGAAGTCCTAAAGTGATCACGTGAAGGTAGGTTGTATGTGGTTCTTTCCGGGGATTCTCCCAGCTTCTAGAGGCTTCCAGCACACCTTGGCTCCTGGTCAAACCTCTTCCACCTCTGCTTCTATCATCACATTGATGCCTTCTCCATTAGCCCACCCCGTCACCTCCGCCCCACCTAGAAGAACTGTTGCGGCATCTCTTAGATCTCACCTGAATCTGGCAGATAAATCTCCTGCTTGGCCATCCTTCTTGCCATATAAAGGAACATGTTGCCGGGTTTTAAGATGTAGGCATTTCGGGCCCGGCGCGGTGGCGCAAGTGGTTAAGGTCCTCGCCTTGCACGCCCGGGATCCCATATGGGCGCCAGTTCTAATCCCGGCAGCCCCGCTTCCCTTCCAGCTCCCTGCCTGTGGCCCGGGAAAGCAGTCGAGAACGGCCCAAAGCTTTGGGAACCTGCACCCGCGTGGGAGACCCGGAAGAGGCTCCTGGCTTCGGATCGGCATAGTATCAACCCGTTGCGCTCACTTGGGGAGTGAATCATCGGACGGAAGATCTTCCTCTCTGTCTCTCCTCTCTGTATATCCGCCTTTCCAATGAAAAAATAATAAAAATAAATCTTTAAAAAAAAAAGATGTAGGTATTTCAGGAGAGACATTATACAGTCCACTACATGTCCCTGTTCGCTCTCCCATCATTCTGCTTTCTCTTTGGCATGTATCTTATTTATTTATTCTTTGTTGTTCTGCCACTAAACTCTAAACTCCATGAAAAAAAAGCAGATTTGTCTCATCCACTATAGTACGTCCTAGTATCAGCCCTAGAATGGCACCTAGCCAACTGTAGATGTTCAATACCTGATATTCTAAAACAACAGAATGCATTATGTTGCCTCCATGAGCCTCACCCATACCTTGCTTGCCCTATTTCCTCTCTCTGCTCAAAATCTCAGGGCTGGATGCTGCATACTCTTCTGCTTAAAATCTGTGCAGAGAATACAGTAGTTGATCCAGAATCTTCTGGGGTCTCAGAAAATGGAATCAATCAAAGTCTTCTTTATTGTTGTTGTCAGCATAACTAGGATGGGCATGCGATCTGTTGAGAAATGCTGGGTCTGGTTAGTTACCATGCCATTCACTGCAGCTGCTGCTAAAATTGAACTCAACTCTCACTGAAATGCCCCCTCTCGGTGGAGGACACCAAGGTCAGCAGCTCCAGGAGGACATGACCTTGTCTTTGCTGCTCTTAGACTACCTGCCTTCCCACAAGGCATCACGCAACACCCAGTGAATGGAGTCACGTGAAGTGGACTACATGTCCACACTCCATGCTTTGTTTTAATAGGACAAGCTTTATCTTCTGTTTTTCTCATTACCTTCTTAGGAGTATTTAACACTTTATTAACCTTGCAGAGTGTTACGAGATGGAATCCAGTTATTTGAACAGGAGATGATTTTTCTATCCAGTTATTAGCCTGCACCAAGGGTTACACAGCAGACATTCGCTTAACTTCTACAAGACAGAGTACTAACGTAACCCCCAAAGGCTATTGAGGAAGGATTCAGACATGCAGACAAAGGGAGATTTCCAGGATAGCGGGACACAGTCTGAAGTTATACATATTGAGCACCTATATGTGCCAAGACTTACACATGACCTCCTTTTACCATCCAGAGGTCTGGGGCTCAGTGCCTGATGCCTCTCAGTGGCTCTACTCCCTGCTAGTTTCATTCTATCATGGTGACAAACCCTTGGAAAGGTGAAGGCCACAGTGATGGCCATGGTGATGACCAAGACGATGAAGAAAAATAGCTGAACTTGAACTCCTGTATATGCTTCTCATTGTTGATAAGAGCCTTTCTAATGAGTTTTCTGAATTCTGTATCTTCCATTTCTTTAATGTATTCCTCAGTTGACTCTGAGGTTGGCAAAGGCTTTTGCTCCTTTGCAGGAGAGTCTTCAGTAATACTCATTGTGCCTTTGTCTCTTCTTTTGGTTTTGTTCATTGCACTCCTGGTTAGCAGAGTCTTGTCCTTGGGGCAGATTTCTAAGCTGTCACCCACAGGTCTACAGTTCAATTTTACTTATTGTGGTTGGAATCTGGGCCTTTGTTTGTAGTCACTTGTGCCACTCCCTCCAATGAGTTTCAGGTCTGGGCTGTTGTGTTAGGCTTCCACCATGATCTCTGTAGCCCCACTCCTAGTTCACCACTCCCCACCTCCTGTGATCCCACATGGTAGTTGGGCCATTGTCTTTACAATCTTTCTCCCGTTTCTGATTTGAGCAGTTCATAGGATTAGGGAGACACCAAGTATCCTAAATAGCAAGGTTGTTGGTAGTGCTGGAACCTGCTAGCCATTAGGTTTGGGGGCCACATAGATGTATTTTGACTCATCAGATGGTAGGAACAGTACAGTGCACTGACCTGGAATTGAGTTTGCTCCCAGCTCAGTGCATGTGCAGCTCACCGTTGTCCCTCTAGTCTCACAGCCTTTGCCACACTATACAAAATGGTGCCCGATGTGCCACTGGTAGAGTTCTGGATCTGCTGGCCATCAGGTCCAGGGGCTACCTGGGCCTAGTTGGGTGGAGCCTGTAGGATGCCACATCAGTACAATGCACTGAGGCAGAAATGAGTTTGCTCCCAGCTTAGTGCATGCACTGTCCTATCCCACTTTATCTTTGCTTCCCTACACAAAATAGTGCCTGATGTAGATCTAGTGAGGCTCTGGGCTGTAAAATTCACACTGTTCCCATATCACCTGTTTGGGATCTGTTCCTGGTTGAATCAAATAAATCAGCAGGATGGGCAGTTCTTTGCCTGGCTCCACCTCCTGAGTTCTCAGTGAACTCTCCTTCCCACCTTGGTGCTGGTGGAGCTCTGACCACTGGCGGAGGTCAGGGTGGAGCTCAGATCACCACTCGTTGACTGCCACTGGGGTATCTGGTCACTGCAACACCACACTATTGTCTCCACTGCTTTTCCAGGTCAGTCTCTAAGTGTCCCTCTGCTGTCAGCCTTCCCTCTCTTATTTCCTGGAATATGCCCTCTCTGCTTTACTTTGGCTAATGATTCTCCGTTTGTTTAAACGTATCCTTACCCTATTCTACAATCTTGATTCTCTCCATATTTTTACATTCAACTCTGTGGAATTAAATAATTTGATTAATTATGTCATAATAAGTATCTCTACCCATGAAAAGAAGTGGAATTTCTTCCTAATGCCTGTTAGGAAATTTGAAAGGAAAGCAAGTTCCCGCTGATTTTCCTGGAGTAAGTGATCAGCACAGTATTAAGCCACAACTAATAGTAATTAATAATGAAGTTAGTATTACTAACAGCAAAAAAAAATTCTGGTATTCTAAGAGTTACAATGTAGATTTCAATCAAACACACACACACACACAAAGGAATATCTATAACAAAAACACATATCTTACTCATTGCCACACTACATCTTCCAGCTTTCAATTACTAAGGGCCAGCATGTCAGTAAATTATGTATGTACATCATGTCAACAAAGAAAACTTTACAGGGATAGAGTTTGGGCAAGAGTTACATTCTAGAAATGGTGGTGAGGCATGAGTATATTCCAATTTAGGCCTCAATAACACATTGTAGCCCATTCATGACTTTCCAAGCATTCCATTTAGATCTTCTGCCCATATTAATAGGACTGTGTCAGGCACAGTGAGCCACTCTCTGGAGACCACCAACCGCATCAACAACAAGGCAACCAGATGGGCTGGATTGTTGTCAAGGGTCGATTTGTCAGAGAATGTGGGTCTAGGGAGATGAGCTGAATTTTCGTACAAGGAATGGAAGAAAACAGAACTGAACTAGACATTCTGCTCTAGAGTGGGAGGAGGTGAGCATAATTACTAGGTCCTAGGAGGAAGTGGAAGCAGCCAAGGCGCAGGGGTAAGGAAGGGCTGGGCTGCAGAGGCTGATGGCTCCAAGTATACTGCTGCCAGGTACACAAGCCAGTACCACTCAGTAAAATCACCCAGGAGCTGTAGAGATCTCAATGCTCAGACCACATACCACAGGACAATCAGATCAGCATGTCCAGGTATGCAGCCTGTGTGCCTGGGGGACAGGACCCGAGAAGCAACACGTAACTTCCTATTTCCAGCTGATAGGCATATAGAAAATGCACATGTCTCTGGAATACAGTGTGCAGTCATGGAGCTGTAGGATTATCAGAGGCATCCATCACCTCAGATATGTATCACTTCTCTGCAATGAGAACATTCAAAAGTCTCTCTTCTATCTACCGTGAACTACCCAATGCAGTCCTATTCACCATAATGACTGCTGTGCCTGGTGGAGAATTGTGACTTTGTACCCATGACTCAATCTCCTCCACTTCCCTAGGCTCCGCTAGCCACTACTCCACTCTGATCTATGAAATTAGTTTTGCAGAGTCCACATTGGGTGGCATCAGGGGGAGTTTGTTCTACGTGGTACCAGTATTTTATAAACATGCCCCTCCACTTGCTATGAAGCAAGTAAAAGTGATGACTAGCTTAATGTTCATGGCCACCACTGTCCATCACCGACCTGTGAGACCCCTAGCCACTGCAGGTTGCTGCAGTTGCCCACAATGATGTACAGGGTCACATCCCTGCAGTCAGGTTCTACACTGCGGCCAACAGCATTGCTTGGCCCTGGACATGCTTTCCCGCTGCCATCAGCATCCCCCAGGAGAGTGATGTGTTGCAGGGAAGCTGTGTTGGGCTCCTACCAATGCTTCTCTACTTACACGTATCCAGTTGCCTCCGCTCAGAATGGGAGAGGCCAGTAAGGAGCATACTGATGAGTCTGTTTAACAACTCGCCACAGATTTCACAGCCTTGTTAGTGTTTCCCAACCTGGCCTCTAGTCTGCAGTCATTTAGGGAAGAGTCAATGGTCATACAACTAGCCGCTGCCTGGCAGCTCCTCTGCAACACATAACACTGTGCAAATGTGTTTACCCTAACAATGAAGTCCAGTGACGATACCCGTGTCACAGGTTGGGTGTGGTGGCATAGCAGCTCATCCTCCATCTGTGATGCTAACATCTAGTATGGGTGCCTGTTCGAATCCCAGATGCTCCATTTCTAATCAAGCTCCCTGATAACAGACTAGGAAAGTAGCAGAAGATTGCCCATGTGCTTGCAAACCCATACTACCGTGGAAGAAGCTCCTGGCCCCTTGGCTTCAGATCCACTCAGTTTGGGCCATTGTAGCCATTGCAGCCATTTGGGGTATGAACCAATGCATGGAAGATCTCTGTGTGTGTCTCTCTCTGTGAAATCTACCTTTCAAAACAAACAAAAAATAAGTAAATATTAAAAGAGAGAGTATTTGGGTCCAAGTGCTGACCCAAACTCCTGATGCCAGCTTCCTGTTCATGTGGACACTGGGAATCAAGGTTGATAGCCCACTTGAGGGCTAGCACCTGAGGCAGCCCAGTCTCATTCAGCATCATAAACATTCAAGGAATGAACTAGTGAGTTTAAACCCTTCCCCTCCCCTACCTCCTCTAGCTCTCTACCTCTTAAACACATTTGGTAGTTTTAAACAGCCCTTAGGACCTGGCGTGATAGCTCAATGGCTAAATCCTCACCTTGTAAGCACCAAGATCCCATATGGGTGCCCATTAGTGTCCCAGTTGCTCCACTTCCCATCCAGCTCCCTGTCTGTGGTCTGGGAAAGAACAGAGGTTGGTTCAAAACGGGACACTGTACCGGCATAGGAGAACTGGGAGACGTCCTAGCTCTGGCTTCAGTTTGATTTAGCTCTAGCCATTGAGGCCACTGGGGTCACATGGGGTGAGTTAGCAGATGGAGGATCTTTTTCTCTCTGTTTCTCTTTCTCTCTGTAAATCTACCTTTTTAATAAATATAAATAAATCTCTTTTTTTTAAAGCTGATACATTCTGAATAGAGGCCAGGCCTTCTCCTCCCTCCCCCCGTTTCATATTCTGGGAGCACCTTTTCCTCGGGCAGCCCATGCCATCTCAATTTCATCACTGAGGAACTCGGGAAGAACCTGTGTTTAGGACTGGTTGCATTAGAAGTCGCTCAGCATAGCACAAGGAAGAGAAAGTGACAGCTAGGCCCTGCCTTTGCCTGGGCTCAGCTTGGCTTGAACATCTCCCTCGTTAGGGGGAAGTGGTCATTTGTCCACGAAGAGGCCTGTCAAATCCTCAGTTAAGACAAGGCCAAGAAGAGCAAGGTCTAGTCTGTCCAATCAGCAGGCACTGGCAACCACTTGAGGGTTCAGATAGATTGCCATTAACATACGCAATGTCAAGGGGAGCCACAGTTGCCAGTGGTTTCCAACTCCTGTCCCACACATCAATAGAAACACAAAATAACAGAAGGACTAAAGACAATGATTTCATTCAAGGTTACAGTTGAGCAGTTTCATGGTCTGCAGCTCTGCCCTGGAGGGAGAAGGACTGAGCTCTCCATTGCTCATCAGAGTGCAGAAAGCGGTAGAAAATTATCCTGTGACAACCTTCTGAGAGGGGAGAGAGGCCATCAAAGGAGACCCTCGCAAGAGCTCCTGATTGTTCTCCACCTCTGGGCCTCAGGAAGGATAACGAGGTGTCCTGCCGGGACTCAGATCAGCTGTGGTGTGAGTTGCTTTTGCATGAATTATATGGGCACCATAGAGAGGAACTGTCTCTATGAAAATCACACTCCCAAGTATATCCAGGGACTCCTCCAGATCTGGTGTCTACCTCCTGCTGTGCAAATAGCCTTGGCTTCCCTTAACAGAAGGGGCAGGGATCTGAACATGAAGGCGTCATCTTGCTGGTCTTGACTGAAGCGCAGGGAAACAGCTGAAAGAGGCTGTGCCATCACACCAGAGAATCGAAGGTGTCTGAATCAGGGTGGGCACATCATGGAGGAGACAGACATAGATCCTAGGGCTCTCCAGAGGCACATGAAGTAACTCTCGATCCTGCACTTGGTGCAGAGAATGAGAGGCAAGGAGCTAGACAGAAGGCTTCTGCTTGGAAGCTGAGAGAGGATGCAAAGAAAAGAGCCCATGTAAAAGGACCATGCAGTG
Organism: Ochotona curzoniae; assembly: GCF_017591425.1. Lineage (NCBI taxonomy): Eukaryota > Metazoa > Chordata > Mammalia > Lagomorpha > Ochotonidae > Ochotona > Ochotona curzoniae. The sequence continues at coordinate 6,883,674 of NW_024465699.1, forward strand.
TACACTCCCAGTGCAGCCAGTGTCGGAGGCCCAGGCGAATAAAAGACATCGGGATCAGTGATTTAAACAAGAGAAGTCCTAGGGCTTCTGGGAACTTGTGGGGGCACTGCCTGCAAGGAGGAAATAGCATGGGTTCCATAAACAGGATTGGGATAGGAACCAGTATTGGGGGGATGGGGCAGTGTGTGATCTACAGGTGAGCCCCAAGAGGCAGGTGTTCCACAAGGGGCAGAGGAGTGACGTGATCCCTACAGAGAGGGCACTCAGCCAATGCTGGCTCACAGACAATAGGCTGGTAACCCTGAGATGCTGCCTTTCCCCCTAATGTTTCTCTTTCCCCTGGCAGCGCAGCCCACCACTTGAAGAGACTTTACTAATTCTTGTCAGCCTAGAACTCAGGTCGTGGGGAGTCTGAGCCGACCAACAGACTCTAGGAAGAAAATGTGCAAATAAGAATCCCTGGCTGCACAGTGAAGAACTTTGATTAGATTCCTGCCCTCCGGATGTGGCTTTGGTAAAACCCTGGCCACTGTGGGCCACATATGTGCATTTGGGAGGAGCAGTGGAGGGGAGCATCAATGGATAGAAGCTCTCTCTGTGTTTGTCATCTCTATCCTTCTATCTGTCAAAATTTAAAAAAATAAAGTGAAAAAGCAAAAGCAGCACATTCAAAGTCTTGCCACTTCCTTGCATTTAAGCCTCAGTCTGGGTTTCACAGCATCTGAAGCTTGGAAGGCTAGGATAAAGCTGCCTGTGGACCTAGGATTGTCCTGGTTGACTGTCAACTCTGAAGGCTGTGCATACCCTCTGCCTCCCATCTCCTGGGTGGTCTGCTTTCTCCCCACTTCTCCCTTTGGCCAAACAGAGATTTTTCACAGTTTCTACCTTGTGAAGTCTGATTCTTAGGATCCTCTAATATGGTAGACAAGGATATCACACTAATTCTACATAAATGTTTTTGAAATATTTATTTGTTTTAAAGGCTGAATGCCAGAGAGAGAGAGAGAGTTTTCCATCTTCTATTTCACTCTCATTTCACTCTCCAAATAACTACAAAAGCCAAAGATCTAGACTCAGGGGAAGGTAGGAGCAAGGAATTCCTTCCTGGTCTCCCACCTGGATGGCAGGTCCTAAGTGTTTGGGCTCTCCTCCAGTGACTTCCAAGGTCTACTATCAAGGAGCTGGATCATACGCAGTGCAAGTGGGACTCAAACTAGCACTTATATATGGAACCTGTTGCAAGCCATTGGCTTCATCCACTGTGTTACAATACCGCCCCTACTGATCAACGTTTTTGACCATGGGTGCTCTGTATGCACTTATTTGCTTGGTAAGTACGCCTGTTCAATGGTGAGCTTGTAAATTCTCCCTGCTTTGTAATGATTCATGTGTGGGTTAAGATACCGAGCCCTGACCTCCATCAAACAATTGTGCCATTATTTTTAATTTTTATTTTTTAATATAAATCTAAATCATGTTCATTATTTTCATTTGATGAAACTTTAGAAAGGTAGAATCCTATACAAAAAATGACGATAAAGCCCATCGCCTTTTAACTCTATCGACCTCCAGGTTTCGGGCCATGTCTGTTGCATCTGGCATTGTCCCCACACAGCCTACAACCATGCCCCAGCTCCTCTCAGCACATGGTGTGCTCCTCCCATGGCGTCCTCCTCATTCCGCCAGGTTCCTACACAACTGCCCTTCATCCTGACTTTTGCCAGCTGGTATGTGTTGTTGCTAACTTCCTCTCACACACCAAAGTTCACGTGATTCCTAAGTAAGCACTAGAGTGGTCCTGCAACAAGGCCTCCCTTGGCTGCTCCTGGCCTCCAGGTAGCCATTAGTCTTTAGCCTTCCCACTGGGTAATCTGACCACTAAGGACTTAGCCCAGGAAATGCAGACAATCAGAGGTCCCTCTGGGGTGCAGAGACAAAAATCGTATTTGTCCTTCCTTGGTCACTCAGCGAAGCTTCTCTACTGTTTTTGACATTCAGAGTGACATCAAGTAGAAAGACAAGAAAATTGCCTCTCAGATCTGCAGTAGCAAGAGAATAAGCCAACCAATACTGCTGATGCAGAACGATCAGAAACCTGAACTCTGTACGCTCTCCGTTGACCGAATCCAACAAGCACATCCAGCACCTTTAAACAGCTTCAGTGTGGTTGATTAAAAAACTCAGACTTTACCGTTGTGTGAATCTAGTCCAAATACCAACTCCACCAGGAACTGCCGGTGCGACCTCAGGGAATTGGGGTTGCTTCCCTAGACTATGCTTTTCTCATCTGCGTATCGAATATTAGACTACCCAGAGGAGAGTATTGAATGAGAAACCACATCCAAAGTGTTAGATTCGCCACAGGCCAAAAGGTTAGATTCGCTGACCACCAGGGAAAGAATAATTCAGCCACGTAGATGAAAAGAATTTAGACGATTTTTATTTCAAGGAACCACGGTCACGGGCTTCCCTTCCCCATACCGCAGAAAGATAGACATGAAGGAGTGGGCTGCAGAGCAAGAAGAGCAAGGAAGAGACGGGGAAGGGGCTTTGTAAGTGCTCCTTGACATGGAAGCCGATACAGGGGTCGCCTCGGCCCTTATTTGGTGGGGGGAATATGGGTCTGTGCCCCTCATTGGTGCAACAGTGGCTTCACAGCATGAGGGGCCCACCAGAATTCCGCCATCTGTTTTGGGTCTGGTTGGAGGCTAACTCCGCCCTTCTCAGGTTTCCATGGCAGCCATCACAAAGGACTTAGCACACAACCTCCTTTTTCCAGGTGTTCAGAACCTGTTCTTTGTCCTGGGTAGCTGTTGCTCTTTGCACTCTCACTTGCTTGTTGGCAAATGTAACTGCCCCTGCCAAGGCCTGCTCTGCTCTCTCTCCACCCCGTGGTATCCCAGTGATTTCCATCAGCCCATGTGGTGCACACTGGACTTTTGTGATCCCCTTCCATCCTGTGGTGTCCACACTGCTATCCAGGGCTCCACAGCAGCACTGGAAAGTCTACACTGGGTGTCTGGGGATCCCATAAGTGCTCTTCCAACTACACAGGGCTCTGAGCTCACCACCAGCCCAGTGGTAGCAGAGCTGGGTTAGGGTTCTCCATCACCACTGTGGCATCCATGTGAGGATTATGCACTAGCATTTGGTCCTAAGGTGTCTGTGAACTGCATTAGTTCTCTCATCCACATTGAGGTACGGGGTTCTGCATAAGGTGTGGTTTCTATGCTAGAGTTCTGCAGTTACTGCAGCTTGGTGGTGTCTACACTAGTATTTGAAGTTTTCCATCAGCCCCATTCTGTCCTTGCTGGAGCTATATGTTCTGCATCAATCCAGTAGGAGCCACACCAGTGTTTATGCTTTCTACCCTCTTACAGGGGCCACACTGGCCCCACCACCGCCACGATGCTCACGTTGTGTTTCTACGATCATCTCATTGGTGTCTGAAGTGGAATCCCAGGCTCTGTATGGATTTATCGAGTCTGCCATCATCACCATTTTATCTACAGTAAGGTGGACAAGCTGCTCTCCATCAACTCCGTGGTGTCCAAATAGGTTCATGCCCTGCATAGATTCAATGAGGCTCACACTGGGAATCTGCTCTTGTCACCGTGCCTATACACATCTTTCTCTCCATTCATTTCATCGTTTCTCCCCATGTGACTGAGTACCTCCAATGCCCTCTGGGACAGGTCCTGCACTAGGAGTTGTGCATACAAAGATTTCAAGAAAGAGTCTCTGCTCTTGAAGGCAAGGTACAAGTCAAGAAAGCTAAATGACACCTGCTCAGTGACCCAGGGAGACAGTCCTGCCTAACAGATCCTACTCTCATGCCATGTGTGTGTCTGGTAAGTTTAGGCTCTACAAGCAGCTGTGCCCCTCCTATGTATTTATTTAATTTTGCAACATCTAGAAACCATGAAAGCACATGTGAAATATAACAAGATATCATCCACTTACTCTAGAAACAAGTAAGGATAGGGCAACATGAAAAAAAAAAAAATAACCTCTTACAGAGGACAATGTACCATGCGACATGAGGAAAATGAGAAAGGAAGGAATAGCAGGGCCCCTGGGTTCCATTTGCTCATCTCACACCTTAGCAAGGGCATCACTGATGTCACCTGCCAATTGTAGACATCCCAATATGTTGTGGAAAATCTGATTAATGAGAATGTTCACGCTGCTGCAAAGGCACACCCCTGCAGCAGTCACAGCCTTCGGAGCAGTCTCTTTATCATGTGGAAAGCTGTGGGAACAAGTTCATTCCACAGTCAGATGCCCAAGTTACCTACATTCAGTTACCGAGGTTGGGAAATCTCCCTTCCTCTACCCAGCCTCTGATTCAGGTTTCTCCTTACTTTCCGGTCCAACCAAGGGGTGGCACTAAGCAAATGCTTAAGACTACAAAACACATAATCATAGCCCTAGTGGGCCAGGTATGGAAATGACCTTAGCTGTTGAAGATAATGCTTGTGGGGAGAACACTGTGGCATTGCATATTAAGCTGCTGCCTGTGCCTCTGGCATCCCAGCTCCCTGCTTGCTAATGTGTCTAGGAAAGCAGAAGAAGATGGCCCAAATTCCTGCGCCCCTGCATCCGTGTAGCAGACCTGGAGGAAGCTCCTGGCTCCTGTGTTCAGTCTGGGCCCATTCCAGCTTCTGGGGCCACTTGAGGAATGAACCAGTAGATGGAAGCACTCTCTCTCTCTCTAACTCACCTTTTAAATAAATAAAAAGCAAATATATTTTTTTGAAGATTTATTGTTTTTATTTGAAAGGCAGATTTTTACAAAGACAGAGAAAGAGAGGCAGAAAGAAATCTTACATTTGCTGGTTCATTTCCCAAATGACTGCTGTGGTCAGCACTGACTTAATCTGATGCTGGGAGCCAGTAGCTTCTGTCCAGCCTCTCACACGGGTGCAGGAGCCTGAGGCTTTGATCCATTCTTAGCTGCTTTCCTTGACCATAAGCAGAGAGCTGGATGGGAAGTAGAGCAGATGGATCACAAATTGGCACTTGCGGGCAGAGTATTAGCTCGCCATGCCACTGCACCAGCTCTCCACAGTCCACACACCCCTCTCCCCGACCCCCCCCCAAAAAAAACTTTCTTAAAAGAATAAAAAGAAAGAAAGAAGAAGGAGAGATGACCTGCCTGTTTCTCAAGAGCTTATTAGGAACTCAAGTTTCAGATTGGGAAGAAGTGATGTTTCAAGTGCGGCTATTCATTAATATGTTACAGCTGCCCATTTGTGTTAGTTAACTGATGTCTGAGTAGTTTTGCAAATTGCACGTGTGAATCATATCTCACTTAACGCCGGGCATTTGCTGTAACTTTTTGTCTGCACGCCCTTGTAGACACATGCGCTCTCTCCAAGGGGAATGACTGAATCATCTGATAGGTATATGTTTAAGAAACTTCCAAACGACTTTCCACAATAGTTAAAACATTTAACACTCCTGCTAGCAGGGTAGAAAAGTTAATAATTCCTTCTCATTCTTTCCAACGTTGGGCATGAACAACGGTGAACAGTGTTTTAGATTTCAGTGGTTCTAGGAAGGGATATCTCATCAGGCATTTGTAACACCTCCTTCGTGGAGGTTTAACTGCACGCGTCTGGAGTGGCTAATTTTACAAGTCTTGACATGCAGGCAGACCCGTGGACTCATGCCCAGAACCAGGGGTAATGAGTACAATCCTCTCCCCACTGTTGCCCTGCTCCCCTTGCGGGCTCTACCGCCGTGTTCTCCCTGCCAGCTCCTGAAAACCAGTGAGCCACTCTGTTACTGCAGACTGGTCTGCATTTTCAGATTTGGTTTGAATGGAATCAGCAGCAGCTTCGTTTTTCAAGCTTTTACTCACCACACATTTGTTGAAACTCATCTATACGGTAGTGTGTACCACTAGCTAATTCACTGAAATTATGGAATAACAGTCCATTGCATGAATAGACCACATTGCGCTCATCTGTAGATCGACCTATGGGTAATTTCCAATTTTGAATGTCAAAGGGTCTGTAAACATTTGCGTGTGCATCTTTGTGCTGATGTGGGTATTAAACACTCTTGAGAAAATACCTAGAAGTAGAAAGATTGGATCATATGGTGATAATGCTTGCCTTTTAAATAAATTGCCAAACTGCTGTTAAGCAAATGTGTAATTGCGCATTTGTACCAATGACTATGAGAGTAAATTTCTCATCATTTTTGTCAATACCTGCTAAGGCCTCTCTATTTTGTTTCTTCTGGTAAAATACACAGAATATAAAATGTACCACATGGGCCCAGCGGCATGGCCTAGTGGCTGAAGTCCTCGTCTTGAACTCGCCAGGATCCCATATGGTTGCCGGTTCTAATCCCGGCAGCTCCACTTCCCATCCAGCTCCCTGCTTGTGGCCTGGGAAAGCAGTCGAGGACGGCCCAAAGCCTTGGGACCCTGCAACCCATGTGGGATACCCGGAAGAAGTTCCTGGATCCTGGCTTTGGATCGGCATAGCATCGGCCGTTGCGCTCACTTGGGGAGTGAATCATCAGACAAAAGATCTTCCTCTCTGTCTCTCCTCCTCTCTGTACATCTGACTTTCCAATAAATAAATAATAAATCTTTTAAAAATAAATAAATAAAATAAAATGTACCACGTAAGCTAACAGTCGAGTGGAGTCGGGTACATTCACTCTGCTGTAAACATCACTGTCTCCCCTCCAGAACTTTCTCAATCCCCCACTGGAACACTGTGCGCATTCAACAGCTGCCTCCCCGTGCCTGACCGCTGCTCTGCGTTCAGTCTGTGCGAATGTGGTGACTTCAGGCACTTCATCTAAAAGGTCACACAAGGGATTTATCCTGTCGCAACTTGTTTCACTTTAAGTAGCATCCCCATGGTTCACCGTGCGATAGCAAGTGTCAGAATTGAGTTCCTTTCAGGGACAGTATTATCACAGTATTATCGTATGTAACTGACACATTTTAAGTTACTGATTTTTTTTTTAATTTGTAGCCTAACATTTGGTCTTTCTTGGAAAATATGGAAAGCTGCAGCTGGGTAAAACGAGAACTATTTTTGTGGGGTAGAACGTCCTTCCACTCACACATCTGTTAAATCCAGCTGCTCTATTATTGCTCTCTATTTATTATTTTCTCTCTGGTTGTTCTATCCTCTACCGAGATTAGAATATTGATTTCTCCAACAATTGTTTATCTCTCCCTCTTGAACTATGTCCATTTTCACTTTGTAGTGCTGATGATCTGTTATTAGGTGTATCAATATTTGCAATGGCTATTTCTTCTTGTAGTGCTGAAACTGTATAAATAAATACTCTTCCTTTGTTCTTCAAATCTTTTTTATTATTATTATTTGAAATCTAGTTTGGTAGTTATCCCTGTAACCACCCTGACTCTATTTCATTATTATTTATATGAAATTTCCTTTTCCACCCTATTGCTTTCAACCTATTTGTGGTCTTGAAGATAATGAGAGTTTCTTAAAGTCAAAGCTGTATATTTTTTGTAAAGATTGATTTTTATTGATTTGAAAAGCAGAGTGAAAGAGAGAGAGAGAGGGTGATGCAGAAAGAGATTTTCCATCCACAATGCAAGATTAACCAAGGCTGGGCCAGGTCAAAGCCAGGGCCCTGAAACTCTGTCTCTCACACAGGTGGCAGGGACCCAAGTCTTCTTTCCTGGGCTGCAGAAATGCAGCAGCTGGAACTCAAATTGACCCTCCAGCATAGATGCCCATGTCTCAGGAGGAGGCTTAGCGCACTGTGCCACAACCTTGCCCCCTACCACGTGCCACATTTTTTAAAATCCATTTTTGCCCATATGTCTTTTGATTGGAGAGTTTAATTCACCTCCCCTGAAATGATTAAGGAGCAAAGACTGACTTGTGACATTTTGCTGTTTTCTATCTGCCCTAAGGGTATTTCTGTCTCTCATCTCCTGCTTCGCGCTGTTCTTTGATGCTCACTTGAGTTTCTTGCCTTGACACATTTTAATGCTTTTCTCATTTCCTTTTGTACATAGTCTATAGCTGTTTTCTTTGTGGTTATCATGCGGGTTATATTTAACATCTTCAAATTACAATTCCGTAATGTGGATTGATACAAACATCCCTTCAACAGTATAAAAGTTCTGATCCAGTACACTTTCAGACTCGTTCTCTTTGGAGTTGTAAAATTCTGTGACCCAAAATTATGGATCAAAAATGTTGTGTTCAAAATTAGGGATTAATAGTTGCCTTTTAATAAACTAACTCTCCTTTTTAGGATTTTTATTTCTTTGTTAATTTGAAAGTCAGAGTTTGAGCAAGAGAGAGATTCGATCCACTGGTTTATTCCCCAAGTGGACCACCAGGACTGGCCCAGGTCAAAGCCAGGAACTTCCTCCAGTCTCCCACATCCTAAGCACTTGTTGCATCTTTTATTGCTTTCCCAGGTACATTAGCAGGGACCTGGTGTGGTGAAAGCAACAACCAGGACATAAACCAGTACCCATATGTGATTCCAGCATTGCAGGCAGAGACCCCATTGCACCACATTCCCTGTAGAAAATAAGAAATGGAATGCAAACTGCTACAACTGCTCATGTCTTTGCCTTCACTGCCGTCTGTCTGCCTTTATATGAGTTTGAGCTATGGGCCAGTGTCCTGTCGTTTCAACCTGCAGGATTCCCCTTAGTGATTTTTACAAAATTTCCCCCTAGCTGTTGCTTATTTGTAACTTTCCATCTCTGCCTCGTGTTTAGACGACAGTTTTTCTGGATCTAAAGTACCTGGTTGACATCTCCTCTGTCAGCACTTTGAATATCACATTTCTGACCTTCAAGATTTCTGATGAAAATTCACAGATTTAGTGTGTGGGAGATTGCTCCTGGATCTCCATCTGCCATAGGCACATGGCACACTGTGCCCTTGGCTAACAGACCCCAACATGGCCTGTTCACTGGGCATACCACCGGAGCCCTGGGCTGCACCCCAGTCTCTCTTCCCTACTCTGCTAGAACTTCCTTTATCAACAACTCTAGGAAGTCAAATGCTATGTTCATCCTGCTTTTCAGCAGGTAAGGAGTCTGCCCTGAGACACAGCTTCCTGTGCTTCCGAACTTAAAATTCCATCGGAGGGTCCAGAGAGCGGGACATATCTATTAGCCGGTCACAATGTTGTTATTGGCTAGAAGTACTATCAGGACCTCCCTTCTGCCTGTCCCCTTCTCCTACGTTACCTTGTGGCTTCTATCAACTAAATGAACATCCTTCACCACCAGTTTGTCTTCAGTGTTTCTGCTGCATAAAAGCACTGTCAACCCACCCTTAAGTGCTCTTGGAGCCTAACCCTAATCCTAACCCCAACCCCAACCAGCACAGAAGACTCCTGAGACCAGTGAGGATTTTTGTATGTTGCCTATGTGCTTCTTTCTTGAAAGATTTGAGATTGCTTTTGTCTTTCAATGATCTGATTATGATGTGCTTTGGTTCAGACCTCCTGCTTAGAATTTCTTGATTTTTCCTGAATATTTACCATCATATCTGTTCAAATCTGGGATGTTTTTATCAATTACTTCTTCACCTGATGTCTCTATCTTTTCTTTCATATGTTGACCCACCTGGCAGCATCTCACAGTTTTCATATTTTTTTTTCTTCCTGTTCCTCACACGAAATAATTCCATTTGTCCTAACTTCTCTATTTGCTTCTGCTAACCCAAATCTGCTTCCAAATTCTTGCAGTCAAAGTTACCTTTCCACTGTGTTTTCAGCTCCCAGATTTCTTTTGGGCTGCCTTCTGTGTACTTCACATCTTGATATACCTTCGTATTTTGTTCACGCAACGTTTTCTTGACTTGGTCCACCTGTGCCTTTGTACCTTTTTACACAGCTGTTTTAAAGTCTTGGTCTAATAAGTCTAACATCTGGTCTTCCTCAGGGTCTTCCTTTAACTCTTATTTTCTTTGAATGGGCCATGCCGTCTGAGTTATCTATATAGCTTGGGATTTTTTAGTTGTTGTCATTGTTGCAAGTTGGGTATTTCAGTTGTCCAGTATGTTAACTGTGGAAATCAGATTCTTTCTGTTCTCTAGATTTGCCTTTTTGCTAAATAATCATTGTGGGATGTAAACTTAAAATATTCACTGGTCCATTCTGATCTTCTGCCTTCTCCTGGGTGTACCTCCTGGCTTTCTAAATTATGTTACATTTGTGGTGAGTTTTGAATGTCCTAGCCTTTAAATGTCTGGCTCTAAAAAAAGTGAAAAGAAAATATGAATAGGAAAACAGAACAGACTCTGACATGTCCATTTCCTAAGCCGCTTTAGCCAGAAAGTCCTGTCTTCATGGTGACGGAAGCTGCAGTCATGCTGTGAACCTCTGTGTACCCCTCCCTTCAAAAGCCACAGTCAACAGTTAGACATCAGATATTTGGAGAATCAGCTCAATGGTGCCAGCAAGCCATGCAAGCCTCTCTATTTTTTCTTTTCCTTTTCCTTTTTTAAAAAGATTTATTTAAAAGAGAGATAGAGGGAGAGAAAGATCTTCCATCTACTGGGGTCAGTCCCCCGGTGGCTGCAAATATCAGGGCAGAGCCAGGCTAAAGCCAGAAACCAGGAGCTTCCTCTGGATGCCCACAAGAGTAATTAATGGCGGCCCCAACACATGGGGCATCTTCCGTTTCTTTCTCAGGAAGTTGGGTCAAACCTGAACATTTAGGACACAAATCAGCCCCCACAAGGGATACCAGTGTGGCTTAAAGGGTGGTTTTCCCCATCAGACCACAACGCTGACCCCACAAGATGTTCCAGGAACACACGTGCAGCCACGTGCCTAGGGGCTGGAGGCTGGATGACGAGTAGGCGCTGCCACTCTCTGAAGCTGACACAGAGAGATCGTTCAAACCTCCCCTGAGAAGCCAGAGACACCGGATCTCAGGGGTAAGATAACAGCCCCCTGCAGTTTCACTTTGCAGCTTAATGGCCCATCATTTGTATATGCCTAGTTGCTATCCGTATACCAGGGTTGAGCTGGTTTGTTTTCTCATGATTGGGTATAGAATGTTCTTTATGAATCTGAATGTAAGTTATTTGTCAGACGTAAGCTTTATAAATATTCTCTCTCCGCATAACTCTCCACATTTCATCACCTTCACGGTGTCTTTTGAGAGGCAGAGCGCATATTTTTATTAAATCTCATTTATCTACATAAAGTTCTTATTCTGTCATATGTAAGAAATTGTCATGTAACACAAAGCCACAAAACTTTCTGTCCTGTGTTTCCTTTTGAAGGTGACTAATTTAGGTTTGAATTTAGGTTTAGCGTTCATTCTGAGCTAGTTTTTTAATATGATACGCAAGATGAATCAAAGCTCATTTTTGCACAAGAGCATTGAATGGTTGCAATGGCATCTGTGGCAAAAGACTAGTTTTTTTTCCACTGGACTGCCTTCTCCTTAGTTGAAAACCAGTTGCCATTTTAGAAAACAGTATTTCTTACATTATATTATGTAGTACAGTTTTATAGGCGCTGGGGATTCCCCCCACCCCTCCCATACCCCTCCCCCCATGGTGGATTCCTCCACCTTGTTGCATAACCATAGTTCAAGTTCAGTTGAGATTCATTGCTTGCAAACACATGCCTAGCATAAAGTTCAGCGTCTTATTGTCCAGATAAGTTCAGTGGCCTCTTGGGGAGACCTTCTATGGTCTGAAGATAGGTCTAACAGAGTAAAGATCCAGTCAGTTAAAAGGCCCAACAAGGCCTCAGTATCAATATACAACATTATGGAATTAATTGACATAGTATTGGGTAAACAATATGTTAAAAATAATGCAAGTTCCATTCTTCGAAACATCTGGGTTGAGACAGGTGGCCTAACTTAAGGACAATACTGCACTGTCTTCATTATCACAGCTTTGCAGCAAGTCTAAAACCCAAATGCATTCTATATTTTCAGTGTTGTCATTACTTTACTGGGTCCACTGGATTTCCACATGACTGCTAAACTTAGATTACCATGTTTCATAAAACTACGGGCTAAGGATTTATTCAATCAGGAGATCAATGTGAAAGCAGCTAATATCCTAATGATACCAAGTACCCTACCCGATAGGATAGTTATTCATTTCTTATCTATGTCTGCATCACTTTGTAACTTCACCACACCAGTTCTTCTCTTTCTCTTGTCCAACCTATTCTCAATTACTTTGTATTTTAAGATGCTACCATAGGGGCTGGCATTGTGGCATATCAGTTAAGCCACACCCCGCTAGAGAGATTTCCAGAACGCATTCCGGTTCCCGTCCTGGCTAATCCACTTCCAACTTGGTTCCCTGTTAATGTGTCTCAGAAAGCAGCAGGTTGTGGTGGCTCCTTGGGCCTCTGCCACCCACGTGGCAGACCTGGAACGAGTTCCTGGCTTTTGAAGCACTTTGGGAAGTGAATCATATGACGCCAAATCTCTCTCTTGATGTCTCGCCTTCTCTCTCTCTCTCTCTCTTCCCCCTCTCTATGTAACTCTGCATTTCAAATAAATGTATTTGTAAATGTTGTGTTTTTTACTTTAATATTTTTATTGCAATTATGTACAAATTCAATTCTATTTTATCCAGCAACCTAGATAAACTCATTTACTAGTTCAGCAAGTTCCGTTGTATTACATTGCATTGTATAGTTCAACGAGTTCCCTTGTATCTTGCATTGTATTTTATAGATCAGCAATCATGTTATTTGCAAATTAAGACTTCTTTTATGTTCATTTATTTATTTTTACTTTTCTTTTTTGCTCTGCCTTTTTGCACTACAAGAGTTTCCAGCATTTTGCTTAGCAGAAGTGGACATTTCTGTCTTGGTTTTGTACCTGAGTGGAAGCATCCGGCCTATTGTCATAAAGAATAGTGTTGGCTCTTTATCAAACTGAAATCATACCCTGTATTCCTTGTGAACTGAGAGGGTTTTTTTTTTAATTAGGAATGCTGGGTTTTGTCAAAATGTACCTCAAAATTATCACACAGCTTATATTGCTTATGTGTTGCTATAGTGAACTACATATATATTTTTTTCATTTGAAAGGCAAATTTTTCAGAGAGAGAGAGAGATAGAGGAAGAAGATCTTCCATCCACTGGCTCACTCCCCAGATGAACACAATGCCAAAGCTGAGCTGATCCAAAGCCAGGAGCCAGGAGCTTCTCCCCAACCTCCTATGCCATTTTCCACTGCTTTCCTAGGCCATAACAGAGAGCTGGATGGGAGATGGAGCAGCCAGGACAGGAACAGGCACCCATGTGGGATGCTGGCACCACAGGGCAGGGCATTGGTTTGCTGCATACCCCAACTGTTCTTTTCTAGAAAAAAAGAAGAAGAAAGCCTCATCTTGATCTATCACACTTTTTTATGTGTTGCTGAATTTGATTTGATAAAATTGCTAACATGGCTAAAGTTCACCTTGGACTGTTTTTGTTGCTTTTTGTTTTAGTACTTGGAATTCCAAAGTCTTATTTTCTGTTATATTGTTCTTATATAATCTATGTTTTATCCATGCCTGTTTAGGGGAAAGGGGTCTTCTTAAACATCTTCTGTGTTTGTAATGAGCGTGCTGAGGCTCACTCTCACATCCCATCATCTGTAACTTCCAGGTCTGTTCCTGCTGATGAAGTCTTCTTCCTGTTGTTCAAGCTGACCCTGTGCAAGCTGAGATGACAGCTCCCACGACTTGTCCCAGATGGATTGTCCTATCAGTTCAGATGCCGGGCTCACACACACAGCCCGCAGCCCTGTCCCTTCCCGTGAGTGTAAGGTTCCCCCCGAATCTTCTCTCGAGGCGATGAACTTGGGTAATCCTGGATGTGATTCATTTTCTTCCCACTCAGGGTTGTTGCTTCCTATGTTTTATCTGTTGTCTCAGCACTTCCACGGAGGAAGTAGATGGATGTTCCTGCTGCTACTTCAGCCTGGCTGGTAACATGAGTCTTCCTATGTGTAAATAACCTTATTTTTATTTTATTTTTCACCTAATTCATGCTTCTCTATTTGGACATGTGATTTGTATTTTTCTGTGCAGGGATCATATTGTCTGTGCATAATGGCAGTCTGCTTTTATTTCTTGTTCATACCTCTCCTTTCTCTATTCTGTTGCACTTGCAAGGATTCCAAGACATGTAAACAAATTCAGAAAATGATTGTTTTCATCATGTTTGTGATTTTAAAGGAGGCATTTCTAGTATATTGCCATTAAGTATATTTCCCATAGTAGATTTTGGTGTGTTATCATCACAAGTAAATGTGCTTTATTTCCTCAGCTTGCTGGGTTATTTGCGTTTAAAAAGAAGAGAAAGAAAGAGGAAAAAGAAACAGAGAACCGGATGAGGTACCACCTAACACCAGTAAGATTGGCCCACATAAACAAACACATCGACCTTGCTGCGAGATTGCGGAAAAGGAACCCTACTCCAACTGCTTGGACTGCAATTGGTAAACCTTTATAAATCATCTGGAGAATCACCAAACAACTCAAAATCTCATACCATATGACCCAGCAATAGCACCCAGGAATATATCCAAAACCATGTTTTACACAAACCAACTCACCCTAGCATTCAGCACAATCATAATTGCAAAAAACATAACAACTAACCGAAATGCCCATCAGCAGAAGAATGGATAAAAAGCTTTGGTTCACTACTCCATGAATACTACCACTATTAAAAAAAACAAAATCATTCTTTGTGGCTAAAAGGTACAACTGAAACATAATAATGCTAAGAAATACGAACCCAAAAAATAGATACCACATTTCCTTATTTAACCTGTAATTTTTGTTGTTGTTTTTTTTTTTTTTTTTTTTTTTTTTTTTTTTTTTTTGAACGCTGTCATTGATACTTCTCAACCCAGAGTTTAGAAAAAGGGAACTCATTATTTTTGAAACATATGTTTACACAATACTATGTCAATAATTCATAATTTGTATATGAACTTGGCCTCGTTTGGGCTTAACTGACTGGATCTTACTCTGTTAACCAATTTTCAGACCAATTGAAATCTCCCCAAGAGGCCACTCTGAACGGATCTTACAATAAGACCTGAACTATATGCTAGCATGTTCTGCAAGCAGGATCTTCAACCGACTTAACGATGATTTATGCCACTAAGGGAGGAATCCATCCATGGGGGAGGGTATGGAGGGTGGGGATTCCTAGCGCCTATGAAACTGTACTACACAAGACAATGTAAGCAACAATAATAAAAAAAAAAATAAAAAAAAAAAAACAAAAAAAAAAAAAAAAAAAAAAAAAAAAAAGAAACAGAGAACCATCTGCTGGCTTCACTTTCCAAGTGTCTGCAAACAGCCAGGACTGGGGACAGGCCATCGCCAGGAGCCAGGAGCTGCCTTGTGGTCTCCTGTGTTGATGACAGGGGCTCCAGCAGGTCAGCCATCATTCCCTGCCTCCCAGAGTGTGTGTGTTAGCGGGAACCAGAAGTGGAGACACAGCTCAAACCCAGGCATTCTGATGCACAATGGGGACACCCTAAAGCACTGGTTAAGCTACCCTGACACCAATCCTACCCCAGTCTTTTACTATTTATATGACCCGATGTTACCAAATGTTTCTTATGTGATGACTAAAATGTTCCTTGATCGCCTCCCTCAAGCAGTCAGAACATTGGGTAGCACCAATACATGTTTTCAATGCTTGGTCAATGTGGCCATGAAGTGTTATCATTTTTGTTTTGTTTCAGTTTTTCTTAGATTTATTTATTTTTATTGGAAAGACAGATATATAGAGAGGAGGAAACACAGAGAGGAATATCTTCTGTCTGTTGGTTTACTCCCAAAGTGGCCACAATGGCTGGAACTGAGCCAATCTGAAGCCAGGAGCCAAGAGCCTCTTCTGGGTCTTCCACATGGGTGCAGGGACCCAAGGCTTTGCGCTGTCCTCAACTGTTTTACCAGGCCACAAGTAGGGAGCTCAATGGGAAGCGGACCCACTGGGACAGAAAGCGGCACCCATATGGGATCACAGTGCGTTTAAGGTAGGGTCCTTAGCTGCTAGGCTACTGCACCGGGCCCTGAAGTGTTATCATTTGAAATGAATGCTGGATTATTTGAGCAGTATTTTGTTTAATATTCCTCCATAATATTTATGAGTAAAAGCGACTGACAATTTGCTTCTCTCCTTCCGTCCTTGTCATATTTCATTATCAGAGTTTTGTTTCATAAACTGAATTGCAAGTTCTTTCTCTTTAATCTTCAGAAGAGCTTTTTAATAGAAATTATCTAGTCCTTCAAAGTTTTATAAAACTTACTCCTAAAACCATTAAGACCTAATCTTTTCTTTGCAAGAGGCATATAACTACTCTGTCAACTTATGTAATGGTTATATTGCTCTTCATTGAAACTTGCTGACGTTTTTACATGTATATGTTAGTTACATATAGTTTATATGACTATATGAATTTGGTATTTCATTATATATTAATTTACATATGTAAGACTTGTCTAAATTGTCAAATGCATTCATATAGCGGCTTACAACACTATCTTTTGAAAAGTACTTTGGCTCTCTTTGCAGCCCTGGCCCCCCATTTTATCTTGATCACTATCATCAAATGTTTTAATTTAGTCTTTTAAAAAATTCCAGCTTTTAACATTATTGAATCTTTCTATTGTGTCAGTTCTGTTTAAGATATGTTTGATCTCATCTTTGGCGTTTTGCCCTTCACTTTAATTTCATTTTTCCTTCATTATCTTAGTGATTAAAATGCATAACTCTGTCATCATTTTTCAGCATTCTTCTCTAACAAAAATATATTTCATATTACATATTTCTTTTTAATCATTGCATAACTGCACTCATGAATTACGGTAACGGTCTACAGCCATACCACCCTCAACGTGCCCGATCTTGTCTGAATTACTGTAACGGACTTTTCAATATCAACTAAGTCAAAATCGTTTCATTTCCATTTTGTTTTGAGCCAGTTACAAGCATAGTTATTTTAATTGATCTATAAGCTGATTGCAAAAACAGTTTGTTTCATTCCAATGCCTTGAAATGTGGTGAGACTTTAATTATTCACTGTTTGATCATTTTTCTAACGTTTCATTTGTGTAAGAATAACATGTAATCTCAACTTTTCAATGTGAGGAGCTGCCTGTGCTAGGAGAGGTTTGTTTGTTGTGTTGTTTAATCTTACAAATCCTCTACTAATCATTTTATTCCTTATCTGTTGATGAACAAGAGAGCTTTGAAATCCTCCACTAGTCACCAATCACTTCATTGTCTATGTATTTCTGTTAATTTTGCTTTCTTTGTACAGAAGTACAGCTTATCTCCCAGAAAGCCAAGGGTTCTTCTTTAATATAGATAACGAGTGGTTTCTTTACTCCTAGTAATATCCAAGTCTTAGTAACTTTTCAGTAAGTCTTTTGTAAACTGTGTTAATTGGATTTTATTTCTCATCCGACATGATACTCTATGCTTTTTAAGGGATATTTTTGTGCTTGAGACAGATCTATTTCAACCCTCCTAATTCAAGTTTTCTACTTTTCTTTCTTTTTCTGTGTATATTTCTTATTTGCACTAACTGAGGGGTGTATTGTTATCAAAGAAAAATTACATATAGATGCATAGATGGTGTACAGCATAATGTTTGGAAACATGTAAAAATTGTGGAATGACTATGTAGAGCTAATTACCACATGCCTTTTTCTCTGAGAACATTTAAAACTGACTTTCTTAAAGATTTTCAGGTAGGCAATACATTGCTACTAACTGTAGTGACCATGTTGTACGCAATCATCATACGTAATTGAAATGTCACTCTCTTTGACCAAAGCATCCCTTCTTCCGTCCTCAGCCCCTGAGAAGCGCCATTCTACTACTGCTATGAGCTCAACTGGTTAGATTTCACGAGATCAGGTGGTATTTGTCTTTCTTTGGCCTGTTCAACTTCAAACATCCTTCAGGTTCTTTTGGGTTGCTACAGATGACGGGATTTTCCTTTTGGAAGGCTGAGGAGTTAACACTATGCATCTACCCATGGTCTTCACCCAGTTGTCTGTTGGTAGATTCTTAGGTTGATTCCATATCTTGATTGTTGCAAATAATGGACACGAGAGTGCAGATATGACTTTCGCACACTGATTTCATAGGATTGAACAATTCCACCACATATATATATGAAAGGTGAGAGCATTCTCACCACATTTTAGACTTTCTGCCGTTTGGAAATCAGGATTATACTACTCTTTTGACAGATTTTTTTTTTAAAGACGTATTTATTTGCAAAATAGAGCTACAGAGAGAAGAGACAGAAAGATATTCCACTTGCTGGTTTACTCCTGAAATGACAACAGCTGGGGATGGCCCAGGCGGAAGCCAGAAGCCTGGACCTCCATTCAGGACACCCGCATAGGTAGCAAGGACCCAAGTACTTGGGCACCGCCACCTGCTGTTCTCCCAGAGACATTATCAGGAAGCTGATTTGGAAGCAGAGCAGCTGGGCCAAGCACAGGTACTCACACAACAATGTTGGCACTGCAAGCGGATGCTAAACCTGCCACACCACAGTAGTCAGACCCATAATTCATTTTCTGATGCTCTTTGCCCTATTTGAAGCTTTTGGCATTAGGCAAGAAATCTTTTTGAAAAGATTTATGTATGTATGTATGTATGTACATATTTATCCATAGAAGGCAGATATACAGAGAGAAGGAGAGTCAGGGAAAGAGCTTCCATTTGCTGGTTCACTCCCCAAATAGGCACAATGGCCAAAGCTGAGCTGATCTGAAGCCAACAGCTTCTTCTGGGTCTCCCACTTTGGTGCAAGATTTCAAGACTTTGGCCCATCCTCCGCTGTTTTCCCAGGCCACAGGCAGGGAACTAGATGGCAAGTGGAGCAGCCAGGACATGAATTAGCACCCACATGGAATGCTGCTGTTTGCAGGCAGAGAATTAGCCAATTGATTTATCATGATGGCCCCTAGGCCAGAAATCTTACCAGAAAAACTGTTATAGGCAGAATAATTCTACCCCTCCCTGTTTAAAAAAAATAGATATCTATCTCCAGATTCTGCAATCAATGCATATATTTATCAGGCAAGAAGAGTTTGTTGATGTAAATATGGTTAAAGGCTTTGGGATGGAGAGATGGGATTACCCAGGTAGGAAAAATCTGATGACTTTGTACCTTGAGAGAAAGGAGTGTTGCTAAGCTGAGGACAGAGAGATGGGACAAGAAACAACGATGAGAGAAATGCAACATTATTGGCTTCAGTGGTGGAGTAAGTGGCCAGGAGCCAAGAGTGTGTAGTCTGTAATGCCTAGATGATTCGAGTGAATGAGTTCTACCTTGCAGCCTTTAGGAGGGAGTTCAGTCCTGCAGACACCTGCACGTAGCCCAGCGAGACTCAGCTGGGACTCCTTACCATGAGATTCATGCAAATTCATTACAATAGAAATAGGAAGGTAACACACACACATATTTCCCAAAATTCAAAATCACTGGTATCAAGAGCCACACCATACTAGGATGACCAAAATCTCTGCTTTCCCCACAGATGTAGCAAATCACCAAAAATGCACAGACCAGATCCAGAAACTGTTGAGAACATCATTTTCTAAGAAGATGCTGTTTGGGGGCTGGCACGGTAGTGTACCAGACTGAGCCTCCACTTGCGGCACCAGCATCCCACAGGAGTGCCAGTTCAGGTCCCTGCTACTCCACTTTCAATTCAGCTCCCTGCTAATGGCCTGGGGAAGCAACAGAGAATGGCCCAGGCCCTAGGGCCCCTGTACCTGTGTAGGAGATTTGGAAGTAGCTCCTGCCTTCAGATTGGCCCAGTTCTGATCATTGCAACCATTTGCGGAATGAACCAGCGGTTGAAAGATTTATCTCTGCTTCTCTCTGTAACTCTGCCTTTCCAATAAAAATAAATAAATATTTGTGAAAGATGCTGCATTTATATTGCTGGTCATTTCACAACGTCTTGCTCTCTCATATATCACCCCGGTCATGTTCCCTGGCTGTGGTAACTGGAAGAAGGTCACCGCTTTCTGTTCCTCCCTTGGGATGGAAGTGCTGGATTGGAGTCCTCCTGTCTGGAGGAAGCCCCAGGGCCTGGCGTCTACTGCATCCTACCCCAAGGACTGATGGCCACGGAGAGCTGAATAGACTCAGCTCAGAGGTCACTAGTAGCACTGGTTAATGCCACAGTTCCCAGTGCTTCAGGTGGTCTGCAGACCTCAGGGTTTTGAGGACAACACATGAAGACAAAAGGAAGACAGCAGAAATCAAAGAGCTTGCGAATAACCCACGAGGCCCCAAGGAAATTCAGACGGTTAAGATGAGGTATGTGTGTAAGGGAGCATGTGTGCCTAGAAAAGGGCTGAAATGACATAGGGGGCTCCAAACATACTGATTTGTGAGCCAGTTTGCAAATGTGGAGGGAAGAATTTCATTTGTTCTACTAAAACCTAGGTTTTTGGTTTTTGTTTTTTTGAGACTGGTTTATTTATTTCAAAGATAGAGTGAGAAAGAAAGGGAGAGAGTCTTCACCCACTGTTTGCTCCCCACAGGGTTGTAGTAGCCAGGGCTGGGCTGCACTGAAGCCAGGAGCCTTAAACGCCAACCAGTTCTCTCCCACATGGGTGGCAGGAGGCCAAACTGCTTCTCCCAGGTATGTGAACAAGGAGCTGGATATAGGACAGTGATGTCACAGACGGTGGGTGGACTTTCTGCACCATAGGATTGTCTATACCACAACATTGAGCCCAAAAGCCTAGTTCTGAAACAAATTATCACAAGGCAAGCAAAGAAGGCAGGCAATACGATCAATGCAGAGGAAAGAAAATCTCTAGAAAATAAAGAAACACAGGTTTCTGATTTACGTGGCCAGATTTATGGATGGATTAGTTGATTTGGAAGGCACAGAGAAGGATCAATACACAGAGAAATCTCACATCTGCTGCCTCACTCCCCAAATTATGTTGCAAAATAAAACATGCATTAAAAAATTCATAGCACTGAAACTTTGTGTTCAACTGAAAAGCAACTGGAATTCAATAGCAGAGGAAAAAACTAAAACTCCATAAATACGTTGAAATTAGACAACATACTATTAACTAGTGCATCAAAGAAGAATTTACAGGAGAAGCTAGCAAAGGCCTTGAAAGAGTTGAAAATGAAAAACAACATTGATAAACTTAGAGTGTAATGAAAATAGTACTGAACTAGTTTATAACTGCCAATGTATTCATTGAAAAAAGATAACTCCATCAATAAGGCAAATTTGTATCTAAAGAAACTAGAGAAATGGATAAACTAAACCCAGAGCTATTGCAAGGAGAGAAAACAATAAGAATAAAAACAGTGAGAAATCAAATTGAGAAGAACAAGCCAATAGGAAGAAGGTCAGACCTCCAAGTTAGCTCTTTGAAAAGATCAATAACACAAGCAAAACTTTACTTAGCCCGACTGAAATAAATAGAGAAGAATCAACTAACTAACATCAAACAAAGCTGGAGCTCCCTGTAGTCAATTGTGTAGAAATAGAAAACAAGATTGCAAAAGAATATTTTGAACAATCATGTACAATTGTATAACTACCTGTTGGACAATTTTGGATCAAACCAATAAATTCCCACAAACAAACGCCTGATCAGGACCAAGATGAAATCCCAATGAAACTGTTAAACGTATCTTGACAAAAGGATGCTGGACTCTCTGCCACTGTCCATGCCCGCAACGTCAGGATACTCTTCAATAGCAGAATGACGGGCATAGGACTATTTATGAAGGACTGTAACATTGTAATTATATAGGGAAAACCAGTGGTAGGTGGGAGGGTTGAAGAGGGAGTAACGGAAGTCCTGGAGCCTATGGAACTGTGTTATAAAATAATAAAATAAACTTTAAAAAAAAAATAGAAACTCTTGGGCCTGGCGCTGTGGCCTAGTGGCTAAAGTCCTCACCTTGAAAGCGCCGGGATCCCATATGGGCATCAGTTCTAATCTCGGCAGCTCCACTTCCCATCCAGCTAGCTGCTTGTGGCCTTGGAAAGCAGTCAAGGATGGCCCAAAGCCTTGGAACCCTGCACCCGCATGAGAGACCCAGAAGAGGTTCTGGGTTCCTGGCTTCGGATTGGAGCAGCCCTGGCCATTGCAGAGGAATAAATCATCAGATGGAAAATATTTCTCTCTGTCTTTCCTCCTCTCTGTATATCTGACTTTGCAATAAAAAATAAATAAATAAATAAATAAATAAATAGTAAAAACTCTGAATAGACATATAACTGATAAAAAAAAAACCTGAGTAATAAAAGATGTAAAGTTCCCCAAAAGAAAAATTCACTTTCATATGCTTTCACGTAAATCCTACCGAAAATTTTAATAATTTGCACCAATCTACCTAAAACACCTCTTTAAAAGTAAAGTAGGATCAGGCCCGGCACAATGGCTCAATCCTCACTTTGCGTGCTCCAGGATCCCATATAGGCGCCGGTTCATGTCCCAGCTGCTTCATTTCCCATCCAGATCCCTGCCTGGGAAAGCAGTGGCCTGAGAAAGCAGGGGAGGATGTCCATTGGGACCCTGCACCCATGTGGGAGACCCGGTAGAAGCTCCTGGCTCATGGCTTTGTTTCAGCTCAGCTCCAGCAGAGGCATCTACTTGGGAAGTGAACCAGCAACAGAAGATCTTTCTGTCTCCCCTTCTCTCTGCAAACCTGCCTTTCCAATAAAAGTATGCAAATCTTTAAAATAAAATAAGGAGGAGAAATATCAATAAAATTGGTCTGAAGCTGATGGTAACCTGATACCACAGATAGGAAAAGACATAATAATTGAAATCCAGCATGCCTAGTGAAATTAGCCAATCCCCAAAAGACAAGTGGCATGTTTTCCCTGTTCTGTGATCATTCATACAGGGAGTACAAAACAGCTAGTGCGTATGAATAAAATTGAAATTTTGAAATTTGATGCCTGCTTGTGTCCCTTCTCTATATTCTTGAGGAATAGTGATTTTCCTTCTAACTACTTGAATTCCTTATTCAATGGAGGATTTTGCTTGCAGTTCTAACAGAAGTTGAAACTATGCCATTAAAAAAAAAAAAGAAAAGAAACTACGCCGTTGCAAAAGTTCAAAGTCGGGAAAGGAAGAGGGAGGATGCGAATTTGGGAGAGTAAGGCGGGAAGACTCATCGTGCTCTCATAACAGTGTATATGAAATCCGCCCCCTTTGTATAAATCACAAGGCAAAAACACAAATCTTCAGACACATATTCAGCGAGTGTTAACAGAAACCTTCTCAACACATGTCAGAATCTCATAGCAAACACCACCACCCTGAGTGTTGAGAGACTGGACGCTCTTGCTCTGTGAGCCACACAAGACAAGGAAACTGCTTCCCCACCTCTGTTTAGAGCAGCACTAGAAGACCTAGCCAGAGAAACGGGACCAGAAGAAGAAAACAGGAACTCAAAAAACACAGAAGAAGGGAAAGTCTCTCCATTCTCATATGAAAAGATCTTGCTGTCTAAAACCCTAAGAGGTGAGGGCCCCCCAACCTATGGATATACGGACTGTGAAATGATTTGGTCCCGCTCTGCCATGGCAGCAGGAGGCAGGACTTAAAATTCCATAAATGCAGAGCAGACTAATTTTTGACTATATAAAACAATATTTATTTTTATGTGTAACTTGACAGCTACAAAATCACATTACAAAGTAAACTTAAAGTTTATCTCTGTTTCTCGATTTTAGTAGTAGTTCTGAGAAATGTAAATTACGTGTCTGCTGAAATTTTTAAATTTTCATTTAATTTATTTATAAGATAGAAATAGATTATATGCATGGCATATACAGAATTCCAAGCACCTCGTGGTTTTCCCCACATTTTTCCTCCTTTGGTTTCTTGTAATTGTTCCTTTTAATTTCTGCAATAGCATAGATTTAATCCTCCAATAAATAAAGAATTCAGCAAGTAGAATATAGAAAAACTACTATTCCCAAGGAGCATGTGCAAGGGTTATCAACAATAACTCTTACATGGCCTGCAAGAGGAAAAGTCATAAAATAACTACAAAAGATCAGAGTAGGCAGAGTTGAAGCATACAAAAACAACACTCAGGAATCAACTGCCTTAAATGCACCAAAACCATGTGAAAAGAAAATTAAGAAAACGGCTATATTTACAATAGTATCAGAACACTTTAAACACAGGTGTAAATTTAATCAACTACAAATCATTTCTGAAAGTAGTTAAATAGCACAAAAAGTTAGAAAACTTCATCTTCACAGATCAGAAGACTAAATCCTATTAAGATGTCACTATGACCTATTGAGTTCATGCATTCCTATAAAAACCCAAGTAGCTTCAGAAATAGAAAAAGCGTTTTAAAATTTGTGTGGGATCTCAAAGAACCCTGAATAGTCAGGCACTTTTCAAACAAAAGAAAGTTGGATGTGTCACGAGTCTGGACTTCAAAACTTATTACAAAGCTACAGTAACTAAAATAATAAGAAGAACTGATGCTACCTTGAAGACAACAATCAAATAGAATATGGAATAGAATTGGGAACCCAGAAGCAAATCGTACATATGGTTAAAATTTTTCTTTAAGTGAAATAAACCATTCAGTTGAGGAAAAGATGGTCTTTTCAATAAACAATTATGCTAAGGGAAATGAGCCAATCCCAAAAGGTTAGATAACACATGTTTGCCTTCATTTAAGATGAAATGATGTCAATTCAATAAATAGTACCTGTAAACTGTAATATTATTTCAACCCCAAACAGCCTGTATCTCATGCAATAATATATTGCAATGTAACCAATGAACCAACAATCAATGTGAGTCAGACTGCTTATGATCTACATCAAAAAATTATAAAACCTAATATACTTTTAAGACCCTAAGCTACTCAGAAATGGGGCAGGAGAGCAGAGCAATCTTCCATCTCCTTACAATGTGTGAGGAAGATGTGAAGTATAACCTATCAGGAACATAAGAGGTAACTTATAGACAACAGATTCAAATCAGCATTAGACAACAGTAAAACTACTAAGACATATAGGGGGAATCAAGAGCAATCCTGATAACCTCTTAACAAGAGGTCTTATGTACAGAGGGGGGGGGACCCCAGAGTGGAGCAGGGGGACAGGAGGAGGATTGTATCCCAACCCTGGAGACTCCTGGATCCTCACCAAGGACCATCAGTATGAACATCAAGGACTACATCCCAACTACCAAGGAGACCACAGGGAATTAGAGTGCCTTCGGAGGCCAAGAACTCTGAGGTCATCCACCCCCCTTTGGATCTACCACATGGGATGGAAGAAACCCAAATCCTTCCTCGCAGAATCCAAGGTCATCGGAACAACAGCCAGGAACCCTGAGCAGTCCACAGAAACAGAACAGTAAACTTCCTTCAGGTCTAGGGAGAGGAGCTTTCTCTGGTCCTTACTTAGTTCCAACTTTGGATCCACATCCTTTCTTGCAATGACCCTAAGGGTTGCTCCAATGCGCACCCCCCCCAACACACACACACAAATTAGAATAGATAGATAGAGAAATACAAGGAAAGCTTAGAACCAGACAGGAAACGGTCAGCATGGACTCACACCTACCTTACCAGGTGGGACACAAAGATTAGTTACTCCTCACTAAGGTATTGAAGAGTTCTCTGCACTCCCCTCCTAAAACTGTTCACCTCAATTATTGACATATGTCTTATTAGAGTTATAAGCCAGTTTTGACTATCCTAAAACCTTCCAAGTTCAGCAAAATTATGCTTCAACACTATAAACTGCTAAATACTAAAATGAAAATAGACACAAGACAGCTGAATAGTACTCTACAGCCATTTTAAGGTCTATAGAAGCCGATAGCATATAAGCTAAAGTTGAAATGTCAATGAAGTAGTCACAGGATGTGGTTAAGAACTTGCATTTTTTTAACATACCATTTACTCAATACCATGTCAATTAATTCCATAATGTTTTAAATTGTTGTTGATGTTATGTTGTGACTTTAAATTGATTGGGATGATATTCTGCCAGCTCTGCCTTCAGACTAGAGATGATCTCCCCAAGAAACCGCTGAATTTATCTGGACAATAAGATGCTGGACTCTATGCTTGGTATACACTTACAATGAAAGAATCTTGACTGAATTTGAAATGTAATACAGCAACAAGGTGGAGGAATCCACCATGAGGGCGGGTATGGGGAGGGGTTGGGGGAATCCCAGAGCCTATGAAACTGTGTCACATAATGCAATATAATTAATAATAAATAAATAAATATATAAAAACTGAATACCCAAAGCAGAAGAATAGAGTTGAGCTCTGAATTTGCATCATCTATGAAAAAAAAAAAACATCTTAAGCAGGGTCAAAATTCTAAACATAAGAGTTAAAAATTATAAAATGCTTAAAAGAAAGTATTCATAAAATTTTCATTAAAAATGTTCATAACAATGCCATAATATTAGTTTTGGCAATGATTCCATGAATATAGCACCAAAATCATAAATTTGTACAATGTAAAAGAGATAGAACTCCTCAAACTTCCAAACCTCTGTACATCAAAAAACTGACAGTGAAAAGTCACTTTATAATAAGAGACATATTTGCAATAAAATGAATAAAGCATTAATATTTAGGTTAGATAAATAATTCAACCACAACAGCAACAATAAAACTCCACTAAAACGGACAAAAAAAAGCAATAAGTTGGTCAAAGAATACAAACTTTTGGCTGTAAGAGTAATTAGCCCCGAGATCCGGTGGTTAGCCCAGTGATCACAGTTGATAGTGTATCATGGCCTTTAATTTTCCTGAGGGTGAGCCTCAGTGTTCCCACCACAGCAAGGTATATTGACAACCTAATAAACCGCACTGATTAGCTTGATTGTGGTGATCATTTTACCATTCCACGGTGTCCACATACCAAAGGCAGTCAAAGTTGTTACGTAATGAGTAGAGTTTTAATTTTGCACGAGGCAAAGATTTCTTGAGATTTAGTTGTATAGATGTAAGTGTTTGCAATAATGAGACCATACAGTTAACAGTGGGGAAGATGGTCAATGCTGTTACATGTGAAAGTATTTTCATCACAGGAATGTTAGACAATGGCCTAACACGTCTGATGATGCATCAACCCCCTCCTGTCTTACTGCTATTTAACTTAGTGACTTTTTTACTATAAACTAGACATTGTCATGGTGGGGATTATAGTTTCACGTATTGTTTGCTTATATTCATTCCTATTGTATTCCAAATGTCTTTTTATTTTGCTTTTCCTAAGGCATTTCGAGCTATTCGTATATTTTTCTAACTAAAATTCACCTTTAAGAATCCCATCAGTGGTTGTATATTGGTGTTTAATTCTCTAAAATTTTTTGAATGTTGAAATGCTTTTCTTTCCTGCTCACTCTTTAAAAATTTTTTTCCGTCATTACAAAATGTTATGTTAGCAGCCCATTCTCAACAAAAGAAAAGTCATCATTCTTTGTTTCTACAGAGAAATATGTCCTAAACCAAATTGCTTTTTTACGTTTAATAACTTTGCCATCCAGGTGCTTGTAAGGTTTTATTTTAAAAATGTTTTGTTTGCAGGTTCACCGTGATTTGTTTGGGGGGATTTATCCATGGTATCTGTGGATCTGTATCTTTCTTCACTTCTCTAGCATTTTCAGGAATTATCTGAGCCTGTTGTCTTTCTCCCCTTTCTTCCTCCACCCGAGAATTCCGGTCAGACTTTCTCATTTCCATTCTCCTTCAAGCTTCTTAAACCCTGGGTTGTATTATCGCTCAGTTTCTCCATGGTGCATTGCAAAAGACCTGCTCTGCCACATTGGAGATGCACTTTTACCCTAAGACTCTGTGCTCTCATTACATGAACCTATTTTGAACATCCACCAGCAAATGGATTTGGATGCTCTCAGTGTGTCTCGGAGGCTGATCAGGTGGAGTATTCTGACATAGCCTCCTCCCAGAAAGGGACCATCCTAATGGAAGGGTGCCTCATGCTGTTCCCAGTGAGACACATCTCTGACCTCCGAAGCCTCCTATGAAACCCACATCATCAAATCAAACCATAGCAACAATTCTCACAGTGCTAGCTTCCTTCACATAAGCTTTTCCCCAGCTACGACCATTTTCTGAGGCGTTTCTGTTACCCTTTTCTCCTCCCAATCCAACCAACTCATCAACCAAAGCAGGTGGAGACATTGGGCTTGCTCTTGTATTCCTGGGACTGGTACCCTGCCTGGCGCAGAGCTGGCTGGGCAGTTGTGTCTTCCTTTATGAAGGTATGGGACAGCCCCCCAGATGTTTCATTTCCATACAGGAATAGAAGCATAGAAATTACCCTAAAAGCTACCATCATCACCACTGTACATACCCAAACCCAGGTCAACCACTTGTCATTCACCATGTAAGGGTTCTCTGTTGCATTTATGGATCTTGCTAACAACCATGCAGAGATGTTATTTGTAGCTGCTATGTTCAGGTGATAAATCTGGCTGGCTATGTAACAACAAACTCAAACTCAGTGGCTTAGAACAACAGCTGCTTGATTACACAACTCCTATCTGTGGCCAGAATTTCAGAATTCCGGCTGGTAGGAGTGGGTACGCTGGCGTTGTCCTACTCCTTGACAGAGGCACTGGATGGTGGTGTTCAACTGGAAGGCGGGCAGATCTGGAGGGACTAGGATATCTCCGTGCTTGTGACTGTCTGGGGCCATGGTGGAGATGACTGTGGCTGGGCTCAGCTAAGACTGAAGGTCAAGGTGTCCACAGATGGCCTCCCAGATTGTGGCCTCTGTCACTCTGAACTCGCTTAAACTACCCCAAGAGCTCTAAGCAAAGGCTGTGAGGCATCCAGCGGCATATCTTCAAGAGTCACTTGTACTGCACTCTAGGGATCAAGAGAGCAATCTCAAGCCAGTTCAGATCCAAGGAAAGAAGCTGACCTTAACAGGACTGGCAGCAGAGAATTTACAACCATTTTTAAATCAGCACCCAGAATGCGAGAACTGTGGAGTACAGTGGCTGACCTGTCCTGAGTAACCAGAGGAAAGCACACTCGGGAGATCAGAGGTAGCATGCTACCAGCTCTCCACACTCTGGAGAGAACTATCAATTCACCTTCTAAAAGGTAACCAACTTCCTTCCCATCGCCCTTCACGGCAGAGAGGAGAAATGTTTCATTGAAGCCAAGAGCCATCCACTGTGCAGCTGGACTGGGCTCGCTGTTGTGCCAGCCTGGTCACAGACCCAGCCAGGCCTGGTTGCTGGGTTAGCAAAACTGCTGAAAGCAATAACTGAATTTACTCATATGAACTCAGCTCCAGGCCCCAAAACTGAAGAGGAATGGCTCCATTTGGGAAGATGCGCTTCTTCAGCACAGTCGTGCAAACATCGCAAGGAAAAATGTCCCAATCGGCCTTAACCTGGGCTGACTTTGAGGACGAGACACTAAAATGTATGCCAGCGAGAACATTCCCCATAGCCATCCAGCATCTCTTGGTCATGGGTGCTTTCAATGCTTCACTCACTCTTGGATGCTTTGAGAGCATTGGCAAGCTTCCCATCACATGGGGTGTGGTCAGAGGGAGCAGCTTTTCAAACATCATTTACCTGTGTCCTGGTGCTCCCCTCCGCACCAAGACTAAACAGGAGGTTCTGGGTCCCTCCACTCTAGATGTAGGGTTGATAGGCAGGGGAGGAAAATTTGGTCACCCACCCTTTTCACATCACTACCCTCCTATTTTATTTAAAATATCTTAAGTTACTTGAGAGAGAGAGAGTTCCCATCCCATCTGCTGACTCATTGATTAATGCTCTCACCCAGGGTGGGGTCAGGCCAAAGATGACAGCCAGGAATCCCCTCAGTTCTTCCCCTTGGGTGGCAGGGACCCAAGTATTAACCAACACCTGCTGCTTCCCATAATCAGGAGGCCGCAATAGGATGCAGGCACTCCTGATTCCCATCCTAGCATCTTGATCACTTATGCCAAATGCTTGCCTCCCTTCATGTAATACCCTCTATCACCATTTACTTCTGCCCCCTCCTTATCTCCTTCCAATGGGAACTTGGAGATACACATTCCAGAAAGGTCCACCTCTCAGTGGAACTCCAATCCTATTGGCCACTGAGTGAATGAGTCGCTCTCCTCCATCTTTCCAAATCTGATTTTAGACCCGAAGGGCATTCCTCTAGAGTAAAGGATAAATGCCATGGGATCTCAGGACTCCAGAGAGCCTGCCATAGCTAGAGTCCTGTGAGAGCAGAGTCATCAAAAGGCAAAGGTAGCCAAAGAATTACCTGGTCCTGGAAAGGGGGTTAGTGCCTCCAGGTGGGGACACCTTTGACTGAGCTCCCATGCAGGCCAGGCCTGCAGAACAAGTGCATCAGTAAAGGGATCAGCAAGGCCAAGGACCCAAGAAGGCCAGGCCTGGAGAGGAAAGGTTAGGGGCACTGGGATGAACTTCTGAAACAAGAACCAGCCTGGTGCTAGGTTCACAAGGGCTTGGAAACAGGACACAGGGTCTGTGAGCACATGCTTATCAGGGATTGATGAGAACTTTCTGGAAAGCCTTCACGAGTTCTGTTGTGCATAAACATTGATGCTGTAATTTGCGTGTGGGTAGCCTTCGTTATTTGTTTGTTATTAATTAGCTCCCACACACTTTAGCTCCTGGCAGCCTTAGAGAATAAAACGCTCTGCGTAGACTCCACCCCCAGGTTTATGTTGTTAGAACTTGAACAATGATGCCTCTCAGAGATGGGAGCGATACAGGGACCGGAGGTCAAACATTGCATGAGGGAAATCCAAAATGACCTCCATGGGGACTGCAACTCAAAAACACTCATTAACTTAATAAATGCAAGTCAGCCATTTGCGAGATCGTCCGTGGGATTTATCACTTCATTAGCATTTTATGAGGATTATTTGTTCAGGATGAGGGACCAGGCTGCCAGAATGGCCTTTTCTCCCTTTGGATTTCATGAGGAGCCCGGGAGGAAGAAATGAAGCCTTTGATGAGCAAATCAGCATCAGACTTAAGGTAAGGGTCCCCAAGGAACACTGGATCATTTCAAGTGCTGTAGGCAGGAGGACTGTGTCTCGGAACACAGGCAAGTCTTTATAAGGGTCCAAGTATAGGAACTGCCAGATGTCTGACACCCACCTGGGGCCCCTGAATTCCCTCAACTAAAGGATTTGCACAGATTATTTCTGAAAGGAAGAAATCATAGGCGAAGAAAACAATGCCGTCCTCCTCCCAATAACTCAAAATATGCATTCTTTCAGCAGGGATCACCAATCACAGAATGGAACCCAGCTGCCAGGCACACAGTGTCTGGGCTTTGGGGTCGAAGAAGCAGGCAGTGACTACTTAGGTCTGCACAATAGGCAGTGAGGTACCTGAGGAGGCAAAAATGGCTAGAATAGAAATAATTGGGCATGAGACAGAGACAAGGTAAGCCAGGCAGCAAGATTAAATGAGGTAGTGCAGCTGTCACAATGGATGCACATCTCCAGGTAATTTGAGAGAGAGAGAGAGAGAACCCAGTCATCCAGATGGAGAGGAAACCATATTATACAGTGTAATGAATAGAATACATCTGGCAGCTCAGGCAAGGCACCTCAGCAGAGGGCTAGGAGCTGAGAGCGCTGAGAGCAATACACCTGTCAGACCAGCCAGCATCCAGTCCACATTAGGACCAGGGCTTGCAAGGGAATGGGAACCCAGGTCTTCCCTCCATTCCTCCCACACCTACCTGACAAAAGGCCTACTAAGTGTGAAATAAGTGAAATTCCTCCCAAGGTCTTCTTACTCAGGGTAACAGGCTCATCCCACAGCATGCTGGAAGAAGGTCTTGCTCTGGGCAGATGTGAAGCCAGTGCAGCATCCTGGGGCTCAGCTGCTGGGCAGCACTGCTAAGGGAGTATACAGCTCCAGCTCAGAACACAGGCTCAACACAGGGGGCCAATGATGTGGCACAGTGAGCTAAGCAGCCACCTTCAATGTCAGCATCCCAAATCAGAGTGCTGGTTCAAGTTCCAGTTGCTCTGCTCTGATCCTGACAATGTGCCTGGGAAAGCTACTGAAGATGACTCATGCAGAAGAGCCAGAAGGAACTCGGCTCCTGGTTTTAGCTTGGACCAACTCTGGCTGTTGTGATCATTGTAGAAATTAACCAGCAGATGAAAGATTCTCTCTCCCCTCCCCTTTCTCCTGTTTCTCTCTCTCTCTCTCTCTCTCTCTCTCTCTCTCTCTCAGAGGGAGAGAGAAGGAAAAGTTCTCCCCTTAAACTAATTCTTTTTGGAAAAGTTGATGCTGTAGGACTGGCATGGTAGTGCAGTGAGTTAAGCCACTGCCTGTGATAGCAGCATCCCATTCAAGTCCTAGTTGTTTCATTTCTGATCCAGTTCTCTGCTAATGTGCCTGATAAAGCAGCAAAAGATGATAGTTCAAGAAGCTCCTGGCTCCTGGTTTGGGTCAAGCCCAGCCCCAGCAGCTGCTGCTATTTAGGGAGTAAACAACAGATAAATCTCTCTCTCTGTAACTCTGACTTTCCAATAGATAGATAGATAGATAGATAGATAGATAGATAGATAGATAGATAGATAGATAGATAGGTAGATAGATAGATAGATAGACAGATAGATAGAAAGACCAGAGGCATGAGGCAGAGGGAGAAAGATGGAGGTCCCACAGGGTTTGAGGGCCACAGATGTAAGATGGTAGTGAGAGCAAGCTTCTAGACAAGGCTGCAGAGGATTTCTGGTAGTGGGTATGGCAAAGTCGGAGGGTTGAGCCTGCAAGATATCTGTCCTTTTCATACCCTGTGATCCTACTAGTTGGTCTCTTTCTCTTCCTCAAGCTCTGATGACACCCTCAGCACCCTTGCGGCATCCCTTCCCCTCCTGAGTGCCTCCCTGGGTCACCCTTCCCACCTCTGCTTTCTGCCTCTACTGCCCGACTGATGGGAAAACCCAGGTTTGTGACTTCCATCCTCAGTGGGGCTCATGAGTCTTTGCACCTGCTCACATCGCTCTCTGCATCCCCTCACCTGTGTCTGTGGGCGCTCCTTGGCCATCTCCATCACCTGCCTCAGTTACAGCAGTGGGCTGTTCCACTGTTCCCCTTGTGCACATGGGCTCCTTCAGGTCACAGCTCTGGGAGCAGAGCTCCTGTAAACATGGAGTAGACAGCCAGAGGCTTCCATAAAGAGAGCAGCCCTCCCTTGCTCCCTGGCTGCTGCAGCCCCAGCT
Source organism: Ochotona curzoniae (assembly GCF_017591425.1). Lineage (NCBI taxonomy): Eukaryota > Metazoa > Chordata > Mammalia > Lagomorpha > Ochotonidae > Ochotona > Ochotona curzoniae. The sequence goes on from NW_024465699.1 coordinate 6,916,946, forward strand.
GTTCTGCCCTCAAATCTCATCCAGGACCTTTCTGTGATGTCAGGACCCACTGAACCAGCCTGGGAGTCAACACCCGTGCAAGCCCCACATGACAGCAGCATGTTGGCCTTGCTGGCTTCACTGCCTGACCTCCCCTCTCCCAGTCTTCATCCTTATACCTTCCATGGTACCTGGATCCCCAGTTACACTGCAGACAAGGGTGTCCCACATGGGATGCCTGAGAAATTGTGGCAATGAAGCTATTTTAGAGCATTGGGGAGAATGAGGGAACATAGCAGAGCGAAGTGAGACTGTGAGTAGCATGATAATAGTTTTTGCTCTTAGAAGTAGTGTTTGGCTTAAGCAAAAACTACAGCATTGTCTAACACCAAAACAGATGGTACTTAAAAGCAGGGAGGAAAGCTAACCTAAATGGAAGTGAAGTTCTTTTTTCACACTTCAGTCTTAGTAGTAAAATGCTGGTACCAATGCAGTACTGTAAGTCACAATACTATGCAAAGGCCTTCAGCAACACTATTAATAAATCAAAGTAGAAAATATTTTAAATAGCCTTAGTAAGACAAAAGAAGTAGAAAATATAATTCTAGGAAACTAGAATAAGATGATAGACTGTAACATGAATAATCAGCTTCAAACTAAGCAGTTCACACACTATAGAAATGACCCCTGGGTCAGACTGATGCACCAGCCCACGTGGGAGTCCTGAGTTGGGCTTGTTAGCACAGAACATTGCTGACCACCACATGCCAGTCCATGCAAAAGTTAGGGCTAGGGCCCTGTCTGGCAGGGCCAGATCCCAGGACTTGACTGAGTGTTGGAACAGGAAACAGGTCACTTTAGACATGGCCATGACACTAACCAGCATGCAGAAGAACCACGTCCAGGTGTGGATTCTATGGGGGATTTGTGAGCGCAACCCTGTGGAAATACAAATCCCATTGGTTAGCTTAAGAATTGGACTGGTGCTGTGAAACTGCATTCTCTGCTGGCACACCCAAGGACTGTGGATGGGAACAACCCTGGCTGGGGAGCTAAGGGGATGCCCCAGCTGGGTTGGGATTCCCACCAATGACAACGAGAGCTGGATTGAGGACAATAGGCTGGACTGGACATGGCTATAGCCTCCCTCAGCACAGTTGTGGACTGGGTCTGGGGAGCAACAGACTGGGCCAAACTCCAACACCCATTGGTACTCATGAGCACAAGGGTGGGCGTAGAATGGGCTGGGCTAGTTCTTGACTCCTACTGAACCACATGAAAGCTATGTCTGGGCAAAGACTAGGTGTAGCTGGACTGCAATATCCAACAATAATAACCAGAATGGGTTTAGGCTGGTTGAGCAAGGCCACTGCTCCTGCCAGGACAGGAGGTAGACAAAGCCAACCTGGCCTGGTGTGTGTGAGATCTGCCACTGGGAAGAGATCTGACAGAGGAGTTTAGGAAACTCCTTCATTGGGACACAGTCCCTGCAGGTGAGTGCAAGAACCAAGCCAAGGAGCAGCCCTGACCATGCCAGGTTACAGTACCCACCAACCTACATGTGGGTCAGGCCTGGGAACAGACATGGCTGGGTCAGTTTTTAACATCTACTGGCAGATCTGAGAACCAGAACAGGGTGCAGGAGGGGCCACAGCACCAACCAGTTCTTGCCTGGGCAATGTGATAGTGGATGCCGAGGTGAGGTAAGACATGCCAGCCTGGGGTCAGTGGATTTGTGAGCCCCAGGGGCAGAGGATCTGGTGGGATTCACTTGGCCTGGGTCTTGGGGCCTGCCTGAGAGTTTGGTTGCCAGGTTTGTGAGCCCTGAGTTGGGGGTTCCGCTGGGACTCAGGTTAATTGGCCCAGGTCCCTTGGCTTGCCTGAGTGGTGGGTGCTGAGTTTGTGAGCCCCAGAAGTGGGGGAATCTGGCAGGGCTCAGGTTGCCTGGCTCAGGTCCCTTGTGAGCCCTGAGGATGAGGAATCCAGAGAAGTTCATGTGGCCTGGCCCTGCCCACATGTGAAAAAGGCATAGTAGTGGACGCAGACCCTGATGTACATGATGAATATGGCAGCCCATTTGGGACTGTGACAGAGCAAGGAGGACAGAGCAAATTGGACAAGTACCCCAGCAAATAATGACAGCAAATATCTGGGTGAGTGGAGACTTGAGGTTAACTATTGGCAGACAAAGGACATTGGGAGGGTTGCCTCACCCTTGGATCAGTGAAATCAACAGCATTTCAGAACTATCCAAACCACTTGGTCAGAACCTTCAGAACATGCACTGTGGCGGGACCCTGGGTTGGTATTGGGTGGCAGGTCCCCATCCCTGGGGCCTGGGACATTTGGGAGGCTGGGAGTGGCTTCCCCCTCTCTCTTTCCCCTTCCCCCAGAGACAAGAATAGAGAATTAGGAAACAATGATTTCATCCACTTTTCCCTGATGCTCAATCCTTCCCTCACTGGTCAACCTTGTAATCGCTATCAAGTAAATAAAATTAATTTAATTTTTTTAAGATTTATTTTATTTTTATTACAAAATCAGATATTCAGAGAGAAGGAGAGACAGAGGGGAAGTTCTTCCGTCTGATGATTCACTCCCCAAGTGAGCGCAACGGCCGATGCTATGCCCATCCGAAGCCAGGATCCAGGAACTTCTTCCTGGTCTCCCACTTGGGTGCAGGGTCCTAAAACCTTGGGCCGTCCTCGACTGCTTTCCCAGGCCACAGGCAGGGAGCTGGATGGGAAGTGAAGCGGGGCCGCTGGGATTAGAACCGATGCCCATATGGGATCCTGGCGCTTTCAAGGTGAGGACTTTAGCCGCTAGGAATAAATTTAATTTTTAAAAAAGTAAGCGGTTCGGGCCTGCCACAGTGGCCTAGCGGCTAAAGTCCTCACCTTAAAAGTGTCGGGTTCCCATATGGACACTGGTTCTAATCCCGGCAGCTCCACTTCCCATCCAGCTCCCTGCTTGTGGCCTGGGGAAGCAGTCAAGAACAGCCCAAAGCCTTGGGACCCTGCACCCACGTGGGAGACCTGGAGGAAGTTCCTGGCTCCTGGCTTCAGATTGGCACAGCACTGGCCGTTGAGGTCACTTGGGGAGTGAATCATCAGACATTAGATTTTCTTCTCTGTCTCTCCTCCTCTCTGTATATCTGACTTTGCAATAAAAAATAAATAAATCTTTTTTTTAAAAAAAAAAGTAAGCAGTTCAAATACATCCATCAAAAACACATACGCTGACTGTTGCGAATAATCTGATAGGAAATGATGTATCATGTAAGTGTAATCAAAGTAAAGCAAGGCAAGAATGATTTACATTAAAATCTGATGGGGCCAGCATGCTAACATATCAGGCTAATCCTTGACCTGAGGCGCCAGCATCCCATATGGACACCATTTGTGTCCTGGCTGCTCCACTTCTCATCCAGCTCACTGCTTATGACTTGGGAAAACAGCAGAGGCTGGCTCAAGTCCTTGGGCCCCTGGACTCATGTGGGAGACCTGGAGGAAGCTCCTGGCTTCAGACCCTCCTAGCTCCTCTTGTTGGGGCCATTCTGTCTGCTTCTCTCAATAAGTCTGCATTTCAAATTAAAAAAAATAAATCCTTTTTGAAACAAATAAATAAAAGAATAAAAAGTCTAAGAAAGCCAAATTTGGGGCCAAAATAAATTGCTGGAGACAAAGAGGAACACTGCATAAGCAATGATGGGTCACTGCTCCAGGGAGACACAACATTCCAGGAGCTGCACATCTAATGTGGGATTGGAGGGTGACCTTTCCTCCGCCGTGGGCCACCTGAGTAATTACAGCATCCTTCGTGAGGCACACAAAACCATCAGCTTAACAATCAGACTGCTGTGGATTTACGAAATTTTGAGTTCTACCTGTGGTCGCCTGGGCAGGGCCGGACCACATGATTTTCAGGCCTTGTATGTCCCACAGGATGAATATTTCCCACCCCTGCTGGAGATTAAAAGGGGAAACAGACAAAAAGATTTCAGACTTAGGTCCTTTTCAATAAGTACCAGATATAAAGCCGTAAAGTTCAGAGTGTTCTAACTAAACGAAAAGCAGACTACACGTCTCTTCACATGATCACAGAATACTCACTGGTAAAGATCAAATCCTAGGTCAGAGAGCAAACATTAACATATTTAAAAATCATTGAAATCAGCTGGCGCGGGGACATATACAGTAGCCTAAGCTGCCTGCAGCACCAGCCTCCCATCTGGGCGCCGGTTCATGTCCCAGCCGCTCCACTTCTGATTTAGCATCTTCTTAATGACCTGGGAAAACCATGGAAGATGGTTCAAGTCTCCGAACCCTTACGTCCACATGGGAACATGGAAGAAAGGTCCTGGGTCCTGGCTTTGGATCAACTCAGCTATTGTAGTTATTTGGGGGATGAGCCAGTAGATGGAAGATCTCTCTCTCTCTCTCTCTCTCTTTCTCTGCCTTTCAAATAAAAATAAAATGTATCTTTTTAAAAAAAATCATTGACATCACACAAAATGTGCTCTCTAACCACAAGGGGATTGCTAACACAAAATCTCTGAGCAATTAAAATGAAGTAACACACTTCTAATTAATTTGTGACTGAAGTTCCAAGTGTAAAAAAAAAAAAAAAAAGAAAGAAAGAACTCTTTGAGTTTAATAAAAATTAAAACATAATATCTAAATATTTCTGGTTACCCATAAAGCCAAACTAACAGGAAAATTTACAGAAGTAAAATGTTTATGTTAGAAAGGGGCAAGCCATGGGGCTTGCATTGCAGCACAGTGGATAAAATAAACACCTGTAACATCAGCATTTCATATGGGTGCTAGCCCAAGACCCAGCTGCTCCATTTACACTCCAGCTCCCTTTTAACATTCCTGGAAAAGCATCAGAGCTTGGGCTCCCTGCAACCACGTGGGAGACCCAGAAGAAGCTCCAAGCCCAACCCTTGATTTGACTCTTCCTTATGGAAGCACACAGTCATTAGTCGTAGATCTTAACCTATGGCAGCGGAGGACTAAGAAGCTATGCATCAAGACAGAAAGGCAAAGGCCAGAGGAGATCAGGCTGTGTTCCCAAGAGTCCTCTCCCGTGAGGTTACACGGGACTCCATGCCCTCAACAAGTGTGAAGTGTAGCACCCCAGGGAAGCGCCCCAACACTGAGTGTCCTCACATTTTTACAAGAGCTGATCACTCAGGCATGCTCACATCCAAATTCCAGACTCCCAAAAGGAAGGCAGATGTTTGGCATACACCACGTTGCCTGTGCAGTCTGTGTGGAGAGAGAGCCACTTCATCCCAGCTGGGAACAGCAGGAGCCCTCCTGAAAACCACCTTCTCGGGCCCAGCCTGGCAAAGAAGCCTTTCCAAAGACCGCCACCATCTCCGCTGCTTCATTAACTCTTCTCTCTGCAGAAAACAATAAAGGAAACCAGGGGCGCGCACAGCTGGTTTGAAAACAAAAAAATCAGTGCTGGGCATGAACTCTACTGAGAGTGGAAAAAAAGAAAAGTTAGAAGGAACAAAAGCCCACAACAGAAATGAACGGATCCCGCAAACATCAAGAGAAATCGTAAGGGAATAAACACTGGGACAGCTCCCTACTCACACTCTCCTGGTGTTGAAGAAATAGCTCACTTCCTTGGAAATCAGACCAAAACTCAACTGAAACTAGCCCGGATTATCTGAATAGCACCGTAATCACTAAAGAAATTGAGCTTGTCATTAAAATCCCCAGCAAGCAAAACCCTCAGGCTTGAAGAGTTTCTCTGGGTAATTATACCAAATAATTGAAGAATTAGCTCAAGTTTAACAATCTCTTACAGAATACAGAAGAAGAGAAAAGACTTCCTGATTTATTTTATACGAATGATTATACTCTGATATAAAACCGAGCAGGGCTCTAAAGACCAATGTCTTCCTTCAAGTTAGACCCCAAAACTGTGAGTGTGATATTAGCAAACTGAATATATCAGTGTATAAAAAGAATGCTAACTTGCTAGGTGGGATTTATTTCAAGAGTGCTTCGTTGGCTTGGTGGTCAAGAATTAACCAAAAAAGTCACAATGTCAAGAAAATGAGAATAATGAGCATATCAATTTAATAAAAAAAAAAGCACTTGGCCCAATTCGACTTAAATTACTGTTTTTGAATAAGAATTGAATAAGAATACTGTTTTGAACAATACTAAAAAGACAACAGTCTTATGTTCCCTCTGATATAAACAACCTTTGTGCATAATAGAAGATCAGCAGATATTTAGGAAAACATGCATGTGCGTATCATCATCTAGAACAACTGTATAATAGAGCCTATCATATCAAGTTGTAAAGATACAATGCAGTATGCATCTCTACTTCCAAATCAAAGATGGACTCCCAGTGAAACTGTTAACATATACCTTGATCATAGGATGCTGGACTCTGCCATTGTCTGTACCTACAATATCATTAAATAGCAGAATGATGGACTGAGGACTGTTTCTGAAGGACTATACTATTGTAATGATATAGGGGAAATCAGTAGAGAGAGGGGATTTGAGGATGAGGGTAGGGCAAATCCCAGAGCCTATGGAATTATATCATAAAATAAATTAACTAGGGCCCAGCACATTAGCCTAGTGGCCAAAGTTTTCACTTTGCATGTGCTGGGTTCCCATATGGGCGCTGGTTCTAACCCCAGCAGGCCCGCTTCCCATCCAGCTCCCTGCTTGTGGCCTGGGAAAGCAGTCAAAGACAGCCCAAAGCCTTGGGTCCCTGCACCCATGTGGGAGACCCGGAAGAGGCTCCTGGCTCCTGGCTCCTGGCTCCTGGTTTCGGATCAGCTCAGCTCCGGTTGTTATGGCCACTTGGGGGATGAATCAGTGGACAGAAAATCTTCCTGTCTCTCTTCTTCTCTGTGTATCTGTATATCCAATAAAAATAAATAAATCTTTTTTAAAATGTATTTATTCATTTAAGACAGAAACAAAAAAGAATAAGGCTTTCATAAAGAAAGAGAAGTAGTTCCTGCAGCAAATGAGCCACAGAAGGAAATGATCTCAAGTTGAGGAATAAAACAAACGTGACTACAACCAACTTCACCCTTGGCGATCAGAGTGGTTTCTTTTTTTCCCCTGAGACTTCTTGGAAGGCAAAGATGAGCACATCTACGCCAAGTGGTGTGTGAATCAAAACACACATAATGAAAAGGGAGAAATACCATTATTGTTATTTGCAGACAGCTTCATTATCCATTTGCAAACTCTTGAGGAATAAGACAAGCAAAGGTAAGAAGTGCCAGGTACATTCAGGAAGGTTGCAAGACGCAAGAGCAACACTGGGATGTTAATTGCATTTGCACGGAGTAACCATGGACTGCAGTTATCAAAATGCCAAGTGCTGAGAAAGACACCAGTGATGCCCTAATAAATGCAGAGGCACACCGTGTTCCTGGAGTGGGAGACCCAACAGGTGCAAATCTCCACAAATTACTGTCTAAGTTTACTGCACTTCCAACAAAAAAATCATCACAGTTTTTGATAGACACAGACTTTCTTCTACCAAAATTGCTATGGAAAGACACAGTCCCTGGAGTAGTTTAACACAATACGAAATGAGAGGAGGGCTTGGGAAGAATCACTATAGCATATACTAAGACTTGGTGGTAGATGGCACAGAATCAAGACAATGGGCAGAGGCTGATGGAGAGACACGCAGATCAACGGAGCACATCAGAGCACCCATGGCAATGCTCCTCTGGTTTTTGACAAAGGTACAAAACCAGTTCCATAGGGCAAAATCAGCAGCCTTCTGAGAAATGGCTCTGAGGCCAGCAATGCAGCACAGCACGTTCAGCCCCCGCTTGTGATGCCCACACCATGCAGCACAGTGCCAGTTCAAGTCCTGTCCCCCGTGAATACACCTGTAAAGGTAGCAGAAGATGGCCCAAGAACTTTGGCCCCTGCGACCTAGATGGAGCTCCAGGTTCCTGGCTTTCTACCATTGGTGGAGTGAAACAACAGATGGAAGATCTCTCTGTCTCTACCCCTGTCTCCCTCATTCTGCCTTCCAAATCTTTAAAAACAAATAAACAAACCAAGAGACAGTATTAGAGAAATTCTACATGAAAATGGAAGGAAGGAAGGTGGTGAGGATTTATTGATCTAAATCTCATATAAAGTGACTCAAAGCAGAGGCATACTTAAATGTAAAATACAACAAAAGAAAAAAAAACATAAAATGCAGAAATAGAAAGGTTTGGGGGACAACAGGAGAAAAGCTTCAGGATCTAGGGAAAGAATATTTATATCTGACATCAAAAGCAATCCACAAAAGGGAAACAAATTATACATCATCAAACATTTTTTTCATTATTCTATAAAGAGTGTGTTGAGAAGATAGACTGAAAAAGAAGAGAAAAATAGTAGAAATAACATACCTGAGGAGAATCAAGATGATGGAATAGGGTAAGGACACGTTTAAACAGACGGAGAAACATTTAATCAGGATGAAGCAGAGAGGACATATTTCAGGAAATAGGAAAGGACAGAACAACAGCAGAGGGGTACCTGGAGACTGACAGACACAGGAAAGCAGCAGACACAATTGTGTGGTGTTGCAGTAAATGATACTCCAGCATGGCGATCTAAACTCCATCAGCAGCGGGAACTCCGCCAGCAACCAGGTAGGAACGGGCTTTCACTGGGAGCTTGGGAGGTGAACCCAGACAAAGTACTGTCCGTCTTGCTGGTCCCTTTGATTTGACCAGGAGAAGAGACAGAGCAGCAAATCTCAGGCAGTGCAAGAACAGAGTGAATTTCATAGCCCAGTCAGCCCCTAGAGCTGAATTGGACGCCATTTTGCATAAGGAGAAAAGGGCAAGGGAAAGGACTGAGCATGCTCTGAGAGGGAGTGAGCTCATTTCTGACTCGGTGAACTGCCACGACGTGGCATTCTACGGGTTCCATCTGGGGCATGTCTGGGTAGCCGGCGGACCTGACAGCCAGCAGATCAAGAACTGTTGTGGTTGCACGTTGGGCGCCATTTTGCACTGTGGCAAAAGCTTTGGGACGGCAGGGGGCAACAGTGAACTGCGCATGTGCTGAGCTCACAAGAGCTTGCTGAGGTCCCGCAGGAAAATAATACCCACTGTGACATTGTACTGGTCAAAATAGGTCCGTGTGGCACCCAGACCTAACGTCCAACAGGTTCCAACAAGATCAGCGCCACCAACAACCTAACTAGATAGAACACCTGGTGTCTCTCTAATCCTGGAAACCACTCCAACCAGAAGAGGGAGAAAGGTTGCAGAGACAACGGTACAGCCTCAGCACGGTATCACAGGAGGTGGAGAGTGGTGAGCCAGGAGCTGGGGCTGTGGAGACCACGGTGGATATCTGACATAAGAACCCAGACCTGGAACTCGCTGGAGGTTGTGGCACAAGTGGCTGCAAGCAAAAAGTTGTGTGCCAACTGCAATAAGTAAAATCGCATTGGAGACCTGTGGGTGACACAGCTTAGAAACCTGCCCCAAGGAGAAGACTCTGCTAACCAGAAGTACAATGATCAAGAGCAAAAGAAGAGACAAAGGCACAATGAATAATACTGAGCACTCCCCTGCAAAGGAGCAAAACCCTATGCCAACCTCAGAGTTAACTGAGGAAGACATCGAGAAAATGGGGGACACAGAATCCAAAAGACTCATTTTAAAGATTCTGGTCAAAAATGAGAAGCTCATGCAAGAGTTCAAAGAATTTAAGGAAGCAGTAAAGCAAATCAAGGCTGGTATATCAGAAATTAAGAACACAGTAGAGCAAATTACAAGTACAGTGGAGAGTCTCCAAAATAGAATGAAACAAGCAGAAGAAAAAATCTCAGAATTGGCAGATATTTGCTGTCACCAGGGGGAAGCAAACAAAAAGCTGGAAGCAGAGCTGGATCAGGCCAAAAAAGGTATTCAAGAATTGAAAGACACTATTAAGAGGCCAAATATAAGAGTTATGGGAGTCCCGGAAGGTGCGGAAAGAGAAGCTGATTTTGCAAATGTATTTAATGAAATAATCAAGGAAAATTTCCCTAATCTGGAGAAAGAATTGGGAAACAAGATCCAGGAGGGACACAGAACTCCCAACAGGCTTGATCAAAAGCGATCTTCACCAAGACATATGATTATCAAGCTCTCTTCAATTGACCATAAGGAAAAGATCCTTAAATGTGCACGTGAAAAACATCAATTGACGTATAAAGGAATGCCAATTAAGCTCACAGGAGATCTCTCACAGGAAACTCTACAGGCAAGAAGAGAATGGAGTGACATATTCCAGATTCTAAAAGAAAAAAATTGTCGGCCTAGGATAACATACCCTGCAAAGCTTTCTTTCATCTTTGAAAATGAATAAAATTCTTCCACAGTAAAGAAAAGCTAAAAGAATTTGCCTCTTCCAAACCTGCCCTACAAATGATACTTCAAGATGTTCTCTTGACAGAGAAGAGGAATAGCACCTACCAAAACCAAAGGCAAACGGGAAGAACATCCCAGTAAAATGAAACAGAAGACTAAATCAATGAACAACCCATTCCTAAAATGACAGGACCAAAGTACCACCTATGTATATTTAACTCTGAATGTAAATGGCTTAAGCTCAATCAAACATCATAGGTTAGTAGACTGGATTAAAAAGTAAAACCCATCTGTTTATTGTCAGGAGGAGACACACTCCAACAAAGATCAGCGGAAACTCTATCACATGGGTTTTGTTGTTTTTTGTTGGTTTCATCTCTTCAAAACACTTTCTTCTGATTAAATCATTCAATGACTCGTAGATCATGCAGTGGCATCATTTTCTTCAAGAAGGTTCTTGATTTTCACTTCTTCAGCTACACGTTAGACATTTAATAGTATGTTGTTTAACTTCTTGGTGTTGTTAATTTCTTTTTTCTCTCGGATGTTGATTTTGTTGTGTGGCTTTTCATTTAAGGGAAGGTATAGTAGTTGTGTAATGGAGACTGTCATATCTAGTAACATGTCATTTAACTTCACGGCATTGTAAATTTCTATTTTTCTTTCTATTGTTGATTTTGTATCATGACTTTTCATTTAAGGGAATGTACAGTAGTTATGTAATGGAGACTATCAACCATATGTGAGGATGCAGTGTGGTATGCATTTCTGTTTCCAGACATAGATGGACTTACAGTGAAACTGTGTATATTATATTTTGACAATAGGATTCTGGACTCTCTGCCATTGTCCATGCCCGCAATGATGAATGTATGACTGAGTATGAAGAACTATATGTTAGTAATGATATAAAGGAACTGGGGGGGGGCGGAGGGAATTGGGAAGGGGATAAGGGAATATGGAACTGTATCATAAAATGATAGCAATAATAATAAAATGTGAAAATAATAAAAAAAAAAAAGAAAAAAAAAAAGGTCGCCCAAAGCCTTGGGACTCTGCACTGAATGGGAGACTCAGGTGAAACTCCTGGCTTCAGATCAGCTCAGCTTGGACCACTGCAACCACATAGGGAGTGAAGCAACGGACACAAGATCTTTTCATCTTTCCTCTCTGTACATGTTCCTTTCCAATAAAAATAAAATCTTAAAAAAAAAAAAATTGGGCCCAGCACAGTGGCTCAGTGGCTAAAGTCCTCGCCTTGAAAGCGCCAGAATCCCATATGGGCACCAGTTCTAATCCTGGCGGCGCCACTTCCCATCCAGTTCCCTGCTTGTGGCCTGGGAAAGGAGTCGAGGATGGCTTGGGACCCTACACTTGCACAGGAATCTTGGAAGAGTCTTCTGGCTCTGGGCTTCAGATTGGCTCAGCTCCGACCTCTGCAGCTGTTTGAGGAATGAACCATCAGACAGAAGATCTTCCCCTTTGTCTCCTCCTCTCTGTATATCTGACTTTGCAATAAAAATAAGTGGGAAAAAAAAAAGAAATAACATACCTGACAGAGGCCTAGCATCCTGAATGTGTAATGAATCCTTAAAATCAAACCAGCGGGCCCAGTGCAGTAGCCAAGCAGCTAAAGGCTTCACTTAGCATGTGCCAGGATCCTGTGGGCACCTGTTGTAATTCCAGCAGCCCCGCTTCCCATTCAGCTGCCTGTTTGTGGCCTGGGAAAGTAGTCGAGGATGGCCCAGGGCTTGGGACCCTGCACCTGCGTGGGACACCTGGAAGAGGCTCCTGGCTTTGAATCGGCTCAGTTCCAACCACTGCGGTCACTTGGGAAGGGAATCAGCGGACGGCCTCTCTGTCTCTCTTCCTCTCTGTATATCTGACTTTCCAACTTAAAAAAAAATTTCAACAATCTGTGTGAGGTCCTCAAGACCCAAGACCCATCACAGGCCACCTGCTGGTGTTTGAATTCTGCACCTCGACGGTGATGATCAGTCTATGCAGGAGCTAGCAGCCGCATCCACAAAAAAGGAGAAGAACCAAACCTGGAAAATTCTGGAGCAGATAGTTTGAACTGTGTGTGGACCTCTCTCCTGATTGTGACATTTTGCTCTAGTTTTGTAAAAAAAAATGTTCCTACTGGGGAGATGGAGCAGAGGGTCCAGGGAGCTCTCTGTATTTATCTCACGATGTTAAATCACAAACCAAAACGAGCATCATGGGCTCCCGGGCTAGCTGCTTCTGGCAACATCTCCCTTCCACTGACATGACTGAGTTAAGCTTTCTGTCCGGATCAGGTGTGTGGGAAAACGGGCTACAGCTCCTGGCTTCGGCAGACTTTACCTCGGCTAGTACAGTTACTTGGGAAGAGGGAACCTGCGAATCTCTCCCCTGCATCCTGTCTCGGCTTCACACTTGAGATGAGTTCTTAGCCGGGGGAGGTCTGCCAGGGTAAAAGAGTGATTCTGCATCCATCTGCTGCTACGGGGTCTGGAGCACAGTTAGGGAACAAAGGAGGGGAGGGGACCGGGACACCCCCTTCCTACTGTCTCCCCAGTTCCTACTGACACATCCACATCGGCGTGGCAGCTGCACCCCAGTCCTGTGGGCCTTTCCTGTTCCAGGCAGTAAATATCATGCCCTGCTCCCTGAATGGTACCCGGGATCCCTCACAGCCAAGAAAGAACATTTCATCAAGAGCCCTGTCATCGCTCCCTCCCCTTCATCCTCCCAGCCCTAAGCACAACGGCTGCCACCTGCAGCTACCTAGGAATTTGTGTGATCATACTGTTCTTGTTCTTGCAACCTCCCAATGCCTGTGAACCCACTTCTCACTGCTGCAGTACCTCGGTTTGCAACATCCTATGTGTTCCATCTCTGCTTTCCTGCCTGGATCTCTTGCAGAAAATGCCCAGGTTGCCACATGGCGTTGTTGGCTGGTATAGCCCCAAGGTGTCAAAGCACCAAGTCCAGCCTTCACCTTATAAACAAAGGAGATGACTTACCTAAGGAGGCCACGGACGCAGCACAAACTGACACGGCACATCAGCTGCCTATCCACACAGTCCGTCCTCAGCACAGCACTTGCTTGGGAACCCAGAGTTGCTGTTGATGTGGAGCCCACAGCCAGGGAGCCCAGCAGACATTTGAGCATGGCAAAGTGTGGCAGGCTCTCCCTCCATCCCTTGGCTAGGAAGGAAGTGTGATCACCCCTGGCGGTGATCCCAGTCAGAAAAGCAACTTGCTCTTCAGCATTTAACTGCGGCCCTGGCTAAGGAAGCCAAGCTAGGAACCAGTGTGGAAGTGTGAGCGGGAGATGCAGGAATTGTAACTGGAGTACAGATTTTCCAGATGGTCTCAGAGAAACCAGCGATTCTGCTTTTCCTGTGAGAGGTAGATGCATGGCCTTTCTTGATGTTAAGGAAAGTGATTTTGTTTTTATAAATGTGAGGTTAGGTTTGGAAAGGTCCATTGTCAAGGTCCTCTGAATCATCTGGAGGTCAGAAGCAAGGCAAGAACCAGATCTCTGTGTCTTCAGATGTGGCTGGAACCCAACCCTTGAGCCATCACTGCTACACGGACAGAAAGCTAGACTTGGGAGCCAGCACTGGGTGTCAAACCCAGACACTCTGACAACTCATCTAGACCTGACCCAAGGAGTGTACCCACTCTGTGAGAATAAACGTAAAGCCCGTCACCAAACTTTGCAGAGCAACTCATTCAGGCTGCTCCAGCCTCAAGCCCTTTGTTTAACGTGCGGATTCAACTCTCACTTTCACTCTCCAGCTAGGATCTGATCTTTTCAGCCAAGGATCTACAGCAGCTCAGTTAAGTAGAACACCCTCAGCATGTGGTAGTAAAACCACTGAAGCCAGTAAGGGCAAGATGAAAGTTTCCCAAAGAAGGTGGAATATAAATTCAAGACTTCACCTTAACTCTAACTTGAGTCTCCAGCCTGCTGCTGCTGGTGTGCCACACAGATCCCAGACCTGCCAGCCCTCACTTTCACAGGAGCCAATTCTTTTCTTTCTCTTTCTTTCTTTCTTTCTTTCTTTCTTTCTTTCTTTCTTTCTTTCTTTCTTTCTTTCTTTCTTTCTTTTTCTTTCTTTCTTTCTTTCCTTCTTTCTTTCTTGACATTTTTATTGGAAAGGCAGATCAGATTTACAAAGAGAAGGCAAGACCGATAGAAAGATCTTCCATCCACTGGTTCACCCTCCAAGTAGCCTCCGTGGCTGGAGCTGAGCCGATCTGAAGCCAGGAGTTTCTTCCAGGTCTCCCGTATGGGTACAGCATTCCCCGGGCTTGACGCTGTCCTTGACTGCTTTTCCAGACCACAAGCAGGGAGGTGGAAAGGAAGTGGAACAGCCAGGACATGAACCTGTGCCCACATGGGATCCTGGCACTTGTTAGGTAAGAATTTAGCCAGTGAGCTATCACACCATGCCCAGGAATCAATTCTTAATCCCTCTCACTCCCTTTCTCTTTCTCTCTCTTTTTCTCCCTCTCTCCTTCTTTCCCTTCCTTCCTCCCTCCTGTGTGGCTGATACTCACATGCATCGAATTCTCAGCTCCTGGTTTCAGCCCTCACAGCCACGTGGGCATCTGAGGAGTGAATCAGCAGATGGCAGTTGCTCTCTTTCTCTCTCTCAAACAAATGACTGTTTTAAAGATACATTCTTTTCCTCCTTCATTTCTACATACAAAGTTTGTGTTCCGTTGCCATATCATGTTACTGTCTTCAACCCAACACTCCTAATGATAAATGTGCTCCATCAACATAGTACCAGCATTACGCATAGGACAAGTGACATTAGGCAGTGGATAAGACATCAATGCAATTTACCATTGCACTACAAGGCTTGAGGATAAAAGAGGTACCATTAATAATTGATGCATGGTGACTGACTTAAGCCAGCACTATTCCCCCCAAAGTGAGACCTGGAGGTACTCCAGTTGCAACTGAGCGTGCTTGTATGCAGGCAATGACAATCCCATCACAACATCTGCCTGCTGGACACCCTAGTGTGAGCCCAAAGCAATGTGAGAGGCACCACACCTGAGCACAGAGACACTGGAAGGTAAGAAAAACGTACAACTCAGTAGTGCTGCATTGTCATTCCACGGGGCCTCTGCCCACCTGCGTGGACTTGGTCCTCTCTGTCTTTCTGGGTCTGCTGTAACCACTTCCCATCTGTTTGCAAACATGCTGGGACATTGTAGGAGGCCAGGTCTCAGCCATCACATCCCTTCTATTTGGGTGGCATCATGAGACTGCCCCCTTCCTTCTCCCTTCATCAATATCCCAGCCAAAGCCTCATTCAAGGATAGATGTAACATTAAGAGCCTCCCCCAGTAACATCGCCCTCCCTCGCAGTGCAGACCACAGAGCAAGCTCTGCTGTGGCCAGAGCAGGAAGCAGGGAGGTGTCAGAAGGAGCCTTAGACCAAGGTCCTGTCACATAGCCTCACTGGCTAACCCATCTCTTGACATAACTGGGCTTGGGATGCCCTGATTCAAGGGTGCTGTGGCAGGAATACTGCACCCTCTACTTCTCTGCCTGGGAGACCCCCATGACCCCTTCTCAACACAACAAATAGATACACCTGTGGCAGCTATGCTCAAGTCTCTTCGAGAACTTGCTGTGCAGGCACTGCAGAAGGGTTCTTTGTTACTGCTTCCTGGACACAGGTCTCTTTCAGTGCACTGCATGAACACTCAGAAACAGGAACAAGACATGCAAGAGCCCCTCTCCAAGGTCCACCTCCATCCGCATGGGGAGCACAGCTCACTCACATCCTCTGTGTGCATCCTAAGACCACACATGGACTCAACGCCATTCCCCAAAGGCCTTCCCTCCCACCTTGGCTCCTGCTCACCCTGGCGCTGCAAACACAGAGAATGCAGCAAGAGAGAGGTCAATCCACAGCTATGCCGGACAATGGGCTGGGGAATCACTATTCACAGCACCCTTCAGGCTAAGACCCACCCGGGTTAGGGCTGTGATAAGGGGGAGGAAGGCACTGGGACATGGAAACACCATAAGCAAAACAGCCAGAGAGCCAGGATCATCAAGGAGTTCACAGGGGTGGATCAAGACCAAATGATCATCATGGAAAAGAAGGAGGGAGGGGGCTGTTTAGCAATTAGAGGGTGTCCTCACCCCATTTCAGAGTGCCTGGGTGCCATACCTGGCTCTGCCTCCCGACTCCAGCTCCCTGGAGGGAGCAGATGGCTCAAGGGGTTGGATGCTTGTTACCTGTAGGGAGAGATCCAGACTGAATTCCTGGATTCTCATGTGGGCCATTGCCAGCATTTACAAGTGAGGTAACCCATGGAAGCATGGTTCCTCCTCTTGCTGCCTCTAAAATAAATAAATAAGTATTTAAAAAAGAAGAAGAAGCTAAATCTCTAGTGGCAGGTGCATATAAAATAAGGAGATCACAACACCACACACAGACACACACCAACACAGGCACACATATGAGCATAGATGCACACAAATGCATCTAGATTTGCCTATGTAAGCAAAGCTAAGTCTAGGTCTGCATGGAAAGTTCTGGAAGTTTGTGTAACCTGCTGTGTGATCCCAATTACAGGGAGAGGCTTGGGGCCTTGCAGGTGATCCCTGACACCCTCCCCTGCGTGTCACTGGCTCTCCTGGGCTCCACCTTGGGACCTGTTCGTCGCTTTGTACACAATCTCTGTCTCTTAGCCTTCCAAATACACTCATTATGTAAAAGGTGACAAGTTGTAGGTACCTGGCCCTAATCTTTAATATGCTGATTTTACAAAGATCAAATCGAAGATGGACTCCCAAGGAAACTGTTAAATATATATTGACAATAGGATGCTGGACCTTCTGTCATTGTCTATCCTATTGTAATAATATAGGGGAAATTAGTAGGGAGTTGGGGAATAGGGAGCAGGGAAAAGAAAAATCCCTGAGCCTATGAATTTGCATCATTGAATAAGTGAATGAATGAATAAATAAATGTTTTAAAAAGAGCACTGTGTCATGGGCCCGGCGCGGTGCCGCAAGTGGTTAAGTCCTCGCATTGCACGCCCAGGATCCCATATGGGCGCCGGTTCTAATCCCGGCGGCCCCGCTTCCCTTCCAGCTCCCTGCCTGTGGCCTGGGAAAGCAGTCGAGGACAGCCCCAAAGCTTTGGGACCCTGCACCCACGTGGGAGACCCGGAAGAGGCTCCTGGCTTCGGACCGGCATAGTATCGGCCGTTGCAGCTCACTTGGGGAGTGAATCATCGGATGGAAGATCTTCCTCTCTGTCTCTCCTCTCTGTATATCCGCCTTTCCAATAAAAAATAATAAAAATAAATCTTTAAAAAAAAAAAAGAGCACTGTGTCGCAACAGACTTATCTTCTACCTTGTAGCACCAGTCTCCCATATGTGTGTTAACTTTAGTCCCAGCTGCTCCTCTTCCCACCCAGCTCCCTGCATATGAACTGGGAAAGCAGAAGAGGATGGCCCCAGGCCTTGAGCCCCTACACCCATGTGAGAGATCCAGTAGAAGCTCTTGGCTTTGGATCAGCTCAGCTCTCGCCATTGAGGCCACTGGGGAAGTAAACTAGCAGACAGAAGATTTTTCTCTGTCCTTCTCTGTAAATCTGCCTTTCCAACAAAAATAAACATTTTTTTTAAAAGACAGCAAACATGAATGGCATTGATCATGCCAGCACTTCTCTATAGATACTGTGCCCACCAATGGCCCTTGAGAACCCAACTTCCTCTTCAGCCTAGAGATGCAACCCGCTTAGCACTACTGCTGCCCTCCAGGAGCCTCGCCAGTGCTGCAAAATCCCTGCAACCTGCCTTGTACTTCACTCTTCCCTGAGCTGTTTTCAACTGGGCCCAGTGCCATAGCCTATCAGCTAAAGTCCTCGCCTTGCAAGCACCAGGATCCTATTGAGCACTGGTTCTAATCCCCGCCACCCCACTTCCCATCCAGTTCCCTGCTTGTGGTCTGGGAAAGCAGTTGAGGGTGACCCAAGGCCTTGGGACCCATGTGGGAGACCTGGAAGAGACTCTGGGCTCCTGGCTTCAGATCGGCGCAGCTCCAGTCGTTGCAGCCACTTAGGGAGTGGATCATCAGACAAAAGATCTTCCTCTCTGTGTCTCCTCCTCTGCATATCTGACTTTCCAATAAAAATTAAATAAACCTTTTTTTTTTAAAAAAAAAAAAGTTATTTTCAACTAGAAGGAAGGAAGGAAGGAAGAAAGAAAAGAAAGAAAGAAGGAAAGAAAGAAAGAAAGAAAGAAAGAAAGAAAGAAAGAAAGAAAGAAAGAAAGAAAGAAAGAAAGAAAGAAAAGAAAGAAAAGGAAGGAAGGAAAGAAAGAAAAAAGAAAGAAAGAAAAGGAAGGAAGGAAGGAAAGAAGGGAGAAAAGAAAAGAAAAGAAAAAAGAAAAGAAAAGAAAAGGAAAGAAAAGAAAAGAGAAGAGAAGAAAAGAAAGAAAAACGAAGGTGCCAGGAGTGATCTTAGCCGCAAGCCCACGGGACGGTGTGTCCCTCCGTGATACGCCCTCCTCCTGAAGTCCACAGTGTCAGTTCCACATCTGCAGCAGGGGCTGGGCTTGAGACAGTGCAGTCACCTGCTCAGCGCAGAGGCTGTGGACCTGGCAGAGCATCTCCCACTGCATGTAAGCCTTGCCCAATCCCTGGAGCACATTCCTGCGATGAATCTGACGCTTTGCTGGATAATCCTCCCAACTGAGAAAGCTCTAAATCCTCATGACTGTAGATGTGATAACGACATGGCACTTCGGGCCTACCGTGAGCTATGGCGCTCCATCTCAGAGCAGAATAGCCACATGACTTGGCAATGGCAAGTTGGCAAGCGAACAGAATAATGACTGGAGTGCGGGAGGGGTTCCCTCGTGGAGGCTGTAAGTCCAGCACCTGCAGAACAGGTAGTTGAAGAGCTCCTGGTCCTTGTGAGCTTTGGCAGATGCTGTCCACCTTAAATTTGCAGCCCAAACCAACAGGTGGAGAATGGGCTCACGTGCACCTGCATCCCTCTGCCCCATCTTATAGCAGCACAGGCTGTCTTCTCCACCACATGGACTGCCCACATCTGGATCCTGATTGGTCCGTTAACACAGCCCGCTGCTGTGTGCCCTGCATGCCCTGCCCTTGTGCCTTGCTCTCCATCTCCCTGACCCCCACCTCGACAGGCACCCATGTATTCTCCGAAAGCTACTTAGTGGGAGCTGATGTCACAGACACACAGCACCTCCACAGGCCTGCCTCCCACCGTCCTAGACCCTGCCCCAGACTGCTCACCAGCAGGTGCCTGTGGTCTTGCAGCTCAACCTGGGACTCCTTAGTAGCAGAGGGCATGCACATGATGTTAGGTTTTAAATGCACTGAAAATTCCTAAAGTTCTTACATTATTACATGCAGCTAATTCCCTCAGCCAAGCCCGCTTTACACGATTCGTTTACTGCAAGCCAAAATCCCAGATGCAGCAATGCGCTTAGTAGGTCCTCTATTGCATCAGGGTAGGAACGGAAGCAGGGGTGGAGGAGGAGAACACTGGAAGGGACACATCTCTCTCCATGGTGGCAGGACAGGAGCTGTCAGGGCCAGGAAGAGCCAGGAGAATGGGAAGATAAGAGAGAGGGAAAAGGAGAATGGAGAGGCTGTGTAGGCTGTGTGCTGGCCCCAAGGACTGCTGCCTGAGAATCTCTGAGCCACAGGTAAGTGGGTGGAGACTAGGGGGAGGGGCCTGAGAGATGGAGGGCTGGGATTCTCAGGTAAGGCTCCAGGTTGCATCTGGTTATCCACCAGAATGGTGGAGCCTCCAGGGGAGCTTGCTTCAGTTCCCGGGGAGAGGACACCATGAGTAGAGTAGGAGAAGACCTCAGAATACACATCTGGGCATATCTCAAAGCCCCTCAAGGCCTCCCAGCAGTCTCCGGGCATCACAGATTCCCAAGGACTTCATGGGCTCTGGGCAAAAGGAGTCACATGTGAGAGGGGTGATGTGAACATTCCATCTTGGACCCTGTGCCATTTCCTGCTCCTCCTTTCCCATGGCTCCTGAAATTGGCTCCATTCTGTGTGTCTGTATTCCTCACCCTCTGTTCACTGGGACAATAGAGATAGCAATGCTAAGATGCCTTGTATTTCTAATTTGTGTACTATTAGGATTTCCAGGAGAGGTCTGGCAGTAGTGGAATGTGGGCAGAGAAGCTGCAGCTGTGTAAATGTGTCCAGGTTACTCACTGCATGTCTCTTAGGATAACTTACATTGTTGGGGAAGCTGGGACATAGGTCTTCAGCTTAACGGATGGACTTGTTCCTCTTGGAGTTGTGATTGGTTGGATTATGATTGGTTGGATTGCCATATGGACTTGTGATTTGCTATTTCTAGTGTGCTCTTTTTCACCAAGCTTGGTTAATAAAGACTCCTTAATAAACCTTAGACATGTTTGGTGTGATGTTGCTCGCACCCCACAACACAGGGAGCTTTGGGAAAGTGACCTTTCTGACCAGTGGACACCCCAGCAGGTGAGCCAGTGGCAGGTTCCCTCAGGGAGCCATAGGCCACCGTCCCCCTCCCTTCCCATGATGTGGCTTTTTTAGGTGGACTCTGTTCCCTTTTCCAATCCTTCTCTCCATCTAACTCTGTGTCTTCTCACTCCACAGAGCTCCCTGCCACCCAAGGCATGCTGAACAGTCTGTCCCTACTTCCGTCACCCACTACCCCCACACCCAGGGCCTAGCACCTGTTGGCTGCCTCCCCGCAACTTCCTCCTGGACCTTGTGAAATTTTTCCTTCACTGGTACACAATAACACACCACAGACACACATTCTATTATTCTACTTCTTTAATGGTACTCAGCATAATTGTGTTTGTCTTATCCTCAAGACTACAGGAGCTCCTGACACACAGTAGGTCCCCCTTGGTATACCTAAAAACAAAAGCTAAATCAGAGTTGCCCATATTCCAATGGCTCCCTCCCTGCAGATGCAGCTCCTCTCACACCCTTCCGACCCTGGACCCTCCTCAGTAGCTCTGCCAGGTGCACCTGTCAGTTCTCTGGGTCAGCTCAGGCTCATTGTCTGCCCTTGCATCTCCGGCTGGTGAGAGCGACCACACCTGAACAAGTGTCAGAACCAACCAGCAGCCAGACAGTGCGATCCATGCCCAGAGCCTTCCTGCCTTGGGTCTGTCACCCAGCAGTGTGGCACTCAGGCTCTCCTGTGCATTTTCCTTCCTCTGCTCCGCGAAGGCCCAGGGAAGGGCTCAGCACAGAAGGTGCTCAGCAGGGCTCCCCCCCAGGGGAGCCGGATTCCCAGGCTCTGCCGCAGAACAGATGCAGAGTAATTGGAAAATGCCAGAGATTAGCCAGGAAGAGAGAATGGCAAGAGCTGTGAAATTCATATCCAGTCGACTTTAATCACAATGCGCATTTTAAGCACCCCAGGTGGCTTGAGAAATGCAGTATTTGATGCATTTCTTTAATAGTCTGCTGGGATCTCTGGGGCTGTGTGAGGCTGGAATAAGAATGGAGACACAGGGTCCCCACCTTGCCCAGTCTTCCCTACAGAGTACACCAGGGACAGCTGGCCTCTGCCTCAGTCTCTCCCACCCTCCACCCCTGGCTTCTTTCTCACTCCTTACTACTGAACTGAAGGGTCAGAAGCCTTGCCTGGTGGGGTGAATCCTCTTGGAAATAGACTGACAAAGTTTTGGCTGTGAGACATATTCCCTCTAAAACATATTTCTTTTCCCATAGTAAAATATCCCAGTGATTGCTGAAATCTAGCAATGGCCTCTTTCGCATCACCAGATGTATGCAGTGGGTGAGTGAAGAAAAGCCAGAGTTCTGAAACAGTGGGACATCCCTCATTCTAGGGACCACCAGCACTGGCATGCCAGGATACCGTGCCAGGCCATCCATCCTGCCTCTCACGGACCTGGCACGGATGCTCTCACACAGTGCTGCGAGGATGTAAATCCTCTCCCAACGAAGGCCTGAGGTGTTGGATAGAACAGAGCTGACCCTTCCTCTTGTTATGGGGTGCAGCCAATGATAGCCAGCACCCATTGACAGTGGGCAAATGAAATATGACTGTGTCTCCTACCACCTGTCCTGAAGGTGGGTCCTAACAGCAAAGGCATGTTAAGTCCATCCTCAGTCACTCCACCCTACCACCACCTAGGTATTTGCTCCTGCTCACTTGTGACTCACTTATCAACTGAGAGAGGATGATATTGCATTGTTGTGCAACCACTCCCCTCATGAGCCCCTTTAAAGGGCCTATGATGAGGGGGCTCGCTTTCTTTCTCATCAGGTGCTTTGGTTACCCTGGCACCTCGACTCTTGGCTGACCCAGGACAGGGATCCCCTGAGTATGGTCCCTGTATACTGCTTAGATGGGACAATAGAGATAGCAATGTTGTGTCTGGTCTGTGTACTATCGGGAATTCCAGGAGAGGTGAGACCTAGCAGTAGTGGAATGTGGGCAGAGAAGCCAGGGAAAGGTGAATGTCTGCAGCTGTGTAAGTGTGTCCAGGTTATTCATCGCATGTCTCTCTTAGGATAGCTTATATTGTTGGGGAAGCTGGGACATAGGTCTTCAGTTTAATAGATGGACTTGAGGGTAATGGCCACTTGTTCCTCTTGGGATTATGTTTGGTTGGATTATGATTGGTTGGATTGCCATATGGACTTGTGATTTGCTATTTCTAGTGTGCTCTTTTTCACCAAGCTTGGTTAATAAAGACTCCTTAATAAACCTTAAACATGTTTGGTGTGATCTTGCTCACACCCCATAACACTCTGTGTGCTCACAGCTTTTCTCTAACTTCCTGACAGCTATAGTTGTATTCATCTCTGACACAGAGTAGGTGCTCCACTAACCAAAAGGGAGATGACAGAAGGGAAGAATAGATGCTGAGGGCCAGAGATGAGCACAAACTCCTGCGGGCTGTGGAAGCTCAGAGCAGGGAAAAGCCCTAACTCGCGAGAACGCAGGTGTCTTTTTGTGGGCACGAGGCCTGAGATGGCCTTACCTTGTGGCTGGAAAGAAAGGGGCAGCATAGGCTGCTTTGGCCAAGATAACAAGTATGGATGCAGCTCTGTCTCCTGACTCCGGCTTCCTGTGAATGCAGATCCCAGGGGGAAGGCATCCATGATAGCTCCCATGATCATTATGTTCAGTGAAATAAGCCAATCCTCAATGGACAAATATCATATGTTCTCTGAGATATAAGCAACCTTCATGCAAAATACAAGATCAGTTGGTATATAGGTACATATATTTGTATATATATTCATCTGGAGGAGCTGTATGATGGAGACTTACATCCTGAGAAGTGAAGATACAGTGCAGTATGCAGCTCTACTTCCAGTGAATTCCAAGGATGGGCTCCCAATGAAATTGTCAAATATATCATGACAATAGGATGCTGGACTTTCTACCATTGTCTGTACCTACAATGTCAGGATACACTTAAATGCATGAATGATAGACTTGTGACTGTTGTTGAAGGATTATACTATTACAATAATACAAGGGATATCAGTGGAGGAAGGGAGTTGAGCTGTGGGTACTGGGGAGTCCCTGAGCCTATGGAACTGTATCATGAAAAAGGAAAAAAAAAATAGGACAGGCCTCAAAAGATAACAGAAAAGTGCATTTTATACCACCAGGGCTTGCATACACATACTATGAGATGTTTGCACAACCCTAAAACTGCCTAACAACACATTGCTCAGAAATGCACCATCTACCACTAAGCAACACATGACTGCAATTTGCACCCACCTCATTAACAGGCATTCTGCAATAGAAACATGAAATAACAGAAAAGATGTGATTCCTGGACAGTTTTGTGTTACTTGTCTAAGCAGTAAGTGGCAAATTACCAGGCTCAAGGACTTATATCACTCACTAGGTGAGCACAGTGGCCACCTTGGACAGTTACTGTCAGCAGGATCGGAGCTCAGTGGGACAGTGGGAAGTGGAGCGAGAGCTGTGGACTGAGCAGGGAGGTCTCCGTGGAAAGTGACACCTGAGTGACACAGCTGGGAAGTTACACCTGAGCCTGCAGCAGGTGGCCAAGTATGCAAAGGGATGATGTAAAAGGCAGGAAGTGGAGACAAGCAAAATTTGCACATGCTTTATCTCTTTTCCTTTCTCATGCTTGTCATGAAAACCTGAAGCTGAAGTTCGTAAACTGTAGCATAACACATTCTCCTACTGGTCCTCTCCCTGGACACAGCCTCTGTGAGCAGCCTCATCATGTGATTACAAACACTTGTTGGTGAGAAACTCAAAATCTCTATCCTCAGCTGAGGGTATTTCCCCCATGTTACACTCAATGTCTCCAAGGGCTTTTGGGACATTTCTGTTTAATATACTGACCCATGTTCAAAGTCAAACACAGGCCATGCCCCCTCAGCTCTTCAACATTGCATCCCCCTCAGGACCAAGGCCAGTGTGGTGACTTGTCCTGCCAGGAGCACCATGTCCTCGCTGTTGACCCCACTGTGGATCCAGTCTTTGCCCACAGTCCTCCACTGTTACGCTTACTCCGATGCATGCCGTAGAGTCTTGCCCATGAGTTTCTGTACACATGCGATGCTCTGTCCAGTCAGCACCCACAGCTTTGCGGGATTGCCTTTCTTTCCCATACAGGAGGCCACTGGTTCCCCGAGGTACCTTAGTATCCTGGGAGACCACACAGACACGAAAGAGACATTGCTGAACACATGTGCCATTGCCTTCACTGTCCCTGCGTTTCTTCTGGTGCCTGATCCTGATGCTTGGCACCACCCACCCAGCTGTCCAAACGAGAGCTGTAGTTCTAGCTTTGTCTTTCTACTTAACATAGAATCAACTGCCATCTCATGATTTGTTTTTCTGTTCTAACCTTTCACTTTCCCATACTGTTGCCTAAGCCAGGTCTGGGTCCTGCTGGTATAAGCTATACCCTCCATCCAGTTTTGCCTTGTACTAGCTCTGGAATGACAATTCCAGAGTATAGCTTGACCTTGTCACATATTCTGTCTGTCTGTGACTTTCAATGACTCACAGTGGTTCAAACTGCTGTGCGTGGTGGCCTGGGTCTCTGCAATGTGACTTTCAGAATCTCACTGAACTCTGCCCAGTCATCCTGTGATAGTACTGGCAGTCTGGTCCCAGTGTCACCAGGGTCCAGTTTCACCATACCCAGCTCCAACTCATTACTCCTCCTTGCACTTCAAGCATAAATGCAAAACCCTCAGTAGCACATTTGCTACCCCAGATCCAGGGTCCTGCCCCACAAACCTGCAATATACCCGTCCCTTTTAACCTGCTCCCACACACTGTAGCTTTGATAACTACCTCCTTATCAGGCCCCCAAAGCCTCCTCGCTGATCTTTCTGAATCTCCAACAGAGTAGTGCCCAGTCCGTGTTCATTAGCCAAAAGAATCAGTATATGTGAGACCTTGGGATGTT
This sequence comes from Ochotona curzoniae, assembly GCF_017591425.1. Taxonomy (NCBI): domain Eukaryota; kingdom Metazoa; phylum Chordata; class Mammalia; order Lagomorpha; family Ochotonidae; genus Ochotona; species Ochotona curzoniae. Next base: position 6,942,782 of record NW_024465699.1, read on the forward strand.
GCAGACTTTTTTTGTCACATTGTCAAGTATTCCTTGTCTATCACTTTGATCATCACCCTGTGTCATGTTTTTCCTAAAGCTTTTTATAAATAGAGAATGATGGCCAAAGTGTCCCCATCTCCAGAGCTCTGCCAGTTCTTCACTATGAAGTATGGGACTTTCCATAAAGATTAATCAAAGCACTGATGGGCCCGGCGGCGTGGCCTAGTGGCTAAAGTCCTTGCCTGAAAGCGCCGGGATCCCATATGGGTGCCGGTTCTAATCCCGGCTGCTCCGCTTCCCATCTAGCTCCCTGCCTGTGGTCTGGGAAAGCAGTCGAGGATGGCCCAAAGCTTTGGGAGCCTGCACCCGTGTAGGATACCTGGAAGAAGTTCCTGGATCCTGGCTTTGGATGGGCATAGCATTGGCCATTGCACTCACTTGGGGAGTGAATCATTGGACGGAAGATCTTCCTCTCTGTCTCTCCTCCTCTCTGTATATCTGACTTTCCAATAAATAAATAAATCTTAAAAAAAAAAAAAAAAACACCGGTAAAGCAAGCCAAGGTACTAATGTAGCATAAACTGTGTCAAGACCCCTTTTCGTATTTCATTCATTAATTTCCTGAAAATTGCCATAAATAACTCCCAGAATCTGATACAGGTGTGGGATGGCTCCCCGCTCTTCTCCTTCGTGCCTTTCTTGCCTTTAATAAAAAAGGAAAATTCCTCAGGCCAACTAAGTGAACTGGATTGTACATGAGCCAAGCAAAACAAAAATATTGCAGGAACCAGAGCAGGTTCAGAGAATTCAGCCAACAACCTGATCAGACCACATTCATAGGAAAGTGGAGAAGAGACACAGGCAGCAGCTTAATTGGCTACAATTTAGTCAATCAATCGATCAAAGAAGCAGTGGAGTGGCTGATTGACTAAACTAGTTAATTGTTTACTGCTTCATTAGTTCATTGGCCACGGGATTTTCTTCCACCAATGCAAGCTCAGTCACCACGATCAAGCGTTGCGTGGATCTGTCCTATTGGATCCAGTGTAGATGCTCCGTTATGTAGAACACCTTGGGCCTTCTTTGCCTGATTACAATCTCTTGAAGAGATTCAAAAGCCCAGAGGTCGGACAAAGATCTAAAAACGTCAACACTGAATCAAAATATATCTCTTTCTAAAAAGACTTCAATGTTACATCTTTGCAGGGAAATGCAGCTTGAATATGGAAGACCATTAAATTTAGGCAACCAATCGGCTCTCAGAGCAGAAAGAGATGATCTGATATAACAGAGAAGAGGATGCTTAAGTCACAGGCCTGGCAGATTTTCCTAGAACATATCATCGTAGTTAGCATTGATTTTATAAAAGCGCTGCAGGGAGCTTTCAGAACGGCAGAAAGGAGGGGGAGAGAGAGAAAATGAATCTTAAAACCAACTTCATGAAAGCAACAAGAATGCTGGCAAAACCATGTTTTCCCCAGAATTCTTGAAATTAACCAGACTCAGTTTTGTTCAGGGAGAAAGTTGTTGAGCAAAGCAACAGTGTTTCAGTAAGAACAGCCAGTTTTTTGATATTTCAACTTTCCCTATTATCAAACCCCTCTTCCCAATCCCTCTATAGTCTCAAAACACAGCAGTCTAGCAAAATCAGCAGTTGTAAACCCTGGCCTCCTATGAGCGGTTGGACAGAGGATTTCAAGAAGCCCCCACCTGGGACGGACAGGTATTTGGCACAGCAGCTGAGGCTGCGCTTCTAACTCTCCTGGGATGACAGCTTCCCACTCTGAAGTGCCTGCGGTCAAGTCCCGGTTCTCCTGATTTCACACCCTGGAAGACAACAGGTGGTGGCTCAGGGCTATTGGAACCCTGACATCCTTGTAGAAGACCCAGATTAAGCATCTGGCTCCTGACTTCAACCTGAAAATACCCTGGCTGTTTTTGGGCTATTCAAGAGTAAACCAGTAGATATCTGGATTAATAGATATGTAGATAGATAGATAGGGGAGAGAGAGAGAAAGAGAGAGAGAGATTTTTATATCTCCCTTTCAAATAAAACCTGATGGTATTAGTCAGGGTTACAAGTAGAAAATAAAAAATCAACCACATTGGAAAAAAGAAGTAAATTTCTGTTAGGAAACAATCCCGTTTTTAAGGAATTAGTGCAGAACAACTAAGACCGGGTCTGCTCTCTTGACATGGAAAAGCCAATCAGTAACACTGGGATGTTGGAAGAAAAGAAGCACTTATCGCAGAGTGAGAAGCTGAGCAGCTATTGCTTAATTCCTGGGATCCCCAAACAGAAGTGAAGGGTCTTGGAGGTGGAGGATTAGTCAGTTGAGCGAATGTCCCAGCTGCTCCACTTCCCATCCAACTCCTTGCTTGTGACCTGGGAAAGCAGTGGAGCATAACCCAAAGTCTTGAAACCCTATACCCTTGTGGGAAACCTGGAATAAAACTCCTGGCTCCTGGTTTCAAATCAACTCAGCTCTGGCTATTGAGGTCATTTGAGGAGTGAACCAGATTATGGAAGATTTTTCTCTCTTTAAATCTGCCTTTCCAATAAATAAATAAATAAATCTTTAAAAAATAAATAAATAAGTGAAGGTTCTTAGAATTGAAACTGGAGCTGAGAGGCTCCAAAATTCATGATTGGCCAATGATGTTTGAGACTTTGCTTTGCTTTGTCGGCAATGCAGTGTTCTTTTAGGGTTTCAGTTGATCTCTGGGTTACATACAAGTGATAACCACCTGTTATCTGAGACCTGGCATTTCTCTGCTTGGACCCAGAGTTCTTCTACACAGTCTCCTCTTGACAATACTGGTCATTAAGGTCTTATTAATTGGGAAGCAAACGAATCCTTGTGTCTGGACATTAGACTCTCCTTCAATCAGCTGTGTCACTCCCTCAGTTTACTAAATACCTTTTGATAAAGGATAGGCAAGGATATCTTGGGTAAGGGAGACAGATGGGAGGCTGGATCTTGCCTTTGCATCATTGGGGCTGGTCTCTCTTCTATTTGCAAAAAAGACAATTGTCCATGTAGAAAACATAAGGTAATCACACGCACACAAAACATGTATTATAAAAAAATAAATGAATGTAGTAATACAGCAAGCTACAAATCAATGTAAAGCGATAGCCTAATGGCTAAATCCTCACTTTGCCTCCACTGGGATCCCATATGAGCACTGGTTCATGTGCTTAAGGCCTAGGAAAACAGTAGAGGATGGCCCAAAGCCTTGGGAACTCTGCACCAGGTGTGGAGTCCTTGCGATCCTCTGAAGAAAGCTGAAGTGAGTTCTCAGCTTCCAGCTTCAGTCTCAGCACAGATCTGGCCGTTGTTTGAGTTTGGAATGTAAGCCAGATGATCAGGATGTGTCTCTGTCTATCTCTCCCTTTCCAACTCTCTGCCTTTCAGGTAAAAATCAATTAATGTACATACTTACCACACCTAAAAATATTAAGCAGAAAAACCCCAAATGACAAATGAATGGAGCTCATATGGGATCTATATGAGCCATGGAATGTTATTGATCAGAATGACACTGATGAGCCACCCAGATGCATGGAGCCGGACACAGGGGATGACAGACTGCACGAGTCCTTACTCTGCTGCCTATGTTTACTCAGGGGATCCCATGTGCCAGCTGCTGTTTACAGCCCTGAACACAACAGATTTGATAGGTATCCTCCCGAGGCTTCCACGCGAGACAGATTTGAGCAGCACTGAGCGTGCTCCAAAAGAACCCAGGGTAACCAATTACAGCTGTGTTGGGTGCTGTGGAGAAGAGGTGCAGGGTGCCACGTCCTCACCTGGAAGGTCAGGGCAGATAGCACTGAGGAAGTGATTCAATTGCACTCCATGCTCCCACCTGCACTTCCTATCATGCTGTAAGCATTTGTGCATCCATAAAAACTCTTCCTATACATGCTTTCCTGATATGCATCTTGTGGTTCTTCATCCTCGTGCCCTCCTTTTCTCTCATTTCATATGTGCCTGTAAATAACAGCTTTATGTGATAATGCTTCTTCATGTTCCTAAGCAGATACTAAGGGCAAGTCATTCCTGAAATAATGGCCAAGGCAGAAACTAAGGAAAGGCAGCTTTCTTAACAAAAAAATTTTTTTACAGAGAGAGAAAACGAGAGACAAGGAGAGGTCTCCCACCTAATGGTTCATTCTGCAAATGACCACAGTGGCCAGAGATAAAAAGATCCAAAGCCAGGAGCCAGGAGCTTTTTCTGAATCTCCCACATGGAGGTCCCGGGAATCAAGCATTTGAGCCATTGTGCATTGTTTTCCCAGGCTGTAAGAAAGGAGCTGGATCAGAAGTGAGCAGCCAGAACATGAACTGACTCCACCTACACTGGCATAGCAGGTGGAGAAATAGCCTACTGGCCCCCAAAGGGAGCTTTTTTTATTTCACTGATACATTATTATTATCATTTTATGACACAGTTCCATAGACCCTGGGATTTCCCTTATCCCATCCCCAATTCCCTCACCCCTCACTGAGTTCCCCTATATCATTACTATAGTATAGTTCTTTCTACGCAGTCATATGTCCATCATTGTAGGCATGGACAATGGCAGAGAGTCCAGCATCCTATTGTCAAGATAAACAGTCATATTGAGAGTCCATCTTTGTCTGGAAGTAGAGATGCAAACTGCATTGTATCCTCACATGATAGTCTCCATTACACAGTTACTGTACATCCCCTTAAATGAAAAGGAGCTTTTAAAAACTCTTCACACACATCACCAACATATTTTTGGCCAAAATCATGGCTTTCTAAACCCACTCATCCTCATCATCACCCTTGGGAGGGCGGCATAAATTGGAGGTTGCTTCCTGTCTCTGTCTCCATCCCTTGTCAATCCTCCTGTCAGTCATCCCTTGATTGCAGCAGGTGTGGGAAGAACTCACTTTGTCCTTAACAGATTTGGCTCTCCCCTGAAGAGTGAGAAAGTGAACATCTGACTGCCTTGGCACCTGCCAGCTCTTTCTTTTGCTCTAACTGGAGCTCCTATCAGACCTCCACATACCCACTTGTCCTCAGCTGAACCACTTTGTCCATTGTTTCTTCTGCTTTTGTTTCTGCTGTTATCAGCTTATTATTCCTATTGCAGAGAGATTATGGTGAGTTTTCACATATTATTTGCTAAAATTCTGCTAGAACAGGTTGGATTTAGAGAAATGAGGATGCAGGTAATTCAATTTCAGAGTTACCTCACTTCATTTTTCTAGCCTCAAAGACTGCAATCAGGGGATTGGGGCACTGACACCCCATTTCAGAGGACTTGTTCCAGTCCTGGTTGCTCCATTTTCCCTTCCAGTCAATGCACCTGGGGAGACTGCAAAGATTAGCCCACACACTCAAACCCCTGATAGCCATATGGGAGACCTGGATGGAATCCCTGGATCCCAGCTTCTGTGTGGCCCATCCCCAGTCATTGTGGCCATGTAGGGATGTGAAGCAGCAGATGGAAGATTGCTCTCTCTCTCTTGCATAAATATATATGAATGCCATTAGGCAGGCTCAATAGTTTTACAGCCTGGGGCATGAGTTTCTTTCACCTCTTGAGTTTCTGAAGAAAGCAGTGAGTCCCTGCTTAGCTAGGTACTTCTTAGGCTTTCCCTGCAGAAGCCCCACAGCCCGAAAGAAGGGGCACCCCAGAGCCTTCTATAGCTAAAGTCTGGCCTTGCACCTTGAACACCAATGCCCAGGTGATGCCCCTCAGCTAGTGTCTGTTGAATGACAGAATAACTGAGACAGCGAGGGAAGCAGCAAGAGGCCTTTGTATGTGAGTTTGGAGTTGGGGTACAGGACTCCCTGCACCCCAGGGCTTCTTGGGACTGACATGCTGGCACTGAGTGACAGACCCTGAGGAGAGTTGCTCTGAGTCCCCACAAAGCTGCACCCACATAGTCCATCTAACCCAACCCATTAGCAGCTGCCTGGAGCCCTCATGGGCAGAGCTGCCCAACCCTTCCTGCGGTCATAGTCTACCTTGCTACTGAGGAGCTTATAGAAATGTCCTAGGTCCTCTTGTCTTAGCGTTTCCAGCGAGACAAGGAATCTAACTCTTCATATGTGCTGGATTTCAGACATAGACTTAGGGAAATATCCTGACTCCTTCATTCACTTAGTTTTGTATTCACCCTCTGGCAATTTCTTCCATTTCCTTATGAGTATGGTAAGGTCAGCTCCCAGGAACACAATGTCAACCCAACACACAGCATGGCCCTGACCCCACTGAACCCTCCTAGACACTAAATCCCTGGGGTCAACAATCACAGGGCTGGCAGTGTTGGTGCTGTCTTTGTCTTAGGGCTCCAGGGAGATTTCTGGTGACCTTATGACTTGTCCCATGTGTGGATGCAGTCTAGACAAAGATAGTCTGTCCTCAGGCCTTCCACGGCATTCTATAGGGTTTTAGGGAGCAGACACTCACAGCAGCTGGGCTGAGCAGACTGCAGTTAAAGAATGAGACGCCAATGGTTACCAGCTGTAACTGTACTTTTCATGGGTTTCTGTTTCACTGTCAGTCATTTCTCTTAGCAGCTTCCACTGATGACAGAAACATGCTCTCATGCACATCTCTCCCCTTTGCCACTCACCACTCCTAGGGCCTTAGACTCCATGGAGGACCTGACAGTAGGGCTCTACTGCTGGCTGCCCACATCCTGCAACTAACCCAGGAGGAGGTAGAAGACCTGCGCTGGCTGACACACCTACCAGGGCTCCTCCTTGTTCCTCTGCTGCCTGTGCACATGATCAAAGCCACATCAATATCCACGCCATGTCTCTAATCTCTTGAGCCAAAAAACCCAGACCTCACACCTATGCAGGATCCTGGCTCCAAATGACATGTTAATGGAAAGGGTGGGGGGAAGTGCAGGAAGATATTGTCCTGGAAGGAAGAGAGGACCTACTGGATACACACTGCATGCAGCCCCATTCTGGCTGCTGTGAGCTTTGATATGAAGCCACATCAGATCAGGATGAGAGAAGACTGATGAAGATTACAGATCTTCCCTACCTAAAAGAACAAAAGCCAGTGAGACTCCTACCACCTGCCTCCACACAGGAGAAGGGGACATTATTCCCATCGCTGACAAAGGAAGGGCAGGTTTAAAACTTAGAGAATCCTACCTGGGCAAGTCACTTCCTCTGCTTTACCAAGCAGAAGCCAAACAGGACAAAAAAGATCAGATGAAGGGAGTTCTAAGCCTTTTCTCCATACCTCCAAATTCGGGAATTACACGGCACATACTCCACCATGGACAATACACAAAGCAGAAGGGAGCCGACCTGACTTCCCTCTGCTTCTCAGGGAGACAGGAAGAAATTCATGGCTGCTCTTTTGGAGGGGCTTCCCCCCTGGATCTTCCAAGAAAGAAAATACTGACAGCATCGAAAGAAAATATTGAGAGCCATATAACATTGTAAGGATATTATACCCAGCTACACTACCTTTTACAAATAGCCGTCACATGTAAATATGTCAAAAACTGAGCCATAACCAAGAGATCTTTAAAAAAAATAAAAAATAACTTCAACCCACTGTCAACAGAAACATAGAACAGGCCTGGAGCAAAGACTTAAAACAAATGGTGAAAATAGTGAATTCTATATGATGCAAATTTTACCACCATAAAGAAAGGCATTTCAGGAAGAAAATCTAATGGGTTATGAGCAAAAACATTTGACAGGAAAGTAAAAATGATTTACTCAGCCATGTTTCTGATGGTAAAGGTGGCAGATGATCTTGGGCTTGTGGGAGCTCAGGAAAAGAATGTCCTGGAGAACTTTTAAGGGGAGAGAGAGGAACACAAGCAAAGATAGCACAATAACAACTCTGTTGGGAGAAAGAAAACTTCTGTATGTAAACAAGTCTCCACTGGAATACAGAAGAAAAGGGGAAAACCAGAGGAATGATGGTTATCTAAGAGACAGCGAATGTTATTTTAACCTTGGCAAAGTGAATAGCACAAATACCAAGGGAAAAAAGTCAAGGGAAGCGGTCCAGGAGAAAGTGCGAGAAAGTGCAAGAAAACTGATGTTCTCATCTTTCGCAAGAGAATGTAATTAAGGTTTTCTGAAATTGAAACACAGTTAAAAACAAAGGCTTCAACTTCTCCAAGTTTTTCATTTTCTTATTCTTAACCTGGCCGGGCTGTTTCACAAAATCATATCTGTTGTGGCAAGAGAACATGTATTTGAAGATCAGTAGTTCTCTTCGTTTAAATACCACTTCATTTTCTTCTCTTAAATTGAAGTAAAATTTAATAAAATACCTTGTGTTGAAAATCATCAGGGTTGCTAATCCCATTTTTATTGAAGGGAATTTCTTGGTTTAGCACTTTATATAGTGGCTCCTTCTGAGGTGAGAGCCACCTGCAGCTAGGCTGGTGGCTGGGAGCAGGTCAATCGGGATATTTGGAAAACTTGTGGACGTTTTTATTATCATTACTATTATTTGCATTTAGCATCATGATCAAGCTTCATGTTAGCCCAATCAATATAACTTGAGAAAGATGACTACATAAAAATTAAGTAAAGTTGCTTAGAAATTAGGACAATTTTCTATAATATGGTCATCTGTATGTGTGCAGCTTTTCCCCATATTTTGTCATGAAAAGGTTTGCATTGTCCCGGTAGATGTGGGGACCTTTCCCTTTTTAATCTTCTGTATCTGCTGTGACTCCCTTCTCACTCTTTCGTGAGGCATCTATGAGTTCTTCTAGGATCAGATCCCAGGAGGTGATAATGTTATGACCAGTGTTCAACAGCTAGCATGAGCCAGAGCAAAAACCCAAGTTTTGACCTCCAAACAAATGTCCTTCAGAACTGATGAACCAGTTTTCTCCATAGTCATGCTACCCTATAATTCCCTAACCCTCAAACTGCATGTCTCTTTTGGGTCTGTAGTCATCAGATAGGGCTTGGTTCAAGACCTGGGGCTTGCTGACATTGGACACTGTGGCTGGGACAAGTGGAAAGACTGAATCTCAATCCCATGTGTCCATCACTCACCAGGGACCCTCCCCACATGCACACACACAGTAGAAGTGTGTCAGTATGTAGGTGATTAACAGAGAGTGCCTGAAGCCCTTTTATTCCCACACTAAGTTGCCCTATTCAGAATTGCAGAAGCACTGGTAGACAATTGCTAAGGCAGGAGAAGTATATGAGTATTGGGGTCTATTGTAATCTAGGAACTTATGATGAGGACCCACATACTAACACTGTTCCAGGGACTGGCTCTAATCTCTGAGCTGTCTTTCCAGGTATGGACTCCCATGATAGCTATATCTGTTTGCAACAGGTGTTTCCCAGCAGGTGCAGGTGTTCCATACATCATTTCCCAAAATCCCTCCTGCTGGTTTATTCCTGGCTATACCTCACCTTGGCCAAGGTTTCCTAGCTGGACATCTTTCCCTGGGGGCACTGATAAGTCTATATAGGAGAATGCTGGGCCAACATATTTAGATGGAGAGGATATATACTTTCATATGGAACAGTATCACTGCCATGTGGGACAAGCTTAGCAAGAGATGTGGCGTTTAGTTGCCTGATCCAAGGGACAGAGATTTCATCCGAGAAACCAGGACACTAAAAGTAACAGCAATGAGAAAATTTGAGTCAACGATAGTCATAGGAGCAGAGGAACAAACTGAGCTGCCATATCCTGACTAAAGATGGGTGTGGCACATCCAACAAGCAATCAGATTGTTTCCTTCAGTGCATTTGTGAGAAATTCTGATAATGAGGCTGGCTAGCCAGATGTTGTCCACAGCAGTAACCAGAAGGTTTAATAGACAGGCCAGAGTCATGCCCAGTGTAGACCCAGCAAGGGCCAAAGTTTAGAAAAACAACAGGAAAGAAGCATGAAAATAATCACCAAGAAAAAAATAGAAGCTGTGCCCACTACATCACTTAGTTGAGCTTTTGCTGAAGCAAGTGGTCAATCCACCAAGTGCTATAGTGGGGCTTCAAATGAGATGTATTTTTAGTGAGAGAGGTGAACCCTCCAGGGACTCCTTAGAGTTTTACTGCAGTGAGGGTGGCCAAGATTGTTCAGAAGGTTCATTTCATTTTTCTAATACCTGGTCTTCAAGGTATAAACCCTAAGTAGAAGTTGATCTGCCAGTTGAACTGGATATGGGAAGATAACTCTCTTTTTAAATATTTATTTATTTTTATTGGAAAGGCAAAATTATATGGAGGTGGGACAAAAAGTTCTTCCCTGCAGGTTTACTGTCCAAATGGTTGCAACTGCCAGAGCTAAGCAGATCCAAAACCAGGAGCCAGGAACTTCTTACAAGCCTTCCACATGTGGACAGGGTCCCAAAGCTTTGGATAATCCTCCACTGCTTTCCCAGGCCACCAGCAGAGATCTGGATTGGAGGTAGAGTAGCCAGGACACAAATAGACACACATACAGGATACCAATGCTGCAAAGTGGAAGATTAGCCAGTTGAGCCACTGCAACTGGCCCCAGGATGATACCTTTTTGTTGGGTGCTGGCAAAACAAAACCTGGTTTCCATGTCTGAGAAGAGCTCTCTGGCCCTGTTCCGGGCTAATCACATACTTTAGGATATAGTTAGTTTTCCCATCTGGGAGGAGGTCCATGATTAGGGAGGGTCTTGTGCAGATCCTTTCCAAGGGGGTGAGTCCTAGGCTTCCTCTTTGTCAGTGCAGACCCCAACGACTGCGCTGAGAAACATGTGGTCCATGGTTTGTTTCTCAACAAAACTTAGCTCTAGAGTTCTTGGGGGGTGGGGGCATGGATTGGTATGTAGCAACACAGGCGGGATAGGATTTGTTTGGGGCATCTTTTGGGGAGTATCTTTTACAGGAGGGAGTATCCTCTCCTCTATGGGCTTTCTGGGGTCTTTCCAGCAAAGACCCTGTGGCTTAATTTCCACAGGGTGTGACGCCCCCAGTAAGTGACATCAGAGAGGTGCTGAATGAGCTTCCATTCATCTGCCCCTGAGATAAAGACTTGATCACTGTGGTCAAACATCCAGTACCCTACTGTCCCCATATCTGTGTCTTTTAGTCTCAAATTCTTACTGGGAATACCTGGGACAGACAGCATGCTGTGAAGAATCTCACTGAAGAATAGTCCACCTGCTTTGTGGCCTTGTCTGTTCTATTGTTCTCATGGCTTATGATACAGCCTTCCTTCTGGTGACCTTTAGAGTGGGTGAATGCCACCTGCTGAGGAAGTAGAACTGCCTCTAAACGAAGCAAGATCAGGTCTTTACATTTTATAGGGTTTTTTTGTTTGTTTGTTTGTTTGGCTGTTAGCATTCCCCTTTTCTTCTATGTAGTGTGATGTGCACAATAGAAAACCATAGCTTGGTTTTCCGTTGACCATTATATATGTTCCCAATTATAAGGCCCAAATGAATGCAACCAGTTCTGACTTGGGGGCTAAAGTTTGAAATTGAGGCTCTGTTCTCCATGGTGTCAGTTAAAATCATCACATATTCTTCCCTCTACTAAACTAATGCGGCCAATATATCATTTACACCTGAGTTGTCATGGAGCTCACCCTAGGGGCCAGGCCTACTGGACTAGGTTTTGTCTCCAGTGTCAACACACTAATGTTGTAAGGACTCCTTCTCTGTGGTTGGAGGAAAGTGACCAAGTATAGGCTCTGGCAGTTTCTTAAAGTAGTGTTAAGGGTTTCTTAGAGAAGAGCTTGGACTTTAGTTCTTCTGCTTGTATCCTGATGATATCCTTGGACCTCTTAACACTGACTGCTCCTGATGAAGTGTCTAGATTACTCTGGGTTGCCCCAGAGTTCATTTTAGAGCATTTGCTGACTAACAGGCTGTGACAACCACTGGTCTTGGGCAAGAAGGCTTTGCCTGAGTCACAGCATCTAACTGTTCTGAGGAATGGGCCACCAGCTTCGTCACAGACCCCAGCCTTTGAGTCAGAGCTCCTAAGGCAATTCCACCTTTCACAGACATACAGAGTGAATGGCTTCTCTAAGTTTGGGAGTTCCAGAGTTAGGGCTCAAAGTTCCACTAAAGCCCCAAATTTCTGTATAGGATTTCCCTTTCTTCACTCTTTAGTGACTCATATAGGAGTTTTGCCATTAACCCATAATTCAGGATACAGATGCAGCCAAGACTTATCATTTCCAGAAATTCTCAAACTTATTTCCTGGCTTTTAGACTCATTGTGGGAAACAGTTTGCTTCCTTTCAAATCAATACTGAGGGCACAGAATCCCAGGGCCAAGATAAAACCCAGAAATTGGACTCCGAATAGGGATAATCTGGGCTTTGGGGAGAGAGACTGCACTCACGTTCAGCTAGGAAATGTCACGTTTTTATGGTATTGTAATTGAAATATCACCAAGAGGAGCTGGTGATTAACGATTTATCTGTGCAGTGTAAGAAGAAACTGTTTTTAAGGTCTAGCTCCATTCTGCTTTTGCCAACACTTTCCCAGGAGGATCAGGGCTACCTCTGAAAGCTGAAGCGAGCACCATGCATGTTCCTGAGTATCTGGGTAAAGGGGAATTCAAAACAAGCATCCTTTTAACTATGGGTTTGGGTTTCTACAAGTATCTGAATATGTACAGTGTACAGGCTTAGGACCATGGGATAAATGGGGATGGACGCTTATTTACTATCAATGGGTCCAGCACAAATTGGCACTCACCATCTGGCCTTTTGACTGGAGAATCAGATGTTATATGGACACTGACAAGCCTTAATCAGCTTTTGCTCCACGAACTGTTAGGTATGGGATTGAATTCCTCTTCTGGCCTGTGGCATAATGGGCTACTGTCTCTTCCAGAAATATCCCTCCCCAACCTTAAACTTGTTTTAATATGGAGCACTCCCTCTTCATGACTAATCCATAGTATTACCCATATTGAAATAAGTTTAAGGTTGGGGAGTGAAATAATTCACAAGAATGAAGTACCAGCTTGGCTTGCCTCATGGCAGAAGTGACCCACCCATAAGCAGTGATACAGCACATGGAGGGGTCTCTGCTAATACAGGGGGTATCTAGAGTATTGAGGACATCAGGAGGAAAGACCCCAAAGCTTCTTTTGTGAACTCCTATATGGCTTGGAACTAATCCTTGCCATTTCTTCATGGCTTCTGGTTGATATCTACCAGACATCGGATCTGTGCAGCTTGGAAGCCACTTCCTGCCATCTCTGTGACAAGAGGGGGCCACAGCTGGGGAGGGAAGTGGGGAATTCTGTCTTGGGAAGCTAGGCTGCAGATTGAAAACGTGATCACTGGGAGGGGTTTCCAGAAAGAATTAAACCAGAACTGAAACTGAATCCTGAAATCCCAGAAGACAGTCATTTCAATCTGACACTAAATAATGTCTGTTCAGATGACTAGCATCCATCACAATCATTACAGGTTGGCCAAGAGGTACCACCTGGGTGCCACCTGCCAGATGGGTCAAGCCCAGGAGCCATCATTTATACCCTTCTCTCTGAGATATCTATTGAAATGGCTCGATCTAGCAAAGCAAAACTAAAGTGAAAAACCTTCATCTGGCAGGTTAAGAAAGAAAAGGGGTGACACTAGCTAGAAAAGAAAGAGAGAAGCTCACCAGGGGCAGAGGCATTGAAGCAAACATGCAGGTGGCTGTTCAGCCACAGAGAGAAGGGTCCCATCTATCAGTCTCATTGGCCCTTGCCCTTGCCAAAGAGAAACACTCCCCTTCTTTCAAGCTCCATCATGGGCTCTGGTATATGACATGCACCCAAGGTTCTTTCTGTCATTTGCAAAAGAAATTGACAAAAGACTAATGTTCAGCCCAGACAAGGTTTATTGGGGACTTAGACTTGAGTGGTAGGGAGAAAGCCCAGCAGTGTTTCCACTCTCTGGCTCCCTAAAAGAAGTGGAACATGGCATTTTATGGGGTTGAGGAGGCTTGGTTTTACCCTCTGTCTCATCGTCTTCAGCACCAGGCTGGGTGTTCTATGCAAGCGCCATTGCTCTTTCTGCACACAGCATACTCACAATAGCATTGTTCTTCTCCACTGCTTCTCCAACAAGGTCGTGCATGAGTCACATGGGATAGAGCTGGGCCTGTGTGTAGACTAGCAAAGACCCTCTGGGGCAATAGAGTGCTGCCTATAGTTAAGGTCTGGATATTCCTTTCTATGGATGGGTTTAGAGCTGAGTGGAGCTGCCTGTGGTTGGTGTTAGTTATTTTAAAAAGTTAAAGTTCTGGGAAGAAGATGGCCGACGTAGGAGGAAGGCTGTGAGGGAGCGTCCAGTGAGAGGAGGATAGAACGCTACAGAAGCAGCAAAGAGGAACAGCAGGGAACCGCAGGGAGAGGTCCATGAAGTTCCCTGGGACAGTGTGGAGCCAAAAAGATCCACACAACTCGGAAGAACAACGAGAACGGAGCAGGGCAAAGGCAGAGAAACCGACATCCCACTCCAGACCTGCTGAGTCACTTTTGAAAACGGCCTGAAGGGAGACGCGGCCAGCTCGGAGGCGGGGAGATCAGGGGGATCGTCGCCGGCAGGAGGCCTTCGGCAGCGGTGGAGGCAGACTGCAGCGGCCGGACGTTTGGTGAGCTGGGGGTTGACGTGGCAGCCTCCGCATTTCTCGCCCCCTGCTGAGGTTCCAGCCTCTGAGAACGCGGAGCAGGCGGCCGAAACTGTTGGGTCTGTGTGGAACTACGTACAGTGGTGTTGGTGGCTGAGGGGGCCCCGGGAAGGCGCCTCGGATGTTCCTGCGCTGAGGGGGCCAGTGCGGCTCGGTGCGCAGAGGCTGCTGGCGAGGGTCTGGAGTCCCCCACATCCTGCCTGGTGAGTGCGTGAAACCACCAGGAGGACTCTGAACGCTGCACCGAGCGGGCTTGGCGGCCCCGCCTGCAGCAGCAGCACCTCCGCAGCGCAGGTGTCAGGTGTCAGGAGAGCTCTGAGATTTGGGAAGTGTAGCGCTGTGTGTCCCTGACACGCAGGTACCACTCCCATAGAGTGAACTGCTCACTTCTCGCCTCCCACCCTGCAGTTCTGAGCGTGGGCGACCCACCAGGAGAGCTCTGAAAACTCCTGCACCAAACTGACACGGTGCGAACCTGCCGTGAAGTCATTATAACAGGGCGCCTGGGCCACTCCTCCGCTAAGGGCCTGTGTGGGGGAGCCACACGGGAGCAGGGGCTCTGAACACCCACACACCACGAGTGGTGGATTCACTGCACAAGAGCCACGCCTGGAAAGTGCCTCACCCACAGTCCCGTGTGTGGGAGACGCACTAGGTGGGCTCTGAAAAACCCTGCAGTCCCTGACACGGAGAACGCAGGGAGAAAGCACATAAAACCTTCTACGCCCTGTGGAGTCCCGTGAAGGGGGCACACCCAGAGAGCGCCTCCATCCCTCCACGCCCTGGGGTGTCACACCTGTAGAAGAGGTGCCCAGAGTGTGCCTGGAATCCACTGGGCCCCCAAGGTGGTGCTCTACAGCCCCGGGCCCTGAGAACGCACCAATGGTGCCTTGAAAATTACCACGCCCGGCAACACCACGCCTGCAGGCTCCAATCTCTACAGGAAAGCACCTGACAGCCCCTCAACACACGGGTCCATTTGCCTCACCAGAATACACCAACGCAATGGGAAAAACCACCAGAAAGAGTTGTGCTCCAGATGAAAGAGCCAGCACCCCACCAAACAAGGGCCAAAAGCCATTATCAATATCGGCGATACGAGATGAAGACATGGAAGTGTTACCAGCAAAGGAATTGATGAAAATAATGCTAAAATTTCTCAGAGACGTGGACACAAAGCTGGAAGACCTCCAGAACCGCATAATCACCGAAATACAACAAATCAAAACCAAACTGGATGCCCAAGATAATAAAATTGAAAGCCTCATCAACAGAATAAATGCGGCAGAGGAAAGGATCTCTGAAACAGAAGACACACAAAATGAAGGTGCCCAGCGAATTAAACAGCTGGAGACAAACCTCAGCAAAACTAATAAAATGATGCAAGAGATGAAGGATTACCTTAGAAAATTGAATATTCGGATCATCGGCCTCCCCGAGGGAGTAGAAAGAGAATCTGGGATGCAAGCAGTGCTTGATGAAATTATACAGGAAAACTTCCAAAACACTTGGAACACGAATCCACCCCGCATACAGGATGGACAGAGAACTCCCAACAGACATGATCCAAAGAGATCTTCACCCAGACACACGGTGCTCAAGTTCTACTCCAATGAAGACAAAGAAGGAATCCTGAGACAAGTACGAAGTAGAGAAAAGATCACATACAGGGGAAAACCCATCAGAATCACTGCTGACTTCTCCGAAGAGACCCTACAAGCAAGGAGAGAATGGACAAAGATCTTCCAAGTCCTGAAACAAAACAACTGTCAACCAAAAATAATCTACCCAGCAAAGATCTCATTTGTATATGAGAACGAAATCAGATACTTCAATAGCAAAGAAAAACTAGAAGAATATGTCTACACAAAACCAGCTCTGCAAAGTCTCCTTAGAAATGCGCTAGTCCCGGACAAAAAGGAGGCAAATCACAAACAAAGTTGGCAAATAAGAAGGTCTCCAAACTAAAGGCCGCACAAACAAGACAATTACATAGCAACAACACACACACAACACAATCACATGGCAGGGCAAAATTGCAACCTCTCAATTTTAACTCTCAACACAAATGGTCTAAATTCACCAATCAAACGACAGAGATTAATAGAATGGATCATCAAACAAGACCCAACCATCTGTTGCCTACAAGAAACGCATCTAACCAGAAAGGATGCAAAGAAACTGAAAGTGAAGGGATGGAAAAAGATATTTCACGCCAATAGACGAGAAAAAAAAGCTGGGGTAGCTATCCTAATTTCAGACGAGATAGATTTCATTCTAACTAACATCAAAAGAGACAGGGAAGGCCATTTTATACTGGTGAAAGGAATGATCCATCAAGAAGCAATCACCATCATTAATGTTTATGCACCGAATCTTAATGCACCTACTTACGTAAAGCAATTACTTACAGACTTAAGGGAAGACATAGACACCCGCACAATTCTTGTAGGCGATCTCAACACACCTCTAACAACAATGGACCGGTCTACGAAACAAAAACTCAACAAAGAAACAACAGAGCTCACACAAACAATAGAACAACTGGACTTAGTAGACATATATAGAACTTTTTATCCTAAGGCCACAGACTATACATTCTTCTCAGCGGTGCATGGCACCTTCTCCAGAATCGACCACATGATAGGACATAAAGCGAATCTAAACAACTTCCAAAACATTAGTATCATACCATGTACCCTCTCAGACCACCATGGGATGAAACTGGAAATCAACAACTCAAAACTCCCCAGGAAGTATAGGCACTCTTGGAAATTGAACAATATGCTATTAAACGAACAATGGGTCAGAGAAGAAATTAAAGATGAGATCAAAAAATTTATGGAAACCAATGAAAACTCTGATACAACATTCCAAAACTTGTGGGACACCGCCAAAGCAGTGCTACGAGGTAGATTCATCGCAATCGGAGCACATGTCAAGGCCCAAGAAAGACGCCAAATACAGGAACTAACCTCACACCTCCAGGATCTGGAAAAACAGCAGCAGAAGAGTCCCACGCACAATAGGAAACAAGAAATCATCAAAACAAGGGAGGAGATAAACCAAATAGAAATCAAAAAAACTATACATAAAATCAACAAATCAAAAAGTTGGTTTTTTGAGAAAATAAACAAAATAGACACTCCACTGGCCCGATTGACCAAAAAAAAAACAAGAGAAAGTGAGAATCAATAGCATTAAAGATGAAAAAGGCAACATAACAACAGACACTGCAATCATTAAGAAAATAATTAGAAATTACTACAAAGAACTGTACTCCCACAAATTTGAGGACCACCAAGAAATAGAAAAGTTCTTGGACTCCCACCACTTACCAAAACTCAGTCCGGAGGCAACTGCAGAATTAAATAAACCCATAACCGAGGTAGAGATTGAAACAGTCATCAAAGATCTCCCAACGAAAAAAAGCCCAGGCCCAGACGGCTTCACTACAGAATTCTACAAAACATTCCGAACAGAACTAACCCCAATCCTCTACAAGCTCTTCAAAACAATAGAGGAGGAAGCAACCCTCCCAAACTCATTCTATGAAGCTAACATCACCTTAATCCCAAAACCGGACAGAGAACCATCAGAGAAGGAAAACTACAGACCTATTTCTCTGATGAACATTGATGCTAAAATTCTCAACAAAATCCTAGCCAATAGAATTCAAAAAATCATCAGACAGATCATTCATCCGGATCAAGTAGGATTCATCCCTGGAATGCAGGGATGGTTCAACATTCAGAAATCCATAAATGTTATAAACCATATCCAAAAACTGCAAAACAAGAACCACATAATAGTTTCAATAGATGCAGAAAAAGCTTTCGACAAAATCCAACACCTCTTCATGCTAAAAACTCTAGCCAAAGTAGGCATAGATGGGAAAATCCACAACATAATCAAAGCAATTTATGATAAACCCAATGCCAGTATCATACTGAATGGAGAAAAGCTAGAACCCTTCCCACTGCGATCTGGAACAAGACAAGGGTGCCCGCTATCACCACTGCTATTCAACATAGTCCTAGAGGTACTTGCAGAGGCCATAAGACAAGAAAAAGAAATCAAAGGCATACGTATAGGAAACGAAGAAGTCAAGCTTTCACTATATGCAGATGACATAATCCTATACATAGAAAAACCAGGAGACTCAATACAGAAACTGCTAGAACTTATACGAGAGTTTGGCAGAGTGGCGGGGTACAAAATTAACGAACGAAAATCAACAGCCATAGTGTACGCAAATAACACCAAGATGGAAGAAGATCTAACCAACAGGATACCATTCAAAATAGCAGAGAGAAGTATGAAGTATTTGGGAATAAATTTAACCAAAAGCGTAGGAGACCTATTCGAAGAAAACTACAAACTATTTAAAAAGGAAATTGAACAAAACCTCAAAAGATGGAATAACATCCCGTGCTCCTGGATAGGCAAAATCAATATCATTAAAATGTCTATACTACCACAAGCAATATACATTTTCAATGCAATTCCAATCAAATTGCCCAAAACATTCTTCACGGAACTGGATACAATGATTCAAAAGTTCATCTGGAAACACAAAAAACCACGAATAGCTAGAACCATCCTGAAAAATAAGAAGTTAGCAGGGGGAATCACAATCCCGGACCTCTGGACATACTATAGAGCAGTGGTTATCAAAACAGCCTGGTACTGGCACAAAGACAGAAAGGAAGATCAATGGAATAGAATAGAAGCACCAAAAGGGAACCCACACAAATACAGCCAATTAATCTTTGACAAAAAGACCAATGACAACTCAAGCAAGTGGGAAGGCCTCTTTAGTAAATGTTGTTGGGACAACTGGCTGATAGCCTGTAGAAACAAAAAGATAGACCCACATCTATCACCATACACCAAGATCCAATCTACATGGATAAAAGACCTAAACCTACATCCAGAAACCTTCAAACTCTTGCAGGAAAATGTAGGAAATACCCTGCAAGACCTAGGAGTAGGTTCCGACTTTCTAAGAAGGACACCAAAAGCAATAGCAGTTGAGAACAGAATAAACAAATGGGACCTCATCAAACTAAGAAGCTTCTGTACAGCAAGGGAAACAATCAACAAAGTAAAAAAGCAACCCACAGAGTGGGAGAAGATCTTTGCACACGATATAGGCGATAGGGGGCTAATTTCCAGGATATACAAAGAACTTCAAAACAACCAAAAAACCAAAACGAACAAGCCACTCAAGAAATGGGCACGGGAAATGGGCAAACATTTCACAAAGGAACAAGTCCAAATGGCAAACAAACATATGAAAAAATGTTCCAGCTCCCTAGCAATAAGGGAAATCCAAATTAAAACATCGATGAGGTACCACCTAACACCAGCAAGATTGGCCCACATAAACAAGAACACCAACGACGCTTGCTGGCGAGGATGCGGGGAAAAGGGAACCCTACTCCACTGCTGGTGGAGCTGCAAATTGGTACAGCCTCTATGGAAATCAGTCTGGAGAACACTCAAACAACTCAAAATCTGCATACCATATGACCCAGCAATAGCACTCCTAGGAATATATCCAAAACACCTGTTTTACGACAAACCAACATGCATCCCTATGTTCATTGCAGCACAATCAGTAATTGCAAAAACATGGAAGCAACCGAAATGCCCATCAGCAGAAGATTGGATAAGAAAGCTTTGGTTCATCTACTCCATGGAATACTACTCAGCTATTAAAAAAAACAAAATGCAGTTCTTTGTGGCTAAATGGGCACAACTGGAAACTATAATGCTAAGGGAAATGAGTGAATCCCAAAAGATTAGATACCACATGTTTGCCTTGATTTAACCTGTAATTTTTGTATGGTTGTTTGTTATTTTTTGAACCTGTCATTGATACTGTCTCAACCCAGATGTTTCGAAGAATGGAACTTGCATTATTTTTAACATATTGTTTACCCAATACTATGTCAATTAATTCCATAATGTTGTATATTGATACTGAGGCCTTGTTGGGGCTTTTAACTGACCGGATCTTTACTCTGTTAGACCTATCTTCAGACCATAGAAGGTCTCCCCAAGAGGCCACTGAACTTATCTGGACAATAAGACGCTGAACTTTATGCTAGGCATGTGTTTGCAAGCAATGAATCTCAACTGAACTTGAACTATGGTTATGCAACAAGGTGGAGGAATCCACCATGGGGGGAGGGGTATGGGAGGGGTGGGGGGGGAATCCCCAGCGCCTATAAAACTGTACTACATAATACAATGTAAGCAACAATAAAAAAAAAAAAGTTAAAGTTCTAGTTTTACGTTATTACACGCAGCTAATTCCCACAAGCTGGTTATTTACCGTGAGCTGAAAACACCAGATGCAACAAAGTGTCTTAGGAGGTTTATTCCAGCTGGGCAGGAACGCAATGGGATGGTGGGGAGGTGAGGAGGAAGGGGGAGGAAGAGGCAGAGGAAGGGAGAGGAAGAAGTGAGGGGAAGCCGGAAGGAGAAGAGAGAGACATAGCCGCACCTGGGGGCCTTTTTGTCACTCAAGTGAGCCTGCAACGTGTGTGGGGTAGAATTGGGAGGGATTGAGGGCAGGCCCCAGGGGATTGGTGCCTGAGACTGTCACAGGTGATTGCCTAAGAATGATTGGTAAGTGGGCAGAGTTGGGAAAGGGGCTGGAAGATTAAGGGATGGGATTCTCGGGTGAAATGCCAGGTTACATCTGATGGCTGGACTGGCGCGAATTTCGTAAGTTGTAATGAAGATGAAATGGCGCCGGATCCAGGGTGGGGTATTCTAATAACATTCCTCCCTTTTGTTACATATAAAGGAAAGGGGGCATTGTTCCCTATGGTTTCTTTAAGCTGAGTTTTCTCTTGGCAGTGGTTGCAGCCTGGTGGGAGGAATGGGAGATGGGGGGACACTCTTAGTCCTGCAAATGGGAATTACCTGTGTGTAATAATATTGTAAGGACCAGAACTCTTAACTTTTTCAGATAACTAACAGTTGGAGATGGATGCATGGTCAGCAGGGGCAAGCTCGATTTTGTGAATCTTTCTCTCTATCCCATCTCAGAAGCAGCTACACCAGGACAAGAACATCAAATCATTCGGGGGGTTTGCCTTGTCTCTGACAACATTCCATTAGTCCCAAGAGGCCAGGAAGGTGAATGAAGTTTGCAGTGAAGTGGTAGGGTCATAGACATTGATACGTGATTTTAAAAAAAATCAGGCAGACAGGAGGACTGGATAGCTGGCTTCAGCGTATGTCTAAGACTATTTTGTGTTGCTACTACAGAACTCCACTGGCTGGTGAATTGTCATGAGTAGAATTTTTTTTGCCTTCAGGGTGAAGGCTGGGAACTCCCAGGCTGCACCTGATGAAGAGCTTTGTTCTGAGTCACAGTACAAAACTGACAAGAGAGCAAGGGGAGGGAAAATGCAGCCTGGAGACCTTGCCTTATCGGCGTTAATGCCCTGCATGAGGATGGTGCCCTCGTGGCCCAAATTCCTCCAACCAGGTCCCACCTCCCAACACTGAGGAGTTAGGATTATGTTTCTAACACAGGAACTCTGGGGAACGCCAGCAAGCCACAGCAGCCTGTCCACCTGAGTAGGCAATTTCCAAGTATTGCATCTGTGAAATCACACAGTCTGTTGATCCAGTCCTTTTGCCTCTCTTCCTCGGAGCCTTTTCAATTTGGGGATAGGATGCCAGTGCCTCCCAGACCTGTCTTGTTTGCTCAAGAAAAGGAAATGTAGAGCTGTTGTGCAAAAACTTGAGCAAGAAGCTACATGCTACTTTCTGTCAGAATAGATTGGAGATGCATTTCCCGGGAAGATTTGGAATTAGCAAAAAGAAGGACAGGACAAATTCCAATGCAGCGGAAGGTGTCAAGCTCCCTAGGTGGCTCCTGGTGAAGGCTGCAGGCATCAGAAAGCTCGCAGGGAAGCAGGGACAATCTCCAGCTGGGATTTCCATTTCAAGGGGAAAATACAAAGCTTACTGTCCAGAATAACCAGAAGGCTGCTTTGAACCCCTGTGTTTGCATACCAGTGGGAAGGTGGATGCAAGAGTGAATGCTGATCAACTGAGACTTTAAATAGTAGACATTAATCCCTTGGAGCTGCCAGGGGTTCAGGCTGGCTTGGGGATGGGATACCAGTGCTAGCTCCTCTGAAGAATACACACACACACACACACACACACACACACACACACAGGTCATAGAAGATGGAGAGAACTTCAGATATTAGTTCAAATTTGGGGGGAGTCTGAGCACCTTCACAACACACACACACACACACACACACACACACACACACACACACACACTCAAGTTCTAGGCTTAATTCCATTCCTAGCTTTGCTCTTTGCCTGCCTAAGAACCCTGGACCCATCATTCAACTCCTCCAAACCTAAATTTCACGGTCCGTAAAATGGAAATGACACAAGAACTACTGCTTCATGGGATTACTACACAAAGTCAAATTGGAATGCTGCCTTTGGCCAATGGTTAACCCTCCAATATGGACACAACCATAAATATTACACTGCCAGACAAGAAGAGCAAATGGCAAATTTGGGAAGGATGTTATGTGTTACTGTAACCACTCATTTCAGATCTGACTGTCAAGTCGACTCAAGGTCTACATGCACAATTCTCAGACAAGCTAAGTGGATTTCCCACTGTCTTCTTCAACCTCTCCTGTATCCCGATGCATTTAAGGACAATTAGACTGTGACAACTCCCTGATGAATAACTATGCACCATGCTAATCTTGTCACGTAGGATGCTGGCAGGAGACACAATTACCACAACATGATTGAAGAGCTTACACATTAATAACTTGTCCCGCTTAAGGTGACAGAGTCCTGCAGCATCTTAATCCCCAGCTTCTGGGGGGTCTTTTCCCGTGAAATCAACATAAATCAACTCTCAAGGAATTTTCATATATTTTCATCTATTTGAAAGAGAAGCAAAACAGAAATCCTCCATCTACTTGTTCACTCCACATGTGCCTATAACAGCCAGGGCAATGTCATGTTGAAGTCAAGGTTTCAGAACTCAGAGCAGGTCTCCCGTGTGGGTGGTAGACACTCAAGTACTTGGAGTATCATTTACTGCCTTCCAGGGTACGCATTAGTAGAAGCTGGAATGGAAAGACAAGTGCCTGAATCTTCAACCAGGCACTCTAGTGTGGGAGATGCAAGTACCCCAGGTGGCAACTTACCATCACCCCAGCACAAAGTGATGCCAGACCTCCACCTTCCTCTGACAGATCTCAGTCCTCAGCCTCCCTCACTCTCCATTGTTGGAGCAGGGCTCCAGCTGCTGGCTTGCAGTGGTTTGCAGCTTTCCAAGATGATGGGCTGGAGCTGAAGTTCAAGGGATGAAATCGTGTGATTCAGAATGTCCAACACATTGAGCTTCAGCCTAACCTATGACAGGATGTTTCTTCTGCATAATAACCGGATCTGTACCAGGTGCTTCAGCAGGCTCCCAATATGCACCATCACTGAAGGGCTTCAATCAGCTCAGCCATCAGGACCCTCCCTTTCCTACACTGACACACTCACAGTCTTTCTCTCTTTCTCTCACACACACAACTTATTGTTCGAACATGCATCACTGTAAAAAGTCTTCTTTCAATTTTTTAGACAACAAAAGCATATCACACGTGGTTTTCTTTTCATATATTTTTTTTTTTTTTTTGGAAATTCACGTAGGTCTGGATCTCGTAGCTGCCTCACACTTCAGGAAGAGGTAGATTTCTACGGCTTCAGGTTTTTCCTCTGTAAAAAAATGTTAGAATGAACATCGTTATGCATCCATCCTCAGATGCATGCGAAAGCTTTTCTTTAAGGCTGATATCAAGGAGGCGAAATGTCTTCAAGAAGCATGTGTGTGCCTTTTACAATCTCATTTCCAGGAAGCTTCACAGCCTACTCTTCCAGCACTATAAACAGAAAGCCCTGTTTTTTTTCATGTTCTTGCAAACAGTGGATATTATTAGTCCTTTCTGTTTTTGCAAACCAGAGAGACAAAACAAAACACAGCGTCGTGCCTTTAAGTCACCTTCCCGTTCACAAGGAGGATAGATTCATATGTTGTTCATAATCTGTGAATCCTCTGTTCACTTCTTTGCCCACATTTTCTTTTGCTTATTTACCTTTTTGTATTTTATTGTTGTTATTATTTTTCCATTATTTGATTTTGTAGCTATAAAGAGTCTCCCCTCCAGTTCCCATTTTTCCCTCCCCATTCTTCACTCCACCACCACCATTTTCCCCCACATTATTACAGTAGAATAGTCCTTCAGCAACAGACACAAGTCCATCATTTTGCAATTTAACTGCATCACGGCATTGCACGTGTTGTGCCCAGATTCTGAGATCCGCAGAAATCTCCAGGAGTCTAAAATCGATCCAAGTGCACAAGGATGGTTTATTCAAGCTCAGCACATCTGAGCCTGGGTTCTTGGTTGAAAGCAGGCAGCTGGCTGACTGACTGGCTGACGGTCTCCCATTGGAATCATTTTGTTGCAGATTTCATTCTTTTTAATGGCTGAACGGTATTCCATGAAGTAGCTGTACCACAGTTTATTTATTCCTCTTTTGATAGGCATCAGGGCTCTGTGCCTGGTTTCTAACTCAATTATTTGCATTTTGCTTATTGATTTAAGAACAGTTTCTATAGAAGTAGTGGAGAACACTCCTTAAGCTGTCCAATATTGTTTTCCCGAATATTTTGTTTATCAATTTATTAATGCTATTTTCCCCTTCAAGAAGTGATTTTTAGTTTTGGGTCAAATTCTCATGAAAGTTTTATTTTGGGAGGTCTAAATTATATGTGTTTTTCTAATGTATTTGTATTTATTATCTTCCGTTTCCTCTTATTTCTTGCTTCTGTGCTTCTTAAAATGTGTCTCTTTCACACAGTTGATTTATTTATTGCATAGTGTCTTATCTTATTTTTCCAAATGTGGAGTCAATTGTTTCAACAGCCTCTGTTTGGATCACTTATTTCCCCACAGACATGAAATACTACTATAATCACGAACACGGGCAGAAAAGGTCATAAATCCTTGAATCTATTGTGAAAAAAAAAGCTTGTACATTCAGGTAGTGTTAGTGGAGTGCAATTCATGTGCTTCAATAAACTTCAATAATTCATTAGTTAATTTTTATATTTCACATGATTTGTTCATCTTTGTCAAATGCCTTCCGTTTCCCTTGTGCATTTGCTCTTCTGTTAGAATGCCCATAGAAGACCTGGGAGACATGTTGCTGAGATGTTTCACAAGTTCATGGCAAGAGGGCTCACATCTCCCAATATTGAATTTACCAACTGGACAGTGTCTAAGTACTTAGATCTTCTTAACAGGCACTCGCCTATGCTTTATAATGTTGTTATAATGTTGTCATTCTCTTGTTGCATATTCCTCATCAAGGTTACCCTTGTTTTATGTCTTGAGTTGCTGAATGCATTATTTTTCCTCTTCCTTTTCGCACTGAGTATCGATGATGCTAGATATCAGCGGACATTACATGGAAAATGCGTATGATAAAAAAAATTTAAACTATGGGGTCAGGCGTTTGGTGTAGGGGTAAAACCATGGATTAGGACACCTGGGTCCAAAGCTCGACTCCTTCTTGCTGATGCAAATCCTGTGAGGCAGCAAGGAATAGCTCAAGCTCTGGACACCTCTGTGAGAGACCTGGAGGAAGGGCTTGGATTTTCATGTTAGCCCAGACCAGTCCCGGTTATTATGAACATTTGGGGAGTGAAAAGGTAGACAGGAACTCTCTCTCTCTATCTCTCTCTAGAGAACTATAGAGATATAGATACAGATAGATAGAGGTATCTATAGAGATATACATATAGATATAAATATATAGATATAGATCTCCCCTCCCTCCCTCAAGTAGATAAATACCATATATGAATTTCAAAATCATTTATACCAAGATAAACTTCTTTTTAAATTTTTTATTTGAAAGGCAGAGTTACAGAGAGACAAGGAGAAACAAAGAGAAGGAGAGAGAATCTTCCATCTATCCGATCCCTTTCCAAATGGCCTCAATAGTCCAGGGCTGGGCCAGGTCAAAGCCAGGAACCTGTAGGTTCTTCTAGGTTTCCCGCATGGGTGCAGGGGCCCAAGAGCTTGGGCCGTCCTCTGCTGCTTGCCCAGGGCATCAGCAGGGAGCTGGATCAGAAGGACGGCAGCCAGGATTCAAATCTGCACTCAAACGAGATGCCCTCATTCCCAGCAGAGGCCTGATTCACTATGCCACAGTGTCAGCTCCAATAAACTTACCTTTTTCCTCAACCTTTCAGGAGCACTCTAAATCTACTCCATTATTTTTATTTTCTTGGACATTCTCAGTATACAGATGTGCGTAAATATGATTTCCTCCTTCAAGTACCACAATTTATTCCAGTTTCTTCCTGTGTTCTTTTGATCACTTTTGATAGAATGATGACAGAGAGGATAGCATCTCATGCCCCCTCTTGCCCTTAACATGTTTTGCCATCAGAGGCCGTCCTAGAGCCCTCCTCATTCTTAATTTCTGGGTGCCAAGCACTCTGGTTGTCTGCACACCTTCCCTATAGGCTTGCATCCAGCGAGGTTTTCCAGGGCACTGAGGAAGTTATGCAGATCATTGTCCCAAAGCAAATAGTTAAACTTATTGGTAAACAAATGTAAGTAGTCCCAACCGTGAGCCAAATCCATCAAACTCTTCTAGAAGCTTCGTTAACTGATCCTTCAGTTGGGGACATAACTAGATCATATATATCTTTCACTATCATTGGGACCATGGAGTATATAACTTTCTCTAAATACTGAATGTGCTAGACTGGTCACTCCAGCATATAATGTTTCTCTGTAATCCCAATATTTTAGCCAATGAATAGGCGATGAAATGATACTTTTTTCCATTAAGCACTAACAGAGCAAATTACGTAAAAATTATTTCTATCAGAGTGCCATGTATTCAGAACTAGATACTACTATCTAATGTTTTATCGTATATTATGTGCCAGGGACTGTCATGAATTTCATGCTTATATCGGCTCTTTTATCTCCTTGCTATGACATAATGTACTTTAATGCACTAGGATCTAATTTACTAGTATGCTATTGGGGACTTTTTTCTCTAGTTTATTTATCTTTCCATAGCCATGGAACTTTTTTGTTTAGGCAGAGACTTCATTTCCCAAATACACTCAAATGGCCAGGACTCAGATGGAGAAGTTAGAGATTCAAGGCAGGTCTCCCACGTGGGCAGCAGCAACCCAGCTAACTGAGCCATCACTGATGCCTTACAGACTCTGCTTTGGCAGGAAACCAAATCAGAAGCTGGACTTAGGCCCTACCCCAGGAAACCTGATAAGGGAGGTAGGAACCTCAACTGACATCTCAGGTGCTGGGTCCCTGTGTTCATGTTTTAACACTACTCTTCTTTCCCCCTCTCCTCTGACCCCTGGGGAAGTTTCCTAGCCTCAGAGACTCAATTGAGAAACTTAACATTTTCTATCCTCCGAGACAGTTTATGAATAGACAGTTTGGGATTCTATTGAAAATCTGCTTTTTTGAATCCCCTATAAAGCCGTCTAGACATATTGAATTTTTTAGGGCCACCTTTTTTTTTTACTGCTTTCAAAATTTCATAAATAAGTTTTCTGTTATTTCCAAACTAAATTTTGGTCATTACTTGTTCCCGGCAAACATTCATGTTATCGATTATTTTCAAGTTAATACAAACACTTACGTGCTTCAAGTTTTTTAAATCTCCATGTCTGTAGCCTGCAATCTACCTCATGTATAAAACGAATTATTTGAAATGAGAGTCTCTTTTTGCCATAATCAGGCCCAAGAAATTGGCCTATTTTTACTGCTGTTTTCAAATATCAGCTTTAGAGGGGTTTAGCATTAGAATTTGTATTTGCTTTCATTTCACTCTTTTTAAAATTCTTTTTTATCCTGCTATAATTGATTGCATCATTATTCATTTTTCAAGTGTTTTTGCTTCAAGTAAGCATATAATGTTTTTCAGTCGCATCTCCTACTAACACAACTAGCCTTGTCTTTTTCCGGAGTTTCTCTTTAGTAAGATCCCATGAGTTTTCTTTTGAGCCCTCCTCCACTGATGTTCTATAGGAGAAAAATGGGGAAACTATTGGGATCTTTTTCAGCATTTGGTGTTCTGGCATGACAAATGGCTGATGGGTTCAGAAAAGGCTGTGTGTTTTCTATCAAATATAAATATAGGTATAAACACATCCTGTGTTTTACACATCACAAAACAGTGTATTTTGTCTCTTTATTTCTTTTCTTTTCTTTTGTTTTCTGAGTGCAGTACGTGCTGGCCTCGCGTGGTGGCTATGGATGTCCAGTCTGTGTTCGCATTTCACTCTGCTGTGTCTCTGGAAGTTGTACTTTTCACTGTGCAGTGCTTTTTTTTTTTTCCATCCTGGAACGAGTTGGGACAGGAGGTGAAAGAGCTGGGCATCTGGGTGGCTTCTGCATGTCGTATGTCTGTTGGCTCCTGCGGCAATGGCAGCCTCGACCACGGTCCTCACCCTTGCTGTTGCTTGAGCACAGACCCAGTAGGGAGCTCCAATTCAAGCCATGGGACTCGAATGATTTTTTTGTTCAATCTTGCCATACCACCTTAATTGTTGTTACTCTCTCCCTGCTGTAATTTTTCTAATTTATTTGCAGCCTTTACTCTGCTGTTATTTTAGGTCTCCTTATAAATTTCAGCCTCATGGTCTCTATCCTTTAATCAAGAATTTGCCATGTTCTCAATTACGATAAACCATATGCTTGCATTTATTCATAATGTTTCCGTTTCCTTTCCTTGTATTTGTTGGATTGCTCCCATTTTCCTTATGAAATCTCTCTTCTTTGTGCAATTCAGAAATTACTCATTTGATTCCTGTTTTCTAAAGGTCACACTTAAATTTTTAAGAAGATTCATTTTGCTCTCTTAGTGTTTAAAAAAAGACCATTACTTTCAGTTTTAGGTGGAACTATTTTACAAGTAATTTTTTTTTTTAGTTGGCTCTCTAAATTTTGATAGTTTCTTTGTCGACCATTCTTCCTTCTCTGTCATTTCCTTCTCTGTGATACCAAACCAGGCTGTCCTAGAGAATCTATTCTGGCAATTCTCAGATAATGGGCTGCAAGGTGCTTACCTTTCTGTGTAGTTGCATGTCAAAGTGTTGTTGTTTTATCCTTGCGATGGAATGAGAGTTTGGCCAGGGATAAAACTCTGGGATTAAAATTACAAGTGCTCCCATCGCCTTCTCACATACACCATTCCCAGTGACCAGTTGGATACCCCTATGCATTCCTTGTTCCTTAGGGGTTTTTTTCTGAGCATAATTTTTAAACATTTATAAAAAGATTTACCTATTTTTATGGATAGACAGGTCTACAGAGAGAAAGAGATACAGAGAAACAGGTCCTCTGTCCTCTGGCCCACTCCCAAAATGGCTGCAAAGGCCAGAGCTGAGCCAATCCGAAGCCAAGAGCCAGGAACTTCTTCCAGGTCTCCCACATGCGTGCAGGGTCCCAAGGCTTTGGGCCGTCCTCGACTGCTTTCCCAGGCCACAAGCAGGGAGTTGGATGGGAAGTGGAGCAGCTTGGATATAAACCAGCACCCGTATGGGATCCCCATGCATGCAAGGCCACTAGGCTATCGTGCCAAGCACAGGCAGTTTTTATATTTTTGAAATTCATCATGAGTGGATACATGTATTTGGGTTTTTCCACTTGACTTGTGTTTCTTGCACACTTCTTCACACAGAGCTCTTCTCCTAATATCTAATTCTGTTTGGTTTTAAGCAAGTATTGGAAAATGAATAATCTACCCTCCTTATCTCTTCAGTCCCCTTTCACTTTCTGTCATTTTCTATTGCCTGAAAACATTCTTACATTGACTCTCTGGGCTGTTAAGATGGTCTTTGATCGTATCCATTCCGCTATTTAACATATCAACTGATTTTTCATCACCAGGACCACTGGTTTATCATTTAATTTTCACACTCTCCCATTCTTACTTCATGGAAGCAGTGTTCTGTCTTCCTAAGGATATTAACTGAACGTTTGGCATCTGACATTTTGTGCCCTGTTTATGCTTTTCATTGTGCCAATGCTCTTGGTTGAGTACCATGGTTGGTGTTGAAGAATGACGCTGTAGTCTGGATGTGCTGGCGGCTTGACTTTTAACATGGAGATGTTTGGATGGAGCCAAACTGGAAGATTATGTCAAACTGTTACCCTTGGATACGATTCTGATGATTTCAGAGTGAGTTAGTCCTTGCAAGATCAAGTTGTTAGAAAGCAAGGCCTTTTCACACATGTGGTCCCGCCCAGATGCAGTCATTTCCCTTTCTGCTCCTCCACCAGGTAGCAACATGGCCAAGGGGGAGGTGGGTTTATCATCAGATGCCAAAAGTGGGATTTACTCCGTCTTGGACTTTCAAATTGTGAGATCTCATTGTTTCATAAAGCACCTAGCTTCGGGTACTTTGTTGACAGCAACAGAAAGCCAGGAAAGATCAATGAGGATGGAGCCAGAAGCCACAGGAGGGAGGGAGGGGCTAATACCTCCCTCCTCTCCTACCCTGGAAGCTCCTCACCCTTTCCAGATGCCACCAGAGAAGTCCCTGACTCTTAAGACCACGCCTCCACAGCCAGGGAAGATAGCAAATGATTACTTCCTTGTAAAAATTGGTGGCATCAAGAATTACCTGCCCCAAGCATTTCTTCAAGTTCCCCTCAACCCCTCATAATGGTTCGTTATCCCAGGGTTTCTCCTGCTGCTCATGTTGGCTGTGCTTGAGATGATTAATTTCCTAGTAGTTCTCTAGTCCAGACCTCACAGTTACGCCTTTGGACTATAGTTTTCTTCAATTAATCTGGTTCCATCCATATTCTGTGCTAGAGAAATCCCCACCACAACTACCACTAAAGATCTGTATCACGGGTGCCATTATCTTGGTATTCAACAACACAGTGTATGGAATCTTTGTAGCTGTTTCATTATTTCTTGGGATTCGGGGTAGTAAGGGAAGTTGGTGCGTGTTTATTGCTCTTGAGCTAAGATTTTTGCCTCAAGAAGTAGAAAACAAAGACCAAAGAATGCATGTATTTTGCTCAAGATCTCACCACCTGGAAGTTGTGATGGAACACGCATGTCTTTCGATTTCAGAATGCATGTCTTTCCCATTGCACGGTGTGTGGGCTATGCTACCGGTACTGGAGAACATTCTTGGGTGCATAAAAATGCGGGTGATTTCAGTGTAGTTGTTATTCTTGGAAAGTACACTTGGTGACTAATAGTAGTTGCAGAGCTGACTTTTGAGAACAGGTGCAAAAAGGAAGCCATGCCCAGAATTAGAAGCAATCTGCTGAGTTAGGACCACAGGTGTCCTGGGCAGACAGTGGGAAATACACACACACATAGCTTCAGAAAGAAGCTATTGGACAGACCAGCATGAAATCATCACTAAACTCTTGCCAATCTTTTTCTAGACTTCCAAATCTTTCAGCCTGTCTTGAAATCCCAGAGACTATCCTGGCTTACCTATAGAAATGCTAACACATATGTCTGTCTGTTTGCATAAAAACTGCAGTTCATTCCAATGCATCCAACACTGGTTCCTTTGCTTCCCTTAAAAAGAAAAGGATTTATCATTTAATTATCTACTTATTTTTATTTATTTATTTATTTAAAAGGCAGAATGACAAGGAAAATGGAAAATCTGCCATCCTTTGATTCATTCCCCAATGGGCTGCAACAGCTGAGACTAGTTCAAGCTGAAGACAAGAGCCCAGAACTTCATCTGACGCTCCCATGTGAGTGGCAGGAGCTCAAGTGTTTGGGCCATTCTCCACAGCTTTCTCAAGAGCATTAGCAGAGAGCTGGATCGGAAGAGGATCAGCTAGAACTCAAAGTCATGTTCCAATATGGTGCAGGTGTCACCGAACACAACACAGGCCCTTCTCTTCTTTTCTTTAGGACTATATTCCTGGTAGATAGCACTTTTTTTTTTAAAAGATTTATTTATTTATTTATTTATTTTTTTGGAAAGGCAGATATACAGAGAGGAGAGACAGAGAAAAAGATGTTCCATCCAATGATTCACTCCCCAAGTGAGCACAACGGCCGATGCTATGCCGATCCGAAGCCAGGAGCCTCTTCCGGGTCTCCCACGCGGGTGCAGGGTCCCAAAGCTTTGGGCCGTCCTTGACTGCTTTCCCAGGCCACAGGCAGGGAGCTGGAAGGGAAGCGGGGCTGCCGGGATAGAACCAGCGCCCATATGGGATCCCGGGGCGTGCAAGGCAAGGACCTTAACCACTGCGCCACCGCGCCGGTCCCGATAGCACTTTTTTTAGAACCTGTTAGCCAACTGCCAATCAGCCCACAGCAACCACTCTGTAAGTTACAGGATGCAAAGCAGGCTATTGGCTAAAACAGTTGAACTGTGAACTTCATCATAGAAGGAGCAGGTGGAGGGTGCAGGACTGCTGTGAAGTTAAGCTCCCAGGCCATGTGAGCTGATCCTGTATCTTGAATAATGGAACCTGCACCCAGGTGACCTCTGGTACAGCACATCTGATCTCTTTAAGTTCATTCCTACCAGGGTGTCACTTGTCAGACGCAACAGCTTGTCTGCTGGTTGTATAGGAGACAGCTGACAGTTCGAGTGAGGTATCAGGCATTTTGCTGATGGCCAACGTCACCCACAAAGTGGATGAGGCTTCTGTCCAATGCCAAATCCTGCTCTCTAAACCACACTCAGGTATTTCCTTGGGTCTCTCTCGCCAACACAAGCAGAGAACCCCGTGATTGTTTTTTCCAGCTAGCTCCATGTCATGTTCTCCCCTGAAACCATCAGAGACCAACCCAGTCCACACTCACATGCCTGAATTTCTGAAATATCCACAAAGAATTTCCTGCTACACGTATCCTTACATGTGTGCTAGAAATCTCTGCCATGAAAGAGTGACTTCCTGCCAGTCCGTTTCCCTTCTGCAAATCCAGCACTACCTTCATAGTTTTCACCTGGGGATATGGGTACCCACAGCAGAGAATATATTCAAAGCAAAACTAGGACATGGGCCTAGTATTATGACAAAAGTGGTTAAGCTGTCACCTGGAACACTGGTATCTCATACGGGTGTTGTTTCCACTGCCCCACTTCTGATCCAGCTCCCTGCTAGTGGGCTGGGAAAGCTGCAGAAAATGGTCCAAGCGCTTGGGCCCCTGTAATCCATATGGCAGATCAAGCTGAAGCTACTGTCTTTAGGTTTCAGCCTGGCCTGCCCTGGTGCTTGTGGGCATCTGCGGAGTAGAACAGCGGTTAGAATATCTCTTTCTAGGGGCTGACACTGTGGATAAATAGGCTAGTCCTCAACCTGCAAATGCTGGCACCCCGTATGTCCTGACTACTCTACTTACGATCCACCTCTAGGCTTATGGACTTGGAGAAGTAGGAGGAGACCCAGAAGAAGCTCGTGGCTCCTGGCTTTGGATAGGCTCAGTTCTGGCCATTGCAGCCATTTGGGAAATGAACCAGTGGATGGAAGATCTTTCTCTCTGACTCTGTTTCTCTCTGTAAGTCTACCTTCCCAATAAACACAAATAAATATTTTTAAAATATATTCTGTCTGTTTCCCTCTCTTTCTGTAATTCTGACTTTCAGGTAAATAGATAAATCTTCTACATTAAAAAAGAAAACCTTTTAGCAATTGTGGGAAAAATGGAGCAAACACCAAAACGATCTATCTAAGTCAGGGGTCTGGTGCTGAAGCCAAGTCCAGGAAACACACAAGCCTAGACCAAAATGAGTCTGTGGGAAGACATCTGATCCAGTAGCTAAATTGCCACTTGGAATGTCCTAATCCCAACACCTGAGCTGGAACATCAGCTCTGCTTCTGATCCAGCATCCTGCTGACACACCCTGAGAGGAAGCAGGAGGCCTCAGGTAGATTCCTGCTGTCCATGTAGAAGACCTAGATTGAGTTTCTGAATCCTTGAATCCTCATTTCAGCCTTTACAAGATGCAGCCATTGTAGGCATTCCCTTCTCTTCTCTCTCTTTTTCTCCTTCTCTCTCTTTCTCTCTCTCCTTCTCTCTCTCTCTCCCTCCCTCCTTTTCTCTCTCTGTCTTCCCCTTCCCTCTCTCCCTACCTCCCTCCTTCATTGTCTCTCTCTCTTTCTCTCTCTCTTTCTCTCTCTCTCTTTCTCTCCCCTCTCTCCCTTTCTCTCCATCTCCCTCCCTGCCTCACTGTCTCTCTCCTTCCTCTCTCTCTCCCTATCTCTTTGCATCTGCCTCTCTCTCATTCTCTCCTTCCCTCCCTCCTTATCCCTCTCTCTCTTTTTACATTTCTCTCCTCTCTCATTCCTTTCTCTCTCCTTTTCCTACCCTCTCTCTTTCCCTTTTACTTCCCTATCTCTTTTCTCCCCTTTCTCTCTCCCTCCCCAGTAGATGAATATCTTTTGTAAACATTTGAAATGACAAACAAAGTTGCACTAGCCAGGGAGGCTGCTCATAAGCCCTCTGACATGCTTGCAGATTCCCCCACTCGTGTCCTGAACTTCTCTCTAGCCTTTGTTCCTACTCCCAAGCAAAGCTCACATCCTGTGCATGGTCTCACCACATGAGCTAATGCTGTGACTATGCCTCCTATTCCAGCCCCTCTGAGTTACCACTCACTGCTGAAATGATCTTCACAGGTGCACAGAGCTGTCAGATTCCCATGGTTCTTGCAATGCCCTGTCCCACCAAGGCCCTTCATGGACCCAAAGGAAGCACCTGAAACATGTTGGACTCACTGCCACCAGGACTGATCCTATGCCTGAACTCCCTCCAGCTTGGGAGCAATGCGAAGGCACCGGACGACAGCATCTGTTCTCTCTCCACCCCAAGCCCCACCGCCACTCAGAGCACAGCTGGTAACAGATCCAACGCCTGGAATAGCACTGCACATTTGCTTGGCACTAAACAAGGGTCCTGTTGATGCAGAGACACAAGTCATGCAACACACTCATTCTCAAAAGACACATTTGGAATCTCCTCGCCTACTTTCATCTCCAGAAATGTTAAAAATAATCTCTTTCCTTCACCCACTCCCACACTGGTCAGGCCTTCCAGCTTGTGCCCTCCAGGCTCTCATGCCCACACCAGAGATGAGTCTGGCAGTTGGAAGGGGGTGGTGGGGTGGATGTCTACATGGGCACAGTGAGGGTAACAAGGCTCCCAGGACAGAGATGGTCGAGGAGCAGTCAGAGGCACTGTACCAGGCAGGAGGCAGGGCAGGGCAGAGAGATGATGGGACTCACCAACATTCTATAAAATGCAGATTTTGTTAGAAGTCCATAAAGACTGCAAAAGAGGGAGCTGAGAGTGGCCAGTAAGGGGGAAAAAGCAGAACAGGAGCTGTTCTTTGACTTAAATGCTCACATCCCCCCAAATTCATGTGTCCAAACCTTAGTCCCCTTCGAGATGGCATCCAGAGGTGAGACATTTGGGAGGTGATTTGTTTGTCATCATTGGGACCCTTGAATAGCATTAGTACCCTTACAAAAAATAGAAGGGGCAAGTGCAATGGCTCAATCGGCTAATCCTCTGCCTGCAAGCACCAGCAACGCAGATGGACTCTGCTTTGTGTCCTAGTGGCTTCATTACTCACCCAGCTCCCTGCTTGCGGCCTGCAAAAACAACATAGAATGGCCTTGGGACCCTGTACTCACATGAGAGACCCAGAAGAGTCTGCTGGCTTCTGGCTTCAGATTGGCTCAGCTCCAAGCATTGCAGCCATTTCGGGAGTGAACCAATAGGTGGAAAATCTCTCCATCTCTGCCTCTCCCCTATGTAAATATGCCCTATCAATAAAGATAAAATCTTTTTAAAAAAAAATTGAGAAGTGAAAGCAATGGTTTTTCTTCTCATCGTGGGAAGGCACAGAGAGAAGGTGGCCATCCACCAGCCAGGAAGAGTGTGCATACACACACACACTTACACACATATAAGCAGATGCACGCACTCACACACACACACCAAGAATGTTAACCCTACATTAAAGTAAATGTTTAGAAACCACAGTGAGTGGGTAGCATATTCCAGGAAGCAGACTCTGAGGTCAACAGAGGAACGCAGAGCACGTCCTGGAGGCTGACTTGGAAGCTGAGACCTGAATCCCACCCTGGGTGCTCCAGTCAGTCTCTCACCACTGGGTTCACAGGCCATAAAATGTAGAACATTACCTCATGCAAAGAAGGATGCAAGGAATGGTCAAGCACACAGGGAGGAAGGGCTCCCGCCATTGTACCCTGTGAGCCCAAGAGCTGGGCATTTAACGTGTAATTCCAGTATCACACTGAAAGACTTTCTAATGTCTAGCAGATGAAGAAGCTGAGAGCAAGAGTTGACAAGAGCTTTGTTCACAGCAGCTCTGAAAGAGACCACAACCCGAGCATCCCAAGGCCTGGCTATCCTCTCCGTCCATGCAGGTACATCCCATGGTTTCATGTGTCAGCACGGAAGGTCATGCATCCCACTCTGAATTAGAAGTGACTTTGGTGTGGGGTTTTTGGTTTGTTTTTTTTTTAAAGCTCCCAGCCACAAATCAAATGTGGCATTCAGTGGAAATATTCTTAGAGAAATTTTGACCTTCAATAATGAAAGAAAAGTTCGTGAAAGCAGTACAGCAGAAGGTCCTGCACTTGAGTGACCGTTGGCCTTTCATTCCACGGGCAGAGCTCAGAAGGGGAGCTGAATAGGCCCCCTCATTGCTCCCCTGCTCTATTTCAGTGCTGTGCATCATCAGGGGGCAATTTTAAGCAGGCAGGACCTCGCACTTCTTTTTAGCAAACCAGAAAATGCCTACTCCACACACAGTCAGGGTTCCAGGAAGTCCAGGAGAAACACTAGCCACATCTGGCGCGTCCCTTCCAGAAGGTTCCCCTCTTCCTGCAGAAAGCATGCAGCAAAATGTGCCGATGCACAATCCCTGACACAGGTAAAGGAACAGTCAGGAAGGCAAGTGTTGGTGTGGGCTGGGGGTCCAGGGAGGGTCCATGCAGCCATAAAACTGAAGATGACAGATGTTCTATCTCCAAGGTAGCTCACAGTCTAACCCTGCTCCCCGTTAAGAACCTTCCAGAGACTCTGTCCGGTCCTCATCTTACTCATACTCCAGATATCACACCAACAACATCAACCAAGCACTGCATCCCCAAATCTGTCCTCGTGCTGCCCACCCTGCCTTTCCTCCCCCCAGCCCCTTTTGCTCCCTACTCATGCCTGGCTAATCCTGGTGCGAAGATCATCAACAGACAACCCGGTCCCTGTTGTTCCTGACTGATGTGACATCATACTGGGTCCCTGCCACGGAAACACCCTGGACAGCCAAACGCAGCTGATATAGGTCTCTGTAACACAGATCTCCAGCCAGACTCTGCCTGGCAATCTTGTAGGACTGGCCAGAGCCCACGCACAAAGCCTTATCCTGCAGGCACAGCTGCCCGAGCATCCCATTCCACAGCCAGCAGCCATCACTCCCTGGGTCCTGGTCACTGGGGTGTGCCGAGACATCTCTGCTTGCAACTTGGCCACATAGTTTGTGTTAGATCCTGATTCCATCAGTTAAGAGTTGGGCTACCCGGGCAAGCTGCTTCCTTGCTCCTCATTTTCTCTAAAATGGGAATGAGGGAACCAAGTGCCTTTCTAAGGGTGTGCCAAGGACATGCTAAGCACCCAGTCTGTACCCAACAAATTTGCTTCTCTCTGGCCAAGAACCTCATGGGCAACCTCCCAAAGGAGTCATCTCTTACGTTAAGTCTTTCAGGGGCTCTAGGGTGTGATTTCCGGGGACCTTTCTCCATCTTCTCCAACTCCATTTGCGTGAGGTTCCACCTGACACCATCTTGTGGCAACGATGGGAACTGCAGGTGGCTAGCTCCAGCAGGCTTGCTCTATTTTGTGCTCTGGGTAATGATGGCCAGAGGAGATTAAAGCAATGGCTACAAGCAGTACTGTTGTTCTATAGTTCGCCACGGAGTGAACTTGTTCCTAGGCACTCCAGGTTGCAAACGCTGCAAAATGAGAGAGCCAGACAAGCTACCTCATCCCCCACTCCAGGTCAGATGACAATGCCACAGTTTGCTGGAGTATCCACTGTGTGTCATTCTCAACAGCAGTGGCTCAGCAAGCCACGTGAGAGGCAGTAGGCACTCTCAATGACTGGCAAGGCTAACTATAATTTTCTTGCCACTTCGTATGCATTAACACCATTACAAATGAGTGCTGGGGTGAGTGTTTGGATCAACAGTGAAGACATTGTGAAGGAGACCTGAACCCCAGGCCAGAGGGCCCAGGTTTGAGCTCTGCCTCTGCCCCTCATTCCAGATGCCTGCTCAATCCTGGAGCAACAGGTGCTCACTTACATACCTGAGTGCCTGTTGCCCTCCTGGGAAAGCTGGGTGACGGCTTCAGCCTGGCCCGGCCCTGGTTCTTAGCAGGCATTTACAGAGCGAATGAGCAGATAAAAAAAAAACCTCTCATTCCTTTTCACATAAATAAAATATATAATTTCAAGCTATGTTCTTAAAGATTTATTTGTTTGTTTGTTGTAAATGCAGTTCCAGAGAGCAAGAGAGAGATTCTTTTCATCTACTAGTTCACTCCCCAAATGACAGTAACAGCCAGGGTGAGGCAGAGCCAAGGCCAGGAGCTGAATTCCATATGAGTCTTCCAAGGCACGGTAAGGCCCTGAGCAGTTAGGCCATCTTGCCCAGGCGCATTGTTAGGGAGGTAGATGGGCAACAGAGCAGAGGAGACTGAGAAGGGAGACTGATGTCACAGGCAGTGACTTAACCGGAAAGGAAGGAAAGAAGGAAGGGAAGGGAAAGAAAAAAAAGAAAAGAAGAGAAGAGAAGAGGAGAGGAGAGGAGAGGAGAGGAGAGGAGAGGAGAGGAGAGGAGAGGAGAGGAGAGGAGAGGAGAGGAGAGGAGAGGAGAGGAGAGGAGAGGAGAGGAAAGGAAAGGAAAGGAAAGGAAAGGAAAGGAAAGGAAAGGAAAGGAAAGGAAAGGAAAGGAAAGGAAAGGAAAGGAAAGGAAAGGAAGAGAGAGAGAAAGAAAGAAAGAAAGAAAGAAAGAAAGAAAGAAAGAAAGAAAGAAAGAAAGAAAGAAAGAAAGAAAGAAAGAAAGAAAGAAAAACAAGCTCTCACAGTGGCACAGTGAGTTAAGCAGCCACCTGTGAGGTAGGCATCCCATCTAGATGCCAGTTGGAGTTCTGACTGCTCTACTTTCAATTCAGCTCCTTGATAGCACGCATGACAAAGCAGTAGAAGATGACCCAAACGCTCGGACCCTTGTCGCCTGCATGGGAGACCTGGAAGGTGTGTTCCATGCTCTTGGATTTGGCCAAGCAGTGAGCCATTTGAGGAGTGAACAAACAGGTAGGAAATTCTCAATTTCATCTCTCTCTCATCTGCCTTTCAAATAAACAGATCTTTACAAAGGAAGGAAGAAAGAAATTAGTTCTGACATGTGTGAGTTTGTCTAAGGAATCCCACCACAGGTCATCTTGTTTTAGCACTCAGAGTCACAGCACTCCCTTCCAGAACCTTCTTCCTGTAGCAAACAAGTTAGGTGGGGCAGGGAGGAAGCCAGAACAGCACAGGCTTGGGAGGGTAATGTACTCAGGCCATTACTGAAGTGAAAATACAGAATGCCCCACTTCATGTGTCCCCTACATCTCTGTTGGTGAACATTGTTTATAGGAAACCAAAGGCCTTGTTTGTGTTAACAGCTCCAGCTGGGATGAGAGCAAGACCTCCAGGGAACAACTTCCGGAGGAAATAATAGGAATGAAGCACCCAGTGCTGGTGATGGGAGAATCACCAGGAATACAGTCTTCATGCAAGCCCGTCTCTTCATGCTGAGGGCCAAGGCGCTGCACGGATGAGTGGAGACCTGTTCCAATCAGCTCAGTGCTGTGTGATTCAGGTTAGTCATCCCTTCTGCAGAAATCACGTGTCTTATTGTGCCTGGCGGACACTCAATAGTCCTTTGCACGCTCTTCAAGGGCAGCCTTTTGATGGGGTTGTCTGTTTCCTCCCGAGCTCCTGCCTGAGTTGACAGTGAGTTGTCTCTGCTTTTGACTACCTGTCACCAGGCGCTACCTCAGAAGATTCCATCAGCTCACTTCAAAATGACAGACCTGGTGACCGCTCAACTTCCTCTTGGCACCAGACTTCATTCAGCACCATGCTAGTAAGTGTCTGCGTGGTTGGGCACTGGCAGATTCAGCTCTCTCCTGGAGAGAACAAAGCTGCCAGGCCTGGTAGCTGGCACCTGCTTCCTCCTTTGCACGCTGGATCGGTGTAAAACAGCACCCTCCCCGCCACACCCCTCATCAGCTTGACGAGCTGACTGAAGATGACTTGGTGAGCATGCTGCAATAACAAAGCCTCCTATATCTCAGAGTTATTTCTTTGTCGTGTATGCTCCAGCCATCCAAGCAAAAGAAGGAGCTGAAGCCGCATGCCCCTTCCAACTCAACCCTAGACTTTTGTCTTTGCGGCCTGCAGGAAGGGAGAGGTGGAGGATTGCATGGGCTTTTCTACTCCCTCAGTTAGGCACAGCATCTGTCATGTCTGCCCATTTTTCACCTGTGAGAATTAATTGCATGATCCCAGTGAACTGTAGGACTTTTACGTGCACAGGAAGGAGGACTTAAAATTCAGAATTTGTGTGAAGGGGCAGTTGTTGGCAACCATAGTGAGTGGGCTGTGTCAAGCTCTAGATTCCATAGGGAGTGATTTGTCTCAAGAGCTGAGAGGCAAGCACAGAGGGAAGCCCAGCGAGAGGCAGGGACTTGCGAAGATTAGGTTGTTAGAGTGTGGCCTTCAGAGAAAGGATCAGTCCTTGTGAAAGAGACCTTGAAAGTAGGCATGGGGACATGGGGGGTTAAGCTACTGTGCTGGGTTCAAGTCCTGGCTCCTCAGCTTACAGCCCAGCTTTCTGCTATTACATCTGGGAGGCGGCAGGAGATGGCCCAAGTACCTGAATCCCCACCACCCACGTGGGAGTCTCAGATGGAGTTTCTGACTCCTAGTTTTGGCTTTGCCCAGTTCTGGATAATGTAGACATTTGAGGAGGGTAAGCCAGTAGGTTAAAAAAATCTCTCTCTCTTACTTGCTCACTCTCTCACTCATTCGCTCTCTCGCTCGCTCTCTCTCTTTCTTGCTCGCTCTCTTTCCTCTGCATGCACTTCACCTTTGCCACTGCAACTTGAATACTGGCTCTCCTTCATGGTTTTGTGTTTCCAATCTGCTTATATACCTGAGAGGTTTCTTCTTCTTGCATCAATGCTTGGCTTTTTTTAAATTATTATTTATTGTTCCAGTTCAACTTTCTTGGCTCAACAAGCTCAAACTTCTGATCAACATGGTTAAGCACCATCTCAAGTCGGGTGCCTATCAACTTCCCTCTCAATCCCAACCTTGGCTGTCTAAGTCTTTTCTGTTTCAGCAAATGCCACTGAAAGCCAGGCAGTTGCTTGAGAAAGAGGCAGGTGGAATGCTAACTCCATTGGACCCAGTTCCTTGGGCATAAGTCTGAACGCAGTCCACAGTGATGGCGACCCTTAAGTGTGCTGTGTCAGTCCTCACTCCTCTGTCCCCATTAGATGCAGTACTTTGTCCCACCCGTGAACTGGGGGTAACACTGGAATCTCCTCTTCCAACAGCCCAGAATGAATGTTCAGAGAAAGCATCAAAATTAATCTGGTGTTCCATAATTTATGAGATTCCTATTGATTCCTAAGAGGATCACTCGTGGGTGTCATCTTTCAAAAAGCCACCAAGCTCTCTGATCTACAATTTCCAATTTCCAAAATCCTTTTCTTTTTTTTTTGGCCCTCTTAAAGATTTTCACACTATGAACTCATCTGGCACCTTCTAGAAATTTCCCATGGCTCGAGGCTTCGCCACAGATGAACAACAGTGGTTTTACAATCCTCCTGCCATTGCATGCAGGGC
The DNA here is from genome assembly GCF_017591425.1 of Ochotona curzoniae. Lineage (NCBI taxonomy): Eukaryota > Metazoa > Chordata > Mammalia > Lagomorpha > Ochotonidae > Ochotona > Ochotona curzoniae. The sequence goes on from NW_024465699.1 coordinate 6,985,445, forward strand.
TCTGATTTGGCTCGCCCCACACCCAGCTTCTTGACTTGCTTTCCACTGAGGCAGAAGCCCTGCCTCTTAATCCACCCTTTCAATTTTCAAGCTTTGATATGTATATATGACTATCAAGGCAGTAAAACAGGAAATGAGACATTGAGCTTTCACTGTCACCTTCCAACATGACACCATATGCCATCAACAGTTGGGCTCGCAACAAGTTTTAAGAAGTCTGGTTTGTTTTTTGTTTTTTTTTAATCTCCCTAAATATGGCTTGCGTTTAGGAGCCCTTTATGATCTTTGGCCTTCTTAGAATCTTCTTGCAGATTTCCATCACGATTTGGCATTTATCTTTGATTATGTTCATTACTTTCCAGTCTACATGACTCAGTCTCGGATGAGCTTCTTCCTACCCCTGCTCCTTCCAAGTCGCCTTTCTCGGTTTTGCATCCTCACCTAGGCGCCTGAACTAAGAATATTACAGGGTTCAACTGCTGGTATCTTTTCTCTTCCATCTGTTTTCTCTATAGATGCTTGCCTCAACTTGTATAGCCTTTAACATTGGATCTGCAGGGCCCAGCGCTATGGCTCAATTGGCTACTCCTCCCTCTTGCAAGTGCCAAGATCTCCCATGGGCACCGGTTCATGTCCCTGCTGCTCCACTTCCCATCCAGCTCCCTCTTGTGGCCTGGGAAAGCAGTAGAGGACAGCCCAAAGCCTTGGGACCCTGCATCTGGATGGGATACCCACAAGAGGCTCCGGGTTCCTGACAAGGATCAGCTCTACTCCAGCCATTCAGATCACTTTGAGAGTGAACCAGGGGATGGAAGAGCTTTCTCTGTCTTTCCTTCTCTCTGGAAATCTGATCTTCCAATAAAAATAAATTAATTTTAAAAATCAAGAAAATTGAATGTATAGGGGCCAGCACAATAGCATAAGCTAAGCCTCCAACTTGTAGTGTCAGCAATCCCAAGTGGGTACCAGTTCAAGTACCAGCAACTCCGTTTCCAATCCAGCTCCTTGTTTATATCCTGAGAAAGCAGCAGAGGATAGGCCAAGTCCTTAGGCCCCTGCACAAACTTGGGATACCCAGAAGGAGCTCCTGGCTCCAGAGCAGCTCAGCTCTGGACATTGTGACCACTTGGGAACTGAACAAATGGATAGAAGATCTGTGTGTGTGTGTGTGTGTGTGTGTGTGTGTGTGTGTGTGTGTGTGTGCTCTATTTCTCTGCCTTTCCAATAAAAATTAAATCTTTATAAAAATTTTTTAAATAAAATTTTATTTCCATCACTTGGCTTTCTATTTGAATATATAGCAAACATCTCAATCTTTCCCCTCACCTTCCCCACTGGAACAAATTATGACAACTGTCAGCCAGCTCAAGACAAAAATAAAAAATCCTAGAATTTCTCCTATAACTACTTTCACTAATATTCTATATCCAGGCAACAAACCATCTTGAAGTTTGATATTCTTTCTACCTTATCTCTTGCTTTACAAATATGACACCATCCTAGCTAACCCTCCTATTGCCATGTTTGCCTTATAATCTATTCACCACTCCAAGCAGCTTTTCTGCCTGGGCCTTCCCTTTCCTCCCCCCTGCCTACCTCCCCATCTCATGAACCAGAACACATTCTTTCCAGGTTCTCAAATGCACTGATCATCCATGGTATCCCCTCCCCTTGGAACGTTCTGCAATAACTCTTTCTCATTTTATCCAAATCCTAGCTTGTACATAGTTGCCTTTTCATTCTTTCCTGCTGCATAGATAATCATTCCATGTATTCAAGTGTCTCAACACAATCTTTACTAGAACTTTCTGTCTGCTTAGTAACTTCACTTATGAAAACCTTTTAGCTTATTTATGAGGACAGTGTAAGAACGAACCCTACAAACCCACATCTTCGCTTGAAATACTTTAAAAGGGGTTATTGGACATCATATCACTTCACCTGTGATTCAACATTAACTTACAGGTACTTTTTAAAAGTGTAATCACCCTCTATTATTAAACCTAGCACCATTAAGCACTTCAATATCATCTAATAATCAATATAAAGTCAAATGTTAGCAGTGTTTCAACTTCCTTTTTGAAAGTGGTTATTTAAGTTAAGAACCAAATGAGTCCCCAGTATTAAATGTCATAGATCAAATATTTATTATTAATTTACTCATTTATTTTATTATTAATTTCAACTTTATAAAAATAATCATAGTGAGCCCGTAAAACAGTGAGCTTGCAAATGCCCTTCCCCACGTTTTCCCATTAACATCTGTTGTTACTATGTTCATGAGAATTCCTTTACTATTTTAGCCAAATTTCTCTATTACTCCCAAATTTCCCAGCCTCTAGTAACATTCTATTTCAGATTGAGATTTCTTTGTCATTTTAACTTGCATCAAAAAGGAAAAAATGTGATATTTGTCTTTCTGTATCTGGCTTATTTTACTCAGCATGCTGTCTTCCAGTTCCATTCATTTGGCTGCAAATGCTAGGATTTCATTCTTCCTTATAGCTCAATGATACTTAATGGTGATCATAACATGTTTCCTTGACCCAATTTATCTAATGTTGGACATATTGGTTGAGTCCATCGTTTGCCTTTTGTGAACACTGCTGTTACAAATGCGGTAGAGCAGGTAGCTCTTCAACACAATGACTTTATATTTTTAGATATATACTCAGTAGTGGGATTACTGGATCATAAGGCAGTTAAATTTCTAGCCAACATTAAATCTCTTTGCCTTTTAAGTGTCTTATTCTATGGCGTTCCTTTCACTTTTTTTTTTTTTTTAATCCTTGATTTGCTAGAAAAACCAAGGCAAATGCCTTCAATTCTACTAATCGCTTTCTCCAAGAGTCATTTGTCTCCTTCTTCTTTATATCCCTTGTCAGTTGGTGGTTAGTTTTGGAGCAGTGAGCTTCAGATTGGGCCACAGGATAATCACTTAGCGAACTTAAAACCCCAGGGCCCGGGACATAGCGCAGACCAATTAAACCAAAAACTCAAAAAGAAACCCATGGATCATCTCCTCCTTTAAGACCCCAGGTGACACGAGCAGACCCAGGACATTGAAACCCACTCTGTCCTAAGCCGTGCTATTCGACCAGCGTACCCGGCTGGCAGCACCCAGGGAACTTCTGAAATGCACATTCCCAGGCTTGATGATCAAAAACTAGCAGTCTTCCAGGGGGTTCCCATGAGTACTCACTGGAGAATCACTGCTCTGGAGAGTGTACTTTGGTTCCGATTTGTTGAGCACAGAAACTTCATAAGTATGCTCTCCCCAGCTGCCTGCCAAGGAGCTCTCATTGGCCAACTGAATGCAAATATATAAGAGCAGGGCTCCAAGGTCTATGTTGGTAAAAAAAAAAAAAAAAAAAAAAAAAACCACTCACCTTATGGCTGGAAAAGCCCTGTCCTAACTTCGGTTGTTTGCAGCTGCCCCACCCCTGGTAATGCTAAGACTCATGCATGAATCCAGTGGTGTCAATCTAATCCCTTCATTATGAAAAGAACATCCATCATCTTGCCACGAACTCATGATCGTGGCTTAGATTATTTTATTAGATATGACAGGGTAGTGATTTTTTTCCATCCATCATTCCTTTTGCCTGGGCTCCTTCTGTAAAGAACTATTCCTCTTTTAATTACACGGTTCACACAAGAAAAGTGTGTGCATGTGACTTCTTTCTTCCTCCCTGGAGCAGTGGAGCAACACCCCCAACAATCCCCAAATTTTCTTCTGTTTGATGTGATTAGAGACTTTTCAATTATTGCACTCCTAAGGCCATTGCCCTGGATTTGGCTGAGGGGAACCCTTCAAATTAGCTCCTAGATCGTTCTGACATAACCTCTCTCATGGTGAAATATTTCCTTGCTCTCCAGTTCAAGAAGTTTTAGCTCATCTTGAAAATTTCCTTCCCCGGATGAGGAATCAGATATTTTTCCACGGATTCCTGGCTTCCTTTAGTAGAATATGGTATTCACAGGCCATGATCTTAGCGCTAAGTACACTGATAGCCATTGTTTTTTTCCATTTCTTCTCGAGCTGTTCAGTGATTTGTAGAAAAGAGAAGGCATGAGACTGAACTGGTACTTCCAATTTTAACTTAATGCTGCAGACTTTTGAGTCAATTCATTGGATACCATATTTTTTTCTTACACTAAAACTCCTGTTCCTTAGCTACATGGCATATCTGGCCATTTGTTCTTCATGTAACAACATACAACAGTGTGACAACAACCCACCCTCCAAAATCCATAGGTGAATGCCTCAGCCCCACAGTGTGACCATCTTGCAGACAGTGCACTTAAGGAAGTAGTTAAGATGAAATAATACCACCCAGGTGGGTCCCCCATCCAATTAGAATGGTATTCTCGTGAGGGGAAGGGCACATAGGAGAGAGCCTAGTTGACGACGTAGCAAGAAAGTGGCCTTCCAGTTGAGGAGAATGTGAGAAAAACACTGCATCTTAATCGTGAGCTCAAGACTCCAGCTCAAATTCCTGCTGTATGCACCTTCCAGTCTGTGACAGCCCAAGAAGAACAATATGAACAGTTTCATGATAGTATAGTACTATTTGTCTAATCTCAGGGGTGGGGAACATCCAGACTGCAGCCATATAAGCAGCCCCACCACCACCACCAAATCATTTGTTCTGGCTATGCCATGGCAGCTCCAGGTAGGATTTAAAATCCAGTAGGCTAAAATCTACAGCAGGCTAATTTTTCAGTTGATCAATTGGTATGGCCTGTGAATGAGGTTATAATATCCCAATGACCCTTGGCAGAAAACCTACACTACCCTCTTATTTGACTGATGGTTTCTTGGTTGATTTCTGAAATTGTTTCATTGTCTTCCAGCTTCTGTGTCTAATGTATTCTAAATCTTCTTTGCATGAAACATAAAGGATTTTCTTTCTTTTCCTTTTTTAGAAGTTTTTCTAGAGTTTTGTGGGCCTTTTTTTCTTTTTTGAAAGTCAATGATTTTTTTAAATTATTTTATTTGATAGTCTTTACAAAGTTGATTAGAGCACAAAGGGTCATTGGATACAGGAAAGTGGGGAAGACCATTGTTTCCACATTATTGCTTTTTTTTTTTTTTCTGTATCTGGTGTAAGTGGGGAGATAAAGGGAGAAGCCCTACCTGGTCTCCCACCCATCCCAGGATCCCTGATGTGGGGCATGTTCCCAGAATCCTGCTCAAGTGGTTTTAATAGTTCAACAGTTCTGAATTGCTGCCAGCCTCGCCATTCCAAGGACGACGAAATCTCTCTAGAATCCACTGGCTGACATAGTTTATCTTAGAGTTTCCGTTTGCCTAGATTTTCACTGCCAACACATGACTGGGGTAGTTGATTGATTTGTTCTGTCCTCCATCCTCTGTTGTGGTATCAGGTGTCCTCTGCAGGTTCTGATGGACTGTAATAGTCTCCATGTGCACCTGGATATGCTGTCCACTGCTCTATCTGAGCCTGTGAGGAGCCCCAGTTTTGGCACTTGCACTCCATGGTCAGACCATGGAAACTGCAATTCTCTTCATGGTTGGGGTTCTGAGATCAGCAGTTCAGTTGGAGGGATCTCCAAAGAAACTTCGTCTGAGGTGATCCTAGACCTGATTCTTGCATGTGCTTGCCAGTACATGGTCCAACACATCCCGTCACCCCAATCAGCTTATGCATTTATTGGTGTTTGCAATTGCTGGGTCAATTCTGTTTCCAGCCCTGTCTTCCACACAAACCAATGGGTGTTGCAGTTGTGGGCCTTTTAAATATGGAAACATGTCATTCAACTTTAGAAAAATTTATTGAAATGTTTCATGCTTTCTCCTGTCACTCTTTTCCCTTTCTTCTTGGAAATTCACTCATTCTTACTTTAAATTTCCTGCACGGGTCACCTATTTGGTATTTCTTTTTTCCTAATTTCTATCTTCTGCTCTACTTCTTCAAAAATGTTCTCAAATTTACCTTCTAACACATTCATTTTTATTATCATAAGTGCTATTTTTTTCCTTTACATGAGGGTATTCCAAAGCATTTGGGGGAATGCAGCTGAAAGATAAGTTCATTTTGAAAGATAATTTTGAAAGCCGTGCATAGCTTCTGCATAATCTATATATGGATTACAACCAATTTTTGCACAAAAACAAACTTATCTTTCACTTCTATTTTCTGAAAAGTCAATTGAAGTAGAATTCCCTTAAAAATAACATCGTGAGGTAGGCATTCCACCCAGGACTTAGACCATGGTTTGGGGCATCCACATCCCAAATGGCTGCCAATTTCAAGTTCTGTGCCTACTTCTCATTCTAGCCTCCTGCGAATGCACAACCTGGAATGCAGTAGTTGGTGGCTCAAATGGCCAGATTCTTGCCACTCATGTGAGACACCTGGATTAGATTTCCAGTTCCTGCCCTGAGCTTGACTCACACCCCAGATGTTGCAGGCTTCACTCTCTCTCTCTCCTCTCTCTCTCTGTCTCTCTCTCTCGCTCGCTCATAATTTTTTGGAAGTAAAGTCCTTTTCCTCTCAATGGCTGTACTCAATATCTTTTTTTTACTTCTCTAGTAATTGACACATTCATGAAACGCTTTGACCTGTTTTTGCTTAACTTCTATTTTCCCTGCATAGTTCATTTCCTGCAAGAAGTTGGGTTTTGTTTTGTTTCTGGTTATTGGAATTTTTTTTTTGGAATTACTCTTCTCTTATATTTAATGTCACCCTCACGTTCCTGAAGCCCTTGATTAAAAGTGGGGCAGTGGGGTATCCCTGTGTTAGAGCTTTGTTGACTTTGCCCCCTACACAGGATGTGACTCAAACGTATCCTTCCAGAGTGATATGATCAGTATCTACAGGCTTTAATTGGTTGTCACATTCCATAATGTCCGTATCACCCACAGTAACTTGTCCAGCCCAGAGACAACCCCCAGACCCCACACACCATTTTATTCTCCCCAAAGATTAAACCTCAACTTCCTTCCAGGGCAAGAAGAGCACTCACTTCTCACAGAGGCTGGGGGAGGGCACCCGGGCATCCCTCTGCCTTCTGATTGGATACGCAGTCTCTCGTGGCTTTGTGCACTTCCAGAGGCACCTTACGCTGCAAATGTTGCAGTCGCTCAGGGACTCTACTGTGTAAACCAGGTTGCTTTTTTGGCTTTTACATCTGCCAGTGAAAAATTCCATTTTCTCAGCTGAGCTGCATCAGTTGCCACTCACCATCTGCTTTCCAGTTTCCCAAATTCTGTTATTTTTTTTTTCTGTCTTTGTGGGTTATTTCTTTAAAAGGTATGCCTTGGGGGAAGTGTAATATAAAGCCAGGACATTTTGCACTTCATAAGAGTAGTTGTCCTTCAATATTCAGAACCCAATCATGTACCCAGGACCCATAGCACCAATTAGAACGAGACAGCCTCCTGTGCATTGCTTGCAGCTTCCATCCCATAGGGGAGTTCTAGATGGAATTCCCAACCCTGGTTGGTGTAGCCATCTGGGGACTGAACCAGCAGATGATCTATCTCTGTATCTCTCCCCCTTCCCTCTACCACTCTGCCTTTCAGACAAGTGAAATAAATCTTTGAAATACACACACAACACACACACACACACACACACACACACACACACGAGTCCCTTATGCTAAATGTCATACACCCAAATTGAAATGAGAAGTTCCCCTAAACAAACCAGATTGTCTTAAAAGCATACAATTCCAGTCTACACAAGTCAGCAAGGTAAGGAAGTGGTGTCTACTGTAACTCTTACAAGAAAGGAACTGGAAGTGACATGATGTCAGCCTGTCAGCTCTTTCTATAGTTTTGCTTCCTTGTCCACATCTTTAAAAACCAGCTTCAGGCCATGGTCCACTGAGGGTCCCCATTCTATTTTGTAGAATGGAGGTCATCTTGAGTCATGAACCACAAATAAAAAGCCTGAATTTGCTGTAATTTTGCCTTTTGGCACTTGGGATGATGGCTGGTCACTCTGCTCCAGTGCCTGGAAGCTCATTGAGAAGGACAACTGTGTATTATATCACTGTGCAGCCTGACATCACAGGGCCAGGCCAGGGTACCTGACAAATAGTCACTGGACTCTTTCATTCATTCCTTTGCATCTCTAACAAAAACTTGTCCTGTGCCAGACTCTGCCCAAAACAACGGGATGGAAACTCTGCCCACCCAGGCTTCTGCTCCAATGACAAGGTACAGAGTAAGCCAATAGGTGCCCAGAGCGGAAGGGAAGCACTTTGCATCCCGTTCTGGGGCCTAGCCCCTCTGCCACCCCACTCCACGGATACCCTCTGCCCCTCAGTTCTGTCTTTGGTCTTCTGGTCCAGCCCTTTCTTGGCCTTAAACTCACCCCCTTCTCCCCTGCGCAGCATGTGCCAGTTCCTTTATGGTTCAGATATCAGCTCAGATATCACCCAGCAGAGCCACCCTATCACATGACATCTTTGTAAACTACATACAAGCCCTAAAAGAGCTCAGTGCATATTCTGTAAGCATGCTTGCTTATTTCCCATATTCCTCTTAATACGCTCCACCAGGACAGTGTTTTCTATTCAGTTGCTAACTCTGCCTTCTTCCCCCATACTGGTGATGCTTGACACATCATGGGTGCTCACTCTATTGACTTAGAGAGTAAATGCAGGAGTGAAATGTAGACAAATTGGAGGTGGAGGAATTTCAAAAGGGAAGATATAGTACTCACCTGGCACTTGACTGGTAAATGCATTTCTAGAGATTTTAGCCAAGAGAAGGTACAGCAGAATACTTGTGTACAAGTCTTCCTAACAAGTTCACTTGGAGCAGGCCAAAGCGAGAAGCAATTCCAAAAACCATCAGCAGGAGAATGGTGAGCCAAACACTGAACAGAATGACTAAGGAAGAGGACAGACTGAATAGAGCAGGTGGGTTGGTCATTCATCTGTCCAGCTAGAGGGGTTCAGGGGTGATGAGAATGTCACCAATGTTCTTCTAAATGATGGCATTGCCTTCGTGGGGTGGGTACGTTTGTCAAGATCACTGAGCTACATCCTTAAAATCCTTAAAATGGGTCTCAGAAAGTCCCCTCTAAAACCACTTTAGGCAGAGGACTTGAGAATTTGAGCACTTCTTATGTTCACCCACCCCATCCTCAGCCTTGTTCCCTGTGCCTATGTGGCTAGCCTCAATGACCCTACATCTGCCTGGGAGTCCTGTGCATGCTGCCTGCATCAGTGCCTCCATCACACGCACTCTGGTCACTGCTTCGTTGACAGTTACACTTAGCCCACCCTCTCCTGAACACTCTCCCAGCTCCAGCCGCTCATTCCTCCTAGCTTGGCTCCACCAGCCACTGTATGGTGCATGTGGATGACCTGAGTCCTTGCAACCCCAAGAGTGATCCCCACACCAGCAGCACTGACACCAACAACGATTAAATGCAAAGTTCCAGTTATGCCCCAAACATGCAGACTCACAAGTTGCACTGCATATAATTTTCTAGCAGCATGGGCACCCATTAAGCCCTGGGAAGCACTGAGCTAGCCTCTCTGAGCTTCAGATTTTGCTTTTGCAGGTGGTAACAGTCTCATCTGTCCTTCTGATTCCTAGAAGGGTTGGACAATGAGACCGTAGCACTCATAGGGGCAGCAGGAGCTTCCTTCCTCCCTTCTGTTCATGTAACTGGTCACCCTGGGTCAGCCTCAGGCCTTGCCATCATGAGCATCCCAGAAAGCTAGCCACCTGACTTCTCAGACTGGCAGATTTCCCTAGAGCCTCCAGCCTAGGCAGCGCTGCAGGGCAGTTGGTCAGCATCCCAATCCCTGTTGCACACACCTTGAACTACCGTGAGCTAATAATAGCGAACATATTTCCATCGAATCAAAATGCAGTGTCTCCAACTGTGTCATTGTCCCCAATGTGTCACCTCTCTCTGAGGATGAAAATTAGATCTTTGTCCCTGAAACTCATCATTATTCATCTGCCTGCCAGCACAGCGACAGACATAGCTGGGATGGGACATGGCAGTCCCTGCGATCAAGGGAAACACTTGCACTTCTTCCCTCTCCCTGTCTCCCCCAATTTTCCTTCCTCTTCTCCTCTCTCCCTTTGCATCCTTCTCCTTCTGCTGCACCATCTCCCTTCCCTCCACACCTGCCACCACACTCTGCAGGGCACCTCACCTTCCTCCTTCCTTGCAGTTGTCTCCTTCAACTCCCAGGGCCAACACAGGGTTTCCAGGGTTGCATTCACTGGTATAACAGGCTCTCTCCTTTCTCTTAGGCAGCAGTCCTTCCAGCAAGCCCAGGAGAACCCCCATGCATTAACACAAAACAATAATAATAATAATTGCAATGGTTGGCATTGTGGTATAGCAGCAGGCTAAACTGCTAATTGTCCTGCCAACATCCCACATAGGAGTACCACTTTGAGTGCCTGCTACTCCAATTCTAATCCAGCTCCCTGCTAATGTACTTGAGAAAGCACCAGAAGACAGCCCAAGTGTTCAGGTCTCGGTACTACACAGGAGACCCAGATGGAGTTCTAACCTTATGGCTTCAGCTTGGCCCTGCATTGGCCATTGTAGCCATCTGAGAAGTGAACTGGCAGGCGGTAGAAGATTAGTGCTACTTTTCTCTCTCCCTCTCTCCTCTCTCTTTCTCTCCCTCCACCCCACCTTTGAAATAAATAAATGTCTTTTTAACAGATTTTGTTTTGGAAAGTCAGATATACAGAGAGGAGGAGAGACAGAGAGGAAAATCTTTCATCTGTTGATTCCCTTCCCAAGTGGTCACAATAGCCAGAACTGAGCCAATCTGAAGCCAGGGGCCAGGAAATTCTTCCAGGTCTCCCATGCGGGTACAGGGTTCCAAAGCTTTGGGCCACAAGCAGGGAGCTAGATAGGAAGTAGGGCTGCCAGGATTAGAACTGGCACCCATATGGGATCCCCGCCCATACAAGGGAAGGACTTTAGCCACTATGCTACTGAGCTAGGCCATAAATAAGTCTTTTAAAAATTCAGTCATATTAATTGCACAACTTACCCTTCCCCAAAGCTCACACACACACTACTTCCTTGGTGCCTGATTGATCAGCTATTTCACACACCTCTGATCAATTCTCAGAACCTCCTAGGGAGAGGTGAAAAATCTGACAGGTCAGACCCCAGGGAGATCAGAGGGCAAATATGTGGCCCAAATTCACATGTTTGAGAGAGATAAGGGTTGGTGCCTCATCCCATACCACTCCCGGAGCTCTGGGCCAAGGGCTGAGCTACCATAAACCAAGAAAGCTATACCTCAATCAGAGATGCCTCTTTGGGGTTAGGAGGGTCTGAGTCACTTAACGAAAGGGGCACAGGAGTGCTGACCTTGTGAGGCCAACATGCCCTGGGCATTCATCACACCAGTATCTCCTTCTCTTGCTAGATGTGCCAGGGCCTTCTGGGGATGTCAAAGGAGTGACTAGTGTGATCTGTTTATTTCAAACCGCTGAAGAGCCCTTCCCCTCCCCCAGCCTAACCAAGGCACCTGCCTTCTTGCTGAGAGAGAAGAAAGATGAATTCAAGAAGACAGCAATCTTCCCAGCAAAGTGGAGCCAGATGGGGACCGCAAGAGCAAGTTACCACTAAAAACCGAGCATGGAGTGACAGTTTCGGCACGCCGAGCAGTAATTGGCATTAAGAGAGGCTTGGAACTGCAAACCAGTTATTTTCAATTGGTATTTTAAAAAAAAGTAATTGACATTAAGTGCTGTTTAGAGCAGCAAACTAGTGATTTGCAAATGACATTCAATAGGAAATTACTTATGTCTACTGATATTAAATAGGCGCAAGGCACATTGAGTGCAGAAGGGCAGGGAGGAGAGAAGCTCAGCTGGGTGGCAAGAGGTTATGAGAACCGCCTTCCACCGGGGCCCCTGGAGCCCCTCAGGAACAATGTTCATCCTGTACACACTGCCTCTAAGTGCAGACCTCGCTGGCCCCGCAGCCCAAGGCTTCTCCTGCAGCCTGTTCCTAGCTTTGCGCTCCTCCAGCCACTCCTGTCTTCACTCACCTACACTACTCTCTCCTGGAACCAGAGCTCAGATTGAGGGGTGTGGGGTATTCCTGGACTCCACCTGGACCCACTCATCACATCACACTGGTCAGTCTCCGTTGCCCCCTTCAGACAGTGACTCATTGAAGCCAGGCATTTTAAAAGGTTCACGGTGAAATGAGATGTCAATGTTGTGATGCAGTGGTTGAAACCACTGCCTGTGATGCCAGCATTCCAGAGGAGCTCTGGTTCAAGTCCCAGCAGCTCCTCTTTCAATCCAGATCCCTGCTAATGCCCTGGGAAAAGCAAGGGAGGAGGGCTCAAGTGTTTGGGCCCAACTGGACTTCTAGTTCCTGGCTTTCATTTGGCCCAGAACCCACTGCTGTGGTCATCTGGGGCGTTGAACGAGTGAATGAAAGAGCTCTCTTGCAATTTCTCTCTTCTTCTTCCTCTTTTTCTCTGTACGTAACACTGACTTTCAATATAAACAAATCTTTAAGTATATGGAAAATAAGATTAAATGATATGTTTAAGAGCAGCAATTGGCACAGCAAGTAAGATACAGCTGGGGACACCTGCAGCCCACCAGAGTGCTTGAATATGGTTCCCAGCCCCGCTCCTCATTCCAGCTCCTTACTGATGTGTGTCCTGGTTGGCACCAGGTGATGGCCCAAGTAGTTCAGTCTCTTCCTCCCACACAAGGACTTGGATTGAGGTCCTGGCTCCTGGCTTCAGTATAGCCTAGCTGTGGTTATTGAAAGAATCTCATCTCTCTCCCCCTACCCCTCTTTTTCTCTTCCACTTTCCCTCTCAAACAAGGAAATTCAAATTTTATTTTATTTTTAAAAAGTGAAATAAAAGATAACTTTACTTTGGTGCAAAATTTTTTTGAAACCCAGACCTTATTGTTTCACAATACGCATTTTCCCTAGACTTTTTTTTCTTAAAAAGATTCATCTATTTTCACTGGAAAGGCAGATCTACAGAGAAGCAGAAACACACAGATCTCTCATCATTTGGTCTACTTCCCAAGTAGCTGCATGGCTTGAGCTGAGCCTATTTGAAGCCAAGAGCCAGAAGCCAGGGGCCAGGAACTTCCTCCAGGTTTCCCATGAGGGTGCAGGGTCCCAAAGCCTCAAACCATCCTCCACTGCTTTTCCAGGTCAGAGGCAGGGAGCTGGATGGAAAGTAGAGCAGCTGGGACATGAACCAGAGCCTATATGGGATAACGGCACTTATAAGCCAAGGATTTAGCCATTGGGCCACCGCACCAGGCCTGGGCTTTATGAAGACCTTCATACAATAGGATGAATGAGTGAATCAAAGACAGAGTGTGGATGAATTATCTTGGCCAGAGATCACAGGAGCAGGACACCTGGAAGGGCTGGAGCTAGCAGCCTACTATCTGTACCTTCTGAGCTAAGGGGACATGGCTGGTGCAGAAGTATCGAGATCCTCAGCCCCATGTACAGGCAGAGCAGGTGACCACCTATAGCTGACACCTGCGGCTGCAAGGAAGGAATCGCGACCACCTCCACCTGCAGCATTACCAGGCACAGGACTGTTACAAGGCTGAAGCCAGGCCAGATGTCCTCTGCGACAGGTGGAAATGATCCCTGTAGAGCCCAGAGCCGTGTCTCAGAGCTGCCAGCTAATGCCAGTGGTGCACATGCGTTGCACAGCACCTACAGCCACACAATGAAAGTAGTGCTTATAGCAGGTCACATTCTAGATGGAGAGAAGAAGTTAGGGAGATGTGAGTGGCTTGATGTCTTCCATAGAACCACCAACAAGCATGAAGCTTCCTGGGTGTGAGCCTTCAGGAGGCAAGCTGTATCCTAACCATAGCAGAAAGTCCCGTGTAATGCCGAGAACAAAGCAACACAACTGAGACCAAAACAGAAAATATAACATGAGTATGATGAGTATGACGACTTTACCATTTCAAAGTAGGAGCTGACAGGAAATCACTTACACATTAAAAAAAAAAAATGAGATCAGAACCTTGCTTCACTTCTCTGTTTCAACAAGATTAATCGCCTAAATAAAATATAGAGAGAGGAAGATGAGACGGACAATAGAAAAGCTGCAGTAACACTAAGAAGTATGCGACACTGGTATTTGAAAGGCCAACAAAGGCCACCAGGAGCAACTCACTGAAAATGCTTAACAGGAAATGAAGTTAGCCCCAGCTCATTATCTCTCGCTCTTTTGGATGTCTGGAGGTGTGAAACAGGCCGGACCTCACATGCCATGCAGAGTCTGACCTCCAGCTGTGCATAAGCAGTCTAGATTCAGGTTACTCTGACAGCCATGGCAGGCGTAGGAACTGGGCCAGGCCCTGCCACAGCTACCTACAGAGACACCGTGTGTGTGCGTGTCAGGTCCTAGAAATGTGCACCCCTAAGGGTACAACCTTGCTGTTCGAGAAGCTGGAACTACGTCCAGAATCCTTAGCTCTAGGCACAAAACCCACCTCCTCTTCACCAGGCAGGCGAGAAGTGAAGCAGCATCATTGCAGGCGACTCCTAACCACAGTGGGCACTGACTCGCCTGTAGTGGAGCACTGTATGGCTTTTTAAAAAAATTTATTGGACAGGCAGGGCTAAAGAGAAAAGGATCCACAATAGCCAGGTTGGGGCCAGACCAAAGCCAGGAGCAAAGAGCTTCATGCCCAAACACCTGGGCCATTCTCCGCAGCTTTTCTAGACATATCAGTAGGGAGCTGGATATGGAGTGGGGTAGCTGGACTCAAGCTGGTGCCTCCATGGGATGCTGGCACTGAGGACAGCAGCTTTACCCACTACACCGTAGTGTCAGCCCCTGGATGGTATTCTTGATTGTACTGAACATCCCTGAGGGAGGGAGGGCCACCCCAAGAAAGGCAGATTCGATTTCCTGTCTTTTGGGCAGCAAAAGTATATTTAAGTTAAGGCAAATCAAGACTTGTGACTTCTTTAGAGTGGAGATAAACAAAAAAGAGGCTAGAAGAAGAGCAAAGAGAAATCAATAAAATCGAAAGATGTGTGGAAGGATCGTCAAAGCTGATACATGCTTTCTGGGTTGACAAGAACAAAAAGAGAAACATACAAATTCTTACCAAGGAAACTGGATACTGTCATGCAAAAGAATGACACGGCACCCTTACCTAAGACCAAATACAAAAAAAAAAAAAAAAATGGATCAAAGGCCAAAATGCCAGCTCTAAAGCCATCAACCACTTAGAAGGCAAGGCAATGCTTTGTGGTATTGAATCTGGTTATGACTTCCTGGAACTGACTTCAAAGGCACTGGCAATAAAAGGAAAACAGGCAAAGTGGACTTCCTGAAAATTAGAAAATATTTTTACATCAAAAGGCACCACTCCAAGTAAAAGGATAACCTATGCAACTGGAGAAAACATTCGCGAATCTTGTACTAATATCCAGACTACACTGAGGGTGCATAAAACCCAAAATAACGATGAAAGTGCTCAGAGACAAATAGACCTTTCTCCAAAGACGATAGGCAAATGTTCCATCCACACAGAAAGACATTGAACATGGCTTGTCTGCAGGGAAAAGCAAATCAAACCACCATCAATAAGACTCCTCTTCACGCTCATCAGGCTACATACTATAAAAACAAAACACAGAAAACAAGTGCAAACGAGGGTATGGAAAAATCAGACTTGTTGCACATTCCTGATGGAGCCTGTATGAAAAATCAGTTTGGTAGCTTCTCAAACAAAATCGAATTTTGAATTATCATGTTCTGTTGTCTCCCCATTTTTAGATATGTATCAGAAATAATTGGAATCAGGGCCTCAAAAACGTTTGTGGAACAGTGTTCAGAGCAGAACCACTCACCACATTATTTCCCAAAGTGGGAAACAACCCAAATGCCTTCACCGTGTGAATGGTTAAGCGAAATGGGAACTCCACATACGTTAGGATATTATCATCGGAAAAGAAGGGAACTCGGACTTGTACACTAGAGATGACTCTCAAAGGTGTTACACAAAGTTACACAGAAAGACAAGTACTGTGTCATTCCACTGATGTGAAGCAGGTGGTATGACCAAAGTCACAGAGATGGGAAGAAAGATGTGATCCTCAGGCTGAGAACAGATGGGATTCAGGCATTTCTCTTTCATGAATTTGAGGTTTCATTATTGCAAGATGAAAAGAATACTGAAGATAGGCAATGCTAATAGAAATGTGCTACACCTTACCGAACTGGAAACACTTGGAAGTAAGATGTTTTGTTTTCTATATCTCTGATTTTCCATTGTTTTGGGCGCAGCACAGTAGCTTGGCCTCGCCTTGCATCCACCAGGTTCCTTTACGCACACCGGCTATAATTCTGGCTGCTCCATTTCCTGTCCAGCTCCCTGCCTGTGGCCCAGGAAAGCAATTGAGGATGTTCCAAAGACCTGGAACCCTTAACTAGCATGGGAGACCTGGAAGAAGCTCCTGGCTCCTGGCTTTGGATTGGCTCAGTTCCAGCCGTTGCAGCCAGTTGGGAAGTAAGCCAGCGGATGGAAGCTCTTTCTCTTTATCTTTCCTTCCCGCTGTAAATCTGACTTTCCAATAAAAATAAATAAATAAATCTTTTCTTTTTACATAAACATTTTTAATATTTAACATAAAGAGAATAAATGTAATTTTGTTCATAGCTACAATTCTTAGGCCATGGCGCCTGGCCCGTTAGCTACAATTCTTAGAAGAAACTTTTATGTTACTTGCGTGGGTACCACAATTTTTTTATTAGACTAAAAGATCATTATGACTATTATAAGGCTTTGTTTTGTTTTATTTAGTTTCTTCCCAGAGATTGGGGCGTTAAAAGTCTTAACTACAGTAGAGATGTCAAAATATACCTGGTCACTTTTACTCTGGGCTATTTTTAAGTTGATTCATGTTTTCTCTTTAACATAATTACCTTACAATTTTATTTGAATTCTATAAATTCCCAGAAGCTTAATCACTGCGTTGAAAGGCGTACACTTCACTAAAGCCCCTGACCATCACGCTATCTATCCTCAGCAACAGGATTTAGAATGACGGTGGAGATGTGCCTCCTGGCTGGATCTGTGAAAAGGCCCAGGGATCCACTCCCCAGCAAATCAATTGGTACTCGTTCTGAGGTCGAATAGCAAATGAAAGAACATCTAATCAAGAAAATCAACTAAAGCTGGGAAGCAACAGCGAGCCTCTGTGGCCCTTGCCATTTACCCACCCAGCCCAGGCAGACAGAGCTCTATTCTAGGCAGCTAGGTCAGAACACAGGGTCTCTTCTCCACGCAGTGGTTAACTCAGGGATACAGTCTCTCTGTGAGGGAAACAGGCCTTTGGCACCTCTCATGCCTACCAGCTCTGCAGTACTCAAGTTCAAGGCAGTCGCAGCCAAGAAATCAGGGAGTTCCTGCTCACCCTCAGCCCTGGCACACAGACTCCGTGTGTAGTGTGCAGGCTCTGACCTAGGCTAGCAGGGTCTCATTTCCTTCATGCCAATTTGTTTGTAGATCAGAGCTTCCATGCTCTGTTGAAAGACACAAGCCAAGATGACCTGAAGCTACATCCCCATGCAGCACCCTGAATGTAAGGAAAGCTGAGCCACTGTCCCTGGCTCTAGCTCTACAACAGTAGCTCAGAAGGGGAAGAGAGAAGCTACAGGAACAAAGAACTTCAAAGATGCCTTCAAAAGAACTCATTTCATTTAGAGAAAGTATGAGAAAAGTCCAGCATAAGGGAATTCTCTAAAACAATGGAGAAGTTGGTGAGAAGCAATTGAGTGGGATATAGTAGCACCACAAAAATGAAACTCAGTGGCTGGGAAACAGCCTCAACATCCATCCACTGATGGAAGACTGAGAAAATGTGGTATCCAGGTACAGCAGAAGGGTGTTCAACCACTGAAAAGATGAATTATTACCAATTGAAACAATGTGGGATCAATGAGAGGTCATTATATTATGTAAAATAAATGAAGCACATAAAAGTGAATAATAGCTATTCTTACTCATGTGTACAATCTGAAAAGGCTGATGTCATAGAAATAAGAGTACGGTGGTTACCAGAGGGTAGGGAAAGTAGTAGGGAAAGCAGGGGAAGGTTAACAGGTAGTAAGTTACAGTTAGGCAAGAGTAAGAATTCTTACTATTCTGTCGTAAAGTGGTTGGCCACAGGTAATACTAACTATGTATCCCTCTGAAAATGCAGAAAAAAGGATTCTGAACATTTTAATGACCAAAACACCAATGTTAGATGAGAGGATGGATATGTTCACCTTGATCACATGTTATACATGTCGAGACATCACATGGCGTCTTATGATATGTGCAATGCTTATTCATTGGTCAAAAATAAAATTTAAAACAACTCCAAGACTAGCTTTAAAAATATCCCTAACCATGAGTCATAATTTAACTTGAAATGGCTGTAAATCCACTGTGTTCAGGAGTTGTGTAGAAGACAGTAAGACAGTAGACCCTAAAAGCTTTGGAGGTGTCAGTTTTGAAGAGGGGTCAAAGAAAGCAACCCTTGCTAAGTTCACCATCATTTCAAGGTGATGGTGTATGATCAAGACTGGGCATTCGGAAACATTACAGTCTTCACCCTTCAGCGGAAAGAGTCTGTCCAAGTCACTACACAAATAAATTATAAGAAAATCCCGAAGACCTCAAGGAATTGGGAAGGTCTCTGTATCCAAAATTACTACAGTCTTACAAGCTAAGGTCTAATTTTTAGCAAAAAGATACAAGACATGCAATAAACATGGAAAGAAATCCTGGAAAGAAATTGGCCACAAAAAAAAAAAAAAACCTGCCTAGGAGAGGACAGAATGGTCATGTTCAGCATAGTCTATAAAGGCTCTGTGACAAACATGCCCACCACAAAACTAAAATGGGTGATAAAAGAAGTAAGGAAAGGGATATTGAAACCACTTTATTCCATAGGGAATGTCAGGAAAGAGAGAATCCTATTAAATCATCATCTGAAAGAACAAGATATACATTCCAAAGCTGAAATATATGATGAAATGAACTAAAAACTCATGAGAGGGCTTCCGTTATATATTCTAATTTATGTAGGATAGAATGTGAAAACTTGGGGAAAAAAATCTACTAAAATTATTCAACCTTTGGCCTGGAGCGCTAACTTAGCAGCTAAAGTCCTTATCTTGCATAAGCCAGGATCTCATATGGGCACCGGTTCCTGTCCTGGCAGGTCCACTTCCCATCCAGCTCCCTGTTTGTGGCTTGGGAAAGCAGTCAAGGACAACCCAAAGCCTTGGAATCCTGCACCCATGTAGGAGACCCTGAAGAGGCTCCAGGTTCCTGGCTTTGGATCAATGCAGCTCCAGCTATTGCAGTCACTTCAGGAGTGAATCATCAGATGGAAGAACTTCCTCTCTGTCTCTCCTCTTCTCTGTCTGACTTTCCAATAAAATTAAAAAAAAAATCTAAAATTATACAGCCTCAAAAAACAGGGTGAAAAAGAGTGAACGTAATAAATAGTAAAGAAAGAAAACCTCAGAGAAAAGGGGACATTATACACATCAATATGTGTGTCACAACAGAAGCAGAGGTAGAAAAGGAAGAGGTAAAAAAAAAAGCATAAATGTCTTTTGGAAATAATAACTATAAACTTTGTAAATTAGGAGACATTAATGGACACACCCATGAAATTTAGAGAACTTCAAGTTGATAAATAAATACAAAGAGATTCATACTGGACACATGATAGTCCAAATGTTGTTAGAAGAGGAGACATGTCTTAAAAACACAGAAAAAGATGAACAGCTGACCCATCACCAGAACAATGGCAGTCAAAACACACTGGGATAATGTGTTTGCTGTGATAAAGGAGAAAACCACCAAAATATACAAAGCCAAAATATTATAGCCAGTAAAACTCCCTCAAGCTGAATTTGAAGTAAAGGCAGTTCCAGATACACAAAAACGACTTAATAGCCAGCTCATTTTACAGAAACTACCACAGAAAAATGTTCAAACTGAAAGCAAGTGACCCAAGATGCTAATGTGCAGATAATACAAAGAACAGGGTCAAATCACATCATTGTTAAGTGTGAATGCAAATTTATTCTCCCCTCTGACGAATAACATACAAAACAATTATGCAGAAAAATATACTTATAATTAAATCAAGCCTGTAACATAGATAAATGTTATTTTTACTTCAAAATAAAGGAGACAAAGTGGACCCAGCATAATCGCTTTGTGGCTAAATCCTCTCCTTGCATCCGCCAGTATCCCATATGAGTGCCAGTTCATGTCCTGACTGCTCCACTTCTCATCCAGCTCCCTGTTACGGACCTGGGAGAGCAGCAGAGGATGGGACCCTGCACCCATGTGGGAGACCCGGAAGAAGCTTCTAGTTCCTGGTTTTGGATCCGCTCAGCTCTGGCTACTGCAGCCACTTGGGAAATGAACCAGCAGATGAAAGATCTTTCTCTGTCTCTCCTTCTTCCTGTAAATCTGCCTTTCCAAGAAAAATAAATCTGTTTTTCAAAATAAAAAATTAAAAGAGCCAGAAATAACAGTGAAGATCAATAACGTTTTTTTTTAAAAAAAGTTACAAATAAATGTTCACTTCCTTCTTCTAGCTTCTTTAAAAGATGAAAGCAATTAAAGTGATAAACATGCATGTTGGGGTTTTAATATATAACAAAACACAAGGAGAGAAGAAAGAAGAGATCCGTGCAGGAGGCAACGTCTTTGTATATCATTTTACTTCATTTATATAAAGCTGGAACAGATTCTAATATGTTAAGAAGTGTTGGGCCCAGCACGGTGGCCTAGCGGCTAAAATCCTCGCCTTGAATGCACTGGGATTCCATATGGACACTGGTTCTAGTCCCAGTGGCTCCACTTCCCATCCAGCTCCCTACTTGTGGCCTGGGAAAGCAGTCAAGGATGGCCAAAGCTTTGGGACCCTGCACCCATGTGGGAGACCCGGAAGAGCTCCTGGCTCCTGGCTTTGGATTGGTGCAGCACTGGCTGTTGCAGTCACTTGGGGAGTGAATTATCAGATGGAAGAACTTCCTCTCTGTATATCTGACTTTGCAATAAAAATAAAATAAATCTTAAAAAAAGAAGTGTGTCTGTTGAGTCTTAGTACAACCCCACAGTTTGAAAAAAGTTCTTAAAGAAATGACAAATGCTGTATAGGAAAGATTCATTTTGTTGTCATGTGCCTGGAGCTTAGAGTCCAGCATGGTGATGCTGGCAGTGATAGGGTCTTTACAATGAGAGTCCCATGGGAGAAAGTCCAGTCATGGTACCACTCTCATCGGGGACTGATGGTTTTACTCGTAGAAATGCTACCTCACCCTCACCTGAGAGCAAGGCATTGTTGCTGCTGCTGCTATTGTTTATTTCATTTACAAAGCAGAGAGAAATGGGAACAGATCTCCATCTACCAGCTCACTCCCCAGAAGCCTGAAGCCACTAAGGCTATGCCAGGCTTCATCTGGGAGCCAGGAACTCAAACCTGATCTTCCGGGTGACGGAGAGACCCAACTACTTGTCGCCAGCTGCTTCCCAGGTGTGGGTCAGCAGGAAGCTGGAATTGGGAGCGGAGCCAGGACTTTGAGAGGGACATTCCCAAGGGCATCTGAACTGCTCGGGCAAACACTTTGTCCAAGGGCAGGAGGTTTAAGAGTCCCTGGGCTCTCCTCTGAATCTGGCTTTCTCCCTGGCATTTGGCAGGATGCCCTACACCGTGTTGCCATGCAACTGTCTAGCTCTCATCAGACCAGAAGCTTCACCCCTCTCTAGCAGAGTGCATGTAAAGTCCCATCTACAGACTGCGATTTCATTTCTGTTATTTATTTGCTGCATAGAAGCTATTCATTTGATGCTGTTTCATTTAATAAATGTTTGCTTTTGTTGCCTGAGCTTTTGGAGTCACAAACAAAATATCATTACCAAGTCTGAAGGCAGTCTTTTTCCTATGTCTACTCCCAAGAATGCCATGGTTTGAGAGTTTACCACTTACATCTTTAATCCTCGTGGAGTTAATTTGTGTTTATGGTATAAGAATCAGAGGCAAGCCTCTTCCTACACCTTTTATCGAAGATGCTATACCTTTCCCATGGTGCATTCTTGCTGCTCTTGTCAAAAATTAGTGGACTGTTCTTGCATGGTTTATTTTTGGTCTGTCTATTCTGTTACATTTAATTAGGTGTCTATTTCAATGTCAGGGCCATATCATTATGCTTATTTCAACTTTGTAGTGTTTTCAGTTGGGAAGTGTAGATTACTTCGGTCATTAGAAATCTTTCATGCTACCATGAGAATTTAAAATTTTTTTTAATTTCCATGAAAAATAAGGTTAAATTTCTAATAGGGACTGCATTGAATTTGTAGATTAAATTTGCGTAGTTTGGTCATCTAAATATACTAATTCTTTTTTTTTTTAAAGATTTATTTTTATTTTTATTGGAAAGGCAGATATACAGAGAGGAGAGACAGAGAGGAAGATCTTCCATCCGATGATTCACTCCCCAAGTGAGCGCAACGGGCCGATACTATGCCGATCCGAAGCCAGGAGCCTCTTCCGGGTCTCCCACGCGGGTGCAGGGTCCCAAAGCTTTGGGCCGTCCTCGACTGCTTTCCCGGGCCACAGGCAGGGAGCTGGAAGGGAAGTGGGGCTGCCGGGATTAGAACCGGCGCCCATATGGGATCCCGGGCGTGCAAGGCGAGGACCTTTAACCACTTGCGCCACCGCGCCGGGCCCCTAAATATACTAATTCTTAACATTACTGTTTTTCTATTTATTTGAGTCTTTAATTTTTTCATCAGTCTAGTGTACAAATTTTTTTAAAGATTTTATTTATTTTTATTACAAAGTCAGGTATATAGAAAGAGGAGGAGAGACAGAGAAGATCTTCCATCCAATGATTCACTCCCCGAGTGACTGCAATGGCCAGAGCTGAGCCAATCTGAAGCCAGGAGCCAGGAGTCTCTTCCGGATTTCCCACGCAGGTGCAAAGTCTCAAGGCTCTGAACCATTCTTGACTGCTTTTCCAGACCACAGGGAGCTGGATGGGAAGCAGAGCCACCGAGACTAGAACCGGCGGCCATATGGAATCTCGGTGTATGCAAGGCAAGAACTTTAGCCTCTAAGCCACCATGCCAGGCCTGTGTACAAATATTTTTCACTCCCTAGTCATATTTTATCCGTAAGTATTTTCTTACTGTTTATTGTTGATTGCTATCAGAAATGTGAACATTTGTTTAATATCTTTTTAAATTATTTTTACTATTTCCCATGATACAATTTTGTAAGTATAGAGAGCCCCCCTTCCTTTCCCTTTCTCCTTCCCCACTTTTTCTTCTCATTCTTTTCCCCCATATTTTTACGGACGTATAGTTCTTCAGTAAAAATAAGAAGTTTAATATCCTGCTATTTAAGCGCTTTATGGAATGGTAGGTGTAAGCAAAGTTAGAAAATCCAGTATCCTACTGTTACTGCATATTTAACTGCTTATAATTTATTTTTAGATAGATTCTTCTTAGTATATAAAAATACACCTCATGTTTTCTCGTTGATTTCTTATCGCAGCTTCACTGATTTTATCATTGGTTCTAACAGGGGATTTTGTTTTGGCCTGGGTGGGCGGGTTGGAGGGCAATTGTTTGCTCTTTGTAACCTGTTTATGATTTTTCTGCATAAGAAATAACTTCATAGGCTGGTGCTATAGCATAGGAGGTTAAGTCTCTGGAACATTCACTGTAGCATTCAAACGAGGGCCAGGGTGATGGCTATTTCCAGAGATGGATATTTCCAGGTCCAGGGTGATGGCTCAGTGGCTAAATCCTCACCTTGTATGTGCCAGGTTCCCATAAAAGGCATGGCTCGTGTTCTTGCTGTTGCACTTTCCATCCATCTCCCCGCTGGTTGCTTGGGAAAGCATTAGAGGATGGCCCAAAACCTTGGAGCACTGTATCTGCATGGAAGACCTGCAGGAAGCACCTGACTCCTGGCTTCTGATTGGCTTAGTTCTGGCCATCTGGGCCACTTGGGGAGTAAATCAGCAAACAGAGGACCTTTCTCACTGTATCTCCTTCTCTCCATAAATCTACCTTTGCAATAAATAAATAAAAGCTTTTTTAATCTGATGGTTTCCTTTTGATTTGCTATGACTTTTCTCTTTGAACTGTTTTAAATGTCATAACATTGATTGTGAAGATTTACACAATTGGGTTAGTATACTTCAATATTTTTGAGTTCTGAGCAAGCAAGTGGTACATAAATGAATGATAAACCATCCTTTTGGGACGTGACATAGGCGTACAAATGGCAACTCTTCAGTTCCTGATCCATCCATTTTTAAACTATTACACAGTCTCTCTCTGTCAAAAATATTCAATGAACCAATTTTCGTTAACATGTTTGAAATGTTTCAGATATTATCTGCATAATGAAAACAGTTAAGCTGTGGAAGTGTTCCAGTTGCTTCACTTCCAGTCTAGCTCCTTGCTAACTCACCTGGGAAACAGCACAAGATGGTCCAATTGCTTGGACGTCTGCCACCCATGTGGTGGACCCAGATGGAGTCCAGGCTCTGGCTTCAGCTGGTCCAGCCCAAGTTGTTATGGCCATTTTGGGGGTGAACCAGCGAATGAACGATTCTCTCTCTCTCTCTCTCTCTCTGACTGTGAACGTGGTACACATGCAGGCATGCATGCATCTTCCTCTCAGTCACTCTACTTTTCAATTAAACAAAATAGAAAGACCCTAGGGCCTGGTGTGATAGCCTAGCAGCTAAAGTCCTCGCTTTGAACACACTGGGATCCCATATGGGTGCCAGTTATAATCCCGGAAGCCCTACTTCCCATCCAGCTCTCTGCCTGTGACCTGGGAAAGCAGTCGAGGATGGCACAAAGGCTTGGGACGCTGCACCCATGTGGAAGACCCAGAAGAAGCGCTGGGCTCCTGGGTTCATATCAGCGCAATTCCAGCCATTGTGGCCCTTGGGGAGTGAATCGTCGGATGGAAGATCTTCCTGTCTCTGCTCCTTTCTGTATATCTGCTTTTCCAATAAAAATAAATAAATCTTTAAAAAAAAAAGAGAAAGATTCCAAATAAAGCAACAAAAATCTCTAGCCCAGTCGTTTCCCACCAAGGGCAACTTATGTTTTCACTGCTGCTTCTTAAGCCTATATCAGCTTGGAAATAATTTATTTTTAACATTTTATGGCATTCATTAGCAAAAGCTAAAGCATTTTCCTCAGGCATCCATTAATAAATAGTCTCATTATCGCTTTCTTAAGCAAGATATTATATTGATATGATCTTTTGTTTATTTGTGCTTAAGCTATTATATCTTTGACTTGGTATCTTGGTTTTTTATTTTATTTGAAAGGCCAAGAGACAGACCTAGAGAATCCTTCCATTTGCTGCTTCACTCTCCAAATGCCCACAGCAAAATTCAAGCTGAGAGCTGGAAAGGCACAGACGTACTCAAGTACCCAAGTACCCTAGTACCCAAGCACCCTAGTACCCAAGCACCCAAGCCATCACCTGCTGCCTCCCAGGTGTGTCTCTGTGGGAAACCAGAACTAGACATGGAGACGTGGCTTGCACCTAGCCATATTCAAATGGAATTTGACCATGCCGAGCATGCCTTAGCCACGCTCACATCCTGCTTTTAAAAACAGGAGTTTATCCTAAAGCCCAATTGGTATATAATTTCAAATAAGCTTAATGTTAGCAGCTCCATAACAGTCTTCTAATGGCTATCAAATAGTTCACTGAATCATTTATCTGATGCTACATGTTTACACAGTATCTTTGTTGTCCTTTCTTAACCATATGCACACCGGCAATGCCAGTAACACTCTTAGCTTATAGCCATGTCCATATTTAAATCATCTGTGTGGAAAGATGACTACACATGGAAATGCTTATGCTAAAATGTGAGCAATTTCTTGATGCTTGACACAACTACGTTCCAAAAGGCTGTGTTCACATATTTCGCTCCGTTTCTCCAACATCGAGAGTGCTCTGAATGCTATCCTCTCTAGAACGCAATCCACACGTATTCCTAATTCCTAAGGAAATCACCTAAAGAAACTTTAAAAAATAATAAAGGGCCCAGCGCGATGGCACAGTGGTTAAGGTCCTTGCCTTGCACGCCCAGGATTCCATATGGGCACCGGTTCTAATCCCGGCAGCCCCGCTTCCCATCCAGCTCCCTGCCTGTGGCCCAGGAAGGCAATCAAGGACAGCCCAAGGCTTTGGGACCCTGCACCTGTGTGGGAGACCCAGAAGAGGCTCCTGGCTTCGGATCGGCATAGCATCGGCCGTTGCACTCACTTGGGGAGTGAATCATCGGACGGAAGATCTTCCTCTCTGTCTCTCCTCTCTGTATATCTGCCTTTCCAATAAAAATAAAATAAATCTTTAAAAATAAAATAAAATAATAATAATAAACAAGCAAGCTATTTCTCTCTGCACAACTACCGGCTGGTCTGTGCTTGCCCTTGCAGTTTCTGCTCTGCTGTCTCCATAAACAGATCCCATACTGCAGTGCACTGACTGTGCAAACAGCTGGATGGTGTCTGTGAAGATAGTCCCCAAACACGTGGTGCCGTCTGTGGCCACCTACTGCCATGAGGCAAGTTCTAGCTGAAGAACATGCTTTCCCAGGGGTGCTGGTGGCCTGGGGCTGAGCACAGATCACACCCTGGTTCCAACAGCTCCCAGAGCTGCCCAACCAAAAGATGGGCAGAGACTCAAGAGATCTTCTTCCAGATTATTCTGAACTCCCTGCTTGAAATTTTTTTAGTCGCATCCCACACAGTGAGAACTATGTGCCAAGGACCAGGAAGAGAAGTACAAATGCAGTCACATGTTTCCCTAAAGAACACCCTGACGATGGCGCATACAACACCCATCAAAGAGAGAGAAACAGCCTTTCAACCAGTGACAGTGCCCCCACGAAAACTTTTTCAGTTGCTTTTCGGCAATCCAGAGCGATGTCCCCCACCACTGCACTGCAGAGCATCTTCAGAGGAAAGAGCAGCTAGACTGAGCACTGTGCATGGCTTCATGGAGAGAGTATTTTGGGAAGAGCACACACCATATGTTTTACATTTGCATTCACTCTATAAATATCGCAGTAACGACTTGCATCCATAAATACCGCCTTCAGAAAGCTGGGCTGGAAACGTCTTTCGCTATGCACCCTCATCTGTTTACCAGCAGGAATGTTCATTGTCTGGCCTGTTGGGCGGTGTTATCCTCAAGAGCGGGGTCACGTTGGGAAAAGGATTGTTCTCTGGGATCACAGTAGAACCTGAGTGCCTGCTCTCTGCATCCTTGCTTTCATCCACCTCCACTAAGGTCTTAGGCTTATGGACGGATGATCCCTCTTGAGGCAAGAACTCGGTAGGAAAACACGATTTTTCCCCCCTAAAAATGAATTTATATGAAGTGGACAAATTTTTCATGTGTCAAAATACATATTTGGGAGCTTACTGATACGCCCCACCCACCCCCTCTTCTACCCTCATAGCCCCCACCCTCCTGCTTTTGGGGGTGGCGGTTATAATGGAACATTTCCATTTCACTTCAGTCACAAATTCAACACTCCTTTAGGTAAAGATAACAGCACCTGGCAAGCAGAAAATACTAATAGTGAACATAGTAATCAAAGACAATAAAGAAACCTACTATGCCTCAAGCATAGCAACAAAGACTGTACACAATAATCAAATCCCAGAAAGTCACTCTCACCCCTGCAGATGACGTGGTTTGCACTCTGTATATTAGCTATCACAGATCAGGGAAAACCTATGATGTTAGTCTTGGAGACTGCCTATATGTCACTAAGCATAGTGGCTTCCAGTTGCATCCTTTTCGTTGCAAAATACGAAAGTGCATTCTTTTTAAAGTTATCACTGTTTTCCATGGTACAGCTTTGTAGGCACAGGGATTTTCCCCTCTCTCCGTCCGTCCTCTCCATCTTCCCTTCCAATCATTTCCCCAATATTATTACAGTACTATAGATTTTTTAGCCACGGTTACAAGTCTAACATTCTGCTCTTTAAATGTATGATGGCACTGTAGGTATAGGCAACGGTAGAAAGACTAGTATCATATTATCAAGGTACATTTAAGTGATTCACTGGAACGCTTCCTCTTATTGTGCAGTAGACATGCATACTGCAATGTATCTTCACTTCCCGACTCGCTAGTCTCCACCATACAGTTCATCTGTGAGAATATATCTCTCATTCTGTGAAAATATATATATGTTTACCCATGTATCTATTTAGTTTATATTTTGCATAAAGGTTGCCCTATAGCAGAGGGTCCTTTCTACATGCCTGTCACACACAGTCATTGAGGTAAAACAAACAACCAGGAGCATATTGGGGATCAGGTCAACTACAATTTCCCCTGGTATGAGAGTGAGACAATGGTGTCTTGATCATTGGATAGAAGGCAAGTGGTGGAAGGCAAAAGTTTGTGGCATCAAACTCTATCCAGGCAGACAGGCGCAAAGAGCTTCAGCACTGAAGAACATTCTAGATTCCTGGATAAGAATTCAAGAAGAAGAAAACAAGGAACCTCAGATAGTTATTTGTCAACTTAGTCCTGGTGTGCTTTGCTCTCTCCACGTCTGTAAGCTTCAGGAAAGCAAGACAGACCACCTCCTTCATTTCCTTCCCTGTTCTCAACAAGTCGCCTGACCTGCAGCAGAGTCTCTGTGAATGTGTGCACAAGCAAAGGCACTGCAGGAAGCAGGTGCCCCCATGGTGGTCACTAAGAGGGATCAGCACAACACAGATTGCCAGGCCACTGGTCATACCCGTCGTACAGCGTGGAGAGAAGCAGAAGGCAAGGAGGCAGGGCAGCATTACCTAAGGGGAGGCTCCCAGCCAGCACACACTGAGGCCAGAAGAAACTGGTTCCTTTTGCTGAAGTGAATGGGATAGTCAACCAAGCCTGCCCATCCCATCAATCCACGTTGTGGACACAAGAGGCCAGCTTCACCCAACAGTGAGCTGGGACACAGTTCACTACTCACATGGCATGACCATGGACAAGACACCAGCATGTAAGCTAAGTGACAGGAAGAAAATAGTTCGGGGTAGGAAAATGATGGGCAGGAGCACTCACGTCAGCTCCCTCAGAAAGAGACATCAATGGACAGGGGAAGTGGAGGTGTCAGCCTGCTGGGTTAGAAACATGCAGCCATAGGGGCCAAAATTGTGGTATAAAGATTAATATTTCACCTGTGACCCCAGTATCCCATAGGTGTGCCAGTTCCAATTCTGGCTATTCCACTTCTAGAAAAGCAATGGGGCACAGTTCAAGACCTTGAGACTCTGTACCCATGTGGGAGACCTGGGAGAAGTTCCTGGCTCCATTGCAGCCATTACGGTCATTTGGGGAGTGAACCAGCAGATGGAAGATCTTTCTGTCTTACCTTCTCTCTGTAATTCTTTCAAATAAAAATAAAATTAAGAAATGCATAGCCATCCATTGAGACCAGAGGTAGAGAAGGAAAATGGGTCAGGCTACATCATGGTGAGTCATATTGCTCCTAAGGTAGAGTGGGAATGTTACTCTGAACATGAAGGGACCTCAAGATGACTGAAAGGCAGGCCCGCATGGAATGGTTCAGAGGAGCCTGGAATTTTTCCGGAACTGTCTGAAATTGTCTGGAATTGCTGCTTTCTGGCTCATCTGCACTGGAGTTTTAAGTCTTCTGGGGTCCCACACTGTCTTAGCAGAAGAGTTTCCAATGGTGCTTGGGAGGGTTGACAGCTGTCCCTTTGGTTGTAACAGGAAGAAGCTGAAGGCAAGGAGTAGGAGTTGGGCACTCCGGGGTCAGGTGGAGCAGGAGTGCTGAGATTCTCTTCATGGGCATCTTCCACATGCTGAGTGCCCCCTTCCTTACCAGAAAAACCAGCTTAGGTGCTCAGATTTGAACATGATTTGACTTCCCAACTGATGGCAAAATTCAGTCTCCAAAGTCATCAGTTAATGGTACCAAAGAGGCTACAGGTTTAATCCACTGTGGTGTGTGGGAGGCAGAAGGGCCTTGGGTCAGCGGAGCCATACCCCAGGAAGGAAGGTAGTTCCCACAAGAGGGTTGATTATAAAAACCAAGGTGGATTCTGCCTCTCTGCTTCTTGCCTCATTGTGTGATGCTCCCTCCAACCACAGTTGGCCATCCACTGCCCTCCTCAAATGCCACGCCAATGGGGCCACCCAACCTTGGACTGTAAAATTGCAAAATCAAAAGCCAAAGCAAGCCTCCCTTTCTTCATAAGTAGCTCAAGTCAGACATTTGGTCGCATTGACAAGAAGCTGACCAGTACAGCAGGAATTAGATTTTTCTGTCCCACTTCCATCCCTGGAGAGGGGGAGAAGTGCTAGTGATATAATCAATTGCACCTACGTAATGCAGCCTGCATAGAAGGCCAAGAGGACAGGGTCAAAATAGCTTATGTACAGCTGAACACATATTGGTCTGGACACCCAGAGAGGGTTGAGAAGCCCCTCTCCTCCTCCCTACTTGCCTCAATCCATGAGTCTCTTCTTCTGCATGTGTTCATAAAATTTTAGGAAACCTGTAAAGGCATCTCCCTGAGTCCGGCAAAACACTCGACCAAATAAGCAAAACCAAGGTTGGGGTCACGTGGACCTCTGCTTTAAGCTGATTGGTAAGAAACATAGGTCACAATTTTGAGGTTTAAAAAATTTGCATTTCAGAGTGGGTGGTGGGGGAAGTCTTGGGGATTGAGTTCTCAACTTGCAGGCTGTGACGCTGTCTCCTGCTAGACAATGTCGGAAATGAATGATTTAGAGGAGCCCAGCTGGTTTCTGCTGCAGAACTGACTGTTTGCTTGGTAGTGAGAAGAACAGTCCAGATCTTCCCAGGTTATAGAACAGTTCTATGTCAATAGCAATGTTTGTGAAAACAAAAAACAAAACAAACAAAAAAAAAACGAGTCATTTTTTCCATTCTCCCAAGTCCAGGTGTGACCCTTGGTGCAGAGCCCACATTGGGAAGGAGAGGCAGGGAAGAAGCGGGTGGTTCTTCTTTCATCCTTCTCCCCTCCTCTTCCATCCAGCCTCACGTGGTCCTCCAAAGTTTGAGCAGAGAATGGGAGCTTCAAGAGGACACAGATAAGAAGTCTTGGTGCTTGCTCCTCCTCATGTTCTGATTGGCTGGGATGTTCTCTCTCAAGGCAAGCACCTGAGCCCTTTCCAGGGACGTGTGTACGGGAGCCAGTTCATGCCTCTATACATCTCCTGAAATATATGAGGGCTCTGGGGCTGACCTAGCGACCCTCCTCTGGGCATAACTGAGTGATGCATAGAAGGTCAGAGAACACAGGCTCACATTACCATCTTTCTAAGAGAGCAAACAAATGCTGACATCTCAACAGTAGGTCCCATATCATGGGAGTGGCTTTATTATGTTACTCTTTTAAAAAAGCTACTCTTTTCCCATGTGTCTTCTCTGCTGGGTTGCAATGCAACAGGGAGACCCTCACCAGACACTGTTTCCTTCGTCTTGGACCTCCCAACCCTCAGAAGCACAGCCACCCTTCTTGACAAACAACCTTGGCCGTGATGCTCTGCTATGACAACTCAATATGGGCTAAGATCAAGAAATACAATTGTACTGAGAAGTGAGGCTGTTGCTAGAACAAATACCCAAGGATGTGGAGTCAGCTTTGGAACTAGATCATGAGTACTCGATAATGAGTAAAGACCTCAATAATCTGGAAAGCCTGGAGTGCTCCGGTGGGGGTCCTGAGAAGAGAAGACTCAAGAAAGTCTGGAATTTATCACAGATTGCTTGGTGGCCTAGACCAGAATTCTGGCAGAAAAATGGACCATAAAAGCCCAAGTGCCCTACTCTATGAACTACTGCTCAGCCACTAAAAAAAAAAAATGAAATTTTACCATTTGCAACAAATTGGTCCCAACTAGAGACCATTATGCTCAGTGAAATAAGCCAATCCCAAAAGGAAAAAAATATATCGTATGTTCTCTCTGATATAAGGCAACCTTCATGTAAAATAGAAGATCGATCAATATATAGGTAAACATGTATAATACATATAGTCATCTAGAGAAACTATATAAGAGAGACTATCATACCAAGAAGGGATGACACAGTGCAGCATGCATCTCTACTTATGAATAAAAAATGGACGCTCGATGAAATTGCTAAATACATCTTGATGGTAGGATGATGGACTTAACACCATTCTTTTTTTTTTTTAAAGATTTATTTTTATTATTTTTTCATTGGAAAGGCGGATATACAGAGAGGAGAGACAGAGAGGAAGATCTTCCGTCCGATGATTCGCTCCCCAAGTGAGCGCAACGGGCCGATACTATGCCAATCCGAAGCCAGGAGCCTCTTCCGGGTCTCCCACGTGGGTGCAGGGTCCCAAAGCCTTGGGCCGTCCTGACTGCCTTCCCGGGCCACAGGCAGGGAGCTGGAAGGGAAGCAGGGCTGCCGGGATTAGAACCGGCGCCCATATGGGATCCCGGGGCGTGCAAGGCGAGGACCTTAACCACTTGCGCCACTCGCCGGGCCCAACACCATTCTTAATACCTACAATGTCAGGACACACTTAAATAAAAGAATGTTGGCTTTGTGACTATTGTTGAAGGACTAAACTATTGTTATAATATAGGGGAAGAGGGTGGGGGAGGGCGGGAGAGGAAATCCCTAAGCCTAAGGGAACTATATCATGAAAAATAAAGAATCAAATAAAAAAAAAAGAAAGAAAGCCAATGTGCCCAAGGTCTTGGAGACCCAACAGCACACCAATGTGTCATATGGGTCAGTCACTGCTGTTACACTATGGGTTGCCTGGAGTTATCAACCAGGTGCAGTCAGGAGAGTCAGCAAGGGGCTCTCAGACCTCTGCTTCTCTCCTAGCTGCCTACATTCCCACAACATCCTCAGGCAGCAAGAGGGCCCTCACCAGGAGCTGGCACCATGCTCTAGGACCTGCAAATCTCCAAAATCCCAAGCCAAATAAGGTCTACCATGTTCTGTTACAGCAGCAAAAAATGGACAAAGCCACAGCACAAGAACGTGATGTGCAAGGTAGCCAGTATCACATATGTCCTAAAGCAGCAGAGGGAAGTGTTGAGCGTGACAGTGGGAGCAGCTTTGAGTGACTCCCTGTGCTGGATTTACAAGCTTTAATTCCTTCTGCATAAGGCATGTGACAGCCATTCGCCCTTGGGACTGAAGGTCCTCTATCAGTTCTGGCCACAGCTGGGATTCAGCCACCTGTATGGCCTATTCCCCAAGGGCCCCGGCTGTTCTCGGTAAGGCTGGGCTGACCCTGCCCCAAAGTCCTTTCCCAGAAACTTTCAGCTTGACTGATGCACTTGTCAGGAGTGCCCCTTCATACAGAGCTTCTTCCAGTTCTCCTGCTGAAATGGCTGTAGTCTCCACACCACCATAACAAGGTGGGTACCTGTTGTACCCAGCAATACAGCTACCAGGAGAAAGGGGCTCGTGCAAAGAAGAAACACCAAAAACTTTTCTGAAAAAAAGAATTAATCACTTGCCAAGAGTAGAAAATAGATTCCCTGACCTTGCTGTCCAATCACCGTCCTACCAATTGCTCACTTGCTAAGCCCTTGATGTGCCAGAGGCTCCCTCATGCACTGACATCCTCCACCATCCCATGCAGTCAGCATAATGGGGCTACCTTGTCAGTCTCTCAAGTCAGAGTGCTGGTTCCAGCCCCATTTGCTATGTTTTCTGGTTGGGTACCCCATTAATGCACCCAATGACGGATGCATGGACCAAGGATTGGGCCTCTACACCCATGCAGAAGACCCAGATGGAGTATGCACAGTCACTCAGAGAGGTTATATGCACAGCTCCACTCAGATGAGCAGAATGAGGTTTGGCAAGTGGAGAGACTTGCCTGATATTTTACAGCTGGGAAGCAAGATGACCTCTGACCCATTTCCCTTTGCCCAGGGTCAATTCACACCATACACACTGCAACTGCTACACCCACACCCGCTGCATCTCTAAGCCCATGCTAAACCCACGCATGCCAGGCACACCACATCTGCTAAGCCGGCACACCATCTTTCCCAACAACCTCTAGGGTCCAACACTGGGTGTTCAACCCAACACAGAGCCCTAAACACCAGACACCAGACAGATGTGGGTCAAGTTGAGTGATTAGCCTGGTTGTGAAAGCATCCCCTTTGCACAACAGATAGACAAGGAGGCCGTGAAGGTGACAAGGTCCCTAGGTGCCTACTTCCCCGGAAAACCTCCACCATATTCCCTGCCCCTGGCAGGGCTCTAAGCCAGTCCTTCCTTCCTGGCAGTAGCAGCAGCTCTCTGACCAGAATCATGTGAGGCATGAAGTCCCATGATCTATCTCACACTACTGCCATGGCATGGATGAGCTGTGTCACCAAGAAGTTTTGCTAGGAGTGTTCCATTGAAACCCCAAGAGATGAACAGAATAGGGAAGGGCAGGCAGTGGCCAGTGCACCTCTGCTTCCCCAGAATACCACCCCATTCCGGAGCCCACAAGGAGGCTGTTTGCGCTGGGCCTGTGGGAAGCGGTCACTGTGTTCTAGCTGGCATTTCTCACTGGTTGTAACCGCTTGCTCCCACTCTCCTTTCACATGGAGGTTTTATTTTGATACAGTCACTCCTCTTTTCTAATTATAGCCAACAGCAAGCAAACCACATCCCACAGCTGGAGATACATTCTGCTCATCATTAATTAGCACTAATTGATGAGATACCTTTCCTAATGTGTGGTTTTGTGGTCAGATTGAAATACAAACCCAACCCATGCAGCAGGATGCTACAGGTCCGGAGAATACACTGCCCTTGGCAGCCAGGTCTGAGGAGCGCATCAGGGCAGTAGCACCCAGGCCAGCAGCGATGAACCCAGACCTACCTGGGCATCTGCCTGGCCTTGTCTCAAGTGCAAGGGGAAGGGGCCTGAGAAGGATCTACAGAGCTCAGCTGACATCATTGGCCCCAGGCAGTGTGCCAGGCAGGGCTGGGGCAGCAGCAGTGAGCAGCCCCTCCCCAGGGCCAGAAGCAGATCCAAAGGCAACCAAGAGAGTAAGGCAGCCAGTGTGTTTGGAGCTGAGTGTGGACTGGAAGAGGTGTGGAATCTGGAGCTCTCGGGGGTTGTGCCCTTCCCAACATTTTGCGGGATCTTACAGCAGATGCTACCCATTGCTGTGGGAGCTGTCTTCTGAGGCAGCACCCTGAGGCAGGCCTTTCATGTTTTCTTATGCTTGCCTTCTCCCCACTCACTGTGAGTCCTGCCAAAGGTGCTTTGGGGTCGCTGGAAGTCAAGCTGGGGGAAAGGAAGCCTCATCTTGACTTCTCCTCATCTTGATTGCTTCCAACTCTGCTAGATTGCTTTGGTTGCATTTCATTCTGGGTTCAACCTCTTCATGTTGGAAATCAGAATACTGATGCAAAGAGAAGCTGGGGTCGTGGCAGAAGTTCTAGAACTAGATAGTGTCATGTCCTGGATCTGTGTTGGACTGCAGTCCCCACTCACTCCTGTCCCAGCAGGGCAGTCTGTCCAAAGGACCCCAGCAAAAAGCTGAAGGGTTTCCTGGAGATGCACCCCCTGCTAGCAAGTCCTCCCTGAAGCCCCCAGAAGACCGCTAGTCCTTACATCTCAGGCCGGTCTTGCTCTTGAATGCATTGGAAATGATTTTAGATCCCACATAAGCAAGTGTTGATATTCATTTCATTAGTAGAAATGAGTAAAAGATCGACTGTCTCCTAATGGAAAGTGCTATGGGAGAGTGGATCCCAGCCCCATTAAGTCAGATTCCTGTGTCTCCATTTTTCTGCTGGTCCCTGTATGTCCTTCCCTGTACTGGCTGTACCCATGGTCTGGCTTACTTGTGGTCACAAGAGGGCCTACAAGGCACAGAAGAGCACATCCCTTAGGCACAAGACAACTCAATTCCAGATCATGATGATGGTAACCTCTGTGGACTAGGGTAGGACAGCACAATGCATGAATTGGCCCAAGCTTGACAGAGAGGGACGCAGCTGGACCTAGGTCAGTTTCTACAGAGATGTCCACCATGCCACACCGCTTGCTGATTTGGCATGTCTCATTTGACTTTTATTTCAGAGGCAGAGGGTCAGACAGACAGATTTCCTATCCACCTCCTACCCATGGGTTAATTCCTTGGAAATAGCCAAGACTGGGTCAGGTTGAAGCCAGGAGTCCAAAACTCAACCCAGGTCTAAAGAGGGTGATGGGAACCCAATCACTGGAGCCATCAACTGCTGTATTCCAGGGTCTGTACGGGCAGGAAGCTGAAGTCAGGAGTTGCAGCTGGATGTCTGACTTAGGTCCTCCAAGGTGACACAGGGTACATATTAATGGGAATCTTAATCATCTGCCTTTATTTGGCATGAATTTGACATTTTCTGATTGTGCCCAGAGATACAAATCAATTCCACATTCTAGAAATTTGTACAAAAATTACTAAGTGTGCTTTCTCCTTACCCTTAGACATTTCCATGTGATGTTTTGAGGTTTCCACATGGTCCCTAGCA
Organism: Ochotona curzoniae; assembly: GCF_017591425.1. NCBI lineage: Eukaryota > Metazoa > Chordata > Mammalia > Lagomorpha > Ochotonidae > Ochotona > Ochotona curzoniae. The sequence continues at coordinate 7,022,051 of NW_024465699.1, forward strand.
TTCTTTCTCCAGCAGCCCCCATTTTTTTTTTTTATTAGAAGTTGTCCTGGTGAGGCTTTACTCAGGCCTAGAAAGCAAACCCACAGCCCACTTCCCACAAAGGCAGGGATGTGTCCAGGGATCAGGTGCTCAGCCTGGCCAATCACAAAGCACCTGGGACCATTTCTTTACATGGCCAGGACACTGACTCTCTTTCTCTAAGCTTGGGTGTGAACCCTGGGAGCAACTCTCAGCTGGAAGAATTCTCACCCTAGCTCACAAACACAGGCTGTGAGGCAGAGAAGAACCCAGCCATAGCACCAGACTTGGCTGTGGCCAAGGAATTAACCAGCAACTTAGGGGAGCCCTGGCAGAGTGGCTGACCTATGCCAGGAGACACAGATGCATTGAGTTTTCACAGGGCCACCTGTGCACCACAATGGCCACTGGGTCCTGTATTCTCACCATGGGTCTATGCCCTCATCCTTACTTAATTCCTTGGGCTATAGTCCAAGGCACAGAAACCCTAAGCTAGGGTCTAATTTGCAAGGCTTATGATACCCATTGTCCATCCACAGTCCAGGAGATGCTGGCTTTGCAAGGTCATTTCCCACATCCTCAGTGAACAGGCATAATGTTTTCAAAGGCTGCTTTACTCAAGAGGTTAGATCTTAAACTGCTTCCTCTGAATGGCCTCCTGATCCCATCACCCCACTCCTTGACTATCTAATGCTGAGCAGTAACTCTTTTCTGGAATATTCCACAGGACTAACTGGTGTGTGCCAAGATTCACAGAGCCCAGGTTCCCAGGACAAACAGAACCCACAGGGTGAGTCATCTGTGGACGTGAGGGTGCTTCCAGAAGTCTGTGGGAAGTGGGGATCAAAGGTAACCTTGCTTCCACACAAAACAACTTGAAATCTGTGCACAGTTTCTTGGTAGCACACAGCTTTCGTGAGCTCTTGAAGTGTTTTCTAAGTTCTCTGGCGTCAGTCTCGAGCTCCACACTTGTGTCTGTTATTGCATAATGAATTTCTGCAGAAACACACACTAAGCCTCTCCATTGCCCTGGGTTAGGAATGCAAGGCGGCAACAGCTGCCTCCACACCGCTCATGCCCAAGGGCTGCCGGCATCTCAAGGGAATGGGGGAGAGAAATTTCTTCCTGGCTCACCATCCTGGTTTGGTTCTCCCTGCCTGTTGACTGGAGGATCTCAGCATCTTAAAGCTGCTGGAGAAAGGTCCCTTCCAGCTCCTTCTCACATAGGAATCTCCAGAAGAGCAGCTTCTTTTGCCAAGCCTGCTAGGCAAGAGGTGGGAGAGATACCAGTCTGATTTCAGAGAAGCCAGACCATCTTTTTCCCTGCGTTGCATAGACAGAACTGAGTCTGAGTCCAGTCTACCTACCAGGGGCCATTTGCCCAGGAGTTGACCATATGATTAGTGGGGACTATATCAGGCATTGCCGACCATCAGGGCCTCCAGGAAGGTTCCCCATCCTCCACCAGGGACTCCCTCACTCTGTAACTTCTGAGGATACGATGAATGTGAATTCTTGGTAGGTATACTTCAGGTCTCTTTGAATTGTGGTGCTGACCACTATTTGGCGGAGTGACAAGATGCCACTCAGAAGTTAGCTCATGAAGCTCAAGAAAAGCCTGAGGCGTGCTCTTCCAAGTCATTTCAGCTGTGTTTTAACCCTGATCTCCTCCTAGTCCCTGTTAAACAGGGAGCATGTCATGACATCAACAAGCCAGCAAGGAGGATATTTCACAGGTTCTCATTTTAACTACTTTTACATTATTTTTTATTTATTGGAGAAGCATAGACACAGAGATATCATCCATGTGTTTCTTTCCCCAAATGCCCACAATGGCCAAATAAGTGCCAGGTCAAAGCCAGAAATCAGGGATTCCATCTAGGCCTCCCAGGTAGGTGGAAGAAATTCAAATACTTGGCCTGTGGTCATTGCCTCCCAAGGCGAGCACTGGCAGAAAGCTGAAGCCAAAGACCATGGTCAGGAATGGAACCCAGGCTCTGATGCAGGAGATGTCCTTGGCACCCGGGCAAAGGCCCACTCCCGTGACTCTCTTTTTAAAAAAACATTCCTATGAACAAGGATGTACTCTGATGAAGTTTTATTCATGTTGATGATGTGTGGAAAAGCATGGCACATATGACATGATCTCATGAAACCGAACGCTATATATTATGTATACTACACACAGGACCTAGAAGGATGTGTCAAACCATTCTTGGCTTCTGTGTGTTGTGTGTGTCCTGTAATACATATATTAAGTACAAAAACAAAAATAAAGATTGTTTTTAGGAGCTGGTGTAGTGCGTTATGCTATTGTCTATAACATATGCGCATCAACTGAAACCCCAGCTACTCTGCTTCCAGCCCAGTTGCCTGTCAGTGTGCATGGGAGTGGAGCAGATGATGGGATAAGGGCTTATGCTCTGGCTCTGCTTCTGAGAGACACGGATGAAGTTCCTTCCTACTCCTTACCTTCAGCTTTTGTCCAGCCTGGGTGTTGCGGCTATTTGGACCTGAGTCAGCAAATGGAAGGTCTCTCTCTCTCTCTCTCCCTCTCTCTCTCTCCTCCCTCCCTCCCTCCCTCCCTCCCTCTCATTCCATTTGTTGGTACCATCCTTTACCTTGGCTCTTCTGATGGGTGAGGATTCATGGTATTTCTTCAAATCACATTAGATTTGGGGGCATGGCAAGGAGGAAGCCCCCTGCATTCCAGCAAGGGCCCTTCCCTGGCCAGCAGCCCCTCCCTGAGGTCCCAGGACCCCCACAGCTGCCCCCTAACTCCCATGTGTTTTATCTACAAACAGAAGCCCAGGCTATAGTTACCTCTAAAAGGTGGGCTTTCTTTTGATTTTACCTCTGTTTCTCTTTCCCTCCATTGTTTCCTTGATTCAGGTCAAGACTCCCAGATCTAGTGCCTCACCCAAACTGGAACACCCGCATTGCTACACTTCTGTCATCCTGCCTTGATTTTCAAAACGCCTTTAGTTAAAACAAAATGCCTGGCAATGGTGAATTTTCTCTTCCTCTGGCTTTCTCCCACCCCAATTGGCAGTGTTGGGGAGAATTCCCAGTTATTTCACACACATGACATTTGTTTTCATTTTCAGTTCTTAAACATTCTATGTTTAAAATAATTATAGATTCAAGGGTGGAGTGGTGGCACCACAAGTTAATCCTCCTCCTGCAATGCCAGCATCCCAGATGGGTGCTGGTTCATGTCCTGGCTGTTCTACTTGCTATCCAGCTCCCTGCTTGTATCCTGGGAAAGCAGCAGACCATAGTCCAAAGCCTTGGAACCCTGGACCCATGTGGGAGACCCGTAAGAAACTCTTGGCCTCAGGGTTCGGATCGGTTCAGTTCCAGCCATTCTGGCCATTTGGGGAGGGGGAACTTTCTGTCTCTCCTTTTCTCTCTGTAAAATGTACATTTCAAATAAAATGAGTCTTAAAAAAATAATTTCACATTTATAGGAAGTCTAAAACCTAGAACAAAGAGGTCCTGGGGACATTTCATCGCAGCAGTTAACTTTTTGCATACAAAGTACATCAATCCCAGAAGGCTGACATTGCTATGCAGAGTATGTGAGGTCATACCCATTGCATCACTGGCTCAGAGGCACAACCAAGGCACAGGGCTGCTTCACAGCACAAGGATCTCCATGGAGAGTCACACCCACCACCCACACCAACACCCCTGAAACCTGGAAACACAGAACCTGCTTTTCATCTCTATAATCATGTCATCGCTTACTATTTTCTGACTCCGTAGTTAGAAAGAACATGATTGGATGGGAGGGAGGTGTTCAATTCACTTCAGAGACAGAGATGATGAGACGTAGAGAGGAGAAATAACTAAAAAGGGAGAGCCCCTATCTGTTAGTTCATTTTCCAAAGGCACAAACACTGCCAGCATGCTGGGAGCCTGGGGTGAAGCCGGGAATCTGGAACTCTATCCAGGACTCCCACGTGCATGGTAGGAACCCAGCACCTTGGGTCTTCACCACCACCTCACAGGGTTAGCAGCAGCAGGAACCTGGACTCAGGAGGCGGCGGGATTGAACATACTGCTAAGCCAAATGCCTAACCCTAACACTATCATTTGGAGAATGCTAAATTTTGTTCCTATTAATGTCACCTTAGCTGGAGTTCCATGGTACGCACCCTGCAGAGCGGGATTGTTTCAGTGAGGCAAAAGACCTCAAGCTCAGTCAAAGCTCTGGAGGGTACTGCAGCTCAGTCAAAGCTCTGGAGGGTACTGGTACTCTGGTACTGGTACTGGTACTCTGGTACTGGTATTGTGGAATCAGATTTCCTGGCATGGATGCACCATGATGTGGCTAGACTCACCCGTGCTGATGGGTGTGTTGGTTCATTTTTTAGTTAATACGTATAAAGCTCTTGGGAACATCCTGTACCGATGTTCTTATGTAAACATCACTATTTTGTTCATCTGGGATACCTGCCTCAGTTGATTGCGAGGCAAATTATGTGTAATTTTCTTTTTCAAACAGCCATGGGGCCAACATCATGACAAAGTGGGTTAAGCTGCTGCCTGTGATGCTGGCATCCCGGATGTGCACTGATTTTAGTCTCTGCTCCTCTTCCAATATGGTTCCCTGCTAATGCACCTGGGAACGCAGCCGAAGAGGACTCGTGTATTTGGATCGTTGCAGCCACATGGGAGATCCAGGTGGCATTCCAGATATCTGGATTTGGCCTGGCCCAGCCCTGGCTACTGTAAATATCTGGGGAATGAACCAGCCAAAGGAAAATTCTTTCTCTCTCCCTCTTTCTGTGTAACTCTACCTTTCAAATAAATAAATAAGTCATTACAAGAAAAAAAAATCTATCATACTACCTATAGATGGATTTACTGTTTTACATTCCAATCAGATATTATAAAACATTTAGTTTCCTTATCCTCATCAATATTGTCATTTACTTTCTCATTTAAGCCATTCCACTAGTGTAATCTAAATGAGAATTAAACAGATGAATAACAATGTCTCATGATTATCCTAAATTGTATTTCCTAGTGACTAATAATGCTAAGCTTTTTTTTTTTTCTGCTTTTGGCCATATTTTATACCCTCCTGGAAAATGTTTTTCATATCCTTTGCCCCAGTGCTGGCTGTATTATTTATTTGATTCTAGGATCTAGGAATTTTTAAGTGTTCCAGCTATGAGTCCCTTGTGAGCCCCATGAGTTGCTATTACTATTTTTCAGCCTGTTTCTTGTGTTTGTATTCTTCAATGGGATTTGTCACACAGCAAACATTTTCTTATTTTGATGCCATTATCTTTTCTTAAATTAATTTGTGCCATGCCTAATCATGGTTCACCAAGAAAAGTTTCCAAAGACTTTCTATTTTTATCTTCTACAAGTTTTAAGGTGCTTTTTTTTTTTTTTGGTATGTGGATGTCCAATTTCTTCAGCACTGTTTATTGAAAAGTCTACCCTTACTCTATCCATAACATAGTAGTAACAACATGGGTGAATTTCAAAAATATTCTACAAAGCAAAAGAGCAAACATAAAGGTTATAGCTCTGCATGGTTTTATGTGTATACAATTCTAGAGACAGAACATCTATGGTCCTGTTACCCAGTAACAGGCCATTGGTTACTGCGTAACAGGAGTTTGGGGAAGGGACTGACTGCAAAGGGACTTGAAGAAACTTTAGAGTAACTAAATGTCAATTATTTTTATTCTTGTGATTGTCATGTAACCATATACATAATATAAAACATTGACTTGAGTATTTATAATTGACCTTTATTATACATAAATTATCCTAAATTTCCTCCAAAAATCTATTGAATGTTCCCATGTGGAACATTCTGGTTTTTCTATTTTGGTACCTAATACGTCTTTCCTTCTGCCAACATAATATTGGATTGATTACAGTAGCATTGTTTGGATGGCTATCGCATGCTAGGTCCTAAAATCAGATATTCCAATTCTTCTCATTTTATTCTTCCTTCTCAACATTGTTCAACTCATTTACGAATGGCTCTTTTACAGGTTCGTATGAATTTTAGAATTTTGATGTGTATTATGTTAAACCTAGATGAAACTGGTATTAGAACAATGTTTTCTCCAAGCCATGAAAATAGTATAGCTCTCCACTTGAGTTTATTTTCCTTAATTTTCCTTAATTTCTTTCTTCAGTTTCATAAGTCTGATCTTTACTTGTTATAGTTCAGTTTTTTATATTCACTTCTTAAAATAATTTCAAATAGTACTATATTTCACCAAAGCATTGCTTCATACCCTGCAAACTTGTGACACCTATGTGCTGATTCTAGAGGATTTTTGATAAATATTTGGGATTTTTTTCACTTATACTGTCATGTCATACTCATGTAGTGAATAATTTGTTTCTTCTTTTCTCACTTCTATGCCTTTTATTTCCTTTCCACTGGCAAAGAGTTTCAATATCTTGTGAAGGAAGAAGAATGAGAGTAAGTATCCTTCCTTTGATCCTGGTATTTAGGAGGAATATTCCAGTTATTCCCTATCAAGGATTATATCAACTGTAGGTTTTCCGCATATGTCCTTTGTCGATTTAGGAAGTTCCGGTTCTATTTCTGGCTTTGTAATAGATTTTATCATTAATGTGACTTGAATTTTGCTAGCTGTCTTTCATGCATGAATTGTTGTAATTTATCCTCCTTTAATACATTAACATGATGAAGCACATTTCAAACATTAAACCACATTTGCCTTCCTGGAATACAGCCTAATTGTTGCATTGTGAAATTTTTAAGAATCTTGCTAAATTTTATTTACCAATGTTCTATAACAATATTTTGCATTTATATTCATGATGCATATTGGAGTTTAATTATTTTGTTTGTTAGTTATTTTTACTCTGTGTCCAGTTTTAGAATCAAAATAGAATGATTTCATAAAGTAAGTGTGAGTTCATTTCCTCTCCTTCATTTTTGGATATATCCATGATGTCTAGGTGTGTTCTTTTTCATTCGAGATATGGATAATGTGGGTCTTCTCTCTGATTTCTTTTTTCAATTTGGCTAGACATTTATAAATTTTACTTGACTTTTCCAAGAGTTATCTTTAACTCCAATTTGTCCGATTTGTTTCCAATTTAATTGCTTTCTGCCGTTACTTATAACTGCTTTACTTTCATTTTGCCCCCCACTTTTTTTTAGCTTCTTAAGGTGAGAGCAAATGCCAGGTGGTGTCCTTTTCCTTTCTTTGCCTTTTTCTAACGTGGCTATTCAGAGCTCTTAGTTCCCCTCAGCGCCATGTTAGCTTTGTCTCATGAATTAAAATTTATTGCATTTTTATTTTCATTCAGTTCAACGTATTTTCACTTGTTTCTGATCTACAGTCAGAAGTTTATAAGTATTGATAAGTGTTCGGTTTGCAAGTGTTTGCTTCACTTTTCCCGTGTTTAGAGCATTCCTGATGTCTTGCTGTTATTTATTTCTAGTTTGATGACATCCGTTCTCTGAAACATGTTAAGGTTTTTTTCATGTCCCAGGATGGTCTATCCTATAAATGTTCTGTGAGAACTTAAATAGAATTTGTGCTCTGCTGACATTGGATGGAATAGTCTAGACATGCCAGCTAGATCCTGTTACATGCAGAAACACGCTTGCTGATTTCTATCAACCATTAAGCAAAAAACGTTGACGTCTCTGACCATATTTGAGATTTTTATTTGGCAGTTCTTTGAGTCATGTATTTTTAGATGTGTTGCTTAATAAAAGCACATTTGGTCTTGCTATGCCCTGAAGGATTGATCTTTTGGTGATTATATAGGTCCTTCTTTAGCTCCAATCATTCTCTTTATTGCGAAATTAATTTTGTTTTCTATGAATATAATTTATGAGTTTTTTGGTTGAAATTTGCATGCTTTATTTGTTCCATCTTTTTACCGTCAGCCCGCCTATCTCATGATATTTGGAGCCATTTTCTGGGAGACATACATATACTCAAGTTGTGTTTAAATCTGCTTTGCCAAGCTCTGTTACTCAGTATATCTTAACCATTAACATTTAATATGTTTATTACACAAGTATATTATTTCTGACCTGATCTGTTATTTTAATCTTTGTTCTCTGCTTCATTTTTTTCCTGTGAACCACCTATCCTGTTTATAGAATTTGATCTTATTATAACTAGTATCGTCAATGTGTATATTTCGATGGATACTTTAGTAGTTGTTCCAAATTTTGAATTATTCATACTTACTAGTTACAAACTACTAGCATTGATCATTTAGCAATCTGAGTTTATTGTAGAAACATCTCTTCCACTAAAAAAAAAAAAGACTTATTTATTTTACTGAGTTACAGAGAAAGAGGCACAAAGAGAGAGATCTTCCATCTATTATTTCACTCTCCAAATGGCAGTAATGGAAACGGCTGAGTCAACCTGAAGATGGGGACCAAGAGCTTCCTTTACATCTTCCCAATGGGTCAGGGGCCCAACAACATTGGCCATCCTCCATTGCCTTCCTAGACCATTTTCAGAGATCTAGATCAGAAGTGGAGCATCTGGGACATGAAACGGCAACCTTATGGGATGTCGGCACTGCAGGAAGAGGATTAGGATGCTATGCCACCACGCCAACCCCCATTACTTCATTACTTCTGTTTAAATCCCTTTAACTTCCCTTAATAGTAATATAATTATCTTAAGTACTTCCTATATGTGCTTTAAGAATTATGAGAGTATTATGATTTTGCTTCAGCCATCAAGCATAGTTTAAGAACTGAACTGTGAAGAAAAGGCTTGTATTTACTGTACTTTTCACACTTTTGATTGTTGTTTATTCTCTGCTGATACTCTATGTCATCCTTCTGTCATTCTATATTCAGCTGATTCCCTTTCACCAGCCGTTAATGGTAGCTTTACTAGTGATAAATTTTCTGTTTTCCTTCATCTGACAGTTTCTTGATAGCCCCTCATTCCTGGAGTTAACTCTCAATGGATACTGAGGTCTGTGTTGACAGTACTCAAAGGTGTTATGTCAATTCCTTCTGGAATGCTTGGTTCCTCACGATGGATGTACTGCTATGTTGTTTTCCCCCGAAAATAAATATTGCTCTCTCCTGCTGCTGTGAAGGTGTTTTGCCTGCAATTCTCAAGAATTTTACTGTAATGTGAGTTGGCATAAATGTCTTTGTGTTAACTCTGAAGTTGACTTTTTACATCTCTAGGTTTATGTCTTCTGCCCTAACAAGTCCCAGAATGCTGTTAATTTTCTTTCTCAGACTATTGTTAGTTGGTTGGGCAATCTCTCTTGTTCAGTTTTTATAGTCACTGGCTCTTCTGGGTACTCCGCTCTGCTGCTGAGCCCATCCACCAGACTTTCTTTTTTAGTTTCAGTTATTATTATGTTTTTATTTCAGTTATTATGTTTTCCAGTTCCAATATTTCCACATTTTTTCATGTCTCCTCTTGGTCCGTGTTTTCCTTTTTTCTCTTCTTTCAAGCATTCTTGTCATTTCTCGTCAAAGCACTTCAGATGGCACCTTGAAACACAACTGTCTGATATCCCCATGTCTTTGCCTTCTCGATATTGGGCTGTGTTGGTTGTAATCATTCAAATTTACTATTCTTACTATGAACAACTTTTTTTGCATCCTAGACATTGTGTAAGACTACGGAAGCTTACAGCTCCCATCTGACACTAAATCAGAGGTAAAATGAGAAGGCAACCTCACTGTCACCAGGTTCGTGCTCAGACCCCACTACGCGTGCTGGTGTTTCCTGGGAATGAGGGCAAGTGGGACAAGAGGACATGTCGTAACTGCTGTGAAGTTCCTCGCCTGATATATGCTGGAAAAGGAGCGTCTTCTGCAATATTTCATGAGAGTAAAGGGTTGTTGCCAAGATGATTCCTGCCATACTAAGTCATGACTCTCTAGTCCTCTAGCTGGAAAGAACAAATTTCCTTGGCACTTTTGCCATCCATACCCATTGGCATTCTTGGGCTGCAAGCTTCTCCAACATTCAGTCCAAGGCATGCAAGAAGGGAAAGGGAAAACCCAGAGAACTCACTTCCAGATCATTCCACAAGATTCCAGACTGGTCAGCTTCTTCCTTCTACCTTTCAGAGTTGTCATACATTTTTTTGTTATACATAATGCTCAGTATTTTTAGCTGTCAGTATTGAGACAAGAGAAGAGAAATATATCTGGTCTTCTGGAACCAGATATGTCATGGCTTTTACTTTAAAAGGCTCTTCCCATGGATGACACATCCTACAGCCCTGCCTGGGCCACCTAGGTCTATGGATCACTAACGTGACCCATGCCCCTGCCCTGGCTCCCTCCTTGTCAGCAATTTCCACAGGCATTAAGTCCCTTGGAAACAAGAGCTGGGGTGGGTTTTCTGGCACAATGAATTTAGTCAATCCACTAGGCACATTTGCATGCCATTATCAAAGTACTAGTTCAAGTTCTGGCTACTCTACTCTGATCCAGCCTCCTGCTGATGCACTTAGGAACGCAGCGGGGGATGCTGACCCAAGTGCTTGTGTCCCTGTAACTCTCATGGGAGACCCTGATGGAGTTCCTGGCTCCCAGCTTCAAGTTAGCCTGGCCATTCCCTAGCCTTTGGGGAGTGAACCAGCAAATGGCAACTCTCTCTCTCCCTCCCTCCCTCACTTCTTCCCCTTCTCTTTCTGTCACTCTGTGTTTCAAATAAATAATCTCTAAAACAAAGAGAATACAATAAAAAAAAACTTTTTGAAAAAGAAGGAATTAAGAGCAGTGTCTTTACTAAGAATACTTTACGGCCTAAACACAACATTTTTGTTAACCAAATTTCTTTGTGAAAAGTCCTGTCCTCCGTCACCTTGCTGCTTGCGGGCTGTGAGATAAGAAAGGGCGCCAATCCTTCTTCAGTGGTTAATTCTAAACAAGTGCAGTACCCGAAACAGGTACCCGGATCAGGGAGGGATGAGTCTCAGCTCAAGAAGTCACTCCGTGTCCTCCTTAGCCCACTGGAGAAGCTGATACTCTGACTTTGTCTTTTTTTTAAGACTTATTTATTTTTATTGGAAAGTCACATACAGAGAGGAGGAGCTACAGAGAGGAAGATCTTCCATTCAATAATTCACTCCTCAAGTGACCTAAATGGCCAGATCTGAAGCCAAGAGCCAGGAGCTTCTTTCCAGTCTGCCATGCAGGTGCAGGAAGCAAAGGCTTTGGGCCATCTTCAACTGCTTTCCCAGGCCACAAGCAGGAAGCTGGATAGGAAGCAGGGCTGCCGGGACACAAACCGGTGCCCATATGGGATCCTAGCACTTGCAAGGCGAGGACTTTAGCCACTAGGCTACCATGCCGGGTCCCTGGCTTTATCTTTTCATCAACATCTCAAGGAGGTTTTTGAAGAACTCACATTGGAGAAGATGTCTGAGTGTAAGGACAAGATTGTATGTTACAGATGAGATGTGGGATCCACTCTGTGGTTAGCACCTGAAAGCCTGTACAGGAGTATGAACGAGGCAAGCCCTGCCTCCACTGCAGTTTATGTCTAAAACCCTTGCACAGCAACAGACGGTGATGGCCACCCAAGGCAGAGGGCCAAGAACTTCAGTCATTTGGCCAAAGTCATCCAGATTGCCATCTAATATATCATCCAGTGCTGCTCCCTAACCCCCTTGTCAACAGGATTTATCTGCGCGTCCTCCAATCCCCTGCAAGAGTGATTCTAGATTATTACAAGAAAGAGTTACACAAACTCTGAAGACATTGAAGCAAATAATAAAATAATTGTGAAATCACTTTGCTAACAAGACATTCTATAAATTTTTAAATCAAAGCATATTTTATCATATGGATGCTCCTCCAGTTAGAGATCCCCAGTGTTAAAGATTGCTCATTGACAACTTGTGTTCTCAACTAGAACATTAGTTTAAAATTATGATTTTTAAAAAGGACACACATATAAAATAGACATATATAATGTAATCAAAGTCAGGAAAAGTAGTACTTAAATTGAGTTATGAAGTGTGGCCTGGGTCTGGGGTATGCCAGTCTGGACTAGACTTCAGCACCCACTGGTGCTCATGAGAGGCAGGATGGATGTAGGGTGGGCTGGACTAGATCTCAGCTCCTTCTCAGCTATGAGACAGCTGTGTCTGGGCATGGACCAGGTGTGGTTGGGCTGCAGCGCCAACAGTAAGAACTGGAATGGTTGTGGATCAGTTGGGCAAGGTCAATGTTCCTGCCAGGACAGGAGGTAGACTAAGTCAGCCTGGGCCAAGGACTCAGCAGTGTGTGCAACATCTGCCACTGAGAGGAGACCTACCTAATAAAGGAGCTTGGGGAACTCCTTTGTCAGGGTGCAGTCGCTGCAAGTGAGTGCAAGAACCACAGCAAGGAGCAGCCAAGACAAGACCAAGCCAAGTTATAGAACCTGCCGGCATACATGCGGTTCAGATATGGGGGTGATCCAGGCTGCACCATCATAACACCATTGGCAGATCTGAGAACCAGGATGGGGTGCAGGATGGGCTGGGTCTGGTCGCATCACTAACCAGTTCACATTAGGGCCAGGCTAAGCGGCAGCTCCAGCCAGCATGAGCTGCAACAGGAGCAGACAGGGCCAAGTCAGGTTAGAGCACCCACCAACAAATGCCGAGGTGAAATGGGCCATGTCAGCATGCCTTGCAGTACCCACTAGTGCATGCGAGACCAGGGCAGGGGGACAGGCAGTGAGCCTGGGCAGGGAGTGATGGGGTCTCCAATGTTTGGTCATTGCTTGTGTTGATAAGCATGAGAGCTGGAACTGGGGGCAGACCAGGCTGGGCAGGGCTACAACACCTGTTGGCCTACATGTGAACTGGGTTAGGGAGAGAGCCAGGCTGGAATAACTGATTGTATCCACTGTAAAGGCTTTGCCACAGCATCAGCTGGTAAATGCTGGGACTAGGGGCAAATCCTGTTTAGCTAGACTACAGAACTACTTGGGAAGTGCAATATCTGGGGTAGGGAATGGGTCCATAGGGAGGTTTGGGCTCCTCTCTGATGGGCTGCAATTCCCACAGGTGAGTATGAGAGCCAGGACTGGGATAGGCTTGGCTAGACAAGTGATGACATCTGCTGGTATGACTATGTGTTGGAGGGTGGAGTCAGTTGGATTGAGTTAGGCATCAATGCCCAGTAATGTATTTGAGATCTCAATGGGATGTAGGACAGACCAGACCAGTCCAATGCACATGCTGACAGGCACAGGAACCAGAGCTGGGGGGCTGGTCCAGTGGGGGTTATTGGGAGTTGCTCTGATTGGGTTACAGCTCCCCCTGTGGTACGTGGGGGTGAGTGTGTGTTAGGCAGGATTAGATTGGGCTGCGGTACCCGTAGGTTTGCTGAGGATGCAGGGCAGAACAAACTAATCAACTACACCAATGAAACTTGACAGCAAATTTCTTGGCCAATGGAGACTAGGAGGTGGACTATGGCAGCCAGTCAAACTTGGAACAATTTCCTCATTCTTGGAAAGGCAATATTGGAAGCGCCACAGGACTATCAAAACCACATGAACAGAACCCTTAAGGAATGCTCCACAATGGGAACCCTGGGATGGCATTGGGTGGCAGTTCCCAACCCCCTTTCCCCAGGGTAATGCAGTGGTTGGGAGGCTTCTCCTCTTGTATTCCTCTCTCCCCCATATACAAGAAAAAGAAAAAAATGTATAAACAATGATCTCACACACTATCTCCTGATCCTTGACCCTTCCCATCATGGTCAACTATGTAAACATCATCAAAAATAAAATTAAAAAAAAAAAAAACAAGACAAAACAAAAAAATCTGTGGGTAGCACCAGACCTTAAAGCCTCCAGGATGATGCACTGTGGATGGTGGCAAGGCCCCTGAGCTGCAGCCACAGCTCTCTGCAGGCCTGGCCTCTGCTGGAGAACAGATAAGTCAACAGAGTTTGGGGGACCCATGGATGTAAAGCAGCTGTGGAGAAAGCATAGGTGAACAGCAGAACTGCAACCACAAAGGGCTGCAATGTACTGGAGGATTTAGGCTAAACTCAGTGGGGACAGCATGCAGCATGGATAAACATCATTTCATGCTGCACAAGGCTGTAATCTCACAGCAAAAAGATAGGGATGATTGAGTTGGACAGCCCCAAGTCCAGAAGTTGGCAGGAGCAACAGTGACTCCCATAAGGAGATTTGCACAAACCTGGGCTGCATTCTGCAAAGTGAGTGTCTGGCGTGAGAGAGGCATGGGTTTGGTCGACTAGGCACTAATGGCCTTCACCTGCAGCACAGGGCTTGGAATTCCCCCCCTAGAGGGATGTGAGCTATGGGTCAAGATTTCCTAGCCCACAAAGACAGGAGCTTTTAAAGTTGGGGAAAGTGACTCCAGCTGGAGTAAGAAGACCTATGAGAGGGAAGCCATGGTGCTAGGGCTTGAATGTGTCTGCTCCCCAAGGGCCTATGCATTGCAGTGTTGGTCTCATCTGTGGTGGTGTGAAGAGATGGTGGGGTCTCTCACCTTGGTCTCATGGAAAAGTCTGGCTCCTTCCCACTGCCCAGCTTTCTGTGTCGACCTTACGCACACGCTCCCTTGATGATGCCACTGCCACGACATGACCCAGCCAAAGAGGTCCTCATCACAGGCTGAATCCAGGGAACCACCTGATTCTGCACTCTCGCCAACCCCTTCCTCCCCAGGATGTGAGCCAAATAAGCTTATTTCCTTTAGAAGACCCCACACTCCGTTATTTTGTCAAAGTCACAGACAATGACTGACACCACTGGCACAAAGGATCAAATGAGCAAGTCTGGTTTCTACAGCTCCATCGGGACCCAACTGTAGAAGCCAGAGAAGAGCTTCCAGCTTGCAGAAAGAAACCCAGGTGGCTCCAACAGTGACTTAAAACAAAAGAGCTGTCTCAGCATGTGGTACATGATCCTGCCAAGGACAGTGTCACACGGGGATGGGTCGCAAGTGGGATGTCTCAATGCCAACCTTGATCACAGAGTACACTTTTCTGACACATTATCTGCAAATGGAGGGGGAGGACGCTCACTCTCTGATGATGATGGGGAAATGAGGCCACACAGTGTGTACTGATGAGTAGATACCGATGTCATTTAGAAGAAATCCCATCTGCAAAACCTCCTTGATCCACTTCATTAGGTAACAGGGAGCAGGAGAGAATTAGAGTGAACTCTTCTGTGGTAGGCGCTGTGGCTGTGCAGTTTTAATCTTTAATTTAATCCTACCCAGCAGCCCTGTGAGATGAATGTTCCCATTGGCCTTTAATAGATTTTTGGTTCATGCAGGTTACAAAAATTGCAGGAGGTTGAGCAGGGCGTAAGTGAGAGGTCAGAGATATAACACAAACCTCATAGGAGCTCAATGTTCTCTCTGAGATATATAAAACTTGAAAGAACGTGGCCCTCACCTCACAGCAAAGAAACCCGGGATGTTTTCAAGCTCACAGGTTTTCTTTAAGAAATTATATGGCTAAGGTTGCAGGACTAACAGGTAACCCAGAGTCTAAAGAAAAAAAAAAAAAAGCACCTCCAAGGAGGGACTCGACGCAAGTGCTTGCTAGCTTGAACCAGACAATGTAGACCATACAAAAGGGCATTTTTTTTTAAATCCAGAAATTTAAGAAATTGCTGAAAATCGAGATTGGGCTCACATGAAAAGTCAATCTGGTACACAAGGTAATGCTAAAAATAATCTGAAACTCATGTCGCACTGAGGTTAGTTGCAACAGGAAAGCCAGATGCAGATCAGTTTATGCCTATACTGACTCAAAGGCTCATATTGAATCTTCAGTTATCAAAAAGAAGACTCATTCCTAAGCATTAACCTGAGTTACATCAGATATTGGTGTCCTTAGAAAGATGTCTGCCTTTCAAACAAAAAGTGCACGACACACGAAGGAAGAACACCGCCACGCACTTGATCAGATGTCAGTAGGAGAGTTGCTGATGCTAACAGACAAGATGCTAGAAACAACTGCAATTAACACATTAAAAATTCAAGTGGAATAGGCAGTGCTGCGCCCTGAACTCCCAAAATCGTATGCTAATGGTATTGAGAAAGGGTGGATGTTTAGTGGGAGGACATTAGAGATGATTTGATCAAGGTTAGATCCTTAGGGTAAAATCCCATGATCAAATTCTGGTGGCTTTACAAGGGAAACACCGACACATATGCTCCCTGTGCTCAGCCATGTGATGCTATGCACCATTTTGAGACTCTGCTGGCAAAACACCATCATCAGAGGCCTCCCTGGCCTTGAACCACCAACCTCTAGAATTCTGAGCTGAAAGAGATTTCTTTTCTTTGTAAATCTGGGCTGTATCAGGTATTTAGTTCTAGTAACAAGACCTGAATGCTTACCTGGTCACAGAAGGAACTTCAGGCACATTAATGTTAAGAATCCAGTGGAAATGAACATTGACTATGTGAGTTCAATAATAGTATCAATACAGCTAAGTAGCAATCAGTAACTTGAAGATAGGCCCATATAAACTAAATAAACTAAAACACAAAGGGAAAAAGAGGAAGAGGAAAAAATCTGAGAACCCAAAGCTGAAGGGTAATACCAAACACTCCAGCATAAGTATATTTGGGATCCCAGAAAGAGGAAAAAGAAGTAGAACAGAAAAAAATATTTGAAGAGAGAGAGAGGCCAAGTCTTTTCCAAAGTTAATCACAAATACTAAGCAGAAGATCCAAATGTCCAAGAACACGAAACAGAATAACCATATCCCACTAGAACCCCGGGTATGTCATATGTAAAACACCAGAAGCCTAACAAAAAAAAGCAAAATTTGGAAGTGGCCATGGGTGTGGGAGAGACTGTATACACAGGAACAAAGGTGATGATTATGGAAGAGTCTTCATCAAAAGATACACAAGTCAGGGACTATAAAGAAACAGATTCAAAGAGATGAGAGAAAAACACTGTGGTATGATGAGCTAAGCCACCATTGGCAATATTTGGCATCCTTATTGGAGTTCAAATATGGCTTTCAACCGAGCTCCTCATGTGTCTAGAATGGCAGTGGCTGGAAGTCCAAGTGCTTGGATCCCTGCCCCCCATGTAAAAGACCCGGATGGAGTTCCAGGCTCCTGACTTCAACCTGGCCTACCCCTGGATGCTGTAGTCATTTTGGACAGTGAACCAGTAGGTAGAAAACACCTCTCTCTCTCTCTCTCTCTCTCTCTCTCTCTCTCTCTCTCTCTCTCTCTCTCTCCTCCCCCCATCATTTTTCCATTCTAACATATAAATCTTTAAAAATGTCTTCTTCCAATGGAGGAAAAACAAGCACATTTTCTCCCAACAAAACAAAAGTATTGCCAGCTCATTTGTCTTAAGTCAAATCTAAAAGGAAGTTACTCCAATTAGAGAAATAATACAGACACCCAGATCTACACAATAACATGAGCAATATGGGAAATGTCATGAATGAAAAGTGAAGCTTATATTTTTCTATTGCTCTAATTGATGTCTAAACCAAGGGTCATACATTTTTGTTTGTAAAAAAGCAAACAGTAAATATTTTTGAGCCACACGTGTTCTGTATCACATCTGCTTTGTTTTGTTGCTTGTTGTCATGATTCGTTGCTATGTTTTGATTCATTTTTCCCTGATCTCCCTTTAAAAATGTAAAACCTATTTTTAGCTTGCCGATTGCATCAAAGCAGTTTGTAGGGTTTGGATGAACTTTTGACCATTCCCCAGGCTGAGCGCTTTTAGAATTCCAGGATCTTATAAATAAAACAAATATTACAAGGCTCTGAACGATGGAGAAGAAGGACTCAATATGATGATACATTTCTTGGGTTTTCTTTTTGCCTCTCGTTTCCTAAAGATATAGTGGGAGTGTGAAATGGCATGCAGAAACTTAAAACAGCACAATTTTTTTAAACTACAGTGAATGCCCACTTTCTCTAGACAAAGGATCAGTAAAGAGGCCTCCTAGAAACACAGAAAACCTGCAGTCAACAGCTGCTTTACTCCAGCCAAGAACTGCAGCAAGAAACTGAGCCTATAACAACCAACAGACTACAGATGTCAACACAGGCTACATTTGAGCAAGATTCTCTAGACGCCTGTGAAAGTGGTGTTGGAGAAGGCTGAGCCTGAAGCTGAGACTTTGGTCATTCAAGC
This sequence comes from Ochotona curzoniae, assembly GCF_017591425.1. Lineage (NCBI taxonomy): Eukaryota > Metazoa > Chordata > Mammalia > Lagomorpha > Ochotonidae > Ochotona > Ochotona curzoniae. The sequence goes on from NW_024465699.1 coordinate 7,040,211, forward strand.
AATGGGGAGGTCCCACCATTGTACCTGCAGAGATCTTGTGAGAGTTGAAATTCCATCTTCTACTGACAGTATTGGGGTGTCTTCACCCTCCAACAGCAACCAAACCCCACAGTTTCAACAGAGGTCAAGTGGGGGGCAAAGATCAGTGTCTCCCACTCCTTGCAGCTAGCATGGTACCAGCAGGGCACTGGAGAAGAACCCAAGAATCATCCTGATCCTTCACCAATAAAAAGTGCCTTCCTCTCTAGGCCATTAAATGAAAGTCACAGTCAATGTGGACTTCTGTCTTCTTCGGCTCCACTTCACATCTCCTGCTGCCATATAATGTCTCAGGAAAGGACCAGAAGCAAAAGGTATGAGTTGGTACATGACACTAAAAAACTTCCAACTTTTCACTGAAAAATCACTTTCCATGGTAAGAGATATCAATATCTAGTACTGGATGAAGACGAGACTTCAAAAGTGAGATGTCCAAAGTATCTGAAAACTATCTTAAAGCAAATATCGTCAAAGAATTTCAATGAATGATGATAAACAAGCAGAAAATCTGAAGTTTTCAGCAGATAAAGAAAAAAAAAAAAAAAAGAGCATGGACCGATGTTATGACATAGGTTAAAGCCACCGCTTGCCACACCGGCATCTCATACTGGAATGCCTGGGATCAAATTCCTCTTCAGTTTCCACTCTAGTTTCCTGCTAATGATCTACAAAGACAACAGGAGATGGCTCCAAACACTCCCATGGGAGATGTGACCCCAGGCTTCAGCATGGCCCAACCCTACATATTGCAAATATTTGGGAATTGAACAGATGAATTTAAGAAAATCTCCTCTTCCCTTCTCTTCTTTTTGTTTTTCTCTTCTCTCATCTCTTTCCTCTCTCTCCTTCTCCCCCTTTCTCTCTCTGTCACTCTATCTTTTAGATACATAAGTAAATAATTTTTATACCATGTACAGGAAAATAAACCCTTTTCTTCATGCAATGATCATTGTCATGAATAAAACATTTTGTGATATTATATCCTTGTTTGCAAAAGACAATATACATTTGTGCCTAATATAATATCTATATAGCAAGTGGATGTGAAAATGGAAAAAATGCTACATTTTTTAAAAATTATTTATTTTTTATTGGAAAAGCAGATTTCACAGAGAGAGAAGGAGATACACAGAGAGAAGGTCTTCTATTTGTTGGCTTACTCCCCATTTGACTATAACAGCCAGAGCTGAGCTGAGCTGAAGCCAGGAGCCAGGAGCTTCCAGGACCCCCATGTGGGTGCAGGGGCCCAGCCATCCTCCGCTGTTCTCCTAAGCCATAAGGGGGCAACTGGATCAGAATTGGTTCAACCAGGACACAAACTGGTGCTGATATGGGCTGCCAGAACTACAGATTGGAGGATTCTTCTACTAAGTCACCCTCTAAAATTGTTAAATTTACAAAAAAAAATCACAAGAAAAGAGAAAAAGACAAACAACAAAGATATGTGGAGACTGAAAGTGAAACTTTGGAAAAGGATATTCCAGACTAATGGGAAGGATAAACAACCTGTTGTCATCATTCTTATTTCAGACACTATAGACTTCTACATGAAAACATTATTAAGCGGGCCCAGTGCCTAAATCCTCCCCTTGAAAGCACCAGGATCCCATATAGGCTTCGTGCCTGCTTAGCCTATGTGGGAGATCATTTCACATGACACACCGCGTCCCTGGGAGAACCCCATGAGAGTGATCTTGGCTCACCGAAACCTCAACCTGACCAGCCTACTGGTCATACAGGCGAGTAAGTTCTCTCTGATATAAAGTTATCTTTATGCAAAATACAAGATTAATAGATATATAATCATTTACATACATACATTCATCTAGAGGAACTATAGAGTGGGGACTAGCATACCGAGAAGGGAAGATACAGGACTGAATAAAAGACGGGCTTTCAATTAAACTGTTAAATAGGTATCCTGACAAAAGGATGCTGGACTGTCTACCAATATCTGTAGCTACGATGTCTTGATACGCTTACGTAGACAAACTTGTAACTATTGCTGAAGGTCTGTACTATTGCAGTAATGTAGGGGAAACAACTGGGGAAGGCAACAGGGAAAGTGGAGGAGGAAATGCCTGAGCCTATGGAACTACATCATGAAAAATAATTTAAAAAAAATACAGTAACTATGTGTTCCAATCAGAACAATGAAAGAAATAAAAACATTTTAAAAAAATAGACGCAAAACCCAAATATTCATGTCTTTGGAATTTCAAAGAAGAAAGAAAAATGAAACCAAAAAGGTATTTTATGAAACAATGTCTGAAATTGTCCCAGATCAGGCAGAGAGGGATCGAAGGGCTTGGAACGATTCCATTCAGGCTAATCTCCATGTGATCTACTCCAAAACATTGTAGTAAAATGTTTGAAAGGCGATGAAGGCAAAGAGAACATCCCAGATACAGCAAGACAGAAATTACGCCTCATACAGAAGATAAAAACAGCAGCTTCCGCACTAGGGATTGTGGTGAAAGTAACTCACTTCCAAGTGCCAGAAATAAATAAGTAAAAAGGAATAGAATCCTACCTCCATAGATGGTACCTTTCAGAACAGAAGAGGAAATTCAAACCTCTGACTTGAAAGAAAAAGATTTTGTCACCAAAGTATCAGACCATGATACCATGAAGTTGGAAAGGGAAACAGATCTAAAGGAGGTAGTTGCCTACAGTTTACGGAAACTGATTTAAAAAATGGTAATTTGTGATGAAGTATGTGTATACAACAGAACTCAAAAAAGAAACACAAAAAAACTACCCAAGATATATTCTTTTAAAAAAAAAAAAGCTATAGGTGAATCAAATTGAAGTGCTAAAACCTGCCAAATCATCCACAAGGACAAAGGAAATGCAAAAATTAAAAATCAAGATAATAAACATAGAACAAAAATTTAAATTTAGGATTAAACCATAACCGATGAGGATACTTTAAAAAGTTTGTAAGGAAATGGAAATAAAAGATAGGCTTACGTTAGTGGGGGAAAAAAAATCATTGAAATCTATAAGCAGTTTTTAAAATGAAAAAATAAACAGTGCAAACAGTAAGCCAAACAAATCATAAGCTAATGAGATCAAGTAAACTCCATAATTAAGAGAATCACCCAAGATAGAAGATGTATCATGATTGAAGGATCAATCCACCAGGATGATGTAAGAATCCTAATGAGTCTATATCATACAATACCGGTTACAAAGCCTCTGAAGCAAAATTTGAGCAACTAAAAGGGAAATTAAATGAACCCTTAATCATGGAGACTGCAACTCCACCTCTCAGCAGTTAATAAGCACAGAGCAGAGCCAACTCTCAATCAGAGGATCTGATCTAAATGTATAGAAGCGTTCACTCAACCACAGCAGGGCATACATTCTTTTCAACCTCCATTAAGCATACACTGGGACAGATTGGACCTTGGGTCATAAAACAAACCTGAATAAATTTAGGAGACAGAAATCCTATACCATGTCTTCTCTGACTACAATGTGATCAAAGTAACGAGGACGATAATTAGTAAAGATAAGAGCAGAAATCAATGAGATTGAAAACAGAAAGTCAATAGAGAAATAAAACCCAGCTCTATGAAAATGTTCAATAAAAGTAACCAACTCCTAGTAAGAAATATGTATATACATATATATATATACTTATTTATAGCACCTATAAAAAATGGTATGTTCGTAGATAGGATGATAGATAGATAGATAGATAGATAGATAGATAGGTAGATAGATAGATAGATGGATAGAAAACATGTCACGGGTGAGGTAGATTCTAGAAATACAAAACTGGTTCAAGATTAAAATTAACTAAAATAACCCATTGCATTAATAAACAAAAGAAAATGGTATTAACTAACAAAATGCATATAGGAGTTTTCTGCTGAAAATCGCAAAGTGTTGATGAAATAAATTAGAGAGCTAAGTCATCATTACCACATGCTCGATTTACACCAATTCTCCCAAAAGTTGTTATATAGGTACAATACAGTTCCTATCAAATCATAACGAAAGTTTTACAGAGTTTTATAGCAATTCGAAATAAAATGCAAATTGAAAGTTAAACATTCTTGAAAAAAAGAATAAAATGGAAGGGATGAGTCTCCTTCATGTGATGCTGGTGATGGGAGGGACTTGTAACAGTTGGACGCAGTAGAAAATCCAAACATAAACCCACACAAATATGCCCAATTGACTTTTCACAAAGGTACAAAAGCCAATGAACCAGGGAAATATTTTTAATAAGCAATTAATCATGCAGAAGCAAATTTTTTTTTAAAAAAATTGAAAGGTTGAACTCAAACTGCAAACCTTCCTCCAAAGTTAACTCAAACTGGGACAGGGAGAACACAATGGAATTTTCCAAGGGAGAAGAAAATCTTCAGGATCCAGAGCTACAGAAAATATTGTTAACCCCAGCTAAGACTACTGCTAGGTTGCCTTACATCTAGACAAGTGTCATAATGCTGAGAGAAAAGCAGCCAATAGCTGGTGGGCATTGTGGGCCTAATGCCAAATTTGTATTAACTACACCAGTATGCCAGCATTTTTTTTTTTAATATAAGTGGGGAAGGTGGGGAACTGTGGGCTGGGAGGCTACATATTGCCCAGAGAAGATTGCCTGATGACATACTGGAGAGGAAGGAGTGGCTGAGAGCACACTTGACAAAGGACAAATGACTTCTAGGATCTTTCACAGTCTGAAACACTGCACTCACAGGTAAGCAAGGGATCTGAGATCAACTGATTTAGAAGAGGAAAACAGAAGCACTTCTGGATCAAGCTAAGGCAAGGCAGCCACCCACATGGGAGACCTGGGCTTGGCTAAAGAATGTCATCTGTGGCCAGCAGGTGCTCACAAAAGCTGGGACTGGGAGGGCATGCCTGGCTGGGCTAGGCCACAGTACCCACCCAGGTGTATCAGAGGAGAAGGTGGGCCATATCATGCTGGAATGCAGCAAGCACCAACACGTGAGAGAATTTGATCTGGAGGCACATTCTATAGGGGAATTGTGACCTTGCCTCCATGAGACTGTAGCACCCACTGGTTTACATAAAGAGCGGAGGCAAAGATCAGTTGAACCAAGCTGGACCACAGAACTTACATGAATGGAACCCACCTCTTCCACGGCTGGGAAAAGGCCAGGTAAGGCCAGGCTCTAGCACCCACCAGCACATACAAGGGCCAGGACTGAGGGAAAACCATGCCAAACAAGCCCACTACACCTGCTGGCTTGCTTGAGAGCTGAGACTGGGAGCAGGCCTGGTAGAGGAACTAAGGGTGCTCCTCTACTAGCCCAGTACTCCCTCTGGGGAGCACGGGAGCAAGGGCTGGGAGAAGGTCAAGCCAGACAAGGAGGCAGCACTCATCAGTGTTTTTGTGGGCCAGCTCTGGGGCTAGGCCAGACTAGGCCAGATCTAAAACATCTGCTGGCATGCATGAAAGCCAAGACAGGGTGTAGGCAAGAGCTGAGACTGCAAGTGGGCCATGCCAAAATAGGTTGAGCCTGCACCATCACATGTAAGACCCAGGACTGAAAACAGGCCTGGTAGGAAAACTCGGGAGATTCTTCTGCTGTACTAGAGTTCCCACGGGTGAATGTGAGAGCCAGGGCTGTGGGTGGACCAGGCTGGACAGGCATGTGTACGAGCTGGATTTGTGAGCAGGCCAAACTTGCTGGGCTTTAGCATTCAGTGATGCTCATAAGAGCCAGAACAAGAGTGGGACAGGCCAGGCTAGGTACATATCAGATCACACAAGAGCCAGGTCTACCTACAAGAGCTGGAATTGTGAGTGGGCTTGGCTGAGCCAGGCTATAGCACCTGCTGGTGAATGCTGAGACTGGAGCCATGCCGTCTCAGACTGGGCCACCACACTAGCTGATACACACAGATCTCAGAACTGAGAGCAGGCCTGGTAGGAGAACTTTAGAGACTCCCTTGCTGGGTCATTGCTTCCACTGATGAGTGTGAGAGCTGAGACTGAGGATGGGTCAGCCTGGGAACCAGCCAGACTGCACTAGGCGACTGCACCCACTGGCATACATAGAGTCAGAATGAGTATGGGCCAGTTGAGCTAGGCTGTAGCACCAGCTGACAAATGCCATGACTGGCCTTGAGGTGGGCATGGCTGTACCAGCACTGCTCTCCATGGAATTTTTAGATATGTCTATGAAAGTGGAGAAAAGGAATATTTGAACAGAATAGGAAAGTTTCAATACATTTTAATATCATTAAAGATAGGTTTTTATCAATATACCAAGTGTGTCCTGGGTTGTAGCTTGATTTTAAGAAATAATGTCTTCCAAGGAATTTTTAAAGATTTTTATTTATTTATTTGAAAGTCATAGTCACCAAGAGAAAGCAAGAGATAGATATTCCATTCACTGGCTCATTCCCCAGATGATTGCAACAGCCAGAGCTGGGCCAATCCAAAGCTAGTAGCCATAAGGTTCATCTGGGTCTTCCAGTTGCATGGCATGGACCCAAGTACCTGGCATTAGCAAGAAGCTGGACCAGAAGTGGGACAGCCAGAACTTGAAGCAGTGTCCACATGGGATGCCAGCATTGCAGAAGGTGACTTAGCATGCAGTGCTGGCCCCTAAAGTCAGGTTCTTTTTTTTTTTTTTCTCTTCTATTCTTAATTTTTTTTAAGATTTCTTTACTTTTATTGGAAAGTCAGATATACAGAGAGGAAGAGAGACAGAGAAGATCTTCTGTCAAGTAATTCACTCCCCAAGCAGCTGGAGCAGCTGAAGCTATGCCGATCTGAAGCCAGGAGCCCAGAGCCATCCCCAGGTCTCCCACATGGGCACAGGGTTGCAAGGTTTTGGGTCAGCCCCAACTACTTTCCCAAACCACAAGCAGGGAGCTGGATGGGAATTGGGGCAGCTGGGGACGAACCAGTACCCATATGGCATCCCAGTGCATGCAAGGTGAGGATGTTAGCCGCTAAACTACCAGGCCAGGTCCTTTGTTTTTAATTTTATGGTATAATTCCATAGGCTTTGTAATTCCCTTTATCCCCTCCTGTAATTCCCTCCCTCCAACTGATTTCCCCCATACCATTACAGTAGTGTAGTCCTTCATAAGGAGTCAGAAGTTCATCATTCTTTTATTTAAGTGTGTCCTGACATTGCTGGTACAGACAATGGCAGACAGCTCAGCATCCTATTATCAAGATATATCCAACAGTTTCATTGGGAGTCCATCTTTGATTTGGAAATAGAGATGCATACTGCATTGTATCTTCAAATCTAGATATGATAGTCTTTATTACGCATTTACTACCCACTCCCTTAAATGAGAAGCCATAAAACTAAATCAACAAGAATGAAGTTAAAACAAAAAATTTACAGCACCATGGAGTTAAGTAACATGCTACTGAATAACCAATATGTCGATGAAGAAATGAAACAAACAAACAAAAAAAGGCTTCTTGGAGAAAATGATGCTACTGTGTGATCTACAATTTAGTGCAGAATTTAATGAGAAAAGAAATTATTTTGAAGAAATGAAAATAAAAACAATATCAAAACGCATGGGTTGCCTTTCTATCAGAGAGAACCACAGGACCCTGCCAGGGACAGGCTGCCCAGGAGACCACAGTGGCAGGCAAGTCTGCTTCAATAGCTGATCCACTGATCAGCCCAAAATGGAGAAAGAGAACGAAGAAATTCTTTCCTCTGATGAAGCATAGTTTTCATCTGTTAAAGTTAAAGATTGCCTAGCTACAGCTACAGAAGCTGTGGGGGTCTCAGGATCAATGAAAACTGCTCACCAGCTCTGCCAAATTGTGCCTGAGAGTCTTGGTGAGCTTGAGCCCTCCACTTCCTTGCTTCCCGGTGTCATCCTGCATAGCTCCTATTCCAAGTGATATTGTCTTTATAACTTGCTACTGGCTGAGCTTGGTGGGTTCTTTCCTTTGTTTAGGAAAAGCTAGGAATCGGTTGTAAACAAAGAGGCCTTATCTATGAAATGACCAGGTGAAGTCAAAAGAAGGAAGGAAAACGTACCTCCCTGGAGAGAGCTGGGAGATGAGATGCCTCTTGAAAGGAGAAAGGAAGAGATACTGAGGTTTTCAGAAATGACCTTGGTTTTTAAGCATTCTTTGACTCTCCTTTAGGTGGGGATCTGTGAAGAAGACATTCCTCACTGGTGGTTTCTCAAATTATTTGGAAAGAGTTGAGCAATTTCCATGCCGCCTATTTGAAAGTAGATGCCAAGAGATGCAATGGCCAAGATTTTGATGGGCTTGGGCGGTCTCATCACCAGGTCCTAGATTCCCTAGGCATCCCAGGAGAGATGAATGCAAAGGGAAGCACACCTTGGGTTGGAGGGGTGAGAGGGAATAGTCTTCCAGGGCTGACATCTGAGCTGACTGTGGAACTCCAGATGGGACAGATAGGTCCAGCCACAGGTATTAATCCCAGATGGCAGATGCTCTGGGAAACCAACATACTGGGGACCTGTGATGAGGCCTACCCAGGTACAGATGAGCAGGCCAGGTACCAAGGCTATGTGGTGAGACATGCTGAATCCTGCCACCATGGCCCAATGGCTGGTGACACTGGCCACAGTTCCCTCCTGTGTTACAAAAGAAATCATTACCACTTCCTTCCCAGTCTATGGGCCTTTACACATCAGAACATACTGAGACAGAAGGTCCACCTGCCTCTTTACATCCACAGTCAGCCCTCATACAAGACCTGAAATCCCCATGCTAACCTCATCCTTTAAGGGCCATCTGAAGCCAGCAGACTTGGTGTCCCTAAGAAGGAGAGAGACATGAGCCAGGCATTCTTGCATCTGATGAATTGTCCCAGCATTCCCCACCGGTGGTATCAAAACCCAAGACCCCAGGATGATACCCCAGGCCTCCATGGAGACTCAGGCATGGTGGAACAAGCCATGCTTGGGTTACCCATGGCAGACACAGTGGGCAAGACAGGAAGCAGAGACTATAGGGCCCACTGGCTGCCCAATGCTCATCCCAACTCTCTGACAAGGCAAACATTTACTGAGGAGTGGGTAGGGTGCCACAGGCATAGCCAGGGACGATGGAAACTCGCCCAGGGCCCATGGTCTTTCAGGGGAGAAACTCCCTGTGTTATACTTCCACACATTCTCTGCTGGGCTTATGAAACAAAAGATGAGGAGATGGATGCCCCTTGCTGTGTGGTGTTGATGGGGCTAAAATGATGCAACTGCTGAGTGGAGAGGCCCAGTGCTAGCCTGGTGCTGAACTAGGTGTTTCCTTATTGAGAGGCCAAGATAGAACCCACTTTGTCCCTCCTGGGGGGGGGGGTGGCCCAGGCTGCCTTCAGCAGCCCCACACACACCTTCAGCCCCTCCAACTGGCTCCTGGACTCCCACCCTGATCTTCCTGGCCCCTCTTCCACATAGCCACTAACCTGACCAAGGCTTTCCTCCTCTGCTCAAAAGTCTTCAATGGTCCTCAAGTACCCTGTGGCTTTTTGCCTCTAGGAGCTGGAGTTTGCCACACAGCCATTCTCATCCCACGCTCTCCTTGATACTGCCTACAGCTCCCACCGCATCTCCTGGGTGCTCTGCACTCTCCCTCGGCCCAGTGATCCATGCTCTCCCCTGACCCTACCCCAGCTGCACTTGGCCCTTCCCACTCTGAGCTTCAGTGACACACTCAACAGTTTCTTCCTGAGAGGCAGCCTTTCCCTGTCAGGGTCACAGTCCAGGCCATGTATTCCTACTGAAATACCTCCGTACCCTCACCCTGGGCAGGGCTGGGCAGGGGGGCAAGGAGAGCTTAGAGGATGTTTAGGGAGGGAGGTTTGGAGATAAGGAAACAAGAGGGAGAGGGGAGAGATGGGACAGAAAAAGGAAGGAGAAAGCAAAGAGGAGAGGGGAAGTCACAGAAGGAGAAAATGACATAGCCAAGGTAGCAGGTTGCAGTGTAATCTCAGGGGACAGACTTCTCTTCCTTTACCAGAGTATAGCTGACACTCAAGTTCAAGCTCAGGCCAGGATGCCAAGAGATGCAATGGCAACCTTCCATTGGGCCTCTCTTTTGTTATCTAAATTACAATGTGAAAGACAGAAGAGGCATAATGAGGCCCTAGGCATTCTCTGAGGGCTGAAGGAGGAGGCAAAGGGGCGGAGCAGGGGAACAAAGACCCCCAACCTTCCAGGAAGGAGGCCCCTTCATTTTCTTGGTCGACCCCCAGTTTCCTTTGAAAGCCAGAAAGGAGCACAAATCTACTGCCATGGCAACTGATCCTCAGCCATTCCTGGATGTGACAACTTACAGTAAGTTGCCTCAAAGGCCGGATCCATCCCTTTCCCCTCACCTCCCAGCTCCTAAGTTACAGGCCACACAGGAATGGAGACCTCTGAAAAGAATGATAAATGACACCTTTCAAGAGCTGGTCCATCTGCAGGGATGGATGGATGGGGAAAGCCTTCATGCTACAGCCACCTGCTATGCCACCATCATCACAGGCTGCAGTTTCTCTGCAGCTAAAAGCAGCCTGGAGCTGCTCACAAAGGCTGCAGAGTCAGCAGACAGGATACCCCATCTCCTGGCTTGCAGCCAACGCTGAACTTGTGGATGTCAGGGGGAGGCCACCATTGCGGGTTTATCTGGGCCCTGCCTACCAGAGACCAATTGCAACCAGGCATCACTAGGGGCAACCCTGAGGGCACTTGGTCTGGTGTGGACAGTGGGCATTCTATAATTGAAGGTGTGTTGGTGTCACCCATACAACTTTACGCACACTCTCATATGTTGTCCCCATACTTCAAGAAACGTATCAGTAGTGAGTTATATTCATCTACAAAGCATGTGGTTGAGATGGCAAGAACTGCAGTCACTTGCAGACCCCTCCACAGACTCAAAATCCAAGCTTGGAAAGAACTGGTCAATCAGGCTGGCCTATGCAACTGAGAACACTGCCTAAGGAGATGGGAAGAAGCCAAACGGAAGGTACCCAGATCTCAGGATAAGCTTATGGAATAGAGAACAGGAGGACAAGTGGACTCAGACCATGCCTTGTGGACACAGTTATTACAGTCGTTGTTGTTACAGCTACTAGCTGTAACAGCCACAGAGTAGCAGAGGCTGAATATACGCATGAGTTCTGTCTACTAGCAAAGTCCTTGGCTTCCATTGCTTATGTCACTGAGTGTTGCAGCCAGGATATTTAAGACTGTGAGAATTTAATCATCAGAAACACTGGCAAGCTGGAGATTTAGAAAAAGAGAGGCTGAAGTTACCCCGAGACCATGTAAAGTTGTGGAGACCCCAGGAATTAGGGAGGGAAAAAAAACTGGTGCATCCCACAGCCCATGGTCAGGCTGCTTTTGCTTGTTACCACGGGAACCATCAAGCCCACAATAAACAATGTGCCCTCACTCCTGTGGACGCTGAGGAAACAAGGACCCGTGAGTGGAATGTCATTGGAATCCACCAGCCCAAGAAAAACACAGGAGGCAGTTACCCTAGATAGAACAACAGCAGGTGGATTCTCTATTCCTTGGTCTTCCCTGGTCTCCTGCCAGCACCTCCCACTAGGAAGACTAACCCTAAAAGTTGTTGCGAAGTCAGTCTGGACAACACAGCTTACAGGCTTGCAGTCTGGGTGACACAAATGGATCTGAAAGCAAGACACTCACCAGCATGCCATGATCAGTGCAGATTGCTCCTGATCCCAAGTCTCTCCCGACTACAAAGCAATGACTTTCAAGGAGGCTGCTGGGAGAAGCACTGGTCTGGGCTCCCAGGAAAGGTGGTGTTGAGGGTTTTCAACCCACTAGAGAGTGCAAGAGGCAGTGTATCCACTTTGTCCGTGTTATCTCCATTCTGGTACCTGGGATCACTACCCTAATATGAAAGTGAAAAGCACACAAAGTGATAAAGGCACACATGGCATCCACATGAGCCACCAGTTTCCAAACAGAGACCACACCGCACACATCAGACTTTCCTCAGGACAAGCATTTCAATTGAAGGCCACTTTCAATTGAAAGGCTACTTTGGACGCCCACACCCCAAATCAAAGTGCCCGAGTCTGAATCCCAACTCCACTCTGAATAACCCCAAGAGAGGCAGGTGATAATGATGGTTCAATGACTTGAGTCCCTGCCACACACTTGGAAGTCCTGGATTGAGTTTCTGGCTCCCAGCTTCTACCTGTGCTAGTCTTGTTCACAGAGGGCATTTGGAAAGTGAAGAAACAGATGGGAAATGTGTGTGTGTGTGTGTGTGTGTGTGTGTGTGTGTATGTAAGAAATAATTCAAGCAAATAAAAAACTTTAAATAAAATACATTTTCCTCAACGAATCTACCTGACAATTCAGTGAAAGACAAATTTTATTCCTCTTTTAACAAAGGAGAACATTGAAGTTTAGGACACACTGAAGTCCACGCACAGCAGTAAGCAACACTGCTTCCAACCCTGACCCCAAACTTAGTGGTTTTGCCTCAGAACAAGCCCTCCACACTTCCCTACCTCCTTTATTGCACCCCCAGTCCTGGCCGTGTCTAGGCCCAAGCAGACCTCGTTGCAGACACCTGAGCTCCTTCCAGTCTGGGATGCCAGATCAAGGCCAGGTGAAGCTGCCAACGCAGAACCAGAGACAAGGCAGCCCTGCCCAGCAATGCTGACTTTCCCTTCCTGTGGTCTTGGATGTTAGAAATTCAAAAAACAGCTGCCAGCAAGGTTGGCGTGTAGTGGGGTCTCCAGTCTGTAGGTAGCTACGTTCTTGCCATGTCCTTGCTGGGCATTTTCCCTGGCAGCTCTTCTTCTTATAAGGTTTCTGGTCAGATTCTATTAGTGTCATACCTTATTACCTCATTATCCTTACGTGCCTTTCCGAAGGATCCATCTCTAAACACAGTCACTTTGGTGGTTAGGAATTCAGCATAAGGTGAACGTGCTCCTGTCCACACAGTTGGAGCAGAGGTCATGAGTGTGATGTTTGGGCCTCAGAAAACCCTGACATTGAAGTTCCAGTTTTGCCATTCATTTGCTGTATGTCCTTGGCTAACAGTTTACTTATGCCTGAAGATCAGCTGGTGTCATGGCTTTGATATTAAGTGCTCCTCTAAAGACCCATATGTTGAGGGATTAGTCCCCAAAGTGGTGAAACTGTGAGATGGGATCTAATAGGAGGTCCTCAGGTCATTGAGGGTGTGTCCTTAGAAGATACTTCTCTCCAGGGAGTAGTCACAAAACCCTGAGTCTCCTTTCTCTCTCACTCTCTTTCTTACTCTGTCTCACTCTCTCTATTTCTACCTCTCTATCTTTATCTCTATCTCTCTATTAGGACTTGACCAGCCACAAGCATTGGTATAAGAAGGTTCTACTTTGGCCCGGCGCGGTGGCACAAGTGGTTAAGGTCTTCGCCTTGCACGCCCAGGATCCCATATGGGCGCCGGTTCTATCCTAGCAGCCCCGCTTCCCTTCCAGCTCCCTGCCTGTGGCCCGGGAAAGCAGTCGAGGACAGCCCAAAGCTTTGGGACCCTGCACCCGCGTGGGAGACCCCGAAGAGTCTCCTGGCTTCGGATCGGCATAGCATCGGCCCGTTGCGCTCACTTGGGGAGTGAATCATCCGACGGAAGATCTTCCTCTCTGTCTCTCCTCTCTGTATATCCACCTTTCAAATTACAAAAAATAATAAAAATAAATCTTTAAGAAGGTTGTACTCATCAGAATGTTCACAGTGTTGGACATACGGCAACGTGTGGCAGCAGCTGCATGTTTCCTGAGATGTGTGGATCCTGGGTGATAGAGGACATGCAAGATCATCCCTCAAACCCAGAGAAAGTCAATCACTGGGTGGTGGAAGAAGGTGCTTCCTATCGCAAAGCACAGAGCAAGAAACCAGGCAATGGCTGTTAGATTCCTGGGCTCCCAGAATCAGGCCTGAAGGTTCTCATATGTTGAAACAAATATGTAATCAGCTCGTGTCTGAGTTCCTAGTCATCAGTGGTGCTCATGACCTTTCTCTGAGTGTTCAGCAACACCATGTTCTTCTTTAAACATTTATTTTACTTAAATGAAAGGCAGAGTTAGAGACATAGAGGAGATCATCCATCTGTTGATTCAGTCTCCGAATGACCACAATGGCCGCGCTTGGCCCCAGGCTGAAGCCAGGAGCAAGGAGTTCCATCTGGGTCTCCCATGTGGATGCATGGGTCTGGACACTTGAACCATTCTCCACTGCCTCACCAGGTGCCTCACCAGGTGCATCAGCAGGGACTACATTGGAAACAAAGCTACCAGTGCCCATTGGGGATGCTGGCATCACAGGCCATGGCTTAATGTGCTGGGCCATACCAACAGCCCCAACACTAAGCTCTTTGGGGGAATTTGTAGAGTAGCAAGTGACCTTCAGCTGGTCTGGAGTGATAGCTACTTTCTGTCCCAGACCTGGAATTTCTCTACACAAACCCTCCTGGACAATCCTGGCCTGGAAGTTTTTATCTAACAGAGAAGCAAATGATGATGACTAGAACCCACTCCCTCGACCCAGTGAATTCCTTTTGATAAATATTTATTCCTAAAGCACAAAGGCACCTTGGACCAGCGGAGGCAGAGCAAGTTCCGAGTCTTGCGTGTCTACAGTAGGGACATTCGGAGATTGGTCTCAAGGAGCTGAGTGAGGAAGAAAAGACACAGAGAGCAAGGGTGAGCCATGGGCCAGATCCTGCACCACCAGGACCCTGTAACCCAGGACTGTGACAGGGGAAAAGCTGTATCGGGCTCCATACTTCTCAGCCATCACCAGGTAATATGGGTACTGATACCCATGATGCCACCTGAGAAATGGGCTGTCGCCATCCCAATGTCCTTCCCTGGGAGGAAATTGAGGCCTGGGAGGCATAATGATTTGCCAAAAAAAAAAAAAAAGCCTGGATATGACGCACTAGAGCCAACTTTCCATCCACTATTAGAAAGACATTATGGTCACAGGTGTGGGACTAAGAGACAAAGGGACATGGCACACTGGGATCCTATTGTCCTAACCCCAAAGGGTGCAGCCACACTAGGGGCCTCTGCTTCATGTGAGCAGCCAGGCCGGCTCATGAATTATTCATCTCCCTCCACCCCCAGAGCCAATCTTTAGGTTTTATTTTATTATTGACTAAATTGTCAGTAGCAGTTGGCAACAGGGTGCTCTGAGGGTGGCTCACAGCCGGCAAGACAAGGCTGCCTGCCTCAGCTCTCCCTGATGGGGCCATGGCCTTCATTTCTTGTAAATTAACAAATTCCTCTGTACTGGCCAAGCCATGTGGAAATTCCCGTTTCAGTACCATTAAAACGCACATTTTAACTAAATGGGAATGAAACTGTACTCGCTGCCTATGGCATCTAGAACAAACGACCAAAAAACTTAGTGGCTTAAAACAACTCCTGACTGAAGCTGTCTGCTAATAGAGACCCTGAGAGGCAGAGTTGGCTCCAGTAACTGGGCATCTGCCATCCACTTGGGGGACCTGCATCAAGCTCTGGACTCCCGGCCTTGGCTGAAGTCAGCATCGTTGGGGGTGTTTGCAAAGAGAATCCATGGATGAGATCTCTCTCTCTCTCTTTCAGAAAAAAATAATTTTATGTTTCTTTATCTGCACCACTACCTTTCAAAGAAATAAGTACGTATTTTTAATAGAGTGAAGAGCTTCTATGTTTGGTAAAACTCTGTTTCAGAAAAATGAAAAATCAAACCATTTTCAAAACCCACATCTGCTCTAGGACCTGCAGGATATGTAAAGAATATTTGTCACTCTGTATGATGAATAGCACCGTTTTACAAACAGGCAAAAGGATTCAGACATTTTACCTAAAAAAGATATATGAATGTCACACAAGTACAAGGACACAGCAGAGCACAATAGCATTAGTCATTAGAGAAATAAAATGGCAATAAAATGTCAGTGGACACCCAGTAGAATGGATTAAGCACCAAAGAATGACTATACCCATTGCTGGCAATAATGTACAGGAGTTGGATAGCAACTGCTGCTGGGGACACCAACAGCACAGTCACCTTGGAAGAGCTGAACCACAACTTAGAGAGTTAAACACAAACTTAACTCAGCAAGTCCACTCCTACAAATTAGCCAAAAAGAATAGAAAAATTTTGTCTACATGAGTATTAGCTTTTTGTAAAGATTTACTTGTTTTTTATTTGAAAGGCAGATTTGCAGAGAGAAGGATAGAAAAAGATCTTCCATCCACTGGTTCACATTCCAAATGGCCGCAATGGCCGAAGCTGAGCCAATCCGGAGCTAGGAGCTTCTTCTGAGTCTCCGTTATGGGTTCAGGGGCTCAAGGCTTTGGACCAGCTTCAACTGCTTTCCCAGGCTGTGAGCAGGGAGCTAGATGGGAAGCGGAGCAGCTGGGATGTGAACCGGTGCCCACATGGGATGCTTGCACTACAGATGAAGTATTAGCCTATTGAGCCACGTCATCATCCCCAACAATTTGCTCCTAACAACCAGAGGGTGACAGCAATATACACACTCAGCAATTTGTGTGGGTGATGTAGACCATCCAGGAATACTCACTTGCCAGCCGTCTAATAACACACTTGTGGGAATGTTAGCGTCACCCAGGTGGTAAATGGAAGGAATCAAACACAGAATGATCATGCTACCAGTCTGCGTTCACATTGTGTTCTGGAAAAGGCCACATTCAGGGGAAACCATTGGCCCAAGGCTACCAGGGTGGAAAGAGGAGAGGGCAGTGGCTCCCAATGGCAATGAGGGAACTTTGTTGATGAGGAAGTGTTGTGTATCTGTAGTCCATGCTGGTGGTTTCAGGACCAGGGACTTGCCAAAGCTAGTGTATTGAGTGCTTTAAAGAAATAAATGCTACTGTTGGAAGATTTTGCATCAGTAACTCTGGCATCTGTAAATAAATGTGGAAGTGGGGCAAATTCGGCATGCTGCCATTTGTGTAAGAATTTATAATCGCTATGCATTTAAGGAACCAAGATCTGGCCAAAAAGATTGGAAAAGTGGTGAGATATGCCCAAAGAGAAAGAAAGGGAGTTAAGAGTAATAGCCACAGAGATTAATGGAATAGAAAATAACTACAAAACACAATGTTTTGTTAAAGCCATGGTTTTTCTCTTATTTGAAAGAGCTAATAAAAATAGCAAGTTTCTGACAAACTTAATGGAGAAAAATAGGAGGTATTAGTTGCTCCAGGACTGATAAAAGTGCAGAACTATAGGGCAGAGATTGTCAAAGAGTGATGCAGTTTGTTCACCTACTGTTCACGATGCTCCATCCCACATGATTGTCCAGCTGCTCCACTACTGATTCAGCTCCCTGCTAACGCTCCTGGGAAGACAGCAGAGGATGGCCCAAGTGCTGGGCCCCCACCACCTACCTGGTAGACTGGGATGGAGCTCCTGGCTCCTGGTTTTGACCTGACCCAGTCCTAGCCTTTGCTGTCATTTTGGCAATAAACTATCAGACAGAAGCTCTCTCGCTTGCTTGCTTGCTTGCTTGCTCTCTCTGTACCCTGCAATTCTGCCTGTCAACTAAATAAATCAGAATGAGATCTTACTACAGAACAGCCAGTTTTATCCAAAAAATATGTCACTCCTGGGACTTCACAAGGTGGCTCTGAAATGAGAATGGAGAAGGAACTGTGGTGGACAGCCAAGATAGGCTAGGTGAACTGACTGATATCTTCAAGATTGGTTGTTCAAATGACAGTTTTGCAAGAGAGTAGTGCCAGTGCTGGGGCAGACACACAGCCATCAAGTGTACTCTGGAGAGCAAGAGATGGGGCACAGAGCAAGACATCACGCAGGACCCTGGGGAATCAGTCGTGTGGAGCCTTCCACACTAGGGGAGCTGAGGGCAGAGTCGAGTCTTAATTGCAGCAGTTTTAAGGAAGAACAGGAGATGATGCTGGCACTGTGACTTGGTGAGTTAAGCCACCACTTGAGATACCAGCTTTCTGTTTGGTACTGGTTCTAGTTCTAGTTGCTCCATTTACCATCCAGTTTCCTGCTGATGCACCTAGGAAAGCAGGAGACCCAGAGGGAGTTCCTGGCTCCTGGCTTCAGCCCAGCTCTAGCTGTTGAAGCTATTTGGGGAGTGAACCAGTGGGTAGAAAATCTGTGTGTGTGTGTGTGTGTGTGTGTGTGTGTGTGTGTGTGTGTGTGTATGCACCCTTCTCTCTCTCACTGCATCTCTACTTTCAAATCAATAATTAAACCAAAAGGAAGAAAGAAAAAGAAAGGGGGAAAAGGAGGGGAGGAGAGGGAAGGGAGGAGAAAGGAGTGAAGGAAAAGGGAGAGAAGGGAAGGAGGGAAGAGAGGAGGGACTGGAGGAGAGAAGGAGGTGTTAGGCCAACGGTGCTGAGAAAATTTGCTGCAAAGGAGAACCAAGGAAGGGGGTCCAGGCTGGTCTAGGGAGGAGCTTACGTAGGGAGATAGATGGAGATATAATAAATTGATAGAAAGGATTGGTGTAATAGATTGTAGCTAAATAGATGATCAACAGAGATATGATCAATGATAGAAACGATAGATGTATAGATGGCAGACATAGTAGCTGATAGATGCAATAGATGATAGATAGATAGATAGATAGATAGGGACTGAGCATAAGCAGTTGATTCAAACGCTGATGGCATCTGACAAGTCTAAATCCGCAAGCCTGATGTTCTAATTCGGATCTGAGGGTGAGAAACTGATACCCAAAGCGGCAGCGTTAACATCCCAGCTGCAAAATCCTCTGGGAGGAAAACTCTCTTTCACTCAGGGGTGAGTCAATCTTTCATTCAGGTTCTAAAATAATTACAAAGCAATTGACAGGGCAATAAACCCTGGGCTCAACTCCCTTTGTCGGTCCCAGGGAGAGAAATGACAGGACCCGAATCCCCAGCCCGCCTGACTAACAGCATCCCCACTGCCTGCAGGAGCACAGACCCCTTGCACTCAGGGCAATAGCATGATCAGTGCCAGCTATACCCACCTGGCCTGTGGCTGCCTTGGAGACAGGGATGGCTTCTGTGTCACTCCAAAGCTGTTGCCCACTTGGCACCCAGCTCTACCACTTCCCCTGAGCAAGCCAGAAAGCACTCTCTCCAGAGCCCTCAGGAGAGCCTGATTCTTCTGGGTTATCCACTAGTGTGACGAAAGCAAGAGCATGAACTTGGGGAGGTGGGGGAGCTGATACTTTACGTGGCAGAGACGGTAGAATGTGCTGGGGAGGTCAGGTAAGGTCTGACTCTGTTTGGATCGGGGACACCAAGCTATGAAAGGAAGGAGAGAAAGGAACGGAAGGAACCCTGAGGAGCTGGCAATGTGTAGGAGGGAGGGAGGCAGGAGCTGTCAGCAGGCAGAGGCCTGTGATTAAGATAATTATTATTATTTATTAAGCACTTAGGAAGTAACAGCCATGTGCTAGCCCTTGTCACAATCCAAATCACAGAATTAGACCCCAGCAAGCATTTGGCATAGCAGTTAACATGCTGCATGGGCACCCACATCTCACAGTGAGTGGAGTGCCTGGCTTTGAGTCCTGGCTTCACTCGTGATTCCAGCTGTCTGCTAAAGCGGATCCTGGGAGGCAGCAGGTGATGGCAGCAGGTACTCCTTGCCACCCACAGAGGACACCCTGGATTGAGTTCCTGGCTCTCAGCTTTGGCCTGGTCCAGCTCCAGCACTTTTTGAGCTGAGCTTTGGAGAGTAAAGCAGCAGGTGGGATCTGTTCCCCCCCCCGCCCTCTCTCTCCCCATCCCTCCATTCCCCCTATCCCTCATTCCCTCTCTCTCTCCCTCCTCCTCTTTCCTCATCTCCTCTTCCCTTTCAAATAAACAAATGTTTTTAAATGCTTTTGGGGAGATTCTTCCTGTCTAATTGGTCAGGATGAGTAGACAGGCTAAAGGAGCTATGCCTGATGCAAGACAGGGTACATCTAGGCTGGACCCAGCATCAGCACCACACAGCCCTTCTCTTCTTCCTTGGGGATGCTGGGATCCACCTCAAGAAGTTTGGTCCCATGGGAGTTGTGCATTTTTCGGCCTCAGCCAAAGCCCATGCCATGCCACAGCCACACAAACCAGACTCGCTTTACTCTCACACTCCATTCTGCAGCCGACAAGATCCAGGAAGCAGACATGTCTCCATCACTACCCCTTGATCAACACATCATTCCTCCCTGGCCAGGGATTGCAAAGAAAGGTGAAAATATTTCCCAAACTGCCCCTGCCCACAATGTGTGCCCTGGGGAGGGTCTCCAGTTGAGCCACAAAAGCAAACTAACTGGCAATTTACCCAACACCAATCCTTCCTGAGGACAAAGCCCCAGAGGAAAAACCAGAAATCTGGCCCTTGCCACATCCCAGTAAAGCCTCATGGAGAGTTCAAGTTCATCCTCCCATCCCCACAAAGAACAGACTTTCTGGGTCCCCCTGCTTCATACAGTTCCCAACTTGGAAATCAACAGCTCTGCTGTGACACACACCCCTTTCCAGCCCTTCACTGTAGAGCACGGGCTGAGTTATGGTATCTTGGGTCTCAAAAAAAAGAAAAAAATCACACTGGCCTCTATTAAACTGCATGAAGTTATGAAATATAGTGCGTTCCAGGGGCGTAGATTCAGTTAACCAAAATTACACACCGGCCGTTTGTCACAGCCACGTGGGTGTCACTAAATCAAGGCTGCAAAGGTGGATGCAGTGCTTGGAATTGTTTCATCAGTGTCTCTATTATCGCACCATCCATCTCGTGGAGAGAGGGGCTCTATGGGAGGTGATGGCCAGAGAAGGACCCTTCCCCCACCTTGATCTTGCTCGTCCCTACAGGACCAGAATGGTACCAGCCAATGGACCCCTACACTGTCAATCATCTTATTTAATGAACCAAACAGATCCTGGGGAACACCACACTCACTTTGCAAACAGATTCACTGCCAAAGTAGATGGTAAGCAGGTTCCTAGAGAGAAAGGGAAGGGTTCAGATATCTAGAATGGAAGGGAGAGGTCTTGCTTTCAGCCTTCACAGCTGGTCCATCGAGTGCCACTTGTTTTCTCTGGTGCTGGAGCTATAGTATAACAGGCTAAGACTCTACCTGAGGCACAGGCATCCCATAGGGGCATACATTCAATTCCCAACTACTCCACCTCTGACCCAGCTTCCTACCTACACACCTGGGAAAGCAGTGAAAGCTCAAATGCTTGAGTCCCTGCTCAGGATGACTGAAGGTGGACACAGAAGTTAATGGCTTCTCTGTTGCCACCTCTCCACCCAGAGCTTGTGTGAGAATCAAATTGCTGAGACAGGAGGAAGTCACTTAGAGAGTGTCCTAAGCTCTGCTGTCACTGTCCTGAGATGCTCTCTTTGGGGTGTCCCCACCATGCACTGGGGGTGCTGAGGACTCAGATGTCATGAGCAGTATTAGCACCCTGGAGAGGCACCCTCCTTTAAATAGAGAGGCACCACTTCCAACTACCTGCTCCCTCATTTTCCAATCAGGGAGTAGCTCCAGGACTCAGCAGGTCCTGAGAACCTGGCCAGGCCCATGCTGAGCTCCAGAACCTGGATTCAATCATCCAACCCAAGAGCCAGCTAAGGACACCCAGGGCAGGACAGGACACCAGCAAGCCCTCCCACCCAGTTGAAGAAGCCCCATCTGAGAATCATTTCTTGTTTTCCTGTACACAGAAGGCAGAGGAGGCACCACAGGTGACTGCTGGGTTCCCACCCTTGCTCACCACAAGCAGGAGAACAAAAGCAGATCCTTTCTGAAATTATGTCTGGATCCTTCTTTACTTTTGTTCAAACCAACTCCCAGGAACTGGCCTCTTCCATCAGAGTCCTCAGTCAACACTTGCAGCTGGAAGCAAACTGCATTGCCATGTTGATACCAGCTCTGCATTTGGAGTGGGACTTACTGTTAACCTGCAAAGGGCCAGCCTTTCTGTACCAGGCTCTGCAAATACAAAGATGTAATGGAGGCTGTCAACATGGTGCTCTGGGCAACAGTGTACCGACTCGGTCAAGACAGAGACTTCCAGTCCAGGGAGGTTGGGTTAGGGGCCTCTCAGCATTCCACACCATTCCAGCTTAGTAGGCCCCATGATGTCCTCCTTTTCATTACAGAGTGGAGACCCAGACAAGGGTACTGGGAGGTTTGCTGCTTCCTGGACATCTTGTGGCCAGGCCAGCCCTGTGGGAGAGGGAGGGTCTCCACCAACAAGAAGACAATAAGCTCCACCTCCATTATACCCTGTGAGTACTTGGAAGGTGGGTCCAAGTCCAAGTGTGAGTTCGTTCTGAACTCCAACAGGCAGAGCTCCCACACAGGCTTAGGAGTGTGAACAGGCCCCACTCTGCTGTGCTCAGCTCAAGGATAGGGAGGTGAGAGTCAATCTAGCTGGGGACAAGAGCAGGAACTGGGCAATGGTGTCAACCTAGGCCAACTCGCTGTACAGAGAGCACACAAGGACAGCACCACCAGTGAGGCCTGGAAACTGGACCCTGAGGAGTCAGACTACAAAGCTCCCTGAAAGCCAACATCACAGGCTCCTCTGCACTGTGATAGGAGAAGAAAGAAGGAGAAGATAGGAGAAGAATAGGAGAAGAAAGCGAGCAACACAAACAGGGAGATGCTGCCATTTCCTGCACAGAACCATTGATCTCCATCGCGTGACTTCCCCTGGTGAGTCACTTGGCCTCGTTTGACCAGGACTCTGCAGCCAGCCAGCCGGTTCTTAGAGGGAAAGAAAAATAACTGTGGCCTGTGTGTGTCATGTGCCTGTGCCTGTGTGTGGCCACATGTGTACAGTGCTTTCACTGTGTGTGCATGTGCAATTATGTGATCTTGTGTGTGCTACGTGTGTGTGCATGTGTGAGTACTGTGTGCTCATGCACATGCGTGCTCATGCTACCACCTCACCGCTGGGTTACACTGAGCAAACCACTTCTGGCTCCATTGAGGAGAGCAGGGACAGGGCTGGTAGGGTTGGGGCTGGAGCTGTGGGGAAGGAGCCTGGTGTAAGGTGAGGGTCCTGGGGCAGAGCACAGAAGCCCCAGCTTGTCTAATCCTCCTTGGGAGGCAGAGAATGAAAATCCAAGGAGAAAAAAGGAAGCAAAGAGCAGATTTCCCATCTGGGCAAGCAAGCGCAGAGCCGCACAATGATTAATGATGCAATCAGGGCCGCTGAGGCTGCTCGAGTTTCTGTGCAAACGAACAGAAACATTTGAAAATGTGGCTGCAACTCAAGCCCCAAATGTCAGTGCAATCTGAGCAGGAGCAAAGCCAGCCCCTGGGGAGGAACTCACAGTCTCCGTGTCCTGCGGCCCCTGGCCAGCCTTGGATGCATGGTAGTGGGCTGGTGAAGTGGAGGCCCCAGCCCCAGAACTGGGGCAGGTTCCTGACCACAGCGCTTCCTTCCTCCATGAACCTGAGAGGGAGAACACAGCACAATGGACAGAACCCGGGCCCGCCACCTGACAAATCCATAGACGTGTCCCTCTCACACCACAGGCACAAAGCTGCCTCCTAGAGTCACTCAACTCCCATTATTTGCTCTGGAACCATACTTAGAACTCTCCAGGCTGGATGGAAGGTTGGGTTAGGGGCCCATGCAGGATCCTCCACAGACCTTCCCTGGCCTCTCCAACAGTGGCTCACGGTGCTTCAATACAGATGGCAGTTTCGAGATTCCTACAGACTTTCTCAGCTGCATTGGAAATCCACTCTTTGGAGGAGGGGTCCAAAGTCTTCTCAAAATCGGCCAAGGGAGTCCCTGGTGCAGAAAGTAGTAAGGAAGTGTGGCTAATGCTTTGTGCGCTGCCTTACACAGGGGCTGTACCTATGGCTACAGTAGGAAGGGTGCAAGTTACGCGCACCTGTGCAGGCAGGAGTCTTGGCTTCTGCTCTATGCAGGCTTAGGGCAGGTGTTCTATACAGCAGTCCCCACAGGGCACCACCTTTGTGATCCCTTCTCTCCTGCCTATGGGATCACAGCCTCCACATCTCCTGGAGCCCCTCTGCTCTCTCCCAAGGGCACACAGGCAGCACAGAGCTGCCACGGGCAGATTGAGTAGTAACGGCTTCAGTGATGGCGGGGCAAGTGGGAGGATCTTGATGGCAGCTCATCCTGTGGGTAAAAGCAAGACCTCACCTTAGATCAAGGCAAGATCAACTCCTACTGTCAGTATCATTTTGGTACCTTGTATTGGGTCTGGAACAGTAAGAGAAAATACCTGATAAAAGTATATTCAAAGTATGAGAGAGAGTCAGCAGAGAGAGCACGCCTGAGGGAGGGAGGGAGGGGGAATTAGTCCTCAATATCTTCTCAAGGCTGCACTTGCACAAGCCCAGCTCAGAATGAACTATGCACCTACCTGCCCATGTATACTGAGTCCCTCTGTACTTCCCCACTCTCACTGTTACTATTATGATGATGGCATGAACCCAGTCCCCATGTGGTACCCTCTCTCCTTATCTAGGACCAAGGGGACTGCAAATTCTAAACCCAGAACCTTCTCTCAGTCACCACCTGCCCATTGTCTCTTGGTCCACACACAGCATCCACAAAGCGTCATCCTATCCCTTGCTCAGTAGACATTGCTGGTATAGCCTTCAGCTTGCAAGATCTTCTTACAGGGTCCATCCCTAAAGGTATGCGTGTTCAGTGACACTGGGGGCCAAGGCTTCAATGAATGAACTCTGCGGGTGGGGAGACATGACACAGCCCATCATAACAACCAAAGCAGTGAGGGTTGTTGGTTGGTTCACTGGGAGTACAGGACATGACAGATGATTTTAGCTGGTGGAGGTTGGAGACAGCAGTTCAAACAAGTCCCACAACGGAATGGTGCCACTTCACACTGTGGCTGGGAGAAGTGAAGGCGTGCTAGTTCATCAGTGCTGCTGTGACTCCCAGCCAATGTTAAGAGGCAGCATGACAGCAGATCCTAACCCCCTTCCCCATAATCCTGCAGCTGTGTGGCCTCCAGCCACTGAGCTCCACATGAAGTGCATGTGAGAGGCTTTGAGCACACATTTCCTTACAAGCAAAGCACAGAGCAGGGACTTCTGTCACTGACACTGGAAAAGGCATGGTCTACACTCACAGATACACCTGCAGCACTGAGGGCCAACAGATTTCAATTAGCAACAGGAAAAGGTACCTACGTCAGGCTCCAAGAGGGATCAGGCGTGAGTATCCAAGAACTGCCCCCAGGAGAGTCATGTGGACAGCACTCAACTCTCCCAGCTACACTGGGAGGCTGCCAGCAGGAGGAGACACCATCCAGTTTTGCATTAGGATCAGACACATAGACATGAGAGATTCATGTGACTGACCGAGCAACTGTCTCCAACTGTTCAAAGATCTATATCCGACACTAGCCAGGGTCCCAAGAAAACAAACCCAGCCGTTGACCATGGTCATGTGCCCCTCCTTCCCACCAAGCCTTAAAGCAGTCATCCAGTCCAAACAGAGTGATATTGTTGGGTCCTGATCCATAAGACTGGAGTCTCCAAGTGAGCGTGAAAAGTGTATGCGCTGAGAAGAGCCCTCAGGGGAAACTGACCAAACCCACCCACACTCTGCTCTCACACTTCTAACCTCCAGAACCAGGAGGAAAATTGATTCCCACGTGTAGACATTATTAAGGTAGACTCCAGGAACACTAGGAATAGCCACCCATCAGGCAGCTGGCACAGGCTCTCCAGAGAGGCCCAAGGCCGGATACACAAGCCCTTCTTCTCATGCCAAAACCTCCCCCCAGGAGCCAAGGAAGCGCCAGTCCTAAACCTGGGCAGAGTTGGGGGTTTGGGACAACACAGTGGCCTCCATGGCTTCATCCAACACACAAAGTCACTACCTTACAACCCCAACCGCCAAAAATCCAACCAAACTAACTTCACCAGACTGAAACCAAGGAGTTGACAAGCTGGCACCTCATGAAGGTTTCCGTGGTTGTAGGACAGGGACCCCCGTTTTCTTGCAGTAAAGCTTCTGGAAGCTGCTTGCATCGTCCCTTGACTCTTCCCCACACCATCTATTTTTGAAAATATGTTTATTTTTATTGAAAATGCAGATTTACAGAGAGAAGAGAGAAATAGAGAGAGATCTTCTACTCACTGGTTTACTTCTCAAATGACTGCAGCAGTCAGAGCTAAGCCAATGCGAAGCCAGGAGCCTCCTCTGGGTCTCCTGCATGGGTACAGGGTCTCAAGGACTTGGACTAGTCTTCATTGTTTTCCCAGGATACAAGCAGGGAGCTGGATAGGAAGTAGAAACCAGGACACGAACTGTGCCCCATATGGAATCCTAGTACCATCTATGTTCAGTGGTCCCACCTCTGATTTCTTCTTCTGTCTTATTCTGCTTCTAGGGTATGTGGCATGCATTCATGGGATTAGAACAAGCCTGTTGCAGATGCCTGAATGGGCTTGGAGGGACCTTGCACTAGGCTTAGTCCATCTTCTTATATTCCCAAGGGATGAGACAGTGACCAGGGGATGCAGAGAGGGGTGAGAAGAAAAGCAGGATTTATCAGTAGGCAGCAGAATAGCACACACTCAAGGGGCTGGTGCAATGGCTCAACTGTCTAATCTTTCACCTGCAAGTGTCAGAATCCCATACGGATGCTGGTTCATGTTCTGGCTGTTCCACTTTCCATCTAGCTCGCTGCTTATGGTCTCGGAAAGCAGTGGAGGATGGCGCAAACCTTTGGACCCCTGCATGTGTTTGAGAGATCCGGAAGAAGCTCCTGGCTCCTGGCTCCTGGCTCCTGGCTCTGGCTTCACGTCCGCTCTCCAGTATGGGATGTCAGTGTTGCCAGCACCAATGTACATCATCCCATCAAATCTTGTCATTTATGATTCTCAATTCGGGCATTACTTGAGCATTTCAATCGACTGAACAGAAGAGTTAGATTTCCCCAGTCAGAGAAGAGCCAAAAGCTGCAGAAACAGAACCCCCCCGCAAAAAAATGACCTCATCATTTCAGTTACTCTCCATATAAATAAGGGTAGGAGGGAGGGGGGCAGTTGGAATATCAGAAAATCACTTTTAATTCCAGTTACAGTCTAAGATCCAAGGCTGAGAAAACTGATCTCTGGAGATTTGGCTGCTATCACTTGAAGCCCAGTTTCTAGGATGAACTGCTTTGTTTCAGCTGCAGGGTGTGAGACTTGAGCCTCAGCAACCCTATTTAAACATTTGCTCTGATCTGTAGGGGTGCAGAGCAGGAACTGAGTCCAAAACAACACGTCCTTGCCATCTGAACTTATTACTTCCTTCACAAAAACTAGAGAAAAAGTGGACAATCTCATGGATTCACTGTAATTCAGTTAGCAGATCTCTGGAAATAACTTTAAAAAGAGAGACGTCTGCTTAGCACACTTGGGAGATTTAAGAAGATAAGTGAGGAATCCAAAATACATACTATCATAAAAAAAATCAGAGAGTAAAAAAATATTCTTGAATATTAAATGCATGGCACCAAAATAAACAATTCAATAAAAAAAGAAAAATATCCCAAGCAAGATACTCTCCCAGAATGTTGAAGAGAGCATTGGCAATTCATGATCAACCATTGAGGGACTGAGCTGGAAGTTCAGACAACTGACAGATGGATAAATAAAACTTCTGAAAAAGGAGACAAAGAAGAATGGAGGGAGGGGGAAAAAGCATCCAAACAAGTAACATGGGGAAATTGGATGGGGTCCAAGGAAGACTCAATGCTTTCAGACAAGACAGCACCCCATGAAACTCCAGGACCCTAAGGACAGCAGCAGCCTTGGGTCCCGGTACGATGGGCAATGTCACTGAAGTCTGAGTGGAAATGTTTTCTGTAGGTGCACCATTCCCAGGCAGAATAAATGCATGGCCAGCAACGCAGGTTTTAGAAACAGGAACTCTGAAGGTTACTTTCTTAGGAAGCTAGGGTTAATGGAGCCTATCCAGCCATTGGGAGATGTGAAGACACAGGGTCAGGTGGCTCTGGGGCCAGCCAATAGAAAAGTGAGGTATCACAGGAAAGCCTAGAGGACAAGGGCCAGTGTTAGAAGGGAGAGGTCCAGAGAAACAAGGAGGTTTTTGGATGATGAGTGAGAAGGTATAGAGATCATGGCCAGAGGAATAGACATGCAATGATAACACAACAGTAATTTGAAAGGTGACCACGGGGGCTGACTTGTGGCAAAACAAGTTGGGCCTCCTCCTGCAGTGCTAGTATCCCATATGAGTGTAGGTTCAAGTCCCAGCTGCTCCATTTCTCATCCAGTTCCCTGCTTGTGGTCTGGGAAAGCAGTGGAGGACGGTTCAAATGCTTGGAACCCTGTATTCTCTCTCTGTATCTCTGCCTTTCAAAAAAAAAAATGCAAAATACAAAATCAACTTGAACTCAGCCTGGTCTAAATGATCACTAAGCCATGCAGAGGAGGTCTCCCATAGCAGCCTTGAGATGCTAAGCCCCTTCCACAGGGTCACACAGAGTCCAGCCTGGGCTAGAAGGAAGAGAGAGCCAACCTAGGCAGCAGGGCAGAGCCAAGGGCAAGCAGGAGTTGGATGCTGGCTCCTAGCTACAGGTCCTACTTCTGTACCCCAGTTGCAACACAGGCCCAGTCTCCATGACACCATGAAGACTGAGCCCACCAGCATCCTCAGAGTCTCCCCAGCACAACATGAGGTACCTTCTTACAGCCGCAGAATCAGCAGGGCAACTCTAGGATATGATCTTAAGTTGCAGGAGCCTGGGAAGCACGATGCAACTCCACAGACAGCAAGTCTCGGAGCCTTGAGGTTCCCCAAGCCCCAGTAGGTGAACACCAAGGTCACATGGCCTGCCCACGCTCTCTGCATACACAAACCCAGGGCAGGGGGCATGCAAGCACACCCATGTCCTGCCACCCACAAACCTCTGTACCCCACACTCACCTCCCGCTCCCCCATTCCATTGGAGAGGCCCAGATTTCCCCCTGCCGGAGCCTCCAGAAAGGAACAACCCTGCTGAGACCTCAGAGCTCAGCAAAGCTTCTCTCAGCCCTCCAGCCCCCAAGAATGTAAAAGAAAAGATCAGTGTTGTGTTGTTTCAAGCTCCTGGAAATTTCCTGAAGCAGCAGGAGGGTGCAAA
The DNA here is from genome assembly GCF_017591425.1 of Ochotona curzoniae. NCBI lineage: Eukaryota > Metazoa > Chordata > Mammalia > Lagomorpha > Ochotonidae > Ochotona > Ochotona curzoniae. The sequence goes on from NW_024465699.1 coordinate 7,069,347, forward strand.
CTGATGTGCATTATGCTAGGTTGGAGTTCCTAGAAGTAGAGCCTGGTGCTAAGATGTGGATGCCTGGGAGGAACTGGGGCATGAACCTTGTAGGACAAAGCATGATCGGGTGGGACTGGACAGAGGCAGGTGACCCAGCTGGGTGTGACCTGGAGTGGAGTCAGCTCCACGTGAGATTACAAGAAGTGAAGTCATCAGTTATGTTGTGCTCCTGGGGCCAGAGGTGTAACTCCCAAGGTGTTGTGTTCGTGGGATTCCAGGCACCATGTAGGAAGAGTCAGCCTACATGTGCAAAAGGGACTTAAGGAAACCAAAGCACCTGGACTGGCAGCCTTGGAGGCATCCTAGTCCTTCACCCTATAAAGTCTGGTTCATAGTCCAACAGCTTTATGGAAGTCCCAGCCTTCCCCAGTGGCAGGCACCCAAGGAGAATCTTCTATGTCAAATGATCTACCCAGTCTGATAGCACTGAGTGCCAAAGTCTTAGGAGGAAGTTTATCTATTTCATACATTCAACTGTGGAACTGCACTGTCTGAGTGGTGGTGTTGCAAGGTATGAGCGAGATCATGATAGGCAAGTCTACGGTTTATTAAGAAATCTTTGTTAACCAAGCTTGTTGATAACAGGGCCCAATAGACATGAACAAATGGCAAGTCCATATAATCGAAACCCCAAGAGGAACAAATGGTCATTACCCTGAAGTTCATCCATTACACTGAAGACCTATGTCCCAGCTTCCCTAACCATATAAGTTATTCTAAGAGACATACAGTGAACAATCTGGACACACTTACAAAGTTGCAGACATTCACCTTTCCCTGGTTTCTCTGCCCGCCCTCCATCACTGCTAGACCTCACCACTCCTGGAACTCTCAAAAGCACACACATTAGAAACACAAAGCGTCTTAGCATTGCTATCTTTACTGTCCCACCCAAGCAGTGAACAGAGGATGAGGAATACAGACACACAGGGGTCATGCTAACGTGCTAGCTGTCCTCGGAATCTATTCACAAGAAGCCAGAGAGCAAGCAGGAACTGGGGAGGCCAAAAGTCGGAGTGCCAGAGAGATGGAAGTACTTGACCCCTCAGAAAGCCCCTCCCTATCATGGTCCTTTATAGGGGCTTGTGAGGGCATGGTTACACAACAATAGAATACCGCCCCCTCTCAGGCTCCAGGTGATGATAGGTGAGCATCACAGGTGGGCATGATAAATTAGCATGTCCTCATGGGTGTGTGTGGGTGTGAATGGGTATGTGTGTGAGCATGTCTTCACAGGCATGTGTGTGTGTGAGCATGTCCTCATGGGTGTGTGTGGGTGTGAGTGTGTGTGTGTGTGTGTGTGAGCATTCCCGCCATTCCCACAGCATATGTGTATGTCCTTACACACGTGTTTGTACATGTCTTCATTGACATGTATGTGACCTCACCAGCATGCGTGTGTAGGCATCCTCATTACTGCATGTGTTCGCTCCTTACAGGCATGTTTTTTTTAAAATAATCTTACTTAGAGTACAAAGGGCCAAGGGCTACAGGAAAATGGGTAAGACCATTGTATGAGGACTTCCTCATGAGCATGTGTGTGCTCTCTCACAAGCATGGCTGCACATGCAGTGTACATTTGTACTTCTGGGGTCATGAATTGGTCCCACACCCCCAAACAGCGCTTCTGTGTGTTCCAGAGCATCTTGACCTCTCACAGCCATGCAGCCTTGCCCCTAGAGGACAGAGACAGAAGAAGGAAAGAGAGCACGTTCCTAGCATGGGCCATGTCCCAGAGCACCTGCCAGGAGTGTCTTTCAGTGCATCTCCTGTGGCCTCACACAGACCCCACGAGTCACATGCAAGATCTGTGTGTTGGACACAAGAAGGCTGAGGCACCAGAAATTAGGCAGTTGTTGCAAGTGCGAGCCAGACATGTCTTCACCCACAGGTGCAGGGCATCACATCACCCTCGATGGGGGCTCCTCCTTCCCCCTAACTTGCTTCTTAACCCTAAATTCTTGACATTGAATCATTACCATATGTTCTTTCCTTTTCTAATAAAAATGTAGAGCAGGGGGCAGGAGGCAGGGAGAAGAAGTGAGGGATGGATACATTTGCAAAACATTAGCAAATGCTTAAGCTCTGGGAACTGAGACTGATTTGAGTTCTGAAAATCAATTTGAACTCTTTAATGAAGTGGATAAAGATTAATTAACCCAGTAAGAAAAAGTCTCCTTTTCCTGTCTGCTTCCTCTTCACCAAAAACAGCCACAGATAACTTCTAAATATCAGAGGTGACTCCACAGTGCAAGACAGAAATGAGGCAGCAGGGTGGAATAACTGCAAAGACCTTCCTGCCTCACTTCAACCCTGAAAATGCATTCTGCTGTGAGTGCACTAATGTGATCACAGTATGCCAGGACTCAAGTCCATTACGCCAGTTACTCTCCAGTCATCGAAGAACAATTCTCTGATTAAAGCTGCTCTGCTGACTTTGCCAGGACCTGTGCCAGGCACACATTTGGGCACCTGAGCAGGATCCAGCAAGACTTCAGTCTCTGCCAGCACAGGTCTAATGGCCGGCCAACCTCCCATTTTGCTGGCTTCGTCCCTAGGATGTCATGGAGTAGTGACCAAGGGCAGCGGGGAAATGGTCTCCGGGCACTGCCTCCGGGCACCCACCTTGGCTGCAGCCCAGACATACAGACGGGCTTCTTGGATCTTGACCCAAGAATCGGGCACTTGCTAGTGTGCTGCCCAATGCCTAGGAGAGCCTCAGAAATGTCCTTGGATACTTCATTCCTTGTGGGGCTCAGCCTGAGCAAGTCACCCCTGGACATGACTAGGACACAACTGCTCCTCAGCCACAAGTACACATGTGGTCACAATGGCCCTGGAAGGCGACCTGCTGCAAAGCAGCAACTCACAGCATTTTGTGTGGCCCTCAACAGTGGAGACACCTGTGCTGTCGGACAAAGTCAATCTGCCCCTTGCTCACTAGCTTTTGGTCAACGTGAGCCTCGTGTATCAGCTTCCTCCACTGGGAATGGACAGGACAGCAGTCTGAAATACCATGGTTATCTCTAAGAACAGATTGGTTCACATGACAGACTCACAGTCACTTCTTTTGCAGAGATAAGAAATTTTCTCAGGGCCAGCGCAATGGCCTAACTGGCTAATCCTCTGCATGCAAATGTCAACATCCCATATGGGCGTAGGTTATGTCCCAGCTGCTCCACTTCTCATCAGCTCCCTATTGATGACCTGTGAAAGCAGAGGAGGATGGCTCTAGGTCTTGGGACCCTGTATTTGTATGGGAGATCCAGAAGAAGCTCCTGGTTCCTGGCTCCTGGCTCCTGGCTCTGGTTTTGAATTGTCTCAGCTCCTGCTCTTGTGGCCATTTCAGCACCTCTTCCAATATGATCAAGAAAATGGTGGTGATGGTGATGATGGTGATGACAATGAGATGACCAGGATAATAATGAGGGTTATGGGGATGATGATGATGGTTACGCCGAAGACATGTGCGATGATGGTGATCACTGGTGATGATGATGTCCTATCTTACTTCACAAAATGGCTTTAAATTCCCAGAACTGGTGAAAGGATCAAGGTCTAGTGTACCCCTCTCTCGGCCCTCTTCCCAAGCACACTGCTGCCTTTCCCTGCCTTTCGTTGCAGCCTGTGATTCTGAGCTCACTCTTCAGCTCCTGTTCCCTCAATGGCTCAGTACAAGCCCACCCTCCCCTGCTCTATCCATCACGATTTCCTTTGCTGTGCTTTTTTTCAGACATCTTTGCATCTGACCTTCCTCGCACGGCCCCAGAATAATGAGCTGCTGCCAAGGAGGAGCGCTGGAGTGTGAATAGCGGAGCCTCCTCACATCCTGAACATCTGGTTCCCAGTACCCTGAGGAGTGAATGAAATATGCAGGGGCCGGGCGCTACAAATTGAGATTCAGAGGTCCCACCCTCCTTTGCTTTCAATTTACTTCTTGAGAATTTAGTTCTCCAATATCAATTTCCGGTTGTGATAAATATTTCAGCACGCTGTGTGCCAAGCTCTCAGCATGGGAAAATTCCAAGCTGGCCAGTCCCAAAGCCTCTGGCTGCCCCATCTGGCCACCCTGAGCCCTGCCTGGAGAAGACTCCCCCAGCAAGGCTCAGTTGGATCACCCTACATGTCCTCTATTCCCACAACTGCTACAAAAGACTCCTCCCCTTAACTCCTGTGCTGTGTCCAATCAATGACCAATGTCCTAGGTCTTCATGCTCCTTCAGTAGCTCTCCACCTGCCCTGGGTGTCCCTCCCCAGCACTGGCTAAAATCACAGTCACTGCTCTTTTTTTGTTCCCTTGCCTCCAATCTGTACATCTCAAAAATGCCCAGCTCCCAACTGATCATGGAAGCCCTGGAGAGGCGCCGCAAACTCGTTCAAGCCCTGCCTGGACCCCTAGAAAAATGTCTCCCACCTCCCAGTTAGGCACCAGCCTCCTTTATTGCGTAGCGCATACACACACACACACACTTTAGGCTGAGCTCCACTGGGACTCCTCAAGACTGAGCTGGGCACCCTCTCTACCCGTATCTTCTTCCATCACAGCCGCATCCCTTTGTGCTGCATTTGCCATCTGCTTCTCTGCCTCGCTGACTGCTCTGGAGTCTCCCACACTAGGAGGTCAAACAAAATGAATCAAGACCACCAGAGTGGCCAGCTACAAGGCCAGAGGAGGCTGAGCTCCGTGGGAATGGAGCCTGGTCTGCTGATGGGTCCACACCCTCCCTACGCCCCTCCACCACGCTCAGTGTCCAGCTTGTGTGAGGCCCATTGTGTGGGTGTCCACAGGCTGACAAAAGACACAAGTCTACCATCTCATCTTGGGCACATAGTAACCCACTCTCTTCACCTCTAGAATGGAGAGCCTTCCTCCCCAGAAGGGAGTGGGGCCTGAATCCCAGCTCTACAGCAGACCCAAAGATGAGGCAGGAGTCCTAACACTAGCTTTTCCCTGATGTTCTGTAGGTGGGAAGTAGATCCAGCCAGCTAGTTCCACAGGGCAGGAGATAAATATGTGGAGGTCAGCAGCTGTGAACTCTCACTTTCCTGCTAGCTCTGAGCTGAAAAGCTCATACAAGGTCAGCAAAAAGCCTATTAGAAACCATGCACATCGCGCCAGGATCCCATATGGGTGCCGGTTCTAGTCCTGGTAGCCCTGTTTCCCATCCAGCTCCCTGCTTGCGGCCTGGGAAGGCGGTCCAGGACGGCCCAAAGCCTTGGGACCCTGCACCCGTGTGGGAGAACCGAAAGAGCTCCCAGCTCCCGGCTTCGGATTGGCTCAGCTCCAGCCATTGAGGTCACTTGGGGAGTGAAACATTGGACGGAAGATGTTCCTCTCTGTCTCTCCTCCTCTCTGTATATCCGCCTTTCCAATAAAAACAAATAAATCTTAAAAAAAGAAGAAGAAATGATGCACACCTGCCCCTAGCTCAGCTTAATTCAAAAATGCAAGGAATACTTACTATCAAGAGTACATAGGTCGAAGGCTCAAGAGATGAGGCACCCAGAAGACAAAACCCACTGGAGGGAACACTGGCCCCACGCCTCATCAGTTTTAGTGAGCTTTCCATCACCATTCCTGTTACTGGGGAAGGCATATTTTCCTCTGCATTTTTTTTTTTTTGATTAGAACACTGAAGTTTGGGTGGGTTGGCCAAGGAACCTGAGCCCAACTTGGAACCTGCAAGATGCTGGGGAACCAGTTCTGCTCTTGCTGGCTGCCTGCTCCCGGCTGTGCACTTGGAGTTCCCTGCAGCCAGACATGCACGGATGGCTGCTGACTATGGAGGACTTTGCAGGTGTTCACCAGGTGCACACAGCAGCCTCAGAGCTCCAGCAGAGTTGTTCCGTCCCTTGGTCAACACATGAGCAGCACTCTGAGGATACAGCAGTTGACATAACAAATTCCTGTTCATATGCTGTTCACCTTCCAGTGGGGGAGACAACAGCTGCAAGCACCAGTAGCAATTGTAAGCAGGAAGAAAAAAACCAGAAAGCATGGAGTGTTGGGGACAGGATGATCCACAGCTCAGACCACAAGGGCAGAGGCAGGGGAAGGGACAGAAGTCAGGACCAGGAGCTGCAGGGAAATTGGGACCAGGTCTTGAATTTGAATCGGGGAAGTGATGGAAGCCATGGGGAGCTGGAGCAGGACCAGGGGTAAGAGAACTCCAGTATCCTCTATTGGATCATGCTGAATGCTGGCCCAGGTATGCAGGGTCACAGCATTAAGGGTGTAAACAGAAGCATCAGGCTGGAGACTCCTGTAGTCACAAATGCAAGAGATGCTGACCGTTTGGACCAGGGACAAGGCCAGCAAATAAGAAGAGAGATCCCATCTTGGATGCACTTGCTGATGTGGGTATCAGAGACCGAGGAGGCAGGGTAACTGCCAGAGGAGGCTGTCACAGTGTAGGATGCTCTTGAGCCATGGGTGACAACTCAGAGACCCATCTTCTCTGTAAATCCCTTAAGGAAGCTGCAAGTGGAAATCCCATGGGGTGTACAGGGAGCCCCCATGGAAGCCAGGGGTTAGAGTCCTATAGCCTGGTGCCTTCATGTGGAGCTGGTGACACCAAGTTTGCATGCAAGAGGAGCACCTTAAGGAGCAGCTAGATGGGTGGCAGACAAGTGAGCTCCTGAGGACCTCCCAGACGCTGTTCCTGCCTACCTCACACGGCTCACCTCATCCACAGCAGGTGCCCCATGGGCATCAGTTGTAATAAAGCACCAAGTTCACATGTCACACTCCCAATGACAGCACATGAACCAAGAATGGTTGCATTCTGCACTTTGGCACTGCCTGTCTTTGCAATGCCCTGCAACCTCACCTTAGCTGAGGGGTGCGGCTGGGAGTCATAGCCAGCCGCTGCCCTCTCAACGGAGGGCGTGTTGCCAGCCACATAGGACTGCACACTTTCCATGTGGCCACCCTGGGACAAACAACAGAGGGAAGGCATTCCCTGAGCCACATGTTGACCTGATGATGACTGGTGACCCCTGCAACAGAGATGTACCAAGGTTCTGGAAGCTTCCATCATCTGTCTCTCTCTTCCAGACACTTGCAGACTACAGACTCCACACATAACCTATTCCTTCCGTGGAAGGAGGGCTTTATTCCCTGGGCTGGAATCTGCAGACTTTCCTTAAAAATGTCGGACCGACTTCCCTGGCTTCTGTCTCCTCTCCTCAACTCCCCTGCCTGCTCCCACTGAGGACTGTACCTTAGACCATATCACCTTGTTAGCCGGATGTCCACACACTGTGGGTGACATCTGAGGAGCTCCTGGGGTAAGGCGGGAATAGAGATGGGATCCTCAGACCCTAACCCCGCTTCCTACACCCCCAAAAGTCAGGGTGCTCTCCTGACAAGTGGAACTCCCCGCCAGCACCCCAGCCATGCGGGGTCTGTATGCTTTATTGGAACATGCCAGCTCCCTCTGCCCCACCCTTCCTGGCCTCACAATTCTAAATCCATCAGCTTACACCCTCCTCTTCCGCCCTCTCACTTTTTTTTTTTTACACCCACAGAACCCTGCCTCCCCTCTTTCTTTGGAACAGTAGAGGGAAGCATTTGTAGGCGAGGAAACCAGTTCCTACAGACAGCCTAGGCAAGTTGCCTGGACTGCCTGTCAAATGTGATTTCCAAAGATAATTCTATTTTGAGCCAAAGGATAATGAAAAGACATCCCCAGCTGTCCTGGAAGGAACCCACTCCTCCTCCTCATTCTCCTCTCCCTTCAGTCTGGGAGCCCCGGCCCAACCGGTGTATCTGCAAGCCAGCACGCAGGCTGCTGGCAGCAGTCTCCCCAACATTCTCTGTGCAGCCCCAGCTCCGAGTAACTCCTTTCCCCCACCCCCTCCCCCAGTCACAGCCCCACTTCCCTGGAAAGTAGCCACCCAGAGCCCCTCCCCTGAAACTCCCTCCTACCAACGCCACGTGTGCGGTCACAGCCTCTTGCACCTGGCGCATCTGAGTGCATCTCACCCACTGGGAGACTGGCACCTCACTGGAGACGCTCAGTCCATGCTGCTCGAATGAGTGAGCCAACCTCAGGCCACCCCAGCAACAGGGAGGGGAGGCGGGATTTCCCAACTGCTGGGATTTTTGAGGACAGAAGTGACAGAGCTAGCTGTGGGTGTAGACAGGGTGCTGGCAGATTTCCCAGGGACCCCCAGGGGAGGGAGGACAGCAGGGTTTCTGCACCGCGGTGTCACTCAGGGACTGGGACTCGGCCACCAGGCCATGCCTTCCTTCTGTTGCTTGATAGGGCAGCCACATGGAAGGTGTGGCTGGCAACATGCCCACCTTGGAGAAGGCAGCAGCTGGCAGTGGCTCCCCGTCGCGCCCCTCAGCTGAGGCACCTGCCAGACAATGGAAGATTCTTTCCATCCAGTGCACCTGTCGGGACCCAGGAGAAAGGGTCCTTGCTGAAGGCTGGGGGCAGGAGAAGGTCCTGTGTGTGACACCCTTTGGGACCTCATCCTCAGGTAGCTGTCTGTGCTGCCCTCTCCTTTCCTCTGTTCTCACCCAACAGCACTGTACAGCAGCCCCGTAAAGGCCTCTTTTCCCACCATTGCCATTGAATTCTCATCTCAGACTGCCTCCAGAGAGAGCACCTCTACCTTCAGGCACTGGGAACACGAGGAAAAGCTGGAAAAGGCTCAGACACAAGAGGGAAGGGCAGTCAGGTAACCAGAGAGGCCAGACCTCGGTCCTGCCAGCCACAGCCAGGGAGGGACAGGCTCCACGCCCTGCCCCTGCAGCCCAGGCCTTCTCTGCTAGGTTTTTCTCCAGCCAACCTGACACATTCCACACCCAACACAAAGATAACATGGGCTTCATGCAGAGCTCAACTCGACACAGGGCTTCTTGTCTGCTCATTGTCATGTCCTGATGTGGATGCCAGCATAACTCATGGCCCCAGTGCAATACTCTGAGCCCAAATTTTTACCTTGATCAGTTCAGGCTCCCATAACCAAACCACAGGCTGGGTGGCTTACACATCAGCCACTTGCTTCTAGTACCAGGGCTGGAAGTCCAGCACCAAGATGTTGGCAGATCAGGCTCATAGTGAGGGTGAGTGTCCTGGGATGCCTTCTTGTTGTGTCCTCTCCTTGGAGAGAGGGACAGGGGAAAAAGAGAAAGAAGAGGAAGTAAAGGAGGGAGAGAGAGTCTTGTTTCATCTTTACTTACAATAAGTTTATTTATTCATTCCTTTGACCACAAATGCCAGGACTGAGACAAGCTAAAGAGCCCAGAACTCCATCCGAGAGGTCTACCAGATGGGTGGCAAGAACCCAAGCACTTGAGCCATCTTTGGCTACCTTCCCAGGCACATTAGCAGTGACCTGGATGAGAAGCAGAGCAGCCAAGGATCAAACCAGCAGCACTCTGAGACAGGATGGCAGCATCACAGATCCCAGCTTCCACCGCAGCACAGTGCCAGCCCTCCACCCCCACCCCATTCTTCCCTGGGCATTAACAACACTTAGGAACCCCACTCTCCTGCCATCCACTCTTCCCCAAGGTCCCACCTGCTAATTTCCTCTCTTCAGGAGTGAGGGGTGTACTAGATACGCACCCACTGTCCCTAACCAAGGTTTTACCAAGTCCGTGTCCCACATACATTTCCACAGGCAAGCTCTGAGAAAGGTATGAATCATCCTCACGGTTTCCAGATCACAACACTGAGGATCCAAAACTCTGCGCATCCATTGGGCCCTCATGTGGGACATGGTCCTCTTGCAGGATGCCTTCGGCAGGGCCTCATCTCTCCAGTAAAGATGCCCCTCCAGGAACTGCCCCATCCTGGTCACTGCTCCAGCTGCAGAAACAACCCTCTCTGAAAGCTTAGCGAGACACAAATGGTGAAAATGTTGGCAACAACAGGCCACAAAGTATGGGCGAGAAGACAAGGAGTGTGACACTTATTCCTGGCACTGAGATACACGCTTCATCAAGCAGTCCTCAAGGGGAAGAGTCAAGAAGTGGAGGTGCAAGTAGAGAACTCAAGGGTATCAGCATCATGACCAGATCCCGGGTGGTGACATGAATATTGAAGATCAGCAGGAGGAAAGGATAAGGAATCCTGGGTTCTGGCTAGGAGCTTTGCTGCTCCACTGGGCAATGGTCAGGCAGGGCTTTCCCATGACTGAGGTTAGGGTGTGGTTCCACCATCCGCAAGGGCCCTGAGTTGAATTGCATCCTTGTTGTGGGATACTAAGAGGGTGAGGGCTTAACCCAACTGTGGGGTTAAGAGACAGAGACTTGAGGGAAACGGCAAAAGTTAGATGACAGCACTAGGGTGGAGCACACATAACTGAAACCTGGTGACTTTTTATAAGAAGAAAAAGGTGCTGGCACACTGAAGGCACCACTTTCAAAGGCAGTAACCCAGATAGAGTGCCCATTCGAGTCCTAGCTGCTCCACTTTTAATCCAGCTTCCTGATAATGCACTTGGGAAAGTGGCAGAAGATGGTCCAAATGATTGAGATTCTGTAACCATTCACTAAGAAGAGCAGACTAGGGTTCCAAGCTCCTGACTTTGGCCTGGCCCTGCTCTAGCCATTTGGACACTTGGGGCAGTTAACCAACACATGGAAGATATCTCTCTCTCTCTCTCTTTCTTTCTCTGCCCTTCAAATAAATAAGCAAATAATTAATGAGGAGAAAGAGAACAAGACATGCATGTCCTGTCTTTTGACATGTTGCACCCACTTGGAAACAAGTGGCCATCTTGCCAGCAAGATGCCCATCGCCACACTTCCATACTTCGTGTCCATGACCTTGCACCTCCTCAACTCTGCTGCCTGGCTGTGTGACCCATAAGAATATTTAGCTAATTGGAGGTAGAACTTTCACTGTGAGTGAATTCTAGAATGGAAATCACTTGGGGAAAAAAAATGCTGTGTCGTTTGACAATTCTGATTCACAGCTGAATAAGCAGTTCCCAGAAAAGAAGGGTTGCAAGTGGTCTGTGAGAGAAATGGGTTCAGAAGTGGGTGCCAAAAGTGGTCAGATGGAGAAACTGCCTTTTATCTTGTTACCTTAGACCTTGAATGATTTTTTTTTGTACAGCTTTTTTTTTTAGCTTGTTTATACATTATTTTGGTATTAACAATAATATGCAGTCATACTTCCTACACCTTTTCCTGGTCATTCCAACTGAGGACCCAGTAGCAATTACCTGTAGCATACCCAGGCTTGAACTAGATATCCTACAGTTGCTAAGCCTGACTATTTTTAGAAAATTTACAATCAGTGCAGAAAGAAACTGTTTCTAAACTGGGTTGGAATCTACCAGAATATGAAATGGCATATGGAATATGGTCACATTATATAAAGAAAAATGAGAAGGCAAAAAAAAAAAAATCACACCTAGATGAAAAATGAAAAAATTACCCCAAAATGTTAGCACTTCTGTCCTTCAGAGTCCTGTGCATAGAGAAATGAGGTTTATTTGTGAGGGCTCAGCCCCTAGGGCAGGAGGAGTGGAACTGGAGTTCTTAGCAGCAGAGAGCAGGTGCAGATGGGGGTCACCCAGACACTTCTCTGGATCCTCTCTGATGCCACAGCCCTGGACACAGTTTGAGTACCCCACTGTTAGAACGGTGATGCAGATGATCGCTCACTCTGGCCCATGCTACTGATGACCAATCACCACGTATACAAAACTCATCTCCGAGAGGGAGGACCTTCCAGCACATAGGGACCAACCCAGCATGAGGCGCCCCACCCCAATAGAAGAGTTCAAATTTCAGCTTGCCCCTGCCCCTGTCAGCACTGTGTCACTGCTCACCCCTTCCCCCAGCAGGGAGCCGGCTCCTGAAGATCTCAGCCAGGGCTATGGGGTCCTGGAGCTGTGGGTTGCTGGAAGGCGTTGGTGACTCAGCCTTGACACTTGGAGAGGTGCGTTGGTTCCCTGACTCGAGACAGCTCCAGATGGCAACATGTAGCCCCAAGCTTGACAACAGGATGTGTCAATCTGCCCACTGCATACTCAGCCCACCAAAAAAGAAAAAAAAAAGGCTGATTTCCCATTCTGCGTGGCTTTGTTTTCACCCACAGGGGATTACATCAAACATGGGAGTAGGTGGTGGCTTTCCGAGACTCTGGGGAGGGGCAGGGTGAAGAAGGCTGCCAGCCCCCACGGACTGCTCTGGGGATTCCTGTGTCTAATTTAATGCTTAAAAAGATCAAGATGCAGAGGGAAGAGATGGAATCACAAATGCCAAGTCTGTCTCATCCAAAAGTCAACACACTTTTCTTTCTGTTCTTCAGCATCTCCAAAAATGCTGCATTGTGTGTGTATGCACTGTAAGTGAGCAGTTCAACATATTTACAGTTTATAAATAAAACACCTACAAAGGGATCTTTATTCATGTGTAGCAAAACCTTTTGCTGGAATCTGTAATGACTCATTGACAAATTAATTACACCAAGAGTGAAAGAAAACAGAGTCTCCATGGAAGAGCTGTGTCTGGGCTTTGAAGTAGCCAAAGTGGAGCTCCAAGGGTTATGGAAGGGAAGCGCCTACTACCCCCAGCACAGAGGATGGATTTGAGCTTGGCAATGCAACTCCGGCAAGAGGTGTGGATGTTTCCAACTAGGTTACCTTGACCGTTTCACACAAAACAACCGGCAAAATACATGAAAGATAGGCAAAAACACTGTTTAAGAGAGCAGCGAATGAGGTGAGCTTTAAAATTGCACCCACTGGATGTTCTGAGAATTTCCAGAATGAAAAATAAACAAAGAGCACAGGTACCTCGCAAGAGCCTGGATGACTGCCTAGGTTGGAAGTGATGATGCAAGTGAGAGACCAGGAAGACGAAGCTCTCCAAAATCTACATAAGAGAGCAGCGAGCAGAAGTTGCTACTCAGAAGGGAAACTCATGATGACCCTAGAGGGTCTATCTCAGCTGAAAACTGAACTCAGAACTCTACTCAAGATCAAGGAAAGGATCCCTCAAAGGATTAAGTGGTCACAGGTTCTGGAGACTAGCCCCTGTTCCAACCAGCAATACTAAAAACTTCCAAACGCACCACATCACAGTATTTGACTTGGAGTGAGCAATACCTCCAACAAATCTTAACAACAAGACTCAAAAGGATCAAGCAGCTTCCGAGCATGGAACTGAATTGCAAAAACAAAGCTCAAGAATATTTATAGGATTGCAAAAATAGCCAGAACACAGCAAGGTAGCATTCACAATGCCTAGTATCCATCCAAACTCAACAAACGTGCAAAGAGAATGGAGAATGAAGGCATACATCAATCAATCAAAAGTGACATGGAGGCTAGAATTAGTACAGAAAGACACGCAAGCGAGAATCAGAATGAGGATGAGGCAAGAGAGAAATCTTGGACATAAAACTGCAGGGACCCAGACTCTTGGACTTCGGTAAGTATCATTTAGACCATGGTGAGTTAAAAACGTATATTACAAAGCTCACAGTGGCCACAAAAACAGCAAAACAACCAACAATGTCCATAAATCATTTCTTTCAATATTCAGTTAATTTCAAAGAAAAGAGGAAAAGGAAATTGAGGCATGAGGAAATGAGGACAAAAATAAACAGCAAGACAGTAGATTCTAATCCAATAATGTCAGCAATCACATCAAATATAAATGGAAAAAAACACCAATTAAATGACAATACTATCATCTTGTGTTTTTACAAAGCAAAAAAAAAATAATAAATTTTAAAAAGCATATTCAACTATATGCCATGTACTAGAAATACAGTTTAAGTAGAGAAAAAAATGAGTTAAAAGAAATACACTGGCATTTAATCTAGCAATGAAGACCACCCATGTCCCATATCAGCTTACCCGGGTTCAATGTTCAGTTCCGGCTTCTGACTCTAGCTTCCTGTTAATACAGAACCTGGTGGGAGTGGTCATCATGGTCAGCCTAATCCTCTGCCCTGTGTTGCTGGCATCCCAAATGGGTACCAATTCATGTCCTGACTGCTCCACTTCCAATTCAGCTCCCTGCCTATGGCCTGGGAAAGCAATAAAGGATGATCCATATCCTTGGGATCCTGTACCACATGGGAGATCTGAAAGAAGCTCCTGGATTGCAGCTTCAGCTCAGCTCAGCTCAGCTCTAACCGCTGAGGACATTTAAGGAGTGAAGCAGTGGATGGAAGACCTTCTCTCTCCATCTCTCCTTTTCTTTCTGTAAAATCTACCTTTCAAATAAAAAATAAATCTTTTTTTTTTTAGTGTAAAACCTGATTTGGGCTCAAGTATTTGGGTTGCTGCCATCCATGCAAGCGTCCCTGGCTCCTGGCTTTACCTAGTACAGTCCTCACCTTTGTGAGCATTTGGGAAATGAACCAGTGGATGGCAACTCTCTCTCTCCCTCTCTCTTTCATTCTTTCGGTCTCTTTACCTCTAATAATAAATAAGAACAAAAATAACATAATGGATAAAAGATATGCCATGATAACTACTGTAAACACAGAAAGATGGAATGGCTACACTAATATAAGGCATCAGGAGCAAAAGACACTATAATGGTCCAGAAAGTTCATTTTATGCTAATAAAGTGTTCACTTCTTCACAAGGACACAAAAGCCTTACTCATTTATGTACTTCTTACCAGAGCTTAAAATTATGTGAATCTAAATCTAGCAGAACTGCAAGAGACAATACCCAAGCCTCTACATCCCATTGGAGACCCATATTCTTTCTCAATAATTGAAAGAATGATCAGCACAGGCACCAAGGACTACATCCCAACTGCCAAAAAGACCACAGGGGATTAGAGTGCCTTCGGAGGCCAAGAACTCTGAGGTCATCCACCCCCCGTTTGGATCTACCACATGGGATGGAAGAAGCCCAAATCCTTCCTCGCAGGATCCAAGGTCATCGGAACAACAGCCAGGAGCCCTGAGCGGTCTGCAGAAACAGAAGAACAGTAAACTTCCTTCGGGTCTAAGGAGAGGAGCTTTCTCCTATCCTTACTTAGTTCCAACTTTGGATCCCCACCCTCTCTTGCAATGACCATCAGAGTTGCTCCGGAGCCCCCCCCAAACACACACACACACACACACACACACACACACACACACACAAATTAGAATAGATAGATAGAGAAATACAAGGAAAGCTTAGAACCAGACAGGAAACAGTCAGCATGGACTCACACATACCTTACTAGGTAGGACACAAAGATTAGTTACTCCTCACTAAGGTATTGAAGATTTCTCTGCACACCCCTCCTAAAACTGTTCACCTCAATTATTGACATATGCCTTGTTAGAGTTACAACCCAGTTTAGACTATCCTAAAATCTGCCAAGTTCAGCAAAATTATGCTTCAACACTATAAACTGCTAAATACTATAATGAAAATAGACATGAGACAGCTGAATAGTACCCTATAACCATTTTAAAGTGTATAGAAGCCGGTAGCATATAAACTAAAATTGAAATGTCAATGAAGTAGTCACAGGATGTGGTTAAGAACTTGCATTTTTTTAAGATATTGTTTACTCAATATCATGTCAATTAATTCCATAATGTTGTAAATTGTCATTGATGTTATATTGTAGCTTTAGATTGATCGGGATGATATTCTGCCAGCTCCGCCTTCAGACCAGAGATGGTCTCCCCAAGAAACCGTTGAACTTGCCTGGACAATAAGATGCTGGACTCTATGCTTGGTATATGCTTGCAATGAAAGAATGTTGACTGATTTTGAAATGTAATACAACAACAAGGTGGAGGAATCCACCATGGGAGGAAGGGTATGGGGAGGGGTTGGGGGAATGCCAGAGTCTATGAAACTGTGTCACATAATGCAATGTAATTAATTATATATATATATATATAATATATATATATATATAATAATTGAAAGAATGAGTAGCCAGAGGAGGTGATCCTAGGGTCTAACAGGTGAGATACTGGTTGGGATGCCTGCTCCTCTTTGTTAGTTTTTCTGGCTTCAAGTCCCAGCTCCGTTCCCAACTTCAGCTTCTTCTAATGTATACCTTGGGTGGCAGTAGTGCTAGTTGCCAAGTGACTGGGCTCCTGACACCCAGTGGGAGACCCACATTGACTTCCCAGCTCCTGGCTTAGGCTGGCTCAAGCTGGCCATTTCAACTATTTTGGAAGTAAATCAGTAGGTGGAATATCCTGCAATCTCTCTACCCTCTCTCTCTCTCAATCTAGCTTTCAATCACACTCTCATTCTTTTACTCTCATTTTCCCTCCCTCACCTTCCCTCTGAAATAAATTCATAAAAAGAGTTCAGTAGACAGATAATCGGCAAGAATGGAGAAGGGACCAAGCTCTGCAATGGCACATCCTTCCCAGGGAGCCACTGTTTTACCCTCGAAGTGACCAGATGCTCATTTCAAGACCCCTAGTGAACCATTATGCTGAGAGAACCTGTCTTTACGCTATGCCACCCAAAATGCCTCTTACCTGCTCCCCAGAATGTTAACAGCTCTTGATCAAGTCCGGGAGTGTTCCAGCTAGTCCCAGGGCCCCGTCTCTACAACGCACCCCTGTCTGTTTGCTCAGGATGTGGGGGTCTTCTTTACCATTTTCCTAAAACAGATGCATCTTCCTTGAATTTCTCCAGCAAACTACGCTCTGTGAAATCCTAGATTTGCCCACCACTCTCTGTTGGTCCTCTCGAGCCCTCTCCAGGAATTGCGTGAGAATTCAGTCACAGAAAGGGATCCCAAATGCTTTGAAATCCAAGAGCACATTTCTAAATTGTGCATGAAGCAGAGAAGAAACTGTTTGAAATTAATTTTTAGCAAAATGAGAATGAAAATACATATCAAAATGTGTAGGATGAAAAACAGTATCCATGTACTCCCAACTAGAGACCATTTGCTCAGTGAAATTAGCCAATCCCAAAGGACAAATATCTGTTCTCTTGGATTTAAGGCAACCTTCATACAAAACACAAGATCGGGAGATATGTAGGTAAACATGTAAATCCGTGTGTTCTAGATGACTGTATAATGAAGGCGAGCACTCTGGAAAGTAAAGATAATGTTGCAGTGTACATCTCTACTCCTCAGTGAAAGCAGGGCTCTCAATGAAACTGTTAAATATATCATGGGCCCGGCGCAATGACTATGTCCTTGTCTTACACACACTGGGATCTCACATGGGCATCAGTTCACATCCCAGCTGCTCCACTTCCCATCCAGCTCCCTGCTTGTGGCCTGGGAAAGCAATAGAGGATGGCCCAAAGCCTTGGGACCCTGCATCCACAGGGAGACCCAAAAAAGGCTCCTGGCTCCTAGCTGTAGATCGGCTCAGTTCTAGGCATTGTGGCCAATTAAGAAGTGAACTGGTAGATGGAAAATCTTTCTTTCTATCCCTCCTTCTCTCTGTAAATCTGTGTTTCCAATAAAAATGAAATAAAACTTTAAAAATAAATAAAATAAATATACCTTGGCAGTAGGCTGCTGGATCTTGACCATTGTCTATACTATACTGCCATGATACACTTAAAGAGCAGAATGTTGGACTCGCAGTGTTAAAAAATTATAAATAAACAAATAAGAAAATACAGATCAATGAAACTGGTATATTTGCCGCTCGCCAAAATGGTAGATTCACCGCACACCAGGGAAAGAATAACTCAGCCAAATATATGAAAAGAATCTAGACGGCCTTTATTTCAGGGAACCATGGACTTCCCTTCCCCATGCAGCAGAAAGATAGGCATGAAAGAGTGGGCTGCAGGGGAAGAAGAGTGTGGAAGAAACAGGGAAAGGCCTTTTTAAAGGAGGAGGTTAGGGCAAGGGATGACAGCCTCAGAGCAGCTGCACCTGTCAATAATTCCGCCATCTCTTCTGAGTTTGGTTGGAAGCGAACTCTGCCCTCCTCCAGCCCCCTCGGCAGCCATCAGAAACCAAAAACCAACTTCTTGGAAAGATGAATAATATTGTTGAACCTTCAGCCAGAGAGAGAGAGAGAGCAAGCTAACAAATTATCAAAACCATTAAGGAGAAAAATACTTTCCTACAGTTCTTAAAAGGCTAGTGAGGGAATGTTGTTGTACTGAGTTAAAGATTATCCCACAATTCAGGTTTCACTGGAACTGGGTCTTTGCATGTAAAATCAATACAAAGTGATACTAGAGGAAGGTAGACCCTAATCCAATCACAGGGAGCTGTTTCAGAGAGGGAGAGTTGGACACAATGAGAATACATGGGGATGGCAGTGTATCAAGATGCAGCCAGAGACTGAAGTCATGGCAGGACAAGGATTCAGTCCACCACCAGGAACTAGAAGGGGAGCAGGGGCCAGACACCCTCTTGGAGCCTCTGGACCGAGTCCACCCTGTGATCCTAAACGTGGACTTCTGGCCTTTGGCCATGTGAGATAACAATTGCCTGTTATCTTAAACCTCTGATTTCTGTTGCATTTATTTTCTAAAGAAATGCTAGGAAGGGGCAAGCTTGGTGGCTCAACAGGCCGATCATCTGCCTGTAGCACTAACATTCCATAGGGTTCCCGGTTCTAGTCCCAGCTGCTCCACTTCCAATTCAGCTCCTTGTTTATGGCCTTGAAAAGCAGTGAGGATGGCCCTTGTCCTTGGGACCCCGCACCCATGTGGGAAGCCCAGAAGAAGCTCCAGGCTCTTGGCTTTGGATCAGATTAGCTCTGACCACTGACTCCACATTTACAGAGTAAACCAGATGGAAGGACTCTCTCTCTCTCTCTCTCTGTATGTGTGTGTGTGTGTGTCCTTCTCTTTGTAAATTCCCCTTTCAAATAAAATTTTAAATTTTTTTTTAAAGAACCATTAGGAAACAAATACATTTAAAATGCAGTTATAAACAAAATTATGCCCACAGTCCTGAAAATTTAGGTGAACCAAACAAATTTGTTGAGAAAAAAAGAAACAATCAATGCTCACTCAAAAAGGAATATTCAACCATTTACTTCTATACTTGCTTTAAAAGTAAAATAAATAAATAAATAAAATAATAAACCTGTGGTTAAAACTTTTCTACAGAGAAAAGCCCAGGCACAGATAATCTTGCCAATCAATATTCAAAGGATAAATAATAGCAGTCACGCAGAAATGCATTCTAGAAGATGGAAGAGAATGGGGTACTTCCCCATGTGAATATATGCAGCCAGCGTTACCCTGACACTAAAACCCGAAAAAGATGTTCAAAAAATCCATAGACCAACATCCCCTGTGAACACAGATGTCAAATTCTTAGCGAAAATTTTTGTAAATCAAATTCCATCCTATATAAAAAGAACAGTACACCATGGCCAAGTGGGGCTTTTACTCCAGGAAGGCAAGATTGGCATAGCTTTCCAAAATCAGCATAATGGGCACATTAACTAACTGAAACAGAAACAGCGTATTTCCGCCTCAAGAGATGTAGAAGAAGCATTTGAGAAGATCCAGCATCCATTCTTCATAAGACAGCAAAACAGACATTCCAGCAGGCTTCTGCAACCTGACAGAATGTCTACCGAAGATGAAGCTATCCGTGGTCAAAGCCTGAAGACATCCACGCCCCACTCCCATCAGACCCACCACTAGCACAAGAGAGCAAGAAAACAAAGGATACCCAGGCCAGAAGGGAGCAAGAAAAACCCTCCCTAGTCACAGAAACCATGATCAGCTATGTAGAAAAGCCAATGGGCTGCTTCCATTTCTCTTCTGTTTTTCTACATTTTTTGGAAACATGTAAGTGACTTGTAATACAGGGGTCAGCCCTGTACCACATGAGTTCTGCCTCTGCCTTTGACGCCCACACTGGAGATCCTGATCTAACACTGCTGACACACCTGGGAAAGCAGCCAAAGATGGCTCACATCCTGGGGCCCTACCACCCACGTGGGAGACGCAGATGGAGGGCCTGGCTCCTGGTTTCAGGCTGGCTCACCCATGACTATCTGCGGGCTGATTCAGAAGGTAAAACATTCTCTCCTCCCCTCTCCTCTCCCCTCCTCCTCTTCTCTCTCTCTCTCTCATTCACTTTCAAATACATAAATAAGCCTTTTTTAAAAACATTTTTTGGTGCCCAGCACAGTAGCCTAGCCTTACATGTGCCAGAACATATGGTTGCCAGTTCTAATCCTGGTAATCCTGCTTTCTATCCAGCTCCCTGCTTGTGGACTGGAAAAGCAGTCGAGGATGGCCCAAAGCCTTGGGACCCTGCACCTGCATGGGAGATCCGGAAGAAGCTCCTGGCTTCGGATCAGTTCAGCCCCAGCTACTTGGGGAATGAATCAGTGGATTGAAGATCTTCCTCTCTTTCTCTCCTCCTGTCTGTACATCTGTCTTTGCAATAAAAACAAATAAATCTTTTTAAAATATTTTTCAAAAGAAATCTAAAAGCCATCTAACGCTTGTACACTTTTGTGAGGCTCCATGCACTATCCCAACACAAATACACAGTGGACACTGATCAGCTCGAGCAGCTCGCCTTCCAGCTCCTGTCTTCTGGTTCTTTATGTGGTTTAATCACCTACTGTGGTGGACTAGGGTCACCACGGTGCTGTGGAGATAAGAATGTATTATTTCCATCTGACTGTGTTTTGGTAATGTACTACTCAGCCCCTTTACCCCCTCTTCCTTCACCATTTCCAACCTCTAGAAATCCCTCTTTAAAGATCAAGTTGACTTTTTTTTTAATAACTTCTATATGTGAAAGAGAACAATGCAGAATTTATCTTCCTCTGCCTAGTCTATTTAACTTAAAACACTGACCTCCACTTCCTGGGGAAACTGTTTTAAAATGATTAAAACTACTAAGTACAGGTGACAAGTTTGCAGATCACAAAAATAATATACAAACAAAGTGGTCTTGGGACCCTGCATCCATGAGGGGACCTGGAAGAAGTTCCTGACTCCAGGCTCCTAGCTTTGGAACTGCTCAGCTTCAGCAATTGTGGCCATTTGGGAGGCGAACCAGTGGATGGAAGATCTTTCTGTCTTCTCTTTCTCTCTGTCAATCTGCCTTTCCAATAAAAATAACTAAATCTTTACAGAAGAGTACACAGCCAGTGCTTGTGCCTGGGCAGTCCGTGTTCCTTCATTTATTTACATCCAGTTGGTTGGCCTTGGGTGTAAAGACAGGGTTGTTGTGTCTGGAAGCTCTGACACTGTTCCCCTGAACCCGGACTTGCTTAATGGTATTATTAATGGCACCCAGGAGGAAGGAGAAAAGGTCACAGCCCCCAGGACTGGGGCTTCCTGGAAGCACACTGGGGGCTGGTGAGGTTGCCCATGCCTTAAACAAGCAGCAGGAGGAGAAGCCAGGGGAAGGGGCCCCGGAGGAAGGGAGCCTGCACTCATCACGTGGGGCAGTGATGGTCTGCAGAGGCCATGCAGGCAGAGCCCAGCCACCACGCGCTCTGGACCTCCAATCTAGGCATGGATGTGGGTGTGGGCCACAGCACACAGCTGAGGAAGAAGATGTGAAAAGAGCAGGGGTCAGTCGGAGGCAGGCCAGCAAGGCCAGCAGAATTCCCTGCCTCCAAGTGGACCCCATGGCAATTAGGGAAGGGAGTGAGCAATACCAGAGTTTCTATGTCCTTTGCATGTACCCCCTAATGGTCGGAGTAATAGAAGCTTGGTCCCCAGACTGCCCTCAGTGAGAGGTGCTGTGGTGGTCATTAGCACCTGGGTAATAGTGTCACCAAGAGCAAGCCAATCTAACCCTGGGGTTCTCCATCTCACCCCACATCTCTCCCTGGACTATCCAGTCTCAAATTCCCATCTTCAACACTATGAGCTAACAAGAGCTCCTTTCTTTGTGAAGTGCCCAGCCTCAGATGTTTTACAGCCATGGAAAACGGGCTTAGATAGCAACTGCAGGCTGTGTAGACAGCAAGAGTTAACACTAGCTTTGTACGTGGCTGTTGTCACCTGCAATTGATTACTTTTTTTTCTTCAACTAGGTGGTCCAACACCTGCTGGTTATTAAATCGTATCAAAATATTTACTAAATGGTCAGTATAGTGAAAGATCAACAGAAATGTGTTTCTCACAATTTTAGAAGTTGGAAGCCTTGAGATCAGGGTGCTCACATGGTCCGGCTCTGATAAGTGCTCTTTTTCGAGCGAGAGAGAGAAAGAGAGAGAGAGAGCGAGACTACAAGGGCACTAATCCCATGATCAGAGTCCCACCCTTGGAACCCTGTGACATCCCACTGGCCCCACTTCTTGCTACCTTCATACTGTGGGAGTAAGGATTTCCACATGTAAATTTGAAGGGCAGGGGTAACCACACACATCCAGGCTGTAATGTTGACTAAATTCACTCTCTAGTAACAATGCCCATTAATCATTCAGGACGGGAAACCACATCTGTCTTAACCAGTATTGTTTTGTTTTCTTTCCACATTTTTTATCCTTAATCTCAAAAACTCTGACTGATTTGGCAGACTTGCAGAAAAATCATGAATAACTGTCCCCTTTGGGTCTTTATTATCATCCCAGAGATGAGAACACTTGCCACGGCCTCACTTGAAACCGGAAGGAGTTCCCATGGCCACAGCCAACTACAGCCCTCCCGTAACACCGCCTACTCCTCAAAAAAAAAAAAAAAAAAAAAATGTGAGTGAAAACAAAACCCAGTGAGAGTGACCCCTGGGAATACACTCGCATGGGTTTAAACTCTCACTCAGAGCAGAGGCATCAGCACTCACAGGACGCTGCTCTGCAATGCAGATGCACAGGCTCATCCAGACCCTTCAATAGGACGCAGGAGACACATGTGTCCCTGGGGTTTGACAACATTGCATATAACCCCAAACTCTCTCTCTCTCTCTCTCTCTCTCACTTCCTCCCTCTCTGTGTACCTCTGACTTTCAAATGAAATAAATCAATCTCCAAAAAAATAAAACATTAAAAACATATAAGTAATATGGGATCATTTTCTTCATGAAATATTTATTGAAAAAAAGCATAACCTAAGAAGAAAGCCCATAAAGTTCATTTAAATAGTTCATAGAACATTGAATTAAAAGGTAAGTTTACCTGGGTGGAAAGAACTTTTGAAACTCATATAAACACGAGGTTTTTGAAAGTCTTTGGGAAAATGCATGTTATGAAAAGACTATTCATGAGTTTCGAAAATCTTTTCCACCAAAATAAACATCATTCAATTGCATTTTCCACATAAGCACTCTCATAGAAACACATTAGATAGATAGAAAGATTGGCCAGACATATAGAGAGAGAAGAAAGAGAAGAGAGAAAGAGAAGGGGGAGAGGAGGAAGAAATATACTGATCAACAACTCAAAATATATAGGCTATTGAAATGTGCTTCCGTGGGGACCCAATGATTCCACCTTTGGTTAATTCAGAGTTGAATAAACATGAAGAACTTCATGGAAAATATATGTTCTCTTTTTGTTTTGTTTTGTTTCATTTTCTTCCACTTTTTCTCCGAAATCTGTTTTCCTTGAGCCTTTTCGAGGCCCTCTTGTGTGTGAATATTAACCGCATACAGCCAATGACAGCAAAATATCAGAGACAAAGGCCCGACCCTCAGAGAACCAACAAATATGATATGGAATGTTCATTTGATAGAACACGGCTCAGCCCATAAATAACAACTAGTTCTCTATGAATCAGCGTCAATGGTTCTCAGAAACATCATGCTCCATCAAAGAGGAGAGCTGCAGAATAGAACTTCTAGAATGAAATCATTTGTCGACATTTTTAGAAGCACAAAAACAACTCTCCAAATCACTCATGGAAACCAGTATTGAATATACAGACACTAAAATTAGATGGGAAAGCTGCTCGTACACATCCAGGCACAATGGCTGTTGGAAGGAGGCTAGGAATCAAGGGGATGTGGTGTTTGATTTCTGTTGTTGTTGTTGTTTAATTCTTTTTTTTTATTTGGAAGTCAGAGTTGCAAAGAAAGAGAGAGATCTTCAACCTGCTGGTTCACTCCCCCAAACACCTGCAATGGCCAGAGCTAAGGCCAGTCTGAAACCAGGAGCCAGGAGCTTCCTTTGAATCTCCCAGGTGGGTGTAGGGGCCCCGGGGCTTGAGCCATCTCCATTGCTTTCCCAGGATCGTTAGCTGGACTGGAAGTGGAGCAGACAGCACTTAAACCAGTGCCTTGTGGGATGTCAGCCTCACGTTGCTTGCTACACCACAGTGTCAGCCCAGCTTAAATTCTTTCGAATTTTTTAAAATGTGATTAATGTGGAGAGTTGCTCCTGCTACATGGTAGATGTTGAAGTCTTTGCTATAACTGCAGTTCCTTTCATTTGGGGGTTTCTATATTTGAATTTATACCTCCATAGGAAGCACTAGAAAGAAGCACATCGATGGTGCTGCTCATCGAGTGACACTGTTAAAATGGTGAACTCTTCTACTCAGTACAAAAATAGATCTACCATCCAGCTTTCAGTGGCGGATCCATTTCCTGACATTGGGCATTTAGTACAAAGCAGAGCCCATTTTATCTTTGTATTTATTTTATTTCTTGAAAAACAGAGAGAGAGAGAGAGAGATCTTCCAGCCACTAGTTCACTCCCTCAGTGACCCCAGCTGAGATGGGGCCAGGCAGAAGCCAAGAGCCTGGAGCTCCATCCACATCTCCTACAGGGATGCAGAAGCCCAAAGATTTTAGCATCTTCTGCTGCTTTCTCACGCATCTGAAAAGAGCAGCTGGGACTCTGATACGGGATGCTGATGCTGCAGGCAGTGGCTTAATCCGCTGCGCCACAGCACTGGCCTCAGAGCCTATCGCTGAAAGCAGACTTAAGGCAGAGCTACAGCGATGCTGGTGTTTGAGAACAAATGTTCTTTAAGCAATTTGAAATTCAGGGAGTGCAAAATCGAGACAAAAGGATTTTGGTGTGCTTCTCTGTGCCGGTTCTAGTCTGTCTAGGCTGGTTCGTTACCTCTGTGGGAGCTCCCACTTATCCATAGGACTCGTGTTCTGAAACATCTCCCCCGCCACCTGACGTGGCTGCCTGAAAGCTTCATACTATATATACTAAATTGGCTCTGTATCTTCAAGGGCCCTTCCTCTCCGCCCCCAACCCCAAATTAAAATCATAGCAGATAAAATAAGAGGTAACTTTAGGGATAAGCACCTGGGTAATGGCTAAGATAACTCTTGGGATGTCTACAGTCCGTATAAGTCTCCAATCTACCTTGATTCCAACTTCCTGCTAATGCACACCCCGAGGCAGAGGAGGTGATGACTGTAGTAGCTGGGTGTCTGCCACCCACACGGGAGACCCAGGCTGTGTTCCCAGCTCCTGGCTTCCGCCTAACTCAGCCTGAGCTTTTGTGTGTATTGTGGGAGTGAAGCTGCAAATGGACAATCTTTCTCCCTGTTTCCCTTCAAATAATTGCACGGTTACTTTTTTGAAAGATCAGTCTATCTGGGTGCCCAAAAGTTGTGAAAGTTTTTTTCATGAAGAACATTTCCCTTGAACCTGTCGCAGATCCCTCGCACTCATGCAGAACAGCCTGTGTCATTTTACAAAGAGGGAAAATGAGGCTGAGAGAAATAGTGAAGCCTGCACACGGTGCCCAACATTGAGCTGGCGGCTGCGTCAGTGCCCCGCACACCGCCCGTGCGTGTTCTGTGGCCGGCAATGATGCAATCAGAGCATGTACCCAAACAGGAGAGCAAGATGAAAAGACCAACAGGCTATGAGTTGGCATTGTGTTAAGAAGCACACTTGAGCCGTGTTATAGGTTATAGTGTGGCTGTCTTCACTCTGGCCCAGACTTAACAGGTCTAGGTTCAAATTCTGATCACAGCCAAGTGGGAAGGAATAAGTGTCCTCCTTTGTGGAATTCACTGGTTCCTGGAACACTCACAAAGCATTTAGGTTCCAACCAAGCGTAAAATTCTCAGCAGGCCTTTCTGCCAAGGCTTGACTCGCTTCGTGCAGGATTTTCAAACCGGAGACATGAGCATCCTCACAGGAGCTGACAAAGAAGGACGCATGGCCAACAGCAAGCAGAGGTGTCCATTGCTGAAGAACAAGAGAGGCAGGACCATCTCTGCCCTCTGCCCGGCCCCACCTCCCAGGTTCAGGATGACCTGGGTGTGTCCCAGCATGCTAGATGTCTCTATCCACTGCTCCTTGGCCTGACCTGGATGCAACCCACCCAGTAGGCCTACCGTAAGAACACCTGACACCCTTATTGTGTTTCTATTACCACCTTTTCTTGTCATGCCATGGCCAGCCTGACCCTGAGCCCAACCCCCAAAATTCAGGGTCACCAAAGTCCTTGTTTGAGTTCTGCTACCCCACTCCCCCTCCATCCTTCTGCCCTGCTTGCACAGCCCTCCCAAAACACACACTATCATATATACATGTGCATGTACAAGCACAGGCATGCTCTCACACACACGCAAGTACCTACACACACGCACATACATGTATGCACACATCCAGTCATACATACTCATACATATGTACCTACACTCAAGCATGTACCCACATACTCCAAAGAGTCCCCTCCAAATCTGAATCCATGACACAAGCCGCACACATGAGCGTGCGCGCACACACACGCACACACATGCACACACATACATACACAGCCTCCTACTGGCAACTCAGAGCTGGCCAGTCCAAATTCATGTCAGCACCCTCTCCAGGGACCCTGGGGTGAGAACATGCCTGCCTCTTTAGTCCATGACTAGTGGATAATACCAGATGCCTGAACCCCTGAGGAAATGCCAGGTGTTTTCCAGCTGGGAGCATCTTGCTTCCAAACATCCAGGGCTGTGTAGGGCTGAGCTTCAGCTGTTATCCTATCCTCAAAACCCAGAGCCCAGCTCTGCTTCAGCATCCCTGAGACAGGGAGATAGAAAGTCACTGGCCTATGATCACCTCTCTAGGTGTCTCATGTAGCCTGGGCACAGGCAGAAGCAGGTAGACCTTGTCTTGCAAACAGCTCTCCCATGTCGCTGTCTCTTTTTGGTGGCTACATCCTTGGTCAGGGCTCTGCTGGGCGGGGTGCAGTGGGTGGTGTGAGGGCTGAAGAAAAAGAGTCCAATCCCTTTACAGGAACCACTCTGCCATCCAATCTTGATAGTCCTCAACGGTCACTGTGAGCCCCCCTTGCACCTCTGCCCTATCTCCCCACCCCTAGAGCCATGGTCATTTGGCCCTAGAAGTCCCATGCCATCCAGGCTCAGCACCAGTCTCTGAGTACCCCATGCTGGCTGCCTCCACCTACAGCCCCTGCCTGGGTGCCTCCACCACCACTTCCCAGCCCACCTAGCCAGACTACACAGTGACCTGATGCCTTCAGGCTTCGTGTCCTGTCCATGACCCTGCTACCATGCTGTGCCATGACCAGGCTGATCCTCACAGCTTCTCACTGTGCACACATACACGTGTATACACTCACTCAGGCAAGTGCACCCAGGCATAGTTACACACCAGCCTGCATGTGCAAACACCTCCACCTCTTCAAGGATGCAATCACACACACACACACACACACACACTCACACATACATGCATGCACCTATATACACACATGTATGAGCTGTGCCCACACAACTTCAAAATTTACAAGCCCCTGAATGCACTATGGAGTGGTCCTTCTGAGCCAAGTCTCCAGATGGGTGAATGGGACAATGTCCCTGCCCCAGGGGACAAGCAGGGCAAGAGGACCCCTACTCCTGCTCATTCCTGCCATCCCAGAGTACCACGGAGAGGCCTGCATGCGCAGAGTAACAAGGACATGCAGGCATCCTATAGTCGCTTGGCATCCGGCTCTGCCACCCCAAGCCCTATGCCCTTGAACAGAGAGTAGACCACAAACATTAGACATTCAGGACTGCCCTTGCACCCACCACCCAAAAGTGTTAGATGCCAGTATTTCCACAGGTGTGTTGGAGACTTCCAAGGAAATGAAGTCATCCAGTACACACCACAATCTTAAGAGCTACTCTCTGCCCTCACCCCGACAAACCAACCCCGTCCTGAAGTTGACCTGATGATTTTTTACCATTCTGGGAACAACCCTTCTGACACACATCTAAAATGAAGGTATGCTGATGCTGTGCTCGCTTTCACCTTTGATGCGAAATCATCCTGAATTTAAGGTCCTCAGCCACGCCTCCTTCACTCACTGTAGCTTCAGCTTTCTTGGAGTAGACTCCTAGACCTTACTTTAGTTATACATGGGAGTAGGCTGTAACTTTTTTTACCCAGTTCCTTTTTGGAAAACATACCAATAATTCCTGCCCACGGGCCACACACCTGCAAACCTCTTCGTCCACATCTTCCTCTGAGCATGCAGCTATTCCCCCAGGGGAATCCTCTGGGGTGTGAGCTGGTATTTCTTGGGCCTCGTGAGGACTCGCCCAGCTGACCCCCAAGGCAGAGCCAATGCAGTGTCCTCCAGCAATGAGGACCTGCCCTGCCCCACCACCCGTATGGCACCTCTGTCATCGTCACATGTCTGGGAATGTCCCATGGCCATCTGAGTGTGCACCCCAGCCAGGGCAGCTAAGCCCTCCTTTCCGAGTCCAGGAGCCACTGCAGATGCAGCATTCTGTTGGTCCCAGCACAGTTTTGCCTTTATTCCAATTCACAGTTCGCTTGGGTGACAGGCTCACCCTGATCACAATGATCCTTGTCCTTTCCCTACCATGCCCTCTTGGGAGCTCCCCATGGCTTCCCCCAGCAACGCCTCCTGGACTGCAACACAGGTTGAAGGCAGCTCCATCTGCTTCCAGGCCCTGAGTGCTGAGCTCTGTGACTACTCAATCCCTAGCTACCCAGCCCACGGTGCAATGGTGGCCATGCTCATCCTCTGCAAGAATGTGCTAGAATCAGCAGGAAGCCCATCCCAGCCCCACTTCCTGGAGCAACCTTGAGTGCCTTTTATTGTCTCTACTATCTTCATTTCCTGAGAGATATTCTCAATAGGAAGGCAAGGCCGTGAGTTGGGCACAGCTCTCTTGGTTCCTTTCCCAGGCCCACAGAGGCACACCTGGGAGAAAGGAACTAAAAGCCTGCACTGGGGGAACAGGAGACAGGGACTCCGGGAGCCCCTCTCCAGAAGCCTTGATGTTTCCTTCCCTGCAACCTCAAGAAAGTAGAGGGGGAGCCAACAGAAGACAGCGGGCACATGCGCAGTGGAAGCCGGGCCCCTGAGCCCCAATGGGGGCAGGGAGCATCCAGTGTTGGATGGCCAGGTCCCAATGGCACTTAGAGAAGACCAGAGGCTGCCCAGCAACGCACTCTTGGGGCATAGGGGTATGGGCTTGTAGAGGCCCTGGAGGATGGCACAAGTGGGGCCATGTAGGGATCAGGGGGCTCATGTCCAGCTGAGGAATGACCTCTGTGGGATGTGCATTAACAAAGCCACTGTTCTTAAAGGTAAGCAAGGGGGCTGAGACTCAGGGACTCAGAGGTGGGAACTAGAGGATGTTTAAGTATCAGACCAATGCACCAGCCCATGTGGGAGACCTGAGCTGGCCAAGTTAGCATCAACCACCCCTGAGTAATCACTAAAGCTAGAGATGGGGGGTCTGCCTGGCAGGGCCAGACCACAGTACCCACCAGTGAGAGTTGAAAAAGGGGATGCGTAAGGTTAGATTGGACCATGATACTAATCACCATGCCAAAGAATCAGGTCTGAGGGCTAACTTTTTGGAGGTATGTTGGTCCTCCCCTGTGGAACTGCGTTTTCCACTAGTTACTTAAGAGCTGGGTAGTGGTGACAGACTGAGCTGGGCATGACAATGGAACCCTCTGACACCAATAGGTACTAGTATTGAGTACAAGCTGGGCTGGCCCAGGTTGCAGCACCCTCAGACACACCCTGTGGGACAGGACAGGCCGCAATATCCACCAGCTCATATATAGGCCAGGACAGAGTGGGGAGACTAAGCCAGGTAATGGCCTAGCACCCACTGGAACATATGAGATCTTGGTCTGGAAGTAGATCTGGTGGGGGAACTTGGGAAACTCCCCTGGGGACCACAGCTCCCGATGGTGAGCATATGATTCAGGCCTGGGTATTGGTCAGGCCAGGCAAAGTGGTTCCACCCGTCAACAAGTGCGTGGATTGGTTCTGGAGGGGTGTGAATTGGGTCAAACCTTAGCACACTGACAAGTGCAGGAGCCAGGCTGGGGTATGGAGCATGCCAGGCTAGGCTATCACACCTACCCGTTTGCATGAGCCAGGGATGGGAGCAGACTGGGTAGGGCTAAGCTGCAACACCTGCCAATGAGAGTTGGTAATAAGGGCAGGCCAGGACAGGTCAAGTTGTAGCATCTAACAGCAAAGCTCAAGATGAAGGATGGGCTATGATGAGCTGGGTCAGAGCAATCACTGGCATGCACAAGATCTGTGCCTGAGAACAGGCCTGGTTGGGAGCTAAAGGAATGCCCTGGCGAGGTTGTGGTTCCCACTGGTGAACATGAGAGCCAGAAAGGGGGTGGCGATCTGGGCTGGACATGGATGCAATCTTCCTCGGCATGAGGGTGGACTGGGTCTGGGGTGTGCTGGTTTAGGCTAGACTTTAGCATCTACTGATGCTCATGAAAGGTGAGTGTAGGGCAGACTGGGCTAGGTCCTCGCAACTGCTGAACTATGAAATAATTGTGTCATGGCGTGGACCAGGTGTGGCTGGGTTATAACACCAAACAGTAAGAGCGGGAATGGGTGTGGACCAGTTGGGCAAATCCACTGTTCCTGTCAGAACAGGAGGTGGACTAAGCCAGCCTGGGCCTAGGACCCACCAGTGTACACAAGATCTGCCACTGGGAGGAGACCAATACTGTCCAATACTCTCAGGGTGCAGTCACTGTAGGTAAGCACACAAACCAAGGCAAAGAGCAGGCCAGACCTCGGCAGGTTACAGTACTCACCAGCATACATGTGAGCTCTGGAGGCAAGCCAGTCTGAGCAAGTTTATGACACCCATCAGTAGATCTGAGAACCAGGATAGGGTGCAGAATAGGCTGGTTCACACTGTTCATACTGTGGCCAAGACTGAAGGCTGGCTAGACTAGGCTGAACTGTAACAACCAGCAGCATGAGCTGGAACTTGGAGCAGACAAGACCGGGCCAGGTTATAGCACCTGCTGGCAGATGCCAAGGTGAGCTGCACTATGCCAGACTGGGCTGTAGCACCCACCTATACACATGAGACCCGGGGAGAAAACTGTGAGGGAAGTAGTAGGGACTCCCATGCTGGGCCACTGCTCGGCTGGCAAGTGTGAGAGCTGGAACTAGAGGCAGAACAGGGCTACAGCACCTGCTGGCCTACATATGAAAGAGATTAGGGATAAAGCCAGGCTGGGCTAACCAACTTTGTCCACTGGTACATGCATGAGCCAGAGTAAGTGCAGGCTGGTTGGGCTTTGCCACAGCATCATTTGGCAAATGCTGGGACTGGAGGCAAATCCTGAGACTGGAGGCAAATCCTGTCAAGCTAGACTGTAGAACCACCTGGAAAATACAAACTCCAGGACAGGGAGTGAGCCCAGTACAGAAACTGTGGGCACCTCTCTGATGGGCTACAACTCTCACGGGTGAGCATGAGAACCATGGCTGGGGGTGGGCCTGGCTAGACAGGCAATAGCACCTGCTGGCACACGTGTGGGCTGGATAGGGGGGTCAGTTGGGTCGAGCTAGGCTCCAATGCCCATTGATGTATATGAGAGCTGAATGGGATGTGAGACAGACGGGACCAACCTGCTGCACATAGTAGCAAGCACAGGAACCAGGACTGGGGGCAGGCCTGGTAGAGGTTGTTGGGGGTTACTCCAACCCGACTGCAGTTCCCACCTGGCGTACATGAGACCCAAGTGTGTAATGGGCTGGGTTGGTCTGGCCCACAGCATCTTTTGGGACTAGAGACAGAATTGACCCAACAATTGCAATTACCAGTGTGCATACGCTGATGAGTGTGACAGACTGTGCCTGACCCCATACTGGCAAGCCCACACAAGGGTCAGGTCTGGGACCACCTCAGAAGAGATCTCTTTGGGGAGCCTCCCAACTGAACTGATGGACTCAGAACTCCAACCATGGGGAGAATGGCTGGATCGGTGGACTGGCCATGGAGTGCATGTGTCAGAACTGCACCTCCTCAGTGGATAAGATGGAGCAGTGGATAGCATGCCCCAATGCACATGGAAGCTATGGCTGCCCACTGGAGCCTACAGAGGATACTAGTATCATCGTAGAGGAAGGAGACCAGAACAAATTGGACAACTACCCCAGCCAAGCATTGACAGCAAATATCTGGGTGAATGGAGACTCTAAGGTGGACTATACCAGCCAGTGGACCTTAGATTTCCTCATCCTTGGATCAGTGAGATTGACAGTATTTCAGAATTATTGAAACCACTTAGGCAGAACCCTTAGATCATGCTCCACATCAGGGAGGCTGGGATGATATTGGGTGGCCATTCCCCATCCCCAAGTACTGAGATGGTTGGGTACAGCTTTTCCACTTGTCTTGCCCCTAGATACAGGAAGAAGAAAAAGAAAGTTTGGAAACAATGCTCTGACTTTCCCCTAACCCTTGATCCTTCTCACCCTGATCAACTATGCATACATCATCAACACATTTTTTTTACTTTTCTTATTATTCTTCTTATTATTATTATTATTATTTTATGATACATTTCCATGGACTCAGGGATTTTTCTTATCCTTCTCCTCAAAATACCTGCCTACACACACTGATTTCCCCTATGCTGTTACAGTAGTATAGTTCTTCATAAACAGTCATATGTCCATCATTGTGGGCATGGACTATGGCAGAGACTCCAGGATCCTATTGTCAAGATAGAGTTAACAGTTTCATTGGGAGTCCATCTTTGATCTGGAGTACAGATGTATACTGCATTGTGTCCTCACATCTGGATAATGATAGCCTCCATTACAGTTACTATATATCCCTTTAAATGAAAGGCCACAAAACAAAATCAACAGCAAGCACAAAATATAAATCTACAATACCATGAAGTTAAAAAATATGGTTCTGAATGATGAATGTGTTGCTGAAGAAATGAAAAAGGATCAAGAACCTTCTTGAAGAAAATGATGCTACTATTCACTGAATTATTCAGTGAATAATTTAATTAGAAAAAAGTGTTTTTGAAGAAATGAAAATAAAAACAAAACATCAAAATCCATGAGATACAGTTTCCACTGATCTTATTTGGTGAGATATGTCTTGTGTAGGCAACAGATAGATGGGTTTTGTTTATTGATGCAGTCTGCTAATTTATGATATTTGAGGAATTTAAGCCACTTTACATTGAAGCCGTTTACATTCATGATTAATATGAATGGATGGTAATTTGCTAATATCATTTCAGCAACAGGTCATTCATTGTTTGATTTAGTCTGCTGTTGCTATTTTACATTTACACTTGGTTTTGGTGGGTGCTATTCCTTTCCTCTGTCAAGAGAACACCTTTAAGAATCATGTGTAGGGCAGGTCTGGAAGAGGTGTATTCTTTGATCTTTTCTGTGGATGAATTTTATTTTATTTTATTTTATTTTAAAGATTTATTTATTTTTTTACTGGAAAGTCAGATATACAGAGAGGAGGAGAGACAGAGAGGAAGATCTTCCATCCGATGATTCACTCCCCAAGTGAGCGCAACAGCCAATGCTATGCCAATCCAAAGCCAGGATCCAGGAACTTCCTCCAGGTCTCCCACATGGGTGCAGGGTCCCAAAGCCTTGGGCCATCCCCGTCTGCTTTCCGAGGCCACAGGCAGGGAGCTGGATGGGAAGTGGAGCTGCCCATATTGGATCCCGGCGCGTTCAAGGCGAGGACTTTAGCCGATAGGCCACACGGCCGGGCCCAGAATTTTATCTTATTTTCAAAGAGCTTTGCTGGGTACGTTTTTTTGCTTGTAGAATATAAAATAGGGCCCAACATGATAGCATAGTGGTTAAAGTCCTCGACTTGGGCATGCCAGGTTAGGGGGCGGGCCTGGTTGGGGTTATTGTGCGTTGCTCCAGCTGGACTGCAGCTCCCACTGGTTTACGTGAGGGCCGAGTATGTGCTGGGCAGAACCAGCCTGGACTGCAACACCCATTGGTTCCAGTGGAAGACAGGGATGGAAACAGAACCAACCCAGCAACTGCAACCACCAGCTGATGGGGCGATGGACTGTGCCAGGCCCTGTGCTTGCTAGCACATAACAAGAATCTGGTTTGAGAACACCTCAAAGTTTCTCTGGGGATCCCCCAATCGAGCTTTCGGTCTCAGAACGCTAACCATCAAAAGATGGAAGACAGAACAAGTCATTCAACCACCTCAGCTATATGTTGGCAATGAAAATACTGGGCAAACGGAGACACTATGATAGACTATGTCGATCAGTGGAATCTCCAACGACCGCAGCATGCATGGAGTGGTGAGAGTGGCAGCAATTCAGAACTGGTGAACTATCAAAACCACTTGGACAAGACCCTTGGAGGCTGCTCCACATCCGGGACCTGGGGTGAGTGGGAGACTGGGCGGGGCTTCTCCCTTAAAATCTCCTTTTACATCATATATATTAAGGAAACAATACGAAACGGCTTGTCTTACCCATCTTCCTGTAGTGCTTGAAACTTTTCACCCTAATTATGTCAAGATTGTCAAAATTTTAAAAATAAAATAAAATAAAAAATAATGATGAGAGACAAAAAATACATATATTTATTTTGGGGAGGCCCAGTGCAATAGCCTAATGGCTGAAAGTCCTCACCTTACTACCACAGGGAACCCATATGGGCGCCGGTTTGTGTCCCAGCTGCCTCACTTGCCATCCAGCTCCCTGCTTGCAGCTTGGGAAAGCAGTCGAGGACGGCCCAAAGCCTTGGAACCCTGCACCTGCATGGAATACCAGCTATTTTCCCTGGTTCCTGGCTTTGGATTGGCTCAGCTCCAGGTGTTGCAGCCACTTTGGGAGTGAACCAACAGACAGAAGACCTTTCTCTCTGTCTCTCCTACTCTTTGTATATCTGATTTGTCAGTAAAAATAAATAGATCTTTTTTAAAGGCTTTTATTATTATTATTATTATTATTATTATTATTATTATTATTATTATAAGGAGAATAACAGAGAGGAACAGACAAAGCAGAGAGAGACTGAGAATCCTCTATCTGGTAGAGGATGACCACCAACCGCCCACTGGTGGAATACTATCAGCGAGTTGTGCAAACTTGTAACGGAAGCTTTATTGGAAAATCTGCTCCTGGGTCCCTTCACACAGCGCAGGGGAGTGGGAGGAAGCGAAAAGGGCGGGTGAGCGATGAGTGGGGCAATCATATCTCTCTGGACATGGGGGCTGGCAAAGGGGCTGTCTGTGCCCTAGCTGGGTAAGGAATGTCACTTCAGCTGTGTCATTGGTCGGCTGGTCTCCTGAGCCCGGTGACGTAACCGGCTCCTGCTGCCCCTCCCTGCTCCAGGCTGGAGTGGACCCAGCCCCTCCCCTTCAGTGTCCTGGGCAGCCATCACCATCTGCTGGTACACTCACCAGATGGCCTCAGAGGCCACGGCTGGCCCAGGCCAAAGCCCAGAGCTTCCTCCAGGTCTCCCATGTGGGTGCAGAGGGCCCGGTACTGGGGCTATCTTTAGCTGTTTTCCCCGACACATGAGTAGGGAGCTGGATCAGAAGTGGAGGGAGTTACACGGGATATCAGCATTGCAGGTAGGAGCATAACCTGCTACCCCAACAAACTATCTTTTCATTTCATTTTTCATAAACTCTTTGAGGTAGCCTTACACTGATTTGAGAGGCATCAAAAATAAGAAGAACTGCTGTTTGGAGAAGAAAGAGGAAGTACAGAGAGATGCAGATGGCAGATAGTAAGTGATGAGTAGCTGTGAGTTCATTGTCAAGTTCCATCATCCGTATGTGAAAATCTTTGTACGTGAAGAATCTCATCACAAAGTGTTGAGAGGGAAAAAAAGATAACACCTACACTTCAGAACCATCATAAGGGTTGCATGGAATAACAAATGTGAAAGGAATCTGCAGCCCGTAGGATTTACAGATTTTTAAAATATTGTAAAAAGTAGAAAAGCCTAAATAGAGATTTGGAATCGAAGGAAACAAAGGCACTTTACAAAATGAATACATAAGTTACAAACCTTGAAAACCTGTAGTTAATAAATAAATTTCTGGCACAGACAAAATATTGAATAGAATAAGAGTCAATTCAAAACAAAGTAAGGGAGGCAATTAAAAACAGGATCAATCGACTTGAAAAACAGCAAACAACAGTTTGCATCCTTTGGACAACTGGTCTCCTGCCATAGGGCCCCTGCCAAGAGGCCCTAAACATTCAAATAAGAAAACAATTCTAAAAAGAGGAAAGAAGTAGCTGAAGATGGAGAGAATAAACTCTTAGAAGAAAACCAAGGTTGAATAATACCCTTTATAAGCTTTATTAAGGCTAAAAAAATAACTTCTTCAGACACCCAGGAAAGAAAGCATACAAGCGTGCAGACAGGGAGATTCGGGCTAGCACCCAATTCCAGGAATCCACAGAAGGATGCATTAAATGACTCACAGGAAAGAAAGAGGACCCCAAAACCTTACACAGGCCAAGCTCAGGTAGGAACAGTTTCCAGTACACAAGTGGCCAAGATGTTGACTGTCCTCAAACAAGAGCTAGCAGGTGCTGGCAAGAGTATACACGAACACTGCTTCTAGGATCGTAAAGTGCAAGAGCCATTATGGAAAATGGTTTGAAACGTCTACGAACATCTAAAGATAAAATGGACTCCGCAATCCCATCTCTGAGTATGTGTCTACTGGAAATGCAATCAGTATCTCAAAGAAATGCCAACCGTCCCATGTTTATGGTAGCATTTTTCACAATAGCCAAGACACAGAGCCAACCCAAATGCCCGCTGATGGACTAATGGGTAGAGAAAGTGTGCTATGCACACAGTGGAAACTACGCAGCCTTTGAAAAGCAGGAAGTCATCATTTGTGACAAGACGTGTGAATTTTGAGGACATTATACTAGGTGTGCCTTAATAAGATTGGAGAGAAATCCCTCAGCAATTTAACCTTAAAAAGAAGGTAGAACTAAGATCAAACTGAGTAAGTGTCCATACGTGTAACTGAACAAACTTGGGTTAGTAAGATTTTATTAGCTAGAGCAGGCATTTGATCTAGTGGTTAATATGCCTGCAACCCATAGGAGAGTGCCTGGAACTAACCTCTGGCCGTGTTCCTGATGCCAACTTTCTGCTAATGCACATCTGGAAAGCAGCAGGGGACAACTGATGCCACTGAGTCTCCGACTCCCACTGCAGAAATTTGCATTGAGTTCCTGGATCCTGGGCAACTGGGCAGGATGTCTCTCTCTTTCCTTCTCTCTCTCTCTCTCTCTCTCTCTCTCTCTTTCTCACACACAAACACACACACACACACACACATTTTTATAATTATTTAAGAATTATATGTGACGGGGCCCGGCGCGGTGGCGCAAGTGGTTAAGGTCCTCACCTTGCACGCCCGGGATCCCATATGGGCGCCGGTTCTATCCCAGCAGCCCCGCTTCCCTTCCAGCTCCCTGCCTGTGGCCTGGGAAAGCAGTCGAGGACGGCCCAAAGCTTTGGGACCCTGCACCCGCGTGGGAGACCCGGAAGAGGCTCCTGGCTTTGGACCAGCATAGCATCGACCGTTGCGCTCACTTGGGGAGTGAATCATCGGACGGAAGATCTTCCTCTCTGTCTCTCCTCTCTGTATATCCGCCTTTCCAATAAAAAAATAATAAAAATAAAATCTTTTTAAAAAAAAGAATTATATGTGACAACTTTTGTTTGCTAAGCAAAGTCGCTGGAAGCCTGAGAGTTCATGGATACGCCAAAGTGTCCCAGGTAAAAGGATACAGCCCCAGCAAGCCAGGCTGGGTGCCTGAGCTGAACCAAGAGAGTGCAGGAGAAAGGCAGTGGGCAGAGAAGGAAGGGCACTTTATAATGATAAAGAGAGTAATGGGCAACAAAGTGCTCCCTGTCAGGAAAATGTATGTGCCCAATAATGCAGCACCAAATTATAAAAGGAAAAGTCATGGGAAATACAAGGAGGAATGGGAATTCAACCGCGGCGAACAGAATTAACTCGGGTCTCTCTGCCTAGGACCGATCCATCCCACAAACCACCATGAAGACAAAGATTAAGGATGAAGGTCTAAGCAACAAAATGGAAAAAAAAAAGTGTCACGTGATGTCCCTCCCTTAGGGCTCACGGGGCACTGACAAACGCGCTGGTGCTTACTGCACCTGCAGGTACACCACAGGGCTGAGCTACTTAGAGAGGAGCGGGCAGGGACCACCTAGACACTGTCCTGCTGTCCTCATCCTGGGACTGCAGCAGCCTGGAAGGGACACACTGTCTGGAGCCTGGAGGCTGGCAATGGCAGGAGCTGCTGCTGGAATCACCAAAGAGGGGAGAGAACTGGGAAGGGTCTGGCACACCCTCCTACCACCTTCTGTCCCCACCGCATTCCTGTGCTGGAGTCAGTCTCCTGGTGGCCCAAGGGTTCAGCCTCCTGGGACTGGGAAAAAGACAAAAAAGGTTGAGGTGCACATGGGGGAGGGAGCACACTCCTCCAACACAACCAGAAAAAAAACAAAACAAAGGTAGCGCAGGCTTCATTCCAACCTGTGCAAATTATCCAAGAAACCTGGATAAGACGGATGGCTTCCTGGGGGGAAAATCAGGAGTTCTCAAAAGCAGGAAGTCATATGACTGAGGAACCTCAGCATCAAAATCCCAAGCATTTGCTCATGGCTCATTGCTACTAAGAAACTGTGTAAGCTTGCAGGACAAATGACCTATGTGACCTTTTGTACCGATGGGCCCCAATTCTCATGAATCAAGGCCCACCTAAGTCTGGTTATCTCACAGGTGGCTCCAAGTAATTGAGTGGGTGCTTGCCCTAGTTGCTGGAGGCATGGGCTGTCCTGCTAAGATAGGTAGGGGATGTGTGCAATTTCCCCTCACCTTGCAGACTATTGTGAATTGCCCCTCTAAAAACCTTATGAATGTGTTGTTTGGGGCAACGCTTTGGCAAGGGGTGTTGGTCCCAGCCGGCCGGCTGGACGGTCACTCTGCCAGCTGCCTGCTCTCAACCAAGAACCCAGGCTCGGATGTGCTGAGCTTGAAAAACCATCCTTGTGCACTTGGATCAACTTTATACTCCTGGTGATTTCGGGGATCACAAAATCTGGGCACAACAATGATGAGAACAGAAAAAGTCAGCAGGTCAAGTACCAAAAAAAAAGATTTTATGTATCAATTCCAGAATCAGAAATGGCGCTGAACTGCCTCAGTTTTCCAATAGTTTCATTACATTCTCGCATCCCTCTCAGGTTCACAGCCACGTGTGTGCCTTCTTCTCAACTTCTACATCCTTTTCCTTCTGATTTCCTAGCCTGACTCGCTGGGCCTCGCGAGCTTTTGCCAAACACTCATGGAGACAAAGTGCACCTTGGCCTGTCTCAGCCGTTGCTGGCGTGCCCTCCACGTTTCCACACCCATCAGAGATCTGGGTTTGTGTTTGCGTTTCATTGGCTTGGCACGTTTAGGAAGCATTTACCTGTTCCAGTTTCAGATACGACTACACGGGGTTTTTTTTATCCAACACCATTTTTGGTTTCGTTAGAGCTAATCATGTTTGTTCTTGTGTTCCTTCACCATGGGAAGCCATTGTTTGTCTAATTGCTTACTAATAGGTTAATTATTTCCTAACAAAAACAAAAGCCCTGGAATTCTTGGAATAAGCCCTTCTCCAGTAGTACGACATTGTATTTTTCTTTCTTTCTTTTTTTTTTTAAGATTTATGTTTATTGGAAAGGCAGTTATACAGAGAGGAGGAGAGACAGAGAGGAAGATCTTCCATCCGATGATTCACTCCCCAAGTGGCCGCAACGGCCGGTGCTGCACCGATCCGGATCCAGGATCCAGGAACTTCTTTCCAGGTCTCCCACGCAGGTGCAGGGTCCCAATGCTGTAAGTCATCCCCGCCTGCTTTCCCAGGCCACAAGCAGGGAGCTGGATGGGAAGTGGAGCTACCGGGATTAGAACCGGCGCCTGTATGGGATCCCAGCGCGTTTAAGGCTAGGACTTTAGCCCCTAGGCCACAGTGCCAGGCCCACGACATTGTATTTTTGTAAGATTTTATTTTTATTTATTTGAAACGTAGAGTAACAGAAACAAGGAGAATAAGAGGGAAAGACCGAATTTCTATCTGCCCATTCACTCGCCAGATGGACACTCAATCAGGATTGAGCCAGATCAAAGCCAGCAGCTTGGAGCTCTACCTGGGTTTCCTGTGTGGCTACCGGGGCCCAGGCACTTGGGTCATTGTGTGTTGTTTTTCCCAGGTGCATCAGCAGGGAGCTGGATCAGAAGTGGAGCAGCCATGACAGGGACAAGTGTCCATATGAGATGCCAGTGTTTCACGCAGTGAAGCAGTGAGCTACAACCCCCGCTGCAGTGTTTATGTTCTCTTCTCTAACTTTGCCTATGAATTGGATAGGTCAATATTTTATTTGAAGCGTCACAACTATTGACAAGCATTTTTACTTTCATGCTCCACTTTCATGTCAGGTTTTGTTGTGACTTTCCATGCTGGCTCCACAAAATATTTTTTTTCCTTTTATCTCTAAGTTGTAGAACAATTTAAAGTGCATTCAGATTTTCCACTTTGATGACACGGAAATCAATCTTGGCCTCACGGTTTAATATAAAAATTGGGAAGAAGGAAGAAAATTATTGCTATTTCTCTGCCTAGAATAATACAGAGGAATCAGTTTAAAAATCTGTCGGAAAAATAAGAGAATTTACTAAAGTATCCTAATATGAAATTTATTAGCAAAACAATCACAGTTTTCTCTAGGCAGAACATGACTGGTTCTAATGGAAGCAGAGTCTTCTTGTGACTTTCAAGGAACCTGGCCCTTCACGGTGCCAGTGACTCAGAAGGCACAACAGGTGCACGTCATTATCCATTTATAGAAGGTAAACAGACGACCCTACTAAAAGTCATCCGAGTTTCTTCACATCTTAGGCTTCTGCTTTCCCTATCTATATAATCAATCCAACTACAGAAATATTTGTAAGCCCATTGTCAGGTTTAGGAAGAATGTCTAGTCACACACAGATAATAATACCATCTGGAAATCCATCTGACGAGGCACAGAATGCACATCCCAGGAGCCAGCAGAGAGTGGCCCAAGCACTTAGGTCCCTGCCAGCCTACTGGGAGACCCAGATGGAACT
Organism: Ochotona curzoniae; assembly: GCF_017591425.1. Taxonomy (NCBI): domain Eukaryota; kingdom Metazoa; phylum Chordata; class Mammalia; order Lagomorpha; family Ochotonidae; genus Ochotona; species Ochotona curzoniae. Next base: position 7,110,637 of record NW_024465699.1, read on the forward strand.
GCTGCCTCCTGGCTTTGTTCAGGCCCCAGTCCTGTTGTGAGCATTTGGGGCCAACAGATGAAAGGTTTCTCTCTCAATATTTATGTTTTTGTTCGGCGTGGCAGCCTAGGGGCTAAGGTCCTAACTTCACAAATCCAAGATCCCCTATGGGCCGCCAGTTCATATCCCAATTGCTCCACTTCCATTCCAGCTCCTTGCTTGTGGTCTGGGAAAGCAGTTGAGGATGGCCCAAACCTTGGGACCCTACACACCCTACACCCCTGTGGGAGACCCAGAAAAAGCTCCTGGCTCTTGGCTTTGGATCAATTCAGCTCTGGTCATTGCGACCACTTGGGGAGTGCACCAGTAGATGGTACAGCTTTCTCTGTCTCTCCTTCTCTATGTAACTCTGACTTTCCAATAAAAATAAATAAATCTTTTTTTAAAAGATTTACGAGTTTGAAAGCAGGGAGAGAGAGAATGTGTCATCTACTGGTGCACTCCCCAAGAGGCTGATCCAGGCTGAGGCCAAAAGCCCAGAATTCCATCCTTGTCTCCCATGAAGGTGACAGTGGCTCAACTACATGGGCCATCTTTTGCTGCTTTCCCAAGCACTTTAGCAGGGAACTGGATCAAAAGCAAAGCAAAGGGGATAGAACCAGCAGGGACCTGGGGGAGCAAAGTAAGCCAATCGGGGGACTGAAATAGTCATCCCAATATGAGAAACCAACATCACAAGGAGTGGCTTAAGCCACTTTACCCAAAGGCCAACCCCTGGAAATGTGTTATTCTTTAATATAGATATTTAAATACTTAATGCAACATAAATGCTATGTAAACAGTTGGCATGCTGTGTCATTGGGGGAGTAATGACAAGAAGCAAAAGCATGTATGTTCAGTACAGGTACAATTGTTTTACAGATGTTCTGAGCTGCCGTTGGTCAGATCCACATAGGTGAAACCCACCATGATGGCAGGGGGACCATCTCCCCCATCCTCAGACCCTTAGCTGATGCCACTCCTGAGTCTCTGCAGGGTAACTCAGGCCAACGGCCTCTCAGGGCAGGGTTGTGCAATGAAACCCATATGTGCCATGGGGCTGAGCCTGGTCTTCTCAGTAAGAAAGTGACCCATAAGCCCATGCATGCTGGTGCTGACAGGGGCATAGCAGACTAGTCAGACTAGTCAGCTGCATTCAGACAAATGCCCACTGCAGTGTCTGTCCCCCAGCTCTAGGTCCAGACCCCTAGGAGCTACCCGCCAGGGTCCATGCCATGCCAAAGCATCCTCACAGAAGCTGCCAGGAGGCTGTGTACACTTCTCTCTGCCCTTCATGCCTGGAGTGGTACTGAGCTCAGAATGCTGTCCCCCTCCCTGTAGCAGGCCCTTGGTGCAGGAACTGTGGGAAGCAGAGGGGTTGGAGTGCCAGGAATAGCTGTGGCTGATCGCCCTGTGTCTGCCACCCTGGTCTCACTGTTCAACATCTTTCTCTACATCCCTGCCTCTGGGCTTGAACTCACCCTCCAGAATGTTCTGGAATGTTCTAGAGAATTCCTCCCTCACGCTCTCAGTCTTTCACCTTCAGGTGAAGCCAAGAACCTTTTTCTTTTTTTACTGCCTGGACTCTGGCTGCTCAGCTCTTATCTGCAAAAGAGCAGAAGTTTGGGAAAGGTGCAGGGGACTGGCAGGCTGGTGGGACTGCAAGAAAGGTCCCAGCTGATGGAGAGCCCCAGGTCTCTTGGTCCTATTGGATTCAGAACTATAAGCTGTGCCTCCAGAGAGGCCTGATCTCCACACTGATATCAGCTCATCTGGAGATAACTCTTGTCAACCTACATGCATCCATGTGTCCAGGTGTCCGCTGTATAGTTCACCCAAGAATCTCCATGCATACCTGGCGATTTCACATGGTGGGAGACTGGTGGTTGCCACCACCTGCCCTTGGCTCCCTTATCACGATATGTAAGAAGTGGTCCATGTCACCCCCACTTCAGAACTGACTCATTTCCCCCTGTGGCTATCTCACACACTCATGGATAGAAAATCTGTGTTTTCGCCTGATTAAATCATCAAGGAGACAGGTCATTAGGTTTTTCTAGTCTTGGGCTACTGCAAAAACTGCAGTGGATATTCAAATGAGCTTTTCCCCAGTAGCATATCTACACAGCAAGTTCCCATTCATCGAGTTCAAAGGTATAGTTACAGAGAGAGGGAGAGAGATGGAGAGAGAACAGAATGTGGACAGATCTTCCATTCACTGGTTCACTGCTCAAATAGCCGCAGTGGCTGGGGATGAGCCAGGACTAGGCCAGGAACCTAAATGTCCTTTAGAACTCCAATATGAGCGGCAGGGGCTCAAGTTCCTGGGCCATCTTCTTCTTTCCCAGGTGCATTAGCAGGGAGCTGGATTGGAAATGGAGCAACCAGGACTTGAACCAGCATTCATGCAGGATGTCAATATGACAGGCAACAACTTAACCTGATAAGCCACAACAGCAGCTGCTCTTTCAATTCTTGTAGAATACTTTGACTCAAATATTTGTTCTTTATGGGAGCTCCTTTTAAAGTGAGAAATCCAAGTTTACTTAATTACTTTTCTTTTTCTTTTTTTTTTTTAACCTTTTAAATGCTGATTTTTATTTTGTTGGTTTAATTTGCAACAGCCAGGTCATATGGTAGCTCTATTCTCAGAATCACCATACTGTTTTCTGTAATGGTTCCCACTAAACATGGATTATGGTAACTTTGCCCCCACATCCTCAGCAGTGTTTATTATTTTTTGAATTTTGGTGATAGCTAATCTAACTGGAGTGAGATGAAGCCTCATTGTGATTATTTGCATTTCCCTGATGTCTAGAGGTCCTGAGCATTTTCTCATGAATCTGTTGGCCATTTGTATTTTATTGAAAATTGTCCGTGTAGAAGGTCTCCCCAAGAAGCCACCAAACCCACCTGGACAACAAGATGCTGGACTCCATGCCTGGCACAGGCCCGCAATGAAGGAATCTCAACCGAACCTGAACCGTGGCTACACAACAAGGGGGAGGAATCCACCATGGGGGGAGGGAGAGGGGAGGGGCGTGGGAGGGAATCCCAGTACCCACAAAGCTGTGTTACATAATACAATGCAATCAACAACAACAAAAGAAAATTGTCTGTGTATATTTTTTGCCCACTTAACTGATTTGTTTTGTTATTGTTGAGTTTCTTGCGACCTTTGTAAATCATTGCTGTTAATCCTGTATCAGTTGTCTAATTTGCAAATATTTTCTGCTATTCTGTTGATTGCCTCTTCACTTTGTTGATGGTTTGCTTTGCGATGCAGTAGCTTCTTAGTTTGATGTAGTCCTATTTGTCTATGCTTGCTTTTATTGTCTGCTTCTGGGGGTCTTCTCCAAGAAGTTTTTGCCTGTGCCAGTGTCTTGCAGTGCCTCCCCAATGTGTTTTTTTCTAGTCATTAGAGGATATCACACCATAGATTTATATTCTTGATCCATTTAGAGTTAGTTTTTGTTAAGGTATAAGGTAGGGACCTTGTTTTGTACTTCTGCACATGTATAATCAGTTTTGTTGAGGACACTGTCCTTTTCCCCTGGATTGATTTCTTTATTTTTAATTTCATTTTATTTATTTTTTTTTCTTTTCATCATATTGCACTATGTGACACAGTTTAATTACTTTTCTGTGTGATCATTGAGTTATCCTAACACCACTAGTTGGAAAAAAAAACAACTCTCATTGGTTTGATTTGCTATCTGGAGCATGTGCTAAATTTTCACATTATTGCATATGTGTGCATATACATACATACTACATACATATAATCTATATATTATGTATACATTTTAAAACAGATACAATATATATGCATACATACACACTATATATATGAATTCCTTTCCTAACCTGCAGTTATCTATTGTATTTTATTCTTTGTAGTAAAACCAACCTTGTTAGTATTTTGGCATTGCATTGTACTCAGACTAATAGAGGGAGAGCCTGATGCTGATTCTAAGAAGCTTGTAATCCAATATAATACATTCTGATTTTTTGGTAAAGATTCATTTATTTTTTTATTGGAAAAGCAGATTTGCAGAGAGGAGAAATAGAGAGAGAAAGAACTTCCATCCACTGGTTCATTGCTCAAGTTGTCTCATTTGCAGGAGCTAAGCCAATCTGAAGGCAGGAACCAGGAGCCTCTTCCAGGTCTCCCCAGGACACACTTCTGAGCTTTGGGGTTTTCTTTGACCTGGAGAAGATGCTAGAATTCTCTTGCTTGAAATCCATACACAGCTGACTTTGATGGCATGTGTGAATTCATGTAGTCAGTAAAAGCATACCACAGGTAGGTTCCTCTGTGCCCACCATGCCAGGGCTCACCCTGCCCCAGGGCCTTTGCATTCACTGTTCTCTCCATGGGTTCATGAGTGGCCAACCTGCCATATCTTTCAACCCTCTGCTCTCTGTTCCCCAGCTGTAGGTGACTTCCTACGTTGCCTTGTATCTAGTGTTATTACTGACAGGTGTCACACTACTGGGAGTGTTACACTGCTGCGAGAAAAGCAGCCAATAACTGGCAGGCATTCTGGGCCTGGTTAATGTCAAATTTGTGTCATCTATTCTATTTCTCTTAAAAAAAAAATGCATGGGGAAGGTGGGGAAGCTCTGGCTGAGACACACCTTCCTGGCCCCCAACTCAGGAGGTGGCAGATTGTCCAGGGAGGGAGTCTGGGGACATATCAGAGTGGGAGCAGCTGAGGGCATATTTGGCAGGGGAGGAATGACTTCTGGGGTCTTCCACAGACAGGGTCACTGCATCCACTGGTAGGCAAGGGAGCTGAGATGAAGCGATTTAGCAGGGGCATACCAGAGGGCATGTCTGGATCAGGCCAAGACACCCTCCCACATGGGAGACAAGGGCTAGACTAAATAGCATTGCCCACCACCCACTGGCATACTCAAAAGCTTGTTCTATGGACCATACCTTGTGAGCTAGGCTACAGTACCTACCTGCAAGTGTCAGAGCAGGTGGTGGGCCATGTAGGGCTGACCTACAGCATTCAACAGAATGCATGATAACCAGATCTGGTCGGGGGGGGTATGCAAATTCTATAGGTGAATTGTGGGTTTGCATCAGCTGGACTTCAGCACCGCCCTGTTTATATGGGGAGCTGGGGATGGTGACAGGTCAAGTTAGGTTGGACCACAGAATTCACCTGACAGGACCCCACCTAACACTCACAGGAGCCAGGACTGAGAGCAGGCTGGGCTGGGTCAGGCTACAACACCTGCCAGCACAAGCTGAGGCCAGGACTGAGGGAAGACCCTGCCAAGCAGGGCCACAGCATCCACCGGCATACATGAGGTCCTGGGCCTAGTAGGAAAACTTGGGGAACTCCCCTACCAGGCCACAGGTCCTATTGGGGAGCACCTAGCTGGAGCTGGGGGCAGATTAGGTGAGGCCAGGCTGCATAAATCAGCAGCATTTCTGTAGGCTGGTCTGGGGACAGGCCAGGTTGAGTGAAACTGCAGCATCTACTAGCACACGCAAGAGCCAGGTAGGCTGTGACACGCACCTGGCTAAGTCAGGCTGCAACACCCACCAACAAGAGCTGAGGCTGCAGGCGGGTCATGCCAGGCTGATCTGAAGCACCCACCAGCATGCGCAAGATCCAAGGCTGGGATGGGGACTGCTTAGAGAACTTTGGGAACACCTGTGCTAAGCTGCAGCTCCCACTGAGGTTTGCAAGAACCAGGGCTGAAAGGCAGACCAAGCTAAACAAGGCTATAACACCTATAGGCATGCATGTGGCCTGAGTTTGGGGGCGAGCCAGACTGGGCTAAGCTCCAGCACCCATTGGCATGGGTGTGGGACAGGCCAGTCTAGGCGGTATCACCCAGCAGTTCGCATGAGAGCTGAGTTGGAGGATGGGGCAGGCTGGGATAAGCTATAACACCTACCAGCGAGAACCAGAGTGGGTGTGAGCCAGTCAAACCACCAGTAGTACCCACCAGTGAGTGCCAGGACTGGAAACTGGTCATGTCAGGCTGGGCAGCAGCACCCGCTGGTACTTGTGAGATCCGAGACTAGGAGCAAACTAGGTAAGGGTGCTTGGGGAACTCCCCTGCTATGCTGCAGCTCCCACTAATGAACACAAGAACTGGGGCTGGAGGAAGGCCAGGCAGGGACCACTCTCCTGGCCAGGCTTTGCAATATGTTCATGAACGTATGCATGCACACTGAGATAGAGTTGGTCAGCCAATAGACCTTGGAAAGACTTTCCTCAAACCCTGGTGCAATGAAGCTAAAAACACCTAAGAACTACCAAAAACATTCAAGTAACATCCTCAGACTGCTCTTCCCCACTTGGAGGCCTCTAAGGCATCATTAATCGATTATCCCCTCCATCCCCAGATGCTGATAGAGTTTGACACAGGAGGAAAAAAGAAAAAGGGAAAAAAAGAAAGAAACGTTTGTCCTACCCACCTTCCTCCATATCTCAACACTCCCCACCCTAATCGGAGACTCACAAGAGAGTGCATCTCTCTCAACTAGGTAAACAATGTTAAAAACAAAATGTATTTAAGAAAATTTCTTTAAAAATTAAAGACAAACAAATGGCACCTGTTGGAGCTGGCATCATGGCTCAACAAGTTAAGGCCTCTACCTGTAGTACCCGTGTCCCATGTGGATGTCGATGCTAATCCTGGCTGCTCCACTTTGGATCCAGTTCCCTAACTGTGGCCTGGGAGAGCAGCAAAGAATGGGCCAAGTCGTTGGAAAACCCTGAATCTACATGGGAGACTGGGAAGAAGCTCCCAGCTCCTGTCTACCAATCAGCTCAGCTCGTCATTGCAGCCATGTGGGGAGTGGAGCAGCAAATACAAGACCTTTCTCTGTCTCTCCTTTCTATAAACATGCTTTCTGATAGAAAATAAATTAAAATGTTAAGAAAAATGTCACCTGTTCATCAAGCCTCACCCTGGTCACCCAATTTAAAATAACCTTTGCAATACACCACGGAAAGCTCTTGAGCCAAAAAAAGAAGGGAGATCCATCATTTGTGACTTGGATAAACGTGAAGTCCAGTGTGTGGAGTGAAATAAGCCAGACGCGGATACACATGCTGCAGTCTCATCCATTTGTGGAGTCTGAAACGGCGCTCGTGGAAGTCATGGGTAGAGTCAGAAGCTGGGAGAGGTGTGGGGAGAGACCAGTCAATGGGAACGAGCTCCGAGGCCCAGTCACACAATAGGGTGAGTATCCTGAACAGTGAGTGCACAATTAGGGGTCTCCTGACATGCTGGCCTTACACATGGCCACAAGTTCAGATCCCAGCTGCTCTACTTCCAATCCAGCTCCCTGCTAGTGCACCTGGGAAAGCAGTGAAAGGGGGCCCAAGGAATTGTACCTATGTGGGAGAGCCAGATGAAGTCCATGGCTCTTGGCTTCTTCCTGGCACAGCACCAGCTGCTGCAGCCATTTGGAGAGTAAACCAGCAGGTGTAACATCTTTCTCCCTTTGTCTCTCTCTCTATATATAAGACCCTGCATTTCAAGTAAATGAACTAAATCTTACACACATACACACACACACACACGTAGCTGAAAGAGAGGATTTTGAATGACCTCATCCCAAAGAAATGATAAATGTTTGAGGTGATGGAAAAGCTAATGGCTCTGATTTGATCATTGCATAGAGTATACACGGATTGAAACATCACTCGCTACTCCATAAATATATACAATTGTTTTGTGTCAAGTTTAAAAATGGAATTAAATTACATTGCAGTCAGCTCGCCCAGTCCACTTGGGCTGCTGCACTTCATCTTCGTCGCTTACCTTCCGGCAGGCTGCATCTGTCATCAAGCCCCTGAGTTGACGGCTTCCTTCCTCCCCAACCCGCATCCCCCAGCCAATGCACTCTGGCATACAGGAAGCCCCAGTGCCTCGAGCCATGCCTGCCTGCCAAGCAACAGCCTCTCTGGTGGATGAGGAAGCCAGGACCAGAGCGTCATCACGACTCGTTGGCATTTGCAAGGTCTACACCTGCTCCAAGGGCAGAGACAGGGCTGCTGGAAATAATGCCATTCTCTAGGCACTCCTGATGCATCTGAGAAGGCCTCGGCTGTGAGGACCCAGCCATGGTGCACAGGGACTCAGCGGGCCTCAAGGCCCTGACAGACACGACCAACTTGCTGCCGCTGCTGTTGCCTAAGAACCCCTGATGGACAGAAGGGAGAACAAATGACGAGCACCAACAGGGAGCAGTGAGGGGTGAGCTTTGTTCCTCAGAGGGCAGCTACCACCCTATACCAGGTCTTTGAGGCTTTCCTAGGTCCCCACCAGCTCCCTGAGTTTGGGAACTTATAGTTTAAAAACAAAATGTGCAACCACAGTTCAGGCAGTAAAAGACAGGGCAGAAGCCATGGTGCCCCAGGAAGTTTCCAAACTTCCCCTCCCTCATTCGGCCTGCGGGGGTAGAGAGAAGCAGTTGATTCCACACCTGTGCTGTTTCAGCTCACCTCCTCTGTCCTCTGCACCCCACACGGCTCAGCTAAACTGGTCTTGGTGGGCTGTGCTATTAAGTAACTCAATCAGTGGTCCCACCTGCAGGCTCACAAAGTCATCTGTACAGCAGGTCTCTTTACTCAGAAGATCTTGGGACAAGTGACTCACCTCATGCATGTCACACTCCCCCAGAGATGCCCTACAGTGCAAGGCCCAGGCTGGCGAGAGGCTGGCCAGAGGCTGACCAGAGGCAGACCTGCAGACAAGTACTCCTGCCACATACAGGTGTGTTCAGGAGCAAGGGGTGGGACTACAGGTGCACGGGGGCGGGGGGGGGGGGCCAGAGGGCATCCCTTTGTCTGTCAAGCCAAAAGAGATTGTGGGAGAAAGTGCTGCTGGACTGTGCCAACCCCACAAACTGAAAGTCTCCCAGGAAGCTGAGGGGCCACAGGTGCCAAGGAAACGACAGGGGAAGAAGTAACAGGTGCCTGAGAAGCCATGATGTAATATGGTGATTACCCTCCTGCATCTGCTACCAGCTGTCAGGAATGCAGTATCATGGGGGCTGCCCAAGACATCTCCCTTGTCCAGGGGGCTACCTCTGATGACTGAAAGACACAGTGGCATAAAACCTGACCCTGAGACTGGTGTAAATGAGCAGCTTAAACCTCCGCTTAGAGTGACAACATTCCATGTGAGCACTGGTTTGAGTCCCATCTGTTCTGCCTCTGATCCAGCTCCCTGTTAATGCACCTAGGGACACAGCAGAGGATGACTCAAGTGCTTGGGCCTCTGTGCCCACGTGGGTGCAGCTACTGCTCTTGGCTTCAACCTGGCCCAGTTCTGGCCATCGCAGTCATTCACGGAGTAAACCAACATACGGAAGCGCTTTCTGCCTCTCTCTGTAACTCTACTGTCCACATAAATGAATAAAATCTTCATAACAGGCACAGCTCAGCAAAGCAGGATCAGGCAACACGAAAAGACTCCACTCCAAGAGACATGCACAGTGCAAATGGGGCAGACCAGGGGGAGGCTGTTCTGGGGTACACACAGGTTCCAGCACCCCACGTGGAGCACAGCTGAGAGGTGGAGGGCAGACAGAGGCAGACACGGTGGGAGGAGACGGGATGAGGGCAGGCCAGGCTGCCACCAGGGAGCGAGGGACAGCTGGATTAGCAAGGCTGCCCACACACTCTGAGCCACTGACCCCGGAGGCCTGACCTGCAGGTTAAACAACGGATGCACAAACACTGGATGAGCCAGGAGCACTGGATGAGCCAGGGAACGGTACCCAGAGGTTCAGGCGTGTTATATTGGCTTTGTTTCCCACCATTGTGGAAAACAATGTTAAAATGTGTGTGTGGAAGATCTTTTTTTTAAAAAAAAAAAGTGTGTTCAATCAAGCCAGCGTTGTTTACTGTGTCTTCAAAGATACTAGCAAAGGAGACTCCTGTGAGCAAGACTCCAGCTCCTTCCCTGGGGGCATACTCCGAGGACTAAGCAACAGAGTAGGGGATTTTCCCTACTTTGTCCCAAAAGGTGTGCTCACTCCACATTTTTGTCCTGCCACACTCCCAATCTGGTGGAGGCTGGCAGGATACAGGAGGGAGGAAGAGAAGATATTGCCCAAAGACTTCAACGGTAGAACACCGCTGAGCCATGCAGAGCCTTGCAGAGCCTTCCTAATAGTGGGCCTAGGAAGCTGGCTGCCAGGGACCTAGATCCTGATGTTCAGGTGTATGGGACCCTTCGACCCCCCCCAAAGGAGGTACTTTTCTTTTCCCAGTGATAGGGTCAGGAACCCCAAGGTCACCCAGGGAGCAGCACACCCTGGAGGCTCAGCTTACCCCCTCAGGGAGTGACATGGGAGGACCATGGGGTTCTTTTCCCTAAACCAAGCAGGAGCAGGCATGTCCTCAGCTGGTGTCCAAAAGTGTCCCCAGTTTGACACACTGATGAAATCTGGAGGCGGGGCCTCTGGCAGGGGCTAAGGCTTAAATGAGGTGCAGAGGGAGCAGCTGGCTCTGTTACCATGCAATGCCCTCTGCCAGGCCTCTACCCGATGCTGGCACCAGACTCTTAGATGCCGCAAGAACCACGGGCCAGTTCAACCTGCCTGCTTCATCAGTGACTGACTGGGTCTCAGGCATCTCATTGTAATGAAAGCAGGTGGGCCAAGGCAGGCCTTCTGGAAGAAATAGCATTGCAAACATGAAGGATGGGGCAGAGGCCTGTCCTGTGCCCCTGCTCAGCCTCAGTCTGCTCCCATCATTTTTCTGGTCCAAGGCCACTTGCTTCGATCCCAAGCCACAGAACCAAGCAAAGTGCATCGCAGAAGGGGAAGTAGGTGGGTCCTGGAACAGGCAGCACAGGCCCACACAGGAGGCCAGGGGAGCTGCTGTGGGGACCTTTGGTGTCCCCCATCTATCCCAAGAATAAGCACACCAGACCCAGTGTCATACCTGGAGAAACAACAGACTGAGCTGAGCTTCAAACTCATGCTCTTGGCCACAGGAACCAGGGGAAGAAAATCCAAGGACTGGAAGAGAAACCACAGGGCATGGTCCCCTGTGGGTCAGCAGGTTCACTCCCAAAATGCCTGCAAGGACCAATGTTGGCCAGTGATTCAGAAATTCCATCCAAGTACCCCTCAGGAGGAGGGTGGGAATCAGACTAGAGCCATCGGTGCTGCCTCCCTCCTGGGGTGTGCATTAGCACAGAGAGAGCTGGACTGGACAGCAGAGCCTGGACTTGAACTCAGATATTGACCTGGGATGCACATCCCAGTGGTGCCTTGACCTTAGCACCTGTCATTGCAGGAAGAGTGTTTTTAAGAGACAAAAATGAACAGAAACAGGCCTGCTGCTTCACACGATGCTGGCCCTGGGAACCCAAGATCCTCAACCCTCAGGACAGCCAGCATCCTACTCTTAGAACATTCCAGAAATGATGTGACTTCTTTGTTTCTCTGTATACTCCGTTTCTGATCCACCCTACGCTGAGTAGATCCAGAGCCACACTGCCCACATCCAAGCCAGCTGAAGACTCGGAACTGGTGGGGAGCTGGCACCAGCTCCTCCCACCTGCGAGGCTGGCGCTCACTTCTCCACAAGCACTTCCTGAGTCCCCCAGCCAGCTGCTGGTCAATCAACAAGCCCTAGAGTGGGGCCAGTAGCATCTACATACTACATAGTGCCTAGGGGGTCCCTAGGCAGGCCTCTGGGAGTTAGTGACCTTCCAGCTACTCCCAAGGCCCGTGCAGGAACCTCAGAAAATGCAGGCCCACAGGCGAGAGACAGAGCAGCACCATTTAGCCTCCTCAACCCTGGGAAATGGAATCATCTCACCCGACCCCCAGCCAAAGGGTGCAAGCCCAGACTGTGGACCTTGAATCTCTCTCAGGCCAATTTCTTCAGTGAGTTCCCACTACAACCCTTCCTCCGTCCCCCTGAGGGAGTCTGTGCATCCATCTCAGGGCCAGAGGCCATTCCCACCACATGTGGTCATCATCAGGAAGGGCAGAGGACCCTGGACCCATGACTCAGTGGGTGGGTAGGAGCCTAAGTTGAATCACTACTTTAGCAGGTGCATCTAATCTGCCCTTCATCATTCCCGGGGGGAAACTTCCACTGCCTCCACACAAGTGGGATTTGACTTAGATTCTTGGGGGTTGTTGTTTTCCCGTCCATCTGCCAGATCTGTGGCACTGCCTCCAACAGTCAGCTGATCATGTGTTTCCCAAAGATTCTAGAGACTCCTGCCAGTCTGGGCAGAACCAAACCTTCATTGGGCGCCAATCATGTCTCGGGTACTTTTGTGTGCACAGCAGTGAAAGTATACACGTGCCCAGGAAGCTTCAGGATCATAACTCATGCCATCTGCCTCCAGCAACTCACTGATTGTCAGCCAGCACCACGAATGCAGAAGCCACCTTGCAAGTGAGGTGGCTTCTCAGACACCGAAAACTCTTGGCATCAGCACAGTGCTGAGGTCCAGGACAGCAGGAGGGTGAGCAAGGAGAGGGCCCTGTTCTTGAAACACCAATGCAGACCACCTCTGGAGATGAGGGAGGGGCAGGCAAGAACGCCAGCTGGGGGGAGGGCAAGAAAGCCTGGCTTGTCCTTTCAGCATCTCAGCACCCCCCACAGCCTCTCCCGGAAGGGGCCAAGGTTTTCCAAGGGAAGCCCCTCACCCCAACCGCAAGCGGATTTCCGCTCCAGCTCCTGGAGGAGCCGCCTCTCCCAGCACATGGCCTCTGTGCAGGGCTGCTGTCTGCAAGGGATTTATTGCAGGCTGCGGAAACGCTGACCGCACAGTTTCGCTCGACTGGGCAGGCAGCCCAGCACCCTCATTAATGCGACAGGGGGAGGGCTGCGGGACATGGAGGAGGTGCTGGCCCTGAGAGAGGAGCCGTGCACGGGAGCTGCCTACAGAGCCCAGCGCACAGAGAAGCCAGAGAGGGCTACAGGCTAGCCTACGGGAGTCCCCGTGCTGCTGAGCAGGGCCACGCCAGCCCCCCAGGAGGCTGGGGAGGTGTAGGGACACAGGTCACAGACCACAGGCCGACCGCAGGACTGTTCGGCCTCCCTCCTGAAATGAGCCTCATTTGATCTCTTAATGCAAGAAGCAAGAGAGTGAGTCCTTCCTCAAGAGCCGGACGGCTTTCCCTGCTGCTCTGCGCTGCTCCAGATTCTTTGCTCTGCACGTCACCTGCTTTCCATCATCCAACTGTATTTTTAAAGATGAAAACTAGTGAGGCCAACGCGGTAGTATAGCTAGTTAAGTTGTTTCCTGCAGAGCCAATATCCCATATGGGCACCATTTTGAGTCCTGGCTGCTGTATTTCTGATCCGGCTCTCTGCTTATAGACTGGGAAAGCAGCAGAGGATGGCCCAAGGTCTTGAGTCCCTGCACCTATGTGGGAGGCCCAGATGGAGCTCCTGGTTCCTGGCTTGTATTTGGCTCAGCCCCAGCGATTAGGGAATTACATATATATATAATTAATCTTAAAAAAATTTTTTTAAACAGCAGGAGAGGACATTCAATGTAGTGGATAAGACACAGCAGGGAACAACCATGTCCTATGCCAGGGGTTTGAGTCCCAGCTCCTCTGCTTTTGCTTCCAGCTTCCTGCTAATGTGCACCCTGGGAGGCCCAGGTAGGCGGCTTCCACTCCTGGCTCAGCCCTGACTGTTGGCCTTTAGGAGAGTGAAATAACAGGCGGGAGATATTTCTCTCTCTCTCTCTCTCTCTCTCTCTCCCCCTTTCCTCCTTCCCACCCTGCTTTCAAATACAGTTAGGTAAATAATGATCCCCATCATTTACTGAGAGACCCATTTGCTGAGTCTCAACCCTGAGTTGAAGCAGAAAGCTATAGGGCCACAATTAGCAGTCTCTGGCAGCCATGAGGACAAGAACCCCAAGTTCAGGGACACTGAGTAACCTGCCTGAGATCACACAGCTAAAGCAATTGGACTAAAGCCAGGACTCCCCTGAGCCCTGCATCTGGCTGACTTAGCCTAACATCGTGTGTATATTTGACATGCATGCACATGTGTGGGTGTGTGTGCAATGTGTGCACCTGTGTGTGTGCATATGGGAGCATGTGTTTGCATGCATGCACACTATGTGGGCATGCACTTTCGTGTGTGTGCCTACATGTGTGAGTATTTGCATGTACTTGTACTTCTGCCCCTGGGACGTGAAGTGTGAGAAGTGGAGGCAAGATGTTTACCCAGCACGGCTTCCCTGACACAAGCCCCAGCAGCAACAGGGCTCAACATCCCTCTGCCTTCTGGTTAGGAGAGTGATGGACTCTGCTGGTTTTTACTCACAGATTTTTGACCCTAAGTAGTATTTCAAGCCAAAATCTTATAAATTGATTTGTAGGAAAGGCGAGTGATGGAGAAAAATGAGAACTGCAGACATTGAATTCAATACCACATAATCTAATACACCCAATTTCATTCTCTTTTGCTACCTTTGATGTTTGCAAGCAAATCATGGGCGCTTTAGTTTGCACATAGATCTCAATGCAAAATGGAGGAGTTGCAATAAATAAATGTGTTATCCAGACAAATGGCTGCTGGCCGGGGTGAAGCTACAAAGAATGATCGGTACTCCTCCAGCAATTTACAAACCAGGAATTCACTTATTCTCCCCTGACCCTTGGCTATTGTTGACTCCAGTAATTCTAGAAAAGAGAAGAGTGGGCAGGGGGAGCAAGGGTGGCAGGAAAAAGAAAAGCATGGCACGCCAGGTCTGAGGAATACAAGGACATCACTTACCAGGCAATAGCAGGGCCTCAGCTAGTCTCTGATTCCACACTTTAAAATGTCCAGAACCAGCACTCTGGGCCCAGCAGGTAAAGCCACCACCTGTGATGCCAACATCCCATGTGGGTGCCTGTTCTGCACCTAGCTGTTACACTTGCAATTTAGCTCCCTGCTCATGGCCTTGGAAAGCAGTGGAAAATAGTCCAAGTGTTTGTACCCTAGAGGAAGTTCCTGGATCCTGTCTTCAGTCTGGCCCAGACTTAGCCATTACAGTCATCTGAGGGCTGAACCAGCAATTGAAAGATCATTTCATTCATTCTCTCTCTCTCTCTCTCTCTCTCTCTCTCTCTCTCTCTGCCTTGAAAGTGAATAAATCTTTACAAATAAATAAATAAAATTGCAAACCAACTCCAAATAACACACATGCTGATCTCCAACCTAAACCCATCTGCCTGCCCGCATCTTGCCTCCTCCTGTTTCCCAGCCCACAGCACCGCTCATGGAGGCTAGTTGAACAGGCTGCAGATCCTGTTGCCTTTCCACATTCCAGTATAATCCATCCTGTCCAGAGCCACTGTAGACAATGTCTGAGTCATGCCATGGTATTTCCTGCTGACTCCTTGCGGGTTTGTTTTTCCTGCCTTTCACTGGACTCCAAACACCTCCCACTAGCACAGCCCTTCCTTCTTTCTTAGTCTTCCCCACTTAGGCACACATTCACCCACAAATAGGCTATGAGAATTGCAAAAGCAAAGGCATTATCCAATTCATCTAGATAGATGGGTGGATAGATGGACAGGTAGATGGGTGAGTGGGTGATGGATAAATGGATGGATGGATGCATAAAGGGGTCCATGCAGTAGGATGGATGGGTAGTAGGTGTGTATGACTGGATGCATGGATGGATTGATGGGGTTTATAACAGAAGGGGCAGGAAAATGTGTAGAGATCAGAATAAAAGAAGATTTATCCTGAACTTGCCAAGTTACTTTTCCGGGACCTTCAGAAGTCCATGTATAGTTTAAGTAGGAGGACAGATCATCATATATCACGAATTTCTGGGAAAGCTGACATTCCATGTCATCATCGTCATATCTGAACCCCATGACAAGCTACGGCTCAATCTTTATCAAGCTTATTGGTGTGCCTTTGAGGCCCCACCCACCCAAGTTCCATCACCATTTTGACTTCTGGCCTCATGAAGACTGCTCTTTTCCCAGAGCTTTTTTTCCATCTGCACCGTTTAAGTGTGTCTGCCATGACTGAGATCCCTGCAGCCACAGTACTAGAAAGTACATCTGAATCTAATGAACTGCCTCCCTTGAACTGTGAGTGTAGGAACTTGGTCCACTCTGGATCCCTCCACTGTAATCTCCTTTGCATGATTCCAGGTTCCCTTTGTGTCCCTAACAAAGCAAGTGGGAATATTGTACATCTTTCACAGAGCTCACAACATGCTTTTCTTAGGAGCACCAGGTGCTATGGCTTAAGGTATCTGGCCAAAAAACTGACTATCATTCAGCTATTCCTTAATTTTAATGAACCAGCACAGGCTCCCACCAATTACTGCGCTCTTTTCAAACATCACTGGATATTTCTTTTTCCTGGGAACATTCACTACAGAGATATACAACTGAAAGTTGAGTAAAATGTTTAAAATTGTACACATAACTCATCAATTTATTGAAATTCCAGTCACAGAGCCAACTTCCAGTTGCCATATGCTGCTTCTGTCTCTACATTGTCCTCAAGGTACACAAGAGGGAAAAAAAATCACACTTGTATCACAACAGGACACTATCAAAATGCAAGAATTAAAAAATAATGGCAAAAGAAATAAAGAACATGTGAAATAATCAGTGAGCTATCAACCAAAGGACCAAAGATTAGATTTCCAAGTCAAAAGATATAGCCTCCTCAAATAGACATTTTCAGCCTGTGAGACTAGAAACAAAGAGAATGGAAGCAGCGATACTCATAACAGAGAAATCAGATTTGAAATCAAAACTTGCAAAAAGAGGCAAGAACTATCTTCTATATTTACGGGAGATGAGAGTCAGCAAAAAAAGATCCAATACTTGTAAATATAGGGCACCCAATACCAATAGAGATAAACTAAAGAGATAAAGGTAGAGATAAACTAAAAAATAAAACAGCGGGGTCTTCAATATCCCACTCCTATCACTGAATAGATCACAAAGAGAAAAACAAATCAACCACGACGCATCAGAGGTGAACACACTGCAAAGCAAATGAACCTAACCAGCACGTGCAGAGCACTTCACCCAACAGCCACAGAACACACATTGCTCTTCTCAGCAATACAATTTACTAAAAATAACTCAAGATGTAGAAAATCTAAGCAAAGAAATAACAAACATCAAGACCAAAACAATTATTTAAAAGTCCTACCTCCTAAACTTCTCAAATTGAAAAGGATGAAATGCTGCCAGAATTCAGAAGTAATAAAAATCAAATCCAAAGATACAACTTGAAAAGAAACTATAGACTAACACCATGTATGAACATAGATGCAAAAATTCTCAATTATATCAAAAAGATCACACTCTATTACATTTATTCCAGGGTTACAAGGATGGTTTAATAGCTGAAAATCCAATTAATGTGTGGCAGACATTGTGGAATATCAGATAATGCCACAGCCCACAATGCCAATATCCCATATGGACATTGGTTCATATCTACAGGAAACAAGAAGAGCTCAGACAGTAATCTACACACACACACAGCCAACTGATTTTTGACAAAGATGCCAAGAGGTGCGCTAAAGAGATGATATTCTTGGCCCGGCGCGGTGGCGCAAGTGGTTAAAGGTCCTTGCCTTGCACGCCCGGGATCCCATATGGGCGCTGGTTCTAATCCCAGCAGCCCCGCTTCCCTTCCAGCTCCCTGCCTGTGGCCTGGGAAAGCAGTCGAGGATGGCCCAAAGCTTTGGGACCCTGCACCCATGTGGGAGACCCGGAAGAGGCTCCTGGCTTCGGATCGGCATAGTATCGGCCCGTTGCGCTCACTTGGGGAGTGAATCATCGGATGGAAGATCTTCCTCTCTGTCTATCTGCCTTTCCAATGAAAAAATAATAAAAATAAATCTTTAAAAAAAAAAAGAGATGATATTCTTTTCAATAAATGGTGTTGGAAAAATGAAATGTGTATGTAGAAAAACACAATTAGATATCTACTTGTCACACACAAAAATCAACTTTAGATGGGACAAAGACCTGAATGTAAAGACCCAAAACTATAAAGTTGCTAGAAGAAAATATAGGGAAAACGCTTAAAAATATCAGACAAATGTTTTTATATTAGACTGAGAAGCTTCTGCACAGCAAAGGAAACAATCAACAAAGCAAAGAGGCATCTGAAAAAAGAGTGGAAGAAAATACATGCAACCTATTTACCTGACCAAAGATTTACATCCAGAATAAGTAAGAAATTCCAACACTCAGCAACAACAGAGAATCCAGAAAGCCAGCTGATACGTAGACTAAGAAGATATGCAAATGGCTACAAACTCGACCAAAAACACTCAAAATCGCTAACCATAAAGGAAACACAAATCAAACCATCTCATTCGTGTTGGAATAGCTATTATCAAAAAGATACACAATAGTGAATTCTGACAAAGGATGCAAAGGACAGAACATAAACTAGCACAGTCACGATGGAAAACAGTGTGACAAATTTCTTACAAACTAGAAATACGGCTGCTACAGGACCCAGCAACCCCACTGCTAAGTATATATCCACAAGACACAAAAATGTATCAAACTGATGCCTGCTCCACCATGTTCATCAACACAGCATAACTCGTAATGGCCAAGATAGGGAATCAACCATCATCAGATGAATGGATAAAGGAAGTATGATAGATACACCCAGAAGAGTGTTATTCAGCCAGCACAGTGAAATCCTGCCATTTGCAGTAAAATGGATGAACTATTCAGTGAGATATGCCAGACACAGGAAAACAAACACTATGCATTTTCTCTAGGAAAAATAGAAATGTAGAAACATGATTCCTAAGGATTGAGGAGGAATAGACAGAATGGAAGGAATTTGGATAGTGGTGACCAAAGCATAATCAAATCAAACGAATGTTACACAGCATAGTGGGGTGATTAATATCCCAAATTCTCAAATAGAAGCAAAGTGTTTCAAGGCTCCAGCCATGAAGTAATGTCAAAGAATGTTGATTATCTGATTTGGTCAGTACAATTATATAAATATATATACACTACGTGTCATAATCTTCTTCTATAATCCATTGACTTAAACAATTATGAGTAATCAAAACATTTTTAAAGAAAGCAATTCTTGAAGGCACAGCAAGATGGCTTAATGAACTAAAATTTCACTATGCAAGTGCCAGGATCCCATATGGGCACTGGCTCGTGTCCCAGCTGCTCTACTTCCCATTCAGCTCCCTGCTTGTGGACTAGGAAAGCAGCTGAACACGGCCAAAAGCCTTGGAAACCTGAGCCAGCGTGAGAGATCCAGAAGAAGCTCCTGGTTCCTGGCTTCAGATCAGCTCAGCTCTGACCTTTGCAGCAATTTCTCTCTGCATATCTGCCTTTCCAATAAAAATAAATAAATCTTTTTTAAAAAGCAATCCTTGAAAAATGGTTGCTTATTTAAACTGAGTTCAGCCAGGTCTCAGGACGGGGCGTCTCATGCCTGGATCCCAGACGACAGCCACCATGTGCACATGGTGAGCTGTCCCCGGGCAGCCAGTGCGCCATTTGGTGCCAGGCTCCGCCTGCTGGCCACCTGGCCAGGGAGTTCTATGCTTTTGGTTCTTTGAGTCGCTGCTTACTTAGGTCCAGGTAAACTGAGTTCAACCTAGCCCTGCCCCCTCTCTCTCTCTCTTTTCTGGTTCACTGCTAATCCTTCTTCAACTCATGCTTCATTATTGATTTGTTTTTTTTTTTATTGTTAGTAACATTGTATTATGTGAAACAGTTTTATAGGCACTGGGATTCCCGCCACCCCTCCCACAACCCTCCATCCATGGTGGATTCCTCCACCTTGCTGCATAACCACAGTTCAAGTTCAGTTGAGATTCCTTCGTTGCAAGCATATACCCAGCATAGAGTCCAGCATCCTATTGTCCAGACAAGCCCAGTGGCCACTTGGGGCGACCCTCCCTGGTCCGATGGCGGAGCTAGCAGAGTAAAGTCCCGGTCAGTTAAAAGCCCCAACAAAACGTCAATATACAGTGTCATGGAATTAATTGACATAGTAATGAGTAGACAATATGTTAGAAATAATGCAAGTTCAATTTTTCAAAACACATGGGTTGAGACAGTATCAATGACAGGTTCAAAAACAAACAGACAAACAAACAAAAAAAGAAAGAAAAATTATACAGGTTAGATTAAGAACACATCGGTTTGTTTTTCTGATTGTGGATATTTGGGTAACACTAGATTTAAGAAAGTAGAAACAAAGGTGCCTAGATTTAAAAAAAAAAACAAATGCTTTCTTCTCTCCTAGGCAAATATTTAGGAGCGGAATGCTTGAGTTGTCTGGAAAACAAATATTCTGCTGTTACTGGGTGGAGTAAGGTGTAAGAGTTGACTGCGCCAAGCTGTGCGATGGTGTCTTTCAAGTCTTCTTCCTCACTGATTTTCTGTCTGCTTCTTCTATCAGTTATTGAAGGAGGAGTGTTGGCATCCCTACTGTAACTACAGCCTTCCTGTCTCACCTGGCAGTTCTGGCAGGCTTTATTCTCTATTTTTGGAACCTCTATTATTAGGTGCAGAGATGTTCGGAATTCTTCAGTCCTGTTCCAGACTGACCACTGCACAATGATCCTCTTCATCATGGATAATATTTTCCACTCCAACATCTACATGGTCTGAAATTAACCTCACCACACCCATTTTCTTTTGATTACTGTTAGCATGATGTAAGCATTTTATCTGTTTACTTTTCATTTATCTGTATATTTCTATTTAATACAGATTTCTTACTAGCAGCATATCCTTGGATCTTGCTTTTCTGCTCAATCTGGAATTCTTTAAATCATTTCTATTAAATTATACAGTCTATTCTATTGAAACATATGCTCCTTTTTTTAGATTTACTCATTTTTGTTGGAAAGAAAGATTTAAAGAGAAGAGAGACAGAGAGAAAGATCTTCCATCTGCCTCCTCACTCCCCAAATGGACCCAGTGGCCAAAATTGAGCTGATCTGAAGCCAGAAGCCAGGAGCTTCTTCCTGGCCTCCCAGGCCGGTGCAGGATCCCAAGGCTTTGAGCCATCCTCTGCTGCTTTCCCAGGTCATTGGCAGCGAGCTATATAGCAAATAGAGCAACTGGGGCACAAACTGGCACCCATATGGAATCCCAGTACTCGCAAGAGGAGGATTAGCCAACTGAGTCATTGTGTTGGGTCCCTACGCTCAGATTTTAATCTACCATCTTGTTATTTGTCTTTCAGTTGCTTCTATTCATTTCCCTGCCCCCTTTTCCTTTCCTTTAGCAATCATTTATTTGAGCAAAATAACTTTTATAATTCTGCTTTGCTAGGACCAGAGTGATGGTATAACAGGCTAATTCTCCACCTTCAATGCTGGAATCCCACATGGGCACTAGTTTGTGTCCCAGCAGCTTGACTTCCAATCCAGCTCCCTGATTATGGTCTGGAGAAGCAGAAGAGCATGATTCAAATCCTTAGGACCCTGCGTCCACACTGGAGACCCAGAAGAAGCTCCTGGCTTCAGATGGGCTCACTCTGGCCCTTGGGGCCATCTGTGGACCGAAGCAGCAGGTGTAGGAGCTCTATCTGTCTCTCCTTCTCCGCATGTAACTCTGCCTTTCAAGTTAAAAAATAAATAAATGAGTCTTTACAAAATATGTAATTCCACCTTACCTTCTTTCAGGGTATAATGGCATTAACTCTGTTGGGGAGTTGGTTGTTTTTCAGATTATATTATATACAATTTAGAGATGCTATGGTACTACACACATGATGTAAGCTCTTCACAAAACCATCTTTCCTGCTCCTCTCAATCTTTTGGCTATTTCTGCCACATATTTCACTTCTATACGTGTTAGAAAACTCACGCTACACTGCCAGCATTTCGCAGTGGATATCCAGTGATCCTTTTTAAGGAGTTCGGATGTATTTCTATTTACCAGCACCGTTGCTGCTGCTGGTGTTTCTCATTCCTTCATGTGGCTCCACATTTCCTTTTGGAATCACTTTCCTTGTGCCTGGAGAACTTCCCTTCACGTGCCTTATAGTTCATGTCTCCCGGTGATGAATTCTATCCGTTGATGGTCTGAAAACATCTTTGTTTCGCCTGAGTTTTAGAAGGTATTTTTCACTGAGTATTGAATTCCAAGTTGATAGAATTATTTTGCCCAAATACGTGATTTGAAATTTATTTATTTGATATGGAAAAAGACTGGCGAAGAAAGAAAGTGCTCCCATTTGTGCGACTACTCCTCAAATGGATGCCAGGAACATGCCAGACCAAGAACTCAATCCAAGTCTCCCACGTGAGTGTCAAGAACCCAGTTATTTGAATCATCACCACTTCTGCGATGGGGTGCAGCCAGTTGATAACTAGTTCCACCTTGCTGGGTTAATTGACAGTTTGGAAACGTCCCACACCCAGCACTTCCTACCCCATCCCGCACCATTCAAGTTAACTGAATGAGCACCCAAGGTTCAGCACAGGCCCCACCCCTCGTGCCATTCAAGCTAACCCAAATGGCTGGGAAGACTCTCCACTCCTGCCCCCTCCTGCCACCTACTGTGCTACTTTGGGTTGATTAACTACAAGGAAACATTGGACTACAGCAGCTCCCTTCCTGCCTTCTGCCACTTAATTAATGTGAATGTTTTGCACTTCCCCAGAAACTTTGTTTGTAATGCATGGCTTTCAAGCTGATTGGAGGATGAGAGCTTAAAAATCCCTGAAGTGGGGTGGGAGCTGCTGTCACCCAACTTGGCCAATGAAGACTCCTTCTAACATCCTAGACTTATATCCGGTATGATGTCTCCCTCTCTGCAACACTTTCTCCCTGCATCTGCATTAGTGAAAAGCCAGAATCAAAGTTTGGGACTCAGGCTCTCCAACGTGGAATGTAAGCATTCTCTCCAGTGGCTTCTCCACTAGCACAATGCTTGTTCCCCATTTTAGGACACTAAGGAATATATCCTCATATCTTCTTCATTACATGGTTTCCAATGAGAAGTCAATCTGGCTTTTGTAACTGTTCCTTTATTACGTATAATATCTTTTATTATAGTGGCTGGCTGATTTTATCACTACTTTTAGGTAAATGGATTGTGATGCATCTTAGTATAGTTTTACTCATTTTTTCATGCTCAAAAGTCATAAGGCTTCTTAATGTGAGTTTATAGATTTTATCTAATTTGGGCATTTTTAGCCATTAGTTACTCAAATATTTTTATGCCCTTTTGTTCCCCTTTATTGTTCTTTGAGGACCCCAATTACGCATATTTAGACAATTTGAATTCCTACAGCTTATTGGTCACAATTTTCACTTTTTTTTTCCTCTTTGTGTTTCATTTTAGTTGGCCTTAATTGCTATTTCTTCAGTTTCACTAGTACTTTTGACTGTATATTGTTTTAAAGGTTTATTTATTTATTTATTTAAAATTTTATTTTAGTTACAGAGAGAGAAGGAGAGATCTTCCATCTGCTGTTTCATTCTGCAACTGACCACAACAGGTGCTGCTCATCCTCAGGCTCTAACACTCAGTCCCTCACCCCTGCATCACAGTTCCCAATGCGGCATGGCATATCTGCTTAAGTTCCTTTGGCTGGGACCTACTGCTGTCTAACCTGTAACACAACAGGGTTGGGGAATGTTGGCTGAATGAACAAACAATGCAGGAAAACAACTGAATTGAAAAAGAAACGGCACCTGAGTTAGAGGCAGAGAAGAAAGCTCCATGCTGCTGAGGGTATTGGGGGTAGTGACACATGCTCTCCGCCATCCCCAAGCTGACTTTGCCACCTTAACCACAGCTTAGCTGCCTCTGAAGTCCCTCCCCAGAGCATTCGCAGTGCTCTTGTGACCTTGGCCACACTGCCTTCCCTTCTCGGGGCATAAGCAATGCCTTGGTCACTACTGATCCAGCAAACTAGAGGGCCAGGACATGAATTTCCTGCCTCTGCCACTCTGGCCTGGAGTTAGTGATATAATATCCTTGAGCCCCACTTCCTCGCCCGTAACACAGGAAGAGGATGACCGTACTGGGAAGGCTTCAAGCAGGAAAGATGCCCACATGGTGACTCACATGTAGGAGTCTTGCAGCAACAGTGTCATCTGCACAATCTCTCCCGTGTAGTCAGGAGAAATTCAGGGTTCCCAGAGAACAGGGACCAGACCTGGAGAAGTATATGCGCACAGGAGATGCTCAATAAAAACAACAGGTGCTTTAAGCAGAAGAGAAAGACGATGAGTGCATGCCACATGCCCATCCACCATCACACCGAGCCTCAAGCTGGGCCCCTGTGGCTCCTGAGTACCCATTACCCCAGAGGTGGATGATGCAACACAGCTAACAGAAAATGTGACTGGCTAAAAGGAATGGCTACCAAAAGAAGGGGAAACAGGTACCAGCCCATATACCCCTGCGTTCCATGTGGGGCTGACTCCCGTGATATGTGGCCTGGGCTCATGGAGTCCCCAGAAGCCAGGGAAAGCCTGGGCAATAAGGATGGCGGACGGCAGGGAGGTGGGCATTGAGCCCTTCCTCCTCAGACCTCACCTCCCTGTCCAGAGCAGCTCAGTCTCAACACACTGCCACTCCACTTGGTTTCCTTTCAAGCCCCTCCCCCAGTAAATCCAACAGCAAATACTTTATCATGATCTTCAACAGGAGTTTAAAAGTTCAAATGTGCCAACTCTTGTGTGATTCATTTCCCCAGGAAATGTAACTAGCCACAGGAAAAGGATAAATACACTCTGTAGAAGTACAAGGTCACTGCCTGCCAGTGTGCGGGACACAGGTCCTGACTCACACCCCATCTCTCCCACACACTCTGTCCCTTTTTCTAGAAAAGCAGGGATCAGCATTTTCTGAACAACAGTGGTTAGTCCACAGCTCCACCTGACACCTCCAGCTTTGACAGATCCGTGGCTGACCCCATTTCTCCTGAGAAGCTTTGGGGAGAAGGGGGCAGGGCACTCTCAGGACCATAAATGTGATCTCCGGGGCAATAAATGGACAACACTGGCCATCAGAGGACAACAGAAACTAGCCAGCTTGTCTTGCCCCTCATATCTCTGCCAGTGTACAGCCCACCTCCTTCACTGAGGGGCCAGAATGTCCAGGGCAGCAAGCGAGGTCAGGAGCTCCCAGGAAGATCTTGCAGGAAAATGAAATTGGTAAAAAAGCTAATTTCCATAACATGATGAGAAGTAAACGGCACGTGCAGTGGGGAGAAGTTTGGGATGGCCAAGAACAGAAGAAATAAGCAAGTGTAAATTCCAGAGTCATTGTCCACCAAAACATTTTGCAAGAAAGAAACAGGAGAAGCAAGCAAACGAAAAATACTTGGCAATCATTAACTCCAGGTAAAACAAAGAAAGCTGTGCAAGCAAGGCAAGAACGGGTTTGGCTGTAAAAGGGTCACAATGTAAACATGGCGTTGTATCAAGAATGATGACACCAGTCTTCAGTTCCCAAATAAAAAGCAAGCTTGAACTTGCCACTCACACAAACAATGGAGACCTCTGCCCTCTCTCCCCACCTCTCACCAACCTCCCAGAGAGCACAGCCAGGAATGTAGGAACTAGCCAATCCTGGAGGCTTGGAATGATGTCATCTTTCAGTCCTCAAGGGCTACTGGGTGAGAGACATGGCAGTCGATTGACTGGCACTTGAAAGCTCAGCCAGTGGATCTGTTCCCTGATTGGCTGAGTTTCAGGGAGCAGCTGACACTGCTTGATCGCGTGTGAAGCACATTGGCTGGGGCCATTGACAGGGCTGAAACTCAGCTAGGCCACTGCTTGTCATCGTGGCTACAGAATATTGGGCTTTTTTCTCAGCAGCACGGGAACTTCTGCATTTTCAATCCTTCCAGAATTGGTACTGAATTACAGAAAGTGGGTGATCCTACAGTGGCTCTGCCTACTGCCGGGGAAAAATAGAGGTATGATGGAGGGGTAAACCCTGTTTTCTGGGGTAAGTATTGCCACAGATAGCCTCAACAACCAGAGATGAGATGAGCTGAGCTGAAGCTGGGAACCCGGACCTTCTTCCAGGTCTCCCATGTGGACACAGCATCCCAAGATCTTGGGCCATCCTCTACTGCTTTCCCAGGCCACAAGCGGAGAGCTAGATCAGAAGTGAATCAGCCAGGACACAAAATCGGCATCCGTATGAGATATTGATGCCATAAACAGAGGATTAACGTGCTACACCACCACACTGGATCACATGGCATGTTTTGATAAGTAAGATGAGCCCTGTCTCTAGCAGATGGAACTAAGCATCAATTTTGGTTCTTGATGTAGTCTACATTAATAGATTAACAAAGAATGCACCGTCACCTTCACATCCCTCACCTCTCCATGACCTCTGGGCAGGTGCAAAGGGTTTGGGTGGCCAGCTGGAGACCCAGTGCCTGAGCCAATGATGCCCATGGGCACCTCCTCCAAACAGGGGCTGGCATGTGAACTGCTCTTCCAGCTATTGGGGATTTCAGGAGCCCAAGCCATGTAGGAAAGTGAAGCTCATACGGAGGAAGGCACTTGATCAGGACATCAATGAAAAACTCCTACAAATCCACATCAGGAAGTAAGGCAGAGTGCAATGGGCAAAGCACACCTAGGCATTTCACAGACAAGGAAATGCGAATAACGAAAGAAGACACTCTCTCACCAGTGATCAGAGACATGTTCATCAAGCCCCGAGAAATTCCATTTCATACCCGTGTGTGTTTGGCAAACACTGGGGGAGGCGTAACAGACATGACACAGACCAGAGAGTTCCTGTCAAGATGTATGCGTGAGGTGGGGGTGGGAGGAGCTTCCTCAAAAAGTGTTTGACACCTCCAGGTGACACAACTACAGACACTCAACTACACACAACTACATCCAGAGGTCCACAGCAGGACACAGGGACAGCAATGCCCACAGCAAGCTGCAGAGCGCAGGAATGAACAACAGTCCAGATGCTGTGCAGATCAGAACGTCAGAAACCCACAAGAGCAGGGCGGTCCTCACCACAGGACAGGCAAGGTTGCAGCTGACCCAGGCAATCTCTCCAACGTCCAGTTTCCCCCAACCCCTGGTGGCCCCCAGGGCCGGGGTTACCGAGGGCTCTCATGGCAGCCTGACCTCATTTGTGATCAGGAAGATCTAGGGCAAGGGAGGACACAGTCCATGCTCAGACCAACATGGTGGTCAGCACCATCCAGATGAGTGTGAGAGGTCCAGTGGCCAGGCTGTGTCCGGTGACCAGAAGTTCAGAGCTAAGCTTAGGACAGGCAAATGGAGTTCCTTGTCACCCTTGTGGCTCTCTGAGGTCTAAATCCCAGCAGGGACCTGGGGTGCTGTTCCTTTAAGGTCTTTAGGCCTAGACAGGCCATTCCCATGGTCAGACATCAGCCTAGATGGGTGCAGAATCATTTGAAGTACCTTCTGAGGCCCCATTCTCACAAGTACCTCATCACCCACAAGAGAGAATACCTTCACTGTGCTTAGAGTCTGCCCTGAGAAAGAAAATTCCATCCTCGCCTGACTCAGTCATCTCTACAGTAACAGAAGGAGTGTGGCACAGGAGGTGGCACATACACACAGGACACTCAAAGGACACAGCACACACAGAAAACACACACTGGATACAGAGGGCACAGAACACATCTAATACATGGAACACACAGAATACAGCACACACACATGAAACATATCAGAGACATAGGATGCATGGCATATACATGGGACACACACAGGACTCAGGGGACACAGCACACACCCAGGAAATGGCACACACACACACACAAGAGAACACAGTGCACACACACACAAGAGGACACAGCACACCCAGGAACAAGGGATGCAGCACACCCACAGGACACAGGGCACACATTGGACACAGCGCACACACACAGGGAACACGGCACATTACACACAGCACACACACTCAATATAGCACACACATGGAACACAGCACACACAGAGATGCATGAGACATGGCACATACATGAGACATAGAACACAAGCACACTGAACTTGGCACATGCAGGACATGGCATATATATATATGACACACAGAACATGCATGGGACATATGGCACTCACTGGCACACACACAGCAGCACACATGGTCTGGATTAGAGAAACTGCCTGTGCGATCAAAGCCCTGGTTCCCACAGAAACATTATCCCCTCCTAGTGAGGGGACACCCGGCCCTGGAGCCCCTGCCTGCTCTTCCTGCATTCAATGATGTCAGACACAGCTGCACTCGAGTCCTCATGGGAGAGGCTAACAGCCCTTGTGCATGGTGAACCACCTGTCATCTTGCAGACCTCAGACCTGCAGGGCCAAATTGGGCTGGTGGGCACAGACATGGCAACAATGCCTACCCCTTCTTTCATTCACTCTGTCTCTGAGGATCGGGACAGCAGCACTGGCAGCCACCTTTGGCCTCTCCACGTCCACTGCTGTTGATGTTGTCCCTGAGAACAGCACCAAGTCCCGGGAATGAACTGAGATCAGATGGGACGGCTGCTCCTGATGCATCTTCCTGGAGTCTCCCA
The DNA here is from genome assembly GCF_017591425.1 of Ochotona curzoniae. NCBI lineage: Eukaryota > Metazoa > Chordata > Mammalia > Lagomorpha > Ochotonidae > Ochotona > Ochotona curzoniae. The sequence continues at coordinate 7,139,176 of NW_024465699.1, forward strand.
TGCACCTGTGAGACCAGTGTGGCCCACCCTCGGTTGCAGCCAAGCTGATGACAGTATCAAAGGGAAGAGCTCGCCTGTCCTCCCGGAGGAAGAACCTGGAGCTCGGACTCAGTGGCCAATCCCCAGGAAGCCAGAATCCATGTCCTGAAGACATCCAACCCCTTCTGGAGGCCGTCCCAGGCCAATGGCACTTTAGCATGGCCTGAAGACCCCAGCTTCCCCTATTGGAAGTTATGGGGGAGAGAGTAGAAGAGGAGAAGCATACCCAGCCTCCCAAACACTACATTACCCAGGGGATGGGGAACCGCCACCCAATGTCATCTCAGGGTCCCCATTGTGAAGCATTTTCTGAAGGTTCTGCTCATGTGGTTTTGATAGTTTTGAGACATTGCTAATATCGCCATTTCATGGATGAGGAAATCCTTCCAAGGTCGAGTGGCTGTCATAGTCCACCTCTGAGTCTTCATTAGCCCAGATGCTGTCAAGCTTCACTGGGGTAGTTGATCATTTTGTCTACCCTCCATCCTCAGCAATCCAATAGGCACTGCCACCAAGCCTAGTCCTGCCCAACACACACTCGGCACCCACGTACCACATGGGGAGCTGTAGCCCAGTCAGAGCAACTCCCAGTAACACCCCACTCGACTGGCCCCCAGCTCTGGTTTCTGCACCTGCCAGCATATGCAATAGACTGGTCCAGTCTTCCCCACATCCCATTGGGATCTCATACATTATTGGGCATTGAAGTCTAACTCAACTCAACCAACTCCACTCCTGCCAGCAGGTGCCACCACCTGTCCTGGTTCTCACACTCACCACTGGGAGTTATAGCCCATCAGAGAGGAGCCCACAACCTCCTCATGGACCCAGTCCCTGCCCCAGATATTGTATTCCCCAGGTAGCTCTACAGTCTACTTGACAGGAATTGCCCCCATTCCCAGCACTTGCCAGCTGATGCTGTGGCGAAGCCCAAGCAGCTTGACCTTATTCTGGCTCATCCCTATACCAGTAGATGCAATCAGATATCCCAGCTGGCTCTCTCCCTAACCCAGTTTGCATGTAGCCCAACAAATGTTGCCCTGCCCAGCCTGGTCTGCCCCCCATTCCAGCTCTTATGCTTACATGCCTAAGCAGTGGCCCAGCAGTGGGGCTCCCAGTACTCCCCTACCAGGCTCACTCCCCTGACCTGGTCTCGCATGTGCTGGTGGTGCAACAGTCCAGTCTAGGATGGCCCGTCTCACTTCAGCATTCGCTGGCAGGTGCTGAAGCCTGGCCTGACCAAGACTGCTCCCATTCCAGTTCACACTTGCTGGAACTGCCACTCAATCCAGTGCAGTCAGTTCTCATGAACTTGTCATTCTTCACTCAACTTACTTGGCTTGTTCCTTCCCCAATGCCGTCCCATTCCCCTAGAGGTCATGGTTGACTCACACTCTGCACTGAATTCCCAAGTCATCAGTGTTTTCATGAGCCTGACATCACTAGAACAATGTTCATATAACACAGTTTGGGAAGGTCAAGGTCCATGGATGGGTGGATGGACCTGGTGAGGGTGGCAGATGGCGGAGCACGTCCAGAAGAAAGATCATAAGGCAAGCCAAGGCTCAGAGAGTCTGGATGCCCACTCAGGCTCTTACAACAACCCTCTCAAGAACAACCTTCCAAGGGACAGATCCCACCAGCATAAGGACCTCCCACTCCACACCAGCCCACCCCAAGAGTGCCATCCTGAGAACCAAGCCCTGAACACCCTGGCTTTTCGGAGATACCCAAACTCCTATCCAAACCATATGAGTCAGGAACTCTGGATAGCTTACATTGCAAAATGTCCCTGGAGTCTGAGCACATGGCTCACATGTGAACCCACTACCACCTCTTATCTGGCTCTCACATCTATGCCACATCGACCTGTGTTCCACACAAAGTGTTCGCAGCATGCCCCTGCTCTGCTCCAGCATGCCCACGGTTCCCACAACTACCTCCAAAGTTCTGTAGGTTGTGACCTTTCTAACCCCATCTACTACTCCCCATCACCCCCCTCCCAGTACACACACACTCTCTGCTTCAGCCACATCAGCCATCCAAGTCCTTCTAGCACACAAATCCTATTCTATCTCAGTTCCTGTACCTGGAACATACTGTGTATCCTCCAGATACCCAGACATTAAGCTCCCACACTCCCTATAGCCTCTGTTCACCATGCCCTTATCACTGGGCCTTGCTCTGATGAATTCATAGAAAATCTCACCCATCGCTTGTCCTCACCCAACCCAGGTTCCTGAATGCCACCTGCTCTGCCTGCATTTGTCAATACATTTCTCAGGGTTTATAACTGAGTGTCTCCTCCAAACTAGCATGTAGACAGGGGATCTGTTATCAGTTTTGCCCAATACCCAGGTTGATATTGAGTTGAAAACTCTATGCTATCTCTGCATCTCAACTGGCCCATCCTTTCAAGTTAGCCTGTCTTGATGGTGCTGATTGCTGCCAAGATCAAAACACTCTGGGCCCACCACAGTAGCCTACTGGCTAAATTCCTCTCCTTGCACACACTGGGATCTCATATGGGCACCAGTTTATGTCCCAGAGTTCCCACTTCCCTTCCAGCTGCCTGCCTGTGGCCTGGGAAAGCAGTCAAGGATGGCCCAAGGCCTTGGAACCCTGCACCCACTTGGGAGACCTAGAAGAAGCTCCTGGCTCCTGGCTTTGGATCAGCTCATCTTCAGCCATTGTGGCAGCTTCAGGAATCAATCAGTGGACAGAAGATCTTCCTTTCTGTATATCTGATTTTCCAATAAAAATAAATAAATCTCTTAAAAATCAAATAACTTGGGCCCAGTGGCATGGCCTAGCAGCTAAAGTCCTTGCCTTGAACACGCCAGGATCCCATATGGGCACCGGTTCTAATCCCGGCAGCTCCACTTCCCATCCAGCTCCCTGCCTGTGGCCTGGGAAAGCAGTCAAGGACGGCCCAAAGCTTTGGGACCTTGCACCCGTGTGGGATACCCCAAAGAGGTTCCTGGATCCTGGCTTCAGATCAGCATAGCATCGGCCGTTGCGGCCACTTGGAGAGTGAATCATCGGACGGAAGATCTTCCTCTCTGTCTCTCCTCCTCTCTGTATATCTGACTTTCCAATAAATAAATAAATCTTTTTTAAAAAATCAAATAACTAAGTATCAAACACCCTACAAGGACTGGGTGGGGTGAGATACAAACACTCCATTCCCTAGCCACCGTTTCCCAGCTGGCTTCTCACCAAGGCACAAGCCCCCAGAACCAGAGGTCAGGAGAGGGTCCATTGGTGCTGGAACCCTTGGCAGGCACAGGCACCAGCTGTGCCCTTGGCATCTGGGTTGGCACTGGGTTGGCCAGCATCACCTGAGCTGTTGACTAAGGCCTTGCTGTCCCCAGCCCCAAGGCTAAGCTAAGCATGCTGTTCTTGCACAAACTGGCTCAGATACAACTGCTGCCCATGCCAGGACTTCCTTATCTTTCCGCAACAGACACTTTTACACAAGAACTTGCAATGTTTTCCATCCATCACCATTCCAGGGCAGGGGCCCCTTTTCTTAGGGGATTGTCCTTAGCTTAATCTCCACCATGCCAAGCAGCATGAGCCATGGCAGGGGCACTCCTGGTCTCAGCCCCACAGGCTGCCCAGTGTCCAAATTGTAGATCCCAGGGTGACCCCTTCCTGACTCTGCTTTCTGTGACCCCTGGCAAATCCCTGCATCTGTCTGTGCTTCCGCCCTCTCCCACCCCTGATGAAATTGAAAATTGTGTAAGTGAAACAGTGATCAAAATAATGCAAAGGTAAACATATAATGTGATAATGTACTCTCCAAAATTCACATACTGAACCATACAGAGTTCTACCTAACTCCAGTGAGATTGGCCTACATTCAGAACTCTACCAATAACACCTGCTGGCTTGCATGTGGGAAGAAAGGTACCCTCATCCACTGTTGGTGGGAGTGTAGGATAGTGCAGTGACTGTGGCAGTCAGCATGAGAGTGCTAAGAGAACTGAAAATAGACTTGCCGTATGACCCAGCTATCCCACTGCTAGGTATATATATCTAGAATATATCTCTGAAGGAACGTATCTCCAAAGACAGTAGCTCAGCCAAGTGGCCAGGGTACAGATCCTATCCAGTACCAACATCAGCCCTGGGCACACTGGATGGGAGACAGCATAATTTTGGACTCTACCCATTGAATCCAACTACAAGGTCAGTGTTGGTCTTCTGCCTGCAAGTGAGACCCAGCAAACATGTTGCACTAAAGCCTAGATCTTCACAGGCTGTGAGTTCTGCACGCTCAGCACACACATGACCAATGTGCTCACAGCACTGGTCACTGCAGAGCATATGCCCATGTGCTTGAAGTATATTGCAGGCTTTTAGGGGTGCAGCACTGGGACCCCTGAGGACATGCCTGTCCCAGCACTTCACCCTCCAGGTCAGAATGATCCTGGAGGAAGCTCTTTCCATCACCAAGGGTTTTGCAGGTGGCCATATACACGCCCATTTGCAGCCAGCTGGGTAGCGAGAAGGACCCTCCTAAAAGTTCTACCACCAAGCCATCCAGCTGTCACTCCTTAGGCCAACACAGATGGAGCACTCAGTCCATGCCTGGAGCCACGTGCACAAATCTAGTCCTGGAAGCCATGAGTAGATGGTCACTGCAGAGAAGTGAGACTAGCAGGTGTCAGGCACCTCTGGGATACCTGCGGGAGAGTGTGGGTAGACAGCAAATACAGACGGGAAAGTTCAGGAGAGTCACCGTGGGTGCGTGGCAGTACTGTGCTTAGAAGAAAAGTCCTCATTGTGACAATGATTGGTGTGCACGGCACGGGTTTCAGTAGCGTAAAGAACCCCAGCCATCGTGAGTTTCAAGCTCCTGGAGTTTCCAGTCCAGCTTGCAAGAGTTCTAACACTCTGATAGCAGGCTCCTGTGAGATGATGGCGTCAGCGCTGGATCCTCTCACACAGGCAGGTGAGGGGCTAAGTGGTGGTCTCACCCCAGGAGCAGAAGTGGTAGGCACATTGTTAAGAAAGAGAAGAGGCCAGGCAGCTTGCAAACGTGGGGGAAGGGAAGCCCTCACAGGGCAGAGAGCTGTCCAGCATCAGGTGTCCCCAAAGGGAGCCTGGAGGACCCCTCCTGAGCCCAAGTAGGAGTAGAAATAGAGGTCATCTGCCCAGGAGAGTGTTATCTATTTGGGTGAGGGGGCTATGGTGCAATCCTTGCACTAGAGTTGACCAGTAAAGTGCCCTCTGTTACAGGAGCAGGCCAGCTTTCTCAGCATCCATCTGCCAAGGCTTCCTGTCCCCAAGGCCCTCCTCAAAGGTGTAGCCAAGCACCTGCCTTGGACAGCCCTGAGCTGGCTGGAAAGCTGACCAATACAGAGAACCCAGTATAAGTGGCTCTTCTAGGGAGTGTGGCTGCATGGCCTCATGCTGATCCTCACCCCAAGCAAGTGAGATAGGGCTTCAAGCAGAACACTCGATAAGATGCTAGACATTGGGGAATACAGAGGCTATACTGTGTGAATACCGACTAGAGACGCTGGCACAGATGAGAGCTCAGCCACTTCCAGAGAAAGGACCGAGGCCAATGCATGGCTCCCCACCTCATCTTCTCTTGCAGAAGCAGCCAGATGGCCCCTGAGTGACCTTGGAAACAGAGCCCTGCCTGAGTCCATGCTAGATGAGGGAGACAGGTGGAAAAAACACCATGATGCTAGGCCACAATGCTTGGGGGACATTTGTGATTGTAGCTCATCCATGTTTCCTGTGTCGGACCCCAGTACCTGGGGGTAACAAGGCCACTGTCTTTCAAGACAGCCACCCCAGTGGCTGTGAGCCTTGAAATCAAGGCTCCTCCTTCAGACTGCCCAGGATAGAAAATCCTGAGGGCAAAGAAGGAAGGAGGAAGGTAACTTTGTAATTTAGGCAATGTCTGGAAAGACTGTACACCCCCACAGTACTCAGCCAATGAGAAACCAGAGGAGCGGCATAAATTGCTTTCTGGAAGTGCTAAAGTATGCCTACTTATCTTGCAAACTCCTGGTAATAAAGTCTCGCTTTCACTGTACTTCCTGGATCTGAGTCCAGCTCTTGAGTAGATGGGTGAGGATATTTCCCACATTTATTTATTCAAAAGGCAGAGTTAGAGAGAAAGGAAGAGAATTAACTTCCATCCAGTGCTTCACTCCCTGAGTGGTCACAACAGCCAGAGCTGAGCTGATCTGAATCCGGGAACCAGGAATTTCTTACAAGTCTCCCACATGGGTGCAGAAGCCCAAGCACTTCAGCCATCCTTTGCTGCTTTCCCAGGCACATTAGCAGGAAGCTGGATTAAACAGTACAGCAAGCACATCATGAACCAGCATCCATAAGGAATACTGGCATTACAGACAGCAACTCTGCCCACTATGCCAAAATACCAGCCTTCGAGCCAGCTTATTTTTAAGAACTGCAGGAAACTACATTTGTGGGGATTCCAGAGAGGAGGGTGAGGGGAGAGATCAAATGTGAATAGTTGGGTAAATATTCATTCAACTCAGGAGTCCCCCCATCCCAGGAAGGGTCAAGGGTAGGTTTGTTTGGCCCTTGATTCCCCTTCCTCGATCCACAACCCACTACATTCTGTGAACAACCCTCCACTCGCTCAGACAGTATGGGTGGGGTAAAGACCTGGCCTGGACCCTTGTCAGGGATTCCTACCCTCCAGCCTCTGTCCACATCTGTCTGGTCATCTTCTCCCACCAAAATGTGAGCCCCTTGGGGTGGGGAACCTGCTATCCCACCACCACACAGGCTTCCCATCAGCCTTAGTGCCTCCAGACACAGGCTGATGCAAGAGCCAGGAAGAGCTGAGGTCTCAGGACAAGACTGGAGCCAGGGAGTTCCAGTGCCCCAGCTACGGCAGTCAGGCCAGAGCAGCTCCCCACTGCTCTGACTCTGCTTCACGCGGGCCCTCAGCAGATTGCATGAGGCCCACCACAGCAGGGAGGGCTGTGGGCCACATTCCATTGGGTGGCCACACTCCATTGTTAGTCTCAATGCAGAATCACATTCAGAGCCATGCCAGAAATCACACTTGCGCATGCCAGAAATCATGCCTGACCGAATGTCCAGGAACCCTGGAGCCTGATCCAAGTTGACCCCCACCCACCCCACCCCCCCAAAAAAAATTACAGTGGTTTCCAGGCCAATGGTGCAGATTCCTGAGGGATAGCTCCAGGTACTAACCCAACTCCATGACTTCACACGAAGGCTTCCCTGCTCTGGCTGCAGCCCACTCAGCCCTCTTCCCTAACTAACTATCCCTGTCTTCAAGGTCAAGTTCACAGACACCTCTTCCACCTGAATCCCCCTCCTTAGAACACATAGCATCTCTGCCTGAAGCTCTTGGGAAAACCCAGGCCCAGGAAGCTGCACTAGTTGGGGCGGGGGACAAGGGGACAAAATGCTGATTGACCAGCCAGGTCCAGAGAGGAGAGCCCAGGGAGCAGGCAATGACTCCCAGCCTGGCCTGCCCACAGCTTGTGCACTCAGGACAGCCTGTGCCTCCTGCACCATCTGCTCACCAAGGGACACCAATTTCAGGGTCAAGAGCAGGTAAACCAAAGCTGGCCCCGTGTGGCACTAGTAAGGGAAAACTAGAACCTACTCCAGTTCATGTCCCGGCTGCTCCACTTCCCATCCAGCTCCTTCCTTGTGACCTGGAAAAGCAGTCGAGGATGGCCCAAAGCCTTGGGACCCTGCATCCACATGGGAGACCCCAGAGGAGGCTCCTCGCTCCTGGCTTCAGGTGGGCTCAGTTCTGGTCATTGTGGCCATTTGGGAAATGAACCAGTGAGTGGGAGATCTTTCCTCTCTCTTTCTCACTGTATATATGCCTTCCCAACAGAAATAAATAAATCATTAAAAAAAAAAAAAAAACAGGGCCCATTGACAGGCCCAGGATAGTGGTCGTATCAGCCAGCGGTCCCTTTCCCCATGAACCATCGAGTGCAGAGCCCAGAAGCAAATAAAAATAGTTGTGGACCACAGGGGTGGAGTTCTTGTTTCGTCTCCAAGCACATATCAGAGGGCTCGGCCACCTGCCGGCAAATCAGCCTTTGCTCCTAGCAGGCACCTTTCCACCACTGGCGCAGAAAAGTCCGCTAATGCCCATATTTGAAGCTGAGGTAACCGGCCATGGGCTGCGCTTCCTCGCTGGCCAACCCAGGCCTACATCAAAGTCCCTGCTATGGCTTTGTTAGACAGACCGTTAGAGCCTGCATGAGTCAAAGCAGCAAACAAATGTGTTTATAGCTGAGCAACTAGCGCTTGCAAGGCCAGGACCCTTCCTCGCAAGGCAGGCCCAGAGCCTCCCAGTGCAGAAGTGCAAGTTCACCCTAGAGCAGACCTCAGCCAGTTGGATGCCTACCTGCTGGTTGATGGGCGGAACCTCTCCTGGCCCAGCTCCACCCCCTTCGGGGCCAGAGCCAGCTGGAACTCCTGGTCCGCACTGGACCACGATGAGACCAGCGCGCACCGCGGTCCTGAGTGCCAGCTGGACGTTCACTGACCTCTCCGTGCCCAGGCACATCCCTCTGACCGTAGGCGTCCCACCTACCTCCCGCACGCATGCAGGAGTCACACAGCCAACACCCACCCCATACAGAGGCTCCCGTTCCCTGGTGGGTCCCTTCGGATGCTGTCCCCTGAGAGACTAAATGGAATTTGCGTTTTGGCTGGGATGCAGCTACACTTCCCTCCCCCCCCCCAGGCAGCACTAAGCCCCCTACTCCCCATATCCACCCCCCCACACTCCCCAGGAAGAGTTGAAAGGTGGGAGTAGGGAGAGAGTGGAGGGAGAGAGGGAAGGAACATAAGGAGCTGCAGCCATGCAAGGAGACAGAAAACATCTGGGCGCAGTCCTGCAGGTGCGGATCCAGACCAGCCTCTCCCAGAACCTCACCTGAACCTCATTTCCTCCTTAACAACCCTTCTCCAAATGCAGTAACATAGGGGTCAGAGCCATAAACTTTGGTTGGTTTACAGCAGATGGACCCGACTGACGTCAGCTTGTCCTCCCCATGGTGGGGACGCCAAACACCCTGTGTGCTGTCCTACCATTCGAAATGGCCTCAAGCAACACAGCTTGCAGGTGGCAGGTCATGAGCCCAGCCAGCCATCTCCTTTTCTTTACGGGTCACTTTCTGGTGTGATTTCTGAATACCCACATAACTGTGCCTTCTCTAAGGGTACACACTGTGATGTTTCAATGCATGCAGACACTGACTAACGACCCAACCTGATGAATGAACACACCGTCACCTTCACAAACTGCTGTTGGTGAAACGTTCAAAACTCCTCTCTCACGGCCGTCTAGGAACAGATGATGTGTTCTTGTTGAGGGTGGGCACCTTGCTGGGCAACAGAGTCCCAGAGCTGACTTCCGTCTGCTGAGCGAACCCTCCCCACCCTGCTCTCCAGCCACCCTCCACAGGCTCTGGGCTTCAGTGCAGTAGACATTTCTAGATCCCCCCGAGGGTCAGCATGCACCGTTTGTCTCCCTCTGCCTGAACCAGCTCCATTTCCTGAGGGCAGGTGCTCTGGGTCTCTGCGAGGTGAGTCCAGGATAGCTACCGTACCTGCTCTTCGCACAGCACCTTGAACCTTGACTCCAGCTATCCCCCTGGCATCAGCTGCCCCCTGGGCTGGAGAGCCCTGGCCACCTCACAGGCAAATGTGCTGAGCTGGCTCAGGCAAGCTTCTGAGTGCTTGCCCTTAACACCAGGCTAAGCGTGGAGATGACTCCGCTTACAAAATAAATAATGTTCCAGATATCTTAGACAAATGTTGGCGTTGGGTTTGGCTTGCCAATAATGCATGTTTGGTCTAAATGGATTTACTTGTCTCCGTGGGAGTGATTAGTTGCCTTAGAAAGCTGCAGCATCTGGGAGTGAAGGCTCAACCCAAGCCAGTAAGAAGGGGATAAGGCAGGGAATTGAAACGCTAAGACACATCCCCTGGGCCAGGCAGTTCACCCATTAGATGAAGGAGTAATTGGGTGGAATTTAAAACGGCCCGTAGACACAAGGCAGGAGAGAGAATCAGGGTGGCTGTTTCTCCCCATCTCACTGGCAGGCAATCAGGAGACAGGCTGTTAGAGCTCAGTGCCTGGTCTGCAGAATTCCACACTGCTCTGTGGGGGAACAGGCTAGCCACCGGGGCTGCTCATGGAGCCATGCTCAACGTAGCCATGCCTCTCTAGTCTCTAGTGCCACCGGGCATCCAATGCAGACAGGTGCTGAGGAAATGAGCCAAAAGAAGTGTGTCAGTAAGAGCAGGCCACCAGCTGCAGACACCTTCACCTCCAGTGCCACCATTTTCCCCCAGAGCCTCACAAAGATGACTGTGTATGAGGCACCTGTGTGAGGTTTCTGACTGCAGACTGGAGGGGACAATGTCCTGACAGCTGAGGTCAGGCCCAGACCACAAAGCCCTTCCTCAAGTAAGCTCTGCAGTGCAGAGGGTCCACCAGCTGGCCACCTGCTTCTCAGACCTTTGAACCTCATTGTAGCCGTTGGACTAGGATCTTCCCCCACCTGTGCTGATCTTGGTGAAGAGCTTTCAGTAGCAAACCATACTGACCCTTGGAGCAAACCCCAGAAGCCAGGGCTGGCACTTTATCCATTCTCTCCAAAACACAGAGGGCTTGCAACTGGCCCTGAGGACTTGCAGTTAGATGGCATAGGGAAAGGAGGGACAGAGATCCTCCTGGCCTGACAGCTGGACAGGGCAGTATCCTTACACCCAGGCCTGGTGGGTTCTGGTGCCCAGTGGACCTGCAAGTAGAGTTGCCCAGGAGGCCATGGAATGTGAATCCTCATGCTCAACAAGGTGGCTGAGCATCATCAGTGGCTGGACTCTACCTGCAGCTGGGATACACATCCAGGCCAGGCTTGGGGTGGATGGGCAGGGCAAGCAGGAGGAAAGGCTCTCTTCCAACCACTTTCCAAGGCCTTGCCTGCCCCCTTTCTGACAGCCTCGGAGCCCTCTCCTGGAGGACTTGGCTGTGAGAAGCCATGCCTTGCTTCTCCCATCCCTGGGCTGCTGTGCCTTCCTCACCTCCTCTCTTCCAGCCTACCCTGGCCTCACCTGGTTTGCAGGAGAGGAAAATGCAGTCCTCCTGGCATGCTTCCTCTCTGGATCTCCACTTGGGTCTCTTTTCTTCTCTTCCATATGAAATACAGAAAGGGGTCACAGCTTCGTGTCCTGCCCCAGGAAGAAGGAGGCAGAGACCCACCAAAGAGCCCTAAGAAGGACAGAGACAGAGAGGGGCTGGCTCGGGGACTGGCACAGCCAGATCCAAGCAACGGAGTAGATGCAGGCAGGCAAGCTGAGAAGAACAGCTGCCAGGAGGCATCTGTGAGGGCAGGACCCTGGCCAGTCCCATTGCAAAACGGGAGAAGGAAGAGCAATCCATATCAGGAATTGATTAATGAATGAATGGGATGTTGGGACAAGGAGACAATGGCACTGAAGCAGTACTGGAAGGGGAAGGATGGGCTGACTTCCCCCTCCTCCATCCCGGAGAGCAGCATGTGCCTAGCCGAGGGTCCAGGCTGTTGTCTCGGAGAGGGGTGGTGTTAGAAGCCTGCTAGCCAGAGCAATGCCAGTCCCCCGCTGAGTCCATTTTGTTGACACTTCAGCTTTCATCAAGGCATGTTTGCAAATCATGGGTGTCCCTCAGGCTTGCCTTTCTAGCTTAGCCCCCACCATCCGCCCTGGAGAAATAGCTTCACCACTTTTCTCTGATTAAAAAGACTATAAGGGCAAATATATATATCCAAACACAAAGGAACTGAATAATAAAATAACCAAACTCAAAAAATATAGAATATGAACTTCCTCTGCAACTTGGCCTCCTGACTTGACATGACTCCTTCAAGACTTTGGTCAGCTGCTCCTTCAGTGCCTGGCAGTCATGCGTGCCCAAGAGCTGTTTATTCTACTGGAAAGTCAGTTACAGATACAGAGAGAGACAGAGATTCTCCATTCACTGGTTCATTCCCCAAACAGCCACAACAACCAAAGCTGGGCCTTCCTGAAGCCGGGATCCAGGAGCTTCTTGCAGGTTTCCCACATGGATGTAGGACCCAAGGTCTTAGCCATCCTCCATTGCTTTCCCAGGCACATAAGCAGTGAACTGGATAGCAGGTGGAGCAGCCTGGACTTGAACAGGTGCCCAAATGGGATGCTGGCACCGTAGGGCGAGAATTAGCCTGCTATACCATGGCGCTGACCCCAATCAGTTTCACTGTTTTAGCAAGGTCTGAAGGTTGCACTGTGCATGGACTGAGGTTGTGTCACACGCACGCTTACACACACCTTTGGGGAGCATACACTTTGTTGTTACCCTGGGCGTTGCTAAAGGAAGCACTCCTGCATATACTCAGAGATTTGTGGTGGTGCAGCACGTTCCACATCCTCAGGTCAGTGGTAGGCAGGGGCTACAGCTAGGTAAAGTCAAGGGATTGCCTGCCCACAGGGGACTCAGACACTTGGAAAGCCACTGTGACTACTGCCAGAGCAGCAAGTGAGGGAGGGAAGGGAATGGGGCAGAAGTGAGCCGGGGGTAAGGGAGAGAAGATAGAAGACTTGCTGGAAGATGTGTTCCTCCACAGGGTTTCACAACCACCAGCCAGTCCTCATGGTCTGTTCTCCTTTTCTGTACATTGTCAGCTGGATTGGAGGGGATCTTCTAAACTGAAGAACCTATTTCCCAAACTTCCTTGCAGCCTAGTCGGTCACGTGACCAATTCTTGGCAATGGGGAATTATGCAGAAGCCATGAGCTATTTCCAGGCTGTCCCTGCCCTTCTCTCTGGCCACGCAAGTGTTTCCAGGTGTTTGACAATCCAGGGCAACTGAGAGAAGCTGTGCCTCCTGGCTATTCCGCTCACGGGCACACAGACACTTTGCTAAGCTCCTCACAGCGATCGTCATTTAATCCGATCAGCAACCTGGAACCTGGGTACTCTGATTATCGCTGTTCTGCCAGTGAGAGAACTGAGTGACCAAGAGACTAGGAACCTCACCTAAATTCACACAGCACGTGAGAGAAAAATCTAGAATATGCACCGTCACTCCAGATCCAGGGTATTGTTTGTTTTTTGGTTTTTTGTTTGCTTGTTGTTGTTGTTGTTTGCGACCTCTCTGTGCCTTCATGCACCAGTTCCTGTCCTCCGTGGGCTGCCAGGTACAATAACAGGTTGAGTGAGACAGACATCACGTAACACAACATGCACAGGGCAAGGAAGACCAAGTCAGCAAATAGAGCTGGTCTAAATCATGTCAGCATGCACTTTGTTATTACCCTGGAGTGGAGTTTTATTACCTCATGGAGTGCAGGGTATTGCTGGGAAAGGCCATCGAGCAGGGACCTGAGGAGGAGGCAGGGAGCCACAGGATGCGTTGACCTGCTCCCACAGACTGGCTCAAGCACACCTCAGCCTCTGCTCCCCTGGGTATGAGGTGTCTGGTGGCAGCCTGGGCAGGTGACTGGACAGAGGATACGTGCCCACCTCTGCAATTCCCAGCACATCCCAGGTGCCTGTCCAGTGCCTCCCAGCAAGCCATCCAGCGAACTCCCAAAGTCAAACCTCCTCACAGCAGATACCAGGATCATTCCCATTTCACAGAGAGAGAAACTACAGCACCAGGGGCTATGTGGCAGACCCCAGAGGTCGCGAGGCTCATGCTTACTGCGGCTCCAGAGGGGCACTTCTCCTGTGCAGCAGCAAATAGGACCTCAGTCTCTTCACATGCTGAGACTGTCTGCAACAGAACAAGCAGCCAACCGTGCCAGGATAGTCTGTCCACCCCGTAGGTTGGCAGTGACAATCTGATGTCCCCAAAGAGACACAGGATGGGGACAAAGCTGTTGGAGGCAGAGGTCACTCTCTACTCTGTGAGACAGATGTTTGGACCCCCAAGAAAATGAGGAGGGGGGAGCCCACCAGTGATGGGCACTGAACAACCCAGGTACAAGGAAGAGCAGTGCCAAGCCAAGGCCTGAAATGTGGAGGTCCTTTCACTTGGCTACACCACTGGCATCCTGTGTGGCAATCTCACCCAAGCCAACATCTCCCACCCCCTCACTGCCCTCCTGGATACTACCACCTGTACCTACTTCCCTGCCACAGAGTCTGTCTCTGGCATCCCTGACTTGATGCAGGAAGAACCCTGGAATTGTTGAGGTTCCATCTGCCAGAAGCTGCACTCCCAACACTCACAGGGGCTGTGGGTCTGGACACGCAGCCTTGGTATCCACCCGGAGAGGCAGTTGCTGTCCACCACCATCTTACAGACTGTATAGGGAAGTACAGGGTAGGGAGCCAAGGTGCCCCAGGTAGCTCAGTGAGGTCCTGGAACAGGCTTCCATTCTGGCTCCAGACATCCAATGATTCCATTTTCAGGAATTGAATAAGCAAATAGTTAAACACAGCAGTTGTGAGGAATTAAGTGGTGTAAACAGTTAACATGTAATATTAGGTTAATTACACACAAAACGGAGCACTTGCAACTTACCTTTCTTGGGGTCTCGTCCACTTGCACCTGTGCCACCTGGGACATCACAGTGTACAAGCAGATGGACCTGGTTGAGGGGATCCTGGGACTAGCAGCCACGACTCACTCACCTCTCTTCACTCCCAACCTCCCCACCCTGTGACCACCACCATCTTGGAGGTTGCTCTCATTTTCAGTGACATTTGGTGGCATTCATCTCAAATTCAGCTCAAATGCTATTCCATACAGATCACAGATGCCACCCCGTGTGGAGCCATGCTTCTGCACAGCTAAAATTAAGGACTTGGTGACTGACATCAAAGAGAGACCTTTAGCACCCTTGCTCCTTATTTCTCTTTTCCTATTTGTTTGTTTTAACAAGTTCTCACAAAGGAGACCTTTGTGTGCGTTATCAGGCACTCATGGGTCTTCCTTGAAAACACATTCACCCAGATTGTCTGCCCGTTTCTTAACTGAGATGCCATTGAACTGTAAGACTTCTTTAGAAGTAAGTCTCCTGTCAGATTATAGCCTTGCAAATGGTTTCTCCCATTCTGTGAACTGTGCTTCGCTTCTTTGAAGCACAAGCATTTTAATTTCTATAAAACCCACTTTATCTACTTTTTCATCAGCTGCTTGTGCTTTTGATGTCCTATTTAAGAATCCTTTTCAAAGCCCAAGATCATGAAGATGTTCTCTTTGAACACTTACGCAGTTTCAGCTTTTCGGTTTGTCTTTGTTTTATTTTGTTTTAAGATTTATTTATTTGAAAGGCAGAGTTATAGAGCAAGAGAGAGAGAGGGGGAGATTTTCCATCCACTGATTCACTCCCTACATGGCTGCTACTGCCAAGAGTGGGCTCAGAACCAGAGCTTCATGTGGGTCTTCGAAAGTGCTACCAGGGGTCCAAATACTTGGGCTACCTTCCACTGCTTTTCTCAGATGACACACCTGGCTCCTAGCTTCAGCCTGGACCAGCCAGGGAAAAGTGGCCATCTGGCCATCTGGGGAGTGGACCTGCAAATGGACGACCTGTCTCTCCCTCTCCCTCTATTTTTTCTTCTCTCCTCTCCCTCAGTTGACCATGGAGATGTGGGTTTATCTCTCATCTCTGATCCTGATCTTACGATCCGCACGCCTTTCCTTGTGCTGGACCCCACTATCTTCATGAGCACTGTTTTGTAGTCAATTTTGAAATTAGAAATGGGTGTGTTCTTGAACTTTTTTCTTAAGCCTGTTTTGGCTAATCGGAGACTCTTTATAATTACATGCAAACTTTTAAATTACCTGTCTCTATCAACAAAGAAAACAGTTGGTATTCCACTAGACAACCCTGAATCTGTAGATCAACTGGGGGGGGGGGGGAGTTGCTACTTTAGCAATATTATTTTCTTCTCAGTGCTTTGTACTTTGCAGAGTAAACATTTCGCATTGGTTTTTGCTAAATGTATTCCAGAGTGTTTTATTTAGTGTGATGCTATTTGAACATGGATGCTGTTTAAATATGATATGGGTATGCCATATTTAAGTTATTCATTCCAGCAGTTGGCAAATATTTGTGCTGTTTCCACTTTCCAGTTGTTATAAATAAGGCTGCTATGAACATTTGCGATTTTGTGCTGACGTTTGCTTTCAGCTCTCCCGGGCTGCTACCTGGAAGCAGAATTACTGAGTCATAAACTGCACTCTGTGCTTAACTATTTGGAGAACCTCCAGATCTCTTTTCATTGAATTCTATTTAAGTGGAATTGACTTCTTAATTTCTCTTTTTGGGTAATTTATTACAAATGCATAGAAATACACCTGACTGGGTTTTATTTTTAAGATTTATTTAATTTTTTATTGGAAAGTCAGATTTATGGAGCGAAGGAGATACAGAGAGAAAGATCTTCCATCCACTGGTTCACTACCCAAGTGGTTGCAACAGCCGAAGCTGAGCCAATCCAAAGCCAGGAGCCAAGAGCCTCTTCTGGGTCTCCTATGCCAGTTCAGGGTTCCAAATATTTGGGCCATAGTCCACTGCTTTCCCAGGCCAAAGGAAGGGAATTGGAAGGGAAGCAGAGCAGCTGAAACACCAACCAGTCCCATATGGGATCCTGGCGCATGCAAGGTGAGGACTTTAGGTACTAGACTACCATGCCAGGCCCGCTCCTGACTTTTATATTCTTGGTGACTTAGATTATTATAGTTATTATGGGTTTTTTTTTTTAGTGGATATCTTACATCCTTTAAGATTTTTTTTAAGCAGGTCATGTCATCCATGAGTATAAATATTTTATTTCTTCTTTTCCGATGTAGTTTCCTTGTTTTTCTGAGCCGAATGCCCTCCACACCGTCCACATACTGCTACATAGGAGTACCAAGAGCAGACATTATTTTTCTACTCCTGGTCTTTGGGACACATTCACCATCAAATAAGATGGAAACAGGCTTTTTCATAGATGCCCTTCATTAGGTTGGAAGCTTGCTTGCATTCCTAGTTTGCTGTTTCTATAATGAAAGTTGTATTTACCAAATGTTTTTCTGTATCGATTATTGCAGTATACTCATATATTAAACCAACCTTTGGTCACAGTTTATAATTCTTTTAAATGTTTCTGCATTTAGTTTGGCTGCATTCTGTTAAGGACTGAACTTTTATTCATAAGAAATATTAGTCCAGGGCCCAACATGGTGGCATAGCAAGCTAATCTTCTGCCTAACAGTGCCCGTATAACATATGGGCACCCGTTCATGTCCCAGCTGCTCCACATCTGATATAGCTCTCTTTGTAAAATCTGCTCTCCAAATAAAAATAAATAATTATTTTTAAAAAAGAAATATTAGTGCGATCTTCTGGTGATGTCCTTGTTCCAAGGTAGCACTGAACTCAAAATGAGCTTGTTCGCTTCTCTTCCATCTCATAAAAGGATTTGTAAAAACTTAGTTTTAATTCTTTTAGGGTAGAATTCCGGAGTCTTGGACCTTGGCTTTTTTGTGAATAAATTTTATTAGTAATTGAATGTCTTTATTTTTTTTTTAACACATCTATTGGGTTTCTATTTCCCAAATCAGTACTAACAATTTGCATCTCTCTGGAAATGTGTACATTTCGTCTTAATCATCTCATTTTTGGCATGAAACTACTCAAACTGTTCCATTGTAATCCTTTTTATTTCTCTAATGTTGGTAGCAACGTCTCCTCCATCAATCTGATTCCAGCAATTGTCATCATTCGTGTCTCCTTGCTTAGCCTAGTTAAAAGCATATCAGTTTTGTGGATTGTTTGATTTCATTGAATCCTTCTATTTTGTTTCATTACTTAATTTCCACTATTTCTTTTTTTTTTAAAAAAAGACTTATTTTTATTGGAAAGGTAGATATGCAGAGAAGAGGAGAGACAGAGAGAGATCTTCTGCCCACTGATTCCCTACCAAGTTGGCCACAATGACCAGGGCTGAACCGATCTGAAGTCAAGAGCCAGGAGCCTCTTCTGGGTCTCCCACATGGGTGCAGGGTCCCAAGGCTTTGGGCCGTCCTCAACTGCTTTCCCAGGCCACAGGCAGGAAGTTGGATGGAAAGCAGGACCGCTGGGATTAGAACCAGTGCCCATATGGGATCCTGGCAGGTGCAAGGAAAGGACTTCAGCTGCTAGGCTGCCACTCCAAACCCAATTTCTTTTTTTTTTTTTTTTTTTAAGATTTATTTTTATTATTTTTTCATTGGAAAGGCAGATATACAGAGAGGAGAGACAGAGAGGAAGATCTTCCGTCCGATGATTCACTCCCCAAGTGAGCGCAACGGGCCGATACTATGCCGATCCGGAGCCAGGAGCCTCTTCCGGGTCTCCCACGCGGGTGCAGGGTCCCAAAGCTTTGGGCCGTCCTCGACTGCTTTCCCGGGGCCACAGGCAGGGAGCTGGAAGGGAAGCGGGGCTGGCGGGATTAGAACCGGCGCCCATATGGGATCCCGGGCGTGCAAGGCGAGGACTTTTAACCACTTGCGCCACCGTGTCGGGCCCCAAACCCAATTTCTACTATTTCTTTTCTGCTTCTTTCTTTAGGGTCAAAGAAGATTGCGATTTTTTTCTCTAGGGTCTTAAAATGAAAGGATAGGTCTTTCATTTGGCATTGTTCTTTCTTCTGAATATTACCTTTATGGCTAATGATGTCCCTCTAAATGCTTTTACTGAATTTCATAATTTAGGATGTGTCCATCATTCTCCTCAAAGAATTTTCTCATTTTGTTTTCTATTTCTTCTTATGATTACTCGGAGTGCACAGTCTAATCTCCATATATTTGTTTTCTGATGCTAGTTTCTAACCTTATTCCATTATAACTGGAGACTACATTTTGTGCCATTCCTGCCATCTTAAATGTATTGAGGTTCGTTTTATGGTCTTGGGTATACCATGGAAAACAACCCAGGTGTACCAGGTATATCCAACCCAGGTGTTGGATAGAGTGCTCTGTCAGGTAAGTCAGCTTGGCTTACTGTTGGTTAGTTTTCCATTTCCTTGTTAAACTTACATGTACTCTGACACACGGTTGAAAATGAGTTACCTAGGGCCCGGTGCAGTGGTGCAAGTGGTTAAGGTCCTCGCCTTGCACGCCCGGGATCCCATATGGGCACCGGTTCTAATCCCAGCAGCCCCGCTTCCCTTCCAGCTCCCTGCCTGTCGCCTGGGAAGGCAGTCGAGGACGGCCCAAAGCTTTGGGAACCTGCACCCGCGTGGGAGACCCAGAAGAGGCTCCTGGCTTCGGATCGGCATAGCATCAGCCGTTGCGCTCACTTGGGGAGTGAATCATCGGACGGAAGATCTTCCTCTCTGTCTCTCCTCTCTGTATATCTGCCTTTCCAATAAAAAAAATAAAATAAATCTTTAAAGAAAAAAGAAAATGAGTTACCTACATCTGCAGCTATTATTGCTGATTTGTCTATTTAATATTGATTTGAGCTTTTGCTTCATGTCTTGGTACTCTATCATTAGGCGCATATGTGTTAACCACATCCTATCTTCCAGATTAATTAATCTTACCAGCATCCTGTATGTTTCTCTTCATCTCTAGCAGCATGTTTTATTTTAAAGTCTTTTTCAGCTGGTATTAATATGGTCACACCAGTTTTCTTATGGGTCATATTATATGATATACCTTTTTTTCATACTCTTACATTCACTTTGTGCCTTTGACTCTAAGAGCATCTCTTTTGGACGACATTTGATTGAACCATGTTTGGGGGCCTGGTATGATGGCTTAATTGGCTCATCTTCTACCTCCAAGTACCGGATCCCATACGAGTGCCAGTTCATGTCCCAGGGAAGCCCTACTTCCCACCCCGCTCCCTGCTTATGGCCCGGAAAAGCAGTAGAAATTGGCCCAAGGCCTTGGGACCCTGCACGCAAATGGGAGTCCAAGAAGAAGCTCCCAGCTCCTGACTTTAAATCAGCTCAGCTCTGGCCAGTGTGGCCATTTGAGGACTGAACTAAAGGATGGAAGATCTTTCTCTCTGTCTCTCCTTCTCTCTGTATATCTTTCCAATGAAAATAAATAATCCCGAATCGTGCTTTTTTGTGTAGTCTATTTTTGTTAACTGGACTGTTAAATCCATTCCTTTGATCCTAAAACTGACCCAGTTGAGACTTTCCATTTTACTTTTGGTGTTCTATGAACCTCAGTTCTTTCTTCATCTTCCCAGCTCTTCTCTGCCACTTCTTTTGTGTTGAGTATTTCCTATGGTAGTCTTAACTCTTTGGTCGTTCTTCATTACACTTTTGAGTTACATTTTTAGTGATTTCTGTGTGTATCTTAACTCACCAGAATCAGATTCCAATTTATACCTGTCTAATTCCAATGAGGCATAAATACCTTATTCTTGTACAGCTCTGTTCTCTTTCCTTCCTCTTTCTATGACATTACTATGCCTATTATATCCATTAATGTTACAAACCCAATAATAAACTGCTATAATTACTACTTTACTAGCAATGGTCATTTCCTTAACTCAGTGCCACCTGTCTCCCAACTGCCACCTTCATTCCATTGTTACTGACAAGTGCATTACATTTCTTCAGCTATAAGTGTGGTGTTTAGTACAATCACCCTTTAATTCAGTTAGGAGAGAAAATGAGAGAAATGTGCATTTATAGCATCTTTTAAAGTATGCCTTTGCCATTTTCTCTTCTTCACACCCATCTGTGTCTTCCTCGGCTCTGACTCCTTTCCTGTGCCCCTCATTAGGCACCCTCAGACCCCTCCTTTTTGTGACATTCGGCACCAGGAGCACCCAGGTGCCTCACCCTACAGCTGGAGGAGCCATCCGCCAGGGTGAATTCAGTCAGAGCAAGAGAAGCAAGAAGAGGGAGAGCTCCAGACACCCCACCTGGAAGGCTTGCTTCGCAAGTCATGGAAAGAACACCTGCTGGTCAGACCCCTCCTGTGGCCCAGGCACCTGCAGGGGCATGGTCAGGATGGGGCACTCCCACTTAGTGGATGAGGAAAATCAAGTGACTCATTCTAGGCCAAGAGCTGAGATGAGATCTTAATATCAGTTTGTCTGACTACAATGCCTAAATTGGGTAAGGTTCCCACACCATTGGAGGGGAATGTTTAAAAATGTTCAGGTACATTTGTAAAAGATTTATTTATTTTATTTCGAAAAGCAGATTTAGAAAAAAAAAAAAAGATACACCAAGAAAGAGCTTCCATCTTCTGGTTCATGCGCCAAATGACTGCAACAGCCAGAGCTAAGCCTCTTCAAAGCCAGGAGCCAGGAGCCTCCTCAGAGCTGCCACACGGATGAAGAGTCCTAAGGACTAGGCTCACCCTCTACTGTTTTCCCAGGCCACAAGCAAGGAGCAGGATGGGAAGTGGAGCAGCTGGGAAACGAACCGGTGCCCTTATGGAATCCTGGCACTTGCAGGTAGAGGATTAGCCAGTTTAGCCATTGCACTGGGCCCTCAGATACATTCTTTGAATGAAGGCCAAGTGTGTTTCCAGCTGCCCCTCCAGGAAGTACCTTGGTGAATCTGTGTGGTTCAACCCAGTTCTCCAAACTGAAATCAGGAGGAGAAATGGGAGGTGGGGCCTAGTTTTCATTGATCGAAACGCACTTTGCCTTCTCACAAAATAATGCAACTTCTGGCCACAAGGGGAAATGAATTCCATCCACGTCCTATCACACTTGGGCAGCGTCACGTCGGAACACAGATGGGCTGTCGCGGTCCGAGAATGTCTCAAGATTTTGTTTGTTTCATTATAAGGATAGCATAAGCATTAAAATGGAAGTAATACATAATCCATGAAAGAAATTTGAAAATACAGGAAAGTATAAAGAAAATGTAAATCACACCAGATTGCTCTATTTAAAAACCACCACTATTAACCATGCGGTGCATTTTCGTGTTTCGTTTCAAGAGTTCCATATGTATATATTCTGCTTCTTTCCACTTTGCATTCCCTGAATGTTTCTCCACAAACATGTTTTTAACGACTGCCTGATTCATTGTTAGATGATTATAGCCTCACATGGGGATACTTTAGAAAATTCAAGGCAAGTGCATAGGATGAAGAAATTACCAAGCTGATGCTATGGTGCAGTGGATGAACCCACCTCCTATGAAGTCAGCATCCCACATGAGCACTGGTTCAAGACCCAGCTGCTCCACTTCCAGTCCTACTCCCTGCGAATGTGCTCGGGAAAGCAGCAGAAGATAACCTAAGTGCTTGGGTCCCGTCACCTACATGGGACAAGTTCTGGGATTCCAGTTCCCCTAATCTAGTCCAGGCCATTGTTGCCCCTTGGGGGGTAAATCGCAAAGAATGGAAAACCTCATTCTCTCTCTCTCCCATCTCCATCACTCTGCCTTAAAACAAATAAGATAAGAATTTGTTTTTAGAAAAGGAAAAGATTGGCGCATGAACTCCCAAGTGTAGGGAGTGCATCAAGTGAGAGGCAGACTTTTCACCACCAGCAAGAGGGCCCCGGCCCAGTGAATGGAGTTGGATAGTGATGCTTGAAACAAGTGTGATGCTGATGTGAAACTGCTGTGAGGAGAATGCACTGGGAAACCACCTGTCTTCCTCTGTTGTTCTCTGTGTTTCTTGCTGTACTTAAACCCTCGTGTTGCTTGGCTTTTCAGTTTTCTGACTTACCTTGAAGAGTTCTGCAATGAAATTCTAAGGAAAAAAAAAAGAAAATATGTAGGGATGAAATTATTTAAATTTTGCTTGAAAGTCAGAATTACTGGGAATTGACGGAAGAGACACAGAGAGACCTTCCATCTGCTGACACTCCCCAAACGACAACAATGGCTGCAGCCAGAAGCCAGGAGCGTCTTTCGGTTCTTCCATGTGGGTGAAGGGGCCCAAGGCCTTGAGACACCCTCCACTGCTTTTCCATGTACATTAGCAGGGAGTTGGTTTAGAAGTAGAGCAGCCAGGACAAGAACCGGCACCCATGTGGGATACCAGCTATGCCACCGCAACAGCTCTGTGCATGGATGTTTAGAAACATTCACACCAAAACAAGTCTAAAACTGAATCCATTTTCAATGAGTTTATTGAATTCCCTCAGACGCTTGGGGTTTCCCACTGCAGCAAGCTCAGGACCCAGACTTCCATCTGTAGCTTCTTTCAGGCACTGGGGGAGAAGGAGGGAGATGTATGAATAACGGAGGAAGAAAGGAGAGGCATGGGAGAGAAAGGGACGGTGTTCCACCCTGTAAGTGATCTATGACCAAGCTGGCAATCTCAAAGGAACCAACTTTGAAATCAGGAAGTGGTGAGCCTAGTAAAGACACAGTTCAAAGCCAAAGGGATCAAATGCCTCCATCCACCAACTTGAATCAGATGCTTTCTGACACATGTGCCCAGCTTGTAGCCAGAATAAAACCCAGGGATTCCCCCAAAACAAAGTTTGCTCTGGAGCCGGGCGTAGGGAGGAGTGGCTCAAAGCAGGAGCTGGCAGGCTTGGGCCCAGACACTGCTTGCTATTTTATCAACCTGTTCCCAGCTGCTTGCCCAAGCTACTTAGTCTTCCTTCACCACGACTTGCATTGTCTTATTCTTAAAAATCACATTATGTTGGCTGAGGAGGGGCCTTGACCTCTCTGGCAAAGGCCTGAAGCACCCAACCCAGCCCCAACTCTTACCGTCTAGTGTCTGGGCCCACTTCCTGATTGGTCTCCACCCTGAGGTGGGGGATGGGTGGGAGGGATGTCGGACAGGAAAGGTCTAACTAGGACCATCTCTAAGGGCCACCCACTCCGACATCCTAGGACTTCGGGACAATGATTTATCAGGATCCCTGGGCTGACCACAGATCTTTCCATCTCAGACTCATGGGCAGATCAAGGGCCTGAGGGACCAAGTCCAACTTGCCCTGATGCGGTCTCCTCCACCAGCTGCCCGCTGCATCTCCCAGCAATAAATTCAGGTGATACACAGATAAACATCTTGTGCAACTTGGACACTACACCATCCTGAAGGATCTTGGATGCTCGGGGAACATGCCCAGTGGGAAGAGAAGAGAGCCAGCTCCCATAAAAAGGCCGGCCGCCATGCACCAATCATCGTGTGTGGAGTACTGGGCAGCCTGCGTGGGCACCTGGAGCAAGACCCTCATCAAGGCCTCCAACAGCATCCACCGTGCCAGGCAAAGCTTGTGTTCAACAGCGACACTTGTGGCAGCAGCAGGAATAGCAGTGTCCCTGTCTTGATTGGCTTCTGCACCAGTCTTCCCTGAGGTCCGCAAACAGGCCCCCAGGGCTGTAGGCTCTGGGGGAGCTTGCCCAGTTTCTACCCATCACACAAGACACAGCAGCTGAAGGCTCCGTAGCTCATAGGCATGAAACCTTTTCTCCCCATCTCCACCCAGTTGCCCAGGGAGACCCACCAACTCTTCTTGCACTGTCTGAGGCATCCTTCTAAATACTAGGGGATCACACCCACTGTCTGCATCATATGAATGAGAATGCTCATGGAATAGTAGCTTTCTTGCAGTTGCACATCATGCACTCTGAAAGAGGCGCCACTCTACACTCCCCAAGGCCTCTCCCTGCCCACAGCAGTAACTGGACTAAAGTACATCCCAAGATTACGTGGGCCACAGGTTCTGTCTCATGATAGCTCCCTTGGGAACCCATCCCCAGATGCCTTTGGCTCTCATGCAGCCGAGCCCCCTGGGCCAAAAGTTGCCCAACATTGCACGAAGTGTGGTTGTGTTGTTTTTGCACGGTTTAGCCGGTGCGTGAAGCGAACCTCAGCCATCAGCACAATTTCAGAAAATCAATTTGTATTCTGCCAGCCCATGTGTCATGAATGAGTTGTGCTAATACCACAGTAAGGAACATCTGGAAGCCTGACAGCTGCAGGGGAGTGGGGTGCAAGGAACATATAGAGAAGATGGGTGTTTAGTTTTTGTTTTGTTTTTTTTTTTTTTTTTGGTTTTTTTTTCCATTAGCTAGACAAGCTCGTGCACACAACAGAAGAGAGACAAAATAGAAACCTGACATAGGGGCAGGGAAAAGAGAGGGATGCAGTCACATCCAACTCAGGCAGCCCACTGACCCCCTTCTCTATGCCAGGTCCTCCTCAGGTGGGATGTGGCATGCTCCCAAGAGTCCGCTGGCCCAGGGGAGCCAATGGTTTCCACACATCTCCACACAGCTGAGCTCAAGATGCTCGAAAAGCATCACATGAGCAGGTAGGCTGCAAAGGCATCTCCACAGAGAACACATTCAGCTCAGCCTGAATGGAAGCCTGCACAGGTGTTTGCCACATAAACAGGGAGGGGTTACTCCAGGCCATTGGTGAGAGCCAGAAGGGCTCAGCTGACCAGTGGGGAACAGAGGATAGTCCACTAAGACTTGGCAGACTTATTGTCAAGGGTGTGCATTTGGACTTGCAAGGGTAGAGGTGATGTGAGTCTTCTTAGAGCCACACCACAGATGGAACCCTCTGTGGCCACCATATAGTGAAATGATAGGGGAGCCATGGCTTGTTGGTTGGGGCAGGGGGAGAATGCTTCCCGCCATACCACCCCTTTCACAGCACCACTGAGCTCCTGGCAGGAGCCCAGCACTGTGCACAACCCGGAGACTCAGTAAGCACCAGGTGGACAAGGAGTTCGCCTGCTCATGACCCGCGGACAGCAAGCATAAGCTGCACTCTGGTTCAGCAACCATAAGGCAAGCACAGTGTTGTTTGGGATGTTGTGGCCATGAGTGCCTCTCAAAGAAGAGCACAGTGAAAAAAGAGCTGCTGATAAGAAAATGGGGCTCAAGGTATACCCAGGTAGATGAGGCTGCCAGGGTTGAACTGATCTGAAGCCAGGAGCAGGGTACAGGATCCAAGGTCTTTGGCCACCCTCCACTGCTTTCTCAGGCCTGGACATAAAGCAGCCAGGACACAAAGCAGTGCCCATATGGGATGCTGTATTTAGAGGCAGAGGATTAGCTAGTTGGGCCATCATACTGGACCCTGGAACCTTTTGCTTATAGGTCAATGAGACCCCAGCCTTTGGTGGGGCTGTGTGTGCCTCAGCCTTTACCACTGCAGAAAAAACCTGGGGCAGGGGTGGGATGGGGGAGGGAAGAAGGGTTATTACACATGATTTTGCAGCTTCACAGTCCAAGACCAGGCAATGAGGAGAGCATTGGATGGCAGGCTGCACGCAAGGATCTCAAGGCTAGCGTGGAAGCAGAGACAGGGTCCCAGCTTGTGCTTCATGTCCAGGAGACTCTATCAAGCCCCCACGGGGATTCTGATCCTACGAATTGCTTCCCTGAACCCTCACCTTCAAACACCATACTTTGAATTAATCTCCACCCTCAGTCCATCAACCGTCAGTAATTAACCCTATAACTATCAATACTAACCTATTAACCATCAGCATTAACTCAACAACCATCAGTAGTTAATCTATCAGCTATCCATACTAATCCATTAACCATCAACATTAATCCACTAACCATCAGTATTACTCCATTAGCCATTAACACAAGGTTTTGAGAACCAAGTTTCTAAAACTTAGCCTTTAAGGGCACATCCAAACTATACCAAGGTGGAACCAGACCCTCCACCACCACCACACACACAGACACACACCACCTCTAATTCCTGAGATGTGAAGCAAGGGCCATCTGTTGGGATTTCTGAGTCACATTGCTCAGAGGAAAGGCCCCTCTGATGTCCCAGGGGCAACACCAGGCAAGGACCCAGAGGAACACTGTGTTGGATCCAAATGCACCTCGTTCCAGGGGATCTTTGAGAATGAGCATGGGAGAATGAGCCCAACCAGCTACCTGGGCAGGAAAGCACCAGCAATGGGATCTCTCCGGCAGGGGACAGAGTCCCCTGCAACAGACCAGCCTGAAGTATAGGGTGAGGCTTCCCAAAACTACCATGAAGAATGTACGGGATACCAGGTCCCCCTTTGCCTCTGCCCATCCTCAAATCTACAAGACACCAGCCCTTTTAGCCTCTGCCCACCCTGAAACCTGCAAGATCCCAGGTCCCTCTTAGCGGCTGTCCACTTTGAAACCTACAAGACAACAGGCCATCTTAGCATCTGCCCACCCTGAACAATGTACAAGACCCCAAGTCCCTCTTGGCGGCTTCCCACAATGAAACCTACAAGACCCCAGGTCCATTGCGCGGTAGCCTAGAGGCTGGGGTCCTCACCTTGCACACATTGGGATCCCATATGGTCGCCAGTTCCTGTCCTGGTGGCCCCGCTTCCCATCAGTTCCCTGCCTGTGCCCTGGGAAAACAGTAGAGGACAGCCCAAAGCCTTGGGACCCTGCACCTAAGTGGGAGACACAGAGGGGACTCTGGACTCCTGGCTTCAGACTGGTGCTGCTCTGGCTGTGGCTGTGGCGGACACTTGGGGAGTGAATCATCGGTTGGAGGATCTTCTTCTCTGTCTCTCCTCTTCTCTGACTTTCCACTGAAAATAAAATAAATCTTTAAAATAAAAAAAGACCCCAGATCTCTCTTAGCATCTGCCTACCCTGAAACCTTGGATTGTTTTGAAGCTTTGTACTTCGTTTTGCCATCCAGAAGTACGAGACTTCTAGCTTCCATTTTGATTCCCTTTTTCCGTATTGATTGGGCCAACACGCATCCCTTGCAATTTCATATGCAATTGAGGGTAAGTTTTTCCATCTGTTCAGGAAAGATCTCTGGAATTTGGATACAAATTACCCTGAATCCACACATGACTTTGAAAGGTTTTGCCATCTTAACAGCATTATGAATTCCTGTGCGTTCACCTTAATCATTTCCAATTATCTAGGTTTTCTAAAATTTCTTTCACCAATGTTTTACAGTTTTGATGGTAGAAATCTTTTCACCTTGATTAAATCCATTCTTGGGCAGCATACTCTGTTGAATGAGGTTGTCAATGCAGCAGTTTTCTTAACTCTTTGTTGTGTTATTCACTGCCACTCCATCAAGTCACAACTGATTTCTGCGCACAGATCTTGTGTTCTGCAACTTTACTGGATTAGCTTGTGCATTCTAGAACTGTTCCGTCCCTGGGTCTAGAAAGCGCCCACCATGACCAACACCTAACTGGCTTAGATTCTTTCCTTTTAAATTCTACTTTGGAACCCTTACCTCATTGGCAGACATTTAACTATTTACTCCTAGTTACTGATAATGAAGGATTTACCTCTGCTATTTTGCTAGGGTTTTTTTTTTTTTTTCACATGCATTGTACCACTTTTTCTCAAGTCTTCCAATCCTGCCTTAATTTGTGTGCTGTTTTTTTTTTTTCCCCCTAGTGTGCCATCTTGATTTCCTCTTCATCTTCTTTTCTTCACACTTCTCAGCTATTAACTCACTGGGTAACTTAAAGATCACTGGTAATACATGCATTTGTCAACTTTTTTTGCCACTGTCACTACAGTAGCTGAGAGAAGCTACTTGTAAAGGAAGAAGGATGACGTGGGCTCACAGCTTTGGACAGTCAGGCACAACCTAGAAATGCTTGGAGAGGATCACACAGTATGCCAGGAAACGGAGAGCGACAGGGAGCGTGCTCACTCTTGCAATCACAACATCTCTATGAAGCCCCCATCGCAGATCACCAGAGCCCAGAACTCATCTTTAGATGTTATGATTGGCTTAAGTGTCCCCTTGATCCCCTCATCAGCTTCTAGGACCAAGTCCCTACTAACATGTGGGGCTGTATGGAACACCCAAACCAGTATCCAAACCAAAGCAAAACACTGCACAAGGTACGGCATTCATAACCGTCTAGTTCGCACTGATGCCAACTCATTTCAGTAGCATTTCCTCACTCTCGTTCTACCAAGCTTCAATTCTCTATTGTTGGAAAGAACAGAAGATCTCTCTCAATCTCTCTCTCTAGTTAACATTACCTTCCAAATAAATAAGAAAAAATTATTTTAATCTACCATTTTGTGGAGTACTCTTCATCAGCCCCAGGATTGTTCTTACCGTCAGATTTTCTCTGAATTCTGGGATAAATTTTGGGCATTTCTCCTCATCTGGGAAGTCACTGAGTCTAAGGATATTTAACAATCTCTCCGCTCCCTTGGAATGCGTGTCCGAGACACTTCCCAGCTCCCTTCCTTGCCCTCTGTGCCTCTATCATCTCCTACTCCTCCACCATGACGGTGTCATGCCTGAGAATTATCAGGTTGGACATGCAACGTATCTCCAAAAATAGTCACGTCTCCAAAGCCATGCAGATTTCGTTATACCAATAACAATGAGTCTGATCCTGTCCCTGGATCAACTGCATACCAGTCACTTGTATTCCAGGAGAGCTGCTGGAAAATGAAGGAATGGAGCTTCCCCTGGCAGTGAGGACTTGCACACTAATGTTAGATGTTCCTGTGGGGGACCATACTCCCTGCAATGCCACCCATCACGTGTACCCTGGCACAACACGCTAGGACTGGCACCACCAGGCCACTGGCTAGGGCCTCCCTTCTTTGGTTGATGATTTGCCAAAAAAAGAAAAGAAAAGAAAAAGAAGAAGAAGTTCTGCTGTTCTTTCATCCTGTTTTCCTTAATTGTATGTTTTCCTTTTTGAACTTGAATTGAAACCTTCATCTATGTCCCTTCTTTTCTGCCCGACTCTGTAAAACATTTGGGGTTGGGCATTCCTTTCATTTTGACCTTGGCAGGTCTGAGAGATCTTGGTAATGGAGGATTTTCACATGGCTGTGACTTTAGCACTCAACCGTGGCAGTTTCAAAGTCCTGCTTGACTCAAAAGTTGTGTTGGAAATAGTTGCACATTGTCCATGGATGGAGGGTTTGGGTTTTTTCCCCTTCAGTTGTTAATCTCCATGCTTGCCATACTGCATGAAAATGCTGACATGTGAGATTTCTACTCAGTGAATTGACCAGACCTTTTTCTTGCCTTTTTGCCTAATGAATGAAGTCTCTTGGTAAGCGTTCCAATGGGCACAAAACAGAGAATGGCTTCTCAGTCTGATGTGCCATCTGTTAAGTCACCTGCTGATGACATCACTGAGAAAGCTTGTTAGTAGTTTGTCCCACTGGCTGTGCTGCTCCTGTGTTTCGCACTCACAGATGCTGATGCTGGCTTGTGGGCCTGCTGTGACTGAGAGGGGCACAGGAGGCATGTGCTAGCCAGGACTCTGCCTCTCACAAGTGCCTGGACAGTGCCTGGTGCTCCAACCCTAGGGTGCAGCAGGACAGTGAGGGATTTTTCCAGCTAGCCTTCCACTGAACATCGGTCTACGCAAGCTGCCGGACTTCTTGTACACACACATCACTACCTTTCATACCCTAAGATAACGCCACCTGCTCCTACTCACCATCACACCCACCCTCCCAAGAATGCTGCCCCAGCATGGTTTTAGCTCCTGTGCAGAGAGGCAGGACTAAGAGAGCTGAACAAGAGTTTTGTTTCTTTAAAAAGGCTTACTTATTTTTATATGAGAGGCAGATGTATAGAGAGAAAGAGAGCCAGAGAGACTCCTCCATCCACTGGTTCACTTCCCAGATGGCCACAACAAGCCAGGGTTGAGCATATCCAAAACCGGGAGCTTCTTTCAAGTCTCCCTCATGGGTACAGGGGCCCGAGGAAATGAGTCATCCTCCACCACTTTCCCAGGCCATCAGTAGAGAGCTGGATCAGAAGTGGAGCAGCTGGAACCAGAGCCATATAGCTATATGGAACCATAAACCTATATGAAATGCCAGGAAGATCAACCTCGTGAGCCACTGCTCCAAATGGCTTTCAATTTGCCTTTTGAGACACTTCTCATCTCTACACAGCCCAGGCAGCGTCTCCTGACTCCTCCAATGTAAGGGGCAGGACTTGTTACTTCCTCTCACACTTTCTTCCTTGTTTCTTCCATGTTTCTTCCAGGTTTTATTGATCTTTGTAGTTTTGGGAGTCCATGTCTTGTTTATTGCTGCTAATATCCTCCAATGATCTGTATTGAATCAGTAAGAGATGCCACACTTAATAATAATAAGGATGTGCTTGTCCAGAGCTGCCTCTATTGCTAACAATGCAAGATCACAGTCCAGGTCCATTGTCAAGAAGTTCATTTTAGCTCATAAGTCTGATGTGAGTGCTCTAGAAAGCAGTTGGACTTAATCTAACAGAACCCCAACATAAGTTTACCTGATGACTTAGAAACTGTACCTATAAATGCATATCCCAGAGAAATTGGCATGCCTGCAATCCCACAAGGGTCTCATTGAAAGTATCTATAGTAGCCAAATGCTGGGTATTAAACACATACGATCATTCAAAGTACCAGGGACAAGTTGATGGAGGTCTCACCAGACCATAGAGAAGTACGAAGCAAAGCAAATTGCATATCTTGGTTCATTTCATGATGTTCTAATGAAATACCTGAGACCAGAGACTTCAAAAGGGTAGAGGCCTCTTTGGGTCACTGTACTGGAGGCTCCAGAGCCTGCAACCACCATCTACTTGTGACAGGTGTCATCACCAAGGAAGGAGCAGGTGCCCAGGAAATCAGAGAATGGATGGAGTAAGGGAAGGCTCATGCACTTGGCCCATTCCCATGAGACCATGTTAAGGCTTTCCTGAGTCAGAGTCCCCATGACCTATTCTCCTCCTGCTGGACCCCAACAGCATCACACTGGGGACCAGCTTCCAGCACCTGAGCCTGCAGACAAGCTACCCCCATCCCAGCGTGTACAGCTGTGCACAGCCCTGTTACCAAGCGGAAGCCCAGCAGAAGCCACAAGCCAAGAGAGACTATAGATGACGGGCAGCACTTCATGCAGTCTCCAGCCCCACATTCCCACCTCACATCCAAACACCAGCTTTGTGTGCCCACTCACCCTCCACACTTGCCCCACGTGTCCAGTTTGATGGTCTTTCCCCTCCAAACCTGATTCTCCCAGCACCTTGGGTAATGGGAGCTCCATTCTTTCAGTTGCTCGGGCCCTGATGCCACAAAAGGCTCAAGCAACATCATTGCCTGCTCTCTTCCTTTCGCACCTGGTATCTAAATCCAATGCCCTCTGGCCCTGCTTCCACACCTGCCAGAATATAACCCCAAAATCGACAGCTGAACTTTGGTCCCAGGCACAATCACCTCTGGCTCCGTTCAAGCCACAGCACCTCTGGAGCTCCCAGAACTGCCAGCCCGAGCACCCCCTGTGTCCCCAGTGCCCACAAACACTCATGCTAGCCCCAGTCCCCAGAAACCAAAGCACTTTTCTCCAGGCTTCAGGTGAGTGAGAATGAGTGGGAAGTGAGCCAGGCAAGGAGGGACAGCAGCATCTAAAAATGGGCTGTCCATCTGAGATGGGGAAAGAGGGTAGAAAGAAGCAAAGAACTCTCAGAGGCTGTCAGAGGAGGGGAGTCCAGCACACTGCTTGCTTGTCCCCTTCTCAGTACAGGTCTAGCCCTGGCTCTCCCTCACTTGTACTTCCCAGCCTCTTGGAGCAGCTACCAGAACAGGGCCCTCTGTAGGTCCACTGAGGCCACACCTGGGTACTGGGATGCTACAGGCCTCTGCCCTCTGCCCTGCACCACGGGAGGCCAACACCCTGTGAGATTGGTAAAGGAAGTGTAGTGAATGGACACATCCCTTGCAGGGGGCTTTACCAGCTCAGCAAGCCCAAGAACGATCCTGAACACAACTCCAGCCAGGTCATGAGCAAGAAGTCAAGGCCAGAGGAGCACAGAGAAAACAGAGGCTGGTGACCAACACACAAATTTACACCCAGCTCAACCACAGCACCAATGGCTAGAGCCACTGCTGTTAAATCATGACCTTGTCATGAAAGTTCATGGAGAAATGGAAACCCAAGATAATGGTTTATTTCCACACACACACACACACACATAAACCTTCGAAATCCACACATAGCTTTTCCTGCTAATATGCCTACGAAACAGCAGAAGCAGGCCCAAGTGCTTGGGCCTCTACACCCATGTGGAAGACTTGACTGGAGGTGCAGTCCCCTGGTGTCTGCTTCTTATAGCCATTTAAAGAGTGAACCACCAGATGAAAGAGCTTGCTCCCTCCCTTCCTCTCTTTCTCTGTCTCATTATCTCCCACCTTCTGCCTATCTATCTATCTTGCCTTTCAAATAAACAAAAATAAATCTTTAATTAAAAAAAAGACTTCAGAGCTCAAGTATCTACCTGAGATCAAAGAGCCAAGTCTTGCTCAATTTATTGCAATATCCATTAACACTAAGCATACAAACAACAAGACACTTATTGTCTTTCATGCTTATGTCTCATCAGCTAACATAACTCTTCATGTGGCTGAGAGGCTTCATGACGTGACATCTGGTCATTTAGAACCAGCACCTTCTTTCTGGGACTTCCCTGTTATGAGGTTGAACTCTACAGTCACCTAGCCTGAGCCGATTAATCTTTGCACATTAGGAAACCTGATATTTGCACCCAAAATCAAAGAAACAATTCTTTCTGGTTACTTCACTTTCCAGATAAGTATAATTGCAGCCCAACCCCTCAGGTCTCGAGTGGAAGGCTGGTGGCTGGCTTAGGAGCGCCCTGGAGAAAAGGACCAGACCCTGACCTTGGGACATCCTGCAGGAAGATACCAACTGTCTCTACAATTTTCTCCTTCTCAACTCCCACACAGCCAGCAGCCCCATCAGTGTGGACAAGAACCGTTTCTGTGCCCCGCTCCAGGAAGGCTCTTCCCTGGCCTGCTGCTAGGGCCTCTCTGCAGGTGTGTGCTGGTGCCCTTGTGCAATGCCTGTGTCCGGTTACGTGTGATAACACAGACCTGCTATTCCCCAACAGGCATAAGTTGTGTCAGAAGAGAGCCTCGTGCATGGTACACAGCAGTCAGGTACCCTGACAAGTGATGAGGGTCTTTGTTGGCAAGGGAGTGTTGAACTGCAAAGTTAGGTAACTCAGCTGTGACCCTGGCTATAGCTAACAACCCACTGACAAGCTTTGCTCTGTGATGAGTGCTTACAGGCCCTCGGTATGTGAGACCTTGCTTTGGGGGACCTGCCAGGAACAGCGGAACAGGTTCAGAGAGCCCAGCACCCCATCTCTGCATAGCCCCCCATGGCTGGCCAGTGCCAGGAAGCTTTGGGGACCAGACATATAGCTTCCAGAGGACAAACGCATGTTGAGGCAGGGCAGGAGAAGGGACCAGCCGCACCCAGGGAGCCAGGACAGGCTGCGCAGGACCAGTGCTCAGCCGAGATCCTGTGTGGCAGAGCCAGGTAGCACACCGTGTGTGGGAAAAGGAAGTAGGTCCTGGAGTGAGATCTGGAAAGCCTAGAGAAGAGGCCTCCCCCAGAGAGAGGGGCTGGAAATGCTCCCAGCAGGTGATGCTGCTCTGTTCTCTGCTTCAGGAACAGAGCATCCAGACTGGGTGACTCCTAAGACCCAAGTGTGTCTGATGCTGGAGGACAGGCAATTCAGAGGCATGCGGCCCACTTCTGAAGGAGTCTTCCTTCCTGAGCACCCCGACACGGCAGAGCACTGGCCTGAGGGAGACACAACTGTGGCAGTCCTCAAGCCTCTCTCAGGATTCCACCCCCACAGTCACAGCATTGAGCAGGGGCAAACCCTCAAGTCCCGATGACCTCTGGCCATACTCAAGTTCCAACTGCTCCATTTCCAACCCAGCTCCCTGCTCCCTTCTTCTCCTTCTTCTTTCTTCTTCCTCTTTCTCCTCCTATTCTTTCTCTTCCTCTTCTTCCTCCTCCTCTCTTTCCTCTGCCTCCTCCTTCTCCTCTGCCTCCTTCTCCTCTGCCTCCTCTTTCTCCTCTTTTTCCTTCTCCTCTCCTCCTCTTCCTTCTCCTCCTCCTCTTCTTCTCTCTCTCTATAACTCTGCCTTGCAAATATAGGCACATTTTTAAAATAATGAAAGTGAAGATCGTTGACACCAGCTCCATGCTCACCCACCCAAGCACCCAACCCAAAGGCCACCATCCTCCCAGCCATCTCCAGGTCTCCACTTTCAGAACAACATCTCAAGCATCATCCTGGTAACTCTCGGCAAGTGCTGGGACTGGGGGTGAAGTGTCTCCCTTCTGACGAACTGTATGCAGAAATGGGAGGACTGACTCAGGGGGACTTCCTGGGCTTGGGAAATAGGTGTGGGCTGGTATCACCTATCAGTATCAGGGCTAGCCTTGGGCTGGTACAAGAGTCTCAGAGGGGGGCACAGTCTTCGTGCCTTGGCAGGTGCATTCTCACTGGGCATCTGTCTGCCCAGTTCCCTTAGCAGGGACCCAGGGGGAGACCCTGGGCACACATATCCACGCCACCATCTTCTGTATCCTCTACCCTCCCCCACCCCAGGGTAGGCATTGAGTTCCCTGAAATGTTGCCAATCCATCGGTAAAATGGATAGAACAGCCTCAGTCTCACCAGGGTGCTATTTAGACTTGTTTATGAGCACCAACAACACAGTCAGAGCCTTCAAGATAACAACAGATCACCAGGAAGTACAATGGCATCCTGTTGTCATGGAGATGGTTCCATGCTCTGGGCTCCTCCTCCTCAGAACACGGTACATGGTTCCAAGGGTCTGGGGAAGCAGTGCTGCAACCGACCAGGCATTAGCACTAACAACAGTGATAATTAAATTACACAGAGAGCAAGTCCATGAAATATGTATGGGAAAGAAATGGATTAGATTCAGTTAGACATGTTTTCCCATTAGAAGCGGCTCCCCGGAGCCTGTGATCAACTCTCCACAGAGGCGCTGAGGGTGTCCTGGGAGAGGCAGAGGTCAGAAGCTGAGGGGCCAGCTTCAGCTGTCATCAGGCTCCAGGTACCCGCTTTCTGCAGAAGGGCGCTCCTCATCGGCAGAGCCTTGCAGCTTGCTAGACATGCATGGCCCCTTCTTCTGCCATCCGGGAGTGACACAGAAACTATCCTTTGGAGTTTAGCAACGATTCCAGGAAGCAGAACCCTGAGTGGTGGCCTCTGGGCAGTGTCACCCCTCAGCAGAGGGCGCGCCAAGCAGCAGAACTGCCCCAGGACCATCCCCCAGGTGCTTTGGCCACTCAACTGGCCCTCCATCCTGGAAAAGCCACGGTCATGCGCCCTGGCCACGATGCAAAAACATCAGTGCTAGTTAAATCTCTTTAGTTTTTCCCAGTCCAGCTCAGGCCACCATCCTGGGCCCCTGTGTCCCCCACCACCTCCACACAGGCCCTGGTGATGGGGGCACAGCTTCCCACAAGCTCCCTGCTCCTTTTCTGCCCCAGAAGTCTGAGACAGGGGCTGACAAGGAGCAGGATTGTCCCCCAGTAACTCACAACACTGCGACCCTCTGAGAACTGCCTTCTGCAGCATGGCTCAGTTCACACCTGTGGAGAACTCTGGCAGGATCCCTGAGTGGGTCACTTGTATGCGACACAAGTCACAACCCCAACCTGTCTCAGCCTCTTCCTCAACCCAGCGTCATTACCATCACAAGGGTCTCAGGCAAGGCTTCTCCAGCCGCTGCCCCAAGTCTCCAGCCGGTAGCAGCAGGAACCAGGCACGCTCAGCGAGGGTTCCATGGAAACGGGCCCA
This sequence comes from Ochotona curzoniae, assembly GCF_017591425.1. Lineage (NCBI taxonomy): Eukaryota > Metazoa > Chordata > Mammalia > Lagomorpha > Ochotonidae > Ochotona > Ochotona curzoniae. Next base: position 7,175,751 of record NW_024465699.1, read on the forward strand.
CCTGCTCTCATCTAAGGAACATGTGAGATACTGACCGGAGCAGTGGTCTCTCAACTCCCCCCACCCCAGATGCTAAGTAGGAAGCTCTGAGCTGACCCCGTGGCCCTCAGCCACAGGGTGACAGCCAGGATAGCAGGGCAGAGCTGGTGCTGTGTCTCCTCCAGGACGATGGGAGAATTCTAGGTGTGTACTGAGCTGGGGTACAACAGGAGGCCCTGGCTCTGTCCCAGCATGCTTGGCACAAGTAGCTCCCACTCTCAGCCATCCTCCCACCATGAGCCCACAGCCACCAGGTACAGGGTACCTGTACAAGTTGCACACCCAGTGCCACCCATCATGTCCAGATTCTCCCCAACCTGCCTTTACCCTTGAGTCCCAGCCACACTGGTCCCCGCGTGGCTGAGCCTTGGGCCCTACGTCCCTCTGCGAGGCCACTCTACTCCTGAGATGCTCCCTTTCTGGGTGGCCACCCTCCCTATCGCTCCCTCAGTGCCTCTGGGCTTCCCCAGTCCACACCTATACCTGTGTTGGGTAGCCATTTCTCATGACCTACACACAGTACACGAACCTCTCCAGGACATGGCACCAGCCCTTTGCATGTCTCTAGAACATGTCGGACTGGGGCCCATGCCCCTTTGCATGCCTTCCACAAGGGGTCTGCCTTTGCCTGCTGCAGTTCCATCTTCCTGACAGTGACGCCAATCAGACTTGTCAGGGCTAGGAAGGGGGAGGTGGGATGCATTGTGAATGATTCCACCGAAGTCGGGTTTTAAATGGAGGAAATCAATACGCTCTTCCCGGCATCACAGGCTCTCCTCACCTGACCCCACTGCGCAGGCTCCAGCCTCCTTCTTCTCCTTCCTTCCCAGAAGGGGCCCGCCCTTTCTCGGAACTGCTACCTCAAGCCTGGGGGAAATCAGACTTCCCTTCCGAGGAAAGGGCTGCCTGATGGCTGGGCCGCCCACACCACACCTCTTAGGCAGAACTTCCCGGAACACCACAAAGCAGTCCCAGAAGGTCCACCTGCCTGACGAGGGGTGAGGCAACATCTAGGAACAGCAAGCAGCTTCCTTGCAGCTGGCTCAGCCAGGCCCTGCAGCCATACTGCTTAGATTAGAGACGGGCTCTGCCACCCGCCAGGTATGTAGCCAGGGACAAGTCAGGCAGTGTGTTTGTACACTGCTGAGGGCCAGCACCTTTCAGAGAGGGCAGCTGTAGCTTCATGTGTGACGCCGGGAAGCCATGCAGAAGGCCCACACCACCAGCACCCCTGCAGTGCAGCAGTTCAGCCTGGTTGTGGCCCCAGCCTTCTAGTGGAGGAAGGGTGGGTGGTTTCAGTGAACCTCCGTCATGGCAGCAGCATATGCCCCTTGACCTCAAGCTCGGGTCAGCAAGGAGTGTGCAGGGCACACATACTTGATGCACTATGCCAGTCCAGATACCCATAGAGCAGCATAGAGCACATAGAGCAGGAATCTGATTAGAGTCTCTGCTCACCTCCTGATACCAGCTCCCTGCTAACGCATCCTGGGAGGCACAAGTATTTGGACATTTGCTACCACATGGTCTAGCTAGATTAAATTCCTGGTTCCTTGCTTCTGGCTCCTGGCTCCTGGCTCCCGGCTCCTGGTTCCTTGATGAAGAACCTCAGTTTCAGAATCCCAACCATTTCTTCATGGCTCATTGCTACTAAGAAACTAAGCGAGCTTGCAGGCCAAAAGGCCTATGTGACCTTTAGCAGCCTATGTGACCTTTAGCACTGATGGGCCCCAATTCTCATGAATCAAGGCCCACCTAAGTCTGATTATCTCACAGGTGGCTCCAAGTAATTGAGTGGGTGCTTGCCCTAGTTGCTGGAGGCATGGGTTGTCCTGCTAAGATAGGTAGGGAATGTGTGCAATTTCCCCTCACCTTGTAGACTATTGTAAATTAACCCTTTCCAAGCTATTGTGGACTGCCCATCTAAAAATCCTATGAATGTGTTGTTTGGGGCCACACTCCCAGTAAGGTGTGTTGGTCCCAGTCGGCTGGCTGGCAGGTCGGTCAGCCAGCTGCCTGCTTTCAACCAAGAACCCAGGCTCGGATGTGCTGAGCTTGAAAAAACCATCCTTGTGCACTTGGATCAACTTCAGACTCCTGGGCATTTCTGGGGATCTCAAAATCTGGGCACAACACTGGCTTCTGGCTGGGATCCTGGCCCAGGCTGGAGTATGAGAATTGTCATCCCAAATGCTGCTGGTCTCGAGAGAGGAAGAAGGAATCCAAGGGGCCTCCTGTTGGCCTGAGGGAGAGGTCAAGCTCCACTGACCACTTTGGTTAACAATTAAGTCAGAGCTTAAGTGGTCTTTGGCAGTTACTTCAAGTTCGCAAGCTTGAAAGTCACACGACCCCCACCTCTGTGGTTCTTTCTGCCCACCTGTGAAGCTCACCTATCGTCACCTGGAACCTGAGAGGGGGTAGTATTGTGTGGTTGTATAACCACTCCCTTTGCAAGCCCCCAGAAAGGCCCATGATAAGGAGGGCCTGGGTCACATGTTTCTGTCCCTCTCACATTCTGACTCTTGGCCTCCCCACTACCTGCTTGCTCTCTGGCTTCCTGTGGACAGACTCTGAGGACAGGTACCTGAGCATGATCCCTGCACGTCTGTATTCTGTTCACTGCTTGGGCAAGTCAGTGAAGATGAAAATGCTAAGATGCTTTGTATTTCTAAACTCTGTACTTTCAAGAGTTCCAGGAGATGTGAGGCCTGGCAGCAATGGGGTGTGGGCAGAGAAGCCAGGGAAAGGTGAATGTCTGCAGCTTTGTAAGTGTGCCCAGGTTATTTGTTGCATGTCTCTTAGGATAACTTATATTGTTGGGGAAGCTAGGACATAGGTCTTTGGTGTAATGGATAGACTACAGGGTAATGACCATTTGCTCCTCTCAGGATTTCAAATCAGAGTGTATTGCCATATGGACTTGCCATTTGTTAATGCCTATTGGGCCCTGCCATCACCAAGCCTGATTAATAAAGACTCCTTATTACATCCTAGACTTGTCTGGCATGCTCTCACTCACACCCCACAACAGATCCACCCAAGCACAAAGACACTGAGCATGGTTGGGAAGTAGAGAGCTGGGAATGAGAGCCTGCAGCCCGGTGCCACGCCTGGTGCCACCACCGCTGCCCCGGGCAGCTGTCCTCAGCATCCCCCCACCAGGGCTGTGTTTGGGGACACTGGCTGGTACAAGGGGGCAAACGGATGCATCCTGGCCCTTGTGCCAGCTCTCAGTCTGAGCAGAAGAAGGGGAGAGGCCCAGCCAGATGGGGACCACTGGGGTACTGGGAGCCCCACTACCACATAAACCCTGCATCTTCTGGGGCTGGGCATGACACATGAGCTATACAAGAAGCCTGCATCTGGGCGACCTCCCTAGAGACTAGGCATGGGGCAGCATCCTGCATGGTGGCCAATATTGTGATGAGCAGAGGCTCTGAGTGATGGGTCAGAGAGGGGGCAGGAATTAGAACCCAGGGGATAGTGATTTCATTCTCACACATTCCTGGCTGAGGTAGACCAGGGAAGCCCTTCTAAGCTGGGGGAGCCATGGAGGGTGTCCAGGTAGAGGAAAAGAAGCTCCTGGTAGTCAGCATGACCCCCCTGGACCACTCTCACTGCTTTGTCCTACAATGCTAGCCTTGGAGCCAGATGAAGCCAACACCTGTGACACTGGCATCCCATAGGGACACTAGTTCAAGTCCACACTGCCTCACTTCTGACCCAGCTCCCTGCTAACGCAGTGCCAGCCTCGGTCATCACAAACAAGTGTCAGTCGAGGCCTCTGACACGGTGCCTTTGGTCATTCTGCACTCATCTCATGAGCAGCAGCAGCCCCGGCCCCCAGCCAGGCACCAGGCACGAGCCCACAGCCCCTGTCTGCGTGCCTGTGCAGCCCACATGAGAAGCCAGCACTGCTGGAGCAGTAGTAGGTGATGCGCCTGGCAGAACCCTATCGCATGGCATTAGGTTGAGGCTTCTGCCACCCCAGAGTCACTACCCACTTTGTACATGAGATGGTAGACATTAAGGCTTGATCCATCTCTTGCTAGACTCAATCCAGCCAACCTGCAGACTGAAGCAGGTGCCAGTGGCCAGCAGCCACCTGCCCAGGTGCCCAGGGAGCTGGGACAGGTTCCTGCCCACTTGGCCTCGTTCCAGGAACCCAGACATGCTTCTCTGACTCTTCCACCCTTGGATTTGCTTCCAAGCCCTTCTGAGCCTCTTCCTCAGCACCTCAGGCCCCACCTCTATGCTCTCACCCTCTAGGCCTACCTAACTTGTACTTCCTGGAAAGCAAAATAACAGGAAGAGGTATGCTTCAAAATGCAGGTGTTTTCTTCTTCTTTGGTTTTAAATTGGAAAGGCAGAGAGAGATGGATGACAGAGATCTCCCATCTTCTGTGTTACCTCCCAAATGCCTGTTACAGGTGCAGCAGGGCCAGGCCAAAGCCAGAGGCCAGGAGCTTAACCCAGGACTCATATGTGAACGGCAGGGACCCAACGACTTGGACTATCACCTTCTACCTCCCACGAGGCATAGTAGAAGGAAGCTGGTTAGGAGCAGAGCCAAGAACTTGAACCCAGACATTCCCATATAGGGTTGCAGGCATATTACACATTATCTTAGATGCTGTGTTAAATGTCCACTGTGTAACCTGCTTTTTACAGTCATCTCTGGTTCTAGAATTCTCCAGAACCAGAATCCACAGATGTCCAACTATAGGGATGCTTCACAAGATTGTCAAGAAATAAAATTAAGAATTTGTTTTCTAGGGCCCCGGCGCGGTGGCGCAAGTGGTTAAGGTCCTTGCCTTGCACGCCCGGGATCCCATATGGGCGCCGGTTCTATCCCGGCAGCCCCGCTTCCCTTCCAGCTCCCTGCCTGTGGCCCGGGAAAGCAGTCAAGAACGGTCCAAAGCCTTGGGACCCTGCACCCCCGTGGGAGACCCGGAAGAGGCTCCTGGCTTCGGATCGGCATAGCATCAGCCGTTGCGCTCACTTGGGGGCTGTATATCCGCCTTTCCAATAAAAAAATAATAAAAATAAATCTTTAAAAAAAGAATTTGTTTTCTGCAAAAGATAATAAGTACATATTCAAATTCATGGTGCAAGGAATCTTTGCAAACTTCATAGTGGGACTCCGTGTTACAGTGCAGTGAATTAAGTTGCCTTTTGCTATGCCAGAATTCCATCCCCAAGTGTTCGTTTGACTCCCGGCTGCTCTACTTCCAAACTTCCTTCCTGCTAATGCACCTGAGGAGGCAACAGAAGAGAGTCCAAGGACTTGCATTCCTGCCAACCAAGGAGACTTGCGTGGAGTTCCAGACTTCTGACCCAGCCCAACTATTGTGGTTGTTGAAGAGTGAACCACCAAATGCGAGATTTTTCTCTCCTGTTTCTTGTCTCTCTGTTGCTCCGATTTTAAATAAATCTTGAAGCCATCATTGTGGCACAGTGAATTAAACTGCTACCTGTGATGCTAGCATCCCGTGTGAGTACAAGTTCGAGTCCAGACTGCTCCACTTTCGATCTAGCTCCCTGCTATTTTAGTAACTTAGAAAAGCAACAAAACATGACCAGGTTGCTTGGGCTCCTGATGTCCCAATGAGAGACTCGAAAGGCATTCCAGGTTCCCGGCTTTGTCCTGGTCCAGTGCTGGCTGACAGGATGAAATCGATGGATGGAAGATCCGTGGATGCAGGAGCTGGGGATGGGCACCCAGGGACACGGATGCTGAATGTGCTACGACCTCCTGGACAGCCCTGTGCTGTGTTCATACACATGTTCAATAAGCCTGCTCACAGTAGCGCTGCATGCCTTCTCACCAGCCCCAGCCACCGAGCCCTGTACCCTGGACTGCTGAGAACGAACTACATCCCTCTCAGTGGCCCGTGGGCTCTGCACAGGCTCCACCCGAGGGCACTCTTGGCTTGACTGTGGGGTGAGATGAGGGAACACATGAGCTGAGCACTCACCTCACACTGATACACCCACGGGTCACCCTTTCCTCCTTACTTTCCCAAGAGCTTCCATCTCTAGCAGCAAGATAGAAACCCACACCGTCCAGAAGACTTTACAACAAAAACGAAAGAACTCTTACACTCCCTGGTCCCCTACTACTGTATTTCCTTCCAGTCTTTTTCTTTCTAAACTTAACATTGACAAGCAAAAGGGAAGGGATGGGGACTGGTGATGCTATTCATTCCCGTGAATAGATCGTGAATGAATAGGTGCTATTCATTCCCCCTAGATCACCACACCTCCCCCTGTAGAGTCACGTAAGTATGCAGAGGACATCAGTGCAGCCCGAGTGGCCTCTGTCCAGGGGGAAGCAAGGTCTACAGGCCCCAGTATGCCCCAAGACAGCCTCCAGCCCCATCACCACCACACGTACACTCTCCATACTCACCTTGGCCACTAGAGGAGACCCAGTAACTATCCCTCACCCAGGGGCTTCCTCCTGGGATAAACTGTCCCCCACAGGGCCCTGTCTTGCCCAAGGGTCCCCCTGTGAGCAGTCTGTCACTCACTGAGGATCCCTGCTGTCTTGGCAGATGGCAAACATCCCAACAGGCCCCCAGGTAAATTCAAAACAGAGAACACACAGCCCACGAAGGGCACATAGTGAGACAGTACCTGCCTGCCCCACCAGTGGCTAACAAAGAGTTCCCCGGATGCCAACAGGCCTTGGGACACAGCAGCCCAGCTGTGGTCCTGGCATAGGCCCTCCTGAAACACATCCAGGGCTTAGGAAGCGCAAGGCAGGAGCAGACGCTGCAGGTGACAAGGTGCTCAGGGCATGGGCTGCTCTCCAGGCTCTGGCAGCAGGTGCTCCTTGGCTGACCCATCATTGTCACCTTGCTGCCTGCTGCTCCACTTAGCTTAACCACAGGCCCTACTCCCCACTGCCTGAAACTTGACTGGTCCAGCCAGGAGCCACCCTGACCGCAGCAAACCTGAGGCAGTGGGACACCCTCAGGAGCAACGAGATTGTGACAGGTGCACCAGCTGCAACAGTCATAAAGGGCTGTGCCTGAGGCAGGACAGGATGCAAGCCCTGGGACACTTGCCCAGGGCATCTCTGGAGAGGCAGGGGAAAGGGCAGTAGGAGCAGATGTTAGGCAAGGACTGATCTGGCTTGTGCGTCAGCATTTGAGACACCTGCTGGGATGCTGAGTAAGGGGTATGGTGGAGAGGGGCCTGCAGGAAGAGGAAAGGACAAGACAGAAAAGCTAAGGGGTCTCCAGGCTGTAGGTAGAACTGCCTAACCCCACAGAACCTGACCCAGCTACAGAACCACCCCCTTTTCCTTGTGGCTGCCTAAAGTGGGAGAATCAGGGCCTAGCTCCCTCGGACCAGGGAGCACCTCTGAAGGCCACCACAGCCTGGTGCTCTCCCCCCCCCCAACATGTCCCTCTCTGTCCTCAGCTGCTCTCTGCCTCCCAGGCACTGTGCCTCCCCTTCATCTGGATAAGGCTGTTATGCCCCAGTCTTTGTCCTCCACAAGTGGCTGCAGCCACTGCCACCGCCATCTCTCTAGGCTCCTGCTAGGACCCCCAATTCTGCAACAAGCGTGGCACCTCTGAGCTTGCTCCCTTGGGACCCCGTACCCTGCCTCAGCCGTTACTTCCAGCTCCAGGGGCAGGGCAGCATGGACATGAATGAAGAGTGGGTCCAAGTGTTCCTGGTCAGGCAAGCCACTACATATTGACCAGCATAGACTCAGCACAGCAGGACTCTCCCATCACAACCCTGGAATTGGTTTTAGGATGGGGGAAGATTTCTCATTCTTGAGACACTGAAGTGGGGAAAGCAAAGACCTGGCTGGAGCATCACTCCCAGCGGTCCCCACAGACCCACATATTCACAAAGTCAAGAAGAACAGAGACCACAGCGAGGGCGTTGAGGGATAGCAGGGGCAGGTGTGTGATCAAGAGTGCCACTGGCATCAACCTGGTCAGGATTCCCACTGCTCCAGGCGCCTGGCCCTGACCAGCATGAATCCATGAGATTGGCCTGCTGTGGCCAGGTGCCACCAACAGGTGCATCATCTCTCGGTTCTAGACCTCCAAGGAAGGGCTGGCTCCATCCAACAGCAGGAAAGAATTGATGCCAGGCCCCAGTCCTCAGCTCTGGCTTCTCATTGTGTCTGAATCCTGATCTAAAAGGATTTGAACCCCAAGTCTTATCCAACCTCATTTGAACCCGAGTGGCCCCTGTGTCACATTCTGACGTCCCAGGGGCCGAGACTTGGGAAAGTCATAATTCAGGGTACAACAGCCTTGAAGAGCATGTGTGGTTCCCAGGACGGCTCGAGTCCCCAACTCCCAGAGACCTGTCCCAGCTCTGGGCTGCTGGCCACCGGGGTGGCCACCTACTCCTTGCGGCCACCCAGGAGGCAGCAACAGGGAGGCTCCCACAATTCTGTTGTCAGTCATCAAGCAGCTCCCTCACTGCCTGCCTCAAGCCTGAATTTTTTATTTTTGAGCCAAAGCTAACTTTAGTTGCCACGATGCCAACAATGGGAGGATTCGGGGGAAGATAAGTCATCGTCATCAGAATGGAAGCCATATGATTGAGCTCACCCAGCCGCTCGCTGGGACCTGGACTGCCTTTCCAGCTTTGTTTTGTTTCTTCTTGGTCATAGTTTGCTGACACAGTTCTTGCTAATTGGAAGCAGCCCGAAAAAGCCTTTTCCCAAACACGACACATGACCGCATGGGAACTAGAAAAAGAGATTGATTATTCTGCTAGGCTATGGCCACTTTGCAAACAGCCCCAGGATCCAGTGGCTTCCAGCTTCTGCTCCCTGGAAGGGCTGGGAATCAGGGTGGGAAGAGACCAGCTGATTCGGCTGCTGATGTAACAGAGGGCACCATGGCGAGGTGGAGGTGGGGGTCGTCTCGTGCCTGCCCATTGTCAATGGAGATGTCCTTGTACTCATAGTCCCAGGGCCTCTGTCCATGTTAGCTCTAAAAATGTAGGGGTGGCACAGCTTTGAGACCCAGGAGTCACAGGTCCAACCCAAGCTGGTGGGATTCCACACTGTGGCTGACTCCAGGACTGAGGCAAGGCTGTCTCCCTCACTACATGGAGGACAATCCAGAGAGGAAAGGAGGGAATCCTAGGATCCAACCAGGAATCAGGTAGTTGAGAGAGGAGCTGGGTTGTTGCTTAATTCGGATGCTAGAGACGGCTGGCTGAGTACTGAGGCATGCGCTGTCTCCAGCACCTTCAAGCCTGCCCACAGGCACACACTGCCTCTCCCAGATACACGCATGACAGTCACACGCACGGCTTGCACTCGCACTCACATGCTCTCGTGCACTCTCAGACACCTGCAGACTTCTTGACACACTAAATGGACCGCAGCCACGGCAACCCAGGGTCTTAAGGAGGGTGCAAAGAGCCTCACCTCCTCAGAAACTGTTCCTGAGCACCTTCGAGGACCAGGCAGGCCCGTGCCCAGCCGGCAAGCAGCCAAGAAGGGATGAGACAGAACCCATGCCCTCCGTGCCTCTCCTCTGGCCTCCACGGCCATCGGTTGACCAGAAGCACAAAATGACACCCAACACACAGCTCACTGGTAGAATTGTCTTGATGTACAGTGGGTTCAGTGATGTTCAGTTCCCAATTAGCTATCAACATTTTATCAAAACATTTTCACATCATTTGAAATACATGATGACAGAGGAGGGTGAGAGTGAGAGAGAGAGAGAGAGAGAGAGAGAGAGAGAGATCTTTCATGTGTTATTTCACTTCCAAATGGCCACAATAGCCAGGAGCCGAAGCCAGGAGCTGGGACTCCATCAGGGTCTCCCGCGAGGGTGCAGGGGCCCCAGCACTGGCACCATCTGGCACTGCTTTTCCATGCGCATTAGCAGGGAGCTGGATCAGAAACAGAGTAGCTGGGACTTAACATAGTACTCTGATATGGGATGCTGGTATTTCAGGTAAGCAACTTAACGTGCTGTGCCACAATGCTAGCCCCAGGTTACCAACATTTAAAACAGCAAACAGCACATGAAATGCAGACTTCTGACTCCTCTTGAAAATGCTGGAAGACTCCCAGACCTTATGTGACTGAGCCTGGAGCCCAGGAAATCAAATGCCAGCTCTAAAGACTCATCTCCCTCAATCCACATCTAGAAGTGGGACAAGGGTGGGTCCAGCACAATGGCTCAGTGGCTAAAGCCTCACCTTGCCAGCTCCGGGATTCCCACCAGTTCATGTCCTGGCTGCTCCACTTCCCATCCAGCTCCCTGCTTGTGGCCTGGCAAAACAGTTGAGGATGGCCCAAAGCCTTGGGACCCTGCACCTGTGTGGGAGACCCGGAAGAAGCTCCTGCCTCCTGGCTTCAGATCGGCTAAGCTTTGGCCACTGCAACCACCTGAGGAGTGAATCAGCAGATGGAAGATCTTCCTCTCTGTCTCTCCTCCTCTCTGTCAATCTGCTTTTCAATAAAAATAAATCTTTGAAAAGATTAAAAAAAAGTGCGGAGGGGGAAGGACTCACCATGCAGCCAGCAGAGCAGCGCGGGTCATCGGCTCAGGCCTCAACCTCTCCAGGGGCAGCTCTGCAGGGCCCCAGTGACCATGTGGCCATAGATCCCTACCTGCAGCCCACGTTCTCCACCTCCCAAGAAACAAGCAGCCTGAGGCAGAGGTTCTGTCCTAGGTGGGTGGGGGTGACTGTCCCTCAGGCAGGATGACTGGAGCTCTTCTGCACACCGGAGGCCCCATCTCACCTCCCCCAGCCACGGCTTCCTCTTCCATCTCTCCAACAAGCCCTTTCGGTACCCAGAGCTCCCAACCCCGCCATCCCTATTCCAGCCAGAACCAGCGGCATCAGACTTGGGTGCCTGTACCCCAGTGTCACCAGGGAACAAACAAGGCCACAAAGGCCACCGTGCAAATACCACCCCACGCTGTAGGCGCTCTGGAGAGGCAGCTGCCAGCCTGATTACCCTCAGAGACTTGCACGCCTCTCCCGACTAAATTTGGCTGCCAGCGCATGGCGGCGGAGACGGGGGTAGCTCTGCCATATGTCCTAATTGGAACCACAGACTGAATCACCGCCACTTGCCAGAAGGAAAAAGAGAAAAAGGAAAGAATATATTTTTTTTTCTTGATGTGCTGCAGACTGGACCTGTTACCAAGTGGATGTCTTCCCTCCAATGCTGAGACTTCTCCCCCTGACAACCTGCACTAGGAGCAGCTTTGGAGACCAGCAGAAAAACGACGCCTCAGTACACAGTCACACTCTACACACTGCAGGCCTCAGTGCCCAGCCAGCTCGTGGCACAGGTACCACGCGTGTGGAGACGGCAATGAGTACCAGGGACACAGGAGAGGAGCAACAGGTCAGAACTGCTACAGCTCCTGTAATCGGAAGCTGCTGCTGGCTTAGTCCAGAGACAGAGCCCGCAGCTGGCAAGGCACGGAGCATGCGTGGCAAGGGGCTCTGCCTCCAGCAGCAGGAGGAGGCAGAAGAGGTTGGAGGGGTCGCCTGCAGGGGAAAAGGGCCCTGTGTGCCTGGATGCTGGTGAAGCCAATTATGTCGATCTGCTGTGATGCTTCAACCCCGGCCGACCTAACCCAGGAAGGCGGGAATGAGTGGGATGAATGAGAGCTGCTCATATGACCTGCAGACACAGCCAGGGCACACAGCCCAGCCTCCCCACTCGCTTGCTTGTGTGTGTGTGCGCGCGCGTGCGCAGGAGGAACAGGCCCAGCCCCCTGCATCTCCCATCTCTCACTACCATCCAAGCTGTCCATACCCTACTGAGCCACACACCCTCCATACACAGGGTGTTCCCATTTCTTGCATAAGTATTTGCCCACAACCTGTGGCAAGCAAGGGCAAATTCCTACCCCCTTCTTACCCTGAAGCCCAGCAGATATGTCCTCAGGGGTCCTGAACTCAATCAGGGAAGTGCACCAGCCTCCTAGCCTTGCCTGACTGCCTGCCTCTCAATCCCACTTGCAACCCCATCCCCCTCAGCTCACAGCCCCCAAGGAAAGTTCCCCAGGCCCAGAGGTGGGACCCAGCATCATCTAACCATGCAACGTGAGAGACTCTTGGCTCCCACCCAGGACAGCATGCCTTGAGAGGGTCTTCTGGGTCACCCTGGGCTACCCCAGAGGTCCCCTTCCATCTGACAGATGAAGGCACAAGGCTGTTTTGGGGATGGAGCAATATCTGCGCTGAAGTCCCCATGACTGCACAAATGTGGGGACAAGAAAATAAAGACCCTGAGAAATGGGAAAGAGCTGTGGGCTTTTATATTCCGTGAAGTATGTGGTGGTAAAGATGTGTGCCTGGACCAGGAGGGTGTTGTTCAGCCAGGCTTGCCCAGATCTTTCTCCAGCGGAGACAAAGGGGTAAGCCCCTCGTGCAGGCATCCCTTAAGGACGGTACTTCCTCCCATAGGGTCTTGTGGCAGGAAACCCTGGGTTGTACAGGGACAGCCCATCTAGGGGGTGCCAGAGAGCCGATTCTGTTTCTGGGGTCTTCTGAAAGGTGGAGGCCATGCATGCCCGGTGCTCCGGGCTCTGCCAGCGAGGTGTGGCCTCTCAACTGTACCAGAACTGCGAGTGCAAGAGACTGAAGTATTGTGTCATCAGCAATAGAAAACAGATAAATGTAACTTCTCTTTCAGCAAGCCTACAAGAATACAGGGCTGTGAGTAACACAATCAGGAAGATTTAACTGACAGATGGAGAGCTCTTCTCCCAAAACCAACAGAGTGTTGCAGCCAGTGCCATGGAAGAGCAGACTAAGTCTCAGCCTGCAACACCAGCACACCCTATGGGCACTGGTGTGAGTCCAGGTGGCTCCACTTCCCATCCAGCTCCCTGTCAATGTGCCTGGGAGAGCAGTAGAGAATATCCCAAGCCCTTGGCCCCTGCACCCACATGGGAGACCCAGAAAAAGCTCTGGGCTCCTGGCTTTATACTGGCCCAGCTCCAGCCACGTGGCCATCTGGAGAATGAACCTACTGATGGAAGATCTGTTTCTCTCCGTATGTCCTTCCCTTTCTAGGATTCTGCCTTTCAAATAAAAAAAAATTTAAAATACAATAAAATAAATCCTTTTTTAAAATTAGAAAACTTACATTATTTCAATAGCCCTGGAACACTTACCAGATAAAACCATATCCTCACCCACAAAACAAATCTGAACCAGCTGGAGAGAATGAAAACCACAGTGGATTCTTCAACACACGATGAAATCAAGACAAGAAAGACTTCATACAGGAGTGCATTGCTAAACACATTTCTAAGTAATCCACAGTTCAAAGGGGGAGTCTCAAAAGCAATCTCACTTTTTCAGATTTATTTATTTCTTTGAAGGAGGTTCAGAGATCCTCCAGCCTCTGATTCACTCCCCAGATAACTGAAACAACCAGAAGCTAGAAGCCCAGTTAGGATCTCCCACACAGATGGCAGGGTCCCACACTCGTGGGCCATCTTTCATTGCCTTTCCAAGGCCACCAGCAGGAAACTGGATCGGAAGTGGAGCAACTGGGACATAAAACAGCAGCCACCACAAGTGGTGCCCTGCCACAACACACTGTATCATAACAACAGCCCCATGAAAAGTAATTTTAAAGGCACATAAATTATAGCAAAAAAAAAAAACCCACAACATTCATGTGATAGCACAATTTAGGCATTGCTTATATTTGAAAAAAAAAAAAAACACCAATATCACTACAGCCTCTACAGTCACAAGGAAATAGCAAGGAGGCACCATGGACAACATCACACCCATGAACTTGACAACATAGAAGTGAACCCATCCACTGAAAGCTACAAAGCACCAACACTCATCAAGATGAAACAGATGCTCTAAATAGTCCTATAACCATCAAATAAATCAAATTCATAATTTAAAGCTCCACAAAAAGGAAATATCAAGACCAGATGGTGTCACTGGAGAGTACTATCAAATACAGATTGATATTCAGAAAGTAAAAGAGAAGGGAGTACTTCTCAACTTATTTCATGAAGCCAATATTGCCCTGAAGCCAACACCAAAGAGAAAGCTGCAGTCCAGTGTCTCTCTCAGACCTGGAAGCAGACACACTCAACAAAGCTAGAAAATAATCTAATCACACACTGCGCACCATGGGCACGTGGGATTTATACCAGGCATGCAAGACTGTATCAACATTTGAAGACTTACCGTCATAAGACACCGTATCAGGGCCCTGCGTGGTGGCCTAGCAGCTAAGGTCCTTACCTTGAACATGCCAGGATCCCATGTGAGCGCTGGTTCTAGTCCCGGCAGCCCCACTTCCCATCCAGCACACTGCTTGTGATCTGGGAAAGCAGTCGAGGATGGCCCAGGACATTGGGACCCTGCACCCTCCTCGGGGACGTGGAGGAGGTTCTTGGCTCCTGACTTCAGCCCAGCACAGCTCCGGCCACGGTGGTCACCTGGGGAGTGAATCATCGAATGGAAGATCTTCCTCTCTCTTTCTCCCACCCACAGACTCCAGGGTTTGGAACTGGTAGAGGAAGAGCTACCAACAAGAGGGCCCCTGGCTTGTCAAGAAGGTTCCAGTGTCCTGTGGACGCACTAAGGTGGACTTTGTCAACCAACAGACCTTGGAAAGATTTTCTCAACTCTGGGGCAATGGAGTTGACGACATCTTAGAACTATCAGGGCCACCGCGGCAGCACCATCAGAACATTCTTCCCCATACTCAGGTCTCTAAGATGTCATGTTGGGCGCTCGGTTCAGCAGCACATATACCAAGATGTCATGTTGGACTCTAGGCTTCGTTCTGGCCTTCAGGGTCTCAGGAAGGTCACGGCCATTCAGGCCCCTCTACCATCCCCTATCTGGGGTCAGCAACTGGAAGCCAATAACCTGCACCAACTGTTACTAGAAAATATCACATCTGGGCCCAGATGGTTCAATTCATTAATCCTCTACCTCCAAGCATGGGATCCAATATAGCACCAGTTCATGTCACGGCTGCTCTATGCCCCATCCAGTTCCCTGCTTGTGGCCTGGGAAAGCAGTAGAGAATGGCCCAAAGCCTTGGAACCCTACACCCATGTGAAAGACCCAAAGAAGCTCCTGGCTCCTGGCTTTGGATAGGTTCAGCTTAGGACATTGAGGTCATTTGGGGAGTAAAGCAGCAGATGGAAGACATTTCCTCTCTGTCTCTCCATAAATCTGCCTTTCCCATAAAAATAAATAAATCTTTAAAAAAGAAATAAGAAGAGAGAGAACAAAGAGAAAGGAAGGAAGGGAAGGAAAGGTGAGGGAAGGGAAGAGGGCATTGGCCACAGCCAGGTGGGTCAGGGTAGATTCTTCAGGGTCAGGGTAGCTGCCCTGGACCCAGTCCCAACACTCAGGAACCCAAGCAGCCCTAGGATTTCATCTTGAAGCCCTGGAACAGTCAGAACCCACAGATCCCTTCCCCAGGTTAGCACTACCTCATCCCTCTCCTGCCCCACTATCGGGGCAGGTGGCCAAAAAACTCACTTGTAGAGCTTTGCTGTGGCTTAAATGTATTCCTCACTGCTCATGTGGTGGGAATCAAGTAGCCTGTCCAACACTGTCAAGAGACAGAAGCTTTTTTTTAAAAAAAAAAATTAAGTTTAATGTCTTTATTTGAAAGGCAGAGCAACAAAGAGAGACAGAGAATCTTTTATCCACTGGTTCATTCTGTTATGGTCTTAGGCAGCTAGTACAGGATCAACAGCTTGAAAGCCACAACTCCCCAACATAGGCCCGGCTATGAGTCAAATGATGCTAACCTATCGTCACCTAGAACCTAAGAGGGGGTGATATTGTGTTACTGCATAACTACTCCCCTTTCAAGACCCCAGAAAGGCCCATGATGATACGAAGGGGCTCCCTCTCTTGGTCATTTTTTTCTGTAGCTCTTGCACTCTAACTCCTGGACCCCTGAGCACCCGCTTGAGCTCTGGCATCCTGCCTCTGAGAACAGAGGTTGTGTCTGAACAAGGCCCCCGGGTGTCTGTAAGGTAACCCCTGAACATGGCCCCTGTGTGTCAGTATTTCTCGCCCTTTGTTCAGCAAAGATGCAAATCTAAGATGCTCTGTATTTCCAATTTGTGTACTTTCAAGAGTTCCAGGAGAGGTGAGGCCTAACAATAATGGAACGTGGACAGAGAACCCAGGAAAAGGTGAATGTTTGCAGCACTGTAAATGTGTCCAGGTTGTTTGCTTTTAAGATAACTTACATTGCTGGGGAAGCTGGGACATAGGTCTTCAGTTTAACGGATGGACTTCACGGTAATGACCATTTGTTCCTCTCAGGGTTTGGATTCAGACTGGATGGCCACTGTGACTTTTCATTTGTGGATTGCTGTTATCACTGGATGAATGGTTTGCCTAGTCCCTGCAACTGGTAATTAGAAAGGTGGGACTCTGAACCTGCTGGTGGTTCCTCGAGTGATGGGCACTGCCCTCACCAAGCTTGGTCAATAAAGACTGCTTAGTACATCCTGGACTTGTCTGGCATGATCTCTCGAACACCCTGCAACAATTCCCACAAACGGCTAGAAGAGGCCAGGACTGAGGCAAGCTCAAGACAGGGTCCAGTTATTCCATCTGGATCTCCCTCGTGGGTGCAGTGGTCCTAGCACTTGTGGTCCTGTTCTGTGGCCTTCCCAGGCACATTAGCCGGGACTCAAAGCAGTGCTCCATATGGGATGCTGGTGTCATGGCAGCTTAACTTTCTGTGCCAGAGTGTGGACTGCTCGTGCTTAGCACAGAATTGCATCCTTTATCAAGGCAAGTTCTCAATTGCTCACTCTCCCTCTTGCACTCTCTCTGCATACAGCATGACAGTACCTTCAGCTATGGGGTGACACTACACAAGACCCCCGCCAGACACAGCCCAGCAGCCTGGAACTTAACAGCCTCCAGAATCACAAACCAAAGAAATCCCTCTTGTTTATGAATTACCCAGTTTGCAATATTCTGTTAGACTAGAAAGAAACCGACTCAGACAGTGGGGCCTGTTTAAGGGTAGAACGGGGCTCATGGTGTGGTGGTTGAGTCACTCTCTGGAGAGGCCCACGTCCCATGTCGCACTGCCTGGTTCAAGCTCCCCGATTCGGCTTCCGATCCAGCCTCCTGCTAAAGTACGCACACTGTGAGGCAACAGGTGACGGGTGTCCCTGACACCCACAGAGGAAACCTAGATCCTCCAGGATCCTCCTGGCTTTCGCCTGACCCACCCCGACTGTTGCAGGAATGTTGCAAGGGAACCAGTAAATGAAGATCCTCGCTTTCTCCTCCTTCCTTCCTTCCCTCTCTCTCCTTCTCTCCCCACCTTTCCAACTAATTAATTTGAAAAATAACAGTAACCAGCTAGGCGAGGAAGTCTCTTGTAAAATGTTTCCATCACCATAAAATTTCAAAGATAAGTGACCAAAAATGAAGTAAGGGCGGGGCTTGTGAGGTCACCCTGGAGCTCAGCTCCCACCCGCACATTCCCACCTCCACCCCCAGCACAGACATGAGGCGAGGCCCTGGGAGAGGTGCCCTCATCTATATGCTAATTAGCCCATGCAAGAATTAGAGCGCTAATTAAGCATCATCACCCTCCCTCCATGTTATCTGCCCCGGACATGGAGGCCAGTGGAGGAAATCGCAACCTCTGATCAAATTAACTGTCCGGCAGCCGCTGTGAGTCTTGCGCCCTGCGCAAGACTCAGAAACCCACCCCCAAGTTAATCATGTTGATTGCGTAAGGCACCAGGGACTTGCTCAGTGATTGGGAATCAAGCCCAGGAGCCAGCGGCCGCTGACCCTCCTGCTATCAGTTTGCTAGGAGCAGAAGGTTTGCTCTATCGCGGCCAGGCAGCCACGCACGCTTGCACACACGCACACGCGGGGCTTGCCCTCCAGAGCCCAAGCACAGTTATCGGTTGTTGGGGGGACGCACGAGGCCGGTACAGGCAGCCGGCAGGGGAGCGGGCGTCTCTCCTGCTTTCCAGTGCCCTCCACCTCTACCAACACTCGGAACTTAATAGTCTTCGGGGGACGATGGCTTCTTGTATGTTTCTGCCCCATTAGGGGATTTGGAATCTGTGAGCCTTCAATTTCCCATTTCTTCCGTGGCAAGATGGCACTGCCGCCCGCAAAGTGAAGACAGCTACTCTGGAGGTAGAGTGAGCAGCCCTGGCAAGCAGCCACAGGCAGTGACGGGGGCTGCCTTCCCTGATCCCCGCAGCGGAATCCCAGCTACTGCATGCAGGACAGTCCAGCTCCAAGCCGCGCCTCACCCCACTGATTCCCCAAAGCATCTCAGAGCTGGGAGGATGCACGGCAACCTCCTGAACCTCTGCCAAGAGGCTGTCTGGTGCGTGGGGGCACCCGCCAGGCTTGTCTGAACGACAAGGTCTGGCACATAGGAGACTGTGGTAAGCTCATGTTGAACAAACAACCTGAAGAAGCGCAGAGGTGGGGTGGGTGCTGTGGCGGAGAGGGTTAAACCCTGCCTGAGTGCCAGCATTTTATGTGGAGGCCAGGACCAGAACCGGTTGCTTCACTTCCGATCCAGCTCCCTGGTAACGTGCTGGGAAAGCAACAGAAGATGGCCCAAGTACTTGGGTCCCTGCACCCATGAGGGAGACTCAGATGCAGCTTCTAGGATCACTGGGAGAATGAATCCGTGGGTGGAGGCTCTCCTTCATTCTTTGTCTCTCCTTCTTTCTCTGTAATTTTGCCTTTCAAATCAATAGATATGATGAAAAGAGAAAGTTCAGAGATGGTTACTCCTGGCTCATTAAGTATGGTCACCACCACTACCACCACCGCCATTCAGGGACACAAGCCAACACCCCAGAGGATGCCTCAAACCTCAGGTGGTCCTGAGTGCGTTCAGACACGTCACATACAACAGCATTGTCTAATTAGGCACAGTAAGTAACAACAGTACCTTAAGGTAGATCTCAGCAACCTCAACAGACAATATATTTTCCTTCATTAAAGTGAAGCAGCAGGCCCAGTGCGGTGGCCTAGCAGCTAAAGTCCTCACCTTGAATGTGCTAGGATCCCATATGGACACCGGTTATAATCCCAGTGACCCCGCTTCCCATCCAGCTCCCTGCCTGTGGCCTGGGAAAGCAGTCGAGGACGGCCCAAAGCCTTGGGACCCTGCACCCACATGAGGGACCTGGAAGAAGCTACTGGCTCCTGGCTTCAGATCAGCGCAGCACTGGCTTTGAGGTCACTTGGGGAGTGAATCAGCAGACAAAAGATCTTCCTCTCTGTCTCTCCTCCTCTCTGTATATGTGATGTTCCAGTAAAAATAAATAAATCATTAAAAAAGAAAAAGAAAGAGAGAAAGAAAGAGGAAAAGAGAGAAAGAAAGAAAGAAAGAAAGAAAGAAAGAAAGAAAGAAAGAAAGAAAGAGAGAAAGAAAGAGGAAAAGAGAGAAAGAAAGAAAGAAAGAAAGAAAGAAAGAAAGAAAGAAAGAAAGAAAGAAAGAAAGAAAGAAAGAAAGAAAGAAAGAAAGAAAGAAATCAGCAGCACTCTGGGGCTGCTCTTGGGCATAGCTCGAGCTGGGAATGCCCAGGGTCACTGTGCTCCACCGGGGGGCGGGGGAGGTGCTGATACCAAGGAATGTGAGGGTAACTTGAACACAGGCTCCGTGATAGTGTGGAGGGCAGTGAGCTCAACAAGGGGCCTACCAAGGCATGAACAGGTGAATGGTGGCTGCAGCAAGGACACGCTGGACCCAGGAGTGACTCAGATCCCAGCAGTGTTTAGCAAGATGGCAGGAACCTTCAGATTCATGCACAAATTCAAAGTCGTGAGCTGGGATGAGCGTATGGCCCAGTTGCCAAGCCACCACTCAAGAGGATTCCAGCATCCTGAATCGGAGCACTAGGTTCAACTCCCAGCTCCTCCACTTCCACTCCAACTTTCTGCTAATGTTCTCCCTGAGAGTGGTTGGGATGGGTCCCTACCATCCATGTGGGAGACCCAGCTTGAGTTCCAGGCTCCTGGTGTCAACCGGGCCCAGACCTGGCTATTATAGGTGTTAAAGGAAAGAACCAGTAGAGAAAAGATATCATCCGGTCTGTCTCATTGTCTCTCCACCTTTCGAATAAAATGGAAAAGAGAAAGTAGCAATTTCTTGGGGAAAAAAAAATTCTGATTCATTTACTTCTGGAATTTTCTACAGGATGGATCACTCACACATGTTATCGCCTCTCTCTCACACACACACACACACAATGCGACACTAAGTGAACAACATTTCAGGTTTGGTGCTCAGCTCTGGTTCCCGTCGCTTGCTAATGTAATCCCTGCAGGCAGTAGTGACAGCTCAAATGACTGGGTCCCTCCTGCTCACAGGACAGACCAGATTTCAAACTCTCAGTTTAGGCCCTGTCCTGCTGTAATCACTGCACACAGTTGGGGTAGCATTGCTGAAGCCACAGAACCACAGCCCTCGGGCCTCACCTGGCCCCAGGAGCAACCTAGGGGGCTGCTGTGCAGAAAGGAGACCTCGGACAAAGCCATCATCCCAAGAACTCTACAGTGCTGGTAAGGCCCATCCTCAGCCAGGATCCCGGCCTCCTGCAGTGCCTGCTTCATTTTTTTTTAATGACATATTTTTATTGGAAAATTAGATATACAGAGAGAAGGAGAGACATAGAGAAAGATCTTCTATCCACTGGTTAACTCCCCAAGCGGCCACAACAGCCAGAGCTGTGTAGATCCAAAGCCAGGAGCCCAGAACCTCTTCCGGGTCTCCCATGCGGCTGCAGGGTCCAAGGCTTTGGGCTGTCCTCGACGGTGTTTCCCGGCCACAAGCAGGGAGCTGGATGTTAAGTGAAGCAGCTGGGACATGAATCGGCGCCCATATGGGATCCTGGCACTTGCAAGGTAATACCTGCTAGGCTACCACACCGGGCCCAGTGCCTCCTTCTTAAATAGGAATGATGGGCCACACCAGCAAACATTTGAGGAGATCCTCAGCAAAGAAAAAGAAACCAAGACCATCAGAGGTAGGAGGAAGGCGGGCATGCTGACAGAGAGAAAGAAAGGGAGAAAGAGAAAGAAAAAAGAGAAATAAGAAGAAAGGGAAGGGAAGGGAAGGGAAGGGAAGGGAAGGGAAGGGAAGGGAAGGGAAGGGAAGGGAAGGGAAGGGAAGGGAAGGGAAGGGAAGGGAAGGGAAGGGAAGGGAGGGGAAGGGAAGGGAAGGGAAGGGAATAAATACCATCGGGGGCCAAACAGTGGCACAGTGGGCTAATCATCTGCCTGTGCCATCAGAGTTTCATATGGGTGGCAGTTCAAGTCCCAGCTGCTCCACTTCCAATCCAGCTCCCTGTTGGTGGCCTGGGAAAGCAGCAGAGAATGGCCCAAGTCCTTGGGTCCCCGCATCCACATGGAAGATCCAGAAGAAACTCCTGGTTCCCAACTTTGGACTGGCTCAGTTCTAGCCATCGCAGCCATTTGGGGAGTGAAACAGTGAATGGAAGATCTCTCTGCATCTCTCTCTCCCTCTACAACTCTCTCTCAAAAATAACTCTTTTCTTTAAAAAAAAAAAAAAAAATACCATCAGATTGCGGAGAGAGGAGCCATGGGGCCGGATGGTAAGTAACATGGCTTGCTCTCAGAAATGGAGATTACCACACTAGTAAGTGGAGGCAAAAAGACAGAAAGCAGAACACAAAGAGGCAAGGCAAGGAGCAGAGAGCCAAAGGAACAGAAGACGAGATCGATAAGAAGGCGAAGCAGGTCAAGTCACAGGACTTGCTATCTGACTCGGAGATACCCAGGCAGGAAGAAGTTGAGACGAGGAGAGATTATCACAAAGATGTTCTTACCATTCCCCGCTCGTGACCTCCACGAGTGGCCTGTACTCTGGGGGACGGACATCCTAGACCCACACACGCATTGTCAGAACACTTTAGAATGCCAGGGAGCTACAGGGCCTCCCAGGGACCGGAGAGGAAGTGCCTGCAAAACAAGTACAAGTCTTCCCACCCTTCAACGCTGGATGAGAGTGCAGCAATGCCTTCGATGATCAAGGGGGGAAAAAAAAAAAGAGTCCTCGGTTGTTGAATCAAGAATTCAAACACTGGGGCCAGCATTGCGACATAGCAAGTTAAGCCACCATCTGCAATGCCTGCAGTCCGTAAGGGCATCGTTGCAAAGTCCAAAAGGCTCAAGAGCCTGTGTGAGGTCATTTCCGCTCTGGGGGCTCACAGTTGGATGGGCTTTATAGGTGGTCAGGGCCATCTCCGTTGGAACAAGAGAACATTGGCTTCTGCCCAGAAGGCACTTTCAGCAAGGAAAAGTGCCTGCCCACCCATCCGAGTTTTTAAGCTTATTGTGAAAAGGGAAAGAAGAAGTTGCCAGCCACACCCTTGCGATAGCTTTGCGTTCTATCAAGAGCAAGCTACACAGGATTACAGTTGGGGCCTTCTGATGGGCCTTGTCCCTACTCTCTTGTTGATCCTTAGCCTTGGCACTTAAAGCACGCCACCTGGGACCTTGCTGCAGTAGCCTAGTGGCTGAAGTCCACACCTTGCACACCCGGCATCCCATTATGAGCACCCATTCATATCCCAGCGGCCCCACCAGCTCCCTGCTTGTGGCCTGGGAAAGCAGTCGAGGACAGCCCAAGCCTTGGGACCCTGCACCTGCGTGGGAGACCAGAAGAGGCTTCTGGCTCCTGGCTTCAGATCAGCTTAGCTTTGGCCGTTGGCACCACTTGGGGAGTGAATCATCAGCAGACAAAAGATCTTCCTCTCTGTCTCTCATTCTCTAGGTATATCTGACTTTCAACTTTAAAAAAACAAACAAACAAACAAACAAAAACCATTTGCATTGCTTCAGGTCTTTCTGCTCTTGCAGCCCCCCTCCTTGTTACCAGAAAATCTCTCTAGGTTCTTTCCTCAGCTTGGTATAAAAATGGGGTCTGGCGCAGTGGCCTGGCAGCTAAAGTCCTTGCCTTGAATACGCCAGGATCCCATATAGGCGCCGGTTCTAATCCCGGCAGCTCCACTTCCCGTCCAGCTCCCTGTTTGTGACCTGGCAAAGCAGTCAAGAATGGCTCAAAGCCTTGGGTCTCTGCACCTGCATGGGAGACCCGGAAGAAGTTCCTAGCTCCTGGCTTCAGATCGGCACAGCACCGGCCGTTGAGGTCACGTGGGGAGTGAATCATCAGATGGAAGATCTTCCTTTCTGTTTCTCCTCCTCTCTGTATATCTGACTATGTGATAAAAATAGAATAAATCTTTAAAAATAAATAAACAAAAATGGAGAATTGCTTACACACAGAAGCTTTCTTTGCAAAGTAAACCAGAAAATGGGAAAAGAGGAAGGAAGGAGGAAGCACCTCTGGGAAGGAAGCCGGGAGTTGGGGTGCCTCTTGAAAGGCCAGAGGGAAAGACACTGAAGCGCCCTGGGTTTAAGCGTTCCCTGTCTTCTCCTTGTCTGGGCGGGAACCTGCAGGAAGACTCTCACATTGGTGGTCTCTCAACCAGTTAGGAAATAGGCAAGCTGTTCCCCGGTCCCTCCAGCTTGAAGGTGTGGTTTCCTGATTTTGGCTAAAAGAATTTGAGTGGGCTTGCACGGTCTCACTGCTGATGCTGCACAGGTTCTTTCCTGCTTGAATTTCTTTAAGAATCCTTGCTTTTCACACTGAAGTTGTCTGCATGTGAGACAGGAATCGGGGTTGCCACTGGGGTCCCCGCTTCCCTGGCGTATTTTTGCCCCTGAATCATCGTTTGCAGAGTCTGTTTAAGGGAGACCATTTTCAGATGTGCAAGGATCCTGCAGTTCCCACTCCCACCACTATGGACCTGTTCTTAGGAAGCTACTGGGGGCGGGACAGGGGTAAGCCTGACCAAAGAGCCTGTAAGGCAGAAAAGAAAGTCAGAGTCCCTAGGGCATCCCACGCCTGATGGACAGGGCAGCAGCAGGCAGGGGCTGGAGCAAAGGTGTACCCAGGAGGCTGACAGAACATTAGGAAAGTAAGACCGATCCACACATCCATGACCTGCCGAAGCATCTGGAAGCCGACACAGATGCTGCGTGGAAAGCCAAATAAAGAGGAATGGGCACTCGAGCCCAGGAATGTTAGCATCACCTACTTTGCCAGGTCATAAATACGATTTACCATCGTTACAGAAACACCGGCTATATTGATTTGGACAAAAGTTGTGAGGCAAGCCCACCAAGGACACTGTAGGGATGGAGGAGGTGTCAGGCAGGGGTGTCCCTGGATGCCCATGTCCCTGGAGGGTCATGTGTCCAGCTGCCACCATAGGCCACAGACATTATTTGCAACTGATTCATCCAGAAATCGCCAGATCAGCAAAGCACTGAGAAATACAGAAGCAAATGAGAGCTGTGAGCATTGCCAACGGAAACTCATTTGACATAATGTATCCTTTTAAACCTCATTATCTGCAAAATAGGGAAGCACAGAACACACACACATGTCCACACAGCCCCAATAGGGTACCAGAAAGGCGGACGAGTGAAAATGGAGACACACAGGAAATAGGCAGAGAGAGACAGGGGCAGTGGGAGAGGCAGCCCAAGCAAAGCTGGAGGCTTCTCCCTTAGGGGACCCACCGCGCCCCACGGTGCCCAGCCCCCACAACCGAGGCCCACCCAACAGCCTCACAAGTTCATGGAAAACGCAGATTATTATAAAAACTATGCATAGAGTTCAGAATTTCTGTAATTTTCCACTAACTGCTTCAAGTACCCTCATATAAAGCAATTTAAAAACCCCTCCAAGCTCCACCCGCCATGGGTCTTCGCTGCTGTGTGTGGCAGTCGAATGTTACTCTCCCCACTTGGCCAGCAGAGACTGCCCTGCCCAGGTGGCGCACAGCCCCCAGACAGCACAGGCTGGTTCCAGGGCCCGGTGTGGAGCTCTGGAAGGAGGACAAAAGTCTCCGAACATCAGTTCCCTCCTGGGCCAGATTATAAAAATGCCCACAGTCTGGCACAATGACTCAACTGCTTAATCTTCTCCTACAAAGCACAGCATCCCATGTGGGCTGCAGTTGGTGTCCCGGCTGCTCCACTTCCCATCCAGCTCCCTGCCTGTGGCCTGGGAAAGCAGTAGGGGATTGGTGCAAGTCCTTAGGATCCTGCACCCACATGGGAGAGCCAGAAGAAGCTCTTGGCTCCTGGCTTTGGCCAGCCCAGCTATGACCACTCAGAGAATGAACCAACAAATGAAAGATCTCTCTCTCTCTCTCTCTCTCTCTCTCTCTCTCTCTCTCTCTCTAACTCTGCCTTTCCAATAAAAATACATAAATCTTTTTTAAAAATGTGCCCCAGAGGCAGCATTGCAGTTCAACAGGTTAAACCATCACTTGGGGTATCCATATCCTATATCGGAATGCTGGCTGGAGTCACAGCTTCTCTGAACTTCCAATCCAGTTTCCTGCTAAGGTGACCCAGATGATGACCCCAAGCCCTTGGGTCCCAACTACCCACACAGGAAACCAGGAGAGAATTCCTGGCTCCTGAATTCCACCTGGCCCAACCCTGGCTGCTGCAGGCCTTTGTGGAATAGTAGGTCTTTCTATTCCTCTGTGTGTGTGTGTGTGTGTGTGTGTGTGTCTGTCTGTCTGTCTGTCTGTCTCTCTCTCTCTCTCTCTCTCTCACACACACACACACACCCTCTGCCTTTCAAATAGATGAAAAACAAGTAAATGTTTGCTTTAACAAGCTCTCACTGTGAGCTAGCACAATGGCTCAACAAGCTAACCCTCACCCTACAGTGCAGGCATACCGTATGGCTGCTGGTTGTAGTTTCACCTGCTCCATTTCCCATCCAGCTCCCCGACTGTGGCCTGAGAAAGCATCAGAGGGTGGTCCTAAGCCTCGGGACCCTGCACCCATGTGGGAGACTCAAGAAGCTTTTGCCTTCTGCCTTAAGATCGGCTCAGCTCCAGCCATTGCATCCATTTGAGGAGTGAACCAGCAAACAGAAGATCGACTGTTCTCTCTCTCTCTCTCTCTCTCTCTCTCTCTCTCTCTCTCTCAACTACTCTCTGTAAGTCTGCCTTTCAAATTAAAATAAGTGTTTAAAAAAAAAAAACTCCCACTATTCTTTGTAGTATTTCCCACAGTTCTGGGCAGGGACTTGCTTGGATGGACAACATGTGGCAGACATGACAAAGTATCCACACTGAGCCACACCCAGGCCACCTTGCAGCTCCATTCTGCTGCTCTGAGAACCCGCCTTTGCTGTGGGAACAAATAAAACCAGGCTGGCCTCCTTGGGAGAGGCATGGCCCAGTCCCCAGCACCTTGCCAATGGCAGGCGTGCTTCCCAGCTCGGGAACAAAGCCATGGGCGCCCAGCTGACAAGCCACTGACCACAAACGTGTGAACAGACCCAGCTGAGACTAAGCTAGCCAGGCCCACCAGAAGATCCACCCAGCAGGATCAGCTGAATAACTGGATGCGGGTTGTTGAAGTCCCTGGTTTTGGGAAAATTGCCTTCTCCAGAAGATGGCGCTGCTTGCCTCACGGGATTGTTGGGGTACAAGGATAACACCCACAGGGGGGCTCAGCAAGCTCCTCAGCCTTGCCCTCCACCTCCAGCACCTGCGTGCAGAGCAATTTTAGCAGCTGATTTTCTCCTAACAGAAGGAGGCCAGGAAGCAGGAGCAAGGATTCTCAAAGGCCACCCTGCCCCTTCCACCATTGCCAGATCCCTCATGCAGCCCTGGAGTCTTGAGTCCCATGGCCAGCCTGAGAAGCAGCAAGCAACGCCCCTTCTCCAGCAGGCAAAGATGTAACCACTCTGATCTTAAAGTGCACAACCTGCCCCCGCCTCCTTTGGTTACCACAGTAACCTCCCAGGGAAGCTTGCTCTCCACCACCTGTGGCACAGACGCCTCCACCCCTGCCGCCCATCTACCAGCAGGTGCCAGGCTGACCTCCCAGATCTAATGCTGCTGAGTGATTGGAAAGCACCAAACCCAACCCACCAGCCTTAGCCCAGATTCCTCAGTGGCCCCTTAGGAGTGTAAGGGCTGACCCTACAAATCCTCACCCTTCACTCTAAAGTTGACCACTTCACTGGGACTCCAACAGGAACGCCATGGGGAAGCACCAGGCTTCGCATCTGAACACACAAGCTGCACCAGCGCTTCTATGGCTGATGAACACACACATACACACACACACACACCAAGCATCACACCTCCCACCAACCAAAACCCAGAACTGCCTGGAGATACCAAGATGTTGCAACATGTGAGTGCGGGACCACAAAGGGCAGACCAGATGATTCTAGGACCAAGGTGCCTGCCTCTCCCTTCAATTCCTGTGGCTCTCTTCAGGGCCCTCTAAGCTCTTAAACTAAGTTTGGTTTATACCATCTCATTTTTTACCACACATCCGCTTGCCCTCCCACCAGGAACCACAGCTTCTCTGAGGTTCACATCTAACACACGGACAGTGGGGGAACTCTGCCTAGTTGTGGCCTGAATGCCTGGTCATCCAGCATCATGGGACAAGCCACCTCAGGGGAGCAGGAATCCCATCTATTCTACTCGCTGCTCTCCCACCTCCACTCCAACCCATATCCCATTACCAACAACAAAGAGGCACTGAAAGAAGACCCAGAATGTCCCACACTGGAGATTCCTCTACCTTTCCCCTTCTTCCATTTAGTGATTGACATTTATTGCCACAAGCATCCGGACCTTCCCAGACCTCCCAGTAGCTGGAGGAAAACGCTGGCAGTCTGGGTCTATGTAGCACACAGGGAGGACCAGGGTGGGGACCAAGCCAATGTCGGGACTGTACCTGCTCACCAGCTTAGGGGGCTCGTGCATTGTAGCGAATACCTTCTCTCTGGGCTGCTCACCAAACTCAGCTTTGTCTCTCACCTGGGAGGAGTCACTTACGGCTTGGGAGACCACCTAAAGGAGACACCTGTCTGCACAGGTCCTCATACTTCCCATAAAGGGCTGCTGGTATACCCGCCACCCCCCAGCAGGCAGTAGATCAAGGAGTCACTGTTTAACATCTGCTTGCCCCGGCTGGGCACTAAGGCACGGTGGATTAAGTCATCATTTGATATACCCACTTGCAATATTAGAGTGCTGGTTCAGGTCCTGGCAATTCCAAACTTCCAACACAGCTTCCGGCCAACGTGTCTGGGAGGCAGCAGAGAATGGCCCAAGTACACTGGGAGACCTGGGTGGAGTTCTTTGTTCCTGGGGCTTCAACCTGGCCCAGCCCCAGCTGGATGTAGGCTTTTGGGGAGCAAGCTAGCAGATAGGAGATCTCCCCCGATCTTTCAAATAAATAAATGTATCTTCTTTTAAAAAAAAAATCTAAACTATACATCCTACATTGGACATATAAAAATGTGTCTTGTGTTAGGAAATAAATACATTACCTAAAATAAAAAGAGATGACAAATGGAAATAGCCTAAACTGGATTTCAGGAATAGAGCTGCCTTTGCTGAATGTGGCTATAATAGCAGGGGAGCCACACATCAGCATGCACACACTAGCCAGGAGGCAAGATTTAGGCAACTGGGAAGCCAGAAGTGAGGGCAGCCATGGAGGGCAGTCACGGACCATGGACATCACTCCCAAGAGTAGCTGGGCAAGCACTGACAATGAGCCTGCCCCCAGACCATCCTCCTTCAGCCAGACCCCCTTGGACCTAACCCAGTACGTGCTGGCTGCCTCCTGTCAGTCCCCTTGCTTCAGTTCTGCCTCCTGCTACCAACTCACGCTATTGCAGTGAGCAAGGTCTTTCCAACAGCCGAAAATCCTGCAGAATAAACCCACCCTGGCATCAAAGCTAATCGCAAACACCCCGAGCTCACCTCTCCCCATTTCCTTTCCCTTCAGGGACCCTTGGTTCCAAATGCAGCACACTGGCTCAACTTTTCCTGACTACCTTGAATTATCCAGGCCTACTAGCTTTATGAAGGCAAAAGGGCTCCTCTGCTATAAACAAAGGCTGTTTGAATGCCAAGCAAAGGGGATTTGGGTTCTGGAAGCTTCTCAGTGCCAGAGCAGGTGGCTCCATTGGTTAGCAGACATCTAGTGATGGCAGTGTTCATGGGCAGCCCCAAGCTCAGGTGGAGGAAGGCTCCCCACAGCATACCCCAAAGAGAGGAGGCCAGGGCCAGGTGAGCTTTCATGCAGCAGCACCATGCGAATCCCCTCCCAGGGCACGTACACCCCAAAAGCCTTCTCTGCCTGCCTCCCAGGAACTGTCTTTGGATTAAGCTTCTGCCCTCTCATTGCCATTAATCACATCTTCAAAATTCAAACACATGTTTAAGCATAGGAGCCAACTTCTATTCAGACCATAGTAGCATCGGGGCACTTCCTCAAAGCATGTCACCAAATACCCGCTACTAACACCACACCCTTTGCCACCTCAATCAGCCCAGGCAGGCTTCACAAACCAGCCAAGTGGCCTCCAACCCCCACCCTCACCCCAGACTCACTTAGCGCTTCACCCATCCACTCCTCACTTAGGGCCTTGCATGTGACCTGAGGGTGCTTGAGGGCACAGTCAGGGCTGGCAATGCCCGACTCACACAAAGTTCTTGATCACGTGGGAGAAGTGGTTGGCTGAATACATGAACAGAAACTAAAACCTACCTACTGGGGTTTGCTGGAGAGGGGTGGGGGGAAGAGACAAAGTCCAGTGAAGCATATGCATGGCACTATGCTGGCTCTATTTTGGAACACAGGAGATAATCAGTGCTTGGTACACATGTGACCCTGAGTATGAAGCTGGATGTGATCAGATGTCAAAACATGGACACCTAAGGAGGAACATGAGGGACGGGTGTGGGCGGGACCTGGGGAGCAAGGAGCTGCTGCTCCGAGCAGGTCTCCTCCAGGACAACAGGGCTCTCTAGCTGCCTCCCCGTGCCAATAGACTCTTGCAAGGCCCACTAGGAAACGCAGGGATCTTGGCTCAGGTCGGGGACAAGTGGCTGGGCAGCACCAGTGTCCCCGTCAGATCCTGCATGCCATCCCAAGCCCAGGGCAACAACAGCTGAGTTGCAAGAGTGTCACCCAGATAGTGGGACCTCATATCCCAGCCAGGGCAACCCCAACGCCAGACAATGCCTTCCTGTAGCCTGCAGGTCCCCTGTGCAGGGCATCAGCATCCACTGCACTGCCTACCCCGTCTCACTCATGGACTGACCATACATGCACTTACACATACAGGCACATGTGTGCATAAATAATGCCTACAGGACATGTGTGCTCACTCGTGTTCACATACACAAGTATACATGTGTGCACATAGGAAACTCATGTGCATACATGGCACAATGCTCATGTATGGTCGCATGCATGCTGTGTGTACATGCACACACATAATGCACACATGAATGTGTGCTCATGCATGGATACACATGGATGCACACATCCACATATGTACAAATAGACTACCGTGCTCACCCACATGTATGTATACATGTGGTCACCTGTGTATACTCACACAAGGACACATGCTCATGTGTGTACACACATCCTCACATGTGGCCACATACACATGGGCACACATATACACAAGGAACAGATACTGAAGCAATAGCATTAACTTCAGCCAGCGAAGCCAGCACCCCCTCCAGGATCCCCACCTCTAAGGCCAGGTCAGGTGCTGCCTGAACCTCCGGAACACAGAGCTTCAGGACACACATGAGGATCATATGTGCACATGTGAACACGAGTGAGCACACATGTCTGTGTGTGGACCTGTGCCTATACACATTGTTTGTGTATGCACACATGTGCCTGTATGCCGAAAGTGCACAGCCCTGAAACCAAGGTCACATCTCTGCCTTGAGTCCAGAGACCACTCCAGGGTCACCTGCATGCAGAGTGGTGATACAGCAGTAAATTGGAAAACCCAGAGCCATGGGACCCTTGGGATGGGGCCTCGGCCCATTATGGGAAAGGTCTCTGCTTCCCAGGCACTCCCTAAAGGTGTTCCCTCCCCACCAAGCCACAGTGAGAATAGCTGCCTCCCCAACACACACACACACACACACACACACACACACACACACACAGACACACACACACAGGCTGAGCTCCTCCTTAGTGGTGTCATGCAGACTTCAGGCACCTGTGCTGTCCCCAGACATCCCTGCAGAAAGGGACAAGCAGGAAGAGGAAAGGCCTTACACCATCGGCCACACAGGGGCCAAAGCCAGCTGCTGCATCAGCCATCCTGCGCCCAGCACCCGATACCGGGCCAGGCCCAGAGGCCCAGACCAAGATGCGGACGGTCCCAGGAAGACTCGGGCTCCTTCCGTTCATCCCAAGTGGGGGTGGGGGGGACTCTGCCACTTCCTGATGCATTATTTATGAGGCATGCATTAACCGCGGGTGACATCACAGGCACGGGAAAGCAATTTGTGGAAAGTACTGAGAAAGCAATTGATTTGCAAATTCCTTGACAGGAAAAACTGAGCCCTGAGCAGGCCGAGATGTGACATGGAGAATTTTTTTAATGTAGTTGGGGATAATTGATTGAAAGCTAAGCTGTGTAGCCAGTGAGAAAATGAGATTATTCTGTCTGTTATGCAAAGAAATCGTACATTGTACAAAACAGCAGGGGGAGGAGCTGTCAGAGCAATGAGACTTACTCACTCCCAGGGGGTGGGTTGGGGGTGGGGGGCAGGGATGATGTCTTTCTTTCAAATCAAGTCCCCATCACCCCTCTCATCTCAGAAAACCCCCACTGCCACCTGCTCCTATGTTCGCCTCCCCGCTCCACCGTGCTAACCAGCCTCCACATTCCCAGCCACATTCCCAGCCCAACGCCCCTTTTCCTCCCTCATCCCACTGTGTCGGGTCAGTCGGAAGGTCCCACCACCACTGTGCAACCAGCCAACACCCCATCACTCTCTGTGACATCCTAGACAGGACAAGGGCCATGCTGGTCCCAGGCCAGACTTTCAAAGGGCAGAGAGCTCCCTGGGGATCTGACAAGGATACAGGAGGTGCAGGGATGGGTCCTCATTCTACTCTGCTCTCCCTGGTCCCTGATGAACCACATGGCACCCTCCCAGCCCACCAAGGGGGCTGCCACCTCCTCCAGGAAGGAAGCAGTACCCCCGAGAGGCCACAGAGCTTGAGGAGGAGGGGGAGGTAACAAGCAGGAAGGAGGCACCTGCTGGTCATGAGCCAGAGGCAGAAGTTAGCAGAGAGCAACCTGGGGAGGGCATTCCAAGCCTGGAAGCATTTGAACACAGTCTGGAGTGTGATAGAGCCCCATCCACGCTGGGCATCACAAGTGTGGCTGGTAAAAACTGGATGAAGCCAGGAGAGGCAGCCAAGGAAGACAGGAAGGAGCCCACCCCCACCAGAGGGTCCTCCCAGAGTTTGCAAGCAGCCACTGAAGAATTTTAAATGGGAGTCAGGTTCATGACTCATCAGAACCTTGGATGTGATGCCTGCAAGTCCGAATGCCTAGGATGGCCAATGAGGACAGCAAGAGCCGCAGAGGACAAGACATCACCCTGGGGTCACATGGAAGGGGAAAAGGCAGGCCTCCTGTCCTGTTTGGGCCAGTTCCTCACTCTACCCAATGACCATAGCCATTCCACAAGCCCATTCAAAGATCGTCTACAAATGGGGGAGAGCTTCTTTGGGTCAGACGCCAATATCCACTGCAAGTGCAAACCACTCAGGTAACCTAAGCCCAAGACCGTACTTCCTTTGCCTGAATTCCACTCGTTTCCCTGGGATCCCACCTTTGGAATCTGAGATGTGGCAACTGCCTTGAAGTTATCCCGATGACAGTCATTCTTTGTGGGCTGTCAGGATGTGGTCTGCCACAGGCCCTGATGCCCAACCCTGAACCCCTAGTAGCACCATACCCCCACCACCGCTACCACCACCCCCTGCACACACAGTCCCACCCCAGGGCCTCCTACCCAGTTCATGTCAGCTCAAACACAGCTCAGAAGGGACAGAGCTTGGGCTGAGCATGGGGAAATCAAAAGAAAGGAAATGACACAGTGTGACAAGGACCTCAGAGTGTTCTCTGTGTCTGGGGCACTCAGGCAGGTGAAGAGCCAAGTGGACGCCATAGCACCAGGACTCATCCTGGAAAGATTCCACAAGAATAGAGCCAGATGGGGCAGGTGTGCCGAAGCAACTCATGGCCCTGGATGTAACAGAAGGCTCCCTCAGCATCCTGGGAGAGTCCAGGAGCCAGGCCCCGCCCCCTCCCATAGTGAGGAGAAGGAAGGATACCTTCCAACCTGAGCTGGCCCAGCAGAAGCACCTGCTGACTGTGCGCCATCTCCTCCTCCCAGATGGAAGTAACAGGGACATTCATTCTGTCCGGCGCCCTGCATGCCAGGTCCAAGCAAGGTGGAGCAGACATGCTGCTCCCTGTTGCTCTACAAAGCACAGCTATGGCCTCAGACACAACACCTAAAGACCAGGAAGCTGCAGGAAGGTGGAGAGAAGACAGCAGCTGACCAGCTAGTGGAACCCCCACCACAGCCTCTAGGAGGGGTCTAGAGGACACTCACAGACGAAACAAAGAAGTTCCTAACTCTTTGTAGGCAAATGAAGTCACCTTCAGTTCTGATTGTCCCACAAGCCATGTGAAGTCACTGCATCTCTCCCCAGCGTGGGTGTGCATGAACCGGGCAGTGTCCCCAGGCACTGTTCAGCAAAACTTTGGACCCGCCCACTCACCTAACCCGGCTCCCTCCTGCCACCAGTCAGCCTGGCCATCCAGGAAGCTGATCCACAACATGGGTCCTGCTCTGGCCAAAAAGGCAACACTGAGATTCCACTCCACTCCTTCCAGCGAAAGCTGAGTGGGGACCTGGGACATCACCCACACCTGGAGTGAAAGTCTCCCTCCACCAGCCAGGGCATTCCGGAGGCAGGAAGCAGGGGTGTCAGCATCCTGGATTTCCACCTGCACCTGGCCCCCTTTCCATGCCAGAGCAGGGTTGGAGGAGGCACCGTGTAGGATGGGACTTGTGTCACTACACAGTGTCACCGCCCAGGACACTAGGTTCCTCCACCACACACTCCACAGTGTCAGGAGACACCACGAAGAAAGCATTCTGCAGGTACCCATCCTACCTTCTGGCTGGCTGGTTGGTTGGTGGGTGAGTGGGTGGGTCGGTCGGTTGGTAGGTAAGATTGATTGATTGATTGATTTGAAAGTCCGAGTTACAAAGAAAGAGTGAATGAGAGACTTAGAGAGATCTTCCCTCCTCTGGTTCACTCCCCAAATGACTGCAATGGCCAGAACTAGGCTGATACAAAGCTAGGAGCCAGAATCTTCTTCCAGGTGTCCCACATGGGTGCAGGGCGTCAAACCCTTGGGCTATACACCACTGTTTTCCCAGGCCCACAAGCAAGGAGCTGGATGGGAAGTGGAACAGCCAGGACTTGAACTGGTGTCTATATACATGGTGGCCCCATCCCACCCCCTATCAGCAAGGATGAGGAATCTCTCCCCTACCCAGGGGGTCCAGGGAAGCCAAAACACAGACCCTGAAGGCCACTTCCACCCACAACTACCAAGCAGCTTCCAGAGATATAAATATGTCCAGGAGTCTCACAACACAGCCAACACCCCGGGTACCAGTGCAAATCAGTCATTCTACCACAAACCAAGGAAATCACAACTCAAGTGAGAAGAGCTAATCACCCTAATGGGACGCAGATGCTGAAAAAGACTGAAACAGCCATAATAAAAATACCACAAAGACACTGCAAAAAAAAAATGCAATTACAAACACATTGGGGACAAAAACATAGAAAACCTACCCCTAGAGAAAAAGAGCACGAAGGGTGGGCCTTATGGCAGAGTAGGGTCGGCTGTTACTCGGAACACCTGTATCCCATTTCTTAGTTCCTGAGATGGCAGCAGGCCTCAGCATGCTGATCAAGCTCCCAGCCAGTGCATCCTGGGATGCAGCAGAAAACAACTCCAGTCCCGGGTTCCTGCCACCCACACAGGAGATTCAGCTGGCGTTCTGGGTTCCTGGTTTTTGGACTGGTCTGGCCCTGGCTGTTGTTGATATTTTAGCGGTAAACCAATAGATGGAAAATCAATCTCTCTCTCTCTCCCTCCCTGTCCTCCTCTCACGCTGCTTTTCAAATACATAAAAATGAATAAATAGGCTTAAAATGCAGAATATGAAGGAAGTTCAAAATATTGGATGGGAAAGAGTTAAATGTGCTTATGTAGAGTCAACAATTTTTTGAACAATTTTTTTATTTGCCAGAGTGACAAATAAAGAGATAGAGATTTTACATGTACTGACTGGTTCATTCTGTACTCCACAGCAGCCAGGTCTGAGCCAAAGCCAAAGCCAGGAGCAAGAAACACCATCTGGATCTGCCCCACTGGTGGCAGCAGCCCAGGTGCAGGGGCCATCACCCACTGCCTTTCCAGACACACTGGATCCAAAGCAGAGTAGCTGGGACTCATGGTGGCCCTCTGATGGGAACCCAGGCAGCTCAAGCAGCAGTTTAACCCTCAGCACCACAAAGTATGTGATTTATTTTTATTACTTGAAAGGCAGAGAGAGGATCTCCCGCCTGCTGCTTTACTTCCCAGGTGACTACAACAGCCAGAGCTGAGCCAGACCGGAGCCAGGAGCCTGTAACTCCATTAGGATCTCTTCTCATGTGTGTAAAAGGGGTCCGAGGACTTCTGCCATCTTCTGCTGCTTTCTCGGGTGCATTGGCAGGGAGCTAGTTTGGAAACAGAGCAGCAGAGACTCCTTGAACCAGCACTATGGTCTGGGATGCCGGCCATCTTAACCTGCTGTGCCACAATGCCGGCCCACATAGCTTTATCATAATGACCATTTTCCACAAACTACTTCAAGACCTTTTGCATGCATGAATCTCAAAACACTTCTGTACCAATACCAGCTTACCTTTTAATTTCGTTGTCCATGAACTTTTTGAAATATCTTTAAATCTAAAAAATAAATAAAAAGAAAATAAACAAATGGAATTTTTTTATACTAAAAAAATACAAAGACCAAACTTAAAAATTCCTCTGAATGATTAAAAATAGAAAGTAGAGGACAGATGAAGACTTGGTGAGCTTGAAGATAAAATAGAAATTGTCCAATCTTAACCAATGGAGAAAATAGACCTTAAAAGAAAATCAATGTGGCTATAACGAAAGA
Source organism: Ochotona curzoniae (assembly GCF_017591425.1). Classification (NCBI taxonomy): domain Eukaryota; kingdom Metazoa; phylum Chordata; class Mammalia; order Lagomorpha; family Ochotonidae; genus Ochotona; species Ochotona curzoniae. The sequence continues at coordinate 7,211,976 of NW_024465699.1, forward strand.
TCAAACATTTGTGTCATCAGATTTCAAGGAGGCAGGGAAGAGGGGAATGAAATATTATTCAGAAGAATGACCAAAATGTCCATGAACCTGCTTAAGTCAAAAGCCAGTGCATTTGAATAAACAAACTCCAACCAGGATGAAGCCATGCCCTGTGCCGCATAATCAGACCCCTGAAACACTAAAGGCCCATAAACACCTTGAAAGCATCCACACAGATAAGACATTTACCATAAAGAATAAAACACCCAAGGGCAGCGGAAGCTAGACTAGTTCAAGTGCTGAGTAGTCACCATCAGCCAGAAACCTGCGTGCAGCAAAAACAGGCTTCAGGCAAATTAAGAAAACTTGTCCCAGCAGATCAACTCTAAGAGCAGGGTAAAGAAAAGTCTTGAAACAGAAAAAGCAAAGAAGGAAACTCATCAAATCAAGAAGAATTGCTGAAAAAAAAAATATATATATACATATGGGTAAATACTGAAATGCTAGAATTGTCCAAGTTACTTAAGGCAGAGACAAAAATATATCATTATCTGATGTGGTTCTCTTTTTTAAAATACGTATTCAATTTTTTTTTTTTGAATGACAGAGAAAGATTTTCTATCTACTGGATCACTTTCCAAAACAACATCAAGACTGGGCCTGGGTCAGGCCAATGCCAGGAGGCAGGCACTTCCTCTGGGCACTCCTACGTGGGTGCAGGGACCTGAGCACATGGGCCATTCTCCATTGCTTTCCCAGGCGTATCAGCATGGAGCTGAATCAGAAGTTCAGCAGCAGGGACTTGAACCGGAACTCAGATGGGATGCCGGCATCACGAGCAGAGGTTTAACTCTCTGTGCCACCAACACTGTCTCCATGATGTGGTTCTCCTCGTAGGCAGGGGAAAACCTTCGAGACAACTGCATTCCAAGTCCAGGAGGGTGAAGATGAGTCAGGGAGAAATAAAGGGAGGCATTTCTCTATATTTCACGCAAGCCGACACAATGTTGATGCCAACAGGTTCTAATATTTACAACACTGAATGTTCACATCAGAAAAAACAAATTCAGATTAACTAATTGAGCATCTCTCAAGAAGAATCTAGAAAAAGTAAGGCAAAAATAAACCCACAAGCAAAACCAAACCAAACAAGTACCAGGGCCAGTGACAACATCTCAGTCATAGCTGGTCCACTTCTAGCCCAGCTCCTGGCTAACGCACCTGCCAAGACAAGAGAAGAATGCCAGAATATTGGGGTCCCTTCCACCTCCGTGGGAGACCCCGATGGAGCTCCTGGTTCCTGGCTTCCGCCTGGCCCAGCCTCAACCATTGTGACCATATGGAGAGTGAATCAGTCAATGGAAGATATCTCTCACTCAACTTCCCTTCAGGTACACAAAATAAATCTGGGAAAAAAGAAAAGAAAATCTAAAAGCAAAAATTAATGAAATGGAAAAAAATAAAGAAAAATCAACGAAACAGCTAGTTCTTTAAAAACTGAACAAAATTGACAAACATACCTGTATTGATAGAGAGAAGATAGGAATTTCCAATCAGAGGATTTTAACAGTGGCTGTTCATACAGGGACCAGCACTCACAGACATGGCAAAGATAATCAAGAACAAAGGTAATTAGATAGGAAGGAACAGATCCACAGGCATAATTACATAAAACAGATCAAACAGACCACTTCCTCAAAACCACGGACGGCCACAGTTCACTCAAGATGAAATCAATCATTTGAATAACTCACACTTAAAAACCCGAGTTTGTCACTGAAAAGCTCCCAGGAAGGAAACTGCCAGGCCCAGATGGCTTCCCCAGAGAATTGTACCAAATACTTGCAGAAGAAGGAATGTCAGTTCTACACAATCATTTCCAGAAAACAGAGGGCAGGGAACTGATCCCGATTTGTCTAGATCCAGTACTAATCTGGTGCCAACACAAGAGGAACAAAGAACTCCGCGACTCCGGCAGTGACAGCCCCACTGGGGCCATCAGCGCACCTGCACAGACCCTGTCCTATCGCCCTCTCCCTAAAAGCACAACGCTCCTGGCACAACGCGTTAAGTATCGCAAGGATTCTATCCTCCTGAGTATACAGAAGGAGCCGGGGTTTCACCTAGGAGCTGAGTTGACAGTGGCATCCCGTATCCCAGTGCCTGGTTGCATGTCCCATCTTCCTCCCAGTGCCAGTTTCTTGCTAATGTGCACCCTGGGAGGCAGCAAGTGACGGCTCCTGTAACTGGGTCCCTGTCCTTCACATGGGAGAACTGGATTGAGTTCTCAATGCACTGTGAGCATTCGGGGATTGAACCACTGGATGGAAACTTTCTCTTACTATCCCTCCTCTATAAAACAAATGAAATTGATAAATGCATTTTCTTTTTTATTGGAAAGGTAGATTTGTAAAGAGAAGGAGAGAAATAGAAAGAAAGATCCACTGGTGCACTCCCAAATGCTACAATGGCCAGAGCTGAGCTGATCTGCACCCAGGAGCCAAAAGCTTGTGCCCGATCTCCCACACAGGTGCAGGGGCCCAAGGCCTTGGGCCATCCTCTGATGCATTCCAAGGTCATAAGCAGGGAGCTGGATCCAGAGTGGAACAGCTGGAACACAAACCAGTACTCATATGAGATTCCAGCACATGCAGGTAGAGAATTAGCCTGTTGAGTCACTGTGCCGGCTTAATAAATATATTTTCAATTCAGTGTATAAGATGTCTCATAGGTCCTATGAAAATACCATACCATCTTACATAAGGGATTTGAGTATCTGTGGATTTTGGTTTTCAGGAAAGGAGGTTGTCCTGAAACCCTACCCCCAAATATCAAGGCACAACTATCCCCGAAAGGGTAATAAAACTACAATCCAACCTCTGCCATTAGCACAGATGCAAAAAGACCTAACACAACATTAGTACTAGAACTCAGCACTGGCATTGGAAAACAACGTCCCAAGACCAAAACCATCACCTGCCTGAGACTCTCCCTCAAGCCTACGTCCCTCTGACCTCTGCCTGGATTGTCCCCCTTCCACACAGAGCTCCCCAGAGCTCCCTTGCCACTCATCCATATTCACACAGAGAAGACCACAATTGTCTTCAGTGTTCTTGCTAATTCCCTTGGCCACTGCAGACTAAATGCCTGTCTTAGGAAGAAAGAGGGAAGTCAAGTCTGGCAACTTCTCCTGGACATCTGTCCATGCACCTTGTGCTGTGTTTTGCTTCCAGGGAGAACCATCTCCAGGTCCTGACACGCTCTGCTGGCCCAAAGGACTTTATCCCAGACCCCTGCATGTTCTCCAAGCCCCCTTGAGTTTCTCAGAAACTTGGTTGCAAATCCCCAGGTGCTCCCTGCTCAATACAGAAACCAGGGTCTGTGAAAGTTTGTGGAAAATACATACTGTCAAAAACTGTGCATGGATTTCAACCCATATCTGCACCAAAACAACCCTGTTCTCACCTGTGACAACCAGTCAGAACAGGATCTAGTGGGAAGCACACAGAAGGATACAGTATCAGTTTGAAAAGACCCTTTATCAGAGTAACACAGATGCAAGAGCACGCATCACATCTACATGAGGCCTGGGTGGAAGAACGGTGACATCATGAAGGCATGGCCCACGTGGGCATAACCTCCACATCGACTCACAAACGAGAAAGTCTTGCACATGCCCTAACTGAGGAGGACAGGTGATTACCAACAGAGATGATAGGCAACGCCGTGACCGTCCATAATTAGTTCAGCACCTACAGTTGTGAGCGAGAAGTTAAAAGTGAAGTAAAACTCATATGCAATACAAGTGGACACCACTGTGTCCAGATCAGCTACAGAAAACAATCCTCCAAATGAGGGACTGAGATCCAGAAGCGAGAATTGATGCTCTGGTGTAGTGGCTTAAGCCACAGTCTGTCTATATGGGGAATCAAGATGGCGGAATAGGGAAAGGACACGTTTAAACAGACAGAAATATCAGCCAGTGAAAACCAGAGAGGGCACATTCCAGGAAAAAGGAGAGGACAGAACAACAGCAGAGGGGCACCTGGAGACTAACAGACACAGGAAAGCAGCAAAAACAACGGGGTGGTGTTGCAGTGACTGATACCCCAGTGGCATTCAACAAACTCCACCGGCAGCCAGAACTCTGCCAGCAACCCGGTGGGAAGGGACATCTACTGGGAGCTCAGGCGGCGAACCCAAAGAAAGAACTGCCCGTCCTGCTGGTCTGTTTGATTTGACCAGTAAAAGAGACAGAGCAGCAGATCTCAGACAAGCAGTGTGGGACAGGGTGGATTTCAAAACCCAGTCCACTCCCTAGGGCTGTATTGGGCACCATTTTGTTTAAGGAGGCAAGGGCTATGGACAGGACTGTGCATGCACTGAGCTGGGAGTGAACTCATTTCTGGCCCAGAGAACTGCAACAACGTGGCATCCTACAAGCATGCTACATGGCTATCAGTTTACATTATGGTTGCTCCACTTTCAATACAGCTTCCTGCTCATGACCTGCAAAAGCAGTGCAAGATGGTCCAAGTCCTTGGGCCTCTGCACCCACATGAGAGACCCAGTAGAAGCTCCTGGTTCCTGGCTTTGGATCAGCTCAGCTCTGGCCATTGTGGCCATTTGAGAGTTAACCAGCGGATGGCAGATCTCTGTCTCTCCTCTCTGCAACTCTACATTTCAAATAAAAATAACCAAATCTTTTAAAAACATAATCTTTAAAGATTATCCGTGTCTCTTCAGCTCATAATTTTTTTTAAAAGATTTATTTTATTTTTATTGGAAAGGCGGATATACAGAGAGGAGAGACAGAGAGGAAGATCTTCCATTCGATGATTCACTCCCCAAGTGAGTGCAACGGCCAATGCTATGCCGATCCGAAGCCAGGAACCTCTTCCAGGTATCCCACGCGGGTGCAGGGTCCCAAGGCCTTGGGCCGTCCTCGACTGCTTTCCCGGGCCACAGGCAGGGAGCTGGGTGGGAAGCGGGGCCCCCAGGATTAGAACCAGCACCCATATGGGATCCCGAGCGTTCAAGGCGAGGACCTTAACCACTGCGCCATCGCGCTGGGCCCCATAATATTTTTTAAAAACTACACTGATGGGCCCGGCGGCGTGGCCTAGTGGCTAAAAGTCCTTGCCTTGAACGCTCCGGGATCCCATATGGGCACCGGCTCTAATCCCGGCAGCTCCACTTCCCATCCAGCTCCCTGCTTGTGGCCTGGGAAAGCAGTTGAGGGTGGCCCAAAGCTTTGGGAGCCTGCACCGTGTAAGATACCTGGAAGAAGTTCCTGGCTCCTGGCTTCGGATCGGCATAGCATCGGCGTTGCGCTCACTGGGGGAGTGAATCATCGGACAGAAGATCTTCCTCTCTGACTCACCTCTTCTCTGTATATCTGACTTTCCAATAAATAAATAAATCTTTTTAAAAAAAAAAAGAGAGAGAGAGAGAGAGAAAGAACGAAAGAAAGAAAAAGAAAGAAAGAAACTAGGATTGCCTACATAATCCTTAAAAAAAAAAACTGCTCCGACATGGTAGAATTCCCAGGCCCCTTGTTCTCCGAGACCAGACTTGGCTTATCTGGCATCATCAAGAGAAGGCATCTGGTCCTGGATGGAGCATCTATGCAGACATGAAATTCATATTTTCATTTTTATCCTCTGGTTCTGTTTTTATGAACTCTTTAAAGTCCCCCTGTGTACACATCTGAATCACACTGAGCTGCAGGTAATTACCTGCCTATGATTTTAAGCCATGCTAAGATTCTCTCCAGGTGTGTGACAGTAGATTTGTGGACATTTTCTCCTACTAGATCTGTTTATGTCAGCTTCTTCCAGAGGATGCAGGGAACTGTCTCCTTGCCCCCATATCAACAACAAATAAAAACGATTACACCTCATGACCAAGCAGCAAGTGTTCAAGCCATTGCAAGGCTTCCTGCAAATATTTAAAAATCAATCAGCAGAACCCACTGCATTAGCAGACTAAAGAAAAAAAGCCATGTTCTCACTGTTGTTCTGCCTTTCAATGAATCAATGTTTGCTTATTTTTTTTAAGATTTATTTTATTATTTTTTTTTATTGGAAAGGAGGATATACAGAGAGGAGAGACAGAGAGGAAGATCTTCCGTCTGATGATTCACTCCCCAAGTGAGCACAACGGCCAATGCTATGCCGATCCGAAGCCAGGAGCCTCTTCCGGGTCTCCCACGCGGGTGCAGGGTCCCAAAGCCTTGGGCCGTCCTCGACTGCTTTCCCAGGCCACAGGCAGGGAGCTGGGTGGGAAGCGGGGCTGCCGGGATTAGAACCGGCGCCCATATGGGATCCCGGGCGTGCAAGGTGAGGACCTTAACCACTTGCGCCACCGCACCGGGCCCTGTTTGCTTATTTTTAAAAATATGTATTTTATTATTGAGTTACTGATCTGAAAGGCAGAGTTATAAAGACAGACTTTCCAACCACCGTTTCATTCCGCAAATGACCTCCATGCCCAGGAGCCAAGAACTCCACCCCAGTTTCACCTGGGTGTCAGAGGCCCAAGTGCTTGGGCCAGCTTCTGCTGTCTTTGCAGGCACGTTAGCAGGGAGCTGAAATGAGAAATGGAATGGCCAGAACTTAAGCATTGCTCATGCAGGCTGTCAGCATTGTAGGTGATAGCTCAACTTACTGCACCACAAGACCGGCTCCTAAATCTGCCTTTCACCAAACAAACAAAAAAATTAACACATGATCATGTATCAGTAATGCGGAAAAGTCGCTTGCCAGAATCCAGTAACGGCTGCTCATGATAAAAACTCAGGAAATGAGGGGGCACGGAGATAAAGGGGAATGCCTTAGGTTATCTGTGAAAAACCTGCAGATAACGTGAAGCTTACCGACTAAAATCCCCCTTGAGACTGAACAAGCCAAGAGCCATCGCTCACCGCTGCTATTCAACATCTTATTCCATGTCCACAAAACAAGCAAGAAGAAAAGGGAAGGGCAAGATAGTGAGGAGGGGGAGAGGAGGGGCAGGAAAGGGAGAGAGCAGAAAAGGCACGCAGACCAGAGAGGAGGAAATACAATTCTTAGCAGAGGACATAATGGTCCATGTACAAAAATGGCAAGAAATCCCGAGATAGCTCCTGGAACTAACAAGTGGCTTCAGCCACGTTACAGACTAGAAATCCAGGTACAAATGTTAACTCTCTTTGTGCATCCCAGCAATGAACCCATGGAAACCAAAGTGAAAAAACACAATAACAGGGCTTGACGCGATAACATAGTGGTTAAAGTTTTTTGCCTTGCACACGCCCCAGGATCCCATATTGGCACCAGTTCTAATCCCGGCAGCCCTGCTTCCCAACCAGCTCCTTGCTTGTGGCCTGGGAAAGCAATCGAGGACAGCTCAAAGCCTTGGGACCCTGCACCGGCATGGGAGACCCAGAAGAAGCTCCTGGCTCCTGGCTTCAAATTGGCTCAGCTCTAGCCGTTGCAGCCACTTGGGGAGTGAACCATCAGACGGAAGATCTTCCTCTCTGTCTCTCCTCCTCTCTGTTTATATGACTTTCCAATAAAAACAAATAAATCTTAAAACACACACGATAACATTTATAGCTGTGCCAAACATGACAAGGAGGTACATGTAGACCTACATACCATGTATAGGTGACTTATAGCTGGAAATTGCCAAACACCGATAAAAGAAATCAAAATTTATACAGGTGGGGAGATACAGTTTATGCATTGATACATTGATGCGATTTAGTAAAGATACTAATTCTCCCCCAATTGATGGAGGGTTTCAGTACAGCTTCCATCAGAATCCCAGCAAGAAATTATGAAGATACAGACAAGATTATCACAACATTGACACACAGTGACAAAGGAACTAGAATACCTAATACAGTCTGAAGGAGAGGAATAGAGGCCGACATTTGACTCATTGGTTAAGAGTGTTGGGTTGAAATCCTGGCTCAGTTCCCAATGCCAGCTTCTTAGTACACATCTGGAAGGCAGCAGGTGATGGTTCAAGCAGCTGGGTCCCCTTCACCACTCACAGTGAAAGCCTGGTCAGAGTTCCTGGCTCCCAGCTCCAGCCTAGTGCAGCTCTAGCCACTGTGGGCATTTAGGGAGTGAGCCAACAGAATTCTCTCTCTTTCTTTCTCTCTCTCTCTCTCTCTCTCTCTCTCAGGGAATAAGGAAGCTAGAGGGGAGTGGGAGAAAGACAAAGCAAGAAAAAAAGAAGAAGAAAAATAGAATAATCACTCCATCCTATTTTGGAACTCAAGTGACTACAGGAATCAAGACCTTTTGCACAAATTAACTCAAAATAGTTTTCAATGCCAAACATGAAACTTTCAAAAGAAAATCTTCAGGGTGTAGGGTTTGGTGCCTATTTCCCGGGCATGACACCAAAAGTAAGATCCTTAAAAGAGAACTATTGATACCCTGGAGGACTGCATCAACATTTAAAGCTTCTACTCTGCGAGTGACCCTGCTAAGAGGATCCAAAAGACAAACGGGACAGGGATCAAATGCTTGCAAACCACATCCCTGATATACCACTTGCATCTAGAATATATAAAGAACACCCTTTCTCTATAATTCATAAAAGCTAGGACAGTTTATAACACATATGTGAAATTTACTAAACTTTATATATATATATATATATATACACACACACACACGCTTCTAAAACCCAACATTGAAGATAACAAGTGGTCCACTTAGAAAATGAAGAAGTGTGTCACAGAAGAGTGTCCAAGATGCCAGATAAGCAGGTAGGAAACCACTCCCACAGTGTCCCTAGATCAAGGGCTGAGGACGGGCTGCCTGGTCCACCTCCTCGGTCACCTGTCCCAGAGAGGTCTACCTGGGTCTATATCCACTCACCCCTGATGGAGATCCCCCTGGTGGCCATTGCTAGCTGAGCCTCCCCTCCCTGGGCAGGAACAAAGCGCATGAGAGGATGCCCCAGCCCCTGGTCTTTCAGCCACTGGTACTAAAGCAGGGGCAGGGCCACATTCTACGGTCTTGGCTGGCAGACCTGCACTCAGGGTCTTCCACGCTCCCTCCTGACTTTTCCCAAGACTACTTGTTAAAACAATGGGTAAGCTAGGCCCCAGGGCGAAATGCCAGTGAGTTTCGGTGATTTCACCTCCTGCACAAAGATGCTTGATGGAGAGAAATGGGCCAGAACGTGGTCAGGTGTGCACACCATGGGGAAGGTAGCACCCTGCCCCACCAGAGACTGGAATGGAAGGCTGTAATGTGGGCATTGAGCCCCAACACCTGCCCCTAGGGGCAGCTTCAATTCCACCTGCTGGAAAGAGCAGGTGCACTTGTAGAGGGACATGGGTGCTTGGGGGTCCTGGCGGATCCTGCATTGCTCCGTGACCTGGTGACCCTCACTCCCTCCCTTTCTTCCTGCCTGTAACACGGCTCATTGCTTCTGACACAGAGCATCCACCACACCCAGGAAGCAAGTACAACTCATTCACAGGCAGTAATAACTTCCTGGAATTATCATTCCATTTTCTTTCATTCAATAGCCTTCGTCTGGCACCGAGCCACCCTTACTGGTCTGGTATTTTAATCCCATGGTTTCAGGGGTACCGGCCACTTGCCCAAGTCCAAGGCATGCCCAGTGACCTTGGCTCGGGGCAAGGGGGAGAGGGAGAGGAGGAAACAGGTCCTCTACTGGGAACCCTCACATGACAGCTCTGATGTGCGCAGGGATCCAACTGTAGAACATGCAGAGGATGCAAATACGCAGTTCCCACCCAAAACCTTCAGCAAGGTCATCGTTAGCAGTATGAAAGAATTCTTGACCGTCACAATTCTTGTAACAAAGCTACTCCTCTAAGGTCCTTACACTTGCATTGGCATGCCACCCTCTCCAAAAGCCAGAAAACCAGGTCTGGGCACTTGGAAGAGAGAGGAGAGTCCCCCTGGCCAGGCCTCTCTGGTTGGAGGTTGACCCGCTATAATCAGACCCCATAGCAGCTTCCTCTGTGGCTGGTTTGGTAGGTGGACAGTGCTGACCGTGCCCCGATTGCAGCAACTGGAAGAGAGTGTCACTTGTTCATGTGCCATAGCTTCTATGTGCATCTGGGCATGCCAACCCCTGCTCTGTTTAAGCCACTGAGGAGGCTTGTCAATACATATTGACAAGTCCCTCAGAGGTCATTCTTCCCTTGGATATAAGCCTCTAGGTCCCTGCACACCCCTATGTGTGCCATCCCCCAGACTCCCTAGAAGCCCATACCCCTAAGCCCCCAAAGGTGCCTGGCTGGGCACTCCAGGCCACATGACCTGGTCCCTGCTGGCACCTAATTCTGGATCGGCTGCGGCTCAGCTCCAGCCATTGCAGCTACTTAGGAAGTGAACCCGTGGACAGAAGCTCTTTCTCTCTGTCTCCCCTCTCTGTGAACCTGACTTTCCAATAAAAATAAGCAAATCTTTAGGAAAGAAATTAAGAAGGAAAGAAGGAAGGGAGGGGGGGGGGAGGAAAGAAGGAAGAAAAAGAAGAAAAAAAGAGAAAGAACTAGGGGGACAAAGGGATGGCACAAAAGGAGACAGAAGACGGTTAGCGTACTGGCAAGAGTAGAAGGCCCACTCTAGGTGGGATGAGGAGTGGGAGTGGGATCCAGAGGTGGGGAAGCTTGCAGGACACAGGACAGCTCAGAGAAGCTTATCTCTTGCTCGTGGTCTCTGGGGCCCAGCAACATCATCGAAGAGAAACAGTGCATGGGGTCAGCAGCTGACACGAACGTGCCAAGCTGCCATTAGACCTCAGAGGCAAGCTTTGGAAGGGAGCCATGTATAAGGACCCACCCAGGTGTGCGCTGACAGGGACCTCCCTGCAGATCAAGACTCGCCAGATGTTGTGACGTTCTAAGAGACTGTGTCCTGTCTCCCTCCTGCAAGTTCTGGTAGCATGGACCACCATCTTTCCCAGAGAGCTGTCACCCCTTGCAACTGAAGTTATAAAAGAGCCACCACCTTATAAAACCTCTGAAAGCCTATTCTAGGCTGCCTGAATTGTGTCTCTCTGATTGAGATCCTAATAAACCCTGAATTAATGTAGCTCTTCTTTGTTCCCAGGTTAATTTTATCTTGGTTGACACTAAATAACAGAGTTTAAAAAAAAAAAAATCTCTCCTGAGAACTTGAAACTCAGGTAGTTCCGGGTGTTTTAAAGTCACATTAGTCTCACACCTAAGGAATTCTTAAGAAAAGTGACAGGCCAAGTGGCATTCCTGGGGCAACTGGCAAAAGCAGAAACTGAACCTGGAAGAATGAATCATCCACTGATCCTCACCAGTAACAGCACTGCGAAGAGAAGCTCACAGTGGAAAATTACAAAACACACAAGGAAAGCCCCCTGCCACAGGTGAGAGACGGAGGATGCCACAGACAGATGCATCACTCCAAGACGTACAGATGAATGTGGTAACCATTGTAAGTATGCCTAAATTTTTTTTTTCTAGCATTCTGGAATAGCAGGTTAAGCCACCACTTACAATGCTGGCATCTGCACCGGAGCACCAATTCCAATCCCAGCTGCTCCACTTCTAATCTAGCTCCTGCAAATGCACCTGGGAAAGCCACTAAAGAAGACCCAAGTCCTTGAGCCCCGGCATTCACATGGGAAGACGTGAATGGAGACCCAGACTGGATGACCAGTCCTTGGGACTAGAAATTGTTTCAAAGTTAAAATTTTTCTGCTTTTGGAATATTTGCATGTACATAATGAGACATCTTGGGAATAGCAGCCAAATCTAAAGCTGAAGTTCATTAATGTTTTATAGACACATGGCCCGGGGGTAATTTACCCAGTATTTCTAGTGATTTTGTGCCTGAAACCAAAGTTTCATAGTAAGAAAGGTTCCATTTGTGGTTTAATGCACTAAGAAAGTCCCAGACTGTGGAGCACTGTGGACTTCCGGGTTTGTTTTGGGGATACCCCACCTTACTAAAAGATAATGTATCCCCCCTCAAAAAGCTTATGAACAACCAGCTGCTCAGATCACTAAGCAAGAAAAAGTCTATTCTAATTATGATCATCAGATCTCAGAGATAAAAGAATCATGGCACTGAAATTCATTGAAAAAGTCACCATGCATACTAGATCACAGTAGCTCATTTAACACTTTTTTTTAATGAAAGAATTCTTTTTAGATTTGTTTGAAAGGAGGAGCAGCAGAGAGACCTTCCACCCCCAATGGCCACAACAGGCAGGTTTCATCCGGGTCTCCCACGTGGGTGGCAGGGGAGCAAATACCTGAACCATCCTCTCTGCTGCTTTCCCAGACACATTAGCAGGGAGCTGGATTGCAAGTGGAGCAGCTGGGACTTGAGCTGGGGTTCCGCTATGGGATGCTGGGCAGTTTAACTGGCTATATGACATCTCAGGTAAGCACCCATCCAGGGGTTCCCCTGGAAGCAGTGGCAGCACCTGCTATTCCTTGACCGCCTCCAGGGGCTGAGTTACCTGTCTGCAACTCTTGCCTTTGCAAAATGACCAGGCTTGTCACTGACTGAAAGGAACTTTATCTTAGGTCTGTTTGCTAAAAGCTGAGCAGGTCTGCACGGGCATCTCTCATGTCCTTTCCCATAAGCTGCATTCAACACACAGCCAGGGAATGAACGAGGCGGCAGACACAGAGAACGCTGAGGGAGGCCAATAGGGAAGTCACCAACTTCCAGTTCCTGGCGGGAGCGGGAGGGGGGGAGACTCGGGGGCAGAGAAAGGACAGTCTCCCTGGGAGGCTTCTCCTGTCACTCAAGTCGACATGTACAGTGACATGAGGACCTGGGTGACAGCAGCTTCCTTAGATAGGGACTCCCTGGAGAATTGGGGGAGGCCCTCGAGGCACAGCCAGCCCAGGCCTGTGCATATGCATAGAGCAAAAGCAAGGTAAGCCAGCAACTGCAGAAGAAGCCAGCTACCCTCCCAAAAAGGACAACACACACACACACACACACACCACAAACATGCAATTCCCCCACAGACCCTTCTTATTGCTTTTTTTTTTTTTTTTGAATCTTCACAATCCGGGAAAGAAAACCCCATGCATTTGTTTCTTATTAATTTACACTCACATCATTAAAAACATGTTTTTCTCAGCATTTCTGAGAAATCCATAGAGCTGCTCTCAAAACCTCCTCCAAGCCATCCCAAGCGCTCGCTTCTCAAGGAGAAGGAAGCTTCATCTGAGCCAAGAATACGCGACACACTTTAATTCCAGGGCTTAAGCCAGCCCAGAAAGCAAATTCTCTCCCAGCCCCAAGACCCCAGATGACAGCCCCACACGGTGACCAGCACGGTTTTCCCACGCTCACGGAGAAGGAAGATGGGCCACAGCCTCTCCAACACCCAGGGGGTCCCCCCAGCACCCAGGAGCCGCCTGGGGGCAGGGGCTCCTTGATCCCAACACAGGAAGTCAGGGTGCATCCACACCCGGGGTATCCTAGCAAGCTTTTGTCACCGTGACAAAGAACTCCCATTGTGTGGGTGACACTGTGGCTTAGCTAGTGAAGTTGTTCTTGTGACTCCCACAGGTGTGTCAGTTCCAGTCCCAGCTGTTCCACTTCCCATCCAGCTCCCTGCTAATGGCCTGGGAAAATATCCCAGGTTCTTGGGCCCCTGATCCAGGTGGGAGAACTAAATGGAACACCTCGCTCCTGACTTAGGACTGGCCCAGCTCCAGTCATTGCAGCCACTTGGAGAGTGAACCAGCAGATGGAAGATATCTCTCTCTCATGTGTGTATGTATGCGTGTGCGTGTGTGTAATGTCACCTTTCAAACAAATAATGTGATAAAAAGAGGAAAAAATGTGTTTAGCTTTGTTATGGAGGCTCACAGTCTAAGACCAGGTGGCCCACTGGTAATGGTGACAGTGGAGCAGAGGGGAAGAAAGAGGGATTAGGCTTTTGTAATCAAACCTTTTCTGGGAACTAATTGCCAATGTCTCAAGGGTGCCCCCTTCCCCCCCCCCCCCCAGCAAGGCCATCCTCCTAAACACCTTCATTGTATTAAGTTTCCATTCTCACGGTGCCATTCATTCACGGTGCCATTGGAGTTTGAAGCACCTACATGGGATTAGCGGCTAAACCCTACTGAAACCACAGTACCAGGAACCACATGTCCCGTCCTCCGGAGATGCCCAGGCCCCAGCAATACTGGGCTGCCCTCACCAATGCAGGCAACCAGTGCCTGCCACTGGGACACACACCATGGACAAGAGACAATAGGCAACAGGCAGTCACACTGGCATACCATCACTGGAGGAAGTTGGCTCAAGCCCGGAATAGGAGAGAAGCCTGCTTGGACACATACAAAGGGGCATGTGACAGGCAGGAACCAGTGACACTAGCAGTGCCAAGACGGAAGTGCGACCAGAGGGTGGTGGGAGAAGCACAGGTGCAATTCTATAGGTGTAGTTGAGCATCACAGTACTGCAACAGCTCCAACCTAAAGCTGCCTGTGGTTTACGCGTGCATAGCATGGCTGGCTGGATGTACACGCCCCAAATCTGCACAGGAAAGCTCTGATCCCAGCCGGGAGTATTTCAAGGAGATAAGCTTGTGGAGGTGACCCTTGCAGTAGAAATGGTGCCACAGAGGCCTCCATGCCCTCAGCTGAGCTCAACTGTGCCAGGCCCCCAAGCTCTGAATCCTGAACCGCTAAGAATATACGGAAACAAATCCTGTTGCTTGCTCCCTTCCAAGTCAGTGGCATCCTTTGGCACAGCCCAAACACTGCAAAACACTTCAGATTTTTAAGCCCTGCAAGGAATCCCGATGATTCCCTGGAGTCTGCAGGCAGCTGTCAAGCCCTGAGAATGACAACTACGGGCCAGGCTGGGGCTGAGCCCTGCCGAGCGAGCAAGAGGCTGTAATGTGTTGGGAATCTGCTCATCTGCCTGCTTCTGTTCCTGGTCCATCCCACCCCGCACCTTACCCAGCTAGGAAGCCGTCCTCCCCTCCCTTCTGCTGTCAGCCCCCTTCCACAGCTATCTCGGTTGTCCTCACCCTCCCCCCGCAGTCAGTCTGGTGCTTCACAAGGCAGGTGCCAGGAACCCAAGTTCTCCAGGTCTGTCTTCAGTGTGGTACAGGGCTTCCCCAGCCTGTCACCGGAACTTGGAACTTCCTCCAAGTCTTACCGAGGCAAGGGCCTGCACCCACCTGCTGGACAGCTGACCGTAGCTCTGACACCTGAGGGGAGCAGGGTGCTAAAGCCGCTCCTGGGACTGGGAGGAGGCATTGCAAGATGGCGGCTGGCCCAAGGCCAGGAGGCGGAGCTGGTCTCACCAGCAGGTAAACAGGAAGTCACAGGGATAGGCTAAATGTCCCCCTGCTGCGATTACTGGCCTATCACGTAGCGTCAAGTGACCCACGGGGAGACGTGATTGGTGGAGAATGATATAAAAGTAGCGGTAAAAGCTAGGCGACGGATGACAGAGGATTAGGGGCGACGAGGAGACTAGTGGCGATGAGGAGACTGGGCGCGACCAGGAGGGAGACTGGGGAATGAAGCAGAGAGTATGGGAAGAAGGGTGGCGGAAGAAGTGGGTAGGAAAGCTTAGACCAATGGGTACAGGCGCAGCGGAGAGGTTTTAAGCGCAGCCGCTTTTGGCAGTGAGACGTCTGGTTGCCGGCTTTTTCCGGACCCTCAGAAGTATGTCTTGTTCATTTTTAGTGTCGCCGCTGCTGGGCGGCGGTGGTGACAGACACCTGCAGGTGGGGCAAGAGCTGTGGCTCTGTCTCGTGAGGAGCTATGGGTGATGGGATCGAAGCTCGTTTGCAGCCACACGGTTCTGATTTGAAGTTCCGGCAGTGCCACCTGCTCTCTGTGAGACCTCGGGGCGGCTGACTCAAGCTCGCTGAGCCCAGAATCCCTCACACTGATGCGTCTCCAGAGAAGATGTGTCCTGAGTTCATCTTCCTCTGGAATGAAGCCTCTTGATTCTTTCAGCAGGACACTCACAGCGTGATGTCTCAGGCCCTACAACTTCCAGAAGTGTCCTCATTGTGCTCAGACGTGAAATCGGCAGTCAGGGTGAGCGTTCGACTCGGTGGGGAAGGCACTGATCCGAGAGCCCACATGTCTTCTCCGAGTGGCTGGGTTCTGCCCCAGCTCTACTTCGGACTCCAGCTTAGAAAATCCTAAAGACTTCTAAGTGGTGAAATTTCTGGTGTTAAAAGGCAGTACCAGACCCAGCACAATAGTCTAATGGTTGAAGCCCTCGCCTTGCGTGCACTGGGATCCCATATGGATGCCGATTCATGTCCCAGCTGCTCCACTTCCCACCCAGCTCCCTGCTTGTGGCCTGAGAAGGCAGTCGAGGACAGCCCAAAGCCTTGGGACCCTGCACACAGGTGGGAGACAGAAAGGAAGCTCCTGGCTCCTGGCTTGAGATCAATTCAATGCCAGCCGTTGTGGTCACTCGGGGAGTCAACCAGTAGACAGAAGATCTTTCTGTCTGTCTCTCCTCCTCTCTATAAATCTGACTTTCCAAGAAATAAATAAATCTTAAAAAAAAAAAAAAAGGGCAGGACCATAAGGCAGTTAAGAATCACTTCTACGGGGCCCGGTGCGGTGGCGCAGTGGTTAAGGTCCTCGCCTTGCGCACCCGGGATCCCATATGGGTGCCGGTTCTAATCCCAGTGGCCCCTCTTCCCATCCAGCTCCCTGCTTGTGGCCCGGGAAAGCAGTGGAGGACGGCCCAAAGCTTTGGGACCCTGCACCCCGGAAGAGGCTCCTGGCTTCTGGTCGGCGTAGCATCGACCCTTGCACTCACTTAAGGAGTGAATCATCGGACAGAAGATCTTCCTCTCTGTCTCTCCTCTCTGCATATCCGCCTTTCCAATAAAAATAAAATAAATCTTTTAAAAAAAAAAAAACAGAATCACTTCTATGTGCCAGGATCCCATATGGATGCCAGTTCTAATTCTGGCAACCACACCGCTTCCCATCCAGCTCCCTGCCTGTGGCCCAGGAAAGCAGTCGAGGACGGCCCAAAGCGTTGGAACCCTACACCCGTGCGGAAGACCCAAAAGAGTTCCTGACTTCAGATCGGCACAACTCCAGCCTTTGCAGTCACTTGGGGAGTGAATCATCGCACAGATCTGTCTGTCTCTCCTCCTCTCTGTATCTCTGACTTTGCAATAAAAATAAATAAATCTTTTTTTAAAAAATCACTTCCGTGTGTCTCTCAAATTAAGACAAATAGGAACCAAATCAACTTTCATTTAAAAATTCTTCATCTTAAGTTTTACTACCTGCTTCCCTCCCTGAGTGTGAGCTGCCTGGGGAACAGGAGCAGGACCAAGTATTCTGTTTTCAATCTCCCCCAGCCAGACCCTGATTCAGACACTGGATACAGCAGGTATGACAGCTGTATGAGGTCCCGCCTCCGTTGCAGGGTCCGGCCTCTCCCAGACCCCAAAGCGTCAGCTCCAGTCTTCCCTGGTAGGCTGGGGATGCTCAGGAAAGACCTGCCCAGGCCAGCCAAGTGTCTGCCTGATGCTAGTCCAGGTCCTGGAGCCCAGGGAGTGCCCCGTGCGGTGTGGCTGGCTGAGTTCCTTCCCAAGGCTTTCCTGAAACATACTTCGTAACTTCCCACCAAATCGTACCAGCCCTGCCAGCTTTATTTATTTAGTTAAATTAATTCCATTTTAATATTTCCATTAGCCACTTAATGCATTCTAAAACCTGGCACTGCCAAGTCATAAAACCTCTCAAATATTGACACACAGTCAAGGAAATGTCGCCCAGCCACCACCATCTGTTCCTCTCCCCAAAATTCCTTGGGATGCAGACAGAGCCGCCACCGTGGGTGGGTGAGCCTTCCTGCACCCAAGGCACCTGCCCGCGATATCCTCCCTGCCCGGAGTGGTTGCTGAGGCTAAGGTTCTGCCCACAGCAGCCAAAGAGGGAAGCAGGTGAGAGTGTGCGATGCAGACGAGGGCCAGCCTCACAGCCCAGGGGAACAGAGAAGAAAGGTTGAGACCGAAAGACTTCGTGTGTTCCGGGCCCTGCAGCGTGGCCTAGCGGCTAAAGTCCTCACCTTGAACACGCCGAATCGGCTGTTGCGCTCACTTGGGGAGTGAATCATCGGAGGGAAGATCTTCCTCTCTGTCTCTCCTCCTCTCTATATATCTGACTTTCCAATAAATAAATAAATCTTAAAAAAAAAAAAAAAAAAACGACTTCGTGTGTTCCAACTACCCACCGCCCCACACCATGGACCAGAACTCAGAGCTGCAAACCGCAGCACCACCTGCTCACCCCACTCCCCGCCCACCTGGCTCGGCCTCACGCCCCCCCCCCCCCCCCCCCGCCCACAACACCAGGAGACTGAAGGCTCCACATGCTGCCAGGGCAGCCTCAGGCATGGATGGGGACAGCACCAAGGGGTCCAGAAGCTGGTAGATGCCTGACCACTCTGCTGGGCCTCACCCCTCACAGGGGTGCTTGGAGCCTGCTTGGAGCCTGACTCCTCCAAGAGCCAGATGAGTGAGGAACAACCTGGCCCCTCCTTTCCATCACAGCAGCCAGCAGCAGGGACAGGCTGCCTTCTGCTCCCCAGTCAGCAGGCCTGGCCTACACCAGGGGCCTCAGAGGGGAGTAATGGCTCTCAGGACCCCAAGCATCTCTGGGAGGAAAGGCTGTGGCCTGGGCAGACTTTGGGTCCATCAGTGGGCCAGCTGCCCAGCATTCCCTAGCTGCTGTTCACACGACTCATGCGCGTGTCATGCCTCTGCTAGCCACGCAGCCATGAACGTGCTACACGTTGGATTTGTGTCTCCCTGATCCTTGCTTGGTCTGCCCACGGGTACTGCAGAGACTGGACAAGAGTTCTGTGGAAAGTAGGGAGAAGAGGACAGTGCTGGAGCCCACAAGGGGGAACTCCAAGTTCGTATGGCAACCACATGACTTGCTCCAGGGATGGAGCTCAGCAGCCACTGAGGGGGAGAGAGGTAGGGAATATGGCCTCCTGTCCCAGCACTAAAGATGGGCAACAGCTCCCAAAGAGCACACCATGGGGAGGAAGTTATTTTAAAAGTGTTTCAGGAAGGAGGACAGCAGAGCCTCCCCCAGTTCCCACCAGCCAGAGCAATGCACACGGAATGTCTGGCTAGGAGAGCAGGTGCAGGGACCATTGCTGTAGCCTAGCAGCTAAAATCCTCGCCTTGAACACCACTGGGATCCCATATGGGCACCAGTTCTAGTCCTGGCCACACTGTTTCCCATCCAGCTCCTGTCTGTGGCCTGGAAAAGCAGTCAAGGACGGCCCAAGGCTTTGGGACTCTGAACCCACATGGGAGACCTGGAAGAAGCCTCTGGCTCCTGACTCCCGGTTTCAGATCTACTGAGCTCTGGCTATTGCAGCCACTTGGGGAGTGAATTAGCAGATGGAAGATCTTCCTCTCTGTCTTTAAGAAAAAAAAGGAAGAGGGCCCGGCGCGGTGGCGCAAGTCATTAAGGTCCTCACCTTGCACACCTGGGATCCCATATGGGCGCCGGTTCTAATCCCAGCAGCCCCGCTTCCCTTCCAGCTCCCTGCCTGTGGCCTGGGAAAGCAGTCTAGGACGGCCCAAGGCTTTGGGACCCTGCACCCATTTGGGAGACCCGGAAGAGGCTCCTGGCTTCGGATCGGCATAGCATCGGCCATTGCGCTCACTTGGGGAGTGAATCATCGGATGGAAGATCTTCCTCTCTGTCTCTCCTCTCTGTATATCTGCCTTTCCAATAAATAAAACAATAAAAATAAATCTTTTTAAAAAAAAGGAAGAACAGGTGAAAGGAGAGAATGATGCTTGGGGAAGGCCAAGCCCCACAGCTGGGAAGAAAGCAGAGCTGCAGCAGGCTTGAGTCCAGCAGGAGTCTGAACCTCAAGCGGAGGCGGCCCAGGAGGGTGCGCTCAGCCCAGGAGCAGACGCTGAAGATGGAGCCAGGGCAGGGAGGCAGACCTGGAAGGCTTTCTGCACACAAGGGCTGCCCTGTCTGCTTCTTCACTCTGTGTAATCATTGAGCAGGAGGCCAGAGGCCACATCGGGTGGTGACCACTGAGACAGGGAGCTCTGGTGGTCCTTCGTGGACACATGGAGAAAAAGGTCCTGGGCTCTGGCAGGGCCTCAAGAGTCTAGTTGATATGTGCTGACCTGTGGGCAGGGCCTCTGTGGAGTGGTTCATGTCAGGAAGTAAAACAGGCACATAGTCAGTAAGGGAGTGCAAAGAGGAAGCGCGATTCTGGAGATCCTCCTAAGAAGCCTGGGGCACAGGTGGCTCTCGGGACCCCAGCACCCTGGGACCAAGGAACCTGAGTGGGTCTGTGGTCCCACTGCAAGCCCATGGCCCTGTTCATCTCATGTCAATCATAGAAACCAAAGAACAAAGTGCACAGCTGAAGGAAGGAGGCACGCAGAGAACTGCCTGTGGTCTACAGCCTGTCTAGGACACTGAGGCCTGATGGAACCCACTCAGTCCCCAGGCCCAATGACACGGACACAGGTGGACCATATTCAAAGCCCTGCCCCTGGGGCCACCCTCCAGACTGCTTCAACACACTGCACCGTGAGATACACCAAGGGGCCCATCTGCCCATCCCCCACCCACCTTACAGGGTGCTCCTGGTGATCTGCACTGCCCCCACCAAGCTGCATGAGAAGTGACTGCACTGCCCAGTGCACAGACAGAACAAAACCTGACTTCAAACCCCTGCCCTCCATCCCAGCAGATTCACTTCTGACTCTCCTGATCCCATCCTCCATTCTGTTCTCCCTCACCCCTAAAATAAAGTCCTTCCTACTAGCCCAAAGTCAAGATCCTAAATGCCCAAGGGTGACAAAGGCCACCCCACATCCTGGGTGGGCGCCATGAATCTGAAATTGGCTTTGGCAGACAGCAGAGAGAGAGGCTGATGGGGTGGCAGCATGGGCTCCGGGAGCAGCACCTGCACCATGGTTCCCAGCCACCTGAGAGCATCAGGCAGAGCAAACACTGGAGCAGGTGGCTGTCCTTGGAATACCACTTGGGCCCTCCTTGTGGGATATGGTGATGGGGGAGTGGGCGACAGCCCTGGGGCCCCTGGAGGTCCAGCACAGCCCCCCTTGCTCCTGGCGGGAATCTAAGTGGCCTCCCTCTGCAACTGGCTCGTGACCCTGCCATAGGGCACCCGTGGATGCCTGGGTGACAGACACCAGAGCAGCACCAGCACCCGCATCCTGACACACGTTAAGCATTCTCAGAAAACAACACAGAAAAGCTGGCACCTCTATGGCGGTATGGACGCCAGTTCGAGTCCTGGCTGCTCCATTCCTGGATCCAGCTCTCTCCGCTTGTGGCCTGGGAAAGCAGTGGAGGATGGGCCAAGTCGTTAAGCCCCTGCACTCACAGGAAGCAGCTTTTGGCTCCTGGCTTTGGACCTGCTCAGCTGTGACCACAGCAACCATTTGGGAAGTGAACCAGCAGGTAGAAGATCTCTCTCCGTCCCTCCTTCTCTTTGTAACTCTGCCTTTTCAATTAAACAAATGAAACAACTCTCATAGAAACACAGAGATACGCGTAGGCCCACCAGGTATCCCTGGAGGACATCCTGAACCTTTTGTGCCCCCATTTCTCAGCTGGACACACGGAGGCCTTTCAAGGTCACCAGGCAGAGAGGAGTTTCAGATTCAGACCTGACAGCCCCTGCACCCACATCCTCCCTGCCGGCCGTGACGTGAGAGACGGCAGGTTTGGGTGGTGGGAGTGGACACACTTGTTCCTGGCACTGTCACACTTTCTAACTCGCATGTGTGGAGTCCCCCATGCCAGTCTCCGCAGAGAGTAGAGCTGCCAGACCGCGGCTCACTCCTCACTTCAGGTGGTCGACTGGAGTGGGGCATCGCTGTCAAGGACAGCAGCACACACCCAGGCCACCTGTCCCCCAGACTGGGAGCCCATCCAAGCCTTGCAAATCTGGAGATGGCAAGAGGAGAGTGGGTGTCCACAGGCCTGGATCTGTGTCGTGCCCACTGACAAGGCCGCTCTAGCATCGGCACCAAGAAGCCACCTGTCAGAACTCCAGCGCCGCTGAGCTGGTAGGGGGAGGAGTCACAGCTTCCCTGGAAAGCTGCAGCCCGTGTGGGCAGTGGGGACTCCGTTGGCGGAGGCTGCGTGGGCAAGCCGACATTCCGATTTCACGGAGGCCACGCTTGCGGCATGGTCCCAGCAGGCGGGGCAGGGCAGTAGTGCCGGATAGGCAGGCCCAGAAAGCAGACGGCCCTGCTGCCTGCGCCTACCTGTCTGTCCTGCAGGGCTAAGCCCTGCGCCTGCCCCGGGGGTTGGAGGGGGAGGTCCCGCATTCTCCACGTTCCGCTTTTTCATTCCGGGCATGGCACACAGGGCAAGGTGGGGCTTGCTCTCAGACTTGGAGGGTGGAGAGGGGGGTCGCTTCTCCTCTCTCTCTCTCTGCCCCTTGACCTTGTCCGTGGGGGCAGCCTGCGCGGTTGCAGGAAGATAAATGCTACTGCATTCAGAGCCGCCTGGACCAGGCTGAGCCAGCAGGGCACCGTGGCCTCCAGCTACTCGACCCCCACACTTCCCACCCTCCAGGTCACCTGGGAGGGTAAACCTGCCACTGTCCTCCTTCACCGGGGTCAGCCACAAGAGTGTCTCTACAAGGGTTCCGCTTGACATGGAGGGGTCCACACTTCAAGCAGGGGTAGCTCCCCACCTCCCCGTAGTCCCATCCATCTCCCTGCCACCACCAACCCCCTCCCCGCCCCGACAGAAGGATTTACGGGGTGGGAGGCACGCACAGGACAATGGCCGTCCCTCCTTGGCGCCTCCGGAGGCCTTTTCCCACGGTCTGCTCGGGCTGGGCCCTGGCGGGCGGGTCGGCGGGGTCAGCTGGCTCACCGGAGCCCACGCCAGCCTGCGGGCCAGGGGCTGCTCCCCCACGGCCAGTGGGCTGACTAGCAGCCAGCATCCCCGCTTGCCGTCCTCCTCCACCCGGCTTGTCCGAAGCCGCCCGCCCCTGCCGTGTCCAAGCCGAGAGAGGAGAGCGAACAATGGGCCGCTTTGGCTTTGTCTGGCTGTGCGAGCGGCGCGCTAAGGGCCTGCGGGAGAGGCAGCCGGACAGCTCGGCGGGGAGCAGGGACTTGTCTGAGTTCCCAGGGAAGCCACATAAAAAGCCGGGCCCGCCCGTTCCCGGAACAATGCTCGACCGAGTACAGCCTCAGCCTTCCCCTGCGTGGATCACAGCCCGGGCAGCGCTGCCCAGGCTAGCGTCAGGGCGCCGGCCCGCTCTCTGCTGCTCCTCCCCCCACGTCCAAGCACCCTAGGGTCAAAGGGCCTGCGGGGGCTTAGAGAAGAGCTGGGGAGGGGTGCCTGAGGCCCTTCCTCTCTGCCTGTCTGCTTCTCTCCCAGCCTCAGCTACACTCCTAACTTTAGCTTCCTGATGATGCACTGCCCGCCCTGGGACAGCTCAAGTCCCAGGGTCCCTGACACCCATGGAGGAGGCCCAGATGGAGTTCGGGTGTGGCCCGCTCATTGCTGCTGTGAGCATTGGGGATGTGAATCTGCTTATGTGATCTCGCTCTCTCTCCTCAACATAACTGTGGACTTCTTTAAAACAAGTGTTTGGGGGCCAGCTAACTCTCTACCCTGCGGTGCCAGCATCCATACAGATACTGGTTCACGTCCCAGCTGTTTTTCTGATCCGGTCCCCTGCTTGTGACCTGGAAAAGCATCTGAGGAGCCCCTGCAGCCACGTGGGAGACCCGGAGAAAGCTCCTGGCTCCTGGCTTCAGATCAGCTCAGCTCTGGCTCTGTGGCCCTTTGGGAAGGGAAACAGGATGCAAGAACTCTTTCTTTGTCTCTCCTTCTCTCTTTATAAAATCTGCTTTCAAATAAAAATTTTTAAAAACAATTTTTTTAAGTGTTTGGGGCAGATTTGGGCTGGGGACAAACACCCCAGGTGTTAGCAACATTTACTAACCTTGCCATGCCCCCCTGTGGCAGCCAGGGCTCCCACCCCACCTGTGTCACTGTGTATGAGGCAGCTAGGACAAAGAGCAATTGTTTCCTCACAATATGCTCCTGCCAAGATGAGAATTGTGGTCCTTTTGTGAAACCTGGGAAACAGGCCAGGCCCTGCTCCACTACCAGCAAGTGAGGTACAAGACCTGAAGGATGTAAATACAGAAGACCCTTCCCAGCCTCCAGCAAACTCCTAACTTTAACATGTGCCACCTGCAGCCAGATGATCAGAGCCTGGAGCAGCAGGTTGAAGAGGATTCTGAAGTTGCCGGTCGGTTTCAAATGCTCCGCGGTGGACTGATGATGCCTGCCTCAGGCACAGGAGAACTGAGAAGGTGCTGTGGTGGACTAGTGATGCCTGCCATGGGCACAAAAGGGATCCTGATATTATAAGACTCAGGCTCCTCCCCACCCCATTGCAGAGGATCAGACACAGGGATGAGTTGGGGCTGAGACCCCAGTGTGCTGGTCATCAGCACAGAACCACTAAAGTGCCTGGAAGTTACCTGTCTGACTTGTATCTCCTATACCCTGCCCCCAATCCCATGGATGATTGAAAGCACAGAGGATGACCCCAGCCAACAGGACGGAGGACTGACGCTCATCTGCTATCAGCAGCTGTGGGACACAAAAGCTGGCGGGTCAGGATCCAGGCTGTGGGTTCATGACTGAGAAGTGCCACCTGTCACCTCCCTGGAAGGCCACCTTCCCAGTCCCTAACACCCATTTCTGCCTTCTCGTTTTGCACATGAGCAAAATCAGGCCTTGGTATAACCAGCGTGCTCTGTTGCAACAACAGAAACATCTGACAAGAATCCCAAAAGTTTGTTTCTTATTCACACGCTAACCCAAGGCTAATGGGCTAATGTTCTGATCTGTGGCTCTGCCCAGACTCACAGATCCCGGCTCCTGCCACGAACGGGGCCACTAACCTCAAAGGACCCTGCACTCTAATGATGGTGGGCTAGCCCCAGGCTCTATTATCATCCCATTGGACACAGCCCAGTCACGTGGACTTCACAGTGTTGCAAGGGACCCTGGGACTTATAGCCCTGGTGTTCCTGGGCCATGACAGGACAAGAGGCTGGGAGGCTTCAGGCCAGCTCCTATGGCTTCCACCCTCTACACACACACACACAGACTCACACATCTCCTCCGAGTCTGTTTCTGAGACAGGGCTAAGCAGAGACTTTGTGAACAGAAACGCCTGCAGAGTGGACTTTAGAAAGGAGGTTGCATGGCGATCAATTAAATTCCAGAGGGAAGTCAGGAAAGGCAGGAGGAAATTGCAAGGAGGGAGATGAAAACCACATTGAAATTCCAGGTGGAAAAAGCTCCTGGATTCCAGGAGGGCTAATGTCGTGAGCTGCGTGGATAGAGGCCAGCCAGAGTGGAGACCAGGCTGCAGACCCTAGCCGCATCCTGGGGACAGACCTGAACTCATCACAGGGTTGGTCACAGCTGTGTATGGCTCCTCCACAAACACCACCCCAACCTAAGCCCCTTCACACAGCAGCTCCCAATGGGGACCCCCCCAGCATTCACGGCCATCCCTCCAGGGGTTGGGGCTCAGATAGGAAGGTTCTGGAGGCGATACAGTCTGGCATGCTTTTTAAAACTGGTGGACTCTGGCCTCAGGTGCAGGGGAGCAGCAAAAGCCAGGTGCGGAAGGCAGAAGGAACAGCACCCTGGTCCATGGGAGTGAGTTGGGGTCTGTCTCAGCTCTGACCTATGGGAAGCCCCCAGGCAAGCCGTGTACTCAATGGAGGGCTGCAGCTACCTGGAATGAGTATGGGGGAAACCCTGGGTTTAGGGGGTGGGGTAGGCTGGATTTGGGGTTGGCGAGGGAGGTACAAGGACTGACCTACACAACATCCCTCACCTCAAATACTAGACACCTGAACAGGTCATGCTCATGAACAGAGAGGGGGCGTCCCAGGTACAGCAGCTGCAAGGAGCACCCCGAGCCCTCTGGTGATTGGGGGTGGGAAGGGAGGGCACACCAGGGCTTCAGGCTGTTACAACAAGATGTGGTGGAAGAAGGAGGGGACCCTCACAGCCTAGCCCTCGTGGGGATCCATGACCTCTCACACATCCTGAGCAGAGTCCTGGCAGAGAGAGGGGATACCGCAGCAGTGGTGGTACCCACACTGGCTCAGAAGGGTTACACCCAAAATTGGAGGCCCCAGCAAAGAGAGGCACACATAAGTGCTCACACAGGTGCCTGTGCAGGTCATCATATGGGTACCCAAAAGATGCCCACACAGGTGCCCCTGCAGGTGCTCACAGATGCCCACAGAGGTAGGTGCACATGTGCCCACGCAGTGCCCACACATATGCCCACATAGGTGCCCACATAAGCGTGTGTGCCATCAGCACTGTCCACCTCCTCTCCAGCTGGAGTACACTTCAGCTCCCTCTCCGGCTTCTCTCTGCTGTGGGAGGCAGCCCTGTGGGAGCAGCTCAGCCCCTGATCCAGAAAAGCACCAAGCCTTGGATTACTCTCTCCCGTCCCCAGGCCAGTGCCCACCGCCAACCACCCAGAGATCCCTCTTGTGCCCTCTGAGTCCTGTGACCTGGCCCTGGGCAGGTGGGGCCCTCTCTGTCCATCTCACACAGGAGGCCCCTCTCCCTGCCCAGGGTGTCACTGGAGCCACCTGTGTCTCCCTGGGGCACCTGGATCAGGAGCTGGGATCACCTGCCCAGAAAGCCTTTAACACTGCCATTGCCACCTGCCTCACTCCTGTTCCCATGGAAGGTGTATTTCCTCTCAGTTACCGTCACCTTTCTACTCACCATGAAAAGGTAGACTGAGGTCCCCATCTCCAAGCCTGTGACCCAAGCATCCCATATGAATGCTGGTTCATGTCCCAGCAGCCCAGCTTCTGAGCCAGCTCTCTACTTACGACCTGGGAAAGCAGCAGAGGATGGCTCAAGCCCTTGGGCCCCTGCACTCATGTGGAAGACCTATAAGACATCCTTGGCTTCTGGCTTTGGATCAGCTCTGCTGTAGCCATTGAGGCCATTTGGGGAATGAACCAATGGATGGAAGTGCTCTCCCTCCCAACGCCCCTCTCTGCCTTTCAAATAAATAAAGCTTTAAAGCGGAAAAAAAGTAGCCCATGGAGAGCCCCTTGTGGAGAGGGGGGCCGTGGCCCAAGATGAGCTTCCATCTTGGAAAGAAGCACCAAGTCCCAGCCAGGATTGGCATCTGCCAGGCCCAGCTCCAACTCATGAGAAAAATAGCTTATGGCTGCCGGAGAATGGTCCCCCTTGTTGGTCAGCAGAAGACAACCGAGGCAATCCCTACACACCCCTCTCAGCCAAGGGGTGCGCCTGAAAGACACCCCTCCACAGGCTAGGACTAGGGAACCCGGCCAGGAAGGAGTGGCCACATGGTATCCTAAAGGTGCTGGGCCAAGCGTGGCTTCAGTGGAGCCAAGAGGTTCCCCAGAAGCTGGGAAGGGTGTCCCCTATGGGGTCTGGGGACACCAAGGTGCCATGCTCTGTATTGGGTGCTCAAGGCTAAGTGGCTTACAGAAGACAAAGGTCTTGGTTGGTGATGCTGCATTCTGGGAGGTTCAAGCTATGGTGAGGACAGAACCTAAATCCTTTCTGGAAGCCCCAGCTCCTCTGACTCAAGAACTGTGTGTTCTACACCTGACCCTTCAAGTGCACCTTCAAGTACACTTTCAAGTTACTGCACCTGGGGCGGGCAGGGTGCCCACAGCACAGTCACTCATCAGAGGATTCCACAGTGGCTCGGAGTGGGCAGGGACATGTACATTGGGGGTGGCAGTATACAGCTACACACACACACCCTGCAGCCTCTACAGATGGAGAACATACCAGTGTCCAGGGCACTGGACCAGCCATGGGCCAGTGGGAGCAGCACTATCTGCTACTCCAGCTCCCTGGAGGCGGGGGA
Source organism: Ochotona curzoniae (assembly GCF_017591425.1). Lineage (NCBI taxonomy): Eukaryota > Metazoa > Chordata > Mammalia > Lagomorpha > Ochotonidae > Ochotona > Ochotona curzoniae. The sequence goes on from NW_024465699.1 coordinate 7,239,908, forward strand.
AGGGGACAGAGGACACCCAGAACAGCATTCTAGGGAAACAAAAAAAAAACCCAAAGCCTGGTGCCTTGGAAGAGCCATGGGTCCTGGCCGTCTTTCTCTTGTCTGTGGCCAGCATACCCGTGGGACGGCACTGAAGCCAAAGCAAGATTAAAGCAGATCTTTCTCTCTCAACCCCGAGGCTGCCAGGCAGACACACCCATTGCATGCATGGTAACCCAGCCTGTCTCCCCAGCCGTCTCAGCCATGCACACCCATCCAGAGAGACTTGGCAGAGGGAAACAGCAAATTGTACAAGAAGAAATGTAAGATGCTGCTTGCTACCCTCCCACCCCAGGTCCTGGTGAAGGGGAACCAGCAAGAATGGGCGGTGGGGAGGGCTCACCAGATCCCCACAAGAAGAATGGAAACCAAAATTTAAGAGAAAGGCAAAACAGTCCTTAAAAGAAAAAAAAAACCCTTGGAAAGGACTTCCTGTGACATTACAGTCGCTAAGGGACTGTCTCCCAGGACCCAGTGTGCTAGGACCAAAATCCCGAGGGAGGGCGCTCCTACCCAAGCAGAGGCTGGTGGGGATGGGCGCAGGGCTGAATGCAGCAGATTTCTTCATCTGGCAGCATTTTGGGAGCGACCCTGCCCCCGCCCCCGCCCCCGCCCCCACCCCAGACCCTTGGGGCGGGACCTAGACGGCTCCTGGAGCCAGCAGCTCCCGACTGCCCCCACTCTCCCCCTCCTGCTCCCCTCAGCCCGGGGCCGGGAAAGCAAGCAGACATGCTTGGAATTCCAAAAATGTGCCGGGGCTCAGGCCTCGGCCTGCTCCCCCAGCCTTCTGGGAGACGGAGAGAGGGGCCCCCGGCCTCAGGGCTGTCTGGGAAAGAAAGCCCAATAGCACCCTCCCCCACCCGCCCCCCTCCTCCTCCTCCTGCAGACAGGGGGAGCTTACACCCCAGCACCAGCCCAACTCTCTCTCCCCCTCCCTAGGGCAGCTCATCTGCCTCCTGGGCCAGCTCCAAGGACGCCAGTAGTCTCCCAACACATACACACCCCTGAGGATGCGGACCTCTGGAGTAGGGAGGTGGGGACCACCCCAGGCTCAGGATCTTCCAGAAGGTTCCATCTTAAAGAGGCCAGGCAGATGGGGCTAGGGAGGTGTCAGACAGGGGCAAATAGGGGACAGCAGACAGTGGGGAGCATCCTGGGCAGCTCCTGTTTGGATGCCCCCTGCCCACCCTACCCCACTCCCCCAGGTCTAGGCTAGGCCCACCAGCTCAGGAGGAACCCTTACCTGGAAGGAAGTGCTTCAGATCCACAAGTGTCTCCTTTTTCCTCTCATCTGGGCAATCTCTGGGCACTTCTAGGGCCCCCAGGACCACAGCATGGCAGCTGGTAGTTCTAGGCATAGCTTCCTGGAAAGGAAGCACCCAGGGGGAGTTCCGACCTAGGGGCTGGGGGCTCTTCCTGCAGGGAGAGGCCTGTTCTGGAGTTGAGGATACACTGGATTACAACACAGAAACCTCAGACCTCCTGACCAACAGTCAGAGGCCAGACTCTACCCTGCCTGCTCCCCACTCCTCTTCCTACTTTAGGGGATCCCAGACACAGCAGTACACTGGAAAAGGACCCACGTGTCCCACCTGCATGCTCCCCGCTTCCACCGAGGCCCCTCTTGCCTCCACCACTGTCAGGCTTATCACCCTTGTTAAAATGCTGCACTAACTCGGAGGACTGCCATAACGTGCCAAGACTGGCTGGTTCAAACACCCCCACACCAGGGTCCCCCATTTTAGGGTCTCCTGGGGACCCAATCTCTCTCAACTCCCTCTTAGCCCTAAGTGTCCTGGCTCACCTTCTGGGATTAGCCACTTATCCAAAGGAATTTGTTGAATTGAAGGAGTGAGGCAGCTGGCCATGCATGAGTCTAATCATGGAACACGACAAGTTATTTGCTTTTCCAACAGATAAAACTTCGATGACGGCCAGTATTGTCCAGAAGGATTCAGAAAGGGTAGGGAAATTCCAAGTCTGACGTTATACCAGACCAGCTGAAGCCCACCACAACTAGTTCCTAAAGAGAGGTCAGTTCCGTGACACAGTAGGTTAAGCCTCCACCTATGGAACCAGCGTCAGGGTACAAATCAGTGCCCGTAAGGGATCCCAGGCACTTGCAGATAGACGAATCTGTTGAGCCATCGTTGCACTGCTCCTGTCCCTTTGTTCTGCCATACCCCCCCAACACACCATTGATTTTATCACCATATGGAAGCAGCATTAACCTCTTCCGTTCTCATTCTCTTGCAAATATATCCAGGAGTTTGGGGCCTGTCTGTTGATGCATTGTCACTCCGGTGGCTGCCGAAACATGCGCCGATGCGCAGTCCTATGTTTGGCAGAGTTTATAATTCTAAATGCCATTACAGCAAACACAGCTAGACATAACCCCAGCGTGCTGGCAACTTCCGATACGAAGCATCTGCTCATTTCCATGGTGTGAATATTGTCACAGCAGCCACGTTGGAGTTGGGAGAGGTGCACACAGCTCTCACTGCCGGACCTGAAGACAGGATGTCAGCTTGCCTCGCCCTGGATTGAAGAACCTGAGACAGGAGCTCCCTGGGTCTCCTGTGATTTTAAGAGCATAAAAGGGTCGTGAGCTGAAACCATCTGGAAACCACAACACTGCCCCTGAACGAAGAACCCTTGGGTGCCATCAGACCACAGGAGATGCAGCACTTGGGTATTTTGTAGGCATTCTGACCCCAAGACAAGACGACTGAACAGGTGACCAGAATGACTGGGAAGAGAGGGCTCCATGCTCCCGGGGCACTGGAGAGGCAGTGCCTCCACTACAGGGTTGGCACAGAGACCCTGGGCACTCCCTGCGAAAGGCACTGCTTGCTGGCAAAAGCAGCCAGCATCTGCCCATACCCTCCGTGCCCAGCTAACGAGGGACGTGCTGAGCCTGGCGCTTTAAAGGCCAATGGGCAAAGGGGAAATATTCCCATGAAGAAACTGGGTAAGACTTAACTTGACTCCTTGACCCTGAAATTAACCTTCAGCGGTAGGGAGAAGGGAGCTTCTGGTCCAGAGACCACCCTGAGCCTGCACCTCACTGCCCTAAGTGCTTTTTCTGCACAGTGACACCAGCTGGCTGTGGCTTTAAGAGTTGGGACTCCACGGAAACACCTCAGGGTCTTCCAGCAAAGTAAACCTGTGTCCAGCTGCAAACCGCAGCAGCAGAAGCACAGCGAGGAGGCAGGCGAGGAAGCAGCCAAGGAGAGTGATTGTAGAGGGCCGGGAGGCAGGACCAGAACCCAGCTTGTGCAAGCGGCTGCAAAGGCACCAGGGAGGAGGCCAGACACCCCGTGCCCCGGGGGTGCTCTGTACTGAGCTTTGGCGGCGTGGGTGTAAATTCCTTGTCATCACCCAGCTGGAAACTCCCAGCTGCTGGGGCTTCCTGTCTCAGGGGGGCCAGGAGGTCTGGTGCTTGCCTGTCTCACTTTCTCTCAATGCTTCCAGGCTCCCAGGCCCTGCTCCTGGGACACCCGAGACTGCATGCCCAGGCTTGCTTTGTGTCCCCCTGGGACGTGTGGCGTGAGGCCAGGCTGAACTCCCAGCTGCAGACAACACTTCCCCCAGCCCTCCCTGAAAATCCAGCTCAAATGGGAACCCCTGGGCAAGTGCTTCCAGACGCTGCCCCTTGCGCCAGAGAGAAGAAGGCAGTCTGTTTCCAGTGCCTGCTAAAAAATAAATTGTGTTTTGGGCCCAGCTTTGTGGCTTAGCAGTTAAAGTCCTCACCTTGAGTGCGCTGGGATCCCACATGGGAGCCAATTCTAATCCCGGCAGCCCCGCTTCCCATCCAGCTCCCTGCTTGTGGTCTGGGAAAGCAGTGGAGGACGGCCCAAGGCCTTGAGACCCTGCATCCTCGTGGGAGATCTGGAGGAGGCTCCTGGCTCCTGGCTTTCAGATCGGCTTGGTTCTGACTGTTGCAGCAGCTTGGGGAGCGGACCATCGGACGGATGGTCTTTTCTCTCTGTCTCTCCTCCTCTCTGTATAAAATTTAAAAAAAAAGTTTTTTTTTAAATCACATTTTTTTCACCTGTAGGAGCACAGTCAGCCGTGGGAAGAGAGGGAAACGCATCACCGAGCAGGGGCATGAGTGACTGCTGGGGGTCGTGCTGGAGCTGGCATCCGTCCGTCAGCGTTCAGGGTTGCCCCCTTCACCCCTGCTCCCACAGGTCTCCTCAAAGGCTCTCAACCCCTCCCCCCAGCTTCTGTGTTACCCTTGAGAGAGCACAAACTTCACCAGACTAGGCAGTGCTCCAAGGTCATCGGGCAGGAACACGGCGGCGCCAGGAGGTCTGACAATGCTGGGACAGGGTTTCCACATTCCTGGTGGGCATGGGCCGGGACCAGGCGTTGGGTAAACTGAGGCCCTGGCACCGCGCTTGTGTCACTCAAGCTGATCTCAGGGCAGCAGTGAGAATGACAGCCATGCCCCTGCCGAGTGGCAGCAGCTACAGACCACCAGGATGCCTTTTTTTTTTTCTTTCTTGCTTGCTCTCTTATTAATATAAAGAGAACAGAGTTCATGCACACCATAGGCACAGTCCAGAAAGACAATCCCTCATTCCTCCCTCCCAGTCCTCTTCCCCTCTCTTAGGTAGAGCTTCAGAGAGAGGGCAGAGAGAGAGATCTTACATCCACAGGTCCACTTTTGGAATGGCCTCCACAGTTGGAACTGGGTTCATCCAAAGCCAGGAGCCTAGAGCTTCTTCTGCATCTCCCACGTGGTTACGTAAGATTCAAAGACTTAGCAGATGTAAAACCTCTTCCACTCTCTCTCTCTCCTTTTCAACTATCTTCCGCTGCTTTCCCAGGCACGTGAGCAGGGAACTGGATCAGAAGTGGAGCAGCCGGAACTCAAACCTGTCCCCCAAAACATAGTACATATCCACTATGGAATACTGCTTCATCCTAAGAAAGAATAAATTCTGTCTTTTGTGATAGAATAGATACAACTGGAAGCCACTATACTTAACTGATAAAGTAAGCCAGTGTCAAAAAAGATAAATGGCATGTGCTTTCCATGACCTGTGGCAGCTAAGACAGAACCCAAAAATGAGATGGTTGGGGACCAGTGTGATAGCGTAGCAGCTAAAATCCTAGTCTTGCAAGTGCCAGGATCCCATATGGGCGCTGGTTCGTGTCCCGGCAGCCCCGCTTCCCATCCAGCTCCCTGCCTGTGGCCTGGGAAAGCAGTCAAGGACGACCCAAAGCCTTGGGACTCTGCAGCTGCATGGGAGACCCAGAAGAAGCTCCTGGCTCCTAGTTTCAGATCAGCTTAGCGCTAGCCGTTGTGGCCACTTGGGGAGTGAACCATCGGTCAGAAGATCTTCCTTTCTGTCTCTCTTCTGCTCTGTATATCTGCTTTTCCAATAAAAATAAATAAATCTTTTTTTCTTTAAATGAGATGGTCACCGCAGTCCCCCTCGCTTTGACAGGTGGAAGGGGGAATGAGGCACGGCTTCTAGCTCACGTGCAGCCAGCCTCAAGTTCTCTCTCCCAGTGCCAGGAGTGGCAGGAGTGCGGTGGACCCAGATGCCAGGACCTTCAATGGCCCTACCCTCTAGGAAGTGACCTAGGTTGACCCCAACAGCATGGGGCATGCACAGGCCTTGGCCACTAACACGGGTGTGAGCTTGTTGTCTAAGTGGGAACTGTCAGCCTAAAAAAATACCCAGAGACAGAGATGGAGGGACTGTAAAGAATCATGAATTTGGAAAGAACGGAACATTGCCATGGGAACACAGGTGCTTGTTGTGAACAACGGATACATTCACAGAGGTCACAGCCAGGGCAAAGGGAGAAAACTGAACTCAAGCTACTCACCGACAAAGGTCGTGGACCGCCCTAGACAGCCAAGGGAGGCACTGGTCTCTGCTCATGGCTGGGAAACAACCTACCCAGAACACACCCAGGGGCCCAGTGTTGTGGTGCAGGGGGTAAGCCATTGTGAGGCAGCACCTGGTATCAGAATACCAGCTCCAGTCCCAGCTGTTCCACTTCCCATGCAGCTCCCTGGGAAGACAGCAGAAGGTAGCCCAATTGCTTGGGCCCCTGCACGCCTATGGGAGACCAGGAGTAAGATCCTGGTTCCTGTCTTCAACCAGCTCCAGAGCTGGCAGCTACAGACATGAGGGGAATGAACTGGCAGGTAGAAGACCTCCGTGTGTCTCTGCCTCTCTCCTCTCTTTTCCCCCTGCTTTGCCAGTAAATGAATAATTTTAAAAAGCAATTGGAAATCTTATCCATTGCATTTTTTTTTAATTATTTGAAAGGCAGATTTATCAGAAGGTGAGACAGAGAGGTCTTCTATCTACTGGTTCACTCCCCAGATGATTGCAGTGGCTGGAGCTGAGCCAATCCAAAGCCAGGAGTCAGGAGCTTTTTGCTGTCACCTACATGGGTGCAGAAGAACTGGCACTGGGACCATCTTTCACTGTTTTCCTAGGTCATGAGCAAAGAGCTGGATCAGAAGTGGAGCAACCGGGAGTTAAACCGGTACCCATTTGGGATGGCAGCACTGCAAGGCAGATTAGTCTGATGGGTTACTGTGCCAGTCTCCTAAAGAATCTTTAATTAAAAAGAGCATCTTATTTGAATTGTGGTGTTCATTAGAAAACATTAAAGGTAAACTTGATTCAGAAGTCTGTGTGTAGATCCAGCAGGGTGGTTCAGTGGCTAAATCCTTGACTTGCAAGTGGCAGCATCCTTTAAGGTGCTAGTTCATGACCCAGCAGCCCCACTTCCCATCCAGCTCCCTCCCTGCCTTGTGGCCTGGGAAATCAGTCGAGGATGGCCCAAAGCTTTGGGATCCTGCACCTGCTTGGGAGACGCAGAGGTGGATGCTTCAAATCGGCTCAGCTCCAGCTATTGCAGCCACTTGGGGAATGAACCAGCAAATGAAAGATCTTTCTCTATCTCCTTCTCTCTATAAATCTGCCTTTCCAATAAAAGTTAAAAAATAAAAAAGACTCTCACGGGTATCTCATGGCAACATTCATTTGCATTTTCCAGTAAGTGAGGAAGAACATTGTGGCATGAGTTTACTCATCCTTAAGGATTAACTTTTTGGACAAGTACCTCACCAAGTCTTTCACAATATCCTATTGTATAGTACTTTCCTTGCTGATCTGTGAAGCAGCCTTTACAAATCCTGCATGTGCGTCAGTAGCACGTGCTACAATGACGATGTCCCACGCTCGACTCCCGGGACGAATAGACATTCTTCATTTTCATGCAGCCCGGTTGATCAGTCTCTGGCTTGATGATTGGTGTTTTCACATCCTGCCTATAAAAAATCCTTCCCCTACCCGCAAGGCATGAAGCGATGTTCTTCCTGGAATGGCATGTAGCTGTGTCATCCTGGGGAGACCGCACCACTGTCCCCTGAGTGACCCTCCGCTGGCCGCCGGTAAGGGTGCCTCCTGAGCATGCCCACGCCTTCCTGCTCAGACAAGCCCGTGTGTTGTCCGAAAGGATTTAGATGTGCGTGCAATCACACATCAGTTGACTTCGGAACAGTGGAGAGGGCGGTTTCCCAGATGAGCCTGACTCACATCGGCTAGGAGGCCGTTAGGAAAGAGCTTAGGCATTCCCTGTTCCCTGAGCTGTGCTCCAACAGTCGTGTGGTCCCCTGGCAGCCTGCCGGCTCTATGGACATCAGTCCTGCTTGGCCAACCCTAGAACTGCATGAGCCACCTCCATGTACCAAATCCATACGCACGCCTTCACACACGCAAACGTGCACCGGTGTGCCCTGCACGATGGCTCAGTGGCTAAATCCTTGCCTTGTAAGTGCCAGGATCCCACATGGGCACTGATTTGTATCCCAGCTGCTCCACTTCCCATCCAGCTCCCTGCTTGTGGCCTGGGAAAGCAGTCAAAGACAGCCCAAAGCCTTGGGACCCTGCAGCCGCGTGGGAGACCCAGAAGAAGCTCCTGGCTTTGGCTTCAGACCAGCTCAGCTCCAGCCATTGTCATCACTTGCAGAGTGAAGCAGCAGATGGAAGATGTTTTTCTCTGTATCTCCTTCTCTCTAAATCTGTCTTCCATTTAAAATACAATAAATCTTTTTTAAGGCAGCTAAAAAGACAACATGCAAGGTACACACACACACACACACACACACACACACACACACACACGGCCACTCACTGGCTCCTCCTCTCTGGTTATTGGCCCTTATTTCAAGATCTATACTATCTTCCAAATCCATATTATTTTGTCTTTGTCCAAATCCACCTAGATTTGATTTTTTTTTTATGATTTACTTATTTTTATTGGAAAGTCAGATATACAGAGAGGAGGAGAAACAGAAAGGAAGATCTTCCTTCCATTGATTCACTCCCCAGGTGGCTGCAACGGCTGGAGCTGAGCCAATCTGAAGCCAGGAACCTGGAGCCTCCCCCAGGCCTCCCATGCCGGTGCAGGGTCTCAAGGTTTTCCCAGGCCACAAACAGGGAGCTGGATGGAAAGCAGGGTCACCAGGATTAGAACCGGCGCCCATATGGGATCCTGGCACATGCAAGGTGAGGACTTTAGCCGCTAGGCTACAGCGCTGGGCCCATAGGTTTGAATTCTTTTGTGAATGGTGTGAGGTAAGGGGTCAAGGTTTGCTTTGGCTTGGGTTTTCCCCCCATTTAGATACTCAAACATTTATCACCTACTATTAAAATGCATCTGTTTTCCTACGGTTTGGCCAGCTTTGTCACAAATCCAGAAAGCATATCCTAAACAGTGGGTGCCAACCTGCTTTGGCCACAAAGCAATCTCTCTTGGAACTTGCTGCCTCCTGGGAGGGGCTGTGTCAGACCTTGTGACTCTCCCTGCCATTCCATCCTAACTTCCTGGCCCCTCCGACACATAGCGGGTTCTCTTGAAAGCCTGGTTTCCTTGCTTTCCTCCACTTGAAAAAACACAGAGCACCCCAGAGTTTTTTTCTCTGCAGGGGCCTGGGGAGGGTGACATGGTCCTCCCACAAGCGTTAGAGAAGGGTTGAGAGCAAGGACCCTGCACCTGAGCACTTTTGTTTTTTAAAGATTTACTTTATTTGGGGGGTGGTACTGTGACTCAACGGGAAAATTCTCCATCTTCAAGCACCTGCATCCCATACAAGCACTGGTTCGTGTTCCAGCTGCTCCACTTCCCATCCAGTTCCCTGTTTATGGCGTGAGAAAGCAATGGAGGATATAGTCCAATGCCTTTGGTACCTGTACTCAACATGGGAGACCTAAAAGGGATTCCTGGCTTCAGAGCTGTTGGGGCCATTTCGGCAGTACACCAGCAGATGAAAAATCTTTCTCTCTTTGTCTCCCCTTCTCTCTATAAATCTGCCTTTCAATACAAATAAATACATATTTTTTGAAAGATGTACCAATTATTGATGTGAAAGGCAAAGTGGCAGAGAGAGGAAAGACAGAGAAATCTTCCATCCACTCGGCTGCAGCAGCCAGGCCAGGGCCATGCTGAAACCACTAGGAGCCTAGAACTCCACCCAGGTCTCCTACTTTAGTGGCAGAGACCCAAGCACCGGTGCCAACATCTGCTGCTTTTCTAGCCACGTTAGCAAGGAGCTAGAGCAGACATATGCAGCAAGTGGGACTCCAACAAGCACTCATATGGGATGCCAGCTTCATAGGCGGCAGCTTAACCGGGTGTGCCACAACCCTGGCCCCACACCTTCTACTAGAAAACTGACTCATCAGTGTTCTAAACATCCTATAAAAATATCCCCCTTGGCATCACTGCCACGGTCACCGGTAAGAGAATCAAGTCAGAAACAGTTTCCCAGCCTCACCTGGCATCACTTCCCACCTGCTCTAGGCTGGCTGCACCTCACACACAGGAACGTGGGTCTTTCCCACAGGGTCACAGAGACCTGCACCTGCCACATACTTCCCCTGGAGCCTGGAAACAGCTCTGGGTATACACACACACACACACACACACACACACACACACACACACACACACTGCCATTCTTATAACCACACACACCAGTTCATGCATGTTTATTCCTCCACACCGTGACCTGTGACAAAGCTGGAAAAATTCAAAATAAAGCAGACGCCAGCTTCATTGTGCCTGCCAAGGACAAAGAGCCTCGCAACATGTACAACAGGCTACCTTTCTCATGAAAACGCACCTGTCTGCTTGGAGGCACAGAAAAGGTCTCCCAAAGGTCATAGTAGACTTGCCCATCCCATCAGCCACACCGGGACCTGGGGGACCCGGGCATCAGGCCAGCCTGCTGCTGCCGCGGCCCCAGCATCTGGATCTGCCCTTGCCTCTTTCTTCCAAAAGCTGCCATGGTGGCCAGCAGGGTCAGATCTCCCTGGGCACACCAGCAGGCCACACCTTGCCTGACCACAGCACTCCAAGCCTTCACTCCTGGCCACGGCCTAGCTAGCTCCATCCCTTCCCAGGATCCCTGCCCTCTGTCCCACCCAGGGTCCCATCTCACACCCTTTCAGGCCCCCTTATGCGTCTTCTGCAGGCAGCTGTCCGCGCCCCCCCCCCCCCCGGTGCCCCTCACCTATACCCACCCCCAGACTGAGATCCAAATGGAGGCAGACCCCTGGCTGCTCTGCCCAGCGTAACCCCCAGCACCCGGGGCCAGCAGCTCTGATAAACCCAACAGTGAACAGACGCAGGAAGCAGGAGCTGGATCAATCACACAGAACTCCAGCAGCCATCCCTACTTGGCCTGAGCAGACCCAGGCCCCGGTACGTGAGGGAGCACCTCTGGTGTGACGGACAGGGTGAACAGAGACAATAAGCACGGGTCTTCCCAGGGGGCCTCTGCACCAGCGGTGATTCAGCTGCTTTTGCCTTCTATCACAAAAGTCATCTGTGTTCTCTATTTTTATAGGTTATAAAATGTATGGAACATTACAGAGGGAGGGGCCTGTTGTGGCACAGCGGGTTAAGGTGCCTCCGGCAACACTGGCTTCCTATATGGAGGGATGCCACTGGTTCAAGTGAAGCTCGCTTCTGATCCAGCTCTGCCAATGTGCCTGGGAAAGCAGCGGAAGATGGCCCGAGCGTTTGGGACTCTACAAACTATACAGGAGAGTCAGGTGAAGCTCCTAACGCCTCGGCAGCTATTTGGGAAGTGAACTGAGAGATAGATAACATCTCTACTCTCTCTGTCTTTCTCTCACTGTCACTCTACCTGCCCATTAATTGATTAATTAGTAAACACTATAGGGACCAACGCTGTGGCATAGTGGGCAGAGCCATCACCCATGATACGGGCATCCCCCCACGGGTTCCAATTTGAGTCCCAACCGCCCTGCTTCTCATTTAGCTCCTTTCTGATGCCTGTGCCTGAGGCAGCGGCAGAGGATGGCCCAAATGCTTGGACCCCCATGCCCGTGGGAGGGTCCTGAATGAAGCGCCAGGGTCCTGGCTTCGCACAGGCCCAGCAGGAAGCAGTGTGGCTATTGCAGAAGAGAACCAACATGTGGAGGATTTCTCTCTTTCTGTCTCTCTCGATACATATGTGTGTACATATGTAACTTTCAAATAAATTAATATTTCTGAATAAAAATATAGAGGGGAACTTGATACATAGAAAAGGGAAACCTACTGCAAGAGGATACCTTTGATGGTTTTAGCATCTCCTTCTCACATATTTTCCTTGCACTGCTTTATTTTTCCGAATAAAATTGGCTACGTACATAGCTGTCACCCCAACGACATCGCCTTTTCCATTATTACTTTTACCAAACTTGCGTCAAGAACACTTTTCTGCTTTGCTTTGCTACAAAACGATCTTTTCATGTGGCTTAGTAAAGGCTACGCTAACGTATAGGATCAATTCCTAATGCAACATGACTGAAGGTTCACTTACATTGCCGTCCACTGAATGAGTGCTAGACGAGAAGTCTCGGCCAGTCCCGCCCCGGCGTTTCGTGTCGCTGTCACCCAGGGACACCAGGGCTTTTGCCCTTGTTTGCATGGTGAGGGACACAGGTCAAGTATTAGTGCAGGCATGTCTCTAGTGCTAACTCTTTCTGTACAACCTGCCTCTTCTGTGACTGTGCCAGACACGGGATCAAATATAGCAAATGCCTTCCTACCTACATAACCGAGTTTAAAAAGACGTGAAGGTGAATGGCAGGGGTCAAGGAGGGAGAGAATCGTGGCAATCCGTGTGCAAAGCAGGAGCCGGTGGGTCAAACGCTGGGTGGAGCAGGGAGGCAGAAGGGCAACTAACCCTCCACCCTTGGGCTTAGAGCTGTGTGTCTGTGTGGGAGGGAAGAGTGGGGGGTTGGAGATTCGTCCCTGGTGGGAGGGGACACCCTGAAAAAACTATGTACTTGGCAAGGAAGCAGACTGCAGCCTGACAGAGAGACGGCGAGAGCTGGTACTCTGACAAGCAGGGTTAAGCCGCCACCTGTGAAGCCAGCGTCCAGATGCCCAATGCTGTTCCACCTCCACACCAGTGCACCTGGGATTGTAGCATAAGATGGTTCAAGTATCTGGACCAGAATCAGGTCATGAGGTTTTTGAAGATTTTGGGGGAGGGAATGGAAGTCACCAGAAGTTTCCAGAACTTTTGGTTCAGAGCCTCCCTCGTGGTGGGAAAGGCCATCTGTGCTGTAAAGGCTGCAGCCCTTGGTAAGTTTCAACATCCAATCTAAGGTTCCTTTGAGATATGGAAGAGCAAGAAGCCAGCCCAGAATTAAGCACTGAACCATTGGCTCATGAAATGGCAGCTTGGTTTTATAGAAAGTGCAGGACAAACGCTTTCCAAGGCATCCCAGGGCAAAGGATGTTCAAAGAGAAAAATCCACCTGCTGAAAAGGTGAAAGTCTATTAGGAAAGATTTGACGACTTCCAGGTTTGAGTGTGTAAAGCCACTAAACCCAAATTTTTGCTATTTCCTTTATCAAAAGATGTATTTATTTATTTGAAAGGAAGAGAGACAGAGAGAGCAAAAGAGATCTTCCATTTCCTGGCTCACTCTCCAACCACAAGTGCGTCCCTGGCAGGGACAAGGCCTGGTTAGGCTGTAGGCTTGCAGCTGCTGGATCCCAATATTCACCTGCAGCCAGACTCTGGGACTGACCAGCAGCGTCCAGAGCAGCTAACCTGCCTCTCCAGGATGGCCTGGTCTCACCCCTCTGTGGACCACATCCTCCCACGAAGCTAGCAGCAGGCCTGAGCAAGGGGGAGACGGGAAGCGGGGAGGAAGTGTTCCAGGCCTTACACCTGTGGCATTCCAGTCACCAGCTTACCCAGTAGTCTCCTTGGTAAACTGAGGACAGCGGAACTGCCACCTCCCAGGGAGTGTGCAGGTGTAGTCCCACTCAGCCAAGGACTCCATCCGTGCCACTATTGCCTTTCTACCTGAAACACCTGGGCAGTTCAAAAGTGTGGAAAAGAGGCTTGCGCAGTGGTGTAGCAAATTAATCCTCTGCCTGCCATGCCAGCATTCCATATAGGCGCCAGTTCAAGCCTCGTTTGCTCCACTTTTGATCCAGCTCCTTGTTTATGAATTAGGGAGGCAGCAGAGGAAGGAACAAGTCCTTAGGCCCCCTGCATCCACATGGAAGACTCAAAGAGAAGCTCTTGGTTTGGAATTGGCTCAGCTCTGGCTGTTGTGGCCATTTAGGAAGTGAATCAGCAGATGAAAGATCTCTCTCTCTCTCTCTCCACTCTGCCTTTCCTCCTCCCCCCGCCCCTGTGAAATCTGCCTTTCGGATGTCTCCTCAGGATGGGGAAGGAAGCAGGTGATGGCTTAGCCCTGAGGGTCTGGTACGGGCAGACCAGGAAAATCCTACATCATCTGTCCCTCCCACAATCCCATCCATACAGTATGGCCACCCTCTCTACATGTTTTCCTTTTTTGAATATTGTACTTACTTCTTTTTTATTTGAAAGGCAGAGGGACCCAGCACAATGCTTCAATAACTAATTCATCGGCTTGTGGGTGCCAGAATCCCACACGGGTGCCGGTTCATGTCCTGCCTGTTCCACTTCCCATCCAGCACCCCGCTTGTGGCCTGGGAGAACAGTAGAGCTTCTGTCTGCAGATTCACTCTCCAAGCGGCTGCAATAGTTGAAGCTGAGCCAATTCGAAGCCTGAAGACAGGAGCTTCTTCTGGGTTTCCTATGTGGATGCAGGGCCCCAAGGCATTGGGCCTTCCTCGACTGCTTTCCCAGGCCACAAGCAGTAGAGTAGGTGGGACATGAACGGGCATACATATGAGATCTCAGCTTTGAAAGGTGGGGATATAGCCGTTAAGCCATTGCATCAGTCCCCAAAATAAATAAATATATTTTTTTTAAAAAGGCAGAAGCAATTCTCTTGGCCCACTCCAACCCCGAACAGGGCCCATGTGTGTCTGCGATTGCCTCATCTTATAAACAAATTTTTAAAATGACAACATTGGATGTTAGTGAGGGCATGGAGCAACTAGAATGCTCTTTCATTGGTCGTGAGCGTTCCCTGTGGGATGACTTTGGAGAATTGTTTCAAAATCGAGTACACAGCTAGCCAGGGATGAGCTCGCCCTCCTAATGCCCATCGGCTCTGTTCACCTAGAATTTTTGCTGTCATCATTTGTTTGGGGGTAGTTGTCCAATTTGTTCTGTTCTCCTTCTGCTATAGCACCAAATGAGCTGCCATATTCTCCTTTTACAACAGGGCCCGTGTCCACTGCTCCACCTTTTTTATTAAGTAGGATGTGTTATTGCATGCAAGTCTAAGTACCCAGGCCAAGCGTTCCAAGCATCCCCGGATCCCTCTTCCCTGGGGCTCCCAAACCTGGCACCTACCTAGAAGGTAGGACCCAGGACCCAGGACAGGAGACCCAAGTCCCGCCAGATTCCCCCACCCCTGGTGATCATAAACCCGGCACCCGCCTTGCTGGTAGACTCTGTGGCCCAGGCCAGGCGATCTGAGTCTCATTGAATCCCCCAACCCTCTAACTCATGAACCTGACACCCACCTAGAAGGTGGGCCTCCGGACCCAGGTCAGGTGATCCGATCCCCACCAACACCCCCACCCCTGGAGCTCACAAAACCGACATCCAAGTAGTAGTAGGCCCCCAGCACCCAGGCCAGGAGACCCAAGCCCTGCCATATCCCCCTGCCCCTGGGGTTCACAAAACCAACACCCAACTAGAAGGATCTGGTAGCAGCAAGTTTTAAAATACTCTCAAAATAGCTAAAGTTGCAACAATAAACTAACCATGAAGTAACTCACGATGTATTTCAAACTGGATATGGTAAATAGTCTAACGTCTTATTGATTACGTTTTCCTTAATAATTTGCAAGCACGCTTGGGATACAGTCTTATACAATGTCATATGGAGGGTCTGTTCTCAATGGCCCCATTAAAATGTATGAAGGAAAAAACAAAGACCAGAAACAAATAAAAATATCACTCATGCTTCATTTTAGATAGCTGAATAAGAAGTGGTTGTCATTTTCCTCCTTACACTAATTCCCTCCTCTCTTGTATGTTAAATCCCTTTCCAGGGTTGACAAAATAATTACCAAAGAAAAACCCACTTTATTTTTTTTTTTTGGTAATTATTTTGTTTTGATAATCTTTACATAGTTGATTAGGGCACAAAGGGTCAAGGCCTACAGGAAAGTGGGTAAGACCATTGTTTCCACATTATTGCTTTTTTTTTTTTTTTCTGTATTTAGGGTAAGCAGGGAGATAAAAGGAGAAGCCCCACCCAGCCTCCCACCCATCCCAGGGTCCCCGATATGAGGCATGCTCCGAGGGCACTGCTCAAGGGGTTTTAACAGTTCAACAGTTCTGAATTGCTGCCAATCTCACCATTCCAAGCACGATGAAATCTCTCCAGAATCCACTGGCTGACATAGTCCACCTTAGCGTCTCTGTTTGCCCGGATTTTCACTGCCAACACATGGCTGGGGTAGTTGATTGATCTGTTCTGTCCTCCGTCCTCTGTTGTGGTGCCAGGTGACCTCTGAGGGTCCAGTGTACTGCCATATCCTCCATGTGCACCTGGGTATACTGTTCATTGCTCCATCTGAGCCTCAAGAAGCCCCAGCTCTGATACCTGCACTCCACAGTCAGACCATGGAACCTGCAATTCTCTTCATGGTTGGGGTTCTGAGATTAGCAATTCAGTTGGAGGGAATCCCCAAAGAAACTTCGTCTGAGGTGATCCTAAACCATATTCTTGTGTGTGCCTGCCGGTATAGGGTCCGGCAGAGTCTATCACCCCAATCAGTTTATGCATATACTAGTGGTTGCTGGGTCAATTCTATTTCCAGCTGTTTCTTCCGCATAACCAATGGGTATTGCAGTCCAGCCTGATTCTGCCCAGCACACACTTGGCTTTCACAAAAACCAGTGGACCTTCAGCCTGGTAGTAGAAGCAACCTGCAACAACCCCCACCAGGCCTATTCCTTATGCGTGCGAGCTATGGCTGGGAAGAACCCTGGTTGGGGAACTAAGATGCCCTGGCTGGCCTGTGGTTCCCACTGGTGAGTGCAAGGACCAGAATGGGAGCTGCTACCTGGTTTGGACATGGCAGCAGTGTCCCTTGGCGCAAGTGTGGACTGGGTCTGTGGTGTACCAGACTGGGCTAGACTCCAGCACCAACTGGTGCTCTTGAAAACCAGGGTAGATGTAGAACAGACTAGGTCAGGTCTCTGCTGAGCCATATGTGAGCTGTGTCAGGAAATGGACCAGGCTTGGTTAAGCTACAACATCCAACCGTAAGAACCAGAATGGGTTGAAAGTCACTCAGGAAAGGCCACTGTTTATGTTAGGACAGGAAGTGTACTAAGTAGGGCTGGCCCAGGAGCCACTGATGGTCATGAGATCTGGCACTGGCAAGGTTCTGATGGAGGAGCTGGGGAACTCCCCTGTCGGGACACAGTCCATGCAAGTGAGCACAAGAACCACAACAGGCAGCAGCCCAGACCAGGCCAGGTTACAGCACCTGCCAGCATACATTTGGCACAGGTGGGGGGCAAAGCAGGCTGGGCCAGTTCATATCACTCACTGGCGAATCTGAGCACCAGAATAGAGTGTGGATCAGGCCGGGTAGGGGCGCAACACAAACTAGTTCACAGGAGGGTCGGGACTGGGGACTAGCTGAGCTGGGCTAGGCTGTAGCCCCCACCAACCTGAGCTGAAATTGGGGGTGGGCTGGGCCGGGCCGGGCTACAACACCCACTGGCAAATGCCAAGGTGAGGCAGGCCATGCCAGACTGGGCCGCAGCACCCAACCAGCACACATGAGACCCGTAGGGTGTGTTTGGGGGGGCTGCATGCAGCTCCCCTGCTGGTGGAACATAAGAGCCAGGATGGGGGCAGACAAAGTCGGGCAAGGCTACAACACCCGTGGGCCTCATGTGAGCTGGATCAGCGAAAAGCAAGACTGGGTTGACTGTTCCTACTGGTACATGCATTAATCAGAATGGGTGAGGGTTGGTTAGGCTTTGCCTCAGCATCGCTGGCAGATGCTGGCACAGGGGGGCTAATTCTGTCAAGTTAAACTACAGCGCCATCTTGGAGAGTGCAAGATCTGGGAGTGGGCTCATTAGGGAAACAGCGGGCACCACCCTCTTGTGTTGCCACTCCCACTGGTGAGCGTGAGAACCAGGACTGGGGCAGGCATGGCTAGACAGAGAGTAGCACCTGCTGGCACACGTGTGGACTGGATAGTGGGGCTGGTTGGGTTGATTTGGGCTTCAATGCCCATTGACATGTAAGAAAGCTGAACAGGATGTGGGACAGACCGGACCAGTCTGCTGTACACACTGGCAAGCCAGGAACCAAGGCAGGGGGCAGGTCTGGTGGGGCTTTATTGCAACTCGTTCCAACACGTCTGCAGTTGCCACAGGTTTGTGTGAGGGCCGAGTACGCAGTGGGTAGGATCAGGCTGGACTCTAACACTCATTGGTTTACACAGAGGACAGGGCTGGAGACAGAACTGACCCAGCAATTGCAACTACCAGTGTGTGCAACGGACTGTCAGAGCCAGTATTGGCAGGCACACACAAGAATCAGGTCTGGCTGCTCTCCCAGGTACATTAGCAGGGGGCTGGATCAGAAGAGGGGCAGGGCCCAGCAGCGCGGCCTAGCAGCTAAAGTCTTCGCCTTGAACGCGCCGGGATCCCATATGGGAGCCAGTTCTAATCCTGGCAGCTCCACTTCCCATCCAGCTCTCTGCTTGTGGCCTGGGAGGACAGTCGAGGACGGCCCAAGGCCTTGGGATCCTGCACCTGTGTGGGAGACCTGGAGGAGGTTCCTGCCTCCCGGCTCCTGATCAGCACAGAACCGGCTGTTGCAGTCACTTGGGGAGTGAATCATCGGACGGAAGATCTTCCTCTCTGTCTTTCCTTCTCTCTGTGTATCTTTGTAATTAAAAGAAAAATAAATCTTAAAAAAGAAAAAGAAGTGGAGCAGCCGGGACCCAAATCAGTGCCCACACAGGATGTTGGTGAACTCCAGCCCATCCTTACAGGCGCCATCCAGGTGGCCCTCCTGGACGGCCACCTCCTGCTGGGTCGGGCTGTGAGGGTCCCACTGCTCTGGGTCTTCCAGCACCCCAGTTTCCCCTTGCACCTCTCACCCTCCCTCCTGGGGCTGTGGCAGGTGCCCTACCATGATTCAAGGCCGAGGTCAGCAGCAGGCACAAAGACAAGGAGCAGGGAGAAATGGGGTCTCCACGCCCTCCCTTGTCTCCACCTGAACTGCAACCTTGCATGTTGGCTTTCAAAGCCCAGCCCTGCCCAAGTACACGCAGCACACAAAACCTGACCCGATCCTTGCCTGATCCAATCACGGCCAGAGATCCCTTGCATGCCTGAGCTTGAGCAAGAGCTGACATTCACACAATGCAGAGGTTGGTATGGGGGCCGCCTGCCACCTCCCCAGCATCCACAAGGGACACTGGTGCCCTTGCAGAATTCTGACTCCTTTGGGAGTTCGGGGGAATCAACGCTATGTGGCCATGCTGAGGCTGAGCAGAGCTGCGACTGCCCCAGACCCAGCGGTCATGGCGGTATCTCAGCCCTGGGGGGCCAACCCAGATTCCGCCAAGTTCTGTGTCCCCACTGGGAGCACACAAGCCTTGGGACCTCATGTCTGTCACAAAAGGGACCCAGGGCTGCCTGAGGGAGCAGGCTGCTGTGTCTTTCCCTGCTGGTGACACCCAGGGACCACGAGGCCAGGCCAACACCGCTGGCCTGGCCAGGTGCAAAGCCTGCGTCCCGAAGTCCACGGGGCCAGAAATTCAAACTCACACCGCCCGCCCAAGCCAGTGGCGCCTCTGGGAGCACCAGGAGCCGGCAGGATACAGAGACACATCACACCCATAGAAAAGGGGCAGATGCTGTGAGCTGAGGGCCGAAGGGGGAAGCAGGTGGGTACATAGAAATTACAAACCCCGAGACCAGGCGCTCATTAGCAGGGCCCAGGTATCCTCACCCAGCTGGGCTGCTGGCTCTGGCTCAGCCTCAGCCTCCCCACCTGTGAAATGGGGGCATGATACCCACAGCACAGAGATGACCCAGCAGCACTGGGGAGACCAGCCGTGGGAGGGCCCAGCACATGGCAGGAGCAGCTGGTGATGCGGTGCCGCCCTGCAGACAGGCATGGATGTGCTGCCGGTCCGCGGCCTCACTCAGCCCTGAGCCTGGCGCTCTGTCCACAGCCCAGGAGCCACTTGCTGGTGCAACAGAGCTCAGCAAGGAACACGCACCCTGGCTCCCGACAGTGCCCTTCTTAGTTTCGATGTGGTTAAAGCCAAAACCCTCTTCCTAGGCACCCCTCCCCCAAGCGGAGGGCATCTCCAGGACCCAAATCTGAGGGTCCAAGGAGGGTCCTGTGCCCCCTCCATCACCCAAAAGCCAATCCTCCTACTCAGAGGCGCTTGCCCAGCCATGGTGCCCCAGGGACGGCACAGGGCTGGGCTCCCACACTCTCCGCTCCCTCGCTTCCCCCTACACACGCCCCTAGCCTTGCAGACCGCAGATGCTCTGGAGGCAGCTGGCTCCATGACCTTGGCGGCTGATCTTGCCTCCCTGGGGGCAGGAGGGGGGCATCAATAAAAGAGGAGCTGCCACAGAGGCAGCCCCCACCCCATGGGCCAGCCCTGCGGCCAGCACCGTCACAGGCCCAGGGATCTGGCTAGGCTGCCTCAGGGCCACCCTCCCGCTGGCCACAGCTGCCACCTCTCCATGAAATCAGGTGCTGCGGCCTCCTGCCTGGCCCGCAGGCCCACCTGCCCCCCATTGCCACTCAGAGCCCTTGGGCCAGGACCTGCCTCCCCCACCCCCACTCTGGGATGTCCCCAAAGCAAAATGAGCTCCGCCTGGGCTGGGGACAGGTGAGAGCTGGGAGGTGAAGGAAGGACCGCAGAGCCTGAGAGCTGGCCACTCAGGGAGGGCTGAAGCACAGTGCCTGGCACAGCCCCACCCCCACCCCAGCCATCGGCAGGGGCTGCCAGGAGGCCGGAGTCAAGGCCCAGGGCCCACACCTCCCTCCTCCTCCTCCTCCACGCGCTCCCTCCCAGCAGCCCTGCAGAAGCTCCAGCCAAGGCCCCCGGGCCACGCTAAGCCCAGCCACTCCTCACCGAGCTGCCAGGACCTGCCCTGCCCTGCCCAGCCGGGCACTGCCCTGCCAAACAACCCCTCCCAGGAAACACGGCCAAGGGCGGGGGGTTGGGGTGGGGGGTGAGAGCAGCACTCCCAACAAGGACATGGAGGGGGGTGGCGGAGAGCGGGCCAGGAGACACAGAGGGGACAGCGGGCGAGTGTCCAGCCCCAAGGGGGTGCATAGTCAAGCCACAAACCTCAATTCCTGGGAGCAGGTGGGAGGCAGGGGCCGTGCTCAGAATCCCATCACCCTTCTCCCCACCCAAGAAACGAGGGCGTGGGGCACAGCAAAGATGCAGAGAGAAGAGGGGGTGACTCCAGCAAGCTCCCCACATCCACTCGGAGGGCGGGGCAGGAACAGAGGGCCAGCTGCTCACACCTGGCCTGCCCACCACGCACAAGGCCAGCCAGCGCTGCAGGTGATGCAGGGGGCCTGGGGCCTGCAACCCTGAGAATATTTACATATTCCTGGGGAGAAGGGAGAGGGCAGGGTGCGGTGGGGAGCAGCCCGAGGGGGTCATGCGCTCCCACGAGGACAGCCCCTCGCGGGGAAGCAGCTGGCTGGTAGGCTCCCTGGAGGAGAGGGCTTGTGGGCTCAGGAGACGCGGGAGCAGGTGAAAGGCAGGGAGAGCTGGGGAGGCGGTCGTGAGCCCCGCCGGCAGCCCCCCACTCAGCCCCTTTAAAAGTTTGTGCCCCCGCCCCCCAACCCGCCGGGGTGGGCTCTGAGCCCAGGAGCAGCTGCCATCCCCCGCTTCCTCCTCCTGCTCTCCTTCCTCCTCCTCCTCCTCCAGTGCCCGCTCGGACACAACAATGCGCAGGCCGGCCGAGAACGAGCCAGGGGAAGCGAGCGTGGAAAATCCCCCAATTTTGCAATGTCAAGGCGCGGGGCGCTCGGCGAGCGGCGGGCCGCAGTGCTGCCCCCGCGCGTCCGCCCCGCGGCACTGCAGCCCCCCGAGGGCGGGGCGCCGCGGTTGATCTGCTGGTTCTCGGACGCCGAGGGCGCGCGGGAGGGAGGCCGTGGCGCCTGCTCCCTGATGCCCAGAGCTGGCACACAGGGGCACCTCGGGCCGCCCAGGCCTGGAACTGGGTTCAACTCCCTGCCTGCCCGCTGCAGCCAGGGCAACAGGGCAGCAGGTGCCCACACCAGGGGCTTGGCCTTTCTGAGCCTCAGTTTTCCCCTCTGTAAGTTGGATACCCCTGCAGGTTTGGGTTGGAAATGGCACATGGACAGCCCCGGGTAAGGAGTAGCACTTGGCAGGACCAATGTGCCCCGGGGTGGGGGGGGTTCAGGACATCTGGAGGGCTCCTCCCCAGGACCGCTCTGCTTGTAGGGTCTGTCCTGCTGCCTCCCTGCCCAAGCAGGAAGCCTCCCCAGGCCTCCTAGCAGAAGGTCAGCGTCACTGGGGACGCCTGAACCAACGCAGGGGCAGGTCCTTGGAGCGCTGCACTCCCCTAAGACCCCCTTCCCCAAGGGCTGTGGGGCCCAAACCGTCCTGAACACAGCCCCAGCCCTGCCTGCCCTACCCCGCAGAACCTTGAACAGTCTCCGGTCCACCCTGGGTGGGATCTAGGGGGTACCAGCACCCTTCCTGTCCCCAGGGGCTTGCTGGGGTGCTTCTGTTAGATACACAGATAGATTTATGTTAGCAATGCAACAAACACCATCCACCTCCCCATCTCTCTCTGCCCAGTCTCCCCTCTCTGCTCCCACAAGCAAAAACAGAACTAAACCCAAGCACGGCCAGGCAGGGCCAGGCGCACACGTTGGAACCCAGAGCCAGCAGCTGGACTCGGTCTCGGAGCTCACTCTGGCCGGAGGTCGCGGGGGTCCACCCGCGCTGCACCTGCCTCCCCCTGCAGCCAGTGCGCCGGGTGCCAGGTGCCTGGCCAGGACTCGGGGTCCAGCAGCCCGGAGGGACACCCCCTCCCGCCCCAGCGCGCACCGGCGCGGGCGCACGCGGAGGCCCAGGGACTCCAGCCCAGGCAGGCCAACAACTCGGAATTGCTTCTGGACTCTCAGCTGTTAAATCCTACCGCTAGGTCTTATAAAAACAACTTTGTCATTGGAGTGTAATTAACTTAAAAAGGGGGGGGGGGGAGGCTAAAATTCACACCAGGAGGGACTGTGCGGGAAGCGGCCCCTTGGCACACTCAGCTCCAGCCCCTGGCCCCCCGGGCCGCGGGCCGGTTCCTGCAGGCTCCCTCGGCTGCGCGCCCCAGGGCCCCCGGTCCCTTCCAGGACAGCCCCAGGCGTCCGGAACTCCAGGGCGCACAGCCCGCAAGGTCAAGGCCCTTCCTCCGGAGGAGGAGGAGGAGGAGGAGGAGGAGGAGGAGGCGGCGGCGGGGGAGGCCGCCCGGGGCCAGGACCCGCGGAGCAGAGCGCGCAGACCGCAGCGCCACCCCCTCGGCCCTGGGTGCCACCCGCGCACCGGCGCCAAGCTCCCCGGCTGCCCCGCCGGGCCTGTGCGGGCTGCCAGCCGCCCGGCGCCCCGCGGACACCCGGCCTGGACCAGGGGCGCGTTTGGGGGGTGTCTCCGGCACCCCGAGGGGCGGCAGGCGGGGCCTCGGAGGCGCGCGGGCGGCGACGGCAAGCGGCGGCGCGGCGGGGGCGGGGCCGGGGCGGGGCCGGGGGCGGGGCGGCGGACTGCGGAGACGCGGCGGCGCGCGGGGCGGCGCAGAGCGTGGTCGGCGCGGAGCGGAGCGGGGCCGGGGCGCGGGGGGCGCGCGCGCGCGGGGCAGCCGGGGGGCGGCGAGGCCGGAGCGGAGCGGCGCGGCGGAGGTCGGGCTCCCGGGGAGCCGGGGCAGCCAGGAGCCGGGGGAGCGCGGCGGGCAGCCAGGAGCCGGGGGGAGCGCGGCGGGGCGCAGCAGCCATGGCGCCGCGGAGGGCCGGGGCCCGCGCCGCGGAGGGCGGCCTGGGCGCCGAGTAGCCGGGCCGGGCCGGAGCGGGGGCGACGGCGACGGTGGCGGCGGCTGCTGCTGCTGCTGCTGCTGCCGCTGCGCCCCCCGCCCTCCGGGCCCCGCGCGCGCCCCGCGCCGGGGTGGCCGGCGATGGTGACACATGCGGCGGCGGCGCGCCGGCGGCAGGACCATGGTTGAGCGCGCCAGCAAGTTCGTGCTGGTGGTGGCGGGCTCGGCGTGCTTTATGCTCATCCTGTACCAGTACGCGGGCCCGGGGCTGAGCCTGGGCGCGCCCGGCGGCCGCGCGCCGCCCGACGACCTGGACCTGTTCCCCACGCCCGACCCGCACTACGAGAAGAAGTACTACTTCCCGGTGCGCGAGCTGGAGCGCTCGCTGCGCTTCGACATGAAGGGCGACGACGTGATCGTCTTCCTGCACATCCAGAAGACGGGCGGCACCACCTTCGGCCGCCACCTAGTGCAGAACGTGCGCCTCGAGGTGCCCTGCGACTGCCGGCCCGGCCAAAAGAAGTGCACCTGTTACCGACCCAACCGCCGCGAGACCTGGCTCTTCTCCCGCTTCTCCACGGGCTGGAGCTGCGGACTGCACGCCGACTGGACCGAACTCACCAACTGCGTCCCGGGCGTCCTGGACCGCCGTGACCCCGCCACGATGCGCACCCCCAGGTGAGCGCCCGACGCCCGCGGGACGGCATCGTTGCGGACGGGGAGGGGGGTCCCTGGTTGGCGGGGCGCGAGGAGAGAACGGGAGAGGCCCCAGCGCACTCTCGCTCCTCACTGAGCCGGCCAGAGCCAGCCCTCGCTGGGCTGCTGTGCTCGCCGCCCCTTCTGACCTGCGGGGTGCCCGATGACCACGGTTCATCCGCTGCGCCGCCAGCCCTGCTCTTTGAGGCAGCTCTCATCGCCAAGCTCTCCGGCCTGGCTGCTGTCTTGGGTCCCGCAGGTCAGGTCTCTCTCACCTCTGTGCACTCTGGGTGGGGAGGAGGGCCAACCTGCCTGCTCCCGCGGGTCTACCTGCCGGCCGGGGGCACTTCTGGAATGTACGTGTGACCCCCACTTCTGCCCGTGGAGTGCCGGCTTCCCGCCGCTGTCTGGTACCCAAAGCGCAATTGAGAGAAGTGAGGTGTCGGTGCACCTGTAATGCCCCCCAAAGGCTGGGGGCGTGGAGAGAGGCCTGCCCCGGTGTGCGCAGGTAGAACAAAGGCTCCGTGTGACCTGAGGCTGGGGGTGGGGAGGAGGCAGCGCTGTAGCCTCCCCGGCCTTTAGGAGGGGGAACAAAAGCCACCTTTAGCGAAGAGTGCCATTCTTCCCCAGGACCCGCACCAGCCAGGTGGGCCCAGCTGCGGGTTGGTGGGCACCTGTGCAGCCCTGGAGGCGACAGGGAAGGGGGAGGACCCTTCATACCGGCTCCTTTCCAGGTGCTCCCTTAACTATGGGAGTTGGGGGCTCAGAGCCAGCCTGTGTGGGCAGGGGGCACTGGAGCAGCTTCCCTGGGGAGCCCTTCCTGGCAAGGACCCCCAGGATCACTGGCTGGCAGGATGAAACTTGGGATGGTTTGTGCTCCTGGTCCCTGGTGCCCCGATGGCCCCCACGGAAGGGCCCGAGTCAGCTCCTCTGCTTGCCTTTTGTTTCTTGGCCTGGTGTGCCTCAGGACTGAGTCTGCACACAGGCTGGGGTGGTGTAGGGGTGCCCGCGGCGGGGAGGCAAGGCGCTGCTTGGGGTTGCCCTCTTGCCCGCACTCAAGGGTCTGGCTTTTGGTTTTTCTTACCCCTCGGTCTGTGGAGAAAGGGGGGTTGCCCTCCAGCTGGGGCTTCTTCCCGCTTGCATTTGGCTAGGTCCCCCCCCCCCCCCCCGCCACCCCACCCATCCATTCTCCCACCAGCAGCTCCCGGCCCCAGAGGTCACGTTCCAAACTTGGTGCTGACCATGCTGTCCATCCAAGTTCTTTGAAGCATTGCTTTCTGCTTTGCAAGCGCGGGGACCCCCCACCCCTCCCCACTCAGATCTGCTGCTGGGTGCCCCACAGAGCTGGGCTCCTGAGGGCCACTGCCACCACCCTGCCTTCTGGCCAGAGACTGAGAGCTGGACTGGGAGGGTAGTTCAGTGCCTGAGGGCAACCGGGAAGGAGATCCTGGGGTTGTCTGGCAGAGGGAGCTGGCGGTAGAGAGCCCCATCAGTGGCCAAGATGTCCAGCCTGCAGCCCTGCCTCCCTCGGGGACCCTTAGGAGAGAGAGGCCCTGGCCTGCCCGAAGTGGCGCGAGTTGCCCATCCTAACCTGCCGCCCTTCCCCAGCCCGAGCCAGCCAGCAGTGGCAGGACAGGGTGAGGCAGGTGGGTGCCAGGTGTGCGCACAAGGGCCAGCCCAGGCCCCCAGTTGGAGGAGGGTGGGGGGACGAGCCAGACCCCTGTTTGCCCAGCAGCGTAGGGGGCAGGTTCCAAGGCTGCTGCACCCCCCTGGCTGTTGCAGTGGGCTGGCCCGCTAGGCAGTGGTAGCAGCCCGCTCCGCACTCTGCCTCCTCTCCCTTCTTCATTCCTTTCCGTTCTGGGGATTCGCTGGATTGCCTGTTTGATGAGCTTTCTCGCGTGGCCAGGTGATCAGGGCTTCTTGGGCTATAGCCTAGCCACTCCGAGGTTCCCCCTGGCTGAGCCTAGCCAGCCAGGCAGCATCTCCGGAGTGCCCCCAGGGACACAGCAACTTGGGGTGCAGGGTGGTGAGTGGCGTTTTGTGGTCACCCTCGTGTGCAGAGGTTGGGGTGACCATCTGGCTGGTGACCCCCGGGGCCGGCAGGCTGGCTCTGGGCACTGCGTCCGTCTCTCCCTCCTCTCTGTCCCCAGAGCCGTGCAGGCCGCAGGGCCTTGGGGAGCATCGGGCTCTGCCTGGAACCAAGCCTCTCGGTGACAAAAAGGGACAGGTTGTCGGGTGCCTTCCTGGAAAAGGTTTGACACTTCTGACAGCTGGTAGCGCTGGCCAAGGCAGGCAGGGCATCGGCCAGGCCCTCTGGGGTTCCTGTGGGAGCCGCCTCAAGCCGCCAGCTTCCCGCCGAGTGGCTGCTCCTGGTGCTCCGTGTGCCGCCTTACTCCCAAGGGTGGCCCAGAGGGAGACGCAGTCAAGGCCTTGCCTCGCCCACCCCAGGCAGTGCCGCCTAGCAGGACGGATGGCACCATGGAGCCCTGGTGTCCGTGCTGTGGGGCCTCGCGGGACCCACAGCTTCCTGTGTGTCCACTCACTGTCCCACAGGCCTCTCTCCCTCTGGTCTTTGCTCAGGCATCCCTTCATCCAGGAAGCCTTTCCTGGCTTCCTGGTCCTGAACATGCCCTGGGGTGCTGTGCCACTCTGGCACAGCCACATTTCCTTGGCTCTGGTACTGCCTTCCTGATGCCCCCAGAGTGTCTGGGCTCTGTGCCACCTTTCCTTGTGGGTCAAGGTTGAGAGCAGGCCTGAGACCCCCAGGGGCTCTTGTGGGGGCGGGGGCAGGTTTTCTGCAGCAGCTGTGGCCCTGCGCTTGTGGCAACATCCAACCTGCCTGCCTTGACACCTATAAACAGACCACTATTGGCCACAAGGACAGCGGTTACCCAGAGCCGGTGCCTGAGGCCACCAGGCGGGCAGGCAGACAGGCCCCAGAACTAGGGCAGGAAGAGAGCTTAGTATACACAGCCCGAGAAGACCTTGGGTCGAGGTGGGTGAGGGACTCTTGAACTCAAGGTGTTCTGCATTTGGGTTTCGCTAAAACACAGCAAGGCTCTGGGAAAGCCGCCTCTTTGTAAGCAGGCTCCTCCCGCGTGGTTTGCTGACTGCAGGGTCTCCCAGGGGTCCTCGGGCTCTGCCTGCTGACCCTGCTGTGGCACTGGAGGTGCACCCGGAGGCGTGTCCACAGGGCCGTAGTCGGGTCTGGCCTCGGCCTAGAGCCTTGCCTGCTGGGTGGCCGGGACCCAGAGGCCTAGGAGGCCACGGCCATGGTGTGGGTCTGGGTTGCTCTCTCACCTTTGGCAGCCAGGGGTGGAGGGTGAGTAGCCACACTGGACCCGGGGTGCTACAAGCCAGGGGAGGGCTCCCCAAGAGTCTGCCTCCCCCACACAGTTGCCTTGTTGCTGTCCTTACGGGGGTTGGGTCTGTGCTGGGTGGTGGAGGAGGAAGATAAACAGCCACGGCCTCTTCCTCTTCCCCATGCAAGGCTGCTCTCCCCTCTAATGGCAGCCATAGCGTGAGGGACCCCCGGCCATCCTCAGGGCCACCGTGGACCCGCTCGTGCCCAGGTTCCAGTTTCCTTTGGGAACCCCAAGGGGCGTGGCTGTTTGTTCTGCTTGTCGCTGTTCAGGTACTTTATAGAGGCTGCCTCCCACTCCAAGCCTCTCCGCCCAGGTGTTCCACCTGGGACGTTGGCGCGTCCCCATAGCTGTGCCACGACACACCCTCATTGTCTAGCATGTCACCGTTCAGAAGAAAAGCGTTCTGTTTCGGCAGCAGTCGCTCACCGTGGCTGCTCCTGACCTATGTGCCTGTCGGGACTGGTGACTAGGAATGGCCGTATGCCGGGAACTCTCAACCATACAGGGGATGCCTGGGGTCTGAAGAAGGGACCGCAGTCCCTGGAGGGCAAATGAAGAGGCCAACATAGGGAGAAGAGGGGGGTCCTCATCCCCTGGGTACCCACCGGGCACTTGCGAGAGGTCTTTGGACTAAGCCCTTGGCATTGCCTGGATGCCCGCATATGCCCACGGCTCCGTTTCCCGGATGAGAAAGGCAAAGACTGGTGACATCAGAGCACGTGGCCCCCAGCCCTGTATTGCATCCCTGCCTGACTCAGCAGGTCAGGACCAAGCGGGCACACGCAGGCACTTCACCGTGGACCCCCTGTGGTCAGATTAGCTGGCGAGCATCAGGCTTCCTGGGGGAGGGGGAGGAGGCGGGGTCTCCTGCCTCTCACCCCCTTTCTCAAGGCCCTTATTCTTGGCTGTTCAGGAAGCCACTTGGCTCTGGTACTTCCTAATGAGATTGTACTGTTTGTTTTGGCTTCACCGGGTAGGGGGAGAAGTCTGCCATGCAGGGGAAGAAAAAGTCCCAAGGGTGAAGAGCTGGGGAGGCCTGGGGCCAGACGTGTGTGTGTGTGTGTGTGTGTGTGTGTGTGTGTGTGTGTGTGTGTACACACACAAGAATTCAAGCTCTGGATGCCCAGTCAGCATCCAAGAGCCGTAGCTGGGGACAGCACCATACAAGGCTGGTGGAGAGGGCCTGGTGGACGTGTGCCTTCTGCACCCCAAATGCAGAGTGGGGTGCTTGTCACCCAATATCTTCCTGGCGGGCAGAGGGAGGAGGCTGCTCAGCCAGGGCAATCCCTTTACCACCCGCCTCCTGCCCCAGAGGGATGACTCGCCCGGGCCTTTCCCTGTAGCATCAGGGGCTCCCCTCAGGCAGCTGGACCATGGCAGCTGGGGCCGGGGCAATGGTGTTTGGGGGCGTCGGTGAGAGGCGCCCTCCTGGCAGCCCGGCAGCCCAGCGTTGGCCGGCTGTATGCAGGCTCCTGGAGCCACAGAGCCGCGGCCGCCTCCGCATGTTTACATGGAAGATCTTCAGAAGGCCCACCAGGGCGCGTCAGAGCTAATCGGCAATCGTCAGCAGAGATTAACACTCTGCAGTTACAAAGCCTGGGTCACGTGCTGGTCCCTGGTAAGAGGCAGGAGTTTTTATCTCCCCCAGGACAGGGCTTTTCTCCCTGGAGGAGGAGGGAAGGCCCAGCCCTCCAGGCAGGGTCCAGACCGCCTGCCCCCTTGGGAAAAGCTGGCTGCCGGCTCAGGATCTGCACCTGCACCCTGAGTCCAGCCTGGCCCTGCTCCCCACCCTGACACTTGGCCTGCTTTTGCCCATGTCATGGAGCAGTGGGAGGCCGGGGCTCTGCTGGACTCAGATCCATAAGCCCCCACATTGTCCTGCATGGCACGTGAGGGCAGGACGGGCAAGCTGTGAGGAGGGCAGGTGAGCACAGTGGAGGCACGGTGGCTGGGAACTGCCCCAAGCCTCCAGGGGTCTCAGGGAGGCAGGGGTCTAGGCTCGGACCGACTCCGTCTCGCCTCTCACAGGATCCGTAGCTTGATTTCCTCATCTGTACCCTGGGTACCCCAGGGCTGCCTGTGCCCTGTGGGAGGGGCTGCTTCCTTCAGGAGAGCCCTGGGGTCGATCCCCAGCCCTGGAGGTCATCGCATCCGCGCGCTCTCGCTCGCTCTCTCTCTTTTTGAGGATGTATTTATTTATTTGAAAGGCAGAGTTAGCGAGAAACAGAGATCTACCATCCACTCATTCATTCCCCAGATGACCACATTGGTCAGGCCTGAACTGGGTTGAAACCAGGAGCCAGGAGCTTTTTCCTGGTCTATATATAGGGTGCAGGGCCCCAAGCACTTGGGCCATCCTCTGCGGGTTTTCTGAAACTGTTAACAAGGAGCTGCATCAGAAGTGGAGTAAGCAGCACTCAGACCGGAGTCCACATGAGATGCTGGGGTTGCAGACAGCTGCATAACCCAGTAAGCCACAGCACCGATGTCAAGCGCTTGTTGTTGCTGCCTCCAGCGCCAGCAGGTTGGATCAGAGCAACCTGTCTCAGCAGGTGGGCTCCTGTCACTTGTTCACACCAGCCTGGGACGTGCTGGGCGTCAGCCCTGAGGGCCTCCTGCTCAGCCCAGGCTGTGGCCTGTCCTGTCCTGATAAAGCTTCAGCTTTGGGCTGCTGGCTGCAGTGCAGAGCAGGCAGGAAGGAAAGAGCCCCTTGATGCTGGCAGGGCTGTGCTTGACTGCTCCTGTGAGGAGGAAAGGAGCTCCCCTTGGGGACAGATGCAAGTCCCTCACCCTCACAGCAGCCCCCAGGCAGCTCCCAGTTCCCTCCCGCTTCCTGTGCCTAGGCAAGCCCCACTCTGTACCTCCACCGCAGTGCTGATCTGAGCAGCTCCAGTGCTGATCTGAGCAGCTCGCTGGCACTTGCGGCTGACTGCGCTTAACCCTCTGCCGCCTGCTGCCTTCGCTTCCACCAGCCCTGGCCTCGTTGCTGAGATGTGCCCATGTTAGTGTATAACAGGCAGGTGAATTCATCAGCTGCCAGCTCACACTGCGGGGTTGCCTAGACCTAGCACCTTGCCCTGCTGCTCTGTCCTGGAGCAGCTAGCAGAAACCCTGCCTGCACATGGCCGCCCCTCCTTCCCAGGCACACAGGGGTTAACCCACCCCGTCCCGCTAGATGACTGGGGCAGGTACACAGGGCTGATGGCTGTGTTCATTTGCAGGTGAGCTACTCCCAGCTCCCTAGCCACAGTCCCCCAAGGGTTTGTGTCCCTTGTACTGGTTCACCTGCCCTTCAGCACGCCCTCCCAAGTGTCTGTCCACCCCAGGCCAGCCCTGCCCTCTGGCCCATTACATACACGGGAGGATCATGCCTGCCCACAGCTGAACCCGGGGCTAGAAGATTCGGTGAGTGGACAGATGGCCGGCTGATCGGCTGTCCTTCTGGCAGTGTGGACTCCCCGGGGACTTCCTCCGAGGCCATCCCCAGTGGCCAACCAAGCCCAAGCAGCCAGATGAGGCCAGCTCACAGCCACATGCCTGCTCCCCAGGATCCTCAGGGCCTGGAGTGGAAGAGAGATTCCAGCCAGAATTTGCACTCAATACCGTTTGAAGTCACAGGAAGCCCCACCTCCCGTGGCCCCTTTCCGAGCTGGGGCCAGCCTTTGTCAATGTCACTCCACCCCAGGTGGTTGGCCCCACCTGTTATGCCTCAGTCTCTCCCCACCCCATCACAGGGACAACACTGGCTGTCTGTGCCTCCGGCTGGTGCCCAGCTGCCCCCACATGGACCAAACTCCTGGCACCCCCACAGTTTGGCCCGGGTTTGTTTATGGAAGCGTCTGCTCCAGGCCAGGCCTGCCGCCCCACCCCCACGGGCTTGGTCCAAACAGAAGGAACCATCCATCACTGCCTCTCTGAAGCAGAAGAGACTGCCACCCAGCTGGCTGTGGGGCTAGCAGGGCTCCTCCTGGGGAAGCGGCAAGGTGGGCAGCAAACAGGGGGGTCGGGGGGTGGGGATCTGTCCCCTAGTGAGGAGCTGCAGAGATGCATAGTTGAATGGGCTCCTTGCCCACCAGGCTGTCTGCCTGGGATGGGGAGGGGGAAAGCAGGCTTGCCACGGAGCCCAGGGTGGTGTGGGGGTCCTGGGAGAGGGCCCCAAGCCAGCGCCAGCCCAGCCTCGGCATGTAGCCAACCGTGGCGCCTGGCCGGAAATAGTAGAGTTCTCGTGTCTGATGGTGTGGGCTCCCTGGAGGATCAGGGGCAGGTGGAGCTGGGGGGAGGGGAGGTAGAGCAGCTGCTGTCCCCTTTGGAGCTTCTGGCGTCACCCAGACGCTGGAGGGAGGCACATCCCCTTGTCCCGCAGCCACCGGGGCACCAGGCGGAAGGTGGGGGCTGCTGGCTCCTCTCTCCCCTTCCTGTCCCACCTCTGCAGCCAGGTGAGCCAGCAGATCTGGGCCGGCCTCGTGGGCCAGCCACGCTCAGGCAAGTTCTCGGGGAGGAGCGTTGGATTCCCTTTTCCAGGACAGGAGGGTTAGCAGGCAGGACTGCCAGATTCAGTTGGGGCATAGAACAGGGCAGGTAGTAGAGGACACAAGAGCCCAGAATAAAAGGGCTTAGGGGAGACTTCAACACCTTCCCGTCTGCAAACTGACCTCTGTACTATGGGACTCTTGCTTTGCCCTAAGACACAGGAGCAGACACCTGTGGCCAGGGCCACAGGATCAAGAAAGCCCAGAGCAGAGCTCAGACCACATGTGGGGAGCTGTTGGTGTAACCTGAGTCAGGGAGAGCTTAGGGTACTGCTGGCTGGTGCAACGCCCTGGAGCCTGGACCTCCCAGGGCATATGGAGATGGGGGTTCCAGCTCCAGCAAGGACAACAAACTCCCTTTTCTCCACCTCTGGGTCCCTGCCAGTTCCCTTCACCCACCATGCTGACCACGCTCAGGGACTCCCAGCTCTTTGGAAATCAGCGCCAACCCCCCTCCCCCCACCAGACATATCGCTTGTAACACCTGTCTTCCTTTCTCCCTCTAGCTGACACCTAAAATTAGCCATCACAGTGGCCTTTAAACCAGGACCTCGCTATAAGCAATGACAAACTCCCTAGCCAGTCACCCAGAGTAGCAGTGGCTCCAAGGGAACCTCAGTCGCTAATTTTTAGGCCTCCACCTGATGTCCTCCTTAACAGACGGAGCGGGCTTAGGGGTTAAGCCACCAGTGGGGACACCCAGGTCCCATATGAGAGCACCCGAGTTCAAGTCCAGCCTCCTGGTTCCAGCACCCTGGGAGGCCGCTAATGATGGCTTGAGTCCTCCGTTCTCTATGTCTTGCAGAAGACCTGGGGTGAGTGCTGGGCGGCTCTTTGCATTTGTCCTGGACGGAGGCAGGACAGCACGGAGAACCAGGTACTGGAGAGCCCGTGCTGCCCGTGCCATGTGTCAGCAGGAGAGAGGATGCTGGTACCCCGAGTCTTACTCCTATAGGCCTGTCCTTCCACCATCCAGGCAAGGTCCCAACTCCTGGGCGCCCTCATTTGCTGTTCTTTGTTTCTGCCCCTTGCAGAGTGAGATGAGGACAGACAGCTCAGGGTGAATCAGAAAGCTCTGGGGTCAGAAGGGCACAGGACAGGCCCTCCCCGAGCAGGTGCAGCCTAGACCTTGCCCCCTGTGCTACTAGCAGCTGCTGTGCGGTCAGCAGGGTGAGTCAGTGTGCACTCGTGGCACACAGCATGTCCACCGCAGACCTGGAGCTGCCTGGCGTGGACACCACAGTCCTGTCTGGTCCCCCAGGTGGCTGGGGAGCCCACACCCTCATCCT
This sequence comes from Ochotona curzoniae, assembly GCF_017591425.1. Lineage (NCBI taxonomy): Eukaryota > Metazoa > Chordata > Mammalia > Lagomorpha > Ochotonidae > Ochotona > Ochotona curzoniae. The sequence continues at coordinate 7,273,361 of NW_024465699.1, forward strand.
TCCCCCACTTGCACAGACACTGATCTTTGAGCAGTGAGCTAGGGCACTGTGACAGGGCCTGTGTGTGCTTGCGCCGTGGGGTGGACTGGGCCCCTCCTGAGCTCAGGGGAGCAGCCGGTGCTCACCAGTACCCCAGCCCCCTTCCGTAAGGTGAAGTGAGCTAGCTCCCTGGACTGCTGCCACCTGTGGGCCTGGCTTCCAGGGATCAGAGAAGGAGTCCATCAGTGCTTCAGGGACACAGGCACAATGGCCTCCGGAGTAGTGGGGGCGGGGAGCCCAGGGAGGACCTTATATGCACAGTAGGTTGCTGAGAGCCAAAGCTGGAGTCTGGGAGGCTGGGCCTGCGTCCCACACACAGGAGGCCCCCTCAGGAGCTACTGTCACAGGGGATGTGGCCAGTGGCTACCTGGGGACATTTAGGAAGTCCATTGCTGCTGCCAAGGAGGTGACAGGAAAGGCAGCCCGGGTGGGGCTACAGGGGGGGGGGGAGCAAGGTGTTAGGGGAGGCTGAGAGGGACCTGCACCCATCACCCGTGCCTCGAGGAGCCATACAGGGATGTAGGAGTGTGGGACATGGGTTGTTCTTAGCCGGAAGCTTCATGGAAGAGGCTGCACAGGTGCAGGCATGCATAGTACATATGACCATACACACAAACTCAGCCTTGATAGCAGACCCAGCCCAGCCTGGCCCTTGCAAGCTGCCAGCACCAACATCCGTGGCCTGGGGCACGTTATGGGACCAGAGACCATGCCTCCTCCCCTTACCCAGCTCTCAAAGGCCCTCCAAGGTGGCAGCAGCAGCTGGAAGCATGGGCCCAGCTGACAGCACCTGCCTTAATTTGCACGTGCAGTGGGGGACGCTGAGGCATAAAACCACCTTCATGAGTTCAAAGCAACGCCTTCTGACTGGGTCCTGACTTGCCGCAGCAGAGGACCCAGCCTGTGCTGGGACACCAGGAGAAGCACAGGCTGGCAGGGTGGCTCTGACCTTTTACCAGCCCCAGGGGAGGAACGGGCCACATGGCTGCGTCTGCCACTGTGCCTAGCCGTCCCCTGCTGCTGCTGAGCTGGGTCAGCCTCAGACCGGATGCTTGCACAGGGCACCCACATACAAATACAGCACACACATAACACACCTAGGGGAGCTTCTAGGGCAGCCCAGGGCACGACCAACATACATGCACGCACCCACGCATGCCCAAACACGTATGCAGACACACTATGCACATGCACACACACACACACACACACACACACACACACACACACACGTCCTCCCGCAGAGACCCTCCCAGCTGCAGAGCCCACGGTGACTCAGAAAGCGATCTGCAGCAAGAATCCCCTTTTCTCCTTACAAGTGGTTGGCACTTTGGGCTGTTTCCTCCCATTTGGAATTCCTTCCCCCACCCATCCCCTTTTAAGAGCTGGGCAATTTTCCACTTGGTGGCCAGGCCACTCCTCCCGCCGAGCCTGAAGAAGGGGCCCAGCTATTAGAGGAAATGGGTTTTCACGGAAGAGCTGTTATCACTGCAGGAACAGCCTGGGCGATGGGAAGGGTGGCCCCTGGAGGCCCCACCACACTGGAGGGAAGAGCCAGGCTCAGTGGGATGTGTGGGGGCTGTCAGAGCCCAGAGAGCTGTTCTACCAAGAGTCCCCATGCCCGGGATACAGTAAATGTTCCTCCTTGGAAAGGTAGAAACCAAGCTTCAGTCTAGGTAAAAGGCGAAGGGAGGCGGGCCTGCCTCCGTTCTGTGAGCTGGGAGGAGGGCGCTGTGATGGCCAGTCACTGGGCAGGGCAGGGCAAGGGGGATCCTCACGAACACACACCGCCCTCCCGCCTTGCTCTTCTTACCCCGGTCTTCCAGCCTTGGCTGAAGAGATGAGTTACAAGCAAGAGGCCAAGAGACAGTCCCAGCCACATTCAGGGAGTCCCAGCTGGACCCTTGCAGCCCCTGGGTGGTCTCCACACTGCGGACACACACACAGCTGCACACAGGGGTGTGGGTGCAGGGGCAGGTGTGACGGCCACGCCTCGTGATGATGATGTTCAGCTCTGCCTGGGCAGTCTGCAGTCTGGGGACCCCCCACCCCGGGGGCCACAGGTCCTGCTGGTATAGCAGACCCCCCCACTTCTTACTCAGCCTCCTGCCTCCCAGGCTAGCTGATTGAATCCTGCTAGGCCCAAGGCAAGTACCAGAGGAAGGAGAGAAGGTGCACGCCTGGGCCCTGGGGGTCCCTGGGGACCCAAGGCAGCTGCAGCTGCTCTTCCTCAGCCTCAGGGAGGCCCCCTCTCTTGGGAGTGGGAGGACAGGAAGCGGCCACTCTGATCTGCCCTGTGCTGTGCCCATGGGGGACCCCGATGCTTGGTGGCCGCCGTGAATCACTTCACTGCTGGCTTTGTGGAGCCCCTGACCAGTTGGCTTTACTGTGAGCTGATCGGTTGGTTGGTCAGCGTCATCGCAGGCCTGGTTCTGCCCCCCACAGACCAGGCTGGTCAGGGAGTGAAGAGGGACTGTACCATGTACCACACCCAAGGCTAGATATGGGTGCCAGGTCAGCTTCTGCAGCTGACTTGCACACCTGCTTACCCCCTGGTCCTTGAGCAACAACCCAGCAGGTGCTGGCTGGGCTGCAGCTGGCAAGGCCAGGTGAGAGCCAGGCCCCGGCCCCACCTCCACCCGAGGCTGCCCTCCCTGTCACCTCCAGGGTGAGTCAAACTGCCCGGCGCAATGGGAGCCCGTCAGCTGATGGCAACCCTCCCCCCACGTGCCCGGTGAGTCACAGCTGGCCCCTGCCTGGGCCGTGTACCCTGACCTGCAGCCCACTGAGCACCTCAGACCTGGGCTGCAGTTCCCTGCAGGGTACTTCATTTCCCAGCACTCCTCTGCTAGCATGCAGGGGCCTTCAAGGCCCAGACCATACCCCTCTGCCCCCCACAGCCTTGGCAGAGAAGGAGGGAGGAGGGGTGGGGGACTGCCGATGGGGGAGTGAGTGTACACCCAGTGGGAGGGCCCCCCAGATTTCCTATACCTGCTCTACCACCTGTCCTGTGACGGGGCCTGCTTCCAATGGAGACGGCAGTGCTGGCGCCACCCTGCCGTGCCAGGCGGGGGCACACAGCCTGTTCTGCGACTCCCCAGAGGCACACCTGGCCCCAGGCAGGGCCTCAGCACCCCCCGTGGCTCCGAGTGTTGCAGCCAGGGCTTTTCTCCCTGGAGCCCCATTTGCTCGCTTGCTCGGAAGCCAGTCACCCAGGCTGACGCACCTGTTGAGCTCAGCCAGCATCCCTGGAGGCCCAGCGCCACTGCCCTACCCCCTCCAAGCCAGGCTAACCACAGTCTGTGGAAGCCAGCACAATGGCAGAAGAGTGAGCAGACACTGTCCCTGGCGCCAGGACCGAAAGAGAGGAGGTTGTGCTGGACAGTGGTGCCTTTCTCGTGTCTCATCTTGGCGTGGCCATCCATCCAGTCCTCTCATGGGAGGAAACGCAGCTTCCTCTTTGGAGAAGCCTCCATGCGCTGGGTCTGGGAAGGGGAGCCCTCCTGTCTCTCTACCTTACGGAGAGCATCATGAACAAGTGCTTCGTGTACGTAGGATGGCATTCAGACCTGAGGTTTGAGGTGAGGATCCTTGTAAGTCGGATGGTCTTACTATAGGTTGGAACCTTGAGATACTGGTCAGAAACTAGTCAGCCCCTTGACTGATAGATACCGAGAAGAGCTTGCACCAGACTGGACAACCTGTTCCTTTTAAAATGTTGGTAGAAAAAGCTGGGCATTTTCATTGTGGGGATCCGCCCCCCCATACACACACACACACACTTTGTAATCTGGAAAAGGTCACACTGCAGACAGTCGAGGCAGAGGGAAGCCTCTTCGCTGCTGGGTTCGCCAAGTGCTGGCGTTTGGCTGTTGTACACCTGCTTGGGCACGTGTGTTCTCGCTCCCCCTCCGTACGCTCGTGTCTGCCGGTAGAGGGCTACGCACAGCTGCGTGTGTGCGCACGTGTACTTTTTAGCACAAGTTGGAAACCGACCTGCAGGTGTTCAGCAACCCGCAGAAACGTGGAGTTAACACTTTGATTTTACTTTTTGAGAGGGCGGGGACTGTTCCTGTTTTTTTTTGTGTGTGTGAGCTGTTTGGCTGACAGCTTCTCTCTCCTTTCTCTTGCATGTTCTCCTGGCACCTCTGACCTGTGGTTGGTGCTCACAGGTAAGTCCCTTCCCTCCATTTTCTCTCCTTTCCCTGGGTCCCTCCCCCTCCTCCTGAGCCGGGCACGCTGCTGGAAGAAGCAGATGCTAGAGGCATCCTTGAAGGACCTGTCTCAGCCACGCTGGCTGTTCTGCTCTGTGCCACGGTGCTGGGCACGCAGAAGACCTATGCTGACAAGAGCGCCCCCAACAAAATGCCCTCGGGTACCTATTAAAACCTGGGAAGTCAGGCACAGCTGGTGTCGGGCAAGCTATGGCTGAAGAGGCGGTAATGGCTGCAACAGTCGTAGGACTAAGGCGGGAGGATGCCTGCCAGGCTCCCACCCTGGCTCAGGGAAAAGCCATTATCCCCATTCAGGTGACAACTTGCCCGGCATGTCAGCTAGAAGCACAGCCAGATCAGCAAAGCCACAGGACAGCAGAAGTGGGGCACCGTGGCTAACTGGGGCACAGACTCACTTGTCTCCACAATGAGCTGTCTGGGCAAGCATGTAGCCACCTCGTGGCCTCCCCTGGGTGTGTGCCCGAGGGGGCGGGTGTGACCACCAGGGAAAGAGCCTGGTGCCATTTCTGTAGGCTCCTGCCCAAGGGGGTTGATGAGGGGCTGTGGAGCCAGCCACCAGCTGGAGGACGGCGGCCCTGGGGACAGGCCAAAAGACCTCCCCCTTGACTCCCACACCTCCTGCAAGAAGGTCCAATCTGATCATGTACCCACTTGTTCTCTGCTCATCAGTCAGGTTTCTAAGCCACACTGGGTTCTATAAAACTGTGGTGCCAGACTCCTGCTGTATACTGTGTCTCTGCCCCCGCTTCCTCTGGCGGTTGGCATCTGGCGGTGGCATCCATGCCCCTGGGTCCTGGCACAGTCACCCAGAGGGCCGTCCTTCCCTGTTGCCATGGAGTTAGCAGACCCGCCCCCTGGAGGCAGCCCCTGAGCGCTCTCCAAGCTGGAAGGGGCACGCGGAGTGTGGGCCACAGAGCTGGCACTGGGCTGGCTGAGCTGCACACCCTGGCAAGGCCTGATGCCGACACCACCCCAACCCAATTTGTAGGCCTCCGTGTCGCCCTGCCCAGGCCTGGGCAGAAGAGACAGGCTACTGTGGCCATGCAACAAATCCCCGCCCTAGTGCTGCCAACTGCTAGTGTGTGTGTGTGTGTGTGCTCCAGCGCAAGGGCCATCTTCGTGCCCGCCGGCTGTCTGGAAGCCAACGAGTGCCAGGCGGGGTGGGGGTGTGGAATGTGAGTGAGTACCCCTCAGGGCCCCCGGTGACCTGGCCAGAGCATTGCCCGGAAGAGCAGGCAGGAGCTGGGGAGGGGCAGAAAAAGAGGTGGTGCGGAGGTGGGGACCCCCAAGCCCCGCTCCTGGCCACCCAGGACCAGCACTGCCACTGACATCCTCCCCACAGCACCCCGCCCCCACCTCCTTGGAGAAGGCAGGTGGGGGCGTGACCTGCACTTCCACAGGAGACGGGGCCTCAGGCTGGAGGCAGGGCTCAGGCCAAGCGTGCCTCAGTTTCTCCATCTTGTGCGGGTGCAGCTTGGCTGGCAGGAGGCCTGGCGCGCTTAGCAGCCAGTGTTGTTTCCGCTGAGGGCTGCCGGGCGGCAGAGACCTCACCCCACCCGAAGGCCTATTTCTCAGGGCAGGCCGGCTGGGTGTTTTCAAACAAGGGTGGAAATTTCCGTTTCTCCCACCACTGGATAACAATGTGGGTCCTTGAGACCGAGGGCGCGTTTCCTCTCCTCAAGGATGCTCCGAGTGAGGCTACGGCCCCTGCGCTCGGATCCCTCCCTCCGCACTGCCCTGGGTCAGCTGAGGGGCGGCAGGCAGTTCTCCGTTAGAGGGGGCCCTGCCTGTCCCTCCGGCCAACTCGGCCACCTTGCATCGGCCCCTTCTGCCTCCTCAAGGGGAACCAACTGTTTTGGGAGGAAACAGCTCCCCCTGCGGGCTCTGGGTGGGAGTGTGTGAGCCTTCAGGCAGGGTTTTAGTGTGGTAGGGACGCTGTGGGGGAGGACGGCCTCCCCATCCCTGGGCATCTGGTTGGACAGCTCTGACCCTGGCACGGCTCCCCTGACACGGGGATCAGCCTTTTTATAGCAGGAGCTGAGGTCAGGCGACAGAGAGGGAATGGCCCTGGGTGCAAGGGGCAGGGACGCCCCCATGCCCTGTGCTACAACCATGCCCCCATGTGCGCCCTGCATACCCGCTGCTTCCGGAAGCCGCAGACATCAGGTGTGTCCTGGTGAGCCGAGCTGCCATACAGGCAGGTAGGAGGTGTGAGGAGGCCTGGAGCCGGAGGTGTTCTGCTGGGCTCTGCTGTCCCCATGTGCTGCCTGGGAATGGGGAGTTAGTGTATAGAGCGGCAGGGACCTCAGTGGAAGGAGAGATGGCACCCGGGCAGGCGGCAGTGATCTGAGGACGGTGGTCTCGGGAGAGACGGAAGCTAAGGAGGGCCTGCCTATGGGGACTGTAACTGCTGGGCTGCACCAGTGACGCCCCCCGGGGACAGGGCTTGCTCCCCTTCACCTCCTCAGGGTGCCTGGACCCTACGCCTTGCAGGAGACAGAGGCATGAGTGCTGCTGATGCGACCGGCTAGATACCCGAATTGTGGGCAGAACCCCAGGCCCCATCTCATCACAAGGGAGGAGCCACTGAGAACCCCAACCCCTCCCCACTGGCACCAAGTAGGCCCGGTGCCTTCAGAATGCCAGGACAGCCAGTCACTTTTATGTGTTTTTTTAAGATTTTTATTGTAAAGTCAGATTTGCGGAGAGGAAAGAGCTTCCATCCACTGATTCATTCCCCAAGTGGCCACAGCAGCCTGAGCTGAGCCAGTCCAAAGCCAGGAACCGGGAGCTTCTTCCGGGTCTCCCATACAAGTACAGGGTCCCAAGGCTTTGGGCTGTCTTCAACTGCTTTCCCAGGCCACAAACAGAGAGCTGGATGGGAAGTGGAGCAGCCAGGATACAAACTGGTACCCACATTAGGTCCTGGTGCTTGCAAGGTGAGGACTTAGCCACCGAGCCATGGCACCGGGCCTGACAGCTGGTCTTGTTGACAGTAGAAGCAGCTGCAGGTGGAACTGAGCTGGAAGACAGGGAGGGTAGTCAGCATTGGGTCCCCACGCCCCCTCCAGGTGGGGAGCTGCTGGGGCTGCAAGCTTCTGCCCTGAATTCCTCCCACCCCAACCCTCCCCCTCCCTCCTCCTCCTCCTCTACCCCCCACCTCTGCCTGGGAGCCAGACTCTGGGCTATGGGTAGGAAGGGGCAGAGGGCAGCCCTGAGCCTGCACCCCTCCCCCTGCCCCCAGGTCTTTGGCCATCTGGCCTCCCGGCAGGAGACACACACACACTGTCAGAACTCTGGCCAAGTTGTCATTGTAGCTTCCCCCAAGGCGCCAGCCATCTGCCACCAGGCCACAGGGCTAGGAGAGACGCAGGGGTGCCTGTCCAGGAGGCCAGAGGGAGGAGGCGCGCCCAGCACCAGGGTCAGACCAAAGTCCAGCACCTGGCTCCGCCCTGTGCTGCCCAGGGACGGTCACAGGCTCCAGGTGCCATGCTCAGGCCCCAGAGCTGTCAGCCTGCATGTGGCTGGCGAGTCACTGTGACTTGGAGGAAATGGCTTGTGGCTTTCGTCCACACTGGAGCTAAAACACCACCACCATGCATTTGCTAGGCAGCCGGGCCCGCCCTGAGGCTGGCAGGATCACGATCCTCTGCCTTCACTCTGGCCTCGATGCCCCCGTCTGCAGAATGGAACCCACTGGTACCCATGCGTGGCCAGCAGGACCAGATAAAGCACCAAGGGTTTGGTGGAGTCAGTGAGTTTGCTTGTCACCGCAGGCGACACTTCCCAGGCTCCCCCAGCATGGCAGCCCGCTGGGTCCCAGTCCTGGGTGCCCAGGCCCTTGATTGATGGATCAGGTCCAAGGGTCACAATAACACAGCAGTTTCTGGCCCTCTGACTCGGAGCCCAGCCTGTGTGGTGCAGCTGCAGGAAAACAACGGGGACCCATGCTCTCCCTCTTGCTGCCCCCTGCTCAGAAAGCCAGGGCTTCTGCCATGTGGCCCAAAATGACTGCCTGCAGTCCGCAGTCACACCCACATCCCAGGTGGCCAGAGGAGAGCAGGGCAAGGGACAGTGTTGCTGTGTAAATTCTGGCGTCCAAAATTGGTCACATGGCTGCCCCTGGCCACAAATGACCTCCTGGGCTGCTTCCTCTTCAGGGCCTTCCTTTGCCGCACCTTCCTAAAGCCTGTCTCAGGGGAAAAGGGGGCCAGGGGGTGCTGCTTTGCCCTTTGGACATTGTCTACTCACCTGGAGATCAGCAAGACCCCACATTGACTGGAAGCAGGGGAGCAGGGTTGGGAGGTCAGCCAGGCCCCAGCTAACAAATCCTACCCAAGTTCCCTTGCTGCAAGGGATCCTGTGTCCAGCCCAGCCCCCTGGCAGGGGATGGGGGGTGCAGGGAAGAGCCTGGGGCGGGGCAGCTTGCCTGGGGTCAGCTGGTCACCCTCTCTAGTGCTGTTACCCCATCTCTGTAACTGGGACCTCAGCTGCTGAGGGCTCCCTTGTCAGCAGCTCCCCAGGCTGCACAGAGCCCACAAAGTCTGGGCCCACACGGCACCTGACCCCCACTAGCATGAAACCCCTGGCTGGACACAGATGGAGTTAGCAGACAGGAGGACCCTGTCAGATGCCAGGGCAGGTGCAGGGAGCAGAGCAGGCAGTGTGGGCCTGAGCCCAGCGGGGAAGCCGTCAGCAGTGACCCAGGCATCCCTCCATGCTTGCACTGTCTTCCTGCTGTTCCCCCTCCTCCGTCTCTCCCAGCCAGCTTTGGCCCTCGTGGATCTGGCGAGCTGCGCACCACTTCCTGGTGGGACTTGGAGCCAAATTCAGCTTCGATCTTGTTGCTAAGGAGCCAGGCTGACTGGGGCACTCTCTCTCCTCCAAATGATACAGTTTCGTTTGTGTGTGAAAGACCCAGGCAGCAACCCCAAAAGGCCTGCTGGAGGCAGGTTCACCTGGGCTTAAGTTCCTCCCAGTACACCTGACTTCATCCTGAAGGGGAGTCTCCTCCTCTGGCTCCTGGGGACCCCCTGGAGCATGGCTGGATCCAACTTTGATGGTGTTAGCATTGTCCCCAGAGTGTGGTGGGCAGGGAGAGCACACAGCCCTGGGTGAACACAGGCACTGCAGGGATAGAGGGTGACCCCTGGCCCTGGAGCCCGTCCCTGGGGCAGAGCGTGACATCAGAACCTGTGGCCATCAGTCCCACTGTCACAGCTGACACACAAGACATGGCTATACAGGCACTGGCTGCTTGGGTCTCAGGATCTGGTCGGACGGAGCCTTGTGGATGGTACGCCCCTGCTCAGGCCCAGGGCTCATGCAAGGCAAGCCTGAGGAAGGCAGTGTGTCTGGCACGTGACCACAGGGCTTCAGGGTACTCGGCCGGATCGGGCTGGGGGCAGGACTTGGGTTTCTAGATGCAGAGAAAGCTGAAGGAAGCAGATCCTGGGTGTTTCAAACTCACTTCCCCCTGGACAATAGGAAACTGAGCAGTTGGCATCTGAGGTTCCCTCTTCTGTCTGCAGAGGGCACTTCCTCCACGTGCTGGCTGCAGCAGCCTGATGGGGAAATGCAAGCGACCATTTGGCTGTGCAGGGTGGGCACAAGCTGATATCCCCAGTGACCTGCCATTGTTCCCATTCATCAGACTCGGGAAGGAGAGACCCCTACATCAATGGCAGGAGACCCCAAACCAATGCTCCGAGAAGCCCTAAGCAGTGAGGGGACAGAGCTTTGAAAGCCACGGGAATTTTTTACTCTGGACACTTGTGCCCACAGCTGCAGTGGCATTTCAAGAAGTGCCCCATAAGCTGCTGCTCCCACAAGCAGACCCATCCATGGGGGACCCTGAGTGGAAGCTGTGGGGAAGACCAGAGGAAGGGCTTCTTCTGTGACCCCCTCAGGGACAGTGCTGAGTCCTGTGGAGTCACACGCCAAATGCCATTGTTACCAGCATGCTGTGGGCCAGTGTGCCATTAACACCAGCCTCGCCAGAGGTGCCGTACGCCTATCCCCTTAGAAACTGTCAGTTACCAGCCAAGCTCCCCTAGCGGGGTCCTGGCCCCTGCTTCTGAGCAGGCAGCAGTGAAGGGGAGCCCATTTGATTGGAGCCATCCTGCTTGGCACCCCCAGGCTCTCCTGGACAGTGAAGCCAACCACCGGCTGGATGCTTGGGCTCGGCAGGGGCTGTCGTTCCCTTCTAAGGAGACCACAGAGTGGTCAGGGTCATCATTAATGCACTGTTAGTTACCAAACCACAGGCGTCAGGCAGTACTGGAAACTGTCTGCCCTCCCCACCCCAAACGGGAGATGCTCCCCCTTCCCAGACACCTGCTCGCTGCAGCAGGTAGGAAGAGGGTGAGGAGGGGGCAGTGGGCAGCTTGGGGAAGGCTTGTGTCCTGCAGGTGCTCAGTTGTGAAATGTTGGGGACCCCCCCCCGGGTCCCTGCAGGCATGAGCCATAACAGGAACCACTTGCACACCTGCCACCCACCCTAGCAATGAAGACACGATCATAGCCAGGGGTCGTTCTCAGAGCCCACCAAGGCTGTGACACGAACGCGCCATCCTGCAGCATGTGCAGGTGGAACCCTGGCAAACGCTCTCGTGGGTTTTGTTCACTGCCGGGAGCTGCCTGGACAGCAAGCCTCACTCCCGGTCAAGTGTTGATTTGCTCTGGCTTGTGCATCTTAGGCACCCTGTTGACTTCTTGCAGTGGGGAGCTGTCCTTTACCTGCCGTAACATACACTCACCCCACGTGACACCGTCCCCTCCACACGCCCCCTGAGCGGTTGCTGCCATCCCATCCTCAGCTGGTTGCGCCCCCGTCTTGCTGCCATCCCATCCTCAGCTGGATGTGGCCCATCATTCCCCTCACGTGTGGTTCTGCATGCCATCCCCTTAGCATCCCTCCATGCACCTCTGGCCAGTGTACTCAGTGATTTGTTTTTGCGTTTGATTTTTCAACGCAACTCAATGACAAAACACTAACATTTGCTTTTCCTTTCCAACTTCCCAAACCATTTGCTGTAGTTTTCAATATTCTTTAGGTATTTACCTCCATATTTATAAATAATTGACAGTGTTTCCTGGATTATTGATTTAAACATTGCCTCTGTACTCGCTGTTTTGGAAGATGAAAATCAAGAGTTCTCATGCGTCCTTCCCCTTACCCAGCCCATCCTCACCGTAGTCTGAAAGCCCAGGTGTTCAGAAGGTCATGCGTCCTTCCCCTTACCCAGCCCACCCTCGCCGTAGTCTGAAAGCCCAGGTGTTCAGTCGGTAGCCATTGTTGACAATGCAGTTGTCTCCAGAACTCCTGTTTGATTCTGAGCCTGGTGGTATGCAACCCTTTCCTTTTGCCTGTAACTTTTGGTTTTTCCTGGAGTTGATAATGGCTTTTCATTTGCTTTATTTTCTGTATTCATGGACTTTACTTTGTCCAGACAATTCTAAAGCTGCCACATCCCTACAATACTGTTAAGTGAGGTGACAGTCCGTGCCCTCTTTCCTGCGACAAATGACCCTGCACCCAGGCTCCTGACATCTGGGGTCTCCCTTGGATCTGGGGTTCCTATCCCCTGCTTTCTTGTCGTTGTTTTCTACCAAACCAGATACATTTTCCAGCATCTTCCTCAAGCAGAATTTGCAGGTGACGGACTTGCCAAGCATTTGCCTGAAAAGGGGTCTTCTCTCCTCCACCTTCACTTGCTTTGCCAAGTTGGGCTGGGCATGAGATCTCGTTGGTCATCTCCCACTGAATCTTGAAGACATTGCTCCACGGGCTTCTAGCACGAGGCAAGGCCATAGGAAAGCTGGGTCCTATTCCAACAGTCAGTCTGCTGTCCCCTTTTCTCTGCTGAGGTCAGTCCCACATTTCATTGCTGATGCTTTGCCAGCCGTTTCTGTCTTGGTGAGTTAGGTGCAAATACTCCCATGTTCACTTGTTTCTCTCGCCCTCTTTCCAGAAAAACCCCAGGAAGCAGTACTCGGGACACTAGGTGGACACCTGCTATGTGCAAATTCCAGGTGTCAGTGCAAAGGATGGTCCACTTTCTGCTGGATGGGGAGAGAGTAGATGGGGCCCCCTGGGAGTGTGCAGACTATGCCCATGTCCCTGGGTCTGGAGCCACCCCTCAGCACCTCCAGAATGACACGCCAGGTCTAGAGAAGGGTCTGGTCCTTGCGCCACGCCCTGCCCTGAGCCTCCACTCAGAACAGACGGGGTAGAGTGACAGCTGGCGGTCTGGCTGTGGATGCAGTGAGCATATGGGACGGACAGTATTGAGGGTAGGCGAGAATGTACAGGTTGATGGAAAGCAGAGACAGGTGTGTGGGCCTGCCCGAGGCTGCCACACTATCCAGGCAGCTGTGACTGATGGCCCATCCTAGGCTGCTGGCCTCACAAGCAGGTTCTGTGTCTTCCTGGCCTTGCCTCTACCACAGCCATGTCTGAGAACAGGATCCACAGCCCCCCGATGTGGTGGGAGCTGTTCTGAACAGAGAAGGTGCAGCACGGCCCTTCCTGGGCACCAAGCAGCCACAGGCGAACCTGGGTCCCCGGCACCCCAGCACCACCACCACCATTCCGGGCCTTAGGAGGCCTCAGTCAGCTCGGGGCTCCCTAGAAAGAGCAGTGTGCTGAGGCGGGCAGCTTTCACTTACCATTTGCCCAAAGTAGGGCAGCCCTGCATGCTGGCCTCCAACCAAAGCGTGCCACAGAGGGCAGGCCCAGGAAGGGCAGACCAGGCAGAGGGACGGGGATGGTTGTGCTGTGGCAGGTGCCTGGCTCACCGACCCCTACAGGTGCAGAGGGCCCCCACGGCATGGACACTCACCGCCCCCAGCTGCCCGCCTTCCCATGAACAGCCACACTGCAGTGTTTGCAGACCCCAAGGGATCAGTTCAGTACAGGAAGCGAAGAGGTCCAACTCCCCTCTCCACCCATCTTTGTTTGCCACCCAGCAGGGAGAAGCCGCAGCAGCCCCGGGCCAGCTGCCAGCTCTGGCCACGGTCCTGGAGGCCCTGCCCTTGGGTCTCGCCACCTGCTGCTCTCCACAGGGCCACATGGGGGCGCTCCTCCCCCATTCCTGCTGCAGCACAGCACACTTTTTTCTTGGCTCAATCCTTAAATGATCCACAACAACCAGAGCTGGGAGGGAGCCTCAAAGTCTACCCAGGTCCCACGAGTGGACATAGAATCAGGCCCTGTCCCAAGAGACCAGGACTGGAGCCCTCAGATACGGGGCAGCAGAGACTGCTGAGGCAGAGTGGGGTCAGTTGAGCCTGGGCAGGAATTGCTGGTGGCTTTGTGGTCGTATTGTGGCCCCACCTGCCATCCGGACAGTGGGCACATGGCTATGTTCCTCCCCTCATCCCAGGCAGCCACCTGCCTCACTGGCAGGGCCTTTCTCCAGAAGCACAACTCTCAAAGTCCCCTTCTAAGCCAGTCAGGCAGGGGTAAGCCGTCCTTCCAGCCCACATCCCCCTGCCCCCTTCCCCACACCCCTCTCCCAGACAACTGGAAGAAGCCCTAGATTGGAGGCAGAAGATCTTTGGGTGCAGCTGGTAAACCTGCAGGGGGACTGAAGGTGTCCCACTAGCAGGGATGGCTTTCCCGACCACCTGCCCTGTCCTGGGGTTCTGAGGGAGCAGCTGCAAGTGACTCCACACACATAAACCAGAACACCTGTATGCAGCCATCAACCAGCCATCAACACGCGTGGTAGGGCAGAGGGTTTGTGTTAGCTCAGGCTGGAGACCAGCAGAGATGACCCTGTGCGCATGCAGCAGGGCCAGAAGAGCGGGGTGAGGGGGTGCCCACAACTTGTGGGAGACAGTGCAGTGAGCCAGGCAGGAGCACAGGGTGCAGGGTACATGGGTGTGGGAGGAGCTAAGCAGGACCCCACTCTGCTGTCTCCCAGCGTGTCTCAGAGTCTCAGCACTGGGAAACCAGTGGTCCCTCCCTGTCCAGGATCGGGCTGTGGCAGAGCGTTTGGGGCAAGTAACCTGAACTCCTGCGGATGGCCAAAAGCATGCCTCATTAAGCAAGGATCCTCCAAGTGCAGGCAGAACATGGAAGTTGCTCACATCATCTGATAACGGGGCATATCCCCCCACGACCTGTCTGCAACCCCCTAGGTCCCCAGACAGGCTTCTGGCAGTGTCCGTCCCTGCATCGCACCAGGCACGGAGCAGCACGGAGTGTCCCAGCTGCAGGGCTACAGGGGGCAGAGTGCAGCATTGGGAGAAAGCAGCTGGTGTTGGGGAGATGTGGCTCCTGGGTGGGACCTGCTGCACTTTCTGTGATGTGTCATTTCTCCCAGGGGACTTGGTGTGCCAGGAGCTGCTGACCATCCACAGATGCAGGGGGCTAAGGGATGCCAGAGAGGACATATGCCACCCCAAGCTTTACAGGAGGCAGCCCTGCTCCCCCTTCAGACTGGCCCTGGGCACTGACAGCAAGGCCCCAGATGGCTTCCAAGGGGGTGTGGGTCCCAGGCACCTTGGGGGCAGAGGCCTGAAGAGCCCAGGTGGGTAACAGCTGCCCCATTTGCTCCTTGGCTGTCTTCCTTGCAGTCTGTTCCCCCGGGTCATCAGCTAGCTCCTACATGTCCTCTGTGGAAGGAGCTGCCACACTGCCACCCTCTGCTTTCCAGGCTGTGTTCCCATTGCCTGGGCTGGCCTCCAGTGGTATCCTGCCACTCTTCCCTCCCATCCGTTTTTTGTTTTGCTTTTGTTTTCCAAGATTGATTCGTTTTTGAGAGATCTTCCATCCACTGGTTCACTTCCCAAAGGACTCCAGTAGCTGGGGCTGGGCCGGGGCCATGTCAGGAGCCAGGACCTTCTGAGTCTCCCACGTGGGTGCAGGGGACCCGGCACTTCAGGCACATCAGCAGGAAGCTTGATCAGAAGTGGAGCAGCTGGGACTTAAACTGGCACCCATATGGATACAGGTAGCACTTAATGCTCTGTGCCACAATGCCAACCCCTGAACCTTTGCCACCTCTGCCCTAAGTAGACAGCCTGCCCAGCCCTGGGATCTCCTTATCTCTTGGGAGATGTGCAGGTGCCAGCAGACACCAAGAAGTACCTCCTGGGGGTGGGGTAGCTGAGGGGTCTTCACCCCAGGCCAACAGGAGGGTGGCAGATGAACAGTGTTCTAGCTGAAACTTAGCAAGGTGGGGAAGGGGGTAGATGTGGATCCGTCTCGCCGTCTGCAAGGGGAGTTCCCCAGGAGGGATGGGAGGGAGACGAGGCCAGCCCTTCCTGGGCAACCCTTTGCCCAGCGGGAGAGGATTCCTGGTATAATTATGGTTTGGGGTGAGGAGAACCTGGCCGACGCCTCTGCTCTGGAGCGCCCCTAGGAGCTGCAGCTCCAAGGCTGTCTGTCCCCCAGCAGGTCAAAGTTGGGGAGCCCCCATCCTCCAGGAGCTGCGCGTGGCAGGTGTGGCCACTTGCGTTCAGGCCACCGTGTGGGTGTCCAACTAAAGAAGTGACCTTGCGTCGAGAGCTCGAGGCACGATGGATGTGGGACCCTGCCCTGAGCTGCACACACACCCCGTAACCTCCCCTCTTCCCTTGTACCCCGCAGGAAGTTCTACTACATCACACTGCTGCGGGACCCCGTGTCGCGCTACCTGAGCGAGTGGCGCCACGTGCAGCGCGGGGCCACGTGGAAGACGTCGCTGCACATGTGCGACGGGCGCACGCCCACGCCCGAGGAACTGCCGCCGTGCTACGAAGGCACGGACTGGTCGGGCTGCACGCTGCAGGAGTTCATGGACTGCCCCTACAACCTGGCCAACAACCGGCAGGTGCGCATGCTGGCCGATCTGAGCCTGGTGGGCTGCTACAACCTGTCCTTCATCCCCGAGGGCAAGCGCGCACAGCTGCTCCTGGACAGCGCCAAGAAGAACCTGCGCGGCATGGCCTTCTTCGGCCTGACCGAGTTCCAACGCAAGACGCAGTACCTGTTCGAGCGGACGTTCAACCTCAAGTTCATCCGGCCCTTCATGCAGTACAACAGCACGCGCGCGGGGGGCGTGGAGGTGGACGAGGACACGATCCGGCGCATTGAAGAGCTCAACGACCTGGACATGCAGCTCTACGACTACGCCAAGGACCTCTTCCAGCAGCGCTACCAGTACAAGCGGCAGCTGGAGCGCCGCGAACAGCGCCTCAAGAGCCGCGAGGAGCGGCTGCTGCACCGGGCCAAGGAGGCGCTGCCGCGGGACGACGCCGACGAGCCGGGCCGCGTGCCCACCGAGGACTACATGAGCCACATCATCGAGAAGTGGTAGTAGTGGCTGCAGCGGGGGTCAGGGCGCCCTCCATCTTGCAGGAAGGGACGGACTGACGCATGTGCGCATACAGCCTGGGCCTAACCACGGGGGGAGGCTTCATGGCTGGCTCCAGGCTGGGGACCCAGAGGGAAGTGCTAGGAAAAAGAATTCCTGCTGGGGCTGGACCAGACAGGGATTCTCTGGCCGGCGGTCCCCCCCGCTGTCTGGTTGGAGGTGGAGGTGCTAGGCCCGGAGCCAGTCTCCCAGCAACTATGCACGCACTTGTTTCTATTCACTTCCACCCCAACCAGCACCGCCCCTGCCCTCTGGGGACCTCAGGGCTCCCGTAGCCGGGGAACCACCACCCCCTTCAGCCACCTTCAAAAGAAACTAGACAAAAAACAGACCTCCTGGACTTCTCCCCCTGACCTGGGCAGGCAGGGGGATGCTGTGGCCAGACATGCCACCCCTGGGTGCACCCCACCAGCAGACCTTTTGGGAGTAATCGTGTGGGGTATACCAGGTCAGGGGACAGAAGGGTTGGGGGAGAGGCTGGGATCACCCCTGCCCCGTTCTTCCTTCTGTTCCCCTGGGGTTTGTTAGCTGTTCCCAGCAGCCCCACGGGCTGGCCCCTGGCCCTACTACAAGCCATGTTGTATATCCGTTGTAAGCACCCGTCCAGTGCGCTCTAGTCCAGGCCAGCATCTCCCCCGCTGGGTGGAGCCCCCAGAACAAGTGCATGTCCCTGACCCCGAAGCTGGATGGAGTCCCCCTCCATGCCCCTGGCTGCACCTGAGGTCAGGAGGGAGCCATGGAGGAGTCGGGGTGGCTTGGCTCTTACGGCAGAGTGTGGGAGCAAGGGGGTTCTGGAATGCTTTCCTCCCTGCCCACGTGGCACTGTAGAGCCCACGGCTGGGCAGTTGGCCCCCAGGCAAGTACACAGAGTGGCTCCTTTAAAAAGGTGGTCAGAGTCTTTAACGGGAGGGTGGGATGTGTTCTGGGGAGCTTTGGGGTTCTACACAGGCCCTGCTAGCTGAGGGCACCCCCCCTCACACAGGCCATACATGCAAGAGAACCATTTTGTACCCAGCGGGATATGTTTTCACTTTCGCCCCGCTATTCCAACTCACCGAAACTTGTGTCCCGGCCGGGGTCTTGGCCAGTGGCCAGGTGCGTCCGCCTGCAGCCTCTCCAAGAACGCCACAGGCTGGCACGCCAACCCTGAGCCTAGGACCTTCCCAGGCCAAGGTGCCAGAGGCAAAGCCACATGAGCCGGGCCTGCCAACATCCCCTCCGGCAAGGAGAAGCCGGGAGTGGGGAGGGAGAGCTGTCTGGAGCAACGAAGTCTGTGAACTTTTTTGGCAACTGGAACGCTTCTCACTCAAGCCCCGGGAGCGTTTAAAGCTTTATTTATTTATAGCTTCTTATTAAAAAAAAAAAAAGTGATGAGAAGAAATCTTTGGGTCATTCATACAAAAAAATCGATGATGGCAAGGCGAGTTATAATCCTCCAGTTGTTTTTTTTTGTTTTTTGTTTTTTCAGTCTAGATTGAGAATGAATGTTAGCAGATGAAATAAACCTGAAAAGGCGCGCTGGTGTGCTGTGGTGTGTGGTGGTCCAGCTGGCCGGTGGGCGGTGGGGGCCTGGCGGGGACACGCCAGCATGGCCGGCAGAGGGCAAGCAACATGCCTGGGGGTCCGAGCAGGAGGACAGCCGTCTCCATCGTCCCTGAACCAGTCATTCCACCGTGTAGGGAGGTGACACCAGTGAAGGTAGGGACGGGTGCTGAGGGTCCTCAGGTCGCCCTCAGTGGGCTCTTTCCCCACCCCCACTCACACTTGGATCTCTAGAGGCTAAAAGAACTGGACTCTCGGTCATCTCTGGGGATGATAATGTTAATATTACCCTCTTTTTTTTTTTAATCCACTGGAAAGGTTGTGTTATAGAAAAGGGAGCTTCTGTCTGCTGGTTCACTCCCCAAATAGCTGCAACAGCCAGAGCTGAGCCGTTCTAAAACCGGGAACCTCCTCCAGGTCTCCCACACTGGTGCAGGGTCCCAAGGCTTTGGGCCGTCCTCCACTGCTTTCCCAGGCCACAAGCAGGGAGCTGGATGGGAAGTGGTGCTGCCAGGATTAGAACCGGAGCCCATATGGGATCCCGGTACGTTCAAGGTGAGGACTTGACTGTTAGGTGACCGCACCGGGCCCTCGTGAAGACTTCTATGAGATGGGTGTCTCAAAGTTCCCAGCTTCCAACCCCGCCAGGGGCTGTTGCAGGTTTTCAGAAAGTAAAGTAGTGAATGGGAGCTGTCTTTCACTTTCTCAAGAGAACTATTTTAAAGTTCATGGCCAAATGGAATTAAAAGTAAATTGGGATGCCATTACAAAAAAATTGGAATCTGTGCATAGCTTTTCCTAACAACACTTTGCACAAACTTCTTGCAGGTCCGTAGTAATAAAATCCCACTCTCTTCCTGCCATCTCCCGACCTTGCACCATCTATACCCACGTGTATGACCCGCTCTCATGCCTTGCTCACTCCTCTCCCCCCTCCCCTGGCCAGGCGTCGAGGTCCACTGGGTGATACAGGTCAGGTGTCTCCCTCCAGATCTGTCTCCTGATGCTATGACTCTGTTCAGCATTCCGGGCCTGAATACCAGGCAGGTGTGTGATTTTCCTGGCTGCTGGCACTTCCCAAGCTTTAGTTCTCCATCCCCCAAAGCCAGGAGAGGCCCTGCCCACTCCCCACCACCCACCTACCCTGCCCAGAGGGTCTCCTGCACAAATCCAGGCAAGACATGTGTAGGTCTCCTGAGCTCTGGCCCCTCCACAAGCCCTTCCCTGGAGATGCTGTTTGGGGGTGCAAGCCAGCCCTCAACCTGTGCCTCCCTTGTGGGAAGCCCATGACCAAGATGTCCTCCACTTCCCTGTGTCCCTGTGCGCCTGAAGGCCACTGTTCCCCTTTAGCAGGTGGACAGCCAGGTCGGAGACCACCGTGGCGATAGCAATCGACAAAGGTGGGATTGAGGCTCACCAGGAAGACAGTCTGAGCCACAGCCAGCCCTCACCCCCTTTCCTGCCATCTTCTGTGCACCCCACCCCATCAGCTCCCGGCCCCTCCTTCCCTGATGGGCCTGCTGCCTAGAGCCTCAGCCAGTCCTTGCCCCGTGGACCATGCACTGTCCTTCTCTTCACAGCCCTTCTCAAGAGGGCGGGGCCTCCGCTCCCTGTACCACACACACGCACCCAGAGGTAGGCTCCCAGAGGCCTGACTGTCTACTGGTGCCCTGCGTGGCAGCACAGACAGGAGCCTGTCTTCTGGACAACCTGGAATGGAGGAACCCCAAGCCCCTCTCCCTGCCTAGGGGCGTGCACCAGATGCTGGGGACCCTCCAGACGAGGAAGCCCACGGAAGGATGGCGGGTGACTTTCACACAAGGGCCTTAACTGGGTCCAAGAGTGGGCCTGTGGCCCCACCCCTGAGCATGCTCAGCCACCCCTGGCCAGCTGCCATGCTTCATGGGAAGGACCAGCAGGAGAGGCTCTGCCCCAGCTTCATCACTGCCCGCGCAGAGGACACACGACCGTGAACATGGCCCAGTTAGCATGACCCAGTACCCTAAGTACTGGTTCTGACCAGGGCCGACAGTTCAGGCCGTGGTGAGGCACAGCCCCACCGTGGGCACAGCGACGTGTCTTGTTTGCCCTGCAAAGAGGGCCATGATAGCTCTCCTCACATCATTGAGAAGAGGTGCCATCTGTTTACTGCTCCCACTGCCACTTGGCAGGAGCTTCTCCTCTAAATGGCTACAGAAGACCCCGTGGCCCCCCTTACCTGCGAGGGCCTCCAGGATCCCCGCTCCCAGGCCTAGGACCAGGTCAGACAAGAGCCTCGGGTCGGAATCCACACAGCACTGACCAGCATCCAAGGACGGACCACGGCAAGTGCACAGAGCAGCGGAGAACAAGTTAGGGGCCACGGAGCTGAAGAAAGCAGGGAACAAAGAACATATTGGTCCTGTGAGAGAGGACTGACAGAAACAATAATGGGAAACAGGGGTTGCCTTTCTGAACTAAGCCAGGGGAATCTCCTCTATTGTGTACATTGAAATTGACCTGGCCTGGGCCCAGCGTGGTGACTCAGTCGCCTAATCCCTCATCTCCAAGCTCCGGGATCTCATATGGGCGCCAGTTCTAATCCTGGCCACCTCGCTTCCCATCCAGCTCCCTGCCTGTAGCCTGGGAAAGCAGTCGAGGACGGCCCAAAGCTTTGGGACCCTGCACCCGCATGGGAGACCCGGAAGAAGCCCCTGGCTGTGGATGGATCCCCTCCACTCCAGGTGTTGCAACCACTTGGAGAATGAATCAGTGGATGGAGGAGTTTTCTCTCTCCTCTCCTTCTCTCTGTAAATCTGCCTTTCCATTCAAAATAAAGAAATCTTTTTTTTCCCCCTTAATCTGGCCAGTCCCTCTATCTCCATCTCTGTCATCTCTCTCCTGACTTCTCAGAAAGCCCCAGACTGGCCGACAGACCCACACCTGTGGACCAGGCCTGGGGACTCCAGGCAAGCATGCCATCCCACCGGAAAACTGGGCTTGGGAGCTCACGCACTGGCAGGTGTGAGTGGTGTGGATTGCTCAGGGAAGCGGGTATGGGGATGTGTGGGAGGAGGGGACCACTGAGGGAGTATGTCGCAAGAGGAGCAAGGATTTCTTGGAGAACTTCCACTGACTGCCTAGTAGTCGACTTGGAAGTAATCGATCGGTTTAAGACCCATAGGTGTCAAGGAAGGAAACCAGAGGATCTTACTGAATCTTACCAATGCTCCTGCCTACGTGAGAGACCTGAGCTGGGCTAATTCACATCCACCACTACAGGCACATGCAAAAGCTACAGCTGAGGGTCCTGCTTGGCGGGGCTAGACTACAAGTACCCAGCCATAAGCATCGGGACAAGGGATGGGTCATGTTCGACACTGATTGGCACATGAGATAACCAGGCCTGGGCGCAAATTCTGTGGGAGATATGTGGGCCCACCCCTGTGGGACTACAATACCCACCGGTTTGTTCAGGAGCTGGGAGAGGTGACAGGCCGAGCTAGGCATGACCATGGAACTCACTGATATTCATAGGAACTGGGGGTGGGAATAGGCTGACTAGTCCAGGCTGCAGCCAAGATTTGGGTGTGGGGCAAGCCGGGTCATCACATCCACCAGCACACACATACTTCCTGGTAGACGCGGGTCATCGAGGCCTGTGTCCCTGCAAAAGGTGCTGCTGGGTGCACCCCTGGCAGCACTGTGTCTACCAAGCTACAGCTACCTGGGCAGAGCAGAGCCCTTTAGCACTGGGAGCCACCTGTGCCACTTCCTTCTTCTGCATTCCTGGGTCCCACAAGGGGACCAGCCTGCATGCCCGGTTTCCTATTGCTTTGAATTTTCACCTACTTACAGGTCAAGCTGTTGTTGGATTCTTTAAGTGGACGTTTGCTTTTGTATCTCTTGGATGAATACCAAAGAGGGGATGCAACAAAATACTGGCTAACTAAGTTGCTGGACCCAGAACCCCAACCATGGAGAGAATTGCAGGTTCCATGGTCTGGCCGTGGAGTGCATGTGTCAGAGCTGGGCCTGCTCAGTGGCTTAGATGAGCAGTGGACAGCATATCCAGGTGCACATGGAGGATATAGCCGGACACTGGAGCCTGCAGAGGACACCTGTACCACAACAGAGGATGGAGGACAGAACAAATCGATCAACTACCCCAGGCATGTGTGGGCAGTGAAAATCTGGGCAAGTGGACTAAGGTGGACTATGTCAATCAATGGATTCTGGACAGAGTTCATCGTGCTTGGAGTGGCGAGATCGGCAGTAAATCAGAACTATTGAACTATCAAAACCTCTTGAGCAGGACCCTCGGATTGCCCCACATCAGGGACCTGGGAATGGCGTCAGGTGGCTGTCCACCATCCCAGGATATGGAGGTGGTTGGCAGGCTGGGTGTGGCTTCTCCCCTTGTCTCCTCCTTCCCCCAGATACAGGAAGGGAAAAAAGAGAATGTGGAAATGGTGATCTCACCCACCTTAATGTAGCCCTTGACCCTTAACACCTAATCAACTATGTAAAAATCATCAAAAATAATTAATAAAAATGAAAGATAAATAAAAAGCCTTACAGGGCCTCGCATGGTAGGCTAGTGGCTTAAGTCCTTGCCTTGCACGCACTGGGATCCCATATGGGTACCGGTTCTAATCCCAGCAGCCCCACTTCTGATTCAGCTCCCTGCCTGTGACCTGGGAGAGCACTTGAGGACGGTCCAAGGCCTTGGGATCCTGCACCCACGTGGGAGACCCAGAAGAAGCTTCTGGAACCTGCATTCGAATGGCTCAGTTCAGGCCATTGCAGCTGCTTGGGGAGTGAATCAGCAGATGGAAGATCTTCCTCTCCGACTCTCCTTGTTTCTAAATATCTGAGTTTTCAATAAAAATAAACCTTAAAAAAAAATAACTCTTCTTTCACCTTCTCTCATTCCTTCTTAGATACTGTTCCTTTATGAGGATCTGAGCACCTGACTTCTAGCATTTTCCTCTTCTCCCGAGAAATTCTTTTGACATTTTGTTCTGGCATTCATAATCCCCAGTGGTGGAAATAAACAAAGGCCAATCAAGAAAAGAAGCCAGCATTGTTAACTCAGTTGCCACCACGAGGGGGCGCCCCTGCCCAGCTGAGAAGACTCCTAAAGGCACGCAGGGGAAGGCAAGCCAGCGAAGCCAGGGGTGCTGACCACAGGGCTGGGCAGAAGCACTTCCTTGGAGCACTCTGGCTAGTCCTAAGCTGAAGGCAGTGACAACAATCCGGACATCTATGAGCAATTCATTCAGGGCTACCGTCCACTGGCTTGCTAAAAGTCTTGGGACCCTGTACCCACGTGGGAGACCCTGAAGAGGCTCCTGGCTCCTGGTTTTGGATCAGCTCAGCTCCAGCTGTTGCGGCCACTTGGGGAGTAAACCAGCAGATGGAAGATCTTTCTCTTTGTTTCTCCTTTGTAAACTCTGCCTTTCTAATGAAAATAAATAAATCTTTTAAAAATTCTTGGGGGGGAAAAAAACCAGCCATGCCAAGCCAGGTTACCTCTTTGCTCAAGACCCTCTTGAGAGTGACTGTGTCACAGAGGACATGTCAAAGGCATTGAAGTTGCACAGTCTGTGGCCCAGCTCTGGCCCCCAGCTTGCACAAGACGCACACACTGACTGCCCTGGTACCTCTGGCTGCTCCTACACCCACCCAGCCCCAGCTGGGATGGCACCCGCTGTGATTGAGAAGGTAAGCGGGTAGCCCCACTACAGACCCACAAGACCACCCCAGTGCTGCACCTCGGAAACAGCTTCCTGTAGCCCAGAAGAGCCTTCAAACGACGGTGACCCCAGGCCACCCAGCCAAGCCTTGCCCGTCCAAGTCCCTCACCTTCCTTGGGTACTCCCGCTAGTGGCCTCGTGCCTCTAGATTCTACAACACGTGCTTAATCCTGTTTTACCATGAACACATCTGTACATGGATTATTTATTTATTGGAAAGTCAGGTATACAGAAAAGAGGAGAGACAGAGATAAAAATCTTCCATCCGATGATTCACTCCCCAAGTGAGCGCAACGGCCGATGCTATGCCAATCCAAAGCCAGGATCCAGGAACTTCTTCCAGGTCCCCCACACAGGTGCAGGGTCCTGTGGCTTTGGGCTGTCCTTGACTGCTTTCCCAGGCCACAAGCAGGGAGCTGGATGGGAAGTGGAGCTGCCGGGATTAGAACTGGCGCCCATATGGGATCCCGGCGCGTTCAAGGCAAGGACTTTAGCTGCTATGCCACACTGCTGGGCCCTGTACATGGACTTCTAAAACAGAACTTATGAGAAATAGGATTAAAGGATAAGCGAGGGGGCCCGTGTTCTGGTGCTGTGCAGTAAGTCTCCTGGCTGTGACACCAGCATCGCACGTGAAAGCACTGATTGGAGTCCCAGCTACTCCACTCTGATCCAGCTCCCTGCTGAGACACTGCAAAAGGCAGGGGGAGGGTGCCTGCACCCACATGGCAGATCCTGGCTCAGGTGTGGCCCAGCCCGTTGCTGTGGTCATTTGGGGGCAGGAGCTGATCCACAGATGACTCTCTCTCCATGTGGGTGTGAATATTTATGTATTTTACTCGGAAAGTCAGTTACATAGAGAGACCTTCCATGTGCTACTCCACTCTCCAAATGGCCACAATGATCTTAGCTAACAGTCACTTATACTGTAAACTCTTTTCGTGAAGCTAAAATTACTATCAGGTACTTTATACTAAAGATTCTAAGATGAGGGCCTGGCATGGTGGCCTAGCGGTTAGGGTCCTCGACTTGAACGCACCGGGGATCCCATATGGGCGCCAGTTCTAGTCCTGGCAGCTCCACTTCCCATCCAGCTCCCTGCTTGTGGCCTGGGAAAGCAGTCAAGGACGGCTTAAAGCTTTGGGACCCTGCACCCTTGTGGGAAACCTGGAGGAAATTTCTTGATTCCTGACTTCAGATCGGCACAGCACCGGCCATTGCGTTCACTTGGGGATTGAATCACTGGATGCAAGATCTTCCTCTGTCTCTCCTCCTCCTCTCTGTATATCTGATTTTGCAATAAAAAAATAAAATAAATCTTTGAAAAAATCCTCTAAGAATTAAAAAAGTTAAATTTTAGATTTAAAAAATCTCTACCTTAAATAAGGTCCGTTCTTTTATCTTTAGAAAATTATTTATTTTTATTTGAAATACAGAGTTAAAGAGATGGTAGGAGGGAGAGAGAGAGAGAAAGAGAGAGAGGGAGAGAGAGAAACGCAAAGATATCTGCTGGATCATTCCCCAATTAACCACCGAACAACCCATCCAAAGCCAGTAGCCTCTTCGCGGACTTCAGTCATTTTGGCGTCCCAAGGTTGGGCCATTCTCCACTGCTTTCCCAAGCCATAAGCAGGGAGTTGATGAGAAATGGAACAGCCAGGCCTCGAACCAGCACCCACGCAACAGGTGTCGCCAACTACACCACAGCGATACCCTCCACACATATTTTGAAATATCTGTGAGATGGCTGTTTTCTAAGTCAGAGACACGAGCCCACAGACTGTGGTTTAGGACTGCCAGGTGTGCCAGAAGACCTCAAACTCACCCGGGATCAAGAATTCCTGAAATCAACACCTCACACGCAATCCTGCACTCAGCAGGTTCCCAAATTGGAAGCTACTGTCACAGAGGAGCCAGAAAAACGCAGATAAGGGTTGATGCGCACAGCAGATGGACAAGCGAACGGGAATAACAGGAACGCGGGTGAACCAGACCTACTACAGACGGGCTGGCAAGGCAGGTGCCTCCCTGGGGCCCAGCAACCCTGCAGGCAGCCCAGAGCAGGGGCAGCTCCTGTGCGCCTCCGGGGGCCTGTGGGGCAGGCGGCCTGTGCGCCTGTGCGGGGTGCTGAGATCGACGGGGCCCGCGGCCGGCCTGTGCGGCGAGCTGGCGGCAGAGCACGCCAGTGCCAAGGCCGGGTGCGGGAGCACTGCACAGGCTGTGTGCAACAGGGTCCTCAGAGCTTGTTATCGGCAGACGTGCGCACACGGGCTCCCTGCGTGAAGAACCATAGGCACGCGCGGGATTCCAGCGTGGGAAATGCACGCGTGCCTACAATTCCAGCAGGAGAACCTCATGTTAGCACGGGATTGCACCGTGAGAGCTAGCCGCGTGCACAGTGTTCCAGAGTGAGAACTTGCATGCGTGTGTGCGTGGACAGAATTCGAGCGTGAAAACCCATACGCTCGCACGGGCTCCCAGTGTGGGAACCTGCGCGCGCACTGTGAAAACTAGAGGTGGGTTCCAGCAATGAGAACTTATGAGCGTGCACAGAATTCTAGCATGAGAACCTCCTGTTCACACAGGCT
Source organism: Ochotona curzoniae (assembly GCF_017591425.1). NCBI lineage: Eukaryota > Metazoa > Chordata > Mammalia > Lagomorpha > Ochotonidae > Ochotona > Ochotona curzoniae. Next base: position 7,299,868 of record NW_024465699.1, read on the forward strand.
CTCAGCGTGGGAAGTTTAGCCCGCCTGCAAGGTTCCTTCGTGGGAAATGCGCGTGCACACGGCACTGGCGTGGGAACACAGCCAGAGCCAAGGGATTGGCCAGGAGACCCTTCTTTGGTTGTGTTTGCACAGTCCTCTTCCTCCTTGCCAACCTATGAAGTTTTTCCCGCTGGAGACACCGCCTAGGGTATGTCCAGCTTGAGACTTCCTGCGCCTGGGACAGCTCCAACAGAGCCACTCTCAACGCTTAACCTCCCCCAACCACCACGTTTTCACTCTGGGGTGTGGACACGGTCCAGTGGGAAATGCGTGCCCTGTGGCTGGGGTGGGGGAAGGGATTGGCTCAGGAGGTTAAGCAGCTGGAACATCTGCCGCATCTCCCGGGGTTCAAGGATGGGCTCGCAGCGCAGCAGCCTGCTAATGCACACGTTGGGTGTTGGATCAACGAGTCAGGTGCCTGCCACCTACCCACAAGGCCAACGCAGGACATTGGTGCCAGCCCCTGGTCCACCCTTGTGGGCATTTGGGGAAAGTGGGAGTAGAGCCATAGCTGGCTGTCTCTTCTTTCCCCCACTCCCCCTCGCCCCCTTTCCTTACTTCAATTCTTTTTTCAATATTTAATAGTAGGCCAGGACCAGAATCACTGATGGTTTAAAACCACAGCATTTCATGCCCGGCGCGGTAGCCTAGCAGCTGAAGTCCTCACCTTGAATGCGCTGGGACCCCACATGGGCACCTGGGACCCTGCACACATGTGGGAGACCCGGAGGAAGTTCCAGGCTCCTGGCTTCGGATCGGCGCAGCACAGGCTGTTGTGCTCACTTGGGAAGTGAATCATCGGACAGAAGATCTTCCTCTCTGTCTCTCCTCCTCTCTGTATATCTGACTTTGCATAAAAGTAAATAAATCTTTAAAAAAATTTTTATTAAAAAAAAAAAAAAGCATTTTAACAGGATCTAAACTCTGCTAAACTCACAGCCACCAGGCCAGGCTTCAACAAGAAATCTCTGGTGACATCCGGGGAACCTGTTACTGGAAGCAGACAACAGAAACTGCCAATGCAAAGACCATTGTGGATGCTGGGGTCACCTTGAGAAAACAGTTGACCCAAAGCCAGGAGCCAGGAGCCTCTTCTGGGTCACCCACATGTATGCAGGATCCCAGGGACCTGGGTTGTCCTCCATTGCTTTCCCAGGGAGCTGAGTCAGAAGTGGACCAGTCAGGACTCGAACTGGTGCCCACATGGGATGCTGGCACTACAGCACAATTAGTCTGTTAAGTCACCCTGGAATGTTTTATTAACTATTTTTCCTGGCTGTAACACTTGCCAGTATCCCTTGCATCCCCTGTTGGTACCCACCTGCCAAGCATTCTGAATCAGTGTGGACCCCCACACTCCATGGTCTGGTTCCACAAGCAGTTACCACTGGACTTTATGAGGCTTTACGAGGGTGGGGTCTTCCATGGTGTAGCCCTCTCCCCCAGGGCCTGCATTCCCCCGAGTTCTCATTAGGAAGCTCCTACTTCCCTCCAATGTGCCGGGATATTCATTACAGACTCTGCCGCATCCACTGATGCCTGCCCAGTGTTCCCCCCCAGGCCTCATGGAACGCTGCCTGTCAGCCAGGGCTCTGCGGCTTCCTCCTGGCCCCGGTGCAGAGGCGGCCACCTTTGCCTTCCAGTTGCTCAGCCGCCAGCCACACCACCAGCAGCCGCTGGGCATACCGCTGTGTGATTGATGATGGGCAACAGGTTGCCCCTCTGCCAAGGGCAGACTGTCATCAGATATTCAGATGTTACGGACAACCAAGTCGGACCCAATACCCACCATCACCACTTGGAAATGCTTACATGGTGCTTTCTTTCTTTCTTTAAGATTTATTTATTGTTACTGCAAAGTCAGATATAGAGAGGAGAGAGCGAGAGAAAGATCTTCTGTCCGATGATTCACTCCCCAAGTGGCCACAACAGCCGGAGCCGAGTCGACCTGAAGCCAGGAGCCAGAAACTTCTTCCAAGTCTCCCACATGGGGGCAAGGTCCCAAGGATTTGAGCCTTTTTCTGCTGCTTTCCCAGGCCACAGGGAGGGAGCTGGACTAGAAATAAAACAGCTAGGCCTGGAACCAATATCCATGTGGATGCCAGCACTGTAAGTAACAGCCTTACACCTTACACCAGCACCTAAAATAGATCTTTGAAAAATAATGTTTGTTCTGACAAAGTCCGGGATCTCCAATTCCACTGCACTCAGGACACTGGGCCACTATGCCCAGTGCATGTGGAGTATCAGGTGCCAGGGTCTTCATTGCAGGCCATGGCACCCTCTGTATCCCAGGCAGAAGGCTGGGCTGCCTGTGCCTGTCCTCACCTTGACACTGCCGGGGCACTGTGTAGAGTGATGCTGCCTGCTCTGCCGCGTGCAAGAAGGGCACGGGGAATCTGCCTAGCACAGCCCCAGGGAAGGGCAAGGCTTCAGTTGAAGCCCTTGCTGGCCCATTATGCTCTCTCTGTCACTCCTGCTGGCCCTCTTGAGCTCTGACTTTGCAAAACAACCCATCTGCTGGTTTTAACAACAGATGTTGGTTGTATCAAGCGGACTTCATGTTCCTCACCATCCCAGGAACTGCTTTATTGTTTGCAGAGATTCTGTGGGCACTGGAACCCCCCGATGGCTGGGCTGCATTCAGTGGGGCACAATGACAGCTAAGACAGCCCTAAAGAAGAGTTTGCAGGACTGGTATGGTGGCAGAGCAAGCTCATTCCCTGCCTGAAGCACCTGCATCCCTCGTGGGCACCAGTTTGTGTCCTGGCTGCTCCCTGCCTATGACCCCGGGGTTTGGTTCCTGACACCCATGTAGGAGAATCAGAGAAAGTCTTACTTCAGACCAGCTCAGCTCTGACCATTGTGCCCACTGTGCAGTGGACACATTTTCTGACTCTCTCATATCTGGCCTCTTCATTACTAGGCCACTGCGGACGACTCGAGAGAGGGCGTCTGGCTTGGTGCACCCACTCATGACCTTGGAGTTTAAACTGCAGAAGTACTGCTGGGGAGCACGCAGCGGCTCAAAGCTGACATGGTGGTTTGTTTGTAGAAGCTGTGTAGACTCACCGACTCCCCCCGGCACTCACCCACTGCTGCGGCCACTGTCCACACGTAGGCATACAAATGGGATAGAAGCCAAAGACAGCAAGAAACGCGACATAAGCACAGCCCCGACTAAGAGCTTTCCCTTGCAGTCAAGGTGGAGGACACAAACATTTCAACTTAAAAAAAGAGAAAAGATAAGATACCACCTCACAATCAATACATGTGATGAGCTATGTTTATTAACTCTGATCGGCTCACAAAGATGTCCCCACAAAATCAAGTCCTTAGAAAATCAATCTCTAAGATGATACAACAGGGTGAAGTATAAATAACTGCACCGGTTGGCTCTCCAGTTTTTATTTGCCATGTTCACTGCTGAGACAAGTCCCATCAGGTGGCTCAACCAGTACATCACAGTTCTGCAAAACCAGACACTCCAGGCTATCAGAATTCCCAGATTGTAACTTCTGTATCGAATTGTTCTTTTAAAAGGATGCTTTCAAAGGTCTGACTTCATTCCTGCTGTTGGGCATGGTATCTGGCCTGTCCCTAAGCAGTGGTTCAGGTAAGCTACGGTCCCTGGCTAACGGGGTTCTAGTGCTTCATGGCCAGTCTCCCCGCACCTGCAGGACAAGCCCCAGCTCTCAGCCCTTTTCTAGAGCTGAGGATCCGGGCCCTGCCAGCAGGTCTGAGCTGCTCAGAGGCAGGAACACGAGAGGACCGAGGAGAGCCAAGGAAGCGAAGCTCCGCAAGGGCGGCGGGGGGGAATCCAGCAGACATGGCTCATATCTGCTCTCCCACGTAGCGCTCCCACGGCACACGGGCCTTCCGTGACACCACAGACGCGCGCCACTCCAACAGCTCACAACTTTTCTAACCCTACAGAGAAGCGACAGGCCATCTCTCTCAGGGTACAAGCATCCAGCACACGTGCGCGTGCGTGTATATATACACACACACGCACAGCTGATCAAGACTGGATGGGAGCACAGCATCATTTCCAAGGGCACATGGTTCGCTGAAAGGTTATCACTCACAGGAAGCAAGACGCGACACAGGAAGCCCGGATCACTTCAGAACCCAGCTGAGTGCTGGACACCCGCTGAGGCACACAGCAAGGAGTGGCCAGGACACACCTCCCAGACATGGGACATGGCTGACTCTGCTCCCTCCTTACAAAGAACAAGACGCACTTGGGGAGATAGAGAAGGGTCGGTCCCACACCCCAACAAAGCCAGTGTTTTGAAAGCACGCCCCAGTAGCTTGAGAGTTCCTGTTTAACAACCAGATGATAACCTGGGACAGTGGCCGCGGCCTTCTCTCTGAGACTTGATCAAATGCGTAGGTCAAGTTGGAACAAATATATTTTATTCGGCCAATCCCATCACCCTTAGCTACTCTTACTGGTGTGGGGCAGGCAGGCAGGGGACGCAGTGCCACAGCCTCTGTGCCCAGCAGCCACATGGGAGGACGGGGAGAGCGGGAAGGACCAAAACACGTGCCTCATCCTCTTCTGAGCTTTGGGTTTTTAATGGACTTGGGAAACCTAAGTATTCCTCCAGACCTACTGGGGAGGTTCCTAAACAAACTTCCGCATTTGAATATGGGGAAAATAAATTACTTGGTATTAGTGATGAGATTCTGATTTATTTAAAAAAAGACTGCACACCAGTTTAGTAACTGGCTTAGAAGGGTGAGGACTTAGCTGGCTAGCTATCTGCACCCACTGCTTGCATTTTTAAAATGCAGGTAAAATATTAAAACAGAACAAGCCACTGGCCTCTGGGCACTGAGAGGTGAGTGCAGTGCCCCACCGGTGCTTGTGCTGCTGTAGCCTAGCAGCCTGGGCAGGGACGGAGCCAGGGCAATGGGGCCTCTGCCACCCCTGGAAAGAACACAGCTTGGCAGAACTCCAGAGTGCGGCCATGGGACATCAAAACCGGGGTGGGCAATGTCCACAGAGCCAGGACAGAGGAGCCAGGAGGGACCGCTGAGCTCCAGTCAAGATTCCCTCTTGGGCTGGGATGTGGGAGTCCGCCTTCTGCGGAGAAAAGCCCGCACTGACCGACCAGCCGGCCAGCCGTGGGTCTGAGAGAGGCGGGCAGGGAGAGGGGAGCTGCCGAGCCTCCACCTCCTGCCACGCCACCACACCCCACCCTTGTGGCTCACAGTATGGCTGCAGCCGGTAAGTGAGAAGAAAAGGCAGACTTCCACAAACACCAAAGCTGTTTACAAAACAGTCCCCTAGAATGCCCACTACACTAGGTGAATACCAATTGCTCTTCAGTTCTGACTGCCATCTAGCAGTGATGGCTGAGAGAACAGCCAACCTCTGGCCTGCCCTTCCCGCCCCTGGACCCCCAGAGCCCTCCTACCCCTGATATAATTTCTAGGGGCCCCCAACCACACCCCACCCCATCCCATCCTATCCTATCCCATCCCATCCCAGAATTCATTTGCTTAGCAACTGCACCGAGCCAACCCTGAAGACACATGATTGTTGGTTGGGTTCTGATGAAACAATCGATAATCCTAATGTGTGGGAGGTACAAGGCAGGGGCATGCTGGCACGCAGGCCTTGGACGAAGCTGCTGCCGGCCAGACCCCAAGTGGGGAGGGGCGGAGGCCTGGGCAGTGCAGCTCAGGTTGTGGGTAAACTGAGGTACGGAAGAACGTGACATCTCGGGCTGGTCTGTATGCCCACAGGTGTGGGCACCGCAAGACTCTTCTGGCTGCGGCTGTGTTGCCACTTCCAACAAGAAGATGGCTCTGGGCAGAGTCCCCGAAGAGCAGCCACTTATCTTCCTCTGAGGTACAAATCCGGCAGAGCTTACCCCCAGAGAGCCGGCGCCCACTGGTGTGCAGAAGTCAAAATCAAATGTTCAGAATCAAAAGGGGGTGGCGTGGCTGTGCCGCCAGTTCATCAGCAGTTGTATAGACAGATCAGAAAACTAGCATTTAGTATAAAAACTGTCTTTCAAAGGGCGTCGTTTCCTATCCTCCTGCAGACATCATAATTCTTCATGATTCTGAAGTCCTATGGGAAAAGAGAACCGCAGGCAAGAAAACAGGTTACCCAGGCACCACAGCCCGGGTGCCCACACTTCACGGCGGCAGCCCACTGTTTGGACCCCCATTCCCATTTCAGCCTTTGAAAAACGTTTGGTTTGGGCCCAGTGCAATGGCTCAGTGGCTAAATCCTCCTCTCGTATCCACTGGGACCCCATATGGGCACCAGTTTGTGTCCTGGCTGCTCTACTTCCCATCCAGCTTCCTGCCTGTGGCTTGGGAAATCAATGGAGGACAAGCCAAAGCCTTGGGACCTTGCAGCCACGCGGGAGACCCCAGAAGAAGTTCCTGGCTTCAGCTCAGCTCAGCTCCAGCTGTTACAATCACTTGGGGAGTGAACCAGTTGATGAAAGATGTTTCTTTCTGTCTTTCCTCTCTGCCTTTCTATTGAAAACAATACATCTTGAAAAAAAAAATTTTTTTTTGGTTTGGTGTTTTCAGGCTTAGAATCTTACTTCAAAAACTAAAGAATTAGTCAATTGAACAGAGAGTGACAGGGATTAAAAACCTACCCTCTGTTTGCTCCATAAAAATGCCCTCGAGAGCTGGGATGGGGCTAGGCCAGCGGGGAGCTGGGAACACAACGCAGGTCTCGCCCAGGGGGCCAGCCCACCTACCTGCGAGCCACCACACCACAGCTGTGCTGCGGGCTGCCCTTGGGCGAGAGGTTGGGATCAGGAGCAGAGCGGGGACTGCAAACTGACAGAGATGCAGGTGTCTCAACCGGCCTCCTCACTGCGACCCTGGACGCACTACCTGCTCTTATATGTTTTAAAGGCAAAAACCTAAATGGAGGAGACGGCTTTCTATTTCCAGACACTGAAGCATCCTGCAACCTGCAGCCCCAGCTGGCTGCTTTCACGGGAGCAACATCCCCTGGAGCGACCATGCCTGTGGCTCCAGTTGGGAGTCTGTTCCTCACTTCTCAGCCGGCAAACCATCTCCTTGGCCTCACGGTAGCTCATCCCTGGGTGTTTAAATGGCTTTCAATGCTTCTGACATATATATAATAGTAAAACAAGTGTCTACATGCATATAACTCTTTATCAAGCACTCATTTTGTTTTTTAAGGATAAATCTGTAGAAGAGGAACTTCTGAGGTTATAAACATTTTAAAGACTCTTCTTGGCAGACAGGTGAAATCATTTAAAAACTCAATTGTTATGAACAACTTGCTAATTATTGAGTAGACTGTTTAGTTGAAAGAGTTACAGAGTGGGACAGAGACTGTCCATCCTCTGGTCACTCAGGAGCCCAGGGATTCCCATCTGGGATTCCCAGGTGTGCAGGGGCCCAAGCACTGGGGTCATCCTCCACTGGCTTCCCAGCTACATCCGCAGGGAGCTGGATCAGAAGTGGAGCAGCCAGGACTCGAACAGGAGCCCATAAGGGTTGCCGGCAGTGCCAAGCGGCAATGTGACCAGCGTGCCGGCAGTGCCAAGCGGCAATGTGACCAGCGTGCCGGCACTGCCAAGCGGCAATGTGACCAGCGTGCCAGCACCAGTCCCAGACGTGCTGCTCTTACACAGTGTTAGCCCGGTGTCATGACAACAGCCCCATCACCTTCTCCTCCAAAATGGCATCGCCGACATGTCTGCTTTTCTCTGTACAGCCGAGCCACACTCTAGGCCGTGAGTGACTGTGCCCTGGAGGGCTGACCTGTTACTCACGCTTTCCTCTTACTGAGCCGGGTGGCCACACTCTGCTCCCCTATTTCAGGAATTCTTTAGATTTCAATAAATTTGAATTCACTTTTATGGTGAGCATAGAATTTCCTAGCTGAGATATTTAACCTGGTATTAAGAATCCATGTGTTGCCTTAATTTTTTTGGAAAGAGTTTCAAGGACAACAAGGCTCAAAATCCAGAGCACAGCTTGTTAGTACGAAGTCCGTTCGTAGGCTACTAGTGTTTTCAAGTGCCCACTACTGTGAGCTCTACACAGTAGGAACAGACCAGAAGACTTAGGTCTTTTCTGTCCTTAGCTTAAATGCAATGCACTTCACGCCCATCCCAGTGTGTGCTGGGGGAAGGACTCTTCCCAGTCAATACAGACTTTGTCGTGGTCTCAGCACACCTGCCCCCCAGTGCCTCGACAGTTTTACTGACAAACCTGAAAACCCGTGAACCGTAAGAACCACTACAATTAAGGTGCTCCTTCTCCCTCCCAGCGCAACAGGGGAAGCGGAGTCACGGAGGGAAAGGAGCCGACACTGGCGCAGACCAGCAGGGTCAGCTTCCAGACGGAGCGTTAGCCTCCTGTGTCTCTGCTCCTTATTCTGCCGCAAATAGAACCCGTGACAGTGAACAAACGCTCCCCACGGGTGGGGGGAGGGCGCGCCTACCTTCTTGGGGCTGCTCAGGCGTCTCTTCCTGGTACAGGGTTCCTGCCTCCTTCTCCTCCTGGAAGCGCACCTGCAGCTGCTTGATTTCCTGATCGTAGTCCTGCCACTCGGGGACGATCCGCACGGCTGCTTGCAGCTTGGGCTCCTTGGTCATGGGATTGTTGCACTGGGACAAGCAGAGGAACACACACCTCAGCGGGACAGAAGCAAGGGCATGCTACGTGGAATTCAAAGGCGTTCCTGGTCCTTGGGAAGCGAGCCCTAACTGCACAGAAAGGACAATGACGAGGGAGCGAGTGATGGGCGAGCAGGAGCACCAGGACGGCGGGGAGGACAAGCCCCCACACCCTGGGGAAGTTACGCAGCAGGCGGGGGTAGCGAGGTCGACTGGAGGCAGTGGGAACAGTCCCATCAGGCCCTGCTGGGCTCCCTGCTGCAGGCACAAAAGCCAGTTCAGACCTACTGGAAGATGCTCCACAGCCCATGGGCCAGTCCCTGAGGTGGGTGAGGTAAACGAGATGGCTGTGGGTCACTCTTAATCTGTGCAGCTGTCTCTGCGGAGGAGCGACATGGGTCACTCACCAAATCAATTGTCTTTGCCTTTTTCTTAGAGGCGTCATCACACCACGTTTCACACCAAAGCCATTCTTGAGGAAGTGATTTAATTGGCACCTGATGGATCATGTTGTTCGGCAAATCCTGTTTGGCCAAGGAAATGAAACATGTGGAACTAATGTTCTGGGAGAGGTTTTAAATAACGGCACAGTAAACTGGTGATGTTAGCTGCTCCTGGCAAACCACAGCCCACCAAGGGTGCTCAGCCCTGAAACGGCCCTCGCCAAAAGCTTAAAAGAAGTGAGAAAATTCATGTACAGAGTTGTCTGAAACCTCAAAATTTAGACAAAACACTGGACCATGATAAGCAACAAACATCTGTGAAAAGCGCAGAACTAGTTGCACTCAAACATCTGTAAGAGCGATGATAAGAAAAATATTCCTGTTGACTGCTGAGACAACTGAACACAAGGATCTTCAACAACAATTCATGGAAATGCATTCCATGAAAAACCAGGCCACGCAGTGGCAGTAATGTTGCGGCAAGTACATGTCAGGGTCCAGAAGGGGAAAAAAAAATGGAGCAGAAAAATATCATGAACACAATAAAAGAACAACTTATGCTAAGTATATGTAACTCCACAATTTGCAGGCATTGATATAGTCAGCAAAAGATGTAAGGAAAAACTGGACAGAATTACACGACACAGATTTCATAAGATGAAAAAAGATTTCTAACAACTCTCCAGTAATTAAAAGAAGCAGACCAAAAAAAAACAAGAAGCAGAAGAAGAAAAGAAAAAGTATAACAACATATTGCTAGGCATGACCCAAGTAGAGCAGCAGGGATTCGAGCTGGTGCCCATACGGGATGCCAGTGCTGCGAGCGGTGGCTTAACCTGTTACAGCACAATGGCAGTTTCTGATTTTACTTTTAAAGACTTCTTTAGTTGAAATGCAAGATAACAGGGAGGGAGACAGAGAGAGGTGTCTCCTATCCGCTAGTTTCATCCTCAGATAGCTGCAACAGTGAGAGCTGGGCCAGGCTGCAATCAGGAGCCAGGAGCCCCACCAATGTCTCCAACATGGGTGGCAGGCACATCCACTGTTGCAATTGCAGGAAACTGAATGGGAAGTAAGAGTCAGCACACAAATCAGCACTCGGGTATGGGATGTTGCTATTTGTGCAGGCAGAGACCTACCCCACAGTGCCACAACGCTGACCCCCAGATGATTTTAATCAAAGAAGCAAGCTAGGAATAAGAGGAATAATAAGAGGAATTTCTTTAGTCTGAGTAAGAGGTATGTACAAATTCTACAGCGGATGGAGATCTCTGTCTCTCCTTCTCTCTGCAACTTTGCCTTTCAAATAAAGTAAATAATTTTTTTTTTTTAAAGTCTCTTGGGCCTGGTGCAATGGTGTAGTGGTTAAGGTCCCATATGGACGCTAGTTCTAATCCCGGCAGCTCCACTTCCCATCCAGCTCCCTGCCTGTGGCCTGGGAAAGCAGTCGAGGACAGAGCAAAGCTTTGGGACCCAGCACTGTGTGGGAGACCCGGAATAGGCTCCTGGCTTCGGATTGGCTCAGCTTCAGCCATTGCGGCCGCTTGGGGAATGAATCATCGGACGGAAGATCTTCCTCTCTGTCTCACCTCTCTGTATATCCGCCTTTCCAATAAAAAATAAAATAAATCTTTAAAAAAGAAAAACCTCTCTTACACTAGCAAACACACACCCATTTCCATAAAGAAACAAGACTTCCGGAGACTACCATGCTTCATTTTCCGACACAACATTGTATCTTTGTTGCTGCAAGGTGCTAACCATGAAGAATGGCCACTTACTTGATCAAGATTTGAAAGGCTGTTGGGATCCTGGCTGAGCCCTTGGTACTGTCCCCTGAGTCTGTCACCGGCAGCTATTTTCCTAAACTTCTTCAGGTCCACGACATACAGTGCACTGAACGGGGAAGACACATTTGTTATGAGCAGTCATGGGTCATGGCAGAAAAAGCTAACTCCGCCACGGCACGCAACAGGCCACCTGCCAAGTGCTCTGGCTTGTCTTGGAGAAGTTGAGACGTAGCCCCACAGCAGCTCACGGCCATGCAGGACTTCAAAGGTGTTTAAGAGGTTACTGCAAAATCCATACTCTGCCACCAGAAGCTAACATTTGTCACTGCTCCTTATTGAACTGTACTCCAAAGGACAATGCAGTGCAACAAATGCAGTGGATTCAGCCGCAAAAAAAAAATAACTATTAGTCAAAGTTGTGGTAGAAAAACCCAGTGTTATCAATTCTTTTTGACAGGGAATATAAATGTGACACTGAAGTCCCCGATCGCCAACACTTCTGCTTGTAGGAAGGTACTTCAAAAGCTCTGTGGCAGATTTGGCCCAGCAATCGCTTCTCAGCCTTTTGGCTGAGATCAGGTGTAGATTTGGCCCAGCAGCTCAGATTCCGTAGCCCACACTGGAGTCCCCAGGCTTCATCCCTGACTCCACTCCCCAACACTGTGGAAACTGGAAGGCAGCAGGTGATGGAGCAAGACGCTGGGCTCCCCCTACCCACCTGGGAGACGTGGGTTACATTCCTAGCTGCTGGCTTAGGCCCCGAATTGGGGTCACCGTGGGCATTTGAAGACTGAACAATAGACGGAATACCCAGCATCTCTGACCTCAAAATCAGTAACAGCTTTTTTTTTTTTTAAGAAAATATGAGGGTCCAGTGTGGTAGCCTAGCGGCTAAAGTTCTCGCCTTGAACGTTTCCGGATCCCCTATGGGTAATGGTTTGTGTCCCAGCTGCTCCACAGTAAAAAAGCAGTAAAGGATGGTCCAAAGCCTTGGGACTCTGCACCTGGCTTCAGACTGGCTCAGCTCTGGCTGTTATGGCCACTTTGGGGAGTAAACCAGCCAATGGAGGATCTTTCTCTTTGTCTCTCCTTTTCTCTGTAAATCTCACTTTTCAATAAAAAATAAATGTTTCTGACAAAAAGAAAAGTTTATTCTGGTGCCAAAAATAATGCTCTAAATAAACATGAAAAATATATATTATGAAGAAAAAAAAAAAAAGCAACTTAGGCATAAATTTCCAAAAAAAAAAAAAGGCATAAAAATCAACTTGTAATTTATTACTTGAAAGGCAAAGTTATGGAGAGAGAAAGACAGATTTTCCATCTGCTGGTTTATTCCCCAAATGGCCACAATGGCTGGAGCTATGCCAGCCTGAAGCCAAGAGCCAGGGACTTCTTGAAGGCCTCCCACATGGGTGCAGGGACCCAAGCACTTGCAACATCTTCTGCTGCTTTTCCAGATACATCAGCAGGGAGCTGGATAGGAAATGGAGCAGATGGATTTTGGACCGGCACCCATATGGGATGCCAGTGTGGCAGATGCTGGCTTGACTAGCTATGCCACCAGGTCGGCCCCATGAATTCGCAGTTTCAGCCCCAGGCTTCCAGGAACACTTCCTAGTGCCCTCCTGCATTCCACCAGTCTCCTTACTTCCAAATCATTCAGAGCATGCCTTTCCCAGAGAAGAGGAGTGAGTGCTCACGAGAAACATAAACAAACACATCCACTATGTGACCTGAGTTTCACTTCCAGGAACAGACCTAAAAAACACACTTGAACTGCATATAACTAACTACCACCGTGTATTCGATAGATAACATATTACAAATCATTATAAATAATACTCACATACTAGAATACTAAGCAATTGTAAAAAGCAACACAAGTCCTTCCCCATATATTGATATTCCATGCGTTTAGACACTAAGAAAAAATAATAGCAAATCAATGTAAATAGCATGCTACATTCTGAGCAAAAAAGAACATGCACTCATAGCTGCTTATGCAAGGACAGACCGTAAATAAACCAGAGAATACACCTGATACAGGGGTGAGACTGAGTAGAAGCAAGGTAGGACTAGGATCTTTTTCTCCCCGTATATGATATTTTGGATGGGATATAGGTATCTTAACAGCGGGGCTAAATGCCTACCGCAAAACCCAAACTTAACATTTTAAAATACAATTTTTTTACTTTTGACTAACATAATGTATTACTTATTCACAGTGTAAACATCTCAAAAGTTAAGACAGCACAGCATCATGAGGCATACCCCTTTCTCAGTACCTGATGTGATATTTTCGCCCAGCTAAATGACTGGCCCAGTACCCCGACTTCCAGAACCTGTAGCCATCCATTTCTCTTCGACTGTCACAGAAAGGAGTGTAGCCGTAAGGGGCACCGTCCAAATTGAAATCCCTCAACTCCTTCAGATCTGTCCGCACAATCTGGAGGAAAGAACAGCACAAGGCATTGGTGAGCAGCCATGCAGAGAGCTCCGGGGCAGCAGCTCCCTTCAGGCAGCACGGTGGGAAAGAAGGCCAGCCCAGCCTGGATCCCCCGCACAGCTGGTTCTGCCGACTAACAAGTAAAACCTAGCCTAGGAGGAAGTTCAATGTCCTTGTTTGCAAATGGGAATGACAGTACTCCTGTCACAGGGTCACAGAGTTGGATCATGTAAGTGAACAGGGGAAACAGTGGCTATGTACTCAACCAAGATTAGATGTGGACATACCGGAAGCAGGAAAGGATGCTTCCTGGTTGAGTATATAATGCTATGATAATTTTGTTACGATAATGAAAATGACAAATACGCAATACAAAATTAAAGTGATCCTATCTTGAGTGATGTTCTTCCTTATGTTTTTACAAAAAAAACTTACTTTGAAAGGCACAGTGAAAAAAATCTGTTGAGTCACTCTCTAAGTGGCTGCAATGACCAGGGCTGAGTCAGCCCGAAGCCAGGATGCAGGAACTCTGTGTCTCCCACATGCGTGGCAGCAGCCCGGATACAGGGGCCATCTTCTGCTGCCTTCACAGGCACATGAGCAGAAGGTCAGAAGCAGAGCAGCCAGAACTCTGACGGCGCCTCTGAAATGGGATGCTGATGCTGCGGGCAACAGCTTAACCTGCTCTGCGACTACGCTGGTGCCTATATTTTCAAACTGGTCATTTCCACAAATGGAAAAAATGCCTTGTGAAAAAAAAAAGAACGGGAAAGCTGCTACCTTTATTACAACTAGGAAAACCCAGCCCATTTCAGAGCTCACCTGATCAGCATCCACAAACAGGAATTTGTCGACCGCGAGTGGGAAGAGCACATCCAGGAAGAGGATCTTGTAACCCCAGATGATGCGCTGCTTCTCCGTCTGCTGGTGAAGCCACCTGGGCCATTTGTACTGCACAAGTTCATACTGGAAATTGTACTTGCGTGCCATGTAAGGGATAAACTCCTATTTTGAGATATGGGGAACAAAACAAACAACGATTTGCTCTCATTAAGAAAACTGGCATCGTAATGTAAGGCAATCCCCACAATTAAGACCCATGTCAAATGCAGCCACCAAAAGAACTGGCACGGGAAATGATACAAGTCTTTCTACGCAAAAGCTTTTAGATGTATAGCTCTCTGTGTGTCACTTCCAAGTCCATTTAACCATTTTTGAGTCTGATTATGAGACGTCCTCAAGGCTAGGGTCAGTCCAAGAAACAACATGGCAAAGTCAAAGTTCTAGACAAATTTGATGCCAATAATGAGTATGGCTTTCAGATTCTAATACAAGCACCTTCAGGGAACTGGCAATGTATCAGTCACCTGGCAGATTTGTTCATGAATTCATTAAGAGTTGTTTACTAAATGTTATGGGGCGGAGGGAGAATACACAGAAATCACTGCAGATGACAAATTCTGGCTGACGTAAATGAAGCCACAGTCTCTGCAAGGCTGTTGCTCTTGTTTTACGTGGATGAATCATTACATCGCCAGGAGTTAGTGGTTCACGATCAAACCAGTCACTCTCCTCAACGAAAGCTGGCACTGAGTTTTCTAAACGAAGGGAACATTACTCCATCAAAAATTCGCTTCAAAAACAAACAAAAAACAATACAGATGATCTCTCTTCACCCTATCCAAGCTTCAAACAGGTCAGTAATTTTGGCTTGGTTTTACAATGACTGTTATCATAAAACAAACTGGAAGCATAACCAACATAGATATAGGCAATAAAATTAAGGCAAATGAACAAACAGAAAGCAGCAAGTACCTACGTATCTATCACACACACACACACAAAAAACAAAACAACAACAACAACAAAAAACCAAACCTCTCCTTAATGCCATTGTGTTCCCTGAGAAACCAACCTTGAACGTAGGGGACAGATAATTCTTCAGGAACCAGAACTTCACAGGAGTCTTGGTGTTCTTCAGCACGGACAGCATCATTATACTGCCAAGTGAAAAGCAGATGGTAACAAATCCTGCTGGGCATTACTGTCAGCAGTAAATACGGTCAACGCAACAAGCACAACGTCAAGGCTGAGCCAAAGGACGGCTCGACTAGGCGGGGCCCTTACTTCTGTTCAATCAGGTGTCGGTGAATGGGACAGAAGGGGCCTTTATCACCCATAAATAATTCTGTTGTGAAATCTGCTTTTTCTTCCCCCAAAGATTTTCTTTTAAAGATTTATTTATTTTTATTGGGAAGGTAGATTAGATTTACAGAGAAGAGAGAAAGGTTTTCCAAAAGGCCATAACGGCCAGAGCTGAGCTTTCCCAGTCTCCCACGCAGACGCATGGTCCTGCGGCTTTGGGCCATCCTCTACTGTTTCCCCAGGCCAAAGGCAGGCAGCTGGAACAGAAGTGGAGCACATGGGACACAAATGGTCATCCACATGGGACCCTGGCACTTGGAATATGAGGATTTAGCCACGGAGCTATCGCACCAGACTCCCAAAGATTTTTTTTTAGAACAAGATTTATTTATTGGGCCCAGCATGGTGACCTAACAGCTAAAGTGCTCGCCTTGAATGCATCGAGATCCCATATGGACACCGGTTCGAATCCCTTCAAGTCCCGCTTCCCATCCAGCTCCCTGCTTGTGGCCTGGGAAAGCAGTAGAGGACAGCCCAAAGCCTTGGGACCCTGTGCCCGCGTGGGAGACCCAGAGGAGGTTCCTGACTTCCGGATT
The DNA here is from genome assembly GCF_017591425.1 of Ochotona curzoniae. Lineage (NCBI taxonomy): Eukaryota > Metazoa > Chordata > Mammalia > Lagomorpha > Ochotonidae > Ochotona > Ochotona curzoniae. The sequence goes on from NW_024465699.1 coordinate 7,315,969, forward strand.
TGGATCAGTGCAGCTCTGGCCATTGCAGTCTCTTGGGGAATGAATCATCGGATGGAAGAGCTTCTTGTCTATCTCTCCTCCTCTCTCTATATATTTGACTTTCCAACAAAAATAAATAAACCTTAAAAAAAAAAAGATTCATTTATTTATTTAATTTGAAAGGCAGAATTAAAGAGAAGAGGCGAGGCAGAGAGAATCTTACAGCTGCTGGTTTACGCTCCAAATGGGCACAAAGGCCTAGGGCTGGGCTAGGCTGAAACCAGGAGCCTGGGCCATCTTCAGGGTCTCCCACATGGCAGGGCCCCAAGTGCACACGCCATCTTCTACTGCTTGCCCTGGTGTGCTAGCAGAGCTGCGTCAGCAGTGAACCCGGCAGGACTTGAACTGGCACCCATATGGGATGCCAGTTTTGCCGGCAGAAAATCAGCTTGCTACAATTAATGCCAGCCCACAAAAGACTTTTATATTTATTTGAAAGGTAGAGCGGCAGAGAGGGAGACAGAGACAGGGATTCTCTATCTGCTGATTTTCACTTCCCAAATGCCCACAACAGCCAGGACTGGGCCAAGCTGACCCTAGGAGCAAGAAACTCCATTCAAGACTCCCATATGAGTGGCAGGAATTCAAGCACCTGGACCATCACCTGCTCATCCAGAGTCATCATCCGACTTGAAGTGGTACTTGTTTCAGGGATGCAGGTGTGCCATGAGGCAGCTTAACCCACTACACCACAACGCTCGACTCACTCGTTCCTTTATCTAGACTACAGTACAAAATGCTGGAGGTTGTACGTAACCACCCACCCCAAGCCACGTACTGAGGAACGGGCATGTAAGTTTACTGCCTCCTACTGCGTGGACAAAGAGGCCTGGTAGAGAGAGCTAGCAGAGGCGAAGGTACAAGCTCAGGATTCTCCCCTATGAAAACAAACCAAAAAAGTGTTGAAATGAAGGGATCTAATTAAGTCCAGTAATTACTACTGTCATTATGTTAGGCTAAATATTATTCTTGGAAACAGGAGAGCTAAAAGGAACAAAGTGGCATTTTGATTATTGTTTCTCTTATTAGCATTGTAGCGAAGAGTGAAAAGTCACTATAATGGAGATGAGAAGAACTGACTCCAGGCAAAAACATCCCTCGGGGGAGTGCAGAGGGGTTAGGCACCGTGTGGGAAGTCCTGGGGGGGCCAGCCCAAGTGCCGGGAACGGCACTTCTGAACCAGCTTTCGGCCAGCACATCATGGGGACAGCAGGACATGGAATTCCTGACCCCTGGCCTCAGCTTCACCCAGCCTCAGCTGCTGTGGGCATTCGGGAAGGGAAGCAGCAGCTGGGATACCTGTCTTTCCCCCTTCCAACTACACAGGAATAAATAAACAAACACTGAAAATAAATGGTGTCTCCTCAGAGTTGAGCCTTCCTAGCACCACAAGGCCCTCACATGTGCCTTCCCCTTGACTGCCAGCACGTCACCCAGCCCAAGCGCGCGGCTCCTGGCTCCACCTGTGAGAATGCAGGCCAGGCCCTCATGCTCTGGGCCTCAGTCTGTGTGAGTCAGGAACGTCCTTACATAAAGACTGAATCTCCTGGCTCTAAAGCCCCCAAGAAGCAGCAGGAGACAGTGAAGGGGGCCACAGGTCTGCCTGCTCTCTACTTTCTCATTTTCCCTAATTTTAAACAATGTCTGGGGGGAGGAGACCCCATCCACAACACGTGCGTGGCGACAGCAAAGGTCTGTATCCTCGAAATACACACACAGAGCACGCACTGCACAGCTCAACTCCCTGGCATTGAACAGACAAAAAGAGACCCATCAGGCAAGCCAGGCACCACGCCCACACAGGTTCAAGCATACACCACAGGCACAGAGGGCAGAATTCCACAAAACCTTTTCTCTCTACGAAGGAGCTGTGTGACAAAATCATTCAAGCACACTGAAGAGATCAACAAGACTAACCGAAGAAATCTTTCATAGAGGTGACCGGACGCAACAGAGAAAATATTAATTATGTCGTCTTTATCTGGTTTCACATCCTCCGTCTTCTGTCCTCCTGTGAAGCCCCTGTGGTAACAAAGGTGAGAGTAAGGCGGCATGAAAAGCAGGTAGAGGCAGCGCTTTCAGGAGCAGGCCAGAGATGCTGCTCGCCTCTTCCCACCCTGCTTGGGGGGATGCAGCCGTAGCTGGCTTTGAGACCCTTATGCACCGTGAGGGCCCGGGCCGGCAGCACCGTGCCCAGAGATGACGACACTCACGCCGAGGCATTGTGCTCTTTTGGGAATCGATACTATACACAGTATGTACAACGGGGAAGTCGGGAACAGAAGTCGCTTCACCGCGAGGAGAGAGCAGCCGCCTTAGGCAGCCGCGGGTGAAAGCACTCATCTACTTCAAACGTAAGTGGGAGATTTGCTGTACAAAAGCAGAAGGCTAAAAGCCTAGGCAGCATCATTATATTAAAAAGGAGAAGACAATACTGAGATATGTCTCAAACTTCCCTTAAAAACGTGGCTTCTCTTTATGCTGCCAATTTACCATTTGAAGGAGTCCCAAAATCCAGATTCATTCTCACTTGTCCCATCGCTCAGCAGGTCTTCGTTCACCATGTCCGCCTTCTTCTGAACCTGCAATCACATGTCATGGGCTCATTCCCCCACGTAGGTCTAACAGGCAAGTCAGACGCACACTGCGCATGCTGCTGACACAAGGCACTGTCACACAATCCGACCCAGGCCCCGGACACTGTCAGCAGAATGTTCCCATCGGAACTTCAGGCCAAGAGTTACAACCTCTTCATGAGACAGCAGCCATCTACAACTTGCCAAGTAGATGGATGAAGGACATGAAATTAAACTGTGAGTTAAACCAGAAGCGCTGAGAGGAAGGAAGCACTTCGGGTCAGAATCTGAAGGATGTCCTGGCACCGACACAGGCTCACTGCTGAAAGCACAGGAACCATTTTCCGCTCACCCTAGCATGGCCGACTTCGGGGTTTATTATGTATAAGCACCATTTATCCTGCAGTACATTTTATGTGAATTTATGGCACTCTAAAAACTTGCAAATGCTAAGAAAAAGCCAAAGTGAGCAGAAATCAAAGAAGACTATCATTTCATTACTTATTTGGAGAGTAACTAGCTCCACAACACTGTGAACTGAGAGCACTGCACATGAAACGGGACTTCTTCCGGCTGAGGTCCTCTGCAGGTGTGACCTCCAAGTTCCAGAAAGCCACGGGCATCCAAGGAGACACTCAGAGCGGCACTCCTGTAACTGCAATGGTAAGCTCCAAAGGGAACCGGGGGCTGCGTTCAAGATCTGAGTCTACACAGTGACTGCCTAATGACAAAAAGCGGCTAAGTTTGCCAGCAGTAAGCAAGTGAGTGCCTCGGGGTAACAAACTCACCTTCACTTTAATAATTTTACTTTTGAAGTTGTTGAGGATGACGACAACCTCATCAGCGTCAGGAGGAGAATCGGTACCATCGTGGCTTGGAGAGAAAAACAGGAGACATACTACAAATCCCAGTTCTCGCAAGGCAGTCAAGAGGCACGACAACTGCCATGCTTGTTCACCTTCCTCCTGGTAAAGGATGCTTTCAGAACCAAACATTGTTTGCCACCCGGAGGAAGCCACTTGAAGCTTCACGGAAGCACTTGTCCCAATCCTGAATTTCACGGGAAGTGGGTGCCTAAGTTCCCTAAGAGATCCTTGTCAAGTGATCCATCAGAGTGGGATGCTCTCAGGCATGGGACACCCCTAACAAACACTGAACAACCGTGCAGGCCCTCAGATCTGAGCCAGGCGAGGTGCCTTCCATGAAGGACAGTGATGGGGAAGGATCTCTGCGACCTCCCTGGAACCACAACACATCTACTCTTCACTGGGCGGGGCACTGTGAAGGAATCTACTGTCCCCTTCTGCCTAGAGACACACAGTCAGCCGGGGCTGACCCTCAGCTCTATGTGCAGGCAGACCGGGGCAGAGGCAGGAAACTCACAAATAACACTTCCCCATCACACACCAGGGTCCAAAGTCACAGGAATAATACGAGTTCTCTGCATCTGCTGTCATCCAGCAAAACAGAGTTCTCAGGCAAGAGTAAGATTCTAACAGGGGCGGAACCCAAAGTAACACAAACTCCCAAGACTGGCAAGCACAGGAGGACAGGAACCAGAGACATTAAACGTGGGAGCATCAGCCCACGCTAAGGGAAGGGGGAAGACTGGGGAGCAAGGGCACAAAGAGAGGTTAGAGGCAAAATGTGGAGAAATGTCTCCTGTTTACCATGCCGATGCTGTTATGGTGCAAAATCCAATAGAAAAACGATCTCTGGCGCCTTGCTTTCGTGCAGGACAGGAGCAAAGGAAAGGACACACAAAGCAGTGTCTCAAACCATCTCCAATGAGAAGCGTTCCCCAGAAAATTCCCAGGGAAGACCTCACACGGCTTAAAACTAACTTACACCGTGGTGATCAGAACTGACACTGAACTTCAGCTGATAAGCACGTGTAGTAAACTGGCTCCTGCTGGCAAGTTTTACAAAGAATTTGTCAAGATCCTGCAGACCAACCATAAAGCTTCCAGATCAAGACACGTACTTTCAGTAGACAAGTTTGCTTTTTTCCTTTTTTTCCCCCAAAATTAAACTTTTCACCTGCCTATGGTCTGCATTACAGTGAATACATGATTTCATTCCAGCCATGCAAAGGAGTCACTGAAGAATAAAGCCTGGCAACTCAAGGGTCCTTTAGAAAAATGCATGAAAAATGGAATCGAGAGATCAGTTCCTATGGGCGTTAAAATGCAATTATGAAAAAACTACGCATGGATTTCACATCTTATTTCTATCTCTCATGATCCAATTTTACCATAATAAATATTCTGTATTTGATTTACTGGAAAAACACTGCCTCGTTCCACACAGATTTATGAAGCCGTGTTCCTCAGCTACCCAACAGGATTGCTTTCAATTAGATCTGATCCTAAGTTCGAAAGGTCCTGAAGCAATGCACCCGCAGCTCGCGCCCCTACCTGTAGATCCTGTAGATATCCTCCGAGCGCCCCTTCCGCAGCCTGAGGAACCAGGCTCCCGGCTTGGCTTTCAGCTGGAAATAGCCCTGCCACAAGAAAAGCCAGATGTTAGGTCTCTTCAAAACATCGAAATGCTGTTTTCCGAGGAACAGCGCCTTCATTTTCAGTCAAAAACAAAAGTTTGGTGTATTCATGTATCCTGGAAATTCTAGCAAAGCACACGCCAATCAAATCAAGAAGTCCGCCTACCAGCGAAGAATTAAAGAGGGGCAGGTGTTGGGGAACAGCATAAGCCACTGCTCAGCACCCCAGGACCTCTATGTATGGCCTGGGATAATCACGTCCCGGCTGCACTGCCTCAGATCCAGCCTTCCCTGCTGCACCCCAAGAGGCAGCAGCTGACTGCTCAAGTGCTGGGACCCCTGCCGCCCACGTGGGAGACTGGGATGGAATTATGGGCTCCTAGCTTTGGCCTGCTGCAGCCCTGCGTATTTTAGGTATCTGAGAAGCAAATCTGTAGACAGGATAGAAGATATCTCTCCCACACCTCTCTGTTACACTCTGCCTTCCAAAGTAATAACAATACATAAATAGACATTCAAAAAGAATCTAGGTGTGCTTCATGAATCAGCTATGAAGCTGCAGAGCAGAAAAACAAAGCTTTTAGATCAGGAGCAATTAATTTCTAACAGGTCCATTCAGTTAGAGTAGACATTACATTATTTTTGGGTTAACTTAATTTTGATCCACAAATTGAACTGAATTAGCGATTTTTAAAAATGAATCAAATCAATTATGAATTTTTAATCTCACGTTATGGTTCAGCATGCCAACTGTTTCACGATAAACTATGGTATGCAAATGACCACAATACCATCCGATGAAGTGCTTATTTACCAGATTGGCCATGACAATGGTATCCACGACGACAGGATTGGCTGAAGTTCCTAATGTAAACTGCAGTCCTCGGGGGGGTTGACCTGTGGTGACGTCATAGCAATGACCTTCCAGTAACAGGTACTCCAGCTCATACTCAGCAGCTACTATGCTGTCCACCTGCAATATTGAGATGGAATTACTTGAAGACTCTGCACCAACACAGATGCATCTGAGAAGCACTCCACAAAATGAATAAAGCAGACAGAAAAGACACATATACCATATACTTCAAGAATTTTCAGGTCTAGTATGGTAGCCTAATGGATCTTGCATGTGATGGGATCCCATATGGGCACCGGTTCTAATCCCGGCAGCTCCACTTCCCATCCAGCTCCCTGCTTGTAGCCTGGGAAAGCAGTCGAGGACAGCCCAAAGCTTTGGGACCCTGTGCCCATGTGGGAGACCTAGAAGAGGCTCTTGGCTTTGGATCAGCTGTTTTGGCCGTTGTGGCCATCTGGGGAGTAAATCAGCAGACCAAAGACTTTTTGACCTTTCTTTCTGTCTCTCCTTCTCTTAAATCTGAATTACCAATAAAAATAAATAAATCTTTTTTTTAAAAAAAAAGAGAGAATATTCAAGAAAAGACAAAACTATACCATGAGAGAAAACATTTCAGTTGCTTCTTGGAACCAGGGGAAGGTGCAAGCTGCCTGCAAAGAGGTGGTAAGTTAACTTTTGGGGGTGAATGAAATGTACTGCACCTCGGCTGTGGTGACGGTTAATAAAGATGTCTGTGTTTGTGCAATGGTACAAAAGCACCAGGATTATAGCGAAAGTGTTCATAATAGTAAAGAAAAAAAAGGAAAGAAACAACCTAAATGTTTTTTCATGAATGGATAAAGAAAATGCAGCATGTGAACACATTATTCAACTATAGACAATCTGTCATTTGTGACCACATGAATGGACTTGGAGATTATGGTAGGTGAAGTAAATGAGATATGGAACAACAAATACGGCTATTAATCATTTGTGAAAATGAAAAAAGTAGCAGTTTCCAAAGCCTGAGAAGGTCCTAGGAGAGGAGATGGCGAAAAGACTCGGTTAATGAGTACAGCGGTGCCCACTGTCACCTTTTTAAAGATAGGCACCAAGCAATGAACATAGGCATCTACCTATTTACTTTCCAAACGCCCACAAAAGCCAGGAATGGGCTGGGCTGGGCTTGGCCAAGGCCAGAAACTGGAGACGCACAGCAGTCTTGCCTGCTGGTGATAGGGACCTGCAGTAATTACCATTGACTCTCAGCATGTGAACTGGGAGAAAGCTGGAGCGAAGAGCCCTCTGGTACTCTGACGTGGGATGCAGGCACCTCCACTTCTAAGCTAAATGCCTGCCCCACGAAGAATAACTTCTAAGAGTCTACAGTACAGCAGATTAACTGCGGTTGTTTATTTCAAACTCCCCGGCAGAAATGACTTTTTTTTTTTTAATTTATTTTTATTTTTTTTATTGGAAAGTCAGATATACAGAAAGGATGACAAAGATTCTGTACAATGATTCACTCCCCAAATGACCACAACAGCTGGTGCTGTGCTGATCCAAAGCCAGGAGTCAGGAACTTCTTCCAGGTTTCCCATGTGGGTGCAGAGACCCAAAGCTTTGGGCCGTCCTCGACTGCTTTCCCAGACTACAAGCAGGGAGCTGGACAGGCAGTGGAGCTGCCAGGATTAGAACTGGTACTCATATGGGATCCTGGCGCATTCAAGGCGAGGACTTCAGCCCCTAGGCCACGCCACGGGGCCCCAGAAATGACTTTTAATGTTCCCAACACAAAGAAATAAGTAACATTTGAGGTGATGGAAATACTCATTGTGCAGATCTTATCAGTTTTTGTAGGAATGAATTTAAATGTTATATTGAATCCCACAAACATATACAATTACTATGTGTTAGTTAAAAATTTTTAAATATTAATTTTAAAAAACCCAACAGACAGGTGTTGTGGCACAGATGGTTAAGTTGTCCCCTGTGGACACTGACATCCCATACTGCAGCACAGGCTCGAGTTCTAGCTGCCCTGCTTCCAATCCAGCTCCCGGCTAACGTATTTAGGAATACAAGGGAAGATGGACCAGGTACTTGGGCACCTGACACACACGGGAGACCTAGTGTGACCCAGCCCTGCTGGTTGTGAACGTACTGGGAGTGAACCAGTGGATGGAAGATCTCTTCCTCTGTGTCACCCAGCCTTTCAAGTAAATACAACTTAAAAAAAACAAAAACAAACAAACAAAAAACTCCACAGACAATAAAAAATATTAAAATAAAGTACTAACACGTCTGAATCTTGAAAACAACCTGTTAAGTGAAAGTGAGTCACAAGAGCCAACATAGCGTAGGATTCTCTATGTGAGAATCTTCAATGTAAGAATGTGTATTTACACAAGGATGGAGACGAGATGAGTGCTTGCCTGGGATCAAGGAAATGGGAAGTGACTCCTAACAGGATGGAGTTTCTTCTGGAGGTGACAAAGATATTATAAAATTAGGTAAGAGTGCTGGTTGCACAACTCTCAGAATGTACTAGAACCTTTAATCTGTACAGTTTAAAAGAGGTTAGCTAGCATTGCAGTGCAGCATGTTAAGCATAGCCATTTGCTATGCAATACTGCATCACAATACTGGCATCGTGGCTATGTCTCTTTCTCGCTTAAACTCAGCCAGAAGACTGAGGAGCAATGGCTGCTTCCCTTCTAATCTACCTTCCCGCTAGCTGCTGGAAAAGGCAGTAGATGACAAACCCTGCCACCCATCTGAGAGAAAAGGATGGAATTCCTGGCTCTTGCTTTAAGCCTGGCCTAGCTCTGGTTCTTGAAGTCATTTGGGGAATGGACCAGTGGATTAGAAGAGTGCTTTCTGTCTCTCTCCTCTCTCTGTCACATTGCCTCTCAAATAAATAAAAAATCAACCTTTAAAGACCAGGGGAAAGTTCATGGTATATGAATCCTAACTGAATACAGCTCTTAGTGTAACAGGTACATCAGACTGAGACACAGATGCCTTAAGAGGCCCACCTATCCGGTCTGAGCCGGCCACCACTGCATCACAAATGGCTTCATACACAATAAGGTCCATCTTACCTCCTCCAAATAAATATTGTCAAGATCGTAGGGCGTTCTGACAGATTCAACCATCCAGCTCTCGGGTGTGTTCAGATTCAGCGTGAACAGCGGTGACTGTGGCATATCCAGAAACTTCGCTATTGGACCTTTAGCAAAGCTCTTGTCTGAGGTGAAGGCAATCTCTGGTTCTAAGACGTAACGGTAGAAGCTGCAATCAAAAGGGATGTGTCAGAGGAGCTTCTGTGTGACCGTGGTCCTGGCGCTTACCAGCAGCCACAGCGAAAAACAAATGACTGTTTCAACAACCCAGATATCCAGGACTCCCCTTCCGTTCCCCAAAACATCTTTCAACCTGATCATGTGTCCTGTGGTTATTGTGGGACCAATAACAGAAGGGCTAGAACTGAGGGGAGACCACTGCCTCACATGGGTAGCAGCTGTCAGGGTCACGTGCCCCAAAAAGTTCCTGGGGAACTCTCATCCCATCAGGGAGAAGTCATTATTCTCTTAAAAAACCAAGACCACTGGGCATGGTGCAGTAGTCTAGTGGCCAAAGTCCTTGTCTTGCATGCGCTGGGAGCCCGTATCGGCACTGGTTTGTATCTCAGAGGCCCTACTTCCAACCCAGTTCCCTGCTTGTGGCCTGGGAAAGCAGTCGAGGACGGCCCAAAGCCGTCCTCACCCACATGGGAGACCTAGAAGAAGCTCTTGGCTCCTGGCTTTGGATCAGCTCACCTCCGGCCACTGTGGCCACTTGGGGAGTGAATCGGGATGGAGAATTTTCCTCTCTGTCTCTCTTCCTCTGTATATCTGACTTTCCAATAAAAATAAATAAATATTGGGGGGAAAACCCACAAAGACAGGTTCTTGGGCCCAGGCTAAAAACCCCGCGGGTGATCTGTGCAAACACTGCACCTATGAGGAGAAGGGAGGGGGAGCTGGGAACCCTCAGACATTAGCAAACACTTGCAGAAGGTGGCATGGTAAGGAAATGCCCACTGCAACAAGCGTGACATGCCCAATGTTGAGCCTTTTTATGTTTCCCTAGGTGGCTACTCCGAAACTCCTCACACCATAAAGCCATCCTCCCTTTGAAGACACGAACCCGGGAGCTTAAGCCACATTGCTCTAATCCGTGTATTCCAATTTGAAAGGACTCTGGAGATGAAAAGTACAAAGATAGGCAGCCTGGGGTGAAGGCCCCCAAATGCTCCTGTGGCCGTAAAATGTTTTCAGAAGAAAAAAGAAAAAAAATGGGGAAACCGAACTTGTACTAAATGATCTCTTCAAACTTGATGTCTACCTATGAACCCACTTGATCTTCAAGTATCAGCTTTTGGATTCAGAATTGTTTTTTCTTAAAAGGTAAACAGCGCTTTACCTTTTCAAAGGCATGTCGGAGAGTTTAGACTGGCAGTTCATAAACACTCTTAGATTCATGTTTACCAGCTGTACCAAAACCTAAAAGGACAAACCAGGTGGCAAAATAGTTACATTTTCTCTTCCAAAATTATGGCTTTACACTTAATTAAGGAAGAGCATTGCTTCAATTTAAAAAAGCATTAACAATTAGTACCATAAAGTATACACTGAAGAACTTTCTAGAAATCATTACTAGTCAAGGACTTCAATCATTTCTAATCAAGAGTTCTTTCAAGAGCTAGTGAAAAGCGTAATTTAAAGATAAGCCAATTTTGGCATGAAAAATGTGAAATCCATGCTTGTGAGTATGATGACTTGGTCAAAAACAAACCGCCATGAAGTAAGCAAGTGCAGATGGTTGATCCTCCCATACACACAGTTTCACGCACAGTTTCAGGAAAGCAACAGAAAATGGACATCTGTTTGCAAAAGACAATGTCAGGGCTCATCACCGCCACTCCCAAATAAAGTATCAGAACACTGAAAAAAGGCTAGGTGACTACACTTTAACAACAACATGTGTACACACACACACACACAAGCTTAAAAAAGCTCAACTGAAAGAACTGGCAAGCGCTTATGTTTTTGCCAGAGTTCTTTTTTATGAATTGAAATAGTACTGTCTTTTGCATACCTGAATGATAAGACACCACCCAAAAATGCCTCATAGCTACAGCACAGATCACCTTAATGCAGTTATTTTTGCTCTAGAGTGAGGATGTTACTGAGTTTTCAAAACCACGAGGCAGCCAGTGACACTGAGCCCAGTGTCCTTAGAGCCACTGTTGACGTATAGAGTGCCGAGCTGCCTGGGAGGCCCTGCCGAATCTCGGGGCTCGTAACGCCGCCAGAGACAATGCAGACCTCTGCGCAGCCATCCCTACCAGGAGCAGCGGGGTGAGCCTCTGCGCCTCTCGGGTGGCAGGGTCGATGACAGCCAGGACGTCGAAGTACGTTTCCCCTTCTGTGGGCCGCAGCTTGATCGCACTGTGGAGGACAGAGGGGCAAAAAAAAAAAAAAAGTAAGCGTGAGTGGCCCACGCCTTATCCACAGGATCCCATCAGGCCTTTTAGCACCTCAGAACATTCTAGATCTAGATCAGCTAGGGTGCAACGGTGGCCAGCTACATTGATTAGACATATCCCAAAGTCACCAAAACCCTAATAATGGGAGCTCACGTGAATGGCTTGAAAGATTTGGATGAGGACAGAAAAGCAGTTTGAAATTACATTCAGGCAATAACTGCTAAAAGCTCCTGACAGGTACTGAATATCATGCCGACTTTTATTCCTTGGCAAGAAGGGTGCAATCTTTAAAAAATGATAAAGGGAAAATAAGAGCATTCGAGAAAACCCACAAAACAGAAAGAGGAAATATCAAATATCATTATCCTAGTCCAATCACTTCACTGCAATTTTACATAATCTTTTTCAGATGATTCTACAAAAGGTAACTGCAGGCATAAAATAAAAGCAACTTTAAGCCAACTTTGTTCCTTTTTTACTACTTTAGTGGAAAGATACTCAAATATTTTTATGTGTTACACATTATTAGTAAGGAATATTTTATTAAGCAAGTGATTGTGCCACAGTTAACCTAAGCTATTCTTTCTTATTAGACATTTAGAAGACTTTTGGTCTGCAAGCAATTTGTATAACTAGCTTTCCTAGCTTTCTCTTTATCTGGAAATTTCTTCATAGAAAGAGAAAGAGAATATGAAGACATGAGATTATGGAACCACAGGATCTGAATACTTTTGTGGCTAATATGTATGTGGATCACATTTCCTGAAGAACTAAGCCAATTTACAAGCCAATGGAAATGTGCACCACGTTCTCAGCAGCATTACCGGTACGTATTTCATCTGTTCTTAGTAAAGTGGACACTGGCAGCTGCTTAGGCTTCTATCTGCTCATCTAAGCTGTCTGGGGGAGTGCACATTTACCAACATGCAATCCCCGATGGCAGGGGCTCAGCTTAATTCAAAAACAAATCACTGCTTCAACCAATCAATTTATGCTGGCTACAGAAATGACCAGACTAAAATCAAAAGCACTGGAGGCTCGGACGCATTCACCAAGGATAATGCTCACAGGAATCACCGAGGGAGATCTATGCTGATACAGTAACAGGGCCAAGGGCTGTCACTCCCCACAAGCTCCTAGGCTGTCCCCTGCTGCTGGGCTGCTCCTCACAGCTCAGAGCACTGCAAGATCTGGGGTATATGCACAGACAGCTCAGATCTTTCCATGAGGAACTTCTGATTTGAATGTAATCATTGCTCTTTTCACCAACACAACCCCATTAAGAATAACTCTATGCACAATGTAATTTTTACCCTGATAGTATCTGCAATTAGGGCACTTTAATCATTAAATACTTATGGAGTCTCGTGGAACAAGGATGTTCTTTTGCTCTGGTCTCACTAACTTGGCCATGAGGCAAGTCACTCAGGACATGCTTGTTGTGTAATTAATGAGTTACTTTCTTACAGCAGCTGGAGGGTGGCTGGGAAGGTTGCATGTGCTAATTCAGAAAGGGTCGGGCAGGAGCCACAGAAATGGCTGCCACTGGTGACCTGCCGAATCAGAAGACAGAGCAGTGCCAGCAGCAGGTCTGCATCCCAGCCTACAGACATCAAAGGGTCTGTACTCACAAACCATACTGCCACCAGGACTGGCTGTGACAAAGCCACCAAACCAACCCACACACCAGACCAAGCCCAGTGGGACACAACATGAGACACAAGCACACCTGCCAGACAAGGCAAGGGCTACCCATCATAACAGTGCGGGATCTCCCTAGAACCCAGCCAGGTCTAGGCACGAGGAAAAGGCCAAGCTGCGGGGCACGCCAAGGACCACTGTCTTGAATCCAAAAATGTTAACAGCATAAAAGATAAATGACTGAAAAGCAGGACAGAGGATATCTTCTAAAGACCAAGAAAGAAACAGAATTGTTGTAATCTGTGAACTGAACAAAACACACCTCAAAACAGCTGTAAGAGGTTCCTATTCAGACACTGGAAAAAGGTGAATTGCGTCGATGTGTAAACACTGTTGTCAGCTGGATTTCCCGTGGGCTGCATGGGAGGTGTGTGTCTTAGTCTTGAGACCTAGAGCAGGCTTAGGTCTACAGGGCATTATCAAATGGTGAAGAAGAGTGTGTGCTCAAATTCAAAGATGTAATGAACGCACACCCACATGTGTGCGACTGCACACAAATGTTATAAACAGCACAAATGTGCCAACAACTGATGGTCCAGAATAAAGACACCCATACCTGGGTGTTTTTTTTTTTTAACTTACAACTATTTCTGGGCTCGAAATTTCTGAATTAAAGACTCAAAAATAAGTCAATCAAGCATCTCAGCCATATGTTGGCACTGAAAAACTGGGCAAACGGAGACTTTAAGATGGACTATGTCAATCAGTGAATTCTTCAGCAACCTCATCATGCTTGGAGTGGCGAGACTGGCAGCAATCCATAACTGCTGAACTATCAAAACCACTTGAGCAAGACCCTCGGAGAATGCCCCAAATCAGGGACCTGGGATGGGTGGGAGACTGGGTGGGACTTCTACCTTAACATCCCCGTTTACCTCAGATACATGAAGGAAACAATATGGAAAGAATAGTCTTACCTACTTTCCTGTAGCCCTTGAACCTTTTTACCCTAATTAACTATGCAATGATTGTCAAACATATAATTAAAAAAAAGGAAAAAAAGTTTGCATAATGTCAAATTAAAATGTAAGGTTATTTCAATAAAACAAATCTTTGAATTGAATTATCAATTTTCCTAAACTTTCTAAAGTATGTTTGCACTTGAATTTTGCATATGAACATGAATGCATACATTAACATTAAATATTTTCCACTTCCACTGCATCGTATACACATTGTCTTACAGGAAAATAAAAACAAAAATACTGACACAAAGGCAAATCTAGCTTAATATTCAAGAACATACACAAATTCAACATTAATTCCCTTCCCTACCTGTGTTTGTCTTCAAAAAGCTGGTACTCAACTCGTGCTTCTCCTTTTGGCTGAGCTGACAGGAGTGCGTCCACCTTCATCACCAGATCACTTGCCCTGGAAGATGAGGGTTGGTCAAGGGGTAGCAGCTTTTCATCCTCACGCTGGCCAGTCTTCACTAGACCTGCCATCAGGCCCAGGGCGGCATGCCAGCGAGGCGCTAGCTCAGAGCTGACAGGCATGAGAAAAGTACTGAGTTTGTAAGTGCCTCGCTACACAACCACGTGTAAGTTCCTTCTTGGCACCTACCCTGCATGGCTCTTCCACTCACTGAGCTGGCCAAGCATGCAGCGCCCAATGCAGGGCTTGCCCATTATGGACTGTCACTAACATTTGCATTCTTCCTCACATAATTCAAATAAGTCCATTTCTTTACTTGAGAGGCAGAGAGAGCTGGAACTCATTACTTTCTATGATCACTGCAGCAATACTGTTGTAATTCAGAAAAACATGTAAATGGGAAATGAAGATTACAGATACTATTTAGAAACAAGCTCTGACATCGTGATCAATAATGCTATATTTTAGGATGTATACCCAAAGACAAAAGTAGGAGTATATTTCTTGGTAACCTACCTTTTCACTTAAAAGCATAAAAATTTTTTGTTTGTCAGTTAAGTACAGGGATGTATCAATACATTTAAATAACTGTGATATATTTCTGGGAACATCCACACAGACGTAAAAACCTTTATGTTGTTTCCCACCCCAATTTTATAACCCATACCGCAGTAAATAATTTAGAAAAGTATTTGTTTTCTCTACACCTTCCAAAGCTTCTTATCAATCAAGGAAGATTTTGAACCAAACCCTGAACCTGAATGAAACGCTCTAATCGGTTGAACAGACAACATCCCGAATAAGAATTCTGCAAGAGCACTTATGGGTATGATAAGCTATGCTGCAGTAAGTTAAGCTGCCACCTGTCACACTGGTATCCCAAATGAATGCCAATTGAAGGCCTGGCTGCTCCACTTCTGATCCAGCACCCTCCTATAGCACCTGGGGAAGATGGTCCAAGTGCTTGAACCCCACCACCCACTTGGGAGACACAATGGGGCGTTTCTGGCTCCTGGCTTTGACCCGGCTTAGTCCTAGCCACTACTGCCATTTGAGAAGTAAACTAGCAGATGGTTTGTCTCTTTTTTTTCTTAATTCTGTCTTTCTTTCTTCTTGGGTTTGTAAAGATGAATTTACTTATTTGAAAAGCAGAGTTACATAAAGATTTCTTCCAGCAGCTTAACCTGCAATGCCACAGCACTGGCTCCTGCTTTTAGTTTTTAAGAGTCAGGCATTTATTTGAAAGGCAGAGGGGCTGGCACTGCAGCACCATGGACAAACCTGTGCATCGGCATTTCAGATGTTAGTTTGATACCTGGCTGCTTCATTTCTGATTCAGCTCCCTGCTAATGTGCCTGGGAGAGCAGCATGCCCTTGCACTGAGCAGGGGAACCTGGAAGAAGATATAGTTTCCTAGCTCTAGCCTGGCACAACCCTGGCCATTGAAGCCATCTGAAGAGTGAACCAGTGGATAGAAGATCTCTTATTCTGTCTGTCTCTCTAACTCTGCTTTTCAAATAAATAAATAAATCTCTATTTTTTCATTTTATTTAGAAGATTTATTTATTTTTATTAGAAAGGCAGATTTTCAGAGAGAAGGAGAGGCAGAGACAAAGATCTTCTATACACCAGTTCATTCCCCAAGTGGCCGAAACAGCCGGAGCTGAGCTGATCCAAAGCCAGGAGCCAGTAGCCAGGAGCTGCTTCTGGGTCTCCCACGCAGGTGCAGGGTCCCAAGGCTTTGGGCCGTCCTCGACTGCTTTCCCAGGCCACAAGCAGGGAGCTGTATGGGAAGTGGAGAAGCTTGGACATGAACCAGCATAATATGGGATCTCAGTGAATACAAGATGAGGATTTAGCCAATGAAGTCATCATGCCAGGCCCAAATAAACCTTTTTAAAGTTTAAAAGAGAGAGAGAGAGAGAGAAATGGTCAATGTCCCAATAAAAAGATGCTTAACATCACCCTTCACTAAGGAAACACAAACCAAACCACACTGTGACATGACTTCATTCCCATTACAATGACCGGGGAGAACAAAAATGGGAATACATTGTTGATGGGAATGTAAAACAGGGCAGCCCATTCATTTGGCCTTTAACACAGAATCTAGGTGCATATAACTGATAGGCTCTAGTTACTCAGCAAGGATATAGACCATTCAAGTCCATTTCTTCCAGTAAGTCAAGTAAAATACAAAAGCTCATGAAAAACACTGAAGAAATTAACAAAATCAACAGCAAGCAAAAAAAAATCATCATCACCCTTTTAGAGGATGCAAGATAAACAACTCGGAATTTTGTTTTAGTAAGTCAAGAAAAGGAAACATTCACTTCCCCTTCCTGAGCGAACTTAAAGAACTAAACAATGAAGGAAATCTGTCTTTATGTAAGGATCCCATGTAATAAGTAAATTGGTCCTTCTCTTACGTATGAGTTTGAAATTTTCCAGGACCAATAGTTAAAAAAATTAATTAAAAATGGAGAGAAATAATTCAGTGCTTTCAATAGCAGCCACCTAAGCTAATTAGCTTGTTTCAGCAGCAACGTAAGCTAAACATTTCAAGAGCTAATATCATTACAGAATAAAGCTGGAAGCCAAAAGTCCTAGAACAGCAGCTGAATGTGACCATACACGATCACACCTTTGACCAATGAGGAAAGTCCAATTAACATGAATGTCAGGGCACGGACTAGTTAGCGTCCTCTACAGCAAGACTTACACATCTTCTTCTACTCGAAGATGCTGAATGTGAGACTTTATCTTCTGTCCTGAGGTTTTTAAGATGATATTTTCCAGAAGGTGGAAATCATCTTGATTAAAGAGTTCACTTTCTTCCAGCGGTCCAATGATCTGGGAGGAAAAGAGCAGATGGTTAGTGTGGACAGCATCTGCAGTCACTAGGTGCCAGCAGTCCTGGGTGGTCTATCCTACACCCCAAACCTCCCCCAAAGAACTGAGACAGGTACACGCCTCAATAAAACTAATTTAAAAAGAAAGCTCTACCTATCGCATAAGTAGAACATAGTTTTGTCCACTTGATGTCATTTTACCGTGGTAAACTGACATAATATAAACTAGCAATGTAGTTTTCATTCTCACTGAGTGTAAACAACAAAATCCCACCAACGTGGTTAAAGGTGAGACGGGTTTGTGTTCTGGAAGGTCCCACACTCTCACCACCTCCCCTGACAGCAGGACACAAACAGCAAGAAGGCTCCACACCGGGACTGGTGTGTCCAAAGCACACTTCCAGGGAAATAAAGGGGCAGAAATGTCCCCGACACTTGGCAAGCCCTAATCACCTTTGCAAACAGAGTGGCTCTGTTGGAAGAGTTTACTAGCTGCAGAGGAGAAGGCTGCAAACACTGCTCCCGGAACTAAGTGAAGCCAAGCGTGTGGCAGCTTGGCAGATCCTCACCCTTCCATTGCTGATCACTGCCCTCTGTCCCTTCTTCAGCTTCAGGACATCCCTGCAGTACACGGCATGAGACAAAATGAAATCCATTTTGGAAGACTCAAAGACCTCGTTAAAAAGACTGAAATCCATGCCCTAGGAAAGCAATCATTATTAAGGAAAAGTAGCTGTTATTAACAGACCATATGAACGAATAATCATAATGAACAAACCATAAAATGCTCTTTTAGTGGAAAGTAATTACAAATTTTCAGTCATCATGACATCTCAGCTCTCACAATTTAATCTTCCTCCATTACAAAACGGTTCATTTCTTATTTCCATTTTCTCTTGTGACATGTTCAAATGGCAGAGTCTTTCATGGTACCTTTATTCTGCATTTTATTTTTTTAAAACTACCAATCTACCTACCTACCTACCTGACAGGGAGAAACACTGGGGGAGCCCTATTTTCTGGCTGACTCCCCTTGGGCCCAGCTAAAGCCAGCCAAGGAATTCAACCCAGGCCTTGCCCCAGAGTGGCAGGGACACGAGTACGTGAGCTTTCATCACTGCCTCCCAGGCAGGTCATACACTAGCAGGAAGAGGGAGCAGGGACATGACTCAAATCCAGGTAACTCAAATATGGCCATCTCATTGTGGCTATAGCAAACACCCGAAGCTTTCCACATTCAAAATCTTGCTGAGTTCAAGTGGCTCCTGTTTTATTCTAACTGAAAGTTCAGAATTACACATAATCCTGTCAGTGACATTCAAATTAGAAAACATTCTCGGAATTACATCAGTGAACTTGCGCTTATACTGGAAAAACATCAAAAGCATGTAAACCTCTAAGCTGTAAGTGGCTTAAATTTCTAAATTATTCTCGAAACCAATTAAAATTACTTGTCTTTTAAAAAAAAGTGCATTAAATGCCTTTGTGTGTAAAACACAGAAAATTGTTGCCTTTTTGCCTCTAACTCGAAATGTAGGTAAGTTTGACATTAAAATGTGACACAATTATTTCTTGGAAAGAATCCTCTAAATTAAAAAACAACAAGCGAAATTCCTGAGACTCAGAAACCATCTTAAAATGCTGAAAGAGAAATATGCACCCGAGGGAGTGACTGTCTGTGTTAAGGAGGGTGGGGCTACCTTCTGGAACACACAGAGCCAGACGTACCCCGACTGAGAACTGCGTGATGTCTGCTCCGGTGGCCAGTGCCTCTGCGGTCTCCTGCTTGGCCATTTTGGTGATGAAGTTCTTGGCCACGTTGGAGCTCTGTGTCTGGAGGGCTGCCCAGATTGCTCTGGCGATCTGAGTGTCCTTGTGGCTTATTTCTGCACTGGGATTATTGATTATGCTTATCCTTACATTGTTACTGGATTTCTAGGTGGAAAATGAAAAGTTTCAAAACTTTAAAAGCAGTACTGGCATCAGTTACATTCTGTAAGCAGCAAATAACATCTCTTATAAGACTTTGGCTTCTGCATTCAGAATAAAACTCTAGAACTTCATTCAAGCCGTCAGAAAAACCTGTAAGAACTTAGTCCAGCCAATTTTTCTCCCAACTTCATTTCTTACCACCCTGGCAGATTATAGACCCTCCAAGTTCTCTCTGCAGTGTATTTATTTTATATTCATTCAGCACATGTCTTGCCTCACACTTTTATAAAAGTATTTATTTACTTTTACTGGAAGGGCACATTTACATAGAGAAAGATCTTCTGTCTGCTGGTTCACCCGTCAAGTTGCCACATCAGCAAGAGCTGAGCAAGTCTGAAGCCAGGAGCTTCACACAGGATCCCAAGACTTTGGGCCATCATCCATTGCTTTCCCAGGCCAAAAGCAAGGAGCTGAATGGGAAGTGGAGCCACTTTTCAGACTGCTTGAACCTTTCTTCACTCACATGCTTTTCCAGATTCCAGGTAGAAATGAAATCTCTCCTTGCACAAAGGCAGGACTCAACACAGGAGAAAGCATATGGAATCCATCAAACCAACAAAGAGGCTTTTATTAAGAATATGACAGTCCTTTAAAAATTTCATAGAAAAATGGAACAAAAAGATAAGCTTATTGGACCAGCCTCGTGGTACAGCAAGTTAAGTCACCATCTGGCAGCACTAGAATTTGTTGTCAGAGTTTGGGATTTGAGTCCCAGCTGTTCCACCAACAGTCCAGTTCCCTACTAAAATGCCTGACAAGGCTGTGAGATGGCCTACAGACTGGAGATCCTGCCAACCACATGGGATGAAGGTAAGGAACGCCATGAAACAAGCGCATCCTCAAAGGGAAGATCACTTCAAAGAGACTGTCATATGCATCGTAACCTCGTCCTCTGGCCCCACCTGGGACATCAAGAATGTAGGGGCAGAATGACAAAGTTGTTCTTGTCCCCGTCCTCCTCAAGCCCATCTCTTCCACACAAGCTGAAAAACCTCTGAAGACACAACAATCTTTTCCCTGAATACGAAGAAAGCAGGATTCCCATTGCACACCAGAACAACTACAGCAGCACAGCTGTCCTGAAGGAGACACAGAATGCAGCGTAGATACTTGCCTGATGTTTGATAGCATCGTGCAGCAATCGCCTCCCAGAAGCGCTATCAAAATCCCCAACAATCCAGAAAGTCACTGGCCGAATGAAAGACTCATCTGTAGAAAAATAAACACAGCAAACTGAGCTAGAGGATAAACATACTTTGTCTGTTTCAATGGTATTGTTAAACTAAGTTAGTTTTTGCAAACCATGCAAATAAATCAATAAGGACAATGACAAGTTTAATAAAGATCCAAGGTAAAAATAGTGAAAACTTCTCTAAGGATAGGAAAAATGGGACAGTGTTCCAAGTGGCTTAATTAGAGACTAGAAACATGCACCAATTAGTCCTTCTAATCTAGGTATATACCTGCAAGTACAAAGAGTTCTGAAAATGTGGGTAACATATGATAGTCCTTAATCATGCTAATTTGTAACTTTCTGCAAAGTTAATTCTTGGCAAGCAATTATACAAAAGGATTAGGCACTGATGGAGTCAACTGGTTACCCACAGGTTCCAGAAGCCTCACAATTAAGAGTCAGGGAATTCCGAGTAATAGTGATCCCCAAAGCCACATAAAGTGATGAAGAAAAAGAACAGAACATTCTGAAGTTTTAAGTTACCATAGATTTCCTTGGAGGACATTCCTGGACAGGGTAAAGAGTAAAAGAAAAGAAAGTGTCATTTCTGTAATTAATGCCCACTAAGCAAGTTAAAAGTTTAAATTATGACTAACATGATGTATGCATCTGTCTGCTCCCTGGTTTTCTCAGTGTTACCACATGACTCCAGGGCCCCTTGGAAATAATTATCTCTGAGGAACCAGATGAAGGAATTCCTGGTTCCTGTACCCAAAAACCAGATGTCCTTTCTGGGAGATCACAGCTAGGACCCACACAGGTGGCTTCCCTGACAGCTCGCAGGCCTTTGAAAGTCCAACACACAGCAGAATCGGTCTGCACCTGACAAGGCATCATCTCACAGCATCTTAGTCCAACAGTGTAACCCCAGATAACATCAGCTTTAAAAATACACCAAGCTTTTTAGAACCAGGCGTATGTTATAAAACCGAGTATAATCTTAATATTGCCCCGATGAAGGAAGCCAAGTCATACTTTCAGCCCATTAGCCCAATCCTTTTTTTAAAAATATATATATATTTTATTAATTACACTGCATTATGTGTCAGTTTTATAGGCTCCCTGAGCCATTACCCCAATTCTAAATTATAAATGTCTCCCACATTGAATCATGACTGATTTTGTAGGTTGATTTAAATAACTAAAATAAATTTAACACAATATAAAGAGTTGACTTTTAAACAAACAGTACTTTCAAAGCACTACAAGAATAAAAGAAACTAAGGAATTTATTTCCCCAACAGATATAAACATATTCCCAAATATTAAAAACAGTTAATTCCAAGATAGGTCCCAAGTGGATTACCTTTCTTTGTTAGATAGTTCATACTGTTGGCTATTGCAGCAGTCTTTCCTTGGGAATCCAAGACAGTAAATCTAGCATAATCATCCACATAAAAATTATCTAAGGGAACAAAGTTGAAGTTGGTATATAATTAATACGCTACATTTCAGTCTAACGTGCTCAGCTGCTTAGCAGACTTAACCACAATCTAACATTTATAAAAATTGGTGAGTGGAGCTGGCATCATGGTACAGTGGGTGAAGCTGCCACTTATGATCCTGGCATCCCCTATCAGAATGCTGTTATGGGCCCCAGCCGCTTCTCTTCCAATCCAATTCCCTGCTAAAGTGCCTGGGAAAGCAGAAGATGCTGCAGCCACATACACTGGAAACCCAGAAGGCATCCCAGGCTCCTGGCTTCAGCCTGGCCCAGCTAAAGGAAGCCAATTGTTAGACGATCTCTCTCCCTCTTTCTGGCATTATGCCTTTCAAATAAATATTACTAAAAAAAAGTTAAATAAATTCTGTGATAACTGGAACATGAACCCTACTCCATTAGAACAGTATCCATAAAATGTAAGAAATGCATTTAATAAATATTAATTAAAATGATATTAATTAGAATTATATTAAAAATACATTAAAATTATATTAATAAAAAATTTTAAAGCACAGTTAATGAACAACATAGATCTCTCACACAGTGATGACCATACAATCCCATTCCTATCATTTTACAACTAAATAAAAAACCTCTTAAAAGGATCTTTAACTCATTCCTTCTCTCCTGGGATCACCCATGAGAGTCAATTTTCCCTTATTACACTGGAAGAGGAGAATGAAAGAGACAGAAAATATGAGAACTCTGTTTCTTTTTTTCCATGACTTTCACACTATTGTTTTCCAGTTTTTT
Organism: Ochotona curzoniae; assembly: GCF_017591425.1. NCBI lineage: Eukaryota > Metazoa > Chordata > Mammalia > Lagomorpha > Ochotonidae > Ochotona > Ochotona curzoniae. Next base: position 7,338,802 of record NW_024465699.1, read on the forward strand.
TTTAACTTCTTAATTCAAAAGGCAAAGAAAGACAAAGATCTTTCATCTGCTGGCTCACTCCCCAAATGCCTGAAAGAGCCAGGAGTGAGAAGACTTACCTGGGTCTCCCATATGAGTGACCAAGAACCCAGGCACTGCCCTCAAGTGTTAGCAGGGGTTCCACTTTAGAGTGGAAGTATTCTAAACATAAGCTAGCTTAATTTGCTATACCACAACACCAGGTTACAAAATATTTTTTAAACTTAACAAAAATAAAAGGACTTCTTCACTTTTTTTCAGATGTCTATCTTTTCCAGTTAGGTTCCAAGGACAACACTCTAACCACTTCTGTTTAGATCACTTATGCTACAAATTCAGTTCCATCAAGTCATGCCCTTGCTCCAACCTACCCAGTAATTACTTCCTAGCTATAGAACAGCTTCTAGTGCAGGATAAGTGGTCCTCTGCCTGCAGCAATCTTCCCAACAGCAAGCATCACTGCACCCAACAACAGGTGCCACTCCTATCACTGTCTGCTAGGCACACTTGCCTACCATCCATCTCCGCATTTGTGCAGCTGCTTTATCCAAGTATCCTTTCACTCAACAGTGAGTCAGACAGACATACTCCATAACATGATATGGAGGAAATGAGACAGTATCATGGTCATAAAAAATGAGTGTCTTTCCAGGAGAATCCCAAATGGCTAAGGTCAGAGAAGCCTGGGCAGTGGTACTGTCACCACTTGGCCCCCAGGGTGCAAGCCTGCGACTCTGACAGCTGCACCAGGTCAGAGAACAAGCTTCACTGTCTCACAGCTCATTACTGCCACACTGGGGACCAGCATGCTCTTTACTCACACGTACAATCTGAAATGATGAACAGTAACAAAACCCTAGGACAAGGAGTAATAATATACCTTGCTTTGATTTATTAAGACTTCCAGCAAAAAGCTAACACCTAATTGTGAAGAAACATTTCTTTTTCAAACATAAGCATACATCCCCATTTACATTTTCATGTGTATGTTTATGTGTATACATAAAAACATAAAGCTATTTTTATTGGCTCAAAGAAATTAATTTTACATAAATTAGATAGAAATAGTATCATAAAATAACTATAAAGATATATGTCTATCCATAACACTCAACTACAACAAACAAACACACTTGGTTTCAAATTCCCCAGAGTGAGTCATGGACAAGTGACGACAGCTCCAGCTTATTTCTGGGAGTTTGTGGCAGTGAACTTGAGACTCAATGGTTTTAAGGGGGTGTCAGGAGTTAATGTTGCATTGCAGTAGTCTATGCTGTTACCTACAGTGCCAGAATCCCATGTAAGAGTGCCAGTCCAAGTCTTGGCTACTCCACTTCCAATCAAGCTCCCCGATAATATACTTGAGAAAGCAGCAGAGGCTGGCACAAGTGCTTAGTTCCCTGCCAGGTACACGGGAGATCCAGATGAAGCTCCCAGCACCAGTCCAGCTCAGCCCCAGATGACATAGCCTTTTAGGGATGAAACAGACAGAGTATCTTTGTCTTACTAATTTTGTCTATCCCTCTCTAATTCTGTCTTTCAACTAACTAACTAAATATATACATATACACATATGTATACACACACACACATATACATACATTTAAAATCTTTTTCCTGAGATTGATTCATTTTATTTGAAAGGTAGATTTATGGAGAGGAGAGACAGAAAGATCTTTCAACTGCTGGTTCACTCCCCAAGTGGCCACAATGGCTGGAGCTGAGTCAATCTGAAGCTAGGAAGCAGGAGCTTCTTCTGAGTCTCCCACATGGGTGCAAGGTCCCAAGGCTTTTGGCAATCCTTGACTGCTTTCCTAAGCCATAAGCATGGATCTGGATGGAAGAGGAGCAGCAGAAACACAAACTGGTGCATATATGGGATCCCAGTGCTTGAAGGTGAAAGATTAATCACTTGAGCCATTGTGCCAGGCCCCCCACATCTTATGAACTCAGGGGAAGCAAGTTTACAAGATTGTATCTTACTCTGGCATTACCTTCCGAACACTGCAATCTAACAAATGGCAACGATTTTGAAGTGCACACACACACACACATACTCACACACACAAAAACAAAACAAAACAAGAAAACAAAAACCAAACAACAACAACAACAAAGAACCAAAATTATTTCTGAAATGTTCCTTACTACTTGCTGTTAAGTCCAGATACACTCGCTCAGCCATCAAAATCCTGGAATTGATTCGAGGAACAACATTTGGCTGATTCATGAGATACTCCACCACATCTTGATCGTGGGGTAGTTCACCCTATAGGGGGAAAAAACCAGGAGACACTGAGAAGGCGTATTCAATAACAACTCATCAGAAACTAAAAACGCAACTTCTGCTCAATACCATCTTAGAACAGAAGTTTCCATGCTTGCAGGCCACTGTCATTACCAAGCACAGAACTGATTGCTTAGGAAAAAAAAAATTGCTTATTTATTTGAAAAACAGAGCTATAGAGACATTTTCCATCTACTGGTTCATTCTACAAATGGCTACAATAAACACGACCGGATCAGGCCAAACCCTGGAGCCCGGAGCTTCAAGATCCCTCATGTGGGTGCAGTGGCCCAAGCACTTGAGCCATCCTCTGCTGCTATATTCTAATGTGTTAGCAGAGAAGTGGATGGGAAGTGAAGCAGCCAAGTCGCAAACTGGCACTCATATGGGATGCTGATACCACAGGTCGGTTTTACCTGCTGCACCACAGCATGGGCTCCTGACATTCACCATAAAGATGAGGGCGTGGAGGCAATGAGAGGACGGGTAACTGAAAGCCGTGAGCTAACACAGAGTGAACACGCATCCATCACAGATCCACTCCACACAGCAGCATGCTTCTCCAGAAGTGAACAAGCTCTTCAAAATTATGCAAGCCTCAACATAAGCGGCAATGCATCCTGTGCTGCTTTCTAATGGAGACAACCAACTCTTCTCTCCAACAATTCACAGATGGTATAATAAAAATCACTCCAGGCTTTCAAGTCAGAGTTACACTGAGAAAAGATGAACTCATTGAACATTCATTCTTTCCTTTCATGTAACTTATTATAACAATGGTTGTACTACTCTGGACAGCAGATCATGGTGCACATGGAGGACATGGTAGCTCACTGGAGCTTGCAGAAGACATCTGGTACCATAGCAGAGAATGGAAAACGGAACATATGGAAAACTACCCTAGCCAAATGATCACAGCAAATATTTGTGTGATTGGAGACTATAAGGTCGATGTGTCAGCCAATGGACAGTGGAAGGGTTTCCTCATCCACTGAGCAGCAAGACTGACAGCATTTCAAAACTATTGCATCTTCCTGGGCAGAACTACAGAACATGCACCACTGTGATCTGGGGTGATATCGGGTGGCCTTGCCCCATCCTCAGGGACTGGGATGGTGGGAGGCTAGGTACGGCCTGTCTCCTTATGTGACCCCCTCCGGCCAGAAATGGGAAGAAGATACAAAAAGCTTAAAAACAATGATCACACCCACTTTTCCCAAACCCTGGATCCTTCCCACCCTGATCAACTATGTAAACAACATCTACAAAACAAAAAAAGTTGTACTTCTAAAAGGTAATCTTTAGCCAACTGCCAATAACTATGGAACCCTGCAGGTAAGCACAAGATTTAGAATAAAAACAAATTTAAATTCATTTTCTTGAGAAAGATAGAACTGAATGAAATACACACATTCAAGCCTACGAAACTCCATCAGGTATTGTTTGAGCTATTTCTCCCATGACAAGATGAACCAATAACAGGCATATGAACCACCCACACAGCTCAAAAATATTCACAAAGGAACCATCAAAAGCACTTGAGAAAAAATCTCGGAGCATGCCCGACATCCGGTACCTTGGGTGGGTGGGAAACTGGGTGGGGCTTCTCCCTTAATATCTCCCTTTACCTCAGATACATGAAGGAAACAATATGGAAATTTTTTAAAAATCATAAAAAAAATTTCACAAAGAAGAGTTTCACGGTATGTGACTAACACATGAACTACATATACATTAACTTCCGTATATAAAAACAATGAGTCTTTCTAAAGTCAAAATTCCTTACCAATACAATGATCAGTGAAATTTACAATTCTTAAATGTTTCATCTTAAATCTAAAATCAATTATCTCAATTCTAAATACAGAAGTTTTATGATTATTTTCAAACTAATAGGACTTGCTAGGAATCTAACCAATAGTTAACGACAATAAAGAACAGTAATGCTAAAGTAATCTTACTGCTTACTACAAGAGGCTACAAAAACAAAGTATTCTCGTTCCAAACCAGCCTTGAGGGTCAGCGTTATGGCACAGCAGTCAGGCCCGTCTGCCAAACCGGCATCCCATACAGGTATCGCTTCAAGGTCTAGCTGCTCCGCGTCCAGTCCGGCTCCCTGCTAAGACGTCTGGGAAAGCAGTGCAAGAAGGCCCAAGTGCCTGTGCTTACTACTCACATAGGAGACCTGGAGCTCCTGGTTTTGGACTTGCCAAACCGTGGTCATTCTGGCTATTTGGGGAGTCAACCAGCAGTCATTAGATGCTTTTATCTCTCCCTCTTTCCTCCTCTCCCTTCTTCTCTATCTTTCAAATAGGTGTGTGTGTATGTATATATGTGTGTGTGTATGTGTGTGTGTGTGTTTCAAAACAACACGCTTGAAATGCCACTTACCAAGTACACAGCTCTTTGGAAGAAGTTTGTGGTCTCCAGGATTTTGTGCATGGTGATGGTCTCCAACTCATCAGGATCGAGGTGTTCTCTTTCAAGGGGCATCCCATTGAATAGGATGACAGGAAGTGGACCGACTCCAGTCTGCTCATAGTAGCTTCTTGCTTCCTAAAGCACAATGGAGCACAGAAACACCATGTATTTGCTCTTCATAAAACTAGTGAGACAAAATATAACTATACATGCTTGTTCCAGAGAAGAAAAATTAACTGAAGTAACGGTAAAGAAGAAATAACTAAATATATTTCTTTAAAAAAAAAAAAAGGTGTGGGGGAGAGGATACTGTGGCATATAATATAAAGCCTCCACTCGCAGTGCCAGAATTCTACATGGGTGCTGGTTCAAGGCCCAGCTGCTCCTCTTCCAATCCAGCTCCCTGCTAATTTGCCTGGAAAGCAGCAGGAGATGGCCCTAGTGCCTGGATCTTTGCACCCCTCGTGGAAACCCAGAAGCTCCTGGTTTCCGACTGATCCAGCTCCAGCAATTGCAGCCATCTGAGCAGTGAACCAGTGGATCAAAGACCTGTCTCTCTAGCTCTTTCTTCCTTTCTCTTTCTGTAACTCTGCCTTTGAAATAAACAAACAATCTCAAACAATAAAAAAAAAAAACAGCAAGAGAGAAAATCACTAATAAAGTTAATACATTTACTGGGCATATCTGACACTGAATTACTGAGTTTTTATTAGATGACAAAACCCCGAATATTAAGAAGCGGTGCATGTGTTGTATGTGTATTATCAGGTGTGTAGTTTAGGTTACCAAAATGGAGTTACATCTACTGTGGGTAGTCGTGTGCAGCAGAGCTTTCTCTAGTGATGGAAAACTTCAATCTGCGCTATCTAGCACAGTATCAAATAAAAACCATGTGGCAACGGAGCAAGTGGAATCAAGCTAGTAGAACTCAACAACTAAATATTTAATTCTAATTGATTTCACTTAAAAAGTTGCAGCTGGCTATCAGCGACAGTGCCCTTAGGCAGAAAAGCCTGAGCTGAAATATCTACACCCCTACCTCTAAGAGAGAAGCTGCACCTGTGCAAAATAAAGCAGGCTGGTGGGCAAACAGTGCCCCCAAACTGCTCCAACATACACAAATCCCAATCTTTTTCCTTCCAAATGACCAAAGCAGTTACTCAACAGGCAAATGGTGGGGTGATAAAATGGAGCTGGTCACTCTCCCTGACTATGAACATGGGCACTGTTCCTCAGATCAGCTTTCCAAATTCCAAAACCATTCTCACCACTTGCAATGTAAAGAATAGTGCTCTCAAAATTCTAGTTAAGAACCTAGCTATTTGAGGGCCCGGCGCAGTGGCGCAAGTGGTTAAGGTCCTCGCCTTGCACGCCCGGGATCCCATATGGGCACCGGTTCTAATCCTGGCAGCCCTGCTTCCCTTCCAGCTCCCTGCCTGTGGCCCAGGAAAGCAGTGGAGGATGGCCCAAAGCTTTGGGACCCTGCACCCGCGTGGGAGACCCGGAAGAGGCTCCTGGCTTCGGATTGGCATAGTATCGGCCATTGCACTCACTTGGGGAACAAATCATTGGATGGAAGATCTTCCTCTCTGTCTCTCCTCTCTGTATATCCGCCTTTCCAATAAATAAAAATAATAAAAATAAATCTTTAAAAAAAAAAGAACCTAGCCATTTAACTTTACTGAAAATTGTAGAACTGTTTATAATGACCGTTGTTTAAGATAGTAGAAGCAGAAAAAGATTGCAACTGGGCAACTAACACCAGTCACAGCCAGACCTCACCATGGTAACAAATGATCACACAGATTTAATTGAGACGGAATGAGACACAGCCGAAGAGGCCTAGAGGTTGGTCCCAGACACTTCCTTGCATCAATGGAAAAATTTTTGAAATCCCAACTACTTTACAAATGTTCTCAAAACACAATTTTAATATATTTGAAAATCTTCGCTCTGGCCCAATGAGCACAACGCAAAACAAAATGACAATAATCAGGGCCTAGTGCAATGGCTTCATTAACTAATCTTCCCCCTGAAAGCATTAGGATCCCACCTGCAGGCAAGTTTGTGTCCTGGCTGCCCTGCTTCCCATCCAGCACCCTGCTCGTGGCCTGGGAAAGCTGTCGAGGACGGCCCAATGCCTTGGGACCCTGCACCCGTGTGGGAGACCTGGAGGAAGCTCCTGGTTCCTGGCTTTAGACAGGTCCAGCTCTAGCCATTGGCCACTGGGGAGTGAAGCAGCAGATAGGAGATCTTTTTCTGTGTAAATCTGCCTTTCCAATAAAAATGAATAAATCTTTAAAAAGTGATCTGTTTTCCAAAGCTTTAGATGTTAAATGATGATACACTTTGTAAGCACAATAATCAACAAAAACAAAACAAAACAAGGAGAGTTAGGGACAGTAGACTGTTAGAAAAATCTCTTACCTTGCGACTTTGATCGTACGCAGAGTCAATTCCCAAAATGCTGTTCACTTCCACATACGGATATTTCTTCTCCAGGACACTGACCACGTGTTCCACTTTCACTTTTTCTCCAGTCCTCACTTTATTATAGATCTGAGTGAGGGGAAAACCAGATTTACTTTAAAATCGTTGTCAACATGTTCATTACCAAAGATTTTTGAATGTATGGGAAAACATGCCGATTTTTTGTAAAAATTAAGAAACATGTTAGCCAGTTCTTTTTTTTTTTTTTTTTCAGATATTTCATCAAGATATCCTCTCAAGAATTGACACTAATTTTCTGAAAATGATCTGAGCAGAGGGTGTTTGGCCTACAGGCTAAGACACCAACTAGGACTCACTGCATATTCGGAGCTCCAGCTTCCTGCTAATGCATAACAACGGGAGGGCAGCATATGACGGCTCCAGTGCTCGAGTCTCCGACCCCTCCCCTATGGAAGACCTGGATCCTGTCCCCAGTCCCCAGCTCTGGCCTCTGCCCAGTCCTGGGCTTTCCCTTTCTCACACAGATTAAAAAAAAAAAAATCCCAAATTAGGTCAAAACCATGTTAAGTCCCCAAAGCAAACACGCATTAAGAAAAACAGGACTACTTAAAATTCTTAAACTAAGAACAAAAATCCATGATATTCAGTGAGGGAAGGAGTCCTAAAGTATGTATGGCATAATCTCTTTTAAAAAAATAAAAGAAACTATTAAAAATAACAACGTGTGCATATGTATAGTTATATCCTAGAGAAGGATACCAGGCAACCCTTTAATGGTGTCCGCCTTTAATAAGCATTTACTTAGTTTTTCTCAGAGAGAGGATATATTACTTTCATAATAAAAACAGGAAAGAATGAAAGCTTACATAATAATCCCTTCCTTCATACACATATCTATGAGCGACAAGGTTTTTAAAGTCAAATTAACATACTGATTATTCCGAGTCACTGCTAACTAACGTCTTCCTTGTCTATTCTGGAGATCTTCCCAACAATTCATCAACCAAAGCCCTGTCACTTCCTTCACCCTCTGCTCCATCTCCACGGTGCAGTAGAGGATCTTTTGCCCTATCCTGTGGACATCCCTGCTGCCTAGCCCACAATGGTGTCCAGGACCGAGCAGCCCCTCTGCTGTCTGGCCCTCAGTCCTCTGTAGCAACCGCCCTAACCATTTGTCATCACCACCTCATTTGCAGCCAGGTTCCACTGACTCCCACTAGTCATGGGCTTGAAGGGCACAATTTCTCACTCCAAAAAAAAAAAATGCCTACTGCCACTCCCAGCTTGTGCTAATGGGGTGGGTGCGTGGACCGCTCTTGTCTCACCGTGTGCATGACCCCAGCTGCTTGTGCACATGCCCACACGTGCTGCGGCTCTCAGAGGATGGGGTGAGGTGTTACTACACACTGCACCCCTCATACCGCTACGCGGTCTGCCACGTAGTAGAAGGCCTTCAGGAAACATACTCTGAGAAATATGCAAATTCTAATAAAAAATGAATCAATCAATAACCAATCCCTAACCAGCAAGCATAATTAAAAAAAAAATCAGCAGACTAACATCACATCTAGGGGTAAAAATAGTAAAAATCAATACCTTTAGAAAGGGTCCTTAAAACGAAATAACTCTAAAGCAGAGTATACATAAAAACAGGAAGAAAAAAAAAACAATAAGACAAGAATTCTTTTTTGAACTTGAGCAAGTCACACACAAATCAGGGCATTTTAAAGTTGACAGTAAAAAAATGGGAAAAAAAATCATATCAAATCTTATAACTTGGATATTAAAAGAAGTTCTACAAAATATGACAGTTTCAAAAGAGGGGAGAAAAAAAAAGTAGACAATGTCTCATCTGCACAAAAGACCTTACTTACTGATCTCAAATCAATAAAAAACAGCCACGACTCAGCTGGAGGGCTCCATGGGGTTTGCTGAAACCCCAGCAACTGACCGTTAATACTAATGTGTCAATTTCAAGTAAAGTCAATCCTGAAATACAAAACACATTGAGGATCTATGCACAACTTCTACTTTTCCTTTTCACAGAAATAATGAGTCAGTCTGCTTACCACACACTACTTTTTAGAGTAAGTTAGAGTAAAAGAATGCTTTGCCATTGAGGACAACAACATACATGTGTCAGAGTTTGGAAGGCATGATACCGATCCACTTCTTGCACGACATAGTTATACGCTCTCAGAACAGCCACGCCGGCATCTTGCATCCCATCAACATCTTCAGAGTCATTAACCACAAAGATAAAACCAATTCTGGAGGGGGTGAGGAAAGAAGAAAAAGAAACTTCTCAAAGAACGCAACTGGTTACGAGGAATGGCAACCCCTACGGCAACCCCTGCTCAGTCGGAGGGAAACTCTGCTCCTGCAAGAAGCATCTTCCTCCAGCAAGGTCAGCAAAGGTCACCTCCGGTCAAACGGCAGGCGCACTAGGGCCCTCTGCACTTGTCCAGCAGCAATCAGCAAAGGGAAACCCACACCACCTGTCCAACAGCAGGCTCGCAAAGGCCCACTGCACTGGCCTAGCAACAGTGTGCACATCAAGAAAAGAATCCTCTACTGACACATACGGCACTGCTATCATTTGAAGTGGGAATTTTATCATATAGCTTTAAACAAAAATTGGCGAAAACAAAAATTCTCAGACTGTTAAACAGAAACAAGGGAATTTTGAGTCATCATATAAGCAACAAGAGAATCACAGGGGTAAGGAACAAAATATCTATCCTATGGTGAAACCTTACAATCAAGGTTAAAGTTTCTTAGAATCTAAAGTTTCAAACAAAGAAGCAAAACCCAGACATCACTTCTATGGACTGGTTGGAAAGTCTTTCAGAAAGCCCCGAGCCATCATCGTGCAGCAAAAGCAATTCACTAGAGACAGTCTTTCCAACAAATGGTGCCAGAACTGGACATGCACATGCAAAATAACCTATCTAAATACCCACCTTCTGCCCTTCGCAAAAAATTAACTCAAGTAGATAACAGACCTAGATGTGAAATACAACACTATAAAATTCCAAGAAGTTGCAACAGAGAAGAAAATGTAGGTGACCCTGGGTCTGTGAATGACACAGAGATCCCAAGGCCCAATCCATGGAAGGAAAAAAAAAAAACAGTGGGATTTGATTAATGTTAAAACTTCACATCTACAAAAACCATTGCTAATATGATGAGAAGACAAACCACAAACTGGCAGAAAATCTCTAAAGACAGCTATCTGAAGAAGGTCTAGTATCCCAACATTTTTCAACAGCTCCTAAAGCACCAAGGCAAGAACCAACCAATGAAACTAAAATATAGGCAACAGATCTCAACAGACACATCACCAAAAAAACCTAAAACAGATGCAAATAAACACATGAAAAGACTCTGAAGGATAGTACACCATCAAGGAATTACACGTGAAAACAGTAGCACATTGCTATGTATCGACCAAAACAGAAATAGGTACTCATAACACCAAACACTGGATAGGGTATCAAATCCTTGTTCCCACGCCTGCTGAGAATGCAAAATGGTACAGCCTTTTAGAAGATACTTTGGCAGCTTCTAGTGAAACTCAGCATGCACTTAGCTCACAATCTCATGTATATTTAAAAATTCACATACAGACTTTTGTACTATAGTTTCCCAAAATCAATGAATATATCAACTGAAGTATAACTTTAAAATTCTTTTTTTTTTAAATTTTTATTGGAAAGGCTGATATACAGAGAGGAAGATCTCCCCACCGATGATTCACTCCCCAAGTGAGTGCAACGGCCGATGCTATGCTGATCCGAAGCCAGAAGCCAGGAACTTCTTCCGGGTCTCCCACACGGGTGCAGGGTCCCAAAGCTTTGGGTCATCCTCGACTGCTTTCCCAGGCCACAGGGCAGGGAGCTGGATGGGAAGCGCAGCCGCCGGGATTAGAACCAGCGCCCATATGGGATCCCGGACATGCAAGGTGAGGACCTTAACCACTGTGCCATCGCACCGGGCCCTAAAATTAATTTTTTAAGAATTTATTCAGCAATTATCAATTTCTGTTTGCTCACAACAGCCACTGCTGGATCAGGCCAGAGCAAGGGGCCTGGCATTCTCTCACAGTCTCCCTCATGGATAGCAAGGACCCAAGTACTTGAGCCATCTCCTGCCACTTTCCAGACTGTGCCAGAGCAGGAAGCTTGATGGTGACTGGAGCTGGGCCACAAACCCAGGCACGTTGGTATGGGATGTGAGGGACCCTCTGCTGTCCTCACTACTGGGTCAGACACATGCCCCTTTATAATGGATGAATGGATACAAAGGAGAAAATAAACCACCAAGCAAAAAAAAAAAAAAGACATGACAAATCTTAAACACATATTTAGGTCAAAGAGGCCAATCTGGAAGGTTCTCTATCGCAGGATTCTGACTATGTGACTTTCTGGTTAAGGCAGCACTACGGAGCCAGTGACAAAGATCTGTGGTTGTCAGGAGTTTTGGGGGAAGGAAAGAAGGACAAACAGAAGGAGCAGAGAGGGTCTTTAAGATAGAGGATCTAGAATACTGATACTTAATAACATGATCCTTTTGTAAAACATTATCCTTTTGTCAAACTCCACACATATACAACTCAAGCAATGAATCCAACTATGGACCATGCAGCTCAGTCAAGTCATGTGCCAATATTAACTGATGGACAGGATTGTAACAATCCGAAGCCAGGAGCCAGGAGCTTCTTCCAGGTCTCCCACACGGGTACAGGGCCCCAAGGCCTTGGGTCATCCTCAACTGCTTTCCCAGACCATAAGCAGAGAGCTGGATGGGAAGCAGGGCTGCCAGGACTAGAACCGGCACCCATATGGGATCCGGGCACATGCAAAGCGAGGACTTTAAGCACTATGCTACCATGCTGGGCCCCCCGCCCCTTTTTAAGATTTATATATTTGAAACGAAGAATTACAAAAAGATAGGGAAACAGAGACCTGCCATCTGCTGATCACTCTAAATGGCCACCAAGGCCATGGCTGTGCGACATCTGCCACACTGGTGGCAGGAACCCAATCACTTGGGCCATCTTTCACTGCTTGTATGGGCACATTATCAAGCAGATGAATCGTAACTGAAGCAGCTAAGACTTGAACAGGTGCTCATACAGCCCATTCCAGCATGACTTTTGATTCCAGAATCCGTTACATGTATAACCTGGAAAGCAGGACAGCTCAAGACCTTAGGTCCCTGTCACTTATGTGTGAGACTAAAACCTGTGGCCTGGCCCAATCCTGACCACTGAATTAATTTGGCAGAGGGGAAGGGGTGTTCGAACCAGCAAGAGAAAAATCTATATCTCCTTCTCTGTGCTTCTGTTTCAAATAAAAATGTTTAAAGTTCACGCAAAATGTGCACTATAAAATTGAATGAATTTCAAAAACAAAGCAGATTTATCTTTTAGCTCCATCTTCCACAAACTTTTAGAGTGTCTTCATATGTGACTAGGTGGCAGTAAAGGGTCAGTTTGAAATGAAAATTATCCTTGTTTTTTAAAACCCTCTTATGTCTGTTGGCTGCTGGTAGGTTCCAGGCTGGGGCCATCTCCACGTCCAGAGCTCTGACTCCAGCCAGGGGCTTCTCCCTTTATCTCCTCATTTACTCCAGATATAGAAAAAGAAGTAGATGTGGAAAGAATAGTCTTACCCACTTTCCCATAGCTCTTGATCCTTGTGCCTAATTAACCATGTAAAGATTGTTAAAATAAAGAAAAATAAATAAATTGATTTAAAAACAATCCTCTTATGATGAAAACTGCACATGTATGCTATGGACAGAAGCAGCCTAAACAGTCTTATGAAAATAAACAAATGGGCCACAACCTAATTAGACTATCAGACTCTTATCATAAACTAATTCCCCTCCTTACATTTTCAGTTTTGAAAAAAGACATTAGACTTTTTCTATTAGCTAGACCAGAAATTGCAGAATTTAGCTTCTCCTGGGTCCAGTCTCATGGCAAGCACTACTGGAGAGTTCATCAGAGGTATGCCTGGTCTCCACAGCCTAGGCCAATACCTCCACGTAGGCCTACGACAGCTCACAGTGAGTACAGCAGGCTGCAGGCCTGGGGTTCTCACCAACTTCCTGCAACACAGCTCTCGGGGGCTGATGACTGAGTGCTGCATCCAGCCAAGTGGCAGTCATATAAGAAAACCTTCACTGAACTCCAAACCTCTGCTTTGCCAAGCCATCAAACTTTGCTTTACTCAATGCCCAAATTCCTACTTCCCCCTGAAACTTCAGCTTCTCAGGTGATTCAATTCCTAAAGCACCTGATGAACAGCAGCACAAAAGTTCTCGGTCAAATGCCTTGCTGAAGCGTGTACAGCACTCAGAGATTCTCTCTGCCAGGACCCTAGCCACATGGCTTAGCCATCACCCTCAGCAGCTAGCTCAGTGCTGGCCGGGAAACATGCAGCAGTGCTTGCTGGTTTAACGCTCGTTTTGTTTCCAAGTTTCCTAAGAATTCAAACCTCATCAACATATAAAATGACCACAACTTTTCAGAAGGCAAGTTCAAACGTCTTAACACTTATATGTAAATCTGTAAAAGTTTCTTCTAGCTGTTCAGTGTCATGTGAGGAGAGCTGGCATCAACTGAACCGTGCGTCTGCTGCCTCTACACAAGTCAGCCCACGGCAGTGTAACAAAGCTAACTGGCAAAGCTCACTTTGCCACAGGGTCTGTGACACGGAAACCCACTCATGAAAATTCCCTCTCCTGGCGAATAAGCTGAGACCACAAACTGTTGACAGGGGCTACTCACTAACACTTCAATGGTGAAAAGCTACTGTTCATTGACAATCAAATTCATTGTCCTAAAAAACAGTGACCTTATTTCAAGGAAAAATCAAACTTCCATTAATGATTCCAAGTATTACTTTCCCTCCAACTCAGGAGCACAAGACATGCATTTTAGAATGAGAAAAATCTCAGTGACAGCGGATACATCCTAAGACAATACCAGTGTTACCTTAGAGGTATATGATTACTGAGGAACATCTCAGCCGTGTTAATCAACTCCGCCGTGCTCTCATGTGTAGGGTCAACCATGAAAACCTGTGGGGAGAAGGGAAGTGAATCAGCAGATGGAGGATCTTCTTCTCTGTCACTCTTCTCTCTGTATATCTGACTTTCCAATGAAAATGAAATAAACAAACAAAACACAACAAGAAACACAAAGAGCACAGCCTGGGAGAGCAGAAGCAGATGGCTTAAGTCCTTGGGATCCTGAACCCATGCAGAAAACCCAGAAAGAAGCTCCAGGCCCCTGACTTCAGACCTGCTCAGCTCCGGCCTTGCAGCCATTTGAGGAACAAACCAGCAGATGAAAAACCTTCTGTCTCCTCTCTCTTTGTAAAATCTATCTCTCAAATTAAAAAAAAAAAAAAAGACAAAAACAACTTTTTTTCAGACAGCACATTCTAATCCCTAACTCAAAGATGAGGAGTACCTGTTCACACGCTTGCTGGACAATGCCACACTGCTATGATGGCTCACGGCCCTATAAATGACTGGAACATGCCAAAGGCTTCCACTGTGAATACCGAGCACATGTGGTCATCGCAGGAGGGGAAGCAGGTGGTCCACAAGCACACACCCTGCACAGGACACTAACGTAGGGAAGGCAAGGGAGAGGGCTCAGAGCTAAGGCAGGAAGGGGCAGCTTCCTTACCATGTTATGCAAGTTCCTTCTGATCTGCCGGATAACGCCAGGAAAAGTGGGTCGAAGCAACTCTTGTAGGTTAGAAGGCCATGAACTGTATCTGCTATCAAGCTCCAGGTTGTTAACCCACTAGACAAAACAACACAACATGGGGCAAACATTTTAGTGAAATGTACAGTAACAAACATTTTAAATTATGTTAAGCAGAATCACATGATTAAAGGTCATTTACAGAGATCAAGCAGAGAAACAAGTGACTAAAACAATGCAACAGGTGAAGATATTTGCAACCACCAAGACCAATGTGAGACGTATCAATTTAAAAACTCAAGTCCTTGGGACCAGCACAGTGAGTCAACAGGCTAATCTTTGACTTGTAGCACTGATATCCCTTACGGGCGCCAATTCTAGTCCCGTTCTGTAACTCTGTTTTTGAAATAAAAATTAAGTTAAATCTTTCAATTTTTTTAAAAAGGGAAACTGACGAAAGAGATTCTGCGGGAATACTGGATTATCCAAATGTTTACGTTATTTACTAGGGAACAAAAAGATAAAGTAACAGGGGAGACCGGGTGGAGGGACTGCACATCACCTCGCAATAAAGAATGACCAGCAAGCAAGAAGCAGAACTACAGAGGGATATAAACAGCGATTTGTCACATGTAGCACCATATCCCCTCCAAACTGATCTCACACAGCAAGGTCAAATGCTAACACTGATGTAAATCATTACTAAGTATGGTGAGATGTGTCACATGGTTGTGACTTTTTCTTAACAGTAACCTAAACATACTTATGCATCATAATTAAGGGCATCTTTAACGGAAGAACAAACGACACAGCATGGTTTGTCAAAGTACACAGAAGGCGTTTGACCAAGTAAGTCTTCAATAGTGATCATCTACATTCTCTTTCAATGCAATTCCTCTACCCTATGTACAATGCAGCACCCAGGCCTGGGTGCCTACAGAGTGCTGCCACATCAGCTCTGTTCCAATCTCACTTTCTCCAAGATGACCCGGTCTCTCTGACAGCTGATAGACAGGCGCTGAGGATCATATAGCAGGCAAGAACTAAAGTTCCATAAAGAGAGTTCATCAAAAACTCACAATGTTAAAAATAGCTTTAAGCTATACATGTTGTCACAAAAAACAGACAAGGCCTGTAGGCAACTGAGGAAACACAGAAGAAACACTGTCGCAGGATGTTCAGCTGAGACCTGGAGCATCACAACGGTCCTAACCACTTTATCCTCAATAGCTCGACTGGGAAACACTCGACCATCCAACATATGTGCACAGCGGCTGGCTGCGAACCTTCCAACCACAATAAAAGAATGAAATAAGAAATCCCCAAGAAAAAAATAACTGGAAACCATACAGAACATCCCCAGGCAGCAAGCCCCTAGCCGGCTCAGCTAACTCACCGTAATGGCAGGACTCCTGATGTCCACCGCGTAGTCGGACTCGGACTGCTGGATGTTCAGCTTCAAAATCTTGTGCAGAGAATGTCCCTCTATTCCCAGCCTGTGCAGGCCCTCCATCACTCGAGCTTCATTCCTCAAGGTATCAAAAAGACTGGGGGAAAACAAACAGGTGTTCAGTAGGATAAAAAACACTTGCTATGAAAAACATCCGCTCAGTTCAAACTAAATGCTAAATCAGATTAGCAGGGAAATAAAAAACAGAAGCTAACCTTTGCTTTATCCCATCAAAACACACTGAACAAAGCACCTAGGACCTGCTCACCGATGCCTACCAATGAATGCACAAAGTATCTCCAAGTTTAAACACTTAGCACAAGGATGACATAAACCTTACTTTGTTACTGCATGGCTTTAAAAACCGTATTAATCCGGGCTTGGCGCATTAGCATAGTGGTTAAAGTCCTCACCTGGAAAGTGCCGGAATCCCATATGGGTGCTGATTCTAATCCGGTGGCCCTGTTTTTCACCAAGCTCCCTGCCTGTGGCCTGGGAAAGCAGTTGAGGACGGCCCAAAGCTGTGGCGCCCTGTACCCGCATGGGAGACCCAGAAGAGCTCCTGGCTTCGGATTGGCTCAGCTCTAGCCCTTGCATCCACTTGGGGAGTGAACCATCGGACGGAAGATCTTCCTCTCTGTCTCTCCTCCTCTCTGCATGTCTGCCTTTCCAATCAAAATAAATAAAAAAATAAAAATAAAAACCAATATTAATCTGTATTGTTTAATTGCATATGAATCTATAAGTACCTGAAAATGAATTTTAATAAATCAGCAAAAGATGTTACAGGATATAGGATTCAATATCAGTGTCTATCTACAAAGACACTATGCAACATACATGTAAACCGCAGGAAAAAGAATTCAGTGTTTGCCTGGGATGTAGAAGGACAGGTGCATGAAATGCATCAGGAGGTAAAATTTGGTTTCTTTATCTCCATTAGTGCAAAGTATTTACATGGAACAAGCGCAGAGTACACAGGCTCTGCAACGTGTGTATATGCACAGATACACAATCTTACAGTAAACACGTCTGCTTTTACTAACTTGTCACTGGCATGTTAATGCAATTAGGCACGTAACAGCCAACGGAACCGAAGTGAAGTGAGCCTTGTTCGGAAGCATCAGCACGTCCTGTTATCTTTATTCTGATGTAGCCAGTGCCAACCCTGTTGATTAAATTTTAAACACAAAAGCAGAGCTCTGTGGGACTGCTCATTCAGGGGTAATGAAGATAAAATAGAGCAAGTGTATCTTAAACTGCATTTGGATAACCCAAAGGGTGGGCATGCAATGATACTTGTGGGCAGAACGCCTTCTGGACATGACATATGGCATTGTAAATAACGTTCCTTTAGGCCTGGTATGATAGCTCACCGGCTGAAGTCCTCACCTTGCCTACACCAGGATCCCATATGGGCACCGGTGCGTACCCTGGCTGCCCCGCCTCCCATTCAGCTCCCTTCTTATGGCCTAGCAGGGTGGTCAAGAAAGACCCGAAGTCTTGGGAATCTGCACCCACAGGAGAGATCCAATTGAGGCTTCTGGCTCCTGGCTTCAGCTCTGGCCAGTTGTGGCCACTTGGGGAGTGAATCAACGGACAGAAGATCTTTCTTCCTGTCTCTCCTGTTTGTAAATCTGCCTAAGCAAAAAAATAAATAAATTTTTAAAAATACATAAATAGAGCCCGGCGGTGTAGCCTACTGACTAAGGTTCTTGCCTTGAACGAGCTGAGATCCCATATGGGCGCTGGTTCTAATCCCAGCAGCTCCACTTCCCATCGAGCTCCCTGCCTGTGGCCTGAGAAAGCAGTCGAGGACGGCCCAAAGCTTTGGGACCCTGAATCCATGTGGGATGCCCAGAAGAAGTTCCTGGATCCTGGCTTCGGATCAGCATAGCGTCGGCCGTTGCACTCACTTTGGGAGTGAATCATCAGATGGAAGATCTTCCTCTCTGTCTCTCCTCCTCTCTGTATATCTGACTTTCCAATAAATAAATAAATCTTAAAAAAAAAAAAATAAATAAGCCTCCACTACTTGGAGTGCAGATGCCCTAGAGCCTGCTCCTTTCTCCCTTCCTGTGGTGAACAGGGCATCCCTGAAACACACTGCGAGCTTGAGTGGACACTGCGACAGCAGACAGCAACACTCACACTGCTCAGCCAACCTTCACACACACAGTGGGGCCTGGCAAGCCACCAGGATTTCCATCTCACCATAGGAACAGTGACCTGCACATGCCACAAGGGGCTATATGTTACAAAGAACAGATGCATCATCCATACCTGAATATGTCTTGTGTATCTAAATCAATGTGAAGTCCATTGATGAAAATAGCTGAGTCTCCAGGATGTATGCCTAAAGTTCCCTTAAAATACTGAAACATAAAAGAAATAATATATTAAAAAGCAATGAGAGAGCCCGGCGCAACAGTGTAGTGGTTAAAGTTCTTGCCTTGAATGCACCAGGATCCCATATGGGCACTGGTTCTAATCCCAGCATCCCCACTTCCCATCCAGCTCCCTGCCTGTGGTCTGGGAAAGCAGTTGAGGATGGCCCAAAACCTTGGGACCCTGCACCCGTGTGGGAGACTCGGAAGAGGTTCCTGGCTCCTGGCTTTGGATTAGCTCAGCTCCAGCTGTTGCGGCCATTTGGGGAGTGAACCACTGAACAGAAGATCTTCCTCTCTGTCTCTCCTCCTCTGTATATCCGCCTTTCCAATAAAAATAAAAATTAATCTTAACGACAACAACAACAAAAAAAAAGCAATGAGAAAACATTTTCCAAAACCACAGTATTTCTGGGTTTTATTAGGGCCCAGTGTGGGAGCTTAGCAACTAAAGTCCTTGCTTTGCATGTGCCAGAATCCTGTATAGGCGATGATTCTAATCCTGGAAGCCCTGCTGTGACCCAGGAAAGCAGCAGAGTATGGCCCAAAGCCTTGGGACCCTGTACCCCAGTAAGAGACCCGGAGGAACCTCCTGGCTCCTGATTTCAGATTGGATTAGTTCTGGCCATTGTGACCACTTGGGGAGTAAGTCAATGGGCAGATCTTTCTGTCTCTCCTGCTCTCAGCAGTGTATCTGACTTTCCAATGAAAATAAACAAATCTTAAAAAAAAAAAATCTTGACAACCTGAGGTGGACTCATATTTCCTTCTTTGTACTCCCACACACTTCTTAGGACCTAACTGAACCGAAGACTGCAAGTTCAACAGGGCACACTGCTCCTGTTTCTTTCCAACCTCTGTCAGCTTTATCACGATCGTCTTAACTGTTTCCTAATGCAGGTACGGATATCACAAGGAGAATCTGAACCCTGTGCAATGACTTTACTGGCTAATCCTCCCCTGCAAGTGCTGGAATCCCATATGGCATCAATTTGTGTCCTGGCTGCTCCACTGCCATTCTACCTCTCTGCTTGTGGCCTGAGAAAGCAGTGGAGGATGGTCAAAAGCCTTGGGACCCCGCGTGCTCATGGGGGGCCTAGCAGGAGCTCCTGGTTCTTGGTTTCTGGCTTCAGATTGACTCAGCTCTAGCCACTGTGCCACTTGGGGAGTGAACCAGCTGACGGATGATCTTTGCCGTTCCTTCTGTCTGTAAATGTGCCTTTCCAATAAAAATATTTTAAAACCAAAACAAACAAAAGAACTAAACAGAAAAATCTTACAGCTACCAAGCTTAATGGAAGTACAGAAAAATGGTGGACCGCGTAGTGGCACAGGAGGGTAGTCTTCTGCCTGCAGCACTAGCAGTTTAATTCTCAGATGATCCAGCTCCCAGCTAACAGCCCAATGTAGGAGGACAACTGATTGGATACCATTTGCATGAAAACAACTGTATACACAGAACAGGGGAAGGTGTTTCCCCCACTCCCCTCCCAACCTCAAAGACAGGGAAACAAGAGCTAACAGACCAAGGAAAGGTAGTCTCCCTCTTACTGTTGAAATGTTAATGCCTCAAACCCTCCTCCCTGATACCTAGGTGATCCTCAGTTTTGAAAAGTCTAACGTCGTTAATAAACTTGGGCTACTGACCATTAGTCAGTAGTCTGCACACATTATCACAGGCTCCATCGCCGCTGGACAGCGACCAACCTAGGAAAGGCGCAGCGGATGGCGCAGGTCCACAGGTGCAGCCATGTGGGAGACCTGGCAGCAGTTCCCAGCTCTTGGCTTTGGACAGGCCCAGTTCTGGCCACCGTGGCCATTTGGGAGTAAGTCAACAGATGGTTGTAGTCCCTCTGTCTCTCCTTTTCTCTCTATTGTAACTCTGACTTTCAATCAAAATAATACAATCTTTAAAAAAAAACAAAAACAAAGATTACCTAGCAAAGAGGAATCAAGGTGAAGAACTGCAAAGAATTCTAGAAATTTTTCTAAAACAAAACAAAATGTTTCTCCACATTTAAGAGACACATCACTTATCCAACAGTACAGAGACTTTCGTCTTCCAATGAGCATGTAGCAAAAAAAAAAAAAAAAGAAAAAAGAAAAAAATCCTATATAATTCCAGACAGTAAAACACACTTCATAAAAAGGCTTCAGACCACTCATAATTGAAGCCAAAATCCCAAGCAAAGGTAACAGTGTCTTCAATTCTTTAAATTTGCACTCTAAATTTGCATACCCCACCAAGCTTTCAATACAAGCAGAAGAGGAAAATGAATTCTCATAAAGAATGTGCTGCACTGAAAGAAAAAAACAAAAACAGACCCCAATAAAGGAGGTTAAAGGACAGTATGAGGATGTATAACAGCATAAAAAGCTACCAGCCGATATTAGAGCAGATCAAAACTGGAAAAAAAAATCACAACATAAAATAGTAAGACAGGAAAAATGACAGTAAGGAGCAATGCAGGGACACGGGTGGGAAGGAAGTAAAAGACTTCACATTCAAAACAAGACGCCAATGCACAACTAGATTGCAATCCAAGTAGGGTAGAAGTAATGGCAAGAGGAACTGCCAAGAGTTGCAAGGAGCTGCCTTGGCAAAGAATGGAACAACAGGGGTGACACACATTTAGGGAGTGTTCCTTTTCTGAAGCAAGGGGTAGCACTGTTCCATGCTTCCAGTTGTAGTTATATTCAACTCTGATGACAAGCTAAAAATGTGACCATTACAGAAATCTACAATGCTGCCATCTCTGACGGTTATACTGTTCAACGCCACAGGATTAACCTCAGACGTCCTCACGTTTCAAGACAGATCACAGAAAAATGGTCAGTATTTTGCGCCTGTTCATACCTTTTGATTCTCTTCCACTTCCGCTCGAAGTTCTGAACTCACAGCAGTTTTCGTGATTGCCCTGAGGATCAAAAATATGATCAATTGCTTAATGTTTGATACAAATGTCTTCATCTTCATTTTCCCTACTTTGAAGAAGACTCTCTTGCTCCAGAAACTACATACAAGTCAAACCTTTACAAGTGAAGCATGCATTTCCCCCTCTAGGAGGGGCGCGGCACTGCTGGAAGGCTGCTGCAGGAGCACTGAGGCAGGAGCCGTGCCTTCTTCCATCTGTCCTCCTGTTTACCATCTTTACACTCACACACCGCAGGATGAGAGAGAAAGGAGGCTGCAGGCTGCTGTCCGACTCAGAGAGGATGCAAAGTGTCCTGTTTAAGTACTACGATGTGGCAAACATGGATTTACTCTGATTTGTAATCAATATAAGTGACTTTACAAGTTAAAAAACAAATTTGTTTACAAAATATCAAGTCTGAAATCAAAACATCATATGCAGATTTCTCAAGGGAAAAAAAAGAGGGGGGCACAATTATACGTAGTGGGTATCATGGCACAGCAAATTAAGCCACTGCTGGGGCCCCACACCCCATCAGTCACTGATATGCCACTCCCAATACTGCTTCCTGCCAATTCAGCACAAGCTGGGAAAGCTGTATTAGGAGGCCAGTATTTCTGATGGACCCATGACGTGCACATGAGAGATCAGAATGCAATTCTTGGCTTGTGGCTTCATCCTGGCCTAGTCTTGGATATTTTAGGAATTTGATGAGTAAACCTATCGTTCAAAGATTTTTCTATATTTTATCTATTCCCTCCCCTAACCTCTGCAATTCAGCATTGCAAGTTAAAAAAAAAAAAATCAACCATTTCAATTAACTCCTAATAAAACTTTTAAGCCATTTTGCCATGCATTTGCGACATGTAAAGAAACATGACAGAATCAAAAGTGATGTTACAAAGTTCAAAACCTCTGCCACTAGGAAGTTGTTAAGACTCTAGCACTCAGCTGACTCATCAAAATTCAGCACCTACATCCTGAAGAAGCAAGGCCCCATCACCTAGATGGGTTACACTGGCAAATTTGGTATGCTGCCGAGTTGTTAAAGTCAAGACTGTCCTTCTCATCTACTTATCTACCATGCCCTCTACTGATGGGCATGGTCAGATAAAAGAGATCATTTAATTATAGAGATCACACATCTAGTAACTGGCAGTAATAAGAACCAACTAGGACCATCCCCACACACTGGGCTTGCCCTCTCAGTAGAACATTAGTGGGGGGAACAAGGTACTGTTTTTCAGCACTTTTGTATTTCACTGACCTCATTGGGCATGTAAACACAAAGATAAATGGGTACTATATTAAAGAGAAGAATAAATTGAAACCTTTGTATTACCTGGCTTTGGTAGGGAAATTCTGACTAAGATCCTTCATAACCACTAAAGCTAATTCAACAGGAGCGGCCAAGATTCGAGCAGCAGTCTGGAAACTCAGATCTGTAAAATGCCAGATAAAATGTAGAGCGTTATTCACCTATCGCAATGAAAGGCAGAAACAAATTCACATTCATTTATCGTCATTTTCATGGTAACGATGCCTTAGAAAGCAGCTCTTGTGATCCAGCATGGCTCTCCAGGAGGCCACTCTCCTGAGGCCCAGGGCTAACAGGACAGGGGAACATGGGGCTCTGCCCCGTGACAAACAGATCATTCTGATGACACAGGAGATAAGCTGGCCCGGAGTCCACGCCTAAACATTCTTACCACTTCTCAGAGTGGTGTGGACAACGACTGAGGAGATGAACCATGCAGGAAACAGCCCTTGGGGGCACTCAATCTACATTAAAACTCATCCTGTTGGTGTCACTGTATTGATAAATCAGTATTTTATTTTGCAAAATTCATTCATGCTTCCAAACAGGGTGTTTGTGGAGAGAACCATCACACTTCACTTTATGCACCAACAGCTGATACATGGTAAAGAGAACTGTTTTGAAAAATTTTGAATAATATTTGTTGCATTACTGGAAACTCTGCATAATGAGCTCCCTAAAAATTGTGCTTAATGACAAGTGTGGTTAATAAGACTAACCATTTGATCTGAAATTTATAAGGAATACAGGAAAGCACCGAATATAAGCAGGTCATTACATGAGGAAAATGTACTAGGGTTCCTAAGAAATCAAAATGTGGAAGAATAACACTAAGCTATCTCCTGACTTTGTTCACATTTCCCAGTAGACAATGGAATTTCCAAATACTTGTTTGGTGCACATGGAAAAGCAAATGAGAAGCTAGAGGTTTTAAAGGGATCCATGTTGGTTTTGCTTTCTTATGAAAATATTTGCAGTTCAGCTAAGAAAAGTGAACTAAATTCAGATGTTCATCTGTTTATGAATTGAAATAAAAATGGCATTTCACTAAACAAAACAAAATGGAAATCACTGCACAGTACCCATGGTTTAATTTTAGATGGTCTTCCCTTCACAGATCCCCATTTATTAAACCATTCCTGAAGCACCCCAATAAAACATTACAGTTCGCACTAACACAATCAGCAGAGGACAAATCAAGCCCAAACTGTTTTCCCTCATTTCTATTTCTAAAATATGACATTAACACTTTCAGGAACACAGACAGGGAGGGAGAAATCTATGAAGGAGGAAGTAGATACATTCCAGCACATTATCGTGCCTTAACACTCTACTGAGACGCAGCGTAGGAAATGCGCACATACAGGAACATGAAGGCACTGAGAAGTATTCAGTGCTACAAGCCTGAGACAGAAAATCCTGGCACGCATGTGCTGTTCTTCCCTAGCACTACCAGAGTACACAAACCTGACTAATCACGGCAAAGGATGTCTTTAAAATCTGCGACATCCCATGATTAGATACAGCTAAATTCAAACACTACATTTTTCAGTACCACAAACTTTGACCCAAAAGCAGACGAGTGATGTCTCTACGCTACTATTACCTTGCAACTGCCAGACTTTCAAAGGCGCCATTTCATTGGTGCTCTCCACCAGATGCTTTCTGAGTTCCTTCAGCTGCACTGACAGATCAGGGTGCAGATCTCTGAAAGAAATAGTCAATTAGGCTCGGCTATCCCGCTCCTACGAATAGACCCAAAAGAAATTAAAACTACCAATGTGAACTGGATCTATAATCTTATATTTACAACAGCAGCACAGTCTACAATAGCAAAGACATGGAAACAACCCAGATGCCAATCCAAAGAGGAGTGGTCAAAGAAACTGCGATCTACTCCATGGAATATTGCTCAACTATTAAAAAGAATGAAATCATACAATATGCAGACAATGCGATGATGGACTGTCTGACATTGTCTGTACCAGCGATGTCAGGGCACACTAAAATAGCACACTGGTGCAACTGTGACTACTTATGAAGAGTTGTGACATTATGGGAAAAAAATCAATCAGGGGTAGGAAATTGGAAGGAGGGGAATTACAGACTATACAGAATTAATCGTACATTAAATTTCAAAAACAAAAATTTCAAAAAAAGTCTGTTAGTTCTTTCCACTATCCGTTCTTTCCCAAAGCAAATTTAAAAGGAAGCTGGCAACAACTCTAACTTCCCTTGTCTAATCCAAGGGTATTCTTCCCTGTAAGTTAAAAAAAAAAATCATAAATTTGAGGGACTTAAAAGATAAATTAGTTATTGGCAAATATGATGGCTAATCTGGTTAATCCTCTACCACCAAATGCCAACATGTGATTATGGGCGCTGGCTTGTGTCCTGGCTGCTCCACTTCCCATCCAGCCACCTGCTTATAACCTGGGAAGGCAGCTGAGGATGGCCCAAGGGCTTGAGGTCCTGAATCCACATGAAACAGGTTCCTGGCTCCTGGCTTCAGTGTGGCTCAGCTCCATCCGGGATGGCCATTTGGGGTGTAAACTGAGGTATGGAAGCGCTTTCCTCCTCTGTTTCACCTTCTCTCTTTGTATTGTGTTTTCCAATAAAAATAAATAAATATTTGAAAAGCACCACTGCAGTGGTGATCCCAGTAAGAGGAAAAGCATGGTGATAACACACACACAGCAGGTAACCAAGGAGATATCAACTTCCCCTCCAGGGCTTCACTTGCCTATCTTTTTTAATGCTAATTTATTTTCTTTCTTAAGATTCATTTGCTTATTTGAAAGTCAGTGTTACATGGAGAGGGGGAAGAGGCAGTGAGAAAAACAGATCACTCCTCTGATGGCCACTTAATCAGGGCGAGCCAAAAGCTTCTTCCCAGGCCTATACATGCGGGGTACCCCTTCACTGCGAACTGCATCAGAACTGGCAAACCAGGACAGGAGTGAGCGCCTCTGTGCCCTGTGGGATACGGGCACTGCAACTAGCCTTTTATCAGCTATTCCACCATGCTGGCCTCATCGTTGCTTTTTAAATGAAAGATGGCTTATGTGTGGAGAAAAACAGATAACGTTATAACCAGTTATCGGGAACAAAAAAGCAAGTATGATAGCAACAATCATTTCTGCGTGGTATTCGGAAAGTGCATGGAATGTAAAAAACTATACATGAAAATCAAAAACTTTGGTACAAAAACAAGTTTATCTTTTAATCCTACATATATCAAACGTTTTGAAGTAACCTTATTTTTTCCATAGTTTTTCTTTTTGTTTTTTTTTTTTGTTTTTTTTAATTGGAAAGACAGATTTAGAGAGAGAGAGCGCTTCCATTCAGCTTTCACTTGGCAAGTGGCTACAAAGGCCAGAGTTGAGCCAATCCGAAGCCAGGAGCCAGCAGCGTCTTCCAGGTTTTCCACATAGGTGCAGGATATGGGATCCTGAAGCATGCAAGGTGAGGATTTAGCCATAAGGTTATCAAGCCGGGCCCTCCACTGTTTTGTGAAAAGAATTTTTTTAATATTCATTTATTTTCATTGGAAAGGCAGATATACAGAGAGCAGGAGAGACAGAGAGGAAGATCTTCCACCCAATGTTTCACTCCTCAACTGGCTGCAATGGCTGGAGCTGCGCAGATCCAAATGAGAAGCCAGGAGCATCCTCCAGGTCCCCCACATGGATTCAGGGTCCCAAAGCTTTGGGCCGTCCTCGGCTGCTTTCCCAGGCCACAGGCAGGGAGCTGGAAGGGAAGTGGGTCCTTCATGATTCAAACTATATGGGATGAGCCCGGTGGGATAGCATAGAGGTTAAAGTCCTCACCTTGAATGCACCAGGATCCTATATGGGCGTCGGTTCTAATCCCGGCGGCCCTACTTCCCATCCAGCTCCCTGCCTGTGGCCTAGGAATGCAGTTGAGGACGGCCCAAAGCTTTGGGACTCTGCACCCGTGTAGGAGACCTGGAAGAAGCTCCTGGCTCCTGGCTTCGGATTGGCTCAGCTCCAGCTGTTCCGGCCACTTGGGGAGTGAATCATTGGATGGAAGATCTTCCTCTCTATCTCTCCTCCTCTCTGTATAACTGCCTTTCCAATAATAAATAAATAAATAGCCATATGGGATCCCGGTGTATTCAAGATGAGTACTTTAGCTGCTAGGCTACCACACCAGGCTCAGTTTTCTGAAGTTTTAACTTTTCAAAATAAAAAGGAGAAAAATGTTGCCAGTTGTAAAATGAAATTTTTCAGGCTAAATGCTTATAAACCTTTTAGTTACATAAATATAATTCCAGTTATTTGGTTTTGTATGATCTTAAAACACAATGCACTTCATTTAAAGCTAACCAAATGGGTCATCAAAGGCAGAGCTATGAAAGCTGGATGAACTACACAGCTGGTTGGTAGATTAGTTTTGTTCTTGTAAATGCCAGGACCTCAAAATGTCTTAAATGCCACCAGCAGGAAATTAAAATGTGTGCTCAACCCTTCACCATCCAGCCTATCCATTTACGGTTGCTTCCTTCAAACTCTTCATGATAAAAATGTCAGAAGAGTGGGACCAGCCTGGTGCCACAATGAACCAAGCCACATGTAGAAGGCCAGCAGTGCATGCAGAGACTGGCTTGAGTCCTGCTGCTCTGCTTCAGTCCAGCTCCAGGACAATGCACGAGGAAAGCAGCAGCAGATGGTCCAGGCCTTCGGGTCCCTGCCCCCCAATGTGGGAGACCCAGATGAAGCTCCTGGCTTTCCGTGGCCCAGTCCTAGTTTTTACTGCCATCTGGGGATTGAGCCAGTACACGGAAGATCTCTTTTTTCTGTCTCTTCTTTGTAACTTTACCTCTCAAATATTTAATAAATAAATCTTAAAAAAAAAAACTTCCTATGTCTTAATTAACAATTTTCAAAGCATGGAAGAAATAACTGCAGAAACCAAAAAGACTCTTCAACTACAAAATACTTTCCGGGAGCAGAAGGGTTGTACACCACCCACCGTAGTCAGCATTCCATTTGGGGAACTGGTTCATCACCCAAACTGTTCCACTTCCACTCCACCTCCCTGCCTGCCTACGGCCAGGGAGAGCAGAAGGAGACGGTCAAAGCCGTGGGAATCCCAGCTCAAGTGAGACCAAATCCAGTCATTGCAGCCATTTAGGGAATGAAACTGGGTAAAAGACCTCTCTCTCTCTCTTTCTCCTTTTCTTGGGGTAACTCTGCCACTCACCAGCCGTTGCAGCTGTGTGGGGAGTGAATCATGCGATGGAAGACCTTCCTCTCTGTCTCTCCTACTCTCTGTATATTTGCCATTCCAATAAAATACATATATGATATGTTTATAACCTTCTCTTTCAAATAAATAAATGTTTTTAAATTTTTTCATAAAATGGCTATGGAATTAAGGAATTTTTAAAATTCAATAAAGACATTTATTTTCCCTTTTCATATAAAGCAAGTTCTAATAAAATGTATTTCAATTCAACATGCATCAAAGTAGGTATAACTCTTTTACATTTCCTTCAGACTATGTCTGACACAAGCAATCATGACACTTGAACTTAAAACGCATCTTTTTGCTTCAGAAAAAGTTAAGTCAAACATTTGATTTCTCCTATTATGTCAATCAAAAACTGATACATAACTATATCCCATTAACTGAGACTCCCAGAAAGGGAAATTGAGAACAGAAAGGCAATGACAGCATCATTCTAAAATAGCAGGCTTCCGAGGCTGGCACTACGACACTACTGCTCAGCATGCCACTTTCTGACTCTGGCATCCTACATGGGAGCACTGGTCCAGGTCCTGGCTACTCTGGTCCTGCTCAGGCTTCCTGTTGATGTGCCTGGGATAGCAGCAGCAGGTCACCCAGTACTTGCGCCCCTGCCTCTGCCATGGGAGACCAAGACAGCTCTGAGCTGCTGGCTTCAGCCTACCCAAGCCCAGCCATTCCAGTATCTACGGAATAAACAGCAGATGGAAGATCTCTTTCTCTTTCATTCTGCCTTTCAAAGAAATAAATCTTCATTTTTCATACTATACTTATAAAATGTAATAGCAAGGAGATCTGTAACTCAGACAACAGTCGGCATTACGATGCTTGGCCTGCTGGTCAAGACACCATTTGGGATCACTTGTCCCATGCGGGAGTAGCTGAATGGATACCCAGCTCTGTTCCCAACTCCACTTGCCTGCTACTGTACCTGGGAAATCTGCACTGAGTTCCCAGAACTTAGATTCAGCCTGAAGCATAGAGCATTGTAGGCATACGGAGAGTAAACCAATGCATGACAGTCTCATTCACTACAAGTTTAAAGAGAATAAAACCATTTCCGGGGAATAGTGTCATGGTTAAGCCTCTGGCTGCTACATTTCTGATTCAGTTCTCTGCTGATGCACCTGGGAAAGCAGTGGGGGATGGCCCAAATGCTTGAGCCCCTGCATCCACAAGGGAGACCCGGAAGAAGCCTCCGGGTTCATAGCTTTGGATCAGCTCAGCTCTGGCCATTGCAGCCATTTGGGGAGTAAACTAGTGAGCAGTACATCTCTTATTCTCTCACCTCTCTCTATAAATCTGCCTTTCCAATGAAAATAAATAAATCTCACCCAGTGATGCATTAAGGGTACTTCACAAAATACATAGGAGAGGCATACCTTAATTTTCCAAAAAGAAACCCCTGAACTTCATCAATAGGGTCACTTTCACCAATCACCGTGGTGTTTACTTCAGTTCCTGTAAAACCACACCAAATGCAAGGCTAAACACTCAGATGAGAAATTAAAATGTCACTAAATAAAGTTTGAGCAATGCTAAAACAAGGCAAAAACACATGAAATTACAATGTCATTGAAGAGGTTAAGCATTTTACAATGATTCTCTGAACAAACAGAATGTGTTCTACCATTTCTTATGTTCCAGGAAAACAAATGTATTTTTTTCTCCTTAATTTTGGAAAATTTTCATTGCTAAAAATTTCAAAATTAATAGCTACACAAAAAATTTATGATGTCAAAATTATGCATAATTTGTAATCCTAAATAAAATTACTGAGAAAAAAAGAATCAGAGGTACTGGATTTTTTTCTATTTACTTTGTAATTCCATTCGCTTAAAATGAGCTAGAAGAAAATAAAAGTCTAAAACTTGCGGTTGAGAAAATGAATTCAAATCCTGGAGTATTACAACAGGTAGTAGAGTAAACCATTCTATGCACAGAAAATATAAATAAAACGGTTCATTAGCAATACAGGAGTTTAATTTCACCTTAGAGTAGCAAATTAATGGCTATTAACCACATCAATAATAGCTATTGCTAATTAAAGTTTTGCGCAATTTCATTGCTAAATTCATTATCTATTCCTTCCAAATACTGGAAGAGGCATATATCATTGCCTTCATTCCACAGAGGGGAAAAAAAAAACCATTGAAAATTTGCTTAAAGTCACCCATAAAATGTGACAGAATAAGAATTCCACAAGGGCCCATCTTATTCCTAAATCTAATCTTTTCATCACAGAAACAGATTCTCCTATAACCTGTATGTAACGGAAAGAGAACACGGTGCTCTTATTTTTACAAATTCACCTTTCACCTGAGTATCATCCTTTGCTTTGTATTCAGTGCTCTTAATGGCCAATTCCACACCATAGCCAGAGAGATACACGGGTTCCTTCCTGGGATTCTGCAAGCAAACCAAGGATCCATCATTAAAACCTGACTCTTCCCCAGGCGCAACAAGATCACATAATACACAGCAGATATTATCACAGAAAAAGTAACCACTGGCATGCGTGCAATCTATGGCTGGAAACAGGCCCAGCTGGGGAGCTAAGAGGACACGCTGACTCAGATGGGAGTCCCACGGAGGAGGCGCAGGGGCTGGAATGGAGGCTGCATTCCGATCAGGATATGGTTGTAGTCTCCCTTGGCACAAGTGTGGATTGGGACTGGACGCACCAAGTCGGGCTAGACTCCAGCACCACCTGTTGCTCATGAAATCAAGGCTAGATATAGAACAGACTAGGCTAGATCTCTGCCCCTACTGTGTCATGTGTGAGCTGTGTCTGACTATGGACAAGCCGTGGCTGGGCTGAAACATCCAACAGTAAGAACCAGATTGAGTTAAAGGCCATCCAGCAAAGGCCACTGTTCCTGCTAGGACAGAAGGTGGACCGAGTAAGCCTGGCTCACACACCCACCAATATGCATGAAATCTGGCATTGGGAGAGGTTCTGAAGGAAGAGCCTGGGCAACTCCTCTGGCAGGACACAGACTTGGCAGGTAAGCGCAAGAAGCATGATAGGAAGCAGCCCAGAACAGACCATGGAAAGTTTCCCACTGACATACATTAGGCATGGGTCGGGGGCAGACCCGGCTGAATCAGATCACATCATCCACTGGCAAATCTAAGCACCAGAACAGTGTGGGTCAAGCCAGGTTCGGTCACAACAAAAACTAGTACACTTTACGGAATGCCAAGGTGAGGTTATCTGTACTGGATGTGACCGCAGCGCCCAACCAGCACACATGAGAACCGGGAAGGGAGGGGACAGAACCGGCAGGGGAGATATGGGTGGGGGGGTTCCCTTGCTGGACAGCTGCTCCCACTGAAGAGCATGAGCGGGGATGGGGCCAGACCAGACTAAGCAGGGCTACAACACCTGTGCGCCTCATGTGGCCTAGATCAGGGAAAAGCCAGGCTGGGATGATTGTTCCTACTGGTGCAAACTACAATTAGAGTGGGTGAGGGTTGGTTGGGCTTAGTTACAGCACCAGCTGGCAGAAGTGGCACTGGGGGCTAATTCTGTCAAGTTAAAGTGCAGAACCACCTGGAGAGGTCATAATCCAGGAGTGGGAGTGGCCTAGGATGGAAATAGTGGACACCTCCCTCTTGGGTTACCACTCCCATGGGAGGGTACAAAAACTAGGACAGCAGCTGGGGTGGCTAGACAGAGAGGTAGGTACCCAACAACATCCATGAGGGCTGGATAGTTGAGCTATTTAGATGGAACTAGGCTTTAATACTCATTGACATGTAGGAGAGCCAAATGGGATGTGGGACAGACTGGACTAGACTGCTGTATATACTGGCAAACCAGGGTAGGGGGTGTGCCTGGTGTGGGTTATTGTGGGTTGCTCCAAATAGGCTGCAGCTCCCACTGGTTTTATGTGAAGGCCGAGTATGTGCTGGGCAGAACCAGGCTGGACATTGGTTCTGGTGGAAGTCAGGAGTGAAAACAGAACCGACCCAGCAATTGCAACCACCAGCTGATAGGGGCAAGGGACTGTGCTGGGCCCTGTGTTTGCTAGTACATACAAGAATCTGGTCTGGGAACACCTCAGACAAAGTTTCTTTAGGGATCTCCCCAGTCGAACAGCCGGACTCAGAACCCTAACCATGAAAAGACAGAGGACAGAACAAGTCAATCAATCACCTCAGTCATAAGTTGGCACTGAGAAATGGGGCAAACAGAGACTCTGAGATGGACTATGTCAATCAGAGGATTCTTCAACGACCTCATAGTGCTTGGAGTTCGAGACTTGCAGCAATTCATAACTGCTGAATTATCAAAACCACAAGAGCAAGACGCTCGGCGCATGCGCCACATCAGGGACCTGGGATGAGTGGATGGGAGACTGGGTGGGGCTTCTCCCTCAATGTCTCCCTTTACCTCAGATACATGAAGGAAACAATGTGGGAAGAATAGTCTTACCCACTTTCCTGTAGCCCCTGAATCTTTTTACCCTAATTAACCATGTAAAGATTGCCAAAAATATAATTAAAAAATAAAAAAACAGTTGCACAGTCAGCCAATACTTACAGATACATAATGTCTCAACACATAGTTGATTTTGCCTGCATCACTCTTTGATATAAGCTGGTGGTGGAAATTAAAAAATTCCTCAGAGCCAATCTCAGAGTACAAAATCACCACAGGGCTCTCAGGGTTAGTGGAAGGGTATCTGTGATCTCCTTTGAACAGAAAAGGTTTGGGCCTGGAAAGTAAACACGACAAGATTAAAATGGTAACAGAAAAACAGCTTCATGAAAATCATACAAAATATAAAAGCACTATTATGGTTATTTAAGTAAAGATTATAGGCAGTTTAATATCAAAAGTATCACAGCCTTAGGTAGGATGTACTTAGTAAGATCAATGATAAGTCCAGGTTTCACACATGAGCACCAAAAACTTTGTGGAAAAGCCTATTCTGAAAAAAGCTCCCGGGAACTACACACTCTTTGGCACCACAATATCCAGTTTTTCCTCCCACTTTTCCACCAACTTTTTGAAACCCCCTGTACCTCTTCATGATTTTTAAAAGATATATTAAGCAAATCAAATACATGTAACAAGCATAAAGTAAACTTCTATTGGTCATTGTTACCAATTACTGAAGAGAAAAAAAAAGCCAGAGAGCGAATACGGACCCAACTGAAGTATGACAATTTCAGTTTGCTTATTTTCTCCCTTATAAATGAAATGTGGTTATTCTTTCATTGGAAAATATTAGGTACAAATAGTAAGAATAAATAAATAAATAAATAAAATCAACAAATAAAAGTAGATAATGGATAACTTTAAATTTGTAACTTGCCAATTACAGTCAGGTCTCCTTTCTCTTCACATTGTAACTAACATGCTCTTTCTATTAATGGACTTAACATTCATTGGATAATCGAATATACAGAGAGGAGAGACAGAAAGGAAGATCTCTGTCCGATGATTCACTCCCCAAGTGAGCACAACGGTCAATGCTTTGCCGATCCGAAGCCAGGAGCCTCTTCTGGGTTTCCCGCGCGGGTACAGGATCCCAAAGCTTTGGGCCGTCCTCGACTGCTTTGCCGGGCCACAGGCAGGGAGCTGCCTGGGAAGTGGAGCTAAAGGGACACAAACTGGTGGCCATATGGGATGCCGGTGCCTTCAAGGCAAAAGGACTGTAGCCACTAAGCTACTGCATTGGGCCGCCTAACAACTTATAAAACATCTCAAAAAAAATTCTTGAGGTTTAATTATTTTCAAGATACAAGTCACAGACTTTACAACCTACTAATCTCTGCTATAATATTCAACAGAAAGTAAAGACACAGAGCAGACATTACAATAGCAAAAAAAAAGAAAAAAGAGAGGAGAAAAGAAACCTTAAAAAATCATCAGTTAAAACTAAACACAAGACACACTTACATAAGTTATTACACATCTGCTAAAGATAATGAGATACACCTACTTGCACTAAATGAAAAGATGTCTCTTGTAAAAATAAACCTACCTACGTTCATAAATTTAAAACTATGGAAAAGATTTAAAAGTAGTTACCACCTCTCAGAAGAGGACATGATAGCATTCTTCATGAAGGCCTGCATTGTTACTGTAACACATTAACGGATGCTTTTTGTTTGTTAAGGATTACAATGCCTTTGCTTTTGTCTGCCCCTTTACCAGTGTCCACACCCTGAGCCTGAGAGGACTAGAACAGACAGTGCATTTCTGGTCTCATCCTAGGTAAGAAGCACTGACGCCAGGCAGACAAGCTCACTCCAGACCTAAGCCACCTACAAAGGCATCAGTGCTTCTGAACGAGCAAACCCACGCAACAAACAGATGGTCGGCACGCTGCTCAGAGTGTCAGAGCAGGTGAGGATGGCGTGCTGCTGCAGCACACGGCACGGAGTGGTCCATCCCAGCCCTTCACTAGGGAACTCTGTGTTTAGGTAAAAAATGTGGGCATGTTAATTACCAATTTAATACCCAAATAAGGCTTGTATTTATTGTCTGAATGATCTCTTCTGTCTGAAGCTAATAATATCCTGAGCGATCATTGCAATTAATATCATCACTGCAGGCACTGGCCTCAATACACACAGTATTCCCTCCAAAGCTAACGACAGGCCTATGAGATCTGATCTCAGATAGTTGTTACTGGACAATAACCCATCATATTACATGTTCCTATCACCTCCACTCTGAAGTGAGATGAGAAAAAGAAACACTTCTCGTTCCATGAGATGGAGCTGAGATTCAAATCTAGTGTGCCCAGCTCCAGAGTCCATTACACCCAAAATGACAAGATACACAAGCAAAAGGAGAAGGCGGAGTTAACACAGCAGGTGTAAGAGGCATGACGCTTAAATACACGTGCAGCCTACCTTTCAGACGCTGTCGGCAGGAGAGTCTCAACGGCATCCAAATCACACGTCTTCTCTCCGTGCACTGAGAAAAAGGAGCTGCAGCCTTCTGCCGGGAGCTCGTCAGCCGCTATCTGTCACACACGACACAACCAGGGGGTCCATGAAGGCATGCACATTCGAAACAGGCGATCAGAATATAATCAAATAACAGCAACGAAGGCAGACATGAACAACTACCCAACATTCAGGCCAGAGTTCTCTTTGTGTTAACTTCACTGGGTAACTCCCGTCAGCCACGAGCTAAAGTGGAAAGTTTCATCGAAATTCTAACTAAGAAAACAGAAAAAGAAGTCCAGAGAATAAAAGCCACACTTTATGGAAAAGTAAGCTTACAAATGCCAATTCAAACCCCAAAGTGTAACAATGTTCAACTTTATCCAAACACGAAAATTAACTTGAAACCCCTCACGGAAATGGCAATACATAATAGAGTCTAAAATTAACCAAGCAGGGACTGGCTTGATGGCTCAGTGGCTAAATCCTCGCCTTGCAACCACCGGGATCCCATTTGGGCACTGGTCTGTGTCCCCACTGTTCCACTTTCCTTCCAGCTCCCTGCTTCTGGCCTGGGAAAACACATAAGGACAGCCCAAAGCCTCGGGATCCCGCACCTACGACTCAAAAGAAGCTCCTGGGGCCCGGCACGGTGGCGCAAGTGGTTAAAGGTCCTCGCCTTGCACGCCCGGGATCCCATATAGGCGCCGGTTCTAATCCCGGCAGCCCTGCTTCCCTTCCAGCTCCCTGCCTGTGGCCCGGGAAAGCAGTCGAGGACAGCCCAGGGCTTTGGGAACCTGCACCCGCGTGGGAGACCCGGAAGAGGCTCCTGGCTTCGGATCGGCATAGTATCGGCCCGTTGCGCTCACTTGGGGAGTGAATCATTGGACGGAAGATCTTCCTCTCTGTCTCTCTGTATATCGCCTTTCCAATGAAAAAATAATAAAAATAAATCTAAAAAAAAAAAAAAAAAAAAAGAAGCTCCTGGCTGTGGATCAGCTCAGCTCTGACCGATGCTTCCATTAGGGAAGTGAATCAGCAAATGGAAGACCTTCCTTTCTCTCTGTTTCTCCCTCTCATTGTAAATCTACTTTTCCAATAAAAATAAATAAATCTTTTAAAAAAAAGTCAAAAAACAAAAAAATATGTACACAATAAAGTAAAATGATCAAAAGTGCACGCAAGGCATTCTAGGAAAAGGCTGAATGGGATGTCAGTTTATTTGTGGAGTTACTTATTTATTTACACCAAGACCTAAAGGGACAAGTCAATTTGTAATGTTAATCAGAGGCATTTTGAGAAAGTCAAGCAAAATAGGATAAGTAAAGGACATAATGACAAGTAAATCTGTGTGCACTGCTATTATTTATTTAGTTAGTTTAAGATTTATTCATTTTTATTGGAAAGGCAGATACACAGAGAGCGGGAGAGACAGAGAGGAAGATCTTCCATCCAATGGTTCACTCCCCAAGCAACCGCAATGGCTAGAGCTTAGCCAATCCGAAGCCAGGAGCCAGGAACCTCTCTTCTCGGTCTCCCAGGCGGGTGCAGGGTCTCAAGGTTTTGGGCCATCCTCAATTGCTTTTTGGTAAATTACTTTAGAAAAGTACAAACCTTATGATTATCAAGCATGGCCCATCTTATTTATCTTCCCATCATACCTCGTGGGAACACTTTGAAACAAATCCCAAACAACTTTTTATCATGTATAATGTTTAAATATGTAGCATTAAAAGGTATTTTTAAATATATCATCATTACACTTCCTACCAAAAAGTCAACAGAACTCCATGGAGATGGCAACTAGCAACATAGTTTACAACCTCCCCCAGTTCCCCTACAAAAACAGCAGCTTGAAAGCAAGCCCCAAAACTCGTATTCTGGTGTTTCTTTCCAATGAATTGGCCACTACATGTTCCAAAGTTCTGAAATGGCCAACAGACCATGGAAAGACATTTCTTTAGGCTCCTGTTTGAAACCAACAGCTTCGGCACACTGCTGGTCTTGATTCAGGGCCACACAGATGGCACTTCTGATAAGGCTGGGGAGAAAGGAACACCCCCCCTACACCCAACACACCAACGAGGCAGGCAGGGATGCAGCGGACAGCACAGGCACCCCTAGGGAGGAAAAACCCCAAGCAACAGGTGCTAACTGAGAGGTGTGGCGGCCATCGAGCTCTGCTCACATCAGAATCAGCTGAACATGGGCCACCCAAGTAAAATTCACCAGGGATGGGGGAGTTTGGCACTCTGCTCTCCCCAAACTCACAGGAAGACACCTGCTGAGAGCAAGCTAAAACTTGGATAGGACAGAGAGGCAAACAGCAGATAGGGTCTGAATGAAACCGTGAGTAACTATCAATTTGGAAGCCACCTTATTTTCTTGACACTGCACTTCTAAAATATAAGCAAAGCTAACTTCACATCAAAACATGCACAAGCCTATGCCAAATCCTCTACCAAGCTACAGTAAGACAATGAGCAGACCAGTATTTAGGTAAGAGACTTGACAGCAGTGATGGAAACCCTCATCTGGCAGCTGAGCACTGGACAAGAGGCAGCTTTTTTTTTTAAAAAGATTTATTCTATTTCATTGGAAAGTCAGATATACAGAGGAGAGACAGAAAGGAAGATCTTTCATCCGATGAGTCACTCCCCAAGCAACTGTAACGGCTGGTGCTGCACCCATCCGAAGCCAGGAGCCAGGAATTTCTTTCCAGGTCTCCCACACGGGTGCAGGGTCCCAAGGCTTTGGGCTGTCCTTGACTGCTTTCCCAGGCCACAAGCAGGGAGCTGGATGGGAAGCAAAGCTGCTGGAACTAGAACCCGCGCCCATATGGGATCCTGGCGCATTCAAGGCGAGGACCTTAACCATTAAGCCACCGTGCTGGGCCCCACAAGGTAGCTTTTTACTTCAACAACTTGGTTAATTTTTATTTAAATAGCCTTTTAAGGCCTGAAGCTACGATACTGGGCAGTGTAGTCACAGCCAGTGAGATCCTATACAGACAGAACACAGATAAAACAAGCAAATTATAATGCATTAAAGAGATGATATAACATAAAAGATTACCTAGTCAGAATCAAAAAGCTCAGAAACAAGGTAACATAACTCTAACATAAGAAGACATTCCTGAAACAAAAGATGATTTCAATGTTTGTATTCGTTATTGTATTTGAAAAGCAGAGAGGAAGACAGTGAAAGAGCAAACAGACACTGAGAGAAAGATCTTCCATCTGCTAGTCCACACCCCATGAAGCCCACAATGCCAAAGTTAGACCAAACCAGCCAGAAGACCAGTGCTTCATTAAGATCTCAGATATGGGTGGGACAGACAACACTGGCAAGCATGGGAACCAGGGTGGGGATGGGCTTGCTGGGGGTTGTGGGGAGTCACCCCGACTAGGCTGAAGCGCCCACTGGTTTGCGTGAAGGCAGAGTATGAAGTCGGCAGGATCAAGCTGGACTGCAAACGCCATCGGTTCGCGTGGAAGACAGGGCTGGAAACAGAACTGACCCAGCAATTGCAAGCACCAGCATATGCAGCAGCTGACTGGGGTGATGGACTGTGCCAGACTCTGCACTGGCAAGCACACACAAGAATCAGGCCTGGGATCACCTCAGATGAAGTTACTTTGGGGATCCCTCTAACTGAACTGCTGATCTCAGAACCCAAACCATGAAGAGACTATTTCAGCCAGTGGATTCTGAAGAGATTTCATCATGCTTGGAACGGCGAGATTGGCAGCAATGCAGAACTGTTGAACTATCAAAACTTGAGCAGGACC
Organism: Ochotona curzoniae; assembly: GCF_017591425.1. Classification (NCBI taxonomy): domain Eukaryota; kingdom Metazoa; phylum Chordata; class Mammalia; order Lagomorpha; family Ochotonidae; genus Ochotona; species Ochotona curzoniae. Next base: position 7,377,752 of record NW_024465699.1, read on the forward strand.
CTCGGAGCGAGCTTACATCGAGGACCTGGGATGGGTAGGAGGGTGGGTGGGTTTTGTGTATTTTTCTTTCTTTTTTTTTTTTTTTTTTTTTTTTTTTGCTTTTCCTCTGACCCCAGATACAGGAGGGAAAATGATGATACTAGTGTGGAAACAATGGTATTACCCACTTTCCTGTAGCCCTTGACCCTTTGTACCGATCAACTAAGTAAGATTATTTTTAAAAACTTAAAAAAAAAAAAAAAAAGATCTCACATGTGGGTTGCAATGATAATCTGCTGCCTGCCAAAGAATACTCCAGCAGGACTTTGCAATTGGAGGTCAAACCAGGTACTGTGACATGGGCCATGGGCCTTCCCAGCTGGGTGTGAGCCACCGACCCAAGGCTGCTCTGAAAGCACTTCACTAAAAGGATACATTGCCCACCTGAGCATACTGGCACAGAGCTAGCAGCATCAAACCGCGATCTGATACGTTACGCCTTCAAAGAAAGTTCCATGTCATCTCTGGCTAAAAAGAGCGAGAGACCTTGAAGGCTATCATCAGTGGTTTCTGGAAAGCAACCTTACGCTGAAAGAAAACAGTCTGTGCTTAATATAGGCAAGGAAAGAAAACAGGAACCACGACTTTGTATCTAGACTTTGCAAGTACAGAGTACACACCAGAACTATGACATAACAATTGCAAAAGGAATGGCAGTATTCTTCCCCGGAATCCTTCCTGACGTCTTCAGAGGGAGGGTACTCATCAGGAAAGCCAACCGAGGACACTGTGTGAGGCACGGCAAGTGAGCAATTAAGACCTGAAGTACCTCTAGAACTAAGACAAAAGAACGGCAAAAGGGAAGTCAGGGTCACAGAAACTTCTGTGCTATTTTCAGGTAGAATATAGTCATCTTTTTCAGAGGCAGAAAAGATTTGAACAGTTTCCAGGGAATGTAAGTGATGACAGCAGCATTTTACTACTGAGACTACTGAGCAGATGCTGCGAGTGAAGCAAACCAGTCATCTTAAGAAGACCTGAGTAGGGCTGGCACTGTAGTTAAGCCTCCGCCTGCAGTGCCAGAATCCGCCATGGGATCCCGTGTGTGTTCCAGATGCTCATTACTTCTCTGCCAATGTGCGGGGAAGAACGCTAATGAGTTCGACACATGGCTGAAGCATAAGAACATGCTATGTGAGATAACATAGACACAAACGGCTACATGCAAAAGTCTACTTAGACTGAGGTACCTAAAAAGACGACTCAAAGGCACAAACAGGCTGATACTGCTAGAGGGGTAAAGGGAAGAAGGAAAATGGGGGGCTCACCGCTTTATGGGTATAGAATTTCAATTCTGAAGATGAATGGCGATAATTGTTGTATGACATGAACATACTTGATGAAATCAAACTGTACAATTACAAATGGTTCCAGTGGTAAATTTTATGTCACATATACTTACATTTTACCATTAAAAAAAAAAGCAGAGAGGAAAAATTATTAAAGGGCCAAACTAAAAGGATGTTAATGAAACAAACCCATTCAAACCTCTGGTCAATACAGGCAAGGAAGCAAGCATATGCTGTGCCTTCTTCCAGTGTCTACACTACAACCAAACCATGCCAAAGAGGAGAGATGCCTCTTGGAACCTCTGGCCCCGAAACAAACAAGAAATGACAGAATGAGACACTACTGTGCAATAACAGGAGAGAATAATAATGGCTGCTCCACTGAAAATACAAGAAACCAGATATCAGGGGCTTCCTACAGGAAATAAGAGCAGAATCACATAAAAACTTGCCAGAGTCATGAGATGCAATTCCGAACAGGCTTCTAGATCCAGCCGCACCAACGTGCCGAAAACAGAACACACACTAACGGCACGGTGGGTAAAGCTGCAATCTTTGACACCGGCATCTCATGTGAGTGCCACTGCCAATCCCAGCAGCACCACTTCTGATCCAGCTCCCTGCTAATGCACCTGGGAAAGGAACAGAGGATGACCCAAACACTTGGGCCCCTGCATCCACCTGGGAGACCCTGAAGAAGCTCCTGGCTTTGGTCAGGCCCAGCTGTAGATGTTGCAACCATTATGAAAAACCTCTCTGCATGTCTGTGTCTCTTTCTCTACGAACTTTTTCAAAGAAGGAAATGAAACATTTTTTTAACCAAAACAGCAAAAACAAGGAGGAATAAGTTAAAGCATATGTGATTAACAAAATACAACAGTGAGGGCCCAGCGCAATGGCCTAGTGGCTAAAGTCCTTGCCTTGAACGCTCCAGGAGCCTATATGGGCGCCAGTTCTAATCTCAAGGCTTCACTTCCCATCCAGCTTCCTGCTTGTGGCCTGGGAAAGCAGTTGAGGACGGCCCAAAGCTTTAGGATCCTGCACCCGCGTGGGAGACCCGGAGGAGGTCCGAGGCTCCTGGCTTCGGATCGGCACAACACTGGCCGTTGGGCTCACTTGGGGAGTGAATCATTTGCCGGAAGATCTTCGTCTCTATTTCTCCTCCTCTCTGTATATCTGACTTTGTGATAAAAATAAAAAAATCTTAAAAAAAAAAAATACAGACAGTGAAAATATCTACAATGCCAATGTTCAGAGTCACACAAAGAAAAAGAGATGGAAAGGGAACTTGCCAATTAAGACTAACGGTCAAAGATCAATTTTTCAGAACTGAGCAAGACCAAACCACGGTGTAGTGATGTCCTCTTAGGCAATAACATGAAAAAAAAAAACTACAGCAGGTAACTCTACCAGAAGCTAAGAGAGGGAAGACACGGAGGCATGCTTCTCCCACCTGGGCAGAGTCACGGCGCTGCTCCTTCTGTAAGAGTCCAGATCACTGCCCTGCCCGCCTGCACCCCGGCAGTGCTGCCTCGCACTCCTCCCCGCCTGTGTCATCTACCTTTAGACCTGCGGCTGATCACCAGACTGAGGTTCTCTCTCCCAGGCTCTGCCGCATAAACTCTGCTTGTCCCCTTTGTGTGGATAGTCTTTGTCCTCTTAGATGAAAATACGTGCAAATTATACATTTTTACAAATCTGTGATTTGTAGGCTTTAACATGGGTTTTGCTTACGATTTTTAAGACAAATCTTAAGTCCTAAAAAAAATGTGAGGCCACCAAGTGACAGCGGTGTAATTCTACCCCAGGAGTGCCACAATCTAAGCCGGCGTGTTGTCACACTCCCCGCGGAGGCCTGCAGGTGCGCTGCGCTTACCTGTTGGAAGGCTTGGATTGTAGACGAGTAAGAATGCAGAGACAGGCAAAATTTCAACAAATTCTGCTGAAGAGGTGACAGAAAGCGAAATGCAGCTTCCAACACTGCCTGATAATAGGAATAATCAGTAGCTGTTAAGGAAGAAATTCAGATGGTAAGTAGGCCTGTCTCATCCAGGAAGACAGACTGCGTGTCACCACGCTAAGCGACGGCCGCACTCGAGCAGCAGGGTCACTTGAGCTGCTGCCAAGCACTCGGTGTTCACAGAAGGCACTCTGGTAGACCCCTGCTTCTCTGCCCCCTGTTCAAACCGTGCCTCCCTAGACAGCCATGCCCACCTTACCCAGATGCCTTCACTTGCTCCTCTGTCCAGAAGGAGTCAGCTGCAAAATCCACTATTCTACCTTTTCCACTTATCGCACTTTTTACTAAATGACTGACGAACTGTCCACCAACCCCTCCAGCTAGTCTCTGGCCTGTCCCATACACAGAGAGGTCCTGACCGACTGATTTTAGTACCTTCTACATGTGGGGTAATAGAATTGTAAGGTAAATTTATTTTGGTGCGAAAAAATTTGGAAGGGCCCAGCCCAGTAGCCTAATGGCTAAAGTCTTCAATTTGCACACCCAGGATCCTATATGGGTGCCAGTTCATGCCCCACTTGTTCTATTTCCCTTCCAGCTCCCTGCTTCTGGCCTGGGAAAGCAATTGCTTTGGAATCCTGGACCCATGTGGAAGACCAGGAAGAAGCTCCTGGCTTCAAATCGGCTCAGCTCCGGCCATTGCGGCTACTTGAGCAGTGAATCAGAGAATGGAAGATCTTCATCTCTGCCTCTCCTTCTCTCTGTATATCTGACTTTGCAATAAAAATAAATAAATTCTCAAAAAACAAAAGTTAAAATCTATATGTAGTTTATTCATAATACACATCTTTTCATAAAAATTTTAAAGACAGTTTATATACATGGATTTCAACAATTTTTACAAAAAAATAAATTTTATCCTTTAATTTTCATATTTTCAAGCCTTAAGTTGTGGAAGGTTAACAATGTCAATTTTTGGTTGTTTGAATATGAGTAATATTTCTAAAAAGTAAACATTTAAGATACTTTTATAATCACTTCTAATAATTTATACTCCCATAACTTTAACACAGGACACAGATCATTTATACTAAACATATTTCATTTTGAATGTCACATTTCAAATTTCATTGTAAAACGCAGACAAATCTGTCCTATGAAATTTCCAAAGTGGGCTTGGCACCATGGCATAGCGGCTAAAGTCCTTGCCCTGAACGCACTGGGATCCCATATGGGCGCTGGTTCTAATCCTGAAAGCATCTCCACTTCCCATCCAGCTCTCTGCTTGTGGCCTGGGAAAGCAGTTGAGTACGGCTCAAAGCCTTGGGACCCTGCACCCGCGTGGGAGACCTGGAGAAGGCTCTGGCCTGTAGGCTCCTGGCTTCGGATGGGCTCGGCTCCAGCCATTGCGGCCGCTTAGGGGATGAATCATCAGATGGAATAATTTCCTCTCTGTCTCTCCTCCTTTCTGTATATCTGACTTTGCAATAATAATGAGTAAATCTTTAAAAAAAAATTTCTTTTCAAAGCAAAGTGATTTTTTAATAACTAAGTTACATAGCTAAAATTTAATAGCTTTTCAAAGCCTTTATTCAGGAAAAAATAGATCAGATTTTCAAAAAACAGCACATTTTTCTAAAATCAGAATATTAATGAAATAAAAAATGTTAATGACTGTATTAAAACTAACAGCAGAGACAATTTTCAAGTATTTCCTCTTCAATCAGAACTTGCACTTGTCAGTGTAATATGAAAAGGTTTTAACCTATCAGTATCATTGTTGACTCCTAATGTTCACATCCTATATTAAGTTTTCCTAGGTTAGAAAGCGTCTTAGAGCATAGGAGAAAGTATAAGTGAGTGACACAGGCTGATGTCTTGACACTCAGGCTGTGTGTGGCTGGCAGAAATAATGGAGAACATTCTGGAAGACACTGACTTAGCGACAACAATCAACAGGTAACGGATCATTTAGTTAGTTTACAACACAGCGGAACACAGACACATCAGATGCTTATTAAGTTAATACTAAACGAGTTAGAACAACCAAAGAACAGAAACAAAGAAGGAAAGAACTAACCGTACTGCTTACAACCACAATTATACACTGCTTCAAAAACAATGACTGCGGCTGAGCTGGCTCTTCCTGGCTGCCACCACAACTCGGGTCATTATAAAGTAAAATGCTCTTCATTACTGCCACGCCACACATCCCAGAAGACACTAATGCTTCCTAATATCTTCCCAGATCCCAAAGTCAAAAAAGCATTTGCTTCAAATTTTACCGTGATTATCTGATAATCCAATATTTTTACTGGCTTCTACAAAATTCCAAAATTTCTCTGGACTCTCTTCTGCTAAAAATTCACTGTGAAAAGAGAGAAATGTCAGGGGAAAAGTTAATTATAAAACCATTCAAAAGGAACTATAGTACCAAACAGACTGAAGAAGAGTTGGGAAGTTTCCCAATGTCCCCGGTTGAGCCTCAACTTTTAATATGAATTACACACAAGGATGCATAACATAGATTTTGCTAGCGGTAAGAAGCTGTTAAAAACTTCTTAAACATTAACTTGTTGAAGTTTAATAGTTGATTTATTTATTAGTTTGAAAGCTTTTAAGAGACCCGTAATAATAATAAAAGTACAATAAAAACAGGTATGTCCCAACATAAACAAAGTTAATCAAACCCATTAACAAAACTGCCATCAGGATTAGAAGCAGAATTAGGAACAGGTAATTCCAGGACTACTTCTGCTCACTCGTTTTCTGAAGGACGTGACAAACACACAAACAAAAAATGAGAAGCTAAGGTTCTCTCAGAGTAAAAGGTGAATCTTACAAAGACTGCTAGGATACTACAAGGCAGCATATTATAATCTTTGGCATTTATATACCCACATCTTCAAAATCACAAGTTTTTAGTTTAAAATCAGCAGTGACCTAACCATGCTAATCCTAGAGCCTACTGCCATCTGAACATTTCTTTTCAACTTTACGCTCTTAATCTAAAATAAGGGTCATTCTTCATTTCCTTAAGGGCCCAGCGCAGTAGCATAGCAGCTAAAGTTCTCGCCCTGAACGCACCGGGATCCCATATAGGTACCACTTCTAATCCCGGCAGCCCCGCTTCCCATCCAGCTCCCTGCTTGTGGCCTGGGAAAGCAGTCAAGGACAGCCCAAAGCTTTAGGACCCTGCACCCACATGGGAGACCTGGAGGAAGTTCCTGACTCCTGGCTCCGGATCAGCACAGCACTGGCTGTTGCGCTCACTTGGGGAGTGAATCATCGGACAGAAGATCTTCTCTGTCTCTCCTCCTCTCTCTATATAAATGACTTTGCAATAAAAATAAATAAATCTAAAAAAAAAAGTCTTTAGGAGCGAAATACTCCTACAGAGGTGTGGTGTGTGAGTGCACACGCCCACGAGTGTGTGAAGACAAATGGAAAAATACGTGCAGTTGTTATCAACTGTCACAATTTGTCAGGGGCTGGCTTCACTAGGGGGCAGGCTAAGCTTTAGGTCTGTAGGACTCATATCCAGTGAGTCCCGGCTGTTCCACTTCCCATCCAGCTCCTTGCTTGTGCCTGGGAAAGCAGTGGAGGATGGCCCAAAGCCTTGGGACCCTGCACCCACGTGGGAGACCCAGAGGAGGTTCCCGGGTATGGATCAGCTCAGCTCCGGTCACTGCAGCCACTTAGGTAGTGAATCCACAGATGGATGAAAGATCTTCTCTGTCTCTCCTCCTCTCTCTGTATATCTGACTTTCCAATAAAAATAAATCAACCTTTAAAATAAATAAATAAATTTTCCTTTATTCAATAGTCTAAAACTCCTAAAAGCCAATGTGTGTAGCTGAATTCTCTGCATAAGCCAATGAGCTTCTCCATGGTGATCATTCACTGCATGTAAGCAAGCTACAGGTGCGGGTCCTGGCCTACCTAGCCAAAGCAAGATTTCCCTGTTACTGCTTAACACTCACTCTACTCCACAGCTGGACACAGAAACACGGCAAAAGTAAGAAACAGTTCCTGGGAATGCGTGACTTCTCTAAAAACAGGTTTCTGAAAACACCCATTATCACAACACAGGAAGCTTCTCGGTGCCTCCCCCTACACAGACACCGTAGCAACCTTGGGAGAGCTCACCCAGAGGAGACTGACCCTTGTGGAGCTCAACCCATTTATCCAGTGGGTGTCTGCAGGGAGGTTCTGAGTTGTGGCTGGGGCCCTTTCTGGCCTGGGTTTTGTTTTTGCATTGGCCTCTCACTGCTGAGAAAAGGGAGGCAAAGCCCGGGCATGGGAGATTCAGGCTCCTGCGTACTTAGGCCAGCGTCAAGGCCAGCTCCCACGTACCCCACTTCCCCATGAGTCCTTTTACCTGGCTTCTAACAACAACGGCGTGGAAGACCACTTTGTGGTCAGAGAGGTGGTGATGGCTTTTGAATCTGCCTTCACTGACGAAAATAGCCACAGTCCACTGAGCAGAAGCACAAGGCCCATCTTACCGCAGGCCCCTGAAACAGAGTTTGGCAACAAAGTCATGTTACAAACCTGAATACTTGCAGACACAAAGTAACAATAGTCTTAATAATCAGAGATACAAAATAACTGAAATAAATGCTTTGAACTAAGAAAGTATCTCAAAATGTTTATGGAAAATGGGATTCAAATATAAGTTTGAGGGCCCAGCAGTGTGGACTAGCGGCTAAAGTCCCCGCCTTGAACACACCGGGATCCCACGGGGCACCGGTTCTAATCCCAGCAGCTCCACTTCCCATCCAGCTCCCTGCTTGTGGCCTGGGAAAGCAGTCAAGAACAGCCCAAAGCCTTGGGACCCTGCACCCACGTGGGAGACCTGGAGGAAGTTCCTGGCTCCTGGCTCTGGATCGGCACTGGCCGTTGCGCTCACTTGGGGAGTGAATCATTGGACAGAAGATCTTCCTCTCTGTCTCTCCTCTCTGTGTATCTGACTTTGTAATAAAAATAAATAAATGTTTAAAAAAAAAAAAGGTTAAGTTTGAGTGCAAAATATTTCTGAAATGCATGCTTTCTTCCAAATGTATATTTCTTAAGCACTTTTTGAAGACCTGTCACATAGATTTCAAAACTTGCTTTTGCACCAACATAAACATTTTTTAATCCCATTTTCATAAGCCTTTGCAACCACACAGAGTATCTAGTTACTACAGATGCCTGCTAAATGACCCACAGGTAACCAGGCACACGAAGCTCATTTTCACAGTTTTCCACAGGGGAACTACTTCCTTTCCAGGGGCATCCACACTACAAAGCAGGAGCAGACTCGCCTGGTGGCAAAGCAGCTTGCACACAACCATGTGCGGAAATGAACAGGTGAAGACTGATACAGACATTAAAACTACACTTTAAGCTAAGAAATGTCTGTGGCTGCCAGAGGCTGGAAGAGGCAATGATCTCCAGCCAAACGCGTCAGAAACGTGTCTTGCCATACCTTGCCACACCTTGACTCAGGACTTGCAGCCGTCAGAAGCAGGAAGTAGTAAATTCAAGTTGTAGGTCACCCAGTTTGGGGCACTTTATTGCAGCAGCCCCAGAAAACTGATACAAGGTCTAAAATGTAGCTCTGAGATACACTGTAGAGGAAGTGGGCATTTGGCCTTGCAACTCACACACCAGAGAGAGAGGCTGTGGCCCATTTCGGAATTCTGAAGTTCGACTCTCAGCTCATGTTTCTCTCACTTCCCACTATAACTGACTCTCGAAGGCAGCAGAGATGGCTTACTAACTGGGTTCCTGCCACCCACAAGGGAGACCTGGATGAAATGCTTAGCTCCTAACTTCAGCCTGGCACAGCCCCAGGCATGGTAGGCCTTGGAAGAGTAAGCCTGCAGAGGCGAGTGTTCTCTCAAGGAAGTTCAAGATGTTCATTAATTTAAGACAATAAAAAGGACCCAGTGCAATGACTCAGTGGCTGAATTCTTGCCTTTCACACACTGAGATCCTAACTGAGTGCAGGTTCGCGTTCTGGCTGCTCCACCTCCCATCCAGCTCCCTGCTTGCAGCCTAGAAAGCCAGTGGCGGACGGCCCGAAGACTTAGGACCCTGCATCCACACGGGAGACCTGGAAGAAGCTCCTGGCTCCTGGCTTTGGATTGACTCAGCTCCAGACATTGCAACCACTTGAGGAGTGACCCAGCAGATGGAAGATCTGTCTCTCCTCTGTGCAAATCTGCCTTTCCTATAATAATAACTATCTTCTCTAAGCACACCAAGATCCCTGCGGAAAGCACAGAGGGGGCAGGCTTTCCCCACTGGATTTTTCATACCTGCAGGCTGCCTAACACAAGTCTAACGAGGCTTCCCCCTGAGCTATCTAAAAAGTCAGCATCCAGGGCCCGGCGCGGTGGCGCAGTGCTTAAGGTCCTCGCCTTGAACGCCCGGGATCCCATACGGGCGCCGGTTCCATCCCGGCAACCCCGCTTCCCATCCAGCTCCCTGCCTGTGGCCCGGGAAAGCAGTTGAGGATGGCCCAAAGCTTTGGGACCCTGCACCCGCATGGGAGACCCGGAAGAGGCTCCTGGCTTCGGATCGGCATAGCATCGGCCATTGTGCTCACTTGGGGAGTGAATCATCGGACAGAAGATCTTCCTCTCTGTCTCTCCTCTCTGTATATCCGCCTTTCAAATAAAAAAAATAATAAAAATAAATCTTTAAAAAATAAAAAAATAAAAAACATAAAAAGTCAGCATCCGAGCTCTACCCATTTGAATGAAACCCCCAGAGGTGACCACGGTGGGAAGCACTGAGCCACCACTGCTGTGCTTAGGAGCACTAGGTACAGAACCCTCCACCGAGGACCAGCAGCCAATGTCATGCAGCTGGCTAGTATCCTCTTTGGAAAAAAATAAAAAGCCTAAGCATACGTGCCAACCTCCTAGGCTACACTACATACCCTATCCCTGGAGAACGATGGCAAAAAGCAAAATAAGCTACATCAAATGGGGGGGGGGGTGCGGGAAGCAGTTTTTAAGTTTTGAAAGTTCAGGGGCCAGTGCTCCATGGCGTATAAGTTAAGCCTCTGCCTGTGGTGCCAACATCTCATATGGGCACCTTTATGAGTCCCAGGTGCTCTACTTCCAATCCAACTCCCTGCAAATAGTCTGGGGAAAGCAGTGAAAAATCGCTCAAGTATGTGGGCCTCATTCCCATGTGCAAGATCCATTTGAAGCTCCTCGCTTCGGACTGGCCTGGTTCTGGTTTCTGAAGACATCTGGAGAGTGAACCAATGGATGAAAGACTCTCCTTTCAAGTAAAGATAAATTCTTTAAAAAAAAAAAAAAAAGAAGAAGAAAAACTGTCTTCTAAGTTATTAAATGATATATTATAGCAATTACATGGCCTCAAAAATAAGGCTTTAAAATATGTTTGCATCCCTGGGCAAGTGGAGATGCTAAGGCGGACTGCCAGCCAGTGGATTCTGGAGACATTTCATTGGACTTGGAATGGCAAGACTGGCAGTAATGAAGAACTGTTGAACTATCAAAACAACTTACTTGCGGGCCAGGTGCAGTGGCCTAGCAGCTAAAGTCCTCGCCTTGAACATACTGGGATCCTATATGGGCGCCAGGACTAATTTCAGCAGCTCCACTTCCCATCCAGCTCCCTGCTTGTGGCCTGGGAAAGCAGTCAAGGATGGCCCAACGCTTTAGGACGCTGTACCCATTTGGGAGACCTGGAGGAAGTTCCTGGCTCCTGGCTCTGGATCAGCACAGCACTGGTCGTTGCAGTCACTTGGGGAGTAAATCATCAGACGGAAGATCTTCCTCTCTGTCTCTCCTCCTCTCTGTATATCTGACCCAGACCCAGGAACGGCTGGGAGGTTGGGTGTGGCTTCTCCCTCTGTCTCACCCCTTCTCCCAGATACAAGAAGGAAAAAAAAGAGACTGTGGAAACAATGGTCTCACCCACTTTCCTGTAGCCCTTGATCCTTTGAGTCCTAATCAACTATGTAAAGATCATCAAAAATAAATAAATAAAGATATATATACACATATAGGCACAGAAAAAAAATTATATATGTGCATCCCCTAAGGTTAGGAGGAAAAAAAAAAAAAAACGCTTCCCAAAAGTCACTGTGTTTCTAAATTGGACAGGGAACACGGGAACTGTGCCCAGGCAGTACCCTACTGGCTGTGTTAATAACCTATCCTGAAACGGCCTGGGTGTGCAAGCTCCAGCCATGCTGGGAGTGGTGAGAGAGCCCACAGCACAACAGAAGTCCCCTGGGTCACCTCAGCACTTACTGAGCAAGGCGTCTGTGCCAAGCATGGCATCAGGTGCTTTCCATGTTTCAAGTTATGGAACCCTTCTCAGAAACGCTCGGGAGACTGAAGCCCCTGAGCACAGTAACTACATCCACTTTGCTCACCCCGGTGAGTGGCACAGTGCCTGGCAACCAGCAGATTCTCTATAAATATGCTGCAGGGCCGGATGAAACAGCAACATCTCCACTTCAAAACTAAGAAGATGCAAGTTTGGGAGAGGCCGGTACCCCGGGCCCATCGGGCAACTGATGTGCCACAATGCCTGGAACTTACACGTGCCTCTTTGTAAAGTTCAAGAAGACATGCTCTCTCTCCCGGGTCCTCCACCTGTAGAAGAGGTAAGACGTGGTACTGCAGAGCAACCTGCTCTATCGTGAGGCCCAATGCAAGTCCAAGGACCATCTCCAGGCCAAGACCTCAGGACACAAAAGGCTGAGAGAGAAAACGGTTTCAACCTAAAACCAATGGCATGGACCTGATACCAGGCCCCAGGCCAACAAGCCCAACGGAATCACCCTTACATTAGCTTAGGGGACTGAATGAGAGCTCAGCAATAAGGGCTTTTGTCTGTCCCGGTCACCATTCCCTGTGTGATGCCTGAAATGGAGAAGGCTTTCCAAACAATACAAATAGGCTTTATTTACCAAGGGGTGAACAAAAGAAAACATAAAAAAAAAAAAATGAATGTGGCAGCAAGAGTTAGTTTCATCATCCAAAAATCAGGCCTGCTAAGAGCGTAGAATGAAAATCCTAGGTACTTGGGACTAACCCCGAGGTCTCCCTGCACTGGGTAACACGAAACCAACAGGTCCAGCACCGCCAGACACAAGCCTGGGACAATGCTGTGTGGCCAAGACCAGCTCTGCCTCCTTGCCCTGCAGTCTCAGAGTCCCAGAGGACAAGGCTGTGCAGAAACCACAGAGGACCATATCCCTGAAGTGATCTTTCCTTTGAAGATCTTATTGTATGCATCCCTCAGCGCTCTGAGCTCACCTGTCTTTAGTCTGAGACACAACTACGAACACAGTATGTGCATAATGCTGCAACATGTTCAGTGAACAGAAAACACTCCCAGGGCGAGTGCCCAGCAGAGCACACTGCGCCTCCACCTGTGGTGCCAGTATCCCATAAGGGGGTCAGTTCGAGTCCCCGGCTGCTCCACTTCTGATCCAGCTAGCTCCCTGCTAACACATCCTGGGAAAGCAGCAGAAGTATGGCTCAAGAACTCAGACCACTGCATGCACATGAGACCTGGAAGCAGCTCCTGGCTCCTGGCTCCTGGCTCCTGGCCCCTGGCCCCTGGCTCCTGGCTCCTGGTTCCTGGCTCCTAACAGGTCCAGTTCCATTCACTATGGCCATTTAGGGAATGAACCAGCAGATGGAACACCTCTCTGTCTCTCTCCGTCTTTTCAACAAAATTTTTTAAAAAAAAAAAAAAAAGAAAATACTCGGGCCCGTCACTGTGGCGCAGTGGTTAAGGTCCTCGCCTTGAACGCCCGGGATCCCATATGGGCGCCGGTTCTATCCCGGCAGCCCCGCTTCCCATCCAGCTCCTTGCCTGTGGCTCGGGAAAGCAGTCAAGGACGGCCCAAAGCTTTGGGACCCTCCACCCACGTGGGAGACCCGGAAGAGGCTCCTGGCTTCGGATCGGCATAGCAGCGACCGTTGCGCTCACTTGGGGAGTGAATCAGCGGATGGAAGATCTTCCTCTCTGTCTCTCCTCTCTGTATATCTACCTTTCCAATAAAAATAAAATAAATGTTTTTTAAAAAAAAGAAAATACTCCTCAGTTCATTTCAGCTCTCAGTAGGATCCAGTTATGTTTATCTCTTGGCTACCTGATCTGAAACAAGGCATCCAAAATTAAATAAAGGTATCCAAAATGTCAATAAAAAGTATGCATGTCAAATATTTTGCCACTTTTTGGAAAACGGGCATAAAAATCTTAGATTATCACCAACCATTTCTTCTTCCATTTTTAAACTAAAGACTGTAGCCAACAGTCGCTCTCAAAAGAAAAAAAAAAAAAAAAAAAACAGCTTGTGATCTGCACCTTGGTAAACATGTTGGCCATCCAAGTTCCCAAATGTATGATATTAACGAGAAGGCATTAGGAAACGCTTTTGAGAAATTCACCTCATAATCCTACAACCACACACCCCTACACCTCTAAGCAAAGGGTGGGCTGTGAGTCACATAATTCTAACTCCAGCTAAGGGGTGACTAGCCACAAAAGAGTAGAGAAAACTTTCAACAGTTTCCCCTCGTATTCAGGGCACCATGCTACTGTAGAAAGTGTAACACTGACTCCTTTCAGAGGAAGTTTCAGCTGAAGGCATCGTAAGTCAACCCCAACGAAAAGGCTACAATCAGGCTACAATCGCGCTGGGTTGATGGAAGTATCCAACAGCCATCGGAAATGCCTTCAAAGGCTTGCAAATGTACAAGTTAAGTGGGCATGAGGTTGCACCAAAAAAAGAAAAACCTGACTTGGTAAGTGCATCAAGACAAATTCACCCTAGCGAGGCTTCAGATCCCAAGATCGGAACCTTTCTCCAAGCTGGCGAAGCATGGCCAACAAACCAGCCGCAGATGCCGGCAGAGCCACCACCACGCACGGGCGGTAATTTCAGCGCCCTGATCCGCGCGGGTTGGTATTCTCCAGGCAGGTCCCACAACTCAAAAGTGAAACCGGAACATCCCGTGCCGGGCCAACACAGATCTCCCAAATGAAACGAAAACGACAAGCCACGTTGCCATCACCCCAATTCCGTGCAGGGGGCAAGTACGACCTATAACATAAATCGGGGGAAGGGGTTTGGGGAAGAAGGAAAGGCGGCAGGTCCATCTGCAAACCAGGATCGTGCAAAGTGCTTGCACTTAAGCCGGTCTGAGGGCGCTGACCCACGGCTCCCTGCACCGGGATTCGGAGGTGCTCCCCACCCCGAGGCGCTCGCCCGAGGGGAGACCGAGTCAGGTGCACGCTCAAGGTGACCGGGGCACGGCCCCGTCTCGCCCCCCGCGCCGTCTCCCGGGGCACGCGGCCTCCCCACGCCCGCCCCGGGCGTACCTGTCACCCGCCGCGCCACGGCGAGCCCCTCGCTGCCCATCCCCGGCGGCGCTGCGTGCCCTCGGAGCGCCGGGACGGGGCGGGGCGGCCGCGGCTCTGCCGCCAGTGAGAGGCCGACACGCGCCTTTCCCGCGGCTCGCCTCCGGAGCCGGACTCGCCGGAGCTGCAGCCAGCCGCCGGCCGCCCCTCGCCTTCCGCTTCCTCCACGGCGCCGGGCGGAGGACTTCCGGCCACCGAGCTCGCCGGGGCCAGAGCGTCGCGCGGCGCCATCTTCTCCCGGGAGGTCCCACCTCCCGCCTCTCTGCGCGGTCCTGGGTGGGATGCACCTCGGCTTCTGGCTACTGTTTGGAACCCTGATGTACAGTGAAGGACAAGTGGACCCAACGCCGGGGCCTAGCGCTTGAAGTCCTTGCCTTGCACGCGCCGCGATCCCGTAGGGCTGCTGGTTCTAGTTCCACCTGCTCCACTTCCCATCCAGCTGAGGAAGACAGCCCAAAGCCTTGGGACCCTGCACGCATGTGGGAGAGCCCGAGGAGGCTCTGGGCTCCTAGCTTCCGATCGGATCGGCTCAGCTCCGGCCATTGGAAGTAAATCATTGGACCGAAGATGCTGTCTATCTCTCCTCGCTGTATATCTGAATTTCCAATAAAAATAACAAAAAATAAATCTCTAAGAAAAATAAAGGAGAAGTGAGAATTTCTGAGCCTCGTAGAGTTTATCTTGAAGATTATCGTTTCATATTTCCGTTCCAGAAAACACAAGGAAGATTTTAAATTAGATGAGCTCGTTTAGTTTATATGGATGTAATTTCGCTGGGATCCCTTGTCCATGGAAATATACCTCACTGTCTTAAATATCTTTGCAATGCAGGGCCCTGTGAAGATCATTTTATGCCCCAACAAACAGATATATCTCCTTCGACAGTATATTGTAAGCAGTTATGTCACAGTGAATTAAAAAGCCAAAACCCAGATGTGAAAAGTAGGGTTTTTACTGAGCCTGAATTATATGACAAACAACTCTGGTGTCAATACCAAAAATTAAAAACAAAACAAACAAACAAACAAAAAAAACCTTTGGTTAACCTAACAGCTATACCTTTGAAAGAGCTTGAAAAATACTATAGCGAGCTGCTGAGTTTTCATTTGTTCTTTGCTGGAGAGAAAGGAGTCCAAATTCATTTCAAAGAAGGAAATTTCCTTTCTGGAAGGAAGTGTTGTGAGGTGATGTGTTATCCAACCCTCTCAGTCACTTCAGGTGGTAGATCCATAAAGGAATGAAAAACAGCTGAGCAGGGTGGGCATTGCCGCAGGTAGGCCTGTGGGGACACTCTGAGCATGGTCCCTGTGTACTGCTGAGATGGGACAACGGATATAGTAATGTTATTTCTGGTTTGTGTACTATCAGGAGTTCCAGGAGAGGTGAGGTCTAGCATGATGGAATGTGGGCAGAGAAGCCAGGGAAAGGTGAATGTCTGCAGCTGTGTAAGTGTGTCCAGATTATTCATTGCATGTCTCTCTTAGGATAGTTTATATTGTTGGGGAAGCTGGGACATAGGTCTTCAGTTTAATGGATGGACTTCAGGGTAATGGCCATTTGTTCCTCTTGGGATTATGATTGGTTGGATTATGATTGGTTGGATCGCCACATGGACTTGTGATTTGCTATTTCTAGTGTGCTCTATTATCATCAAACTTGATTAATAAAGACTCCTTAATAGACTTTAGACATGTCTGGTGTGATCTCGCTCGTACCCCACAACAAAAATAAACTTTACATCACAGAACCTACATTGCACAGTTGTCTCCTTTTTTCAGTTGTTATATTCTGCATTGTGTTGTGAAAAAAACAAAGTTGGCAGGCCTTACACAATGGCTCAATCGACTAATTCTCCCTTTGTAAGCATCATGATCCCATAATGGCGCCAGTTTGTATCCCAGTTACTGTACTTTCCATCCAGCTCCCTGCTTGTGGCCTGGACAGCAGTAGGATGATCTAAAAGCCTTACATGGACTGCCCTCTGATGGGCTCAGTTCCAGCCATTATAGCCAGTTAGAGAGTGAACCAGCAGATGGAAGATCTTTCTCTCTGTCCTTCCTTCTTTCTATCGCACTTTCCAATGAAAATAATTTTTAAAATAATTAAGTTTGTTCAGTTACAGCATACATGTGGTAGAGAGTCTTTCAGAAAATTGGATTTTTCTTTTTCTAAACTTTTACTCTGCAGAGTGCTATCATATGTGATTGGAAACATTTCCAGTGCTTGCAAAGTGAAAATTGAGCCATTATACAAGGATTTAGTGAAAACTCTTTTTTTTTCATTTCTAGTCTACAGGGCTGGCACCATGGTATGGTAGGTCAAGCCTCTGCCTATAGCACCAGCATCTCATGCTCATAAATCAGTTCATGTCCCACTTACTCCACTTCCAATCCAACTTTATGCTAATCACTTGGGAAGGCAATGTAAGATTGCCGGCAATGCCCACTTCACCGTATATCCCGAGCTGAGCAGAGACAAGGGTTGAAAAGAAGACAACATACACTGGGTCATTAGTGTAAGGAGAATGCCATGTATTCAAATTTCAGGCTGCCTTTATATGCTGCCAAGTTCCACTCAGCATTATCCCATGCTCAAGCAGCCATCCTAAAATCCCCCAGGGGCATAACTTGACAATCAGGAAGCAGGAACTTGTGGTTACACCAGGAGCTAAATGTGTCATCCCAAGATTGCATGTCCTGTTACACCTCTTGAGAAACAAGATAAGCTGTGGAGTCAACCCTTAGGAGACGGGCCCTGCATAAGATTGCTTAAACCTTTCAGCCCCTGCACCAACATGGGAGACCTGTAGTAAGCTTCTGGTCCTCAGCTCCCAAACTGCTCAACCATAGTCAGCTGTTGCAGCAATGTGGGACATGAACCAGCACATACAAGATCTCTGTGTCTCTCCTCTCTGTCACTCTGCCTTTCAAATAAAAAATGAAATAATTTCATTTTAAAAATGCTTACTCTTGGGTCTGGCAGTGTGGCCTAGTGGCTTGAACACACCGGGATCCCATATGGGCGCCAGTTCTAATCCCAGCAGCCCTGCTTCCCATCCAGCTCCCTGCTTGTGGCCTGGGAAAGCAGTGGAAGACGACCCAAAGCCTTGGGACCCTGCACCTGTGTGGGAGACCAGGAAGAAGTTCCTGGCTTCTTGCTTCACAGCAGCACAGCTACAGCTGTTGCAACCACTTGGGGAGTAGATCACCAGACGGAAGATCTTCCTGTCTGTCTCTCCTCCTCTCTGTTTATCCGACTGTCCAATTAAAATAAATTATTATTTTTTAAAGAGTAGCTTCTTACTATTAAAAAAAAAAAACTTTGAATATTTGCCAAAAATGTGTTGGCAGCTATTTCTGGGGCCTTTTCTAATGACATGTATGTGCATTTCAGTAAAAACACAGTATCTAAACACCAAAAATAACGCATGTTTAGATCTTTGCCGATATCTATGCTAAAGGTTTCTATCTCATGGTGGAAGTTGTTGTGCCCAGATTTTGAGATCCGCAGAAATCATCAGGAATCTGAAATCGATCCAAGTGCACAAGGATGAATTATTGAAACTCAGCACATCTGAGCCTGGGTTCTTGGTTGAGAGTAGGCAGGTCGCTGACCAACACCCCTTACTGGAACATAGTCCATACAGCTCATTCATAGGGTTTTTAGAAGGGCAGTTCACAATAGCTTTAAAAGGGGAAATTCAAAATAGTCTGCAAGGTGAGGGGAATTACCACACATTCCCTAGCTAATCTAGGCTGGACAGCCCATGCCTCCAGCAACTAGGGCAAGCACCCACTCAATTACTTGGAGCCACCTGTGAGATAATCAGACTTAGGTGGGCCTTGATTCATGAGAATTTGGGCCCATCAGTGCTAAAGGTCAGATAGGCTGCTGAAGGTCACATAGGCCTTTTGGTCTGCAAGCTCAGTTTCTTAGCAGCAATGAGCCATAAACAAATGCTTGGGAGTTTGAAACTGCAGTTCTTCACAGGCATCCCATGCAGGTGCTAGTTCAAATCTGAGTTTTTCCACTTCCTATCCAGCTCCCTGCTCATGGTGTGAGAGACCTGGTAGAAAAGCTCCTGGCTCCCAACTTGCGATCAGCTCAGCTCTGGTTCTTTGGGGAGTGAATGAATGAATCAAAGACCCCAAAGAAGCTCCTGGCTCCTGGCTTCAAACTGGCCCAGCTACAAGCACTGCAGCCCTTTGGGGAGTAATCCAGCAAATGGAAGGTCTGTCTCCGACTCTCCTTTCTGCCTTTCAAATAAAATAAAAATATATTTTTAAAGTTCATAAGAATTCATGTTATCTTCTTAGCCCATTTTTGCAGACACTTTTGAAGCCTATTTGTGTATTATAGTTAGTGCTTCACAGGGAAGGCTCTCTGTTTTTGACAGAATTATCAATGACATGCAACTTGAGCTTATCATCACCTAAAAGGGTGTTTGGTTTGGGCAAGATTCAGATGATTGCTGGGATGGAAGGGGTCAAAGGTTAGGAGGCAGAACCGCATGGTCTCCATGACAACCATGAAGCAGAGAAAGCATGTTCACTGACAGACTTTTTGGCTTGGCATGAAGTGTGAGAGGAGTTAGACTGGGTAGTAGGCAGTTAGGGTATTCTGGGTCCCCAAGTCATCATCGTTTTCTCAAATATAAAACGGTATTTTCTCCACGCAATGGCCGATGCTATGCCAATCCGAAGCCAGGATCTAGGAACTTCTTCCGGGTCTCCCACATGCGTGCAGGGTCCCAAGGCTTTGGGCCATTCTCAACTGCCTTCCCAGGCCACGAACAGGGAGCTGGATGGGAAGTGGAGCTGCTGGGATTAGAACCGGCACCCGTATGGGATTTTGGCGTGTTCAAGGCGAGGACTTAAGCCACTAGGCCATACTGCCACTGGGCCCACACCAGAACACCTTTCTCTCAAGAAATAAGTGCATAGGGCCCGGCGCGGTGGCGCAAGTGGTTAAGTCCTCGCCTTGCACGCCCGGGATCCCATATGGGCGCCAGTTCTAATCCCGGCAGCCCCGCTTCCCTTCCAGCTCCCTGCCTGTGGCCTGGGAAAGCAGTCGAGGACGGCCCAAAGCTTTGGGACCCTGCACCTGCGTGGGAGACCCGGAAGAGGCTCCTGGCTTCGGATCGGCATACCCTTTGCGCTCACTTGGGGAGTGAATCATCGGACGGAAGATCTTCCTCTCTGTCTCTCCTCTCTGTATATCCGCCTTTCCAATAAAAAAAAAATAATAATAAAAATAAATCTTTAAAAAAAAAAAAAGAAAGAAATAAGTGCATAGTTAACATATCATGAACACGCTTCCCCAAGGGACAAGGGCTACGTTAACATAATAGTTCTCCACCTAAATTGTCAGCCCAAATAGTTCTCTGGCCGTTGCCAAAGTAGTATCAGACTGGTCTCTTTATCATTACAAAGAAACTAAGGAAGTTCACCAGTAACACCTTTTTGGGCATTTTGTCCCAAGGCCAGGTACCATGGAAACCAGGAATAAAGAACCAGGTTGTGGGAATTAGCTGGGTGTAAAATATTGTAATATCCTAAGAACTAGAACTCTAGCACCGTTTTAAATAACCAACAGTAGCTGATTGATTTGTTCTGTCCTCCATCCTCTGTTGTGCTACCAGGTGTCCTCTGCAGGTTCCGATGGACTGCTATATCCTCCATGTGCACTTGGATATACTGTCTACTGTTCCATCTGAACCTCTGAGGAGGCTCAGATTTGACACATGCACTCCATGGTCAGACCACGGAACCTGTTTCATGGTTGGGGTTCTAAGATCAGCAGTCCAGTTGGAGGGCTCTCCAAAGAAACCTCATCTGAGGAGATCCCAGATCTGATTCTTGTGTGTGCCTACCAGTACATGGCCCAGCACAATCCGTCACCCCAATCAGCTGCTGACTATTCTGGTGCTTGCAATTGCTAGGTGAGTTCTGTTTCTAGCTCTCTTCTACACGAACCGATGGGTGTTGCAGTGCAGCTTGATCCTGCCCACCACACACTCTGCCTTCACCTACACCAGTGGGAGCTGCAACCTAGTTGGAGCAACCCACAATAACCCCCACCAGGCCCATCACCAGCCCTGAGTCCTTGCTTGCCAGTATGTGCTGCAGACTGGTCCAGTCTGTCCCACATCCCATTCAGCTCTCCTACAAGTCAATGGGCATTGAAGCTTAGTTTAACACAACCAGCCCCACTATCCAGCCCACACACATGCCAGCAGGTCCCTTCTGTCTAGCCGCTGCTGCCCCAATCCTGGTTTTCATGCTCTCCAAAGGGAGTGGCAACCCAGGGGGGAGGTGCCCACTATTTCCCTCCTAGCCCACTCCCACTCCCGGATCATGAACTCCCAGGTGGTTCTACAGTTTGATTTGACAGAATTAGCCTCCTGTACCAGCCTCTGCCAGCTGATGCTACGGCAAAAGCCCAACCAATCCTCATCCACTCTGATTTATGCATGTACCAGTAGGAACAGTCAGCCCAGCCTGGCTTTTCCCTGATCCAGCGCACATGGGACCCACAGGTGTTGTAGCCCTGCCTGTTCTGCTCTGTCCCCATCCCAACTCATGCTCTCCAGTGGGAGTGGTGGTCCAGCAGGGGAGGTGTGAACCACTTTGAAGTTATTCTGTTAATCACGCTGTTGATGCAGATGCAAGCTTACATATGTCAATTACATTGATATTCCCTGTAGTGGAGATGTATGAGTTTGGATGGTTCCCCAAAGATCCATGTGTTAGATGAAAGGAGCAAGAACACAAGTTTGCACCTTATGTCCTTAGGATAATAAATAGAGACTCTCCCCCCAGGGGCACTACTTCATTTCATAACGCTGGTGTAACCTGTCCCTACCCAATTCTCCGCATGTCCCCAGAGAGCAGGATTTATCAGGGTTAAAATGCCTACAAAAACTGGTCCGTCTGCACCCACTCCTCCGTTTTTCTTGTAATTCCTCTACCCCTGGGAACACCGCCAGACCCCGAGTATGACAGTTCAGCCTGTTGAAAGACTAGGTCCCTGCCACATGGTCATTCCATCTAGGCCTGGGGAAAATGGCCACCTCTTTATTTCTCCCTTTGATAATGAATTTGATTTAATGTGAATTTGATCTCTGTTTCTTGTCTCCCCACACACACACTTTTTTTTTTAAAAGATTTATTCATTTTTGTTGGAAAGGCTGATGTAAAAAAAAAAAGAAAAGGAGACAAAGATCTTCTATCTCCTGTTTCACTCACCAAATAGTCACAACAGCCAGAGCTGATCCAGTCCGAAGCCAGGAGCTTCTTCTGGGTCTCCCATCTGGGTGCAGGGTTCTAAGGCTTTGGGCCATGCTCCACTGCCTCTTCCCTGGGTGTAAGCAAGTAGTGGGTTGGGAAGTGGAACAGCCAGGATATGAATTGGTGCTGTTATGGGATATTGGCACTTAAAGAAGAGAATTAGCCAGTTGAGCCACCTTGCTAGCCCTGTCTCCAAAATCTTAACATTCATGGTTAATGGCTCAATGATCATGGCTAGTGAATTAAAGGCAAAGACAAGATCCAGGTGTGGCATCTGGAGGTGGTCATTAGACTTCTTTGTGAAGTCATTGAATGGCATTAAGTGTTCAGGGCAGGAGACCCTGATGATTAAATCATGGTGGCTTCAGAGCTACACTTCTGTTCTTTCTCTGCCTCCTGTGGCTCTTCCTCCACCATCCACTGACCTGATCCATTCTCAGACGAGGAACCTGCAAGCTGCACACAGGAACAAAACTTTCTCCTCCCTGTACCACCTCTCCCAGCTACTATAGTGATAAAGCCTGAATCACAGGGTTACAATCACTGAACGAATTGTTTCTTTATCATGCTCCAGGATGTTTTAGATACTGGACTGTCAGGAACAAGAGTCTTATGAAAACCTCCATCTGGCACAGTCTTCTAAGGCTTTCAAGAGCCATTTGCTGTTCCAGATGGTGTTGTAATTTCTGTTACATCAGAGTATACACAATCGCGCACAGGGCTCACATGCATGTGTAAATGCAGAAGAGTGCTACAGATCAAACACAGACACATCACAGGCCGTCTTTGCTGAGAACTGTGAGCTCTGGAAAGCAAAACCTGCCCATGGGATACAATGAGTCTGCAGGGCAGCGTTGGGATTTGGCTGTTGTAAAGGCAGGTGTTTCGGCGGGTAGTGGAATGACTGAACTCTCCATTGCTGAGTTAGTGGCATGCAGGTTCTGGGAATGAAATAAAGATATATGGTCACACAGAATTCCAAGGAGGCAGCAGTGCGCTGTGGGTTGTAGGCCCATGTTCCAGTCTACAGTCCTAGCCTGAAGTTTCTCGCCACATGGACACCAGCCTGGGCCAGCCTGTGTGGAACTGACAGGCTCACTGAAGGTCCTGGACATCTGAATAGGACATTTAATTCCGGAATCACTTCCTAGGAGCCCCAAACCACATCATGTCAGTCTGTAGAAGTTACAGATTTTCAAGTGTCTGTTGTTCAAGCTCCCCACATTCTTTTTTGAGATTAAAACAGCTTCAGCTATAGGCAACAGGTTAGGCTGCCTAGTACCTACGGAATTGTTGCAGTGCTGCCAGAAGCTGGCAGGCATTCTGAGACTGGTGAATGCAAAATTTGTGTTAAATCTAGTAGTATGACAGCATAGTTGCTTATTATTTTTTTTTTAATTGGAAAGTCAGATTTACAGAGAAAGATCTTTCATCTGCTGTTTCACTCCCCAAGTGAACCAATCTGAAGCCAGGAGTTTCTGCCAGGTCTCCTGCAAGGGTGCAGGGTCCCAAGGCTTTAGGTCTACTGTTTTCCCATACCAGAAGCAGAGCACCCAGAATATTAACGAGCACCCATATGGGATGCTGGCATATGCAAGGCAAGGACTTTAGCCAATAGGTTACCAGACCAGGCTTTTTAAAAGAAAGATAGAATTATGTATTTATTTACTTACTTACTTACTTATTTATTGGAAAGGCAGATATTGTCACGCCACCTCCAGTAGAGCCTGCGTGAGAAATCACCGGGCCGAGGCGGAAGCTTCAAGGAAGGATGCCTCCTGGATTCAGCTGCATCTCTAGTGGTCTTGGCGTTCCTAGCTGTACTCTCTTTGCTCTTATCTTTATGACTGGAATAATACTATTTATGTGCAGCAAAGGCTCAATGTTCCTTTATAGTTCTATGAAGCCTTCTGACAGGAGATTGGACAAGGATAGCAAGCAGTCTGAGATAAAAACTATCAAGTTACTAGCTTTAGTGAACCTATTTAGGACTGTTTTTGAGAATTCCTAAAAAGAAGATTGTAGTAGAAATCTATAGCTTAAAAAGCCATACAGGAAGAAAAACTAGAAATATAGGCAAGTTAATATTAAAACGAGTGTAAGGCACAAAACACAATGAGAGCTAACTGCTTAATGATTAAAAGTCAAATGGTGCCAAACTGCATCCACAAGAAATAGCAACTGCAGACTGTCACCAGGCTATTAGAGAACAATCTTTGCTCAACACACCTGCTTACCTCCCTGGAATAATCGCTTGTAGAAATGTAACCACATGTATAAACAAAGAAAATGTCCCTTTGCAATAATCTATTGTATATAAACTGATGCCTTGCTTTTGCAAAATGCACTCAGATACAACTTCCTTGAATTGTCGTGTCTGTTTGTCACTCGCCGAATCCTTGCCCACTGTCCCGGGGTCCTGTTCCCGTCGGACTGATTGCTCCCGGCCGAGCCGGTCCGTCGCAAGATATAAAGAGAGAGGAGGTGAGACAGAGAGGAAGATCCTCCATCCGATGATTCACTCCATAAGCAGACACGATGGCTGGAGCTGAGCCAATCCGAAGCCAGGAGCCAGGAGCTCTTCTGGGTCTCCCAGACGGGTGCAGGGTCCCAAGGCTTTGGGCCATCCTCGACTGCTTTCCCAGGCCACAAGCAGGGAGCTGGACAGGAAGAGGGGCTGCCAGGATTAGAACCGGCACCCGTATGGAATCCTGGCACATCCAAGACGAGTACTTTAGCCACTAGGCCCCCGTGCCCATGTCCATCCCTCTTTCAAAACAAATACTGCCTCAATAACATCCACTATCTCTAAACCAGCTTCACAATTCTGGCGTAAACATTGCCAAAAAAGCACAAGAATGAAACAAAAATTACCAGCTGTTCTCTCATACAGGAAGCAGATGCTTCCAGAAACCTTGGAACAAACTCGCTGATAGCTTTATTGCTTTTGAAAATATCTGAGCAGATTCAGATCCTGGCACTCCCATCATAGCCAGCTAGGCACCATTTCCCCTTTCACTTTCTTAGAATGTCTTTTGCGTTTTGATGAAGCGCAGTTTACCAGTTTCCTAATTTTCCAGTTACTGTTTTTTATGTTCTGCATAAAAAAATCTTTGCCGTATACTAAAATTCTGAAAATATTTTCCAAGGTTTTCTTCCAGAAGCTTTATGTAGTTCCTTTATATATTAAAGCCTCTTAGCCATTTCAAATCCTTTTGTGACTTGTGTAGGTCATTCATACAGGTAGGCATTTCAGCATCATTTGATGATAACTTATTTTCTCCCTAACTTTTTATGAGCTTTGCTTGAGGTTTATGAATCTATTAATCTTTGAAATAAAAACAAATTGAGGATTTGATTTGCTCTGCCAATAGCTATAACAGCTGGAACTTGTCCAGGCACCTCGAACACTCTATCTGAATATCCCAAAAGGGTAGCAGTGGCCCAAGCATTTGGGTCATTTTCTGCTACTTTCCCAGTAGTATTAGCAGGGAGCTGGATCAGAAATGGAACAGCCAGTAATGGTGCCAGCACCTCAGTATGGGATGCCAAACTCACAGGTGGTAGTCTTGCATACAATCATAGGTGGTAACTTAGTCTTGCACCACAAGGCTAAACCTTGGGACTGAGCATGGTAGCCTAGCAGCTAAAGTCCTCGCCTTGCACCTACCAGAATCCCATATGGGTGCTGGTTCTAGTCCGGGCTGCTCCTCTGCCCGTCCAGCTCTCTGCTTATGACCTGGGAAAGCAGTTGAAGATGGTCCAAAGCCTTGGGACCCTGCATTCACCCACTTCAGAGACTTAGATGGCGTTCCAGAACCCTGTTTTTGGCCTTGCTCAGCCCTGGCCACTGTGGCCATTGGGAAAGTAAATAAGAGGATGGAAAATCTGTGTGTGTGTGTGTGTGTGTGTGTGTGTGTGTGTGTGTGTGTCTTTGTCTGTAATTCTGCCTTTCAAATTATTAAATAATTTTTTTTTTTTTTTAAGATGGAGGGGAAGCAGGGCAGCCGGGATTAGAACCGGCACCCATATGGGATCCTGGCACATTCAAGGCAAGAACTTTAGTCACTACGTTATCATGCCAGGCCCATCAAATAAATAAATAATTTTTTTAATTAATTTATTTTTTAAAATGATCTTACTTAGTTGATTAGGTACAAAGAGTCAAGGGCTACAGGAAAGTGGGTAATACCATTGTTTCCACACTAGTATCATTTTTTTCCCCCTGTCTCTGGGGTCGGGGGGAACTAAAAAAAAAAACCCACCCACCTTCCCACCCATCCCAGGTCCCCGATGTAAGGCACTCTCCGAGGGTCCTGCTGAAGCAGTTTTGATAGTTCAACAGTTCTGAATTGCTGCCAATCTCGCCATTCCAAGCATGATGAAACCTCTTCAGAATCCACAGGCTGCCATAGTCTCCTCAGGGTTGGGGTTCTGAGATCAGATTTCCCTTGAAATCTTCTGCAAGGGAAAATTCAAGATGAAACTGGAATGTCTTTTGATAACATGAAATACGAAAATTCTTGCATTAATACGAGAAGACATTAAAAGACATACTGGCAATCAAAAGATTTCTAAATGGCCAACACAGGAACAATCTGAAAAACAAATAATGATAGGAAAGGATAATGACTCACCAGATAAAGTCAGTCTCTTTGTCTCCATATTGATATAAGTCAGTATGGAATAAACAAACTAATGGGAGAGAAGGGACCACCATTCCTTAGGGAAGAACATCAAACATCAATTTAGGAATAAAAGAAATGTGAAAGTACTAGCTGGCCAACACTGTAGCAGGAATTGTTGCAGGCAACATCAACCAAGGGAAACTAAAATCTGTGGGCACAACAGTGAATTAGCATAATCTCCACGTAGTTCCCCCAAGGTAGTCATGTCACATCAAGAGGGAAAATGACCATTTCACAGCAGAGACACTCGGCTGAGAGGATGTACACCAAGTGACCATGATGCACCTCCCGGGGGGCTTTCCAGAAAAGAACAACATGACTGTAAAGTGCTCATAAAGACATATCCCACAAACCCAAATACAGACATTTTACAAGTCATCAAGTCCATGACAGACAAGGAAATTAGACTAGAAAAAGGAAAAGCGTTCTGGAAGAGGAAAATAATACCAAAAGCCCCACGTGGGGCTCTGAGTTCAATCTAGGAATTTTGAGATAACATCCAGGAAGGGGTAGGCATTTTGGCATAGTGGGTTCAGCCTACACTCACAGTGCTGACAACCCAGATCTGAGTCTGAGTTCAAGTCTTGCCTGTTTCACTTGTGATTCAGCCCCCTGCTAATGCACCTGGGAAGGCAATGAATGAAGGCTCCTGTGTTTGGCTCCCCGCCACGCATATGAAAGGCCTGGCTGGAAGTTCTGACCTCTGGTCTCAGTTTGATCCAGCCCTGGTTGTTGTGACCATTTGGGGAACGAACTAGAAGGTGGAAGATCTATCTCTGTTTCTCTCCCTCTCTGACACTTTGCTTTTCAACTAAATAGATACAACTTAAGACAAAAAGGACTTCTGAAACATGGATAATATAAAGTCATGTCGTTTCATTAAAATATTATAGCATTATAGATATTCTGATTTTGTTCATTATACTTTGGTTATAACCAACATGAGGGAGAATTTGGCAAAATTACAAATAGTGCTAATATGCAGTATATAAGAATGCTTTATTCTTTTCACAAATTTTTGAAAGCCTGACCTTTCTTCAAAAAATTATTTGTTTTTATTGGAAAGGCAAATTTACAGGGACAAGGACAGAAGGAAAGATCTTCCATCCACTGGTTCACTCCCCAAATGGCCACAATGGCCGGAGCTGAACCAGAGCCAGGAGCTTTTTCCGATCTCCCAAGTGGCTGCAGGGTACCAAGATTCTGGACCATCTGCCGCTGCCCTCCCAAATCGTAAGTTGGAAGCTGGATGGGAAAATAGAGCATCCAGGACATGAACCAGAACCCACATGAGATCCTGGTGCTTACAAAGCACAGACTAGCCAATCGTGCCCAAGCTAAGATTACTTTAATATAAAAATGTTTGAACTATTGTGAAAATTCTTTTTTTAAAAAGATTTATTTTATTTTTATTAGAAAGGCAGATATACAGAGAGGAGAGACAGAGAGGAAGATCTTCCGTCCGATGGTTCACTCCCCAAGTGACTGCAACGGCCGATGCTATGCCAATCCGAAGCCAGGAGCCTCTTCCGGGTCTCCCGCACGGGTGCAGGGTCCCAAAGCTTTGGGCCATCCTCGACTGCTTTCCCAGGCCACAGGGAGCTGGAAGGGAAGCGGGGCTGCCAGGATTAGAACCAGCGCCCATATGGGATCCCGGGCATGCAAGGAGAGGACCTTAACCACTGCGCCATTGCGCCGGGCCCAAAAATTCTTTTAATTAGTAGATTCGTGTGTGTATGTGTGTGTGTGTGTGTGTGTGTGTGTGTGTGTGTGTGTGTGTGTGTGAGTAGATTCTATCCTGGAGAAACACAGGGGAGGTGATGCTGCGTGGTGCAGTTCTAGCCCTGTGTGGTGTAGAAAATGCTACACAAGGCAGCCGTAACCTTGACAAGTTAACAACAGACTGTCTGACATGGTCCACTGCTTGGAAAGCAGAGCTTGCATACAGCCCTTCCTCTCATATTGAAAAAACCATGAAGGAGACTAAGTGTGTGGTTCAATAGGTTAAGCTACCATTGGTGACACTGGCATTCCCACGTTGGAGTACAGATTCAAGTCTTGGCTGCTCCACTTCCAATCTTGTTCCCTGCTGTTGTGCCTGGCAAAGCAAGTACTAAGGGTCGCTGTCAGTCACAGGACTCCCAGGTGGGTGGCAGCAACTCAATTACTCAAGCCATCACTGCTGTCTCTTAGAGTCTCAATTAGCTCAGGTCAGGAGTCAGAGCAGAATGTGAATGTGGAATGTGGGCCTTTAAACCACAAGGCTAAACACCTGCCCTTACAGTTGTTTTTTTATTTTATTTTAATTTAAGGTTGAAAAGCAGAGTGACAAAAGAGAGGGAGAGACAGCCAAAGAGATCCTCCATCTGTTGGTTCATTCCCCGAATGCCTGCAACGGCCAGGTCTGGCCCAGGCCATATACTGGTCTGCACATGAGGAACAAGAGCTCACTTCATCAGGCCATCAACTGCTGCCTCCCAGACACAACAGCAGGAAGCTGTATTGGAAGCAGAAGCAGGATTTGATTCCAGTCACTCCATTATGTGCTGTAGGCATCCAAGGGACAGCCCAAGCCACTGAGGCAAAACACCCAAAACACCCACCTCCTATAGGTACCTTGGAAATATTCTCTTACACATGAAGAGCAAGGTTAGCACTCAGCAAACGTCATGCAGAGCTATCTGTAACCCAGTCTCTCTCTGGTAATTGGTCATACAGAATTCCTCAAAAGGTCATCATGCTGGGGGTGCACACTGTGACAATCTAAGCTGTTTACCTATGCCCTTCAGGATGTCTTCAGGCACCGCCTCATGTACATAATCTATAGGGATTTCCACTTGATATTGTGTTAGTGGAACATTCATCAACTTTATGGCTTAATCATTTTATGGATCATATTAAGCAGTTAGAGCTGACATATAATTAACCACAAGATGTTTCTCATAATGGCGGAGCTGGCATTGTGGCACATCAGGTGTGCCTGCAATATCAGTATCTGATAGGAGTATTGGCTTGATTTCTTGACTGCTCCACTTCTGATCCTGCTCCATGCTGATGTGTGTGGGAAAGCAGCGGAGTATGGCCGGACTGTAGCACAAAGCAGGAGGAACCAGAAAGGGTGTGGTCCAATTGGGCAAGGCCACTGTACCTCCTAGGACAAGAGGTGGACTAAGAGCCTGGGCCAAGGACCCACTGGTATGTGCGAGATCCACAATTGAGAAGAGACCCAATAGAAGAAGTTGGGGGACTCTTCTGTCATGACGCAGTACCGGCAGGTGAGCCCAAGAAGCAAGGCAGGGAGCAGCCCAGACTAGACCAGGTTATGGTACCTGCCAACATACATGTGTGGGTCAGGCTGGGATGGTTGATAACACCCACCAGCAGATCTGAGAACCAGGATGAGTGCTAGATAGGCTGGGTCGACTGCAACACCAACCAGTTTACACTAGGGCCCAGGACTGGGAGCTGACTGGGTTAGACAAGGCTTCAGGAACCACCAGCAAAAACCAAAGTGAAGCAGAGTATGCAAATTGGGCTCAGCACCCATCAGAACACATGGACCCGGGTGACGAGGAATGAGCCCGGTAGGAGGACTGTGGCGGGTTTCCCCAGCTGGGCCAGTGCTTCAACAGGAAGCATGACAATGGATTGGGGGCAGACCAGGTGAGACAGGGCTACAACACCTATGTGCCTCATTTGAACTAGGTGATGGGGAGAGCCAGGCTGGACCGACTGTACACACTGGTACATGCATGAGATGGAATAAGTGCAGGCTGGTTGAGCTTGGCTGCAGCATCAGCTCACAAGTGCTAGAACTGGCAACAAATCCTTTCAGGTTAACTATAGAATGATCTGGAGAGTGCATAATCAGGGACTGGGAGTGGGCCCAATAGGAAAACTATGGGCATCTCTCTGATGGGTTGCAACATACAATGGTGGGCATCAGAACCAGGGCTGGGGTGGACCTGTCATGACAGGTGATGACAGCCGCCAGCATGAATGAAGGCTGAATAGTGGTGTTGATTGGCTTGAGCTAGGGTTCAATGCTAATTGACATGTAGGAGAGTTGAATGGGATGTGGGACAGACTGGATCAGTCTACAGTACATACTGGCAAGCAAAGGAACCAGGTTATGGGGTGGGCCTGGTGGGGATCACTGGGGGTTGTTCTGACTAGTCTGCAGCTCCCACTAGTGCTTATGAAGGCCGAGTGTGTTGAGCAGGTTGGTGTAGGTCACAATATCCACTGGTTTATGTAAGAGATGGGGCTAGAGACAGAACCAACCAGCAATTGCAGCTACCAGTATGTGCAAACGCTGATATAGGTTATAGAGCCAGACCCCATAATGGCAAGCACACACAAGAGTCATGTCTGAGACCACCTCAGATGAGGTTTCTCTGGGGATCACCCCAACTGAACCGCTGGAAGGAGGGCAGAACCAATTGGTCAACTACCCCAGCCAAGCATTGGCAGCAAATATCTGGGCAAAGTGGGATTCTAAGATGGATTACGTCAGCCAATGGACCTTGGAAAGATTTCCTCATCCTTGGATCAGTGAGATCAACAGCATTTCAGAGCAATTAAATGATTGAAACCATGTGAGTAGAATCCTCACAGCATGTTCAACACTGGGGACCCTGGGATGAAGGAAGAAAGAAAGAAGGAAGGGAAGGAAGAAAGAGATGGGGCGGAGAGGGGTTGGGATAATCTTCTGATCTTCCATCATCTCCCTGTTCACTCCCCTAATGCTCCCTATATGTCCACAATAGCCAGGTCTGGACTAGGAAAAAGCCAGAAGCCCAATACTCCATCTGATTCTCTCACATGGGTGCAAGGACCAAAGTTCTAGGGCCATCTTCTGCAGGGAGCTGGATCAGAAGTAGAGCAGCTAGGACTCAAAACAGCACTCCAAAATGGGATGCCAGTGTAGAAGGTGGTGTTTTAGTTCTCTGGTATAACCCACTGCAACAACCCACTGGAACATCAGCACGGACCCCAGTTCTTGATGATTGACATGGCTAGACACGGTTCCATTTGCGGGATACTCCTCCAGCATCCATAACTGGGGCCTCCATAACTGACACCCCACAAAACCCCTGTATGTCCACTTTAGAAGACCCCAGCTGAATGGTTAAGGTGTGACCTCAACCACTCAGGTGACACCTTGTATGACATGTAGCCATTCCCGATTAATGTGTGAGCACTCTGACTTCTGTTATATTCACCCCTTTCCCCACAGCTGGCAATCAGATGAACCCAAGTTTCTGTGATTTCTGGGGGATCCAAGAAGGGAGACGTGGGGTGAATCCAATAGAGTCATGGGTGTTGGTTTTTTTATTTTTTTAAGATTTATTTTATTTTTATTGGAAAGGCAGATATACAGAGAGGAGAGACAGAGAGGAAGATCTTCTATCCGATGATTCACTCCCCAAGTGAGCGCAACGGCCGATGCTATGCCGATCCAAAGCCTGGAGCCTCTTCCGGGTTTCCCGCGCGGGTGCAGGGTCCCAAAGCTTTGGGCCATCCTCGACTGCTTTCCCGGGCCACAGGCAGGGAGCTGGATGGGAAGCGGGGCTGCCAGGATTAGAACCAGCGCCCATCATCTGGGTTGTTAAAGCTTCCTGCTTCTATTGACCGGAGAGTGGGGGTGCCATGGGAGAGAGATCAGAAACCTCACCATTCAGCATCCAGGAATCCTGGTCCCACACTGCAGGATTACTATTACACACTCAGAGAACAGTGATGGCTTTATGGCTGTGAGATTTCTTTGTTGGTGGCGTTCTTAAAGAATTTTGAAAACAGGACCACACATTCAACTGTGTGGAACGCCTGCTGCGTCCCTAAAGGCTGAGAAAGTGCATCCTGCACAAGCCGGCATTGTATCCCAGAGGAGATTGCAGTGTAGGCAGAGTTTACTGAACTCCGGTTCGAGAGAACCGGAAGCTCCCTTTTTGTTTCTTTTATTTTTTTTCCCTTTCATTTTCATTTATTTAAATATAGTTCTCAGCACATTTGAGTGAAACTGGGTCTCCCTGGCAAAACAAGAGACTTTAAAAAAAAATCTTAAAACAAAACAAAATAAACCACAAAAGACAGGGCGTCCCATTCCCCCTAGGTTTTGTGGCAGTGGGTAGGGCTGCCCGCTGCAATGCCAGCATCCTATGTGAGTGCAGGTGGAAGCCCCTGCTGCACTGCTCCCAGTCTAGCTCCCTCCTAAGGTACCCGGAAAGCCTGTGCAATATAAATCAAATACATCTTTTTTTTTTTTTAATGGGAAAGCTAAGCTTGCTACTGTGACGTGAATGATTATGCTATTGTAATAATTTGGGAAAAATAATAAGGGGAAGAGATAAGGAAGGATGAGGGGAAGAGAGGAATGCCTATGCTTCTAAATCTGTCTCATGAAAAATGTGCGGTGAGGGGAGGGGACAGCCTAGCCTGACTGCTTAAAAGCACCATTTTGGCCCAGACTGGGAGGGCTGGGCATGCAAACGGGACCCCTCCCTCCACCAGCTGCTTGTGGCTGGTAGGGCTGACAATTTGGAAGGGTGTGCAGTCCAGCCTGACTGCTTAAAAGCAGCAGGCACCATCTTGGCTCGGGCTAGGCATGCGAACCAAAACCTCCACTTCCCTGGCCGCTTTGGGCTGGTGGGAAGAGGGGACGTGGCCTAGCCTGACTTTTTTTTTTTAAGATTTATTGATTTTTATTGGAAAAACAGACATACAGAGAGGAGGAGAGACAGAGAGAAAGATCTTCCTTCCGATGATTGACTCCCCAAGTGACCACAATGGCCAGAGCTGCGCTGATCCAAAGCCAGGAGCCAGGAGTTCTTCTGGGTCTCCCATGCAGGTGCAGGGTCCCAAGGCTTTGGGTTGTCCCAAGCTTGTGGCCTGGGAAAGCAGGGAGCTGACACTAACTAGCATGTGAGAGAACCAGGTCCTTGGGTACATTCTGTGAGGGATATGTGGGCCCAACCCTCTGGAAATATAAGTCCTGCTGGTTAGCATAAGAATTGGGGTGGTGATGAGCTGAGCGAGGTATGACCATAGAACCCACCAACACTCACAGATCCTGGGGCCAAAAAAATTCTGGGCAGGTCCAGGCTGCAGCACCCGCATGTGTATCCTAAAACTGGGTGTGAAGCAGGCAGAGCTGCAACACTCACCAGCTCATACAAAGGCCAAGACGGAGGGGCAGGCTGGGCTGGGCAAGAGCCTGGCACCTGCTGGCATGCATGAGATCTGTGTCTGGAAGTGGGCCAAGTGCGGGAACGTGAGAAACTCCCCTAGTGGGTCTTACTTTCCTCTGATGAGCACACGGTCCAGGCTTGAGGCCTGGGCAGGCTGAGCAAGGTAGCTCCATCTGCTGGCAAGTGTGGGTTGGTTTTGGAAAGTGAAGGACCAGGCAGGGATGAGCAAACCTTAACTCACTGGCAAGTGCAGAAAGCAGGCTGGAGCACATATGATGGCTGGCTAGGTTTTCACACCTGCTGGTTTGCATGAACCAGGGATGGGAGCAGACTGAGCACAGCCAGGTGCCAGCACCCACCAGTGAGGGTTGAGACTGTGGGCCAGCTTGGCCAGGCCAGGCTACAGCAACCAAACACAAAGGCCAAGACAAAGGCTAAAAACCCAATGCCAGCATCATATTAAATAGAGAAAGATTGGAAGTCTTCCACTAAAATCTGGAACTAGGCAGGTATGGGGCACTGTCACCACTACTCTTCAATATAGTATTGGAAGTCCTTGGCAGAGCTATTAGTCAAGAAAAAAGGAATTAAAGGAATACAAATTAGAAAAGAGGAATTGAAATGATCTCTATTTGCAGACAACATTATTCTGTACACAGGAGAACCAAAAGACTCAGTCAAGAGACTACTGTAACTCATAAGAGACTTTGGCAAGGTAGCAGGCTACAAAATTAATGAACACAAGTCAATGGCATTAGTGTACACAAATAATTCCATGGATGAGAAAGAAATTGTAAGTACAGTCCCCTTTAAAATAGAGAAGAGGAACCTTAAATACCTAGGAATTAAGCTAACTAAATATGTGGAAGACCTTTATGACAAAAACTATTAAGCATTAAAAGGGAAATAGAAGCAGACCTTGAAAAATGGAGACATTTACCATGTTCATGGATTGGCAGGATCAACATAATCAAAATCACCATATTACCAGAGTAATATACAGATTCAATGCAATCCCAATCAAAATCCCAACAACATTCTTTTTAGCAAAAGAAAAGATAATACAAAAGTTCATCAAGAATCATAAAAGACCATGAATAGCCAAAGATATCCTAAAAAATAGAAATCAAACTGGAGGAGTCACAATTCCAAACCTGAAGACATACTACAGAGCAGCAGTTATCAAAACAGTAAGAAGACCAGTGGAACAGAATAGAAACACCAGAAGGGAATCCACACATGTAGCATCAACTAATCTTTGACAAGAAAACTGAAAACAATCCAGGGAAAAAGCCTGGTCTATTCAACAAATGCTGTTGGGACAACTGGATAGCAGAATTAGGAAGCAAGTTCCACACCTGTCACATTATACGAAAATCAGCTCTAAATGAATCAAGGACCTAAATGAACACTCAGAAACCATCAAACTATTAAAGGAAAACATAGGCTGCCCACTCCAATATATAGGAACAGGGAAAGACTTCTTAGAAGACTCCAAAAGCAAAGGCAATCAAATCCAAAATGAACAAATGGGACTACACCAAAGTAAAAGGGTTCTGTACAGCAAAGGAATTAACAAAGTGAAGAAGCAAGCAACAGAATGGGAGAAAATTTTTGTGCACTACAAGTGATCGGGGACTAATATCCAGGATTTACAAAGAGCTTCAGAAACCCAGCGATGGGGAAAAAAGAAAAAGAAAGAAAAAAATCTGTATCAAAATGGGCAAAGGAAATGAACAGACATTTTTCAAAACAGATTCAAATGGATAACAGGCATATGAAAAGATGCTCAGGCTCTCTAGCCATGAAAACCATGTTGAAGTATCACCTAACTCCAATGAGACTGGTCTACATTCAGAACTTAACTAACAACACCTGGTTGTTATTGCATTGGTTACTCAATACCATGTCAACTAATTCCATAATGTTAGAAAGTGTTACTGAAGTAATGTCGGGGCTTTTAATTGATTGGGATGATACTCTGTCAGCTCTACCTTCAGACCAGAGACGGTCGCCCCAAGAAACTGTTGAACTTAGCTGGACAATAAGATGCTGGACTTTATGCTCAGTAGATGCTTGCAATGAAAGAATCTCAACTGAATTTGAACTGTGGTAATGCAACAAGGTGGAGGAATCCACCATGGGAGGGAATTTGGAGGGGGGGGGAAATCCCAGTGCCTATAAAACTGTCATATAATGCAATGTAATCAATTTTTTTAAATAGCAAAAAAAAAAAAGAACTTAACTAACAACACCTGCTGCCATGGATGTAGGGAGAAAGGCACTCTCCTTCAATCCTTCACTGCTGGTGGGAGTGAAGGCTAATACAACCACTGTGGCCTGGGAAAGCAGTGGAGGACCGCCCAAAACCCTGGGACCCTGCACTCACATGGGACACGTGGAGAAGGTTCCTGACTCCTGGCTCCAAATCGACACAGCACTGGCCATTGCAGTCACTTGGGGGGTGAATCATCAGATGGAGGATCTTCCTCTCTGTCTCTCCTCCACTATGTATATCCACCCTTCCAATAAAAATAAATCTTTAAAAAATAGAAAAATCTTTCAAACAGTTTTTGTGTGAGCATGTTTTCTGTTTTATGTGTGCATTTTCTTTTTTTTTTTAAATTTTATTAGGGCCCGGCGTGGTGGCACAGTGGTTAAGGTCCTCACCTTACACGCCCGGGATCCCATATGGGCACTGGTTCTAATCCCGGCAGCCCTGCTTCCCTTCCAGCTCCCTGCCTGTGGCCTGGGAAAGCAGTCGAGGATGGCCCAAAGCTTTGGGACCCTGCACCCATGTGGGAGACCCAGAAGAGGCTCCTGGCTTCGGATCGGCATAGCATCGGCCCGTTGCGCTCACTTGGGGAGTGAATCATCGGATAGAAGATCTTCCTCTCTGTCTCTCCTCTCTGTACATCTGCCTTTCCAATGAGAAAATAATAATAATAAAAATAAATCTTTAAAAAAATTTTATTAATTACATTATATTATGTGGCACCGTTTTATAGGTACTGGGATATTCCCCCCATGCCTCCCCTAACTCTCCGCCCATGGTGGATTCCACCACCTTGTTGTGTAACCACAGTTCAAGTTCAGTTAAGAATTTTCATTGCAAGCATATACCAAGCATAGAGCCCAGCATCTTACAGTCCAGATAAGTTTAACAGCTTCTTGGGGAGACCTTCTGTGGTCCTCGTTCAGCTGATGGCTGCAATTGCTGGGTTGGTTCCGTCTTGAGCCTCGACTTACAGTGGAATCAATGGGTGTTGTAGTCCTTCCTGGTTCTGCTCATCACTTACTCGACCATCACATCAACTACTGGGAGCTGCAGCCTAGTGGGAGCGATCCCCAACAACCCCCACCTGGCCCACCCCTGCCCTGATTTGCCAGCATGTGTAGCAACCTAGTTCAGTCTGCCCCATATCCCGTTGGGCTCTCATAAATGTCGAGGGGTATTGGAGCTTAGTTCCATCCAACCAGTTCAACTGCCTAATCTCACAGATGTTGTTGAGTGCCTTTCTGTCTAGCCACCCCAGCCCCTGTCCTAGTTGTTGTCTTGTCCTCCCATGGGAGTGTTAATCCAAGAGGGGGGGCCCACTATTTCCCTCCCAGGTCACTAGCATGCTCGGTTTCTGCTCTCTCCAGGTGGCCCTGTGGTTGGACTTGCAGTAATGGCCGCTAGTACCAACTTCTGCTACGGCTAAGTCCCAACTGTTCTTACCCCCTCCAGTTTTGTTGACACTAGTAGGGATAGCCCACCCTTCTTGACTCTTCCCTGATCTGGTCCATATGCGGCACACAGGTGCTGCAGCCCTAACTAGTTTGGTCCCAACTCATGCTCTCCAGTGGGAGTAGCTATCCAACAAGGGGATTACCCCTTATTCCCCTGTCAGCTCTGGCCCCCTTCCTGGTTCTCACATGTGTTGGTTGGGTGCTGCGGTATGTGTGCATTTTCTTTTCAAAACTTTTAACTTTTATTTTCAATATTGTTTACTTAGTTGAGAGGGATACTTGCCCTTGTGAGCCTCTAATTAGGCTGGGGAGGGTTGAGGTATAGAGGAAGGTGGGTGGGATAAATGTTTCGGTCTTTTTTCTCCTTCCTCTTGTGTCCATGGTGGGGAAGGCAAGGGACCCACTCCTTGCTTTCAAACTACATCCGCAGGCCCAGCACGGTGGCGCAAGTGGTTAAGGTCCTCACCTTGCACGCCCGGGATCCCATATGGGCGCCTGTTTTAATCTCGGCAGCCCTGCTTCCCATCCAGCTCCCTGCCTGAGGCCCAGGAAAGCAGTCAAGGACGGCCCAAAGCTTTGGGAACTTGCACCCGCGTGGGAGACCTGGAAGAGGCTCCTGGCTTTGGATCAGCATAGCATCGGCCGTTGGGCTCACTTGGGGAGTGAATCATCGGACGGAGGATCTTCCTCTCTGTCTCTCCTTTCTGTATATCTGCCTTTCCAATAAAAAAAAAAAAAAAAAAAAAACATAATAAAAACTACATCCGCACCCAGGAATGGGAAGACAGCCATTTTATGACACTATAGAGACCCCGATGTGGGGAAGAATGTTCCCACGGTGCTATTTGAATGGTATTGATAGTTCTGAGAAGTTGTTGACTTTATTGCACCAGGATTGAGAAAATCTTTCAAGGGTCTGTTGACTGACCAAGTCCACCTCAGTACATCCACAGACCCAGCAGGGGAGTGCCTGTAGTTCCTGTCCCAGACATTCTCCCAGCTCCTGATTTTGCACTTGTCAGGAGGTATTGCAGTCCAGTCTGACATGACTAGCAGCCAGTCTCAACACTTGCCAGTGAGTGCTGCAGCCCCGTCCAGCTGGCCAGCATGTATCCTGGTTCCCACACACGCTAGTGGATTCCACAGTCTAGCCTCACCTGGTACAACCCAGTCCCAGCTCTCATGCTTACCAGTAGAAGCACCGATCCATTGGAGAATCTCCTACGTTCTCCTACCAGGCCTGCTTCCAGCGCCGGATCTTGTGTGTGGGCTGTTGTTTTGATCCAGTCTGGCATGGTCAGGTGTTAGTGTTGGCACTTGCCTGTGGATGCTGCAGCCTAGGCTGGCCTGGACTGCTCTTAATCTTTAACTCTCACTAGCAGGTCTTATAGCTTAGCTCAGGGCAATCTGCACCTGGCCATGGCTCTCATGTGAACCAGTGGGTACTACAACCTAGTACAGCACAGCTTACACCCTGTTCTGGATCACGTTTGTGCCAACAGGTGCTGCAGCCTAGCCTAGCCTGCCCCTAGATTCAGTCAGCCAAGTGCTGCAGCCTTGGCTGACTTGGCCTCCCTATCAGACCTTGCTCTCATGCTTACCAGTGGGAACTATAGCCTTGTAGGGGAGTGCCCCGAGTTCCCCTATCAGTCCTGCTCCCAGTCCCATATCTCACACATGCCAGAAAGGGCCATAACCCTGCTTGGCATGGCCTAACCAAGACCCAGCCTTTGCATGTTGGGGGGTGCTGTAGCCTGACGCAGCCCAGCCGCCCTCCCAGGCTTGGCTCTGTATCAATGAGTTCTGAAGTCTTCCGTGTCTCAGCCCATTGCTACACCCAGCCCTCACTGGTGGGCGCTGCAGTCCCCCAGGGGTGAGCCCACAAGTGCCCTACAGAATCTGCCTGTCCTCAGATCATGGTCTCTCATGTGCGGGTGGTTGTTGCAGTCCAGCTTGATGTGGCCCACCTCCTGGCCCAACACTCAGAGGCAGGTACTGCAGTCTAGTTCTCCCATTCATGCCCCACACCCCAGCTGTTGCATGCACAAGGTGGGTGATGCTACTCAGCCAAGCCCAGATCTCCTACGTGAGTAGGCACCTTGGCCTGACCGAGACATGGGCTCTGCTCTCCCCTCTCTCTAGCCCACCACATATCAGCTTTCTTATTTACCCACAAGTGCAGTGGCCTGGCCTTTGGAACCCTTCAGAGGTCATTCCACACCTGTCCAACAGAGCCTATATTTACGTTTCTCACTGAGATATATCTGAATGGACCTTCTGTTGCTTGATGACTCAGGAACTGACTTTGCAAAGGGTTAGGGTTAGACCAATCAGAAGGGGTTAGACCAATTGACACTTGCAGCAGCAATAGAAGAAGTTTCAAATTACCCACCAACACTTATTTATATACAAACACACATTTGGAGTTTTTGTAAACTTCTGTTAAGATTTCTTTTTATTGGGAAGACAGATACACAGAGAGAAGCAGAGACAAAGATATTCCAAGCCATAAGTTCTCCCCACATGGGTACAGGGTCCCAAAGTCCTAGGCTGTCCTCTACTTTTTTCCCAGGCCATAAGCTGGGAGCTGGATAGGAAGCGGAGCAGCCGGGATATGAGCCAGTGTCCATATGAAATCTCAGAAGATGCAAGGTGAAGATTTAGCTTCTAGGCTATCATGCCAGGCCCTCCCATCAACACATGTAATTTTCCCCTATTCCTTTAGTCACTCAAGATTTGAAATGATATCTCATTGTGGTTTGACTTGAACGTGTCTAATGATTAATGATATTGTATGTCTTTTAGTTTTAAGATTTTTTTTTATTGGAAAGTCAGATATACAGAGAGAAGGAGAGACAAAGAAAACAAACTTCCATCCACTGATTCACTGCCCAAGTGACCGCAACGGCCGGACCTGAGCCGATCTGAAGCCAGGAGGCAGGAGCTTCCATTGCATCTCCCTTGCAGACGCAGTCCCAAGGTTTTGGGCTGTCTTTGATACTTTTCCAGAGATCTGGAAGGGAAGTGGGGCAGCTGGGACATGAGCCAATGTCCATGTGGAATCTCTGTACGTGCAAGGCAAGGGCTTTAGCCACTGGTCTACCATTCCAGGTCCTTTTTGTAAGCATATTGCTCATTCATGTATTCTCTCTGGAAAAAATAATTTGTTCATGGGCCTAGCACAATGGCTCAACTGGCTAACTCTTCACTTTCAAGCACCAGCATTCCAAATGGGCGCTGGTTCGTGTCCATATGAATTTGATACCCACTCTAGTTCCCGACTCCAGCTTCCAATTAATGTGTACCCTACCAGCCAGCAACTGCTCTACTTCTCATCCAGTTCTCTGCTAATGGCCTCTAACGGCCTGGTAAAACATTGGGCAATGGTCGACGGGACCCTGCACCTGTGTAGTAGGGTAGAAATAAGTTCCTGAATCTCAGCTTGGGATCAGCTCAACCCTGGTCATGGCAAACATTTGGGGAGTGAGGCAGCTGATTGCAAAACCTCCATATCTTCATCTCTCTCTGTAAAAATCTTCCATTCAAATACAAATAAATACATCTTTTAAAAAAATCATCAGGGGGCCCGGCGCGGTGGCGCAAGTGGTTAAAGGTCCTCGCCTTGCACACCCGGGATCCCATATGGGTGCCGGTTCTAATCCCTGCAGCCCCGCTTCCCTTCCAGCTCCCTGCCTGTGGCCTAGGAAAGCAGTCGAGGACAGCCCAAAGCTTTGGGACCCTGCACCCGCGCGGGAGACCCGGAAGAGGCTCCAGGCTTTGGATCGGCATAGCATCGGCCGTTGCGCTCACTTGGGGAGTGAATCATCGGATAGAAGATCTTCCTCTCTGTCTCTCCTCTCTATACATCCGCCTTTCCAATAAAAAATAATAAAAATAAATCTTAAAAAAATAATAAAATAAAAAATAAAAATAAAAAATCATCAGGTAGGGCAATACGAACCCATACTTCTGTGTCAGCAGGTATAATCCTGGACCAGCATGTGGAAACATGTGGGTTTCAAAACTGAGACCATCAGTTCCGGTGCAATAGCCTAGTGGCTAAATCCTCTCCTGAATGTGCCAGGATCCCATATGGGCACTAATTCATGTTCTGGCTATTCCACTTCCCATCCAGTTACCTGCTTCTGGTCTGGGAGAATGGTGAAGGATAGTCCAATGCCCTGGGACCGTGCACCCACCTGGGAGACCCAGAAGAGCTCCTGGCTCCTGGCTTCGGATTGGCTCAGCTCTGACCATTGCAGCCACTTTGGGAGTGAACCATCAGACAAAAGTTCTTTATGTCTCTCCTTCTCTCTGCATATATGATTTTCCAATAAAAATAGATCAACTTTTTTTTAA
Source organism: Ochotona curzoniae (assembly GCF_017591425.1). Taxonomy (NCBI): domain Eukaryota; kingdom Metazoa; phylum Chordata; class Mammalia; order Lagomorpha; family Ochotonidae; genus Ochotona; species Ochotona curzoniae. The sequence goes on from NW_024465699.1 coordinate 7,419,713, forward strand.
AGATTTATTTTTATTATTTTTTAATTGGAAAGGTGGATATACAGAGAGGAGAGACAGAGAGGAAGATCTTCCGTCCGATGATTCACTCCCCAAGTGAGCGCAACGGGCCGATACTATGCCGATCCGAAGCCAGGAGCCTCTTCCGGGTCTCCCACATGGGTGCAGTTTCCCAAAACTCTGGGCCGTCCTCGACTGCTTTCCCAGGCCACAGGCAGGGAGCTGGAAGGGAAGCAGGGCTGCCGGGATTAGAACCAGCACCTACTTGGGATCCCGGGCGTGCAAGGCGAGGACCTTTAACCACTTGCGCCACCGCGCCGGGCCGGGCCCAAATAGATCAACTTTTAAAAAAACTCAAACCTGAGACAACTCCTGATGGACCCATGGTAACTGGGAAACTTGGCCACCTTGGTTGGAAATTGACATGGTAGCAGGAACGTGTGCCAATACAGATCCCATGCTGCATTATGACACTGCTGTGTGGGCCGTTAGGAATCTGCCCGGTTCTACATGGGAATCTGAGCTGGTAGGAAGATGGGAGCCAGGAATCTCTTCTAGGTCTCCTACAGGGACCCAAGGTTTTGGGCTGTCCTCTGCTGCTTTCCCAGGCCACAGGCAGGGAGCTAGCTGAGAAGTGTAACTGCTGGCACGCAGCCTGGGACCCATATTGGATGCTGGCGCCACAGGGTGGAGGATTAGCGTGTGTACCACTGTACTGGCCCCAATTAGTTGCATATTTTTAAATACAAGTGGAACCAGAAGCAGAACAGTGTGTGATGTGCCACTCTTTGTGAAATGAAAGGGCAACATTTCTATACACAGATGTGCTTGTCAACACATGGGCAATCTTGCAACTTAGCCATGTGGCATGAATCATTTTCTTGCAGGGAGGGGAACTGAAGAGCTGAGATGCAGGACTGGGCAGCACTTTGCCCTATGCATGCTTTAAAACCTTGTGAGTGGCCCAGTGCAGTAGCCTAGTAGCTAAAGTCTTTGCCCTGTATGCGCTGGGAGCCCATGTGGGTGCCGATTCTAGTCCCCCTGGCCCTGCTTCCCTTCCAGTTCCCTGCTTATTGTCCGGAAAAGCCTTAGAGAATGGCGGAAGAACTCGGGTCCCTGCGCCCACATGGAAGCCCCGGAGGAGGCTCTGGGCTCCTGGTTTTGGATCAGTGCAGCTCCAGCCATTGCAGCTGCTTGGAGAGTGAATCAGTTGACAGAAGATTTTCCTCTCTGCCCCTCCTCCTCTCTGTATATCTAACTTTCCAATAAAAAAAAGTCTAAAAAAAAAAAAAAAGAAAGGAAAACCTTGTGAGTGTCCTATTTGAAAGAATAAAACTCAAAACAGAAAATAGCAAGATGGCTGGATTGTTTGTGTCTGGGGAGCCTGGATCCTGGTAGTCTGGCCTCCCAATCAGCTGTGGCTTGATGACTGGCCCTGGGGACAGCTGGAACCAACAGCCTGGCACCTGCTGCCTGCTGCTGATGATCTACCTGTAAGCATGTCACCTGGGTGGCAAAATCAATAACAAGAACCCAGGGTCCTTGGGGACTCCGAAGATCCCCATCAAACTTAATGTTTTTCTAGAAGATGACTATTCTTAGGGGATGCGTCTTGAAATATTTTAGAGGACCTGAATTTGTTTTCCAATGGGTATACAAAAGCATCCCCAATCACACACATCCTGGTGGGGAAGAGGCAGAAGCCCAGAAGAAGCAGATGTGCCAAATGTTAAAAACTGGTGCATCTGTACCTGCACCATGGCAGTCTAAGTCTCTGCAGTGTCAGTATCCCATATAGGCACCGGTTCAAGTCCCAGCTGCTTCATTTCCAATCTGGTTCCCTGCTAATATGCCCGGAAAAGCAGCAGAAGATGAGACAGACAAGTGCTTTGGCCACCTGCACTTGCATGGGAGACCTGGCAGTAGCTCCGGCCTCCTGACTTCAGCCTGCCCAGTCCTGGCCAGTGCAGTTATTTGGGGAGTGAACCAAGGGATGACAGATTTCTGTTTCTGCTTCTCTGCTATTCTTTCAAAGAAATAAATAAATCTCTAAAAGTTGTTACTCTAGGTGGGGAGACCAAAGCTGTTCATTAAATAATTCTTTCTATCTTTTCTGTTTTTTGGAATATTTCAAAATGAGATGGTAGTAGAGAGAAATAATACAGAGATATTCATTGACTTGGGATGCGCATCCCATCACAAATTGAAAGTATCATAAATGGAAAGAAGAAGAAGAAGAAGCAGGAGAAGAAGCAGGAGAAGCAGAAGCAGCATTTGTGCATGAGCTGCGCATCCCAGCTCAGCAACACAGCGCACTGAAGAGCTGGGTTTGCTGCCTCTGGGGATGGGACGCCTGGCCAGCTGAAGTTGTGCTCTCGGCCTCCCCCCAGCGCTGGAAGAGAGCACCACACCACAAAGGACTAGCTAGAGGAAAGATCCAAATTCATCACTGTCCCTGTTTCCTTTCACAAGGAGCCTTGGTCTTCCAGTGACTTACCAAGATGATGAGCACAAAGTAGACGCGCAAAGGCACCTGACACACGTTCTCTGAAGCTGCTGGCTTGGCTGTGTAATTAGCGTCTACATGAGAGCTGACATTGTACACATCCAGGAATGGGCACTGCTCAAAGAGGACTGCGCTGGCAAAGCTGTGGTAGAACAGCCTAAACTGCAGCAAGAAACACCGGCATCCCATAGAGACACTGGTTCAAATCCCCACTGTTGCAAGCAGCCTAAACTGCTGCATGAAATACCAGCATCCAAATAGAGACACTGGTTCAAATCCTTACTCTTCTACTTTCAGTCTAGCTAACTGCTAATGTACCAGAAAGGCAGCAGAAATGGTCCATTGCTTGGACCCCTGCACCTGTCTGGAAGAAGCTCCTGGCTCCTGGCTTCGGATTGTCTCTGCTCTGGCCATTGCGGCTACATGTGAACCAGTAGATGGAAGACCTTTCTCTCTGTCGTTCCCTATCTTTCTCTCCATGGCTCTGCCCTACAGATAAATGAGAAACAACAACAACAAAAAACTTAAAAATAAAAGAGGAATGTCACCATGACCAAACTGGCAGAGTCTGAGCCATGACCCAGCATGCTGTGGGCACTGTAGTGAGCAACATTAAGGACAAGACTCTCACTGAGAAAATCAAGATGCTTCTTGTATATGTTAAACACGCTAAGATCCAAGATAGCTCCCTGAACTGAGTGAAGGAAGATGAGAGAGAAGATGGGAGCAAGAAAGGCACCTGGTTCTCCCTAGAGCACCAGCCTACTGCGCCCACAGCAGCCCACTTGGCCAGAAGCATTGGAAGAGAGCCACAGCTGCTGGGGTCCCTTCTCCTTGGATTTGTAGCATAATAAATGTGATAAAGCAAAATAAAGCAAAAAGCAACCATTGGTACTGTAGAAAAAAATAAGGTACAGGATCTCTCTCTCTCTTTTAAGAAATAGTAGAGTTTTTTTTTTGTTTGTTTTGTTTTTTTCAGATTTTTTTTTTATTAGAAACGCAGATCAGATTTACAGAAAGAAGGAGACAAACATCTTCCATCTGCTGGTTCACTCACCAAATGACCGCAATGGCCAGAGTTGAGATGATCCAAAGCCAGGAGACAGGAGTCTCACATGTGGGTTCAGGGTCCTAAGGCTTTGAGCTATCCTCTATTGCTTTGCTAGGCCACAAGCAGGGAGCTGGATGGAAAGTGGAACAGCTGGAACTCAAACCCGTGCTCATTAAGGATGCCAGTGCTTCCAAGTGAGGATTTTAGGCATTTAGCTGTTGCACCACCCTCCCCTGCCTTATTATTTATTATTTATTACTTTATTTTTATAATCTTTACATAGTTGATCAGGGCACAAAGGGTCAAGGGCTACAAGACAGTGGGTAAGAAAATTGTTTCCACATTATTATTATTTTTTTTCTAGATCTGGGATAAGTGAAGAGATAAAGAGAGAAGCCCCACCCAATCTCTCACCCATCCCAGGTCCACGATGTAGAGCATGCTCCGAGGGTCTTTCTCAAGTGGTTTTTATAGTCAACAGTTCTGAATTGCTGCCAATCTCGCCATTCCAAGCTTGATGAAAGCTCTTCAGTATCCACTGGCTGACATTGTCTACCTTAGAGTCTCATTCGCCCAGATGTTCACTTCCAACGCATGGCTGGGGTAGATGATCAGTTTGTTCCGTCCTCCATCCTCTGTTGTGCAACAGGTGTCCTCTGCAGGTTCCAATGAACTGCTTTATCCTCCATGTGCACTTGGATATACTGTCTACAGTTCTGTCTGAGCCTCTGAGGAACAGCTGGAGCTGAGCCGACCCAAAGCCAGGAGCCTGTTCTGGGTCTCCCCTGCGGGCACAGGGTCCCAAAGTTTTGGGCCATCCTCAACTGCTTTCCCAGGCCACAAGCAGAGAGCTGGATGGGAAGTGGAGCCGCCGGGATTAGAACTGGCACCCATATGGGATGCCATATGGGATCCCAGTGCGTTCAAGGTGAGGACTTTAATCACTATGCTATCATGCTTGGCCGATTAAACAGCAATCTTTATCAAGAAATCTAGTTGCTAACAGGCCTTCAGTGGCTGTGACATCTTATGGAGGCACAGTTGCATGTGATTTCCACTGGTTGCAGCTACTGGTGAGACCACAGAAATCTGACGTTGGAGTTTATCAAAGAAGGAATTGGCAATTTCTAGGCAACTATTGGTGGAAACAATGGGAACTTATGTCCGTGCAAGTGGATCCCCTTAGGATCTATCCACTTGGGTACACCTGCACCTGGACCTGTCTCACACAGAACTCCAAGCCACAGAAGCCATTTCTTTCCCCTTAGTATATTCTCTCCCAACAGACCCTGAGAAACATGAGGCCAGAGTTTCTCTAGATTGACCTTGTAGAAGCTTCTGGTCCAATTGTTGCAAAACAATAGGCAGAATCATTTGCTTCTTGCAGCTTGGTGTTTGTCAGACTTTTTGACCTGCACCCCACAATAAGAAATGCATCACACACACACACACACACACACAAACCGGGCCTGGCGCAGTGGCCTAGCAGCTAAAGTCCTCGCCTTGAATGCGCCGGGATCCCATATGGGCGCCAGTTCTAATCCCAGCTCCACTTCCCATCCAGCTCCCTGCTTGTGGCCTGGGAAAGCAGTCGAGGACGGCCCAAAGCCTTGGGACCCTGCACCCTTGTGGGAGACCTGGAAGAGCTCCTGGCTTCAGATTGGCTCAGCTCCAGTCATTGCAGCCGTTTGGGGAGTGAATCATCAGACGGAAGATCTTCCTCTCTGTCTCTGTTCTCTGTATATCTGCCTTTCCAATAAAAATAAATAAATCTTTAAAAAAAAATGCATCTCCATCCTGAGACTCAGTATGCACAGCCATAGCTAACACCGTCATTTCATAAAAGCAATAACCAACTCTATAGAGTGCGTTTATTTCCTTAGGCTACCAGTACACAGCATCATGGATTTGGCAGCTTAAACAACAGAAATGTATTCCCTCACAGATCCACAGACTAGAAGTCCCACACCAACGTGTGGCTATCTTTTATTCATAAATGGCCTCAAAGCCACTGAGGGGGCTGGGGCCAAGGCTGAAGCCAGATGCCACGAGCTTCATCTAGGTCTCCTATGTGGTTGGCTGGGGCTCAAGTATTTGGGCTATCTTCCAATGCCTTCCTGAGACACATTAGCAGGGAGCTGGATGAGATGTAGATCAGCCAGGCCTGGAACCAGTCCCCCTAGGGGATGCTGGCCTATCCTGCTATACCACAATCCTCGCCCTGTGGCTAAGCTTCCTCTGAGGTCTCTCTTCCAGGCTCACAGCTTTCCTCCCTGTTTCTCTGACTCTATGTCTCAGTGTGTCCACATGCCCTGGGTGTCCAAGTGACTGCTTTTAGGGACACTAGCTGGATTAGATTCAGACCCGCCCTCATGCCCTCCCTTTAATTTAATCATGTTCGTAAAGGCACCATCATCCAACACAGTCATATTCCAAGGTCCTGGGGTTAGGACTCGAATGTAGGAATTTCAAGAGAATATGATCCTACTCGCATGAGGACGTGTACATTTACATCAAACTGGGATCAAGAACATTGCAATAACACAGCGTCTTAGTCCCTGCCGGCTGCTGTAACATGGTACCTGGGTAGATCTTGCAGGCTGAAACCCGAGGCTGGAGGCCCTGGCATAACTAGGTCCAGCGAGGGTGTACTTCCTGCTGTGTGAACACCAATTGTGTTCTCCTTGTGTTGTCACATGGGCCCGAGAGATTGTGTCTCTCGTGTCTTCTTCTTTTTTTTAAGATTTAATTTTTAAAAAATATTTATTTATTTTTATCAGAAAGGCAGATATACAGAGAGGGAGAGAGACAGAGAGGAAGATCTTCTGTCCGATGGCTCACTCCCCAAGTGGCTGCTACAGCTGGAGCTGAGCCATTTTGAAACCAGGAGCTCTTTCAGGTCTCCCACGCAGGTGCAGGGTCCCAAGGCTTTGGGCCATCCTTGACTGCTTTCCCAGGCCACAAGCAGGGAGCTGGATGGGAAGTGGGGTTGCCGGGATTGGAACTGGTGCCCATATGGGATCCTGGCGCATGTAAGGTGAGGACTTTAACCACTACGTTATCGTGCCAGGCCCAAGATTTAATTATTTTTACTGGAAAGGCATATATACAGAGACAAGGTGATACACAGAGAAAGATCTTCCATCCTCTGATTCACTCTCCAAGTGGTCACAAGTCAATCAGAGCTCAGCCAATCTGAAGGCAGGAGCCAGGAGCTTCTTCTGCGTTTCCCATTTGGATGCAGGGACCCAAGACCTTGGGCCATCCTTGACTGCTTTCCCAGGCCACAAGCAGGGAGCTGGATAGGAAGTGGAGCTGCTGGGATTAGAACCAGTGACCATATGAGATCCTGGCGCATTCAAGGTGAGGACTTTAGCCACTAGGCTATTGTGCAGGGCCCTGCATTTATTTTTAATATACATACATATATACATATAAGTACACACATTGCAGTGAGTCTGCTTGCTTTTTTTTTTTAAGATTTATTTATTTATTTGAAAGGCAGAGTGACAGAGAGAGGGGCTGGACATGGAAATAATGAGATCTTCCACCAGCTGTTTCACTCCCCAAATTGCCACAATGGCGAGGATTGGAGCAGGCTAAAGCCATGAGCCAGGACCTTCCACCAGGTTTCCTTTGTGGGTGTGAGGGCCCAAGGACTAGGGCCATCTTCTGCTGTTTTCTCAGACACAATTAAGAGGAAGTTGGATAGGAAGTCAAGAGCTGGTTCTGGAACTTACACTCAATACTGGTTGCTGAAGCCTCAGGCAATAGCTTTACTCATTAGGTCACAATCAGCCTCTTCAAGCTTGCTTTTGTTAAATTTAGTGCTGCCTGAAAACACAGGATGATTCAACATGCATTCAGGATGTAAGATCTGGCCTTGTTTTCAATTTTAAAGATTTTTTAAAAAATTTTATTGGATGGGCCCTGCGCGGTGGCGCAAGTGGTTAAAGGTCCTCGCCTTGCACACCCGGGATCCCATATGGACGCCGGTCCTAATCCCAGCAGCCCCGCTTCCCTTCCAGCTCCCTGCTTGTGGCCCAGGAAAGCAGTGGAGGACGGCCCAAAGCTTTGGGACCCTGCACCCGTGTGGGAGACCCGGAAGAGGCTCCTGGCTTCAGATCGGCATAGCATCAGCCGTTGCGCTCACTTGGGGAGTGAATCATCACATGGAAGATCTTCCTCTCTGTCTCTCCTCTCTGTATATCGCCTTTCCAATGAAAAAATAAAATAAATCTTAAAAAAAAAAATTTTTTTTTAATGGAAAGGCTAATCTGAAGCCCACACTATTGCACCGGGCCCAGTAATGAGCACAGTTTAAGACAGATATATGAGAACTAACAATTTCTCTAATTGTGTTTATTCAAACTATTTTAAAAGATTTATTGTTATTGGACAGGCAGATGAACAGAGAGAAGGAGATACAAAAATTTTCTGTCTGCTGGTTCGCTCTCCAAGTAGCCACAACGACAAGAGCTGAGCTGATCAGAAGACAGGAGGCAGGAGCTTCTTCTGGGTCTCCCCCAAATGCACGCAGGGTCCCAAGGCTTTGGGCCATCCTCTACTGCTTTCCTAGGGTGGACAGTGTAGCAACTGGGATACAAACTGGCACCCATTTGGGATCCTGATGTATGCAAGGCAACAATTTAGCCACTGAGTCATTGCACGGAGTCCTTGCTTTTAACAGTCAGGGTTGAGTGACCAGGTCACTGAAAACAGAGACAAGGATAAGAATACAATCTTTCTGGTTGACTGTCGAATTTTTCATGTACACCTTTCATAATCATCTCTGAATCTAAAAAAGAGATCAACTTCACTTCTAATCCCATGACCCATGTAACCATTTTTTTCTAAATATTTTCTTCAATGTTTCTCATTTTCTTATAGAAAGTAATGAGCACAATTTTTCAAAAGATTTATTTATTTTTCTATTGGAAAAGCAGATATACAGCGAAGAGGAGAGACAGAGAGGAAGATCTTCCATCTGATAATTACTCCCTAAGTGATCGCAACGGCTGGAGCTGTGCTGATCTGAAGCCTACGCTATTGCACCGGGCCCAGTACTGAGCACAATTTAAGACAGATATATGAGAACTAACAATTTCTCTAATTCTATTTATTCAAGCAAGTTTTTAAAGATTTATTTATTGTTTGGGCAGACAGATGAATAGAGAGAAGGAGAGACAAACATCTTCCATTACTGGTTCACTCCGCAAGTGACAGCAATGGCCAGAGCTGAGCTGATCCAAAGCCAGGAGCCAGCAGCTTCTTCCTCTTCCATGTGTGTAGAGGGCCTATAATTTGAGCGAGCCTCTGCTGTTTGCACAGGCACATTAGCAGGAAGCCGGACTGGAAGTGGAGCAGCCAGGACTCAAACCAGCACTCCTACAGGATGACAATGCTACAGGCCATTGTTTATCCCAACAGTACAGTGCTGGCCACTGCTCATGGTTCAAAAAAGCCTTGGGACCCTGAACCTGCATAGGAGACCTGGAAGAAGCACCTGCCTCCTGGCTTTGGATCGGCTCTGCTCTGGCTATTGTGGCTTTTCATTTAAGGGGATGTATAGTAATTGTGTAGTAGAGACTATCACATCCAGATGTGAGAATACAATGCAGTATGCATCTGTACTTCTAGACACAGATGGACTCCCAATGCAATAAGGCGAGGAAGTAGGTGTTTTAGCGGAGTAACGGGATGGGTTTCAGTCCCCCATAGGATCTTAACTAATCCCCAGAACGCCAGGCCTGGGGGGCCACCTGGGGAGGGAACAAGGCGGTTTCCACAGGTGTGTAAGTCCAACCGCTCTCCCAGAGAACCGTGGGCAACAGGCGGCCTTCCCGAGCACGGCGCCCGGCCCGCCGGGGCTGCGGCGGCGGCGGCGGCAGCGAGGTCTGTCCCTCCATTGCCCCCACATAGGCACGAGGCGCGGGGACCGGCACCGTCGGCACCCGCCGGGCCCGGGTCGGCTTCCAAGGCCCTTCCCGAAGCGTCGCGCCGCCGTCAGCAACGGGAAAATGAAAGCTAGTTGCCGTGAGGCCGCGGGGAGGGGTGAGATGCACTATTCTCTTCCCAAGGAAAAGGAGGAAAAGGCAGAACCGACTGCGGGCGGCAAAGGGGTGTGTGTGTGTGTGAGTGTGTGTGTGTGTGTGTGTGTGTATTTATGAGCGGGTGGCGGGGCGGCCCCGGGTTCAGTCGCCGGGAAGCCCCGCCCCGACGCTCTCCACCTCCTTCCCGGCCCGCCCTCTGGAGATGCTGCGGACTACATTTCCCTGAGACCCCCGCGGCACCGAGAGAGGCAGGCCCGCCAGCTCTCCGGCTCATCCCGAGCGCTAATTGGTCAGTTCCGAGCGAGGCGGGACCTGGCCCGGCCAATCGGCGCTAAGCTCGTTACGGCGGCGGAAGCAGCGGCCCCGGAGTGAGGGGTGGGGGGCAGAGTGCTAGCGCCCCGGCGGCGGTGGCGGCGGCGGCGGCGGCGGGTCCGGAGCCCGAGGACGTCGGTGCCGTCAGGCGCAGAGGGAGCGCCCGGGAACGAGCTCGAGGCGGCGCGGCGGCCCCTCGGCGCGGCCCCCTGGTAATGGCGGGACGGACACCGGGAGGGGAGGGGAGGCTGCGAGGGGGCGGGGCGGCCGCGCCGGGCTGCAGCGGCGTCCGTCCGTCCCCGGGGAAGGGCAGAGGGGCCCGGGCTCCCCGCGGCTCGGACGCTGGCGGGCAGTCGGGCGCCCGGGCCGCGCGCGGCGGTTGGGCCGGCGGCAGGGTCCGGGTGTCCCGGCGGGGACCAGGAGGGGCAGGGGAAGGAGAGGCGCCGGGAGGAGTGGGCTGGCCCGGGTCCGGGGGCGTGGCTGGCGGGGGCCTCGGCGGGGAGAACGGGGCGGCCCGGGCGGCGCGGCGGGCGGGCGGGCGGCCCGGGGAGTTTGGCTCCCGGAGCAGTTTAAAGTGACTCTCCACATCCGGGCCCTGCGCCCGCCGCTTTCAGACCCCGATCGGGGCGGGGCCTCCCGGCTCCCCGCCCCACCCCCGCTCACCCGTCTTGCCCTGCCATTGGCTCGCCCTCGAGAGGTCTGGGGGGCTGCCCCCTCAGCCAGGCTCGTACCCGATTGGTTGGAGGGCGGCGGGGCGGGTGGGGGCGGGTCCAGAACCCGCAGCCCGCTGCGGATTGGTGCTGGTCCTCCAGTGACGCGCCGGGCGTGAAGCCAATGGGCGGGCGGGCGAGGTAGGGGCCGATTCGGGGTGGGGGAGAGGACTGGGAGCCCCGCGGCGACCGAGTGGCGGGGCTGGGCTGGGCAGGGCTGAGCTGGACAGCGCAGCGGCGGATCCCGGACCGCTCCGGCAGCCAGGCACCTCCTCTCCGGTCCCGGTGCCCGGCGCCGCCCCCGGCATGGGCCCTCCTCGGCACCCCCAGGCCGGCGAGATGGAAGCGGGAGGGGCGGGCGGCGGGCGGCGGCTACAGGTAAAGAAGCTCTCCGCTCGTCCCCTGTCTTGGGGTCTGGGCAGGATGCTGCCCTCCTCCGCGATGGCGTGTCAGGCACTTCCAGGGTCTGAAGAGCTGCGTCCTTGGCGGCCTCGGGCGCGGAGGGGTGGGGTGGGGGCGGTGAGGGGTCCGTGTGGAGTGGGGCGGAGTTGCAGGCCGATCAGGGAGATTGACACAGCCTGACTCCCGGACGGGCGATTCTGGAGAAGGGGAGGGTCGCGGGTTTTCCTCCACTCCCCGGGCTTCGCGGGGGTCCGGGAAGGGAGAGGGGAAGGGAAGACCGTAAATGGAGGCCTTTGCAAGGAAAGCGCTGGAAGAATTCCTCTTGCCTTGTGCCGTGATGTGAGGTCTTTAATCTGTCCTTAGGGTTAGGGCTGCCCCCTTCTGAGCCTTCCGTTTGCATGCCTCCGTAGTAGTGTTCACCGTGTGTGCAGAGATCTGTCAGTGCTGGTAAAAGTTTACCCGTCCGTATTCGTTGTGGCCACACCTGTCCCGTGGTTGTTTTGCCAAATCCTACCATCAGTTTTCTTGGGAGAGCAGGCCACAGGTATCTGCACGGTGTCAGCAAGGTTGCTGCTGCTCTGGGGCCCCTGTGTGCCAAAAACTTAACCTGAGTTAGAGCATGTTGGCACTTCAAGCCGGCTTCAGCAAGCTGACAAACTGTCGTGTGAAAATTTTTTGAGATGCTTCTGGGGTTCTGAACACCTCTGACATATTGGTGTTGGATTCGTTTTTCCAAGAGCAGGTGCCATAGACCCCTTCCCAGGATGGGCGAGTTTGCCGGGGTGGAGTGTGGTGGAATCTGGCAGTAACCCCATGACTCTGCTGCAGGTGGAGATGAGTTCCCAACAGTTCCCGCGCTTGGGGACCCCCTCGACGGGGCTGAGCCAGGCCCCCTCGCAGATCGCCAGCAGTGCTTCTGCAGGACTCATCAGTCCAGCTGCTACAGGTGAGCTCGGGGGTCTGTGCTTAAAGATGAGCCAGTGGTTTCTGGGGTCTGAGTGTGTGCTGGTGTACTGAGCTAAACAAAAGGTACTTTACTATTCAGTTTGAAACAAACCCGATTTATGCCTTGTGTTTTCATCACTTCATTGACATGGACTAGAGTACAAATGTTTGGATTTTCCTTTAATTCACATTCAGGGCTATGAGCAGTAGTGCCCTGCAGGAGTCCAAAGATGTGTAAGGCAGAGAGTTTGCCTTTTAAGAGTTTTCTGTCTAACATAAGAGGTGTAAAAAGTATATGTGTGTGTGTGTGTGTGTGTGTGTGTGTGTGTGTATGTATGCAAAGGTATGGATACATATATAGCTAACTCACATACACACACATCAGCTGCTCTGGTTTGAATGGAATGTCTGTCACTGCCATCCATCCATCCATCCCTGAGGGGTGTGTGTGAGGAGGTGGTACTTTGGCCTGCAGGCAGTCTTTGGCAGTGTCACAGCCAGGGGGAGCTGCGGGCGGCTGACAGTAGAGGCTGCCAAGCCACTTCCAGTACCCTGTTCCCCTGCCCCACAGCGAAGTGTTGCCCTGTCCAGTGACAGGTGAGCAGTCCCTGCTGCTACGCTGTGTTCTCCATTTAGTAAATCGAAAGATGGCACTGCAGAGAGATAGCTCCCTTTCGGAAGCCCCCTGCCTTCACCGCCTGGTCCTGGCCTCCTATCTCCAGTGCGCCAAATGGTCCTGATCCTTGTGTCTGACGGGGAGGCTGTGGCCCTGTGGACTGGATCCACCTTGTGTCCCGCTGTCTTCTGTTAGGTATTAGGTGCTCTTGAGACTTCATTGTGCCCCCTGGCTGATGGGGCTGACCTTTCCTCAGTGAGTGACGAGAACTTCCCAAGTTTCATGGCATTGGAACTTTGCATGCTCTTTTCCTTTGACCGTAATCTTCCTTTCCTTGCTCAGTTTTCTGATTCACGTTCCTTGTGGCTTCATGTTTGCTGTCGTTGTCCCTGCGAAGTCTTTGCAGACTGGCACCTTTCCCCAGGATGATGGCCAGATGTTTGCCTTGAACCCTTTTGATGCGCTGCAGCTGCTGTCTGCAGGGGGAGGGGCAGTCACGGGGCGCAGTTTCTCGCAGAACCACTTCATGTCTTCCTGATCCTTAAGAACAATTTCTGGTAATATGAATTCATGGTAGGTTAATTTAAAGGAGCATATCTAACAATAATTTTGAACATCTATTTTCTTACAAGAAATGGTTTGTTTTGTTTAAAGATTTATTATAATAATAATAATTATTATTATTGGAAAGCTTTATGGAAAGGAGGGAGAGAAAAAGATTTTCCATCTATTGGTTCATTCCACAATTTGTGGCCACAACTGCCAGAGCTGAGCTGATCTGAAGCTAGGAGCCAGGAGCCTCCCCCAGGTCTCCCTATGTGGCTGCAGGGTCCTAAGCCTCTGGGCCGTCCTCTTGTGCTTTCCCAGGCTACAGGCAGAGCGCTGGATGGGAAGTAGAGCAGCTGGGACACAAACCAGCACCCATATAGTTCCTGGTACTTGTAAGGGGAGGATTTAGCCAATTGAGCCATTGTGCTGGATCCAAAATGGTTCTTTTTCTTTCTTTAAGTTTATTCGTTTTTTTGAAAAACAGAGTTACAAAGAGAAGAGCTCTTCTGTGCATTGGTTCTTTTCCCACATGGCTACCAGTGGCTGGGGCTGGACCAGGCCCAAGCTGAGAGCTCCATCCAGGTCTTCCAGTGTGGGTACAGGGGCCCACGTACCCAGACCATCTTTTGTTGCACATTAGCATGGTGCTGGATTAGACATAAAGTGTCAGGACCCAAGCCATATGGTACGCCAGTTTTACTGGTGGTAGCTTAACTTGCCAAGCCACAATGCTGGCCCTATACTGTTCATTTCAAAAACTGTTGATCTACAGTAACAGTCCTCAGGTTTTGTTTATAAAGAAAGCTTAGGTCAAAAGTGCCTGTAATTTTTCTTTGAAAAATCAGTATGTTTAGTTTTTCAGTTGCTCTTTAAAAGGTTAGCAGTTTGTATGTTTCAGTGTCTTTCTGTTTTATTGCTCATATCAGAAGAGATGATTTGGACTCCTAAACATTTGATCTCAGGAATGTGTTCAAACAGAAGAGGTATAGATCATAACCAGGTCTCTCTAACAGCTGCTTGCAGGATCTTTTTTAAATGAAAACAAACTGAAATGGAGATCTCCAAGTGTTTGGCAGACAATGAGAAATGAGTCAAAATTATCAGTAGTCCATTTTAATGAAGTTGTTAAAACAAAATAAGGTCTTCTTCGATGGTAAGGTTTGAGAAACACTGAAATCATTCATTTTCCTTGAAGATCTGAATGGAGAAATCTGGAGAAGACAGGAAGTTAAAAATCAGTAGCTAATGTAAAGACAGAAGTGAAACTGCCCTTACAGCCAGTGTGACATGTATGTAGACTAAAGAATCTTCAAAAAGCTGTTGTAACGCACAAATGAAATAATTAAGGTTGCAGAATACAAACTCTGTAAACAAATCAAGTATATATCTAGATACTAGTAAAGAAATTTGAAATGTTGTTTATAACAAAGTATTTGGAATGAGGGATAAATGTAACAAAATATGTTGAAGACCAGGTGTGAGAAAACTATGAAACACTGCTGGGAAAATTAAGGGCTGGTGCCATGGTATAACAAGTTAAACCCGCCACCTGTGGTGCCAGCATCCCCTCTGGGAAAGTGCAAAAGATGGCCTGGACCCTTCACCCACCTGGGAGACCCAGAAGGAGCTGCAGCATCCTGGCTCTGGACCAGCCCAGCTCCAGTGGTTGCAGCCACTTGGAGAGTAAACCAGCAGATGGAAAATCTTTCTGTTCTTCTCTCTGTCTCTCCCTCTCTCGTCTCTGTAAATCTTTCTTTCAAATAGAAATAAATAAATCTTTAAAGATAAATATTATTGGGAGAAATTTAAAAGCTAGGTAAATGAAAGTCATGAATTTGAAAACTAAGTATTTTCAAAATAATTTTACCGATGTCATCCCTAGATTCAAGAATTCTAGAATTCAAGATTTAAGATCTAGAATTCAAGGTTCTAGATTCTGATGAGATCAGAATTCCAGCTGACTAAGGACTGGTGCTGTGTTACAGTAGCTTAAACCTCTGCCTGCAGTGCTGGCATCCTCTGTGGGTGCTGGTTCAAATCACAGCGGTTCAACTTTTGATCCTGCTTCTTGCTAAAGCAACAAAGGATGGATGGCCCAACTCTGTAGGACCTCTGGACACGCATTGGAGACATGGATGAAGCTCCTGGATTCTGGCTTGTGGCCAGCTGGGAGTGAACCAGTGGGTGCAAGATCAATCTTTTTCTCTCTCTGACTCTACCTTTCTATTTCTTTCTTTCGTTCGTTCTTTCTTTTTTTGAAATTAAAATGTACACACAAAGAGAGATCTTCCATCCGCTGATTCATTCCCCAGTGGCCACAACATCTTAGAGCTGGGCCAACCTGAAGCCAGAAGCCACAAGTGTCTTCTGGGTTTCTCACTTGGTTACAGGGGCACAGACACTTAAGCCATCCTCACTGGTTTCTCAGGCCTTTAATAGGGAGCTGAATCAAAACTACAGTAGCTGGGACTGAACCCATATTCATATGGCTTAAGCCGCTGTGCCACACCATCAGACCCTGTAATTCTCCCTTTGAAAGTAAATGCAAGAATGCAAGTCTTTTTTTTTTTAATATACCAACTTGCATTATGTACTTTATTTTTGTTGTTGTTGTTTTTTAGATTTATTTATTTATTGGAAAGTCAGACATACAGAGTGGAGGAGAGACAGAGAGGAAGAACTTCCATTCGATGATTCACTCCCTGTAAATGCATCTTTAAAAAAAAATGTTACTCAGCAGTAAAATGGTCCAGTCTACCCAACATAGGTAGATCTCAAAAACATTATACTAAGGAAAGAAGCCAGATATGTAGCACCTTCCTTGGACTATGATTCTGTGCCCATGAAATGAAAAAGCTGGAGTGACAGAAAGCAGAACCATGTTTTCTAACAGATTAATGGGCAGGGGAGCGGACTCCGAGGGACAGGGATGAGCTAATGGGAGCGACTTGGACAAGTGGAAACTTCCACATGCGGATGTCTAGATAATTATGTTTATGCTGCTCTATGTTTCTGTGATGTTTCATCTAGTTTTACTCACAGAAGTAGTGAATTTTTTATATAAAATGTGTTGATTAAAAACATATAGAACAAAGAAAAAGAAAAAAAAAGCAGATGCAGATGTGTAGATACTTCAAGAAGTAAAACTTGGGCCTGGTGAAGTAGCTAGGGGCTAAAACCCTCACCTTAATGCACCTAGATTCCATATGGGCTCCAGAATGTGTCCGGGCTGCTCTGCTTCCAGTGCTGCTCCCTGCTTGTGGCCTGGGAAAGCACAAAAGGACGGCCCAAGGCTTTGTGACCCTGTTCTCACATGGGAGACTCAGGAGGCTTCTGGCTCCTGGTTCAGAGTGGTTCAGCTCCGTCCACTGTGGCCTCTTGGGGAGTGAACCAGCAGACGAGAAATCTTTCTCTCTGTCTCACCTTCTCTACAATCTGATTTTGCACGGACCCAGCAGTGTGGCCTATTGGCTAAAGTCCTCACCTTGAAAGTGCAGGGATCCCATATGGGCGCCGGTTCTAATCCCGGTGGCCCTACATGCTTGTGGCCTGGGAAAGCAGTGGAGGACGGCCCAGAGCCTTGGGACTCTGCACCCGCATGGGAGACCTGGAAGAGGATGATCTTGGCTCCTGGCTTCAGATCAGCACAGCTCTGGCAGTTGCGCTCACTTGGGGAGTGAATCATTGGGTGGAAGATCTTCCTCTCTGTCTCTCCTCCTCTCTGTATACCTTATTTTGTAATAAAAATAAAATAAATCTTTACCAAAAAATAAATCTTAAAAATAATGAATAAAACTATGAATTGCTTATTGTCGCAGGTGGAGGCCACCATAGAAATAGTAATCAGAGTATCAGTGCGATAGGAGGCACTGGGGAGAATGTGGAGCGGCTGGGCTGGACAGGGGACAGAATGCCTGAGGGAACCTTTTCACACTTTGTTGTAGCATTGACTTGTGCTTGCAGCTTACCCAGACCTCTGCTCCTAGCTATAGAGATACTTGTAATCATCAGGCTCTACTGTCAAAGTAGCTGCTTTTTGTATCTGAACTACACCTCAGTACAGTGGTTTTTATTTTTTTTTTTAATGATTTATTTCATTTTCATTGGAAAGTCAGTTATACAGAGAGGAAGAGAGACAGTGAGGAAGATCTTCCATCTGATGGTTCACTCCCCAAGTGAGCGCAACGGCTGGAGCTGAGCCAGTCTGAACCCAGGAGCCAGGAGCTTCTTCCAGGTCTCTCGCATGGGTGCAGGGTCCCAAGGCTTTGGGCGATCCTCGACTGCTTTCCCAGGCCACAAGCAGGGAGCTGGATGGGAAGCGGGGCCGCCAGGAATAGAACCGGCGCCCATATATGATCCTGGCGCATGCAAGGGTAGGACTTAAACCACTATGCTATCATGCCGGGTCCAGTACAATGGTTTTATAAACAAGGATTTGTAGGATTCTGAGTAACTCGAAAGGAAAGTTAATATGCAACATGAGAAGGTGTTCATCCAGGGTTTCCATGTCCAGAACTGTCTTCCTGGAAAGTCACTGGACAAGGTTGTTGAGAATGGCAAAAATTTGAAAAATATCTGAAGTCCCTCGATGATAAAGTGATTAAAAAAGCTCTAGTACATCTGTGTAGTAGAATACCAGTTAGCCTTTTTTTCTTTAAACATTTATTTTTATTACAAAGTCAGATATACACAGAGAAGGAGATATAGAGAGGAAGATCTTCTGTCCAATGATTCACTCACCAAGTGAGCTCAATGGCCGGTGCTGTGCCGATCCGGAGTCAGGAGCCAAGAACTTCCTCCAGGTCTCCCACATGGGTGCAGGATCCCAAGGCTTTGGGCCGTCCTCCACTGCTTTCCCAGGCCACAAGCAGGGAGCTGGATGGAAAGTGGGGCCACCGGGATTAGAACCGGTGCCCATATGGGATCCTGGCACATTCAAGGCAAGGACTTTAGCCACTAGACCTGCCAGACCCAAGTTAGCCTTTTTTTTTTTTTTTTAAAGATCATTGGAAAGGCGGAGAGACAGAGAGGAAGATCTTCCGTCCAATGATTCACTCCCCAAGTGAGCCCAACGGCCGATGCTATGCTGATCCAAAGCCAGGAGCCTCTTCCAGGTCTCCCACGCGGGTGCAGGGTCCCAAAGCTTTGGGCTGTCCTCGACTGCTTTCCTGGGCCTCAGGCAGGGAGCTGGATGGGAAGCGGGGCTGCCGGGATTAGAACCGGCGCCCATATGGGATCTCGGGCATGCAAGGTGAGGACCTTAACCACTTGCGCCACCGCGCCGGGCCCATAGCCTTTTTTTTTTTTAAAAAAAAGAACTATTAGGACAGAGTGATTGAGGGAGAGAAAAAGACAGAAAGTTGCCCTGCTGGTTCACTTCCCAGATCGCTGCAGTGGACCAGACTCCAGTTGGGAGTTTGGAAATCCATCTGGGTGACCAGATCCCAGGCGCTTGAACCATCTTCTGCTTTCTGGGCCCAGTTCACGGGGAATTGGATAGAAAGAGGAGCCTCCAGGACTCCCAGCAGCACTCAGTGTGGGATTTCGACCTGCCGGCCTAACTGTGCTGGTAAGCACAGTGCTAGCCTCTGCAAGATGACACAGAACAGACTCAGGAATTCTAGTCCTAGGTATATACTCAATAGAAATGGTACATATGTTCAGCAAAAGACAGGTACAAAATTATTACCCACACTATTTATAATAACAACAATAAAAATTCTGTAACAATAAAAATAAATTTGAGGTTCATTCACAAAAATTTCTAACAGTTAAATGGAATTATGCTTTAGAGATGCATATACATGTTTTTGGCTTTACTGAGAGTAAACTATCTATGGTAATATGAATGAATTTCAGAAGGAAGACCCAAAGAGTTATCTTCATTGTGAGACTATGAAGTTCAAAGTAGGCAGTACTGGAGGCCAGTACTGTTGTGTACTAAGTTAAGCTCCGTGGACAGCATCCTTGATGGGTGCTGATTCCTGGCCCAGCTGCTCCACTTCTGATCCAGCTCCCTGTTTAAGGCCTGGGAAAGCAGTGGAGAATGGCCCAAGTCCTTGGGACCCTGCACCACATGGGAGACCTGGAAGAAGCTTCAGGCTTTTGACTTCCACCTGGTCCAGCTCTGGCCATTGCTGCTATTTGGGGTATAAACCAGCTAATGCAAGATGCTGTCTCTCCTTCTCTCTATAAAATTGCCTTTCAAATCAAAACAATCGCTTTTTGAAGTAGCCACCACTGCCATACGGCATACTATTTTGAGGGTGGTGGGCATGCATAGCAGGGGTACCTGGGGGCGGAGCAGGGCGTTTCTGAGGGATCCCTGAGATTTTGTTTCTTGAGCCTGCACCGAGCTAGTGGATGCAGTGGTAAAAATCTACTGAGCTGCACAGGAGCATTAGTGTGCGCTCATCTTTATGAAAGTTGCACGGCAGTGAAAGGACACTGCATGTACCCCACTAAAAAGCCACCCCAAATTAAGGAGTGAATTTCTACAGTTTTAACAGAATGGTAACTTAGTACCTTTTGGGATAGATGTGCAGGCAGCTTTCTTTAAGGGTTTCTAAGTTTTCTGTCTAAAGTAAGTTTTATGTTTGGGTTCAGAAATGTGAGGGATGTGGTGAGTGGTTCGGTTGGGGTCAGCTGTGGCCCATATGGACAGCTTAGTGTGAGTGCCTGCCGCTTCACTGCTGATGTACACCTGGCCAGGAGTAGTAGCCTTCTCAGCTCCAGAAATATGGCTTGTGAGGACTAGGAAACAAAAATAGAAATGCTTTTCACTATACTAGTTTAATTTATTTTGTTTTTATTGGAAAGTCAGATATACAGAGAGGAAGATCTTCTGTCCGTTGATTCATTCTCCAAGTAACCGCAACGGCCAGAGCTGTGCTGATCTGAAGCCAGGAGCCCGGAACTTCTTCCAGGTCTCCCACGTGGGTGCAGGGTCCCAAGGTTTTGGGCCGTCCTCGACTGCTTTCCCAGGTCCCAAGCAGGGAGCTGGGTGGGAAGTGGAGCTGGCGGGATTAGAACCAGCGCCTGTATGGGATCCTGGGTGTTCAAGGCGAGGACTTTAGCTGCTAGGCCATCGCACCAGACCCGAA
Organism: Ochotona curzoniae; assembly: GCF_017591425.1. Lineage (NCBI taxonomy): Eukaryota > Metazoa > Chordata > Mammalia > Lagomorpha > Ochotonidae > Ochotona > Ochotona curzoniae. The sequence goes on from NW_024465699.1 coordinate 7,439,957, forward strand.
AATATTTTATTCTCTAATGCACTTGTAACTGTTTAAGCTCTTAGACAATTAGATCCTTTGTTCATGAGGAGGAAAAAGCCTCACTCCCCAGAATCAGTCCCACATTCCACAATTACAACCCCTGGGTCTGATTTCTCCCAGGAGATTCCAGTGCCCAAACTCTGTGTTCAGAAAATCTCATAAGAAGCGGTCAGGTTGTCAGCTCTTGTCGGTGCTGCTGCGTAGTGACCAAGACACGCTGTCTCCCTTCATGTCTTCCCCAGTCAATGACGAATCTGGGCGAGATGCTGAAGTCAGTGCCAGGGAGCACCTGGGTTCCGGCAACTCCCTGCAGTCCCGGGAAGAGAAGCAGGAGCCTGTTGTGGTAAGGCCCTATCCACAGGTGCAGATGTTGTCTACACATCATGCTGTCGCCTCGGCCACCCCTGTCGCAGTGACAGCTTCACCAGCACACCTGACGCCAGCCGTGCCACTCTCATTTTCGGAGGGACTCATGAAGGTAATGGAGAGGTTTAACATTTTACACTGATCCTCGGCTAGAGGTTGGCTGTTCTTTGTAACCATAGTCACAGAATCTAACCATAGTCACGTGTCCTGGGCTCGCGCTGTGTGCTTACTTTGTCACCTGTCAGCTCAGCGATCCTCCATCGCTCAGAACCCTGCAGCACCTAGCTTGTGCTTCTTGCAGATGCCATCGTGGGGTCTTTTTGACATCATTGTCATTCAACTGGGGGACATACTAAGTTTTTATCTTAACAGTGGCACTCTTCAAGGTTTGTTTTAGTAGCTGGCTAGTTTAGGAATGCCTGAGAGTGCTGTGTTACTTGTAACATGGGGTTATGTTTCTGTTGCCGGGAGTTTTGTTTACTTCTACCTTGGGAGGGAGGCAGCATTGTGTAGAAGCGAGGACAGGGGCTGGGAGTCACACAGATCTGGGCTGTATTCCCAGTTCTACTTGTTACTCTGTGTGACTTTAGACAAGTCCCTTAGCCTTTGTATACTTCCTCCTGCATGAAATGAACATGCTAATACTTCAGTGCCCACGCTGTGACGATGAGAGAACGGCCGTGTACGGCGGATGGCGACTTGCCTGGCCCTCCGCAGCTGTGATTTGTGAACCTTTAACTCTAGAGTGGAGTGCATCCCTCGGATGACGTATTGATGTGTTTTTATGGTTTTCTGTTTGCAGCCACCCCCGAAGCCCACCATGCCTAGCCGTCCTATTGCTCCTGCTCCACCTTCTACCTTGTCACTTCCCCCCAAGGTTCCAGGGCAGGTTACTGTTACCATGGAGAGTAGCATCCCTCAAGCTTCAGCCATTCCTGTGGCAACAATCAGTGGACAACAGGTGGTTTTTTTTCTCTTAATTTGCTGATTTTCCAATTGGGATGCCCAACTGTCAACCCTTGTATATTGTATGTCAGCAGAATGTTAACAGACCCTGTCCTAAATTAAAAAATTAAACAGGTACTGATATATTCAAGCGCAAGATGGTAGGGTGGAGGGAGCAGAGGAGCTAAAGGAGTAGAAGCCTGTGTTCCTAATGGTGGTTGGGTCAGTATTTATTCTCTGTAGGAAAGGCGGAGAGGCAGTGATGAGCTCTCCCAGCCTCTGATTTACTGCCCGAATGCCTTGGTAACAGCTGGGGCTGGCTGAGGCCAGAACCAGGAACCCAGGGCTTATTCTAGATCTTCCATGTAATGGAAAGTTCATCTGCAGCTTCCTAGAATGCATGTTAGCCAGATCCGAGCTTGGGCCCAGTCACTGCAGTAGGGAGTGCGAGCGTCCCAGGCCACAGCAGCTGCTGTGATGGTGCTGCAGGGCCTGCCCTCAGTGTGGGGCACAGGTCTGGGCAAGGCAGCCTTGTCCTTCAGGAGCTTGAGGCCAATTTGTCCTTGGTCATTCAGCTAAAGGGGAGGGTCGTGCTCTGTGTCTTCTCAGGTGTGGGTTCCTGAGGTTACTGGTATAACTTCCTAAGGCCTCTGTGCTTCTGAGCACGGACTCTGATACCTCCTGTTTCATCGTTTGCTGAAATGTTATAATCCTGCTATATTGTGTGTATTTGATACATGGCATCAATCCTAAATTAAATCAAATTTAAATTAATGGAAACAGAACTAAATCTCAAACTCTTTCTTTTCATGACTTCAAGAAAAATTAACTCTAAAAATAGGCTCTGTGTGTTGAGTACTCCTGAAAGTAGGAATGTGTGAGGAATGAACTAAAAACTGGCAGGGTAGTAGCTGTGACACCAGCCAGCGTGTACTTAGAAGACTGTCCCTAGAGAATGGACAGACACAATGGCAGGCAAAGGAAATAGGATGAAACGAAAGTAGGCATTTGGCCACAATGTGGAATACATGCATGAAAGGCTAGTAAGTTTCAGGTGAGGGTTTCTGAAAGTAAGCAGCCTATGCGGCTTCTGTTGTGGGATCCAGCAGCTTGGTAGGCCTGGGCAGATGGGGTCCTCCCAGCTGTGTGGCTTCTCCCAGTTGCTTCTCTCACGGCTGTTGGCATATAGTGTGCTGTGTGAGAAAGCTTAAAAGCCATGTCCTCAGCCATCCCCTTGGGGTACTCCCCATCTGAAAGGAATGACGGGACCCATATTTGGAAACCCCTGACTTCCCAGAAGCTATGATTAACAGCTAGCATGTGGAAGTAATATTGCATCTTGTTTCTTTCAGGGACATCCCAGTAACCTGCACCACATCATGACCACAAATGTACAGATGTCCATCATTCGCAGCAATGCTCCCGGGCCCCCTCTTCACATTGGAGCGTCTCATTTGCCTCGAGGTAAAGACTGCCCGTTTTGTTAACACATTTTAGGAAATAGGGTCAGAATCAATCAGCTTGGAATAGTACAGTTTGTTTCATGGTAAAAGGCGAAAGGCGAAAGATTTATACGATCTGAAGAGAAACCAGACTATTAGTTTGTTTCATGGTTTGCTAAGTGCTTATATTAATGTATGTGTTCAACCTTAAGCCGTTCAGTGCTTGAATTGAAGCGGGTCCCAGGTCTAACAGGGTTAAATTCTGTTCCTGCAAGCGTGGAGTTACCATTTGCCTTCTCAGTGGCACAGGGCAGGGAAAAAATGAGAACATTGTGAGCCTATAAACTCTACTGAGGATATTTTTTTCAGGTGCTGCTGCTGCTGCCGTGATGTCCAGTTCCAAAGTAACCACGGTCCTGAGGCCCACTTCACAGTTGCCAAATGCTGCCACAGCCCAGCCAGCAGTGCAGCATATCATTCACCAACCGATCCAGGCATGTCAAGGGTGGGAGTGCTTGGCCCACAAGCAGAGGGTGCCTCATCAGGGGCATTGCCTCTGCCAGGCAGGGGACAGTCAGTCTAGTTGCCAGACATTCAAGTTTGATAGAACAGCAGTGCTTGGTGTGAGCTGTGGACCAGAGGAGAAGTAGCAAGGGGAGGCTTTGGTTGGAATGGGTGTGGAATGGGGATTCCAAGAAGCAAAAAGAAGGAAGAGGGAGTGAGTGTTGTGGACAGTGTGAGTCAGGGCTTGCAAGAGTGAGAGCGATTTTAGTTTGCATAGGAATCTGTAAACTCTAAGTTTCTGTGTGTATACACACACGTATATAAAAGATGCTGTTCCAGGAAGTTGGTTCATGCCTTCTGACTTTTTTTTTTTTTTGAGGAAATGTGTGGCATCAGTACTACTGAAATATACTAATTAGGATACAGTGTGTTATCTGTAAGGAAGAACTCCGAGGTGGAGTTTGTAGACAGTAGATCTGAGTTTGTAGATAGTAGAGGAGCACTGAAGTCTTCTTAGTATTGTAGGAGTAACGATCACCTTAGTTAAGCTGAATGGGCAGGTGGAAATTCAGATGCTATGGGGAATCAGAAAGATGATATCTACCATGCAGCATAGTTTCAAACGATAAGGAAGAGTGCTGATCAGAACACTGGGCAGTACATTTCTGGTTTCTAGTTTTCTTTTTTTCACCTATTTATTTATTTTAGAGATTATTTACATAGTTGAGAGGGATTCGTGCCCATGTGTGCCTCCATTTAGGGTGGGGGAGGTCCGTTTGTTACTTTTTTTCTTCTGTGCTCACTGGAGGTGAAAAAGGAAAGAGGGGACCACTCCTTGCTGTCAAACTACAGGAGCAGCCAGGAGTGGGGGTGGTCATGTGATGACACCTTAGAGATGTTGATGAGAGGAAAACGTTCCAAAGGTGTTACTTGAGTGCTTGTGATAGCTCTGAGATGTGAGCTTTGTTGCGCCAGTGTTGAGAAGATCTGTCCAAGGTCTATTTGCTTCGTGCACCTACAGACCCAGACTCTTGCTGGGCAACGAAGCTCTAGTGGAGGGAATTAGGCCTTTAAGCATAGGCATGGCTTATTTGAAGGGTGGGAGAAAAACAAGAACCCAGACAAGGACTTAGCAGTGGGGAAGCCAGTGCAGGCTTTCTAGTGTGAGACAAGCAGCTGTACGCAGTGGGAGGGAGATGGGAAGGCCTTTGGATAATTCCAAATATCTAATAACATCCTATCCAAAGAGGATTCCTTGATCAGTTGTTGAGACTGAGTACATCAGCCTGGAGGCTCATGTTTCAGATGACATGTTTAGTGTGTGCCTATTGTGTATTGTTTTGCTTTTGTTTCCAGTGAAAATGTATTCTCTGTTTTGGTAGTCTCGTCCACCCGTGACCACCTCCAATACCATCCCCCCAGCAGTGGTGGCAACCGTCTCGGCCACCAGAGCTCAGTCTCCAGTCATCACCACAACAGCTGCGCACGCCACCGACTCAGCACTGAGGTACGCGCGGGGCCACCTCCTTCCCCTCAGTCAGTACTTAGTCCTGGTACTAGTGTCTGGGTCGTGGGAATAGAAGAGGGAACAAAGCTCTGCCCTTGAGTCTGTTTTAGAGAGGCATTGTAGGCCAGGGTTTGGGCATTTTGGGGTTGTGCTGACTGCTGAGCGCCCAGACAAGAGAGGCGAGAGTGGATCTTTGAGGCTGCAGCACAGGAAGAGACTCGGGCCCTGCAGCAAGAGCGTGCAGGCAGGGAAGAGTTAGGAGAATGGAGTGGGAGGATTGCTCTCAGGGGCGAGCTCAGCTCTGTTAGGACAGGACAGGAAATGGAGAATTGGGGGGATTTCAGCAGAGGGTGAACCCTGAGTCCAGGTAATGTGCAAGGTGGGGTGTTTGAAGAGGGGAGACAGCACAACAGAGATCTACAGAGTCACGCAGGGATGGTCTTAGAGGATGGCTGTGGGTGTCTCACTCGTATCCTCAGGGAGAAAGACAGGAAGATGTCCAGTGGTGGACCTGTGGGCCAAGGATCAGCTCAGGCGCTCACAGAGTTGTGGTCCTTCTCGACTGCGCATTGGTCATGTGGATGTCAGGGAAAAGGAGCCATTGGCAGGGTGGTAAACGACAGGATTCACTGGGTTAAAGCAGATAGCCAGTGTGGAACGTGGAGCGCTGGGCAGCTAGAGGTCATCCTAGGGACCGGGATCAGCTGCTGAGGGACAGCTCTTCTGTCCTCATCTGACCCAGCAGAGAGGAAGCAACAGAAGGGAGGCTAAGTTTTGGGACACTGAATTTTTTGGTGAGTAACAGTGGAGTGGCAGTTTTGCGAGTAGGTAGTTGGAGAGATCTCAGCTGGCAATAAGCAGAATTAGGAGACCTCAGCATGCGGGCTCATGTAAAGCTGTGAGATGCAGCAAATCTACCCAAGGGCCATGGCTGGAGAGAACTCTGCAGAAGTTAGCGGTGCAGTAGAGCGGAGTGCCTAAACTTGTCTTAACTGCCGGCTCTGTCACCAGCCAGAGGTGAGACATAAGGCATGTTTTTGGTTTTCTGCTTCTTAGTCTCCAACAAAAGGGAGTGTTTAACTTTCTAGTAGTTAAACGTGTTGTCTGATGTGTAAAGACAAACAGCTACCCAACATAAAATAGGTGACGCGTTCATTTTAACTTCAAATTTCAACTTCAGAAGTTTGATATTTTTAAATCAATTGATGAAGCTTAAAAGGTGTTGGGTATTTTTAAAAATTAAATCAAAGTATTTTCCCAATAAAAAGTAGATCTTGAATTTCATTGAATACATTCTTGTGCAACAAAAATTGTGTGCTTCTCATGTCCTCAGCACTGGTATACACGCTAGAGATACAATAGCAAATTACACACCAAAACCCCTAGTAGATGGTGTTTGTACTCTGTCTGTAATCAAGGTAAATCCCAACACCAGACTGTCAAGTTCAGAAAGACCCTTTTCCGTAGAAACAATACGGAAGAAACCTTCGGAGCACAGCCCCCAGAGAGCACTACCCAAGCTGACTGAACGCTCAAAGCCAGGTGACCCAAACGTGGCAGCTTTGGCTGAGGATTCCAGGAAGGGTTAAGAGGGAAGTCTTCTCTTTGTTAAGTAACATTCAGTGAGATCTGTGGGTTTTTGTCTGTTTTCCACTATCATGACTTTAGTGAGTGAAATCTACCCTTTGTTAGTCTTCTTAAAGAGAGGATTATTTGAAAGGACCGATATTTTAAATTTTTGCTTGGCTCAGAGTCATTTCCCACATATCTTAATACAAGCAGCAGTAGTTTGATGATAAACATGTTTTTGCTTCTGTAATCATTCCATGAGTACTGTAAAGGTGTTTGTCCTTGTCTTCTGGAGCTGGATCATGCTAGTGAGGTGTCTGATGCCAGCCTGGTGTATGTTTTAATTTCTTGACCTTGGTCTTCTCACCCACTCACCCTCTGTGCATTTTGTGTTGTGTTACAGCACAACACAATTATTGATGGTGTGTTACAGCATTGGGACTGTGAAAACTTTTTGTGAAGTTTTATCTCTATTTATTTATATACACAATTTTTTTTTTTTTTTCATTTTATCGAGGAAGGGGTGCTTATCTCTGTACATAGTGGATCTTTTTTTGGCCTTTTTTTTCCCAGCAGTGTAACTAGAAGATGTATATGTTCTACTTTGTATATGTATATGTATATGTACATATACATAATATGTATATGTATTACTTTGTTCCCATATCTTCTCCATTGTTTCTTCCTTGTATTTACCCTTGTCCTTTCCTACGGTGCCGAGACTTGGCTTTTGGCTTAAGGATATTCTTTCCGTCTTTGTCCAGCACCACAGTGCTGGGGTAAATGCCCACGTGGACAGTTATGCTGTTGGCCTTTTCCCGCTGCACCTCCTCAGTGTAGATGATGTACTTCTTCCTATAAAGCTGGGCCACTTTGCTGCTTTGTAGTGTCCTCGCACAGCCTGCAGCTCGTTGTCCCTCCAGATGGGTAAGGACTGCATGTTGTGTTTCTGGCTCAGCTCCTTGGAAAGACCTTCCTGCAAATGCGCAAGGGGGCATCAAGATACTTTTTCTGGTTCTTGCTCTGGTTGGGAGTCAGGGATGGATTGAGCTTCATTTGGCCACTGCCAAGCCAGCGACTTGTTCTCCTTAGGTTCTACTCGGCTCTGTCTCTGTGCTTTTTCCAGCATCGTCTCCCTTGACCTGATCATATTTTCCATTTGTTCCAGGAACAACTCGGAAGTTGTCTTCTGTTTCCCTCTTCAGTACTGCTGTTTATCTGCTCTTCTGTTGTGATCGTTCTCACTGAGCTCTTGCGTGTTTGCTTATCATTTCATTTTATGAAGCAATTTCTTATCAAGTTTTAAAATTCCTGACATAGTTGTCATCTTCCTAGTGAGACTGTATCTTGTATATTCCCTCATTTTTTATAATTCTTCTTTGCATCTACTAAGAGCATTTTTTTTCAATGATTTATTGTTTTTGCAAAGTCAGATTTAGAGAGAGGAGGAGAGACAGAGAGGAAGATCTTCTGTCTGATGATTCACCCTGCAAGTCACTGCAACAGCTGGAGCTGAACCAGTCCGATGCTAGGAGCCCAGAGCTTCCTTAGCTCTCCCATGGGTGCAGGGTCATAAGGCCTTGGGCCATCCTTGACTGCTTTCTAAGGTCATAGGCATGGAGCTGGATGGGAAACAAGGCTGCTGGGACTAGAACCAGTGCCCATATGGGATCCTAGTGCATTCAAGGCGAGGAGTTTAACAGGCTCTGGGCCCTGTAGATCATTTCTAAATATTCATCTTTGGACTGAGTTTGTTCTGGATCAGCTGCTTGTAGTTCTTGTAGCCTGGGCTATATACTGGTTTAAGAGCAGTTTTCCAAATGATTTGGCATCCTTTGAGTTGTCTTGGCCATGCCGCTCTCCTACCAGTAAAGATGATCCATTGCAAACAGAGAATCCTCTCCTGGCCAGATGCAGCATCTCTCGAGCCATGTGATGTCTGGTTCAGCCCTGTGGTCTTTGATTCTTGGCCTTTGGAACTGGTCCACACTTGCCTTCTGGCTGGCCTCAAGCAAAGCACTTTGGTCTTCTGGGTGGATTGTGCTGCTGTCCGCTTTGGAGAGCTGTATTTTGTGTTTTCCTGGGTTTTATCCTGAAATGACAGCTCTAGGAACCCTCTGTCCTGTTTGGTTGTCACTCTTCAGCAGTTGTGCTTTCTGTTCTGTGGTGTCTCCTGGTCGTCCTTGTGACTGTTCTTGGAGAAGATAGCAAGCTGGCAGTTGCTGCCTGCAGTCAGCGAAGTCGCGTAAGGCAGGTGTTGCAGTGAGGACATCCGCAGCCCCTATCACAGTTGGCAGTTTAACTCAGCTGCTCTGCTTCTGGTGTAGCTTTGTGCTGATGCAGCCTAGGGGATAACAGACGATGCCGAGGTGCTTGGGCTCCTGCTTCCTCTCTGTGAGACATTGCTTGGAAAGCCATGCTTCTGGCTTCAGCCTGGCCTATCTCTGGTGTCTTCCAGCAGGTGGGAGGAGTTCTGCATTTCTTTTTCTCCCTCAGTTGTGCTGCTTTTCAAATAGAAGAAAATAAATTCATTCTAAAAAAGCATTTTAGGGGTTGGTGCAATGATGTATCATCATGTTCCTTCACCTTCAAGTGGCTTTCTGTTTCTGGCTTTGGCTCAACTTTTTTGGGAAGCCAGCCTGCAGATGAAAGATTCTGTCTTTCTCCCTTCTCCCTCTCCCTTCTATTCTCTCTGTAAATCTGCCTTTCAGATAAAAAAATCCAAAAACAAACAAACAAAAAAAAAAGATTAAAAAGCTGAAGAAGTCAAGCAAGAACTTGGCTGAACACTGGTTGTAAACCAAACTTGTGTTTTTTGTAGATGTCAAATTACTTGATCAAGTCTCTGTCATTGAAGTCATTTTAAGGCTGTAAGTGAAAAAGTAACGAAAAATGATCACTTTGACAAATATTGTGGTGTTTTCTGAGTAAGTTTTTGTTTTCTTTGAGGGTTTATTTCTTATTAGATAGGCAGAGTCACACACACACACACATAGAGAGAGAGAGAGAGAGAGAGAGAGAGAGATCTTCCAACTTCTGGTTCACTCCCCAAGTGGCTGGAGCTGGGCTGGTGGGAAGCCAGGAGCCAGGTTTCCCACATTAATGCAGAGTTGCAAGCCCTTTGGCCTTCCTCCTCTGCTTTTCCTAGGCCATTAATGGAGTTGGATGGGAAGTAGAGCTTCTGAAGGTTTAAACATCAGCAGCATGGGATGGCAGCAGCTTTGCCTGCTGTTCCCCAGCACTGGCCCCATGCCCTATTGTTAATCTGTGTGGCCTTTTTAGGAAAGGGATGTTGTCACTGATGAATCTTTATTTGTTTTTATTTAGTGTGTGATCCTTCCCCTTTACTTCCTGCAGTTGCCCTAAGCCGCTTCTGTGTCCTCCTGAATACTTTTCTTCATTCTGATCCCTTACGGTGTTTCAGGCTCACTTTCACTGTGCCTGCTTGTCCTCTCTTGAAATCAGCTGTTCCTCCAAGGACCCTTGTTTCCTTGGAGTGGTATTTAGGACCCCGTGTCTGGTTGTTACGGGTGTTCATTGTTTTTTCTGGTTACCTTTTTGGACCCGTGAAGATAATCAGGGCAGTCCTGGCCTCCTATGGGCGTTCCAAGTGAAATTTGGCATGTATTTTTCTTGCTTTGTTAGATCTTATACTTGTGTATCTTTTTTTTCTTTGTTTTGTAATAAAAACTCTGTTTCCTGAGGCTATTGCTGTAACTATTTTTTTTTTCATGCTATCACATGCAGAAGATAGTTTCAGAATAATAGTTGAAAGTCATGAACCCACTCATGGTGCACTAGCCTGCTTTCTGTAGCTAGCAGTAACTGTAAGGGCGCGTGAGCCCTCCTGAGTCCTGCTAAGAAGCATCGTGGGATGTGCTCAGAGTCGCTTTGATTCCTCTGAGGGCTATGTGGCGACATTTTTTTTCCTAACTTAAATTCCACATGTTTTTAAAATACAAAAGCATAGAGAGACATACAGTAAGACGCATCACTCTCTCCTTTGCCCTGCAAATACCATTTTCCCATATTTCCTTTTCCCTTCAATTCAGAAGTAATTTGGTATTAACTTTTTGCTTATCCTTCCAGGATTTCCTTATTATTACTTAATGCTGAAATACATTAACTATATATTTCATAGGCTTGAAATCCCTGCATAGTTTTTCATAATATTTTGCTGGAACTTACATATAACTTCCTTTGCATTTATTTATTTGAAAGACAAGAGTGGTGAAGCGGAAAGCAGGTGGCACTCAAGCCAGTGTTCCGACATGCACATGCCGGCATTGCGAGTGGTGTCTTAGCTCCTTCCACCACACTGCCAGCCCCTTGTGAGCTTTCTGAACATCCCTCAGGCATACAAGTTCATAATGTTTTATCCATCTAATGCAGGTTTTTAACAGATTTTTAAAAATTCTCGTCGTATGCTGTGGAGATGGTTCTAATCGGTACACAGCGCTCCTGTTGACTCATTCCTTTGCCTGACTGTGTTACATACACCCTGGTATGAAGATGCTGGTGGACATTTTGGCATGTGCTGTGGTGTATTTGTGATGGAATGTCCTTAAGTTCTGTTTGTTTAATTCAGAGTACGAAGTCAAAGAGTGAAAGGCTTGTGTCTTCGGTTAGAGAATGTCAGTGGTATTCCCCACCTCAGAGATCACCATAGGGTAACTATGTTGACAATGTAAAGCACTAAAAACATAGCTGACGTGGAATGTGCGTTATGTGGGTGTTATTAGAATTTATTTTCCACTGGGGTAAAGACCAAGACTGTTGTAGTATATTCTTTGAGGGGGCGGGGTGTTGTGTGACCTGGACCTCTTCAGAGAGCAGTACATGTTAAATTTGAAGAGCTTTTGTGGGTGATTCTATAACATTCTTTGCCACATGAATGTTTTTTTCGTGGATTCCTCTGTCCTGAGGCCTGTCACTAATTCAGCTATGTGTCCATACTTCTCTGCATGTCGGAAGGGGTGACCATCACAGCAGTGTGCCTGCTGCATCAGCCACTGAAGACCCAGGCCCCTGTAGCAGACTGCCTGGCCCGGGGAGACTACAGTTGCAGCTCGGCCTGGGTTTGCTGCTTTCCTTAGAACTTGATCAATCCACTCTGTAGCTCTCCGCATGGAGAAAGCCATCCTCTAATCACATTGTAAACTTTTTACTGATAAGTCAGCAGTTCTTTTTCATTTATTTATTTGAAAGGCTGTGTGTGTGTGTGTGTGTGTGTGTGTGTGTGTGTGTGTGTAGAGAGAGGCATTTCAGAGTGAACCAGCAAGCGGAAGTCTGATCTCTGTCTTTCTCCCCCAGCTGCTTTCTCTCCTTCCCTCCCTATTACTGTGCCTTTGAAATATATAAACATTGTGTTGTTGCTTTTTTTAAATAGACCAGTGGTGGCCACCGACCTGTGTTGAGAGTGGGCATTGTTTGTTAAGGGACCCTTTGAGTATTGATTGAACTGTCTGTGCATATCCTTTGCATAGTTGTGTGCTGGACTGTATTTTTCTGTATACTGTGGTTTCTCTTCATATCATATAAATCATTTGCCTTTTACTACAGACTTCTATGACTGTTATTTTTTCATTGATTTCTCACGTTCAGTGTATTAAGAAGGTTAAGTCCCCAAACTTTTCTTGTAGTGTACTTTGCCATCTAGTAGGGTTTTTTTTTTTCACATAATGAAATTTATTGCTATTTTTTTCTTTTGTAGCTTTTAGATTCTTTTGGGGTTTTTAAAAAGATTTATTTAATTTTATTGTGAAGTCAGATATATAGAGAGGAAGGTCTTCCATCTGTTGATTCACTCCCCAAATGGCCACGACAGCTATACCAGTCTGAAGCCGGGTGCCTCTTCCAGATCTCCCATGTAGGTGCAGGGTCCCAAGGCTTTGGGCCGTCCTTGACTGCTTTCCCAGGCCACAAGCAGGGAGCTGGATGGGAAGTGAGGCTGCCAGGATTAGAACCAGTGCATTTAAGGCAAGGACTTTAGCTGCTAGCTACCACGCCAGACTCTTGTAGCTTTTAGATTCTGAAAGCTTTTAGTGGTTAGACAGCTGCTCCTCACTGTAAGGCTAGAAATTAATTGTACCAACTTTTGTTCGTGTGTAATTGGAACTGCCTTTAATCCTCTCAGTATATATCCTCATGGGCTGAATGAGGTGTGATCCATCTGCATTCTCTCCAGGGCCATTTTAAACTTAATTTTTATTTCCCCTCCTGTTTAAAAGCGTTGTTACCGTGCAGCGTTGTCTAGCTAGTGATGTAATGGCAGTTGCTTGCTGCGGCTAAGCTTGGCAGGCTGTCTGTGTTGATGTCCTCTCTGTTAGTAAGCACTGACAGCTACTCCTTCCCCGCTGGGAGTGTTCTGGTGTCTGATGAGAAGTGATGTGGGAGTGGATTGTGAGCTGCACGAGGAGCACAGGTGGAGCTGCCATGAACGAACATCGTGTGTGCACTCCCCTCATGAGATGTGTTACCACGTCCCAAGGAGCTCTCTGGACACCTTCTGTTTGGGCATGCTGGATGGTGATGCTCACTCAGTACTGCTGCAGCTGCTGAGTACCGAGAGTCGCTTGTTAACGTGCCCAGCTTGGGACCTGCTGCGGTATCCAAAGAGACACTCAACTGGACGTTAAATTCACTGCTGGCATTAGGCCCAAGAATTGCTCAGAAGAAATACAGCTTGTGTCACTCTAATCTAACCCAAGATAGGAAATGGCCTTGACTCCCTACCAGGGCTGTGGACAAGTTACAGCGTCTTCTGTGTCCTTTCAGTCGGCCAACCCTGTCCATCCAGCACCCACCGTCCGCAGCCATTAGCATCCAGCGGCCTGCCCAGTCGCGGGACGTGACAACGCGGATCACCCTGCCATCGCACCCTGCACTAGGAACGCCGAAGCAACAGCTTCATACCATGGCACAGGTAAAACCAGAGATAAAGAGCTCCCCGTGCAACTTGGGGAGCAAACCCAGGCTGGACTTGCTAGGGATCTTGGCAGTAGAGAAAGGGATAAGTAGGTTGGGGGGTAGGAGAGAGTGTGCCTGCTCTTAGCTGTGCTATGGGGTTCCCCCCACAGAAGACCATCTTCAGCACTGGCACACCAGTGGCAGCAGCGACAGTGGCCCCGATCCTGGCAACTAACACCATTCCATCAACAACAGCAGCTGGTAAGTCAGTACCCTGCCCTGCCATGCCCCCGCTCTGGGACAAGAGGAAGAAATAATTCATTTTTCATTATTTAGTTTCAGAAAAAAACAGCAGGCTAGAAAAATTCTCTTCTCTTGTCCCAGGAGCTTTTCCCTCATGTCCAAGCACCTGTAACATGTGCAGAGAGCCATTGTTAACTAATTTCCGTTTTCTCCCCTTGTCAGGATCTGTGTCACACACACAAGCTCCCACGAGTACAATTGTCACCATGACAATGCCCTCCCATTCGTCGCATGCCACGGCTGTGACCACCTCCAACATCCCGGTTGGTAAGTGCTGTGCAGCGTGTCGTGGATGCCTGCAAGGAGTTTCAAGCCTCTGACCTAGCATCTGTAGCCGGTTGGGTGTCTTGTTGTAGATTTGCTAAACGGCACTGCACTTTCAAAATGACTTTGTTGCAAGGATTTGGCATTCTTTGGTAGGAAGGAGAGAGGATAACTATTTTTGAATGACCTGTACAGCTATTTTGTTTTGAAGTAAGTTCATTGCATGGACCAAACCAGGATTATCAGGTAAGGCAAGAAAAGCAAAGGTCTAGAATGCGGAGAAAGCTGTCTGCTCTACAGATTGTTAAGGCAGAATCCCCAGGTGATGCCGCCAGCAGGAAGGACACTGAAGCCCTAGTCAGGAGTGCTCAGTATCCATACCGAAGGTTCTTCTAGGCTTTGATTATAAGCGCCTGTGTTTTTTGAGGCTTAAAAAAAGTCTGTGAAAAGTTTCTGATAGGCACACTTCACTCAACAAGCGCAGAAGTGGACAGATGTTGTCTTTTTCCAGAAGATTTATTTATTCAAAGCAAAGAAAGAGACAAAGAGTGAAAGGTCTTCTGTTTTCTTTCATTCCCCAATTGGCCACTGAAACCGAGAGCCAGGAAGTCCAGCTGGGTCTCCCACACAAGTGACAGGGGCCTGAGTAGTTGATCCATCATTTGCTGCTTTCCCAGGTGCTTGAGCATGGAGCTGGATTGGAACTGGAGAAGCCAGGACTGAAACTGGTACAGCGATTCTGCTGTATATGCTGTTCCACAGTACCTGCTCTAGCACGCCTTTCCTCTGAGGCCAGGTGCTAGTGATTGCAGGATTGGCAGTCCATGCAGCTCTGTATTGCATTGCCCTGCCCTGCTGGCGCATCAACAAGACAGCCAAGGGCATGTACAAAGGTGTGCCTGGGTCTGTGAGGCTTTACTTAGGGGCAGGGAAAGTAGAATTATATATATATATATATTTTTTTTTTTTTTAATTATTATCATTATTTTTTTTTTCTTTTTCCATTGGAAAGGCAGACATACAGCGAGAAAGATCAGTCCACTAATTCATTCCCCAAGTGGCCACAACAGCCAAAGCTGAGCCAGTCCAGAGCCAGGAGCTTCCCCCAGGTCTCCAACGGGGGTGCAGGGTGCCAAAGCTTTGGGCCATCCCAGGGCACAGGCAGGGAGCTAGATGCGAAGTGGAGCAGCCAGGATACGAACCGGCGCCCATCTGGGATCCTGGCAGATGGAACGTGAGGGTCTAGCTTACTAGGCTACCATGCTTGGCCAAATTTCAAGATATTTTCATGTTTCTTAAAATACTCTTGATAGCTACCTATGCACATTTAAAATGTAAGCCTGCTTTTAGCTCATCAGCCAGCCAGGCACAGGCAACAGGCTAGATTTGGCTGCCTGATGCCAGTGCTGATTTTTTGGGGCAGATACCTTACTCCCACAGCTTCCAAAGCAGAGGCTGGAAGACAAACAGTGACTCTGGGGCCTGGCACGATAGTGTAGCGGCTAAAATCCTTGACTTATGGGCCGGTTTGTGTCCTGGCAGCCCTGTTTCCCATCCAGCTCCCTGCTTGTGGCTTGGAAAAGCGGCTGGGGACGGCCCAAGGCTTTTGGGCGCTGCATCTGCGTGAGAGACCTGGAGGAAGCTCCTGGCTCCTGGGTTCAGACTGGCTCACTGCCGACTGTTGCAGCCACTTGAGGAGTGAACTATCAGTCTGAAGCTCTTCCTCTTTGTCTCTCCTCCTCTTTGTGTATCTGCTTTTCCAATAAAGATAAATCTTTTAAAAGGGGGAGGGGGGTGACTGTAACCCGCAAGGTCTGAGTTTTCAGCGTCACCTCCACCTTGAGTCTGTAGCACTGAGCATATCCTCTTACTGTTTTCAACTCCCCAGATGGGGGCCGGCTGCCATGTTTTTAACACAGTGTGGTTTCTGGAAAACCTGTCAGAGTTGGGGCCTCCCTCTCCATTGGGACTCCCCCTTCCTTCCTACACAGATGGAGTAGGCTGCAGCTTCGCAGCCTGAGAGGGCACTCCTGTATGGTTTTAGAGACAGGCCAACTCCCTGCCAGGGTTCTGGGGCCCCCAAAGGCTTTCAGAGACGGAATTCTGCTGGCCACTGTGACTTCACTGGGATGAGTCATGTCACTCAGGCTTAAGTTCACTTTTGTGAAGAGAAGTTTTGTGTTTGTGTCTGTTTTGGCATGATCGTATCCCATCCCTAAGTGATCACATTGCATCAGTAAACTCACTGGAAGTACCTGGAGACTGAAGTGTTTATTCCCAAGTCCCATCAGCTGCATGTGCCTGGTTGGTTCTCTGATGTGCCAACCCAACACCTTAAGGACTCTAGAAATGGTACCTCAGTTCAGAAGGAAAACCTTTTAGAACCTTGTGTGTAGATTTTCAGGTTGGTATAGAGATACATTAGAATCAATTCAGTGACTTTTTTCCTTGAATTCAACCCTTATCACTGATGGGCAAGGTTGGGTCAGGGCAGGCATGCTTGGTTAATCACCAGCATAGCGTGCTTGCCTCTGCTAACTGCTCATTTCCAGTTGAAGACCATCCTTATCTACTTCCTGCTCCAGCCCCCACAGTGTCCTCGGTTACAGAAGGCAGAATCAGGTGAGGGCTTTATTCAGAAATTAAGGATTCTATTGAGATGCATTCTAGCAGACTTAGGCTTTCTGTGTTACATATTTTTTGGCTTTTAACTTAAAAATTTACAGTCCGTATTGTTGATTTTTAAGTAAAAAATTGTAAGACTAAAGATTGGAGTTATGGGCATTGTCTGGCTGCAGCAAATGGCAGCGTCATTCCCTGCTGGAGACATTACGTTCTGCACCTATCACAGTGAAAACACAGGCCACATGGCTTCCTACTAGTGTCCTGTCTTCTGACGTGCCTGGTGCTGCCTTCTCATGGCGTTGGTCAGTGAACGCCATCCTTCCTGATCAGATCGGGCATCCTGCAGCCATGTTGCAGCAGTGTCTTGAGCTGCCCCCCTTAGGTGGCTGAGCATGAGTGGCTTTTCCCAGCTCACACCCGCTCTGTACGTTGGCTCTTCAGGCTCGTGTGCCTGTCGTGGTGTACCTGGGTCTTCACGCTAATGGAAGCTGTCTCTGTGCTCCTCAGTGTATTCTCATACAGGCCATAGCTTTTCTTTTTTCTTTTTTTTTTTTAAGATTTATTTATTTTTATGACAAAGTCAGATATACAGAGAGGAGGAGAGGCAGAGAGGAAGATCTTCCATCCGATGATTCACTCCCCAAGTGAGCGCAACGGCCAGTGCTGCGCTGATCCGAAGCCCGGTACCAGGAACTTCTTTCCAGGTCTCACGCGGGTGCAGGGTCCCAAGGCCTAGGGCCGTCCTTGACTGCTTTCCCAGGCCACAAGCAGGGAGCTGGATGGGAAGTGGAGCTGCTGGGATTAGAACCGGCGCCCATATGGGATCCCGGTGCGTTCAAGGCAAGGACTTTAGCCACTAGGCCACACCGCCAGGCCCAGGCCATAGCTTTTCTTTTCAAGTCTCCAGATGTAGCTACAGTAAGTGAAGGGTGTACCCTCTAAACAAAATACGGTTGCAAAATATATGAAAAAAAAAAGTGAGCTTAAATCCTAAGATTGAATTTGTTACCCTTCAGGCATACTGACTTTGATATTGCTGTGACTTTATGCGCAGTCATGGGACTTCAAGTGGATTTTAGAAGTTGTTAAGTGGTAGCATCTTTATGGATAAGGAAACTGAGATTTGAAAAGTAAAATGATCTGTTTCTGATTAGGTCAGGGAATAGGATTTAAATTCTTTGCCATTTTTGTGTTGGGGTAAAAAACAAGGGTTTGGTTCTTAAAGGTCTCTAGGAAGCTAGGTTATGAAGAAGAAGTGGTTGCTGGTATTTTTGATTATTAATGTTGATCCCTGATTTTAACAAAAAGTATGAATGTATCAGAGGATTATTGAATTGAAATGCTTTAGTTGAACATTCTGCACTCATCTTTGATTCTATATTTTGATTACAACTAAAAATCAAGACTTATTTAGAGCTGTTTGCTTTCATAAGATCGCTGCTAGCCAAGACTGTTTTGGCCTGCCAGCAAATGTGTGTGAGCGGTGATATGCTTGGGTTTTGCCATTTGTAGCTAAGGTGGTGCCTCAGCAGATCACACACACGTCTCCTCGCATCCAGCCCGATTACCCTGCAGAGAGGAGCAGCCTGATTCCCATTTCAGGACACAGAGCCTCTCCAAACCCTGTGGCCATGGAAACTCGGAGTGATAACAGGTAGGAAGTGTGGGGCCCTGACCCTGCCAGCTGGTGTCATTCTTTGTTCTGTTTTCCAGGAAGATAAAGTGTCTCACAGATATGACATGTATTTGCTTATTCATATTTGCAGATTTTCTCCCTGAACATAATACGTTCTATGATTTTTCCTTTCATGTTGGAAGACATGGTGTTTTTTAACTAAGCCCTTCCCCTTTTGTTCAATGTGTACCTGGCATCCATATCTTGTTTTGTGTTTAGTTTTTTGTTTCTAAGGGTTGTAGCATCGTGACCTTTGTTCCTCAGTTTGTGACAGACATGCTCTCAAATGACCACATCCCAGGCATCAGAAGGGACTCAACCTTTCCGTTCTATTTTAGTCAGTCATCATGTTGAAGAGTCTAAGAAAACCAGTTGTTTTGTGGAATATTACTTTTTTTTTAGATTTATTTATTTATTTGAAAGATGTCTTTCTGCCATTTCATTCTCCAGATGGCCACAGTGGCCAGGGCCGGCAAGGCAGAGGCCAGGAATTTGTTCTGGATCTCCTATGTGAGTGCAGAGGCCCAGGCATTTGGACCATCCTTCACTGCTTTTCCAGGCCACAGAGAGCTGGATCACAAGTAAAGTAGTTGGGATACAGACCATCACCCATGTGCGACAACTGGTGGTGCAGGCAATAGCTGTTACCTGCTGCCCTACAACGCTGGCCCCCTAGGATGTTCTTCAACTTGGTTTGTTCTGTGTTTCTACTGGTTAAATTCACATTAGGGATTTCTGTAGAGATCCAGCTATTAGTGTGCTGTCTTTGCTGTTTTGGAATAATGCCCAACAATTTGGACTAACAATGAAATGTAGTGAGTGTTTTGTGCTTCCTTCCTCTGAGAAGGGAATTTTCTAGCAATGACAGTTTATCAAGTAAGAGAAAGACTTCCTTTCTCAGAATTTGCTGGCTATGTGATGCTTTTCATAGGTCTTCAGTGAATTTCCATTGTTGAGCACACACCTTCCTAATATCTCCTTACTTAGCAGTCTGGCCTGGATGAGAGGTGACCACTTGGGCTCCCTTGTGCAGAGTGGATGTTAGCTTTTGGAAGCCACATCATGCTTCAGCTACTGTGTTTCTGCACAAAAGGAGAGGTCTCCCTGTTGCTTACAAAGAGTGTGGTTCCTCAGAGGAACACAGTGATAACAGCTCTCGTCTCCAGGCCTGGCACCTGGCCTCCTCTTTTGTGGAGTGTTATTTGCTGGCTATCTTTCATGCTTTTCTAATATGAACTTACGGAATTCTTTCTTTTGTGGCTTTTCCATCTTTCATGGCTCTGGTTTCCAAACACAAAAGCTCAGTGCAAAACCTTCAGGGTCCCAGATGATGGCTTCTTACCTATACCTCAATGATGTGCTTATCAGAACATGCACTGCTGCGTTGGCCTTCACATCTGTCACGCAAATCCCGTTCTTTGTTACACAGTTATGTACATCTTCTAATGCTGTTATTTCTGTTTCTTCCTTCTCTCTGCGTCACTTTCTCCTCCAGAAGACACAGCACAGCGGCTGTAGAGGAGCCGAGCTTGTCCCATCCTCCTTGATTGACTGTTCATTTCCTTTGTCATGCAGTTCTATTTTCATCAGAGAGGGCTTCTAAAATTTGAAAGATCTGGTTTGCTTTTAAGATTTTTTTGAAAAAAGATATATTTTTTAATATGAAAGGCATATTCACATGAAGAAGGAAGAAGAAACAGATTTTCCATTCCTTGGTTTCTTCCTCAAAGGGTGACAGTAGCCAGAGCAGGGCCGATCTGAAGCCAGGGGCTTCTTCAGGTCTCCCATGTGGATGGTCCCAAGTATTTGAGCCATCTTTTGCTGCTTTCCCAGACGAACTAGCAAGGAGCTGTATTAAAAGTATCAGGCCCAGCATTGTAGCCTAATGATCATAGCCCTTGCCTTGAACGTGCCGGCATCCCAAATGGCACCAGTTCGTATCCCCACTGCTCCACTTCCCACCCAGCTCCCTGCCTGTGGCCTGGGAAAACAGTTGAGGATGACCCAAGGCCTTGAGACCCTGCACCCATGTGGGAGACCTGGAGGAAGTTCCTGGCTCCTGGCTTCAGATCAGCGCAGCTCTGACCATTGCGGCCACTTGGGGAGTGAGTCAGCCGATGGAAGATCTTCCTTGTCTGTCACCCTTCTCTCTATATATCTGCCTTTCCAACAAAATGTATAAATCTTTAAAAAAAAAAAAAAAAGAGTATCTGGAGCCCAGCATGATGGCTCAGTTGCTAAATCCTCACATTACACACATTAGGATCACATAAGGACAGCAGTGGCCTGGCTGCTTCACTTCCCGTCCAGCTCCCTGCTTACGGCTTGAGAAAGTGGTAGAGGATAACATAAAGCCTTGGGACCCTGAGGCCATATGGAAGACCTGGAAGAGGCTCCTGGCTCCTGGCTTCAGGTCAGCTCAGCTCCAGCTGTTACAGGCATTTGGGGAGTGAACCAACAGGTGGAAGACATTTCCATCTCTCCTTCTCTCTGTAAATCTGCCTTTCCAATAAAAATTAAATTATTTTGTTTTGAAAGATTTTTTTTATTCGAAAGACTAGTTCATTCCCCATGTGGCTGCAGCGACCAGAGCTGCGTCCTGGTCCTTGGGCTGCCGTCTGCCTTCCCAGAGCGTTAGCCAGCACTCCACTACACCACAGTGCTGGTGCATAAGAGAAATTTGTTTAAAGTTTTTTTCCTTCATTTGGATTTGGTCAGGGCAGTATTTTTGTTTATTTTATCTGAGAGAAAGACAATCTTCCATTTCCTGGTTTACTCCCATAGCCAGGGCCGTGTCAGGCCTAAGCCCAAGGTGTGGGGATGGTAGTGACCCAAGAATTTGAGCCATCATCTGCTGTGTCCCAGGGAATGCTTTAGTGCAAAGCTGTGTTGGGAGCAAAGTAGCCTGGGACTAGAACCAGACCCTCAAGCGCAGGCTCTGGTCATCCCAAGGAAGTGACTTAACTTGCCCCAGGAGTGGTGCTTTAAGGTCAGTTTTTAACCTTTTTCAGTTCTTTGTGAGTGATGTTGGGTTTGAACCCGTAGAGCATTGTAGTCAGTGGTTTCTCACTGTGCTCTTCACCCAGTGAGCCAGGAAGGACCAGGGAAAAGACAGAGCATGTTCTGTGTGCAGCCTGAGCACTACCTGGAATATTCTGCAAAGTCCTCTGGGTGATTTTTAAATATTGCTTTTACCGTTCTAATGCATGGAAATACTTAGAGGGTTTGCTATGTCTTGTGCTGATCCTGTGACTGAATATTCCTGTTGCTGCAGTGTTTCATGTCTGAGTAAGGAGAGTTGGGGTGGCAGAAGGTCTTTCTGTTTTCAATTTTATGCCTACTTTTCATACTTTTCTGGCTAGAGTTTCTAATTAAATGTTAGTAAATTAAAGATAGTGAATGGGAATTCATATTAAATTCTGTTATAGAGTTTGGCAGATAACATTTCAGTTTGAGAAACCAAGCTCCCATTTCTGTCTTGTTTAAGCATTTGCATCATGAATAAATACTGAGTGCCATTACGTATTTTGTGTACTTAGATATATATTGCATTTAGAGTAATTATTCCCAATTTTTAAAATATGATCTAGAAGATGAATAGGAATTCTGATACTGAATCATTTTTGTGTGTAACAAACTATTTGGTTATGGTATATTTCATTTTAAATGATGCCTGATGCACTGTATTTAGAGATTTTGTGTCAGTATAGAGTGATATTTGTTTGTAGTCTTCTCATACTTTGTCCTGTTTCAGTATTAAACTTAAAAAAAGTTGGATTTTGCTTCTTCTTCTTCTGGTCTCTGAATCAATTCGCAGGGAATTGGCATTGTCTGTTTCATGCATATTTGACAGTATTTGCCATTCAAAGCATTTGCTCTTAGCGGAACTGAGCAATGAAGACTTGATAACTAGGTAAATGTTATTATTAGAAACCGCCCATAAAATATCTTTGTATATTTATATATGTATGGGTATTTGTAACAGTTACTTGCTTTTTGTACAACAAAACAAATCTGTCTTTTGATTTGTTTGCAACACAATTTTGGGAGAGACCCTGCAGCAGTTACTTGATGTGAGGAGGAATATTTGACAGCCAAGATGCGATAACCACCTTATTTCATTTTGCTCCATCTCTAGACCTTCTGTTCCTGTCCAGTTCCAGTACTTCTTGCCAACTTACCCACCTTCTGCGTACCCACTGGCGGCGCACACCTACACCCCAATCACCAGTTCAGTGTCCACTATCCGACAGTATCCAGGTAGAAGCAAGTCAAACTTTTTAAATTACTTTGCATTTAAGTTTTTTGCCAGCAATGAGATACACATTGATCAGACATTATTTTTAGTGTTGTATTTACTTATTCTAGCTTCAGATAAAGCTAAAACATGAAGATTTTAAAGTGTTAAGTCACCAACTTTGTCATCTATTATAATACTGTATGTAAAGGTATTATTAGGGTAGTTGTATAACTTTGTCTCAGCCTGTGAATAATCATGTTAATTTTTGTTGCACCGTAAAAAATATGTACTCTCCAAATGGATAAGGCGGTACTGGTAGGTCTCTTGTTGCTTGTGAGATGTCTGCTGTGTTTTCAGTTTTAATGCAACTAGGTTCTCCTTTCACTATTCTTACTTAGAAGTAGTGTTCTTTGGCTGATCCAGACAGCAGTCTGCAAATCTCAGAAATTGCATTGTCTTTCCCTGTGGGACCCTCAGCTGATGTTGGGCAAAGCCCTTCTGCCACCAGCATCTTGTCATCACGCTTTGTCATTTTTAGTTTCAGCTCAGGCTCCAAACTCTGCCATCACAGCTCAGACTGGTGTTGGAGTGGCGTCCACAGTGCACCTCAATCCCATGCAGCTGATGACGGTGGACGCATCACATGCTCGACATATCCAGGGGATCCAGCCAGCACCCATCAGTACGCAGGGGATCCAGCCAGCACCCATTGGCACACCAGGGATCCAGCCAGCACCAATTGGCACACAGGGCATTCACTCAGCCACCCCAATCAGTACGCAAGGTCTTCAGCCTGCTCCCATGGGCACTCAGCAGCCACAGCCTGAAGGAAAGACCTCAGGTAATTTTAATTCTTATTTTGTCAAAGGTGGCACAGGGCGAGGAGACATTGACTGCTTTGGAGGTCTTGGGTAGTCTCTAGAGCGACCTGGAGTTACTTTGAGCTTAGCCTTTAGGGTCACTGTAAACATTCAGACTGCATGAGGATCTTAGTTGAGGGGGCACACTCACCTTACAGGAAGTGCTCTCATTCGTGTGGAGTTTTTCTTTAGATGCATGTGTAAGGTGTAAAATCTTAACCACGATGTTAGCTAAAGATGTCAGTACATTAAAAAAAAACTAAAATGATGGCATTATGGCAGAGCAGGTTAAGCCACCATTTGTGATACCTGCATTCTATATAAGGGTGCTGGTTCAGGTCCCATCTACTCTGCTTCCAGTCCACCGTCCTGCAAGTGTACCTGGGAAGCCAGCAGATTAGGACCAAGTACCTTGCAGCTTTGCAGTTGTAGATGGAATTCAGGCTCATGGCTTTGGCCTGGTCCAGCCACAGCTGTTGCAGCCATTTGGAGAGTGAGCCACTGGAATATAGATCTGTTTGTCACTTTGTGTTTCAAATAAAAACATCAATTTAATAAGTACTAATGGAATAGGCATTTTGAAAATGGGAATAAATCCTGCTTGGAGTGCTGATGAGCTGTCTGCTGTAGTTGAAAAGATGGCTCTTTCCTTAGCTGGGATGTTGATCCTCAGAATTCTGTATTGTGGCAGTGGGCATTCATCCTGACAGTCAAGACACTAGTCAGGAAGCCCTGTCCCACATCGCGGTGCCTGGATTTGAGTCCTGGTTCCAGGTCCTGACATGAGCTTCCTGACCTGGGTGGCTGCAGGGAGGGTTCCTGTGCCTGGGTTCCCCCACGTCACTTGTGAGAGACCTGCGTTGGCTTCCTGGCTCCTGACCCAGGCCTTTGCAGGCATGGGGAGAGCAGCCTCTTTCTCTCAAATAAATTAATTGTTAATAAAGTTTTTTTTTTAATGGGAATAATAATAATGGGAACATTATCATAGGTAATGAAAATGTAGTGAATATTTCGTCAAAACAAAGGTAAAGAAAGTTATTTTGGAAATTTTTACTCAAAGGAATGATAACCTGGAGCCCTGATTTGAATATTAAATGATATATTCATAAACTATAACATGATGTCCCTTATTATGTATATGCAGTTGTCATGTATCAGTAAAAAAAATAACTTTTTAGAAGATTTTATTGTCAGGGCAGAGTGACAGAAAAAAAACTGATTTTATATTCACTGGCTCACTCCCCATGACTCTAAAAGCCAGGGCTAGGCCAGGCCAAATCCAGAAGCCAAGGGCTTCTTCTTAATCTCTCATGTGGGTATAGGGTTCCAAAGCCTCAGACCGTACTCCCCTGCTTCCCAGGCCATTAGCAAGGAGCTGAATCGAAAGTGAAAACGTTGGAGCCAGGGTTGTGGTGTAATGGCATTAGCCACTGCCTGACATCCCAACTGCTTCACCTCTGACCCAGCTTCCTGCTAATGCACCTGGGAAGGCAGCAGAGGAAGACTTAAGTCCTTGGGCTTCTGCACCTACATGGCACACTCCGGCCTTGGCCTGGCCCAACTGTTGTGATCATGTAGGGAGGGAACCAGTGGTTGGAAAGAAAATCTTTATAGTTCTGTGACTTTGCCTTTCAGATGAATAAAATAAACCTTTAAGAAAAAAACAAGTGCAATGGTTGGAACACAAACATGCACATAAGGGATACCAGTATCACAGGTGGAGGCTTAGCACACTATGCCACAGTGCTTGTCCCAAAAATCCAATTCTAAAATATCTGTTTGAAAAGCAGAGCACAGAGGTGACAGGGATGCGGTGGAGTAGGGGTTGAAATCTTTTATTTCATCTGCTGGTTCACTTTCCAAATCTGCAATAGCCAGGTTTCTACCAAACCAGACCATTCAGGAGCCAGGAGTTCCATCTTGGCCTCACACATAATTGCGAGAGACCCAAGTATTTGGACCATCTTCCACTGCCCTCACTGGTCCATTAGCTGGGAGCTGAGTCAGAAGCAGAGCAACTAGAACTTAAGTGGACACTCAGTCATTGAATGGTGGCATTGCAGGCAGAGGCTTAATGCACTGCACCCACAACACTGACCCTAAAAGGAGAATTTTTAAAATTATTTTAAAAATAATGTTGACAAAAACTATGTAAGTAAAAACGTCAAAATACCTAGTAGAGTAAGGTGCTATGGTAGATGGTCTGTATACTAATATGTATGTATCCTCTTTCGACGGTAACTACTATTATGAAGTAAAAATGGTAGAATTGATTGTGTTTCCTGTGTATTTGGTCACCTCCCACTGTGTGCCATCTGTTTTCAGGGAGGTGAATGTCATTCTGCCCCTTCTCCTCCTCAGGTTGCACAGTTGCCTAATGCCAGTGGTCCGATCATCTTAGTGACATGTTTCTCTGTCTCTCCCCCTTCATTGTTCTCCCCTGCCTCCCTGTGCTTTTCCAGCAGTGGTCTTGGCAGATGGAGCTACAATTGTAGCCAACCCTATTAGCAATCCATTCAGTGCTGCTCCAGCAGCAACAACTGTGGTGCAGACCCACAGCCAGAGTGCTGGCACCAATGCTCCAGCCCAGGGCTCATCCCCCCGGCCAAGCATACTCCGGAAGAAGCCTGCTACCGACGGGTGAGTAGAGTACGTGGTGGCGAGTGGAGCCTCCGGTTCTGGTTGTAATTGTTACAGACAAGTGCTCAGTACAGGTGGAAAGCACATCCCTCAGTGGCATTTTAACGTTCCCTCCAAAGCCTTTTGACCACAGAGTTAGTAAGTAGAGCCTCTCCCAGCTCAGCCTGTCACTTACTAAGGATCCTCAGCTTCGTGCAGTATCAGTTTCTAAGGGACGCTGCTGCTCAGGAGTTTGCCGGGTTTAATCCTGTAACCGCTATAGCAGCTTATGGTGGACCTTTAAGGCTTTTCTATATAGTTAGCATTGGTGTACACTGTGTTTTCTTATCCAACTTGAATTACTGCTAGGGGAAACCTTTTCTGGTTTAAGACTCTTGCTTAGTTGCAGGTAGTATTCTGTATTGCCAGATCAGGCTCTCACTCAGCGCATCACAGAGGAGTTTTCGTGCTGTGCTGATACAAACATTCTGGAGGGGGAGATGACCAAAGTCCACGATGACAAGGCCAGGAGAGGAAGCACCAGTGACAACACTTGAGCTGGAAAGCTTGTGGGCTGTGAGAAAGCTAAATGTTAATCCTACGCAGCAGAAACTGGAGAACCATTCTCTTGTAAATCAAAGAATCTTCAGAAAGACTAAGAACAGATAGAAATGGGGGAAAGGAAGGCACCTGCTATCCTGGGGAGCTTGGGTAAAATCTGAGAAGTGGTTAACCCAGAGCTCAGAGCTGCTTCCACACCCATACTGTGGGGTGCTCAGCCTTGCTAACCCCAGCAGGAAGCTGGCATTTTAAGCTCTGTAGATGGTCCGTGAAGATCATCCAGCACAGTTGAGGGCAGGAGCAAACTAAAATAGATTAAGTCATCAGCCAAGTATGGATTGGCAAGACTTCCCATCTATTCCCTCTTTTTAACTGACAGAATCTGGGCAGCCTTTACAGTTTGAATTCTGTAAATGGGAAGTGAAGACAACTTTACTTCGGAACAGTCAAGACACTGACAGATGAAGGCATTTGGCATAGCTTTTTTTTTTTTTTAAGATTTATTTATTTTTATTGGGAAGTCAGATTTATATCGAGAAGGGGAAAGAAGAGGGAAAGATCTTCCATCTGCTGGTTCACTCCCCAAGTGGCTCCAGTGGCTGGAGCTGAGCTGATCCGAAGCCAGGAGCCAGGAGTTTCTTCCTGGTCTCACATGTGGGTGTGCAGTCCCAAGGTTTGGGCCATCCTCAATTGCTTTCCCAGGACACAAGCAGGGAGTTAGAAGGGAAATGGAACAGCTGGGACACAAACTGGCACCCATATATAGGATACTGGTACATGCAAAATAAGAACTTTAGCCATTAGGCTATCTCGCCAGGCCCTCAGCATACCCTTAGGGTTCCACTTGGAATGTGTGCATTCCATATCAGAGTGCCTGGGTTCAAGGCCTGGCCATAGTCAGATTCCAGCAAATGCTAGGAGGCAGCACGTGATGGCTCGGATGGCTGGGTTCCTGACAGCCGTTTGGGAAACCTGGTTTGAGTTCTTAGCTCCTGGCTTCAGTGTGGCCCAGCTCTGGCTATTATAGACATTTAGGGAGTAAATGTTTATAATAAGAGGTTTTTTCTCTACCTTCCAGTCTCCACTTTCCTAATTAATAAAGTCAATAAATAAAAATTTTAGGATACACTAAAGTTTCCCTTTGAACAGAGATGCTGTAACCCTCTGTGACCCTACTGGTGGTCAGAGCGCAGTGCTTCCAGCCAGCTCTTCAGTCCCCTGTGCCCAATCTGATCAGGGAGCCAGCGGTAGCCAAGTTTCAGAGGGGATAATAGGAAACACAGTAAACGTGTTCTGAAAAGGATCTGAGAAGATGAGTGGCTAGGCAAAGAAGAAAAAAACTGGAAGGGAAAAAAAATAAGAACAAATTGAAACAATAACTTAGTTTGGATTGATACCTGAAGGTGGCAATAATAACTTCAGAAGGAAAAGCCAGTCCCAAAGTCCGGAACATGGTGCTGTATGTGGGAAAGGATCACTGAGGGTTGAAGTGTGAAACATGATAGCAGAAACTGAAGAATCGGAAGACAAAGAAGCCATCTCAAGACCGGAACAGAACAAGGAACAAAGAGAAAGAAGCAGTGAAGAACGAGCCTCACTGTGAAAGTGATTCAACAAGAGTGTTGAGGGAAGGAAGGATCCTTCTCAAAGCCAGTCAAGGATTTCCTGATGAGAAGGTTTACGACAGTCTCCTGCATAGTTGGGCTTTCCTGCACCACACTCCGTCACCTCTCAGATCCCCCCTGTGCTCCACCTCTGCCCTTTCTCTTTCTCTTTCTCTGTCTCTCTCTCTCTCTCTCTCTAGTTTATTTTTATTGGAGAGGCAGATCAGGTTTATAGAGAGAAGCAGAGACAGAAAGATCATCCATCTGCTTGTTTATTTCTCAAGTGACCGCAACGGCCAGAGCTGAGCTGATCAGGAGCCAGCAGCTTCTTCCAGATCTCCCAAGCAGGTGCTGGGTCCCAACACACAATTTCTAACCAGTACAGGTGTCAAGGGGCATGACCGGAACTTTGTCCAGAAGGGTTTAACACTGTAGGTGCACATTGTGTCCCTCTGACTTCTTCCTCTTGGTCTTAGTGTAGCTCATTTTACTGCACATTATTGCCATTTCCTCATTGCAGTGTAAAACACTGGTGTAATAGTGCTGTTGTTTATCCATGGCCATTCCCAATAATGTAATCCTGAATGTTTTTATGCATTGCTGTTGATCATGCGTGAATGTTTCTGTTATAGGATTTGCTGAATTGTGGATTGTACTTATTTCCAACTCTGGTAGATAGTGGTATATCCATGTACACTCCCTGGCTGTGGAGATCACTGCTTCATGCTCATCAACATTTCCTACTGGCACTTTCATTTCCTTCTTACTGTTTGAGAGAGAAAGCAAGAGTGAGCAAGAGTGAGCAAGCTGGTTTGTTCCCCAAATGCCTGTAGCTGTCTGGACCAAAGCTAGAAGCCAAAGGCAGGAACTCATTGAGGTCTGCTACATGAATAGCAAGGATCCACTGCAAGAAAGCTGCCATTGGGGGCTAGAGCCAGAATAGAAGCCATGTGCTTTTATGTCATATGTGGGCATCTTAACCAAGAGGTTACGTACCTGTGCCTGGTACTCTAGAAAGCATTGAACTTTCTGTCAGCTTACAATGGTTTGTGTCTACTCAACCTCTTTTTTTTTTTTTTTTTAAGATTTTGCTATGATTTTGTTGGTGACTAGAGGAGGGTAGTAGAGAGGTTATCTTTGTTTCCTTTATGTTTTGTTATGGGATGTTTATATTTAGTAAAACATGAATGTGTACCCTACCACCCACCTTCAATGATCCGTTTATGACCAATTTTGCTTTTCTTCTGTATGCCAGCCAGCTACCTACGTACCTCTCATATAAATATATGTTTAATATATGACATATGCATATATTTAAACTCACTGAGAGGCAGAGAGAAAGACAAAAGAGGCAGTGAGAGAGTGCACATGAGTGAGCACGCCAGCAAGGAGCCAGGAACTCAACCTAGGTGTTGTCTGTGTGTGACAGGGACCTTCCTACTTGGGCCTTGTCACCTGCTGCCTCCCAGGGTCTGTGTCATTAGGACACTGGATTGAGGAGTCCGAGCCAGGTGTCAGGCCCGGACTCCAGTATGGGACACAATTCAATGTCTTACTCAGCGTCATAGCTACCTGGCTCAGTGCCCACCTGTACCAAGTTTGCTTGAAGCAAATCTTAGACATCATATCATCTTGTTAGCATGTGTCTGTTGAGATATCCACACTATTGGGAAAGAAAAAGAAACCTTAGCATCATCATAGATGTTCAAATTTTCTGTAATGGTGTTAGTCATCCTGACTTCAGATTTCTGTGATAATCGCTTCTTGGCCTTTTGGCTAAGAGCAAATAAAAATTCCTATAATAGCTTTCTTCTGTTACTGGAATCTCTAGCTTCAAGTGTGTTCTTTTACTTACTTACTTATTTATTTATTTATTTAAATTCATTTGTTGTAGTTGAAAGTCAGAATACAGAGAGAGGGCTAGACTGAAATCTCCTCCCTCTGCTGGCTGACTTTTCCAGTTCTGACTTAAAGGTTAGAACTTGGCCATTCCAAAGCTTGCAGCCAGAAGCTTTTGTGTCTCCCTGGTGGGTGCCCAAGGCCTCGGGACATCCTCTGATGCTTTCTCAGGCCATCAGGCAGGGATACTGGATTGGAAAATGAGGCAGCCAGGATAGTCATCTTTTTTGAGATTAGCAGCTCTGATGATCAATTTCTACATCCCATAGTAATTGGGCCTTTTGCAGTGTATTCTTATTCTGGCTGTTTCTCTCAAACCCACTTTCATCTGACATTTGTTCTACCATTGAACTCAGACTAAACATGTCAAGATCGCTATGACCTGGTGTCTAATCTCAGTGACTCTCAGAGCCTCTTGGGACCTCTACCGCACGACCTGGCTGCTGGGTAACTTTTTTCACTTGGCTGGCTTCCAGAGCTTCCTGGGGTCTGCATAGAGCTCTGTGCATAGCAGTGATTGTGGACTGTCAGTGTGGGCTTCCTTTTAGTACTGTATGGTGGCCCTGGGAGGTGTGGCATACCAGAAGGTAGCAGCTGCTCAGAGGGTCGTACAGTCCTCACTCCCTGGAAGGAGTCTGGCAGGAAGTGGGCAGGCCTGGGAAAGGGACCATCTGTATTTTGGTAAAAGCCTTTTAGTACTATTTGACTTTTTTTAATAATAACTCTTTGATGAAATAAGTGACTAGCTGTTTTAAGTGGACTTGTACTCAGAGTAGTGCTTTTGTCCTGCCGTGGCTCTGCCTGGCAAGCAGGAGCCTGGTGCTGACCCTCGAATGCCCTCCCTCAGACTGCTGTTTTCTGGATTTGTCTCGTCTCTTTCAGAATGGCAGTTCGGAAAACCCTCATTCCTCCTCAGCCTCCTGAAGTGGCTAGTCCTCGAGTGGAGAGCTCCATGCGGAGTACATCCGGGTCACCTAGGCCTGCAGGGTGAGCACACCAATGTTCTTACCACTCCTGCTTCCAGTGACACGTCACTGCTGAGGGAAGAGGCCAGTTCTTTCATGCGCAACTTTCACGTGACGTGAACATGTTTCTTAGCCACCCAACGCCCATTATCCGAGCACACTTATGATATCTACCGCTTAAAAATCTCATGTATTTGAATGAAATATTTAGAGTACTTAGCACAGTACCTACTACAGAATAAACACTTGTTTTATTACAGCTATCAAAGATGGTATTATGAAAGTAATAGAAATTATAAGAATATTTAAAACATAAAGTCAAAATCAGTATCCTGTTCCCCAGTAATCCTGTCAGTTCCACTTCCCAGAACTATTTGGGTTGGTTGCATTTTTTAGTTTGTTTATTTCATAACAAAGTCATGTCTTAATGTTCATTACAGAGGATGTAGAGGATCAAGGCAGAGAGATTGGTTACATTTTTAGTAAGTCCACTCCTTTTTCTGTATACACATGTAGATATTCTTTAAAAACATTATTGAAAACAAGGTCTTGCCAATTAGGTGGTTTTGCATCTTGAACTTGTTACTTGCTGATATCAGTAATAATTTATAATTTAAAATATTTAAATCTGCTTCTTCATAAAACTTGTACGAGAAAGTTCAGATCTGCTTTATGCTGGATTTTAAGACCCACAGAATCCACTCCACTTAAGCACAGAGAAGTAAAATATGAGGAAAGAAGTAATATAAACTGAGTGAGTGTTGAGTAAATGCCCTTTGTAGGCATTTGGAAATGAATTGACATGGGAACTCTCTCAAGTACAACATTCAAAGGAAAAGATAGTTGAATTATTATTTACTCAGTGCACTATAAGCTAAAGCATTAAAACAGAATAGTTGAAATAGTATCTTGTGTATAGTAATTTAGTAATAGTATTATGGCCAGTTGTTTCTCTTTTGTTCATTTGTTTGACAGAGGGAAAGACAGTGAAACATCTTTGATTTGCTGGTGTGTTTCCCAGATAGCCACAAAACCCAAAGCTGCAGCAGTCCAAAATCAGGAGCCAGGAACTCCCTGTTGGTCCCTGACGTGTGTGTAGCAGCCTGAGGCCTTGGTCCATCTGCAGCCTTCTCAGACACGTTAGCAGAAAGCTGCATCAGAAGCAGGGTAGGGCCCGGCACAGTGGCCTAGTGGCTAAAGTCCTCATCTTGACCACACTGGGATCCCATATGGTTCTAAGCCCAGCGGCTCCACTTCCCTGGATACTGGCATCCTGGTCTCCCATGGGGGTAGCAGGAATGGAACGTCCTTATGTTGTTGTGGTCGTGGTGGTGGTTTAAGTAATAACTCATTTTATTCTTGGCAATGTTTACATAGTTGGGAGAGATATGTGCCCCTGTGAACCATCGATTAGGCTGGGGAGGGTTAAGGAAAGGGGGTAAGTGGATGAGACAGCTGCTTTCAGTCTCCTTTTTGCTTCGTGTATCTGGGGGAAGTTGGGGAGAGAAGGGGAGAGGGCTGCTCCCAGCAGCTTGACTGCATCAGTACCCAGGAATGGGAAACAGCTACCCTGTGTCATCCCAGGGTTCCCAGTGTGGAACATGTTCTGAGGGTACTGCTAAGTGGTTTCAGTAGTTCTGAGATGCTCTTGATTTCATTGTTTCGAGTTTGAAGATATCTTCCAAGGTCTGTTTCCCAACTTAGTCCACCTTGGAGTCTTGATTCGCCCAGATACTTATTGTCACAGCTTGACTGGGAGAGCTGTCCAGTTTGTTCTGCCCTCCCTGGTACTAGACGTCTTCTGTAGGCCTCAGTGTGAACTGGTTGTCTTGTTCCCACACCAATCCCAGATCTCATGTGTGCCTGAGGGTGCTAGGCCCTTACCCAGCATATTCTGCCACCCAGTATCAGCCTTTTTGTGTGTGCTGGTGGATGTTGTAGTCCAGCCCACCCCACACCCAATTCTTGGGCATGCGTATGGGTGCTATGGCCTGGACCAGCTAGCCTGTTTCCAACCTCAGTACCCATTGAGTGTTGGTGAGTTCCATGGTCTGCCTAAGTCAGCCTGTCACCACCCCCAGCCCTTGAGGAAACCAGCAGATGACAACAACCTAACCTGGCTTGACCCACACCCTGTGCTGGCTCTTGCTCATTGCTAGTGTGTGCTGTGGACTGGCTCAACCCAGCCTGTCGCCAGACCCAGGCCACACAATACTGAGTGCTGTGTCCTTGCCTGGCCTGGTTCTCCCCCATTCCCAGCTACAATGTTCCCCAGCAGTGGCTGTGGCCCAGCAAAGAAGTTCCCCTACCAGACCCTTTCCTAGTCCCCAATCTTACGTTCACTGATGGATGCTGTGTCAGCAGGTGCTACAGATTGGTCTAGCCTGGCCTCATCCCAGCCCCAACTCCCATGAGTGCCAGATGAGTTCTGTAGTCCTTCCTTGCTCAGCCTTTCACCAACCTCAGCTCACCATGCAAACCAACAGGTGCTATAGTCCCACAGAGCTGAACCCACAAGTCCTGTGTGGAATCTGCCCCCAGATCCGGTTCTCGTTCTGGGAGTGCTGTGTCCAGGCTTGCCCCCAAGCCCCAGCTTTTGCATGCGCCAGAGGGGAGCAGGTGATGCTGCTGAGTTCAGCGCATGTCTCCTACATGGCTGTGTGCCTTGGCCTGACCCGGACATGTTGTCCAGTTTTTCCCCTCTAAACCACTCTGTCTCAGTTCCCTTGCCTGTGAGTGCAGTGGTCCAGTCTGTGGAAACCCATAGAAATTATTCCTTTCCTTTCAAACATGCCCTCAGGTTCTCCGACTCCCAGTATGTCCCCAGACATCCTTTCCTTTGGCAATCTGCAAAATGACCCTCCACCTGCCTGGGGCGTAGCGGGAGTGGGTGTGTGTGTCCCGGCCTGGCATTCCCCACCTTCCCCACATATATCATAGGCAGCTATGCTGACACATTGGTGTAGTTAACACAGCTTTGGCATTAACCAGGCCCAGAATGTCCGCCAACTATTGGCTGCTTTTCTCCCAGCAATGTAACACTTGCCTAGATACAAGGCCTCCCTGGCAATTACCTACAGCTGGGATTAACCTTTTTTTTTTTTAATGACAAAGTAACGTGTAAGCTTCCTTTTACAGTGCTAGAGAAAAATACATAGCTGCTGGAGGTGAAGGGCATACATGAGTGTAAGTCTGTCCCTTTGAGCAGCAGCAGGTGCACAAGCTGGGAAGAGAACAGAGCTATTTGTAGAATCTGACAGTTCCTGTGGATCGGAGGGGTTGTGGAAGCAGAGCCTCACATACATATCCACACTGCCCTTAGTTGCAGCTGTTGGTCTGTTTCTGTGGCGCTTGAAAGAAAGCATTTGGCCTGGGAAAACATAGCTGGACAGCAGCCTCTCCACACTCCCACATCCAATTAAAGGGAATCCCATATCGACGGTGCTTTTATGGTTAGCCCAGTTCATTCACTGATAAGTAATAAAAACACTGCTTTGGGGGTGACTAAGCTTTAAATGTAGGAAGAGAACAACAAAAAATACAATGTTCACAAAGTACACTCAGCAGAAACAAAAGTTGATCTGGACAGATGAAATTTATAAAAAAATAATTCGGGCCTGGTACAATGGCTCAGGGGCTAATTCTGTATTGCATGCACCAGGGTCACATATGGATGCTGGTTTGCTGCACTTGGCATCCAGCTCCCTGCTTGTTTTCTGGGAGAGCAGTGAAGGAAAACCTAAAGCCTTGGGACCCTACACACTCTTGTGGGAAACCCGGAACAGGATCCTGGCTTCGGATTGGCTCAGCTTCAGCCATTGTGGACTTTTGGGAAGTGAACCAGGAAATGGTAAATCATTTTGTCTCTTTCCAGTAAAAATAAATTAATTTTAAAAATAAAAAGAATTTCAGAGAGAAAAACTGGTGTCTGTTGAGTCACTTTCCCAGTGGCTCAGCTGGGCTAGGCCAGTTCAAGAGCCTGGCACTCCTTCCGGATCTCCCACATAGGTGCAGAGTCCCGGGTACCTCAGGCCATCTACTACTGTTTTCTCAGGCACGTTAGCAGAGAGCTGAGTTAGAAGCAGAGCAGCTGGGAGTTGAAGCCAGCTTGCATGTGGGATGCCAGCATCACAGACACAACTTAACTTGCTGCACTACAATGCTTCTTGCACTTCATAGCCAAATTCTAAAATATTGTTTTTAAGCTTCAGAAAGTAGTTAAGCATAAGAAAAATTTTTAAAAAAAACCATGCGAAGCACACTAAATGTAGGCCCCAGATCCTTATAATTGAGGGGAAACAGAACTCAGACATGAATATGGGAGGGAACATTTTGCTTGGTTGGAGCCAAGAACACCATAGACCTCCAACAGAAGCTGGAAGACAGGTGTGACATCATTTCTTCTTCACAACCATCAGCATCTCTGGCTAACACCTTGTTCTTGGACTTCGGGCTCCAGAACTGTAAGACAGTTTTCTATGGAGCCCTTACGGACTGTAAAGGCCTTGTCCAGTGACCTGTCGAAGTGAAACCTTGACAGATGGAATTCACACAGCAGTGTGTACTGCATGTTGAGGCAACTGCTCCAACTAAAGGAATCAAGGAGGTTGTACTCAACCTGCAGTGATAACACTATGTGGTTACATTAGCAGAAACTTCAACCACTCACAAGCACTGACCAACAAGGTCATTCTCCAAGTTAAGTAGTGTTTAGATTTGAAGTTTCCATTTGGTTTTTCTGTTTTTGTTCCTCTTCATGTGAGTTTATAATTGGTTATTGACGTTGCAATTCCTACATCAGTCATGTCTTATTCAAGTTAGTTTTTCCAGTTCTTGCTAGGAGTGGTTGTCTATTTGGAGCTAGACATTTCAAGGCTAACCGTGCTCCGGGTTTGCAGACGCTGTGTTTTCCTAGGCCTCCCTGCAGACTTCCCTGGCAGTGCTGGTGGAAGGAGCAGCCTGGCCTCCCGATAGCCCGGCTCCCCATCTGGCCTCTGTGATGCTGTTGAGGAGTAGGTTTCAGGGAGGACCCTTAGGTGCAGCTCATTCCAGCCTGGCCTGGGGAAACAGAGGTGCTCCACAGCCCTTGACAGATGGTGAGCACGGGCCCCAGGTAATTCTGGGTTGTTTCTCTGGAATAAAACTATTGGCTAAAGGCATTTTGTTATGCTAAGCTACATCTTCCTTTGTTCCTCCATGTTCCCGGTTGCCCACTTCTCCAGCACACAGTAAGGAACACACAAGCAATTAGAAAACCCAGGGGTCTGCTTGCCCTGGGCGTGTCTTCTCTCCAGCTGTCAGCAGCCCGTGAGCAGTGCTCCTGACTGCTGCCTTCCCTAGTGGAGGAAATAGAGGGACAGTATGTCTGTTCCATCTTCCAGAAATAAGCCCTGCCTTCACTCCCTGGGACGATTTTAGATTGGAGAGCATTGTATCTCAGAAGTGCTGAGATCCTTACTCTGTGTTCCATATTTTGTTGTTAACTCTGGGAATCCTATGTATCTTCTTTCGAGGTGAAAGAAGTAAAGGCTTTTTATTTTAAATCTTGTAATGAAATCTGTAAATAGAGAAAATAGTGCTGACCTATTCAGTTTAGCAGTTTTTGTATTTTGTCATGGCTTATGACACTGTATTTACTTTCTTTTACATTCTGGCCGTTTATTTCTGATGGATCTCAGTGTGCTTGATCTTCCAAGGAGCTTGTTGAATGTGTAGATTGATATTTTACATCAGATTCATAGTTTTCCCCTGCTGTTTCTCCAAGTGTGCTTTCTGCCCCTTCTCTCCCATTACACAGATGTTGGCGTGCTCATGGCGCCCTGGGCCGCTCACCATCACTCCCAGCTTCCTTTCTTTCTTTCACTGTGTCTCACTCAACCCTGATTATTTTTTATGTCTCCTACGCAAGGGTGCGCTTGCCCCTGTGTGTTTCTTTTCCTTTCAGCATCTAGATTTTTGAACTCTACAATTTCTATTTGTTCCCTCTTTCCCAATTTCTGTCTCTTATTGAGAGTCTGAACCTCATGAGACGTGATGTTCTTGCTATTTTTTGCTTGCACTTGGTCTCCTGTAGTTCTTTTGAACATATTTAGAACAACTGATTTAAACTGCTTTTCTAGTATTTGTGCTCTTTTTTCAGCAACAGGTAGATAAATTGCTTTTCTTCCCTGTGTATAATAGACCGTTATTTCTTATTTCTTAACCTATCTTGTAATTCTTTGTGGAAAATTGCGCATTTCCCACAGTGTACGACATCTCTGAATATCAGGCTCTCCTCGTCAGCATTTGTTCTTGTTTCTCGAAGTTGTAGTTATTTGAGCGACTTCTGAACTCTCCCTTCTCTCTCTGTTTTGTGTGGCCACTCAGTTCTCCCTTGGGAGAGCTTGCTAGTCAGCGCCTCACGATTGAACAGAGGGTTCCTCGGATGCCCGTGGCCAGCGAATCCCCTTGGATTTGCTGAGAATTCTGTGTGTGTCTTAGGGTTCCCCTTCAGTGCTGTGCCAGGCAGTTTGCAGCTCTGCTCCACCTTCTTCCTGTCCACCCAGAACCTCAACATCACCGCATGGTGAAAGCTTGGGGTCTCTCCTTTCCGCCCTGGCCGGGTGCCCAGTCCCACACGTATATGTTACTTCCTCAATTGTCAGAAACACAGCAGAGCTTTTAGTGCTCCTGTGGGTTTTTCCTTGAAGTTTTTTGGACAGCCTGCTGTTGTCCATGACTGCTACCACTCCCTCCCACAGCTGTAATTATATCAGTTGCCTCTGATTTTAACAGAAAAAGGTGTTCGCACTAAGTAGATTCTGAGTTGGCTCACATAAAAGCAGTCTTCCAGGTTAATCTCCCAGGACCTGGCCAGGCCAGTGCCATAATGAAGCCTGAAGGCCACCAACCTGCCTGGCGCCTGTCAGCCTGCTGGTCCTCCCTGTGAGTGTAGACTTGCTGTGCAAGCTCCTGTGGAGCTGGAGGCGTGGAAACAACAGTTTGCTGTTCCTACCTAGGTTCAGCTTGGTGTTCTTGGTAATCTTTATTTTTTTTAAAGATTTTTTTTTTCAATTATTTTTTCATTGGAAAGGCGGATATACAGAGAGAGGAGAGACAGAGAGGAAGATCTTCCGTCCGATGATTCACTCCCCAAGTGAGCGTAACGGGCCGATACTATGCCAGTCCGAAGCCAGGAGCCTCTTCCGGGTCTCCCACGCGGGTGCAGGGTCCCAAAGCTTTGGGCCGTCCTCGACTGCTTTCCCAGGCCACAGGCAGGGAGCTGGGTGGGAAGCGGGGCTGCCGGGA
This sequence comes from Ochotona curzoniae, assembly GCF_017591425.1. Classification (NCBI taxonomy): domain Eukaryota; kingdom Metazoa; phylum Chordata; class Mammalia; order Lagomorpha; family Ochotonidae; genus Ochotona; species Ochotona curzoniae. Next base: position 7,478,122 of record NW_024465699.1, read on the forward strand.
TTAGAACTGGCGACCTTGTGGGATCCCGGGTGTGCAAGGCAAGGACCTTAAGCACTACACCATCGCGCCGGGCCCGTTCTTGGTAATCTTACAAAGTTAAATTTCCAGAGTTCTGAAGAAGCGTGTGCTCTAGCTGTCTTGTGCTCGCTCTCTATCTCTCTCATAGGAGAAAGGATTCAAAGTGAACTTCAGCCCCATTATTGTGCTAATGTCTCTGATTATTTTGTCTGATTCCAGAAGAACCTTTACCCCATCCACTTTGTATTCTTTCAGCTTTTATTTTGTAAGTATTTAAGACTTGCAGACACAATGCAGGGTTCCCATGCACCCTTTATCTGGCTGTCTCCAATGATTACATCTCACATAAGCCAAGTACATTTTCAAAATAAAGACTGGGACTGGGTTGGAGTAAGTAGGTTAACCTGCCGCCTGAGACACTGCCATCCCATATGTGCCAGTCCTCCAGTCCAGCTCCTTGCTAATGTGCCTGGAAAAGCAGCAGAAGATGACCCCAGTGCTTGGGGCCCCTATTACCCACATGGGAGATCCAGCTCTTTCTGGCCTTGGCCTGGCCCACGCCTAGCCCTCATCACCATCTGGGGAGTGTGCCAGCCAGTGCCGATCTTCAGTGTGTCAGCCTCTCTCAGTCATTTGCTATTCAGATAATCTCTTCTTCAAAAACGAGAGACTACACTTTGGTTCATCTCTTGACTGAATTACCAGCTCTATTGGAATGCCGCCAATTTTTAGGTATTTCTTTGGGGGGAAGGAGAGGTATGTATAGTACTTGGAAATTTTACCCCTTGAATAAATAAAGAGCTATTTCACTGTCACGAAGACACTCCATTGTTTATAAACTACACCCTTCTCCCAGCCTAAGCCTTTGCCACTTAGCCAGGTCTCCATCACGATAGTCTAGAGCTTAGATCATTTATAAGGAAGATATATATTTGACACATAGTAACCCAGTGGTATTAGCTTATTTCAGCTTAGCCTGGTTGGTTTTCTGTGTGTGTGCGTTTTTTCTTCCTTAATTTTTTTTTTTTTTTAGTTAGCCTTGTGCTTTTTCACCATGGGTCAGTAATTTGTTCTTTGTTGGTTGAAGTTTTCCTACAATGATAGCAACATTTATTCATTTGCTTTTTGAAGCACATGGGAATTGTTTCTAGCTTGAGGTTACACGAGATACCTCGCTGTGAATGTTCATGTATACAGTTTTCTTGGTAGACTTTAACCTTTTCATTTCTGTAGGACAAAAGTCCTGAGAATGGAATTTCTGAGTTGTTTTGTTCATTCGAAGTGTGTGTGCACATGCACACCCTTGTGCACACATGTGCCATAGGAAGTGGCTAAACCATTCTCCAGAGTCGCTAATTGAGTTCCCACTGGCAACATATCTTCCTCTGCTCCATCACAGCTTTCCTAAATTCATTACTGCCAGGAGGGAGGGAGGAAGAAAAGGGGTGTGTGTGTGTGTGTGTAGTTGCTTGGAATTGTAATGTTCTTAAATGTTTGATAAAAATATTAGTAGATATGTAGTTATATACTAGATTTTAATTTCCCAAATTGTTGAAGTTGATGAGTCTTGTGTGCTTGTTGGTCATCTGGACATCCCTTAAAGTAAAATGTCTGTGTTGGTGTCACATATTTTGCCCATTTTCTAATCGGATTATGTGCTTGCTTTACTGTTAAGTTTGCAAAGATCTTCATATAATCTGTTTCTTTGTTTTGTGTGTTTCTGGTTTTGTCAAGCACCGCAGTCATTTTTCATTATACTGTTCAATAGTGATAACTGCTTATCTTTTTGTAGTTGCTTGATTTCACCTAGCACAGTGTTATCAGCTTTGTTCTTCTCATGGTTTTTTTCAAATACCTCCTTACAATCTATACCTCATTATTTTGGTTTTAAAGATTTGGTAGAGGTTTATTTGATAGAGTTAAAAGAGACTCAGAGAATCTTCCTTGCTTATTCAAGTCCCAAATGGAGGTGACAATGGCAGGAGTACAGCCAACCTCGAGCTAGAAGCCAGCATCTGTTTTCTGGGCCTCTAGTGTGGGTGTAGGGACCCAAGCACTTGGGTCATTCACAGCTGCTGGTACTCAAACTGGTGCCTATATAGCATGCCAGCATCGCAGGAGACAGCTTAACCCACAATGCTGCTCCAAAGTTAAAGTTTTTAACTTTGATAAAGCCCATTGTCTCTTTGTTTTTTAATGGAGTGTACCTTTGGGGCTATTTCTAAAAACTTCACCTAATCCTAGATTTTCTTTGTATTATAAGCATCTGATAGTTTTCTTTTACATTTAGATCTGTGATCCTTCTGAGTATACTTTCATCTGGTATGAGCTTTAGGTTGTGATGTTCTTTCCTTTGCCAGTGGGAGCCTTGGCCTTGAAGCATGTTGTGTTATTTTGATCACCTTCACAGTCGTAGTATAAGTAGGCGAGCAGTACCATCTCTTTAACAGAAATTGTTAATGTTCAAAAGAATTTGCATTGACTGTCCTCTCATTTTTATCCTCTTAAAAAATAAATATATATGTATTGCTATAAAAGCAATCTAAAAATCATGCAGTTTCTTCATATTAGTTATTACAGATACTATTTGAAGGCCCTTATGTGTATGGATTTTAATTGTTTTTGTTCCAAAAGTAATCTTTTAATTCCATATTTCATTAAGTTTCCTAAGTGCTCTCATACATAGGGTATTTCAGAAACTTGAATTCCCTTTAAAAGCTACCTTAAGTTAAAACTGAAAGAAGATAGAGTCACTCAGGCTGTATGTTATAGGAAAAGACGCAAACACCCATCCTGAGCTAGTACAGGTTAATGCATTTTCTCCCTCTGTTTTGCTGTTGTTTCAGTGCCAAACCTAAGTCCGAAATCCACGTGTCTATGACCACGCCAGTCACGGTGTCCATGGAGACTGTATCCAGTCAGAATAACGATCAACCCACTATTGCCGTCCCTCCCACCGCCCAGCAACCTCCACCAACCATTCCAGCCATGATTGCAGCAGCCAGCCCCCCATCCCAGCCAGCTATTGCCCTCTCAACCATTCCTGGAGCAGTCCCCCTCACTCCACCCATCACTACCATTGCAGCTGCGCCACCTCCCTCGGCTGCCGGGGGTGGCAGTCTCTCTTCCGTGTTGGGCCCCACGGTACCTGAGATCAAAGTGAAAGAAGAAGTGGAACCCATGGATATCATGAGGCCAGTTTCTGGTAAGTTCATTCACAGAACTCGGTTCATTGCCCCTGCTTCTGCAGAATTCAAGTGCTTGTGAGGACATCAGCCCTGACGGCCATTCCTTGGTATACACCGAAAATGTCGCATTTCTTTACTTTTTAACAAATGAAAGAAACTCAAGCCATTTTACTATCCCTTATTAACTCATTTCTAAACGAAGTCATGGAAGAAATTCGTATTCTTGAATGGCTATCTTCCAGTAAAGCTTCCTTCAACTCCTTGAGAAACCATTACCAGGGTCAAAAGAAGATCACGTGTGAATAATGTTCATTAGCTTATTCCCAGCAGATGGAAGAGATCTCTGTAACTCCACCTTTCGAGTGAAATAATGAATGTTAAATAAGTAGTTTGTAAAAGCTGAGTGTACATGAGTGAGTGCAGTCAACTAGGGGAGAAGCACTGATGGCGACAAAAGTGCCTGTAGACTCAGTCCGGGACAGTGCGGCATTAGGGCGGGCCAGGGGCCTGCATCAAGAGACCCTCAGGGTCGGGCTGAGCCCACAGTGTGTGTATCCCGTAAGCAGACAGGGAGGGGTGTGCACAGCGAGATCTCCTGCTGTTGAGAGATGGTGTACTGAGCAGTGATGCCTCAGAGTCAGCCCCACGGAGGTCCAGAAAGCCTAAAAAGGGCAGTTTTCATGTATGAGAGGGCTGAAGCCCTACTGGGAGCAAGTTCAACTGAAAAATAGGCAGAGTATACAGGCAACATTTGAGGAGTTTGTTACACAGGTGTGGACAAAGTAGGCAGTAAGTTAGGTCAGTGCTGTCAACAGGAACTTTTTAATAGTATAAACAACTGTATGTTAGCAGGAATCATCCCATAGAGAGGCTGCTGGCACAGGAAATGCATTGAATGTTCCTGGAACAGCAGCTGCTCAGGTGAGAGCAGGTGTGGCCAGTGTGCACCTCAGGATAGCACAGTGGGCACAGAGGGTCACAGTGCAGGTGGCAGAGGCAGTGGTGTGCTTTTCTTTTTGGGACCTGCTTTTTCAGGTGCTTTTCAATAGAAGGGCCTGGCACGATAGCATAGCAGTTAAAGTCCTTGCCTTGAACATGCTGGGATCCTATATGGGCACCGGTTCTAATCCCAGCGACCCTGCTTCCCGCCTAGCTCCCTGCCTGTGGCCTGGGAAAGCAGTCAAGGACGGCCCAAGGCTTTAGGACCCTGCACCCGTTTGGGAGACATGGAAGAAGCTCCTGGCTCCTGGCTCTAGCTGCTGTGGGCACTTGGGGAGTGAACCATTGGACGGAAGATCTTCCTCTCTGTCTCTCCTGCTCTCTGTATATCTGCCTTTCCAATTTAAATAAATAAATAAAATAACTTTTCAGTAGAAGATGAAAGCCAGGCCATCCTTTGAAAACATGGATGGCAGAGTCTGTGTCGAAGGTTGAAGGGAAGATATGGTATAACATAATCCTTTGGGGAGGAGATGGACTTGGCACACACACGCACACAGTGTGGGTAGCCAGCATCGCCGTGTGTCTTTGCAGCCACATTGAGTTGCATACACGCAGACTAATGGGTGCTTTGGATGAGAACATGTGTGCCTTTGCATAGGGAGTACAAAGAACCCAGAATGGGGATAAGGAAGGAATGAAATGATTGTAGAATATTTTTTGGAAGAATTTTTTTATATATTTGAAAAGCAGAGAGAAATAGAGAAAGGGAGATTTTCCATTCTCTGGTTTATCGCCCCAGTAACCCTAGTGTCTGGGGCTGGGCCATGGAGTCAAACTCCATCCGGTTCCCAAGAGTCGGGGTCCCAAGAACGAGGGCCATCAGTCCCTGCTTTCTCTGGCGCATTAGCAGGAAACTAAATCTGAACTGGAGCAGTGGGGACTGTAGTGGAATGGAAATAAGAGTTACAGTGAACTTTTTACTGAGGTTTGTTTTTACTCGAAAGTTAAAATTACAGAATGAGAGAGAGGAAGAGACGTGAGACAGAGGTCTTGCATCTGCTGGTTCACTCCCCAGAAAGCCCAGTGAGCAGAGCTGGGCTGATCTAAAGCTCTGAACCTGGGCACCTGGAGCTGCTGCTGCTGCTGCTGCTGCTTTACATCTTATTTATTCTTTATTTGAAAGGCAGAGTTACACAGAGAGAAGGAGAGAAGATGGTAAGGTTTTCTGTCTGCTGGTTCATGTCCCACGTGACTGCAGTGGCCAGAGTGGGGTTGATCTGAGGCTGTGAGCCAAGAGCTTCTTTACAGTTGGCACACGGACACAGGGTCCAAGTACTGCAGCCGTCCTGGGACTGGTGCAAAAGCCGACATAGAAATTGCCCTTAAAAAGTAAATTGGGTCAGTGCTGTGGCGTGTCAGGTTAGGCCTCATCTAGGTGCTGGTTCGAGTCTCAGCTGCTCCATTTCTAATCTAGTTCCCTGATAATGGCCTGGGAAAGCAATGGAAGATGACTCGAGTGATTGGGCCCCTGCCATCCTCATGGGAGACCCAGAAGAAGCTCCTGGTTCCTGACCTCAGACTGCCAAGCTCCAACCATTGTGGCCACTGGAAGTGAACCAGCAGAGAGATTAAAGTGTTTCAGATTTCTTTTGGGGGATATACAAGCAATATCTGAACACTATTGGATTCAGATCCTAGAACCAAATATAATCCTGTTGACCTCTTTCTGCCAATGAGATTAGACTATGCCTTTAGATAATAATAAACTGCCTTGTATTTTACTAATTTATCGGTGCGATATCAAAGAATGAGCTAGTAAAAATCCCAGTAATTAAATGTTAGTAGTAAGGGAAAAAGAGATTTAACTTTAAATAACTTCTAAATGTGAATAATTCAGAAACTTAAAATTCTAGCCAGCATATCTCTTTAGAGTTTTTATTTCCAACTACATGTGACAAATTCACTTGGGATATTTCTTTTTCTTCTTAATTTTGAATTTTATGGTACAATTTTGTAGTCTTAGATTCCCCTCTTAAATCCTAGAGCTTCTTGGAAAGACATTTATACAGAGAGAAGGGAAGACAAAGATCTTTCATCTGCTGTTTTATTCCCCAAGTGGCTGCAGCATCTAAAGCTGAGCCAATCGAAGCCAGGAGCTTCTTCTGGGTCTCCCACACGGGTGCAGGGTCCCATCCTCTACTGGTTTTCCAAGCCATAAACAGAACTGAATGGGAAGTGGAACAGTTGGGGACACGAACCAGGGCCCATATGGGATGTTGAGCTATTGCACTGGCCCCAGTACAGTGTAGTTTTAGCATGCTTTTTGATTCCTCAATTTGTGGCACATCTAGACTCCAGCAAACCTTGATTTCCTCAGTTTGAATGCATTCGTATGGATGCAGTGTGCAGTTCACCAGGGTTACTCAAAAGCCAGACTGCCTCTGGAAGCACCTACCTCCACCACCTCGTCCTTTCGAGGCTTGTGAATTAGGAGATAATAATAATGCCTGCTTAGCTTATTTGAGATTCTGAGTTACTAAATCATCTGCTAGGGATTTGTGGCTTAAACATGATGTTTTATTATGTCCTTGAGGCAAGTGTAAGGCAGGCCATTCAGAGATGGTTTGTGGATGCCATCAAATCCTGCATTACTAGAAGCTCAGGTTCCTCCCCTCACCACCCCTAGGGCTAGACCTCAAGGTAGCTCAGCCATCACCTCAGAGTTCTCCAGTCACAGAAAGGAATTAGTGGAAGGTCACACCTTCCTGTTAAGGGAACTTCCTACCAGCCCAAAAGATAACTTTCACCTCTTATGTCTTATGTAATGATGCTGGTAACAGCCTAAGCAATAGGTTCTTGGGGCTGAATTGTACTGTGCTCATGTCAAACTGAAAGTGAACCAGCAGAGATAAGGGGGCCCAGCACAAGGCCTACTGGCTAAATCCTTGCCTTGCTTGTGTCGGGTTGCCCCTGTGGGCATTGGTTCTAATCCCAGCTGTTCCACTTCCCATCCAGCTCCCTACTTGTGGCCTGGGAAAGCAGTCAAGGATAGCCCAAAACCTTGGGATCCTGCGCCCGTGTGGGAGACCAGAAGAAGCTCCTGGCTTAGGGTAGACACAGCGCCAGCCACTGTGGCCACCTGGGGAGTGAACCTGTGGATGAAAGATCTTTCTGCCTCTCCTCTCTGTAAATCTGCCTTTGCAATAAAAATAAATAAGTATTTCAATGAAAATGTTGGGAGGCAGTCGACAAGTTTGTATCACTTAATTTGCTTATCACAGTCCCACCCACCTGAGAGAATGCGGTCGGTGTGAACTCTCTGTACTGGCTTTTAGTCACTGTCATTTCTAGAAAATGCAGTGGAGTTTTCCAGTTCTCAGGTTCTCATAACGTGTGCTCTGCATTTCCTCCGGCAGCAGTTCCCCCACTGGCTGCCAATGCTGTGTCGCCGTCCCTCGCGTTGCTGGCCAACAACCTGTCCATGCCTGCCAGTGACCTGCCCCCTGGTGCCTCCCCAAGAAAGAAGCCGCGGAAGCAGCAGCATGTGATCTCAACTGAAGAAGGAGACATGATGGAAACCAACAGCACTGACGACGAGAAGTCCACTGCCAAGAGCCTCTTGGTGAAGGCCGAGAAGCGCAAGTCCCCTCCCAAGGAGTATATCGGTAATGGACCCTCGGCCAGCCGCTCGCCCCGCACCCCCACACAAGCACGAGGCCCTTGGGGAGGGCAGCGAGCTGTGCCTCTTGTTGAGTGGTCAGTGAGCTGTTATGTGTCATGTTCTGTCTTCCCAACAGATGAGGAAGGGGTGAGGTATGTCCCAGTGCGGCCCAGACCTCCCATTACTTTGCTTCGCCACTACCGGAACCCCTGGAAAGCTGCTTATCACCACTTTCAGAGGTACAGTGACGTCCGGGTCAAAGGTCAGTTTCCCCAGGGCCACCTGGTTTTTTTTTTTTTTCATCAGATCTTTAAAAAAAAAAATAAGGAAAAATCATTTTATTTTTTATATTTACATAGTTGAGAGGGATGTATGCCTATAGGACCACCAATTTGGGTAGGGCACCAAACCTCTTGAACTTGAGTTGAACTATGTTTTAAAATACTATTCATAAAATAAATAAAGCCAGAGTATTTTAAAAATAACTCACAGGAATGAAAAGTAGAGAAATAAGACAAAATACAAATGAACAATGTAATCATGATAAATTGTCAGCAATAATGTCAGTAGTGGCTTAGATGTAAATGGTCTAAACATTACCAGTTAAAACCAAATTGATGTGGAGAGGGAGAGGCCTGGACGGGTGTTGTGGTACAGCGGGTTAAGCCTCCACCTCCAGTGTAGTCATCCCCCGGGAGTGCTCGTTCACATCCTGTCTGCCTGCTTCCAGTTCAGCTCCCTGGGAATGCAGTGAGAGACGGCCTGAGTGCTTTGGCCCCTGCCACCCAGCTGGAGTTCCTGACTCTAGGATCCACCCTGACCTAGCCCCAGCCTTGGTGGCCATCTTGGGAGTGAACTAGCAGATGGAAGATCTCTGGCCGTCTCTTCTCTGTGTCTCCTCCTCTCAAGAGAACACATCAATAAATCTTAAAAAAAAAAAAAAAAACTAAAAGCAGATTGACAGAGTGAACAAAAAAAATGCAGTCCAAATATATCATATTTACAGTGGCTTATGTGGACAATGAAGGGATAGAAAAATATGTTACAAGGGTTATTTTAAAAGAGCACGAGCAGCTTTATGTTAATATCAGGTAAAATAGATTTCAGGTCCCATCACGGTAGCCTAGTGGCTGAAGTCCTCACCTTACTCGCACCAGGATCCCATATGGGTACCAGTTCATGTCCCGGTGGCACTTCCCATCCAGCTCCCGGCTTGTGGCCTGGGAAAGCAGTCGAGGAAGGCCGGGGGCCTTGAGGCCCTGCACACGCGTGGAAGACCCAGAAGAAGTTCCTGGCTTCTTCCTGGCTTCAGATTGACTCAGCTCCAGTCGCTTGGGAAGTGAATCATCGGATGGAAGATCTTCCTCTCTGTCTCTCCTCTTCTCTGTATATCTGACTTTCCAATAAAAATAAATAAATCTTAAAAAAAAAAAATAGTTTCCAGAAAGCACAAGCTTATGGAAGATAAGGATAAGAGCAGATAGAAGACTGATTCAAGATAAAATCACAGCAAAACTGAAAAGCTAGCTCTTTGCAAGGAAGTTCAGATCGATTACACAGATTGTGAGTGTAGCTAATGCAGCAGGCCGTGCAGCCCTCAAACACACTGGAGTTTTCTTCCGGGGATACAGCATGGATGGGTGGAAATGACTTCACAGGTGCTGGCAGGTAGCACTGCAGCCAGCTGCTGACCCAGGACCAGCAGTGCCAGGCCCTGTTAGCTAACCAAGGGTCCTTGCGGCATGAGGCCTGGCACCTGCTCTGTGTACTCCTTTCAGAAACCCAGAACCACAGCCCTGTCCTGAGCAGGTGTAGGGGAGTCATGCCCAGGGGTAGCACACACAGTCGTGTGCCGTCAGGGTGTCGGAAACAAGAGGAGGCGGGGCAGTGGCACAGCCAACACGACTCTCAGGCAGGCGATGAGAAATAACTGTGGATTCTGGGACAGAAAAGAAAATCCCACAGCAGCAGTCATTGTAGAAAGGCCAGTTAAGATACATTGAGGAGGTCACCCAGAAATGCCCCCTGGAAATGGCTGACGTAGGAAGTAGCGACCATTGTGAATGCCGGTGAGAAGTGGGACAGCTGCACGGCTCTGCCATTGCCTGAGCACTCCAGATTCGCCCCGCTGCTGCCCAGAAGTCAGCTGCTAGTGGCATCGTGGCTTTCTTGTACAGGAAGCGTGCTTTAAAGTGTAGAGCGTTCTTGGCTTTTGTGTGTTTCTTAAATTGGAGGACAAACTCCTGTCTGCTCACTGACTCCACAGTGCCAGCAGTGATGGCTTGGGGCTAGGAACAGAGATCGCAGGCTCGCCCAAGGCCCCAGGCCAGCTGCCCTCCATGGCACGTTAGCTGGAAGCTGGACATTCAGCCATGGGCTTCCAGGTGGTATCTGAGGCACGTGCCTCTGAAGAGCTGTTTTTCTTTTCCTGTCTGTTGCTGACTTACGTTCCCTCACTGTCTTGATGTGGGGCCTTTATTCACTGCAGTGTATTGTTTTGTTTGCATCTGTCCAGCTTGGGAGCCCTTGACTTCCTGAGTGTGTAGATGACTTGTATTGTTTTGTGAACTATCCCCTCTGCTTTCTGTCTCTTTCTTGCTGGTGTCCCCATCATGCGTGGCCCTGAGACTCTACTTGTTGTCTTTGCTCTCCATTTCCTGGCCTGTGTTGTCTCAAGTCTCTCTTGCAGTGTGTCAGTCCTTTGTTGTGTCGCTTGAGTCCTGCTGCTGAGCCCTTCTGGGGGTTGGGGCTTTGTCCTTTCCTTCTGTTGGTGTCATGCCTGCTCATCCTACCTTCCCTTTCCCCCACAAGTATGCATCACACTTGGCTGTTTCTTCTTTGGTTAGATAATTTTTCATTAGAAGCAGGACAGTTTAGATTATGTATTGAAGCAGTTCTCAATACTAATCTCTGATCTCCCACTTTTTTAAAAAAGATGTGTTTATTTAAAAAGCATAGAGACAGGGAGAGGGAGAAAGAGGTTTTCCCTCCACTGGTTCACTCTCCAGATGACTACAACAGCCAGGAATGAACCAGGCCAAAGCTCGGCGTCCAGAGATTTTTCTGAATCTCCCAATTGGGTACAGGAGTCTAGGAGAAAGCTGGATCACAAATGAACCAGCTGGGATTCAGGGCAGCTCCCATATGGGCTGCCAGCAACACAGGCCGCAGCGTTAGCCATTATGCCACAGCACTGGAAGAAAGTCCAATCTGCTTGCCTTTGGACTTGAGATTGTTATTCCTTATTTGTATAGTGACCGGTTGGGTTAATTTAGTGCTGGCTGGCCCAGCCTGCACGTGCCCACATCACCCTGAGGGGACAGGGACTGGGGTCGGACTCCTTCCATTCCTGCCCCACCTCGCTAGTTCATAGCTGGCTGTTTGCTCTGCTGTCTTCGATAGTGCCCGGAAGCACAAATCCCCCTAAAGACGCAGTCCAGTCAGACTTGTTCTTTGAGCAGGGCAGTGGCTCGCAGGTCAGAGTTGCCTGTGTGCTCTCTCCTCAGAAGGGCTCCTACAGCCATCCTGTGGAGTCTGCTGTGCATGGCCAGGCTGGGCCTGTCTCTGCTCCACCTGCTATCCATCTTCCCCAGCTCCTTCACCATGGCCCCCACGCACTGCTGGGTGCACCTCAAGGCTTGAACCTCCTCACACTCAAAGACACAGCCGTTGGATTGGGAAGAACTTGAAGTGATCCTTATAAAAGCCTGCTGCTGCCCAGGGGGGCTGTGGACCAGGGATTAGGGACTGGGGTGGGGACATGGCAGGCTTCTCTGAGTGCCTGCTTTGCCCAGTGAAGAGGGAGGTGGGAGGGAACAAGTAGGACCCTCTTCTAGGTGAGCCAGGAGAGGTGCCCTGGCTCCCAAGTGTTCTACCAGACCCCGTCTAAGGTACAGTGTCTGCTTTCCAGGTGGACCTCAGGAGACCTGTGGTAGAATGAGGACCACTGTGCCCTGTGCTTCTAAAGGAGAATGCAGGAGGCCAGAGAGCCTGCATGGAGGTCCCACCAGGCCAGGATGGAGCCTGCGTCCAGCTGAGCTGGGCCGGGAGGGGAGAGAAGGGATGGGAAGCAATAGCAGTTTGGGTTTCCATGCTAAACCCCTTTTTTTTTCATTGCATTTTCAGTGCTTGGTTCTTGCATGTTTCTTCATTTGTCATCGGCCTCGAGGCCCTTGTAGGCATTGGCGTGGCATTGCTGTCTTGGAGTTGCCCCTGGCTCACAGGGTTCGCGCACCATCAGTGTTCTGGCATGCCCCCATTGGTCAGCTCACACATGTCAGGGAGCTACCCTAGAAAACAGTTTGACAATTTAGTGTTATCTCACAAAGGGGAAAACTGTATCTACACACAAAGCATGTAGCAACTTGCTTTGTGAAAACGGAGAACAGGAACCACTGCCCAGGGGCTGTGTGGGTCACACTGCAGCAACACTCGGCATCTCTCTCGATTGTGTTTTGGTTTCTCCCAGCAGTGGGCTTTCTCCGTGTGCCATGGTGACCGTTGGCATTTTAGGAGCTGTCAGAACAGTTTTCAAAGCAGCTGGGCTATTAGCTGCCAGCAGGTCCCAAGGCTTCCTTGACACTTTAGCATTGCCCTCTTCCTGATGGGTCACACTGGCACCTCGGTGTGACTGTGGTTGTAGCCTGCATTTCCCTGACGCCTGCTCGTGTTGAGTATGTTTCACATGCTTATTGGCGTATTGTTTTTAGAGAAGTGTCTGTTCAGATCACTTACCACATCCCTCCCCACCCGCTTTTTTTTTTTTATTGGTTTGTCTTTTTGCTGCTGAGTTTATTCCTGGAGTTGTATGAATCTTCATGTGTTCTAGGCTTGAGTCCTTTATCAGCTTTACCACTGTGCTTTTTTGGCAGCTTCCTGTGAATCTGTAATTAATTAGACTAAGATGCTCAGAGTGAGATCCACGGACGTGTGTAGAACTGGTGAGCTCTGAGCAAGGTTGGCAGACTGCCACGCTGTCGTGGTGACAGAACACCACTTTTTTGGGGGGTGGAGGGAAGTCAGATGTATAGGGAGGAGGAGAGACAGAGAGAAAGATCTTCATCTGTTGATTAACTCCCCTAGTGGTTGCTACAGCTGGAACTGAACCAGTCTAAAGCCTGGAGTCTAGAGCTTCTTTCATGTCTCCCATGCTGGTACAGGGTCCCAAGCTTTGGGCCGTCCTCAACTGCTTTCCCAGGCCACAAGCAGGGAGCTGGACAGGAAGTGGAACACCCGGGACATGAACCAGCACCCATATGGGATCCTGGTGCGTGCAGGGCGAGGATGTTAACCTCTAGGCTACTGCACCAGGCCCCAGAATGCCACTCTTAGGCCAGCGTCACTATTGTCTTGACAGAATGCCACTGTGAGGCTGGTGTCACACCACTGGGAAAGGATTGGCTACAGATTCTGCGGGTCTGTCTTTCCCACAGCCACCTCTGACTCTGCAATTACCACATAAGGCTGAGCGGCTCCTGAAATCATGTTAGCGTTTTCATGTTTGTCTTTTGAATTGATGAACTGTATGCCATGTGCATCCCCCTACCTCCCCACACGCACCTTTCCCACAGCCAGTGGAGCTGTGGTGACGCTTCACTCAGCTCGGAGTCCGTAGGCCACGTGAAGGCTCCTTCTTGGTGTTGTGTATACAGTGTGTTAGGACAAATCTGCAAATAGATCTAATTCTTCAGAATTAACTTTCAAAGTAATGCTGCTTGTGAAATGGTTTTTAAGTGACCGGGTGACATGTGCCTTGCCAGGCAGTAACTGATACTGCACAGACACAGCACCCCTCTGTCCTGTTTGTCCCCCCAAGTCCAGCGCTGGGCCTGGGACTTTCCCTCCCCAGAGCCGAAGTGTGATTCATAGAATAAGTTCCCTGAGAGCTAGACAGCACCGCTCAGCGTGCAGGGCCTCCTGTTTAGCCCTCCATGGGCTTGTCTGCTTTGACCCCTGAGCCAGGCTCCAGTCCACCCAAGACCAACCCCTTGGAAACAGTCTGTTATGAAAAGATAGCTTGTCTTTGAGTCAATATCCTGAGGGCAGGCAGAAGCAGAAGAAACTTGTGTTCATGTTGTTAGCCCGTATTTAGAGTGACCTGAAGTGCGAAGGGCTTAGCTAAAAGCACAAGAAAACGTTCTTGGTGAGACTTGAATGGTTTAACTTTCTGGACATTAAAATGTGTCTGCTCTGTTACGGTTCCAGAGGAGAAGAAAGCTATGCTGCAGGAGATAGCTAACCAGAAAGGTGTGTCCTGCCGCGCCCAAGGCTGGAAGGTCCACCTGTGTGCCGCGCAGCTGTTGCAGCTGGTAGGTGGGACACTGGGATGCCCTCCCTTGTGCCAGGGCAGGGCGCTGGGATGATTGTTGCCTGCCAGCTGTACCTGGGATCTAAGTGTCACCCACATGCAAGTACCCAGCACAGCTCTGGGGTAGCCCATATCGTGTGTGGCCGCGGCATCAGAACAGAGAACATCAGGTAACCTAGCCGTAGTGCCTCCATCCCACTCTGATCTCAAATCATTTCTCCCAGTGCAGTGACCCAGGATCCACTTCCGCCTGAATAGCAGACTTCAGTGTCCTGCTGAACACACCCTCCCTGTGTACAGGATAAGCCCTCCGTGACCCTGCCCAGCCTGCCTCACCAGCCCCTGCTGTCCTTTCTGCTGCTGGGTGCCCTGTCCCTCCCACCCCCCCGCCCCAACCAGGCTGGTGAGTGACTGCCAGCCCTGTCAGCCCAGCCTGGGTCTTGCTGTTTCTATAGTTTGAGCACAGGATGAGGAGGCTGTCAAACTGACCACCTCACAGCCTTGCCATCCGCAGAGCAGTGGCCCAAAGATACAGGGTCTTCTGAGAAAGGGCTGCCTCGGCGAGTTTACACTTAGAAGAAAATCATATATCACTTCTCGCCTTGTGGTTAAGATCAAGTGTAGAAGAAAATCCCATTTCTGTGAATCGTGTAGGCTTGTTTTCAGAGGTGTTGTTCAGGGCAGCGTTTCAGTGACACGCTTCCACCCACAGGCCCAGGGTCACCATGTCTTCCCTCTTTGTGTTACAGACGAATCTAGAACATGATGTCTATGAGAGACTGACCAACCTGCAGGAAGGGATCATCCCAAAGAAAAAAGCAGCCACTGACGACGACCTGCACCGAATCAACGAGCTGATCCAGGTTAGAGCGGGCCCCTCCCTCCTGAGCACCCCTCCTGCTCCCCCAGCGATCCCCCAGCACGCTTGGTGAGGCCCTGCTGAGGCCTCCTCGGGAGCCTCACACCACACTGTGCACAAGGGGGCCACTGTCACCGGTCACCCCTTCTCTCACAGCCACGTCTTGTGTTGCAGGGCAACATGCAGAGGTGTAAGCTGGTGATGGATCAGATCAGTGAGGCCAGAGACTCCATGCTTAAGGTGTTAGAGCACAGAGACCGCGTGCTGAAGCTCCTCAACAAGAACGGGGCCGTGAGGAAGGTGTCCAAGTTGAAGCGGAAGGAGAAGGTTTAGCCCCAGCGGAGTCACGAGTTTGAAAGAGGATTGATCATGGATGATGGTGGGGAGGGGGTTCTTTGTTGTTTCCGAGGTGGGACATGAGAATAAAGGAAGTGTTCCTGTTCCTTAATTCTCAAGGGAAAACCGAGGGATCGTGGCATCCTGTGAAAGGATCAGAGCCCACTTGACGCCATGCACCTCTTTGTTTGGGGTGCTCCCCCGGTAAACCTGCTGCGTGTCCTCTGACTCGTGCGTGCCGCAACGCCGAGGGCTGGTTGCCCAGCGTGCTCACCTGGTGGATTCTGTAGGACTCATCCCGGCTTGGACTGAGCAAACCACCGGGCCCACATTGGGCCTCTACCCTCCCTGCAGTGGGTCCTGCCTCTGTGTGGCCCTGGAGCAGCAGGTATCCTTCACAAGAGCACCATGGCCCATGCTGGTTGCCGCACGCACGATGGGTTTGTCCCACGTGAGTCCCAGTTCTCGTGGAGGCTCCGAGCACTGAGGTCCTTGTTCTGAAATTCGTCCCTGGTCCCTGTACTTGCGTAGCTCGTGTGCCGCTGTTCCCGGTATGTACCACTCATCTCCAGACGTTAATAAAGGACTCGGAGGGTTTTGTACATGGCCACTTTCCAGAGTGACTGTGGTACTGAACGATGTAGACACACTCAGCTGAGTCTGGTCTGCCCCCAGGTACTCCGATGGTCTAAGATGAGTGCTGAGGCTCCGGTTACCTTAAACATGGGACAGGCCCACGTGGGGGCCTCGTGCACGTGACAGTGAGTTAAACTCGGGGACTGTGACGGTCATGGAGGGTGCCACTGCCATCCAGGAGCTTCTCTTCTCAGTCTCAGCCTCGTGCTTCTCCTGTGTGGCCTCGGGGACCACAGGTGACCCTCTGCTTCCGGGAGGCGTGGGTCTGCAGCCAGCTGCTGCCCTGATGCCAGCCTGCCCAGGCCTCTGGGACCAGCCTCGCAGCTCACCTGCAGCTTCCCCATGTAGGAGTGGTAAGTCTTCACCCGTGGTGGAATGGTTAAGAGAAGCAGAGAGGATCCCTGGTCTCCCTGGGTTTGGGCTGTGAGCCTGAGCAGCCAGGGCTACCTCCCTGCCCCTGCCCAGCGACGGTCAGTGGGCAGGGCGGGGCACGACAACCCAGAATAAGCCTGTGCACATCCTGCCCCAGGGCAGGCAGGTCGTTAACTGACTACTGTGCCACACAACTGAGACGTTTGGGATCCTGTGTGAACAGCTGTGTTCTCTTAATAAAACACACACACACACACACCCCTCACATAATCCTTTTCAAAAGCAGCAGCTTGTCGGTAAGTATGCAGGTCCTTCAACACGTTCACAGACGGTGGAATGAAAAGAGGATTTCTGAAGCAAAGATTTTGGAAGCCTGTGTAGTTTTTATATAATACACATTTTTATTAACTTTTTTTTTTTATTGATTTGTTTAAGAGGCAGAATGACAGAGAGCTTGATCTTCCATCAGTTGCTTCATCCCCTAAAAGGTTACAGCCAAGGCTGGGCTGCTCAGGTCGGGGTGCTGGCATGCCCTCCAGGGACCCCCGGATGTGGGCCATCCTCTGCTGCTTTCCCAGGTACAGTAACAGGAATCAGGAGGCAAAGTGCAGCAGCGGGACTCCAGCCGGTGAGCACGTTGGGTGGACGCATTGCAGGCAGCAGCTTAACCCTCTGCACTGCAAGGCTGGCCCCTTCCTGTTCTGCAGAGAGCACTCATCTGACAGCCCACTCCCTGGATGCTCGGCCCGGCGGGGCTGTGTCCTGCAGCAGGAACTCCCACAAGCCTGTCTTGAGTTTGGGGAGCAGGGATCCAATCACTTGCTATCCCCATTGCCTCCCAGGAACTGATTTAACAAAAAGCTGGAGTTGGGAGCCAGGCTGCTGCTCCAGTGCCGGCACTCCGCGTTCAGGAGGCTGCTAGCTCAGCCATGAAGCTGAACATTAGGAAGGCCCGGCTTGGACACACCTCCGCATCAGGGAGGGCCATGGCGACAGCCTTGCTGTGTCAGCATAGTGCTCAGGCAGGGAATCCTATCCGAGCACACTGGTTTTTGGAAATGGCTTTATTAAGGAGGAATAGCCAACAGAGAGTGAGCATCTGAAGATGCTACCACCTGCAATGGCAGCGTGCCATGGGGGCACCGCTGCAATCCTGGCTGCTCCATTTCCACTCCAGCTCCTTACTGCTGCACCTGGGCAAGCAGGGGAGACAGCTCAAGTATTTGTGCCCGTTACCCGCATGTGAGACCCACAGGGGAGTGCTGGCTCCCAGCTCAGCATGGCCCAGCGCATGCCATGGAAGCCATTTGAGGATCGAGCCAGTTGGTGAAAACAGTGGTCATCACTCACTTTCTCTGCCACTCAGGAACACACATTGTAAGTTTCTTTTGTTTATTTGAAAGGTGCAGTTACAGAATGTGCCTCTGTCTTCTTCTTTCTGATTCCTTCCTCCAATGCTCGTAACAGCCAGCCTAGGCAAGGCCCAAACGAGGAGCCAGGATTTCCAGCCCTGTCTTGTACTTGGGTGGCAGAGACGCACCTGCTCGCCGTGACCACCGTCTCCCACGGCACGTGTGAGCAGGAACCTGGATCGGAAGCGCAGGTGGGACTGGATCCCGGATGCTCCAGTGTGGAATGTGGGCACCAGAGCACACCCAACAACACGATGCCCACCCCCTCTTGCACGACACACTGCGAGCTGTGTCCAAGAAGCCCTCACCACAGTCCGGGTGACGGTCATATCCTGTGGCCTCTGCCCTTCACCGGATTTCTCCCTCATGATGCAGGCTGTTCTTGTCACTTGTGAGTTTGCCCTTTGTAGAATCCGACGAGAGTGCAATGGGCGAAGGTCTGGCTTCTGGAACAGTCCAGTGGCTGTGGATGCCAAGACTGGTTCAGTCACTGCCCACTGCTGAGTCATATTCAACAAGGTGTTGATTGACCTGTGCAGGTGGTGATGCTGATATCCCATATTCCAGTGGGAGGTGGTGGCTCAGGTCCTTGGGCCACTGTCACCCACGTGGGAGAGCTAGATGCCCTCCCCACTGCTGACTGGGGTCTGCCTCTCCACTTCTCAAATAAAATAAGAAATTATGGGTCTAACATGGTAAATCAGTGTTAGTCACTACTCCCGCTTCAAGTGTTTGTTTGTGTCCCAGCTGCTCCACTTCATATCCAGCTCCTTGCTTGTGGCAAAAAAAAAAAAAAAAAAACAGACAATGGATCAAAGCCTTGGAACCCCAAACCTGCATGGGAGACCCAGAATAGGCTATTGGCTCCTGGCTTCAGATTGGCTCAGCTCCGGCCATTGCAGCCATTTGGGGAATGAATCAGCAAATGGAAGATCTTTCTCCCTGTGTCTCTCCTCCCTTTAAGCCTTTTCAATAAAAATAAATCTTTTGGGCGGGTCTCAGGACGGGGCGTCTCATGCCTGGATTCCGGACGGCCGCCATGGGCACATGGTGAGCCGTCCTCCCCGGGCCTGCTGGGTTCCAGAGGCTGCTTCCTTTGGGGTGAGTAGACCGAGGGGGGAGGCCTCTGGGACCCGGCAGGTCCGGCACCCAGCCACCGCCCTCATTGGGCGGTGAAGGGGATTTGGGAGGGGCGCGACCTTGGGCCTGGGAATTTTAAACCTCCAGCAGCCTCCCGGCGGCTGGCGGGTCTCAGGACGGGGCGTCTCATGCCTGGATTCCGGACGGCCGCCATGGGCACATGGTGAGCCGTCCTCCCCGGGCGGCCACTGCGCCATTGGTGCCAGGCTCCGCCTGCTGGCCGCCCGGCTGGGGAGCTCTGGGGATTTGGTTCTTTGATTCGCTGCTTAATTAGCTCCAGGTTGAACCCATTGTGATTCTCGGACCTCAAACAGGCAGTAACTCTTTCCTTGTAAAAGTTGTAATCACTAATAATGCTGGGCACCAAATACCAGTCCATGCAGAAGCCTGGGCTTGGGGCTTGTCCTGCAAAAGTAGCTCCAACGGCTGGCTAATGTGTCAACTGGTAGGGAACAGAGCAGATCTGGTACGAATGAGCAAACCTTAGCCCACAAGTAAAACTAGAAACCAGGAGGGAGCAAAGGTCATGCCAGGCTAGGCTCTTGTACCTACTGGTCTGCAGGAGCCAGGGACACGAAGCCACAGTGTCTAAGGCAGAGGTCGGGACAGGTGAGGAGCTGTGCCAAGCTGAGTCAGAGCAACCACTGGCATGCGAGTGATCTATGGCTGGGAACAGACTCGGTTGGGGAGCAAAGGGGACAACCCTAGCTGGGCTGAGGTTCCCACAAAGAGGTGCATGGCCTGGAAGGGGGGCTGCGTTCTGATCTGGATACAGTTGTAGTCTCCCTTGGCACAAGTGTGGACTGGGATTGGATGCACCGAACCGGGCTGGACCCCGACTCCCCCTGGTGTTCTGGAGGACCAGGGCAGATGTGTGATAGACTAGGCAAGGTCTCAAACCCCTACTGAGCCATGTGTGAGCCATACGTAGGTATGGACAAACCATGGCTGGGCCGGAACATCCAACAGCAAGAACCAGATTGGGTGGAAGGCCAGTCAGGAAAAGCCACAGTTCCTGCTATGACAGGAGGTGGACTGAGTATGGTTGGCTCATGGACCCACTGGTAAGCGTGTAACCTGGCATTGGGAGAGGTTCTGATGGAGGAGCCTGGGCAACTCCTCTGGCAGGACACAGACCCAACAGGTCAGCGCAAGAAACATGATAGGAAACAGCCCAGAACAGGCCATGGAAAGCTACCCACTGGCATACACTTGGCAGACGTGGGGGCAAGACCAGGCTGAATCTGTCCACGTCATCCACTGGCAAATCCAGGCACCAGTGTGGGTTGACCCAGGTTCGGTCGCAACAAAGACTAGTGCACAATATGGAATGCCGAGGTGAGGTTGCCTGTACCAGAGGGGACCGCAGCGTCCAACCAGCCTGAGAACAAGAAAGGAAGTAGGCAGAGCCAGCAGGGGAATAAGGGAGGGTTCCTTTGCAGGATAGCTACTTCCGCAGGAGAGCATGGGCTGGGATGGGGGCAGACCAGACTAGGCAGAGCTACCACACCTGCGTGCCTCATGTGGACTAGATCAGGGAAAAGCCGAGCTGGGCTGATTATTCCTACTGGTGCAAACAGAATTAAAGTGGGCGAGGTTTAGTTGGGCAGCAGTAACTGGAATCTGGGAGTGGGAGAGGCCTGGGAGGGTAATAGTGGGCTCATCCCTCTTGGGTTACCACTTCCACGGGAGGACATAAAACTAAACAGTGGCTGGGGTGGAATGGGGTGTGGGACAGACTGGATTACTGCTACACTTACTGGCAAACCAGGGTAGGGGCGGTCCTGGTGGGGGTTATTGTGGGTCGCTCCAACTAGGCTGCAGCTCCCACTGGTTTAGGTGAGGGCCAAATATGTGCGGGGCAGAACCAGGCTGGACCGCAACACCCATTGGTTCCAGTGGAAGTCGGGAGTGAAAACAGAACCAACCCAGCAATTACAACCACCAGCTGATTGGAGCGATGGACGGTGCCTGGCCCTGTACTTGTTAGCACATACAAGAAGTTTCTTTGGAGATCTTCCTAATCTAAATGCTGGACTCAGAACCCTAACGAAGAAAAGAGAGAAGACAGAACAGGTCAACCAACCATCTCAGCTATGATGGACTATGTGAATCAGTGGATTTTTCAAAGACCTCATAGTGCTTGGAGTGGCAAGATTGACAGCGATTCATAACTGTTGCAATATCAAAACCACTCGAGGAAGAACCTCAGAGCATGCCCTACACCCGGGACTTGGGGAGGGTGGGAAATTGGGTGGGCCTTCTCCCTTAATACCCCCCTTTTTAACATGAAGGTAACAATATGGAAAACATACTAGTATTATCCACTTTCCTGTAGCCCTTGAACCTTCTTACTCTAACTAAGTATGTGAAGAATGTCAAAATTAATTTTATTAATAAAAAAAATATGAATGAAAAAAATAAATAAATAAATAAATAAATCTTTTTAGGACCTGGCGCTAAAGTCCTCGCCTTGTGTACACCAGGATCCCATATGGGTGCCAGTTCTAATCCCAGCAGCCCCGCTTCCCATCCAGTTTTCCTTCTTGTGGTCTGGGAAAGCAGTCGAGGAGGATTACCAGAGGTCTCGGGACCCTGCACCCACGTGGGAAACCTGTAGGATGCTCTGGCTCCTGGCCTTGGATCAGCACAGCTCCAGCCGTTGCAGTTACTTGGGGAGTGAGTCATCGAACGAAAGATCTTCCTTTCTGTCTCTCCTCTCTATATATCTGCCTTTGCAATAAAAATAAATTTTAAAAATAAAAATAATATTTTTTAAATTCGGGCCTGGTAGCCTAGTGGCTGAAGTCATTACCATGCATGCGCCAGGATCCCATATGGCGCCAGGACTAATCCTGACAGGCCTGCTTCCCATCCAGCCCCCTCCTGTGGCCTGGGAAAGATACAAAGCCATGGGACCCTGCACCCACGTGGGAGACCCAGAAGAAGCTCTGGGCTCCTGGCTTCAGAATGACTCAGCTCCTGCTGTTGCAACTGCTTGGAAAGTGAATCAGCAGACAGAAGATCTTCCTCTCTATATGTCTGACTTTCCAACAAGAATAAAAAATTACAATCTATAAAAAATTATATGCATGCTTTATAGTCGTTACTGAGTTTTAAATGTTGTGAATAAAACTGGTAGATTTTCCTCCGTTGGGTAGACAAAACCTTTTAATTTGTGGGTTTTATAGCCAGTTGTGCATGCCAGGGATTCCTGGCCCGGAAATAACTGAAACGTCCAGGCGGCAAGTGACTTTTCCTTTTGGTGTGTGTTTGCGTCGAAGAGCAGAAGAGATCTGTCTGCTAGTTCCCTCCCAGTGTCTGCTGTATCCCTGCTGAAGCCAGGAGCTCCACGCTCAGGAGCTGCGTGGGTGGCAGGAACCCAGGGGGGCTGGATGGGAAGCAGAGCAGCCAGGATTTGAACCAGCACTCATTGCAAACGCAGGTAACCCACTGCACCACAGTGTCGGCCCTGGATGTCAGACATAAAACGCACAGGGTTGTGGGTTTGGTTTTGTTGCTTGTTTGCTTATGTGATGACTGATTTATTTTACTTGAAAGAGTAACAAGAAAGGAGACCAATCTTCCGTCTACTGCTCCACTCCCCCAAATGACCACAACAGCCAGAGCTGGGCCGATCCAAAGCCAGGAGCCAGGGGCTCCCTCGGGGTCTCCCACGTGGGTGCTGGGGCCCAAGACTGAAAGTTGAAAGTTGCGCCTTGGGCCCTGTGTACTGGTGGGACAAGCTAAGCCTGCACCTGTGGCACTGACACCTCAAATGAGCACCAGTTCAAGTCCCAGCTGCTCTACTTCCGCTCCAGCCCCCACTGACAGCCCGGGAAGGCGACAGGATAGCAGTGCATGGGAGCCCTGGATGGAGTCTGCACTCGGCTTCAACATAGCCCACATGAGAAATGAACTGGTGGGCGGAAGATCTCTCTTGCTGTCTTTCAAATAAAGCTTGAAATGATGGGAGGCAGACAGGGAGGAGAGAAGGACAGTCACATAATGGAGTGTGGTGGTAGCTAGTGGAACAGCTGGGACTCAAATCTGTGCTCATATGGGATGCAGCTTAACCCACTATGGCACAACACTGCCCCCTTCCCTGCTACTTCTTTTTTTTTTTTAATCTACACCCAGAAACCATCAAACTGTTAAAGGAAAACACAGGAAGCACTGTCCAATATAAAGGTGTAGGGCAAGACTTCTTGGAAAACACACCAAAGGCCCAGCGCAGTGGCCTAGTAGCTAAAGTCCTTGCCTTATGCACTGGGATCCCATATGGGCGCCAATTGTAATCCTGGCAGCCTTGCTTCCCATCCAGCTCCTTGCTTGTGGCCTGGGAAAGCAGTCAAGGACGGCCCAAAGCCATGGGACCCTGCACCTGCGTGGGAGACCCAGAAGAAGCTCTTGGCTCCTGGCTTCAGATTGGCTCAGCTCTGGCCATTGCAGACATTTGGGGAGTGAATCATTGGATGGAAGATCTTCCTTTCTGTCTCTCCTCTCTCTAAATCTGACTTTGCAAAAATAAATAAATCTTTAAAAACAAAATGAAAGGGCCCGGCGCGGTGGCACAGTGGTTGAGTTCCTTGCCTTGCACGCCCAGGATCCCATATGGGCGCCGGTTCTAATCCTGCCAGCCCCGCTTCCCTTCCAGCTCCCTGCCTGTGGACCGGGAAGGCAGTGGAGGACGGCCCAAAGCTTTGGGATCCTGCACCTGCGTGGGAGACCCGGAAGAGGCTCCTGGCTTCGGATTGGCTCAGCTCTGGCCATTGCGCTCACTTGGGGAGTGAATCATCGGACGGAAGATCTTCCTCTCTGTCTCTGCTCTCTGTATATCCACCTTTCCAATAAAAAAAAATATAACAAAAATAGATCTTTAAAAAAAAACAAAAGGAAAGACACTAAAAGCCCAGTCAAAGCCAAAATAAACAAATGGGACTACATCAAACTAAAAACTTATGTACAGCAAAGTGAAGAAGCAATCAACAGAATGGGAGAAAATCTTTGCACACTACACAAACAAGAAACTCAACAACAGCAAAACAAACAACCCTGTGAAGAAATGGACAAAGGAAATTAGCACATTTTTTTAAAAGAACAGAATCAAAAGGCTAGTAGACATATGGAAAGATGCTCAGGCTCCCTGACCATCAGGGAGATGCAAATGAAAACCACATTGAGGTACCACCAAACTCCAGTGAGACTGGCCTACATTCAGAATACTAAACACCTGTTGGTGTGGATGTGGGAGAACAGACCCTCCTTCCCTGCTGGTGGAAATCAGTATGGGGAGTGCTTAGAGCATTGCAGATAAACCTGCCCTATGACCCCAGTATCCCGCTCCTAGGCATATACCCAAAGTGAAAACTGCATATGAGAAGGGGATCCGTAATCATATTTACAGCAGCGCAATCTGCAATAGCAAAGACATGGAAATAGCCTCAAAGCCCATCCAAAGAGGAGTGGTTAAAGAACTGGTACATCTACTCTGTGGAATACTATTCAGCCATTAAAAAGAATAAAATTCTACCATTTGCAACTAGATGGTCCCAACCAGAGACCATTGTGCTCAGTAAAATCAGTCAATCCCCAAAGGACAAATACCGTATGATCTCTCTGATATAAGGCAGCCTGCATGCAGATTGCAAGATCAGTAACCCTTCCCATACTGTTTTTGCTGCAACCCATGGGTTTTGACATTTTTGTTTTTATTTTCAGTTCTTTTCTCTTATGAAATTCTTCACGGACTCATAGATCGCTCAGCAGCATCATTTTACCAAAGAAGCTTTTGTGTTTTCTTTTTCATTTCTTCATCCATATATCAGTTATTCAGTAGCATGTTGTTTAACTCCATGTTGCTGTGAATTTTTTGTTTCACCTCATCCCTGTTGTTGACTTTGTTTCTTGGCTTCTCATGTAAGGGAATGTATAGTGACAGCATAATAGACTGTCATATCCAGCTGTGAAGATACAACGCAGTATACAATTTTAAAAGATTACTGTTTTGAACGGTGAAGAGAGAGAGAATCTTCCATGCACTATTCATTCCCCTAATCCCCACAGTGGCCAGGCATGTGCCAGGCCAAGTCCAGGAGCCCTGGGCGCTCTCCAGGTCTCCCATCGGGGACACGGGGCTCACACTTGTGCCATCGCCTGCTGCCTTCCCAGGCACCTTAGCAAGGCAGCTACTGAGGAAACACAGCAATTGGGCCTTGGCCTGGCACCCCACTGTGGGATGCCAGTGTTGCCAGCAGCAGCAGCAGCGAGGGAGGGCTCCCGCACCCATCTTCCCGGTGCAGCCCGACAGCTTTAACATGGTGCATATGTGCATTTATTTAATAGGCAAAGAGCACCCAGCCTGGGGTTGGCTCTGCGGATGGACACCACAGCCACGTCTGGGTCAAGCCAAAGCTGCTCCTGCGAGGCAGCACAGACCCCAGCACTTGGTGGGATGTTAGCACAGAGCTGGAATGCGGCGGGGAGCTGGTGCCTGCAGGTGGGGCACAGCGTCCTTCAGAGCAGCCCGGCACAGGCACAACACTGAGTCCCTCTTGGCCTATTAGTGACTAGCCTAAGGCCAAGGACTGGATACGGTAGCACAGTGGAGAGTGGAAACTAAGTTTTCAAGACAAATGAAGCGTCTATTCTGTCTCTGTTCTCAACTGCTGTCAGCTGTTACAGTCAGGGAATGAACGAACACACACACATACACGTGTTCTGGGGAACAGTGGCATGCCCAGTGACCACCAGGTGGCGCCAAAACAACACAGTTGTGGTTCCTGGCCCGCTGACCCTGGAAAGACTAAGGCAGGTGGTTGGTTTTGAGCGTCTGACCTGATCCCTCATGGGAGGTGGGGTGGGGAAGGCAGGTGGACTCAATCCTGAGGCCAGGTAGCCCAGGGCAGCGCTAGATACGGACAGGATCACCTGCCGTGGTCCATGTGCACATGCTTATAGGCAAGCCATTTTTGTGAGAATGTCACAGGGGACTGAATGGCCCACCCTCTACACATGTCCATCCACGCTGCCCCAAGCATGAACAGCTCAAATGGACGTTGCACAGGAGAGAATGAGAAATAGGAGTGAGAGTTGGCCACATCCGTTCACATTTCCCAGTTTCCCCACTGATCATAAGAACCCAATTGTACAAAACAGAGTGAGGGCTGTGCTGGTCAGCACAGGGCCACCTGTTCACCCACTGTCCCCACACAGGGCCGACCCTCAGGGTGGCTCCGTCTCCATCACTGCACGTCTGGAGGCTGCTGCCTGCTGCTTGGGTGCAGCATGCGTTTCCGGTGTGTGCTGCCCTGGGTGCTGGGCCTGCACCTGCTGCTCGGGCGTCCCTGATGCTGGCCTGGGTCTAAAGGATGTGCCTTTTGGCACAAAGTGTGGGCGTGGAGGTGAGACAGGAGCTGTGTGTGTGTAAGAGACGTTGGCCTTGGATGCTGTCTGGCCTCTGGTCTGGGGGTCCCTGTGGGTCCCAAACTCTCCCTGTGGCTTCTCCACCACCCATGGGCTCTGGGAAGCCAGGAACCTCACAGGACTCTTCCCTCCCTACATAGGGGAGGCCAGAGGCTCCTCTGGTCAGGATTCCCCACCTGACCTCTCCTTCAGTCTCCCCACCGGCAGTTCAGCCCAGGCAGCTACATCCAGCTGTGACCAGTGCTCACCCCAGGGGAGGGCATCTCAACAGAGGGTCCTGGAGCCTGCCAGAAGGCTGGCCCGCCGTCCAAGTCTGCTCTGTCCTGGTGTCCTCTCCTCCTCCCTCAGGTCTGAGGGGAAGGCCGAGGCTTGGGTTATCTGAAACATTGGACAGGCCCAGCGTCTGACCACAGCCGCTCGGGAACGGAGCGCACCCTTGCTTCCCCAGGCTGGACTGGAGCTTGGGATGCTTGGGTGCTCTGAGAACCAGCACCATGGCTCAGCACCTGGTGATGTGTTAGCTCACGTCAGAACACTGCTTCAAGCCCTGCTGCTCCTCTTCTGATCCAGCTCCCTGGCAAAGCACCTGAAAAGCACAGAAACATGGCCCAAGTGCTTGGACCCGTCACTGTTGTGAGACGCCCAGATGGAGGTCCTGGCTCCTCCTCACTGTGTAAAGATTTATTTATTTTTGCATAGTCAGATTTAGAGAGCCCAGTCAAAGCCAAAATAAACAACCGGGACTACATCAAACTAAAAAGCTTCTGTACAGCAAAGCGAAGAAGCTGGCTCCCGGCTTCGGACCGGCATAGCATCGGCCATTGCGCTCACTGGGGGAGTCAATCATCAGGCGGAAGATCTTCCTCTCTGTCTCTCCCCCTCTATATATATATCTGACTTTGCAATAAAAATAAATAAGTCTTTAAAATAAATAAAACAAGGTCACATCACTATGTGTACAGGTTGCTGTTCCCAATGCCAGGGACAGAAAACCACATCTTTTTTTAGAGTCGGAATGGTATTTATTTATTTATTTGCCATGGAATTTTTTTTATTAAATTTATTTTATTTATTTGACAGTGATTACAGGGTTGACCAGGGTGGGAAGGATCAAGCATCAGGGAAAAGTGGGTGAAATCGTTGCTTCCTAATTCTCCATTTCTTCTTGTCTCTGATGGAAGGGGAAAGATAAATGGGGAAGCCACTCTCAGCCTCCCAAATGTCCCAGGCCCCAGGGATGGGGACCTGCCACCCAATACCAACCCAGGGTCCCGCCACAGTGCATGTTCTGAGGGTTCTGACCAAGTGGTTTGGATAGTTCTGAAATGCTGTTGATTTCACTGATCCAAGGGTGAGGCAACCCTCCCAATGTCCGTTGGCTGACGTAGTCAACCTCAAGTCTCACTCACCCAGACTTTTTGCTGCCATTGTTTTCTGGGGTACTTGTCCAATTTGCTCTGTTCTCCTTCCTCTGCGAGGGTACCAAATGAGCTGCCATAGTCTCCATGTACATCAGGGAAAAGCAGATATACAGGGAAGAGAAGAGACAGAGATGAAGATCTTCCATCCACTGATTTAATCCCCAAGCACTGCAACAGCCAGAGCTACGCTGAACTGAACCCAGGAGCCTGGAGCCTTTTTCCGATCTCCCACGCAGGTGCAGGGTCCCATGGATTAGGGCCATCCTCAGCAGCTTTCCCAGGCCATAAGCACAGGAGCTGGATGGGAAATGGGGCCTCCAGGATTAGGACTGGCACCCATATGGGATTCTGGTATGTGCAAGGCGAGAATTTTAGCCACTAGGCTTCCGAACCGGGCCTTTTTTTTTTTCTTAAAATTTATTTTATTTGTATTGCAAAGTCAGATAAACAGAGAGGAAGATCTTCCATCCAATGATTCACTCCCCAAGTCACTGCAGCAGCCAGACAATGCTGTGCCGATCCAAAGTCAGGAGTTCTTCCTCCAGGTCTCCCATGTGGGTGCAGGGTCCCAAGGCTTTGGCCCATCATCCTCAATTGCCTTCCCAGGCCACAAGCAAGGAGCTGGATGGGAAGTGTGGCCTCCAGGATTAAAACGGGTACCCATATGGGATTCCGGTGCTTTCAAGGCAAGGACTTTAGCTGCTAAGCTACTGCACCAGGTCCCACTACTATGCCGTTTTCATTAGTGAGCAGGACCAAGGACCAGGGCCAGGCGACCCGAGCCCACAGACTCCACACCCCAGGGCTTATGAACCCGGCACCCACCTCACAGGCGGGCCCCATGATCCAGGCCAAGCAACCAGAGCCCTGCCAAATCCTCTGCCCCTGGGGCTCAGGACCCCAGCATCCACTGACCCCTGGCTGACATGGCTCACCTCACCTCAGCATCCACTATCGCATATCGCCTGTGTGAATGGCGATAGCCACATGCCATGATTTTTTTTTTTTAAAGATTTATTTTTATTATTATTTTTTCATTGGAAAGGCGGATATACAGAGAGGAGAGACAGAGAGGAAGATCTTCCGTCCGATGATTCACTCCCCAAGTGAGCGCAACGGGCCGATACTATGCCGATCTGAAGCCAGGAGCCTCTTCCGGGTCTCCCACGCAGGTGCAGGGTCCCAAAGCTTTGGGCCGTCCTCGACTGCTTTCCCAGGCCACAGGCAGGGAGCTGGAAGGGAAGCGGGGCTGCCGGGATTAGAACCGGCGCCCATATGGGATCCCGGGCGTGCAAGGCGAGGACCCTTAACCACTGTGCCACCGCACCGGGCCCGCCATGAATTTTTTAATGATCATTACAGAAGTGAGGATATGAAGACTGTGGACCCATCTTCGGGTTGGGATGGTCAAGGTCAGGGATCGGAGAGGAGGAGGGGTGAGAAGTGCATCTGTAGGGAGTGGGGAAGGGGGCATGCCACTCGCTGTTGTCAGACTGTTAGTGCAGGGAACAGATGCTGCCTGAAGGGCCTTGGTGGGAAGGTGGGATTCGTACGAGGTGACATAGTCCATCTACTTCACAAAAGGTCTTCCTAGTTCTCTAGGAGTTCTGTCCATGCCTGTTGTAGTGCCCGCAGCCCTAGGTGCTTTCCTGAGAACTTGGCCTGAAGTGTTGTGTCATGTGCTTTTCTTTCCAGCCTTTATTTTTTTAAAGATTTATCTATTTTTATTACAAAGTCAGATATACAGAGAGGCGGAGAGACAGAGAGGAAGATCTTCCGTCCGATGATTCATTCTCCAAGTGAGTGCAATGACTGGTGCCGCACCGATCTGAATCCAGGAACCAGGAACTTCATCCCGGTTTCCCATATGGGTGCAGGGTCCCAAAGTTTTGGGCCGTCCTCGACTGCTTCCCCAGGCCACAAGTAGGGAGCTAGATGGGACGTGGAGCTGCCAGGATTAGAACTGGCGTCCATATGGGATCCCGGGGTGTTTAAGGCGAGTACTTTAACCACCGTTACTGCGCCAGGCCCTTCACTGCTGAATTCTACAAAGCATTTCTAGTGGAACTGACTCTAATTCTTCGTTAACTATTCAAAACAATTGACAGGGAGGCAATCCTTCCAAATTCTTTCTATGACACAAACATCAACTTAATACCAAACCCAGACAGAGACCCAACAGAGAAAGGAAGCTATAGACTGATATTGTTGATGAACACTGATGCTAAAATACTCAACAAAATACTAGCCAATAGAATACAAAAGTACACCAGACAGATCATTCACCCAGACCAGGTGGGATTTATTCTGGGCATACAGGGATGGTTGAACATACACAAATCTAATAATGTGATACACCACATCAAAAAAACTGACGAATATGGGCCCAGCGCCGTGGCCTAGCGACTAAAGTCCTCGCCTTGAATGCAGCAGGATCCCATATGGGTGCCGGTTCTAATCCTGGCAGCTCCACTTCCCATCCAGCTCCCTGCTTGTGGCCTGGGAAACCAGTCTGGGACGGCCCAAAACCTTGGGACCCTACACCCCTGTCGAAGACCTGGAGGAAGTTTGAGGCTCCTGGCTTCGGATCAGCACAGCACCGGCCATTGCGGTCGCTTGGGGAGTGAATCATCGGACAGAAGATCTTTCTCTCTGTCTCTGATCCTCTATATATACCTGACTTTCCAATAAAAATAAATAAATCTTTAAAAAAAACTGAATAATAATAATAGGCTCAATCAATGCAGAGAAAGCATTTAATAAATTTCAACATTCCTTCATGCTAAAAACCCTAAGGAAGGTTGGCATAGAAGGGACACTCCACAACACACTCAAAGCAATTTATGAAAAACACAATGCCAGCATCATGTGAATGGGGAAAGATTGAAAGCCTTCTCACTAAAATCTGGAACTATACAAAGCTGTCCGCTATCGTCACTGCAATTTAACATATTACTGGAAATACTTGCAAATGCTATTTGGCAAGAAAAAGAAATTAAGGGAATTCAATAGGAAAGAGGAAGCCAAGCTCTCTCTGTTTGCGGATGATATGATTCTTTATATAGGAGAACCAAATGACTCAACCAAAAGAGTGCTAGACCTTATACGAGAATGTGGTAAATTGGCAGGGTACAAAATACATGAATAGAAATCAACAGTCATAATGTACACAAGTAACTCCAAGGCTGAAAAAGATCTAATCGGCATGGCACCCTTCAAAATAACAGAGACAATACTGAAACACCTAGGAACAAACCTAACTAAAGACGTGGAAGAGCTCTATGAAGAAAATTACAAAACATTAAAAAAGAGAAAGAAAGAAACAGAGGAAGATCTCAAAAAGTGGAGAATATACTGGGCCCGGCACGGTGGCGCAGTGGTTAAGGCCCTGAAGAATTAGTTGGAGGGATCCTAATCCCAGATCTTAGATATATTATAGAGCAGCAGTAATCAAAGACAACCTGTTACTGGTACCGAAACAGAGGGGAAGACCAATAGAGCAGAATAGAAGCATCTGAAGGGAGCCCACACATGTACAGCTATCTAATCTTCGACAACAGGACAGAAAACAACCCAGGGAATGTACAAGGTCTCTTTAATAAATGCTACGGGACAACTGGATAGCAGCCTACAGAATTGAGAAGCAAGATCCCCACCTTTCCCCATACATACAGATCAAATCTAAATAGGTAAAGGACCTAAGCCTACACCCTGAAACCATTAAACTTCTAGAAGAAAATGTAAGAAGCACCCTACAAGATATAGGCACAGGCAAAGACTTCCTACAAAAACCACCAAAAGCAAAGGACATCAAGACCAAAATAAACAAATGGGACCGACATCAAGCTAAGAAGCTTCTGCATAACAAAGGAAACAATCAACAAAGTAGAAAAGCAACCAACAGAGTGGGAGTAAATATTTGCACACTACATAGGGGGCAAGGGGCTAATATTCAAAATATACAAAGGACTCCAACATAACCATAACAACAAAAGAAATAAACCAGTCAAGAAATGGGCAGACACTTCTCAAAGGAACAAATCCAAATGGCTAACAGACGTATGAAAAAATGCTCAAACCCCCTAGTAATAAGGGAAATTCAAATAAAAACAACACTGAGGTACCACTTAAGGCCAGTAGGGATGGCCCACATAGAGAGAACATACCGACAATATCTGCTGGCAAGGATGTGGGGGGGAAAGGAACCCTACTCCACTGCTGGTAGGAATTCAGGCTGGTGCAGCCACTGTGAAAGTCTATGGAGAACACTCAGACAACTGGAAATTCATATACCATGTGACCCAT